>NW_020874428.1:46504-2771328 GCF_003935025.1 Abrus precatorius
AACCCTAAACCCTAAACCCTAAACCCTAAACCCTAAACCCTAAACCCTAAACCCTAAACCCTAAACCCTAAACCCTAAACCCTAAACCCTAAACCCTAAACCCTAAACCCTAAACCCTAAACCCTAAACCCTAAACCCTAAACCCTAAACCCTAAACCCTAAACCCTAAACCCTAAACCCTAAACCCTAAACCCTAAACCCTAAACCCTAAACCCTAAACCCTAAACCCTAAACCCTAAACCCTAAACCCTAAACCCTAAACCCTAAACCCTAAACCCTAAACCCTAAACCCTAAACCCTAAACCCTAAACCCTAAACCCTAAACCCTAAACCCTAAACCCTAAACCCTAAACCCTAAACCCTAAACCCTAAAACCCTAAACCCTAAACCCTAAACCCTAAACCCTAAACCCTAAACCCTAAAACCCTAAACCCTAAACCCTAAACCCTAAACCCTAAACCCTAAACCCTAAACCCTAAACCCTAAACCCTAAACCCTAAACCCTAAACCCTAAACCCTAAACCCTAAACCCTAAACCTAACCCTAAACCCTAAACCCTAAACCCTAAACCCTAAACCCTAAACCCTAAACCCTAAACCCTAAACCCTAAACCCTAAACCCTAAACCCTAAACCCTAAACCCTAAACCCTAAACCCTAAACCCTAAACCCTAAACCCTAAACCCTAAACCCTAAACCCTAAACCCTAAACCCTAAACCCTAAAACCCTAAACCCTAAACCCTAAACCCTAAACCCTAAACCCTAAACCCTAAACCCTAAACCCTAAACCCTAAACCCTAAACCCTAAACCCTAAACCCTAAACCCTAAACCCTAAACCCTAAACCCTAAACCCTAAAACCCTAAACCCTAAACCCTAAACCCTAAACCCTAAACCCTAAACCCTAAACCCTAAACCCTAAAACCCTAAACCCTAAACCCTAAACCCTAAACCCTAAAACCCTAAACCCTAAACCCTAAACCCTAAACCCTAAACCCTAAACCCTAAACCCTAAACCCTAAACCCTAAACCCTAAACCCTAAACCCTAAACCCTAAACCCTAAACCCTAAACCCTAAACCCTAAACCCTAAAACCCTAAACCCTAAACCCTAAACCCTAAACCCTAAACCCTAAACCCTAAACCCTAAACCCTAAACCCTAAACCCTAAACCCTAAACCCTAAACCCTAAACCCTAAACCCTAAACCCTAAACCCTAAACCCTAAACCCTAAACCCTAAACCCTAAACCCTAAACCCTAAAACCCTAAACCCTAAACCCTAAACCCTAAACCCTAAACCCTAAACCCTAAACCCTAAACCCTAAACCCTAAACCCTAAACCCTAAACCCTAAACCCTAAACCCTAAACCCTAAACCCTAAACCCTAAACCCTAAACCCTAAACCCTAAACCCTAAACCCTAAACCCTAAACCCTAAACCCCCTAAACCCTAAACCCTAAACCCTAAACCCTAAACCCTAAACCCTAAACCCTAAACCCTAAACCCTAAACCCTAAACCCTAAACCCTAAACCCTAAACCCTAAAACCCTAAACCCTAAACCCTAAACCCTAAACCCTAAACCCTAAACCCTAAACCCTAAACCCTAAACCCTAAACCCTAAACCCTAAACCCTAAACCCTAAACCCTAAACCCTAAAACCCTAAACCCTAAACCCTAAACCCTAAACCCTAAACCCTAAACCCTAAACCCTAAACCCTAAACCCTAAACCCTAAACCCTAAACCCTAAACCCTAAACCCTAAACCCTAAACCCTAAACCCTAAAACCCTAAACCCTAAACCCTAAACCCTAAACCCTAAACCCTAAACCCTAAACCCTAAAAACCCTAAACCCTAAACCCTAAACCCTAAACCCTAAACCCTAAACCCTAAACCCTAAACCCTAAACCCTAAACCCTAAACCCTAAACCCTAAACCCTAAACCCTAAAACCCTAAACCCTAAACCCTAAACCCTAAACCCTAAACCCTAAACCCTAAACCCTAAACCCTAAACCCTAAACCCTAAACCCTAAACCCTAAACCCTAAAACCCTAAACCCTAAACCCTAAACCCTAAACCCTAAACCCTAAACCCTAAACCCTAAACCCTAAACCCTAAACCCTAAACCCTAAACCCTAAACCCTAAACCCTAAACCCTAAACCCTAAACCCTAAACCCTAAACCCTAAACCCTAAAACCCTAAACCCTAAACCCTAAACCCTAAACCCTAAACCCTAAACCCTAAACCCTAAACCCTAAACCCTAAACCCTAAACCCTAAACCCTAAAAACCCTAAACCCTAAACCCTAAACCCTAAACCCTAAACCCTAAACCCTAAAACCCTAAACCCTAAACCCTAAACCCTAAACCCTAAACCCTAAACCCTAAAACCCTAAACCCTAAACCCTAAACCCTAAACCCTAAACCCTAAACCCTAAACCCTAAACCCTAAAACCCTAAACCCTAAACCCTAAACCCTAAACCCTAAACCCTAAACCCTAAACCCTAAAACCCTAAACCCTAAACCCTAAACCCTAAACCCTAAACCCTAAACCCTAAACCCTAAACCCTAAACCCTAAACCCTAAACCCTAAACCCTAAACCCTAAACCCTAAACCCTAAAACCCTAAACCCTAAACCCTAAACCCTAAACCCTAAACCCTAAACCCTAAACCCTAACCCTAAACCCTAAACCCTAAACCCTAAACCCTAAACCCTAAACCCTAAACCCTAAACCCTAAACCCTAAACCCTAAACCCTAAACCCTAAACCCTAAACCCTAAACCCTAAAACCCTAAACCCTAAACCCTAAACCCTAAACCCTAAACCCTAAACCCTAAACCCTAAACCCTAAACCCTAAACCCTAAACCCTAAACCCTAAACCCTAAAACCCTAAACCCTAAAACCCTAAACCCTAAACCCTAAACCCTAAACCCTAAACCCTAAACCCTAAACCCTAAACCCTAAACCCTAAACCCTAAAACCCTAAACCCTAAACCCTAAACCCTAAACCCTAAACCCTAAACCCTAAACCCTAAACCCTAAACCCTAAAACCCTAAACCCTAAACCCTAAACCCTAAACCCTAAACCCTAAACCCTAAAACCCTAAACCCTAAACCCTAAACCCTAAACCCTAAACCCTAAAAAACCCTAAACCCTAAACCCTAAAAAACCCTAAACCCTAAAAAACCCTAAACCCTAAACCCTAAACCCTAAAACCCTAAACCCTAAACCCTAAACCCTAAACCCTAAACCCTAAACCCTAAAACCCTAAACCCTAAACCCTAAACCCTAAACCCTAAACCCTAAACCCTAAAACCCTAAACCCTAAACCCTAAACCCTAAACCCTAAAACCCTAAACCCTAAACCCTAAACCCTAAAACCCTAAACCCTAAACCCTAAACCCTAAACCCTAAACCCTAAACCCTAAACCCTAAACCCTAAACCCTAAAACCCTAAACCCTAAACCCTAAACCCTAAACCCTAAACCCTAAACCCTAAACCCTAAACCCTAAACCCTAAACCCTAAACCCTAAACCCTAAACCCTAAACCCTAAACCCTAAACCCTAAACCCTAAACCCTAAACCCCTAAACCCTAAACCCTAAACCCTAAACCCTAAACCCTAAACCCTAAACCCTAAACCCTAAACCCTAAACCCTAAACCCTAAACCCTAAACCCTAAACCCTAAACCCTAAACCCCTAAACCCTAAACCCTAAACCCTAAACCCTAAACCCCTAAACCCTAAACCCTAAACCCTAAACCCTAAACCCTAAACCCTAAACCCTAAACCCTAAACCCTAAACCCTAAACCCTAAACCCTAAACCCTAAACCCTAAACCCTAAACCCTAAACCCTAAACCCTAAACCCTAAACCCTAAACCCTAAAACCCTAAACCCTAAACCCTAAACCCTAAACCCTAAACCCTAAACCCTAAAACCCTAAACCCTAAACCCTAAACCCTAAACCCTAAACCCTAAACCCTAAACCCTAAACCCCTAAACCCTAAAACCCTAAACCCTAAACCCTAAACCCTAAACCCTAAACCCTAAACCCTAAACCCTAAACCCTAAACCCTAAACCCTAAACCCTAAACCCTAAACCCTAAACCCTAAACCCTAAACCCTAAACCCTAAACCCTAAACCCTAAACCCTAAACCCTAAACCCTAAACCCTAAAACCCTAAACCCTAAACCCTAAACCCTAAACCCTAAACCCTAAACCCAAAACCCTAAACCCTAAAACCCTAAACCCTAAACCCTAAACCCTAAACCCCTAAACCCTAAACCCTAAACCCTAAACCCTAAACCCTAAACCCTAAACCCTAAACCCTAAACCCTAAAACCCTAAACCCTAAACCCTAAACCCTAAACCCTAAACCCTAAACCCTAAACCCTTAAACCCTAAACCCTAAACCCTAAACCCTAAACCCTAAACCCTAAACCCTAAACCCTAAACCCTAAACCCTAAACCCTAAACCCTAAACCCTAAACCCTAAACCCTAAACCCTAAACCCTAAACCCTAAACCCTAAACCCTAACCCTAAACCCTAAACCCTAAACCCTAAACCCTAAACCCTAAACCACCCTAAACCCTAAACCCCCTAAACCCTCCTAAACCCTAAACCCTAAAACCCTAAACCCTAAACCCCCTAAACCCTAAACCCTAAAACCCTAAACCCTAAACCCTAAACCCTAAACCCTAAACCCTAAACCCTAAACCCTAAAACCCTAAACCCTAAACCCTAAACCCTAAACCCTAAAACCCTAAACCCTAAACCCTAAACCCCTAAACCCTAAACCCTAAACCCTAAACCCTAAACCCTAAAACCCTAAACCCTAAACCCTAAACCCTAAACCCTAAACCCTAAACCCTAAACCCTAAAAAACCCTAAACCCTAAAACCCTAAACCCTAAACCCTAAACCCCTAAACCCTAAACCCTAAACCCCTAAACCCTAAACCCTAAACCCTAAACCCTAAACCCTAAACCCTAAACCCTAAACCCTAAACCCTAAAACCCTAAACCCTAAACCCTAAACCCTAAAACCCTAAACCCTAAACCCTAAACCCCAAAACCCTAAACCCTAAAAACCCTAAAACCCTAAACCCTAAACCCTAAAACCCTAAACCCTAAAACCCTAACCCCTAACCCCTAAACCCCTAACCCCTAAACCCCTAAACCCTAAACCCTAAACCCTAACCCCTAACCCCTAACCCCTAACCCCTAACCCCTAACCCCTAAACCCTAACCCCTAACCCCTAACCCCTAACCCCTAACCCCTAACCCCTAACCCCTAACCCCTAACCCCTAACCCCTAACCCCTAACCCCTAACCCCTAACCCCTAAACCCTAAACCCTAAACCCTAAACCCTAAACCCTAAACCCTAAACCCTAAACCCTAAACCCTAAACCCTAAACCCTAAACCCTAACCCCTAACCCCTAACCCCTAACCCCTAAACCCTAAACCCTAAACCCTAACCCCTAAACCCCTAAACCCCTAAACCCTGACCCCTAAACCCCTAAACCCGAACCCCTAACCCCTAACCCCTAACCCCTAAACCCCGAACCCCTAACCCCTAACCCCTAAAACCCTAACCCCGAACCCCTAACCCCTAACCCCGAACCCTAACCCCTAACCCTAAACCCCTAAAACCCCGAACCCTAACCCCTAACCCCTAAAACCCGAACCCCTAACCCCAAACCCCTAAAACCCGAACCCCTAAACCCTAAAACCCCTAAAACCCTAAAACCCTAAACCCCGAACCCTAAACCCCGAACCCCTAACCCCTAACCCCTAAAACCCTAAAACCCTAAACCCCGAACCCCGAACCCCCGAACCCCGAACCCCCGAACCCCGAACCCCGAACCCCCGAACCCCGAACCCCCGAACCCCCGAACCCCAAACCCCCGAACCCCCGAACCCCGAACCCCCGAACCCCAAACCCCCGAACCCCCAACCCCCAACCCCCAACCCCCGAACCCGAACCCCCAAACCCCAACCCCCAAACCCCCAAACCCCCAACCCCAAACCCCAACCCCAAACCCCAACCCCCAACCCCCAAACCCCCAACCCCCAACCCCAAACCCCAAACCCCAAACCCCAACCCCCAAACCCTAACCCCAAACCCCAAACCCAAACCCCCAAACCCAAACCCCAACCCCCAAACCCTAAACCCCTAACCCTAAACCCCTAACCCTAAACCCTAACCCCTAACCCCTAACCCCTAAACCCTAAACCCTAAACCCTTAACCCTTAGTTGTTTTGATAGCAACTTGATATTGTCTAGCAGTGACGTCTTGATTAGCAATGGCAGGGGATGGCTCCTGAATGGAAAGGGCTTATGGTCACATTGGCTCAGTGATGAAAGTTACATATTAGTGTTGAATGTTATGTGTTGTAGGGGCATGTGAGTCTTATTTATAATCACATATTAGGGTACAAATAGAATTAACCATAAATACAAATGAATAAACCAAATCCCTAATTTATAATAATGGTTATTTACATGTTCAAACATGGGTTAAATATGCTATCTTATAGTATAAAATATAATAAATGGAAACATTTCAAACAAACTAAAGTACAGAAGTAGCTATCTTCACAAACAAACATAAATGGAAATCTGAAGTCAATTATGCTGTAAAATAAAAGGATGGATTATTATATACCTTTATATCAGCATTAATTCCAGGGAAAGATAGGCAACCTTCAGTAAAGAGTGACATTTTCTTTCAGTATTGCCAACTCTTGGATTTACAAGAACAATTTCCTCTCCTTCACCACGCTCACCTATGGGATTGAACACCATAAGTTGCACATTAATTCCTACTTGAGGTGCTGAGAGACCAATACCATTAGTTCTGTGGAAAAGGAGGTCAAGCAATATTATTAACATTCCAATAAAATCCAAAATTCCCTACATGTATCTAATTACAGTATGCCTAATCTTGATTATACTGTGAGTTCATTTTGAACAGTATAACAATACAAGGTATTGATTTCAATGAAATCCAACCTTCTATTCCCTATATAAAAGAATTATAGATTGCAGAAAGTTATTATTTTCTTAAAATATACTGTTAGATATGAGCCCATGCCAATAATTAATGAGAATATACAAAGATGGAGAGGAAGAGGGAGAGAGACAGAAAGCATAGAGAGAGAGAGATGGAATTGGATACTGAACCATATATATATATCAGTGTTGTCAAATGGCAGATTTGGCAGCGCCATGGCGGCTTGCGGTGGCAGATTTCAACCTCGCCGTTACACTGCCTTCGTTAAATGGCAATTTTCTGTGGTGGCGCCATGGCAGCCGTTACGCCCATGGTGGTAACGGCAGCCATGGCAAAAATTTGTGAAAAATGGTAGATTTCCGTTATTTGGGCCCAAACCCGACCCGGTCCAAGGCTGACCCACGCATAAACTAAGGTAAGTCTCTTTTCCCCGTTACTCAGACCCTTCTCCCTCATCTCTCATCTCTCTTTTCTCTGCTCGTCTTGGACCTCTCTCTACCATCATCTTTTTTCATTTCTTTTCTCCAATCTGTCTTCTCCGACGTAGATTTGCCCTTATCTCAGATCTTTCTCTTCTCTGACATGCTCTATTTGCCGGCACAGCATCTCCTCCATCTCTGACGACCCTTTTTTTTTTCGGTAACCATCTTTTTTTGTTTTTCCCTCTCTCTTGCTATTTTTTCTTTTATTTCTTCATTTCTTTTTTACTCTTTCCATGTTTCAATTTTTCCTTCGTCCACCTATCTGTTGTTTCCATGTTTCAATTTTTCTTTATTTCAGCTTCTCTTAACATGGCTTAACAAGAATCTCCATCATCAAAAGCTTCTAATCGATCTGACCCGGGATAGAAATACACTCATTCGTTGAAAGAGGGTGATCCAAACAACATTGTATGTAACTTTTGTGGAAAAGTTATGAGTGCTGGAATCACTAGAGTGAAACAACATTTGATTGGAAAGAAATGTAACGTGAAAACTTGTCCCAAGTCTCCTGAAGAAGTTAGAAAAGAGATTGAGGCATATCAAAAGGATAAAAAGAGTCAAAACAACTATGAGATGCCAAATGTGAAAAGCTTTAAAAGTATAAGCTATGATGAAAGTGAGAATGAGAAGGATACCTAAACATATAGTATTGCCATGCGTAATCAGAAAGGGCCAATGGATTTGTTTTCTAGAAAGCCAGAAAAAGCAATTGAGAAAAGTAAAAAGTTAAAATTGAGACAAGCAAATATAAGAGAAGTTTGTGACAAAGAAGCCAAAGTAAGGGTCCATCAATACATAGCTCGATTTTGGCATCAAGCTGGCCTTTCTTCTAACCTCATTAAAATGAAGAGCTTTCAAGAAATACTAACAGCTGTTGGTGCTTTTGGTCCAAATTTACCAGCTCCAAGTTATCATGATATTCAAGTTCTACTTCTAAAGAATGAGCTACAACATACCGATTCTCTCATGAAAGACCATAAAGAGCAATGGAGCAAACATGGCTGTTCCATCATGTCAGATGTATGGACCGATCAAAAGCAAAGATGCTTGATTAATTTCTTGGTCAACTATTCTGCTAGGACTATATTTGTGAGGTCCATTGGTGGATCTAATTTTGTGAAGATCAGTGAAAAATTATTTGAGATGCTTGATGCTCTTGTAGAAGAGAATAAAGAAGATAAAGTTGTGCAAGTGATAACATATAATGGAATCAATTATGTCTTGGCTGGTAAGATGTTGGAAGCGAAAAGATAACATCTTTATTGGACTCCTTGTGCAGCTCATTGCATAAATCTTATGCCTGAAGATATTGGAAAGCTTTCCTTAATAAACAAGACAATTCAAAGGGGAATATCGGTTGTTGCCTTTATCTACAGTCATTCAAATACCTTGAATTTGTTGAGAAATTTTACAAACAAGAGGGAATTGGTGAGACATGCAATTATTCGATTTACAACTTCTTTTCTATCATTAGAAAGGCTTCACCAAGAAAAAGCAAATCTTATAAAGATGTTTACTTCTGAGGAATGGTATAAAAACAAGTTATCAAAAGAAGTTAAAGAGAAGCAAGCAACAAAAATTCTATTAAATCCTATATTTTGGAATAATGTGGTATATACTTTGAAAATCATGGCTCCTCTTGTCCGGGTGTTATGTTTGGTTGATGGGGAAATAAGATCAGCCATGGAGTATATTTATGAAGCAATGGAGAAAAGTAAAGAAGTTATTATGAAGTCATTGAAAAATAATGAAAGTAAATACAAAGATGTGTTTGCAATCATTGATAATAGATGGACTTGTCAGCTTCACCGTCCATTACATGCAGTTGGTCACATTTTAAACCCAAAATTTTACTATCACAACCCTCAAATTGAATTTGATTTGGAAGTTACAAATGGGTTGTATGATTGTATCAAGAGGTTGGTGCCAAGTCGGGATGTGCAACAAAGCATACTAATTGAATTACCAATTTATAAGAGCGATGGTGGTCTCTTTGGGTCTGACTTTGCAAAATCACAAAGAAAAGCATTGCTCCTCGTAATTCATCAAAATCTTCAATATTCTAATTTTAAGGTTATAATTCATTTTTAGAGTTATAATTTATTTTTCATTTTATAGCTCAATGGTTGGAGAATGTATTGACATTCAGCTCCACATTTGCAGCAACTAACTATCAAAATTCTGAGCTTGACATGTAGTGCATCCGGATGTGAACGCAATTAGAGTGTTTTTGAGCAAGTAATTTCTTATCTCTCGAGCCTACTACTTTCTTCTAGAAATTAGAAAGAAACTAATTAATATTCTTATAATTAAACTCATGTTGCAGATTCATTCAAAGAAGAGAAATAGGCTTAACCACAAAAAATTACATGACTTGGTTTATGTGAAATACAACTAACAACTCAAAGAACGTTACAATCTTAAAAATGTAATTGATCCAATTATACTCAATAACATTGATGAGTGTAATAAGTGGTTGGTTAGAGAAATGGATAATGATGCTCATGATGAGGATTTTGCAAATGACTTAGTTTTTTATGGTGATAACACTTTATATTGGGCAACTGTTTATGAAGCTTCTGGAATTGGAGAGCCTACAACATATACTAGGCGTCATTCTAAGAAAGAGTCTATCAAGTGGTATCACTATCAAAGCTGCAAAAGTTTCCAAGATCAAGGCATGTTCAACACCAAAAGGAAATGAGAAAATGGTTCTTGAAGATGGTGATGAAGAATTAGAAGATGAAGAGATGTCGGAAGAAATAGAAGATGAATTAGAATTTAATCTTTCACAATCTGATGGAGAAGAGAAGGAGGGATATGCCTTGGTGGATAAGAAAGAGGATGATTATGTTAGAGTTGAAGAAGAGGACTAAATTGATAATCTTTGTTTTTATTGTTAACTTGACATTTAATATTTGCATATTTTGTATTGAATTATACTTTTGATTTTAGGTTATGTTACATATATTTTGAGTTAATTATTTTCTATAATTTTTTGTGACCTATTGTATTTTTTATATATTTTATTATATCTACCATAACTTTATGACAGTTTTTTGAGTTTCCGCCATCTGCCATTGATAACATTGATATATAAATAAATAAATAAATAAATATATATATATATATGTATGTATATATATATAGAGAGAGAGAGAGATGTACTTAGAAAACTCTAATGAGAGTGAATAAGGGCAGTTGTTAGTAAATAGTTAGTTACACTAGTTAGTTAGTTAGGAAAGATTGGCAATAAATAGGAGAAATCAGGTTGGGTGTGTGTGTGGAGTGAAATTGTTAGTTTGTAAAAGTGAAAGGAGAGACCCTTTGTGAAAGGAAATCCTTGGGGAGATTTTTATTCTTCATTTTCTGTTCTATTCTTTAATAAAGTTCTATTTCGTTAATTCTTCTCTTCTTTTGATTTTATTTTCTTTGGGTTCTTAACAGACCACATTCAAGTCTCTTGTGATTTATAACTGGGGAACCTTGAAAAAGGTTGTGGCACAAGATTTGAGGGATAGCTTTAAGGTAGCTGAAGTTTCATTTGAATAGAGCTTAGTCCCATATGGTTCACTGTGCTAATCTCCACAATGTCCATAGGAGGTCTTTTGATATTCAATAAAGGGTATTTATTTGAAAATAAAACCTCATCGTCAAGGTTCAATGTCAACTCACTTACAACCCACGCTATTAATATGGACCTTATTTGGTGACAAAACAGATTGGTCCAGTGGCATTTCAACTCCAGCCCCCATATCATGCTTGGATTGACCCTGTTTTTTATGTGTCTCAGCTTAAGAAGGCAGTGAGATATCATCATTTGGAGGCTGACCTTACCATGGATTAGCAGGTTGTTACTTTTACAACTATTGTTGCACTGTAAGTAAACTGACTAGCAAGTGTACTAGTGTTGTTGTAGCAAGTTATAAAAAATCTTAGAATCAAATTGAGTTTCAAGTATCGTCCTCAGGGAATAAAGTTCTCAATTACCACTTCACAAGATCACAATTAGTTGAGCTTTACAAATTTCAGATTGATTTGGTATGAATGTATCAAAAATGAAATTAGAAAGTAAAACAGAACAGATAGCATAAAAGTATATAGTAAACAGATGTAGAAAGAGTAGCTAGGAAATTGTTTCACCAAAACTGCAACATTGAATCAATAAAGTTCTGAACTTTCAAGCATTTAGATGGAATGATAATCAGTTTCACGTTATATTAATCAAAGGACAATCCCTTGCCTCAATGAATCTAGCATCTAATCAAATCACTCTAATCCCTTAGATCTAATCCAATCAAATGTTGCATTAAGTTTGAGAAACCAAAAGATTGCAAGATTAAGATATCTTATCCCTAAGAAACCAATAACCTTGGCAATTAATTCAGATCTGAGAAACAAATTCAATTCCCTTTGATAAGAGTTCCTCTATGATTAGTTGATGAAATTTCCATTCAATCACTACTTTAACAGCAGAATCAATCACTCAATCCAATCCAAAACTCAAAGTTCAGATCTAAAATCAATTCAATATTTCTATTTCAGATTCACAGTTCCTAACCACAAAGAGTTTAAGCAAACATTACAAAAAGAGAAGAGAAGAAGAGAATGAACAAAGAAGAAACATCTTTAAGTCAATCTCCAATCTGATCCCTCAAGAAATGAAGCTTGGTGTTCGTCCTCAATCTCTCTCTCTGACTCTCTCAATAACAAAAACAAAACGAAGAATGAAAAATGAACCAAAAATTTCTTCTTTTTTTTTTTTTTGAAATTCCTGAGCTAACTGTCTTTTATAGAATTCTAGCTCTGCTAGCGTGATCACTTTTGCAAGTGATAGTAGCTACGCGCACTTCAAAGTGTTCACTTTTGTTGAAAATAGTAGTCACGCAGAAGCTTCCCTTACTAATGTCATGCACGTGTTCACTTCTGCTAGAAATAATGAACAAGCAGAGGATACCTTCTTGCGCATGTTCACTTTTGTGGATAATAGTGAACACGCGCAACAACTCTTCTTAGAGGACTCTCTGAAATGCTCACTTTTTTCAGAAAAAATGATTACGCAGAAGCTCTTCTCAATGCAACCTCTCTAGAATGATCACTTTTGCTAGCACCCACTGCATTGTCACTTGCATCACACATTAGCTCAAATGGTACAGTCCAATCAAGTTTAATAAGAATTGGAGCAGAAATCAGTTTTTCTTTTAAAACAGTAAAAGCATGCATACAAGATTCATCAAATACAAATGCTGCATCCTTTACAAGCAAGTCACTAAGAGGTTTGGCAATTTTAGAAAAATCTTTAATGAACCTCCTATAAAACCCAGCATGGCCTAAGAAACTTCTAATTCCTTTCACATTCACAGGTGGAGGTAATTTACTAATCACTTCTATTTTAGCTTGATCAACCTCCATCCTTCTATTTGAAATCTTATGGCCAAGCATTATTCCTTCTTGCACCATAAAGTGACATTTCTCCCAATTCAACACCAAGTTGGTGTCTTGACATCTCTGCAAAACAATGGACAAATTAGATAAACAATCATCAAATGAATTCCCAAAAACAGAAAAATCGTCCATGAATACCTCAATTATTTTCTCAAACAAGTTAGAAAAAATAGCTAACATGCACCTTTGAAATGTAGCTGGAGCATTACACAGCCCAAAAGGCATTCTTCTATATGCAAATATTCCAAAGGGACAAGTAAAAGCAATTTTTTTTTTTATCAATTGGATCTACAACAATTTGGTTATAGCCAGAATATCCATCTAAAAAGCAGTAAAATGCATGTCCAGCTAACCTTTCTAGCATTTGGTCTGCAAAAGGTAGAGGAAAATGATCTTTTCTGGTTGCATCATTCAGCTTTCTATAATCTATACACATCCTCCATCCTGTGACAGTCCTTGTGGGTATCAACTCATTCTTTTCATTTGGTACTATAGTCATTCCACCCTTTTTAGGTACCACTTGCACAGGACTTACCCAATTGCTTTCTGAAATAGGATATATGATCCCTGCATCTAATAGTTTAATGACTTCCTTCCTTACCACTTCCTTCATGGCAGGGTTTAATTTTCTTTGAGGCTGCACAACTGGTTTAAAATTTTCTTCGAATAAAATTCTGTGCTTACAAAAGGCTGGATTTATACCTTCTAAATCTGAGATGTTCCACCTTATTGCTGATTTATGGGTTCTCAAAATTCTCAGCAACTTCTTCTTCCTTGAGTTTATTGCTTATGATAAATGGATTTTCATGTTTATGATCCAAGAATGCATATCTCAAGTGAGATGGAAGTTGCTTTAATTCCAGCTTCTGACTTTTCTCTTCTTCTCCTTCATTTTTCAACTCCTCTTTGATCAATTTTTCTACAGGTATTAAAATAGGTAGAGTTTCCAATTGCTGCTCCATTTCAAATACATTTTCATCTTCAAAATGCAGAGGTTTAGTATTTCCTGCAGCTATGGTTTCTCTCAACACAGAAATTTCATCAAATCCATTCAAAGAATAAGGAGTGATCATAGAATCCAATGTATCTACTCTCATACATGTGTTATCATCAATTGGATATTTCAAAGCTTCAAATACATTAAATATTACCTTTTCCTCTTGAACTCTAAGCATTAACTCTCCTTTTTGCACATCAATGAGAGCTCATCCAGTTGCAAGGAAAGGTCTACCTAAGATTAATGGTATATTGGCATCTACCTCCATATCCAATATGACAAAATCTGCAAAAAAAATAAATTTATCAACCTTAACCAACAAATCCTCTACTACTCTATATGGATAAGTATATGATCTATCAGCTAATTGTAATATAAAGTTGGTTGCTTTCACTTCTTCTATCTCCAATTTTTTCATAATGGCTAATGGCATCAAATTAATGCTTGCCCCCAAGTCACACAATGTTTTTCCCACAATACAATTTCCTATTTCACAAGGTATGCTAAAGGATCTTGGGTCTTTTAATTTTTTAGGAAGTTTTCTTCTAAGAATAGCATTGCACTCCTCTGTCAAGGGTACAGTCTTATCATGTTCTAACTTCCTTTTCTTGGAGAGTAGTTCCTTCATGAATTTGGCATAAGATGGCATTTGCTCCAAAGCTTCAGCCAATGGGATGTTAATTTGCAGCTTTTTGAACACGTTTAGAAACCTCTCAAACTGCTCCTCTTGCTTAGGATTTTGCACTCTTTGAGGATAAGGCAGTCTCTTATATTTTTCTGGATCAATTGGCTTGTAAGTGTCCTCAAATAATTGCTTCTTTGTCTTTCTTTCAGAACTTTATAAACTTCTTCATTCTTTTCTGAATGTTCTCTCTTTAGTAGCTTGAAGTTCCCTTGCTGCAATTCTTCTTTTAAATCTCTTTCCTCTGCTACATTTTCTACTTGCTTTTCTGCTGCAACATTATTCAGTTTCTTTTCAGCTGGTTTTGGACTGGCTACAACAGCTCCACTTCTTGTAACTATAGCTTGACATTGTTCCTTTGGATTCACCACTGTCTTACTTGAAAATCTTTCTTCATCTCTGCTTGTTAATTGTTCAGCTAGCTGTCCAATTTGAGTTTCTAACTTCTTCATAGATGCTTCTTGATTCTTGATGCTGAATTGAGTGACTTTCATGAATTGTAACATTGCTTCCTCAATCTCCTTCATTCTTTCACTCATTGGTCTAGCTGAATGTTGACTCCTTTGAGGTTGAGTAGAAGAATTTCCTTGAAAGTACTGTTGTTGTTGGTGATTTCCTACATTTGAAAATAGAAGAGATGTATTAGTGCTTTTCATTGCAGAATTATGAGGATTCCATTTATAAAATTGTTGATTCCTATTATTAGAATACTGAAATCCAGGAGGAAATGATTGTTGAGGATAAGATTGTTGTTGTCTTTGATAATTTCCCATATAATTGACTTGCTCTTGTGGTTCAGGTGTAGGTACATCACATGCACCATTAGCATAATTCCCTCCACAAAAATCGCATGTCAACTGACTTGTCACCAGATTTTCAGTCTGCAAATTATTAATCTGCTTAGTCAAAGCTACTATTTGATTAGAAAATAATTGGTTCTGCAGCTGATTCTGTGCAAGAAAAGTTTCCATCATCTTTGCTTCATATTCATTGCCTCTTCTTGTATTCCTCAAGTTGGAATTCTAATACATGGATGAAGCCATCATCTCAATGATTCTTTGGGCTTCTTCCAAGGATTTCATGCTCAAAGATCCTCCTGCAGCTACATCAATCTTAGTTCTAGTTACTATATTCATTCCATTATAAAAAGTTTCCAGCTGCATCCATTATGGAATACAATGATGTGGACATCTTCTCAGCAACTCTTTATATCTTTCCCATGCTTCATAAAGTGATTCTCCTTCCTGCTGCACAAAAGATGTTATTTCTCCTCTCAGCTTAACAGCTTTTGAGGGAGGAAAATATTTTGTTAAAAATTTATTCAAAAGTTCAGTCCATGTGGTGATACTTCCCTGAGGTTGTGCTTGTAACCAACATTTGGCTTTGAAAGAAAATGGAAATAGCCTCAGTCTTATAGCATCTTCACTTACTCCATTCATCCTTATAGTATCACACAACTGTAGAAAATTAGAGATATACAGATTAGGATCATCAGAAATTCCACCAGAAAATTGGTCCTGCTGCACTAAGTGAAGTAAGGCTGGTTTTATCTCAAAATGATTGGCTTGAATGGTTGGTCTAACAATTGAAGAATTATAGCCTTACATATCTGGAATTGCATAATCTCCTAGTGTTCTCATTCTATGTTGTTTTGTCATTTCAACTTTTGGAGTTGGCTGTCTAAAAGGTGAAAGTTTCCTATTTGCAAAATGAGTGACTTGAAATTCTGGAGAATGTATAACCTTTAGATCACTGTCACTTCCTAAAGATCTCTCTGCTCTAGTCTCTTTTCTTAATCTCCTAAAAGTTCTATCAATGTCAGGATCAAAGACAAGAGTAGATTTATTTTTGTTTTTGCCACGCATATACAACTAAACACAAATATAGTATAATGAAAACAGAAAACTGCACATGTAATGTAATATTTGCAGAAAATTTAAAGAAACAAATGCTCAATCTAGTTATTTTCCTATTACTAATGATATTGAAACAAATTATTCCTCGGCAACGGCGCCAAAAACTTGTTACTTTTACAACTGTTGTTGCACTGTAAATAAACTAACTAGCAAGTGTACTAGTGTTGTTGTAGCAAGTTATAAAAAATCTTAGAATCAAATTGAGTTTCAAGTATGGTCCTCAGGGAATAAAGTTCTCAATTACCACTTCACAAGATCACAATTAGTTGAACTTTACAAATTTCAGATTGATTTGGTATGAATGTATCAAAAATGAAATTAGAAAGTAAAACAGAACAGATAGCATAAAAGTATATAGTAAACAGATGTAGAAAAAGTAGCTAGGAAATTGTTTCACCAAAACTGCAACATTGAATCAATAAAGTTCTGAACTTTCAAGCATTTAGATGGAATGATAATCAGTTTCACGTTATATTAATCAAAGGACAATCCCTTGCCTCAATGAATCTAGCATCTAATCAAATCACTCTAATCCCTTAGATCTAATCCAATCAAATGTTGCATTAAGTTTGAGAAACCAAAAGATTGCAAGATTAAGATATCTTATCCCTAAGAAACCAATAACCTTGGCAATTAATTCAGATCTGAGAAACAAATTCAATTCCAATTGATAAGAGTTCCTCTATGATTAGTTGATGAAATTTCTATTCAATCACTACTTTAACAGCAGAATCAATCACTCAATCCAATCAAAAACTCAAAGTTCAGATCCAAAATCAATTCAACATTTCTATTTCAGATTCACAGTTCCTAACCACAAAGAGTTTAAGCAAACATTACAAAAAGAGAAGAGAAGAAGAGAATGAACAAAGAAGAAACATCTTTAAGTCAATCTCCAATCTGATCCCTCAAGAAATGAAGCTTGGTGTTCGTCCTCAATCTCTCTCTCTGACTCTCTCAACAACAAAAACAAAACGAAGAATGAAAAATGAACCAAAAATTTCTTCTTTTTTTTTTTTGAAATTCCTGAGCTAACTGTCTTTTATAGAATTCTAGCTCTGCTAGCGTGATCACTTTTGCAGGTGATAGTAGCTACGCGCACTTCAAAGTGTTCACTTTTGTTGAAAATAGTAGCCACACACAAGCTTCCCTTACTAATGTCATGCACGTGTTCACTTCTGCTAGAAATAATGAACACGCAGAGGATACCTTCTTGCGCATGTTCACTTTTGTGGATAATAGTGAATACGCGCAGCAACTCTTCTTAGAGGACTCTCTGGAACGCTCACTTTTTTCAGAAAAAATGATTACGCAGAAGCTCTTCTCAATGCAACCTCTCTAGAACGATCACTTTTGCCAGCAAAAGTGATTACGCAGAAACTCTTCTTCATTTTATGGTTCTGGAGTGGTCACTTTCACCAGCGAAAGTGATCACTCACAGGCTGTTCTTCAATTATCAACTTCTTTCCTCCAATTTTTGCTACTTTTCTTCTATTTTTCCTTTGATCATCCAATCCTCATGAACTTAGCTCAGAATTCCCTACAAAAGCATACTTGAATTGTCACTTTTTACATAGAAAATCAATGAATTTTAAAATAACTATGTTTAAAAGTGACATGCAACATTTTATTATTTTTTAAAAGGTTTTCTACTATTTCTAGCATGTTTTCTTTATTAATTGCACTAAAAACTATTGTAAAATACTAGTAAAATATGGATTCATCACAGGTGGATGCAATTCTCTATTCTCACGATAAGGTTTTGGGGGTACACTCTATTACTAGGCAGGGTGAGCAAGTGGACTAGGTTCTGATTTAGTGGCAAGATCGTCTCATAGAGGAAGATACTTGGGAGGATGTTTCCACTGTTAATTCCCAGTTTACAGACTTTAACCTTGAGAACAAGGTTGATTCTTCAGCAGGAGGTATTATTAGACATAAGCCTATGCCAATAATTAATGAGAAGAATGGGCTTTAGACGGTTTATTCTAGGAGGAATAAATAGTAATAATAGGTGGTCAATATGTTATCAGTAAGTTACAAGAGTTTTATTTGGAATTTATAATGTATGCAACAGTTACAATTGGTTTTATTTGGAGTTATCACTTGGTTAATGAGCCAGTTTCAAGAGGCTCATTTTGGAGTTAAATATGGGAAAATTGTAAAGGAAAGGAGGGGAGAGAAAATAATACAAACCAGTGTTGTTAAAAATCGATTATTTTACAACGGAGGCTGTTACGACTATGGCGTGGTGTGGCGGAAATGGATGGCGGCGCCATGGCGGCCGTTACGAGCATGGCAGAAACGGTGGATATAGTGTGTTTTTGTTGAGAAAAGGGTTTTTCTGCAATTTTGGGCCAGACCTGATCCGGTTCAGATACCCAACCCTAAAGTTTAGATTTTTCCTTGTCTTCTCCTTACGGTCTCACTCTCCCTCTCTTTGCGATCTCACTCTCCTCTCTGCTCATCTCTTTTCTCTCTACTCTCTATCGAGATTTCACTCTCTTTCTCTGCAACATCTCTCTCTGCTCTCTGTTGAGATCTCTCTTTGCTCTTTCTGAGATCTTTCTTTACTGAGATCTCTTTGTCCTGGGCTCCTTGAGTTTTTGTTTTAGTGCTGTTTTGTCTCCATTTCCAGCGACTGCACCTGCAACTCCGGCGACTGCACCATCTTTGGCGACTCCAACCTCCATTTTCGACGACTACACCTCTATCTCTGGCGACTCCATTTTTTTCGGTAGCTATTTTTTTCATTTTTCCTCTCAATTTTTTCTTTATTTCCCTCATTTAAGTTTTACCCTTTCCATTTTTCAATTTCTACCACTCCCATGTCTCTATTTTTTCTTTGTTTTTCTCTAATTTTCCTAAAAAAAGATTCTCTTTATTTCAGCTACCCTTAACATAGCTCAACATAAGTCTTCATCAAATTGTTCAAGAGCTTCTAATCGTTCTGACCTGGGATGGAAATATGCTCATTCGGTGAAAGATGGAGATATAAACAATATTATATGTAACTTTTGTGGAAAAGTTATAAGTGCTGGAATCACTAGAGTGAAACATTTAATTGGAAAGAAGGGTAATGTGAAAGCTTGTCCCAAGTGTCCAGAAGAAATTAGAAAATAGATTGAGACATATGAAAAGGAAAAAAAGAGTCAAAATAATTTTGAGATGTCAAATGTGAGAAGCTTTGAAGGTATAAGCTATGATGAAAGCGAGGATGAAAAGGATATCCAAACCCGTTGTGTTGCCATTGGAAATCAGAAAGGGCCAATGGACTTGTTTTGTAGAAAGCCATAAAGTGTCATTGAGAAAAGAAAAAAGGAAAATTTGAAACAAACAAATATAAGAGAACAATGTGACAAAGAAGCCAAGGCAAGGGTCCATCAATACAAAGCTCAATATTGGTATCAAGTTGGCCTTTCCTTTAACCTTGTTAAACTGAAGAGCTTTCAAGAAATGCTCACAGCTGTTGGTGTCTTTGGTCCAAATTTACCAACTCCAAGTTATCATGATATTCGAGTTTCACTTCCTAAGGAAGAGTTAGAATATACTAATTCTTTGATGAAAAATCATAAGGATTAATGGAGCAAACATGGTTGTTCTATCATGTCAGATGCATGGACGGATCGAAAGCAAAGATGTTTAATTAATTTCTTGGTCAATTTTCCTGTTAGGACTATGTTTATGAGGTCTGTTGATGGATCTAATTTTGTGAAGACCGGTAAGAAATTATTTGAGATGCTTGATGCTCTTGTGGAGGAGATTGGAGATGATAAAGTCGTGCAAGTGATAACGGATAATGGGAGCAATTATGTCTTGGCTAGTAAGATGTTGGAAGCAAAAAAACATCTTTATTGGACTCCTTGTGCAGCTCATTGCATAGATCTTATGCTTAAAGATATTAGAAAACTTCCCTTGATAAAGAAGACAATTCAAAGGAAAATATTTGTTGTTGGTTTTATCTATAGTCATTCAAGTACCTTGAGTTTGTTGACAAATTTTACAAACAAGAGGGAATTGGTGAGACATGTGTTACTAGATTTGCAACTTCTTTTCTATTAGAAAGGCTTCATCAAGAAAAAGCAAATCTTAGAAAGATGTTTACTCATGAGAAGTAGTATAAAAACAAATTGTCAAAGGAAGTAAAAGGGAAGCAAACAACAAAAATTCTATTCAATCTTGTATTTTGAAATAATGTGGTATATACTTTAAAAATCATGGCTCCTCTCGTTCGGGTGTTACGTTTGGTTGATAGAGAAAGAAGACCAGTCATGGGATATATTTATGAAGCAATGGAGAAAGGTAAAGAAGCTATTATGAAGTCATTCAAAAATAATGAAAGCAAATACAAAAATGTGTTTGAAATCATTGATAATAAATGGACTTGTCAGCTTCATCGTCCATTACATGCAGCTGGTCATATTTTAAATCCGGAGTTCTTTTATGACAACCCTCAAATAGAATTTGATTTGGAAGTTACAAATGGATTGTATGATTGTATCAAGATGTTAGTGCCAAGTTGGGATGTGCAACAAAGCGTACTACTGGAATTACCAATTTATAAGAGTGGTGGTGGTCTCTTTGGGTCCGACTTTGCAAAATCATAAAATAAAAAAAAGCATTGCTCCTAGAAATTAATCAAAGTCTTCAACATTTTAATTTTAGGGTTATAATTCATCTTTAGAGTTATAATTTATCTTTCATTTTATAGCTCAATGATGGAGAATGTATGGACATTCAGCTCCACATTTGCAGCAACTAGCTATCAAAATTTTGAGCTTGACATATAGTGCATCTGGATGTGAACGCAACTGGAGTGTTTTTCAGCAAGTAATTTCTCATCTCTCAAGCCTACTACTTTCTTCTAAAAATTAGAAAGAAACTAATTAATATTCTTTTAATTAAACTCACGTTGCAGATTTATTCAAAGAAAAAGAATAGGCTTGATCACAAAAATTACATGACTTGGTTTATGTGAAATATAACCAACAACTCAAAGAATGTTACAATCTTAAAGATGTAATTGATCCAATTACACTCAATGACATTGATAAGTATAATGAGTGGTTGGTTGGAGAAATGGATGATGATGCTCATGATGAGGATGCTAGAAATGACTTAATTTTTTATGGGGATAACACTTTAAATTGGGCAACTGTTTATGAAGCTTCTGAAATTAGAGAGCCTACAACATATACTAAGCGTCATTCTAAGAAAAGAAAGAGTTCATCAAGTGGTATCACTATCAAAGCTGCAAAAGTTTTCAAGATCAAGGCATGTTCAACACCAAAAGGAAAAGAGAAAATAGTTCTTGAAGATAATGATGAAGAATAAGAATTAGAAGATGAAGAAATGTCAGAAGAAATAGAAGATGAATTAGAAATTAATCTTTCACAATCTGAGGGAGAAGAGAAGGAAGGATATGCCTTGGTGGATGATAAAGAGGATGATTATGTTGGAGTTGAAGAAGAGGACTAAATTGATAATATTTGCTTTTATTGTTAACTTGACATTTGATAATTGCATATTTTGTATTGAATTATACTTTGGATTGTAGGTTATGCTACATATATTTTGAGTTAATTATTTTCTATCATTTTCTGTGACCTATAGTATTTTTTTATATATTTTATTATATCCATCATAAATCTGCCATAACCTGCCATAGCGGCCACCATAACTTTATGACAGTTTTTCTGGTTTCTGCCATGAGCCATCATCTGTCATTGATAATATTGATACAAACTGAGTGATTCTCAGTAATAAGGAAATTTTCCCTTGTAAGAGGATTCTGCCTCTTGAATGTCTTTTCTGTTCATTTGAATAAAAGAATCTTTCCTTTCTCAATTCTCTATCTTTCTTTTTGTTCAAATTCTTATTATTTTGTTTTTACATAAACTGAAAACCTATCATATCCCTCAATGTTATTTATATTACAATTGATAATATTAACATATACATTAATACAACTTGTTTATATGTAATATAATTTAAACATATTCCATGCCTTGTTACAAGTCAAACCCCTTTTTTTCTATGATCTTACTACACTGGGATTTTCTTTTATAAGACCAAAAGTTGTCCCAACACATTTTGGGTGTAGGAATATTCTCCACTTAAGTGTTGGCTTTACCCTATCAGCAAGATGCTCCCATACTATAGTAAGCTTTTATGCGCCAATAGGATATTTCATTTAAAACCATTTTCGATTTAAAAGGACAGGTGCAAGAACTTAACACAAACTTACACATGTTGATTTTTCTGTATTAATTCATTATTTATTGATTCCATTGGATGTAGCATTGTAGGCATAGAGATTAAGTATATATTTTAAATTTTGGGTATGGAGTGAACCTATTCTTTTGATTAAAAGCATAATTATAAATAAAATAAGGAATATTCTTATTGTATGTACTGTTGAACAGTATAATTTTATATATTTTTAATTTCTTTTATTGCTCCATGTTAATAAAAGAAACATATTATCAATACCTGAACAGGCTGATTGGATTGGATTTTCTTGCCAAAGCTGAGAATTTTTCACAGTGAAAAAAGAAAACAAAATAACAATAGCTAATTGTGATGAACCTTTTATAATTAATTTCAATCAAATTCTTAAAATAAGTAAAAGTGTTTGAAAATATCTATTATAGTCTGCCAAAGATATACATGTCATCAGGTTGGTCCTCCATTTATAAATATGTCAAAGTTTAAACTGACGTCAAATTTGTCTAAAAAGACAACATTAAAATGCCAGTGAATGACCAGTTTGATGATTCCAATATGATGCCCCGTATATTAAACATTCCAAAATGGACATTTTCTCAAAAAAAAAAAAAAAACAAGAGAACTATTGAAGCTCAAAAATTAGTCTTGATTAAAGATTACAAGTTGCTTAAACATTACATTAGCCAACTTAGAAACATCAAATGACTTTATGTTTTAATTTTGATCATTTATGCATGATATAACAGTATGTGGAGGTATGCAATCCTCGGATTAAATCCACTCTCCAGTTTCCTAAAACAGTTTTGATGTTGTGGATAGTTTTTTTTATATTCAAAACATAAATATGCTCAATTAAATTGGAACAGGAAGGAAGAATACAAGTATAAAAAGCATGAAGCACTAATATATATACAAGTTTGGAACCTATTCAGCTTCTATTGCACTATTATCCCTTTGTCCCTCCCCCCTCCCTTCCAAGATATTACAACCAACTAATGTTCTAATACAAGCCAAAGTATTATACTATCACTATCAGCTCATTGCTCTATGAAAAATCCGTATGATAATTCAATGAAAACTAAACAATAAATAAATAAATAAAATTTACCATAATTATACTCCACAGAACACAGAAGCAAACATTGTAACATGCCAACATGGAGAATGCTTACCTGTACATTACGTCAAACATTTAGTCGACAAGCTTCTTCAGATTATCATCAAAGGTGATTATGATCTTATTTCTCGCCCTCAATATCGGGTCTGGATACTTCACAATTTTCATAGGTGCTTCAAATTCAAGATCAGCAGCTTTAAAACAACAAAGAAAGAGAGAGAGAGATTAAGATTTGAACTGTGGGTAGAGTGTAGAACTTACTAGAAGCGACTTGGTCTTGATCGGTGGAGAAACTGGTCTTTGGTATCGTGCGTGGAGTAGCTCGATGAGGGTTCACGGAGGAGAGAACCCGGTCCAGCGTGGAGGAATGGTTGAAGCAGCCGTTCGGAATGGCCGGAAGTTGATACAGTAGTTCTAGGTATGAAAAACAACGAAGAACTAGAACAATAGAGATTCTAAGAAGAAGAATAGAATCCAAAGAATTTTTATTGAGTAAGAGATTCAGGAAGATATGTTGCTTACAAAAGAATGGAATGTATTGAATTCTGTTACATTGCTACTTATAGCAGAGCCTAGTAACTAACTACTAAAACCATAACAGAAATTAATTTTTATTTAAGTCCTCACACTAATTGAATTATTACAACAAGCCCTCTTATGATCAATATCCTGTATCAATGCCTCCTTCCAAAAACATTCTTGCCCTCAAGAATGGAACTGAGGAAACTTTTGCTTTAAGTCATAATAAAATTCCCAGGTAGCATCCTCAGGAAGTTGATGCTTCCATTTGACCAACACTTTTGTAGCAGCACGACTGCCCCTTTTTACCGTCATTCTATCAAGAATGGCTTCAGGTTCCCTTGTTCCTCCTTTCTCCCAAGTGGCAGTGGGCAAAGTGCTAGAAGTAGAGGTTTGTCCAACATGTTTTCTTAATTGAGAGACATGGAAGACATTATGAATTTGAGACTGAGCAGGCAAGTCCAACTTATAAGCAACCGGACCCACATGATCTAGGATAAGAAATGGACCATTAAACTTAGAAGAAAGCTTGGCATTTTCTCGGAAAGTCACAGAAACTTGTTTATAAGGGTGAAGCTTGACAAAAACCCAATCACCAATCTGAAATCTGCGATCAGACCTGTGCCTATCAGCCAATTGCTTCATCCTGTCTTGTGCTCTCTTCATATGGAACTTGAGCAGCTTGAGGACCTCCTCTCTCTTTTGCAGACTTCTATCCACAAGTTCAATGTTCGATTCCCCAGGCAAATAAGGCAAACAGATAGGTGGTGGCTGGCCATAGACAATTTCAAAGGGAGTAGCTTGAATGCTACTGTGAAAATTTGTGTTATACCACCACTCCGCAAGCGGCAACCACCTGGACCATTGCTTGTGCTGATCAGAACACATACATCTGAGGTAGGTTTCGAGGCACCTATTCACAACCTCAGTTTGACCATCAGTTTGAGGGTGGTAGGCCGTTGATAACTGGAGCTGAACTCCCTGAAATGCCATGAGATCTTGCCAAAATTTGCTCACAAACACCGGGTCCCGGTCAGAAGTAATAATGGCAGGAAAACTATGTAATATAAAAACATGGTCCAAGAAGCTTTGTGCCATATTAGCAACAGTGTAGGGATGAGAGAGGGACATGAAATGTGCAGCTTTACTAAGCCTATCCACCACTACAAAGATGACTTGCTTCCCAAAAGATAGTGGTAATCCTTCAATGAAATCCATGGTGCTGTGTTGCCACACATGATCAGGAATTGGTAATGGTTGAAGGAGTCCAGGGGAAGCAGCATTATCAATTTTACAGGTTTGGCAGACACCACATTGTTGCACAAAGGATTTGACATCTTTGGTCATCCCTCTCCAATATACAATCGCTTTGATTTTCCTCAATGTCACATCCTTACCAGAATGTCCTTCGACGGCTGATTCATGAATCCACTTGAGAAGGTGCTTCCTCAATTCAGTATCCCTACCAACCACCAGTTTACCTTTCCTTCTTAACTGATTAGTATTCCATGTAAAATGTCTATGAGAGGCAGGATTAGCTTGAAGTTCAGAAATCAACATCTGAAGAGAAGGATCAGATTGCCAAGACAACAAGATTCTTTGTAAAAGATCAGATTCAGGTTAAAGGGTGGTAGATGTCAAACAAGATACTGCATCTATATTTTCCAACCTAGAGAGAGCATCTGCAGCAACATTTTCCTTGCCCTCTTTGTACTCAATGTCAAAGTCAAATTCAAGCAAATTAACAAGCCATTGCTGCTGAAAAGTTGTAGTTAGTCTTTGATCCAAAATGTATTTAAGACTCTTATGATCAGTGCGAATGATGAATTTCCTAGGCAATAAGTAGTGTCTCCACTTTTGGACAGCAAAAACCACTGCCAATAATTCCTTTTCATAAGTAGAAAGTGACTTTTGTTGCAAGTTAAGGGCTCTGCTAATGAAAGCCAAAGGGTGATGATCTTGCATCAGGACAGCTCCTATCCCATTCCCTAAGGCATCTACTTCCACGACAAAAACCTTAGTGAAATCTGGCAAGGCCAGGACTGGTGCTTTAATTAAGTGATCTTTTAAGGACTGAAATGCCAATTTAGCTTCAGGGGTCCAAGAAAAATTATCTTTCTTCAACATCTCAGTTAAAGGTTTAGCTAAGATGCCATAGCCTTTTACAAACCGCCTGTAATACCCTGTGAGTCCTAAAAACCCCCTCAGCTGCTTAAGTGATTGAGGGAAGGGCCATTCGGTAACAGCAGAAATTTTCTCAGGATCAGTAGAAGCCCCTTGAGCAGAAATAAAATGTCTTAGATATTCAACCCTAGAGACACCAAAGTAACATTTAGATGTCTTAGCATACAAGAATTTCTCTCTCATGGTTTGTAAAACCTGATGGAGATGTAGCAAATGTTCTTCCAAACTATTGCTGTAGATGAGAATATCAACAAAAAAGACAAGAAGGAATTTCCTTAAGTAAGCCTGAAAAACGTCATTCATTAATCCCTGAAATGTAGCTGGGGTATTGGTCAACCCAAAGGGCATGACCAAGTACTCAAAATGCCCTGCATGTGTCTTAAAAGCAGTTTTGTGTATGTCAGCAACATTCATTCTTACTTGGTTATACCCCGACCTGAGATCTATTTTAGAAAAAATTACTGAACCATGCAACTCATCAAGTAAATCCTCTACTAAGGGAATTGGAAACTTATCCTTAACAGTATGCTTGTTGAGATCTCTATAGTCTACACAAAGTCTCCAAGAGCCATCCTTCTTACCCACCAAAACAACAGGAATAGCATATGGACTATTGTTGTGCTGAATGATTCCAGAGCTGAGTGACTCCTGAACCAACCTATCAATCCCATCCTTCTGCTGCTTACTGTACCGGTAAGGTCTCTTAGAAACAGGATTAGCTCCCTGAATCAATGGAATGTAATGATCATGACCCGGTTTTGTCGGAGGCAGGCCTGAGGGTTCTTGGAAGACATCCTCATAGTCTCTTAACACCCCTTCCAGAGCAGAAGAAGGTTCGGACACAACAGCATGAGTGGTCAATGAGTGTAGTAACCCCGTATGTTGATCACAAAGTTGTAACAGAGAAAAATGGACTCCAGTGCCCAATGCCTTGGTCAATTGCTGCTTCCTAACAGTTTTCACATTAGTAGTGACACCCCTTAAAACATGTTTCTTCCCATGAACATAGAACTGCATTGATAACTTGTCAAAATTCCAAGTAATATCCCCTAATGTTACCAACCACTCTATCCCCAACACTAAATCACAACAGCCAAGAGGAAGAAGCATAACATCTGAAGTAAATAGAGTATGCTGAATCGTCCATGTGAAATCTTTGATCATAGAAGAAACTGTAACCTTAGTACCATCAGCAACAGTAACAGTTAAGGGTGACATCTGAGAAGTTTTATAGCCCAATTTCTTAGCGACCTCCACATCCAGAAAATTATGTGTGCTCCCACTGTCAATGAGCACATGCAATGGTTTCTTCAAGAAATAACATGTGATCCTCATCGTTCGAAAGCTAGGCAAACCTGACATTGCATTTACAGAAATTAATGGCCCAACAGGGTCCTGACCATCCCGGTCTTCATCAAGTGACAACTCAGGTATACTGTCACTTGAATCCTCCAATTCCATGACATGGATTTGCAGCTTCTTGTGGGTTTGGCCATGTTCTGGTGTGAATGGTTCATCACAAAATAGCAGAGGCCTTTAGCACGCCTCTCACTCATATAAGCAGGTGTGAAGTTTCTGGTTGTTGGTACGTTTGGTTTGTGTGTGTTTAAGGGTTTAGGAGGGTTAGGTAACAATGGTGGTTTGGCTGAAAAGGTAGGCTTAAAGGGTTTAGGTAAGAAGTTCTTATGGGAATCAGAAGTGGTTCCAGATTCATATAATTTGGCTAAAGCAAAGGCTCTTTGGACAGAAACAGGTTGGAACATCCTCACCATCATTTGGATTTCTTGCGTAAGGCCACCAAGAAAGCAACTCAATTAATGTTCACTAGATAGGTTCAACCGAGCAACAATGGCATCGAATTCCTCATGGTATGCAGCCACTTACCCCTTCTGTCTCAACTTCATTAATTCTGCCATAGGATCATCACACACTTCACCAAACCTCTCAATCAAGATTTTGGTGTAACTGTCCCAAGAAGGAAATTGACTCAAACCTACATTCTTGACATAAGCACTATGCCACTGCAGTGCCTTTCCCTCAAAATGCACCACAGCTAGTCGCACTTTGTATTCATCAGGTGTATTATCAACCGAAAAAAAAGTTTCACATTGCATGATCCATTGCTTAACTGCATCACCATTGAATCTAGGGAAATCAAGTCGAGCTAAACGAGTATTACAAGAGTAAGAAGGACGGTCACCGCGATTAAAAATCCCTGCACCCGCGGACTGATTTCTTCCCCCAAACACCTGAGTCCGCAATTCTTGAAATTGTTCATTGATTTGCTGTGTGAAAGAAGTTCTCAAAGATTGCATCAATGAATCATGAAGAGATTGCTAAAGTGAACCCGCAATTTCGATGAATTTCTCGTCAATCTTCAATCCAAGACGCTCCTCCATCTCGCGCTCCGCAATGCGATTCCTTGTTGATTCCGCCATGTCGAATCCGTGGAAAGTACAGGCTGATACCAGTTGATACAGTAGTTCTAGGTATGAAAAACAATGAAGAACTAGAACAATAGGGATTCTAAGAAGAAGAATAGAATCCGAAGAATTTTTATTGAGTAAGAGATTCAGGAAGATATGTTGCTTACAAAAGAATGGAATGTATTGAATTCTGTTACATTGCTACTTATAGCAGAGCCTAGTAACTAACTACTAAAACCATAACAGAAACTAATTTTTATTTAAGTCCTCACACTAATTGAATTATTACAACAAGCCCTCTTATGATCAATATCCTGTATCAGAAGTGCTGAAGTACGACGAAGAAGAAGAGGGTGAATTAAAGAGAAGCAAGTGAGAGAAGCCATGGCCACGAGATTGGGTGGGTCAGATTGCAAGGTTTACCCTTTGTTTATATCTTGTTTAAAAGTACTTATAAAAATGCTATGTCAAGAAGTCTGATAAACTCTTTGACGTGACAAGCAAGAAAATAGCTTTTTATTAATTCTATTTTTTAAAATAAGTTTAAAAATTATATTATTTAAATAAAAAAAATTTTGATTAGAAAGATAAGCAGGTTAAGTTAAACATAATTAATATATATATATATATATATATATAATTTTATTATTATTAAATTTAAATAATAAAAAATTAATTTTATTTTTTATTTAAATTTTTAAAATATTTTATTTTATTTTATATTAAGTATCATGATCTCAACTGATATTTTATTTATTATTTAATCTTTGCCAATAAAAAATAATTTTTAAAGTTTCTCTTATCATGTGAACGAAAGTGATCACGCGCATCTTGTTATGCTGGAAAACTCTCTGGAACACTCACTTTCGCCAGCGATAGTGATCACGCACACTGGAACCCTCACTCTTGCCAGCGATAGTGATTACGCACACTTTGCTATGTTGAGGAACTCTCTGGAACGCTCACTTTCGCCAGCGAAAATGACAACGCGCATCTATACTCTTTTGAGAAACTCTCTGGATCGCTCACTTTCACCAACAATAGTGATCACGCCCAGATTCTCCTTCATTTCCAAGCTCTGGAACAATCACTTTCACCAGCTAAAGTGATAACACCCAACACATCTTCATCAATTTTTGTTCCTTGTCTCCAGATTTGCTACTCTTCTTCTATCTTTCTCTCTTAATCCTCCAACCTTATGATCTCAACTCAGAGTTTCCTACAAAATAGGTTCTAATCAGTACTTTTTACATAGAAAATTCACAGAATCTAAACAATTAAACTATTTAGAAATGAATTGAACATTCTATTATTTTTATGAGTTTTCTAGCTTTTTCCATCATGTTTTTATATCAAATGTATTAAAAACTAAAGTAAAATACTAGTAAAATCTGCATTTATCAGTGCCCATAAAAACTATAAATAAATTTAACTTTGTTACTTAAGATGATGTGTAAAAGATAAGAAAATAAATATAAATTCAAATTTTTGTTATGAAGAGTTACCTGATTAGCTTGAATGTGATCAAACATTGATCTGTACCCCACAACATCATTATGAGGTTTATTTCAAAAGTTTAGTACTCTACTCCCACTCCATCTGCACATGAGAGGGTATGTTGGTGGATTACTAGAAATTGGCGCAATCTATGGCTTGCGATACCATGCCTAGGACATTAACAGTGATGAGTAACCACCCATTGTTTTGCTACCAACTTCCGTGACTCTGCACATTTCCTTATACAACATAGCTAAACAAGCAGAACCCCAACTATATCGTCTCGTTCTTCTAAGATTAGTTAATAAAGCTAAATACATAAGATGTACTTTGTTGCCTGTTTTGTCAGGCATCAAAACACCTCCAATTAAACCTAGTATATAAGCCCTACAATGGGCGTGAACTTCTTCTTCAAATGGTTCTTCTGGTAATGGCAACATGTTGTCTCTCAGCTACTTCAGTTTCAACATAGAGCCAATAAGTGACTCTCCCTTGACTGGCACGATACTGAGATATGTGTCACACATTTCCTCCTAGTCAAACATTGTTAGAGCAATGATTGGTAAATCATCAACTCTTAGCCCGAGTTGAAGTGCAACATCTTCCAGGGTTATGGTGCACTCCCTTATTGGAAAATGGAATATGTGAGTTTCAGGTCTCCACCTCTCAACTAAAGCTGTTATCAATGTGTGATCCACCTTAAGATGCCTTAGCTTTGCTACCACAGCAAAATCAAGTTGTTCAAGTATAGGGACAATTAGAGCACTGGGTTCTGGTATTGAATGACAGAAAGATGAAATCATGTTTTTAGTTTCCTACAGCTATTAACAACTTAGTAACATTATATGCAGAATATTAATTTACATATTCAGTAAATAATGGTAATGTGTAAAACTTACTGTTCTTCCAATGAAGGCAGACCTGTGTTCGTTTTCCTTTCACAACAACATTTTTAGTAATAGGAGCAAAGACAGAGAGAAACGAAGAACAAAGATGGATGTAAATTTGAATGAAAACATGTGGCCTTAGATGAACATATTTATAGATAAACTTTGGTACGAGAGAGTAGCCTTGAATTATTGAGAAGTCACTATGTCTTGGTCTACGTGAATGTCAGAAGGCATCTTTGATTGGGAGGAGAGAAAGCTTGTTTGGAAGTATATAGGATGGCTTGCATGAGAAGAGAATCTAATGTTGGGCGTGACTGAGAAATCACCATCTCTTAGTCTACGTGAATGTCAGAAGGCATCTTTAATTGAGAGGAGAGAAAGCTTGTTTGGAAGTATATGGAATGGCTTGCATGAGAAAAGAATCCAATGCTGGGCGTGACTGAGAAGTCACTATCTCTTGGTCTACGTGAATGGAGAGGTCACCATCACTTGTAAAACATGGTGAAACATTGAATGACTGAGAATCCAATGTTACCATTATAAATAGCCATATTCGTGTTCATTTTCTTCATTGAACCTTCTAAGCTTGTTCCTTATTCTTGTGAACCTTCCCCTTCTAAACTTCTTCATCATTCAATTTCTTTAATCTAAAAATGTCTTCAATCTATGTCATTGTTCACTCTGATGGTGTCATTAACCAATGTCCTAATGAAGGAGTCACTTTCACTTCATCATAAGCTAATTGGTACATCTAAAGAGAGGAGTGACTCTACAAAGGCTCAAGAAAGTCATGCACACAAAACTCAATCGAGACAAAAATGAAAGGGTGACAACAATACATTTTCGCTACCTAATTAGACTTGGCCCAAGAGTTAGCAACTACACATGTGTTGAGTTGAACGATGATGAAGACGTCGAGGCACTCTTCAACATCCACGATTCAAATCAACTTCAATAAAGTATAGAATTATATGTTACATTTGCTACAAACGTAACCCAGGCACCACAACTTTCACTTCACCTTCACCTTCACCTTACTAAACTTATGAAACTATAAATCCATCTTTTTCAATATATGATATGAATTCTGACCTTTAATCCTACACACAACTTTTAACTGGTCCTTTCATGGACCTCAATGAAATACCCTCCCAACCATTTGAGCAAACCTTACCCTTTTAGCCTCTTGAAGAAACCCCCATTGAAGAACATGATGTTGTGGGTCTCCCAATTGAAGTATTTAATCCTTTTAGTAAGGACGAAGATGAAATCCTATCTCAACAGCATGATGATGAAGAAGACTCCCTCCCACTTCCAAATATTCCACCATCACAACCATTACCATTATACAACACACCTCTACATTTTCTAGACTTTCCAATCAAATACAAGAACATGACTCTGAGTTTGGCCGTGTCCTTGATCGTGAAATGGTAGTGTATCTGCCTGGAACATTATTTGTAGGCCAACGCTTCCTAACAAAAGAACAAATGCAAGACGCCATAAATAGATTTCACATTGTCAATCATTGCACTTACAAGGTGAAGATGTCAAGCACAACTAGGCTTGTTGTGGATTGCGTTCACAACGACTGTGCCTGGAGATGTCACACTATATTGCGCATCAAAGAGCAACACTAGAAAATAATGAAGCTTAAAGGGTGTCACACATGTGCTTCCCCACTCATTTCATATGATCATAACAAGTTGGGATCACAAATTATTTCTCAAACCATTCGTGAAATTATTGAGACTGATCCATCCACACCTATCGCAACCATCTTAGCCCACATAAAATTCACAATGGGTTACACAATCAGCTATAGAAAGGAATGGTTGGGGAAACAACATGCCATTAAAAATATCTTCAGAAATTAGGAGGAGTCATACCATAAGTTACCTAAACAGTTGCTTGCAATGCAATTGTATGTTTTGGGCTTCATCTGGAAATTGAGTACACAACCGGCATACAAGGGTGGCTTGTTTGACGAGGGGAATATGTTCTTCAAGAAGTTGTGTTGAACCTTCAAGCCATGCATTGATGGTTTTTCCTTCTGCAAACCAATTGTTCAAGTGAATGGAACATTTTTGTATGGCAAATACAAAGGGACTTTATTAGTGGCAGTTGCGTAAGACGGTCACAACAACATAATTCTCATTGCCTTTGCTGTTGTTGAAGGTGAAACCAGCGATGCATGGTTCTTGTTTTTTTTTTAGAAACTTAAGGAGATACGTAACCCTGCAAGAGGGGTTGTGCCTCATTTCTGATCGTCACGAGGCCATAAGAAGTGTATACTCTAGAAATGGAAGTAGTTGGACAGAAAACAATTTTGTCCATGTCTATTGCATTAGACATATTGCACAAAACTTCATGCGACGATTAAAAAATGCTGCACTGAAGAAAGATGTTGTCAATATAAGTAATTTTAATTTTTTACGTACTTTATATTATCATTAATATTTTATACAATTGCTTAGCCAGTTATATTAATTTAATTTGTAATCTTTTTTCCAACATATGCGATGATTGAACTGAGATTCTTTTACTATTACAACATAGTAAAAGATAATAATCTTGAAGCTACACAATGGTTAGACAACATCCTAAGGGAAAAATGGATATTGGCATGGGACAATGGACGATGTTGGGGACACATGACAACAAACCTAGCGGAGTCAATCAATTTAGTTTTGAAGAAAACCAGAAACCTGCCAATTTGCTCCATTGTCATGGCAACATACACCCGTTGCAATAAGTTCTTCATTTAGAGAGGCAGGGAAATAGATGCAATGATTAATGCTGGACATATATACTCGGAGGTTGAAACTAAAGCAATTCAAGATGCACAGTCAAAGATGAACACTCATAGAGTCATCACCTTTGACAGAACAAGCACTAGATTTTTAGTTGAAGAAACGCAACATCTGAAAGAAATTTGACCCGTAGGAAGATTTACAGTACAGTTAGATGAAATGTGGTGTGATTGTGGCAAGTTCCAAAAAGTTCACATCTCATGCTTGCATGTACTTGCTTTATGCTTACACACACACCACAACTTTGACATTTACATATCTCCCGTGTATACCTTACAACAAATTTCTAAGGTATACGTTATAAGATTCTCTTTCTCTATTCCATCAAGCAGAAGAAAGAAGAAAGCAAGGCGCACTCAATCAAAGCTGCCTTTAACAAAACAACCTGAAAGCAGCAATTGCCTAGTCTTTGAAAAGTTATGTTAGGTTCTTAGTAGCAATCGTCGACTTTTCGTTTGCCATAGCTTGATATGAGATACGAGATGGGGCAGCCCTAAGGTCAGTTTGGAGAACTCAGACACGAAGACTATTGGCAACTTACACAGGCCCAACCTTATGTTAAAATCCAAAACTGAAAAGAACTTCAAAGGGTTGACTCAAGTCCAGTAGGATAAGAACAGAGATGGACATTACAAAACAATAAAGTCGGGTAAAAAGTTGTTCTTATTGTCACACCCCTAGTCACACAAGGAAGATATGTCCAAACATCGCTCAAGCTTTTAATTCCCGCCATTGATTTATATTGTTGTTATTATTTTTGAATTTTCTTAATGTCATTTTTAATTTTATGAATGTCATTACAACTTTTAAATTTTTAGTATTTGTAATTTATAGTAAATATATATATATATACATAATATTATTTTATAATGTTTATTAATATTAATAACATATTTTTTTAAACAAATAATTATGTATAAATTTTAATAAAGATTAATATCTCAAAATAAATACATAAACTGGTTATTATTTAATAATTTTATTTAATTTTTAAATATATGAAATTAAATAAATTTTTATTATAATTTTTATTTTATACAAATTTAAAATTAAATAAATTATTATTGTAATTTTTATTTTTTAAAAAAATATAATTTCAGAATATAATATTAATATCATTTTAAAAAAATAAAAATTATATTAATAATATAATAAGAAAAACAAAAATAATATTTATTATCTTAAATATGTAAAAGAAATTTTAATAAACATGTAAAATAAATATTATTATTTTTATTCATTTTCAAATAATATAAAAATATAAACATAATTCAAATAATAAAACTTATTTTATTATATATAATTATCAAAATATTTATAAATATTTATTCGAATAACATATTATAAATATTTATTTTAACAATATGTAAATATAATTTAAATAATAATATTTTTTTTATTATATAAAAACATAAAATAAAATTTAAAAATGAAAAAAAAAACTAAGTCAAAATTCAGTTTCCTGAGAACCAAATTCTGTACTAGCATTTTTATGCTACAGTAAATAGGTTCATTCTAGTAAATATATTTTTCTTGGGTCTATTTCTGTAATTATTTATTTTTTTAATAATATTTCTGTAAAAAAATCTATTTTTGCATTATTCCAATAAAAAATTTGCCATTTGTTCATCGATTTTTCTTTTTTAAAAATTAGAGAAATTAGAACTAAGTCAAGATGATATGAATCACCCCTCCTTATATGCATGAAAAATGATATATTTTCTTATAATTATCATTAAAAATATTGCATTAGAACATCAACTTCTCTGTACACATACTTATTTGTCTTTTTGTCTTGCGTGATTCTTTGCATGTAAGCAATTGTATCCAACATTACTTATGTATCCTAGAAGACAAGCATATGAGTTTGTAACATGTGATTATATTTTACAAATTCATATATAATAATTCTTTTTCTTTCCCAAAGACATTCGAAGTGTAGAGTGAATAACTCTCATTTGGTCTCCTCCTTTTACTCAAAAAACAAATGGTTATTATTCTAGTTTTAATATTAGCCATTAGTATTTGGTTTAAACTATTCCCACAGACTATATAAGCATATCATTGTAATGTATTTAATATCAATTTCATTGCAAATACAATTTCTTGTCTCATATAGTTTTATAGCTTATTCTTCTTTTATTAGAGATTACACTTTGCTTATCTTAATTCTTCAATTGATTTTGGTTTTGTGCTTTCGCATAGCACAAATACCTTAACAAATGGCACGAGTTGGATGAGGAAGCACTTTTGACAATTCAATTTTGCTTGTCTATGGAGGTTTTTTATGAAGTAGTTAGTGAAACTACTACTGCAACATTATAAACTAAATTAGAATCTTTATATATGATGAAGAGTCTTGCAAACAAGCTTTGTCATAAAGAGCGCTTGTATGTATACTATCCATGTGCCTGAAGGTATTCTTATTTAATATCATCTTCATGAGTTTAATTCTACAATTATGGATCTGACAAATATTAACATTTCAATTGATGATAAAAATAAATTTGTTTTATTGATTATCTCCTTACCATCCACCAATAAACATTTCAAAGAAATAATGTTGGATGATAACAATGATACATTATCCTTTAGAAATGTGAAATCAAATTTATTATTTATAGAAAAATTAGATCTTGAAGTTCATTATAAAGAAAAAGGTGAAGGTTTAAGTATGAGAGGCAAAACTCTAAAAAAAAGGAATATCAAAGCTGTAAAAAATTTGGCTTAGCTCTAGCCCTAACACCAGCCCATGTGGGTTAGGGCCAAAAAGCCCCGTGGGCCAAAAAGCCCACAGGGTGAGGGTTAGGGTCAGGGTTTTGTAGGCAAAAAAACTTTATATGTTCTTAAAAAATTAGATTTGAGAAAAATTGATATGAATTACGATAATTATTAAAATATCTAATAAAAATATTTATTTCATATAACATTTTTTTATTATAAACTTGTAGTACAATAAAATTACTTAAAAACAGAAAGAAAAATAAAATTTATATAATATTAAATATTTATAATGATTGTTGTTATTAAATAAAATTAATAAAAATAACACTTATTATATAATTTTAACAATTTTATATAATTTTTATCTGTATTATTAATAATTATTAAATAATTGTAACAATTTTTTTATATAATTTTATAAATAAATTTTAAAATATTATTTGAGTATTAGTTATAAATTTTTTTCATATTATAAAATTTTTATATTATTATTATTTTGATTTATTTTTATAAATTATTAAAAATATTATATATATATATATATATTTATTTAGGATCATATTATATTTGTGTACAAATATCTTATATTTAAAAAATAAAGTCAAATTAAACATATCAAATTGACAATAAAAAATAACATTAACAAAATTTGTTAAGTCTACTGAATAAAAGTTAATGTGTTAAAAAAAAGTAAATAAATATTTTCATCGTAGAAATTGTAGATATAAAATATTTTATATTATAAAATTTATGGATGCAGAAAAGTAATTTGTGTTTCTAAATTGTTATCTTAATAGAAAAATTGTGATAAAACTTAATATAAAATTCTAAATGCAATATATATATATATATATATATAATTTAATTTAATTTAATTTATTAATTTATTGTTTTAAACTCATAAATATACGTAAAATTAACTACACCATAGCTAGGGGTGTCCATCGGATCGGGTAAACCAACGAACTCGATAATCTAAACCGATCCAAATCGAAAAATGATCCAAACTAATGTTTAACGGGTCCGATCCGATCCAAACCAATTGAACCCGACGTGTTTTGGTTTGGATATCGGGTAGCACTATGCCAACCTGATCACCCGAACATATACTTAATTAACCTGATGAGTACTACTTAGTATTAAATCACGTGACTCATAGAGATCTTTGACACTTATTTTGAATTTGACTTTTTTGTTTTGAATTGAGACTTATTTTGAATTTTTGTATTTGTGTCGAAATGTTGTGTAATTGTGTTAAAATTATGTGTTAAGAATTATTCAAATGAGAAAATGAAGTTCTTTTCTATTTTTTTATACATTTTTTATTTTATATTATTTAATCGGACAATTCGATGATCCAAATCGAACCTTCATGTTTGGTTCGAATCGGTTTGGATTTTCAAATTTTTTTCATAAATTCAAACCAAACCAATCCATTTTAATCGGTTCAGATTATTTTTTCTCCCAATTCTAAACCAAATCGACCGTGGACACTCCTAACCATAGCATTAATGTAATATAAAAAAATAGTATATATACAATAAATTAAAATACATATTTATATATTACATATAAATTAATAAATTAATTAATAATTTAATTTTTCATTTATACGTTGATTTATGTAAATATTTACTAATTATTAAATTTCAACAATATATTAATAACTATATTTTTTTTAATAATAAAAAATCTATCTATACCTATATAAATCTATATAAAATATATTAAAATTAATCATTTATGATTTTACATATTTATATTTATATTAAAAATAACCATACCATGTATAAACCTAAGCTATACTAAATCTATAATAGAATATTTAAACATACTAAAATTGATTAAATTTATTAAAATAATTATTAAATAGTATTTTATAAAATATTATTTTATCATTTATTTATTGTTTAGTTAAAACAAATTAATACTAGTTCTTAATTAAAATCATAAATTATTAATGTACTATATTAAATTTAATTAATAAAATTAAACAAATGCAAAAGCTAAATTTAATTTAATTTAATTTAATTTTATAATATAATTATATTTGATATTATTTTTATGATAAAATTTTAATATATTAAATAATTATTTTTTTTATTTTTAAAATTTTTATATTTTAAATATAATTTTTAATTCATTTAAATAAAATAATTTAATAAATATTATAAAAAATGATATAATAGTTATTACTTACTTTATAAAATAAGTGGGCTAGCCCACCCCTAACCTTGACCCTAGTCCACTATTTTTTTTATTTTGGAGCTTAGTGCCAATTTAAACCCACTAACTATAGGACTTAAGAAAAAACAGAGCTATATATGGGGCTAACAGGGTAGGGCTGAGGGCTTTGGGCCATTTTGATAGCTCTAGGAAATACTAGCTTCAAAAAGTCCATGTTTAAATTTAGAGGATACAAAACCAACAAAACTTGTCACTATTGCAAGAAATTGGGACATGGTATTTTTTATTGTTTTATCTAGAAGAAAAAACAAGAAAAGGAAGAAAAAATAAATCTTACCAACTTATCGAGGCTGCTACTATTAAAACTGATTATGATAGTGATTTATTATATGTTATTAGTTTTGAGAAAAAGAATAAAACCAAATGAATTTTTTATTCTGGATGTACTTTTCACATGTGTCTTTATAAGAACTTATTTTCTACTCTTGAAGATGAATTTGTTGATACTGAAGTTGTCTTGATGGGTAATGATGCCTAATGCAAGGTTGTTGAAATCAGTACAACTCAAATCAAGTCTCATAATGGTATTATATGAACTTTGACTAAAGTTTGTTATGTTTTTGACTTGAAACGTAACTTAATTTCTCTTGATACCCTTGAGTCTTTTGGGTGCAAGTACTTAGTTAAAGGTAGAGTTTTAAATGTATCAAAATGTGCTCTTATTTTTTATGAAAGCTAACCACATTAGTAGCTTGTATGTCTTGCAATTATGTTTTCTATCTCATTTTCGCTGAAAGTAATTAGTATTTGCCTAAGTAGTTTTTATTTTGCTTAAGTAAATTTGTTCTCTCTTAAGCAACAACCTATAATCCCAATGTTTGTTCTTTGTCGTATTTTTGCTTAAGGTTGTTAATATTCTCATTGAAGCAATAAATTCGCTTAAGGGAAGCAAAAACCAATTATGCCAATATCTTCTTGCTTAAGTGACCTTTATATTTACTTTAGGCTATGATTCAGAGTTATATTTAGAAAAGGAGAGGAGAAGAGGGGAAGAGAGGGATTAATCATTATTCGGGAGTTGTTTAATTAGGAGGGGAAGGTTTTGGGGGATTTTTCTAAACCCTCTAAAATCTTCTTAACCCTTATTTTTTAAGTTCTCCCATTTTGAAAGTTTTCTCTTTGTCAATCTCTAATGCTCTTTCATAAATAGGATTCTAACTTTTTTCTAAACAAAAAATGTTAATTTTTCAAGTGATATTTTTAAAAAAATTTATAAAAAATAAAAATAGCAATTTTAAAAATATTAATTTTAAAATTATTAATTTTAGAGAAAGAAAAATATTTATTTTTAAAAAAAAAACTTACCATACTATTCCAAAATTAAAATAAACCACTTCCAAAATTTTTTTAACCCATGGCTAGCACTACTCAACCATAATCTCTTCCCATCCCTATTTTCAATGGTGAAAATTATGATTTTTGGAGTACAAAAATGAAGACATATTTCACTGTCCAAGATTTGTGAGATGTTATGGAAGAAGGATTCACTACTCCAACAGACATATCATCTCTTACTATAGTTCAAAGAAAAGAACTGAAGGAAAATAAACAAAATGATTCAAAGGCCTTATTTACTCTACAACAATCTGTGACTAATGCAATTTTTTCAAGAATAATGATGCTATAACAGCCAAAGAAACATGAAGTACATTGCAGGAGGAATTTGAAGGAAGTGAAAAAGTACGTGCTATAAAACTCTAAACTCTATGACGAGAGTTTGAATTATTAAAAATGAAAGAATTTCATAATGTCAAAATTCCTATTCCATAATAAAAGGAATGGTTAACCAAATGAGAGCTTACGAGAAAAATATTCTTGACAAAAAAGCTGTTGAAAAATTACTAATTATAGTTTTTCGTAAATATGATCCAATTGTTACCACTATTGAGCAAACAAAGGACCTTTCTACTCTATCAGTGACAGAGTTGGTATGGTCCCTTGAAGCTTGAAAAGGTTGAAAAGGCATGATGAAGACTTAATAGAAAATGCCTTTCAATCAAAACTTAAATTACGGTCCCAAAATAAAGGGAATGAAGAAAGAAAAATAATGGAGAAACTTATAGAAACAAAGAGAATTATAGAAATTTCTCTATAAACAATTAAGATAAATATCCTTCATGCAAGATCTGTAAGAAGACAAATCATGCTGAAGAAGAATGTCGATATCGTGAAAAATCACAATATTGACACTACAAGAAATTTAGACACGTGAAATGTAATGCCCCAAATTTTGTAATATTGTTTGATTATTAATATAAGTGTTTGAGTGGATTTTTATGTGTTTCATATATATATATATATATATATATATATATATACACATACATACATATATACATATACATAGTGTTGAGAATATACGTGAAAATATGTGTATGTTTGTAAAATGTGATGTGGGTGCTGATTGTGCATCGAGATTTGATTTTCTGGACTGTTTGAAATAAGCTAAGAGAGTTATCTCGCTGTAGTGAGAAAACCCTGGGAAAAAGACGTGAAATTGTTGCCTTCTCGTTGCAGCGAGAGAGCGGCAGTGAGGGGTGCATTTCTGGGTGTAGTCTCGCTGTAGCGGGAAGGTCTCATCGTAGCAAGATTCTACAGAAACCAAAATACAGTTTCTTCTAAGATTTTCACTATAGCAAAAGGGCGCCTCGCTGTAGCAAACGTGTCATGATCGGAGGGATATTTGAGGAGTTTAGGGTTTGAAAAAATCATTTTTCCCATTTTTCCTTTTGAGCTCTCTCTCATTTTTCTCAATTCCCAAGCCAGTCCTACTAATTAGGTTAGCTCCAAGCCGTTTGGGAGTAAGATTGAAGGTTGAAAATAAGTTTTGGGGCATTTGGAGGTAAGTTTGTGAGTTAGGGTTTTTGGGGTTTATCCCTTTTTCCTTGATTTCTTGGTTTCTTATGAGATTTTCTCTATATTTAGGACGAAATCTGTTTGGGGAGCATGTTTATTGTTGAATTATGTTGTGAGTCTTCATTCGAGGTAAGGAGAGACTCTACCCTATCTCATTTTTGTTAGATTTCGTTCATTTTGGTATTTGTGACAATGTGATTGAGTTAGGATGTCAAAATATGTATGCTTTGATAGAAGTTTCATGATAGATGTGATGAAATGAATATTGAATGATGAGTATGATGGAGTGATTTGATTGTGGTTGGGTTGTCACACCCTTGATTGAATGTGGATTATGTTGAAACATTGTATTCCTAGAATTGTTGTACATTAAATGTAATGCTAATAAGTGTGGGCATCTGTGTTGTGTGTTATGAATGAATGTGGGCTGTGTGCCATGTGCAAATATGAATATTGTGTGTATAGCTGAAATGCGTGTGAATGAGGCATGTTAAATGTGTTTGTGAATATGCTATGAATGGTTTAGTGATACACTGAAATATGGGGACGATAGAAATATTTTGGAAAAGAAAGAGTGGTGGTGACACCAACAGTGAGCGTGGATGTACCACAGGCCACACACTCTCCTCATGACTAGACCTCTAACCAACACCTTTGTCGAGTGACTCGTGACCGCACACGTAGTATCTGTGACGCGGGGGTAACTAGTGACAATCTATGATGTGAAACTGTGATCACAGTGCCATAGTGAGCGTTGCTACGTGCAGTAAGCGCTATAGCGAGATTCTGCAGAAACCAAAGTACAATTTCTTCTAAGATTTTCACTATAGCGAAAGGGCGCCTCGCTGTAGCCAACGTGTCATGATCGGAGGGATATTTAAGGGGTTTAGGGTTTGAGAAAATCATTTTTCCCATTTCTCCTTTTGAGCTCTCTCTCATTTTTCTCAATTCCCAAGCCAATCCTACCAATTAGGTTAGCTCCAAGCTGTTTGGTAGTAAGATTGAAGGTTGAAAACATGTTTTGGGGTGTTTGGAGGTAAGTTTGTGAGTTAGGGTTTTTGGGGTTTATCCCCTTTTCCTTGATTTCTTGGTTTCTCATGGGATTTTCCCTATATTTAGGACGAAATCCGTTTAAGGAGCATGTTTATTGTTGAATTACGTCTTGAGTCTTCATTCAAGATAAGGAGAGACTCTACCCTATCTCATTTTTGTTAGATTTCGTTCATTTTGGTATGTGTGACAATGTGATTGAGTTAAGATGTCGAAATATGGACGCTTTGATAGAAGTTCCATGATAGATGTGATGAAATGAATATTGAATGATGAGTATGATGGAGTGATTTGATTGTGGTTGGGGTTGTCACACCCTTGCTTGAATGTGGATTATGTTGAAACATTGTGTGCCTAGAATTGCTGTACATTAAATGTAATGCTAATAAGTGTGGGCATCTATGTCGTGTGCTGTGAATGAATGTGGGCTGTGTGCCGTGTGCAAATATGAATATTATGTGTATAGTTGAAATATGTGTGAATGAGACATGTTAAATATGTTTGTGAATATGCTATGAATGGTTCAGCGATACACTGAAAGATGGGGACAATAGAAATACCATGGGGAAGAAAGAGTGGTGGTGACACCAACAGTGAGCGTGAGTGCACCACAGGCCACACACTCTCCTCCTGACTAGACCTCTAACCAACACCTTTGTCGAGTGACTCGTGACCGCACACGTGATATCCGTGACGCGGGAGTAACCAGTGACAATCCATGGTGTGAAACTGTGATCACAGTGTCATAGTGAGCGTGGCTACGTGCAGTGAGCGCACGCATGTGAAATGTTGTTGGTGCAGTGAGTGCACTGATTGTAATTTGAAATGAAATGTATGATGAGTGTTGTTTATGATTGATAATGCTTGAGTAGAATATGTTAGAATGTATGTGAAATGTGCAAGGTGGGGACTCTATGCTTGCTTGTGTATGTGGGATAGTGTAGGGTACTCACCCTTACATTTATTTTTTAGGTAATTGAGACGATCAGCAGCAGACTCAATGAAAAGGTGGATGGAACTGCTATAGAACTTAGAAAGTTATTTTGAAAATCGATGTATTACTTAAGTCATATAGCAATTATTGATTCAAATTGTAATTCACTCTTATTTTGAAATACTTTGTTGAACTATGCTTCAGAAACCATTTGAATGGAAATTTTTATTATTATCCTTGTTTTGCAAAAATTCATTTATTTTAGAAATTAAATTTAAGGTTTTACATGAAAAAGTATTGACCCAACAAAAACAAGTATCCAACAAATTTTGTTGAAAAGTATGGTATGAGATTTTAATTGAATTGAGTATGTGATTATGTTCTTAATGCAGTTGTGAACTAATCCTTCATTCAATTGAACTTAGAGGAATTTTAATCAATGAAAATTGAGTTTATTTCTCAGATCTGAATCATGTGCCTAGGTTATTGAGATCTTATGAATAAGTATCATAATTTAGTAATCCTATAATTTTCAGAACTTAATGAAATATTTGATTGAATTTCACCTAAGGAATTGGGGAGGTTTAATTAGGTATTAGTATCAATGAAGTAAGGAATTGTCCTTTGGTTAAAGAAGTGAAATTGATTATCAATCAATTAGAATTCTTAAGAGTCCAAAACATGATTACATTGCAATTGAAAATCTGGTGAAGTAATTTCTAACTATTTTTCATATAGCATTTTTAATACAAAATTCGTATTTTGTTTTTATAGCAAGTTTGTTACCTTTTATTGCTCTTATCTCTTACTTTTACATGTTACAAATCTTCCAAATGAATTGTGTGGCTCAAATAATTGTCAAATTGTAAAGTGGTAATTGAAAATAAGATCCTTGTGGACGATACTTGGGACTCATATTGATTTTCAAATTTTATTACTTGCTACAACTACCTAGTACACTTGCTAGTTAGTAATTTTATGCAAGGAATATTCTCAATTCAATTTGCACGTAACAAGTTTTTGGAGCCGTTGTCAGGGATCTTTATTTTTCAATATCATTAGTAGCAAGGAGACAACTAGATTGAGCTGAATATGCATTACTACTAGGTATAATTGATTGAGTATGAATTTGGTGCTGAATATGACTGTCATTTTTAAGTACTTAATGATGTGTGATGATTGTTGAAATTGTTTGTGATTGTGACACCACCTTTCTTGGGGATATGACTGATTGGATGATTATTTGTGTGTGGAGAACTCACCCCTTTCATTTGTCTTGTGTCATGTTGTTTCTCCCTTGTATATATATATATATATGGACAGGAATAAGGTGAAGGCATAGAACCTACCTTTTGAGAAGGATATCTGTTACTCGTTCACCCCCTCACATTGTTGAATGGATCGAGGAGAACGATGGAAATCCTGCTTCTACTTCTAGTTCTTCTTCCCCTACTTCTTCTGAGGAATTTAATCCTATTGAGGATTATTCTACTTACGATTGATGTGATGATTTTATATGTTTATATTATTAGGGGAACTGCTCTTAGGGAGTCTGGTTATGCTATAATATGTATTTGGATAATGTTATTATTTTAAGTTATGTTAAAGTATTATGACTATTTCCCTTGATGGATCAACTGATATTTATAATATATGGAGTTATTTTTAGATTATAAAATTGTGATTAATCTTATTGATGATGAGATGATGGAATAATGTTCTATCTATGGAATGACGAATGTTGAATACAATATGTATGTTAACTCTCCCTTTAAAAACAAAATGCTATCAGATTTTGGTGATTTCTGAGTTGCTACATTATAATTTAATGGTATCAGAGTATTACTACTACTAGAGTATTTTATGTCACGTTATAAAAGTGGTATCATAGCTAGAGTATTTAGAGTCGTTATAAAAGTGGTATCAGAGCATTTCAGTCTAATTGGCCTTGAGCATGGTCTAACTGCCCAACTTCTGTGTGAATCTCTAAATTTTTTGGAAGCCTTTATGGCTTGTGTGGTAGTATGCTTGTGACTCTGCTATAGTTAGCAATGACTCTTTAGAATTGATGTGCTTGCTTGTATTTCAGAAAGCTATGGCTAGATGAACTAGGGAAGAGGCTATGGATGCCTTACTAGGGAAAGTAGTGGACATTCTGGAAAGGTAGAATGAACCAACTCCTAATCGTGGTCTATCTAAGTTTCACAAGAACAAACGTTCTCAATTTTGTGGCAGGTTTGATCTTGTTGGTGCTCAATTGTGGATAGAAGATTTAGAGAAGATCTATGAGGCTATGGTTTGAACTGAGGAGGAGAAGGTAACTTATGCTGCCTTTAGGCTCATAGGAGAGGTTGAGTATTGGTGGCGAATTATTCGCCAGCAGTTGGATACTGAAAGAGCCATTGTAGATTGGCCAACATTCCATCACCGATTTCTTGAGAAGTATTTTTCTAGAGGATCTTAGGAGAAGAAGAGAACAAGAGTTCCTAACATTGACTCAAGGCCAAATGAGTATTGGATAGTATGCAGCAAAATTTAACGAGTTGTAAAAGTATTGCTCATATTTTGCGAATGCTGATGTTAGATCTAGGTGTTCCAAAATTGAGAGCGAACTTCGTCCTAACATCAAATAGGCTATCAGCTGCCAGCAAGTACATCATTTTCCAACCTTAGTAGATCGGTGTCGTATTTATTAAGATGATTCTAAAGCTCGCCAAGCTTTATGGAGAAATTATGGTCCTCAACGCTTTACAAATAGTTTGAATTCCAAGGGAAAAGAAGTTCAGGAGAAACGTAAGTCTTACTTCAACCCAACGCATAGTTATAGAAGTGAACCTACGAGGAGCCAAGGATCTAGCAATGGGAGCGTGAATAGATTCCCTATGGTATGTCACAACTGTAGAGGTTCGCATCATAAGAACCAATGCTCACGTCGTCCTACCATCTGCTGGAAATGTCAACAAGGAGGACATCAAGGTCGTTTCTATCGCTTGTACAATCCCAACTCCATCTAAGATTATCGTAGTAACCCAAACCAAAATCATAGGAACAGAAGCAACCAGAGTGAGGCAAGGAATCAAAATCTTAGCAATGCTTCACAAGTCTTTGTAGGTAGACCAAATACTATCAGATTTTGGTGTTTTCTGAATTGCAACAATATAATTTAATGGTATCAGAGTATTACTACTAGCAGAGTATTTTAGGGCTCGTTATAAAAGTGGTATCAGAGCTAGAGTATTTTAGAGTCGTTATAAGAGGCATTTTATGTCTTCTAGAGATGTTGCCTACTCTTTGACATTTGTCACAGTGTTCTACATAAGTTTTTGCATCCTTGAACAATGTAGGCCAAAAGAAACCTGCTTGTAAGACCTTAGCAGCAATCCTAGAACTTCCATGATGGTCTCAATAATTTGAATTATGGCAGTGCCACAAGATATCAACTTAGTCTTGTTGTGGAATGCATCTTCTCAACAGACCATCTACTCCAATTTTGAACAGATAAGGATTCTCCCAAATGTAGAATTTGCTGTCATGAAATAATTTCTTTCTTTGTTGCCAACTCATTCTCTTTGGGATGTTCTAAGTGGCCTTAAAGTTTGCTATATTAGCAAACTAAGGTAAGCAGTTTATCATCAAGAAATTCCTCATTAATGTCAAGGAAATCAAACTTTAGAGTTTCTAAAGGTATTCTAGACAGATGGTCTACAACACCATTATCTTTCCCTTTCTTGTCCTTGATTTCCAATTCAAATTCTTGGAGAAGAAGAATCCATCTTAACAGTCTTGGTTTAGCATCCTGTTTAGAAAGCAAGTATTTTAAAGCAGCATAGTTTGTATATACTATAACCTTAGAACCTACCAATTAAGATATGAACTTATCGAAAGCAAATACTATAGCTAACAGTTTCTTTTCAGTGGTTGTGTAGTTAATTTATGCAGAATTCAGAACCTTACTAGATAGTAAATCACATGTAGCTTTTTATCTTTTTTCTGTCCTAATATAGGATCTACTGCATTATCACTTGCATCACATATTAACTCAAAAGGTAGAGTCTAATCAAGTTTCACAAGTATTGGAGCAGAAATCAATTTTTCTTTTAAAGTAGAGAAAGCATGCAAACATGATTCATCAAATACAAATTTTGCATCTTTCACAAGCAAATCACTAAAAAGTTTAGCAATTTTAGAAAAATCTATAATAAACCTCCTATAGAACCCTGCATGGCCTAATAAACCACATTCATAGGTGGAGATAATTTACTAATCACTTCTATTTTAGCTTGGTCAAACTCCATCCTTCTCACAGAAATCTTATGGCCAAGCACTATGCTTTCTTGAACCATAAAGTGGCATTTCTCCCAATTCAACACCAGATTAGTGTCTTAACACCTCTGCAAAATAGTAGACAAATTAGGTAGCAATTATCAAATGAATCTCCAAATATAGAAAAATCATCCATGAATACTTCAATGATTTTCTCAAGTAAATTAGAAAAAATAGAAAGCATACACCTTTGAAATATGGCTGGACCATTGCAAAGCCCAAAGGGCATCCTTCTATATGCATATATCCCAAATGGACATTTTCATTCACTTGTCCATTTGGTTTTAACCAGAATATCTATCTAAAAAGCAATAGAATGCATGACCAGCTAACCTTTATAACATTTGATATGCAAAATATAGTGGGAAGTGGTCTTTTCTGGTCACATCATTCAATCTCCTATAATTTATACATATTCTCCAGCCCGTAACAGTTCTTGTAAGAATTAATTCATTCTTCTCAGTTGGTACCATAATCATTCCCCCCTTTCTTAGGTACCACTTGGACAAGACTAACCCAACTATTGTCTGAAATGAGATATATGATTCCAGCATCCAATAATTTCATAACCTCTTTTCTTACCACCTCTTTCATAGAAGGATTTAGTCTTCTTTGGGACTGCATAATAGGTTTAAAGTTCTCCTCAAACAAAATTCTATGTTTGCAAAAAGTTGGGTTAATGCCTTTCCAATCCGATATACTCCATCCCATTGCTAACTTGTGTGCTCTCAAAATCCTCAATAATTTTTCCTTCTCTTCCTCCCTGACTTCATTGCTAATGATGACCGAATTTTTATTATTTTGGTCCAGAAATGCATATCTCATGGGAAAAGGTAGCTGTTTAAGTTCCCACTTCTGAGTGTTTTCTTCTTCCACTTCTTTTTTTAGTTCTTTTACTAGTTTTTCTATTAGGGCCAGAACTAGCAGGGCTTCCAATTGCTGCATATACTCCATGAGATGTTCTTCTTTGTTCATGATAGATTGAAAACTACCTGCAGCTGTAGTTTCTCTCAATATAGAAATTTCATCAAATTTATCAAAATGATAAGGAGTAACAAGAAAATCTAGTACATCAACTCTCATACACATGTTATCATCACTAGGATACTTGAATGCTTCAAAAACATTAAATATTACATTTTCATCATGCACTCTAAGCATGAGCTCTCTCTTTTGCACATCAATAAGAGGTCTTCCAGTTGCAAGAAATGGTCTGCCCAAAATTAATAGTATGTTTGCATCCACTTCCATATTTAAAATAACAAAATCTACAGGAAAAATAAATTTGTCAACCTTAACCAAGAAGTCTTCTACCACTCCATATAGATATGTATAAGATCTATCAGCTAATAGTAGTGTAATGTTGGTGGGTTTCACTTCTTCTATTCCCAACTTCTTCATGATAGGTCTTGTCATGTTCCAACTTCCTTTTCTTAGACAGTAGCTTCTTCATGAACTTGGCATAAGATGGCATTTGTTCCAATGCCTTCGCAAAAGGAATATTAATCTATAACTTCTTGAATACATTTAAAAATCTCTCAAATTATTCTTCTTGTTTAAGATTCTGCACTCTTTGAGGGTAAGGTAGTCTTTTGTATTTTTCTGTGTCAATTGGTCTACAAGCTTCCTCAAAAATTTGCTTCTTCATTTTTCTCTCAGAATTAAGAAGAGCTTTATTTTCTAAATGTTCTCTTTTTAACAATTTGAAGTTCCCTTGCTGCAAATCTTCCTTTACTTTTCCTTTCTCTATTAGATTGTTAACTCTCTTTTCTACAAGCTTTGGGCTAGCTACCACAACTCCACTTCTTGTTGTTATGGCTTGGCACTGCTCTTTAGCATTAATTACTGTATTGCTAAGTAATCTCCCCTCATCTTTATTTGTTAATTGTTCAGCTAACTGCCCAATCTAAGTTTCTAGCTTCTTCATTTTTTAAGCTAGTTTGAGTGACTTTCATAAACTGTAGCATAGTCTCTTCCATCTCATTCATTCTCTCAGTCATAGGTTTTGAAGAATTTTGAGTTCTTTGAGGTTGAGTAGAAGAATTGCCTTGAAAAAATTATTGTTGTTGTGAAGTTCCTGCATTTGAAAAAGGAATAGATGAATTAGTATTTTTCACAGCAGAGTTTTGAGGATTCCATTTGTAAAATTGTTGACTTTTGCTGGTTGGATATTAAAAACTAGGAGGAAAAGATTGCTGACGAAAAGACTGTTGTTGTCTTTGATAATTTCCCATATACTTGACCTGCTCTTGTGGTTCTGGTGTAGGTACATCATATGCACCATTAGCATGGTTGCCTCCAAAAAAACCACAGATCAGCTAAGTGTTTGAAATATTTCCAGCTTGTAAGTTGATGATCTGTTGAGTTAAAACTGTAATTTGCTCAGAAAATAATTGATTTTGTAGTTGGTTTTGTGTAACAAAAGTCTCCATAGTTTTAGCTTCATATCCACTATTTCTTTCAGAATGTCTCAAGTTAGAATTCTGATACATAGAGGAAGCCATCATCTCAATAATTCTTTGAGCCTCTTCTAAAGATTTAGTGTTCAAGGAATCGCCTACGGTTGCACCTACTATGGTTCTAGTTATTGCATTCATCCCATTGTAAAAGGTTTCCAGTTGCATCTACTCTAGAATACAGTGGTGTGGACATCTTCTCAAAAACTCTTTGTACCTTTCCAAACTACATAAAGTGATTCTCCTTCCTGCTGGACAAAAGATGTGATTTCTCCTCTCAGCTTGGCAGCTTTTGATAGAGGAAAGTATTTCGTTAAGAATTTATTCACAAGATCTGTCCATGTGGTGATGCTCCCTTGAGGTTGTGCTTGCAACCAACACTTGGCCTTATCTCTCAAGGAGAGTGGGAATAGCCTTAATCTTATAGCATCTTCACTTACTCCATTCATCCTTATTGTGTCACATAACTGCAGAAAATTAGAGATATGCAAGTTAGGATCATCAGAAATTCCAGCAGAAAATTGGCCCTGTTATACTAAGTGGAGCAAGGCTGGTTTGATTTCAAAATGTTTAGCTTGGATGGTAGTTCTAACTATTGAAGAATTATAGACCTGCATATTTTGTATTGCAAAATCTCCTAATATTCTCATTCTCTTCTACTCTGCCATTTTAATTTCTAGAGGTGTTTGTTCTAGAGGTGTTTTTAGTGGAGAGGGAGTATTTTTCTGTGGAGGGGGAGAATACTGAAAATCTATGAATCTTTCTGAACAATGTGTAGCTTCTAGTTCACTATCTCCTCCTAAAGAACTCTCTGCTCTAGCCTCTTTTCTTAATCTTCTTAAGGTTTTATCTATATCAGGGTCAGAGACAAGAGTAGCCATATTTTTATTTTTACCTCGCATATACAGCCAAGATTAGATAAAAGTCAGAAAAAGTAAAGACTGAAAAATCTACAGTATAGCAATGCAAAATTCCTATCAGCAAAAATGTGTAACAAAGAAAAAAGTTCAGATTATATGTACACAACTACAAAGTGGAAAAAATACAGAACTACAATATTTCAATATGAAAGCAACAAAACTACCTAAGAATGTACAGAAGTCTATCAGAAATTAAGACTATGGAATTGCAGAATTCACCATTAATTTGAATGTAAATCAGAAAAAATTCAAATACAATTCTGATATTGCAAAAAAAAATAAGAAAACAGTTGCTCAATCTTGTTATCTTCTCGTTACTAATGATATTGAAAATAACTACTCCCTGACAATGGTGCCAAAAACTTGTTACTTTCTCAGAATTTCCAATAAAAGTAAATTCAATTATCAAGTGTACTAGTATAGTTGTAGCAAGTTATAACATTTTGAAATCAAAGTTGAGTCCTAATTATCACTTCACAACTCAACAACAAATTGAGTCTAACATAATTCAAATGGAGTTTGTAACATTCGGAAACAATTTAATAAATGCAGAAAGTAGAAAATATAACAGAACAAAAGCCATAAATTTTGTATTAAAAACAGATGTATAAGGATAGTTAGGGGTTTACTTCACCAAAATTTCAGTATTAACTCAATCATGTTTTGAACATTCAAGCATTTGAATTGATTGACAATCAATTTAACAGATTATTAGTCAAAGGTTAATTCCTTAACTCAATGACCCTAAGATTCAACTCAACCACCCTAATCCCTTAGGTGTGATTCAATTAAGTATTGCATTAAGAATTAGAAATCATAAGACTACAAGATTAAGATGACTTATCCCTAAGAAATCACTAATCTTGGTAATTAATTCAAATCTGAGAACAAGTTCAACTTTCATTGATAAAGGCCTCTCTATGTTTAGTAAATTGAATTTCCATCCAACAACTAATTTATTAATAAAAATAACTACTCAATCCAATCAAGTACCCAAAGTTCAAATCCAAAATTAAATCAACACTTTCATTTCAGATCCATAAATCCCTAACTACAAAGAGTTTAGAAAGCCATTACAAAGTGAAAAGAGAAAGAAAGAGAAGAAGGAGATGAGCAAAGAATCATCTTCAATCTAATCATCAATTTGATTCCTCAAGATATAAAGCTTGGTGTTCATCCCCAATCTCTCTCTCAGACTCTCTCAAGACAAGAAAATAGAATGAAAATGAAAAAAAATGAGAAAAGATCCCCAAAATTCTGAGCTAATCTCATATTTATAACTTTTCTGCCTTTCTGGCATGTTTATTTTTTATAACATAAAGTAACCACGCAAAAAGCTTTCTAGTAATCTTTACAGCTGGAGCAACCACTTTTGTAGACAATAGTAGCAACACAGAGATGAATTACCTCAAATATCATGTGCATGTTCACTTTTATTCACAATAGGAGTCACACACAACTTGTTTTTCTGGAATGCTCTCTAGAACGGCCACTTTTATTGATAAAAGTAACAATATGCAGCTTGTTTTGCCCTTCAATCATGCGTGTATTCACTTTTCTCAACAATAGTGATTACGCGCAGCTTATTCCTTCTACCCAGACTAGCGCATGTTCACTTTACTTGAAAATAGTGATCACACACAGCTAATTCCTCTTACCCCAGTTCTGGAACAATCACTATTATTAGTAATAGTGATAACGTAGAACCTTTCTTCATGGGTATGGTTACTATTGTTGGAAAAAGTGCTAACGCGCAGGTTAGCCTCTGAACTTAAGCTCTGGACTAATCACTTTCCTTGCAAAAAGTGATAACGCCCAGCACTTAGCTTCATTATTATTTCATCTTTGTGTCCAAAATTGCTACTTTCTTATACTTTTTCTCTTGATCCTCCAACCTTATGATCTCAGCTCATAGTTTCCTACAAAATGTGTTATAATCAGTACCTTTTATTTAGGAAATTCATAAAATCTAAACAACCAAACTATTTAGAAAGAAATCAAACATTCTATCATTTTTATGAGTTTTCCAGCTTTCTCAATCATATTTTCTATAAAAAAAAAATGTATTACAAACTGAAGTAAAATACTAGTAAAATATGAATTTATCAGCTTGACACAAAATTTATGAAAGCAGATGCAGATCCATATAAAGTCATTGAAGAATTTTGCTACCGAATGACAGGCACTCTTAAAGAATAGTACCATATACTGGCCGGGAGCCTTCAATATCATAACAATGACAAAACATATAAGTATTTTCTAATACTTTGAGCAACCCTTATGCATTTTTCTCAGATATCTTCTTATACAATCTATCAAAGCTATAATAAGAAGGACCGTAGCAACTGGACTATTGCCTAGAAGTTTTCTGATACACAGGATCCTTTTAAAAAGGCAAGTGTAGAATATACTTACTTCTAGTCAGGGACTAGAGAATTGTCATTATAAATAAATCTTTCAGAGAGAAAACTTAGAAACAACACATGATATAAATAAACACATGTTTTATTTTAGTTTGATTTGCCTTCTACAAGTAAACGTTTCTTCTTATATAGAGGATGAAAAGTAGACAACATGATTACAAACAGACATTATCGGATAAGATTCTAATTTTACAAAAGAGGCTTTAAAAGAACAAAGAAACCAAGACAGCTTTTAGTACATGATAAAGCACACAATAAAAACCAAAGATACTTTTAGTACAATACAAGACATCCTGAAAGACTTAAAGATGCTTTGTCACTCGTCCTTTAGTCTTTGAAGATAGGTTCATAACTAGGAGAGATATTTGGATCATCATTTGTTCCCTATCCATCTTGATCTATTACTGAGTCATAAGGATCTTGAGAATCTATTACAATGTCAGCTTCTGATGATTCAGGCTCATCACGTGGAATAATATGTCATTCTCTTTCCCAATTACCAAAGACAAGACTAGAGGAAGTAAGAGGTGACATGACTTGTTGAATTCGATTCCACATATTATCATCATCTGGCTCTGGCGGGCAGATGATATCTACTGGTTTCAAATTTGTACATGTGAAACTTACTTTGGTCATATCTTTTTGAGCTTTATTGATGACATAGAGGTGAACTATTAGATCTACTTGATGGAAAGGTGGCCTATCTTGTTCAGAGATTCCTTTTATACTTTCATAAGTATTTCAAAATCACGCCTGATTCTGGGTATAAATCAATTTGGAAGTTGAATGTTTGAAATATGGCCTATGAATTATCACCACTGTCACATGTTTTGAAAATTCTAAAGGTGGTAATTCTACTTCTTTCCATATACATAACCTTTCTATTTCAAGTTGGTATCTCTTTTCCAAGATGAAATAGGTTGAAGCCAAGATAACAAATTCCATAACAAGGATGAGTTATTTTGAGAGTTATTGAGGAACTCAAACATTCTGAAGGTTGGAAAAACTATAGGATAATGAAATAACAAAAAAACACACCATAAGTATCAAAGATCTTCTTCAATCATAGGAATCTCCATTAGAAGAGCAAAGATATTTAGATAAGGAGCATCTGGATGAAACCATGACGGTTTTGGTTTGATTCCATGGTTATGTAAAGAGAAAGCCAAGTAATGGAACATGTGGTTTTTGGCAAAATCTTTTATGTATTCTGGAGTAATAAAATTATCAGTGCGAAATTCTAGAGAAACACGAGATGGTGAGGGTTACTGGTACTGGCTTTTGCAACATTGATGGGAAATATAAATGGATATATTTGAGCAGAAGTGACAATAGAGATAGGCTTTCTTGGACGAGACAACAAATCAGGAACTATGTTCTTTTCTCCTTTAATATGTTTGATAGTAAAATCATATCAAGAGAACCAATTTTTTAATCTGAGGATCAGGAGGCGTCTTGTTTTTGAATCCTAGAAGAGTAGGAAAAGAGAAGTTATCCATTTGGACTTCAAAATTGTGTCCTCTTACATGGAAATCAAATTCCTGGATTCCATTTTTACTGCTAAAGCTTCTTTATAAGTTGTGTGATAGTGCTTCTCTGATTCCTTGAACTGTCCACTAGCATGTCCACAATATGCCTTTTTGCCATTTGTTTCTGCCAATAAGACAGCTCCTCACTAATGATCATTGGCGTCTGCCTACAAAATCCTTTTCCCTTCTCTAGCAATTTTTAATGGTGGAGGATTTTAAGCAATCTTTTTCAGATGACTAATAGCTTCAATCTATTCAGGACCCAATGGTGGACGATTTTTTTGCAAGAGTTTTGATATAGGACTTGTATATTTAGCAACATTAGGAATAAAATCTCTAATATAATTCAAAACCCCCAAAAATTGTTGAATATGTTTAACAGTAAAATCTTCATCAAGAAAGTTAAGTAGTTCTTCAGCAATATGAGGTTGAGGCTGGTAACTTCCTTGAGAAAAATGCATTACCAGAAAATCTATCTAGTTTTGAGCCAATTGTATCTTCTTTTTGGATAACATGATTCCATGGAGATAGGCAAGATCAAAGAATTTATTTAAAAGAATATTATGAGATTCTTTGTCATTTGAGAATAAAAGAACATCATCTATGTAGATGAGGACACTGTCCAGGATAGGCTCAAAAATTCTAGTCATTGCTCTCTGGAATACTGAAGGTGCAACCTTGAGACCAAATAGAAGCACTTTCCATTGGTACTGAGTATTAGGAAACAACCTAAACTCTTATTTGATGCGAGACTTTGAGACTAATAATAATAAGTTAAATTTATTATTTTTGCTAATAATATAATTTGATTCTTTAATTGTTTTCATCATATCCATTTTATGTAGTATTTGAGTTTAAAAAGTGCTTAATTTTTAATAAAAAAAACTAATATTTTTAATCTTTTATGTTTATTCTAAGCTTCAATTTAACTTTTATTTTCATTTTTCTCAATTTGTTTCTAATAACTTAAAAGATAATTTAAAATTAAATTGTCAGGAAATAGGTTTTTCCTTAGCGTTTAAAAATTAAAGATGTCCAAAATAAAAATAACGAACTAAATTGATAATTTTATTACATAGGTGTCATGTAATACACTTGGGTTAAGTGAAGAAATGAAACTGTCAAAAAGGAACTTGTTAAAATAATCTTAAGTTAAATGATTAAATTGTTAAAAGATTAAACTGTTAAAAATAAAACTGTAAAGATAGTCTTAAGTTAAATGATTAAATTAAGAAAAAATTGAAAAGATTAAACTAAAATTTAAAATACACATAAAAGATGGAAAATATAATTTTATCTGTTCAATACATTTGAAGTAAAGAAAATATGAATTGGGTAAAGAGAGGTTTTCTGTAGTTCAAAAATAATTTGGAAATGAAGAAACACTTAACAAAGACAAAACATACCTAGGCAAAATTCCACAACAGTGAGATTCAGGATCTATTTCAATTCCATTAAAAAAAATATGGGTGGATTCGAGTAGGAGAAAATAAATCCGGGCCCTACTTGTTATCAACCGTCAGAATGCTGTACACGAGAGTTGGGGTTGTGCCATAAGAACCACACAGGGACCATTGTAGTGTCAAATTAATGTCAACAACAGTAGGTCACTTTCCATTTCCTAGTTGTTCTCGCGACGTTAGTTCCTCCTATGACCCAATCAACTACCACCATTCAACCATGATTAACAAATCCCAGCCTCAAGCCTCTTCAATGGAGAGTAAAGAAAGGACACGATACGACTCACATGACACACAAAGCAAGTAGGCCAAGAGGGACACACTCAGTAAGCTGAGTTTGTAATGCCACCCTTCCTTTCTCACTCACTTTTATATCAATAAAATAAGAATGGTAATACAATATTTCTTGAGTCAAGTATATAAAGCCCTGTTTACACTTACATTTATTACTAGCATCGTTGATAAAATAATTTAGCCCCAAAAAACTATAGTTTGCAACAATTAAATCAAAATAAGAACTATAAAATTAGAAGATATTTCCCCAATTGGGTAGGTTTGCGACACTGTCAAACCTCCCTCTATATACCTGCCATGTAATAATTTTAGGTGGATAACCCGGCCAGAAACGCCACTCCAGTGGATGGTAACCATGCCGACCCGGATATAAACTGGGCCACCGTGAACCGATTTGCCTCCACGGTAGAAGTAATGACCCGGTACCCCGGCCATTTAACCCGATTCCCTACGGCTGCACCCGGCCCAAAATTCATGTACTCACCATAATACAATGTGTCCAAAGCAAAGTCCCCATTCCACTCCAACCATCCTTGAGGATGTATGTGGTCACCAATGTAAGATAACAAGTACACCGTCCTAGAGTACTGTTTCCACGGACGGCCTAAATAGGTGGGGATGCTGTCCTTTACCGGGGTGAGATCCGGGGCGGGTAGAATCCGGCAATCGTGGATGGATATACCCGTGTTCTGATTCGGGTCTTTCCTACTTTGGGCCGTGATTGTGTTCTTCTGTTGGGCCATGGGCTTACGAGCATAAATGTTGCACTTTTGAAAAACCACTGCGGCATTGCCAAATATGAAGTCCACAGTGCCATAAATGTCGCATTCACGGAAGAATTGACGGTTAGAGTGTACATAGCATGAGTCTTGATACCCCAAAATGTTGCAACGGTACACCACCGCGTGGTCGGCTCCAACACGGAGCGCCACTGCTTGGTGCTTTTCCGGTCCCGCATAGTTCTTGAATGTGATGTCTCGTGCAATGAATCCAGAACCACTAGCAGCTGCAGAAATAGCTTAATGAGAATTATGAACTACACATCGAATAAATTAAGCTACCAAACTTATTTTAATTAGGGACATGGTCACATGGGATTTTTTATAATTTTGTCTTGTGGTGCATGGCTAAGCTACAATCAATAATTTGGATTTGCTATTCCAATTAGGAGGCACTCATTAATGTTTTGAGTGTATTTTATTTATACTTTGCGATACGGAAGAACATATGTTATCCACCAATGTAGAGGATATGCTAATAATAATTATGAATATGGAATGATGACAATAAAGTCAAGAAGTGAATGATCATTTGTTTTGAAGAAGGCAGAGAATGCGTAAGATTCATGCTATATCACGCTTTAGTTAAAGTTCAACATAAGAAATTCTATATGTTTCCTGTTGAACCAGGTTTCTTTAAACTTCAACATCCAACTACCTCTTCTCTTATCGATTATATTTTAAAATATTAATAAAATAGCTCCGATGTTGATCGGTGCTATGATGTACATTTAGATGTGGCTTGAACTGTAGTTAATTAACTTCGTCCAATCAATTAGAAAAGTTCATCAGTTTTTTGGATGTAGAATTTAATAAGTATTTTTTTGGGAGAAATTCACCAAGTTAAATTTAATTTAGTTTTGTTTATAAAAGTTGACTTAGCCATTGACAACGTGCCATGGAGCACAATAATGCATGCAACGGTGCCGGTGGGGGTAATATTGTCCAAGTCCAAATTGACGTAGACGTGGAATAGACATGCGACGACAGCTAGGAATATAAACAATAACAACAAGAAGGGCAGTGGCCACGTGCAGCCTGCGTTGTTCGATTATCATGCACGGTATTGGTTCACATTTGCAAAATACTAAAATAAAAAAAAATGTTCCAATTGGACAAAGCATACACAATCAATTGGCAAACAGATGAAAGGAACTAACCGAAGGATGCAGAGTGGAATGTGGTCATGCCATCTGCCACATTCTTCTTTCCTGTAATGACAGTTTTGCCCTTCCCATCTCCTATCAACATAACATTGGTTTTCTTTTTCCCAACCTTTAAACTATTCTCCTCATACCTGGAAATTCAATCATATCCAACAGTCAGTGCGCATGCCATAGCTTTTATCTATTGCAATCACACATCAGCATAAAACAAGAATAATTTTTAAATGTTGAGGTAAAAGGAAATCACACTAATTAACTATGAGCAATTCAGCAGTTTAGTTAGTCGAATATTTTCTCACCTTTATTGACAGAAAGAGGGGTCAACAAATTTAATTCAACGAGGATGGTGGCGTAAATATTGTTAGAAATTAATTATACCAGGAAAGAAAACCCATCACCGATGGTACTTTCCCATTATTACAGCCGCGAAGCCATGCAGGAAAGCTTTTTCAAACAATAACTCATGTCACCGACCGTGTTACCTTTTTTTTCGGTACATATCATATCACCTTCAATTATAAAGTTCAGTTAAATAAAAACAAGATAATAATTAAAAAAGTGCGATGTTCGTTATCTCGAAAAGCGTACACTTTTCACAGAGAAAGAAAGCGCACAGCATATTTTATTTAAACGATTTTTTAACATATATTTGAGAATATAAAAAATAATAAATTTTATTAAAAGTTATAACAATTAATAATATTACTACATTGAATTTTATAATTTTAATTAAAAATTATAAAAAGATTTATAAAAAAAACCGTTATATAAATTACCTTCCTGCCCTCACGTAGATTATGAACCGGCGTTTACTATGCTCTGGCGCTTTCTTTATCGCCTCAGCAATTGTCTTTACCGTTCCGTTACCGTTTTTGGACACGACTATATCTGCTTGAATTGCCGACACTGGTAAATTCAACAATCTCCTATCTCGTTTATTCAACCAACTCGGAAATTTTCCCGAGATATCGCCGTTAAAATGATCATGCTTGTCCTCTTCCATTAGCCGTCTCTTGTTTTGTATAGGGACCCCCGAGAAATCGCCACTTGCACTCGCCGAGAAAATCGCGAGACAGTTACTCACGAGTTCAGACAAGTCCTTCAAGTTATTCACCATCTGGTTCTTCACGGTCCCGCTCGTGTCCTCGAACCCCTCCGCACAAGTGTCTTGATTAGTGAGGGCGGCGCTAAGCCACGTCAACACGTCTTCGGAGGATCCAGTGGCGGCGGGTTTAATTTCGCCGCTGCTGGATGGCGCCGAAGGAGGCAAGACGGAGTCAAGGGACCGCGAAAGTGCGTCCATAGACTCCTCAAGGAGCTCGAGACAATCCTCGTATGCCGCATGGACTTTTGGGTCCGTGGCCGCAAACGAAATGCCGGTGGAGGCGTAGAATGCGTGGCTTATGTGGCGTAGTGTCATGTTGAAGGAGATGTGGACGAGATCTTGCTCAGAGGCAGTGGTGGAGCCGGGGAAGTCAAGGAGGGAGTTGATGCATAGGGTAGGGAAACGAGTCTTGCTGCAGGTTCGGGAAATTGCCTGAAATGGTGGAGTTGGATATTGTTTTAATTGAGGTATTAAAATTTTTTAAAAAAATTCAGGTTCAAAAATTGATTAAATTGAGAGGATATCTGAAAAAAGTTAAAATTTCGTTATTGCCTGTGTGGGCTTGCGGGTGAGGTCCGGTGCGTTTTGGTTCCCGGAAGCACGGGAGCGGATGACGGTGATGAGGGCGGCGGAGACAGCAGAGGCGACGATTAAGACGGCGGCGAGAGTGGAAATTATGATGAGCTTCTTTTTACTGTTTGAAGAAGAGGGGGTTGATTTGGTTAGAGGAGTGGTGGAGCGGCGTGAGGAGCCACCAGGGTCAGCGGGTCCAAGCCTTCCATATTCCATGTGTTTGTGAGGTTTGGAGTGTGGATTAGTGTGGGAACGAGGTAGTTACTGGTTTCTATTGAGGAGGAAGGTGGGCCTTTTATAATGACGATCTTTGTAGATTGGGTGGAGAGAGAGTGAATGAGTGAGTGTGTTAGTGTTAACTGTTATTCTGTTTATGTGAAAAATGGAAGGTTGGTGTGAAGTCGATGTCGCAAGAATTAGCTGGCTGCTACTTACAGCATTGCCACTAGATGTAAATGGATTAGTAAGGCTATTCTATTCATTTTTTCTACCTCTTGTCTGTCTCTTCCTCAACCTAAATTATATTATATATTACCTTTGTGTGCGGATAGTCCAGTGTGTTTGTTCTGAGTTAATGGTTCTAGTCATTATGGAGAATTGAATTATTAAATTTGTCAAGACTGTAACGTTGATTTAGATAGTGAACAATGATTACAGTTTGAGTCTAAATATTTCCAATATTTTATAGGTTCTTGTAATATAATGGATAGACTAGGAATGAAGAAATGTACGTTGTCTTTTATGATTTGGTGGAAAAAAAAAAGGACTTGCATGAGTTTCTTAACTATTAAGCTAAATCTCCAATAACATCCATGACGTGTCCAATTTCTAATGTGATTTATTCCTTCTCCTTTCTACTACATATATAATCATGTGCAAAAGTTGCCACTACTTCTTATGCTACTGCTCTCAACCTAATTACAAGCTAGAATTCGCTCTTTTCGCATTCTTTTTACTTTATTAGAGACATCATTACTCAGCAGAATGGTATTCTGCGCACAACTTTACTACACTTTCCATAACACTCATTTATTTCATAGAACATAGGGATAAAGAGTGTGCTTTAGAAATTATGCTTTTCATTCTAGTCCTAAAATGGACGTGATATGAGAAAGATATACATAGAAGTAACATTTTGATAACATTTTAATAAGAGTTACTTTTTAGACTTTACTCAGCATTAAAAGATCCAGAAGTTGGGTTTGCTAATAAGATAGTTGACACAAAAAATGAAGTCAACTAAGTAATTTCAAGAATAATAATGATATAATTTAAGAGTGTTGCTGATGATCACAAAAAAAAAGAAAAAGATTTATATCTGCAATTTTACAAAAAAAAATAATTTTTGTGGCTGAAACAGAAATTAATAATATTTATGCAAACATAAATTAGCATTTTTAGTCTCTCTTACTTACCTTATAATCTGATATAATAAAAAAATTTATACTTGATAATCTTTTAGTTAGTCATACTATTACTAAAGATTAAAAATGTTAAATTTGAAAGGATTTAGAACTAAAATCGATATTTTTAAAGAGTAAAATCAAAATATAAAAAAATTAAGAATTAAAAATATATTTAAACATATTGATTTTATTATATTCTATTATATGTCACACCTCACTATTATGATAATTTAGTATTAGTCACTTTATGTATTAAATTAAAGCACATAAGGGTCACTTAATTAATTATTTAATTTTTATTTTTTTATAAAAATGTTTATTAATTCCATTCTTAATTATTGTAATTATTAAATTTATATTTATATCTTTATACACATTTGAGGCACTATTTTTTTTTTTCTGGGAACATAATTACTCTGGTTATAGGTGAATGAAAATGATAGATTGCACCGCAAATCCAGAACCAGAACTTCAATTCAACCAGCAAAATAAGGAATGTAAAATTAAATAAAATATAGATGCGTGGCCAAGGAGGAATATAAAAAGAGGTGGAATTAAAGTGGAATAGATGCGTTGCGATCCATGCAGTTGCAGATATTTTATTTGCTCACTAACCTTGTATCATGGTACTATCAAATTACTAAAGAGAAATTAATAGTCAAATTTTATGAACAAACAAAAATGTGTCTTTTTTCTCAGCGTCGTAGAGTTTTATTGAATTGAAAAATAGCAATCTTGTAAAAAAGAGAAAAATTATTTCTAACGGATGCGTCAAATGCAATTAATTGTCCTACATAAAATTTTATTAATTGAGCGAATACACTTAAGTATGGCAATTCTCAATAATTTCTTTGCTTCGTCTTTTGCATTGCTAATTTATGGAATTGACAGGGTTTGCAAAAGTGTTTTTTTCCAAAGATTTATCTTTCGATGAGTGCTAATCTTCCAAACACTTTCCCCTTTATGGATTCCTTTCTTTTTATTATTTATAGAATATGAATTTTCATAAAGGCGGTTTTCAGAAAAACAAAAAGGAACCCAATCAAATGCACAAAAAGTGATAATCTAGAGAACGAAGAAAAATCTAAACATGAAGCAATGAGGGCATACGCAAACTGTAAATTTATTTGCATAGATGCAGTACTCAAAATGCTTAAACATGAAGATAAATGGCTTCATTGGACTTCTACTGAATATGAATTTACCAAGACTTACTTTTCACACTATTTAATGGAAGGTGATTATGCATAAAATTTATTTTTTGATTATCATGATGTTAACTATAAAGATATGTAAGATTAATTTAAAGTATAATTATACTTTATTGCCGTATATGTGATCTCGAAGTTTATTTTTATACACAACTAGAAGAATGTTAGTTAACAATTGAAAACATCGGTTGAAAAAAATGAATTTCGGTGGTCAAATTAATTAACAAACAAATTAAGATAGTTGCTAAATTCCGGTCGTTAATCAATTTAGCAACAAAATATATAGTTGATTGCTTATATCTAGAGACCAAAATAATTCACCAAAAAATTAATAATTTGTCTATTGCAAACGATGATCATAAAAAATTATTTGATGACTAATTTTTTTTACCAATTTAGCAGTAAAAAATTTAGACCCTAATTCATTAATTTATGGTGGTAGCTAAAGTAGTCTTTGTTAGTTTATTTTACTTTCGTATTCGCAAATTCAATTGCTAATATTAGTCGTTGATTAAATTATAATGAGTGATTATAAATTTGGTCACAAATTTATTTGATCAAAATTATTTATTTTTCTTTATAATATATTAAATTAAACCAAATCTTTTATAATTATAAGAAAACACCTAAAATTACTGCAAAACATTTCAAGAGTAAGTTGCGTAGCAGCTTTTTCGCAATTAAGGGTTTTTCTATCGCAGCATTAAAGGCGGCTTAGGATTTTCCTAAACGCTCATTTTGGACTATGTTGTTGGGTTCAACTTTGTTTTTTAGTAGGCTTGTGTTGGACCGAAAGATGAAGCTTGTTAGTGGAGAAAGATCCAGTGAATTGTAAATTGTAGTATAAAGAAAGTGAAGAAGATGAAGGAAAGTGAGAAAGAAATGGAGAACAACTATTCTTTTCAGTTTGACTAGGATGGAAGGAATTTCTAAAGGACGCATGAATCTAAGGTTTCTGGAAAATGAAGATTTGTGGTATTGGAACTCTTCGTAGATCAAAGCCTAGGATTGTAATGTTGAGGAGCATTTGGAGTTGGCATCAAAGATGGACATAAATCCTTTTTTGTCAAACTAGATATCTTCTTCTTTCAATATTAGTGGTAATACTACAAAACTCATTAAGTATTTGAAAACATTGTATTCATTTGTATTCTCTTCGCATCTTTACTCTTGAATTAAAGTGAAAAGATTGAACAAATGTGACAAATACAATATGCATGATACACCATTAATGGATGTCACCCACTACCTTCCACATTCAAAGTTGCTTTTAAAGACATATGTCTATTAGAAATTACTTGAATTCCTTATTGTGGGTTGACATACTATTGAAGGTTACTAAAAATATTATATCATCCTTTCCTAGCCTCTCTCTCTCAACCAAGGCAAATGCAACATGCAATATGTTGGAGTTGTCATTTTAAGCAATGACTATCAACACTATTTCACTATACTTCTTGTACAAATGCATGCCATCAATTGAAATAAATGACTTGCAATATTTGAACATCTGTTATTGAGAGAATGTAAAAAACAAACAGCTAAAAAGTGCACGATGATGATCAACAACATTACCAACATAGTAAAATTGAGTGAATAAATGGACTACGGTTGTTGGCATAGAAGATTATTGCAACCTAAGAAGTCATATTGAAAGTTCAATGTAAAAAAAGTTCTCTATCACCATAAATCTTGTCAATTGCCTTCTGTTTTGTATACCATACCTTCTTATATTTTGGTTTGAATTTAAACCTTGACTCGATATCCCATTGCATTACTTTAATGGAAATTGTCAGATTTAATTACACAATTGACAATACGCATGCACATATAATATCACTTTCCAATTATTGATAGCCTTATAAAGTCAAATCAAACACACATTTGTGCGGTCTATTATACTTTTGAACTTGCCACATTTGCATTTTGCGATAATAAGTAACATGAATACTTCAATTACATCTGATGCCAAATTTCACACATTTACCATAGTATTTTATATGATTTGACTCGAACTTTATAATCAATTGACCTTTGAATATTGTAACTCTTTATTGTAAATAAAAGATTTTAATTGTTCCTTAATAATTGTTTGATTTCTAGCTCTATTTGTCTATCCAAACTAACATTTCTAGCAACCCTACTATCATCATCTTAGAACCCATCAAGATTACTTAGATTCATTACATACAAATTTAATGTTGAATAATGACTATGCTATCGTTGAGACTGATATTGTGATACCAACTGTAACATAATAGTTGTATATGACTAATATCTTGTGTCTCTCTATTAGATCCTTCATCACTCTCATTTTGTATAGGTCCATAAAATTATTCTTCTTCAATATCTTCCTTATGTTTAATGAAATTTGAACAATAAAAACTAATTATAGATTCCCCATCCAACAATTAAGAAAGTCATTCTTTTTCATCAATCTCATTTAATGAACTTTAATCTTGTTTTTTTCAATATAACAACTATTCTATGAAAATTTTACACTAGGCAAACTATAAACAAATCTTCTTTATGCTTATTTATATATTTGGTGGCTTCACTTAAGTTGCACAATTCCAAAGTGACTTAAATTTATTTTGGCATAACCACGAGGTGTGCTGGTCATGAGCACAGTCCTGCTCAACCACAAGTCTCACCAAGTTAGGACAACTTAGTGTTTTATAAATAATAGCCCAACTCTTGTGCGACTTGTAAGGAAATTAAAAATCATCTCACTTACGTGACTTATGTATTAAAAAATATTTGAAGTTTCACATTATTTAATTTAATTTTTATAAAAAATTCAAAAAAAATAAGATAATAATCCATGTAGCATTTAGAATTTATGAAAACCTTTCCAAACTCAAAAGACTATTTTCTTGGGTTTAAGGCTATTTGAATGTTAATGAATATATGAAAGAATATTAGAAAGGGATATATCAAGCATTCTAACAAATATATATAACAATTAGTTACTGAGATATTAATATAATGTAATTAATAGATTAAAAAAGTATAAAAGAAAATTAACCTTTTTAATTTTATTTATAAATTAAGAAAAAATTTATTAATAAAAAAAATTTAAATGAAAAACTTTATACAAGATAATAATACCTGCAATATTTTAAAAAAACTATTGAATCTTAAATGTATATAGTTTGAATTATAAATTTAGTTATACGAAGTATAAAAGTAAATTCATATTTATTAAATTTTTTTATGTAGATCACTAATTAAATTAAAACAATAATACACGTATTCAATATTTTATAACAATTTATATTTATAAGTTTGATAAAATAATACAAATAACTTTTTTTTTAAAATTTAAAAAAATCCTTACACTAAAAGACGATATGTATGAAAAAAAAATCAAATTTTATAATTAAATAAATAGATAAACACCCATAAAAATAATCTATCTACAATTGTAATAGTTGATTTTAACAGTAGAATTAAATTAAAAGAATAACACCCATAAGTATTTTTTAATTTTTTAGTATAATCTAGAAAAAATATTAAGTATTTTTGCAATTTTAAGAACAAGATAGCAAATACTTAAATAAATAAAGAAAGAAAAATAAATAAACAAACGAACAAGTAGATAGAGAGATAGTCAGACAAAAGCTTTTGTGTCTCTTACTTGCTCGCACATGGCACACAAGAAGGCAGAGCCCAATTGGAGGAGCATCGTGGTTGAAATATTAAAATCCCAATCGCTTGTGAGATTTGGTCAAACGTGGCCCTCTTTTGCATCACACGGAAGCTCCTCTCTAATGGTCTGCTTCCGCTCTTCACAAGACAGAGACAAGTGACAGATTGACCAGAGCCATGTGAATTTCATTGCGGGGTTTTAGTAATTAGCATCATTTTCATCCATGGACCAGTTCCTCCCACCACTACATTCCTTATCCTGACATGTCCTGAGTCTGGTGGTTGCATTTAAGAGTATGCTTTCTTTTCTCACCGTTAATTTCCTCCTTCTATCCTCCCCTCTATCTTTTAACATATGCGATTTCATTCAAATTAACCACTGTTTTTCTTTCACGCACAAACATTTAGAGACTGGAATTATTAAGCAAACCTAACTTTGTAACTTCCACACAGTTCCCCCGCTTCCAACAGAGTCAAACTTTATTAATTTCAATAAAGAAAACAATAATAGTTAATTAAACCATTAATCCTATGTATCGATCTTCTCAATTGCAATCCAGAACATATCAGAGAAAATGAACCATAGTCATCTTCAATTTCCATCTTTAGCTTTACAACGCACCCACCATTCTATTCCACCAGCGTATTTTCTTTTCCTTTTTTTTATAAATAAACATATTGAAAAGCCCATACCCTCTGACAAATTTATTAATTTGGGTATTTTGATTACATTCATCAACCACCATATCCTTGACGGTTGCAACAGTCTTTGTATCTTCACAGACATAAATAAGAACTGTGGTTAAAGGGGAAGAGATTAAGGAGAAGCAAATATGGCATCAAGAGAAGGTGAACCGTTGAGTCCAGCAGCGAAGTTGTTCCACGCGCCATCATTGAACTGTTATGTGGTTGCCATCATGGGTTGCAAGACAAGCATCAATCCTCAAGTTATCAAAGAAGGCTTATCTCAAACTCTGCTTAAGCATCCACGGTTCACCAGCAAGATGGTTAGTTACTCTACCTTACCCTTCTATTGAATTAATTGATCGATACATGTGCATAATTTTACAAAGGAAAAATGTTTTTACAGACTCTATATCATTGTTTTAGAAAATTTTACTTGGAGTAGACTTAAGCATAACTAATTAATTTCCTATGGCTAATTTGGTATGCGTGTTTAATTTATTTTATTTTAAATAAATATTTGTCAATCAACTTTGTTTTAAAATTTTAACGTTTCTCTTTTGTATTTTAACAAATTTCAATAAACTTTAGCTAATAATAAAAAATATAATAGGAATAGTATATTAGTAACGTTCCTCTCACATTTAATAATGATGATTCTATTGTTTAAAAAATAAATTTTCTTGGATCTACCATTGAATGAGACTAATTTATTTTCATGGTAATTAATATTTAAATATGTATTAAACATTTGACTTTGAACTGACCTAAGTAAGATTATTATAACAAGAAAAAAGTTGTCTAATTCAAGATGAAAACTTTTGTTAATATAGATAATACCTTAATATTTGTGTAAAATATTGGAAAAAAATATACCTTTGACATTTTATTTATTTATTTATAACCTTAATTTTAAGTTGTTTAAACATGTTTATCTAGTACATACATTTTTAGCATACATTTTAATATTAGATTAAATCATATAAATTTTATTAAATGATATATTTTATTTTCTATCTAATAAGTCTCACACTTTATTTAATAAATTTATCATGATCTTTATTTAATAATAAAGGTGTATTTATATACACACATTTTTTTATCTGTTTTTTTTTTTTGTCACACTAATATTTTTCAAAGTAATTTTTACGATGTCTTGTGAATTATTAAATATTTTATATCTTTTTATATGTGAAATAATTATTACTATTAATTTTATATTAATAAATATTATAATTAGTAATTTATTTTAAAAAATATAAATATCTTTTAATTTTTAAGATATTAGATAAATCACAACTATTAATTTAGAGATAATATAAAATGTTCTTTCAAATTTATGACTCTAGGTAATTTTTACGATGTCTTATTAATCAAGAAGACATTCTATGCCTGCCCTTGACATGTAGAACAATTATTATAGTTAATTTTAAATTAATAGATATTGAAGTTAATAGTTTATTTAAAAAAAATAAATATTTGTTAATCTTTAATATATTAAAAAAATTATAATTGTTAATTTAAAAAAGATATATAATGTCTTATCAAATTTATAGTGCCATAGCAAGCACTTAAAATAAATTTTAAAAAAATCATAAAAAAATAGTTAAGTGATATAATTCTATTAATATATAATTTTATAATATATGTGAGATATTTATTTTTAAAATAAAATTATTATGTATAAAATATAAATTTGACATCAATTAGATTGGATCAATTCTTAAAATAGGCTCTAAAATTCAATTTAATAAAAAAGATTATTTTTCATTTTGTTTGAATTTCAATTAATTTAGTTTTCATTTATACAATATACATTAGATTGGATTGGTTAATAAATACTTGTAAATCTAACACATTAAATAATGAGTATAAAATTTAAATATATTGATATCATAGGCTACTATGTCACAACATTAGAATATTGTATATCTTTAAATTTTTAAAAAATAATATATATATATATATATATATATATATATATTAAAAGAAGAAAAAAAATTAAAAAGCAAAATAGTTCAACTCCCAAGACTATTTTAAAAAATAACAAACGGATGTTAAAAAAATTAATTATGCCTTTATAAGTATTTTTTGAGTTTCCTAATTTTCTTGCCCTGAAATGGAGCATAATTTCCTTTCCTAGGAAAAATACATAAAAAAGTTTTTTAGTTTTAAAATTTGTTTTAAAAATGTAAATAAACATGTCTAAGATATTGATTTTATCCAATTTTTAAACTTATTTCAATTTAATTTAAATAGAAATACACATTTATCTTATAAATCTAATTAACTAAATCCTCATTTTAGTCTCTTGACAGACGTTTTAGTTTTTAAAATTTTAAAAATATCACGTTAATTCTTAACTTTCATATTTATCAGGCATTTAAGTTCCTAGATTCAAACATCGTTAATAGACAATAACAAAAAGCTGTCATGTCATGTTAAGTGACACGTGTGATCAATTAAGTGACAAAAACAACGTCATACGTAGTATGATATATTATTTTATTTTATTTTTTAAGATTATCACCCTTCTAACATTTTAATCCATGAGATTATCACTTATAAGCATTTTAGTCTCTGGTTCTTAAAATCTTTTAATTACTCATCCTTCTTCTCATTCTCTTAGAAACTACTCTTCTTAGCTACTTTCGTCCTTTGTTAGCACTGGAGCCATTGCTTTAGACATTGCTTGGATAAATTTTAACTTTATGGTTTCATTGACTATTTACATATAGGTTTTGGGTACACATAAAAAAAAACATGGTGAAATATTTCCTTCAGTGTTATTTGCACTTGAATTTGGCAATTTCAAATTGCATTTTCGTTTGCTTCAAATGGTGGTAGTATAAAATTATGATTTTACTTTATGGGTTATTGATTAATCTTCATGCAAATATTGCTTTCATGAGTATTATAATTCAAACCACCACATTGATATACATTTTTTCATTTTTCTTAAGCTTTGACATTGATGATGTTGTCCATCATTTGGTTCTATAATCTTGAAAATTATCCTCAAACACAATGCATCAAGGTTGGAGAAGCAATGATAGATTGCTGAAAAGGGTGATTTTACCTATTAGCCCCTGAACTAATGTAGCGACGTTGATGATAGCCACAGGAACATAGAGAAAAAACATGAGTTGATGTAAAGGGCAAAGTGGAAGAGAAAAAAGAAGGATTATTGGGAGTGTCAATGGAACAATGTGAGACTTTAAAGAAAGTATTAGACACTTGAAAGAGTGGTTAAAAGTAAGAAAAAGAGAGGAATAAAAAGATTGAGAATGATTATAGTGAGAAGAGTTTAAGAATTAAAGACTAAAATATCTATAAATGAAAATCTCATAACTTAAAATAAAAACATGTATTATATCACATATAACGTCAACTTTGTCACGTAATCAATTACAAGTATCACATGTAACTTGATATAACAGGTCAATATTTTGTTATTTTCTATTAATGATTTTTAGGTCTAAAAAATTAAATGTCAAGAGAAATAACAATAAGATATTAACATGACAATTTTTTAAATTTTGGAGAATAAAATGACTTACATTTACTGTTTCAAGAAGCAAAATGAGGATTTAGTCAAATCTAATTCCATCCTTTAACAACATATTGACATCATCTTCTTGTGTTTATTCTTTTGGATCTTCAGGTTAAGAAAGGAAGGAAAACTATATGGACCCCAACAACAGTTGACTTAGACAACCATATTATAGTTCCTGAAATAGATTTGAACGCAGAGTACCCAGATAGATTTGTTGAAGACTACATCTCCAATTTTACAAAAACGCCACTGGACCTATCCAAGCCACTTTGGGAACTACACCTCCTCAACATCAAAACCTCAGATGCAGAAGCAATTGGCATATTTCGGATCCACCACTCCATTGGAGATGGTGCCTCTCTTATATCACTCCTCCTTGCAGCTACTCGCAAAACCTCTGACCCTGATGCGTTACCAACGGTGCCAACTCAAAACAGAGCTAGCTCACATAAGCGCTTTTGCTCGTTCAGGTGGTTCTTCTTTGCTGTTTGGTGGGGAATGATTCTGATTTGGCACACAATGGTGGACATGGTGTTGTTTACTTTTACCATTCTGTTCATCAAAGACACCCCAACTCCCATTAAAGGTGCGCCCGGAGTTGAGTTCAATTCCAAGCGCTTCATCCACCGTACGGTTAATTTAGATGACATCAAGTTCGTGAAGAATGAAATGAAAACGGTAACTTCTCTCTAGTATATCTTTCCTCTAAAAAAATGTATAGCTATTTAGAATTTTACTAACCAAGGTCTTTATGTATTAATTAAAGAATTAAAATAAAAATTTTGTTAAAAATTATATACTAGAAGTTATGAGATTATATATTTTGATATAAAAAAATATTTATAGTTCTTTGACTAGTCCTTTTAAAATACTAGTTAGAATTAGATATTTATTTATTTAATGTTATTTGAAATCAGCATCATAATTTAAGGAATTTTGAATGGTGGGCTCTGTTGTCTGTTCTCATTTTTAAACTACATTTTCATTCAAACGATCTCATCTGATTGCATTTAATAATTTTAAAGTATGCTTGGAATTTAAGTTTTAGAAAAGGAAAAAGAGAGAGATAATTTATATTTCTATTAAATTATTTTTTAGTTTTATAATTTTTAAAATAAAAATAAAGTAATAAATAAATATAAATTTATTGCGTCAATCTTTTGTTTATTTTTGCAAAATATAATATATTTTTAATTTTAAAAAAATATTAGGTCTTTTCATCTAAACTCAATTTTCAAAAAACTATAAGATTCTTTCTAAACCTCTCATTTCTAACCCACTCCTTGTGTCTTGTAATTTTGAGGGTGTTAAGTTTTTCCATAATGTTTATTTGAGAAAACAAATAAATTTAATTCTACTTACTACTTACTACTTACTAGTACTACTTCACGAATTCCTCCTCGACAAAGAAAAGAATGGAGTTATATTAATGTTTATTGTTAAATGTTGATAATTAGACGATCAATGATGTTTTGTTGGGGATAACACAAGCTGGTCTCACTCGCTACTTGAATCGAGCGTATGGTAAGCTTCTATATTTATTGGAATTCAGCTTTCTCCGACTTGACTCTATTATTTACAAAAACTACCATAGTTGCAAATTGTCAGTAATTTAAAAGTAAAAAGGAAAGAAAATGTGCTCCAATTAATTGTTCTTCGCTAATTAACGCTTTGTTATTCATGTCCTCTAAGCATGTGAGGATGCAAATAGTAATGGTGCCAATAAGAGATCAAGTATTGTCCTCAAGAAGATTCGCCTTAGGGCAGCAATTCTTGTTAACATTAGACCTGTTGCTGGAATACAGGTGAGTTTGGTTTTCAAATTCAGATCCTTTTGGAGACCTTTTCTATATACCTAAGATATGGAACTACATATTTAAAACAAAAGGATTTTCCCAATAACTAAGCTAAACTATTATATTTGATAAAATATACATGAACAACAGTATCATAACTCAATACCATTCTATTGTAGACTTAATTGTATTTTTAGTTTCTTTATTTTTTATTTTAAGTTAATTAAGTTCTTTATTTTTAAAATTATGTAAATTTAGTTATCCAATGATTTTTTTTCCCACTAGAAACCTTCAACTTTTTTTTTCATTCAAACTTTTGAGATTTTGTAATAAAATTGTAACAAAGCGACTTAAAAAATAACAAAAACAAATTTATTAAACAATTGATAAAATTTAAGGAATTTTTTTAATGCGTAGAATTAGAGTTTGAAGAAGAACTTTTTTCAAACTTTTCTATTTTTGGTTAAAATATTTTAGCTGGTAAATTTTGAATAAAAATAATTTAATTAATTCAATTTGTAAAGATTTTAAGTAGTAAATTAGAATTTAAGAATTTTAGGTAAACAAAATTGGATAGAGAATTAAATTTGTATATTTTAAAAAATAAATAAACTTAATTAGCTCAATAAAAATTTAGAAAACTAAAATTCCATATAAGGATGTACCTATATTTTGTTCTAGTCTAAATTACAGGGACTAAAAAGCTTTATTATTAAAAGTTAAGTATTTTTTTTCTTATTCCATTTTTATACATTGATATGTTGTTTCTATATATATGAAAAAAGAATTTTCTTACATTAATGTAAATTTAAAAATTCTTATACGATCTAATAAAAAATAAAGGTTCTCTAAATGTCGAATCTCTCGCTATGCTTATTAACTCAAACATCGATCATGTTAATTAGGATCTAGCAGATATGATGGCTGAAAAGTCAAAAGCCAAATGGGGTAATTGGATGGGATACATCATCCTCCCTTTTTCTATTTCCTTACATGAAGATCCGTTGGAATATGTTCGCCGAGCTAAGGCGACTATCGACCGGAAGAAGCACTCATTGGAAGCTATTTGCTCCTATGCTTGCGCAAAGCTGGTACTCAATTTATTTGGGGTGAAGGTAACAGAGTACATGACTTTCTGCGTAGCATTGTAATTATAGTCTTCAATATTCAAGCAAACACAAGTAGAAGAGAAACGTTGCATTAGTTCTTGTATTTCTCATACAGTGTAAAATATTCTTACATTTTGGTGCCTGTAGGTTGCTGCTGCCATAACACAAAGAGCTCTCTTTAACACTACAATGGCCTTCTCTAACGTGCCTGGTCCCACTGAAGAAATTAGCTTCTATGGACATCCCCTAGCATACATTGCTCCTAGTGTATACGGACACCCACACGTAAGTGTTAAATCATTCAAAATTTTCGCTACCACCATGCATGATCTAACTAGCTATATAACTATCGATTTGACGGAAAAAATTATGAAAGGTACTCTGATTGAAAGAAGGCTATAAACTAATTATACCACAACAAATTAATACATTAGTGTCACGCCGACGCTATTGGAATAATATGATGCTTTTGAAGACATTACTGTCCATGTTAGCGCCAACGCTTGTTGTCTCGATGCAAAAATAGCATCGTCTAAAATCAATGCTAGGTCAATACAAATCATTTTATTTTATTTTTTATTTTAATTGTTAACGTTAAATAGCATTGACCGCAAGTCAATGCTAACTTTAGTAGATTCAATTTGGCCAACTCTAATAATAACGTTCAACGTCAATCAACATAGATCGGTTAAATTGTCGCTAAATTATATGCAGATCATTTTTATTTTTTTTCCTTTGGCAGGCACTGACCCTCCATTACCAAAGTTACGGGAACAAGATGACCATTTCTCTGTCAGTGGACCCACTTGTCATTCCGGATCCTTACCTTCTTGGTGATGACATAGAACGATCACTCAAACTCATCCATGATGGTGTTCAGAAAAAGAACATTGCCAATGTGATCTAATAACAAATTATCTTATTAATTACAAGTTCTTGTGAAATTTTACAATTATTATTATTTTATTAAATTATTTTTAAATTGAATTAATAGGATAAAGGTATTTATAACTTATAATTTGTACAGATAAAAAAAATTGTGTTAGTGACACTACACCAAAATAGAGAGTCAAAACGGTTTCATTTTAATTTAAAAAGCATGTAGAACTGCTCTAAAATCTCGCGCTATCTAATATGTTGCACTTAAGAGAGCGGTTAAATATAACTGTTCTCAAATGTTGATATTAGAGAGCAGTTTTACATAGAACCGCTCTCACAAAGTGAATGTCATTTAAAATATACTGCGAATCTGGAATTTGAAATTTTTTTCTTCATGAGTTTTCTATTTCAAACTAAAATTAATTTATTGTTATGCTCAAACTTTCTTCATTTTTATCACAAATTAAAAGTGAAACTTGTTGAGTTTGTACGTTGTATTAACCAAACAGTTCACATCTGCAATACTATTAAGCAAAAAAAAGAGAACAAATTAGCGGGATGGTTTACAGTTAATAGAGGAAAAAAGAAAGAAAGAGAGAACATAGAGAACAATTAGAAGGTAGCAACATATGTAAAAGAAACTAACTTTTTTAACGCAAAAAAGATAAAGAGAACCTACAGTGAAATAGACAGAGAACAACTTTGTTAGCGCATAAAAGATGAAGAAGACGAAGAGAACTTACAGATGTAAAAGTAAGCAACTTTATTAGCAAGATGAAGAGATTTGATAAGATAGAAAAAAAGACTTTAGAGAATGGTTATCTATCAACCGCTCTCAGAAGTGTGTGACTTTAGAGAGCGGTTAACAAAGAACTGCTCTCAGAAGTATACATTAGAAAGCGGTTCTCTATTAATCATTCTCAAAAGTATATATTAGAGAGCGGTTCAATATTAACCGCTCTTAGAAGTATACCTTAGAGAGCGGTTCAACGCTAACCGCTCTCTAAATATATTATTATGAAGCGATTCATACTAACCGTTGTCTAAGTTAGCGCTTCAAAAGCTCATTTCTATTGTAGTGTGACTAGCAAAATCAGCTAATAAAAGTTAAAATTCAATCAATAAAATACATAACTATTGAACGATAATCGAATTATCGAAATAAAGTGGTTGTTATGAAGTTTGTTGCAAAGTATTTTAGTCATCGAAATTCAATTAATTACTTAATTTTAAAATTATTGACTAAATTTTTTTGATGATTGAATAACTTTTTTGATAACAGAACAACATATTAGCATCCAAACATTTAGTCACAAAATTGGTCATTAATTTGTGACTACTAATTCAGTCGTTAAATTGTAATTACTCAAGTTATTGCAAATTCAATAATTAAAATGCAACCAACTTACTAATCACCAATTTGTTGTTAACTGTGAGAAATTCGGTAGATAAATTTGTCATTCAAATTAGTGACAAATTCAATTCTTAATCATATTAAAATATTTGTTACAAATTTGGTCATTTGATCACTAATATAGTTGAGTAATTTCTAAATATTTATTATTATTATTTATAATTTTATTTGAAAAAATTAGCTTATAGTTTTGTAATGATTGTAGATACGTGGACATGTACTTATTCATATAGATCTTTGTTCTCTCATCCAGTTTGCTTACAGAGAAATGTATGAGCAAATATGTGGATATATATTTACCTGTGTAGATTTCTACCCCCCCCCCCTCATTCCAAATGGACTATGCATGTATACACTTTAGAATTCAAGTGCTGGGTTTCATCTAGGTGTTGACTCTCACATTGGAGTTGATCTTCTAACTAAGAGTTCAACATGTGTTTCATGACTTCTTGGACCTTCATTGATCTAGCTCTTGTCATGAGTCCTCCTGAGTTTTGTAATGGATCTTGAGCTTCTTGTAGTGCATGAGCTTGGACTTGGGCTTTACTCTTTATGTTCACATCATTCCCTCCTTTTTTAGAAGTATTTGTCTTAAAATCTTTTAATTAATCACTTGTATCATATAAAGACAAATCAGTTACATTGAAAGTTGTACTTACTGCATTGTCATTAATCTTAACCAACACTTGAAAAGGTCTATTTCTCCTTGGCTTTAAGTTAGACTTTCTTTAAGACAGAAATCTTTCCTTTCTGAAATATACCTATACCCAATCGCCTGATTCAAATGTTACCTTTCTCCTTCCTTTGATGGCATGTTTGGCATACCTTTCCATTTTCTTCTCTATTTGGGCCTTAATCTTTTCATGCAGCTTCTTAACATACTCAGCCTTTTCTTGTCCAAATTTACCCTTCAATTGAGAAATGCTAGGCAACATAGCTCCTAAAACTAAATCAATTTGGTGCTAAATGCCTCTCAAAGGTGGTAATCTGATGGTATTTCTTTTGGAAAAACATCTTGAAAGTCTTGCAAAATAGCTTTAACTTCACTAGGAAGTTCAAGGTTAGAATCAAGTGTAGCAATCTTTTTATTGTAAAGTATATACATAAACTTCCTTGCCATTTTGCTCTCCTCACCTTGCCACTTTTTACAAACAAAGATTTTTTCCTTTCTTTCTCTTTAATTTTAAGCTCTTGACTTCTTTCTATATTTTTGCTCTCTTTTTCAATTTCTTTCTTTTCTTTTCTCTCTTGTTCTCCTTTTTCTTTCATAATATTTTGATCATCACACACATCTTTTGGAGATAGTGGAACAAGAGTAACCTTACAGTTATTATGGTGAGAAGTGTATTTATTTGTGTGACTGATAGGCGATATCGAGTCACTATCAAAACAACTAAGTTTACTTTAAGAATTTTGCAGTATAAAGCTCAACTTAGGTCGATTCACAGAGACATATTTTCAGCTAAATTCAATTTTAAGTTCTTTAAAAATACGAGTAAATTTTAGGGGTTTAAAAACTGTAAAATTTATTAAATTAAATTATGAACAAATTAAAATTGAGTAAAAATGAATTAAGAAATATCAATCCATAGAATATCAAATGCATGCAACTCTAATTATCATAGTATCTAAATATTTTAATTCGAGTTTGAACAATTATCCAATTCAACTATTAATTTAATCGAATAACATAATTCAACTAGATCACGGATTAAATCAAATTGTTATTTAACCTAACCCAAATTAATTATCAAATTAGAATATTAATTAAATCCTAATTTGAATTATAACCACAGAGAAGTTAATCATGATCATAATACACAAATATGATATTAGAGAAAAGAGAATAAATTCGGAACAATTTGGCTCATAACTCAAATCAGATTTACAACGTTTGAATTCTGCGGATTAAACGAGAGGTTTAGCCTTCTATTGAAGCACTTAACCCATGCAAAAATGAGAGACTTCGAGAGAAAGTAAAAATAAATATTCTTATTTCGATTAAATCTCAAAAACTCAAAGTGTCTAATCATCTCCTAATTTAGAACCTTATAAGTTTATTTATAGGTTCTGATTAGGGTAATTAAATGGCCAAAATTCGGGTTTTAATTATAACTATAAGTCCAAATACAATTATCTAATAACAAAGGACCCAAATGCAATCTCGCAATAATATTCAGCAATTCTGCCTCAACTTCAAAAATTATAAAAAATCAAAAACAACTCCAAATCTAGCAATCTATATATGCATTTTGAAGCATTGGATGTGTAGAATCCGATACAGCTGGTATCAGGTAAAAAAGATATTTGTAGAAAAAATTATGGTCGAAAGAGTAGTTAGAGGTCAAAATAACTGAAAATACAAAATTAAATCATTTATTTGTAACAAACCCAATTTATCCAAATAACTAGAAAATGGTAAAAACTCTAAAAACAAAGCATAATAAAAGTGTTTATAAATCAAAATAAAACTATAAATGTAAACCTAAAATATGTTACATCAGTAACCATCATGGTGAGCTTTTTTATCAAACTGTCATGGTCTTCCAAGAAGCAAATAACTAGTTTCCATTGGAACAACATCACATAGAACTCAGTCTTTATACTTTTCAACAGAAAATTTAATCTTCACTTGCTTATCCACCTTCAATTCTCCTTCTGCATTTAACCATTGCAACTTGTCTGGCCTAGGATGGAGTTTAGTATCCAAATTCATTTTTGTGACCAACCTAGTGCTAGCCACATTAGTACAACTCCCCCATCTATGATCAATAAGCACAACTTCTCTTGGATAAGGCACCTATTATGGAATATGTTTTCTCTTTGGCTTTCTTCATCTTCCTTGGCTATCCTTCCTAATATCCTTCTCACAATGAATAAGTCTCCTTCAGGAATCTCCTCTGCTTCTTCACTTTCTTCTCCACTAGATGATTCTGATTGAGAACTCTCACTAATAATCGCTCCATTATCCTTTAACACCATAACCTTTTTAGTTGGAGAATTGAAAGCTATGTATCCTCTACCCAAACACTTAAAACACTTTATAACTCTAGATCGAGACTTTTTACCCACTTCTTTGCCTTTGTTTTGGGTAGGTTGTGGTGTTGCCATAAGTACCCTAGCAGATGAAGGTCCTTCCTTCTTAAACCTCTCCTTCCACCTAAAATTATCAAAATTAGAGAAACTCTTTCTCACACTTTTTCTTTTTAGTTGTTCCACAATTTAATTGAATGGTGAACTAGGTTTTTCATCCCTACATAGTTTTGAAGGTTAACAATATCCTTTATGTCTCCATTAAGTCTATTAAGGAATCTAGCCATGGTAACCTCTCTTTCCTCCCCAATATTGGCTCAAATCATGGAAATCTCTAAGTCCTTATAAAATTCATCCACACTCTTACTTCCTTGGGTTATTCTCTATTATTTAGCATGAAGTTTTCTATGGTAGTATTGAGGCACATACTTCTCCCTAAGGACTCTCTTTAACTCCTCCCAACTCTCCCAAATTGGATCTCCATACCTCCTTTTCTCCTTTTAGAAATTGATCCCACCAAACTAGTGATAACTTACTGATGAGATGTGTGGCCAAGTAAGGTCAAGTTTGTATAGGAGAATTCAAAGATAGGGAATATTCTAGCTATCTGTAAAGAAGCATTTTGATACTTTTCAAAAAAGTTGCAACTATTTCTACGAAAAAAGGGTGTACATGGAAGCTAAATATGATTAAAGAAGATTTAAAGTGCCCCATATAGGAGTATTTAGATGCAAGAGTATTACCATTAGAGAAAATGGAAGCTCAAAAAATGATCAAAAGAGCAAAAAGGTACTTTTTGCACAAGAGAACTATTCAAGAGGTCATTTATAGGATAAAATATTTGTATTAGAAATAGTGAAAAAGATAAGGTGATGGGTGAGATACATAGAAGAGTAGGTGGAAAACACCAAGGAAGGAAGACATTATGGTCTAAATTGCTTAGGATAAGATATTTTTTTGCCAACAATGAAAGTAGACACAATAAAATTTGTCAAGAAATGCCTAGAGTGTTAATAACATAGAAATATCATCCATGCTCCTATAACTAAATTGTATAGCTTTAGTTCCCCATTACTTTTTTACATATTTGGCATTGAATTTTGTGGGACCAACAAATTCACCTTCCAAGAGAAAGAAATGGATCCTAGCTACAACGAAACGAATTCTTATCAAGGTAAAGACAATTGCGCTTAAAGAAGCAAACTTTGAAACTATGATAGCTTTCATCCAAGACAACGTCATTTGTTACTTTGATTACCAGAATGCATAATATTAGATAATGACATTCATTTTGTAAATAAAAATGTTAGTGTTAGAATCCTACAAAATCAAGCACAACAAATTTACTCCCTATTATCCCCAATCCAATGGTCAAGCAGACTCAACTAATATGACCTTGATCAAGATACTGGTAAAAATTATAGGCCATGAGCCCAAAGACTAGAGCTAATACTTGTCCCTCAGCTTGTGGCCTATAGGACTATCAAGCATGGGACAACAAAGGCAACACCTTTTTTGCTAGTGTATGGTGCTGAAGCAGTTTTGCCAACAAAAGTCATGATGCCTTTAGCAAGAATTTCCTTAAAGCAAGTATCAAATAAAGTCACAAAAGTTAAATTAGAGAAAACAAGAAAAGAGAACAAACCCAAAATGAAATAAAGAAACATCAATGAAGGGTAGGAATAACATATGATACGCTGATGATATCACAAATGTTTGTAGCGGGAGAATTAGTGCTCAAAGCAAATGATGCAGTGATGAGAAATCAGTATGTAACCAAGTGAGTGTCAAAGTGGGATGAACCCTTCATTAACCGAGAGGCACATTGATGGGCCTCGATAAAAAGGACCTCCATTGAAGACTTATCAGTGGAGGAAGGGTAAGATAGGAAGTATTGGGGAGGAAACAATTATGCAAGATCATAACAAATTGCATAACAAACTGCATACATGACAAGAGGAAAGAGAAGAGAAAGATACCAGAATAAGGTCAAGGGAAGGCATATTTGAGGGAAGGGAAGGGAATGAGAGAGGGAGGATAGGGCATCATTTGGGTAATCTGGGCATGACTATTGCCACAGAGTAAACATCAATTCTTGAATATTTGTTTCACTGTTTTATTTTTTTTTTCCTTTTGGCTCTCTACTTGTAACCCAGGGTCAATCCCTTAAATTTGTTTTCATTTAATAATAAAGAGTAGTAGCTATCACACATCTAAATAGGTATTGCAAATTGTTAAATCTCGACAATCAAAAAGTGGTAGGACCTTTGAAATATAGGTATGTTAAATGGAAATAAGTGAGTTATTAGTGTAATATTATCATTAAAAAAACATTTTATATAAAAGTCATAGTAATTTTTTATGTCTTTTAGAAAAAAAAATGCAATCAATTATGTATAATATTTTTCACCTTATTTATTTAATACTTTCATATACTAACACAAAAATTCAAATATATGATAGTTTAGCCTTAAACATCAAACTATCTAGACAAATTCTCTCATCATGATATAATCATAAAATTGCCTTGTTTATAAATCTTTGAAATATATAGAGTAAAAAAAAAGTTTTATATATATTTATACACACACACTTCATGACAGAGCCTAGAGTGCAAATATTTCAATTTAAACTATGCACTCCCCTCAAAGCTCAATAAACATCATAAAATAACAAGATTTTCACGTTTAACATACAAAAAAGTATTTAATCACAAAAATACATCATCACGAGAATGACGAAAAAATTGAAATAAAAACTTTAAGACACAAAGTCACACCCATAGAATAATATTAAAAAAAATCACAACATTATAAAAATAACATCAATAAATAATATTACAATATGTTCAAATATACACACTAAAAAAAAAGAAATATTATATTTGACAAAAATATATTCTAATAAATTTTTTTAATTAAAAGACGAGAATGCACTACATTAAGAGTTTTCAAATAGGTCTTTAATTAGTTAACATGAGAAGAAAAGAAAAGAAATTTTAATTAAGAATATTGAGCTAGAGAGAAAAATATCTTTAAAAAATATATGATCTTTAAAGTTTTATAAGAATAAAAGAGAAAAATGGTGGATTTGAGATTATAAAATTAAAATAAGTAAAGACCTTCAACTTTTTCAAAATCATAAAACGTAAGACACTATAAATTTAGTTAAAAATGAAATAAATAAAATTTCAAAAAATTAAAAAAATATAAATCTTTCGTTAGTAAAAATAAAATTTAAAAGCTTAAGATCCTCTAGAAAAAGATTAAATAATAAATTTTTTTTGAAAAAAAACATGTATTTTATAAAAAGAAAAAATATACATAGTAATATTTTATTTTAATTAAAAATAATAAAAATAAAATTTTAAAAATATATAAAATAAATTTTAAAAATTATAATTAACTTTCACTTTAAAAAAAAAGAAAAATAAAATAAATGCTAATAACTAAATAATTTGGGCCGGGCCGGGCCTCTGGTGGGTTCTGGTATTTTCCAGCGATTACTCTACTCTTTCTAAGAGGTAAGAACTTACCCAATACATCTATCTGTTCTCACTCTCCCCAGTCCACACTCTCTCAGCCATGGCCATCATCTCTGATTACCAAGAAGAAGATGTTTCTCCCTCCTCTTCCTCCGCTCAATCGCAACCCTCTTCGTTCAGCGCCAGCTTTGATCCCTCCAATCCAATAGCTTTTCTCGACCAAGTCTTCCAATTCGTCGCAAAAGAAAGCGACTTTCTCGAAAAGGACGCCGCTGAGAACGAGATCGTGTCGGCGGCGCGCGCTGCCAAGGCCAAGAAGGAAAAGATCGCCGCCGAAGAGAAAGCGACGGCGGAGAAAAAGTTGAAGGAAGAGAAAGCGGCGGCTGCGACTACGACAACTAAGAAAGAAAAGGAAGTTGGAGCAAAAGAAGAAAAGAAGAAGGGCCAAGAAAGTACTACAATCGGTAAGAGAATTAAGCGTTTTCAACGTGCATTTGTTTTATGCCCTAAAATTGTTTTATTATTGTTGTTGCTGCTGCCGCTGCTGTTGTTATTTGTGGGCACCCAATGCAATTTTAGTCATATGATGTATTTCTGATCGTAGATTAATGGTGTACATGTTACATAGAATTCTGCTACCTCTGTCTTGGATATTTCAAGATGTGTGAAAGGACGGATTTTTATCGCTCATATCCTCCCCTTCATTGTTTTAGTGTCTGCCTTGGGAGCGTAGAGTGTTATTCTGTATTAGTTTTTTTATTTGACTGGAAAATCATAGATACCGGCGTTCTTCATACTAGTGAGTTTTATTGGTAACGACAAGGGAAGAAGAATTTATCTCGTGTTTACCTGATTTGATCATTAGTTTCTTCATCAACTTTGCATTAGAATATTTTATTTTAATGAAAAAAATTTCTTGTGCTTTTCGTTTTGTTCCCCTTTCAATGACTGAACAGTGCCGAACAAAGGAAATGGCCTTGATCTGGAAAAATATTCTTGGACTCAGACTCTACAGGAAGTCAATGTGAGTGTTCCTGTGCCTACTGGAACAAAATCAAGATTTGTTATTTGTGAGATAAAGAAGAACCATCTGAAAGTTGGACTAAAAGGCCAGCCACCAATTATTGATGTAAGTTTGTATTAAATATATTCTTTATTGTTAGAAGATATATCCTTCCTACATTAAGATCGGTGATTTGTTCAGTCATTTACTCTGCTGACTTGTAATTTTGAAAATCCTTAGGGGGAGGTTTATCGACCCGTCAAGCCTGATGACTGTTACTGGAGCATAGGTAGAGAACTAAATGGCATCATTTTGTGCACTGTCATTGTATCGTGTGGATGCATGAACTGATATTGGTGATTCAGCGGTGTGTTTGATTTAGGAATAGAGGGTGTTCACTGTCCTGTTCATTAATGGAGTGAGAATTAATGACCTCTTAATGTGTCACTCTTATTTACAAACCTGTTTTTGCAGAGGATCAGAATACAGTTTCTATTCTTTTGACCAAGCATGATCAAATGGAGTGGTGGAAATGTGTGGTGAAGGGTGATCCTGAAATTGATACCCAAAAGGTTGAACCTGAGAACAGCAAACTTTCTGACCTGGATCCCGAGACTCGTCAGACTGTTGAAAAAATGATGGTAATTGGTTGATTATAATTACTTCAATTATTTAATTTGCAATTGTTTTTGGTCCGTCATCATATTCATATTTAACAATTGAGATACTTTGAAATGAAGTTTTTTCCATCCATTTATTGGGGTTAACACTGTTAGAATGATGTAATGTTAGTTATTTGGTATAATGCATTCAAGTTGATAGTCACATTGTCAATTAAGCCCTATATGAAAAGCCTAAAACGATTTGTATTCTCTTGTATTGTACAGTTTGACCAGAAGCAGAAGTCTATGGGCCTCCCTTCTAGTGATGAGCTCCAGAAGCAGGATATCTTGAAGAAATTTATGAGTGAGGTGAGCTCTTCTCATCATATGCTCCTTTATTGATCCGGAAGATCTAACATTTAACTGTTACGTTTTGCAGCATCCAGAGATGGACTTCTCAAGAGCAAAAATATCATAAAATGGTGCTGTGATTTTGGCGTGTTATTTCTTTGGTTTTACCTTACATACAGGGTGGTACCATTGCCATGTTGGTCTTTGTAATGGTGGTACCACTGTTTGCTTTTTTTCCATCTCCATGTCTATCTTTACGGAGTTGTGTACACCATGAACTTTGTTCATTATAGTTGATAGTTGATTTTGTGGGTGAAATATAAACATTTTTTTTCTGTTGTCATGTCTATCTTCGCCGAGTTCATGTTTCCGACATTGTTTGGGTCTTAATTCTCTAAGCGGTTAGATTGAACTTCTAGCTGAAGGGGAGAGAAAATTCTGTTATAATATGCATGAATGAAAGAAGAATCAGGTGTGGGCTTGGTGATTGCCTATGTTTGATCTTCTGCAAAAACAAATGCAATGCACTTCGCTTAGGTACCTTTTGCTGGAAACAGAACACTTCCAAGTAATTTCCAATTTAGTTTCTGAATTTGTTTGGGTTGAACATTTTAGTTCCCTTCAATAATTTCTAACATTTATCTTCATTAATCAATTTAGTCCTTTTTGACCATTTAGCCTTAATAAATAATAATGAAATGTTAAAATATAAATGACATACATGATTGTGTGATAAAATTGGTGTCGTTTATGATGTGATAGATGCTTATTTTTCATTTTGGTTTTTAAGATTGTTAAAATCTTTTATCTACTCTTTTCTTTTTCATTTTTAATACTCATGTTGGAAATTATCATTATTAGAAATCACTTTTGGGTAATAATGCATGCTCACATCACTTCAGTTGAATCTTACGCACTCCATGCGTTGCTTATATATCATTTAACGCAACATCTTAGTCTAGTTATTTTGTCTTTTTAATGTAGATGGTCAAAAGGACTAAAGTGACAGATAAATGATACGGATTATCAACTAAAGTGTGCAACGTTAATAATTTCAAAAACTAAATAGAGTTTATTCGAACAATTTCAAGATTTAATGGTTCAGTTGTAATTGAATTGGAGTTGGATCAAAGATGTTTAATTTTGAAATATTATATAATAAATTAATGTAAAATTATAATTTTTAAATTAATATAAAACTTTTATATTATGTTTTTTATAGAATATAATATTTATAATAAACACCTAAATAATAGCAATTTATTATTATTATTATTATTATTATTATTATTATTATTATACAGATCATTTACGAGTTTTTATTTATTTTAAAAGTATTTTAGCATAATTTTAAACAATAAAAAAAATCAATTGTTTTAAATGAGCAGGTTGAATCACTTTATGGTTTCGGCTGAGAGTCGATTTACAATTGTTTTATCAATTTTCTGGATATCCCAGAATCGTGACTTGATTGGTTTTTATTAACCGTTCAAAGTAGCTTTTAGTTTGGTTTTCAAAATCATGATTTTTTAACCCTTTTAGTAATTTTTTTTTTTTATTAAACAAAAACTTCCTTTTACTATCTGTGGAAGGGATTTAGCATTAAGTGATATTTATAACGAACTATTTTGTAATAAAATATAGTTTTAAACTTTAATATTCTTTCCTCTTTTTAATTAAAAATATATATAATCATTCCTTTCTATAATGTTAATTTGACTAGATTCAAGTCATCTTGGTTACAAATAAATTCATTTAGTTCCTTGATTTTTTTTTATTTTTATTTTTTTGAATAGTAATGAGTATGTATCGGATATTGGATAAGAAACAATTTTTTTTATTGAGGGTAATAATATACTTCTCGGGATGCTTTTAAAAATAATAATAAACAAAAATGTAATACATCTTAAGTGATTTTTAATAAATATCTCAGTTCACGTAGAAGAATCTTTATTTTCTTACCACATCTATAATAATGGTATTTAATTTTTATTTTTGTTTACAGTGTGAATGGCTAAGTATTGAAAACTAAAAAAAATACAAGAGAAACATTAATTTCAGAGTGGAAAAAGTGAGACTTATAATTTTTAATAAATTTTAGTTAATAAGTATATTACAAAAAGTGTGTTAGAGAGTATTGCTATAATTATTCAAGATGACAAAAAATATCGCAGAGAAAAATAATTGTAAAAATATAAATACACGGACTCAATGTTATTATGTTATACTAACAACATTTAGAATTCGGACTCATTGAGAGAGACGTTTTCAAAAGTTAAAGGAATTGTATAGAATAAAAATTTTCTACTAAAAAATTTGTTTTAATTATTGACTTTATTTCAGATTTTTTAATTAATTACTATACAAAATAAATTTTTTTTGTAAGGTAATACTCTAAAGTGATCATACTTACAATTTGAGAAAATAAAATAAGTATTTACTCAAAAAATATAAAGTATGATAATTAGTGAATAAGGTTTAATTGCAATTTTAGTCTCCGTAATTTTTTTTCTTATGTGTAATTTTTTTCCATAGCTATAGTTTTTTAATTGTTCAAATTATATCTCTCATCTTAAACTTTTATCTAATAATTAAAAGAAAAAACAACTGTGTAGTATATCATTGATTTATATAAATTTGCAATATATATATATATATATATATATATATATATATATAAAATAATTAAATTAAACAAAAAATACTTTGATTATATTTCACATATTTTAATTAGTATTTTTTTACTTTAATATTTTATGCATTTTTTCATTAATTCATCTAAATCAATAATATGTTACACTTCTATTATTTTTTATTAATTAAAAATTATATACAATTTTGGGTTGAGAGATTTAATTTGAAAATTTTTTAAATCAGAAAAACTAAATACGACAAATAAACTCTAGAAATATCAAATCACATGTAGGTTTAAGTATAGACCAGCGATGAAATTTAGAATATTTATTTTTTTGAAGAGCACATTTTTAGTTATTTTTTATAGGAAAATTTATTAAGTTTACAATAAAATATTATGAAAGTTTTTATTTTTCGATAAAAATGAAAAATAAAACATTCTTATTTATTTAGAAAATTCATGTTTTTAGATTTTCTATACCCAAGTTTTTTTTTAATATTTATTGTTTTATTCAAATATTACCTATTAATATTCTTGCAATATAATAGCTAATAAATATTGCATGTAGAAAACAAAAAAGTAAGAAGTACAATCACACAAACAATCAAGAAAAGCGTAAGATATTTTGTTTTTATTTCATGTTAATTTTAGTATAAATTCAATAAATTAATACCTAGAATTCAATACAGTAAATTTTCAATAAATGTCTATACGATTTAGTTTATTTGTTAAAATAAATATTTTTCTAATTAGACTCATGAAAATATTTGAAAAAAAATTGATATAATTGCTCTTTTGGTTTTTATTATTTTTAAATCTAATTGAATTATCTTAATTATTAAATAAATTCATTCCTCACCAATTTTGTTTTAACTAAAATCCTCTTTTTATTTTCTATCCAAATATTAAGGAGCTTACGATGGATTTGGGACATGAAATAATTGTAAATGTTTGGATGTCAGAAATTTAGTGAAAATTTGATAAATTTGAAGGATTTTATACGATGTTATGTTAGAAAATGAGGAAAAATTTTAAGATTTCTTTTAATGTGAAAGTTGATATTTTGGTTAGTAAATTTTTAGGAAAAAAAAATCAATTTGATATATTAGTATTTTTTTTTTTTGTAGATAATGATTAATTAAGGATTTTAGGTAGAATATAATCGATGAGAGAATTAAATTGCTTAATTTTAAAAATATAAAAATTTAGGTCTCATTTATTTCATTTTAATTAAATATATCTTGCAATTTTTTAATGAAAAAGAAAAATACATTTCAATGCAATATTTTTTACCTTTCTTAAAACCAATTCTATCTAACTCTACTCCAAGGCTAAACTAAATGGATACATACTTAATTGATTACAAAAAACTAAAGGGGTTAAAATTGCACTCAAACAATTGGTTGTTAGAATTAAACCAAATTCCTCTTCATAAACCAAAATTAATACGTACCAATGTATTATAGTAGTTTTCTTATCACATAATATTTGAAATGATTATTATAAGCTTAAATATGAATTTTAAAATATATTTTTTGGCATAGTAATTTAAAATATTTAATAAAACTAAAATTCCTTTATTATGTAAGTTTTTTGCTTCTATATATTGATAGTGTATGATTACCCTTAGCCATAATCTAACCGGTATGTAACTTTTGTTTTATGACACTTGTTACATGAGTTACATTAACACAAGTATATCCACCATCAAAGCACATTTCACAAAATTCTCGAGTTTTTCCTTGGCAAGAGTCAATTCCAAGATAAATTATACATTTATTGAAATTTTGATAAAGTTTTTATGGGAATTCGATAACCAAAATTGTAATCACGTAAAAAAATAGAGTCCACTAGTAAACGTGGATCCAATTTTTTAACATTACCCAACTTGAATTGAAATAAATGAGTTGAAAGAATAAGAAAAAATTGAACAAAAAATGCACCTTTTAGCAGCGGCCATTGCAACTGCATCAAGTAACATTCTATCTACATTTACAACAAATGCAACCAAGATTTAAAAAGTCTTATGTCAGTTGAGAACACTTTTATCCAATGTCATTATAGATTACGAGGTGTAGCTTTAAACTATAAGACTAAGCAGCAATTCGTAGTTACTTCTAGACTTGGAAAATTTGCACATGATAAACCTTATAACACTGTTAAAGTAGAACCTAAATTGAATTCCAAAACAATATTCTCCATCTGTTTTGTTTGGTATTAAAATTTGTTTCACAGAAGCCAAATATTTCAATAGTTCAATCAGAGAGTTCTTTGATTCTGTTTTTCTCATCACCTGCCTCTATATATTTCAATAGTTCTGTCATAGGCTCCATTCTATCCATAAATTTATTATACCTCTCCTCTTTTATCTTAAATTTCTTTATACACTTCTCACGACAACTAGTCAGTTCTTTGATTCTTTGTTCAATGATCCTCAGATCTGACTTCTTATCTTTAATCCGTGTCAAGATTTCTTCAGTTTCTCGAGGGTGTACCATCTGGTTCTCACAAGGAAAATATATAAAAGGATTCCTGCAAATCAGAGTTAAATAAGTAATATATTACTACTTACATACAAAATCATAATACAAACAAAATATTGAAAGAAACGATGAACTATAACATTCATAAGGAGACATTTGCGAGATGTTTTCTTAATGGATCTATCATATCTTAAATATATCATTTACAATCGTGAATCATTTTAATCTTTATTATTTCTAAAGTTCATTAAAATACTTCCAAAATTAAGCAAAATGTCATTTTAGTTCTCAACATATGCAATCGTCAATTATTTTAGTTCCCATGGTATACAATCATTAACATTTTAGTCTATGTTGTCTAAGACTTTAGTTGTTTTAACATATAAGTTGACTTGACATATTAAGTAATAGTTAAACATAATATATGACATTTAATGATAACATGGTTGAGTAACATGACTCAGTTTATTTTCCTCAAAATTTGCCAATTTGTTTCCTAGATAATCTCTAGGCCTAAAATTTTATGGAGACTAAATTAAGTAATAAAAGATTCTTTACGTCATTATTAAATATCTCATATCATGTTCAGTTGACACTTAACATGCAAGCCAACTTCTCTATTAGGAAAATTAAAATGATGATTGTATATGTTAGTAATTAAAATGACATTTACATAGTTTAAAGATTATTTTAATGAATCTTAAAAATATTTGAGACTAAAATGATGTTTTATTTAGTTTAGGTACAATTGTGAAGAATTCTTAAAATAGTTGAGACTAAAATGATAATTTGCTCAATATTGCACTTGAGAAAGTAACAATACCCTTTCAACGCAACCAATAAAAGTTAACCATAGATGCATGTTAAAATCATATCATAAATGAACTAATATTAATAGTAATAGTGTTCTTATTGTTATAATCTAGTCTTAAATGTACTTACACATTACACACAAATAATTATCACTCAATGTATACTATTTGCAAATGATATAATGTTGGTTGAGAATTCGAAAGAAGAGGATAATACTAAACTTGAGTTATGGAAGAAGACTTTAGATTCTAGTTTCTGCTTGAGTAGAATAAGACAAGATATATGCATAATTGAAGATTATATTATAGCACAAATTTTCAGTTTCAGGTACTTAGGATCAATTATACAGAATGATAGAGAAATTAATGACGATGTTACTCACACAAATACAATTGAGGTGGTTAAAGTGGAAAAATAATGTATCAAGACTATGTTACTCATGCAATACAAGTTAGGTGATTGAAGTAGAAAAATGTATCAATAATTATTTATAACTGTAAAGTACCTTTCTAGCTGAAAGAAAAGTTTTATCGTTTTGCAATACAATCAGCTATCTTATATGATAGTGAATGTTGAGTCTTAAAAATATAACACGAGAAGAAAATGGAAATGACAAAAATAAGAATAATATGATGGATGAGTGAACACAAGAAAATAAGAATATTAAGATGTAATACAAAATGATAATATATGAAAATATTAGAATGACACTTATAATGGAAAAGATGACTGAAAATTGTCTATGGTAGTTCAATCATGTGCAAAAAAGACCTTTGTTGGCATCAGTGAGAGGAGAGTAGATTGCATAACTTGTAGTCCAGTAAAAAAGAATCAATAAAGACCCAAAAGATTATTAAAAAAAGCCTTCTAATTAACTAGAAATTTAGTTTTTTGACCGAGCTCAATGGAAATAAGGCCTAGTTGTTATTAATGAGTTATAAAAGGACCTTATGACATTTATTTCAATTTTTTTTTAAATTAATATTAAATAGAACTTATTGCATTATACAATAAATTAAAATAAAAATATGTTAAGTTATTATTTTTTAAAATTTAATAGAAAAGATGTTATTGATCTATTATAAAATGTAACTAAAGAAAAGATAAAACATTTATATTAAGAATTAAGAAAACAATATAATAAAGTATGAGTGTTAATAATTATAACATAATTATTAAAAAGATGATAATTATTAATTATTTTGAAATGATTATATTTTAATATAAAGTGTATAACACTCAAATTTTATTATTTCTAAGTTATTCTGTTAAAAAATAATTTTTCCAGAAAAGTTAATATTAAATTATTTAAATTTAAGAAAATTATTATCTCATATATAACATTTTATTCAACATATATCTTGTGTATATTTATATAAATTTAAACATAAAATTAAAATGCATTATTAATTAGATATTCAAAAATTAAATTAGATATACACCATAATTTTTATCAAAATTAATAAAATAAAATTAAAAATAATAAAATGTATAATATTGTATTACAAAAGAAAAGTATATTACTTATCTAAGAAATGTTATGATGTTTTTTTAATTATTTATAATGAATACATATATTTTTATCATTCTTAAATTATCTTTTTAATTATTTAACTATAAATTCATTGTTATTATATAAATAAACATAATCATTAATGTTTGATATTAAAGTAAAATGTAATCTTAAATAAATTTTTGAAATATAACTTTTTCACTTTTTCTTTTTTGAGTTTATAGGCAATTAAAACTTCAAGAAATCTCAAATAATAAATTATATTATTATTTATGTGTCACTCATAAGTTACAAGATAGTTTCTACGGATACATTTATTTAATATTCATTAATTCTTATAAAGCAAGCACGAATACTCGTTAAAATATAGAGGTATCATAAAGTTTACCTTTTATTTTTTGGCTTAATTTCTGTGTATTACATTAGCTATTTTATCCCAAGGCTCTCTCTTTTGACTTTATATCTTTCTCTGAATTATTAAAAAGGTTGTACAGATAAAGTTTCTTTATAATTTATGCTATGAAGCCAGCAAATTTCTATATAATTTATGGATCATGTTCTGAAGAGCTCCATGCAACAATAATATTAAAAAGAAAGCAGATGCATGCACCAGAGAATATTCATCACAGACGCGCAGAGAGAGAGAGAAAGAGAGAGATACCCATATCCGAGAGAGAGAATTCCACTCTCTCTTAATATACCACCATCTAACGAAACGGCACCATCCTCTATACAGGCACGAGCAGCCACCATATTCTCTCTTGTTTTGTAAACATGGAGCTTCTTGAAAAGGCTAAACAGCACCGTCTCCCGAAGCCCGTGGCCCGAAGTTGTCTTCGTCTGCAAGTAATTTATTTCCAGGTCAACCATGTTAACTGCGTAACCAACAAACCCGTCTGGGGTTCTCCCGTTTGGCAGGGTAGGATTTGGCAATGCTAGCTTTCTCTGAAAATCATTCTCTTGCAAACGCCCAGTATAAGGCCTGTCAAACCCATGCACACGTGAACCAGTTTTTCTCAAAACTAAATAAATAAAAACAACTAATCACAAGGTCTTGGCCCTTGAGCTTTTATTTATAAAAATCTATAAAAGTAATCATATGATGAAGCAGTGAATTACCTTATATCTTCAATACATATAACAAGGAAACGCTTGCTAATATCTTTTCCAAGAGCAGCAGCTTCAGCATGTAAAGCACGCTCACAATCAATTTCACCATTTTGTTTATACCTCTCAAGGGAACTTGCAGCATCAAAGGATCTATAAATAACACCCGACATTTTATCTTCACCAAGATACTCGGCAAAGATCCTGAAGATAACTTAACATTAACACAATCAGAAGTGAAACCAATTTTAAAATTTTATTCCTTATCAACATTCAACAATGCACAAATGGCAGAACTTGGTAGAAATGGAGGGAGAGGAGCAATAAACAACCTGCTAAGCTCAGGACTCTGAACAGTACCAATGAGGGCAACGACACCAATTATATCTTCCAAGAAATAATTTTGTTGATTTTTGTGCCTGGAAAGATTACACAAGACAGAAATTGCCGAGTTTTCCATGCTTAAAACTTTTGTCATCAATTCATCTTTGGTAAATGAAGAGTCCATGTTGACTAAATCTAACTGATAAGGCTGAATCTTCTCTGCATAATCAAGACATTCAACACAAAAACACCAACAACGTCATTTTGTTTTTATTCTGATAAATTTTAGTTTAATGTGCTTATCAAAGAAAATGCTTGGTTGTTGTTGTTTGCTTTTATCAAAGAAAACGACCATTCACAAATGCAAACTTGCAACAGCAGAAACAAATTTTAAGATAAAAAGGCATAAAAACAACCCTCGTAAATGCACTTGCATAAACGGATATAACTCACAAGACATAAAAAGGTAGCATACATAAATGCATGCTTGCATCAATAAATATAATTCACAAGACAGGAAAAGACAAAAATCTAGCATTCATAAATGCACGCACCACCAACAGATGTAACACACCAAACAAAAAGACAAGTACAAAAATTTTATTCAATAAGCATTACCCTAAGCACTTTCTGTCCTATATAAATCTCATAGAAGTTAAAAAATCATACAACTTAGTTGCATTGCAGCTAAATACATTGTTTCTTGCTACAAGCTAATTTAATAATGTAGTACACATTTTTAAAAATTCAATTAACTGAGATGATGTGTGCATGTTTATAAGATAGGTAGGTAGAGAGAGAGAAGCAGAGTAAGAACCTAACAACTTCACTATCTCTTGCTCGGTTTCAGACTTTTGCTCATTAAGTTCATTAAGATGACTTTCTACATTTTTAATTTTCTCACCAAGTCTGCAGATGCTATCAAATTCCTGCATAGAGGCACATCAAGTCAAACTCAAGTGACAAAAGGTATTTCCACTTCACAAGAATAAAAGCCATTAATTGACTTTCATTTCATCCATCACAAGCTCTTGTAAGAGAAGACATTTTAGAGGGGCATAAAACCAACTCTATCACCTGACGGTTTAACTGTTTTAAGATTTAGGAATATCCTTGAACAAATTTATTGTTATCATATCATGATTTTTCAAGCAGGATTGAAATATAAATATCCCGTGATCATATCCAAACCATGTATAACTTAACAAAGAAATAAAAATGAAATATAACTCATGTATGATACCTTGTCGTCATTATTTGCAAAGGAAATCATCCAGTTATTTTCGTGATAAAAAGATGGTAATTCTTCCAGGTGCATGATACTCTTATCTGGAGATGGAGGTTGACCAACATATTCTACTATTGGCATTTTGATGACAGGAACCTGCACAGAGTTCATATCAATTATGATTCAGAGCTGTGCTAAATTTGGTAAATTCAGAAGATGATGCTACCTTAACAATCAGAGACAGTCCTGTATATTGCGAATGAGCAGCTTCAAAGCAAAAAGACCCATCACTTATTGGAATAGGAATTGAAGGGATGGTACAGCGCCCATGCTTAAAAGTGTACCGAATAGATTCCTGTGCACTGAAAAGGTCTGACTTGATGGTAAGCATATGATACTGGCCATCTTTGTCATTGTGATGAAACATAATATCTACATCTCCATCAGGATTTACAATTTCAAAATTGATGTTTTCTAAGTGACCACCAGCAGCACAAAAATCAGGCACCTAAAACCAATCATATTACAACCATTCAAATATAACCAAATAAACCATTTATATTTCTATGTACATCTTAAAGAACTAACCCCTGATGCAATTCTCAAGTTCCTTCTCGCAGTTGAGAACTCCTGCCTGAAAATTGTTTGATTTTCAAGCATAACAGACATGGATGCTGCACCATGAATCAAACAAATAAGAACATCAGGACAAAAAAAACAGTGCAGCAGCTTGCAAGTTGCAACTATATTGTAAAATTGCATAACGTATTAGTCATGGCAATACCTCTAACCTCCAGAAAGGTTGAAACTTACAGCAATATATTAAATGTGGAAGTCAAGAGAATAATGATAAGTAACTTGAGCAGGAAAGTTAGAGCAGTAGCTAAAACTGAATCTAAATATTAGATAATAGATATTAACATCAAAATTTCCATGCAGCATACCGTTTTCTCCAAAATCTGCTGTTAACTTCAGAAGACCACCAAGATCAATTCTTCCCTTATCATCTACCTGTGTATCAGATTAAATCTAAGCAATCTCAACAAAGCTACACAGTCTATGCTATCAAAAGAGTTATCATCGCATTATGCAGTGGCAAAATCAAAATAAAAAATAGAAAAAAAAAAAAAAAAAGGAATCCATTTTATATGTTTATCCCAGTGAAACCACCACTTGGTATTCCAAAATTTGAAACACCACTTGGTATGATACATACTATACAGATCAAAGAAATTTTTGTTTAATAATATATATATATATATATATTTCACAGATGAAAAAGACAGGCTATTCTTCATTCATAGGTATTCATCATGCACCTGAGAGTATTGAAGAAAAGCAATACCTTACGTATCATACCAATGTCATCCAGTACATTGAATCCAGCCACAGCTAAAGTAACCTCCGAGCCTTTAATGACACGGTTTCCATATCTATCAAACATCTGGAGGACATGCATTCAACCAAATGTTAGCTGGAAATTCACTATCATGCAATTGCCAATAATAGATCAAAACCTTGTAGTTGTAATATAATGGTAAATACACGGAGTGATAAAATGTTCAGAATATAACGACTATTAGCTGTTAAGTAACAATTCAAAGAGCAACCACCGTGGCTGCAATTGCAGCCAAAATAGCAGCCGTAGTGGCAATATAGTGGTGCTAGAGTGAAATTTTACAAAACATTGTTATTTCTCTCCACCTTTTCAGAATTTAAAAATCCCTAACTAGATATAGTTTACCTGGCCTCTATCTACCATGCTACGCCCACACTGCAAGTCTGCAACCAACAGCATTCATTTGTATTTTTTTTTTTTAATTTTATTCTTATTTACTAGCATGTTTTGATTAAGACCTGTGACTTTTTTTAATTGTGAATATGTTATGAATTGAATAATTTTTTATCATTTCTTTTTATATAGTATAAATTATTTAATGTGTATACAAAATTTCTATATAGCAGCCATCCCACCATGTGCTATTCTACTATAGCATTTTTGGCATTGATCACTATGTGCTGCTAATTGAGATTAACTAAACCTTTGTATAATCTATTTTCAGCTCATTTAAAGAAGCTTCATGGCTTCATGGTCAACTTTATGACGTGTTCTCATGTAACATGCTTATTGAATACGCATCTAATTAAGTTGCTTACCCAGTTGTCTCCTCATCAAGCCGGCCTATAAACTAAAAAGGTTTGGCTTTTCATGAGTAATAACTTTCTTTGTATCTTAGTCGTGGATTTGGTTCAGAAGTTTGTATGAAAAATTAGAAAGAACCATAGATTATAATCACTCTCTATTAATTTGATAGCAAGATCACTCCTAGTATAGAGTGCAATTTGAAACATTTATCCATCATATCATGAAAGTTTTGGCAAACTTTCACTTTATCCTTTGATGCTTTATGCTCCTTGACCCTTGAGTCCCACCCCCATGCAAGAATGAAAAAAACAAATCAAGCAGATGAATCCAAAGAAAACTCTCAATTTTACACATTCCAAGATACCTCCAACATTAGCTCCTTGAAAATGAAACCTGGAAGTAGTTGGTCTTCTATTATTTTAGGCTTGAGTACAACACGGTTAAGAAAAGCTGGATAAACTGAAAATAAGCAACATAAAGGAAAAAGGTAAGAACAAGCAACACAGAAAACTAAATCATTTCCTATGAATTGAAAACATGGACCAATCATGTGCACCTCGACATGGAATGGAAAGAGACAGTGGTACATTATTTGAAGCAATAAACAAGGTGGCACAATAGCTTGGCTTTATCTTGTCGAGTTCGTTACTTATGATCATTACATTCTGTATCAGGCATCAAAAAACAAAACATTAGGTTTTTAACTTTATCATTGAGAACTAAGAAGCACCTAATAAGCATACCATAATTTTTAAAGTCAATTTGTCAGTTGAAAGACAAATCTTCAAGCCACATACTTCAACATGCAATGCCACAGCTGTCTGAAGTTTGACAGTTACGTCCGGAATTGAATGAAAAGGTGCTTGCCTATTATAGATATCATAGTATGCAATGTCTAAGGTTGGCAAAGTAGAACCAACCCTGTTAAACAAAGCATGTTAACAAGAAAGTACCAAAGTAAACATAAGCTTGATCATCAGAAAATGTATAAGAATCTATAATTACACAGAACATTTCAATCAGAGAAACAGCAATGTGCAAAGCAATACATAGCTGAAAAACTATAAAAGCTTTGTGAAGGAAAGATATGTTAAATGTAGGTCTTAGTCAATTTGAGAAGAAATTTATAAACCACCATGTAAAGCAATCATACCTAACATCCAGCTGTGGATTTTGGACACTGGTTAGAAGTCTACACTTCCCAACAAGATGAGAACGCTCCACGATTGCCTTTTTCTCAAAACTTTTACAGTTTGAGTCCAGCTAGTGACAAAATTACCAAGATAATATTACATTACACGTCATAGAAATACTAGTAAGTTGCAAAGAGGAGTAAAGACCATCAAATACATTACCAGTTTGTGACATCTTACAAGAAATAATGAAATGTGTAGCAACCAGTCATGTGAAATACTGTAGCCAATTTGTATCCCATGGTAAAAAACAATAATGCGGTGTCACAAAATCTATAAAAAAAATCACTTTTTCAACATTAAGGCCTACATTCTTAAATTTTACTTTTGTTGACAAATAGATTACTCTAGCAAATATAAATTTGGTCCAACTTTTCTATAGCATGAACTACAAAATCAATTGCCGCCTTGTTGGAATAACTGTTACAACTCATTTTTTAAGGGCACTTTGGCAGCAAAAATTAATGAATTAATAGGCAAAACACACCTGTAAAGTGTAAAGATACATGAAATGGTACTAGAAATAGCAAAATTATTTTCAGAGAGGACAGAAGAAAAACCCAGAACATTTGACTAATTTTAGTTTCTCAGGATATGGAATCTCCACCATCACTTTTTCATAATTACAATGCAGAAAAGACCATTTGACTTGATTTTCCCACATAATTAAAGACACCTCAATCACTTTCAATTAGGTTTTATTCCATGTAGTTTTGGTCATCTTGCAGTTATTCAAGGGATAAAATTTAAATCATGTTCCTGCCAATAAGTTCACATATTTAGTAATTACAAGAATATTCATTTTTCTAATACATTAACATATTTTAATGGAAGGTACTTAATGTTTGGAAGAAATTAATGTTCAATGTTATGGCAAGGAAGGAACTTGATAAAAAAATTGTCCTGACTGAAAATGTGAGTGAAATACAACCAATAAAGCCACAATTGCAGTTGCGATGCAGTTGTGCAGACTCCAGAAATCACAACAATATGCTCCCAATCACAGTTGCAAATTGCAATTTAAAGCCTCTTTTTAAGTAACTTATTCTGAGTATAATTGCTTGTCCTTTATTGAATACTATCAGTCCCTTCTAAAGATTTTTAATAAAAAGAAAATAAATATAAATGATATAGCTAAAAAAAGGAAACATATCCTAAATCAATTATTTAGAAAGTAGAACACAATTATACCATTCGGAATTCACTAGCAGTCAGGACCCAGGCATTTTAGAAATTTGAAGCAGTTTATCCATTGTAAAAAACAAGTTCCAAATTAAGCTTTTGGAATGGTCATCCAAAAATCAATTGTCATGTTTGTCATTAATATTTACTCCAATTGAGTCAAAAACAGATATAATTTTGAAGTCATTTGTAAAATAGATGCGAGTCATCTTCTGATGTTGCATATGATATAACTCAGTAAGGATAAATATATTATGGGAAAATTTATGGGAAAAAAAGTACTAACCCCTTTAGCCTCCAGATGTTGATTTGGAGGACCCAGCACGTCAACCAAAGGAGATTTTAGTTGTTCCTTTTTAAGTTGTTTTTCCCATTCAATATTTTCAACAGGTACGAGCTGTTAAAACTCCTTAGAAATCAGAAAATCTTTCAACCGTACTAAACACATAAAAACATAATCACACAACCTTTCCAGAGTCTATCACACTTAGAGGTAAAGACAAAGAGCCCCGGATTTCCAAACATGCATCTTCATCCTTGACTGAGAGGAAGCAACCATTCTCATCTGGGATATTTATTGGCCTTTAAAATCAAACAAACACGAGTAATAAATCTTGAGATGTAAAACCTTTAGAGGAATCGTATGATTTAAACAAAGTTTCACAAGAATATGAACTTACCTGCATATGATTCGGGCTTCTCCTATAACAATGAAACTAAAAAGTGGTCAATTTAACCAAGTCGCAAATTAAACTTTATTTCTAAGGTGAAGTTAAAACTTACAACATTTCTGACGATATAAGTATGTCATCAATTAATAAACTTACTCCCTTCTTGTGTTTTTTGCACAAGGGAAGAGAGGGAGAGCACCTATTTTTATCTTTTCTCTTGGAATCAAAGGGGCTTCAATAACAGATGTTTGACATAATAAACTAATAATATTTCTTAGTGTTAACCAAATAAAAACATCCTTGATATCAATGTAGCATCTTCTCACACAAATCTTGACTTTGGCTTAAAAGCATTAAATAAACCAACAAAAACAAAGGCAGACAACAGAAGAAGAAACTTAAAGTTGTTTACATAATAAATTGCACCGCCATGGTACTGTTCAATCCTATAATATTTTGGTGAACTACAACTTTTAGATTTTCTTTCACAATAATCTAGTCAACTTTCAATCTATTAGTGGTAAATATAATCGGACTCTGATCCCTAACTGTTCTTTAGTGTATGAAATAAGTATAGATATCCACATTAAGAGGAGGATCTAGCCAAAGAGAACTGAAAACCTATTTGAAATATGAAATATGCTTTTTTAACAATCAAAAGACGTGATTTTTAACTATTTACTAAATACTTTTATTAAATTTATTCAATTTTTAATGCATTCGTAGCAACTAAAAGTATAGTATGTATCATATGCTGATGTATAGAACCATAGAAGTATATATCTGCTGATATCAGCATTATACTGATATAGATAAAATTAAAAAATCATCATATTTTGTACTACGAAATTTTACATCAAATATGTTGATTCAAAAGTACTCATGCTGATGTACAGCTTTAGATACAATGTCGAGACTTAACAGAATGAGAAAACACGTACATGAATCCTTAATTACATTATTTTCCTATCACAATATGTTAAATAAATACAAGATGTGAAATGAATTATTTCTTTCGTCTTGTAAAGTAGGGATTTGATTTTGTAATTAGTGTTTTGGTTTGGGATTTCAATGTTTTAATTTGTGAATTATTTGGGTATTTTAGAATTTATTTTTTTCTTTTTTAATTTCATTTGATTAGGCTTTTCAATTTTGGACCTATCTTTGGATGAGGGTTTATTTGGCATATAAATAGGCGCTTTGTGTAAACAGGTTTGAATAATATTTGAATTCTATTCCTATTTAATGTGAGTCGGGACTCGGGAGAGTACCCATCCTACAGGAGAACTTCATGAGTACCTTTCTCCAAAGGAGTATACCTTTGGTATTACAGTTCTCCATTAGGGATTGTCATAATTAATGCTTTTCTTATTGACTACAATCTGAAAGCTCACCACCAGTGTCTCCTTCAAAACCTTCAAGCAAAAAATATTCTATGGTTGCATAAATCGTGGTCTGGTGACACCCTGCACATGCTCCCTTTAACACTTTAATTTTCTGGCCATGCTTCCAAGATTTTTCCTCTCTCTTAAAAACCTGATGAACTCTGATTACTACAAATGAATAAGAAAAAGGACGATTAGACAAAAGTATTTTCCTTTTGTTCAGGAGAAGCAATATTAACTAGCATTCTCACTATGTGTGACTGCATTAAAGTTTACTTTTTGTGTCTAAATCACAAATTTACTTCATAGAGAATCAACACTTGTATTTTAGTATTCAAGTGTGTGGAATATATAGATTGGGATTCACTCAGAAGTTAAAAAAGAATCACAAATCACGATAGCTACAATGCTACATTTCTCCAAAACTCTCCGGTTTGAACTGCGTGCCACAGGGCAAAGATCATCACTTTTGCAACAAAAAGAATGGAAAAAATGCCATTAAAATCTGTTTAGTCCTTGACACCTACCGTCTGAAGAGATGCCAAGTTCCTTTGCATTTGCTGGACCGACAATGATAACTGGCTTATCCTCGCCAGCATCAAATTCTTCATCATACTGACGATGCATGTGTAATATCCACTCCTGGTACTCCCTTTCTAGCTGTAAAAGAGTTAACTCTTTTGTACCCTTCCAAATTTCAAAAGTAACATCTGCTGAATTTAAATAACTGATAAGTTGGAATCAAATAATCGTGACAATAAAGTTGAAAAGGGTTATAGGGATTAACAAGAAGAAAATACCCTTCTCATTGTCTGAAATTTTATTGCCCAAATTCTTCAAACAAGTGGTGAAAGGATTGTGGTGTGCTAGATCAGTCTGAAAACCCAACAGTTTGTTGAAGATCATTTAGTCAAGAAGAATAAAAAAGACCAGATCATCATAGGATACATATGCTTTATATCCAATATCCACAGGTATATCCTGTTTTCCATTTTACTCTCCCACTTCCATGTGCACACATAAAACAAGTGAAAAAAATGATGTGCACTTTTGTTGTCTTGAGCTGAAAGGAGAACTGTCTTTATACGCGCATCCCATAAATATAATCAATATTAGATCAAAAAGTTTCCAAGTCATTGAAATAATGGAAGCCGACACGTTGAACAGCTTTCATTGGGCCAAGTTAATTGATTCTTGAAATATTTTGCAAGTTACATGATTTACAGTTACACAACTACTTAATCAAACTGGAGAACACACCAAAATCTGTGCTATCTTTCTTTCTATAGCCCTACATGCATCATAATTCAGTACAATTAACAATGGAGCTTTAAATCAATAAACAAACACACACATTGTGTGTTGGAATTATGTAATTATAGTAATATTATAAATAAAGAAAGTAGTATCTTTGTAATTATAGTAATATCTTATTCTATATCAATAGTTCCTATTATAAATAAATATATGTTCTAGTGTGTAGTCAAAACACAAAGATTCTACCTATGTTTCTTGTTCTCTTTTCTCAACATGGTATCAAGAGCCTAACAAAGAGGAAACTCTAATCTGTCCTTTTCATGTGAGCCTACTGCTCATAGGTGTATTTTTTTTTAAGAAACCATGTGTGTCTCTGGTTTCTGATTTTTTTTTCCGGCCGCCAATGTTCACACCACTGGCGAATTTTCCGGCATGCTTTTTTTTAATAGCATGTCCAACACTGTCTCCAGCTACCGCTTGTTTTGTTGGAGTTGCTGCAATCTGTCCTTTATCCTCCAATCTGTGCCATGGCCACCTCTACCCCTTCCTACATCAAAATTCAGCAACCGCCAACACGTTTCTTCACCCACATACAGTGACTTTCTTCAATGGTTTGAGGAGCGTTAAGCCTCTGGTCCCACTGCTTCTATTGTACACATGGATAAATTCTTTTGTTGGTGTCTCTCCCTCTTCCTTCTTTGGACCATGGAATCACTTTTTCCATTATTTCTTCATCTGATTATTTACCCTCTATCACAACTGCTAATGAGTCTCAAACACAATCTCAGGGTATTGGTATTGTCTCCCCTTTTCCTCCCACTCTATTGATAATGTTCTATATGTTCCCAAATCCCCTTTTAACTTACATTTCATTAGTCGCCTCACTCGTTCCCTTGATCGTATTATCTGTTTCACAAAAGATTTTGTTTACCTGTAGGACTGAAGTTCGGGAAGGATGATTAGCACCGGATGTGAGTCTCATGGTATCTACCATTTAAATGCTTCTGCTCATACTGGTTCAGTAATTAATTCACCTCTTTTTATTTATGCTCAGTTAGGACATCCTAGTTTAACCAAGTTACAACACTTAATACTAAGTCTTTCCAAATTATCTACTTTGTACGATGAGTCATGTCTATTAGGAAAACATACTTGTTGTTCTTTTACTAGTCGTGTCCATCGTCGTTTTACTTCTCCCTTTTCTTTAGTTCACACTGATGTGTGGGATCCAAGTCATACTGCATTTACTTTAGGTTCAAAATATTTTTAAAATATTTTGTTATTTTTATTGATAATTATTATAGATGTACTTGGTTATTTTTAATAAAAGATCGTTTTGAGTTATTTTCTATTTTTAAAACTTTCCTTTTTAAATTAAAACTCAATTTAGTGTTCCAATTCGTACTTTACAAAATAATAATGCTCATGAATACTATATCTAATCAATTTCAAAATTTTATACCTTCTAATGGTATCCTTCATCAGAGCTTTGATGTCCATACCCCACAACAAAATAGGGTTATTGAACGAAAAAATAGACATCTTATTGAAATTGCTCGTACTCTATTGTGTCATAGTTAGGTTCTTCATTGTTTTTGGGGTGATGTACTTAGCAAGTACAAGAAATTGGCCCCGCAGAGCTTTATTAAAAGCAAGGACCACTACGGGAAGTACTACGTGTTAACTTATTAATAAAATGTTATCCTCAATTCTTCAAAACCAAGTCTCTATCTTATACCCTCACTAGTCCCTACACCCTATATACCCTCATGTCTTTGGGTCCACCTGCTTTATTCATGACCTTAGTCCCGAACTTGATAAACTCTCCCCACACTAGGTCACAGAATTGTGATTTTCTATGTTACACTAGGTCTCAGAAAGGTTATAAGTGTTATTCTCCAACTCTTCACCACTATTTAGTTTCGGCTGATGTCACCTTATTTGAATTTGTTCCCTTCCTTACACTCAATCCTCCTATTTCAGCCACTAAGTCTCCTCCTTCCCCTCCGTTAGCTTCTGTGCCTGTCTATTATGTTCCACAAAAACAATCTCATGCTTCCGCCACACCACGTCCTTCGCGCTCTCTAAAGGTATATCATTGTCACCAGCCCCTCTCTGTACCGTCAACGTCTACTGGTCCGACTTCTAACTCACTTCCAGTGCCACTCACCATCCCTCCTTTGAGCTTGCCTCCTAAGACTAAACTTCCCATTACTTTTTGTAAAGGTATATGCTTCACTCATAATCCATCTCCTCATTATGTTTCTTTGTGTTATCATCGGTTGTCCTTTTCCCATTATACTTGTTTGTCTTCCTTGTCCTATATTTCTATTCCTTAGTCCGGTGATGCTCTCTCAAATCCCAGTTGGAAACAAGTGATGATCGATGAAATATGTATTCACTAGAATAGTGGTACTTAGAACCCTATTCCTCTCCCTCCTAGGAAGACTCTTGTTGATTACATGTGGATCTATATGGTCAAAGTTGGTCCTAACGGTAAGATTGATCGCCTTAAGACACGTTTGGTGGCCAAAGGTTATACATAAATATTTTGTTTGGACTACAATGACACTTTCTCCATAGTAGCCAAAATGACATCTGCCCGACTACTCATATCTATGGTTGCTATTTTTCATTGGCCTCTTTTTCAGCTTGATATCAAGAATGTTTTTCTTCATGGTGATATTGAAGAAGAATATGGAGCAACCTCATGGATTTGTTGGTCAAGAGGAGTTTTCAAGATTTGTTTGTCGTTTTCAAAAATTCCTTTATGGTCTCAAACAACCTCCAAGGATATGGTTTAGCAGATTCAGCATGGTAGTTGAACAATCTGGCATGACTCAAAGTGAAAAAGATCACTATGTTTTTTACTATCATTCAACCTCAAGTTGTATTTACTTAATTGTGTATGTAGATAGCATTGTCATTACAAGAAGTGATCATCATAGCATTGAACAGATAAAGCAACACCTTCGTCATCACTTTCAAACAAAAGATCTTGGTAGACTTTGATACTTTTTGGGAATTGAGGTAATACAATCCAAGAATGGTATTGTAATTTCTCAAAGGAAGTATGCAATAGATATCCTAGAGAAAACAGGATTGATGGGGCCCAAACCTATCGATACTTCAATAGATCTTAATACTAAACTTCTGTTAGGTTAGGAGAAACCAAAAAAATATAGGAGACTTGTTAGAAAATTAAATTATATGATAGTTACTCATCCAGACATCTCTTTTGCAGTCAATATGGTGAGTCAGTTCCTTAAATCTCCTTGTGATAGACATTGGGATGCAATAATCCACATTTTGAAATATATTGAAGGAACTATAGAAAAATGTCTCTTATATGAAGACAAAAGACGTACTCAAGTTGTGGGGTATTCAGATGAGATTAGGCAAAATCACCTAGTGATAGGAGGTTTACATCGGGCTATTGAATCCTTGTTGGTGGAAATTTAGTTTCTTGGAAAAAAAAGAAGCAAAGCTTAGTTGCAAGGTCTAGTACAGAAGCAAAGTATCGAGTCATGGCTCTAGCCACTTGTGAACTTATATAACTTAAACAACTACTCAAAGAATTGAGATGTAGAGAAGTTAGAGAGATGACACTTATTTATGATAATCAAGTAGCTTTACATATTACGTCAAATTCAATTTTTTATGAGATGACTAAACGCAGAGAGATATAATGTCACTTGATTAGAGAGAAGATTTTAACTGGAGACATCACTACTAGCTTTGAAATTCTCATGATCAACTGGCAGATGTCTATACCAAGTCTTTAATAGGTCTCTAAATTAGTTATATATGCAACAAGCTTGGTGCATATGATTTATATACTCTTGCTTGAGTGAAAGTGTTGGAATTATGTAATTATAGTAATATTATAAATAGGGAAAGTATAATATCTTTGTAATTATAATAACTTCTTATTTTGTATCAATAGTTTCTATTATAAATATATGTTTCGGTGTATAGTCAAAACACACAGATTCATCCTGTGTTAGTGTTTCTTGTTCTCTTATCTCAACCTTATGATTCCCAAACTCATAACATACATACCGTATAGTTATATGGAATTTCCAAGAAAATATCAAGTTATATTATACATTTAACCCATTTTATAAAACCTAATACACTTATCAATAGAAGCTCAATCCTAGAAATTCTAACTCCATACATGGGAAGTAACGAGTTTGTGCAATACAAAATATTAAATATTTATAAACAATTTCATTTAAGTATTGAAGGTTCCTAAAATTAAATTATCATACAAGTAAGAAAATTAATGCTACAGAATAAAAGCAAACACATTATTAAACAATACAAATTAAGGTTCAATTATAATAAAAGTTAATAGTTCCACTTAGAATTAATCAAAAATTAATGATTGGTTGGTCCTGTACTTAATATTTTGCCACTATTTCAAACTAATCAACAGCCATGTGGCATGCAACAAGGAAACGTTTTTGTCATTTACTAATCTGGGTTGAGATCACTTCCTAGTCCAGATAACATGATTCAAAATTAGTTTAAAGCCAAGACAAAATCATTTAACAATTAGAGACAAATATAAAGGTTAGGACAGTAAAAGAGGCATAATAACATTTATTTACTAATATGTTAAAAGTACCGCAAGCCAAACCTTGGAAAGTGTTGGCTTAAAGCCTCCATCAGTTTCTGCAAATTAGAAAGTCTAATTCAGAAGTCCAAACAAACAACCCAATAGTAATTATGAAAGTATCTGGTGATGATGTACCAATGAAGCATTTCACCCTCCGGGAACATCTCTTCAATATTTGAGCCTTGATTCCCTTTTTATTCCTGGAGTCCATAAAAGGAAGAAAAGTCTGGCCAAAAGATAATATAAATACAAGTCAAAAGTAATCATTGAAACAAGATGATTAAAACTTAAAAAATACAAAAAAAGTAAGAAGCGAAAAGTCAACCTATTGCTAAGATAATTATTTAATATGAACAAAAACCATAAAGAAAAATATTTAGAGATATAATGTTGTCCAATTGTAAGATGCACACTAGATCCGACAGAAACATAATATGTTGCCAACGTAACAATAGAAAATAGTTTCAACACAGAATTTAGGAGAAAATGTGGCATATGATGGTATGCATTGAAATCAAAAGCAAAACATGGAAAACATAAAAGAAAGCTTGGACATTAATGAGATAATACAAAGACTGACCTAATACTATAATATATATTAAGATATTAAGTAAAGTATAGCCGTTGTTCAAGCTCCCTTCATAAACACTGTATGGTTATCACACATGGGGTAAAAATACGAAATGACCAAAACACCGAAAATCTTTTGCATTCAAAATAAAATAATTATATGGCTATAATAATAACAATAATAATAAGAAGAAGAAGAAGAAAACCACTACTAAAACCAAATCATAAGGGAAATATTCTGTACAAGTTCAATTTCAAGGTTGGAGCATTCAAAATAAAGTAATTATATAGCTATAATAATAATAATAATAATGATAAGAAAACCACTACTAAAACCAAACCATAAGGGAAATATTCTGTGCAAGTTCAATGTCAAGGTTGGAAGTTTACCCAGCGAGCATCTGGGAGTAAACGTCCAAGCCGCCTAACAGAGACACGACTAAGGCTTTGGAAATTTTCTCTTATAACACACCCATCAGCCGTTAACTTTTCCAAAACTCTCTCTATATTCTCTTTTCCCTGAAACTTAGAATCATTTATTGGATTGAACCTGAAATTGAGATCTAGAACAATTGAGCACCATATGCTATGTTCGTTACCTTTATGAATGGGAGATATACAAACTTCAGGCATGCATTTGCTTCTTGGAGTTCTTTTGAACCTAAAATACAATAATTCAAATAGAACTTGCATTCACATTTCTTTACAGTTGATCAGACAGAAAGAATAAACACTACCAACATTAGACATAATAACATGGCAATACCATTTATCTTACACTGTCCATCACAAGAGAGAACAAGATTTTACGGAGTTAAAGAAGTTTACCTGCACTTTTCATGCCATCATTGCCTGCTACTAAGGAAAGGTGAAGCTGTAAAACAAACTCAGGACCGTTGCAAGAATGCAAATTGGTGATTGCAACCTCACCACCTTGAACCTCAGTCAAGTCAACATCATTGACCTATTAAAGAATAAAATTCATTGCAGTACTTCGTAATATTACACTAATATGCTTTTCATATCCTAATTTTTGTTTTCATAAAAAACATGAGTTACATGTAAATTTGAATAAAGTGTATGACATGAGATGTTTAAACAAATCTTAGTTGAGACAGTGGAAATATGCTTCAATATGAAAGCTGCTATGCTCATAGCCTCATACAAAAGAAAAAAGGTTTGAATTTTTATTGGTCCTTATACCAAAAAAGTCTGTAGAGGAGTCCTGGATCTAAGAAACATTTTAAAAATGGTCACTGCCATTATCTCACATTTTACACATTTTTTCATTGTAGCCTGTTGACATAATATATTTTTTGTTTTGTTCCCTTTATGGAAGAACATTTTAAATTAGTCCCTACAAAACATACGAAAGCAAAGGTACAATGTGATAAACAAAAAATTAAGCAGTTCCTAATTATTAAACATAAAAATCTAAGCAAACTTAACCATGGATTTTCGCTGATGAGATGAAGGAGTAGAACTGAAGAAAATACTTTCATTACTCTCCCACAGAATAAAAGAAAAAAACTTGAATGACTTTGGCACTTGATGGTGATGATGGATCAAGAGAGGCTACACAAAGGGAAATTTATTAACTTAATTTGAATAAAGTCATCATTGATTGAGATTGTTACAAGACAGTGGTGTTTAAGAGTTACATAACGGGTTTTAATTATACATATTATGGAGTATCAAAAGGAGGGAATGTCAGCTGACTTCGAAGTATCAAATTTCAATTTGCTCTTCTTTGCCACTGCATTTGTTTGTGGCTGCAATTCATGGGTCCTTTATTTTCTGGACTTATGTTTGTATATCTTATGAAAAACTTATTACTTTTTTGGCTAATTTTAAGTTATATTTAGTTAATGCATGTGATTTGGAGGATATTTTATTTATCTATGCTATTTTTTTATACATATGTATATGATTAGGTATTATTTTGTATGATTAGTAGGATCTTCTGATCTTTGTTATGATCCTATGATCTACAATGCTATACCCCCCTTTCCGATCCTATGTAGGATCCCCATTTTGATAACATCAATAGGGACCATAACACAATGAAGGTTAAATTATAAATTTAGTATCTATACTTGACACATTTTTTTAATTTGGTCCCTACACAAAAGAAAGTTACAATTTAGTCTCTACATGAGACTACATTTTTGGATTTGTCATTGCCATTCAAAACATGTTAATGGCATTGATGAGAAGGACTGAAACGTAAAAGAAAATACTAATATAAGAACTAAAACATAAATGTTAAATATAAGGACTAATTTGTAAATAAGTATCAATTATAACAACTAAATGTGTATTCCAACCAAAAATAAAAAACAAATTATGGACTTGTTAAGAAAAAAAAAATGAGATATTGAATGAAAAATTCACAAACTTAAGAGACTAGAAACTTATAGCTTCAAGTAAATTATATCTAATGTAATTTCATATCTCAAAGATAATAAATCATAAAAAAAATTTATTGAAATGAAAAATATTTATTTACACTTTTATAACTTAAATATAGTACATGCATTCTTTTTCAATAAAAACTTATTGCTTTTACATACTTAAACTAACCCGAAGGACTGACGTCAAAAAAATTTCTATAAAATAGAATAAAATTTTTTATTAGTAAAGAATCAAACATGTTTTGAATACAAGATTAACAAAATTCAATCCCAAGAACTTAAATTAATAGTTCTTTTATTTTATATGTTTTTCATTTATCTTACATTCAAATAAATGAAAGTATCAGTACTAATATTTTCATTATAATTTTTATATATCAATTTTTATAAAATATTTGAAAAAGAATTTTTTCTTGAAAGAAATTTACTATATTTAGGATATGAAACCACATAAAATACAAGTTTGCTCGAAAATATAACTTCTAATTTTTAAAATTTCACGATTTTTTCATTCAATACCTCATATCCTGTTTTTTCTAAACAAGTCCTCAATTTTTCTATTTTTAGTTTAACACACATATTTTTAGATTAGTCCTTACTATTAAAAATATGTTAACACCGTTATACGAGAACTGAAATATAAAAAAAACTCATATAAGGAAGAAAATGTAAATGTTAACTATAGTAACTAATTTGTAAATAAATATCAACTATAAAGACTAAATGGTGTTGACACATGTAAAGACTAAATTGTAACTTTTTTTTTATGTAAGGACCAAATTACAAAAACGTGTCTAGTACATGGACTAAATTTATAATTTAACCTAAAATAAATGTATCATGTATCCTAATTAAAATAAAAAGAAATATTATGAACTAACAATGTTAAACTACAAGATGACAGTAAGAACCATTTTGAAAACATTTTTTCATTTAGAATTTATTTATAAACTTTTTTCCTTAAGAACCAAACTGAAACAATAGACCTCATATACGGACCAAAAATGCATTTAAACATTCAGAGAAATAGATTACACATTTTATATCTTTTTTATATAAATTGGTATTATTTATTGGATTAATTAGTGTAGATGTACATGAGATAGAGCTATAATAGTATTAATGAACTAGTGCCAATATACCTTAAACTCAATTGGTGTAATAGTCTTCCCTCTATCAAACATGTCATCACTCTGCAAGAATAAAATAATTAAAAACAAATATATTCAATTCAGGTGAGAAGTAATATTTTGTTCAAAAAATATAAAAAGAAAAGGAATTTTAAGAACTTGAACCAATTATTTCAAAGATGAGTTAGTCTGGGTGTTGAAATTTCACTAACATCAATGTAGAAATTTGATAACCATGTACTAGAATCATAAAAGGGAGAAAAGAAAAGAGTTGAAAAAGCCAATGCCTCATGGTTGGTTGCAGAACAAAACACTAGGGACAAAAGTACGTTCATTTCAAACAGTGAACTCAATGAATACCTGGTCCAACTCGTTCTTTCTTATTATATTTCATTACATGACATGTCCAAATATAGTTTTAATATGTACAAAGGAGTACATATAGTAGGCCCAACCCCAAATAAGCCTAATAATTTTGACCCAGAGAAACCCCTTCAAATACAGAGGATGGAAGAAAAGTAGCAAGAGGAAGAAAATGGCATTCTCTATTCACAAACAAAAACAAGTTCAACAGACTACTATTGACAAGAAGCACCAACTTGACAATATAGAGAGCAGTAGATTACTAGTGAAACACACAACTGATAAATATAATGTTAAAGATCATTTTGTATGTTGACAACAGTATAAAAAAAATAAACATCTAAAGCAAGGTGATGACAAAAACTGAGAATATAAGATATTTCATTCAATCTGTGGGGGTGGAAATGTTGTTACTGGTACAGTTATTGTAGTAGTCATCTAATGTTACCAAGTTCCACTGGTCTGCATGCCTAACATTATTGTTATTCCCTGCTAGACTCTTGTTGGATTGAGTACATCTGGTACTCATTGAATTAATATATATTTAGCTTATTAAAAAAAGTTATTCAATTATTTGGAGGAAATCGAACCTGAATGTAGGGGAAATAAATGTCCTTCAGGTAGCACTGAAGTCTGTTTATGTCAATATCTTTTACTTTTGCTTTGTAAATTTCAACCTGCAATGTATCGTACCAAATTTTTGTATATATGAATAAGTGACAGATATATACACAGAGAGAGTGTGAAAGGAACCGAACCTTTTTGAGAATGAGAAGAGTAAATTTAGACCGTACAACCAGACAAAAATGGTCAAGATTAAAATATTTGAAAAGTAACAGGATCACTTAAAAAGATCATATGACATTTTAAAAAACTCACATGACTTGTATGTTTAATGATCCTGAGCATTCATGTTAAGATTTAATGATCAAGGCTTATTTCTCTTACTCTCATGTAAAAAATGTTATCTCTTTTGATAATTTGCCTATATATAACCCTCAATTAAGTCTTCGAAAGTTTTCATCAAATTAATTCCAAAAAGATTGTTTGTCAGTATAATCCTCCAGAAATTGTCACCAAATTGATCCCTCAAAAATTCAATCCGTCATCAAATTAATTCTCAAAGATGCTTCTTGTCACCACTCTAATTCTCCATAATTGATTGTTGAGGAGAGACTAATTTTTGGTGAAAAATTAAATCCTTAGGGGACTTTGTAATGATAAACTCTGTGGAAGACTAATTTGATAATTAACAGCTTAAATTTTTAGTGGACAAAAATTTTTCAAAAACTTATGCGATGACTCGTAATTTTGGAGGACAAAATTGAGGGTTTATGCAAACATAAATATATTTAGAAACAGAGTAATAAATAAAAGTAATGATATATGTCACAGAAAATTGACTGTGCTCACATTTTAGAATATCAAATCCATGGAAAGAGCTCTTTTAAAGTGAAATTCCCACAAGTAAGGATGTATCCATCATTGAATTTTCAGTGATTAATGGACTTTAACTTAAATAAAAGGTAAATACACAAATAGAAGAGCCCTGTGGAACTCAATATGTCCCAAATGCTCTCTGAGTACTACTGCTAATCATTTTAAATTATCGTGCATCCTGCCTAAGTAAAATATTTGGAACAGTTACAGGAGCCAAAAATGTTGATAATTCTCAATTCAGGTAAGGGACATGTAGCTTTTTATATAATTACACGATTAAGTGGTGAAAGACAAAAGTAGATACACAACGGCAAAAACAGATAAGAGGAGCAAAAAGAGGCAAAAGATGAAAGATGTTATGCACCTTTGTAAAGCTCCCATGAGAATCCCTGATCTCTTCCTTTGAGGGATCCCTGATGCCACCACTGGTCTAAATGAGACATAAATATATAAAAGTAACATGCTATTGTCAGTTGAGAGCATAAACAAATAACAATAAAGAAAAGAAAGCACCAATGGCATTGCGTTGTTAGAGAAACATGAATACCTTCCAAGTGAGTTTAGAGCTAGATGAGCTTAACAAAGCTTCCCTTTCAAGAAGTAACATGTAGACTTTCTTCACATGCTTTGTCTTAGAACAAACTAAAGCACGCCTTCAATGTGCAGAAAACATAAAGAAGAGACAGTGAGTGATACAGCGATATATTTTGGGGAAGGACTTGAAGAGAAATAGAACATAAATAAAACAGATTATTTTTATCGAAGAAATCATACCTCCCCAAATGCATAGATGATATTGGTCCACCATATCCAAACATTCCAAAATAAGGCTGCACGATTAACCTCAACAAAGCTACAATTAGATTAAAACAACAAAGGTGTAATCTACCCCCTCCCCCCTTCTGAGTAACATTTTCATCCTTCTATGTGCATAAGCATCAAAGACAATGAAGTATTCACCAAAAGGTAATATAAAGGAAATATTTCTAATTAACAATGCAAGATTTACAAAGGTATGCACTTCTAGCTCAAAATAATATAAATATTTAGGCATATTACAGCAAACATGTTCAACAAAATTTGAAGGGAAAACTCTGAGAAAATTAAAAAATACCATTAGGTATGGTGGTTTTCCTCCAATAGCTTGTGATCTAGAAGATCTGTGAAGTGAAGCACCCATCTTTCCCCTGCACAAAAGATGAAAAGTCTAATAATTAAGAGAAGACAGTATAATATGTAGCAGATAAAAGTCCCTAGGAATGGCTTTTAAAAATTGATTGAAATTGAATGTTATTTAATCAGGAATATTGTCAGATCGAAGTACAAATAAAGATAAATATTAATTTGTGAAGATCAAATGCTAGCATGTTTGAAGATTTGGTGCTATTTTGGACACCTTTATAATGTGTGAACAGAATTGACATTTTAGGGGTCATTTACTTCAAAAAGATAATATTTATGTTTTCACTAATAAATATAAGGGTCTTGAAAACAAGTGTGATCGATAAATAGAATGTTCTTATTAGAAATGACGTTGGGCTGTATAGAGAATCACGAAAGAAGTGCAACATTACACTTTTTAAAATTTTTCCATTTTCGACATTGCTTTGCATTTTTATAAATATAAAATTGCTACTTTAGTCACACTTTTTTTTTTGCTTGTAAAAGATTTATACAAGAAATAGTCTAGTTACCAGAAAATTAAAAACCATATAAAAAATTAAGATGACATTTTTGTAATTATTAATGAAAATAGAAAATGTTTTCACTAACCGAACAGCCCTTAGAATTTAATTCTAAAATTTGTTTTCAGAAATTATTTGATTATTATATCCCCAACACACTAGCCGTCACAATCCCTCCAAAATATACCAACGAACCATCAAACTGAAAACTGCTTCGCCAATAAATATCTACAAGCAATTTTTTCATTTCAACTGAAATTTTATTTCTGTCACCTAGACTTCAATCCCTTTGCCCATCAACATCAAAAGAAGAGTTTAATTAGTTTACAATCAGCATATACTTTTTACACTATCCTTAAGAAAGAAAGTACATATTTTTCTAATAAACTAAGGTTTTTCAGCTGCAATGGAAGTAAATCAAAATTAAATCCTAGCACAAAAAAAGTAAATTATTGGTTTTGCATTTACCTGACAAATATGTGTAGCTAAAATTCATTTTAAATGTCTTAATTTTTTACTCAGATGACAAAATGTGAGCATTGAATTTGCAAACTTCAAGATGTTCATGAAGTAAAAATACATCAAACAGATACCACTTGACAAGGGAATTCTCATCAGTGTCATCCATCCCTGGCCCATTGTCAAAAATTGAAAGCTTATCTTTACCCAGATTTACTCTGCAAATCGAAAAATACGCATCAATAAGTGGTCATTGAGCATGAATGTCAAAAACCAAGTAAGCAAACACGAGACAATAAAAATCACCTATGTATTTTTTTAATCCACAAAAATTATTACAATAAGAAAAGCTGACAATAATTTATGTCATAAACAGTAGTGGCTATTAATCATTAAATAATCAAATATCTTAAATTTCCATAGATTAGAATTGGGAATATAAAATATACATTGTGTTCACAGTAAGTTATAGATTTCCTCAGGGCAGCTACACTGAGTTTCTATTGTAGTACTTTGAGAATTATTACTTACTATCAATTGAAAACAAACGATTATCAGATTACCAAAAGATATATATGTATCGATTTAAGATTAAATTATACAGGTTAAAAAGATATTTTACTACACGGTCCAAGAAGTTCTTATTTGCTTGTACAAATTATCACTGAATTAACGCAAGACAGTATCTTTTTTCCTTCTATTTTACGTAACGACTAAAAAGACAATATCACTATCACATTGATGTCAATATCATGCAATCATACCTAATTAGCTTCCTATTATTTTCCCCATTAGACCATACAGCTTGCAAGGAATTATCCTGATGAATGAATAGTAATATTAGTGCCTGCCAAGATGTGAAAAAACCAAACGAGATTGTACTCTGTTTTTTTGTTAAAAGCTCACAATCAAGTCTGCGAGAGCGGTTTCGAAAGTATATTCTTCAGGAAGCTCCAGTAACAGATCAGTATCTGGCGTCAAATCCCACATATTCTGCATTTCAAACATAATCAAATAATCATTATCACATATCGTGACAAGAAACATCACCAGCAGGAACAGAAAAGCAATCGAGAATTCTAACCTCAAAAGATTCGGCAATATCGCTACTCCCATCCTGATTCAGAAGTCCATAAAATCAAACAAAAGGAGAAACATTGATGATTCAGCAAATGAACAAAGGGAAAATATTAAACTCAAAAGCAAAGGAAAAATACACTGGAAGTGAAATTCTTTTTGAAAAAAAAAAAAAAAACACAATTACACAGAAACAAAACAGTAAAGCTAATTGGCTATACTGACATGAAACCGTAGAGTATGGCACTTGTTCGGCTTAAAGTTTTTCAATTTAATAACGTTCCTGATCTTTGCATCATTGGCATCTCGAAGAAAAAGAGCACCACCCTTCCAGTTAATGTCCCTTCTCTTCTTCATTGACTCGTGGTGCTTACGAGCTTCTAAGTACTTTTCTTTCACCAAGTTCATAAAATCTCCAAACAACATTTCCGGTTCAGGATCGCGTAATGTTAGTTCCACGCTCATCCCGTTTGGCAATAGGATTTTGAACCTGCACACTTTTCCAACACCATCATCCTCATCGTCGCTCTGCACCATTTTCCTCTTTCTACTGTTCTTAGAAGCCAGTGCCCCTTCCATGCTCGCAACCTTTCCCGAAGGCAATGTCGTTTAAAACGTAATCAGAAACTTCAAAATGCATATAATAAAACACAAAAACGCGTGGTGTCGTAATTCAGAAAGGAAAAAAGTGGCAATGGCTTATTTTATGAGCAGATTATGATTCACGCTTCGCGAGACAAATTACCGAATATTAATAAAAGCTGAAAAAGGAAAGAAGTTTGTATTTTACAAAAAAAAAAAAAAGCTCCGAGGGACTAATGAACTGATACGGATACAAAAATGTGCATTATATGAAGTACAAATTTTGTTCCGTGAGAAACACGCAAGGCATGTGCATGTTTATAGACGCACACAGCTATGTCATGTGTGAGAAGCAGTTATGTTTTCATCGAATAAGCACCTAATGCCGTTATAGTGATTGCAGCCTGGGACACACTGGTTCTGCAGAAGCTCAGGGGCTCTGCAAGGAAATGCAGGGTTTTAGGGTTTCAATGAAAAAGGGAGTAAACTTAGGGTGAGCAAGAGACGCGGAGTTTTAAGGGAACGAGTGTGTGTCTGAATGACTGACTGTAAGAGAGAGAGAGAGAGAGGGGGGGGGGGGGGGGGGAATGAAAGGTTGGACGAGCAGTGACTGTGTGATATGGTGCGAAACGGCATAAACTGGGATGAGGATTGGGCCAATAAGAACTCAACACGTAATTTACTAATAATGCAGACGTTGGAAAAGGTCGTGACTTGCCTGTTCTACTGGACTGGAAATTTTGTTGACGGTAGAATTACGGGTGTAAATGAGTTACTCGTGAACCCATTCCTTAAATCTTTAGTTAAGTTTATTTATTGCTGATTAATACATGTTTTCTAATTCAAAATTAAAATAAATTTATAAAAAATTCTCAACATTTGGATTATTATTTTAAATACTCAGAAAAAAAAAACTCTTATTTACACTTTCCATATAAAATACAGTTATTTGCCATAAAAGTAGTATATTTTGTAAAATTTTGTGTTTAATCTTTCATAACAAAAATAAAATGGTAAAGTTGTTTGTTTAAGCAACTCAAATGTTAGAAACAAGGCTCCAAATTTTAAATTGGTCTACATCTTGTTCCATCTTCCCATTGTGAATAAATTTTTATTCTAAAAGCTTTCAACATTGATATTTGAATGCAATCTTAAAAATAGTTGTTTTTAAGTATATTGTGTTAATTAATGTGTGCTTTAAGTCATTGCTACCCAATACTCAGAGATAGTATTGCAACGTTCAACTTTTCCCTTCAATTCTATATGCAACGCCCCCGACGAAAAATATAAATATAGTTTAAGTTCCAAACTTTTGACATTGGTTCTTGTGCAAAATTCTTTGTCTAACTCAAATTGAACGTACTGCTAGAAACAGGAGATAAATTGTTATTTAAGAGAAGATGAAATCTAATATTACAACATTCTCCACTAGGACTCAATTTTTGAACAGAAATTTCAATAAATTTAATCATAATAAAAATTTACAAATGGGTAAATTGTAAGTTTAAATAGGTTAAATTTTGAAATAAATAAATAAATGAAACAACCTAAAATAATAACTTAGACTTCAAAAAATCTTATGGAAAATTTGCATAATTCCAAACGAAATACAAAAGATACTAAATGTCCTCTTAGCAGAAGAAAAGAAAAAACCTTATTTATTTAAGGTTCAGGAATTGTAGTTGAAATTAGATATTAATAAATTATATTATATCATGAATATATATATATATATATATATATAATTTAAAATTTATTATTATTATTATTATTATTATTGCCATGTGTTATTTATCTACCTTCAAATCTTAAGAGTTATATTTTTAATAAATAATCATATTTTTTTATAATATACTATTTTTATTAAAAAAACAATTAATCTTAATAAATTTATATTTTATTATTATTTTACTTTATTTTCTATTTAAAAATATTAATTATATATAGCATTAATAAAAAAGTTCATCAAAATTTGTAAAAAATAATAAATAAAGTATAAATAAACTAATCCGTCAAACCTAAGTTTTGAAAATTTCAATTAAGTCAATATCAAGTTATAAATTTGATTCGTTTAAATAAATAAGTCAAGCTTAATTTTATTTTCTTTTTTGCAAATCAAATTTGAATTTTAAATATTCAACTTAAGTCCTTTACTACAAAATAAACAAAGTAAAAAACTATATAAAAAAGAGAATTTAATTAAAATATATTATACTATCACATTGTCAAACTAATTCATATTTATTACTTAAAATTTTAATAATTAATTTTAAAATTTATATATATTATATATTATATATTATAATTAATCAATAATATCAAAAATTTTGTGCAACAATATATCAAATTAAATTTAAAATAATAATAATAATAATAAAAGAAAGTAATTTTCTTATACAACCATACATATGTATTTATAAAATTAGTTGAAAAGAAATGTCAATTTTAAATTTATAAAGCAACAATAATGATATAATTTTTTTAAAATGTTTTTTTAGCTGCTTCACTTTTTTTAATATAATATTACTTAAAATCTAATCAATTTAGTATTTTTACACATGTAAAATTAGAATTTATCGACACCAAAAGTTAAATTTGATCATTTATATTACTTAATTAATTTCTATAAAATATGAAACTAATCTATTTAAATATTGATTTAAAAAATTTTATTAAATAGATTAAAATTATATTTGGGTGAGCTTGTAGACAAATATATGTAAGAAAAAAAATAATACAAAAATATTAAAATTATTTTCATAAATTAAAATTAATTTTTATTTTTATTTTTTGAAAGTTACTCTTATTTAACTTTTTCTAACGTTTAAAAATATGAATTATTTTTAAATTATATAAAAAATTATTTATTTTTATATTATTTTTTTACAAAAATTATTCACAATTTCACCCAACTAAAATCTAAAATATTTCATTGTATTACTTTAAAAATATAAAATTTTGAATAACATATTTATAAATATTTAAATTATATATATATAATCTTAAAAATAATATAAATTATTTTAATAGTTAGATTAGAAATTTTACATTCATATAAATATTCAAATTACATTTATTTTTTGTCCAAGGCACAATCCTCCATTGCATTAATTACTTATTACTGTCATTTTGTATACGAATTTGGATCCAGTCCAATAAACATGTAAACTAGACATCCAATTTCATTTTTGTTTAAAGAAAAATAGACTTGCTTAAGAAAAAATGTAGAAAATGACAAAAAAACTTTATACAAAATTAGCTTTAAAAAAATTTTAGATTGGCTTAAGCAAATTATTTTGATTTAAGCAAATATTGCATCTTTTCTCTCAATCTTATTTTTTCTTCTCCCTATGCCTAATATTCTCTCATCAACCTTCATATACAACATTCTTTAACTTTCATATTCAACTTTCTTCCTTCTCTCATACTCAACTTCTCTTTTCTTCTCCCAGCTCCCTCTTTCCTCCATCTTATACTCAACTACTTTCTTCTTTTTCTCACTTTCATCCCACCTTATACCTATATCTCCTTCTTCACTCTATATCCAACTCTCCACCCTTCTCTCCCTTTACCACCACCCCTATAGCACCACTCTCCTTGTCCCCATATATCCTCAGTCCTCTCTTCCCTCACACCTAGCTTCTATTTCCTCAAATGCACAAAATTTGCTTAAACAAATCTACAAAATTCGCTTAAACTTATTAAGATGAAAGAAAACAAGAAGGCATAAGAGGAATTTTGTGTGTCTTAACTACACCACGGGATGTATATTTATATTAATAACGAGAATTGTAATTATAAGTACACAATTAAGGACAAATATACAGTTACCTAATTATTATAATTATATAGATACTATTTTCTTAAATAATATATTTACATATATTTAATACTCCCCCCTCAAGCTAAAGCATATAGATCACATGTACCGAGCTTGTCACGTGAGTACTGAATACGAGGGCCCCTTAAAGACTTTGTAAATATATCTAGCAGTTGATCATTTGAATTGACAAAACTTGTAGTGTTAACTCCAAATAAAATCTTTTCATGAAGGAAGTGACAATTAATCTCCATATGCTTCATTCGTTTGTGAAAGACTATATTCAAGGCTATGTGTAAGGCTGTCTAGTTATCACAAATGAGTGTCATTTATGTATCTTCCCCAAATCTCAATTTTTTAGTAGTTGTTTTAGCCATATAAGTTCACACGTGACTAAAAATGTAATGTCTTATATTTCTTTTCTCAAATACATGATATTTTCATAAAAGAATCCAGAAAATAAAATGAATTTCTTTGAACATTCTTGTAAGTGAGAAAGAAGTATGAAAATAATATAAATCATAGTGTAAAAATTTCATTGATTCATAAGTACTGTAGAAAATAAAGATTCTAAAATTTTATCTGCAACAAAGAAAACAGTAGTTTTACAACTATTTCAAAAGAATGCTATAGAACTGAAAATATCCATTACATAACTAAAAATAAATAAGTCCTATAGTAGTTCTCAGTCATCCATGCACTGAGCTTGGTACTACTCGTCCTGATTTCCTAAAAATGTTGTGTAAGGATGAGTCTCTACCCTACCACTCATACATGACACATATTCAGCATAACATATATCTTATTACAGTTAAAGAAAATATCATGGTATTGCATATCACAGTATCACATAAAGTAAGTTTTCATCTCAATACATAAACATATATTACATTTCATAGATTCACAATTTCTTTTCATTATCTGCGCTCACCCTACCCTATGGCCACAGTTATCTGATATCTCTATCCTGAAGTCTTACATTTCTATGTAAATAGTTATTGGATGACCCAATGCAATATGGATACAACGCATGCAATAGACAGCCCCTTAGCAAAGGTAATGGTCATAAGTCAAGTTGGAAAATGAGTGTGCGGCCATGTGGTATATTCGTACACAATATTGCATACACAACCTCGAATGTCACTCACCACTCTGCATTTTCCCAAGATATCTCATATTGTCTCCATCTTCCACCCCCAGTATATCTCTGTAACTATTTACATCATACCCATTTCCATTTCACACTCTTTTGAGTATATTCACATGTTCACATATGTCATTTCTCATATTCACACATATTTTTTCATTATATTTCCACATACCATTCATTATATACATCAAACCATGGCATATTCATAATACACATCATTTTTTACATGAACCACAATATATTCAAACATGAAGCATCCATCTCTTTATATATTCCATATCACAAAATCATATCAATCATCCTCAATATACCTTGCCATGCATTATTTGAACATAATAACATATTTTCACCATATATTCATCATAAAATCATATAAACAATCAATTATTCTCACTTTTCACCAATTTTTTCTCACAAAACAAGGATTATTCCACATATAATCACACATATGACAAAATCTATGAGAATTCAAGTAATAAACATAACAAAATGATAAAGTAGTGCCCTTTTACCTTAAGATAAGGATTTCTCCAAGATTTAATCGAAGATTTTGCTCTAAAATCAAAGTTTATCCTAAAAACTATAAGATACCTACAAGAAATTTAAGATGAAGAGAAATGATCGATAAATATAGATTCAAAGTTAGAGAAACTTACTTTTAACTTACTGTTCATCGCTGAAATCACTGTTCATGACCGATTTACTGTTCATTTTTTTTAAAATTTTAAATTCCATCTAAATATATTCTAATCACACTTAATATTACATAATTCTTTAATTAATAATTAAAAATACTGGGTATTACAACTCTCCCCTCCTTTAAAGAATTTTGTCCCCGAAATTTACTAAATTACAAAAAGATCAGGATACAACTCTCTCATCTTACTTTCAGTTTCCTATGTAGCATCTCCTTCATCACTTGCATTCCATATTACCTTTACTACTAAAATATCATTACCCCTTAATTACTTAATACGGTGATCAACAATCTTTACTAGTTGTACATTATATGACAAATTTTCTCTTACTTGAACATGGTCTAATTTAATCACATGAGTGAAATTTGGAATGTATTTTCTGAGCTGAGATACGTGAAATACAGGATGCAGGTTTGAGAGATTCAGAAGCATAGCTATTTGATAAGCTACGGGATCAACTTTACTCAATACTTCAAATGGCCCAATAAACTTAGGAGATAACTTCTTGGATTTTAGAGCTCTCCCAACTTCAATGACAGGTGAAACTTTTAAAAACACATGGTCACCTACCTGGAACTCCAAAAGTTTCCTTCTTCTATCATAATAATTCTTTTGCCTATCTTGTGCAATCTTCATCTTTTCTCTAATTATCTTAATTTGCTCATGTTATTTCTAAATCATGTCTGGTGCATAAAGAATCGTCTCTCCAATTTCATACCAACATAAAGGTGTTCTATATCTCCTTCTGTATAGAGCCTCATATGGTGTCATTCTAATACTTGCATGGTAACTATTATTGTATGTGAACTTTACTAAAGGTAAATATTCATCCCAGACTTCCTATTATTCAATCACACAAGCTCTTAGCAAATCTTCCATGGATTGAATAGTCATTTTAGTCTGACTATCAGTTTGTGGATGATAAGCTAAACTAAGCTTTAACTTAGTTCCCATCTTCCAAATTTTTAAAGTGAACCTTGGATCTCTATCTGACACAATACTTGTCAGAACTCCATGAAGTCTAACAATTTCTTTTACGTACATGTCTGCCAATTTCTCCAACTTATACTTCATAATGATCATAAGAACATGAGTAACTTTAGTTAAATGATCAACTATCACCCATATTGCATCATGATTACCTTTGGGTTCTTGGCAAACCATACATGATTACCACTTCCATTCAAGGATTTACAATGATTGCAACATTCAGGTGAACGTTGATGTTCCACCTTTGCTTTCTGGCACGTAAGCACTTTGCCACATATTCATCCACATCCTTCTTTATTCCATTCCACAAAAAATTCTTACGAAGATCTTGATACATTTTTCTTACACCTGGGTGAAAACTCATTTTATTCTTGTATGCCTCTTCTAATATTATCTGCTTTAACTCATCATTTTGAGGGATACATACCCAATCTTTGGATTTAATCAACCCATTTGCATCACAACAGAATTCTAAATCTTTTCCTTCACCCTTCTACCTCATCATTTCCTGCAAAAATAGATCTTCTTGTTAAGCGGCTTGGACTCGGATCAAGAAGTCATTATTGATTGTCAAGGTTCCAAAATATAAACTTCTAGGTCGTATCTTTATTGCTAAGTTCATATCTTGAAATTTCTTAATCAACTCCATTTCTTTCACCATCATGTTTACCATATGCAAAGACTTTCTACTCAAAGCATCTGCAACTACATTTGCCTTTCATGGATGATAAGACAATATAAAATCATAATTTTTGAGGAATTGCATTCACTGCCTCTGCTGCATATTTAGCTCTTTCTAATCAAACAAGTACTTCAAATTCTTGTGATCACTAAATACTTCAAACCTCGTCCCAAAGAGATAATGTCCCCATATTTTAAGAGCAAAGACCACTGTGGCTAACTTCAGATCATGAGTAGGATAATTAACTTTATGAGGACGCAACTACCTCGAAGCATAAGCAACTACTTTTTCATCCTGCATCAAGACACAACCAAGCCCTTGCCCAGACGTATCACAATACACATTAAACTTCTGTTCTCGGTTAGGCAAACCTAAGACAAGGGCAAATGTTAAATTTTCTTTTAACTTTTGGATTCACACTCTTCACTCCATAAAAACTCATTTCCTTTTCTTGTTAACTTCATTAAAGGAAAAACCATTTTAAAAAATCCTTCAATGAATTTCCTATAATAACCAGATACTCCAAGAAAACTGCGAATTTTTGTTGGATTAGTAGGCCTTGGCCGTTGAGCCACTGCTTCCACCTTTACTAAATTCACTATAATGTCATATTTTGATACCACATGGCTCAAAAATTGGATTTATGGTAGCCAGAATTCATATTTAGAGAATTTTGCATACAACTGTCTTTCTCTTAATATCTGTAAAACAATTCTCAAGTGTTCTGCATGTCCTTCATGAGTCTTGGAATAAATCAGAATATCATATATAAATACTACAATAAATTTATCCAAAAACTCATGAAAAATTCTATTCATGTAGTCCATGAATATTGCAGGAGCATTAGTCACACCAAATGGCATAACTAGATACTCACAATGGCCATAGTGGGTTTTGAATGCTGTTTTGGAGATATCCTCATTCTTAACTCTGATTTGATGGTAACCAGATCGCAAATCAATCTTTAAAAATATAGAAGTTTCTCGTAACTGATCCATTAAGTCCTCAATTCGAGGAACAGGATACTTATTCTTTATTGTTATCTTATTCAACTGCCTAAAATCGACATACATCTTCATGCTCCCATTTTTCTTTTTCACTAAAAGAACAGGTGTTCCCCCAAGGTGACACACTTAGCCATACAAACTTTTTCTACAATAATTCTTCTACTTGTTTCTTTACCTCAGCCAACTTCACTTGTGACATCCTATATGGTGCAATAGAAATAAGATTTTCTCCCGGAATGAGATCAATAGTAAACTCAATCTCTCTTTCCAGTAGCAATTCAATAATATCATTAAGAAAAACTTCTAAAAAATCTCTCACCGCTAGATATACTCAGGCTTCATTTCCTTTTCAGTCTCAATTGAAAATAGAACCATGAAAGCCTTAGCACTCATTAGATTTCCCAACGGATCTGGACTTAGTAGTCTAACACTTTCTGATACTTTAGTGCCAAAACTTAAAACTTTCTCTTTACAGTCCAATAAAACATGATTGGATGACGATCAATCCATTCCCAAAATTACATCAAGTTAGAAAAGAGGTAAACAGATCAAATCTACACTAAAACTCCTACCATGTACCATCACAGGACAACCTAAACACACAAAAGAAGTTGCTACGAACTTACTCGTAGGAGTAGATACAATAACATCACAAGATAATTCAGATACAAGTAATTCTAGATATCTCATATAATCCACAAAAATAAAGGAATGAGTAGCACCAGAATCAAACAACACATTTAAAAGTCGGTCTTTTATGATATATTTACCTCTAATAAGCTCCTCCGATTTCGAAGCCTCAGCTCCACTCATAGCAAAACTTTGCCTTGCATATTTGGCTTTGTTCTAGATTTAGGTCTTTGTACCACACTCATGTTTCCACTCTCTTATAGAACAGACCAACAAACACTTGCAGAATGTCTAATTTTTTCACAAATGTCACATGTTGGTGGAACTAGAACCCTAAACTTGAAACATTTTAGTGGCCTTCTGACAGAACTAAAACTACCACTACTACCTTGTTGAGATACAGTTCCCTTCACTTGAGACTGATTTGGACTAAAGTAAGGTCTTCTAGAAAATCTTTTCTACATCAGCTATCCATCTTTGAGCTCCCTCAGAATCAAACTTTTTCTCAAATTTTGGAGGGTTATGCCTAGTAAAATAATAGAGTTCTCTATACTCGGCTGGTTCAGCCCCCTGGTTATGTGCCAAAGTCTCTAAGACTTGGGTCATGCACTCCAGGTTCATTTATAGTACCAGCATGTGTACCTCTACCAACCATAGCTCTAATCTTGCAATAAACTCATATAACTTATTAATCTATCATTCACATACACATAGATACATCTAGTTCAGGTAATTTACATCTAACAAGTCATATTAGCAAATAATAATTTCATATTCCAGTATATCTATTACACAACATAGACATGTTAGTCTCATACCCCAGTCTGATCTAGATGAACTGCTCTGATAGAGGTCATGACTCGATATTCTGCTTCTGCACTAGAAAGAGAAACCTTATTTTACTTCTTACTCTTCTAAGAAATTAGATTACCTACAATTAAAATACAATCATTAGAAATGGACCTCCTATCATAAGAGCCTGCATAACTTGCATTAGAATATCCAATAATCTTATCATGACCCTTGTCCTCGTACAAGAGACCTTTTCCCAGAGCAACTTTGATATACTTCAAGATGCGAATCAATACATCTCAATATCCTTCATAGGGAGCATTGAGGAACTAACTTATCACACTAATAACAAAATAGATGTTGGATCGAGTAATTATGAGGTAATTTAATTTACCAACCAATTTTTTATACTTTTTTGGGTCAACAAGAGGCTCCCCCTAACTTGGTAGAAGTTTAGAATTAAGATTCATAGGGGTATCTACAGATTTGGCCCCCATTAAACTTGTTTTCTCCAATATATCTAATGCATACTTCCTTTGAAAAATTACAATACCATGCTTGGATTGTGCCACCTCTATTCTCAAAAAATATCAAAGTTTTCCAAGATCTTTTGTCTGAAAATGGTATCGTAAGTGGTTCTTCAATTGAATAATGCCATGATGGTCATTGCCAGTGATAATAATATTGTCCACATTCACAACCAAGTAAATGGACCCCATGGCTTAGTGGTGATAAAAAACTGAGTGATCAGCTTCACTTTTGAATCATCTCAAACTGTTGGACAAGGATGCTGAATCTACCAAACCAAACTCTTGGAGACTGTTTAAGACCATACAAGGATTTTTGGAGACGATAAACTAATCCTGATGACTCCCCTGAGCAACAAAACTAGAAGGTTGCTCCATATAAACTTCCACAATAAGGTCGCCATGAAGTAATGCATTTTTAATGTTAAGTTGATGAAGGTTCCAGTGGCGAATGCCAGCCATGGACAAGATCAAACACATAGAGGTCATTTTAGCGATTGGAGAGAATATGTCACCATAATTCAAGTCAAAGATCTAAGTATAGCCTTTTTCCAAAAGAAGAGCTTTAAGGCAATCCACTTGACCATCAAGACCCACTTTGACAATGTATATCCACCTACAACCAACAACAAATTTACCTGAAGGAAGAGGAACGAGGTCCTAAGTACCATTGTTGTAAAGCGCACACATATCATCAAGCATTGCTTGATGTCAAGTGAGATGTGAGAGAGCTTCTTCTATATTCTTAGGAATAGAAACTGACACATATATTGAGAAGAATATATATAGTGATATGACAAAGCACCATAATAAGGAGAGCGGTTACGAGTGAAACGTATACCTTTTCGAATTGTAATAGAGAGATTAGTGTCAGGTGATAGGGCTAGAGGAGGCACATGTGTTGGAATTGACGGAGGGTCACATGTTATGTCAACAGTGGGCAAAGGTGGCCAATGATGATACACTTGTAACGGATGTAGAGGAGGGTAATCAATAGGAGGTGTAACATCTAGTGGGTGAAAAATAACTAGAACTGGTGGTGAAGGTATGATAGACTCTGGTTCTAACTTAGACACTGTAAGAGAACTTAAAAAAAGGAATAGGCTCAAAGAAAGTAACATTAACAGATACAAAATAACATTTAAAAGTTGGAGAGCAACACTTATAACCCATTTAAGAACGACTATAACCAAGAAAAACACATTTGTGGGCACGAGGAGAGAGTTTTGTCATTACTTGAACTAAGATTATGGGTAAAGCATATGGATCTAAACACACAAGATAGAGTATGGTACCTGATTATGGAGAACAGAAGAAGGTAGTCGATTGATAAGGTAACAAGCTATCAAGATGGCATCTCCCTAAAAATGATATGGGACACAACTATGTAAAAATAGAGTGCGAATAGTTTCAACAAGGTGTCTGCTTTTTCTTTCAGTAATTCTATTTTGTTGAAGAGTATGAGCACAAGAAGTTTGATAAAGTATGCCATTAGATGCCATGAAATTTTGAAAGGAATGTAACATGTACTCCTTAGCATTATCACTATGTAAAGTGCGAATTAGAAGACCAAATTGAATTTTAATTTCATTAAAAATATTTTGAAAAATAGAAAATAATTTAGAATGATCTTTCATTAAAAATGCAACAAGAATAATCATCAATAAAAGTAACAAAACACCTAAAACCTAAAGTAAAAATAGTACAACTAGGACCTTAAACATCAAAATGAACCAAACTAAAAGAAAATACAGCTTGCTTTTTTCATGACTCAGAAAAGAACTATGAACATGTTTTCCTAGTTAACATGACTCACAAAAAAGTGTATATAACTAAGAGAGACTTGGCATCAATAGTTGTAGTTTTTGAAGACTCAAATATCCCAACCTAGCATGTGAAAAAAGAAGGGAATCCACCGCCAAACTAGCATGTGTGAGGGGTTGGAGTTGATAAAGTCCATGTGACTCATAGCCAGTACCAATCATCTGTCCCGTCATCTGGTCGTGGAGAAAAATAGAATTTTAGTAAAGGAGACAACACAATTAAGTGTGTGAGTGAGCCGACTTATAGATAAAAGATTAAAAGGAGACCCATAAACATATAAGACATTGTCGATAGATAATGATGAAAGAAGAGAGACAATGTCAACACCTTGAGATTGTGTTTGAGACCTATTGGCCATAGTAACAAAAGGTAAGTACCCAGATGTAGAGAGGGAGGAAAAGAGAAATTTGTTACCAGTAATATGATTAGTGACACTTGAATCAAGCACCCATGGACCAAGAGATGGGGAATGAGAATCACCAACAAAATAATTACTCGTGTATACAACAGAAGCTGTGGAACCAGAGGCTAAACGATCTCCATACCAACAAAGGAAATCGTTGAAGAGTGTTAGTGAGATGTTGCGAGTGGAAGCATGTTTGAGAAGAGCAAGAGTCGCCATGGGTCAACCACTAGTGTGAATAATGCTGGCAGAAAAGTCGTCGGCAAGGAACAGTTCTACCGAAAAGTTGTTGGTGAATGAACATTAGCAACTGGAAAAAGTATTCAACGAGTGAATAGTATAGTCAGAAAAGTCGCTAAAGGATGAACAATGCAGTCAGAAAATTCGCTAAATAGTGAGCAGTGCGGCCAGAAAATTCACTAGAGAGTGAATAATGCTGTTAGAAAAAAAAATAGAAATTGGAGAAACACAGTTTCTGAAAAAAAAAATTACACCTATGAGCTGTGGGCCCACAGAGAAAGAACGAATTAGGATTTCTTCCTTGTTAGACCCTTGATATCATGTTAAGATGAGAAAAAATAAGAAGGCATGAAAGAAATTGTGTCTCAATTATACCACAGAATATATATTTATATTTATAACGAGAATTATAATTATAGCTACAAAATTAAAGACAAATATATGATTATTTAATTACTTTAATTATATAGATATTATTTTTTTAAATAATATATTTAACAAAGTTAATTTTATATAATTTTTTATATTTTTTATATTTTTCTTAAATAAATCTATTTTTGTTTAAGTAAAAATAAAACTGAACGTCAATTTCTATGTTAACGGGACTGAATCTTTCCCTTCTTTGCAGAGGTATTTCAGTTTCATTTTTTCCCTTTTACTGGCAGCGATTGAAAAAAAGTTATGGTTTGAAATTTGAAAAGAATAAACGATGCAAATGACACATCCCATATTATCTTATTATTCAATGATTGCTGAAAGAACCATTCCAATATTCCCCATCCTTCATACACACTGATATGAATTGTTTAACTACTACTTTTCAGTAATCTTCAAGCCTAAACTTAACCTAACATTAAACAATGATAGCGCCTCTCTTTTTCTCCTAACAGCAATAACTTATAGCTTCAAAATCAAATGTTTATTACACACGCCATGTATATACATATTTACGTAGATCCTTGTTTATTACCTTTTGCAACCCTTTGTCCCATTTCTTAATTAAATATGGGACAGAATGGAACCCGAAAAATAACAGTAAAGATGAGAGTATAAAAAGATGTTTTTTTTCCCATTCATCTGAAGTGCACAGCTTGGGTACTAATTTTATAAATAAATAAACAAAAAAATTATCATATTACAAGACAGGAATGGTGCAGTTTCAAAAATATGCGATGTGCTCATAAATTGGAGTTACACAAATGATTTTATTTTAAGAATTACTTCACTATTATTAATTTTAATATGATTTTTGTATTATGCTCGGGTATTGTGGAAGTCAGCTTGATAACGTTTTGAATGCACTATCTCTTCTTTTCAATCAAAAGCAACTCATTTATTGTACCAAAACAATAAGCAAGTTATTTATGTCTCTTCATTAGAACTAAGAAAATCATTAGAATATTTCTTACCAATTGGCCTGCTTGTATTTGATACCGATAAGACTATTTTGTATAATGTAATAATGAAGCATAAATTCATGGTAAGGGATGACAATATATTAGTTATATATATTTATTGAATATTTGTAAAAAAAAATATTTATAATGAGCTAAAAAAAATATCTATTTAATAAGTTTAAGTTAAAATGTAAATAAATATTCTCAAATTTTGATAATTACGGGTCCAGTATCTATTTACGCATGCAGTTGCACTAATATATATATATATATATATATATATATATATATATATATATATAAAGATATATAACATAAATATATATAAACAAATTATATATAATATTAAAATTCCATACCTCTGGTATATTTTAATTTAGCATTTTATTATATTTTACTTGAATTTCTATAAATAATTTTATTTGTAATTTTATCGTATGAAATATTTTTAAAAATATATTTATTTTATAATAATATTTATGATTCATTAGTTCATAAAAAATTGTTTGAGAAAATTATATTTCAGTTAATAAGTCAACAAGTAATAGATAGGTATGAGAATTTAAATACTCAATTGGTATGAAGATTACAAGATGGGTGATGAAAATTGTTAATGGATACAGATGATTTTTTTTAAAAACATAGGTATACAAAGAGATACTATAATATCCTATTCAAAATTTACCCATTGGCATCCCTGTTAACTACAAAACATGAGGTTACTAAGCTTGCATGCTGACAGTGACATGTAGATAACAAGAATGTAATATGTCTTTTATTTTATTTATTTTAAATTTATGATAATATTTTAAAAAATGATATTTTATTTTCACTGCATTTTATTCACATTTTACATCAAACACAAATTTAATTTCAGTGAGTGTAGTTGTATCAGTCAAAAACTAGATAAAGTCACATAAGCAATTTTAAAGAGATTGTGCCGAGATAAATTCAAGCAAATTTTTTTCAAGGGATAAATTTTTATTATATTGTGTTCAAAGATTAATTTTAAGTTGAACAGAAAAATTTAAATTTTATAATTAGTTTATGAATGATAAATATTGTAAATTAGCTTTATAACCATTTTGTTATCTATTTATTTAAAAGCTATAAAAAAAAGGAAAGAAAAAAAATACAAGCGTTTATTAAATTTAAATAATTTTGATATTTCTTAAGATCAAACATAAAGTGTGTGTATGTGCAAGACTGATTTCACGCATGTTTAATTTTAAATTTGGAATTTATGTATTTTAGAGAGATTTTATCACTGTCGATTTATTAAATAAAGATATAAACATTTGAATATTTAAAATAATCGTAATTAACTAAATTTCGTTAATCCATCTATATTTATTAATGAGAGCCTATTCTCTTGAGTGTAGTTAAATATTCTAGTGTATTTTTCCTTTTTAAAATTTTAATTTATATTTCTTTAATATATAATTTAAAATTTTACTTATACTTTTAAATCTTATTTAAATTAGTGATATATTTCAATTTTAAATATTTTAAAATGTGGATTCCTTTCTAAATAAATTTTGCACTTGACTTAAATATTAAAAAAATTGAATTATTGGTGGTATAACTGTAAAGAGGAAAGGGTATAAGATTCGGGTATTTAGGTGGAAAATAAATTTTGTTTTGTTGGCACATGATAAAAAATTCACTAGCAAGATTGATTAACCGTAAAGAAAAGCAGTTATGGTTTAATTGGGCCGAGCTAATAATAAGAGTAGCCACGAGGTAGCCACCAACCTTATAATAACACATGCTACGCTACATTGCTACGGGGTCCCAAGTCCGTGATTTTTATCAATACCAACGAACGTTGTGCGCGCTTACAGTTACTAATCTCTCTCTCTAAATTCTAAACTCTACCCCAACTCGGTTAGATGATCAAATATCTCTTCGCTACGAAACTGAAAAATGCCAGGCACAACATGTAAAGTGGTCCAAAACGGCAATATTTGTTTCACCAGGTTTGTCTCAAAACGCTCTCAAACTTGGTACACTTGGCTTTATGTATCGGTCTCCGTATAACTAATGCGTGTTAAAAAGGTTTTCGGTGCGGAAATAATAATTAAATTATTATAAGGCTTAGACACGGATGAGTTGGTGAAATATATGATGCTGATGATGATGGTCATGAGACACAGATCATTTCATCATTGATGGGGAAAAAGGGAGGCAGTTGGTTCTCGTCGGTGAAGAAAGTTTTCAAGTCATCTTCCAGAAACTCGCCCGTGCCACCGTCAGTGCCTGTGCCGGAGAAGGTGGTCATTTATTCTCCTCTCTTCTTCTTATTCTTCTGTTGCTTTAAAACGTTTAGTAGATTATTTCACTATGGTTAAATGGATTAGAGCTGCCCCATTCCAGACATCCCCAACTATGTCCATGCTTAAATCGTTTCCCTGACGTTTATTTCAATGCTACTTATTGTAATTTTGCGTTGAATTCATTTTTACTAGTTTTTCAATATGAATTCAAACACTGATTTATTTGCAGGTGCTGTTATGATACTTCATTACTTTTTTCTTCACAACAATAGGAGCAATTAGTTAGTTGTTTTTAAAGGGGAAAGACCATATAGCCTTGCTGGCTGCGGTTAGCATTTGTATTCCGAAATTGTTTTGTGTGTCTTTTTACATTTGTTTATTCATTTCAGCCTTTAAGAGTAAGGATAAGGATTACTGATACGACTTTGGGGTAATAAGGGATGTTATTTTGATACATCTTGAATCAAAAACAATTTCAATTATCGACGAATCGTTAATTTATTATATATATAACTTTCATTATAATTGAATATATTTTTGGTCCGTAAAAATTATTGAATTTTTTTATCTCTTATTTTTTCTACCTGAAATTAGTCCTTAATTAATCACATGTTTTTTAAATTAATCCGTACCGTGTAACTTTCATTATTATATTTTAATGAACATTTCAACAAACATGTATCGTATAAGTGGTAAGATTCCATATTTAATTCGCATTTTTATATAAGCACATCTCACATGACCGAAAAATCTCCATTTAAAGAAACCCTGATCCTTCTGTAAGGTGACGAAAACATACCAAAAGATCCTCTGTATTTCCTCTATTCTAAGATATATAAATAAACCTTTTTAGTATTTCCAAGTTAGTGGTTTTTAAAAAATTTCTCAACCCCCAAACCCCAAATGGAAAAAAAAATCTGTATTTCTATCTAAGCGTATGGAATGCCATGATCACAATCAATGCCTGCCTTCCGCATTAAAGGCTAAAACCTCCTCCATAAGGTAAGTGAACAGCAATTGCTTACTGCAATATTGTTGTCCTTTCTGCGCTCCACAATAATGATCAGATGCCTGCCCATTTCTCAGTTTTCAGGAACATCAACCCGATATGGCATGTAATTTTATGTATATATGTATTCATATGCATGGTCCCCAATGACGTCAACATGTTTCAAAGATATGTGTCACATAGTTATAAACTCATCACATCATTCATCTTCAACATCATGTGCTTCCTACGATAGATCCTCCTCCTCATCTTACACAAAAACATTTGCTGATTTTTTTTCAAGCAAATGCTAATCACAAGACAAGAAGCATGGACACAATTAGAAAATTATTGTACTAGTGTTAAACACGTACATACAAAGATATGTAATTAATTAATAATAATTGTAGTGAATAACTAAAGTAAGATAATATATTTTAAATAATTTTAGTATATTATGATTTGTTTACATAATGTTAAATATTTAAATTTTTATGTTTGAGATATTTTATTTTGTAACTGAAGTGTATTAATTTTTAATCATTTACATAACATCCTAATTATGTCATGTTTTATTTTATTTTTGAAGTGGGGCATGTTATCGCATCCATATTGTGCCAGTTTGTATCTGATGATTTGTTCGTATTTATTAGATGACAATTAAGTTAATTGGGATTTACTTATTGGACTTCATTTTCAGAAGGACAACACACAGAAATTACAACAGCATGAAGTGGCAGAGGTGGTGTCTTTTGAGCATTTTCCAGCAGAGAGTTCTCCAGATAATGAAGAGAGCATCACATCAACGCCAGTGACTGAAGATAGAAGTCGTGCCATTGCCGTTGCAGCAGCAACTGCCGCAGCTGCTGAAGCTGCTGTGGTGGCTGCTCAAGCAGCTGCTAGAGTTGTGAGATTGGCAGGGTATGGAAGCCACTCCAAGGAAGAAAGAGCAGCAACACTGATACAATCACACTACAGAGGCTACCTAGTAAGGCATTGTTATGAGTCTAAATTGAATGCTATGACTATTAATTGGTAATTTAAATTGGTATTGGGTGATGAAAATGTTCAGGCTCGACGTGCACTGCGAGCATTGAAGGGATTAGTGAGGCTGCAAGCACTGGTGAGGGGACATAATGTGAGGAAGCAAGCGCAGATGACAATGCGGTGTATGCAAGCATTAGTGAGAGTGCAAGCACGCGTAAGAGCTCGCAGACTGCAATTGACTCGGGAGGATGAGGAAACAGAGTATGAGCAAAGAGACAATGTGAAGAAACAAGAACCTACTAAGCCCATGAGCCCCATCAGAAGGTTTGACAATAATGGTTGGGACAATAGGCGCCAAAGTAGCCAGAAAATTAAGGAAAACGATTTGAGGAAGCACGAAGCTGCCCTGAAGAGGGAGAGAGCTCTTGCATACGCCTTCAACTATCAGCAGGTTTGTTGTTTCATGTCTCTATATTTTATGCTTCACAAAACACAATGCTTTATATTTTATTAATTTTTAATTTATTTATTAAATACATTTTTACTGATTTTACTTTCTATTTTATGTATTCACTATTCTTATTTTTCATTATCGCGGTTACACAAATAATCAACATGCAATATTTTTTTGTTAATCATTTCATCGTCAATAATTAATAGATACTATAAATATAGATTATGAAAAAAATAAACACTAATTTTTTAAGAAAAAATAAAAATTTAAACTAAAATATAAATATTAATTTTTAGTCATATCTGCATTCATTGTGTCGATATTGTTTGATTATTACAATAAATTTACCTTAATACATTAAATCGAAATATATTGGATAAAATATCTCAATCCTGTAATCTTTTATAAATAAAAAAATTAAGTTAATTTATGTTTAAGGAATTTTTATTTTTAGATTAATTATATATTTTTTATAATTTTAAATGTTTTTATACTTATCTTAAATCTTATTTAAATTAATTATGCATATTTATTTTATATTTATATATTTTAAAATGTTTATCTTTAAATTATGATTTATTATATTATACCTGAATTAAAATAGCGGTAACACACCATACATTCATTAATTTTATAAAAACCACATAAGTATATATGATGTAAAACAAATTAATTGTATTTTGGGTGAGAGGTAGTAAACTCATGTTGTAGATAATTTAAATTTTATAAATTAATTTGATAAATATTAAACACATTTATTAAAATTTTAAAATAATTTTTTTATTAAAATGTGTTCTTAATATACTTTTATTTTGATTTTCAATCTAATACAATATAACTTTTAATAAAAAATTTCATATATCTTAAGTTTTAATTTATTTAAAATTAAGGTTGATGTAAACGGATTTGTATTTAAAACCAAAAGTTTATATACATTTTTCCTTTTTTTTATCAGGCTTGCTAGTTGAAGAAAATTTAATTTTGATTCAAAATAACCAAATAATACTTTTTCAAACAAAATCTCGTTGAGCATTGCCCCTTCCATATATATATATATATATGTATATATATATATATATATATATATATATATATTACTGTTTTATTGAGCAAATAGTAAATAAATTATTTTATTTATTTATTAGCTTGAAAGTATAGAAAATATTTAACAGTTTCTTCATAAAGTAATTAAAAAGATTTGTAGACATAAAAAATAAAAAAATTATAATTAATTTTCTCTAAAATAAATTAAGCGAAATGCAAACAAAACACTTTGATATACTATTTATAATTGATCAACAATTTAAAACATAAAAACACATATTTTATAAACTAATCACTTTAAATTGATCGGTTTTGTATATTAAATAATATGTTAAAAAAAGTGTTATAATAGCATTTGCAATAAATTAATCCACGCAAAGATTTGTTCAATGCCGGCATATAAACAAACAACAACACATGTGTGGCTCTAATGCAGCCAAAAGTGGAAAAAAATGTAAACATGTGTTCATTTCATTTTGAACAAATTTGTTTCATTCTATTTTATCATTTCTGAACTGTTTTATTTACAACAACAGCAGAAGCAATATTTGCAAGGAGACTCGAACGGTGATGATGATGCTGGAACCCATTACCCCAATGCGCGTGAAAAAGCCCAATGGGGTTGGAACTGGTTGGAGCGTTGGATGTCATCCCAACCAAATAATGTCAAGCACTTAGGGCCACGTGAGACCTCGTATATGACACTGGCTTCTACAACATCAACTACCACAGATAACATGTCTGAGAAGACTGTAGAAATGGACATGGTTGCAACTCCAGGCCCAAGCAACGTCAAAAACATCAGCCCCATGAACCATGATTTTATTGATTCAAGCCCAGTTTCCAGTAGACACTATCAGAGACCACTTAGCCCAAATAGACCAAGCTATATGGCCCCAACCCAGTCTGCAAAAGCCAAGGTTCGGGGCCAAGGCCCAACTAAGCCACGGCTTTCAACTGGGCCTCAGTGGAACTTCTCAACTAAGGGAGCCTCCACATGTGATTCGTCAAGCTCAGGTGGAGGAATTGCCGCCTACCAATTTCCAAGGAGCCCAAGCCCAAAAATCAATGGTATTCGTTCACAGTCTAGACGGATTGTGGGTAGCAGTCCAGATTACATTGAAGATTGGGCCCTTCCTCTTGGAGCCCATGGTTGGACATAGTTTGATTAATTTGCCCTTTCCTAAAACAAGGTTAAAATCTAAACATGATAATTATTATAAGTGAGTGTATCGTTTGTGTGCGATTGATCATATGGCATGAATTAGTATTTATGGACAATTCAATAATGTAGTTGATGTCATGAATAACAATTTTGAGATTGCAATATCTAGTGAGCATAATATCATGATTTGATGTTAACAAATTATATTAAGAATATTATTGTTTAGTAGGATAAAACTTTATTGTAATAGTATTACTACCACTTCATTCATTACATTTTTTTAGTGCATAATTTTAAGCTCTTTAAAACCTACTTGAATTTGACCAGACATAAATACTTTAGGGTAATTTTATTGTCAAATAAAAAAAGAGTGTGATTCTAAGATCAATTTAGGAAACAGAATCAATTTTCCTTAACGACTCCAGTCTAATAGAATATAGTGCAGGATAAAAATGAAGAAAGAAATAAATGGAGCAGTATAAGAAAGAGAAGAAAGAAAGTTTTAAAAACAAAAATAAATTCGGCAAGAAATAAATATATCGAAATATGAAAAAGACGAATCGGTGAAAAGATGTAAACGTTTGATCCCTTATTAGCACACAGTTGTGGCTGCGAACATGTTTTTGCTATAAAGGGGATTGCAAAGAAGTGGAATTCAAAACATATCTGACTTGAATTCAAAAATACATATTTATAAGTGAATACAAAAAGTACTAATATCTCAAAAACATACACATCACCTCTAATAAGTAACTCTCTAATGTCTAATGTTGATTAGTTAAATTAGAGGTGAAAACACAGGATACCTAACCCAATTCAATCACTTTAGTTTGGGTTTAATCAAATTAGGCCGAAAAAGATCGTTTCAAAATAATCATTACTTTTAAAACTTCTATTGAAACTGCCACATTTAATCTTTTTGGGGGTTGCAACCCTTTTAATTTTTAATTTTTTTTATAAATACTCTTATTAATTTTAAAATTACAATTTTAAAGTTAATAAAATCATATGACACTATTTTCCATGCAATTGAATAAATTTCGTTAAGGCAGCCGTTGTCATTATTTATAATCCTTAAAGTTAAGATAATGGTATATAGGTCGATAAAAAATTCTTTTGTTAATTTTTTTGATTTAGGTTGATTTAATTTGTGTAGGATTTCCTTTTAAAAACCTTTTTTCTAATTATACACGAAATCAAAAAGTTTTGGAAATAAAGTTCTGAAACTTTAATTATGAAAATTTTGTTAATTATACTTCCAGAATTAAATTTGAAGCTTGTAAATTATACTTTTAAAACTTAATTCTGAAAATCTCCGTAGTTAAATATATATATATATATATATATATATATCATACAATATTATAGTTGCAATAGACAAATTAGTAAATGACGTAAAAAATGTGATGAAACGGACCTGCGAATTCTGGTGATTCATAACAATGTAAGAAAAATTTCAATGTAATAATACAATCTTTAAGGTTATCACTGTCAAGTGGTTATAAAAATATTTGATGAGAAACTCATAAAAAAAAATTGTCGATTAGAGTAATGTATTTGTTACCAAATAGGTGATTAAATGTTTTATCATAAAGTTATTAATATATGAATTTGTATATCTTATATTTATTTATTTTATAGATTATTTTTACTTGGAGCGATATTTTGAAATGATCTTATAAATTGAGATAAAAAATGAATTTGTTGTTGTTATTAGTAGGTCAAACATAAGAAGTATCAAGAGAACATTAATATTAAGTTGAGATTAGTGAGGTTTAGTCAACTTGAGAGGATGATTTAACCATGCAAATGTGAAATGAATGGCTTGTTAACAGACAGTGGATTGAATATTTTGCGGCTTGATTTAATTGTTGTTGTTATTATTATTATTATTATTATTTTAGTTTTATGTTTATAGTTTGACTTATTTAACTTTTGTATTTGTAATAAAGATTTGGAACATTTACATTGTTGTACTAAATATCTAATTTGGAGTATTATTTGTTTCATAACATTCTTATATTTATATTTTTTTAGAAATATTGCGTTAAAATTTGGTAATGAGATAGGAATGGGTCGTGAGAACATGCAACAAAATAACAAAAGAAAGATCATAGATAATGCTTTAAAGATGAAGATGAGACTTTCTTGATATCTTGATTAAAGTTATGAATTAGGGTCAGTGATGTGACTCTTAACAATTCAAAGTATATACCTTAAGAGCGGTTGAAGCAAAAATGGACCAAAAAATTTTTAGATGTGAAATTAAGGTGAAACTACACATTGAATCTGCCATCAAGAGGTTATTATAAATTTATAATATAGTGTATAATATGCTAAACCAAAATGGACTTAGTTGGCATGATGAGAAAAAAAATAAAGGTGGATAAGGATGATGTGTGAAAAAAATATGTTAATGTTAGTGTTAATTATTTTTTCAATATGTTCAATCCATTTGTTCCATTTTTTCTCTATGATAAAAAATATCTTTATCTTTTATACTTTTCTGCAAAGTTATCCAACTGCAAGGTCATACAGATACGCCATTTCCTTTTCTTGACAAACTTGCTCTTGCTTTTGGAAAATATCGTGCTACTGATAAAGAATCCATACCTCAAGCTGATGTTGTTAAGGAGTTAAATAGAAAAGCAAAAAAACAAAATTATATTGATGATGATAGAATGGGTTTGACCCAACATGACCGTGAGAACTTTCAGCTAAGGAAAAAAAAAAGTAACAAGCATGATTGCTAATAGCATGATAAAATTAGGATACGATTTTGGAAAATTGCTTAAGCTTAGGAAGGATGACTGAAGTCGCAAATTTCTTCAAGGTTGACGAGAATGTGTTTGATGATTCTAGGAACTTCATGGCTGAGAACAAAAAATGGATTTAACTAAAGAAGTGTTGTACTTACTAGCGGGCAAAAATATTACACCTCCATTGTTTACACATGTTTTTGGGACCAAAATGATGTTAAACGATTTGTACATGTGAAATTACTTATCTAATTATTTTCTCTGAAAATTACTTATTTTGGTTTAAGTAAAAGACTTTGTTATCTAACTAAATAATTACATTTTCAGAAATTTTATCATTGTTGTTTAACTTTTTTTGTAGTTTAATGAAACTAGTATATGAGAATGACATTAGAATTTTATATTTATGTTAAATACATTGTTCTTGATGGAAAAAGTTAATAGCTAATAATAAGACTTATATTATAATGTTTTGGCTTTATGATATTAGAATTTATATTTTCTGTTTCAGCTACCTACTGTTCTTGCTAGCTTTAGCATTGTAGCAATTTTTCTGCTTCAGCGACCTACTATCATTGAGTATTAGCATGTTTTTCTTTTGTTTTTTTTTTTACCTTTTTATTCCTTTTATTGATTATTGGCCTCTTCAATGAAGTTGGAGAAGAACCACATGTCAGTACCATGGGATTCAGTTGTCGGGGGAAAACCAAGTAGCAAAACAAGGCTTTTAAAAATTAAGAAAAAAATATGATAGAAATAAGTTCATATTTTAAATAAGCTAAGTGTGAAGTAAGTAGCAATGTTTGCCTTCGATACATATAATTTAGAAAATGAAATAAAGAAAAATAAGTTATAAATGTTAAATTAAATTTTAATTTTAATGAAATAATATTTAATTTTAATAAAAGAGTAATTTTATCATTTATATATAATTTATATTCTATCCCGTTATCATTTGATTAATCCTATCCACATGTTAAGATAACATAATACTATCCAAGTTGTTTATTACATGATATTTACCAAACAAATCCTAAAAATTTTGATTTTTGAATAACTAAATAGAGTCAATCTCTTAAAAGTATTTTAAGAACGTAGCTCATAAATTGGGATATCAAATTAATAAAACATTTATATAATTAGGTTTTACTAAATAATATCATGATAACTAATATATTAGTTATGTGATAATATTTGTTGTCAAATGAGTCTAAAAGCTAGGTTTATATAATAATATCTCTTTTTCCTACCTTTAAAGTGATTGACACATTCCATTACGTCTTTAAGGAAAAATAACATAGTGCGTCAAAAGCGTCAACTTTTGCGTTTTGGTTACGAAAAAGCTTTCGAATGCGTACCAATTTTATCTTCTTCCGTCAATGTATTAAATGAAAGGAAACATAAAGTTTCACTCAGGTGACGTACAACGTATGCAAATGAAACTAAAAGAAAAGAACTTTTAGAAAAAACTATATATAATTAGAGTAAATTATACATTCGTTTATGACATATGCATAAGCTAGAGTGTCTTTTTTATTTTAAAAAGTTATGCTTTATTTTCTTAAAAGATCAATACAAGTTATATTTTATAATGACAAATTAATAGTTAACAATTGATTTTACCATCTTTATGAATTTTGAGACTTTAGAAGACGAAATGAATTAGATGTTTAAAACTTATTTGCATATTCTAATATTCTAAAATTAATATTAGTTTTAAAATTAATGTTAATAGCATTATAAGTTTGCAATATGAAATGAAAAAAGATGTTTCTAGAAGACTCGTTTACAATTATTCAACATTATTAAAATATTAACTTATATTAAAATAAATTAAATTTAACACATTTTCCCTCAATAATGAGAAGTGTAATTTTTCATATTGAAAATCAATATATATATATCAACCTCCACCGTTTCAAAGTTGAATATAATATTACTAAACAACAAAATGAGGAAAAAAAAGTTTGAGGTGGTGGTGGCTCGCTTTTTTATTTTATTTTTCTTGATTATTTCCTTTTGTTTTATTGTCAAATTTTGTGAGTTGGAACCTCATCCTGTAACCTACCATTGCATTTGGATAAACATAAATATCGTGCTGCTTTTTAATATTTAACCAAGCATGCAACATTATTGAAAAAAGTGAGACCTCAAAAAAACTATTAAGAGACAAGTAAATAATTTTATGAGTGTATCTAATTTCCATAATAGTTTAAATTATTTTCTTAACACTTTTTCATTTGTTCAATATTTTAATTTTTTAATTATTGTTATAATAAATTGCTATTCTAATAATTTATCTCTATTAAAATTTTGAATGTTTAGCTCATTATTTATTTAATAACTCACATTTTTTTAATCAATTTTCTCCTATTTTTTTCGTAGGAATGCTAAATTGGAATAAGATCACGATTTAGAAAGAGCAAGAGACTAAAAACATAAAGAAGTAGCCTTAAAAGAGCCCAATTAGAGGCAAGAAACCAATGTAAACCAAAAATAAAATAAAATGGAATTTTAAAAGGAAGAAGACAAAGTGCATTTTTGTGACAAAGCTTTAGCAAAACTTATGACATGGCCATGTTAGTGTAACATTACTGTGTCACTTAATTGCATATGATAAAGATACATTTATGTTATTTAATTTTAATTAGCATGATTTCTTAGTCAAATACATAAAATAATTCATATTTATTATTTTTAGTTAACTTATTAAATTTTTTAATTTTTTATTTAATTCATAGGAGAACTAAACTAATTTATATATTTTTATTTTTATAAGACTAATTGACATAAAAATAAAGTTTAAAGAAATGAAGAAAGTTGAATACAAAAAAATACAAATTTAGAACTAAGTGTTCGAACATCCAGAAGTAGACTAACACTTAGCATATGAAAATCAAGAGTGCTATTAAATTATTGACATTCCAACACTCAAGCTTCTGCAGGACCATATTACACATCTCAATGCCCAACTATGAGCGTCCCAATGCCCTGCACTTGTTAGAACTGTTATGTATTTACTTCTAAGTGTTTAAATGCCAGTACTTCAAAATCTATAAATAGATGTTATGTGAGTTGATTTTTAGATATAGCTCATTTTAATTTTTGAATTTTAATTTAGTTTTACTTAGATTTTTCTTCTTTTTTTTTCATTTTTTTTATTGATCTTTTCTTTCCTAAGAATCTAGAAGACTTCTTTATGTCTTCTCAGATTTTGTATAGAATTTTCTTAATTTTTTTTTTCTTGTTCTTATGTTATTTCTTGTCACACATTCCAAAAATAATAAAAAAAATTATAGAACAATAAATTAAGAAGTGATAGAAGTATAGGTGTTGCGTATTTTGAAACAAATATTTAATGTGTACTAACAAGTTGCCCAAACCTGAACTCTCGTGTTTAACTATTCAAAGCATAACCCTTTTTACTTGGTAACCAAACAAATGCATTCACAAACTTTCAAAGCCAATTATGTTGTTACCAAAATTGCATCCAACTACAAATACTATTTAATCAAACTATCACGTACTGAGACATGAAATTATCTAAATTAAGAAGAGAATAAGGATGCATTCAGAAATGATAAATTCTTTTACTCATTTATAACTTTTGCACAAAAATAGTTGGTAACAAGTTAAGTTTGCAAATAAACTCCACGTATCCCCGTTTTTCTAAAACATGTCACTGATGTTCCAATCAGCTATTATCAAATTTTGACTATTAGTTACTAACTTTGTAGATAAAATAATCACTGTATGACAATATTATCATCCTATGGTAATTCAAATAACACATCGAAAACATCAAATTGAGAGAAACAACAAACAATTACGTGTCTTATTTTCCTAAAACTCTCAATATATTTATTTCTATTTTATTTCAAACAAGTTAATTAGTTGCATGTGGGTTTTCAGTTTTCAAAATTCATTTATATTATCAAAAATTATGTTTCTTCTTTCTCAACAGGTTTTTTGTTTGTTAAAAATTACAATTAAGTGTACTAATAATATTTATTTTGTACTTTGTATTTTTCATTTCTTAATCAATATATTGAGGCCATTTATTAACGTAATTCTCCCAAAATCAAAATAATAGTTGCATGTGATATTTGTTTCGTAAACTTCTTGGAAACTTGCCTGTAAGCTGTTAGTATCACTTTGATATATTATAACCATTTTCTTCTTTGAATGCTTTATATATGTGAGCTTTTATAGTGTATACAACGACTATTCCATCACTACATTAAAACTTTTGAAAAGCACAAATCACCAAGATAAGCTTTATCTTTTTAAAGTAAATATTTTTCATACATATAATTATAAATCAAATTCTGATCAATAAGCATAAATAATATGGTTATCAAAACAGAGGAATGCTAGTAATAATTTTTTAAATTTTTTTAACTATTAATTAAAATTTAAAAAATTATGTAATATTTCTTTTTCATACTTTTATAATCAATAAATTTTAGTCAATAACTAAAAGTGTATTAAGTAATATATTACTAACATTTCTTGGTCAAATATCGTTATGTTATATTTGAGTTGATGGAAAGAAATAAAATGATATTGAATATCGTTATTTACATTAGGATAGAATCTAATGAATTTGATAAATTGTATTTTATTTCATCTAAAGGTTTTATTCTTAATGATAATTTTTTTTATTGAAAATTATAATAATTTTAATTTTTTAACCATCATATATCTAAAAGATGGTGGTTAATATTTAGCTTCATTACAGAAACGGGTTAAAATTAAATAGAATCAATTAAGTATTCACTAATCTCATTATCATTCGGTTAAATTTTTACACACTAAAACGAAAACTTTATATACTCTAATTATGTACAAAATATAAAAAACAAACACACACACATACATATATGTATATATATATATATATATATATATTCCATTTTCTTATATTTTATTTCACAAATATCATATATCTAATTAGAAAATTTTCGTTAAAAGTACATATCTAAACATAAAGTTGGTATATTAGAAAATTGTAAATGTTTTTTTACAGAAAATTCTTGTTCAATAATGTTACATATATGTCACTTATATTTCTATTATATTTTTAATATTGTAATAACAAAGCTTTAAATAGGGTTTGGGATTTTATTTGAATCCTTAGAAGGAGATAAACATGAATCTCATGAAAATAAATAAAGATTTCCCAGAAAAAAGTAGTTCTTTAATAAAGATAACTTGTAATGGCGTAAGAAAATTTAAAAGCATGGAATTTATAGATAAGAAGTTCTCCCGTTCAATACTCTAAAATGCGCAATGACCGTTGATTGTCGTTATCCAAATAGTCAAGGTGGGACCCTAACGAGGGCTATTATGTCATTTCCAGTGCGCAAGCAAGAAAATGAAAAACGCGTATCTTCTCGTGAAGAAGAAGCGCCAAAGGAGCCTCCTCTTCTTCGTCACAATATAAGTATAAATCACCCTCATTTCTTCCTCTCTCTCTCTCTCTCTCTCTCTCTAAACCAAATTAACAGACACTTAAATGTTATTGACTCATTCCTCACTCTTACACACACTTCACTGCAGCCAAACTCGATCATCACAATCAAGAATCATGGGGTCAGAGAAGAAGAAGCTCCACCCACACCAACCCAAAACCCCGCTCAAGCTCTCTCTACTAACGCTGTCACGCCCGAACGTGCCGCCGGAGTTGCCCACGCCGCCGCCGCGGACGGCCGCTTCGGTTCCGTTTCAATGGGAGGAAGCACCGGGGAAGCCTAGGCCCTGCCACACCCGATCCGAGCCCAAAGGGAGTGATGGCGTGGCAAGAACCTTGGAACTGCCTCCGAGGTTGGTGTTGTTGGAGACCAAGGTTTCTTCCCCAACGACGGTGTTGGATGGGCCTTACGTTGGACGTGCCATGTCTTTTACGTCGTCGTATAGGTCCTCCAAGGACACGTGGAACGCCAATTTTGCGTCTAGCAGGTGGAGCGGCTCCAAGAACCCTGAGGGTAGTTTTGACTTTTCAAATTGGTCTGTAGAGGGTACCAGGAAGGTGAAGATCACAAGGGTTAGGAGAAGAGGAAGCTTCTTCAGTCTCTCTCACGGAAGTTCACACTTGTTGGTATGTCTCAACTCTTTCCTATCTCAATGTCTCAGCATTTCTTTGAACTTACGGGCTTAGATATATATATATATATATATATATATATATATATATATATATATATATATATATACATATTATCTTTTTAATTAAAATTAGATTTTTATCTTGATAAAATATTGATATTTAAGGTAGTGAAAGATTATTTTTAGAGTCATTCTTATTTAAATTTTGAAGGGCATATAAGTTTTGTCCAAATAAAACTAATTAACAAAACTTGGTTTTTCTTTTATATTTATGTGAAATTAGGTGTGTTTAATTATCTTTTCAAAATGCCAGGAAGTTGTATACTTAATTTTCCTCAGCTATAGGCCTTTTTGCGATGTTTTTGGCAATTCAGATAACAAATCATGCAATTGTGTGTGTGTTGGTGTTATATGATAATCGAATGAGTGATGAAGAACTGGAGACAAATAATTAATTGTGTTGGATTCAGTACGTAATTCCATCATTTTCATATCATGGGGGCCGGTAGTGCAAGGATAAAATGATTATTGTAATGAACATGTAAAAAAGAAATTGATAAATAATAAATATAGTATTTTAGGTTATTAATACGTTAAATTTTATGATATTACCTTGTTTTTAATAAAATTTTATTATATATTCTTAATCAGATACATATTAAAATAACTGATGATAAAAATATTTTTAAAATAGAAAGTTTCGCAAATAATTTATATTTTCTAGTCTCCCAAATACAAATTATCTTCACTTTAATTTTTCCTTATATATGTCTTTTTTGATTTTCTGGTCTCGTGCTACAAGAAGTAGCTGGTGATGTTTTCTTTATCACGCAAATACTTATCAAAGAAAGTATGAACACTGTTTAAAGGAATTCAGAAGGCCATGGTGCATGGTTGATGTTTGGCCACTCATGCGTTCATGTATATATTTACCATCGACCAAATAATATTGGTCTTGAATTAAGCGACTAAATTGACAAAAAACGGTCTTTTTCATTTTGATGGTCTGAAAAGTTGGTGAAACACGTACCCAAAGAGCATTAACATTTACTAGAACATATAGCAAAGGAGCGTACTGCTTTTGCTGTGACTTTGAGTGTTTGTTGCGTGTTCGTCTCATCATTTATTTGGTTAGGTTGTTATCTTAATATCTTATTATGAAGTAATTTTATGACTTCAGGCAAGCATTTATGAAGGCTTTAAGCAAGTGGTCCCATGGAAGCGCAGGCAAGAAAAGCAGAGCAAATGGGCACCCAAATTTCACACCGTTTGATCTTTAACCTATTTGTACAGGAGCAGGAATATAGATTCTAGGTCACCATCGATCCATGCCTTCATAAGAAAGAAACTTGTTCTACACAACTTAAGTAATTAAGTATTAATTTCTTAGTTTAAATTATGACATCGTATGATAAATGTAATAATTTCAAAAGGTGCCAAAATCACTTACAGTGATCGTCTGTGTCCCAACTTTATTGGCAGTTTAATTGTCCTCGACAATGGTACCAAAGATAGTCACCATTAATATTTACAAGTATATATATTGAACAAATATAATTTTGTCTCAATATATTTTTAAATTTATCGTACAAAAGTGTGATTGTTTTTTGTTTGGAGGGTACAGGCCATACACTAATGGCATTCCTTGTACTCTCGTACTTTTCGCAAACTAGCTTCCTCAACTTTTTTGTCCTTACTTTTAATGGCTTTATATTAACTTTTGTTTGAAAGTAAAACTATAAACGCACGTTTCAAGAGAGTTATTTGGGAATGTGACGTTGAATCATAATTTTCTTTCCACTTCAATTAAGAGTGTCATTTGGGGATGTGATGGTAGCAAGAGTTGGTCCAGATGGGTTCAATTTCAAATACATCAAAGCGTTTTGGGCCATTCTTGAAGGTTTTATTTATAGAATGCTCGATGAGTTTTACGAGAACAGTTCATTCACTAAGCACAACAATTTTTTATTTATTGCTTTAATTTTCAAAGGAGATTTTTGCAAAAGCCAGAAGATAACAAATTTAGCGATTCGGATAGAGGCGGACCTTAACGACTGACTTAATACCAAGTTTAACGATTGATTTAAATTTCTAGATAAAAATATTGAGAAATTATGTAAAATAATAAATATGAATAATTTTTTTGTTTTTTATTTTAATCTCTATTTTTTAAAATACGAATCTCCTTTATGAAAGAACTATTGAGGGACTACAGAAAACTCAACACTTTTTGTTCAACTTAAGAACTCAAAATAAAATAAATCTTAACTTAAAAGAGTGACGTATTTTAGAGATTAAAAGCCAAAATATTTAAAGCCAAAATACATCATCAACGCTATAAATTATGCTCATTAAAATAAAGTTAGTAATTTGTATTTATTAAATAGTATGAAATTTTATTGTTACATATAAGAGTTTAATTTTGATGTACCGTTATTGTAAAATTTTCCATCTTAATTTTTTTTCAAATATTAATAAAATTTCACTATACTTTTTACTCATAATTATTTAAAATTATTTTATATAATAAAATTATTATAAACTCCTCAAACTCAAATATTAGGAAAAACAAATAATTTGAGAATTTTAAGTAGAATAAAATCATTAAATTTAGACGATTTAAAAATTAAATAAACTTAATTAGCTATGAAAATAAGTAAACCAAAATCACAAATAGGCCAAAAAAATAAAATAAAAAATGAAATTAAAGCAATTCGAAAATTCCAACTAAAATAAAGAAATAATAAGCTTGATGTATTTGCAAGTTGCTAGTGTGACCAAGTTATTCATGGCATGGGACCCCTTCAGCTTTATTTAGAATGTCATGGGACTGGGCATATTCCACCCGAATATTTGCTTGGTTTCCTTACTTTCCTAGCTGCCAAGGTATATTACTGGGCATTACGCAGATTCTTTGCGTCTTGCTCCAATTCTTGTCACTGTGAACTTGCTTTTCCCCCATGCCCAGACGATCCTCATCCGTTGTCTCAGAAACCAAACTAAACCAGGTACGCTTTCTCTCACCCTTCTCCTTCTCCATCAATAAAACCTTGTTATCCACGTTCCAAGTTTTTTCTCTGTGATGCAAATTCCGACTTGATATGTCTGGTATGGCAGGAAATTCTTCTTGTTTTCTTTTTCCTTTAGAGTTGTTCTGATTCCAAAGTAGGAGTAGCAGCGTTTTTTTTCCCATACAAGTTAGAAAACATCTGCATAATAATACCATTTATTTGTTCTTTCTCATCCATTTTCAGCACATATATAAGTTTAGGAAAATAAGTAAACCAAAATCACAAATAGACTAAACTCCGGCCCTAGATGTCATAAAATGATTCTCTGTTGATGTGGATTATGGATTGTTTTGCGTCGTCTCCCATAGCGGTAGCTTCTGTGCCATTTAATGTATGCTATTTCTTTCATGCTTGAGTTTGACATTCCAATCTAAAACTTGTTAGACTAGTCCCAAATCTAATATCAGGCAGAATATTAGTGACCAAGATGCGTCTGCCATACGCATCTTTTTAATTTTTTTATTGATTAAAATTTATTAAAAATTACAAAATTATGAGTGAAAATCGTTAAATTAGAAGTGAAATCTACACATTTTATTTTTTTGATAAATTTCAACCAACAATAAAAATTGTATTGAAAAGAGTGATAAAAAATATATATTTTTAACATTTCTCTAGTTTAAAATTACAAGTGAAACATGTTAAATCAGAAGTGAAACTCAAACAATTTTTTTATTATCAATAAATTTAAGCCAATACTAAAAAAGTATACTAAAAAAATATATTTTTAACATTTCTCTAATTTTATATATTGCTAGGCAAATTTTTCTGTTGCTTCGTTATATGAATCCAAGACTATCACGCATTAGTAAAGTTCACATAAAATAACACATAACATAAGCTGTGTTGAAAAGGAATAACGAACATTTTCAGTGCGAACTATTTGGGACATGCAGTCTCAAGAGCCCTGCATCCCCAAATTCCATTGTCCAACCCCCAGCGTCTCTCCCCCTCCCATTAAAATTAAGAGAGAAAAAAAAAGTGTTATATATTTTGAATTATTGAACTTTGAATGTGAACAAGAATTAGAAAACTCTCTAATTCGTTTAAATCATCTGCTGATATAGACATGCATGCGGAATCGTGTTAAACGTTTTTGGTCTGATATTTTTTATTTCCAAATATTTATCAAACATGGTGTACAGAAGTGTGATATGGAGCAGAATTTCAGAGTTGGATTCTGATCAAACATAGCATTATAGTGTACAAGCGGGAAAGTGGATCATCCAACCTCTCCTGTCTCTTCGGCTTTATTGACTATACAGAGCATACAAAATTCATCTTGTCAATAAAGGGATATTTTAGTGTCATGCCTCATAACACAAATCAAGGTAGCGAAAAGAATCCTCTTCCACTTTTTGTCCGTTGGAGAGAAACCCTGATTCGTTCCCACCACAAAAAAAGAGTCATCATTGCCGTATACATGAGCCTCAGCGCTTGCTGAACTCGTTCTGCAATCTCTTACTTTCAGTGTTTTACCCAAATATATATTATCCACCTGCCAATTAGATGCAGCAATATAACGTTTTATAAAATGAAAATAAGTAGTCAAACCAATTATTATGATGTAGGAAAGGAAAAGATAGCTACCTATTAAGAAAAAGGGTTATTGACTTCCAATAAGCGAGGGGGAACCTCCTAGTCGAACTGGTTTTAAGTTTCTTAGAAGCTTTCTTGCATACTCAAACGCTAATACAAGGAGACCAATGAAGTATAGTAGGCAGAGATGTAGTTTTTCTAATACGTAGCACTTAAAGGAGACGTTACTTCCAGCCTGAGTGTTTGCTCGGATTAACACCCTTTTCTCTTTCCACCCTGCACAAGACCAGTAGATCTTATTAGAAACAATGTGCACACCCAAGCACGCTAATAATGACTTTTTGGAATAACGTATCTTTTAGTTTCCAATATCATCCAGATAGATTATTGCAACTTCAGGCCATAAGCTTAGATTCCATAGGTATTCATGAGATAACTGGTAACTTTGGACCCACCGGTTAGAATTAATTAATATATGTATCATCTTTCAAATTAGGAAGCATGCGATCCAGACCATGAGTTTCAGCTCATAGGGAGTGACAGACCCAGAAATTTTGGGCAGTGACCAGGTGGGGGCAAACCTTTTGGTCATGTGCCTGGTATCTTTTTCGGTATTTTCAAGCTGTGATATTTCTAGTGTGTTTTTCATGGAAAGCAATGTTAATTTGATTTATCATTTTGTTTTGGTGTTATGAGAGCTAGTTCATCTCATAGGAATTCACCTGTAAATTGATCTGGGGCTGGGTATGCACTGATGAAACATGGCTCTGAGTTGTGTCTGTAAGGATGGGCTGTTGGGTGATAATTAAATCATCTAACCATGTAGGAAATCAACTAAAAGTTTAACACTCCGTGAATGAAATTGGTTTTTGCGACTGAGAGGAGAGTTGGGTGAAGTCCAAAAGAGAAGAATTGGCTGTGGTTTGTTAAAATTAAAATTTACCCAGTGAACCTTGTATTGAAGCAGACCTTCTTAGGCCGTGGGGTAAAAAATGGAAAATCGTGTATGAAAGTAGTAAATTTGAGTGGGGACCCTTGCCCTAACCCACCAACGTGGGTCTGTCCCTGCTTGGAGCTTAGACATTATTACCATACATGCCGACAACCCACCAAGCTACAGAAAACAGTCATGGCATGAGTTGTGTGAGCTCATGCTAAGTTGCAAAGTGCAAGAGAAACTATAACCTTCAACGTTGAATACTCACAAGACTGTTTTTTTGGCAAATTAGTCCAATCATGTGGGCTCATCTTCACTTCTGATGCCTTGATCAAGTCAAACAATGCTTGATTAACCTGAATTGGTAAATTTTAAGTCTAAGTCTAATGCAACTTGAGAGGAAAAGTACAACATGTAAATTGCCAACATGGTATATATTACATGCAAATTATACCTCTTCAGGCCGCTCGTGACTTACTAAATGACCTCCATGTAGATCTACCATTCTAGCCACTGGATGAAGTCTCTCAGCAAGTCTCCTTGCATAATATATCTGAGCAATTATATCATGCCTGAATGAGGAGGAAATGTCTCAATCTCTAACTCAAGGTTAAATAAAAATATTAAATGCATAAATTATGTATCTCTATGCAGTGTTGTCATGCATAATTTGCTTTATGTGCATGACAGATTCAGGGTCAAGTTCCATTTGTATTTTGAAGAAGACTTTTCTATTAAGCAGCATAACAATAAATGTCTGCCAAACACTTTACACACCTGCCATGGATGACTGAAACAAGAAAACCTGAAGATTTGATCACCTCAATCTCTGTTTGAGTCATTTTATGTGTCCAACATGCATTTAGTTGGCCATCAAAACCATAATTGGATTGCATCCCTGTTGTTGATATACCTTTAACATATTGCTGAAAGAGACAGTGGCTTGAATTAGGAAAATAAGTTAAAAATTTTCAAATACTGATCATGAACAGCATGATGATTAGCGTTGATTGCTATAAGGTGGTTGGGAGTTGAGAGGGAAATGAAAGCAAAGAGAGTAATCAAATGGTGACTTTTCTTCTCCTTATTTGGATGTTCAAACTGAACAAGGTAAAGGAAATGAAGGGGTAATCATTAAAGCCAATGATTCATTATAATACATATTTGTAAAGTTAACTGTAATTAATGGATACCAAAATTAAATTTCTATTCAAAACTAATATTTAGGCAGAAAAAAAAAACTAGACTTCCATCTTAGTGATGCAAGGGTTTCGTGAGTGGAGTTACTCGGGGATGTATTCCTTAACAGAATACATTGTATGGGGTTACTGTTCAATATACTGTCTTGAAATCATAATGAGCGGATAAAATATTAATTGGAATTTGGTTGGCTTGTATCATCATTAATGGTTTATATTGAACTCAACTCAATATTAAGATTGATTAATTGAAGAAGCCTTAATGATATTTATTTAATTTTAGTCAATTTACTATATAGATATAGCTAGGTTTGAAATTATTAATTTCTCCTCCAAAATTCTCCAAATTGAGGAAAATCAGAAAGGTGAATGTCAGAGGATTTTGGATGGTTAATTGAAAGTTCTCATTAGTCATTCCCCTTTCCTTCTAACAAAAGCCTCCCGACTTTATTCCCTATCCAAGCATATACCCTTGTGCACAGCAAAAATAATCTTGAGACTTGTTTAGCCTTGCTGTTAATCAAGGAATTTTCAGTGAAACATAGCAAACATTAAAGCTTTTGATTGAGAGTTTGAAAAGAGAGGGAAGGAAAGGGTTTGAAGGGTAACGGACGAGAAGGGAAAGGAGGAAGAATGAGAGTTAATACAAAACCTTCCAATTTAGGGAAACTTAAAAAACATAGGATTAGGAGGGTTTATAAACCCTCCCCCTTTCATCTAAAAATTCCCAAACAAAGATAACCATTACATAAGCCCTCTCCTTACTCTCAAAAACCAATTCTCAAACAAAGCCTAAAAGACAGGTTTTGAAAGGAAAATTTCTGATGTGTATATGCATTTTTAGTCATGGTGGTGTATCTTTATAGACTATTTAATTACAGGGACCTAGCTGCAACCATCTGCTTAAGTTCCAGCATCAGGTATATTGCTATTTAACTAAAGAGACAAACACACTGTTACAGCACATAAGGGGCCATTTGATTTGAGAAAATGATTTTTGTTTTCACTTTTAAATACAAATTTGTCACCTTGTTTTCATTTTTTATTCATGTTTTCCAAGTTTGCATAAGAAACAATGAAAACAAAAAAATTGTTGCTTTCACTTTTCATGCATAAAGTTTTGAAAACAGGAAACAAAATGAAAATAATGTGCAATTTTTGTATCTAAATATGAAAACAGAAAATAAAAATAGAAAATATTTACTTAAACCAAACAGCTCCTTAGTTAAGATAAGCTTTTTCAATTAATTTTACCTGATATAAGATGGATCTCCTCTTATCGGCTCCAACGTATTCCTCAAGATATTCCTGAATGTCATATATAAAACTTATCTATAAGATTCATCTTTAGGACAAAATGAACACAGATTTCTAGCTATTAGTAACTGTAGATTAAAGTTGTTACAAGAAATAGACAACCATCAGCTTAATGTTAATATTCATGACAAGAGCAAGACTCTTGACTAGAGTACATCCTAAGTGATTCAATTTTTTAAATCACCACACACACTTGCCATAACTGGGGAAATAGTTGGGAGAGAGGTTAGGAATACGACTTGTTTATTTGTTAAAGAACAAAACCAAGAAAGTTTAATTACTTGTGAGTAGTGGGTGTCCAAGTCAACAGCAGCCCTTTCTTCAGCAGTCTTTGCTTTCAAGAAACGGTAAGCAACAGAGAATGTTTGTCGGTCGAACTGCAAAACATAGAACAAGTGAACCACCTTGTAAGTGTTTGAGGTACCATGTCCAAGTTCATGATACCTTAAACTTGACATGAGGGCCGCAAGCATGGATCAGACATTTTATATCTCACTGCAAATACATTTTCTGTTTACTTATATATTAAGCATGTGAACGATTATAAGATTGTACACAGCAATATTTTTTATGGCTACTATCATAAGGCTGCATCTTGAGCCAGAGAATTACCATTTCCTTTTCTAACAGCTGAGGCATCTTTTTCTTTAATTCCTATTTTATCAGTGTCAACGACAAGGAAATTTATTATAGTTGATCAACTTTTTTCTTTCGACTGTCAAAGATGACTAGAGATACACAGTAAAATATTAAAGATACAATCAACAATAGGTACAACCAGAGATTAGGGGATTTTTTCCAACATATCCCAACCATATTATTATTCTGATACAGCAGTTCAATTTGCAATATACTGCCAATTTTTCCCGAAATTCATTCCTAATTCTTAGTCATCTAAATCCTAAAAACACTAAAAGAGGAATCCCTCTCAACAACACCTTCAAGAAAAATAGCTTCCACTACCATTGGAGGTTTCCCAAACAATGATAAGGACAGATGATTAAAAGATTTACTAGTTGCCACTCCATTACCCAAATTTACTCATACGTAGTTGATGGACAACATATGATCATGAGATAAGCGTTTTTGGAAGTTTGGTCAACTTACCAGGTTCTGAGACGTGACACGCTTTCTAACCTTATTACCCAACAAACTTTACCCATAAACTAGTATCTAAAAGCGGCAAGGTTGCATCGGTTCCAAACTCAGCATAATTCAAACAATTTAGCAACTAAAATCTATAGCAACAACAAAATTCTATCCAATATACCACAAGCATAAAAATATAGTTTTGAAAATAGGTCCTCACCGCAACCACAATTGTAGAATTCCAAAAGTTATACACAATACAATATAATACCTTGGGAAAACATTGAAAACCTCCACCCGTAACATTGAGCAACGCCAAGGAGAGGACTCTATCAGGAACCATTGCCGCAACTTTACAAGCTATCATAGCTCCTGTTATTATAGAGAAAAGCAATTGAATTACATTAACCTATAACTTAAATTAAATCTATTCAGTTATAAAAAGAGTCAGCACTCACCCATTGAGTGGGCAAAAACATGGGCTTTTTTCCAACCCAGATGATCTAATAAAGCTATTGCATCCTTTGCCATGATCTTGGTTCTGCATCCACCGCATGTTAAAATTCAGGAACAACAATATCATTTCCAATTTTCCAAAATAAATAAATAAGTAAAGCGGAACAAAAATGAATAAAGGAACTCACGAGTATTCGGATTTTTGGACGGGCACGGAGCTCTGACCCACGCCCCGATTATCAAACACGCAGACTTCGATGCCGCTACCATTGCCGTCGCCGGTCCAAACGTCGTCGTCTTCGTTGGGGACGGTGGTTCCAGTCAAGGCCTTAACTTGTGGGCCCCACCCGTCGTGTGTCGAGGCCAATCCTGATCGTTCGTTAATTCGATCTCCGAAAAATCAGCAAATTTTGGCAAGTAAATAGAATAATATTTTATTTAAAAAAAGATGAGGGAGGCGATGAAGGACCTATGATGAGGAGCACTTTGGTTGGACCGTGACCGTAAGTTCTATAAAATATCTTTACGTCATTGTTGAGGGGCGCGTCGGCGGGAGCGACGGCGTTGAAGGCGGCGACGGAGGATTCGCGGGTTCCGACGTCGCAATACGGCATTGTTTGAGAGAGAGAGAGGGAGAGAAGGTGAGAGAATGGATGGTGTTTCGTTGGTGGGTATATAGTGGAGAGGGACGTTGGGCGGGAACACGTGGCAGATAAGAAGTGGTTGATGATGCCACGTCGGATGGGCGGTTTGGCTTGGTCGACGCGGATTGAGATGGTGTCAAAGTCAAAATGGTGAGTCCAAAATTGTTATCAGACGAAGCACCGCACGGTTATGACCTGTGAAACGTGCTTCCTTTTTAATTACCCGTTAGGTGGCTGTTTAAATTAGTATTGGAAAGTAACAGCGGAAAGGAAAAATGGATATAAATTGTCACTTTTTCAATAATTCTTACTAACCCCAAACGAAATGTTTTTTTATTTAGTGTTTATCAATTATTTTTAATTAATTTTTGTATGTAACATGTGAGTATTCGTTCTTAATTGAAAGTTATTTTTGATAATTTTTTTAAATAGAGTATTTTTAAGAATTAATTTTAACTATAATCATTTTAATTATTATTTTTAGATTAAACACTTCTTTAAAATTTATTATTAATCTCTATATATAATTTGTGAGTATTATTATTTTTTTATTTATGAGTAATAATTTTTAAATGACGATATTTTTAAAAGTTTTTTTTGAATGAGAGAGTTTTCAAGAGTGAGTTTTAATTTTCAATAACTTTTAGAGATTAAATATTATATATATATATATATATAATTTATCAATATTAATTCTTACATGAGTAATTTTTAGAAGTTAGTTTTCATTATATTATTTTAGTATTTTTTAGATTAATCATTTATTTTTTTGATTTATTAATAACTTCTATATATAACTTATGAATCTTAATTTTAGAATTTGAGTGTTTTTTCAAATAAAAGTGTTTTTAGGGGTTATATCTTATTTTCATAATTTTAAGTTTTTTAGATTAAATATTTGTTCTTTTAATTTAATATTAATCTCTATTTATAATTTGTAAGTTTTATTTTTAAATGAGTTTTTTTATGTAATTTTTAATATGTCTTACACTTTAAAAATTTAGTAGATTTTTTTTTGGTAGATTTAGACTTTAGAATCAATTTTGTGAAAGGTAAAATCTATACGTCTTTTGAAAATTATATTTGGCCTCTTTAAGTTTTTTTTTTTTTCAACTCTACAAGTTCAACTAGTGATATTCTATAGGGTGAGATAGAAATATCCTTGACAACAGTTGTATGACAAGCTTCTGGATATGGTAACATGTATACTTATCAATTCAAATTCTTTCTCGACCTTTAAGGAAGTTAGTAACATATACAATTGAGTATTATCTTTAATGCATGTTAATACTTAGTTAAAAGAAAAATTTAAGATTTTTAATTTTCATCAAGAAAGTTCCTCTGTAACTACAGTTCTCATGTACCATATTTGGTCACTTAGACTAGACTTTAAGTATATCTTTGTAAAGTAAATATGCACGTGTTCTATGGGTTTATTTTATTTTTTATTAAATTGATTTGTTTTAAAATAAAAAATATATAATTTAAATATAATTATATTAAAAAAGATCGTCAAATATTTCTTTATATACAACATTTTTTTATAAATCTTATATATTTTTAATTCTTTTTAAGTTTGATGATTTTATAAAACTATTCGTTATTATAAAATTTAATAAAAATAATTATAACAAAAATTTATTAAATATAAAATTTTTTTGCCATATGAATTGTAAAATTTAAATAAAGTATCCTTTAATTTTTGACTTATGCATTTATTTATATTTATTAAACTAAATTTATATAATACATCATTCATTTATAATTATAATAATAATAATTTAAATAAAAATAAAAAATAGAGCAACTAAGTTGAAAACAAAAATAAAAAATGTATTTATTTAACTAATATATAAAATTTTAAAAATATGATTTCAATATAAATATATACAAAACAAACTTTATGTTAATACTTTAAAAAAATTATATTAAACATTCTTTGTTATATAAATAAAATTACTATACAAAAATATTATAAATAAAAACTATTAATAATACAATATATATTTTTAATTTATAAGTTTAGTCGTTGATTAACACAAAAATAATTAAAAGAATATAGAATTGAATTTTTTTAAATGATTAAATTATTTTACATTGTTAGATAATTAAATAGGATTAATATTAATATTATAAATAAAATAGTTTTATTAAATAACTAATTAAGTATAAAAAAATTATGTTATGTGTTTTTTTTTTTCTAAATATCAATATTTTACTAAGAATAAATTTAGAGTACAAGGAGTATTTTATTTTGTTATAATTCTAAAGAAAATTAACAATACATATTAAAGGATTATTAATCCAATTCACATATATAATCAATCTTCCCAAAGGTATGCTATAAACCACTTCCAAGATACATATTCCAAGCATTTGGTCTAAGCGTTGACCCTTCATATAATTGTTTTTCATAACTTTAGATTGACCTCGTAACTTAGAGTTGAAGTCGTGCTTCTTCCTCCTCACCTTGTGAAGTGCATTCTTAACATTGATTCTTTCCAGCACTATTGCCTCAACAACAACATTAGATTGAAGGGAATCTAGTCATTGACTCAATATGTGATTAGCCTCATTTAACCCATGAGAAGGCTCAATAATCAGGCCATCATAGTCGCCAATAAACCCTTTTTATGTCACATCCTTACCTCTTATTGGTCCCTTATCAATAACACTCCGTTGTCATAGTCTTTCATCAGCTCTCATGTCCTACCAATTCTTTTCTTCATAAGTTTCGACCAACAAAGGCTCACCTTGATCAGTTTCTTTTTCAAACACATCCTCACCTAATCGCACAACATCTACATGATTATTGAAAATCAAGTAATTATTGATATTTACTTCATAATATGAATTCTCTCTCATTCACGCATTTACTACTTTTTCTATAGAATTTGATTCCGTACTTTCAAACTCATCTTGATATTGTGCAATGTTTAGCATGGAATCACGTAAATTTTGTCCCTGATAATCTACCTCTTGTTCCCCCTTTTTCGTGCTTTCCACACCATCTTTGGTTATTGTTTTCTTTTATTACGCTTCCTGCTGTTAGATCACAACCTTTTTGTATATTTTTTAAATTTCTTTTCAAACATCTCCTCTCCACTTTCATTTCACACTTCTTTCCGTTGTTTAGGTCTCTCTTTGTTCTTCCTGACCACTACCTCCATAAAAAATCTTTGCCTTACCTCCCTATTCTTGGGCATCCAAGTATTCTCTCTCATTTTCATTCCTTTTTCCTTATAATCTTTTTTATTGTATTGTGAAATATTAACATTCAACTTCATCCTCGAATCCACACGTATTGTAGGTTCTTCTCCAACCTAACTCAACTATCCACCTCCACAAATTGAACAAATCTGAAGGGCTTTCCATATCTGTCTCTTTTGGATAGAATAAACACATCGATTACCTTGTCCCATCGGTAGAACTCCCTCCAAATTTTCTTTATTGTATTTTTTCCTAAGAAGTTGAAAAAACAGAACGTGGTAGACTCTTTCAAGATCCTCCTTAAGTATCCTCCAAAGTTAGCATTTGTTTTCGAGGCCACTGTTATATCGTGACCTATAGTTTACTGGAAAATCATTAGCCCCTCTCCCTCTTTCACCTAATACTTTTCATTTCTCAACAACCTTATAGTCCTATCTTTGTCCCTTACCTCTTCTTTCTCTCACTCTCATACACTCTTTCTCTTTCATAATTTATTTTTTTCTGATTTACATCACAAGCAGTTGCATACACAATTTTAATTATGCCTTATACATTAATTATATAGTCATTTTAATTGACAATTCTTGATGAATAGTTTCAGATAAAACTATTTCTCACAATATTTAATAATATATAAGCAATTGATGCAAAATACTAAAAAGTTTAATTTCAACTTATCTAGCTTAATCTTTTTTAAGTAGGTATTTTTTCTAAAGGTATATTTGGAAGGAAAAAGAGTGTATATTTTTTAATTTTAAATTAAAAAAATTTATATATCATTTATGATAGTAAATACATAATTAATATATTAAATATATGATATTACAATAATTTATATCTTTTATTTTAAAAAATATATATATTTAAAATGCAAAATTTATCTTCTCCACTCTTTTTCTTTCAAAATTTCCTTTTCAAATGATATGAATAGATTCAAGTATTCACTTAAGAAATAAAACTCCTTAAATTTAAAATCTTCAATGGATGTTGATAAGTAACTAACAATTCTCTCACTGATAATAAATTGATTCCTCTGTATAGTTGCAATAATTTAGCTTAAATTTTTTTGACTTTTATACTAATTGCATGTTCAAACACATATATCAATGATAGGTCTAAACTGCTTTTATTTTTATCTTTTTTACATTCTTTCCACGCTTTTCCTTTTTGATAAATTTAATTATGCTAAGGTATAATCTTCTATATATAGGAAAATAATTTTTTATACCCAATGTAAGTCTAAAAACTTTTACACTTAATTTGTACTTTTCATTTAACTTATATCTCATGGTTAGTGTGTTGGATATTTTATAAGTGGACTAACATAAATTAATTCATGCTGTAAAATTTTGTTTAAATCCAGATTAATTAGATGTCAAAATTATTGAATTATATTGTCTAGCCCATATTATAAATAATTATTGTTATTGGGCTTATCAGCGGATATGGTTGTATGGTTATTATTATTGGGTTAAGCCATAGTGGATAGGTTTGACCCATTTGATTATTAACCAGAGAGGCCCCTGCTCCTAACCACTTCAGAGTAACTGTTGTCCCATTGAGATAACTTATGTGAAAGATTTGAAAGGGTGATAGGAGGAGTTTTCTCTCTTTATTTTGTGTCTCTTTCATCAATCATAGAAAGCACTCAGTCATGGACTCATCAACTTCAACTGTTCCGGGTAATTCTAACACTGATCTCATTATAGTATTTCTTTATCACTTGTCATATTAAGAATTAGATTATAATTTTTTCTTCAAATGGTATCAGAGCTCGTCTAATTCTGATATGTCAGTGATTAATTTTGAAATTAATTTGGGGCTTTTGTTGCTGATAATATTGTGATAATTTTGACATAAAAATCATGCAAAACAAATTACTGTACAAAGGAGATTTTAATTTTGAAATTACAAACCCTAATTTTTTTTAATTAATTAAAATTGTCGTCTTTCATCATGAATCCAATACTTAATTTTTTTTTTGTTTATCGCGTTTCCGGAATAGGTGAAACAATATTACATTAATCACTTTTGCTGAATCAATATTTTATGATAATTTTTTTCATATTATTATATATTGTCGAATCCCGATTTTATAAGAATTTCTTTTATTTACTGTGTTTCGACATTGTTAATGTTACTCGAATCTCTATTGTCAAATTCACGTTTTATAAGAAATTTTTTTTATTACTTTGCTAATAAAAACCTTACGAGCGATAAAAGCTTTTGTTTATTTTAAATAATGTCTTTATTAATATAGTTCCTAATGATTAACAATTATATTTTAAAGTTTTCAGTATCCTCTCGATATTAGCTTTAAGAATATGATTATTTTTTTGTATTGTGAGAGTTAATTCTTGTATTATAATCCAAGACCCTTAGGCAGGATTATAATTGCATAAGGTAACCTTATTGTTGTCATAAGCTCTATTTTGTCTATCGGGTTTGCTTGACAAAATTCTTCCATTTATGTATAAACTATAGCTTTGCCAATGACCATGAACTCTTTACCAAAGCTGAATGGTAGTAATTATGAGGACTGGGCTGATTCTGTTAAACTGTTCCTTGCCTTTTCTAATGTCGATGTTGCCTTTACTGAGGATGAGCCAAATGCTCCCACACCTGAATCTTTCGCTGCTGATAGAAGAGAATATGATAAGTGGATTCATTCTAATAAAGTGTGTCTGATGACTATGAAGTTTACTATGGACAAGACCATCAAAGATGACATTCCCGAGACGAAGAATGCTAAGGAGTTTCTTGAGTCTGTGGGCAAGAAGTTTAAGAAGTTTGATAAGACAAAAAAGGCCTATTATCTTTCCTTGTTGACAAAGACTAGATATGATGACGTGTCGTCTGGTGTTCGTGAACATGCTATGAAGCTTACTAATTAGTACAACAAGTTGAAATCTATGAAAGTGGAGCTTGGAAGTGATTTTCTAGTTTGGCAAGTGTTGGACTCTCTTCTTTCTAAATTTGATGTTTTGAAGACTTCTTATAATGCGCAAAAGGAAGAGTGGTCTATTGATGAACTTGCGACCATCCTTAATCAGGAGGAGCAGACTATGAGGAAGGGAAAAACTCAAGTTGCTCAGATGATTTCCCATAAGAGTTATGACAATAAGAAGAATCACTTTAAAGGGAAGAGTAGCAAGCCTCAATTCAAGAAGAAAGGGAATAATAATTTTAGACCTTCTTCAATCCATGAAAATGGTGAACCATCTAGTGTGAAACGGAGATTCAATGGCACTTACAAGCATTGTAATGTGTATGGGCACAAACGATCTGACTGCTTGAAGTTCAAGAAGTGGCTAAAGTAGAAAAAGAAAGGTATTTATCTAGCTCTAGTGTGTTTTGAATCTAATCTTGTTGATGTACCTTCTCATACTTGGTGGTTAGATTCTGAGACGACTATTCATATTACAAAATCTGTGCAGAAGCTCAAAACGAAGAGAAGGCCAAATGATGGAGAGATGTCTATTGCAGTTGGAAATGGAATGAATGTTAAAGTAGAACATATAGGAGTAGTGGCTTTGAAATTAAGTACTGGACATGAATTGATTTTGCAAGACACTATTTGTGTACCTTCTATGAGAAGGAATTTGATTTCAATTTCTGTTTTGGATGATTGTGGTTACTTTTTTCAATTTGGATCAAATAAAGTTGTTTTGTATTATAAGTCTGTTGCTGTTGGTTATGGTGTTAAGTTGAGTGACATGTATATGTTGAATCTTGATTCTCTTTCTATTGAACAACAATATTCCAATGTTAATAATGTTATTGGGCAAAAACGTGGAAAAGTTGTTGAGAATTCTTCTATGTTATGGCATAAGAGATTGGGACACATATCACGAGAAAGGATGGAGAGATTGATCAAGGAGAACATTTTTCATGATGTGGACTTCTCTGATTTTAATACTTGCGTTGATTGTGTGAAAGGGAAGCTCACTGCTGGAATAAGGAAGAAAAGGATTGCTAGGAGTGAAGGAATACTACAGTTGATCCATACAGACATATGTGGACCAATTACTCCCATTGCTCTAGGAGGATTTAGATATTTTATCACGTTCACTGATGACTTCTCTAGATTTGGTTGGGTTTATCTGCTATGTGAGAAATCAGATTCTTTGGATGCTTTTAAAAATTTTAAAGCTACTACTGAGTTAAAGTTCAACTCACAAGTTAAGTGTGTTAGGTCAGACAGAGGTGGCGAATTTTATGGAAGGTATGATGAAACTGGTAGAAATCCTGGTCCCTTTGCAAGATTTTTACAAGATTTTGGTATTGAAGCACAATATACTATGCCAGGCACTCCGCAACAAAATGGTGTCGCTGAAAGGTGAAACCGTATTCTCATGGAGATGGTTAGGTGTATGCTTAGCCATTCAACTCTTCCTGAATTTTTGTGGGGAGAAGCATTGAAGACAGTTGCCTATATTTTAAATCATGTGCCCAGTAAATCAGTTCCAAGGACTCCATATGAACTTATGACAGGGATAAGGCCTACTCTGAAGCATTTTCATGTTTGGGGTTGTAAAGCAGAAGTTAGGCTCTACAATCCATAAATAAAGAAGCTTGATTCAAAGACAATTAGCGGTTTCTTTGTAGGATATTGTGTAGGCTCCAGGGGTTCTAGATTTTACTGTCCCACTCATACCACCAGAGTTGTTGAGTCTGACCGTGCTGTCTATTTTGAAAATAATTCAGAACATGTTATAAATCAGGAGCCACGTATTGTCAACTTTAGAGAAGAACATGTCACTATTCCTGTGCCTATTACTTCTTTGTCTGAGCCTATGTCGACTGTTGTAGCCCATGATGAAACCACTGATCCCATTGTTCATGCTAATGTTGATCCAGATGTTGATCATAATGTTCAGAATCTTGATATTGTTGTGCCTCAATTGAGGCGATCTGAACGTGTTCCTAGATCTAATGGACCTATTAAGTTCAGGGATTATTTTGTTTATTTGCAGGAATATGAGTTTACTTGTATTGAGGATTCTGATCCCATTACTTTCCATGAGGCCGTTTCTAATTCTCATGGTTCACAATGGTTAGATGCCATGGAAGATGAATTGGCTTCCACATCAGGTTATGTATTCATGTTAGTTGGAGGAGCTATCTCTTGGAAGAGTGTCAAACAAACTCTTACAGCCACGTCAACTATGGAAGCAGAGTATATAGCTTGTTATGAGGCTACACGTCAAGCAATATGGTTGAAAAACTTTATTGCTGAATTCGATTTCGTGGAAAGCATCTCTAGGCCTCTAACTATATATTGTGATAATTCTGTAGTAGTTAGTTTCTCTCTCAATAATAAAAACTCAAAGCGAACAAAACACTCTGAGACAAAGTTTATGTTTGTGAGAGAGAAAATACAAGAGTTTAAAACCCGTGTCGAGCATATCCCTACTAAGCTTATGATTGTTGATCCCTTAACAAAAGGGATAATTATTAAAGTTTTTGTTGATCATGTAACCCGTATGGGTGTAATAAAGTCGCTTTCATATTTTAGATTAGTGGAAGTTTATTCTTATATTTTGGTATGACCTCGTATTTATGATGTTTTTTGTGATATTGATAATATTTGAGACATTATTCAAACAATAGTCATTGTTGTTTCTTTTTGCCATATATAATTGTTTTGTCCAATTTAAATTATTATGACTATTATTGTATATGCATATACTGTGATGGCAAATTATGGAGACATTTTGGACCCAGTCTCAATTTTGTTGTTGTAATAAGATTTATTGAATCTTATGAAGCATCTTGGGCGAATGCTTGGGTCATTTTGTTGGGAAAATTGCACTTTGTTTACAGCTTGGCATGTCGTTTTGTTATGCTTTCCCATTTGTCCATATTCTACTTTCTTGTTGAGTCACTGGATATAAGTATCTTATAATGTATTATCTCACTACTCCTTTGAGTATGATTTTCTGTATTGTTGAGATGCTTATAGTTCGTGTTGACTTATTTTGACATCTTGTTGTGACCATATATTGTTGATTAATCTGGAATAATATGATGTTTTGATTTATGTTGTCTAAGTGGGAGATTGTTGGATATTTTATGAGTGGACTAACATAAATTAATTCATGCTATAAAATTTTGTTTAAATTCAGAATAATTAGATGTCAAAATTATTAAATTATATTGTTTAGCCTATATTATAAATAATTATTGTTATTGGACCTATCAGCGGATATGATTGTATGGTTATTATTATTGGGTTAAGCCATAGTAGGTAGGTTTGACCCATTTGATTATTAACCAGAAAGGCCTCTGCTCCTAACCACTTCAGAGTAATTGTTGCCCTATTGAGACAACTTACGTGAAAGATCTGAAAGGGTGATAGGAGGAGTTTTCTCTCTTTGTTTTGTGTCTCTTTTATCAATCATAGAAAGCACTCAGTCATGGACTCATCAACTTCAACTATTCTGGGTAATTCTAACACTGATCTCATTATAGTATTTCTTTATCACTTGTCATATTAAGAATTAGATTATAATTTTTCCTTCATAGTGAAGTAATAAATTATAACTCGTTAGATGTAAATTAAATAAAAGATTACAAGAGTTTCTAGACTTATACTAATATGAGAAGATCATGTTCCATATATATATATATATATATATATATATATTGCTTTTGAGTAATAATTTGTTTTTTAATAGGGAAAATTGATTTTTTTTATTATTTGATTTTTCATGAAACAATTTTTTTTATTAAGACACGATGTGAGAATGCTCTAATTTAATGGTTTTGGATTCGTCAATCCTTGTGTTGAGAGGTATTTGATTAGATTATATATCATCATCAGCTTTTATGTATTTCATTTATTTTTAATATTTTGTTTGGTCAATGACTCAATGAATTTGATATATATTTTTTAATTATTCGATATTTCATGAACGAGGTTTTAGATACAAAAACATTATGATGATGTAAAAATGTTATACTTTAGCGGTTTTAGCTTTGTCAATTTTGGAAGTTCTTAATTGCATTAAAGCTATATTATTATAACTAGCATTCTAAATATATATTAACATCTTAGATACTTGTTAATCTGGAATTTAGATTCTATGAATACGTGGGGTCTTCTACTTTTACTTATGAAATCCAAAGACGTATGAAATATAGTTTTTTTTTATTCCACCAAAAAAATATTTTTTAAAAAGATATAAATACTTCAAATTTAATATTTTTAAATTATTATGTGAAAGGTCTCTACGTTAATTTTTTTCTTAAAATTATTAATTGGATTTTTATATTTTAATGTTTTTATTAATAATATTCTTCGATTTATATTAAAAAATATAAAGATACTAATTGAATATGAATTAATTTTAGTGTTACCAATAAACCTAAAAATAAAGTTAATGATATTAAAACTTGTTAAAAATATCACTAGTAATTTATACCAATTTAACTTAATATAATAATAAAATGCAAGCTTATGTTTACTAATACGTAAGTTATATTGTTAATTTTTATACACTGACACATTTGATAGGCAAAAGGATTTAATACATTTTACCAATGGTTAATAAACCATACTTGAAGGTGAGCAAAACAAAGATTCAATACTTTTATCGATTCATGACATTTATAGGTAAAAATATGCAACTTGTAGGTAAAATTTAAAGCGACAGATAATTATTTATAGTTATTTATCCTAAAAAAAACCATGGTTATATTGATAAAATAAGTAATTAGTTTTTAAAAATATGTTATGCAAAAAGTGTACAAATTATAAGAAATAATATTTTCATTTTCAACAATTTTTTTTAAATTTTAAAATAAATAAAATAAGAGAAATTATCTAAGTGGTTTAGTTAGTTTATAGGTTGATACTTGAGTTAATAAAGTCTCAATTTTTTTAAAACAATAAAAATTTAAAAATTAATTGCATGTCGAATATTTTCTACACTGATATAGTTATTTTAAATTATTATTTATAAATTTACTTATATTAAATATTTTGTTTGACGTTGAATTATAGTTAAATCTAATTGTTACTCTATATCATTTATGTAAACTTACTCCTTATTTGTCTGTTTATTCAATCACGTAATTCAATTTCAGTTTCACAAATTATTTATAAAAAGTTTAACTCAATCACATGAATTTTTTAAATTGTTATTCAATGTAATCTGCGTATTAATGATTATTTAAACTTTTTGGTGGTCTTAATAGTGTAGATTAGTGTACGGCGGATGCCTTGCAAATATTATGAAGAGGGAAGGTCTGGCTTAAGTGTCTAGTATTTTCTTAGCAATTGCTGTTGAATACACTTCCTTGTAAATATTTGTGATTGATCGTAATGTTCAAATTGATGATATAACTTGTTACTTCTGCCTTAATTTAAAGAAATTCTAAGTCATTTATTTTTAACATGCTCAGTTTCATTTATCGAATTTGCCATGATTTAAAGGAATTCTAAATCTTAATATCGATTCTCGCTGGTTTTGCCTTCAGATTTATCGACTCAAATTACTTGCTTAGGTTGTTATTGGTTGTAGTAAAAAAAAGAATATATTTTTTAATTATTTGGGTAAGTACAGTGTGGTCTATGTGGTTACATAGAAATAAAATGATATTTTCTAATAGTGTTTTGGATGAGAAGGAAGTCATAGATTCTATTATTCCAAGGTTTTAGAAGTGACTGTCACTTGTTATTGAAGAAGAAACTATTTTGTTAGCTGATTAGTATCTGAACCTACAAAATTGCATCTGTTTTAATTGCATAAGTATGTTTCTATTTTTTTTTTTATGTGTAAGTGTTGATTTTTTTCTTTATATATATGAATTTTGAATTTCCCTTAAACTCTATCTAATAATATGTATTTTGCCTATAAAAAAATATTTCATACAAAAACTTAAAAACATCATGAGAAAAACTATAAATACAATACATCAAAACTATTATAAAAAAAGGCAACAACAATATTACTAACATTTAGAAATTCATTCTACAGTAATGTAATTAATATTCATGACCATGCAAAATAAAATTTTAAATTTGTGTTCAGATAGAATTAATGGCATATCGATAAAATACTAATCAAACAACCGTAAAAAAGTAATTTTGGTATATTGAAAAGATACAAATGCAATAATAATAGCAATAATGGTATAATGCCTCGGAGAACTTGTATATAAATGCGCAAATTACTCATTTTCTATATGTAATATTTACTCTCAAAATATCGATGCATCATATAAAAAACTAACAATAATTTATCATCGATATTGCTTGATATATTAAGCTTTTACATAAAAGTTGAGAAAAGCTTTGATCATTTTGGTAGTTTAAGATTCATATATCTCCATCTCTCTTTTTCTTTTGCATGGATGTGCTTTTCTTATATATATAATCTAGAGATAAAAAGTTTATATTAGACATATTCATCTATTTGTTGTCTTACAATTTTTTTAAAAAAAATCTTCTCATAAAAACATATCCTTTCCTAAGTCAAAAATATTTTTGTTCTCTATCCTTTTTTTATTTTATTTTATTTTTATTTTGATGCAACGGGTAAATGAAGAGTAAAAACGTATTGCTGTCTTTTCTAAATAATGTAACTTTGTTTTCTAGATGATAATTATACTCTTTTTTTGTCAATCGCTGATATTTGTACTCTTTCTATTTTATATTTTTGATATTTGAACGTGCTGTTTTCTTTTAGAATTGTCGGTGCTCTACTTGTTTTTTTTTAATTGTTTTTTTGTAAATCATCTTACAGATAATGTTGAAATATTAGAGCATAACTATTGAAAGATAGAAAAGTTTTTCAATAATCAGAATTTAATTAAATTTTCCGTCTTTTAAAGGATTTTCTTCTGCTCTAACATTTTCTAAACAAGTTTCTCATAAATTTTTTTCTTTTCTATACGATTTCTTTATTAGCAAATTATTACTTTTTTCTAGTACTTACTTGTTTAATTAACTTGACTCAAATAATATGACATAAAGTTGATTGGATAATAGTGTCATTTACAATCTTCATTCTTTTTATAATTTCAAATATCAATTTCAAAAGTCCTAACATTATAAATTAAAATTTTATTTAAAAATACAAAAAATAGTATTATTATTGACACATCTCATTCATATTATATTTCAGTTAAAATATATGAATCATCTCAAATATATAAACAAATAATGATATAAATTAATAAATTACTAAGAAAGAGATCAAATAAAAATAATTTTTTTTGAGGGTGTAGATTAAAAAAAATTAAAAGGAGAAACCAAATAAAAATCATGAATGTTTTCTCTTAGTTATTTTTTAAAATTTTAATGTTATCTTTTATTAATAGATATTCTTAATGTCTTTGAATTAATCAATTAATGTAAATATTTTATTTAAAAAGTGAATACAATAATGCGGATGAACAACTTTAAAGTATTTCTTTTTTCCATTCTTTATGTAAATGGTTTATTATTTGCATGATTTCTGTCCCCTTAGCTCCATCCACTTTGGTTGAAAAGAAGTCAAAAACGCCCGTAAAGGTGAAAAGTAGACACTAGTGTGTACTAATCATTCCATTTTCAGAAATCAACGATAAGAAGCCATTCATAAAACTGCAGAAATTTGGAAAAATTCACAGAAAAGGACCCACAAGACAACAACAAAGAAAACCGAACTAATATTCTAGTTTCTGAGGATGTATCCCAACGTGATTTGCGCTCACTTCTCTGTGTTTTCTTTATCTTAATTCCGCAATTCTCTCTATGAGGTGTCACTTTCCATCTCCACCTTAGTGAAAAATCTGGTACCAAACCATTCAGGTGAGTGCTGGAATGAAAGAAAGGGTGGTCCACAACGTGCTCACTCTCTCTGACATTTTCAAATGGAAAGTGCTTTCACCTCTCTCATTCTATTTCCAACCAAGCTGAAAAACAAGCCTACCGAATCAGGTAACTGCTTTCCTCGCATGCCCAGTTTGTTTGAAGTAAACAAACTGTTTCTTCATCAACTCTTTCTTGTTTACAGTGGTCTCTATCCCTTCTTGAGCTGTGATTTGTTCATGATAAAAATAGGTACCTACACCTAGTTCCATTTCCTTCATTCATGGGGAAGATAGCAACGGAGCCTTTATCTCGAGAGCCTTCCAATTATGATGAGGTTTACATGCAGCAGAGCTTGCTCTTTGATGATAGTCTAAAGGTAACTTTGGTCTAATACTTCCTCTCTAATTTATCCTACACTCCAAAAATTGTTGTCTAATGCAACTGTTACTTTGATTTATATATAATAAAATTTGTGGGCTTCAGTAATGTTGTGTTTTGATAGCTTATTTTCTACTTCAATCTATATTGCAAGGATTTGAAAAATCTGAGAACACAATTATACTCAGCAGCTGAATATTTTGAACTCTCATACAACAATGATGACCAAAAACAGATGTGAGTTAGTTACCTTGCTTTACTTGCTGTATATTTATGCTAATATCATTATATCCTTTAAACCCTTTCCTTGTTTACTTTTCATTTTCTCTTACTCTCTTTAAGTTTTCAGAGTGGTTGAAACATTGAAGGATTATGCCATTAAAGCTCTAATTAATACGGTCGACCACTTAGGTTCTGTGACTTATAAGGTGAATGACTTGTTAGATGAGAAGATTGTTGAAGCTTCTGAAGCAGAGCTACGCTTATCATGTATTGAACAGGTATACTTAATCATTTCCATTCAGCGTCATAAAAGGAGAATCTGTTAAAGGAATGTTGTGTATAATTGCAAAGATAAATAATTGATCAATTTACTGCTAAGTTATAGGCACCATCAGCATGACTAATTAGGAGGAGACGTAATTGTTTGATAAATAAAAACTCGTTGGCTGACTCTTTTCCTCCTTTGTTGAGTGGCAGCATGTTTACAAAACATTAAATGTCACCAATTAGCGGCGTTGTACTTCACCAATGAGAAATTATTTTCTGAAAGATTTCAGCATGATATACTTATTGGAGAGCGTTGAATTCATTATCACGAAATAAAAAGGATAAAAAAAAACACTGAGATGGTTTATTTTCTATGGTTCCCAGTTTTGTCATGTCAGTATTAATAAATGAACTTGACAGTCTAAGGAAATTGTTTTTGATTTTGATTTTTCTTAAAGTATAGCAAGTATATTAGCATTCAGCTATAAGATGCTTTTTAGCGAGTAATGTAAATAAAATTGGGCCATGTTAGTTTGGTGAATGTCCCTTTGGAAAATAAAATTTTGTGAAGATCGTAACATTGTTTTTCCTTAATGTGGAACATTAGAGAATAAGGACGTGCCAAGCATTCATGGATCATGAAGGGCGTACTCAGCAGTCATTGGTGATTGGTACTCCAAAATATCATAAGCGTTATATTTTGCCAGGCAAGATTTCAAAAACATTATCTCCACCTCTATCTTAGAATTTTAAGTTATATTTAGATATCTAATGATGTATCAAATGGAAATATGGAATGTATGAAAGTTACCATTCTTTTCTTCGGATATTTTATGATGAAATGATAAAAATAATAGTTTCACCCCTTAGATGGAATTGAATTGAATGAGTGCCATCAGCTTCCATTCTATTTTAAACGATCCAAATAATGGAACTTGGTATCATTTTTTCCATTATACCCTTTTTCATCAATCTAAACATAATATAAGGGTAAGTTTTTTTAATTTTTCTTTGTTATATTATTTTATTCATACTACTTTTCGGAAAGCATGTCTAAGATGTTAAATGACGACTCTTAAATTGATAAATTCAGTTGGGGAGACCATGAGAGGGACGAGCTTCACAAAATCAAAATATATGGGATGCAGCCTAGATGATGAAGATGACTGGCATCACTTCAGAAATGGTATCTCGTTTCTCTTCCCTATTTTATTTCCACTTATTTAAGGTAAAATCTTAAACATAAGTCAATATATGTCTTATTCTGATTTGTATCCCAAAGCTGTTCGAGCTACAATTCGAGAAACGCCAACATCTACAGTAAGGTAATTGCAAATTCTGCATAATATTATAAGGTTAATCTGGTCAATGCTAACGTGGGTTTCCTAAGCTACAAAATCTTCTTGATACAGTTTTTTAATTCTTTATATCTATGCAGTAAAGGGCGTTCCCCATCACCCTCTGTACAACCTCAGAGACCTGGGGCTTTTTCATTCACTTCAACCATGCCAAAGAAAGATTTAGGTAATATGCACTTCAATAATTTTATATTTTATTGTTACTCTAACTTCTACTGTGTTCTTCCTTATTCCTTCTATTATGAATACAAAGGAGATTGATCTAGCTGTTGGTAGTGGGTTTGTGTTGGCACCTTAGGGCTTAGACAGCAAGTATTGATGATAAGTTATTAGACCTTGCATTATAGGACATAGGAGTATAGCAATTGAGAGGCCTCATCGTTAGTAGTAAATGAGTAGCATGGAATTAGGACATGATTTGGGATATTGTTCTCTTACCTCGAATCAGAGAACAATGTCCCAAATTCCCATTCCTATCAGTTTCATAAATTTTTTTCATTGGCACATTAAGGTCTAAGATATTATTATTTGAGCTACAATTCACATGTAATGCAGAGAAACGGACAGTTTCACCATACAGATTTCCACTTTTACGTACTGGATCTCTGTCAAGTAGGCCTACAACACCAAAGACTAGTAGGCCAACTACTCCAAACTCAATGAGGAGACCAACCACACCAGGTCCTTCTGATGAAAGATTAAGGGTAAGTTGAAGTTAATTTCTTCAAACATTGCAATAAGATGACATGAACCATGCTTCTTTTCTCTGTATATTGCCCCATAAACTCTCTAGTTTCTCTAATTGTGTCTACATTATGTTTTTCCCCAGTACCCTTCAGAGCCGCGCAAATCAGCTTCAATGAGATTACCTGTTGAGAGAGACATCAAAGATATAGAACAACACCCCAGTAAAAGTAAACGTCTCCTGAAGGCATTACTTAGCAAGCGCAAGTCTAAGAAGGATGAAATGCTATACACTTACTTAGACGAATATTGATCATAGTTTGATACAAACAGTTGCCTGCAGAAAGCAATGAGAAGAATTCATGGACGCGTTTTGCTTGCCAATTTTGCCTATTCCATTTCAGAGTGCTCTTCTTTGTTGCCTACTTATTTCATTCCTTTTTTTTTCTTTCCCTTTCCATTTTTTAAATTTCCATTTCTTTGTCATTGAATGATTATTTGGTATTCTTTTTTATCTTCTTTTCATTATTTTATCGGAATCTCCCACTGTTATCTTGTGTGATGACATAATGCAATTAGGAAGAACGTTGTCAACGCACTCACACTCTTAGACATATTTGTTTTGATCGGTCAACTTTTAAAAGGGTCGAAATTTTTTTTAAAAGCGTAAATCACGTGTAATCCTTAATAATATTTAAACAGTGATAATTTTATTTAATAATAAATTATATATAATAATAAATGTTTTTTATAACTTGTCACTTTTTTTTCTATTGGTACAAATTTGTGGATATGATATTCATAAAAAAGATTTTCGTGTCCCACAACACACTTCTTAAAAAAGAATAAATTTATGATACAATCAATTTAACCTTTTTAAAAATGGACCAATTATTTATAGTGTATTCTTAAAATTTTATTTATTTATTTTGTGTTTCATTTTTTTAAAAGAAAAGATAATATTGTTTTGTAATCAACCCAATTGGGTTCATTTATCCTTCATGCTTTAACCAGAAAAAACAAGTTTAACTTAATCGAAAATATCTGTGAAATTGAAGGGATGTTTACCTCTGCCGTTGACCTAGGCTCTTATGAATAGCTGAGCTCATATTTAGTTATTTACTTAGTATTATCATTCTTGATATTATTTGTAATTCTGTTTTAGCTTTCTTTAATCGTTTCTGTATGTATCGGTAGTTCTTTTATTTTTTCAGAAGAGAAGAAATAAAAGAAGAATCGATTTCACCTTCTTTCCAATTTTCTTATCATTTGGAGAGCTTAGTTTAATTTTCATCGTTATCATTGGGAAATATTTTATTAACTACAGTATTCTATGCTGCAACATGATGAAAATCATAGTACATTTTAATTGTTGATTCCTTTTACATACAAACAAGTACATAAATACATATACATAGAGAGAGTGATTCGTTTTAATAAAATCATTGCACATTTTAATTGTGACTGTAAAATATTTATTATCACTTTTCTTTAAATATTTTTATTGGTTAATTAAATTAATTATAAAAAATATTTAAATAAAAAACTTAAATAGAGAGTAGCAATAGATATATGTGACTAGTAAAAGAAACTCAAAATTATATCAAATATTGACTGAATAAAATATCCCTATGATCTACTTGCTAATCTATACAAGTGAAGCAATAGCCTTAAATTGTCACATGAATTGCTTTTTCAATTCTTATTTAACGCTATGTAAGCAATTTAAAATACTATTTTGGAAGGTTAATAGCAAAGTGAAGCTCTTTCTTGTTCACGTACCTTGTCCATTAGCGATGATAGTTGTTGGGTATTTATAATGGGAAAAGAGAAAGTGGTTGGTCAAAACTAGTTTGCAGAAAATAAATGCTTTTAGTGATTGTTCTAAAAGCTGTAGATGATGGTTTAATTGTGAAGGGTGAATAAAGGGTAGAGTTATAAAAAAATAATTACTTAGTCCAAAACGTTATATTAAAAAATTAGCTAAGTTGAGAGACAAGAAAAGTCAGAAAAAATTTGATTTGAAAAAATATTGAGATCTATTTACTATTTAGCTATAAATTTTAAAAAATTTCAGGCTGGTGCTTACAAAATGACCAAAATGTCCCTATTAACTTTTATAATGCAAATTCAGCCTTTACTGAATAACTTATACTAATAAAAGTAAAATTTGTGTCTTGAAAATGAAAATAATAATACAATACCATATTTAAATGTTTCTAAAAAAATAAAAATTTATTTAGTCATTTTTATTTATTAATACATAACACTTTTAACTGATGGTATTAATATTTAATAATTTCTAAAATATTAGTAAAATATTGTCAAATATCTCAATAAATTTATTTTTATATTCGAATTACATTTTAAAATTTATTTTTGTATTTTACTATAAGTATTAGTCCATATGCTATATATTAATGTGCAGTGTAGAACTCTTAAAAAGGAGTAAAAGTCAATAAAATTCTTTAAAATCATTATATATATATGAAATATGCTTGTTAGTAATATAAATAGAGATAATTAATTTGAGGTTAATTATATAAAGAAGTTAACAGTCTAGGATTAAGAGCTTTATATGTAGAGAAAAATAATCATGAAAAAGTAATTATGATGTAGTCAAACTTCCACCACATTGAGGAAAATGGAACCAAATTCTATAAAAGAAAAAATGATTTTTTTATGAGAAAAAAATTAAATACTTAAATATAGAATTTTAAAAATTGATAAAAAAATTATAAAAAAATTTTAATGATGTTTTTTAGTATTTTAAATTTTTTAATATTTAAAAAACTATTGCTGTTTATTTATTTTTAAATATTTTTTAAAAAAATTCGCTGATAATAGTTTTTAACATTTAATTTTTTTATATTTTTAGTTGTTGAATTTTTAAATCTCTTTAACTTATACTAAAAATCAGCGTTAATAGTAGTTTTTTTGAAATATTATATTTTCATAATTTTTATTCAAAATTCTAAAATATATATTATTTTTAAATATCGTGTATAAATAAAAAAAAATCAGGCAAACGTTGATCTTTTCCTCCTCCACCTCCATTTGGCTGAATTGCTCCGGCCTCCAAGACTCCGTTTCCCTCCATCTTGGTTCTATTTCCAAACTCATCTCCATCTTTTCTTCTTCTCTATCTCTAGTGGAGAGAGTATGACAAGCTCCATTTCCCTATTTTCTCACCATTCTTTTTGGTTATTCTCATGCTCTAGGTGAGAAATTTTATTTCTTGTGAGATTTGAAGCTTGTGGATTGAAACATGGTGTATTTGGAAGAAATCCAAAGAAAGAGTTTGACGCCCTTATGCCACCTCCCTCTCTCTCTCTTAGTGGAAATCAATTCTAAGGTAAGGGGAGAGCTTCTGCTTGTGAATACAGCGAGGTTGGATTCTTAGGGAGAGGTTCTTACCTTAGGAACCACTTGAGGTGATTGTTCATGAAGAAAATTTCATCATTAGATGTTAGGGTTTATGGAGAAAACAACTTTCTTTCGTATTTTGATTTTGCATAGAGCAAGAATGTTTGAGCTTGGTGCTTTATATATGGAGCTGAAGAAAATTTTGATTTTAAGAGGAGGAGAGAAAGAGATTTATTTGGTTCATTGGTTGCCCCTACTTGTTATCTAGATTTATTTTGGAACTGTACTTGCCCTTGTGCATGTTAGGACTCAATCATTATTGCCGGATATGGGTTTATTTTGGTATGACACTTGTAAACTATTCAACGGTCACCTTATACAATGTAGTATAGAACACGTTGAATATTGGTAGATAAGGTATAAATTGGCATGAAATGTGCATTATACATTGTTGAGTCAATCACTAGTTCTATTTGAAAAGGAAGGTTTGACAAGTTAATTCTCATCTACTGCTATATTTTGGTTCAAGTGTATGTGTTTGACTGTATGTGTTTGACTGTATGGGTGTTTATTTTGGTAATAAAAATAAAATATTAACTTGAAGTCGTCCATTAGAAGTGAGGACAATATAATAAAAGGAAAAAAAAAGTCTTTTCGCTATAAAGGAAACATGTTTCACTTGGTGCATACACTGAGACATAATTAATAATATCCTTATAAATTCCAAAAATGCAAAAATGATGCGAAAACAAATTAAATAGAATGGGTAAAATATTTGTGAACTAAAGCTAAGAAATCAAGGATACAGTTGTCAAAATTTATATTTAGGGATTACACAAAACAAATCCAAAACGCAAAGCTTAAAAATATAATCATGTAATACATTGTCATTTGTTGCACGTTTCTTTGAGGATCGACTATTTCATCAAATCGCCGGTGAATGCAAAACACCCAATGACTACCTTAAAATGTTAATTAGATGTACTTTTAAGAAGGGAGAAAATATTTCATTTTGGATAGCTGCTTGTGTTCTATATTTTACAAAACCAAAATTCAAAGAATAACTTTTCATGTTAAACTTTTCATGTTAACTAGGTTCAATCATCAAAGCTCATCATGATCATCATCGCTTTCTTGGTGGCCATCTGCATGAACTGTGTTGTAGAAATTATATTCATGATTAAGCATCTCTTCGAGTGACAACTTTTGGTCTTCATTATCATCGGCCTGAATCAAACAACCATCGATTTCACATATTCAAAACTACCATTATATATTTATGGGCATGTTGAGCTATAAAAGGAGTACAACTGCATAGTATAATTCACAATATTCAAATATGTTGCATTCTTTGGTACATCCTTAGTCTCATATCACTCCAATTTGGAGTCAAATCATGCAGCACACACACCCTTGCAATTCATATAAAAATAACTAACCTCATTTATTAAATAGTTCGTGAAATATTTAGCGTAGGCCAGCTCTCCAGGATATAGATAAGAAAGTATTGGTAGCAATTCTTCCGGCGACAAAAATCTGGCAAATACAAAATAATGTTAAATTTGGATCAACAAAAACAATTCCTTAACACTACACCATTGATAGCGTGAATCAAAGAATAAACATTTAGTTTAGAATTGTAAATTCTTTGGACAAACATAATTTTGACGCTGAAATTTAAAGAAAAACTTACAGGTCTTTGTTTACATCAAGCTCAGCAAATATATCGTTTGGAGTAGGTACATCCCCACCATTGGTTTCAAAGTCCTTATAACTTTCATATGTACTATATACATGGTCTTCAAATTCATTGAAATCCAGTTTCCCATCGACTTCATCGTCCATGCGCCTATATCATAAACGAAGCAATACATATGCTAAGCCAATTTACCCATGTATGTGGTTCTACAGGAAATTAGGAACTTAATCTACATAATGAGAATTGCATTTCCCACTTTACCACAAATCTAGTCCCTCCCCTTCTTCACAGTAAATGCGAATTTAAACTATGTGGTCTAGATAAATTAGTTACTCTCCGCTATTGCAATAATATTTCTTCTCTTCCCAAATTCCAAAGTAGTTCTAAGGAAAGGACAAAAATTACATGCATAGCACAAGTGATTTCTGTTTCATTTTTTGTAAGAAAGCTTACTTTAGTCTATCCCTCAACATCCATTTCAGCATTTCCTGATTTGTGCTGTCTTCTGGGTGCAAAAAACTACAAGGAGTGATGAATTTGTTGCATCAATTTCAGTACACCAAAAAAACAATTTCATTAAGATGGAACTAAAAAAAAGTATTGAAAACCAAAGAGAAAGGAGAAAGAAGATTAAAAGGTGATCAATTATTTATTACTCTTTAAGCTCAGTGAAGTTAAGAAGCCCATTGTGATCAGTGTCTGCAATATCAAATCTTTCCATCCACCATCCTGCATCGCCGTGCCCCATTTCTTTCTTCTCTGTTTTAGCATATACTTCTATTGTCAATTTGATGTCCAATTTATACACACTAACAATTGAATAACAAATTTATCATTGTAGACAACAACAGCATCAACCCATCCCAAAATATAGGGGAAAAGGAAAGAAATGAATCTACAAACTTTATGAGGAAGCAATTTTCAAATGTATGATTAATTTGAGAAAAAAAATGTCATTTGATAATTCATACTAAACATTAATTATAGCTCTAAAATCGGTATTACAAGTCAATATGATCCTTAATATTAAATTTAATTTGCCTCGGATAATTATCAACCAATTTGATCTAGCGAAGCATTATGAAAAAACAATTTAGTCTTTACTTTGTTGATTATTATTCAATTTGTTTCATAAATGCTAAGGAACAAATTGAGTGGTAATTATATTTAAAGACTAAATTGACTGATTTAGAAATGTTACAAACTGAATTTTACGTTGGTACCTCTTTGAGATTAAATTAATTGAAGCTTATCAAAGTTGGTGAGTATATTTGCTTTTATAATATGAGTGATCATTTAATAAAATATTTTACCTATAACAAACTACAGGTTTGATTATCTTTCAATGAATTTCTCTCCAGGAATCTAATCGACAACAGCATGGTTCAATTAGGAAAAGAGAAATCCAATGAAGGAAAGATATTACCTATATCCTTTTTTGAAAACTGAGGAAGGTACTCGCTAAAAGAGATGGCCAAATCCCCATTCTTGTCCTTGGAATGAAGCTCAGCTTGCGTGACATAATCTAATCTCTCTCTAGCTCGTTGAGTAATCCAAGCCTCTAACTCATTGAAATCAATAACCCCATCTTTTGGTTCTCTATCTAGCAAAGGGAACAAAATGATCAACCTTAATGTCGTGTTCAATTTACCAGCGGAGGTAAGATATTGATATGTCTCCGCAACATCACCAACTAATGTGGACATGCTACGAGGAGCAGCAGGCTCATGATGATGATGATGATGAATCTCATTCCCAACCTCTCTCTCAATATTTGTGACAACCGGATCAAAATTTGGTGCTCGCCCAAGTAGTTCATACCCAAACCTACGATTAAGGCGACCCTTTGGTTCCTCAAGGTTCAACGGCGATAAGAATATGAACAATAATATGGCGGTGGCTATTAGGGTATAAACCACCGCCTTTGACATCTTAAGACCGTTTCTTTGAGTTTTGAGGCTCAAAGAAGAAGGAAATATGGAGAGGAACCAAGAAATACTGAGAGAGAAGCATGAGAGGGAAAAACGGTTATTGATGGTTGGCGTTTAATTACAGATTCATAGGGCACTGCCCCAATATATATATCACAACACCTGTTATTGTCATTTTCTGTAATGTTTATTTATATTACAAATTCACATGGATGGCTCTAAATCCATTAGCTTGCATTAGCAATGTCACGTCTCCAACTTCAACATTTCACAGATTTTTTTTATCCACGCGCGTGTCAATATGTAATCCAATTCTCCTCCCTAATTTTATTTTTAATTTTCTAATACTTTTTTTAAGACTACCTAATCTTTTTATAATTCGCAATAATAATTTGTGCACTATATCATACATTTTCTTATATCAAACATAATTGAGTTGTTATTAAAAGCCATACACACGTTGATTTTTGTACATATAGATCTAAAATTAGAATCATATGATACCCAGCAGGTATTTAACTTCATATGTAATTACCCATTTTAAACTTAATATGTAATTTTCATCGGTAATTAACTTCATACAAATTGAAATATCAACTGTTGCTACTCTTCAAATTATAAATAGAGCAATTAGAAATTTTTATTTCTAGCAAAATGTTCAAGTAAATGATTCAAAATATAACAAACAGAAAAGTTAAAAGAAAAAGGAACATAACAAAAAGTAGAAGGGAAAGAAAAGAAGAAAATAAAAAGACTTAAGAAAACGTCTTGCAAAATACACTTGAGAGTAATGTTGAAAAACTCAAGGCTCCATTAATGGTTTGATAGATTCTAACTCAGTTTGTTTTATACCCTTCACATGTTCCTTTTTTTCCCTATATCTCACCACACATTTTCTTAATCATGGCCACATTATAACTATTAAAAATATCTTTTGATTCCTGCGTTGTATAGTGGAGACATGTCTAATAAGCAAGGCTATTATGTGTTTTCTGTAAGGAGAGCTGAGTAATTTATAAGCAAGTCTATGATGTCCACACAAAACATTTTAGAGGATGATGACAAGAGACTTTGTTTGGTTTAAGACTTAATTTCAAAAAATTTAAGACGCTATAATTGGGTTATGTTTAGTTGCTGTTACATACTTACTTAGATAATAAAAGATGAATTTTTTTTTTGTGCTCTTAAAAGTCCTTCAATTTTAGATTACCAACTTTTTATTTCTTAGGACAAGCAATGTTTACAAATAGAGAAGCTAAATATTTGGGCCCAATTGAAAATTTTACTAAAAGGATTAATAGTTAAATTAAAAGAATAAATATTTCATTATATAAAAACAAAATAATCATTGCAGATATTTAAATTATAAGGATGAGTAAATGAGTTTTTATTATTCACCATGAAAAAATTGAGTACCAAAAGTAACCAAATATATTTATTAAAAAAGTAACTAAATGAATAACCGATATCAAGGTACAATGCATGCGAATAAATAAAAGGAATACCAACACATCTCATTCGAGCATCTTTTGTATAACAATGTTTTCACACTGTTGTGCATTGACTAGGTATATATATACCACACAAAAGTTGAAATTTTACTCAAAAGTATATTTTAACCAAAAACTGTAATATATATTAAATTATTCATAAGGTTGTTGCCTTTGATAAATTTGATAAGCTAGATTTTCAACAAAGAAAAGGAGGATAACCATAATCTTTGACAACAATGGCACAAATATTTCCATTAAAAAATAGCATTTCGTTGACCACTAACAATATTAAGAAATTAAAACAGCTAATAATGACCTTATATGAAAAAGTAAAGCGTAAACGAACTTTAATAGTACTAATAGAAGTCAAATTTATCCTAAAGAAAAGTAGAAAAGCCAAATTGTTGTCAATAGGTTAACAAAACCCCAAGGTATCTATATGTACAGAATTGAAGGTAGTTGTGATGATGATCAGAAAACTGGGCAACCATCAACAACAATGCCTTTGGCAGTGGGACAAGAAGCCAAGGGGCACCCTTCTCCATTATTTCCCCACCAGCGAATGCTAGTGGATCCCAAAACAAAGAACAACAAGATTGCCATGAATGAAGTTCCAGCATCAAGACCACCAGACATGACATAGTTATAGCGTTTCCACCACTCTGGTTTGTATCTATATGCCACAAACCCTGAGAGAAACCCAACAAATATCCAACTTGTGAAGTTCACTGCAGTTGCAGGAGGCATAACTGCTGTGGAACTCAACAATACAGGCATGTGAATGAGGCGTATCCATTTTTGACTTGGAAATGCCTTGTGAGCAAGCCACACTAGAAGCGGTGCTATGGCACCACCAAGGAAGAACCAATTCACATTGCTATATTCACCTTGGTCTCCAAAGATTTTGCGTGGCCCAAGAAGACCCCAGATAACAGATGCATCATAGAACACATGGTCCATTGGGCAAGTCCAAGGGCTATTAGGTGGCAGTTTCGAGACATCACACAGGTGAGGAACTGACCCCATCAACCACCATGCTGTTACTGTGTATACAATCACTGCTACGATGGTTCCCACCACCTGCAATGCACCCAGTGAGCCAAGTTTAGTTTTTCTAAACATAGAACTGGTTTTCAATTTGAAAAACATTAATCCTCCTTTGCTATATGTTGGATTAAGGAAAGTAATAAATAATTCATGGATTCAGAAAAGTAATAAACAATTGAGTTTTCGTATATCTTCCTATTTGTCTTTTTAATAATCTTATTATTAATTTATTTTATTAAACAAACAAATATATGCATTTGTTATCTTAAAAACATAAAATATATTTAACATTTCCTTCGTTTAGTAATATCGATTAAGAGGACTTATAAAAATAGAAGTTAAGAGGATTTAGAGTTGTTCTAAATAATTTAATCTGTATAAAAATTATATTGAATTTTACTCAGAATAATTAGTCGTGTCACTGAGGCAGTGTATTTACAATATTAACTATTGAAATGAAGAAAGTTAAAATCCATTCCATTAATTGTTTAGGGGGAAAAGGTTAAATGTTTCGTTAGTATTTTAAAGCGTCAGTTAATATGGAAAAAAATATATATTTTTCTTAAAAATGACAATTGGTTTGAAACAAAGGGAGTAAGATAATATAATTGAACATAAATAACCTGTGCCATAAACATTATTCTTGGCGGAATCTTCATATAGTGACCAAGTTTGAAGTCTTGCAAGAATGTTAGTGCTTGACTCATGCTGATGTAACCATACACCTTGAAGCACATGTTGGCTACAGGGCGCTCTGGATACATGTAACCAATGATGTATTCTGTTATGACGTTCAAACCTGGTTGCTGTTAAAGCAGCAAGAGAAAAACACTTAGAAAACAATCTTTATCATCAATGTAAAATCAACATGCATTTTTAAGTTAATTGTTTAACATACCTGATTTGTAGTGGCTGTAATTATGCCAATTGGAAGAGTAAAGGAAACGGAAATCGCACAAGATAGTAATACACCCCACCAAGGCAACTGAAACGATGCCTTGTAGTACTCACAAGTAAACAAGATAAGAGCAATGTTCACCACCAAGATTATGAGAAACCACCACGTGGGGACCGATTTGTACCTCTTCATAAGTCTTGTGTGTACGTCCATTCTTTTACTGCCCCCAAAGGCACTTTTGCTTTGCTTCCATATATCACTGCATTGGGGGGGGGGGGTTTGCAATTGTAAATGGAATTAAATTAACCTTTTGCGGTGGAAGCAAAGAGAGATAATAGAATTAGACAACAAATGGTATTTGGGAGATTTTGCTAAGTTCATTCAACATGAAAAGTAACATCCTTAATTATTTGGAAGAAACCAAAATACTAATATATTTAGAAAGAAAACATATATATTTGTTAAAACCTATTAAAGTTTTAGAGTAGTGTAGTTAGTACCTTCCATTAAAGAGAAGAACATGCATGACAGTAGCAGAAAGGGTAGCAAATCCAAGACCATATGTCATTGCAAAGAAAGTGCTGAGATGTACAGGCCCAATGTTGGAATAAGCATCTCTATTAAGATGGAAGTTGGAATCAACAATGCGGGAAATGTCATATACAGATCCATTTGCCATGAACAGCTTGCTTGAAAATAGTGGGAAAGACTTGGCATTATAGGTATTTCTCCAATAACTTATGGGTATCATTACATACATTATAAGAAGAAACCCAGCAGTAATATTGGCTGTGGCAAACCATGGGCTAGCTAGAGGGCTCCCAAGGTAAGAGGTAATTGTTGTCCAATCCAACCCAAAAGAACCAATTCCAAGACCCTTCATGCCAGAACCCAATTGTTGGACAAGTATAGACTTGGAGCCAATCCAACACACCCAAGACACTGTTGACAATATGTTGAAAATATAGGTTGGAAAGACACAATAAGCAAAACTAGAGAACAAGACAAGGATGAAAAATTGAGTTCGGGTTGTGCTGCCTTTTACTCTTTCTTCCTTCTCATGTAGAGCCCTGAATTAATTTAAACATGAATCAGCACGTTATATATATATATATTATGATGCTATTTAAAAAATGTTATAAGATTTTGTTTGTTAAAGTGAAATAGAGGTATAAATTAAATTACCCAAATAAGGAGACTTGAACCAGATTAGAAGGCCACCACATTTCCCCTGGCTCGACCAGATACTTTCTAAAAAGCCCAGCCCAACCAAAACCTAGCATCTGCACAAATGCAACAATTTATTAAGCATCACAGATATTAATATAGAGGTATTTGACCCCAAAAAAAATATTAATAGAGGTAGAAACAGTTTGTGTAGATGTCTGCTGTTTGTCGATAAGAAAAAAAGATTAATGGAATTTATCATTGAAAATCGAACCTGTCGATGAATACGGTTCTTGTTAGTTTATGAAAAGAAATTGTAAGCAATATATTAATAAAAAAAAAGGTGGAGGAAGAGTTTAACCTCCTAACAAAGGATGGATGATAGTAATTAATATTAAAAAGTATGGTAGAATAATTACATCCTAAATTTAGTGAGACAAAAATTGTAAAAATGAAAGAAAATTAAAAAAAAAAAAATAAGGGGGAACCTGCGTGGTGAGCATAATAAGGAAAGCAGGAAAAAAGGCTAGAGGCCTTCTATAGAGCAACTTGACAGCAGTCAAAATATGAGTGGCGTAAACGGTTCCAGCACCGGCATTGGCAAATATGGTTATCAAAACATGTTCCTTGACATTAAAAGGCCCTGGATTCAACGTGAACTCAAACCTCGTGTTCTTGAAGAACAAACGTGTTGGCAATGTTCTTGCCATTAGATGGCCAATGGGTACTACGGCAATTTGCACTGCTATTGGACCCACACTTAAAGGCTGCGTTCTGTACCAAAAGAATTGATTCACGAAAGACAATGCCACACATGCAATGATTCCCAGAACCCACATTCTGAATGTGAGTATAGGCATGTTCGGATCATCGGTTTTGGGCACCGTTAGCTCCACTTGCTTTATTGGACACTCGTCGTTAACCTCGTCCATAGCTATGTGCTGTCGTACAAAGATGCTAAACTATCAAAAGAAAACTCATTGAGGTTACAAATATAGCATTTGTTTTCTTTTCATTATATATAAAAATACAAGAGAGAGGTGCCCAACCTAAGAGGGTGACAACTATAGTAGAAGAGAGAGTGTAAAAAGCAGTGGATAAAGAATACTTGGAAGTAAATCCTAAACCCTAAACTCAAGAAAAATATTATCTTCCTTTGTTTGTTAAAGAAGTTAGTTTATTTAATTTTTTATGGATTGGGTTGTTTTTCAATTGTAGAATCTGTTGTTTTCAGTTGAGGGAAACAAGATCTTTCTGTTGTGTTTTGAATGTTGTTGAAGCCCAGGTCATTCAAAACAGCCAAAAACATCTATAAGTTGAAACATCAAATGTAGCTTTTATAGATCTCAGTTTAACAGCAAAGCAACTTTATTTTTCTTTTGACCATTGTAGTTATCCCTCCTACTCCTTCAACGTGCCTCACTTTCACTCACTTCAATAATCAAAAGACAAGGTTGATTTAATGAAAGTTGACGTCGGTGAAATGTTCTTAGAACGAAATAAGTTAACCAAGGTTTTCTCCTCGACCTCGAGTAAGCAAATTTCTTCTTAATAATAACTATTTTTATTATCAATGATAAATATTTTGAAATACTAAAAAGTAATAATCCCTTTAAAAACCAGTACAGTTTCTCTTACATTGAAAGATTATTATAAAATTTCAATAACATTTTCAAATATATTATAAATATTTTACAATTTAATAACTAATAAAATTTAAAACAAATAAATATTTAATTTAAAAAATAAATATCTGATTATATTAACTAATATTAAAGTAGATCTAATATCTATTAGTGCTAAAACTTGTACTCTCTCTGCAATAGGATTTAGATGCAAACAGTCGTAAAAACAATATTTGAGATAATTCTTCTTGAAGTCAATAATATGCTACAAAGCTTAGTGTCAAGTTTATTATAATTTCTTTAAAATGGGTTAAAGGAGTAGGCCAAGAAAATTTTTCAATATAATGGTATTTTATTTTATTTGTTAAATATATTTTTCATTACATTTGCTCGATTTGGAATAATAAAAAAAAAAAGAGTGGATTTATGTTAAAAATGTAATGCAAAAACTCTCATTTTTTTCAAAAACGAATATTTCAACCTTAAGGAAGAATAATTATATATTGCATTCTTAGATGATTTAACTAAACTTTGCTTACGAAGTGTTATAAATAAATTTCACAAAATTTCCCAACTGCATAGGAGATAAGGGATAAGTAATTCCCTGTGATATTTTACGTCATAGAAAACCAAAGAATAATGCACGATTTTAGAGGTTCTAGGTGTTTTCATGATTTGGTATGAGCATGAGAATTTGATTACTCTATATAAAAATGTTTACTGTTTGTTATGTTCAGCTTTTAATAGAGTTTTATTATTAAGAAGAGTTTGTCAATTTAAGATCTTAAATGTATTTGGTACTTTAACATTACAATAAAATCGATAATTTTCAAACTTATAATAACAGTTTGTTAAAAAATAATAATAATACTTATTAATAATAAATTTAAGGAAAGGTCAATAATTACACTATCTTATTTACATTATTTTAAACTTTAGAGATTGATTGGAACATTTAAAATATTAAGAAAGAAATTTATTATTAAATCTTACAAAATGTGGACAACCAATGAGAATTATAACGATGAAGTTTATCTCGATCAAGTGTTTTTTTAATTAGACAAAACCATTTATATTATTTTTAAATAAATTACTTATAAAATTTTCAAAAAAAACCCATGCTTCCTAGGAGTTGACATCTAGCTTTATTATGTTGCAAGGTAGCTCAGATTGACTTATCGGCCACTACATCAGAAAAGATTTGATTACGAATGAAAAAGACAAACAAGATATGAATTTTAATAATACACAAAGGGTTAAAATCATACAATTTCCAAAAACTATAGCAAGTTACCATATGCGTTCAAAATCTTTACGTTGTTGATGTTTGTATTTCATTTCTTTCCTTTCTCAAAGAAAAGAAAAACATTTTTTTGTCTAGCAGTGATTTAACTCAAATACTTGTAATAATATTTGACAAACGACCTTATATTTATACAATTTTTGTGTTATAATTTGAAATTTTTTGGCTTCCAATCATTAAATTTTGTTTAAAACGATACCTTTTGAAATATAAAATTTAATATTTAATATATTTATAACAATTGACATATATTGACGTCATTTAGACTTATAAAACGATTATAATAAATTCAACATTGTATATAATTATTTATATTGAAAATTAATCATTAATAAAAATATAAACTCAATCCTTTTAAACTTCATATAAAAAAGGACTTTGTTAGTATACACTATTTTTATAAAAATATATTTTAATAAGCTGTAACTATAATTTCTTTAAAATACACTAAAAGCATAATTTACCAACATATTTTATCTAAGTGTATATTATTATTCATAGTTGCTAATATATACACTTATTTTTTAGAAGTATATGTTCCCTAGTAATACTTCAATTTTTTTTTTAAATACACTTAAGATATAAATTGCTAAAATACTCCTATAAAAAATTATTTATAAACTTACAACTTGCTGAAAATAAATAAACCAAGCATATTTTCACTATTTTTAATTTCCAAAAATAAGCAATTAGGTACCAAAATAAATATGTTTTGCTTTCAAAATGCATGAAAATGAAAACAATTTCAAAAACAAAAAATAAACGACACCTTAATCGGAAAAGTGTTATTACTTAGGTGGGGATACATTAATTACTTTGGTAGAAAGATATTAAGATGATGAAGTTCACATAATTTTAAGGATAATAATAAAAATTACGGACAATTTTTTTTTTACAATCAACTGCATTTTTTAATCCCTGTTAATTATTTAAGGGGTTCTGTAGACAAAGGGAAATGTTACAAGAGTAGTCATTTTCAAAATTAAAAAAGCAAATTTAATAGTGTTCTTGAGGTTCTTCAGAAAGAGTAGCGAGAGAATAAAAAGTTCAAAGATAATTTTTCCTACTATTCGTTACAATAATTTTTGAGAGACGCATGTTAAACACTTAAACCAACAATAAAAAAGGTGTTAACGCAATTAATTGATCCCACGAAAAACTCAAACTTACAGTTACTAATTCAATCGAATGCTAAAATAACATCGATTCCAGAATCAATTCAGTAAAAGTTCAACCATTTAGAATGTGATCTCTTCACTTACCCTTAGAAAAATAAGCATTCTGGTCAAGCGATAAATGGTTCGAAGACAATCAAAAGACATGCGAGTTTGCAGAGCCTAAGAGTAAAAGATCTCGTGACTTGAGTCAAAAAAACGACGACATTCGCAATTGTTGATAACATCCTCACATTAGCCACCATATTATCAACTCAAAATCAACAAATAAGCAGTGGCAAGTTTAAGCAACAGACCTTGGAATAATAAGCAATAGCCCTTGCAGCTCCAGTGCTTATTTTAGATGTAGAGGAGAAATCTGGTAGCCTAAGATAATATATATTTTTATGATAATATTGTAAACCAGTTTGCTATTTGCCTGTCATGATAATGATGTCTCTATTTTGTCATGAAGGTTGACAACTAAGTTATGTGCATCATCAAGCAGTTTCCAAATATCAAGCTGTCCTGACATGCTATTGCATTCCTTAATGATCTCATCCATACTGCTGTACTTCTCAATGATCAATTTCCTTCTCTGCAATACTGAAGCTGCAATTGCATAGAGCAATAAATCATCTGTTGGTGGAGCACGCTGCCTAATTCTGCTCCATGCAGATTTCCCAATACCTGCCCTGATTGCTGCTTGATCTGCCCACATTACTTCCCATAGGCAAAGAGTCTGTTCAAATGTCAATTCCCTTCGAAACATCACCACCACCATCCTATAGACAAAAAAGCAATCCTCAGCTTGAAGCTTCTCCAAATGCCTAAAGAGGTGGGCATCCTTAAACTTGATTATTTTTGCAACTATATCCAGCTGTCTACGAATACCCACCTCATCAAGCCTAAAATTTTGCCGTGCCTTCTTCATGAATCCAACAAAACACCAGAAAGCCTCATGATCCTCTGATATAACACTAAGTATAGGAGATAGCAGGTCACTCATACCCTGGCAGTAGCCAATTTCGGAGTCATATAGTGCATACGCTTCTAGAATAGCAACTAGTCGTGCAGCATGGAAGATTCTGCCAGCCTCTAGGTGACCATAATCCTTCAAGCCAACAACCTCAGCAGTACGACGAGCCCTACTGTCTGATACCACAGCTTGAGAGGGGTAGTATGCCATCCATTCTGCATTGGCACGTACCGCATCAAGTCGGATTATCCGTTGCCAGGTGGAAAAATCTTCTGAGGTTGGTAACTTTGACAAGACTTTTTCTTGGGGTGGAGAATAGGCTTCCTCTGAATCTTTGTTGGGATTTTTATCTTCCTGAACATCATCAGAAGGAACTGTTTGAATTACTTCAGGACCTTCTGACGAGTCTGAATCAGAGGAATCAGTATCCAGTGTAGAGACATCAGTGTTGTTGACATTAGCAACATCATCTCCTTCCAACAGGGAACTGGTTGGATTATCTGAATGTTCAACATCAGGGCTCCTATCTTCACTAGAAAGAGATTCCCTAGCACTGGCTGCATCATCAGAACTAGAAGAACCTGAATCTTTAAAAAGAGTTCCATCGTCTCCTTCGTAGCTGATTTCACCAACTTCATTTAACTTGTTGCCTTCATTGCTTTGCTTGAAGAGTTTCCGGCATTGCCTGCGAAGTTTCTCGTATTGCTTTCTGCGTATAAATATTTTCCCCATAAAATCAATATTATGTTAGCATTAAAAATAAAGGATATAAATCTGAAGTATAGGGAAACACAATGGATAGAGCACGAATAAAAAAATAAATCAATCACTTCGAGATTAAATCATTAAACTAGCATGCCCACCTATTTTGGATTCTTTTAACATCTCTTTCGTCTCTGGTGCTGTCCAAGTCATATCTGTTTATAAGAACAAGTATAATCAGTAGCCATATAAATGTTTTTTTAATTGAACAACTAAATATGTGCATAAAAAGAAAGTAAATAAAAAGCGAACCAATTCTAAGTTGGGCTGGAACGAGAACCTAGATGGGAAAGGGGGGGGGTTTACAAAAAAAAATACTTTGATGTAGATGTTATACTTTTTGAAATGTAGGGAAGATATCTTTAGTTAATTGTTCAAGGCTAATTTCTTTAAAGCAAATAAATTAACGAAATAAATATATATTTTTTCATAGTCAATGTGCTCAAAGAAGTTAATTATCTATTAATTCCTGACTCTAAATATTCTTAAATAAAGACAGAACAAGGCAATTGTTATCCTTCATAATGTGTGTGTATATATATATACCATGGAGCAAAACACCAGATTGAGCCATTAATTTAAAAGATAAATAGGATTCATCGTAAGTAAGCAAATAAATAAATCGTAAAGATCATCAGAAGACGAATAGCTTACGCTCCAAGCAGGAATGGCCAAACCTCAGCCCTAATACTAGGATCAACACCCTGCATCAGATATTGATAATGTAATCGATGCTGGAAAGAAACATGAGAAACACAATTTTAAAATACAAATAAAAGAATTGGTAAACTCACTCCACTGCGCACTCTTTTAAGGAGCTTAATTCCACCATCACAGAGTCTACCATCTTCTGTAAAGAAGCTTTTCCATTGATGAGGAGAAAGGGCATTTTTTCGCTTCCTATGTGACCATGGCGATTTAAGCCGACCCCTAAATATAAAAGCATAAGAAAAAGAAAATCAATTACTATTTCCAATACATAAACAAGCTTTAGAATAGAGAATAAGCATTCAACAATGATGAGAGCTGCAAAAAAGTACACGCAGGCAATTGTGTCCAAAAAGAAGTACACAAAACGATATTCTTCCATATTGAAAACGTAAACAGCACTGCTCTAGCAGAAACCAGGAACATGTATAAGCCAGTTATCGTTTTTCTTCTTTCCCAATTGAAGAACTTGACAAGCATCTCCAAATTTTAGCATTTTAGAAAATCTAGATGGAATACAGTTATCTTGTCAGAGATTCCACACATTTACTCTCTTAGTGTTTGTTGATTTTTGAGAGAAATGCTTTATGTAAAACTGTCTTAACTCCTTAATGATAGAGCCTTAAATGCATCCAGTGCCACATCCATTCAACTTGTGCAACTAACATTGACTTTATATGATGCTAAACAATAGTCTAAATTTATGATTGAAACTCCTATCAGTAGTGTAACCTCAGCATATTTCTTTTTATCAATTTTTAGTATAACTTGATTTTTGTGAAGGAAGGAGGTAGGAACCCATGTTCTCTACGTTTATAGGAGCGTGAAGATATTGCGAAAAAGAAGCGAACATAAACCATTAAGATTGCAATTTAACATAAATCAACGAAAGCAATCATAACTGGTGATCACGTTGCTTGATTTGAAATGGATCAGAGTAGAGCTGAAAAAGAGAATTAATTTATTCAACTATTTGAACAGTGAAGGGAAAATGGGGAGAGATCTGGCACGAAATAACACACACAGAGCAATTGAAGAATCTGAGTGGAAACGCAGCGTCTAGAGGAGAGGAACTCACCGATCAGAGGGTGAACGAGAGGAAGAAGCCGGTGAGGAAGAGGTAACAACAAATAGAACCGAACGCAAATGGGTCCACGAGGACGTCGTTGGAGAAGAAGGAGGAGAGGAATTCGAAGATGGATTACGACTTCGTCTACGAGTACGATGATTCATCTATAATAACAATTCCTATCTATATAATAAATAATTAACAAATATAACTGTACACATACAACCTTTCCCTTTTGGCTTAGTGAAACAGAATCAGAGTTAAGGTTATCGGAAGCTCTAATGTTTTTTCCGTTTTACCTACTGGCACCGTAGAAAATCACAGCCACAAGGGCCACGCCGGCGAGGGCGGTGAACAGAACCACCGGAGTGGAGGGCGACGCCGCGGCGGCCATTAACGAGAACGTGCACCTGGCAGCGCCACCGGCGGAGAGAATGGTGGTGTCGCTGTTGGTGTTGGTGTTGGTGTTGGTGTTGATGTTAAAGTGGGAGGATGTGAACATGGAGGATGGAGGAGGAAGAGGAGAGAGATGGAAATTACGGCGATGCCCTTTCTCTCTTATTCATACTCTGTTTCTTTGTGGTTAAGTGGAACGAACAGAGGAAAGGCGAGTTGTGTTGGGTTTTTGTCTCTGTTTGGTGACAAGACAAGAGATAGACGGATTGGAGATGAAAGGACTCTGTAATAATACAATCATAACATGTTACCCATACAATACAATTCTTAATCATTGTTTATATCATCTCCACTCACTATTCAATTTTTAAATCGTTTAAATAACGATCCAAACATTAAATTTACATTGGAAAATTACGTGTAAGATATATTTTGAGTTATAAAATACTAATTTATTCTTCATTTTAAAATAATGGTCAAAGGTTGAGATATACTCTTGCTAATATATTGAATACGGAAATAAATATATATAATTTAAATGCGGTATTATAAATCTAAACATATAGTGTACTCAATTAAATTTGGTATTCTTCTTTGTACACATACTTTTTTTAATGAAAATTCTAAATTATACGAAAATAGTAAGAAAAGTAAATTGTTAACACTATCTTTCAAAGCTTCTATTAAAGTTAAATTTAATACTCACATCAGTTAAGATGATTTTTTTTATTATATAAATTATAATTTTAATAAAATTATCATAACTGCTGAGTTTCAAATGATAGAATAATACTAATTTATTATTTTCAATAGTTCTTAATATTCCTACTTAATCTTAAAATTCTAAATTAATGCAAGAAGCATTAATTGAACTTTAATAAGCTCCGTTAAAGTACTTAAGGAACTATTTTTGTTGAAAACTAAAAAATTAAAACTACCATTATCAAGATCAAAACTACTATTATCTTTTATATTGTAAGGCAAAGAAAGAATCCTAAGGACACAAATACCTAAACTACATAAATTTTGCATTTATCATTTAATAATACACTATAAAATTAATTTTTTTTTTGTCCATCTAAACTATTTCATCCTTTGTTTCGATAAGGAATAGAGAATATCCTATGAAATTTTTTCCACAAAGATTTTGCACCAACACAACGTAAACTACATTAGTTGTGAATAAGTGGTGGCAAAAATCAAGTTTAAGGCCAACAACTTCAAACAAATGGATATTTATGTGCAAATGGAACTACCAAAAAGAAATCACCATTTTGAAAGGTGAAGAAGATGATGATGATGACGAAGTCAATGGTTTAACTAAAAAAAAGTCTTAACTATCTCCCAATTAATTGTTAAAAAAGGTTAAAGTTTTTAATTCAATGAAACTAAAATCTATTGAAAAAATGATCCAAAAATGATCATTACTATCAAAACAGTTAATACTACATAGGTCATGATCAAAAAGAGAACAAAGATCACTTGTTGCAAAAAAAAAATGTCTTCAAAAGCAATAGACAACTCTCAAACATCTTGAAGTGTTTGCTTTTACCGATACAATTCCAACACCAAACACTTACTTCACCTCCACAAATTCATCATTATTATCTCTTTCCATTGAATAAAACTTAAGAAGACCAACTGCCCAAAATATTGTTTGGAGCAAATAATGCCCAATCCTTATTTGTAAATGAAAAATTATTAAACTTCCTTCACTTTTTCATTAAATCATTGATGCATAAGAAGTGTTGAAAAGGTTGAGGTAGTGTTTGAATAGAATGAATGAATGAAAAAGTTCATCAAGCTTTTGAATAAACATTAGGGAGATGCATCATTAGACTGTCTACTAGTTTACTTATTGCTCTAGATTATCTGATTTCACATCCTTCACTTTTTATTCCTAATAAAGGCAAAAAAGTTAAACAATACTACACTCAACACTCTATGAAATCATACCATATTTATTAACTATTAACAAATAAAGGTTGCTTTGGTCTAAGCTCGATGCTCACGAAACTAATGTCAAACTTGTCACAATTAACTATATGGCTTGAATGATGGTTGAAGTGTCTTCTTCTCGCCTTTGTAGATAAACTAACTATAGATTTTTACTCTTCTCTCTATACATTTTATTCTATTCATTCTTTTAATTATTTTGTTTGTACTTTACCACTTATAAAAATCTACAAATGTTTTTATCTTGTTAGTTTTTGTAGCTAATATTTTCTTTTTGTTATTATTCTCTAGCTACCACAAATTGTACATATAAAATATATTTGTGTTTGTTCCTATGCATCTCCATCATCAATTCTTATCACCCTCAAACTCCAATCGTTTGTTGGAGGCAATTTTTGGAAGTTAGAGTTGATCATATAAAGCAACTCTCTCACAACCAACAAATTGTCACTAAAGACTTATTTGCTCATGTTTTAAAGTTGGAGTCTCTCATCTTACATAGACAATAACGACATATTCTTAAGGAATCTTTAAAGGAGAAAAAATATATAATTTTTTCTTTAATGTGATCTTTCTTTTCAACAGTAATTTATGAATATCCACATGATACATCAATAAAATATTCTCTGACTCTCATATCTATTGATCTAATAATCATACATATAAAGTTGATTCATACTATTTTCATATAGCTTATAACAATTACTATTTTTGCTCTAATTTAAAATATTTTGATAATTTAGGACTTTGATAAAGACAATAGTTTCAATATAAGTATTCTCTTGTAACGATTACTTTGATATAAAGACTAATTAGCTTTGATGTATTGTTTATCTAACATGATCAAATATTATTCATTAAAGAATAAAAAAAGTTGTCATAGTAAAAATAGGAAAGATTATTAATGCAAAGTTGTCTATGTTTTGATGAATGAAAAGCATTTTAACTAAGATGAACTTTCTAGTAATTTGCTTGTTTAAATATACTTGTAGCATTGGTAAGACAATACGACTAAACAATTAGTAAAAATCATATTTATAAGATGACATAAGATCAAATTAGTTAAACAATTCATGTCATTTATAAGATGATTTAGAAGACACTTCACATATTAAGACTTATTCAAAAACAAGTTAGTTCAAGTAAAAATTTGCATGTACAAAAATTGAAGTATTCAAAATAAATTTAAAATAATACTAAAACTTAAGAGTTGTTATTAAACATAAAACTATTATACATAATTTTCCTACTAGAGAAACATTAGTCTTCAGATTTCTGCTCTGAAACGGTGACATTCTTCTTACTGTTGCTGACGTGGCCTAACGTGAGAAGGGTACCTGCAAAAGGCACTCTGATGCTAAAGTCAGGATTTGGTTCTGAGTAATAAATGTTATTTAATATTGAAAAGTCAATATTTTACCTATACTTCTTACCTTTCTTTTATAGGTATTGTTATGGGCTAATGGGCTTGCTAAGTCAGCCTTGGTTTTAGCCCTTTAATTAAAGTAAATAATATTCTGATTATTACTCTCAATTGAGTTAATTACCTTCTAACCTAACAAGAGATGTTCGGTTATATTAGACCGAAGGGATACTCGGTTTCCTTCTTCTACGAGTAGGACCGAATAAAGCCTTATTCAGTACACATAATATTACGTTTATTTATAAAAAATAAAAATAAAATTTTCTTCTCATCCCTACAACTTCCACAAAAAAAAAAAATAAGTATTTAAAAGATAAGAAGTGTTTAGACATATAAAAGTCTTTACACACATCGTAAAACTGTTTAATAAATAAATCTTGTAAGACTAATGGACATGATAGTGTTTAACATAAATCTTGAGTACAATATAAAAAAAAAGTTATTGTAGAGTATATTTTTAATTTTGAAAATATTTGAAGTTAATAATATTTCATATAATGCAGGAAAAAATACTACAAAATAGAATTAAGATGTCTTTTAAAATTAATCTTAACTATTTTTATTAAAATTCTGAAAATCTAATTATTATATTATAAAACAAATAAATACTAAACAATTTTCTTTCCTATTCTTTTCACAGTTTCACTTCTTTCACCGCATCGAATCGACGGGACGGGGGATTCTCTTCTATAAAGATTGAATTAGCTTTATATATTTTTTATTATTCTATTTTGTTTTATAAAATTAATCTTCTACGTTTAGGATATTATTCCACTGTTTTGCAGAACTTCTCTTTTTCTATCTTTCTTTTTTTAATGTTTGTTCATTTCTCAAAATTTGCAATTAATGCTAGATCAATTTATATTTGCAGATCGTTGGGTCATCATTTGTTTGTTGTGGGTAAAGAAATTTTACTACTATCCCATTAACATCCCAATTTTTATTTATTGCAGGCTTTCTTCTAACCCTTTTGGGATTAGTATCTGATCTAAACCTCTTGTTGTGTGCTTTCCTCAGTCCTCTGTAACTGAGATTTTATTGTTTAATTTTTCAGAGCTGCGACGAGTTTAGTTTGAAATTGTTGACAAATTAATGGGGGAAATGATAGTGCCCCGTTTGTATTGTTGTTGTAATTGTAGAAACCAAGTGTCACATCACGATGATATAATTGCTAAAACCTTTCAGGTTCGTGTATCGTTCTTTTTTTATTATAATTCTTTTTGGGTTTATAAATTTGTGGAGTTTGGATGAGAATGCTAATTATTCTTAGATGATGGAATTTCAGGCGCTTTATTTTCTGGGTAGTTTGCTATCCTTCTAGTCCTAATAAAATGGTACTAGAAAATCTCGTCTTGGTTGTGCTTTGTTTTATTTTTGCTTTCCATCTTCAAACCTTGCTCCTCCATTTCTCAAGATTAAGTTGTATTGCGTTAAATAAGGGTTAAATGAAAATTTTAGGATTTTTTTTTGTTTTGTTTTGTGCGGGATGGAGTGGAAGTCAAGTTTTGCAAATGGAGGAAAGCAGGGTACGCTTGTTTTTTCAGTCATCATTGTGAGTGGATCCTGCTTCCAAAGCCAAGCATGTACATTTATTAAAAGGTGTTTGGTCTTACAGGGAGTTTATTTGGGGTTATGGAAATAGTTTAAGGAATTAAGCGCCTATTCAATAAGTTATTTTGAAATTATATTTATGACATAAATTTAACCTCGAAACTTTTTGAAATAAGTTAGAAATAATTGTTTTAGTAAGTTATACCAAGAAACTTAAAAGAAAAAGCTAAAAAGAGTCTATGAAAGTCATAAGTTATTTCTATAGGTAACTGCAAACTCTTCTAAATGGGCAATGAGACTACTATAAGCCCTTCTTAACTTATTTTGATAAGTTTATAGGTAAAACTTATCAAATAAGCTCTTAAGTTATTCGAATAAGTCTTATGGTCAAATTTATGGTTTGAGCTCTTCGTGTGTGACTGGGTGTACAAGTTTATGTAGCAAATGTTTGATTAAGGAATGCAGACGGTGTTCAAATTTGTGAAGTAAATAACATTTTGCTTTTTATTTTATGGTTGAAAGTTGGACTTCTCATTCTTTTTCTCTATATTAGATCGATACTACATACAGATATTGATGAATTTATTATGTATCCAAGTTCAATGCTGATTCATTGTAATAATAGATGAAAATGCCTAGTTCTAGGGGGTAGTGAGTTTCATTGATACCTGATTTATATGTTGGCAAGTGTTAAGAGTGAGGCTTGTGGTAATTGCGGCAATTCAGGTTGTGTATGCTGAAGACACATTTTTACCATCAATTTGCTGAAAAGGGCGTTTTCATATTTGAACTTTTACGTGTTCTTTAACCTTGGGTTTTTGGTTGATGAAACTTGCCTTTGTTTTAAGAGGAATATAAGTTTTTCCCGATCTTAGTCTGATATTCCTTTCATGCAAAATTTTATGAGCAGGGAAGAAATGGCCGAGGTTTTCTGTTCTCCCATGCAGTGAATATTGTGGTAGGTCCAAAAGAAGACAGGCATCTCACGACTGGCCTCCACACTGTTGCTGATGTTTATTGTGGTGACTGCCATGAAGTGTTGGGTTGGAAATATGAAAAAGCTTATGAAGCATCACAGAAGTACAAGGAAGGAAAATTCATACTTGAAAAATCAAAAATTGTAAAGGAAAACTGGTAGCATTCCCTTATAATTCTCTTTATTCCATTCATTCCAGTCTCGATGTTTGTTCATTCATACTTTTATAATGTACAGGAGGGTCTTGTCTTACCTTTCTAAAATTTGTCATTGTCTCTTAAATTTCCTTATTAATATTACTTGGAATTGCTTGAAGTGAGGTTGTAAGATAAGCATTAAGCTGTTTATTCCCAGTTCGTAAAATTGTGTATTCCTTGACTAATAGCTCATCTTGTTTCCCATTTTTAAAATTGGAAGTTTGTCTAGACTGTAACTCTTATTATATGATGAATTTTATATATGTAATGTTATTATGTCTATATAAGAAGCTACTGCATTTCTATAGTTGATCCAATTATGTTGGATATCCAATATTTGCTCATGTTATAAATGACTCGTATGCTTTATTCTAATCAAATTAGTCAAACTGTCCAGAAAAGAATATATCTCGTCTGTTCTTTTGTGAGCTTTATCACTAGCAAGAAACACATGAACCCCATCTCTATCTTCTATCCAACTGCATCCTGGACTCTTCTGCATTCCCATATCCTTCAATAATTGTCTAGTTTGGGCAAGATAATACCATTTCCCTGCAGAAGCATACAAGTTTGCTAACATAACATAGTTTCCAGTGTTATAAGGCTCCAATTCTATGAGCCTTTTTGCTGCAATTTCACCTAAGGCTACGTCATTATGAATAAAACAACCACCAAGCAGAGCACTCCAGGTCACTGCATCAGCTTCCATTGGCATGTTCTTGATAAGTTCATATGCTTCGTCAAGCTTGCCTGCACGACTCAAGAGGTCAACCATACATGTGTAATGCTTCAATGTGGGCGTCACATTGTAAGTTACCATCAAATCTAAGCATTCATGGCCAATCTCAATTGATCCAGCATGAACACAGGAAGAAAGAACTGATAGGAAAGTCACATGGTCTGGTTTAACTTTGCCAGCTAACATTTTGTGAAAAAGGGCAATTCCTTCTTCCCCATGTCCATGCATGGCATATGCAGTGAGCATAGCATTGTGGGACACCACATTCGGATTCGATATCCTGTTATAGGCATGATAGCAGTGCCTAATATCCCCACATTTTGCATACATGTCTACCAGAGCAGCTCCAATGTGAACATCTGAGTCATGCCCGGTTCTTATGGAATACGCATGGACCTGCTTTCCCCGTTGGATTGTAGCCAACTTCGAACATGCTGCTAAAATTATTCCAATTGTGTATATGTCAGGCCTTAAACTTTCAATCTGCATTTCAGAGAACAATTTCATTGCTGAATCATACCGTTTATGTTCCACATAGCCAGCTATAATACCATTACATGTATACACGTTTGGTTCAAAACCATCCCCTTTCATTTTCTGGAGAAGTTCTCCAATCTTTTCAGTTTGATCAATGTGGGCATACCCTGATATCAAAGCATTCCAAGTTGGAACATCTCTTTCACTTACATCATCAAATGCCATTTGAGCAGCTACTATGTCCTGGCATTTTGAGTACATTTCTACCAAAGCTCCACCCACAAAACTATTGGACTGCATACCTTTGACAATGGCCAGGGAATGAATCTCTTTCCCTCGTCGAATAGAAACCATATCAGTGCAGCCAGTAAGGACACTTCCAAGAGTGAAAGAGTCCGGTTCAATCCCTTCCTTCAGCAAATCTTGAAACAAGCTAAAGGCTTCATCAAGCAGGAAACTGTCCACATACCCTGATATCATTGCATTCCATGATATTCTATCCCTCTTTACCCCTTCTTGATACATCTGATCAAACAACTCCTTGGCCCTCAAGACATTGCCGTTTTCACAATAACCAACTATCATAGTATTGTAAGCTGCGGCACATTTCCTGGAAAACTTGGTAAACACTTTGAAAGCACTTTTCATATCACCACACCTCCTATACATATCCACTAACCCATTCACAACAAAAGCATTGGAGAAGAACTCATGTCTAACAACATAGCCATGCAGCTCTTTCCCAAGGCTTAGGCATCGCATCCTCGCACAAGCCGGAAGAACACTCGCCAGCGTTCGAGCATTCGGTCTCATCCCTGCATCTACTACCATTCTTGCAAGTAGTTCAATTGACTCAACATCATAACCGTTTTGCGCGAATCCGCCGATAACCGCACTCCAAGAAACAAGATTGGGTGCTAAACCACTCTCCCCCGCAGACATATTTTGCAAGAGATCTAATGCCTCATATACCAACCCATTAGCAACACAAGCAGTGATAATAGAATTCCACGAGACACAATCCCTTTGGGGCATTCTTTCTAGAACTTTCTTAGCCTCACCTAAGCTCCCACATTTACCATACATATCTATCAAAGCATTGCCCACATAAACATTCTTAAAAACCTCACGTTTCAACACCAACCCATGTAATTGCCTACCCAACCCCAAATCACCACCAAGGCCAAAACAAATCTTCAACACCACAGGGAACACGAAAAACTCCATTTCCTCTGGCACCCCTTCGTAAAGCAGTTGTTCAAATAAAGAAAACGCTTCCTCAAAGAGCCCCAGCTCAACGTGAACACGCAGGAGTGCGGTCCAAGAATGCAAGTTTTTAAGAGGCATTGTGTCGAACACGTGGCACGCGTTCTCAAGAGAGCCGTTACTGGCGTACATTTGTAGCAACTTGGTTGCAACGAACTGGTGGTCGTGAAAACCGGATTTGATGGCGTGGGCGTGAACCTGTTTTCCCAAAGTGGGGGACCAACAACATTCGAGAATCGAAGCGTAGGTTGTGGAACTTGGTGGGTCCTCGTAGAGGAGGGTCACGTGAGGGTGGTGGTGACGGGTGAGGCTTAGTGGTTTCGTTCGGTTGGTGGACGCGCGAATTGTTGGGTTTGGGAGTGGGTGAGTGAGGAGTTCCAGAAGCACAGCCTGCATGTTGAGATGATACAAACAATACAACACGCACCAAAACAACACTCTTTCATGGAGGAGACACAAAACTCACCCCTTTTCTTGGTTTTTTCTGAGCAGTATGAGCGTAGACACCACTACACAGTACTATATACTGTGTCGAGTGATCTTGTTATGTTGCTCATGCTATATTTATTCTATCCGCATTTAAATCACTTACAGACAAAGCGTAGAGTGATCTTGTGGTCCTATATATTGGCTCGACTTAAAATCGCTCATCTAACCAAGGTTATGGTCCTTTGTTTCAGCTTTTTAAAAAAGTGATTTTAAGGATTTATATGTAAAAGGGGATTTATTTTAATCTTCTTCTTTTTTTTTTAATAAATATCAGAAGTTGCATATTCTTTGTTACCATTATAAAAAGTACATTTTTAGAGTGCAGTTATAATTTCAGCTTTTTTTTGTCAAAGCTGTTCAAAACTTTTTAAAATAAGCTAAAATCAGACTAATTTCCACTTCTGATTTACCAATAATCTTAAACAAATAATCTAAAAAATTAAAGTGATTATTATAAAAAATGGCTTTATCGAGCAAAAATCTTAAAAATAAACGGGCCCATAATTGATGGTAACAATCTAGCGTAACCATATTGAAGTCCTTAGCTTCTCGAGCTCATTATTTTCTGTCACGACTATCTTTGCAAAGTCCTTTTTATGATTCAGTTTGTTATGCCTTCCCTCTTACGAAGCTATGTACAAATGTAAATATCATTATTTCTTCCTAAATCCTGAAGTTGTTATCAATGATAAACTTCTTTCGGTTGCTTTGATTTAAAAAAGGGTATTTGACAAATGAAAGCTGATTTTAATCACATTGATTGTTCTTTTGCTAATGATTTGACATCACATTTCACCTCTAAACTGTGTCCAGAGAGGAAGGGATGCTAAAAAAAATCATTTTCTCAGCCTGCATTTTGGTTTTTGCTAATTGATTTTTTACGTCATAACAGCCAATGCTGCCCCCAACAGCTCAGAATTATAGATTTTACTTATAGTCAAAATAACTGACAGAACTAAACATTCATTTACATAAAGATACAGAGGCCTTGGACGTTTACGCTTTAGGCCATAAAAAATAAAAAAAAACCTTTTATTAGTAAATCTACTAAAGAAAAATTTATTAAGCATCAACAAGATTAAGCACTCATCCTGCACCTTGCAACTATTGTCACCAATGAATCAATCCTGCCCTTATTGACACAACTCTTCAGTTCATAAATGCCTTCGTTGACTTTAAGGTCTGATATAACAATAATATCAAACCTTAAAGTAGTTATAATATCAATATAAGCGATGTTTGTTCGTCCGGAAAATTATGAATGCTGGTTCAGTTTGTTCAGTTGCAGCATAAAATGAGGCCAAGATATTAACTATATTTGCTTTAATCATAATTTGATTTTCTCTTACATACACTTTAATCTCTTTGATCCAAGTTACTGTCAGTGAAAAGAAGCATGGCTTTCATTTCATAGCAAGAAAATTAGATAATTAACAAGCATTTTACAGTCAAGAATAAAATGTCTAATATTCTAAAACTAGGATGATCTTGTATTATATTCCCAAGACATAGATGATGCTTGTGTTAGTTGCTAACTTATACTCTGAGATTAACTTCTTTGATTCCATTATGTGCTTTTGTATTCAGATTTGGGGTTTATCTTTCTGGGATATTATCGGTGGTTGCTATCAAATTTGAATTCTCCATTATAATTATCATTGTCATTCAAAGCAAAAGCAAATATTGTTTTGTGCTATTATTAACACGTTTTCTTTTCTTTCGAAGTCGCATGAAGAGCCTAGAAGGTTTCGGTTAAGGTGATTCCAAACTAGCAAGATATAGTGGATTTGTCCCAGACTTAGATGCTGACATTGTTTCTTCAACAGAAATGAATAATGTTAAGTGATTCATATAGGGATCAAATTGTTAGTGCTAAATTTAGGAATTAGTATATATTAATAATATTTATTTATTTTTTATACAAGTTGTCGGCTTCTAAGTACTCCAACAAATGTTGTTTGATGTATACATATTTTTATCAACTAAATCATGTTAACTTGTATTCATCATATATTATTACCTTCCATTGGTTTCTAAACCATTTAGGCCAGTAACTGCATGCTCAAATAGGAAATTAATAACGGAAAAAAAAAAATTAAATACATAATTCCACCAGCACAAAATTTTTTTTTTGGTAATTTTCTATCTAAAAGTAATTTTACTTTATCTTGTCCAAACAAGATCAACCCTTTTCTATTTACTTCTAAAATATCACGTCCAAACACAAATTAATTATACTAAAATCAATTCTTCTAAGCTTTAAACCAAATGGGCTCATAACATCCATTCATGTCTATTATACTATTTAACGAAAACAGGACTAATTTCCACAAAGCATGAAAGCAAATCCACCATACTCATTTGGCATGAACTAATGTAAAATTCTACAAGGAAAAAACAATAATAGAAGACAAGACATCCTTTGCTGAATAAAACATCGTCATCGAGTTCATCGAATGTTTATGAGGAAATATAGCTGACTGCAATAGCTGATCAAAATGACATGGTGATGATTATTTTAGTGAAAATAACCAAGAACCTGTCCACCTACGTTCCTTTTAATGGCTTCTTCATGATCCACAATACCATCAGGAGTTGTGACCACAACATAACCCCACTGCACAAAGAGAAAGAGAATGGCATGATTATCCTTTTCAATTTTTCTTTTCTCTTTATGGTCTTGAAACAAATTTAAAAAGCTAGCATCCGAAACAAACAGCATTTGGCATTCTTATATAAATTTTTAAATTTTATGAATGCTAAACATAAAAAACTAACCAACCTGATGTGTTGGAAGAGTACGCAATCTGTAGGATTCAATATCCCTTGCCTTGATGTCTTGTCGGTATGTAAGGGCCTTGCAATCGTTTATCCTACCATGCAGTTCAACTGTTATCCTCCCCACTCTATGCGGATCATAGACTTGAAAGTCTTTGATATATCCTATCAGGAGTTACCAAATTAGCTACAATTGTGCATTGTAGTGTTATCAGAACGTTAGAGGACCCTAGTTAAGTTTCGGGTTTTTCGTTTTCATCCTTCTAGGTAAGGAGATATTTCACATGCTGAACGTAAGATGTTCCTCTAAACGATAACTTTTGGAAAAAAAAATTTACCAGACCGGCGATGGAAGTCCTCTAAACACAAATTGAGCAGAGAAAAGGAATATATTATGGGATACAAAAGTTTCAGAGAGGACAGACATTTTTTTGTCATTGGCACTTTAAAATCACAAATCCGAGCAGTACTAACATCAATATCACACCCAGTAAAAATAAAGAAACACTTTGACAGTTAGAAAGGGAATTCATTCATTGTTGCCTCCAGAAATGGATAAGAAAAGTGATTTAAAATACCCAGGCAGTCAAAGGGGTTTGATAAAGCCCAAGCTAAGAGGCCCACAACTAAGTAAATGTATAGGAGACGGAAATATAGATGCAAATCACCTAATCAAAACCTGTAGGAAAGAGTAAGAATAGCTGCCCAGGTGCCAGTGGCATGTAGCACATCACACATGAGATCCTTAGTGAGGTAAATGTAAATAGGGCAAGTAGGCTGTAATTGGGACTGGAATAGTTCCAAGAATTGAGGTAAAAGATGATCATTATTCAAGAAAGAATTATGTTCTGCCTAGAAAGACTCTTTCTTGCAGAGTTAGAACACAAAAAGATGGTCTCCAACTAGTTCAATGCAATTCGAGAGGCACTCATTCTTTCCTGACTTCTCAATGGTTCTCTCTCTCACCCTCTACATATAGTCCATTTATACATTATTGCAATCAGACTGGACTTGCCCTTGGGAGAGCAGAGCACTCTCAAATTGCTCATTTCCTTTCTTTTGTATTTCCATGTTGTAAACACTGCTATAGTTTTGTGATCTCTGACAGGAAATATATGTAAATAATATTATCAAGTTATTGGCTTATGTTCATGTCTTGAATATTATTAGGTTCCAAATTTCAGGAAAAAGAATACAAATTTAAAAAGAGAGCCTAAATCCTTCAAACGAAAACCAAGTGTAGAGGAATGGAAAGCAAATTACCATGGTGCTTCATGATATGGAGAAAGGAAGAAATGACAGTGGAGATGGGCTTGAGCTCCACTGTAGCTTTCCCTCTCCTATCTGCGTTCACAATAGTCCTCAAAGCATCATTCAGTATCCTCCTCCCCATCCCTCTCAGACTCTCTGTAAGAATTTATAACAAAGTGTCATCAAATTCCTAATAGTCAAATGGAAGATAGGTGGACTATCAGTAAACATAAGAACAAGAATAAAATTAAGAAATGTCAAATGAATAACAAATATGATACATTGATCTTACAAATTCAAGCTTAAGAGAAAATTGACCGCTGAGAAGAGGAATCCTTCTACCCAATAGCTTCCAATCTCAGTGCAAAAAATACAAGCTGATATCCTCTCCACTTTTCTATAATTACAAGGTGAATACTCACTCTTATTATTATTATGTAAGTTATATGAATTGCTCTCGATGAGTAAAAGTTTAAAACTGAAAAAGAAAAAAGCCAACTTTTTCTCCCTTATGAATTCATGCAGAACCATGGGTATCAACAGAGCACAATACAACTATTTGACTCATCAAAATTAGAAATTGAAAATATATTAAGCAATTAGATAATTATTCCCAACACAAACTACAAAATTTTAGGGGAATCTGCAACAGAAGAGTAACTATGCAGACAATACAATTACAGTAATTATTGCATTCCTACCCAGTAATAAGCTTGAATAGTGATTCTTCACATGAATTTGAAAACAGTATTGCCAAGAATAAAGAGGAAGCAGATATCCCTGAATCATACACAATAATGAATCTATCATCCCAATATACAATTCGACAACATCACAAACAAAAATTAAAGGATGATAAAGAGGCCTCCTCTGTGTACATCATACACACATGCAGCAAACACAGAAAGTGATCTACTGGGTAAAATAGGAAAACTTTCATTTCAGAAGCACACTCTAATTATATGCACAGTTTAGTTAACGCATCTGAATATTCTGACTAAGTTGCCAATCAATTATAAACATGCATTATCCAGCTGACTTTACAAACAGAAAAGAGAGCAGAAAAAACTTCCACATATATAGTGGCATCCCTACCAATATGACTCTCACAGTTGAAGAAATTGCAACAGCATTCAGAAAACACAGATAAAAACTGCAAAAATTAAAATAAACAACTCTACGGCTGAAAGTACAGAACAGACAAGTGCAATCTCGCTCTAGTTGGAACTCAAATCAGTTTTCCTTACCTTAAAAACCTAACAATCCTTTTAGAACTTAAGACATCTACCTCAGACTCTCGGTCAATCATTGAGGATGTCTATGCTCTTTACTGTCCCTATCAACTACCCTGATTGGGTCATCAGCATTGTTCTGTCAACTGCTACACTTGTAGATTGTCCCACATCCTCCAACCATGAACAAGCTATCGGATTGATCAGTCCCATTAACCTATATGACCTAGGCAGACCTTTGCCAACTCATTCCAAACAGACTCACACGTGTCAACTCAAGTAACTACTCGTTCAGCTCAGGACTATCCTTCTAAATCACACTCACAGTTCAGTGGGACTGAGTTACTCAGATACCAAAAAGGTAACGCCCAATTTTAAGGTAGGTGTTACTTGTCTTTATTATCTAAAATATGATATCAATCCACACACATCCAGCTCAAAGGAACTTACAGAATAGCAATGCACAAATTTAAACATTTTTCAAATAAGGTCATATGTGTACTAATTCTAATCACAGGTACAAAACTAGGGGTAACTGGAATTGGCTTCGGTCTCAGTCGCAGAACACGGGGAAATGAAAAGTCGAACCAACGGCAGCAGGAACATATAGTTTATAATCATTTCAACAAATTATTGGGATTCGAAAACTCTACCCCATCGAAGATTCTCACTAAATAGAGACAAATCTTTACGAATGAAGAAGAATAGCTATACTCACCAGTAAAGGACTGAACCTCCGCGAGAAAACCTCACCGCCTCTCTCTCTCTCTCTCTCTCTCTCTCTGTGTGTGTATTACAATCTGTGTTTTACGCCAAAGCGCCTCCTTATTTTTTTTGCTCGTGACAAGAACTACGCAGTGTGTTTTTTAACAAGGCGATTCTGTTATCTATAATATTAAGAATTTATTTCAACTATTTAAAAATAATAATTTTTTATTAGAAACTATAAGTGTTTATTGTAATTTTATATTTATAATATAATAAATATTGTGAATAAAAAATATTATATTTTGATGTTTAAACTTAACTTTTAAGAGATAAAGTTAACAAAAGTGTTAATATTGTAATTCAATCAAAATTGAAAATATATCTTGTAATTTGTAGTAGTATTAAATATGTTATTTATTAAGATAAAATTTTAATTTTACTTATTTTTTAATTTTATTTAGATAAATGCTAATTCATTCTCTAAGAGCACTAGTTACAGAATTAAAAATATAATTTTTTGTTAAAAAAATATAATTAATAAACTTTCTTCGTAATTTCTAATCATTCAAAATACAAACGTACTTTTAAAGAATTTTTTAATTTTAATTTCTTAAGTAGTTCTATCAGCATTTTTTATTTACAAAATCCTTTTGATTAAAGGATTTTGTTATAATGGAGGAATTAATTAATAATAAATTTTTATTACAAATAATATTAAGATGCATTGAAAAATACAAGAGTAAATGCATTTTTATGTTTTAATAAATAAAATTATGCTTTTAATTATTTTACAATATTTTTACAGGTACTTGTTAGAATTTTTCTTAATTAAATCATACATATTAAAAAAAATTAAAATAATTAATATTAGTATTTTAAAAAATAATCACATTTCAAGTTTATCTCTTTTTAAAGTCAAATTTTATTATCATATCAATTGTAGAGTAGTTAGAAAAATTCAAGTTTATGAAAGGTAAAAATGTAAAAAAATAATAAATAACTCTAAAACTTTGAAAAAGCTCTGATATTAAGTACTACTAAAAAAAATTTTAAATCATCTTTTAAAAAATTAGAGAAATAAAAAGTAATGCTAAAAATATCTAAAGCATTATCTTTTTTTTTTCATAACTAGGATTTAACTCATAAATTGTACAAATTATATTTTAATTTTTTTTTAGTTTTAATATGATTAGGGACATAGAATAGTATTATTTTATAGTTTAAATATTAATGCATAACTAAATATTTTTACATAATTTATTTATTAATTGCAATAAGAAATGACTTGTTCAATTAGGAAAAAGTAGCATTAACCCTAATTGTTATGTGATAATTAATTTTTTATTTAATTTAAAATTTAGCTGTTGGTTTCATCTTGTTAGGGTATCCGACACTAGATTATTTTTGAAATTAGCATCGGATTAGCCAACATCAAATTGAGAAAAATCTACACTTGATTAGTAAATAAAAAAAATGAAAAAAATGGTGTCATATTGGATTGGCCAAACCACCAACAAAAAATATGTTATAATTGGTTGATTTGGTCATTGTTAGCATCGATCAAGCAAATGCTACGTCGTTTAGCATCAGCCTGACTTATGCTAATGGTTTGACAGATAACACAAAAACGTATTTTGATTGGTTCCAAATTTTTAGGGTAAGTTATCTATTTGTATTTGTTAATTAGTAAGTAATTTTATTATATACTATTCTGAATAAAAGTTGAGAGTAATTAATTACTTTTTGCAAGACCACACACTTCTTGGAATTATCATGATGAGGGGCATACTAGGAAGGCGTTTAAGAAGAAAGAGTCCAAATATTTTTCTAATATGTTGATATAGATGAGGGTAAAGGGAACAAGACCTAGCTGAATTGGGAATGAAGCTTGAAATGGTCTTAATTGTTGCACATTGAGCTAGTTATTATGACTTCTAAAGGGTATTTGCCTAAAACAAAACTCCAAATTTTTATTAGATATAGATTAATTCACTCTATTGCTAGTGTTGCTCAGAGTAAGGTAGCACTTTAAAAGGTACATATTTAATTCATCAAATTTTTGTTCATACAGCACCTATATGTGTTATGAACTTGTTTTCATATTTGCAAGCTCGGAATCACCTAAACTCCTCTTAAATATGATAAAAATGGGTTTTAATGTTTCACAAAATTTGTTAATAGTAAAACAATCTCAAGGACAATGACAGTTTTTACATTGTCAATTGGCATAGTATTTTACATTGGACAAATTAAGTTAAAGATAAGCAGATAAATAGTTAAAATATAAAACAAATAAATGACAAGTATAATTGCTCTATAATTCACTAACTTTATCTTGATTAGCAGTTAGCAAACAATGAACAAGAAGTTTATAATTTTTAAAAGATTACGTAATCCTTTTAAGTGATCGTGTAATTTTAAAAATATTTTAATTTATCATTTATGTGTAACATACATTCATTGTATTTCATATTAAGCATCAAACTTTATAAAATGCTATTTTATCATTGTACCACTTTATTTTAATTTAAATGCATGATATGTTATTTAATGTTTAAGTAACTATATACTGATAGATAATATACTTAAGAATGTATATTTCTTGGAAAATTTCACATAGCTTGTTGAGAATATCTCATGATTTGATGATTAGTTGGATAAAATTATTTTTATAAAAAATTAGTAAACATGTCCTTTTATAATATAAGTTTGACATTATATATATACATATATTAAAAAGAGAGGAGGTTAAAAGAGCAGACAATAGTTGATGGAAAATAAGAGGGAGGATATAATCAGCGGTTTCACAACATCTGTGATAAAAGAATCAACCGACTTTCCACTGTTATTGAACACAAAGACATTAAGGAAGAATATTGTTGACTTTGGTAAAATACTTTATTCTTAGTAGCCTTACATGCATGTACGCAATTTTCCCATTCTGTAATATTTTAGATTGAGTGCCATCAAAAGACTGTGCTACCCCTGTATATGCAATATAGCCAGCTAGTTGGCAAACACATGGAACCACCACTATGATCAAACTCTCTAAGCTTTCCACGCTTCCTCTTATGACCATCCTCTAAAGTTGGTGTTTTTCGTCTCCTAAAGACACTATTGCCTTTTTCTCTTTCCATGGACACAGCTCAGTGGGCACAGGTATTACAAGCCTTCTTTTGTTTTCTTTCCATATAATCATGAAACTTCTTCTGGGGTTGTGATTTTCAAACATAATTTGGAGTATTATGTTTTGGATTTCGTAAACCATCTTGATTAATTATTTCAAATTTTAAGAGAAATCGTACTTCTCTCATAACTTTTCAGCTTCCATGAGATGGTGTTCAGTTCAACATCTCCACAAAAATTCAATTTTAGTTGCTGTCTTGTAAAGATCTCTTACTGATTTATTTTTTATTTATTTTTCTGTTATCGAAAGCACTGCACCTTTCTTTTTCTCCTTTTTTTGCCCTTTCCACCATTGGATAAAGGAGTAAAGTACCCGAAGGAAAGTTACATAAATTTGTTCGCATTGAAGAATCTATGTTTCCTTGTCTTTTTTGTTTCCCTTACTCCTCCTCATGGTGCTTTCTTTTCCCTTAAGATTTTGAGTTTAGTTATGGTCTTTTCCTCTCTTTTTGTTTATATTATTTTCAATTTTGGTTATATTTCAGGGTATTGGAGTGGTTAAACCTATGGAAGGTTCAAAGCCTCCAATGATGGAGAAAAGGGCAAGACCACAGAAAGATCAAGCTTTGAACTGCCCAAGGTGCAATTCAACAAACACTAAATTTTGCTACTACAATAACTATAGCCTCTCTCAACCAAGGTACTTTTGCAAGACTTGTAGAAGGTATTGGACTGAGGGAGGCTCTTTGAGAAATGTTCCAGTGGGTGGAGGCTCAAGAAAGAACAAAAGACCAACACCTTTATCTTCATCATCACCAGCTCCACCGTCAACTAAGAAGTTTCCTGATCTTGCAACCCCACCAAATTTCCCTCAATCTTCATCTCAAAACCCAAAGATCCATCAAGGGCAAGATCTTAACTTAGCATATCCACCAGTTGAGGACTATAATAGCATATCTAAATTCATTGAGGTTCCTTACAACACTGAAGATAACAAGGGTGAAACTCATCATCACCACAACCTCCAAAACCTCACTTCCTCATCTTCTCAGTTGTCTGCAATGGAGCTTCTCAAAACTGGGATTGCTTCATCAAGGGGTGGTTTAAACTCTTTCATGCCATTGTCGGTTTCAGATTCCAATACAATCTATAACTCAACTGGGTTCCCTTTGCAAGACTTTAAGCCTGGCCTTAGCTTCAGTTTAGAAGGGTTTGAAAATGGTTATGGTGGTGGGGGTCTCCAAGGGATTCAAGAGGGTGCAGGGGCAAGGATCTTGTTTCCTGTGGAGGATTTGAAGCAACAGCAGGTCACAAAGAGTGCTGCTGAGTTAGGGCCAAATAGAAGTCAAGGAGATTCAACTGGGTATTGGAATGGCATGTTAGGAGGAGGATCATGGTAGTTTTCAGAGGAGGAAAGAACAAAGGGTTGTGAATCATTATTGTAGCCTATGTTCTTTTATTTTCTTAATTTTGTTTTTCGAGTGATCAGAACCGCTAACAAAATAGGGTACATGGCTTCTGTTTTGGTTATTTAATATCCATTTAAAATTTTGGTCTTTATTTTTTTATTTTGGCTCATTTATTTTATTTCCTCTACCTCTCAAACTTTTTCTTTTTCGTTGATATTTCCACCTATCAGATTTTGATCCAGAGGAACGTGTACATATACATATATATGTATACGCATGTGTAATTAAGTTTCCTTGTATTAATTTTTTGTTCGTTTGCAAGGTGTTTAGGCATAACCCATAACTCATTTTGCATTAATTTTTGGCTTTCCCACGTGACAACAACAATTGTTCTTGGGCTTTTAACCAGGATCTTCGCTCACGGTTTGTTTCTATCACAGCAAGAGTTGCCGTCAATACTATATTGTTCCTTGTTGTCACATGTCAGTTTCCAGGAGAGATTCTTCAGTCAGATACCTAAGAGTCAGAAGTGTACAATAATAGTTCGGTTTCAATTACATTAGTTAAGCTACTAATTTATTATATTTCTAGAGATTTAGCATAATTTTATCTGATATTATTTTATATTATTTTGACTTTTTTTATTCATACAATTGCATAAAAAATTAAGCATAACATATTGAATGAAGAAAATATAAAATATTATGGTATTATATTAATGTAAGAAAAATATACATTAAATAAAATATTGTTAAATCTTAAAAAATGTGAGCATAATTTATCTTTAATATAAATTTGGTATGATTATATTGGGTTTTTTCGTCAATATGAATCCTCGAAAATAAAAGTGGGTTCGAATGATGGTTGTCAAATCCTTTACAGCAAAAGTGGTCTCCCTATCTTTTTCTTTTTTCTTTCTTTATGGTGGCTAATAGGTGAGGGTAGTCAGATATCATTCATCAGTGCCGTCTTGATCTTTCAGATTTTGCATTCATGAAGGAGTCTTCAGATTTCACGAAGCAACGTAACAATCATTGCTAATTAACCTTTCGTAATTGCAATAGATCATCCAATGCAAGCTTAGCAAATTACAATATACCGACAGAACCAAGCATATGCAACATTACTTTATTCTTTGCCATGCATTTTTCCTACCTCTATATATTGTTAATTAATGTATGATAATGACTATCAACACCTTATTACAATACTTCTTCTTTTCTTAATGAAATTATACACTGAAAAGCTTATTAGATTTTTATTGGAAGTGGGTTTCCATGCCTTCCATGACCTCACACGATGGTCCCTTTTAAAATTGAAAGCTCACTTAACAACATTTTGCTCTAAATGCGTAGGTTATAATTTCACTCACTCTTTTGCCCCACATGGGCTTCTTTTCCTTTTCTTATATTGTAAGCCAAAGAAGCTGAAGCATGACTCTTTAGTCTCTTCCTTTTCCACCAGTGAGGGTCCCACAAACATTCCTCTTGGTAACCGTGTAAGAATAATATCCTCCTCCATGTATATGATGTATAGATAGACCTCATGCAGTTTATAATATATAATAATAAAGCTTTTGTCCTCATTATTTTAAATTATACAAACAATCATTTTTATTGAAAATTATTTATTCAATTTTTATATTTTTAATATGACAAACATTTATCATTTAATTTTTTAATGTTTAGAACTAATCTTGGTAATTTTTTCTAAAAATAATGTAATAATATTAAAATATTAATCGGTGGTGCCTTCGTTTTTCAGGCACACAATTGCATAGGTGATGGGTCTAACGTGTTAAGAATTATATAAAATAAAGGTCTACTGATTCACATAATGGGGTCGTCCATTTGGAGGTTCTATAATGACATGATCCAACCGTACAAAGCTTTTTTGTTTTTTAAGTGTATAATGGTGTGTATATGCACGCTTAATATATTACTAGTTATTGTCACATACATCATAGATCTTATAAATTATCATAACAATTAAAATAATTGTTACCCATCATATTAATAACAACAATGTGATTTAATTGTATTTATTTTATTATTTTTATTTTAAACTTTAAAATAATACTTTTTAATTCACTATACATCATTTTAGTCCTTAACATTATAGAAATCCATCAATTTAGTCTTTTTTGAAATTAAAGAAAAAGTCTAAAAATTTATATTAAAAAAATCATTTTGACTCCTAAAATTGTACACAACCAATAATTTAGTTCTTAATACTATTGATATCCATCAATTTATTTCTGAAAATTATATAAAAAAAAAAATAGTGCGTGGAATTATAAAACAACTGGTCATTTGAGTCCCTTAAGTTATTCTTTATTAAATTCATTTAATGACATTTTAAATGTGACAAGTTAAGTGTCGACATGATATCTTCACGACTACTAATGTTATTATAAATGAATAATTCACTTCACTTTCATTTTATGGAGGAAAAATCAGAAAGAAAAACACAATGGGGAGGAATGGGTTGCTAAATTTGTGTCATTTAATAAGAAGGATAGCCAATGTATGCACCATGTCAATACTTGAACCTGACACATTAAACACGTCATTAAATGAATTTGAAAGAGATTAATGGGAGAGTATAAAATCACTTATTTTGAATAATTTTGTGAACTAAATTTGATATAATAAAAAATTTATAATTAATAATAATAAATATTATTTTCCAACTTTTTTATATAAATGTTATCTAAATTTGAAAGTACTCATACAATAAGCAAGGAACTTGATAAAATTTCTTTTTGTGCCAGAAAATTATATTTTTAGGGTTCTGGAAAAAGTCTCACATATTTTATATTACTACGTAGCAAAGAGTTTATCATTCCTTATAAGCAATTTATGATGCATGGAATTGATGTGCGTGGGCATTGGATATATGAAACCCTAATGAACGATCATTTTCAGGTCTCCAATGATGGCCCTTTTACAATAGGGATTTGTACGTAGTAGACATGGCTGGCTCTAAACATAAATCACAGAAAAGGGCTATTATGCAGATAGCTGCGGGACCATATATGTGCATGAAGGTGATCATTCAATGTTTTTGTAATGGAATCATGATAGGCAATGTGCACTGTTCGGATTGGTTTGCTGCAATCTGTTTAGCCATTTTTGGAACAAATTTTAAGGGAGGCACAGGGAAGAATGGGTTAGGCATTTGCTTTTTGTAAGCTTATTCATTTTCTGGCAAATAATTAATAAACTTGATTTCAATTCCATCCTCAAAAGAAATATAATTATTACATTGCCTACTTCCCGAATTAACTCCATGAAAGATGCCTCTCAAATCATAACGTAGGCCCCATCCACCATTCTACTGCATATCTATTATGCTACTACTCCTTCTGATTTTTCTTTTTTATATATATATTTTAATAATATTTTTTTACTTATTATTATTATTTTATACAATTAATAAACAATAAATAATTTTTCTAATTTTATTTATAATAATTAATGCTTGGTTTTGCAGAAAATAATAAAATTGAATTTTTTTTTTATTTTTGTATAAAACTCTAAATGTCAAAGAGAGAGCAAAAAAACGTACGAAGTAGCTTATAATAACCCAAAATAAAAATATTAATTGCATCAAACTATGAGAAAAGTTCAGAAAATTTCATTTGACCAGAAAAATAAACGTTCGGAAAATCTCATGATCATTCGGTTAAATTGCAGATGCCGTTCAACTCCCATTAAGGTAGAAATGTCATATCCAAAAGTGACGTTAATTAATTATAAAATTTTCAAAATATTATTCGGCATTCGTCAAAATCTAACACCTTGTTCAGAAGTTTGGAGAAAAAAAATTTAAATGACTTAGGAATAGAGAAAAAAAATTTCATATGAAAAAAAAATAATGAAAAGTTTAATACGTAAATAACACTATTATCTTTATAGATAAATTTTTACTGTAAATCTTAGTACATGAATAATTAAAACTTTTCAAGGAGAATTAAAAAAAAAGAGTTAAGACAAGGGTGTAAAAGCATGTGTTTTTTAAATTTTTGGTGGCATGGGCGTAAATGAGGTGCCCTTTTTTGACTCTTTACATAGAGAGAAAATAGTAATTAAAAGCAAGGAGAAAATAAGAACTCATAGCATGTTAAGCCCTCTAGAGTGAAGTTAAAAAAAACACAAAGTTAAAGTGAGTTTTATCAGTTTTTCTTATATTTAATTAACTTAAAAACGAGAGTTAATAGTTACTAACTTATCTATTCTTTCTCTCTCCTGTTGAATGAATTTAAAGGATGTAGCTATAAAAAGGTTTTACTCACTGTTAAAGGCATTATGCATGGTAAAGTTTAGAAACTTGCGGTCCTAGACAAGCGCGAGTAATTTTGATAATTACTCGTCATTTAAACACTCTAATTAATTACCCTTAATTTCGAAACTCCAATTAATTCCTGTAATTACCAGTAGTTTAGTTTTAAGCCAACACGTGCTTCTTTTTTTCTTGGTTTTGACAATAATATTTTTGACACAACAATTCCATACATCTGAGCAATCAAGAAAAGAAAAAAATATATTCATGTGTGTTAGTGTGTACTATTCTAATATTTGGATTTAAAGAAAAATAGCAAGATTTTCAAACAATATTATTCTTTCCACTTGCAAAAAATGTACTTAAAAATATTCTAACTGAAAATGCCAAAAATGTAGATGAATGAAACATAACCAATATTGACCATGAGTTGTAAATTAATCAGAATCAAATTAATTTTTTTTCAAAAGATAGAACTTAACAAAACAAGGTAAAAAGATACATACATAATACGATATTAAAATTAAACAATCCAATCAAAATTTATCTAAGCTCAAGATAGAATATAATATTAAAAAGAATCATTTTAATAAATCTTAACTTTTCCCTTCTTGCATGTTATAGAAAAACACTAAATTTCCATTATATTTCAACAAATAGTTGAAGTTTGTCACATAAAGATATCTCATCTAATGTGTTATTTTAACGCCTCTCTAACTTTGTTTCTGCACATTGAGTGCATAATTAATTATAAAGGAAGTAGAAGACTTGGGTGACTTAGCAAGGTGGATGAAGGATAGTAAAATGCTTTAGTATGTGTGACAACCTTCACATTATTTTTGCTGAAGTAGATATAAGAAGCATGAAGATGATCTAGTAGTTAAGAACGAAACTTATACACTAAAGTTAGATTAAGCAAAAAGTTAAGATGAGTCCTAATCAAAGTTCTTAATTACTTTTAAGTTTAAAATACAAACATCTAAACAAAAAGTTAAAAGGGGCATAGTAAGGTATCATGAGAGTGTCCTCAAAGTTCCAACAGCAGTCATTAAAAAATTACTTCTCCCCAGATCAAATCTGCCTGAGGCTCTATTTGTAAAAGTAGCACAATCAATTTGAACCTTAAAAATATTAATGTCATTTAATATGCTTTGTAATTCGGGTTCTGCTGACTTGTAACTATTACTTTACTTTTAGAAATGATGTTTTATTCAGTAAGTAGAAAAATAATAGGGATCAAAATCTTATTTAATCCTGTTTATTTAACTGTATACCAAAGGTGTTGACTTATAATAAAAGTAACATGTACATATTTGTAACGTGGTTGAAGGGTTATGATGTTGGGTTTCAAATTCCATAGTCAATTAGTCATCTCGTAACCCGTATTGATCCAATTGATCAAACTTGATTAGATTTGAGCCTAATTGATCCACCCATAAAAGCTAAGAGTGAGTGTAGCTGAAATAAATCTTAAACAGATCCAAGAATTGGAAGAGGTGATGATCCAATGTAAAACTTCTCTCTCTGTTTCCAAATCATTGCTCCTATCCCCATATATGTCTAAGAATTTCATTATCATCGTTTGTCTCTTATTTTTTCATTTATCTCCCCAATTGCAGTTAGGCTTATTAAACGATATTCAGGTAGCTTTCCCTGTCGCACACTTTGGCAATCAACCGTTGCAGCCACTTTCTCAGACTCAGATATTTCAGCATGTATTGTGGACGATCGGAACCTTCTTGCTCCCACTCTCAACTCCAAAACCGGTCTTCACGTTCTGGACCTCATCGACCGCGGTTCGCTCCAACCGGACCGAACCCTTTACAATGCGCTGTTAAAGAGATGCACCCAGCTGGGGAAGCTCAAAGAAGGAAAACTAGTGCATTCTCACGTTCTCAATTCCAAGTTCAAAAACGACATCGTTATTCAAAACTCAGTTCTCTTCATGTATGCGAGGTGTGGCAGTTTGGAAGACGCGCGCCGTTTGTTCGACGAAATGCCCTGCAAGGACATGGTTACTTGGACCTCCATGATTACTGGCTATGCTCAGAATGAACGTGCCAATGATGCGCTTGTGTTGTTTCCTTTAATGCTCCGCGATGGGGCGAAGCCCAATGAGTTTACATTGTCGAGTTTGGTGAAGTCTTGTGGGTTTATTGCCAGTTATAATGATGGGAAGCAAATTCATGCGTCTTGTTGGAAGTTTGGATGTCACTCCAATGTGTTTGTGGGGAGTTCTCTTGTTGATATGTATGCTAGGTGTGACTACTTGGGGGAGGCGCGGTTGGTTTTCGATGAGTTGGGGCGTAAGAATGAGGTTTGTTGGAATGCTTTGATAGCTGGTTATGCGAGGAAGGGTGAAGGAGAGGAAGCTTTGGCTTTGTTTGTGAAGATGCAAAGGGAAGGTTATAGACCGACTGAGTTTACTTATTCGGCGCTTTTGTGTTCTTCTTCGAGTATGGGATCTCTAGAGCAAGGGAAATGGCTTCATGGGCATATGATGAAATCGGGTAGGAAGTTGGTTGGTTATGTGGGGAACACTCTTCTGCACATGTATGCAAAGTCGGGGAGCATTCAGGATGCAAAGAAGGTTTTTGATCGGTTGGTGAAAGTGGATGTGGTTTCTTGCAATTCGATGCTGATAGGATATGCCCAACATGGGCTTGGAAAGGAAGCTGTGCAGCAGTTTGAGGAAATGATAAGGGTTGGGATTGAACCCAATGATATTACATTCCTTTCTGTTCTTACTGCTTGCAGCCATGCTAGACTTCTGGACGGGGGTAAACATTATTTTGGATTGATGAGAAAGTACAATATTGAACCAAAGGTCTCGCATTATGTGACAATTGTTGATCTTCTTGGTCGAGCTGGTCTTCTTGATCAAGCTAAGAATTTCATAGAAGAAATGCCAATTGAACCTACTGTAGCTATCTGGGGTGCTTTGCTTGGTGCCTCTAAGATGCATAAAAATACAGAAATGGGTGCTTATGCTGCTCAGCGGGTTTTTGAGCTTGATCCTTCTTATCCAGGGACACATACATTGCTTGCTAATATTTTTGCCTCTGCTGGTAGGTGGGAGGATGCTGCAAAAGTCAGGAAGATAATGAAAAATAGTGGGTTGAAGAAGGAACCAGCTTGTAGTTGGGTTGAAATTGAGAATTCTGTCCACGTTTTTGTGGCCAACGATGTTGCTCATCCACAGAATGATAAGATTCATAAAATGTGGGAGAAGCTAAATCAGAGAATTAAGGAGATTGGGTACGTTCCTGACACTAGTCAGGTGCTTCTGTTTGTAGACCAAAGAGAGAAGGAATTAAATTTACGGTATCATAGTGAGAAGCTGGCTCTTGCATTTGCCCTTCTAAATACTCCTCCTGGATCCACCATACGCATTATGAAGAATATTAGGGTTTGTGGTGATTGCCACTCAGCAATAAAATATGTGTCATCGGTGGTGAATAGGGAAATCATAGTGAGAGACACCAATCGGTTCCATCACTTTCGTGATGGTTTCTGCTCGTGTGGGGACTATTGGTAGTGCCAATTTTTATCAACTGATCATAGAGAAGTATTGTGGGATAGTTAGAGAATACTATTCATTTATACCTTATTCACTCTGTTTCTGGTTTAGTTGATTTTCGCAAGATTCTCTTCTTATTATGTGATTTGACAGTTAATTTTTGCATGAACGTAATGTCTGAATCTGAAGGTTCAAGTAAATATAAGATATGAACGTGCTAAGGTTACAATATGCAAGGGTAAGTGTCTAAGTGAGACTTAGTTATTTAGCTTCTTATTTGAGGCAGAAAATCAGGTTATAGTATGAAATTATTCATTTATTTTTGTTCCTGAGATACGTCCAAAAATCATATTTTACCGGTTGTATACTAATTTCTGCTCTCTTGTACAAGATAATCTTAGAAGTCCCTTTTTTTCTTCTGTTTAGAATTTATTGTCTTTCAATAACTTTCCTGTTTACTATTTTGTCATTGTTTGTCAGTGCTTGTTGTCATTTGGTGAAATATTGGAGACAAACTTCCTGGTTTAGTGTATAGGATTTCTAGTAACACCACTAATAATGCATTCTGTTTGAGTATTCTTATTGAAGCCTATCTACAATTTTCGCTTGATGTGAGCTTTCATATCCTGTCATTCTATTTTAATAACTACCTGTACTTTATGCTAGCCTCAAATTGTTTTACCAGCATATTTATTTATTTATCTTAATTTTATTGTTCTTTATCAGTCTAATGAGCTGTGCTGTTTCTTTACAGTTTACACAGAAACATATTGCTGCCCATGGGTGACTTTTATTATTGATTCCTGTATTAACTGAAATCAGCTATCTATTTTTCTCTTCAGTGACTATAAAGACTGGCAAGATAGATAATTGATGAGTTCTCAGAAAAGGCATCACCTACAAATAAGCCCAAATTTGCTTTGCATCTTTTAAAAATAAAATGTTTCTTGACAAAAATAATTAAATCGTCTCTGGTAGTGTGTTGATGTTATTTGGTTGTTCCAGGTACAATATCTAATGTAAGTAACAACGGAAATGCTATTATAGTTGATTGCTGGGTCTTTCGCTCCCATTTTCTAGCTCTTTGATCCTGATAGTAAACTAGCACCAAATCTGATTTGACCGTCTGTCGATCCTTGCTGTTTAGCAGTTTCACTTCTTCTTAGCTGAGAAAAATTTGTTTCAAACCCTGCTTTTTTTCTTTATGCCACACCCCGAAGAATTGTACTTTATCAACAAAAATGCAGGAGCAAATTTAGGATATCTCTGTATCATTATTACAAGAATAAATGGAAACACAGAATTCCCTCATTAATGGAATTCTTGTGAATAAATTGATCAGTTTTGTATTTTAGAATCATCTAGTTGGTTCTGATTTGCAAAATCTCGAGTAGGGTCTTCAGATTAAAAAAAATGTTTATCAGGAAGAATGTTATAAGAGAGAAAATAATTGTGAAAAAAAGAGAATTTTTCACATTTTTCCCCCTTCGTTAGTCATTGTAGAAGGCAAAGTTAAGAACTTTGATAGTGCAGTAACCAGGCTTAACGTCATGTTCAAGAGAAATAAAACTAGGGGCTTTGTTCATGACAAACTTCATCAAATTTAAAAATAAAAATGTTCCAAACCGTGCACACACGGCCCAACAAAAAATTCTGCATGTATGAATCTCTCAGTGCAACAAGAAAAAAGCTCTTCAAATGTCATTTTGCTCCACCGCTTCTCTAATTACCAAACCAAAGAACAAGCATTTCACGTGACCTTTAGGTGGCACTGGCAGTGCTCTATGTCAAAACAAATAAGGGTAAGATCTAGTGACAAGCCCAAAGCAAAGCAAAGTTCTTAATAGGAGTTTGGTGGGTAACAAAATGGAACAAAATACAATTTCACGATCTTTTAGAATTTTTTTATTCCATTATATATTATTTGACCTAATTAAACTATGAACTATAATTAAATTTAAATTTTGTTCACTTCAATTTTTAGCGTTGAATTTAAGCTTCTCAAAAGTAATAAAACTATATTAAAAACATTATAGTTATAAAAATATGGTAAGTATTTCTTTATAAAAATTTATTATTTTTGAGTGCTTAAACCTTGTTTTAAGGACTGAAATTAACATTTTTTAAAATGTATAGAATGTATCCGTCATCGAAATCATCGTATCAAAGAAAAAATATCCAATTGTTCTCAACCTATTTCCTATTTCATATTAGTCACTATAAATATTATATTTCCTATATATATATATATATATATATTAACATACAATATATATGATATTTATAAACGTTATAATTCTAAATTGATTAAATCTTAGAAATAAAATATTTCTTAGGTTTCGTAGGTTATATATTATCATCATTTTATAGAAGGGTGTTTTCCATCATTACCAAGCCTTCAACTAAGTTAACTCGAAAATTCACTCCTTTGGTATGGATGGACTCCTGGAGTATGAAAATAGTTTTCGAGTACCAAAACAAGAATAAAATTTGAAGTATGCATGGAACATAAAAAGTCACAAGAATTTATTTGATGAAAAAAATTAAAAATGAGACAAAAAGGATTAATAAAATTAAAATATCACCTGAAAAATGGGAATGTTATGTAAATACATTTATTAGAAAGGCTTTTCATTTGTCTCACCTGATGATTAAAGAAGTAAAGTTGATAGAAAAGTTTAGGGATTTAAACCATTCTATAACATTTTGTTATGAACACTTTTTAAAGGACATATAATAATTTAAGATCTTGTGTTAGGGAAGCTCAATATATAGACCCATTTTTAAAGCATCTTAAAAATAAAATTTTCAAAGGAGAGATAAAAGATTTTGAAATAACAGACAATTAAAAAATCATGAATGAGAAAATACTTTTTGTACGAAATGATACGACATAAAAGGACAAATTTTGGAAAGAAAAAAAAAACTCACGAGAGTAAATACATCATACGTCCAAGAATTAGTAAAATGTATCGACCAAAAAGTACAATTATGGTGGCCATGAATGAAAGCCGAGATAGTTAAGTTTGTAAACTAATGTCTAACTTGTCAAAAAATAAAATAAAATTAGAATACCAAAGACTATAGGATCCCTGCAACCATTAGATATTCTTGAGTAGAAGTGGGATAACATCTCGATAAATTTTGTCATTGACTTCCCAAAGACATTAGTAAGAAATGATGGTATATGGATTATGATAGATGGATTAACCAAACTAACTCATTTTCTTTGAGTGTGAATGACTAGTCCATTAAATAAACAATACTAGTTTAATATCAAGAAAATTATGAGACTACATGACATACCCACTACCAATTTTCAGACGGAGACCTAAGATTCACATTTAAATTTTGGTTAATGTTACACATAACATTTGGGACTAAGTTGTCTACTATTCCCGAACTGATGAACAAATAGAAAGAACGATTCAAACCTTTGAAGATTTGTTTAGTGAGCGTGTCTTAGAATTCAAAGGAAATTGGGACATTTACCTTCCATTGATAGAAAGACTAAATTCAGTTTCTTCATTATTTATGCAATCAACAATTCAGCATGAACACACATAGTTTTATTTTGAAGACAAGCATTGTAGTGACTACTCCATATCTCGAATCAAAATTCATGGCATTCAACAGTTTCTTCAACCGATATTGAAAACGGCATCAAGGAAAAATTGATTTTGAAAGGGGATAGGCACATATGCAATGAAGCAAACAAGAGTGATATTGATTCGGCTCGTCTTAAGCTACATGGTGCTTGGTGATGAGCCGAACCAATACCACATCATGTCTACTAATGCAGAAGCCATTTTGTTCTACCAATGCTTCTATTCTTAGGAAAGAACAACAAACCCTCCTCCCTATAAATATGAGTAAACCAATATGGTGTCTCTGAGATAAGGAAGAACATAAAAGGATTAAGAATCTGGAACATTTATCAAGATCATGATTCACGAATATCACTGTCTATTCCCCTCATTATTTGTCAAATCTACATAATGGAGGACTAATTCTATTGTAACAGCTTGAAACTATATATGATGTCCAATTTGAATATCAAGGGGATTCCCTTAACACAACAGCTATCTTTAACATACCTCTTAAGAGACTTAAAAAGTAAAAACACTAGTACATATTTGATTTTGATTTATCGTGCAGTTTGTAAAGAAGGAATTTTAGAACCTTACCTGTTTATAGTTGACTCATGATAAGGTTCCAAATATAGTATTGATCTAGGTTGGGACCAGTTAAAAGCATAACTGCATGAAACACAAGTTGGTTGATTGCAAACGTGTAAATTCATCTGTTGAGATGGAGGAAAAATTAGCATCGTATTACCAATGCTAAGGTGGTCTAAATAACATGAAACTTAGTTTTCATGTAGTTAGTATGTATGGTAAATGAAGAAATGATCTTGCTAACTAGTGTATGTGGGCTACTGGTTATAATAAAAATATGTTTTTTTTCTTGAAAGTTATGTTGAGATATATTGAAAATGAAGGCGTATTGTTAATATTTTTACAATTACTTTTATTTCTTCATTAATATCTTAAGCGCACTGGTTAATACTTATCATATGTTAGATTTTACCTCACTTTTGAGATTTTAAAAAAGAAAAAACTGTATTAGGTGATTTTTGGTCTGCGATGGCCTTATATGGATATCCATTGGATATATTTGAAGCATCAAATCAATATATCCATGTGATATTAATAGTAGTAAAGGATCATCGATAAAGGAAAATCACATGCAATTTACAGTTAAGGATGAAAATTGGTCAAATTGTTTATAGGAGGGACTTATTATTTAAATAACTCAGGTTAACACTTTCTTAAGAATATATTTAGTTAAAAAAGTTAAATTTCAAGCCAGTCAAAAAATTATTTGAATTATTATTATTATTTTAGCATTATATTCTGATATTATATATTTGTTAATCTATTTAAAAACTTAAATTTACTGATCTATATATCAGTGTGTACCCATTGACTTATTTACAAATATATTTATAATTTTATTAAACAGGCCTTATTATAAAGTATTTTAAATAGACATTCATGTTAGATCAAAGTTTGCAAGGACCTGGCCATGTTTCAGAAAATGGCTTAAGACTAAATTTAAACTTTTAATTTGAAAAACAGATCATGTTTAAGCCTTATAAAAAGCCTAACTCGGTCGATTTTTTAGTGATATCAAGCTACCTGAATTCAAATATTTAGCATATATTTGATTTATATTAATTTAAAAATTTATAGCTTGTTTTTATCAATTTATTAAATTAAATTTTGGAAAACAAGTAATAAACTTTTGGTACTCGAGTGAGCGGGGGAGGAAACATGATTCATATTCTTTATTCTATTTTCCTCCTCATTTTTAACGTGCAAGTTGTGATTTTAGATACTATTTTAATTTATAAACATTTTAAGAGTGTTAATATTTAATTAACATCCGTCAGTCTATGGGTCTTTTTATATAAAAAAATAAAAAAATTACCAAAATATAGTATTTGTAAAAAAAATTACAAAAACATGATATTTTTTTTTAAAAAAATTACTCATTGGTAGAATTTTTTGGATAAAAATTTGTTAATAGCATTTTATTGAATATTTTTAAAAAATATTGTTTTTCAAAAATTATCACTGAAAATTTTTTATTTAATTTTTTTTTATTTTAAAAAATTCATCGTTGGTAAATTTTACTTTTTTATAATTTTTTAATACATATTTTTTGAAAACAATTTTTTTGGACAATTTTTCTTTCTTTTGTGTTTTCTTTCTTCATCTCGACCACTGATCTTATTTTTTTGCATTCTATTTTCATCTTTTCCTCCTTACCCCACTTCATCTCCTCCAATTCACCTCACCTAACATTCCTCCCTTCTTTCATCTTTTCTTTCTTCTGTCTCACTGAGTCTCTTTCTTTCTTTCTTTTCATCTTGCTCTACTCTCTTCCCCTCTCCTTCACCCTCACTCATCCTCTTCTCTTTCTCTCCTTATCCAGCTTTTTTCCTTCTCTCTGTTAGCTTTCTTTTGTTTTTTCTCTTCCTTATGCTCTTACTCTTATCTCCCTCTCAGCCTAGTTTTTTCGTCACTTTTTAGAAATTAGCTTAAACAAATTTTTTTGGCTTAACCAAAATTACTTTTTGTCAAATTCACTTAAGCGAATAGAAAACTGCAAGATGTAGTTTCTGTCAAAACTGTGTATTTTCATAATTTTTTCAAAAACACTATAATTTAATATTTATATTTTTCAAATTCCATATTTAAAAAAATTAAATCTCATTCTATTATGTCGCTTTCTCTCTGTGGCTTTATATTTTCTATCACATTTATGATTAATTTTTCCTCTTTCAATCTCTCTCTAAGTTTATACATTTAAATTTTTTTGAAAAAGGTAATTTAAAAAAGAAGAAAGGACACTTTCTATCTGAAATAAATACATTATAATTTAATAATTTTAAAATTAAAATAATAAATTAATAAATTAACATAAATATAAGTTATTAATTATTTATTCATTATCATAAATAATATATAATTTATCATTAAAATATATATATTTTCTCTTTATTTTTTGGACCAAATAATTATCCTAAAGAGGATATCAATTAACTATTTTGCTTGCAGATAGGGACAATGCTTGGTGTCCTGTTGATTTGGCATGCTACTACTGAATGCCCAGAAAAGCGAAAAAAGTGAACCCAACAAAAACATAAAAATGAAATGATATCCAAACAGGAAATCACTTCTAAAAACAGAGACCACAAATTCAGATTTCGTGTCGTAAATATCTAAAACAAACCCCTAACACGCTCCATTTTCCATTTACCTAACCAATTTTTCATTAGAAAAATAAAGCATAGATTTATATGCTCATCGCAACCACTTACACTCATTAATTCAACCATAGACCATTAAGTTATAAACTTTATAACAACACAGCAAAATTTTCTGCTAAAAATGGCTTCTTTTGCATCAGTTCCCCTACAGTACTCATCTTCATCGTTACAAACCCATTTGCATTCCTCGCTCTTGGTACCTTCTTTAGAGGGTGCACACGATTACAACTCATGGTTGGTGAGAGTGAGATCACAAAGATTACACCAACCAACGCAGACCACTGCAAGAGGGCCACAACTTAAAATTAAGAGTGCAGCAACAAAACCAGCAAAATCACCAGGTACATCATTGTTCTAAGTTACTTTCAGTTGTCACAACACAACACATTAAACAATAAACACATGATTCATCAATATTAATTGCTTCCCTTTTTCACTTTTCTTGGGGGTTTTAGCTGAAGAAGACTGGAAGGTGAAGCGAGAATATCTCATTCAGAAAAGGGTATATCTCCTTCTCTATTCCTTTGTCACACATACTGAATGCACAAACGACGCCAACTTTTGCATTGTTCCACAGTTCTTTCACATCTATCAAGCGAAGAAAACATTTCAATAACGCTATCATAAAGACATGTCTTGCTTGATCAATGCTAACTTATCAGCTTCTTAGTAAGTATAAAACACAAAAATCTTGATTCCTGAACTATCAGTGGTAATCTCTCAGCAGAGATCACATAAACTAGAATAATGCAATAGGGACGACAAAGGGGTAAATCAAATAATTACAAAGGAGTGTCAGTAACAGAGTTTAACATCTTTTTATAACATCTGGAAATTTATTAAATATTATAAACGTATAAGTAAAAGTTATTAAATTAGGAATGAGATCAGTTTAACTTGCTTGATTCTCAAATTTTAGGGATTAACTAATAATAAAAAAATGTATTTTGAAAAGGTATGTTAAAACATATTTGTTAATATAAATAATTATTACATGTATATAAAAGTCTTGTGTGTAAAGTTGAACAGAATGTGAATTCAGGCTTATATCATATGCAGAATGAATATTTAATTTTGAGTTAAACTATAATTGCATTCCTTAGAGTTAAATAAAATTTTATTTGATATTTTATCTTTTATAACCTAATGAAATTAGTTAAACCTTTGACAGAGTGAATGCAATTTATTCTTGATTTCAATGTGTACAATATTGCAGGTAAGGAGTGTGGAAGTAAAGGAAGCTCTGCGTCTTATGAACGAAAATAATTTTGTGCTACTGGATGTAAGGCCAGAAGCAGAGTTCAAAGAGGTGAGTGTTGTTCAAATTTGACTACATTTGGATTATTGGGTGGCTATGATTTGGGGAAGAAATATTGAGAAAAAAGGGAAAAAGTGTAGGCACATCCTGAAGGAGCAATGAATGTGGAACTTTATAGGCTAATAAAAGAGTGGACAGCATGGGACATTGCTAGACGTGCTGCATTTGCATTTTTTGGTATTTTTTCTGGTACAGAAGAGAACCCTGAGTTCATTCGGAGTAAGATATTAAACTTACCTTATCATGCATTATGCAAATGTTATTTTAATTTTCCTCTAAGGAAATATTTGATTGGTGCTTGCAGCTGTTGAAGCTAAAATAGATAAAAATGCAAAAATAATAGTGGCTTGCACATCAGGGGGTTCTCTGAGACCATCACAAAGTCTGCCAGAAGGTCAACAATCAAGGTATTCAATTATTTACTTTCTATCTTTCTGTACTGAGAATTAAGTCTTTATCATACATCAGAAATTTAACTTAACATTACTGAAAAGTCGTATAACTTTTGTGTTTTATTAATTTTAAAACATTCATATAATAGTTAATTGTCAAAATTCATTTCTTATGTTATGAAAAATAAACTAAAAACATCTCTCATTATACTCATAATACCAGTCTTATGCATATATATATAAAACTCGTGTGAAACAAGATTTTTATTTAACAAAATATGTATTTACTGTCAGTATATTCTAATTAAAAATTTAACTACTTAAGCTCTATCATCACTCTTATTTATTTAAAATACTCTTCTTATTTGTAGTTAATAAAATTAATAATAAAATAATTAGTTATTAATCATCGTTATTAGTGAGATAAGGCATGATTGATGTCGTTAATCGTGAACCAACAAGGGGATGCCAGATTAGCTGATAGCAACTGCATGAAATCCATTTATAATTAGCAAGTAGCTCTCAAATCCAAATTACTCTGCAACAGATAAAATACACTGCGGAAGTTGCTGTTCATTGGCATGCGATTGTTCGATTAGAAATGCTACTACTTGTGGCTCTTAAACCATTGATTGTGCTTTTAAGGGTAACAATTTGATATTTCACAGGTCACTTATAGCAGCATACTTGCTGGTCCTTAACGGTTATGGCAATGTCTTCCATCTAGAAGGTGGTCTTTACAAATGGTTGAAAGAGGGATTACCAACTGTTTCAGAGGAGTGAAGTTAGTGCCTAAAGTGTGCTTGTAGTTGTGGTATACCCTTATTGACATCGTAATTAATGAGAATGCTTCATATTAACGTATTTCAAGAAATGAACTCATGAACTAAAACATCATCGTTCAACAGGTGAGTTAAATTCAAAAGGCAATAAAAAATAACTGTCTTTATTTTTTGGTCGATATTGCTTGCATAAACTTCCCATCATCAACAAAGTTTCATCGTACAATTTGTTGTGAGGGCCCTTTTATTACTTACAACTTTTTTTCTCAAGTTTAATTATAAAAGAGGAGTGTAACAATAGATTCTAGTTTGATAGATTTTTTATGTACAAGATCGTCTTAGAAAGGCATGTGTAGAGCATTTTTTTTTTTTTATAATTTCTTGAAGAGTTATTTTTCTCTATTCTTCCAGGGATCTATGTCATAACTAAATATCTAAAACTTTAAACAATATGAAAGAAAGTTTAAAAAGTCATGATAGTAATATGAAAGATGTATCGATAATAGGAGGTATTCTTTGCCTTAAACTGATAACACACATTCTTTATGCAGATAAATGAGTTGGATACATGACAATTATATTACATTACTTAAATTATTATATAGATATTTTTATAGTCAATGTAACATGATACAAGATATGTTTTACTTTAAAGACAATTATTGTACCAAAGATAAAAACTCTAGACATTAGTCTTTATAGATAGATTTATGACTTGATGTCATAGTTGAATCATCAAAATCTATATCTAGATATTACCAAAAAAAAAAAAAAGCTATATCTAGATTATTTTAATATATTAAAGTCACGCTTTCCAGATTTGGATAAGGATATTAAGCATCTTGTATTATTATGTGTCTTTTTATCTTTATTATGATATTGAATGCTTTGATACCATCATCTGCCACGAGCCTTCAATATCATAACAAAGATAGAAATAGTCAGCACTTTCTGATACGATAGCATAACTCTTATGCATTTTTTTCATACTCGTGTTTATTTTTTCTATCAAAGTCATAATAAAAAGGATCGTAGCAACTGGATCATTGCCTAAAAGTTTTCTTATACACAAGATCTTCATAGAAAGGCAAGTGTAGAGCATATTCACTTTTAGTCAAGGACTAGAGGATAATCATCATAAATAAAGTTTTCAGAGAGAAACTTAAAAGAAAGACATGATATAATAGAAACACAGGTTTTATTTCAGATCAGTCTGCCCTCATAAAAGCTAGAGATCCTCCCTATATAGACGATGGAAGGCATACATTTTGATTACAAGATAACAAGTTTGGATAAGAATCTGACTTTTCTAAGAAAACTTTAAGAAAGCAAACAAACTAAAATAACTTTTCGTACGTGATAAAACACAGTTATAAAACATAAAGATATAATTGTACATGATAAAACACACTGATACGACAGAAAGTTACTTTTGCCAGCTTTTTTAGTCCTTAAAGATAGGTTCATAACTAGAAGAGAGGTTTAGATCTTCATCTGATTCTGATTCACAAATGTCTATAAGTTCTTTATTTGAATCTTGTGAATCAATCATCATGTCCGCTAGTGATGATCTGTCTTCATTATTTAGGATTACCTGTCCTTCTCTGTCCCACTGATCCATAATTTGATCAGAGAATGTCTTTACAGGTGGAAGTACTTGTTGAACTTTATTCAACATCTGATTATCATCAGGAACAGGAGGGCAAATAACATTCATTGGCTTAAGATTGGTACAGGTAGACAATACCTTGACCATATCTCTATGAGTTCCATTGATAGTGTGAAGATGGATGAATATGTTAGCTTGATTGAATGGAGTTTTATCTGGTTGAGAGACTTCTTCAATACAATTGTAGGTATTCCAGAATGAAACTTAATTTTGTGTGTATAACAATCTAAATCTGGGATGTTGAAAGTAAAGTTTATAGATAATGGCCACTAAGACGTTTTTGGAGAACTCTGATGGAGACAAATTTTCTTCTATATGCTTCTAGATTGTGATTCTCTCCATTTCTGCTTGAATATCTTTCTTCCAAGTTGAGATAGGTTGATACCATTGTAGGAACTTTCCTAGCAGGGTGGATTCATTCTGAGAGTTGTGAAGAAACTCAAATATCATGAAAGTAGGGAACATTATAGGATAATCATATAACAAAGAAACATATCATAAATACTAGAGATCTTTTTCGAGAAAAGGGATCTCCATAAGTAATGTAAAAATATTTTAAAAAGGGGCATCAGGATGAAACTAAGTTGGTTTTGGTTTGATGCCATGGTTATGCAAAAAGAGTGTTTGACAGTAAAATCATATTTGGAGAACCAATTCTTTAGTCTAAGAATCAAGAGACATCTTATTTTTAAACTCTAGAAGAGCGGGAAAATAGGAGTTATCCATTTGTACGTTAAAATTATGTCCTTTAAATGGAAATCAAATTTTTGGATTTCATTTTTTACTGCCAATATTTCCTTGAAAGTTATATGATAATGCTTCTCTAATTCTTTGAATTGTTCACTAGCATGTCCACAGTAAGCCTTTTTGCCATCTGTTTCTTTTAACAAGACAGCTCCTCAGTAATAGTCACTAGCATCTATCTATAAAATCTTCTTTCCTTTTCCAAAAATTTTCAATGGTGGAGAATTTTGAGCTATTTTCTTTAAATGATGAACAACTTTAGTTTGTTCAGGACCTTATGATGGAGGGTTTTTTCTCAAGAGTCTTGATAAAGGACTTGTATATTTAGTAACATTAGGAATAAAATCTCTAATATAATTCAAGACTCCTAAAAATTGTTGAATCTGTTTGACAGAAAAATTTTCATTAGAAAAATTAAGTAATTCTTCAGCAATGTGAGGTTGGAGTTGATAATTTTCTTGAAAAAATACATTCCTAGAAAATCTATCTGGTTTTGAGCCAATTGTATCTTCTTTTCAAATAGCATGATTCCATGGACATTGGCAAGGTCAAATAATTTATTTAAAAGAATCTTATGAGATTCTTTATCTTTTGAGAATAAGAGAACATCATCTATGTAGATGAGGATACTATCCAGGATAGACTCAAAAATTCTTGTCATTGCTTTCTGAAATAATGAGGGTGCAACCTTGAGACCAAATGGAAGTACTTTCTATTGATATTAAGAATTAGGAATATAGAAAGCAGTTTTATATTTGTCTGCTGGATCAATACTGAGTTGCCAAAAATCAGATTTTAAATCAAATTTTGAGAAAATCATGGCTTCTTTTATGAGGGTGTGAAGAGAAGAGATTTTTGGGATAGGAAACTTATCATCTTTGAGAAAATGATTTAGAGGCTTATAACCAATCACAAACCTCTTTTTGTCCCTTAATTTTTTTGATCTTTTTTCCACATAGAATGTTTTTCCTTGTCTTAAGAGTTCATTGCACTCTTGTCTGGCTAATTAAAGATCACTGAGACTCATTCCAAGATGAGTGGCTTTGGTGAGATTGATATCTTCATTGAGTTTAAAAGGAAGTTAGATGAAGAATTCTGAATTTTTTCAAATAGGATTTGGATGAGCAAAATTCTCATGTCCGTCAGCACATAATTCCTGAAGCTTCTTTTTTATTTTTGTATATTCTTCTAGACATTTTTTGAGGGAATAGAGTCTCAGAACATCAGTGTAGGATTTGAAATTTCTTTTGAATTTAATTCCCTTGGATAGTATTTAAAGCTTTTTTACAATACAGTAAGCATCCATTCCAAGAAGGATATCTTTGTTAAGAAGATGGCTTCCTATGACCTTCATCTAAACTATACAGTTAGGAAAAAACTTGATTCCGATGGGAATCTTTGAGATTAAATCAGTTTTTAAAAAAATTTCATCTACTGCTACAAATGAGGATGAATTTTTTTTTTTCCATACATCTCTCGGAAGAATATATGGATTCATCATTATTCTTTGGACTCTTGTATCCATATAAACAATGACTTTTATTAAGAATTTGGACTTCAACACAAGGTTGTGAAGGAGTTTGGGAAATACTTTGAATCTTTTGGATAGAATAAAGAGGAATATAATCATTCTCTTTATCAGTAGTATCCGAAAATTCATCAGAAGAATCTTGTATAGCAGAGACTGTATCTTGGTCAGCTTCTTCTTGTTCTGAATATTTTGATTCAATATCTTCTTCAACAAGATCTAGAGAATTTACTAAATTTTGGGCTTTGGAATCTTTATTAGGACATTTCTTTGCAAAATGCCCTTTCTTGCCACAAATGAAACATTTTGTGTTTTTATTCTTTCCCTTCTTTGTTTTTTTTCTTGAAGAATTTCATCCTCTTCTGCTTTTTCTTGGAAAATTTCTTTATCTTCCCTTTTTCTTGGATGAACAAACACATTTTTTGTCTTTGCATCCGATTTCAAGATAATTTTTCTTGCAAGCCATTGAAAATTTTGATTTTTGATTCATCACATCAGTGAAAAGTAAATGTTGTTTGTCAAGTTTGTCAAGAGCTTCTATGGTCATCTGATGGATCTGTCCGAGATTTAAATTGGTTAGATCCTTTCCTTGAGTAGTGATCATTTTGTGAATCTCAGGTTGTAATTCCTGAGGGAGAGAGATAACATAAGTGTTTTTAAGGCTTGTATCATTGTATTCATTAAAAAAGAGAAATTTTCTATCATCCTTTTATGGTGCTTGTCCAAATGACTTTTCTTTAGGGAGTATCATTTCATCTTAAAATAATCTTGTCTATTCTTTCTATCATAAAGATCCATATCTAGATTTCTCAACTTGAAAGAAAGATATTCAAGCTGAAATGGAGAGAGTCACAATATGGAAGCATATAGAATAAAATATGCCTCCACCAGAGTTCTCCAAAAATGTCTTAGTGGCCATTATCTATAGGTTATACTTTCAACATCCCAAATCTAGATTGTTATACACACAAAATCAAGTTTCATTCTGAAATACCTACAATTGTATTAAAGAAGTTTCTCAACCAGATCGACCTCTATTCAATCAAGCTGACCTAATCATCCATCTTCACACTATCAATGGAACTCATAGAGATATGGTTAAGGCATTGTCTACCTGTACCAATCTTAAGCTAATGGATATTATTTACCCTCCTATTCCTGATAATTATTAGATGTGGAATAAAGTTCAACAAGTACTCCCACCTGTAAAGGCATTCTCTAATCAAATTATGGATCAGTGAGACAGAAAAGGACAAATAATCCTAAATAATGAAGACAGATCATCACTAGCCGACATGATGATTGATTCACAAGATCTAAATGAAGAACTGTTAGACATTTGTGAATGAGAATCAGATGAAAATTCAAACCTCTCTCTTAGTCATGAACCTATCTTAAAGGACTAAAAAAGCTGACAAAAATATCTTTTTGTCTTATTAGTGTGTTTTATCATATATCTTTATATTTTATCATGTAAGAAAAGTTATTTTAGTTTATTTGTTTTTTTAAAGTTTCTTTAGAAAAGTCAAATTCTTATCTGAACTTGTTATCTTGTAATCAGAATGTATGTCTTTCATCGTCTATATAAGGAGAATCTTTTGTTCTTACGAGGGCAAATCGAATTGAAATAAAATCTATGTTTCTATTATATCATGTGTTTCTTTTCAGTTTCTCTCTGAAAATTTTATTTATGATGATTATCCTCTAGTCCATGACTAAAAGTAAGTATGCTCTACACTTGCCTTTTTATGAGGATCTTGTGTATCAGAAAACTTTTAGGCAATGGTTCAGTTGTTATGATCTTTCTTATTATGACTTTGATAGAGAAAATAAACACGAGTATGAAAAAAATGCATAAGGATTATGCTATAGTATCAGAAAGTGCTGACTATTTCTATCTTTGTTATGATATTGAAGGCTCCCGGTAGATGATGATATTAGAAAAAGTTATTAAAATAATCTAAAAGGATTAAGTATGACTTCAAAAAAAAAAAAGCAAAGTCATATTATGATGCAAAAGCAACCTTATAATTATTATTTTTTCATTTTATTATATTTCACATCCCAAAATAAAATATGGATATATACGATCATTATTTTTATATGACACTTTTCTTATTATTTGATCTTTTTAAATATAATTTTATTTTGTATTTAGATTTTCTGTCATATATTATCACAATAATAATTCTATTTCATTAAAAATAATAATTTTTCTTCATTTTAATTCACAAAAATCAATTAATAGATAGATAATAACTTTTACCTAAAATATCATGAATTGCAAAGCATATATAAATCATCCAAATTTTTAGAATAAATGTGTCTTTAATCAAATCAATACACCTTACATTATTATCTTAATTTTTTCATTCAAAAGATTAATATATGATATTTTCAATTTTTATATTTATATTTTTAATAAGTCACATAATGATGTAAAAAGAAAAATACTTAAAATAAGTTTGATAATATAGAGAGAGCAATACAGTCATAATTTGTTAAGACTTATATCACTTAATATAATTTATTCTATTATTTTTTATTTATCTTAAATATTAAAAATAATAACACTTACTATTTTAATGTTCATCAAACATATCATAGGACAAGAATTTATTATTCTCTTATCATATTTTATTTTTATCAATTTCTCAATACTATCATTTTTTTATTATATTATATTTACTAAACAGACTTAAATCATTTCATTATCTCCATAATTACGTATATAAAAATTCATATAGTTTAAACACTTGTAAATATGTTATTCAGATTTATATTTTTGTATTTTAAAAATATATTATATGTTAAAATAAAATAATGTTATAAAATATTTATTTATTTTATTTTATATGAAATTTTATAATTCATGAAAGCCAAGATTTGAACATGACACCAAAGGTCAGGATTATTTTTTTCATTTTTTAATTATAAAATATTGCAATTTATACCATCGTGTTACTACGTGTTATCCTTTTTTCTTTTTGTTACTTTCAAAACATAATTTTCAAAGGGTATGAAATACTATTTAAAATTAAATTTCAAAATTTATTTGTAAATCACTTTTAAATTTTAATTTTTCAGAATGTATCAAATGCATTTCTAAATATTAAATTTTGAAAGTGAATTACAAATAACTTATAAAATTTAATTTTCAAAAATATATAATCACTTCTAAAATTAAATTTTAAAAATAGTTCATAAATAATTTTAAAATTTTATTTTCAAAAAAGTATAAATATGCTTCCGGAAATTAAATTTCATTAAAAACAAAATGGATAGTGGAACCAAGTCACCAACAAAAATGTATATAGACACAAACACAGTATCGTGGAAGAAACAAAATTATCTTTGCATTAGCGAAATTTTAATCAGCAACAATAAATTTCTTAAAACAAATATTAAGTAGTAATCCACTAAGGATAATTACATCAGTGTCAACAAAATGCAATGGCCACCACGCATTTTTATACTCATCGTAAGATGCTTAATAACATTTACTGGAATTAATATAAGTATGGGATCGGTGCGTTTACAAACTTGGGGCTAATCTGCATTGACAGTCAAATAATGCTCTAAAGAAACTAAGAAAGGTAGCATTTTAAAGATCCTTGGCATCTGGCTGACGGTTAATCATGTGAGAAACAAACTTAGAGAGTTCACTAATTGCAGCTTGAACCTGATAGTCACCTGGTTCCCTGTGCCCTGTCCATCTTAGTGCATCTGCACTTAATCCACTGTATTCACTTGCAGCAACCTTTGTGTTCCGTGAAGTGGCAAGGACCTTCTCTAAATCTGTCTGTGACAATGGTCTAGGTGCCTGAACCATGAAAATTAGACATTTTCAGAAGCTATCAACATGACTATTCAATTTCCTTTTCTGGATGACACTATGCTACTCCTTGTTTCATTTTCCACTTCCATCCATCAGTTACTTAAATTATAAAAATAAAAGTAATGCAGACAAAATATTAAAAACAAGTTACATATAAAAAGACAAAAAAAAAAAAAAAAAACATTGCAGCTTCTACTCTAATAGGATATCATCAGAATATTTTTTCAAAAAAAAGCATGTCTATGAAAAGGCTTGATGCAAGACAAGCAGAAGTAAGTCATATCTGACATCAATTCATCTTTGCACAATTAACTAGTTGTTTTCATTGACCAGATACATGACTCCGTGCAAGCAAATATAACTCCGGGCTCCGGTTCAAAGAATAGCTTTAAAATAGTCATACTCAGAAAATATTTGTTTTTTAGTTAGAAAACGAAACACTGATATGAATATTAAACATCAAGGTAGAGGGGAAAGTAGTGGAATGAATCACTTACAGAAGAACTTTTCCCTTTCTTTTCTTCATCCAGCAGTTCTCTAATTGGAAAATAAGCAGCTTTCTTGCATAGGTCAAATATATCTGAACCAGTGTAACCCTCACATAAGTAAGCTATGTGGTCAAAGTCAATGTTTTCTTCAACCCTCTCACCCTTCAAGATAACCTTCAATATGTCAGCCCTCTCCTTTTGATGTGGCATGCCGATTTCAAACGCTTGAGGAAGACGTCGAAGTATTGCTTCATCAAGTTCTGAAGGACGATTAGTTGCAGCAAGGACCATAACCTGAGCATTCTCTACACACACACACATTAAAAGCACGAAAGTCATCACAGTTAAAAACCTGGTCCAAGTACAGATAACATAAGAATGCTAAATAAAGCTGCATCAATTGATAGTATCCTATTTGCAAATATTTTAAATATTTGACCCTCAAAAGAAAATTATATAACATGTTTAAAACTTACGATCAGTTGTAAAGCCATCCCATAAAGCCATGAATTCAGTTTTCATGTTTAACAAAGCCTCGTGATCTGTTGTGCGACGCTGACCCAAAAAACTGTCAACTTCATCAATGAATATGATTGCAGGCTGGAGCTTATGAGCTAGGCTAAATACAGCAGCCACTGAAAAAGAACAGCAGAACATCAATGTTCATCCAAACCAAAGACTTCAAAGGATAATTCAGATTGTGGTTGATTACTTGATTTTACATCAGTACGGTTCTCAACATTACTATCTCTGGTTCAAAATATAAGACCATTTTAACTACAGCAAACAATTAAGAAAAGGCAATTAGTATCATTAATGACATTAAATTTATCAACAATTTGTATAATTTTTTCAAAATTACCCTTAAGATTATTGGGTCCCATTTCCTATGTAATTAATTACTTTGACTTAATTAAGGGTATTTTTATAAAAAAAATAATAATAATTAATGTAAGAAATAATCTTATAAAAGGACCATGAAAACTCCTTGAAAAGGAACTTATATCTGGGATTAGAGGTAGTATTAATTATATGCATGAAATTGTACAATGACATCCACCAAAGATGTCAGAATCAAATCCTAACACAAGGTCCTACTACCTCTACAGAAAATTATATTCATAATAAATACACATGATAAGGTATAATAAGAAATTTTGGTTAAATGGGGATTTGGTTCTTATAATTAACACTCATTCACAAGTTAGTCCTTGTATAAAAAAAATGTTTTGATTATTGTACAGGTGTTTTATTACTTTTCCTGCTACCCTTGTTTTGATCCCTCTAAGGTTAAGTTAGTCATCATTAGGCTTACTGAATCTGCAAGGTTATTTTGGGGAATGGTTGAATAAGAGAAGCAACATATAGGGCTAACACCCATAGAAAATTGGGCCATTAAGAAACAAAAGTTGCAAAAAAGAAATGCCTCCCACTTACCATAGCAACCATCTCATGGATCAATGGTTAAACCTTAAGACAATCAACTGGGAGTGTGATTGAATATATGACTAATTTTGATAAACTTAAGCAGCTTAAGTGTGATAACTAGTAGGAAGGTTGGGTGACTGATAAAAATTTTGTTAATGGATTGTGCGATTCTATCAAGAGAGAGGTTTGCCTTCTATCTTCATGCATCCTTATGAGGCATTTTCACAAGGTCAGAGAAATTGAGCAATTTTTGTTAGTACCTGCGGTGAGGAACTATTTGCTCCATAACTCATTCATCTCATCCACCTATCATTACTTCCCAAGGTAGTGGAGTGTCTCACTTGTTCCATTTACCCATGAGTGCCTTTGTGACTATCACCTCAAACACCAATGATTATGGAAAGGCATATATCAGACTGATCCACAAACCAATTTCTTTAGCATCAAGTGTTTCCATTGTCATGACTCATGACCGAGGACATAGGAAAAATCAGTGTCCACACAGAAACCCCACCGTTATAAGAGATCCACCAAAAGACGATGAGTCAGGAGATTTTGAGGATGAGATAATTGAGTTGTTCATTTATGCTTCTGATGTATACGTTGTCAAGAGGACAACATTATCCATCATGCATTGCATTTTATCCACATCGCATTGCACGAGGCTTGGAAGCATACTAGCTTTTTTCTGTACCATTGTCCAAATTGAAAAAATCCATGCAAGCTAGTCATTGATGAAAGTAGTACTATGAATGCCATTTCTGCCCGTTTCCAAGTTAGGATTGACACATGACCACCATCCCCAGCCATCTAAGATTGCATGAATAAATAAGACTCGTTTGGATGTTAAGGAGAGTTATAGGGTTCCACTTAAGATTGACAGCTAGAGTTAAGATATTTATCATGTTTAACACATCTTTTCCTAATGATGGAGGGATTTCATGCAGTCCAACCTAAGACTGCCGGTAGTCACCCTACCTCAAAGACACGTCGACAACGATACATCAAACAAAAATTTACATTTGCTTACTCAAAGTTTGAGAAAGAAAGTCAATTCAGAGGTTACTATGGAATTCATTGAGTCATTGACACACGTTACCATGGAATTCAATGACACCCCTCCTTATAGTCTTGTTGAAGAACTTGATCAATTAATTGAAGAGTTTAAAGATATTATGCTGGACAACCACAAAAAGTGTAATTTTCTTCAACCGCTAGTTGTCATTTTAGGTTTCATTTTCAGCACTGCTAAACTTTCAGCCAATCCTGTGGGACGACTTTGCAAGCAGGCTAAAGTTTGCTGGACTAGAGGGTCCAAGCCTTTGTGGATGAAAACGTGTGGGAAGGATTAGTAAATCTCATTCTATCTAATTCAATGTGCTTTAACACTTCAACAAGTGCTTGATCTGCAATTCCACGAAACCATGTTCTAACATGGGAATGGGACCAAAGAAGTTGGTGCAAAGCAGACAATCAGTGATCCCATAATCTAGAGGACAATATTGACTAGTATGAACTCCATGATGAGATTATCACATCCTTTGATTCTAGAAATCATGTTCAACATTTTGAATATTCTGCATGAACAATTTGAATAGTCTGCATGGCTAGGTTTCATAAAGATGCAAAATAATCATTTGGAAGCAAATGAAAGGTAATAAACTTAACACACATACCAAGTTTTTGGGCATCACCAAACCACTTGCTCATCAGGTTTGATATCCTCACATTGATGAAAACTGCTCCAGATTCCTTAGCAATAGCTTTGGCAAGCATGGTCTTCCCTGTGCCAGGAGGTCCATACAACAGCACACCCTTTTGTGGTCCAAGAAGCTTACCATAAGAAAACAAGTCAGGTCTTTTTAGAGGCAGAATAACAAGCTCAAACAAAGCTTGCTTTATAGTTTCCAGTCCCCCAATAGAGTTGAACTCCACATCAATGTTGTCAGGATTAATAACATCGCACGCTATGACATCCTGTACAAGATAAAGGCACCAATTTGAAATACTCGATTCTCAACTCTGGTCCCTCCATTTTACAGAAAACCAGAAAATGTCTCTTTTGAAATTAAAGAAGGCCATTAATTATTTTAATATAATTCTGTTTATAAATGAATTTCTTCTTTCACCAGAAATTGGTCAACAATAGTTAAAGATTATACCGTAACACTTTCAGAATACTTGCACTGTGGCACATAAACCTAGAAATCCAACTTGGAATTGCGCGTAACACGCAGCGATAATAGAAGTAAAAAGATAATATCAGCACCATCAGTTATATTTAAAGTCAAAACTAGAGCTTAGCAACATAACAGCACGTAATTCAATTCCGTTCATTGTTGTCAAAGTTGTGCTCTGGCACTTAATATTCTCATTAAGCGCTCCTTCCTGATTTGCCAAGTTATAACAAATCCTAATGCTTGTGCAAAACCTTATAAGATACTGTTAACTAATTGAATTGATATTAATATTATTCCGTAGATGCCATAGAAAAGGGAACGTACCTCGTAAGGGTTAGTTTGAACGAGGGGGCGACCAAGGCGTTTGGCAATCTCCTTCTTGTGTTGAAGGGCCTTCTTCGATGCTTCGCGGGTTGGGTCAAATTGACGGAGACCAGCGAACAAGACCAAGCAACTCAGTGCTGCGCTTGCAGCGTACAGAACCAGTTCTTGGAGGATCTTCGACTCTGATAAACCCCCCATTACGCCTCCCTTTAGTCTTCTGATTTTCTTCTATCGTCGCTTCTCCTCCTCAGACCAAAAACTCTCTACCGTTCCCCACTTTTTGGTATCCTTACCATTTTTATTTGATCAAATTCCACCTATTTCATGAGTCGGTTTATTTTTTTCATTTTTTATTTTAAAATTTATTCTTTTTACAATTTCGTTTGTTATTGTGCTATGCTATTATGTTACTTTTTAATAGGTAATATTATTAAATTAGTAAGTTTCTTGACAGGAATATTATAAAATCAAAATAATTTATTTCAAATATTTATATTATATAAATTATAACTAGTAAGTCTCGCGTCTAAGTATATATATATAGAGAGGGCTTTTTATTTAAATAATACTTTTTTAAAAATAAATTCTTAAAATAAGATTTATTCGAAACTAATTCCGTGTCTGAACCTTTTTTTTGTTAGATCAGCAGCAGTATCGCACATGCATAGACGATAGCAAATTTTTATTATTATTTTAACAGAGTATCGTTCAAATATTACCGATACTACACCAAAAATCATGAGTATCGGATAAAATAAAACGATAACATATTTTTATTATTATTTTAATATATTATCGTCGTCTAGCATTCAAAACTCATATTTTTTTAATCAATTTTAATACTATCGTTGCAGATTAACCGATACTTATTTTTTATTATTATTTTGATATTTTGCCGCAGAAGTACGAAATATGACTTCTTAGAGCGGTTCCTTATGAACCGCTCTATAAAATAGAGTTAAGAGAGCGGTTCTTAAGGAACCACTCTCTTAAATAGAGTTATGAGAGCGGTTCGTAAGGAGTATCGGCGAAAGAGAGACGATAACCATTCAAAATGGACAGTCAGGGATAAATTGCGCCACGTGTCGAGATCGTACGTGTATCGACTCTGAGACGTCGACTAGCTTATCGTTGCTTTATGGGCGATACTAGTTGTGCCTGCCACACCTGGAATATTGGAACTGACGTCGCTCAAGCTTCTTCTTCTCTTCCCCTCCATTATAATCTCCATTAACGCCGGCGTTGAAGGTTTTTTATGCAAGTTTGCAAAATTTTTGTGTAAAAAGTTCATTTCGTTTGCATTATTCTCTGAAATATTGGAAGGTAAAAATTATTTTGTTGAATTGGTGATATTTTATTGAGTTTCATTTGAAAAATAATAACCAATTTCAATCTGTAATTTAGGACCCCATATTGGTGAACTGGAATAGTCGTTGTTGCTGTCGGCATTAAAGGTTAGAAATCTATATCAAATGCAGTTGCTTTTTTTTTATAAATTTTTTATCAGATTTTAGTAATTACATGTATGAAATGAAAAATCTGAAAGTTTGTATATGTAAAAACTGTGCATTTGACTTAGAACCGGGAAAAAATGATTTTTCTTATTATTTATTGTAATTTAATTTTCCAAATTTGTTTCTAAAGTGTAATTTATAGATATATATTAATTTGTTGAGTGTAATTGATATATTTATTAATTTGTGATAAATAAATTATATATAAAAATTGATTGATATAAAAAAAAATAGATATATAAGTAGTGCTATTTTGTTATTGGTTGATATATGTAATATTATGTTTAGAGAAAAAAAATTACAAACGTTATGATAGATAAAATACATTCAAATATAGAATTTTAGTTAAATCATAAAATATTAAAATACAAATACATATTAAAATACAAATACATAATTAGTAATATTTAGAAGATAATAAGATAATTATATTTAGAAATAAATATGTATTACGTAAAAGGTATGAGAAATTATATTATTAGTGTTGATTAGTAAAAAGAAATAATTAAAAAATGATATATTTTAAAAATGATTAAAAAATGGGAATAAATTAAATTAAATATATTAGGTTGTAATAAAGTGAAATTAAAAAATTGTTTTTGATTTAATATAAATAAAATAGGAGAAGTAAAATAAAATTAAAAATTTAAATAAAGTAATAATGTAAGTACTGCATAATTTTTTAAATTGTTGTAGAGTAAAATAGAATATAAAATGAAATTTTAATAAAACTAAAATTAACAACACTATAATTACAATGTATATAATAAATATACCATGAAAAGTTATTGTTCAAACTTTGATGCATAATAATTATTTACAAAATTTTCGTTAAAATTTAATATATAGATATATAAAAAATAATGAAATAAAAAATGTTGAAGAAAAGCACTTAACATGCAATCAATATCTTCATTATCACATATATCTAACATTGTGTATTGTCTAACAATCGGGTCTACTAAAAATCGTGAAATCAACCTAGATATAACTTGACTAGTAGACAATTTCAGTTTTGCATGAATTTTTCTTTTCAATGTCTCTAAATTTATTCCACATTCAATCTTAATCATTTTATTATTTCCTTCAAACGTAACACCTTCGTTACTTGAAAACATTCAACCGTTTCAATATACAATTATTACAAAATCAGTCATCCTACATCAACAAATTATACTACAAAATTAGAATATATATATTAATTTAAATGTTAATTGTAAATAACCTCATTCATATTCTAATTATAATTACAAAATTTCACACTTTTTCCTATATTTTAATAATTCACTTATACTTCATTTTATTGTATTAATCATCTTTTTAAATTTTTAAAACTTTCATATTTATATAATCTACATAATATTTATTGACTTATTACCTATTTGTGCATCCTAATTTACATAATTTTAACACTTATTCTTCTCAAATCCTATTAAATATGAAATTAATATTTCTTAATTTAATTAAAAATTACAACAATAACTAAATTTACAATATAGTAAATTTTTCATTACAAAATTTACACTTTACATGTGTACCATAATTTTTTCCTAATTTTTGTCCATAAATTTATTAGAATAAAATATATAAATACATACTCTCCAACAAATCTACATAAACATGATATTAAATATATTTAAATCCTTCCATTATTTTACTAATTTTAATTAATAAATTAATTTAAATTTCATACTAAAATTTTAACATTATTAATACAAAAATTTTATATAATTAATACCAAAATTTACTAACCTTGATACTTCTTCTCCTGCTTCTTGCTTTCTGTTTCCACTCCTCCAACACAAATGTACAAAGTGAAATTGAAGCCATCGTTTCCTTATATATATAGTCCAACCAATGGATTTTTACATGCACCGTGCCACGTGTTGGTGTAGCAATAGTATCGCTCCAGTCAAACCGATACAGCTGACGCTGATTGACTAGCGACAATACTATTGTCCACTAAAGTCCGATACTACTGCCACGTGTCGAATCTTAAACTAGAGCGGTTCCTTAGAAAAGTATTATTTAAGTAAAAAAAATGAATTTTGAGAGCGGGTCAAAAGGAATCGCTATCTATTATAGACTTATGAGAGCGGTTCAAAAGGAACTGCTCTCTTAAATAGACTTATGAGAGCGGTTCAAAAGGAACTGCTCTCTAAAATAGAATTATGAGAGCGGTTCATTTTAAACCGCTCTCTAAAATAGTGTTATGAGAGCGGTTCATTTTTAACCACTCTCTAAACTAGAGTTATGAGATCGGTTCATTTTTAACCGCTCTCTAAAATAGTGTTATGAGAGCAGTTTTAAAGTAACTGCTCTAAGAAGTCATATTTAGCATAAGTATCGGTTAATCTGCAGCGATAGTATTAAAATTGATTAAAAAAACATGAGTTTCGAATGCTGGACGACGATAATATATTAAAATAATAATAAAAATATGTTATCGTTTCATTTTGTCCGATACTCATGCGATTTTGACAAGTGTCGATTTTTGTTATAGTATCGGTAATATTAGAACGATACTTTATTAAAATAATAATAAAAATTTGCTATCGTCTATGCATGTGCGATACTGGCCTACATCAGCCCCAGACACGGAATTAGTTTCGAATAAATCTTATTTTAAGAATTTGTTTTTAAAATAGTATTATTTAAATAAAAAAGCCTATAGAGAGAGCTACATACTTTTAATTCAGAGCATTTTATATTTTGGGACTTTGATAGACTCTAAAGTTGAGTGTCATTTGAGAAGGATAGTACTATCCTTACTGCTCTTGGTTATTGAAAAGGATTTTTTATTTTCAAGTCCCTATCATTATCATCAACTGTTTTTATTTTGATTTTGATTATCATCAACCTTGCGTTTGATGACCCCTGCCTCTTTCTTAATGTGCATGTTGATGGCATTGTGGAAAGGTGTGGGTAAGGATTTAAGCCTTCGACATCTCCATGAATAAGAGTTTACTATCGACAATTTGTGGAAAATGGTGTTATGAGGTTAAAGGACTTAGGATGGGGCCACAGATGTGAGAGTTTCATCTTAGCCATGATTGCTCGTCATGGTGACATGAAAACCCACATATCACAGTGGACGATGAATTATCAATGAGCTTTTGCAATGGGTCTAACTACTATTGCACCTTTTTTAGTGATTCTTCTTATTCATTAGTTGCCATGAATGCTTGTTAGATGGAGTGTGTGGATTGTCAGTTTTAGGGGTTAAAAACCAAGTTTTCAAAATAACATAAATGTCCTCTAAGGATTATTTTACAAATTTAATTTATAGTTGTCAAAATTCAAAACATAAAATATTGCATTAAATACAAGTACAAAGAGATGTTTATCCTTGTCAACAACACACAATGTCTTTTTAACTCTTGAACTTAACAAAATTCACATGACACTAGACACTGATATTTAACATGTTCACAAAATTAGTTTACATCTTAACAAATTTTTTTGCAGAGAATAAATTCAAATGATGCAATTTTTGTAGTGACCAAATGCTTAATTAAGTCTTATAAATTTTAGTTATTAAATCAATTCTTACAGATATATATAAGCAATAAATTTCTAGCTACTAGTGTATAGCTTTCAAATAACTTCACATTTAAAAGCTCTCAATTTTAAGTTTGTTTTACCAAACTTGGTTCAATAACTTCATGTGTCATTATAGTATTTTTTTAAATTTATTTATCAAATTAACTCTTCCAAAATACATAATTATTACATTATTCTTTTAAATTTATGTTACAAAATTATAAGTGTTTATTTTGGATCAATATTTTTATTGAAAAAGTAATTTTATTTTAAATTTTTTAAATTTTATTTTATAAAAAATCAAATCTAAATATTTTTTTAGAAGTGGGTTTGAGTAACTTTTGAATTTAAAATTTTGTAATGTTTTCTAATTTTTAAAAATAAAATATGTTTAATAATTTTATTAAATAAAATACAACTTCTATTTTTATAAAATATTTAAAAATAAATAATTTTTATATATTTTAAAACTTATTTATTTAAAAATATTGATGTGATAATAAAAATTATGCTTAATTATTTCAGCGAACTAAGTTCAAATTTTGTAATATTTATATTAATAACTCATGAATTATTGACACATGTGTTTATGTATACTTAAATAATTATAATTATATTTTTATTTATTATTTTTACTTCAAAACTATAATTTTGATTGTTATTTTCCTACATGTATGTAAAAATATTTATCTCATATTAATTTTCAAGAGATGTATTTTAAAGAAATAGACATAATTTTTTTAAAAACATATCATTTTTATAATAAAATATTTTATTTTTATCTTATGACAATATCACGTAGATAAATTTTTATTTTATCATTATTTTGTTTTAATTTTCTGTATAAATTTTTTATTAAATACTAAATTAATAAATAAATATAATTCAAAGTTTGTTAAAAAAATATGTAAATAAGTTATAAACTTGTTAATAAATCAAACCTAAACTTCAAAATTTTAATAAGTTAAGCTAATTTTTATATTTGACTCATTTAAATTAAAGAATCAACCTTAAAAATTTCTTTTTTTAATGAGTCTATTATCATTCTAAAATATCTATTGTCACTCTTTTTAAATAAATTGTATTTAAAATACTCTTTTTATTGATTAATTAAATTATTAATAATAATATTTAAATTAAAAATATTAAATAAAGAGTAACAATAAATGCTCTTTTTATTTATATTTTTTAATAAATACACATTTTATTCTCTTAAATTAGCATCTATTATTTTAATCTATAACTTTACATAAGCCTTATTTTCGTTTTAAATTGTTTTAAAATACTCTTTTTATTTTATTCTTTACTGTCTTTGCTCTGATACTTTTTTAATTTTTAATAATTTGAATTAATACAAAATAGATTAAAAATGTGTAAATAATATATTGCTAGCATTTATTTGTTACTAACAGTGGTCAATTGCAATATTTAAAAAATATTTGTATCCATTGAATAAAATTAATAATTAATAATTTGTCATTAACATTGACTTTCAGTTACTGTTTCCTTAAGTATGCAGTGTCAATGTCTCCCGCGTGTGTATCGGTGGTTGATCTGTCATGAGTCTCTCCTTCCACATTTCGTGTGGAAGCCACACGCCAAACGCAAACAACATTAACGAATGACCCCTCTCTCTCTCTCTCTCTCTCTTTCTCTCTCTATCTATTGCTCAAAATTAGAGTTTTGATTCCGAATTCCCAGCCAAACGTGGCTGTTCAAATCATAGAGTATTTGTCCAAAAATAAAAAAGTAGGTTGGTTTAGTAGTGTAGTACAACAATTACAGTTTTTTCTTTCTTTTTTAGCACTTTGTAGTACCGCACACAACAATTTTGGTATTGTACTACAATGCAAGTTGCTGAGGTGTTTAATGTTTTGATTTGGCATGTACTTTTTTTCTTTTAGTAATGGGTAGCATAAATATCGGATGGTACTACTGCAAATCTTCGCCCTGCAGTCTCTTTTTTGGGGTTCAATTCCGACAAGAATTTCGAAGCCTCTGGTGGGTTTGTGAGATTTTCATGTTACGACTCATCAGGTGGTTTGCATCCAAACCTGAATGTGGCCCAAAATCCTAATTTGTTTGTGGGTCTTCAAATGCATTTGGAGGTGTCAGATTCTTCAGTTGTGGAAGTTTATGTTGATGCATGCCACTTTTTTTTGTCTTTTCTGAACCATTGGAGTTTGAATATCCCCTGTCGTTGAGCTCCATTCTTCTAACAAATCAAAAAGGAAATTTAAGGTATGGTATTTGATGGGGTTCCATTTCTTGTTTTATTTTACTTTTCTTTTAGAAATAATTATAGTTTTTGGGCAGAAGATTAACAGCTGTTGCTATTATACTCATTAAGGAATTAAAAATCGAATTTTTCTTTTATAAAAAAATGATGATTTTTTAACTTTATTTGTTTCCACACATTAGATGAAGAATTGTATTAGTAATCCTTGTTATAAAGGGCGACTCAACTCTGCATTTACAAATTATAACTTGTTATTCAACTTGGATTACAAGTTCGCTTTTGCAATTTGGATACTCTTTAAATACATGTAGCAATGGGAAGTTTTAGCTATCCTTGAGTACAATTGTTTCATTTCTAACAGTGTCACTTTCCTCGTTTTATTTTCTTTCAAGATTGATTCAATGGACACTACAAACAGTGATGAACTGAAAGAGATTCAGAATTTTGACAGTGATGACATTGAAAAGGCTGAACTAGAGGAGCCTGAGGACCAAAGTAGCATAGTATCATGGACAAAACAGATCACAATTCGAGGAATAATAACTAGCTTCCTTATTGGTATCATTTATAGTGTGATTGTGATGAAGCTGAACCTCTCAACTGGGCTTGTTCCCAATCTCAATGTTTCAGCTGCTCTCCTTGGCTTTGTGTTCATTCGAGCTTGGACTATGTTGCTTGAGAAAGCAAAGATTGTTTCAACACCTTTCACTCGACAGGAGAATACCCTAATTCAGACTTGTGCTGTTGCATGCTATAGCACAGCTTTTGGAGGTCGAGCTTTTCTTAAATTTTTGTGTAATACAATTTAAATTGCACTCTTTAATTTGATTTTGGACATACAAATGAATAACTCAGGGTGTTTGTGTATGTAGGTTTTGAAATTTTACTTGTTTATTTGTAGGTGGTTTTGGGTCTCACCTCTTGGGTTTGAACAGGAAGACATATGAACAAGTAGGGGTTGATACACAGGGGAATACTCCTAACACCAAGGAACCTGGAATTGGCTGGATGACAGCCTTTCTCTTTGTGACCTACTTCGTCGGGCTAGCGGCATTGGTTCCCCTTAGGAAGGTGTTTTTCTGGGAGTAACCTTCTATGATTTTTACTTGATTAATTGAAATGAATATATTTTTGGGTAATCAAAGGTTTGCTACTCTTGAAGTTTGTTAGTTTAATGTATTAATGTAGAAGTGATGAAAATTTCAGATGAATTTGGTTTGGAGTAACTTGGATTTTGTTGCTGATGCAATTAATGTTTTTTAATAGATGATGATCATAGACTACAAATTGACTTATCCAAGTGGAACTGCTACAGCTGTTCTTATTAACGGGTTCCATACTCATAAAGGAGATGACATGGCCAAGTATGAATCGGCTTTTATTTTGTTATTTATTAAACGTGGTGAATCTGTATACAATATAAAACTAAATTACATCTTTCACAGGAAGCAGGTCAATGGTTTCATGAAATTGTTCTCATTCAGTTTCCTTTGGTCATTCTTCCAATGGTTCTATGCTGGTGGAGATCAATGTGGATTCGTTCAGTTTCCTACATTTGGTTTGAAAGCATGGAAAAACTCGTGTGTGCTCTGATCTCATCCTTGTTCTACTACTATGAGTTGAACCATGAAATAATTGTCCATCACTGATTAAAATGTTTGAATTTGCAGATTTTACTTTGACTTCAGCATGACTTATGTTGGAGCAGGAATGATTTGTTCCCATCTTGTCAACTTCTCCTTGCTTCTTGGTGCTGTGCTCTCATGGGGTATTATGTGGCCATTGATCAGGGGACTGAAAGGACAATGGTTCCCTGAGAGTTTACAAGAAAGTAGTATGAAGAGTCTTAATGGTTATAAGGTCTAAAATGAGTTACAATTGAAGGACTATATCAGAACTAATCTGACTTAAGTTCTTCCATTTCAAGCTTTAACTTTCCCATATTTTCTTGATGCAGGTTTTTATTTCCATTGCCTTAATCCTTGGTGATGGGTTCTACAATTTTGTCAAAATTGTTTATTTTACAGCAACAAATATCCATGCTAGCATGGAAAGGAGGAATCACAAAACAGGTAATTAACTTGCTCTTATCATAAAAGTCCTACGCCAAATGTAAAAGACGATGCCATATCAAAGGAACAATTGATATATTACCAATAAAATGAGTATGAGAATTTGTTCTATGATAGGCCTCATACAGCTACTACTTCGAAGACAATGTAAAGGGCAGAAGAGAATTTGAACTGTGATAAGCTTGGACAGATGGAAAAAGAGTGTGGGAAAATGAGGGGCTTGGTTAGATAAAGATAAAATGGGAGGGAAGGATCTGGGAGACGTAGACAGTAATAGAGTATTGTGGAAATATTTAGGGTGGGTTGGGATACTACATGCATCTGTCTATAATGAGGTTGTCCTCTGTATTCTACTCTAATTCTGATATCCCTTTTTGTTTTTATATAATCAACTATGACTCAATTTGAGTAAGCTTATGCACAAGTACTTGTAGAAGAAATTAAAAAGATAAAACAAATAAAATTAATCTCATAAGTTAAAATTAACTTATGCTCTTCAATTTTTTAGAAGTTATCTCAATTAACTTTTCCAAAACATGAGGTGCATAAGTTGATTTAACTTATGAAAATTATTTTATTTGTTTTATCTCCTTATTTTCTTCTCCAGCAAGTACCTTTCTAGAAGCTTATCCAAACTAAGCTTAAGTACATGTTTGGTTATGTTTAATGTTCAATCAAAACTGCTTTTCAGCCAGACATTCTCTCCGCAACATTTTTTATGAACGTAAATTAAGCTAATTCAAACTTTTTTTTTGTTATATACTATAATTACTAAATTCATTTGGTTTTAAGACAAGCAAAAGTGGTCTAGGCTGAAGAGTGATTCATAATATCAGTGAGTCACATGTCTATGTGAAATCTAATATATATATTTTTCACTGCAGTTTCAATTTCAGATAACGAGAAGCACCAGCCTCTAGATGATGTTAAACGTGACGAAGCTTTTGTAAGAGAAAGCATTCCCATATGGTTAGCATGTACAGGGTACATACTATTGTCTTCCATTTCTATCATCGTTATCCCTTTTATTTTCCCTGAGGTGAAATGGTACTATGTGGTGGTTGCCTATCTGCTTGCACCAGCACTTAGCTTCTGCAATGCTTATGGTTCTGGCTTAACTGATATGAACATGGCCTATAATTATGGGAAAGTGGCTCTTTTTGTGCTTGCTGCCTTAGGTGGGAAAAGTGACGGCATAGTCGCCGGACTTGTCGGGTGTGGCGTGATCAAATCTCTTGTTTCCACCTCATCTGACTTGATGCAAGATTTTAAGACTGGCCACCTCACCTTCACTTCTCCAAAATCAATGCTTCTAACTCAAGCTATAGGGACAGCAATAGGTTGCGTTATTGCTCCACTCACATTCTTCCTTTTCTATAAGGCTTTTGATGTGGGAAATCCAAATGGTGAATACAAAGCACCATATGCCATCATATATAGAAACATGGCAATTCTTGGTGTTGAAGGATTTTCTGCACTCCCTCACCACTGCTTGCAGCTTTGCTGTGGGTTCTTTGCATTTGCTGTAGCAGCCAACTTGGTGAGAGATTTGAACCCCAAAAGCATTGGGAGATGGGTTCCACTTCCAATGGCAATGGCTGTCCCTTTTGTTGTAGGTGGATACTTTGCAATTGACATGTGTGTGGGTAGTTTGATTGTGTATTTGTGGCACATACTAAAAAGCAAGGAGGCAAGTTTGATGGTTCCAGCAGTTGCTTCTGGTTTGATTTGTGGAGATGGACTGTGGATTCTCCCTTCATCTATTCTTGCATTGTTTAAGGTTCATCCCCCAATCTGTATGAGATTCCTTGCAACCAACTAGAAGAAGTTAACATGCAGAGATGTAGTCAAATTGTGTCATAGTAATTGCGAGCATCACTCATAGGTAGTAACGAGTTAGTTTAGGTGGCTAGGGAAGAATAAGTATCAAAATGTTAGAACATTGTTAGGACAGGTGATTTATGTAAATACCTTTCTTCGCCTTCACAATTTTTTTTTGAACTTAGAAACTCTCAAAACTATTCTTATGACTCTTATAACAATCACATTGCATACGTGGTTCACTTTTGTTTAAGTCCTTTTATATATAGAAAAGTTATAAATTAGTCCGTATTATTTTTTAAAATTTTAACCAAATAAGAGTATTTATTTTTAGTAACCAAAACAAAATTTATGAATTATGTGTAAAGATTAAAATATTTTTTTATATATGGGAACTAAAAATATAATTTTATAACATATGAATTAAAATAAAATATTATGTTAAGTATTAAATTTAATATCACTATAATTTTCATAAAATATAATAATTTATTTATAAACTGCTTTTCATATAAAGACCAAAATATAAGTTTTTTTATGAATAGATTAAAATAAAAAATGGTATCATGTATCTTGATTAAATTTATAAATAAATAAATAAAATATAGTGTGATCATTTTTATTTAAATTAAAAATTGTAAAATAAATTTAAATCTTGGTGAAACAACTGCATGCTGTAGCCTTTTTGTCTTTTTAGGATGATGTAAATATAAGTTTTTTTTTTCTCAAATATTCTTTGAGTTTAAACATTTTTCCTATTTTAAATTAATATATTATTTTTCTCTAAAATTTTATGTATTTAAAATATTTTATAAAACATCTTACTGATTCTCTTATCAAATGAAGAAAGTAATTCTCTTAGATACTAATTAATATTTTATTTAAAATTTTCTGTCTCAAAAGAATCAACCTAGTTTTAACACATAAGATTAACATATGATGGGATGAGATACAAAGGAGTATAATTTTGTTAGTAGATTATGTCATTTTTATTTATAAACCAAGTGATAAATATTGAAATGCAAGTTGTCTTTAAAATACTTTGAAGGTAGCATAGATCAATGTTGACGATTATTTTAAATTTCTTGTTATGTTAAAAGGTTTTTTTTAAATGTAATTTGAGTTTTAGATAACGGTAAGATAAGTTTTATAGGTGAATTTTCTTTTTAATGAAAGTGTTATTTATAAAAATCTAATCATAGAATGTAAATTTATTATCTTTAAAATAAAAAGAAAAATGGTTGAGAAACTTTATTGTGACATCGTAATAGAAGGACAAGTCTCATTTATAATGTTGTTTCATAACCTCTACTTTTCTCTTTATTCTTTGGTAACTAAGTTACAAACTTTGTATAATTTGTGAGATATTTGTTCTATTTTGGAACAAATTGAAAAACATATATTATATTCTTCTTGATACATTTTAAACTTACCTTTCCCCTTTCACCTTTCTTTCTTGATAATTCTATTTTTACTCTGTCATAATATTCATTAACCATCTGATTGAATGAATGTATTAAATAAAGGAATCATTTATACTTCTTATGCTTGATTGATCCTACTATCGTATCTCGTATTCTCCTATGTTCTAACACCAAATGTCCAATGAAGCAAGACTCCTCAAAGGGTCTCCTACTACTTCTAATAGGGTTGGCTTGCATTTGGTATAATTTTTGTCACCTTCAAAAACATTGCTTCTTTCATGCATTGTTTATCATAAACATAACATGTATCTTTGTCACAAAATTAAATTCATGAAATAAACTTATTTAACCTTTAAATTACACAAATTATTTTTTAAGACACGATAAGACAAATTAAGATTTTAAAAATTCCTAAGTTACAAAATATAGTGCTTAATGAGTTAAATTGATCATTTTTTTAAATATTTAATCCAATTATAAAATAAAATGTAATTTAATTTGAATCGAGTCATATTAAATTTTAAAATCATTTTGATCTAATTAAAAACAATTTAGATTATATTGAATGCTATATTTTTTATAATTTAGGTAAAAGACAATAGATAAATTAGTTTATTGTCTCTTTTAGTAATTTTAATTAAAAGTAATTTTAATAAAAAAATATAAAATTAATATAAAAAATATGACACACAATTTTTTTAAAATAATATAAAATAAATATACTTATAAATATCTTCAAATAAAAAATATGTTTCTAAAAATGATTAATGAGATGTAATACAAAAAATAAAATTATGAAAAAATATTATAATTTTATGAATATATAATTATAAAAATATAAGTCAGAAATTAATTTTATCAATAGAGCAAACATTTTTCAAATTTTGAAAAATCTAATTCAATAGAACAAAAAATATTCAAATTTTTTGGTTAATTAATTTTTGATTAAATTTTTGTGATTTAGTTAATGAATTTGTGAGCGCTTGCTTTACATAATGGAGCCAATATCCATATACCTATTGCTTATTAGTACTTTGTTGTGCGATTTGTGTTTTAAAAGTGAGTATAATTAAATTCAATAAAATTAATTATAAATTGCTAAACATAGTGAGACTTGAGCTAGAATTAATATTTATTATAATTTTTATTAAAATATATACTTTTCATTGAAAAAGTGTGTTTTTTTTTTAATTCCATTTTCGAATCGATAAATGAAAACGTAGACGTTGTTGTTTATATTTGGTTTGGCATGTGAGGGTGGGACTAGACACATTTGAAACCGCGCTCAATCCTCTGCAAATTCAAAAATTCTTCTTTCTCTTTCCCTCTCCCACAATCACCACTTAGATCCATGTCTCAGGAACCCTAACCCACCAAAAATCCTTCCTTTTCTCTTTCTCCTCTCTCAATTCAAACACTAATGGCCCCACCTGGGCTTTGACTTCACGTTGGCTTTTCATGGACTAGGATTGCAATTCCGGAACAGCTTCCGAGCAATCTCCGTTGAAATTCCAATCACACTCCAAGGTTTGTTTTTTCCACTCTTCTTGCCTCTTTGCTCTCAAAACTACGCCCTTTCTGGTTCCTCATTCCGGTTTTGTGTTTTAGATCGTGGGTGAGAAGCGAGGAAGCACTCATCTTGGAGAGAAACAACACAGCGCTCGAAAGCGCGTCAAGATGAGAGATCTCGATTCCGTTGTTCACTCGGCGGGTATATTTCACTTTTTAGTATAACTACGTTGTTTTCAATTGCTAAAGCATCCATCTTGTTCTCCAAAGAATTGAACTTTTATTTATTTTAATGTAAATATCATATTTTTATATTTTGTGTATACATTTTTTTTCTTGCGTTTTCTATCCGTGGAGAGCCAGTCATCTCGTGAATGACATCAGTCTCAACAATAATTTGCAATTGCAGAAACTAATAGCAGTTGCTCGGAGTTTAAAAACGACAAAGAAAGCAAAATTCAGTTATCGTTTGATGACACGGATGCTCCTCAAGAAGAGAGAACGGGAAGGGACACGTTGCCGGAAGAGGTAAATCGTATTCCTAGGCCTTTGGATCTTAACACCGAAGCTTGCAAAAGTGGTGGGTGTGGTGAGAATTTCACAAAAAAATTCACTTCTAAGAAGCAAGAAAAAAGACAACATGGTAGTTTTGTTAACTTAAGAGGAATTAATTTGGATCTGAATGCAGAAGATGTAAGTAGCTCTGTGAATTTGGAACCGGCGAATTCCACTAAAGGAAGTGATGGTTTTAAGTCAAAGGATGTGTCGGAGAGTGGAAGCTGTGTTGGACCTTCAGAAGAAAAAGATCCCATGAGAATATGGCAAATGATGAAGCAACGTGGTTTTATGTCACCCTCTCTTGGAGGGGCTCCAAAACCTAAACGTGGGAGGAAAAGTAAGGAAGAAATGCTAAAGAAAAAGATGGAACTCGCGAAGAGAGAACAGGTTAACCGGTTCACAAAGATTGCTGCTCCAAGTGGACTATTGAATGAGTTGAACCCAGGAATTATAAATCATGTGAGGAATAGAAAACAGGTGCATTCAATTATTGAGGCTCTTGTGAGGTCTGAAAAGCATGAAAGTAGTAAGAGGGACCAAGAATACGTGGCTGAAGTGGGTAAGCATCATCATGGGGAGGGTACCCTTCATAGCTCTTCAGGGAGTAGACAAGCGAGAAAGTGTCCTGTGACAACGAATGACTCGTCGTCCTGGATTTTGGAGGGTAATGTTTGTGATCGTGACAGAAGCATTGTAGAGAAAGATAGGCTTAAAAGTTGTGCATCACAATCAACCCTTGTCGTGGAAGATGATCTCTTGGCTCTTAAATTGTCGTCTGAAACAAAGGCGTCAATGAGTTCGACCGTTTTGTCAAATGAGGAATCATCAAATGTCACCATGGTTTCATCTCTTTCCCTAAAAGGCTCGTACCCATTATTACCCTCATGCTTATGCTTTATTTTACAAAGAAGGAAAAAAGCCTGAGCTAAACAGGTGCTCCTTTGAGCCTTTGCTAATATGGAGACTTGTATGCTTTTCAGCTGCAACTGTTGCTTCCCAATGGTTGGAGCTTCTACATCAAGACATCAAAGGACGCCTTTCAGGTAATGCCATATTGATTTCAATTAACGAGGTTTTGGGTGGAACTGCTTACATGTGATTTGTGTCCTTATCCCTACAATTCTCAGCTTTGCGTCGTAGTAGGAGGAGAGTTCGATCTGTGATAAGTACAGAGTTGCCTTTCCTTTTATCGAAGGAATTTGCAAATAACGAAGAGTCTGATCCTTACATTACCAAAGTGTTTGCGGGACTTCCAACATGCAAAATAGCAGATTTGCATCGGGCGAGATGGACTGCTTTATTTGATCACATGGATAAAGCACTGTCAGAAGAGGAAAAACAACTTGTGAGTGCAAAATTGGCACAAGTTTTTCTTTATATGCTTTCTACGTTAATTTTCGACTTATTTTCGGTCTTGCAACACTATAATATACGATAAAGAATAAATGGGTGGGGAACAGGTTACAAAAAAATTATGAAAATAGTTATTATTTTTATAATTTTCTAAAACTTAATTTATGAAGCTCGGTTTTTATCAGACTTTAGACACGACATAAATAATGTAATAGACACCGCATAGACACAGCTCTTAAAAATCATATTAAAAATATTAATTTATAATATTAGTGTTCAGTCTCTTTATAAAAATATTTTAGAACAAAATTAAATAATATCTTTTAAAAGAAGGATATTCACTTTTTTAAATCAATATTTTATATTCTATTTTAATTAGAATTTTTAAAAGTTAAAATGAGTTTTTCTAATAATACTTACGTGTGTGGATTCATGCGAAGTCAGTCAAATGTTCGAGTTAAAAAAAAAATTATTTTTTAATTAAACACTAAATCAGAAGGGTTGAATAGATAAACAAATATAACGTGTTGGAAGCGATGACACTTCTGACAGAAAAGGTATTCGCACGAGAATGGGCTAGTTTCAACTTATTTCACTTCCGAAAACTTTTACACTTTCAGCCCCAACGGATTCGAAGCATGAAAGTGGTTGCTATTCGATTTGGTACCAAAATGGAGGCTGGGAATTGTGAAGAAGAACATTGGATCAAAGTTGCTCGTTTCGGGCGAGATGACATCGTTTCTAAACTCACCAAAAGTAGTGTTTTGTTTGTTGTCTATTTTCATTCAATATGTTTTCAATATTAGTTAAAAAATTACTACCCTTATTTTTCATTCTATTTTATGTGGTCAAAGTTTTGTGAGGGAAACGATATAAGCATTTTCTTGTTTTTCACCATTTACTTTACAAAACTTAGAGGAAGTAGCATGAAAAATAAATAGCATCTCTGTTATATAAATGAGAAAACATATCAACTAAAATAAAAACAAAAAATGAACTAAATGCTTCCTAATGATTCTGGTGGCAACAGTCAACCATCTTGCCAGGAATTGCTCAGAAATGCAGAAGGGGTGATTTTAATTGTGTTCACAATAATATTGATTAAGTTTTGAAAAATTGCGGGTAGATGTGGCTGTAATTATGGTTGTAGATCATAATTTAAAACACTCATAGAAGGTATATTTTTATCGGAATACTGTATCTGCAAAATTAGGATCCAGTTGATTTTGATTTTTTATATCTCTGTTTTCTCCTTAGGTTATGTAATTGTTGGTACCAAAGATATCTGTGGCCATGGTGAATTTGAATGGATACCTTGGAAGATGCCAAGTTGCTTGGTTCCTTTCAATGATTTGAGATAAAATTACTAACAAAGAAGTTTGTACCTCTTTTTATCTAGATCTTAACTTTCCTGGTTCATAATTTCAGGAAAGTTGGTTGACTCAAGTAAAAGAAAAGCAACTGCTATGTGATCAGGGCCTGCAAAATGTAAACTGGAGTACGGCTTTTGGTTTACAACAGCTGGGACATTCCGAAAACAACTCCAGGTAAATGTGTTGATCACCTGATATAAAATTGTATGATCATTGTGGACTTGGTACTTTTGCTTAAATTTTAAGTCTTTAAACCTGCACAACTTGATTTCTCTGTACATATAATATAGAAGAAAAAATCTTCTAATAATGATTCTATGACGAGAATTTAAGCTGTATTTGGATTTTTGTAGAGAACAAGACTCATGCCAATTAAACCCAATTTGATTTGCTTGTAGCCTTGTGTATTTACATTATAATGACAATCAAATTTTAATAATATTTTAATGGAATAGGAAAAATAATCGAAAGTACTCAACAGTCTTAAATAGTAAGAGGTGACAGGCTGATTTCTAGAAGTTTCTTGAAGAAATTTATTCAGTTTTTAACCATTCCAACATAAAAAATATAATTAAAGCAGATTGTTTGGACACAGTATGTGAAAAGAATGTGCAACTTTCAGGTCTGTGAACTTGGAGCTTAGCAACAATCTTGATAACTGATTGGACAAAATCTACATTTAACTGGACGATATACTCAGTTATTGTTTATGATTGTTTATATGCTTATGCTACTTTACTTCATCTTAAAGAAAGTCATCCGTTGGCTGCAAAATAAAAGTTTTCTGTTTGATTATAGCCATAGCTTGTTAATGAGGATAAATGTCTCAGAAGTTACAGTTATGCTTCGTTTGGTAGACAAAATAGGATAAGAAAGAATAAGATGATAGTTGGATAAAAACATGATAAGAGTAGGATAGACTCGTCTTATTTTACAATTGATGCATGTCAAAATAACAAACAAGATATATTATGTTATCCTACCTTGTCTATTTTGTCTATTTTTAACCTAGACCTCCCACAGAATAAAAATTACACTAGAGTTGGATATGATTAGTCGATTAGATAAGACTTATCATACCTTTTCATTCAACAAACACTGGAAATAAGCTAAGAGGAAAATTATCTATTTCTGTTCTTTTATCATATTCATTAAACAGTCTCTTATTCGCATAGGTTCTGATACTCTAGTTTCATCTTGTGCATTATTAGTAATGCTTTGCTATGTTACTAATGGATACAAGTTTAAATAACTGATGCCTTCCTTTCCATAGTGTCTTGAATTGGACTGCAATTTAGAGTAGTATTAAGCAAGCTGATGCTGCTGATCAATGTTTGCATGTAATTGCTTCTTGATGACAACTGAATTACTCTAAAAGATTGTGTAATCATTGCTACTGAACTGAAACAACTTCATGCATTTTCAAGAGACTACCAGTTCTGTTTTCTCTCATAGATTCTTGTAATGGACTGCAATTTCTGCTCTTGTGCAACTTATCATTGTGATTTGTGGTTAAGAATTACATATAAGTTTGTTGCTCTATTATTTTTGTTACTTCATTTTCTTGGTTGAAGTAATGAAATAACTGATTTTCCTTGTGTTTAATCATGAAATTTTGGTTCAAGATTTTAATAGTTTGAATTCATGTTTGTATTTGCCTTAGACACATTATAAATTGCTCAGTTTTCTACTGATGTATAAGTAGCACAAAGCCTATGACCATAAATTTTGACAGTTTTGATATTCTATAATGTGCAGAGCATTGGTATTAGATAGCTCAGAGAAAGAGTTAGCTGTTAATGCAGCTGCTGCTTCCATATATTCAACGTGTAATTTTCTATTATCAGAGAGCTAATTTATATTTGATGATGAGTTCATGTTTATTTAATTATGTTGATCTTTTCTTCTTTTTATCCTTAATGACTAGCGATTGCGAGTACTTTTTATAGTTGTAACACTAGTGGAAATAATTTATTCTTTCTTTTTCCATTGTTAAACCCTAAATGATACTATTTGATTGTAGTTAGATATCTCATTATTAACCATTTTCATTAACGATGAATATATGCCTCAACATCTTAATATGTGAATTGGGATTAAATACAAGTGTAAACCCTCAATTTGTTCCTAAAACTACAGGGCTCGATAATTTTAGTCTTTAGGATTTGTAAATTAAAATGTTAGTAGTTAACATTGGAGCACATCAATCACTTTTGTCCCTTACGTTAGTTGATGTCAATCTAGTGACAGAGATATGACCGCACATTAAGTTCAACATTATATCATAAAATGATTGTTTTATTTGGGATGGTTATCTTTCATTTTTGTTTGAGGTAACTCATCGTCTCCTCAACCTTTTTAACACTTTACAAAACTCATTACCTTTGTTTTCCATCATCGTCTTTTTTCACCAATACTAAATTAGGTCTAATTTAGATAAATTTATCAATAAATATTTATAGGAGTAAAAAATTAGTAAAATGAATAAAACTTTTACAAGTTAAAGTTAATTTATATTTTTTTATTTTTTGAGAATTTCTCATTTGTTTTCGTTAAAACTTAAAGAATATAAGTTATTTTTTACATATGAAAATAAATTTATTTTTTATATTTTCTTTTGTAAGGGCTTGTTTAAACTTTATTTAAATTGGGCCTAAGTGTACCGTGTTATTAGGGGTGTTTAAGAATCAATATAAATTTTTTCACAATGCTAAACCAATATAAAGATAACAAAATATTAAATGAATTGTTAACTAAAAGAAAATTAAGGACTAAAAATTTTGATTTTTTTATTCAGTTTTTGTATTCAAAATCAAACTACAGTGCAAACATATTAGTTTTTTTTAATTTATCTTTATATAAATACTAATTTGGAATATATTCTATTGAGTATATTTGTATATATATTTTTTTAAAAATGACTTTATGTGACTTTTAATTTGTAATTTAGACTAAGTTGTGAATAATAATGAGGTTTAATATTATATATATATATATATGTGTGTGTGTGTGTGTGTGTATGTATAAGAAAAGTTCTAATTTTATTTTCATAATATATTATTCAATTATCACACATAATCAAATATTTATTCAAGATACAATAAACTTTTTACTATAAAAGAATTTCTTTAAATCAATTATAAAATAAAGTATTTTATTTTATATATTAATTTATTATAATTATTATATTATTGGGTATTAAATCAACTGTTAGAAATAATGTTCATTACAATAATAGTTATGCCATAGCAACAACTTCAAATAATCATCTTTCAAACTTAAGCTTCCAATCTTCAAATCATCTCGTCATTGTACTACGTGATTGCCTTTACCTGTTTCATCTATAGGCTTATCACACAACCTGAACCTATAACACTAACGTGATTGTTGAAAGCAATAAAATATCAAATGCTCAGCCATTAGTACTAGGGGTTGATTCGTGTAAGTGAGCACCTTAAAGTATGAGTAGGTTGATTTCTATACTCGAAGAAATTTTAGGTGATCCGGAACCACATGGTTCTTGTCACTTGTATCTTATTTTTGTGTCCAAATTTTCACTTTTAAATGCATGTGTCATTTTGTTATTAGTCGGGACCATGGTAGTACAAGGCTGTACAATTTTCTTTTGGTACTTAAGATTGAAAGAATTATAGAATAATTATAAATGAGTTTTAACATCCTCTAGCTTGTTATTATGGATGATATTAAAAATCACATGGAATGACCACAAAAGGGTCAATTGATAAAGTTGAAAGTAAAATGATTAAGGAGAACAAAATTACTCAAGGTGTGGACAAACCTTCAAATATATGGTTGCATGTGGAGGACATGGCTTTGCAAATGTGTTTCCTATTTGAGACTAAGGCAAAACTTTTATGAGTGAGAAAAGTAGATCTTGATAATAAATCATACATGAATCAATATTAAAAGTTGTTAAAAAGTAACATGATTACTTAAAAAATGTTTTATTACTTTAAGTTTTAATCAATATTTTTTAAATCAAACTAGTTGGTCAAGTGTCATAGATATTTGTTCACGGCTCAAATTTAACTATAGTTGAATAAGTAATAATTAAATATGTATTTTAATTTTAATATTTCATATGTTAAATCTTATTTTAAAGAAAAATAATATTTATATTTATAACTTTATAAAATTTAAAATTACTCATAAAATATGGTTAATACTTAACAAGAGAATGGGAAAGGAAAATGTGTAGCACTAATTTTAGCATTTACATCCGCAAATGCAACAAAAGCAACACAATAATATATTAAGCAAAGGAGACAAAGTTAGATTAGAGAGGCACAGAAGGTACATACTAGGTTACGACCTACTAACTTGTAGCTAAACATAAAATATTAAGAAAAGGAGCAAAAAAATAACGTTAAAATTTGACCTAATCATATATGAATATAAGGCTGTCATGTTGCTTGGTTTAAAGGATAAAATCTTGATCTAAATATTTGTTAAAATTAAACCTAAAAGTGTGAATCTCTCCTTGCTATAAACAATTCCACTGCAACCTGATTCCCTTCCCTCAGTATGTTAATGGCTTCGGAAGTAACATTGTAAAAGCATGACATTAACAGTGATTTACCTAACCTAAAATAATTACACACTATTACTTCTGGAACCATTCCTATAGCTATATGTATATATGTGTTGCAAATAAACATCTTGAAGCCAACCAAATATGCAGCTTAGATGTCTTCATCCTCCTGCCAATTTACACATACCAAGGTGATTGCAATTCTTTGAATGACTTGTGACTAAAATCTGGCCACAACTGATATCTGATGCTGATAAGTGGGGCCAAGCTTATGTCAGTCTGAATACTTTAGAAAACCTTAATGCAAATAAGGCAAATGATAGGAACCTCTATCGAAATAGTTCTGGGAATGACCACATTATGAACCTTGCAAAAATGTCAGATTCCAGAAACTCAATATGTGCAGCTCGACCAATGAATGAGTTTAAATTCTTGCCATAGGTAGTGGCATCAAAATTGACATCACAACGCATGAAAACTCGATGTTCAGAGGGATTGGCACGAATTTGGTCCAAACAATCATTCAGCATCTCTAGGAACAATCTACTCTTCTTGGAATTGTCATGTGAAGCAGCTTGGCATGATTCAATTCTAGCAGAATGGTAGGGTACATAACCATCCTGAAAAAATACATAATCAGTTGGCAGCAAACCAATTAAATTCCTAAAAAGCAAGCATAAGATATAGCAGAAAACAAAAACTGGAAAAGGGAAAGAGGATTTACTTGAATAACTTAAAAATAAATACCTTGTTGTACAAACTCTTCCATAAAAATTGTGAGGGCTTATTCTCATGTATGTTTTCTTGCTTTCAAAGATTTGTTGATGAAACAATAAACTTATATTTTTTTACTGTTTCTTAGACAAATATTTGAAAACAAAAAAAAAATTGACAATAAAGTGGAATTTTTGTATTTTAAAAAGGGAAAACAAATTTTTTTTCTCAAACCAAATGACCCGTAGTATTTCATTTGACGTCAATTAGGAAAGATAAAATACTTCAGACATTTCAAAATCTTTCTAGTTTTGAATATAGATTGAGTTCCACAGCCAGCATTTTGGTTTCTATTTTGGATTCATCTCAGGTGCACCATGATCATAAGACACTTCGTAAAATTAATTATGTAATAGAAGATCAAGCTTCGCATGCATTTATAAATCCATCAATTAAGTCCAATTTTAAAAATCTCATATCCACAATATATATTCACTGCTAAGTGTGACAGTACAGAGCATTTCTAGAAATGATTTTAGGGGTCACAAGACAAGGGAAAACCTGAGGGGAAGATAGCAACACAGTATTCCTAAAATGATCCAAGGTCTTTTGCTGAAAAAGAAGAAACAGAGAAACGTAAAGTAATATTAGAACCTCATCAAAGTAATTAAATACATAAACATAAGGATGATCAAGGCCGCTGACGCAAAAAACTAATACTCCTGTTCAGTTTTAGGGATTTCTCAAGGAGACCACTCATTTTCACTTTAAAAAAAATTACTAATATGAACATTGAATTAGCCGTTGTCATCTATTTTTTATGCCAATGCATCTTCACTACAACCCCTGCTCATGTTTTACAGCCAACAATGTATGGATCAATTTTTTGGTAGAATTATTGGTACAAAAATTAGTAATTCAACATTAACACAATAACTTCTAACATATTATACAAAACATGGTTCTGGTAGCCAAAATTGAAAGTGCAGGGTCAGAAACATGCGTGGGAACACCCACAAACACACACATAACACTTAAATGTATCCTTTACATAACAGTGTATTTACAGTATATGTACTTATGAAGTATTGATTAACTTATTGTAGGATATAATTTCAAAGAAAATTAGCATTGGGTTTAGAAAAAGTCATTATGCCGATCATAGCCAGATTTTTCAAATCACATCAATGTTATGCATCATTTTCACATACAAGGAAAGATTACTAGATCAACAACTTGGATTTCATATCCAAATAGTTATTAAAGATTAAGCATAACAGATGCTTATAATATAATAGTGTTGTTGGTAACAACTAACAGTGATTACATATCAAAATAAGTTATTCAAGAGAACAATATTTTAAGCTTCTGGCTGATAAAAGTTACTTTGAGCTTATATGTGTCATTTGATTCCAACCTTGGTAGAACAATTTCCTCACCTTACACAACTTATAGAGAAATGTATTTTGGATATCTGGATCATCAGTGAAGGTGAGCTGACGAATACACTGCATGCCTTTAAGTTTCTTCAAAAGCCATAATCCAGAATTAAACAAAGAGTTTGAACTGTAAAGATACCCTAAATGTGGACCAGATACTGAAACATATGTATATAGATATCTTAGAAATGGCTCCATCATGCTTTCTGCGAAAATAGAACAGAGTTTAGCCCATAATGTCAAACAGATGAACCCCACCCATCACTTCAAAAATTATGACCTACCTGCTATCGCTGCTCTTATAATGAGGTTACCAATAGAATGTCCAACAAAACTTAACCTAATATCTCCCAAATTTCTATATCTTGAGGCTTTGTCCATTTTCTTTTTAACGAAAGAAATAACTTCCTGAGCTAGTCGTTGTCCCATTTCTCTGAAGTCTCCTGATGTTCTATCTTCATTAGCCTCAGACATAAGAAATTTTACCTCAGGATCTATCAAAAGCCATTGATTTCGAATAAGTCGTAAATCCAGATGATGCCCCTACAACATTTTAGGTGATGTAGAATAAACATTAAACCAAAATAAAAAATGATACAAACATACAATAAATCTGCCAATGTCATGCTTTGATGCAATTCTTTATATAGCCAGCCCTAAGCCTGGATAAAAGAGCATGGTTGTGTTAGGAAGTTGACAACCAACATAAAACTTTATGACAAGGATAAACCATGTTATTGTTTTAATGTTAGGTGTTAGAATAAGTATTTAGTTAAAGTAGATTACTTAGTTATCCATTAATTAGTTACATTAGTGAGATAGTTAGTTTGGTGAGATAGTTTGAATAACACATGTTGCCTATAAATAAAAGGGAAGGTTAAGATAAGGATAGCAGTTGAATTGAGAGAGGATTGGGTGGAGCCTTTGGGCATTGGGAGAGAACTAGATCTCTTGAATACTTAGATTGTACTGAACTTTCTGTTAATAAAGAGAGTTTTTCTTCAATATCTGAATCAGTTTCTATTAACTGGTATCAAGCTCTAATAAGAAAATAGAAGCAAAAATGAATTTATTAAAATCAAGAATCACAATGGCAGAGATGACGAAGAAATGGATCTTTTCTGGGTTGAAAAGATTCAGGGAGGTCCTATATTTGGCATGAGCAGAGAGCCTAGGACTGATTTGATAACAATAATGGAGGGTTAGGGTTTCGGTTTTATGAACAACCCACTTGATTTGATTTCTCCCATGAAGTTGAGTGGGTCAACAGCTGTAACAAAATTTTGCCTCTCAAGTGAGACAGCCAGCCTGCTCCTACCTGAACAACCAGACTATGGTGCATGTGTGGTGGCCACGGCTACATCAGAGATGGTGATGAAAGCAGAACAAGTCATCGTTCAACAATTTCAACACCAAAGCATAACTGGTGAGAAGGGAGCATGGACAAGATGGGAAGTTCCTAGGATAAGGCAATTTTTTATAATATTTTTAATTCAATCTTTTTTTTTTTCTTCTCCATTTGGACCAATCCACCTACTCAACTTCTTATATTTAAAGTTATTGGTGTATCTACTCCAACGATACTATTGGTCCGTATCATTATGGAAGAAGATTCGGGTAAAATATGCACTTCCTCGGGAATGAAAAAAAATCGATCTACTTTGATTTGGTATTTTGGCTTAAATTCTTTAACTCCTTGATACTCAATTTAAAAATCCTCTTTTTTAAAAATGGAATTTATTCCTATAGTCCTATATTTTGTAATTCCTGAACTCTGCGTTCGGTATTGAGGATCATCGAAATAAGCAAGCCCAACTCACTGATGTGGTTGAGTATCAAGAAAAAAGGGCTGTCTTGGAGCTCATGAACTCTCCCAAATTTCAAATTTTTGGTAGTAGTGAGTACAGTGCACAAGAAGGTGCTAGTATTGCAAATTTCCCACATTATTGTGGATGATGCTTTAGTCGAATTTGGAAGAAAGAATGTCTTAAGAGTTTCTTATTTGACCCAGGTGGAATTCATGAGGTTGAGGGTTAGTGGGCATATCACTACTGAAATCCAGATCAAGAATTTAACAAACCTTGCCTATGTTGTGTTCTTGTTGGGATGTGCAGAACTGGTAGATGAAATAAAGAAGCAGAGTGAAGGTTGAATTAGTATAGCAGCAGCAAGAGTGGGGAGGAAGTACAATACAGTTGCTATGTTTGGCAGTATCATTGATGCTATTGTCCAAAAGGTGGCCACTTCACTAGATGTTGGGCAACGGCTTGTTTTGGTGCTTCATGGGGAAACTTATGCTACTATTGCTTGCATTTCTAGTTAAGGGGAAAAGAGACAGTCAATTGTTATGCTTTAGAAAGTGGGACCCTTGTAGAAATAGGGAAAAAGAGACAGACAATTCTCTTCGCAGCTTTGGGTTTAAAACATGCAAGTGTGACTCATTTCTATTCATACTTTCCATTGCAAACTACTGTATCTACATTCTGGTTTATGTAGATGACTTTCTCATCACAGGAAACTCTCCTAACCAAATTCAGTAGCTTACAGCAAAGTTAAATTCTATCTTTGCCCTGAAGCATTTAGGTAACATAGACTACTTTGTAGGAATAGAAGTCAAAACATTTAGAGTTGGACCTTTTTTGCACATGAAAAATGTTATCAACAAAAGCCTTATTGTCTCACATTCCTGCTGATGATTAAATCGTTCATATTCAAACAAAGGCATTGGGGAGTACAATATTCTACTAATTAAGACGCAAACTTCAAGTAGTTGACCAATTTTCAATTACTCAGCCTAATTGAGTTTGAAGGGACAATGTTGTAAACTTAGAATTGTCATTTTAACTGTAATCATTTTAGAATATTCTGTTGTAACAAACTCTGTGATGTCAAACTATTGTTGCTGACAGTTCAAGCTAGGACTGTCTAGTCTATATAAAAAAAGTTTGTACTCTTTCAAGTTAGTTAGAAATTGAATTTTTCCCTTTCTTCTCTCTTTCCTTTCTCTCACTGTGTTTCTAACAACAACCAACCAGTGATTTACGTTTACTTGACCCAATCTTAATATAATAGGTTGGGTATATCCAACAAACTCGAGACCTAAATAAAATAAATGGTATTGTTTTGACAAAATTCCATTAGTGTATGACTTGCCTGAAATCCATGCACAAAGACAACAATCTTCAACACACGAGTACTACTTTGTGGTGCAGATGTCTTGCTTGCAGTGTCCAAGTTGAGACTGTTTATAAGTGCTACATGTCTCAAGTATGAATTTTCACTGATAGTACGTCGAGGTGCATTCATCACACGTTCCACACTCACAATTGGTATACGTGACGGATCTCCAAATATATGCATGTCTTGAATTGAACGGTTGTTTATCTGCATAAATATAATCCATTAATAGGCCATATGTATATTAAAAAGAGGAGCAGGTGGTCCACATGAATTGATAACTACCCTCATTTGTGCAATGCTCCTTCGATGAAGTTCTGCACGAGTAGTTGCAGTCTGAAGAGGCTGTATGATTTATCAGACCAAAAAAAAGATATCGCTTTTAGTTATTTGCACCAAAATTATGTTCACCAAGCTCCTTCTTTTCTAAGCAACTTTTCTATTATTAAGAATACATAGGAGGCACAAGTACTTACATCGTCAGATAGTTTCCACAAACTGGAAACTCTTCTGTGTACCCCACGATGGGAAGACTCATCACTCCCACTGTTTATATAATGATGAGGCATCTCAACCTTAGAGTACACCATCCATATTGACCATTCAGCTTTCCGATCCTTAGCCCATGTATCATGCAAAAATTCTAGAATCTTTGTTTTGTTCTCCCTAGAAACATGAATATTATAGTTGAGTAAACAACGTTACATTTTTTTTATATATACTAATGCATGGGGAATGAAAAATAACACATTATAATTGTCAGATAGTTAATTGGAGCATTCTCGTGTTATATGCATGTCAACATGTGAAATACTGAATGTAGATTTGTGTGCAGAAATATCATTTGAAACCAAGTATAGAAAACAATGAACGAGTGAAACAGAAGCTAATGATGACATTAAGCTGCTCCCAGACACTGTTCCATAATAGATCAAATGAGCAATTCATGATATATACTAATGGACTGGTAATGACAAATGACACAAATTATGATTGTGAGATAGTTAACTGGAGCATTCTCATGTTATAAGCATGTCAACATGTGAAATACTGAACGTGGATTTGCATGCAGAAATATCATTTGAAACCAAGTAATGAAGGAAACAGAAGCTAACGATGCCATTAAGCTTTCCCCAGAAAATATTCCATAATAGATCAAATGAGCAATTGAAACCTAATTATATATGCTTGAAAGAAACAAAAAAAAAATGATTAAATACCCATTTTATTCCCTCAAATTGCAAGTGTTTAGCATTTTAGTTCTTGAAGTAAAAAGGGGATAAAATGAGTTAAAAAGAGGTCCTGCACTTTAATTCCTGATTTTACAAAACGACATTCACTTTAATTTTTTTATATATATAAAACATTAAAAAATGAAATAAGAAAAAGACTAAAATGGGTGATTTTCAAAACATTAAAGAATAAAGTGAGAATTATATGAAGTTAAGGATTAAATTGTCTATGCTAACAATTTCAAGGACTAAAATGAGTATTTGCTCAAAAAACAATCTAGAGCTCCAAACCACATTATTATTAATTATACTTGTATCAAAATTGTTAAAAAGTTACAGAAAGAAAAAATAGATCATCGAATCAGATTCAAACGTGAAATTTATTGCAGCATGCATTTTGGTTAATTTTAATGATACATAATACTCTCTATAGTCCTTTTTATAATATATAAATAACTAATTTATCAAAACCAAAGTAAAGTAGTTATATATTATAAATTTATACTATATTCAATAAATACACATAGTATTAAACAATCAAATTAATAACTTATATATTCAATGAATGGATATATTTACTGTTAGAATCTCAGAATATTTGTTATAATCTATCAATAAATATTTGATTTTATTGCTGTCCATAGTCTGATTAAATTATGGGGTAAATATTCTGGAAATTAGGATATTAGTATTTATTGTGCTGATATTGTGATAGGATCTCCCCTATTTCCCTTTTTCTTGTAATATGTCATTATGCATATTATTTTCCCAGCCTTTGCAATTAATACATTTGAAAATGGGTCTATGCTTTAAGAAAAAAAATGCTGATAGTTGTTTTTCATAAAAAAGATTGAAGTAAAAAGCAAACCTATGGAACTTTAGAAATATGTTCCATAAATATGACAATTGATTTCCCACTGCATGATAACAGTACAGGACCTCTTTCTTTGACCAGGAACGAAGCTTTTTAGCTTTCAAAATATCTAGAGCACCATTTCCTCCCTGTACAGGAAGAAGCAATATAATAAATAAAATAATAAAGAACAACATGAAAGGAAAAACAAAATAGAAATATTTTGCAGAATGAACAAAAGCAAGGACCTCAAGACTATTTTGTTGCTTGCCTTGTCCTGAAATTTCAACATCAGTTGTGAACTGATTAGCTTGCAGAATAGAATTTAATAATTTCATATTATTCCTTTTTGATACAAACTCTGAAATATCAATAGCTTGATCAACTGCTTTGCCAAGTTTTTGTAATTCTTCAAGTAATATATCACGAGCTGTTAATAATGCTCTAACAAGCTTGACATTTCTCAACTGTATAGAGGGCGAGGCAACTTCTAAACCCTGGTTAGTGACATAAAAAAGCATTCTGTTAATGCCTGAATAATAACATCCAAAGAATAAAACCAATAGAACAAATATATAAATATCGATTTGATCCCTGATTACAACAATACAAAAACAAACATTTTCATACTTCCAATAAAAACATTTTTTAAATTTCATTCCATTTGTGGTACTGCCTTTCAACATTGTCATCTTATTTTTTATTTTCCACATAACTCTCTAAATCTATATTTTGAACATGACAATATTTCACATGAAATGTTATTATTCCCTGATTTAAACAATAGATTACATAAAAAGTAAAATTCTTAATTTCACTTTTGGTCCCTTTAGTTTGAATCATATGCAATTTTGATCCCTCTAGCTTTTTTTTAGCTAATTAGTCCATCTACTTTTCAAATTAAGTAAATTTGATCTCTTCATTAGTTTTTTCTACTTAAAATCCTAAAATTATTGTATTTTTTTGGCAGATTTCTTTTATATATTTATGATATAAAATAATTCTAAATATTTAGAAGTTAAAAGTTTCATGGGAATTTAATAAGAATTGAAAGATTTTATGAAATAAGAGATTAGGGAGCATATTTGCTTAATTTTAAGAGTAGAGGGACTTAATTAGCTCAAAAGAAACTAAGGGGGCCAAAATTGTAGAGTCCAAACTACAAGGACCAAAGCTGTACTATCTATCATCTGCGTAGAAAATAGGTTCAGAGAAGTTGTCAGCATAAAAGAGTGACCCAGACAGGAGAAGTCCAAATTTAGGATGTGAAGCATGGTTTTCGAGGGGAAAAATCTACATCAATAAGCAGTGCACAGATTTAGGTTGCTTCTTGTCAAGCTCTAGATACTGTGTTGAGAAAGAAGAAAGAGGAACAAGAAACACAGGATGAATCTGCGTCGTGGTTTACACCCCAGAGAATTTTTTTTTTTGTCATTAATACAAGAATAAGTATAATTAAAAGCAAGATTATACAAACATATTTACAAGATTAAAACTGTCCTATTACTGTATTTACATATTTCCAACAGATTTGTAATAAGTATTTTCAATAAAGCCAAATTGATTTGCTCTTCAACAATGATTTCGAAAGAGACATCTAATGTTTAAAACATACTTGGTTCAATGTGTCATTGCTTTTATCAGCAACAAATTCAGAATTGCGAGAATTGCTGAAATAAAGCATGTGATCAGGTTACTCTGTGTAATCAAACATAAAAAGAAAGTTGCAATCAAATATGCTCTTAAGTAAACTTCTCAAAAGAAATAAAAATTCTAAACTGAAGGTCTAATTGATTCATAATGAAGCCAACGGGACAAACCTGGGTACCTTCGATGTGGACTGGTAAGAAGCAGATTTCAGTAAACTGACATGTACGCTGACATCAACCAGCACTGCATGTAAAGCATCAAAATGTACAGGACAATATGAATGTAACCCTAAAAGAGCTTTAGGAGGAATTCGGAATTCATGGACAGCAGCAGGGTAAGCATCCAGAGAAGCTTGCAAATCAGCACTGCAGATGGTGCATTCCAGTCAGTGTTTCACTAAGGCCTTGTTTGGAAGTTTGAAGAAAGAGGACAATAAAGTGTTTGAGAGGTAAGGGAGGGGAGGGGAAGGGAGGTTAGACTCCTTTCTTGTTTGGATGTTAAGAACCCCCTAAAATGAGAGCACTCAAAAAATATAAAAGGGGTTTTGGGGGGAATTTAAAGATCCTTAAACCCCTTCTTATTTTTAAAAGCTATGGTTAGAAAACAATCATCACAAAATAAGAAAATAAGGGACATGATTAGATATCCCATTATATGTAACTGTAAATTAGGGATTCATTTTTATTCCTTCCTATTTATGATTAATTATGTTGTACTATACTATGTGATTATAAATACGATTCATGTGTGAACATATGGCCCACACCATTCATACACTTTCTCTCTACACAGTATCAACAGTTTAGGTTTTTCTCTGATCTCTGCTACAATGCTTTCTCTCTATAACTCTCAAATAAGAGGTCTCTTAGAAGCCTTCCCTTCCCCCCTAAATTGAACTTGCATACATAGCCCAAGGAGATATCAACCAAGAAGGAACAATTGTTTTGCTCCATATTAATAAGCTAATGAATATACTATTATCACTCACCCATTTTCAAATGTAGGAGCAAACATAAGCTCAAACTTCAAAATTACAGCTGTTGTAGGTAAAACCTGCAAATAAGAACCACAACAAAAAAGTTAAATTAGATAATATTGAGCAAAACAGCAAGGTAAGCATAGAATCAAATCATTCTATGTTCCTCTTGCTATAGGGATCCTGTTCCAGCATAAGAATTCAGAACATGATCTAATAGGATCAAACTGAAATTGTGTTGAGACTTGTATCATGACAGTTTTAAACTCCAACAAAGCCATGTTGGTGTGCGGGGCAGATCAAATAAAACACAGACCAACAAAAACTCTGTCCTGATCCAACAATTCAAAGATTTCAAACTATTAGGTGAAGACCCACAAATAGTTTTACATTACATTTCCAAGATGCACTCTCACACAAAGCATGGACAATGCAGCACCCCACCTACCTTGTGCTCAAATTCAACTTTTTTATTAGAACAAGGGGGAAAGGATCAAATTATAGATACCTGATCATATAGGCTGCAATACTATCATGAACTAATAATCCCTAAAAGTTAAGTTGTTAGATAAAGATACATTAGTGGTTTTATATTATATTACAATTACATCACAAATGCTGACCCAAACTTAAACGATTTTAATTGCATCCTGAGAACTAGTTTCACACAAATTCAAACCTAATTTCACCTATCCTGTCCATTCAAACATCCAACACTCCTTGTGATAGTGGTCTTCAACCTATGTCCATGGTGCTTTGCAACTTGCACCTAGCAATGAATTGTAACAAAGCATTGGATTTGCTAACTTTGGATCTCAGCTTTGTGACTCTACTCTGAGCAATTTGAAAATTCTTTTTTGCATTTGACCAATGCTTGATTACTATTTAGAATCAATATAAATTTGACCACATGCAAATCTCAATTTGACAAGCAAGTTCTAGCTGACATCATGTAGAAAAAATAAAATAAGTTTCTTTGATGCATTTGTTGACATAAACATAACATTTGAATAAGTTAATGAACTTGAAAATTAGGTTGGTTGTTTTGGATGTTGATTTTGGGAGCATTTTTGTTGGAGACATAAAACCAATCATTTGTGATTTGTCTGCACATAGCAACTTAAACTTTTGTGAGAGTTAGTCATTGACATTGTATCAGAGCCAATATGATCAAGAGGTCATGGGTTCCATCCAATATTAAAATTGCCTTCTAGAATATGGTAGAGTTGTTTTGCGCATAAACCATGCTTAAAGCCAAAGGGGCTCTTGCATATGAGGGCATGCTAGAGATATAAAACTGACCATGAGCCTTCACGTCTTCACCTGACAACTAAAGTATTTTGAGTTTGTCCTTGACAAGGATAGACAGAATATAGAAATATAATCTCCTTATGATGTGCAAGGGTGAGGAAAAATACAAATATGCTTGTTCCTTTATGTGCAATTCTTGCATTTCTTTGCCATGTCTAGACTGATTATATGCTTGTCTTAGAGGTTTAGGAAATATTTTGATTCACAAATATCAAGATTACAAAGTGGCTTTAAAAGTTTAACCAATTTTACACATGTTAATCAATTGTCATTATGAATAGGAACCCAATCAACTCTTGTTAGCAAGTATAATTGGCAGTAGCAAAGAAAGAAAAAAATATGGTACCCACAGCTGTTAAACTTGAAAACATAAATCTCAAATAGCCCTAAACCTGTTATATATTACAACTAGTTTGCATATCAACTAATTCATAGCCAATGAGTTGTGGATTTTTTCATTATCAAAAGTTCAGAACCACTACATACTAGCTGCATTTGTGCTGGAGTGTATAAACAATTTATGGGAAATTTGATCCTAACCTTCTCATTAGTGAGGTATTGAATTCAATACCCACTATTGGATTCTAACCATATTTCCTTTCCCCACAATACCCTCCAGAAAAAGAAAATGAGAGAGAGATCATCACCTCAAATCTACTAAGTGATAAATTGAATGAGATCATCATACATAAATGAATGTCCTGCCTAGCATATTTTATCCCAAAGGGCTGTGTTGAGAAACTATTGTCTGTATCATCAATCCTCCAAATACCAAATAAATTGCTAGGACCCAGATCAGGAGCTGCAATTAAGAACATTTACTATCTCATCAGTTATTATTAATTCAGCACATACAAAACAGCTTCTGTAAAAGTTTTCTCATGAAGAAATATGTAGGTGCGCAAAGAGAAACATAAAAGTGTGGAAAGTAGTTTCATGAATAACAAAACAAGTGGCTGAGAAAGGTCCTTGGCAAACAACAACACATCATGATTAATGGTGTAACAATTAGAAATTAATAGCCACTAGTTCCACCTTTTCAACTACTTAGGGCCTCAAATTAATATTGTAATGTCCAACCAAATGATAAAATACTATGCCTACAAGTTAATAACACAATTAAAAGAAAAAGTCAAACAATATGATAGTGTCAAACCAAATGATTTCAACATTTCCATTGATAGGCCAATTACACTACTCAACTGCTGGTTAAATAATTGGCAAAACTTAATTGAATACATGGCTACATAGGATAAATAATGATAACAAGTTTCCTCAAACACAAATACAAAAGTAATATAGAGCAATATTGTGACAAATTACCTTCATATTGAACAACTCTAGCTGGAATTCCAAAAGATATTGTTTCATCGTCCTCCCATCTCATAGTAATTTTAATCTGATACCATCTATGTAAAACAAAACATGCATTCAGCTATGTAACCTAGTCAGATTTCCAAACAAAAGTTACAAAAGAATAAAATAGAAATGGATGCATACCCTTGATGAAAAAGGTCAAGATTGTGAAACCTATGAATGTATATTGCAATCTCTTGTACAGCTTCCAACATAGCCACTGCCCTGATCTTAAAAGTGTTGCATTACATCAGGTAGCCTCTCTACTGGCCTAGCTTCTATCTTTCACCGCAACAAACAATCCTAGATATGCACTACGATAACCTGTAACACCACACATATATTTGTCATTATCTTAATCATAATCAGTAAATCCAAGCACCCCCTTTCAGTTCTTATCATATCATATCAATCACATATCACTAATTCTTGACCAAATTAAGCATATTTTGAAAAGAAACATTTGATTGTAATGTGTAACATTCACTCTTAGGCTCTTAGCACCCTCCATGGTCAACAAATGCTGCAGTGCAAATAAGAATAATTATGGGACACATCCTAAGTGAGATACATTAAAGACACGATAAAGGCAATGTTACACAAACAATCAGCATAAACAATCAGCATAGACCGTATATTTAGTAATATTAAATTGATTAATAGTTAAAAAAAACTATGAATATATGTTCTTCTCCACAGTCATTTCCATAATTTCAAAATTAAAAATTGTAGTTACTTTCTTCTAAGGTGGTGAACAAACTTTTATTATGCGGTCACCTCAATATGACTAACGGCGTGTTTAGAGGAGCTTACGGAGGGCTTATGAAAATAACTTATGATTATAATAAGCTTTTTTAGCTCATTTAATTAACTTCTTAGTATATCTTATTAAAATAAGCTCTTTTTTGCTTATTCTAGTAAATTCCATGATCAAATTCATACCATAAACTCTCATGAAAAGAACCTATTGATTAAGCGCTTAATTAACCTGCTTACCAAACGCACCCTAAAAAGTGAGAAGTGTCTGCAACGCATAATCGTGGAACTAAGTTCAATTCACATAATATGAACAGAAAACAAGGTCACCATACGTTATAAATGTTTCCATACATAGATATATCGTAGCAACAAATGATTCGAGATTATAAGAATTAAGTTTGTAAAAGGCACAGAAAAAACTAATATGGTGATTGATTGTGCGTAGTTAACCACGTTTTCACGCGCAAAATAACATGCATATCAAATAAGGTCCTTAACGAATTGGCAAGCACTGGAAATTCTGATAACGAGGCTTCGGGAAAAAGAAAATGAAAGTAAGAATATATAAATAGGAAATGTAAGAGAAACCTGAGATTGGGAATATATGTGAATTGCCATGGTTCGTGCTCTGTGAAGGATGGTTTGGTTGCTCGGAAAGGAGGTAGAAAGAAAGAGAGAAGGGATAAAAGAGGACGAGGATTAAAATCCTCTGGTTCAAAAGTTAGCTGTACATGGTGCAGTTCACAATCTGACCCTTCATTTTTCTAAATTATTTTTTAAAACTATTGCTAAAAGGTAATCACCATTGGATTATAACTGCATGCGGTGCGGTTTAGTTTTGAACTGTAGGGGATCCATTTGTAGAGGACGAACCGCACGGCGGGGTAATCTGGTTTGTTATTTGAACGGTGGCTATTCAACTCCTTTTGTTATTGTTGCACTTTCAATTTCGAGTCTGCTATTAAAATCAGTGATGAATTATAATTTATAATTCCTTCAATGACACACGATGAATTTATATATATTATTTCTTTATAAAAAATTATTAAAAAATTTAGTAAATTAGAAATATTAAATATTTTATTTTTAATAAAAACTTATAATATATTATTTTAACCTATAGCTTTAAGTACTCGTTACAAAAATCATTTATAATATAAATGTTCAAAATCTTATTTTTTGAATTTTTTTTTAGACGTACAGACTTTTCATACTTTCTTAATATTTTTTAATGACTTTCTAAATATAATAAAATTTGAACAAAATAATGAAAGAAATAATTATTTTTTATGAAAATACATTTAATTTGAATTACAATATATTAATGACAAACGAGGATTTTTAAATATGTGTTATAATGATTTTCTATTTAATTTTAATTGCAAGATTTATATTAGATATTTAAAAAATTAAGCCATGATATAAAATTAAATACATAATTAGTGTGCGCATTTTCTATGTTTGATTTTAATATTAATAAGTGATTAGAAATAATATTATTTTTCACTAAAAATAATATTATTTAGTTATTATAATTAAAATTAGTTTTTAAAATTAAATTATCATACATATACATTTTAATTGGTAATTATTTTATTAATATAAGAGCGATAGGAATACATACTCTAAAATATTATAAAAAATAATATTTCAATTAAATATATTAAAAATTATAAATATTTTAAAAAATATAGTTAAATTAATGATAAAAAAAATAAAACACACATAATTTTGATAATTTTTAATAAAATTTAATTAATAATTAAAATGTTAACGTTTTTTATTATTTGTATATTTCGCCATAAATTATGAATACTACATACATTGCTAATTGTACGTAACCTCTCACTGCCTCCTATTTTAAAGTCTAGGCCTACTCTTGTTACTTTTTCATTTTAAGTCAAGGTATAACCATGCTCACAAGCATGTTTCAGTCTCAAAACAAAATATTCTTGATTAAAATATTACCATATCAATATCTTTTTACATTTTTTAGAATCACACCATTGACAAGAAGCTTCTTTTCAACAAACTTCTAAAGGACAATCTTCCAATAATTTAATGAATCTTTCAAATCAATCAAAAATGATTTTTAATTAGGATTAGAAAATATCTTTTACTTTGAAAAATGTTTTCCTTTCAATTGAGTCAAAAAATTATTTTAAAAATATATATAGAGTTTGAAAGTTTTGAATCACGAAACCATAAAGTCATGAGAAAGAAATTAAATCCATGCAAGACATGAATTCAAGTGATTTAATACGAACTTAATACAAAATTGTAATATATAGAGATAAGAACTAAGAATCAAGTAAATGTAGAAGAAATAATTTATGGATTCATGAAACAAATATAAATAAGAAAATTTCTAAATAATGCAATGTGGTTTAAAATTAAGCAAGGTAAATGAATAAAAATCAAAAGATTCATGAAATAATTTTGACAAGAACTTCAAATAAACTCAAGATAAACATTAAGAACGCATTCAATTAAACACAAGAACATTCAATTTTAATCAAACAAACACGAATCAATAAAATCAAAGAATTTAAATTTAAATTTTATTTTAGCTTTGAAATTTGAGGAAAATTTATCTTTTTTTTTCATTCTTGTTCCATTAAGATTATTAACATAATATAAGTCTATTTTTTTCTTACCTTAATCATGATTATGAGGTAAGTTGAAGAAGAATAAATAAATTTTTAACAAGTCCAAGGACTCAAACTTGAAAAGTCCAAAAATTTAAAATGTAAGGTTTCTCATATATTAAAAATAAGGTGTTTCAAAATCTTACTTAAGCTTCAAGAAAACTTAAAAATTTAAAATCTCACAAGGTCAAGAAAGAAGTATGAGAGTTTAGTACAAAAAATATGAGTTCCTATCATATATGTAGGGTTGATGGGTGGCAATCTCAGAGTTATTAAGTGAGACTAATTGAACTAAATTGGTTTCGTCTAATTGTATTGAACCTGGATAGCCAACTTTCCATTAAATATTAACTAATTTACTAACCTCCTATTGAAATTCAAACTAGATGACATGCTAACTTGGATAAGTGTCTCTTTTTGAATAGTGACTATGAATGCTTAAGAAGATGTTAAGTAACCGAACGTCCATTTTCCTCCATTAATTTTATAGTTATTTCAGTTTCCATCTTTTTCCACCAAGTTCATTATCATGAGACCAAAAAGTAAGTGAAATGAGTAACAACAGACAACATATAATACATAAGGCATAGCTTAATAAACATCATAATATTTGTATTTTTTATAGTATATCTTGACCTTGGAAATTTGCTAATAATTAATGCAAATAAGAGGTTATCAGTATATTAAATAGAGATATTAGAAATATAGTTTATGGCGGTATAATTCAAATTTTAAAATTTTAGATTGAATTGAAAAATGATATAATAAAATATTTTTAATATTAAAATTTTTATTGATATATATATATATATATATATAAAGCAAATTTTTATCTTTAATTTAAAATTATAAAACTGATATGTAATTTTAACTTTAATTTTGACTCTTATTTTGTTCAATTTTTTTTATATTTTTCTTTCTTCAATTATAATATATATATATATATATATATTTAATTATTATGCATATAAATAAATATCATTGTTACAATACTATTATGAAATAATAATAATAATAAATCTAATAATAATAATAATAATAATAATAATAATACAAAATATTTATTCATAATATAAAAATTTAAGCTTTTAATTTAATATAATAAAATGTTTCATCAAAATAATAAAAATAAAATATTGTATTCTATATATTACAATGTTATAATTATTCTATTATAAAAAATATATAATTTATGGTTTTATAAACTTATAGATAACTGATTGGTTATTATTTTCTTATTATATATTTCAAGATATTTTATTATTATGATAATAAAACAATATTTTATCATTTGTATTTTTATTATTTTATAATATAATTATCATAATAAATATAAATAAAAAATAATAAGATAATAATAACTGATTGGTTATAGCTAAATTTATACAAAAAAATATATAGTAAAATGTTTTATTGTTTTTAATATTATAGTTTATAGTAATATTATAATAATTATATTTATATATATGTATAATAATTCAACAATATATATTATAGTTGAAGTGAGCAAAACATGTAAATAAAAATTATATGAAATAATAGTCAAAATTAAAGTTAAAATTGGATATTAATTTTTCAATATCAAATGAAAATAAAAGCTTACTTATACACACATGAGAAATATGTAAACACAATACTATGTTTTTTCTTTCTTTATATTTTATGTAAGAGAAAGAGAAGGTATAAAGTTTTCTTGTTACTTACAAATATTTAAAAATTAATATATTTAAAACAAGGATAAAACTGAAAGGAAAAAAAAAAACTCATATCATTATATTATTATATTGTATTTCACTTTATTATATTCCATTTCTATCTGTTCACGATAGATGTGTAAATGAAGTTTAAGTACCTAGTTCTTTGGTTGCCTAAATATTTTATTGGCTAATAGATGCTTTGCAAGGCTTTACACATATTCGATAAAATGTCTTACTAACAAGTTCTTTAAGAAAATTCATTAAGAAATAAAAACTAAAATTCTTATTGGAGATTAAAGTAAAAATTGCATTAAAAATTATAATGAGTATACATTTAAGAAGTTTTAAATACTTTTTTCTTTTAATATTTAAGTAATGTATTGGTTATATTTTTTTGATAGATAATAGTAACTAAAAATTAGCAACGATGGAAAAAATTCTTGTATATAATATTTAAAGATAATATATACCAAAATGTAAAATTTTAGAAAAATTTATGAAAATTCAATAATTGAAATTAGTTAGTTAATTTTAAAATTTATATTTTAATATATAATATTTTTTAATTCTATACTAAAATTAAAGGTTTTGTTAACCTCAACGCTTAAGATTGAAAATAAGTAACTAATAATAGTAAAATTTATATTTATTATATTTTTATAATTTAATACAATAACTAAACCCTAAACCTAAAGGTTAAGATTAAAAAAACCTAAAATTAATTGGATAGTTGTGAACGCATAAAAATTATTGTTTGAAATGCATTGGCTATTGCGGCCATTACACGTATCCATATAGAAAACAAAAAGAAACGTGTCTATTAGTTGGCTTACCTAATACAGAGGAAAAGAACGGATTAATGACTATGCTTTTGCCAAATTGCCATCGAAAATAATTAAGTATCAGTGTAGAGTATAGATTATAGAGCCACAAAGATTCTTTTCAAGGAACACTCCTTTTACATTGCACACACGGGTTGTAGTTCTGTCCGTGAAGTGAATGATCATCAAACAATCATAAAATATTCCGCAGAATCAGATTTGTCAAAATGCATTTAACCATCTTGTAAGAATTTCACCATTCGTTTTTGTTCATTCATTGATTAACAAAAGGAACCAAATTGAAGGAGATCGATGTGGGTGGTAGGAAGAGAATAGCATCCCAAACCTATGGCATATGCTAGTGGCATGCTGGTGAGACTCTCAAAGACTCAACTCCACCTTAGAGGGTTATTATTATGGTCATACCTACTTGAAGGAGATCGATGTTGGTGGCTTCAGTGAATTTATACCCTCCGTATGTATACAAAAAAGCGATGCTTTTCCTTCCATTTTTTGTGTGTACCTGTTTATCCTTTTCTATCTGTATACTAACTAACAATAGTATCAATAAAGTGGAAAAAAATGATGGTGCTGTCCTTCCAATGATAATAATAATAATGCTGATGTCGCACGTTTTCAAAATATAATTTAAAGCATAAGGATAAATTCGTAAGCATTCTTTTTTGTGTGTTATGGCCATAAGTACTCTCATGGTTCTTTTCTATATGTCTTTGATGGATAATGTGTACGCAAGTTCGCGGTGGTTTTGTATATATTTTCATTGTAAGTTCTTCAAGGTGTGGATAGCAGTTAAATGCAAGTGTTTGAAAACAAAGTTTTATTATTGTTCAGACGAAAACAATTGGGCTGTCTATACCATATGGGATAAAATAATTTTGAAAAAAATATGATAAATATGGTATAATGTGACAGAAAAATCTAACAACTGATATTAGAAGTACACCTTTCAAAATTAAAGAGCAATTCACTAGAAAAGAAAATATTGCTGACCCTTAACATATATGTCCACGTTCAATTTGCACGGAAGTCCAAATTATTGACTTTTGACCTTTGTAGTGTCACTTGGTCAAACCACGTTTTCCCCCTCTCCTACCCACGTGTCCTCCTTCTATTTGGCGTGGCTCAACCTCTTCTCTACGCATTTGACTCATCGTCATGCCTCTTCTTTCTTACATATTTCACAATTCCCAATTTAGATGGGAGAGGGACATTTTCATCTCTTACACAAATATTCTCTCCTTTCTTGTTCTTGAAATTATTAGAAAATTGAGTCTAAAGAAAGGAAAAATCTAACAATACATTCTTTTGTTTGTATACATTCTTTATACATATAAAATGGGTCAAATTTTTTGTTTTATAAATTTATTTTAGCCTTTTGAATTATTGATCAATTAAAAAGTGTTTTGAATTCAAATCCGAACACACTAATCTTTGCCTAAAAGACTACTAAGTCTCGTGTGAATGTTATGTATGGCTTTGGGATTTCCTCCGATGGACAGTTTTCAGTTACAGTAATTACCTTTTATGTTTTGTTTGCTTACTTTTTATGTTTTGTTGTTATTTTGAAAATTGACTTGGGTGGGACTTGTTCTGAACCTGATCCTCGAGGACCACAACGTAAAAAAGGACAAGAAATCGTATCTCCGGTTTTGAAATTACGAGCGACTAAGCTTGTAATTGATAATTATTCCATCGGCTCTGTTTTTGAGTTTGAGTTTTAGTAGTGTAAGTAGTGTTAGAAAAGTTTTGATTTATAAGAAAGCTTATAAAAATTTAAAAGTATTTAATATTTTTTATATTTGTCTTTATTCATTATTAAATATTCATTACTATGTGCTTTTGGTTCATGTGAAGAACTAAATGTATTCTTTCAAACTTGTTTGAATTTTAGATAAACTTTCAATAAAATTCTGATAAAAAAATCAATATAAAAATAAATAGAATTAGAATTATCTTATTTCCAAAAAGTCATTGGTTATCTTCTTTGATAAATATTATTTTAAAAATTGAAATAAAACTATAAAAAAATAATTTCGAAAAAGTTCAGTTGTTGAGTCCTTTTCTCAGCTGTCCTCACCCACGTGTATGGGGGGATTTATACTCAAAACTTTTTAATAGAATATGGAAAACGTTGCCCTCTTTGACGAGTGTCTACAGATACACGGGATTGGGTTTGAAAGAAGACAACTGAGTATGGACCACTCTGTCTTTTAAATTTGTCAATACCAAGATATGTCATCAATTCAAGTCTTACAGATTACTTCAAAGCGTTAGTTGGGTGAAATCAATTTTATTATCATATTAAAGAGAATAAATATAAATTTCTTATAAGACTCTTTGAATTCTATGATTTTCTCTGCAAAAAAAAAAAGTGATACAGATAAGCACATATACGCAGAAACTAGAGCAAGAAGATAGTGATGGATCTGTCCTTGCAATAATTTGAATTGTCATATTTTGGAAGTCATTGCTGTTGTCACGGCGTCAACAGAAACCACCCATTTGGGGCATCAAGTGGAGGAAATCGATTCCGAAACTTTTAATCAGCGTAATGGAGATTATATCATGAAATTGCAGGGTGTTTAGCAGACATCATACCATAGCAGAGACGTGCACATGTTAATAATACCATCATTATATCTCAATTATATTTACATAATTCTTTCAGCGATGCTAGGCACAGCGTATCAAATTCATCCTAATATATGGAGCTCTTGTGACTATAAAGCACCAATATGATATGAAATATAAATTACAGAATATGGTACTGTAATAATCAAAGGTATTTTTTTAATAATTAATTTAATAACAGAGTTTGATTTAATTAAAAAATCTTACAAATAGAATTAAAGGGAGTGTAAAATTAGTTAAAAAATTATAAAACTGCATTAAAAGGTATTTATACAATATTTAACGTAAACACAAGTATTAAAAAGTATTAGTGTTTAGAAGTGTGTGCTACCACGCTTCTTAATCATATAAGAATGTGAAAAGTGAAGATCAGCGTAGCACTAGTATTTTGTTTCTCTGACCTCAATTATAGGAAGAAAAACAGAGAAGAGAGGTCAATTTTGACGACTTAAACAATATTAAAATGAAAAAATAGTGAGAAGATGAAGTTAGGGAAAGGAATAAAGGTGTCTTAATCAGAGAGGCATGACTAGTGGTGATAAGAAAAAACAGTGTCCAAATGGATGGACATAAACAAAAACACAGAGTGACCAGCCAGACCACCTTTGATGGTCCACATGCCTATGCCTATGCCTGTAAAAAATTCGATCTTTCTTTCAACCATTTAAATTCACATTTCTCTATCTTTTTCTATCTTTTTAATTATTATTTTCATTTCTTAAAGAGAATATTATATTATATATACAATATCTTCAAAATATAAAAGAGTTTATAATTTTTTAGTTTAGTAATTAAAAAATTTATAGACATACAAAATAAAAAGCTTTAGATAAGTAATCGAGCTTTATTATATTTTTTTACTATTTTATACGGTAAGTATTTGATACAAAATATTTTAATTTTTTAATCTTTTATTCTTATAAATTCTTTTAATATACTAAATAAAAACATATTAAATATATTTTTAAATGAAAAATATAGACTTTTTTAATTTAATACTTACTTTGTTAAGTAGTAGAAAATTACTAAAAAGATAAGTAATAAAAAAATGAAAGAAATCGGATAGATAAATGATTTTTGTTAAAAAAATTATATGATATTATATAATAATATGCATTGATAATATTAAATAATAAAATTGTGAATAAAATTTATTATTATTTTTAATCATACTCTTAAATATGTATTAAAAAACCGTTTAATTCAAAATATATACATTTATTATGATTAAAAGATAAAAAACATTTAATAACTTATTTATTTAATAAATATTCCAGGAACTTCAATATTTAAACTTTAAATTGAATAATATAAAAATATAAGAATTATTTATTTTAATAATTTTTACTATTATTAATTATTTACATTTAATTTTAAAATTAAAATTTACTTTTTATTTTTCTTTGGCACTTTACCTTTTATGTAAAGTGAGCCACTTTTTGTTCAGTAAATTCCTGTTCCTGAGCCATCGTTGAATTACATGTTGCCACGCAACAAACCCTTGACTTCTCGTCTCTTCTTTCTCTATTTAATCCATGTCATATCTTTCTCCCAGACAATGCCATTCTTTGCTCTTTTCTCTCATTCCAATATCTCTGCTCCTTTCACCATTAACTACTATAAAGACCCTTTCAATATCTAAACACCAACAACAGGCCAATATACTATACACACACTTGTTTTTATATATCTATCTACTCCTTTTCATTCTCTTTGTGTGTTGGCCACTCACTGAACACATTTGCACTCACTAATAGAAACAGAGTGTCAGAGTCTTTTGGTCGGTTTCAGAGATGAACAGCATGCATATAGAAACCCCGGAAACACTTGCCGATGGTGGCAAAAACTTTGACGATGATGGACGAGTTAAAAGAACTGGTATACTTTTTACATATATATTAGTTTATTTTTTTAAACATTTGTTCAAAGACATTTAATGTTATTGTTGATTATCACGTTTTAATATACATAAATTTTTATTACATGTCATTAGTCGCAATCGCATACTAAAAATATGGTGTATTAATACTATCATACCCAAACTTTTATTGATTTTTTCTTTAAACTGTTACTTAAGGGTTGTAATATGAATATATGATATATAATATGGTTTTTGTTTTGGTTGATTAATTGAAGGGACATGGGTGACTGCAAGTGCTCATATTATAACCGCTGTGATTGGTTCTGGAGTTCTGTCTCTTGCATGGGCAATTGCGCAGATGGGTTGGGTGGCTGGCCCTGCAGTACTCTTTGCCTTCTCTTTTATCACCTATTTCACTTCCACTCTTCTCGCTGATTGTTACCGTTCACCTGACCCTGTCCATGGCAAGCGAAACTATACATATTCTGAGGTTGTCAAAGCTAACTTAGGTAAAAATAAATTTTAAGAAGTGATGGTTATCTTCTGTTCTTATATTTTAATATGATACATCTATTTAACTCTATGATTCTTTGCTAATTTCTATATATCTACCGTCACTAGATGAGTTCACCATTTGAATGTGATTGATTATGTTGTATGGTTAAAAGTTGTCGGGACTTGGGGCTTTTTATATGCTGTTTCTATTTATTGCCGATGCCAATTATAAGTCGTAGTTTGTTTTGTTCTTGATAGATATGCCACGTTACTAGGAATACTCATTTCCCATGGTTTTGTACCAAATTGTTCACTAGATATGCCACGTTACATGAAAATTTACCTTCAAAACTCATTAATGAATTTAAATGCTTATTGTTATAAGGACACTTGTTAAGTAATTAAAAGTGATTTTTTTTGCAAAAAAATTATTAATTCACTCTTATCATGATTTTTATGCAATCCCAACTTTATTTTGAATAAAAAATTATTATTGATTCCTGAATGAGTCTCTAAGATACTGATTAGTAAGATAAAATTAAACTTGATGCGCCTCTAATTTATGACCTTGTGTTCATAGGAGGCAGGAAATTTCAGCTGTGTGGATTAGCTCAGTATATAAATCTTGTTGGTGTAACCATCGGCTACACAATAACTGCATCGATTAGTATGGTGTAAGTTTCTGCAAGAACTTCTGACTAAAGTGTGTGCTTTGACATAACATGTTCATTTTATTTATTATATGATGATAATTGATTAGGGCGGTGAAAAGGTCGAACTGTTTCCACAAACATGGGCATCAAGACAAGTGTTATATATCAAACAACCCATCCATGATCATATTTGCCTGCATCCAAATCTTTCTAAGTCAAATACCAAACTTCCACAAGCTCTCTTGGCTCTCAATCGTTGCAGCCGTTATGTCTTTCGCTTATTCTTCCATTGGCCTTGGCCTCTCCCTAGCCAAAGTCTCAGGTAAACTAAGACTCATTCTTATGCACTAATTAATTAAGATCTTAAATTAAGTTACATTAACTGAGTGTAATAATAAGATGCAAACATCATACTTGAAGGTGGGAGCCATGTACGAACATCCTTAACAGGGGTGCAAGTTGGGGTGGACGTATCAGGATCAGAGAAGGTTTGGAGGATGTTTCAAGCTATTGGTGACATTGCCTTTGCTTATGCTTTTTCTAATGTGCTCATTGAGATCCAGGCAAGTAATATTTATGTTTTATTTATTCTTTGCTAATATATATTCAGTAATTTTTGCATAATTATTACTCAAATAATTCTAGAGTTTTATGAATTTTAAAAGTGGGTGAATATAAATTTGTGTGCATGTCATTAATTATATTTAGGAATGATACAACTCATATAATTGAAGGATTTTTATTTCAACACCAATAATAGTAGTATTATATTTATTAATAATATATTTATGAAATGTGTGCCTGACTTAAAATTGATAGCTTCATAACGCTATATATAGTCAACTGGTACGCATAAACCAACTGCTATTTTTGACCACTGTTTTCTTTTCTTTTTCTCCTTGTGTCGTTGACTTATGTTACGTGCGATGCATTGCATTCTTATCTAAATACATTTATTATTTAGGACTGCATAGATCAATTAATAAGAACCATGACGTAGTTTGGATACATTGAATATTAGACTTTTCCAATTAACGAAGCCCAATGATTTGCTAAGGCTGTCTGCCTTGTCATGACAAGGACTGCAGAGGATGCACACCTTCTCTCAAATTAGAAGCTTTTGTTTTGTTCAACCTCCCAAATTAGAAGCATGTCATTATGAGTCTAAGCATAGACGCTCCCATCTAAAGTCTTAGCATAATCAAATTAATTTCTTTTGTGGGATGGGAAATTTTTGTTATTAGTTAATCTAATTTAATTGTTTTTCCATCATAACGAAGGAATTCATTCTTATAAAAAGTTGAGATTCTGAACATAAATCACGTCACTATGAACTTACTTTTGAATAAAATTAATTTTATAAAATTAAATTTGCTTGGACTTTAAGCTTGCGTATGAGCTCGTCTATCTTGTAAATGGTGCCAAGGTCAATCCTATTTCCACCTATCTATGGCTAGTGGATAGTTAAGATTCCTTATTTACTAGAATTTGAATTTGAAACCGTATTGGAAGAGTGACTTCCTTGTCACGTTGGTTTAAGAAACTTATAAAATTTGTATTATTATCAATGGCATCTAAAGGTGTATAGTTTGCAAGCTCACTAAAATAGAAATGTGGTCCATACTGTTGCAGGATACCCTAAAGTCAAGCCCACCTGAGAACAAGACAATGAGGAGAGCAAGCTTGATTGGGATTCTGACTACAACATTGTTTTATGTACTATGTGGGTGCTTTGGTTATGCTGCATTTGGAAATGATGCACCAGGAAATTTTCTCACAGGATTCGGCTTCTACGAGCCCTTTTGGCTAATTGACTTTGCTAATGTCTGCATAGCAGTACATCTAATTGGGGCGTACCAGGTAAATAATTTCATGTCATAAATATTCGACAAGTTTATAATTAGAATTAAAGCATTTTCTACCGCATTGTACGGTATTGGTAATAGTTGTTCATCATTTCATGCATGGGATTTCAGGTTTTTGTCCAACCAATATTTGGATTTGTGGAGAAATGGAGTAAAGAAAAATGGTCAGAAAGCCAATTTATAAATGGAGAGCATCCTTTGAACATTCCTCTGTGTGGAAGCTATAACGTAAACTTCTTCAGAATAGTGTGGAGAACTGCGTATGTGATTATCACAGCTGTTTTAGCTATGATATTTCCATTCTTCAATGACTTTTTGGGACTGATTGGTTCCTTATCCTTTTGGCCATTGACGGTGTATTTTCCCATCGAGATGTACATTAAGCGGTCCAAGATGCAAAAGTTTTCATTCACCTGGACTTGGCTCAAGATACTGAGTTGGGTTTGCCTAATCATTTCTATTATCTCAGCTGTGGGCTCCATTCAGGGCCTTGCTCAACATCTCAAAAAGTACAAGCCCTTCCAAACACAACAATGATACTAATCCTTTTCTTTTGTTTGATCCATCTTGAGAGAGACTAGTAAAGATGGAAAAATTTTCCTACTCCATCTTAATATTGTTATAATTTCAAGATTCAAACTCAAGACTATTAATTAATAATACCCAGTTTGTAATTTTATATGTTTTTTCTCTCTCTTTTTCGTTAGTTTTTCTTGTCTTAATAAATTAGTAGAAAGTTGCCATGTAATGTTAAGTGCTTATGAATAGAGAGAATACATCTTTTAGCAGGAGTATACATCATGTGCACCTTCACAAGCAATAGCATAAATTCACAAATCACTCCCATGTCATGCCACTTTACAAATAAGCTAATAATTTATAATTGATCATTAAATTTTTAATTATTATTTCACTTATATATATATATAATATAATTTTTTACACTAGTGTAAATATAAAAAAATTTATACTTGATTTGAGTCTTTTATTTAATTTATATTTAACAGTCAATAAAATAATAAATTATAATCTATTAAATATAAATTAAATAAAAGACTCAAATTAAATGTAAAATTTTTTAAACTTATAACTACTGTAAATTTTTTTTTATTCCTATATATATAACAAATATAATTTATTTTTTATTTAATTTTATTTTAAAACATGTTCATTTCAAAATATACATATATTTTTTAAAATAAATGTATTAGTTATCAATTTTATATATAAATTTTTATAAAATCAAATTTGACAAAGTTGACAATAATATTTATAACTATTTAAATTTTAAATCAAACTATTACATGCTAAAATTTCTTATGTAATAATTTCTATTATTTCTCATAATTATAAAATAAAAAAATTCTTAAAAATTTTAAAATTTCAAGTGAGAAGATTAAAATGCTCGATTTACAAAACCTTAAATTAATGTTTTGATAAGGATTAACTATTTGGATTAAGACTTAATAATCTTAATTTAGGAGAAGCTAGATCAATTAATAAAATTGTAAGTAAAATATTTAAAATACCTTCACTTACAGAAGTAAAATTATGAAATTTTCTCTAAAATAAGAAATATCCAAAACATTTGCTTATAACTATGAGTAACTTGCAAAGCAAATTTTTAGGAGGCAATGACAGCCACCTTTCTTCGAGTTGAAGGACCTCTAAAGGCAGCAAGAATATAGGATTTTGGATTAAAATATTGCAATTTATCCTTAAGTATATCCTTAGAAAATCATTAGGATTTCATCCTTAACTAACTAAGTTTTACATCCTATTTTCTTTTCTATTTAGGATTGTCATTGAAACTTAATAAAATATCCAAGACTCTGTAAGAAATAAACTTGCAAATTTGGTTGGATAAGGGAATAAGGAAGTAACAACCTAACCATGGAACCAATGAATAATTGGAAGCTTTGAAGGTGGAAAATAATGGAAGAAAAATGAAGGGACAACTACTTGGAAGCTTTGGAAGTGGAAAACAATGAAGGGAAATGAAGGAACACCAATTAACATCCTTCTTAAGCATAGACAACTACCATGAAGATCAAGAAGACGACATTTTTCATGGTTGGATGAGAATTAGTTAGGATTCAATAGAAGTTAAGAGTTATGTAAATAAATTTGATTCGAACCAAATTGAGTTGATTCTATTTTATTCTATTAACTGAATAATCATGATTTGGTCACCTTTTTTAACTATAAATAAAAGCTTATAACTAAATTCAAAACTTGCACCAAAAACTTTAAACAATTATTTTCTTTCTTACTTAAAACTGGGCTCTTGGCAAGGTTATGAACCTTTGAGATTTTCTTGAAAATTTTCTTAAGTATTCTTAATAGTTTCAAATCTTGAAAATTTTGAAATACTTTGCTTCAATCTTTGAGAAGTCTTGCACCTTAAATTTTGAAGCTTTAACTTTAAGAGTCATTGGACTTGTGAAGTTCAAAGCTAACATGAAGATGAGAGGAGAGAGAGAGAGAGATAAAATTCTAATTCTAATAAAGATATGAGAGATGATTGATAAAGATATTTTTTTTATGTGAATTATTTAGTACAAAAGAGAGAAAAGAAACACAAAGTTAAGATGAAAGGAGAGAGAAAATCAAGAATCTTTGTGACAAACAATGAACACAACATGAACAAAATTCTAAATTCTCCCTATTTTTATGGAATTTGATTTTTTTATTTTATTGTCAAAATGAAAAAATTTAATTCATAAAATTTTAATTTCTTCTAAAATTGAATAAATCACTTTAAGTATACCATTCAAGCATAACCTAAATATTTTAATTGCTAAGTGAAAAATAATATCATGATTTGTTTGAATACTTTTTAAATGAAAGAAGCAAACTCTTTTTAATTTTCTATTGATATTAATTAATTCTATGTATGGGATCTACAAAATAACCTATGTTTATCAATATTTCATAATGTAAAGAAAACAAATTATTCTAATTATTTAATAATATCATTTCTAATTACCAACAACAAATAATTTTATACATACTCGTATACACACTTATTTACATTGATGACTAACTAGAAATAAATATTTTTAGAATATAATATAAGATAAAAATAAATATGCAATAAAATAGTTGGGTTGATTAAAAAAAAGTATATAAAAATAGTTTTATTAAATTAAAAATATGAATAACACAAAACTTTCTGAAGAAATTACCATTTATAATATATATACTCTTTAATTTAATATTTTAAAGATAAATACATCATCAAGAATTTTTTTTATAAATTGGGTTATTAAATTGACCCTTTAAAATTTAAATCATTATCACGCCAAATTTTAAAGTTTCTATCACCAATCTTTCGTTACTATGTTAATTCTCATCAAGTTTGATTTTGTAAAATTTTATACTTTTAACAAAAATTTAACTTATAATTACATTAAACTCGTTTTTTGCGATATTAAGGACCAATACAGTGATACAACACTTTTAGACGAATTCGGCTTTTATTTTTTCAATAAAAAAAACGTGTTATTGGGCCTAACAATTGTTTGAGCATAAAGGAGCCCATGGAACCGTTTTGGAAAAAAAAAAAAGATGGAAAATATTGGAAGCATTGCGAGGGAGATGAAGGACTGGTGGTGGGAGTGACAGCAGCGCCATATCCACATTTTAATTCATTCTCTTTTCTCAATTTCATCGAACATTTCAACTTTGATGGACTCTTTTCCTCTATCCCTTACTCAACAACGCAACGTAACACTATGGGTTTCGGTTTCGGTTTCAGTTTGAATCCCAGGCTCAGATATAACCTTCCTCTTCACTCTCCTCATTCCTTTACCACTTCTTCTGGTCACTTCTTTTCTTTTCTTTCCTTTTTGTTTTACCAATTCTCATTATTATTAATCCTTTCTTCTCTTTTCCTAACTTTTCTGTTGAATTTTTATGCAGCTGGAGTCAGGCTATCTCTGCCCTCCACAATTTTTGAGGAAGGAGAAACTTTGCTGAAAGATTTTGGAAGGGTATTTGCATTTTCGGCGTCAGGCTTAGAAACCCTGCAACATGATTCATTAGGAAGAGAAGAAACCAAGGTTCACCATATTCCTTTGGGACAAGCCTTACAATTTTTATTTTTTTTTTAATTTGGTATTAATCGTGCTTCTGGCGTTATTATTTTGGGATTTGACTCTTCATTCTTTAGAAAATATGAATATATTTGATTTGAAATAAACTGTCTCGTAAAATTAATTAAATTTAGGTAAATTTTAATCTCAGTCTTTTGTGGTTGAGTTTAAGTAACCAATAACAGTATTATTTTATTGGAAAGAGAAGCACTTGTTATATTTTTATAACTTTAATATAATAAATGTGTTTTTTCTTAATAAAAACTTCCTACTTTTGGATACTTAGACGTAACTCTTAAGGCTGAGACTAACAAAACTTTAAATTTAAACTGATGATGAATATATCCTTATATTCTCACCTTAGAAGAGTTAGATCACTATTTTGATAGCTAAAATAAAAGTCTTACAAAATGTTTGTTTCCTAGGTAAACAAAGGAAAGAGGTCACTGAGTAGTGTACATGAAATGATTGATAATTCCCAAATGCGTTTTGGAGAGGTATCTACCATCTCTACGAAGTTTCAGTCATTCAGGGATACACATTTTCGTTTGTTAATGGAGAACCTAGGTGTTTTAGAGGAAACTTTTGCTGATTCTGAAGCACTGAGGCTGGAAAAGGATATTATATTGCAACTAGAAAAGCTTGGTGCTCTTGAGTTGTTCAATTTTTGCCTGTCAAAATCTCTTGGAACCTCACTTGTATCAGACTACACTGATGGACTTGCTGAGCAAGTTGAAGAGAATGAGAGAAACTGCAAAGTAGATGACTACAAGGGGAAAGTTTTTGTTCAGTCTAGCAGGAAAAAGGAAACTAAAACAAAGAAGAGGGCATTTGTTCCCACAGCTGTTTCCTCTCAGTCATTGCCTTTGAAAGCTAGTCAGGAAGATCTATCACGTTTCTCAGCTTCATTTGTTAAAACAGCATCAAATACTAAAAATAAAAGAATAATGGTTGCTAAAAGGGAGGCAGAGATGTCAAAAGGAGTAAAGGTTAGTTTATTGTCGGAAAGATAGTTATATATTGTAAATTATTTATGTGAACATTGAAATTTTGTACTACTCTAGGTGCTAGCAGAATTAGAGAAAATTAAAATAGCTATAGAAGAGGATACCAAGCGAGCAGCAAGTTTGAATAGCTGGGCAGAAGCATCTGGAGTTGATGAAAAGGTGCTACAACAGCTATTGCATCATGGCCATTATTGTCAAGATGAGCTCATAAGGAGTACTCGTACCTTAGTTCTATACCTTGCCAGAAAATACAGGGGTATGGGAATAGCATTGGATGATTTGCTTCAGGTTTGTTCCAAATGTCGTTTCCTGGTTTTGTTTATAATTTGTTATTGTCTAGGACAAATTACTATTTGGCTTTTACCTATTTGTTCACTTATCATATATAGTTGTGAATTATATTACAAGAATCTGAGTTTCCTAATTAAGAACTGATATTTTATAGAGCTAAAAATGAACAACTTGTGAGAATTAAAATTACTGCAAATCATTCAAGATATGTGTGTAATATGAGGGTGGGATGGACATTGGATTGATCATATCAGTTCTTTCATGCAGATATGCATAGGTTAAATTTCACTTTTCCCTTCATGAAGTTTTTCATTACAAAGTCAATGTGGATAAACTTCTCAACAATCACGTATAGGAGAAGAAAATAAAATGAAATTTTTTTCACATAGGTTAAAATCAACACATGTACCTCAACTTATAGAAGCTAGAAGAGTGAGCTTTTGAAAATGTTGCGGTATATAAGTTGATTTTAACTTATTTGAGAAGTTTGATTCATTTTTAATTTTTTCTCCTATAAGTGTTTGTTGAAGAGTTTATCTAAACTAGTTCTAAATCAATTTCAGTGCACCCACAATTTATGCTCTTGAATTTGTATTCTCAACTAGATAAAATATATCCATGGAAAAGATTGTGTTCTGTGGATTAACTGCAAATAGAAAATTATTAGTGGGAAAAAAGAGTATTGAAACTTAGAATTTTTAGTGAAGAAAAGTATCCATCAATGTTTTCATGATGTTGACTAAAGTAGAAATGTATACTAAACTGTAACTGTCCACACATACATGAATCCTCTTTCAACTACCTTCTTATTAACCTACATGTTCTTAATCATATTTCATAGGCTGGATATGTAGGGGTTCTCCAAGGAGCAGAGAGATTTGACAGTACAAGGGGGTACAAATTCTCAACTTATGTGCAGTACTGGATAAGGAAATCAATTTCAAGAATGGTGGCACTATATGCACGAGGAATTGTAATTCCTGTATGTTCCTCTTTTGTTTAGGAAATTGTTTCTTTGTACCTGTCTCATCCAAGACTAACCTTGAAGTTGATCCTTGTCTTCTTTTCCTCTTCATTATCTTTTTAGTGGTCATTGAACAGGGCAATAAATGAGATCCAGAAAGCTCGAAAATCCATGAAAAGTACCTCCATGAAATGCCCAGATGATTATCAAATTGCAAAGATGACAGGTCTTTCACTTGATAAAATTAGATCAGCTAGCAATTGTCTGAGAATAGTCGCTTCAATTGATCAGAAGGTGGGGGATTGCATTAGTGTAGAATATATGGTAAGACTATGATTCTCCCAATCTTTGCCTATCTTTGTCTTTGATCCCCTGTACATGAGTGGGAGTATGACAAAGGCCTGTGCTTTTAGGAAGAGGAAAAGAACATAGAAGATAAATTACTCCCGCCGAGTTCATTTCATTAATAAACTCCTAAGGAGCATCCAATGGGAAAACAACATTTTCTTTCCTCTTATTGTTTTTTTTCCTCCTTATGGAACTTAATTGTTCATGTATGTTGGTATCTTCATGTTTTGAGAATGCTTTTGCTGAAATCACTTTTTGAGATCTGTGGTTTCTAGTCGTCCACCTTGCATCACTCTAGTAACTCAACCAGGTTTTTCTTTTAGTTTTTCATATCCATTGATAATCATAAAGTATACCATATTCCTATTGGGGTAGCTGGCTAATAGGTCTCCATCGTATAGTTCTTATTATGCACCCAGTAATATGATGTGGTGACTTTATAACCCATGCAGAAAAATGTTAGATGTCTGTTTGTTAGGTGTCTGCTACTACACGAAGAATTATCCTATAAATATTATTATCAGAAATAAACTTTTTCTGGCGTTAATGGTGCAGGAACTTATTGCTGATACGTTAATAGAGAATCCGGAAGAAGTTGTCATGAAGCAGCACATGAAAAAGGACGTACATGATCTGCTGAAAGGCTTGAACTCTAGGGAAAGGCAAATATTAATGCTACGCTTTGGCCTTAATGATAATCAGCCCAGGTCACTTCAGGACACAGGGAAGGTTTTCAAAGTGAGCAAAGAGCGGATAAGGAAGATAGAGAAAAAAGCTCTAACAAAGTTACGGAATGAAGCAACCAACTCAAAGTTAAATTATTATTTGGATCCGTAGTATATCGTTGGTCTTTGGTGAGCTTCAATAGTTCCTTCATTTCATCTGCATATGAAGGATGTGTAAAAACTCTTGGTCCTGAATTGGTTTGATGCATTATGTATCAAAGTTCCTTAACGGTTGTCATCCTCGTGACTAGTTTCATGGAAAAGTATTATCAGTTGTTGCCAGTACAGCATTTCACATGACAAGGATGTTTTGACTACATAGAAGAGAACCTCAAACTCTGTGATGTTAATGATCTCTCCAGTTTCTTTGCTGGTCATCCATGAAATCATGTAATAATGCTTAATATCAATGCTCTTGATTTGGCCTAGGGAATGAATGACGTAGCTTCCTCTGAAGTAATTTTTGTTTTTCGAACTGGTAGGAGGCTTCCAACACTAGCTGTGTGTTTCTTTGGCAACTGATCTGAATTCTTGTAAGATTTGTGGTAGTCCATTATGTATATTCAATATAATGATATATTTGTAAAAATTTGTAGTAATTATTTGTGCTACAAAGAAATTAAGATTTTAGGGAATGAAGATATTTTTTATACATCTAAAGTGAGAGTTTTTTATGTCTCTTTATTTTTGTGGGGTATTTTTGAGATGCAGTTTATATCATGAAAAAAAAGAAAAGAGATATGTCAAAATTTGAATCACATTCACAGATCAACATTACAGTGGACACTGCTGCAACAATTTTTTTAAAAAAAATCTTAATAGAAAATCAGGTTAGAAAGTGCATAGCTCTAATGAAGAATTGATCTATTTTTGTTACTTAGAGAGAATCGGAGAGGATCAAGGAAATTGTTTTCTAACACTGTAGCAAGCACTTCTTTAAAAAAGTATTTGTTACTTTGCAAACTTGAAAAATTATTGTATATTCTCTTTATATTAATAGTTTTTTTTTTAATATTTTATATATTAAAAAATATTTACATTTTTAAAATAAATTATTAATTTTATTATCTATTAATAATTATTTTACGAGTCAAAGGACCTTAATTTATGAGTTATCGAATAAATTACTTTTAAAAAAATACAAATTGTAAAAAATTATTATGAGGTTACAAATAGGTAAAAAAAAAATGAAGTGAAAAAAGCAAAACCCAATTTCTCACTCTCGCACACACGAACGCTGACGTCCATGTGAAGTCCATTTGGGCTTTGGACCCAAAGCTAGCCTAACCTGGCCGACCACAATGGACTAACAGGTCCAATGTCAACCACGACCAGAAACAAAGAATCTGAAATGTGAAAACTAAATATTAATAAAGAACAAATAATCTTAATTCAATTTTGTTTTGCCTATGGTTTGCTTCGATTCAAAGAACGTGCAACAAATAGAAGACAATCTCTGTTAAAGTGAACCGCAACACAGACACAATGGGTATTCCATCGGAACTGAGGGACATGTTCATCTCCAACAACAAAAATTCTTTCCTCATTGCTTCTCCCGCAGAGAAGAGGAAAATTTTGCGGACTAAGCAATGTACTAGTGGTATTCTCTATTTTCCTTTTTATTTTATTCGTTTCACACTTTATTTTTTGCTTTAGAATTATTTGATCTAATATTTAGATTATTTATTATTGGTGGATCGTTGCAAATGAGACATTGGTTGCTCTTTTGCATGGTATTGGTGGTGTTGTTTGGGAATTTCTGATTTTTCGGAATTCTCTTGGTTACGCTGGAGTGTTGAAAATCATTTCAACTGGGTAATTTAGTTTGTGGATCTTCTGTTTCAAAATCTAAACATTTGAGGAAAAGGTTTCTTTTAAATTGCATAAGGGAAATGACTTTCATTTCTTTTACTTAAATTTAATTTCGAAATAAGGGTAACATAAAAGCGGAGGGGTGTCCTTAATTAATTGGTAGTTAAAAGGAAAGCTTAGGAAAATAATATTGAGAGGTGATCACGAAGTCAAGAACTATTACTTGTTTTTATGTTTTTGCTGATTCGGAGAATGAATGTTAAATTATTTTTTTGAAATTGATAATGCATGTTTCGCTGTTCATACATCAAATAAGTCCTTGTTTGTTTTAGTTAATTAAAAGGTCCATGAACCAAACCTAAACACGTGTTCTGGATTAACCTTTTTATCTACATTTGTCCTGCCAAATGTGAAGACCCTTGCTCATTTAACACTACATCCAACCACTAATGTAGTGGCTCTAGCTCATTTAACATTATACTCAAGCCATACAGCGCGTTACTTTTGGGTAACAACTTAGTACTAGCACAATATTGTTGTGTGTAATTCATATAAAATGTTTTGACAAGGTTTACATTGGCTGCCGAAGGCCTAACACAACCCTTATCTTTTACCTGAGCTTGGGATAGGCTATGGGGCCATAGGTGGAGTTACATCCCAATAAAAACATGATTCAAATTAATTTATGCATGTATCTGAATCATATTCCACAGTTTAAAATCAAATTTATCAAAATCAATTCTACTTTCCTTTAAACAAAACAAGCACTAATGTCTATATTCCTCTATCTCCAAGATTTTCATCATCAAAGTAGAGCATGTGTAGGCTACATATTTTCTAAGATTAGTATGATATCTTGTCAAAGGGTGCAGATCTTGAGAAATATGAATTTTGTGTCTTTGGGTCTTTTTCTTATTATGCAGAAGGTGTGCGTGCTGGATTCAAGGCAGCTTCCATTGCTTGTGTTGCCAGTGCTGTGCCTACGGTATGTGATTTTTCATTTTGAACTCCAGCAAATAAAGATGCTCTGCTATGATTTTAATTTTTAATTATAAAGAAAATTTCTATCGAGCAATATTTATATAGTGCATGTTTTGAAATACGTTTGAAACCATGTAAACATGGATCCAACAGAGAAGCTACCACCAAGAGTATTAAAGTAAACGTGAATTCATGACCCTTCAAAACTAAGTCCAAAGTCCAAACATACACATGGTCTTCTGCTTGCAACTGTTTCTTATAATAATGTTCTGTATTTTGCCTGCTTATGGTTTATGTCTGCTTAAATTGGTGAAAGTGAAAGAAAATCTTAGTGTCAAAAGTTAAGATTCCACCGTTTTTTATACTGCACACAGTTTTACCCCACCAGTTGGCATTACGTGCAAATTACCACTGAATTTTAAAGTTGACCATGTTTAACCCCTTTTCTTGATTTTCCTACCATGTATTGCTATCAATTGAGCTCTCTGCGCAGTTGAGTTATGACATCAGTAACTCAAGGATGCTTTTTGTACTTAAATATTTTAACTAACAGCTGTAAAACAAGTATTGAACAGTTTGAATCTAATGGCATAGAACATTCTGCCTTTCTCTATCATTTATCTCTCTGGCTACTTGTATAATGTAAGAATAGGAATCTTTTTGTCCCTCACCCTAATATACTAGTTTTAATGCCTCAAAAATATTGTTGATTGATTAAACTTTCATATGACTGATTTGACTTCAAAACCAATTACCTTTCGAAACATTTTGTTTTTGGGTTACCAAAATCTGAAACCTGATTAAAAATATGATTAAGAAATCTGGCACTCTGCAGCTCTCTTATATGTTCAAAACCTTTTGTTGAAGATGATACCAGTTATGCTGAAAGACAACCCTAAATATTGTTTGATTTCTCTATTATACCATTCTATGCCACTTTATTAATGAAGGCTGGCCTACTAAAGTTTCTTTCTTTATTTAATGTTGCATTTTCCGAATTTTCAGTTGGCTGCAGTTCGTATGATTCCATGGGCAAAGGCAAACCTGAATTATACTGCTCAGGCACTTATCATATCTGCTGGTATGATCCCAACCTAAAAGAACCAAAGATCTATTTGAGATAATGCTATCCTATTTTGTATGTAGAAAAATATATTTTTTCATTAAGGTCTGCATCATCTGAAATTGGCTTCAAAGCAAGAAGAAATAACTCTTAATGTGAGCTTATTAACATAAACATATTCATGATTTATGCACTTAATGATGAAAAGGCTTGCCTCTTTTCCATAATTCTATGAAGGAACAGAGCTCATCTTTTTGCTATTGATCCACTCGTAAATGAAATGCTGACTTTTATCCTTCAGTTTGACTATAGTTGCTGTGTTTGAATACATATTAAGTTTAACACTGGGTCCTGGTTGGTGAACAGCATCCATTGCTGCATACTTCATAACTGCTGATAAAACTATCTTGGAGTGTGCAAGAAGAAATGCCCAGCTTGAAGACTCTTTGAGACACAGTCAATAATTATACAGTTATATCTTAGAAACTGCAGTAAGTACCATCGTTGGTCTTGGTGCATGATGGTGCTACTTCTTGTAACTCACTCAGCAGGCCTATTGCAAAGTTTGGTTTATGGGCCTGTTTCAGATGGTTTTGAATGTGTTTACCCTTAAATAAAATGCTTTTGTCTTGTGTTAGAGACATTTGAAATTGCCGCTCCCTGTGATTTCAGAGGTTGTAAATCTAATCTTCGCTTGACTTTAATTGCCATGAGCAGTTTCACAACTAATTCATTCTAATTGCATGTTATTTTACTCCTACACTCCTATGGCCCAACATTAACAGAACAAGGGTCTAATGGAATGAGTTGAGTTATCTATAAATTATTTTTATTTGTCAATAGCTCAATAAAACACATTGCTTACCAAAATCAGGTTTGACCTTGAATTTAAACTCGATTGTGTAATTGTACTAATAGTGATATGGGGACACCCAAGAAGGCTTAATATTCTAGTGGTGCTTCCAGCCTTTTCACAGCCTGATATCCAAACTGGGTGAAAGATCATATTTCGCGGCCTATTAAGTAGCAGACGTCTGCACACTAAGCATTCTATACCTACGCCTAAGTTTTATATAACTAGCAAAAGGTCATCACATAACGTATGCTATGCAATCTATTTCTTGCTATTACTTTGGTGGCTCAAATACTGACTTGAACTTTGAAGTTGTTTGCATGTACACTACCTCGTGACCCTCACTTGTTCTTGCACAGGTGCAGTTGCAATTCTCTCCCGAACCTCATTGGACTCAATCCTATTGAGCTCACCAGAGTGAAACCAAATTAAAAAGCATGTTTGGAAATTATTGTTTTAGTCACTTCTTTCTAAAACCATTATTGAGTATGTTTAGTAATATAAGCTTATAGCTTTTTTTTAAGTCAATAAGGTAATAACAATGTTTGGTAAACAAAAATAAAATAAAATAAAATAAGGAAGCTTATGACTTTTAAATAATTTACAATTGCACAAATGACTTTAAAACATCTTTTTTAGTTATTTAATATATTTTAGTTAATTATACAACTAGTTTTTCCAAACAACTAATCAATTATAAGCTACATGTTATAAAATTTTAATTAATTTTACTAATCAAAGCTGATTTATGACTTTACATTTTAAATTTAACAATTCATATAACATCTAATGATTAAAATTTATTTGATTACAGAAGTTATAAGTTAAACAAGAAAATTGGTAGTTAATAATTTATTTATTGCATTTACTTAATAATAAGTAAATATATTTAAAAAATAATTTTATTTATTACTGTCGGTCACTTATATAATTTTAATTTTCAATATATACTCTTATTTTTATAATATTTTCTAACATAAAATGTTGGTTAAATTGCATTTACAAAATAAATTCTTTACGAAAATATTAGATAAAGAAAATGATAATGATTAATGTAATAACAATATATAAAAAAAAACTTCAAAACACATTAGGAAAAAAAATGGCAATAGAATGGTAAATATGCCAATTCATTAATCTAAGGATTAAATATGCTTTTTGTTCTTCATATTTTAACAAACATTTTGTTTTAGTTTCTTTAAGTGAATATTTTTTGTTTTGCTTTTAATTTTCCCAAATTTTTATTTTTAATTATTATTGCTAATTTGGTTCACTAAAATGCCACCAAATGTTAGCTTTTAGTTAGATTAAGACGGTTAAAGAGATTAATAATATATGATTTTTTAAATATAAGAACCAAAAATTAAAAAAAATTGTTTAAAAAGGATTAAAACAAAAAATATAGCTACAATGTAAGCAAGCTTCAACCTTTAGCTATCATGACGTGCGTAGAACTCCTTTGTTCATCTACAATCCAAATAACTAATGATCCACCACATTTGCAATCTATTTTGGCAAAACTATGGGTCTTTCTTAAAGAAAATGACTGTTGCTATGCCTTCAATAATACCCACACCACAACATTTGGCTGAGAAAAATTGATGACTTTTATTTGACATGCAAATAGCAACAAATAGTGCTTCTTCAAATATGGACATTTGTGTCTTGCTTGCTAAAATGGCCGTCTAGAGGAATATTCTGTACAGCTTGGTTTCAAATTAGATGGGTGGGGGCTTCTATAAATTCAAGAAACTTGGTGTGCACATTTAGTGGAAGACCAAATATCTATATTCACGAAGTGGATAGTGCTTCGCAAAATGCCTTTGGATTTTATTTGTCTTGTTCTAACCTAAGCTTCGCCACTTAGTTTGGTAAGACTAAGACCCAACACACCAACCAACTGTGGTCAATTCATTGAACTTCCAAGATCCCATTCTACTAAATTTCGTTTGTTTTTAGATACCCACAAAAAATATGACAAGACATGGAATTGGATATACAGTAATGGCCCATCTTATCCTTGGAATCCACATTACGTGTATATAAACATCCCACTTCATTCTGTTTTAAGGTTCATAAGTAAATGAAGATTGCCAAGTTGCTTGCTCTTTGATGCTTTGACAACCTCAATGGAAACAAACAAGAGAACCAAAAATAGTACTAACGTATCTTTCGTAGCAAATGGTTACTTGAATGTTGAAGAAGGAAACAGCTATAGTAACCTTCTTGTGTCTAAGGAGTCAGTTGAATCTGCATCTTCACCACACTTATCAGATGCATCAACATTTTCATTCTCATCATCTGTTGAGCCTCTAAGTGATTTTTCTGAGCTTTTGGCCCAACTTCCTATTAAGTAAGTGTCTTGAGGAAATTGATCCTAGCCTAACGTTTGTTTTTGTTACATTGATTTGTTGGCTCAAATGAATGGCTTTCTACTGTTATCTGCAGGAGGGGGCTTTCCAACTACTATAATGGAAAATCCAGAACCTTCACATCCCTCTCAAACGTAAGGTGTGTGGAAGACTTATCAAAGAGAGAGATTCCTCAAAAAAAGAAAGCACATAAACCATTACACTGTTCCAAGTCAAATATATCAAAGAAGACTGGAAGGAGCTGTTTCAAGTCTTCCTTGTCTAAATGGAAATAGTTTCAGGAGAATTCATTATAAATGATGTTATATTAACATTTGCCATAAAGAGCAAGGCTCAATACTTAAGGAAAATCCGTAGTATAATTTTATATTATATTCAGGATAATTCATTTGAAATAATGCTAATATTAACATTTGCCATATAGACAACGCTCAATATTGACAATCTCGTGCTTCAGATTTTGGTTATCTTCTGTAACGATAACGTATGTATCACGCAACAAAAGAGTTTTTTTAAGATTTTTATGAAAATTATGATATTATCTTATAAAATGGATCCTTTGCAGAATGCAGTTCCCTCCAGCCAAAAACTTACCTAAAGTTAAATGTATGATTAATTAATCATAAAATATTATAACATTTTATAACCTTTAGATGAAAATCGAAAGGCTGAGATTTTGCTGCAGGGGATCCAAGTCCTATTATCTTATGCCCAGGCTTGCATAGAAAAAGAATTGCTTGAAACAAGGATAGAAATCAATGTTTATATATTTTTTACACAAAACTCTTATTTTCGTGTTATACTTCAAATGAAACCTTTATTTTTGTATAAAAATTATGTCAACTTATTACAGATTATGACCAATTACACAAATATCTTCTATTTTATAAATATATTGCATCTAAATCTTTCTACGATAGTAAAATTTTAAATTATTAGACATAATTAGGGTACTATAAGTAGTTCTTCCTTACACTCATTATCTTATTCGTACCATATTTTATTATAAGTCTGTTTTTCAAGGTTGAGAATAGCGCAAATACCAAATTCTTCAGAAACCACACATATAATGAGTTGGTTACTTATCTAGTCTGTCCTCTTTGTTGGCATGGAGTCTCTCCCTTTTTTTTTCATTTTTCTAATGGTTTAAAGTAACTAACCTTCCCTCAAGTCAGCTCAATTGATTGAACTATAAAACATGAGTTATGGGTACATAAATTCAATTTCCCGCAATCTACCCCTTTCTTTTGGTATCCCCGATTCGCTTTATCTATAAGACTTGACTATGCGCCTCTTTGAATCAAATAAAAGTAAACAAGGACTTTCATTTTCTAGAGAGTACTAACATTAATTTGTGTTAAAATAAATCATAGTAATTTCTACAAAAATTTGACAATCAAATTGAAAGGTAATAAGATTAGAAAAACTCTAACTAAACAAATAAGAATAATTGGATACTTTGGGTTTAGGTCAACTGGCACGTCGGCATGGCTACATTACTCCAACACCACTAGTTTTGTGGTCCCAAAACCTTTCAACAAAAATGCCTAAGATCAACAAGGCAAAGGCATAGAGCCAAAACAAATTCATCAAATTATTCAGGGTAACAGCCTGGACTTTTCATAACTCATATAGTAGAAGGGGAAGCATAGATGACATATGCCTTTAGGCATAAACCCTATGCAACCATTATAAAGGATTAGTTACAAAGTCTTCTGATGATTGTGATGAATGACGACATGATATGCTTTCTTTTGCTTCAACCTTTTGGTGAAGGAAAAATAAATGGGGAAAAAAAATTAATCAGGGGTAATAATTTAAACCCCTATAGAATTAGAATGAAATGTTTATTGTAGCCTTCAGCTCCTCAAAATGCATACCGGTAGATGGCATCTGCTACGCCATCTTCATCATTGCTTAAACCAATTACGTTAGCCACAGCTTTGGTCTTCTCTGCTCCATTACTTAGTGCGATGCCTAGAGAAGCCAGCTCAACCATCTCAACATCATTTTCCCCATCCCCAATAGCCATTATCTGCGTTTAAGAAATTTAGGGCAAAGAAAAAGATGGAAGTCAACATAGACACACTAATATATTATAAGATTGACACTCATCAGCAATACATTTGGAATATCTCTGTTTTGTCCACTCAACTCAATGGATGATAATAAAATTCAAAATATATATGCTATGCCACATGAAATGCAATCAAGAAATTAGGTCCTGGAAAACTTGACTAGAATCTAAAGGTTTGCATTAGATTAGGAAAAAAGTATGAAATATCATTCAACCGCCTATATTATTTTAACTCAAATATTACCACCCATTCAATATATGTGAATAATGTTACTTTCATAGTCTGGGAGAGAGACACGGGTTGATAAATTTCATAAGTACTTATAAGCGAAGAAAATAAAATGGATTAAACTTCTCTCAAAGGTTAAAATCAACTTACGCTTATTAGCTTTTGGAGTTGTTGAAAAATTTGAGCATAAGTTAAACTTATGCGAGAAGTTTAATTTATTTTACTTTCTTATTTTCTTCTCCTATAAATACAAATTAAAAAGGTTATCCAAACTGAGTCAATACAATAAATGTCAAAGGTAAACAGATATTCGGGGTACCTCATTAGCAGTAACCCCCAAATGATCCAGCAGCACTTTTACTCCATTCCCCTTCGATGTTCCCAAGGGTACAATTTCCAGCATATCTGGCACAGCTTGAACAACTGTGGCACGACCTTTTGTTGCATCTGACCAGTATGGACGTAAAGTATCAGCCACCCTCTGGTCAGTATCTAAGAAAATCATTTTCTGTATAACCGAATGCATGTGTCAGCAAAATCTACAACTGAAAAGTGACATACAAGCAATAACAAATAATAACCAAGTCTTTTCTTACTAGGTGGGATGTCCTACGATGATCAAACAACACCATGATGTTCTATAAAAAATCATATCAATTGAAAATTATTACCTCTAATCTAATGATTAGATCAATGTTATCAATAACAGATGGCGGCTCATGGCAGAAACCAAAAAAATTGCCATAAAGTTATAGCAGCTGCCATAGCAGATTATGACTGATATAATAAAATATATAAAAAATATAATAGGTCATAGAAATTTGATATAAATACTCAAGATTATATTATCATCATTCTAAGTAACAGTGTAAAACAGAAAAACATTGCGGCATGGATGTTTTATTAAACAAGAAATGCTAAACAGAGCTTGAACAGCAATACAGAGGATGAATAGAAAAATAAAAAACAAGAATGATCAATGAATAGTAAAATAAAGCTCAAACAGAAAAGCAAAATAGATCCCGGAAAAGCTGATTTTTCTGGTGAACAGAAATGCAGAGACACCGAAAAAATTGATTTTTCCAGCAAAATGGAGTGGGTTAGTCGGTGAGAATGAGAGAAACTACCACTTGAGGTTTCAACTTTTCGTGCAGAGAGGAAGAGTGTGGAGGAAGATGAAATATATGTTATATGAAAGGTGAATGACCTTTCTACCCTTAAAAATAATCAAAACGGTGCGTTTTAAAAAAAACAGAAAAGAGTTTCTTCCTTTCCCCAGAATAGAAACACAAGCAGTCTAATGGAACAGAAGAGAAAGAGATCTAAAGAGAGAGAGAGAGAAAGAGAAATCTCAGCAGAGAACAGAGAGAGAGAGAGATTGCAGGGAGAAGAGAGGAAAAAGCCTTAAACTTTAGAGTTGGGTTGTCTGGACTGGGTCGAGTTGCTGGCCCAAACTTGCAAAAAAAAAAACCCCCATTTTTCTACCAAAGACACCATATTTCCACTGTTTCCATCATGGTTGCCATTACTGCCATGGCGCTGCCACAAAGATCCACCACACCAAACTTGTAATGGGGTCCTTCAAAACCGCCACGCCATTCTTTCATGGCGCTGCCATAACCGTTTTTTAACAACACCAGATTAGATTATCCTCCATTTGATCTACTCTCTTTATTGGGACTTCTGCAAGTCTTGTCCATGCATACCCAAGCCACCTAAGCACTGTTTCTACCATCTGTTCTATCATAGGTGCTACCCAACTTTTTCTCTAATGCATTTATTCTTAATTCTTCCTTGTCTATTATGCCCATCCATCCAAGGCAACACTATCATCTCTGCTACATTGAGCTCATTCTCTTAATGACATTTTACCACCTAATAATTCAGTTCTAAAAAACATCACAGTTCTTTAAAGAAACTTTCCCTTTAAAAATTTCCAAAAAAGAACTACAATTAAGAACCTAATTCAATTGTTTCTTCTAGCTCTAGCAAAAGTGACACACACAAGCATAATAAAAAAATTGGTTTAGTTCTTAAACAGTTCTTCTTGAGGACACGGTGCAGTCAAAAACAAACTTGTATGCAATATTTACTTATTAAGGGCATATTATGAAACTTGTATGCACCCTAAAAAGGCTATAGAAGAGTCAATCCCAAATTGTGAGCAAAGCGGCCAACCCTAAAAATGCTATAGCAACATAGCTTATAGTGAGATGACTGCTATTTTGATGTTCTAAGTATGCCTAATATAAAATTAATATCCAGAACAAAGCAAGAAAATAAATACAGAGAAAAATAAAAAACAGATAAGGAAATAAAAAATAGAGAATTGGTCACTGGAAAATGTGCAAGTTTATTTCGTCAGAGATGAAAATGACCAGAAAATGTCTGGGTCACGTTGGAAGTTTCGCTGGAGTTAAAGAAGACAATTAGAAAACGTTTGAGTCATGTTGGAGATGAAAAAGATAACCGGAGAATAACTGTCACGTCAGAAGCCCCACCGGAGATGGATGAAGGACACCTGAAGCAAGAAAATGTTGCTAAGAATGAAGATGGGAAAGAACTAACCAAAGAGAACTAGAGATGAGAATGAGAACTTAGGACTCGTGAGAAAAAAGAAGATATCAGAAATGCAAAAAGGGGGGTGAAATCCAAGATTACCCCTATTTAAAGTCATCCAGCATTAAGAAAGGGAGGGTAAAGTCTGGTTTGGGCAAGGGATGAAATAGTGACTACTATAGCTGTGATTTGCATGTGATTTGGCTGCTATTCACAATACAATGACCACTCCACTGAAACGCGACACTACAAGCTCCTCATAGCAGCGACCTGCCACTCCTCTGTGATAGAGGCTGCTATGGCCAGTATTGACTAATGACTACTATGTTAGGATGCTGTCAAAGACTGCTATTCTGATGTATAAATATTGTTAAGATGTCCCACATTAGCTAAGAATAGAGCCAAAATACTTCTTATAAGGAATATGGTAGTCCTCCTATAAACTAGCTTTTAGGAGTGAGTTAAGCTCAAGTTTTTTAATATAGTATCAGTGCCTATCTAGTTTGAATGTTGGGCTGCCCACAGATGTCTAGTCCTAAACGTGAAGAGAATATGTTAAGATACTCCTTATAAGAGATAGGATAGTCTTTCTCCTATGAACTAACTTTTGAGAGTGAGTTAGATCCAAGTTTCTTAATAGATATCTTCTCAGATATTTGACCTTAAAACATGTTTATGGCAAGCCAAACAAGGAGATTAATATGTCACAACTTACTACAATGTCATCATCATGCTTTGGCAAGAACTAAATCAATCTTATAAAGATAAATGGGAGAATCCTAATGATTATGTATTATACAAGAAAGAGAGGAGAATGACAAAGTATATATGTTTTCAGTAGGACTCAATCAAGATTTGGATTAAGAAAGAGGAAGAATTTTCAGCAGAAAACCTCTTCCTTCAATGTAGAAAGTATTTTTTGAGGTTAGAAGATAGGAGTTTAGGAGAAGAATAAAGTTGTGCACTATTGAGTCCTTAAAGATATAAAAAGGGAAAAGATTTGCCTTAATAGTAAAGGGAAAAGATTTAGCGGGAGAAAGGAAGAATCCTTGGTGTGAACATTGTAGAAAAGCTTGGCACACAATGGATGAAAGGAAACCATGTAATGTCACTATTTCCTTCATCAACACAATAGCTAGACATCGTTTGCTATTAACGATGGATAAGAGCAATAAAGTGCACATATATGCTGAGTCTATCTACAACCACCAAACTTGAATCCACCCCATTTACTCTTGGATGGCCCTTGATGAAATCCCTGGTGATGTCTGATCACACCTAGTGTTATATTGTTCAAATGGCTTTCGTGCCCTAAAAATTTCCTTGAGATAAACAGATTAAAGGAATCTCTAGCTGCTGAATTTGATTTTAAGGACCTTGGGATCTATCAAGCTTTAAAAAGAAAGTTTTACAGTACTATAATACGACCAGCTATCCTCGTAGTAAATGCTAAGCCTTAAAGGAACCAAAAAAAAAAAAAAGATTAACAAAATTGAAAATAGTAAAGTAGATGAGTGGACAGACGAGAAATGATAGCATACAAAATGATGATATAAGAAAGAATATTGGAATAACACCTATAGTAATAAAGATGAATGAAAATCGTCTAAAGTAATTGGGTCATGTGCAACGAAGACCTTTGAAGGCGCCAATAAAGAAAGTGGATTACATTACTCTTAATCTAGTAAAGACGGGTCCAAGGAGACTCAAGAACTTTAGGCAAAGTTATTAAAAGAGATATTTTGATTAACTAAATTATTGAAAATTTGATTTTTAATTGAGTTCAATTGCATCGTATAATCCATATAACCAATGTCACCTAATGAGATAAGACTTGATTGTTGTTGTTGTTGAAGTTGCAAGATCTAGGCAGGGAATAGTTGTTGCTCAAAGAAAATATACATCTTAGATCTTCTCAAATATATTGGAATGAGTGGTTGCAGACCAGTTGACACCCCAGTTGACCATAATCAGTTGGGAAATAACCAAGATTCAAGAAAGTACTCCAGTGGACACAACAAGGTATCAAAGGTTAGTGCTGAAGTTGAGCATAGTGCTATGGCACAAGGAAATAGTTTTGGAAAGGACCAAACTTGGAGTGATTTGCATGTCATTTGTTCTAACCTCTTAGCAAGTGGCAGAGAAAAGCCTATTTAGACCCAATTTTGAGTTTCTTGTGAGCAAGTTGAGCATGTTAGATATATATGCACCATGTTGAGAGAGGTGACGGTGTAGTTAGGATTCTTTCCATTCAAAATTTAATAATTTCCTAGAAGGTTAGGGTAAAATAAAATCATATCTGATTCTCATCTACCTCTGATCTATTTCTGATTTGTTCCTTGATTTCCTCTTATCTTTTGTAGTCAGATTGGCTAGGGAATCCCTAATCAATTCTTCCTATTGTCCAATCATTGTAATTCTCAAGTATTCATTGAATAATATTCATTCTCTTCTCCTAAAACTATAAAATCTCTACGTTCTAAGGTGAAAAAATAATAATTCTTAGGTTAAATGTCAAACTACAAATTATAAGTTATTCCTCCTTTCCTGGCATGCAAGAACATTAGTGTGCATGAATAGCTACATAATGAATTGCTAATTATTTTATCATTCATCAGCCATGCACACAGTAATCATAAACTGAAACTAGAGAGCAAGGAAAAAAGATTTGCCCTAGTGAATACCTGTATGTCAGCAGCAGCCAATAGATGTTCAATAGACGGCATGACCTCAGCCTGTAAAGTATTTCTGCGTAAGACTCAAAGTGAACGGCAAAATTGAATGCAAGGAATCATAGAGAATTACAAAAAAAGGTACCTTTGGTTCATGATACACTGTATGCAGCGAATCAACAAGCGGGTTGTCAAAAAGGGTTAAGCAGCGCCCTTCACAAAATGCAATAAGTGGAACATTACTCTCCAAAGAGTAAAGACATGCCTGCATGTTAAAGAAACACAATTCTTTCTTTTTATGTTGGCAAGAAGAATCTTTATCACAAGGCAATGAAATTCCTGAAAAAAATTTACATATGTAGATTTGAAAGTTGGAAAACTCAACCCTTTTGTTGTGTAGAAAACTGGGATAAGAGTAATTTTCAAATATGCCTTCAAATGAGATGGATAAAAAATGTTATCTTTTTTTCATTTGGATAAAAAGAAAACAAAACTTGAAAATTTATAGTAGAAGAAACTTAAGCTGGTCATGGAGAGTTGCATAAAGCAATTGGGAAATACAGTGATAAATAGTCAAAAAGCCACAGCTGACCTTTTGCAACTGGGTCCAAAAAGAAAGTATTGGATGACATATTGAAATCCGGAAAAGTATTGTCTTCTTTGAAGAAAAAGTTGTTTTGGGATATGAATAAGGGGGTTAAAGATGTTACCTCCCTACAGACATTTGGATCTAAATTGCTTCTCAATATTTCCCGACCTTGTCTCCCATAAACAAGCAATCCCTGGAATCAGCGGTGTATGGAATATAATGAATAGAATAATAACATCAACTTAAAACAAAGAAACCATGAAAGAAGAAAATGCACGCATGATATAGTTTAGGTGAATAAAACTTGTGCTTCCATCAAAATGAAATATATTATTATTACTACAATAGAAACATAGAACCCCTGATGCATTACTTCTTACTCTGGTTGTTCTTATGACCATCAAGTTCTATAATTGAAGAGTGAACTTTGGAATATTTTTTATGTATGCATATTATATATATGATTCTTACTTGAATTGAAATCTAAATTGCATATAATCATACATCTTTGCTTACACAATAGATCTTTTTAAGGGCAAATATTGGAGCTTTACCTTCTTTCTTCCTATTTTCTTTTATTGTTTGTGTTTTCCAACAGGTTTAGACTTACAATTTAGAAGCTCCCCTAGTTAGCTTTTGTTAATACTATTTTTATGGTCTGTTTGGTTTGAGGAAGTACTTTTTGTTTTTACTAATAATTACAAAAAAGCTTCTTTGTTCTCACTTTGCTTCCTATTTTTGAAATATTTGTACGATAAGAATTAACTGAATAAATATTTGAAAACATGAAACAAAGTGAAAATAAGGCAGCATTTCTGTAATTATTAGTAAAAACAGAAAACATTTCCCTAAACAAACAGACTCTTATCATTTATGAAATCTATTATTGGGTTATTAATGGGCATTTAGGCAGTATAACTATTTATAGTAAATGTTGATAGAGAATACTGAATAGGTTTTACATGTATGCAAAATTGTTATACACATGAATAAGAGAAGGGGTTATAATACTCAATAATGCTTTCAGTTACATATAAGGACAGCCTTGATGAATCAGGCAGCATGATGAGCATTAAAAGGGTATGAAAAAATACCTGTAAGAAAACCCCAGGAGATAATTCTGAAACAATGCCATCTTTTCCCACTAAATCCACCATCTTAAAAATATCTATCACAGCTGGACGAGCCTATTTCCCAATTTTCAAAACCAATGATCAGAACATATTTTCAATCATACAAATGTCTGAATTTATATTACAAAATATACCAAGATATATAGCAATGGCAGAAACCAAGGATAGATATGTATTATCAAATATAGAATAAATAAATCAATAACATGAAACCCTGACAAATTATGAATACATTAATCTTACTTTTCCAGTAGCTATGACAATTTTCACACCCCTTGATGATGCCTCTCTCAAAGCCTTGACAGTTGTAGAAGAAATTTGACTCTTGCTGTTCAGCAATGTTCCTTTGTAAAACATGGGAGTCTATTAAAACCTAGAGAAAGGGTGAATGAATATCTAACTTGTATGTTTTGGTGCAATCTTACCATCCATATCACAGAAGATATAGCTGAACTTTGGTTTGTAAAATCTAAGACTGCCTTCTTTCTTCCTGTCTTTTGACAATTCAGCTATAAGATTATTTCCCGACATACTTTTTAATGCATGTGACACTGACTTCAACTAGAGGGAAGTGTATAAACCAATAAATTATGCAAGTTATGAATTGCTGAAGCATACTAGTACAAAATACAAGTACCATCTGAACTGTCTTGGTGAGAGTTTGAATTTGTTTCAGCATCACATGCGCTTTTTATTAGCCCTTTTCCTTTCCAACCAAGACTTTCTAAAAGGAGTTCCTCCTCTCTCTCCATTTCTACTTCAGCCTCTTCACTTATTTCATGATCAAATCCCAGAAGATGTAACAAGCCATGAATCTGCGGAAAAAAAAAATGTAGTAATTGATATAAGATTTCAGTTCACCCATCATAAACACAGTTTTAGAAGATATGACCATGATGCTATCATTTTTTTCTTGAACTACAAACCCAGGCCAAGAAGAAAATCAAACACCAGTTCACTTTCCACCTTATATATCTTCATTCTTCAGTTTTAACCAACAATTCATTTCTACTCAAACTTCAACTAAAATGGAAAGACAAGCTTGTATATGATTTTTGCATTGCAGGGTACTTCACCCCCTCCCCCCTTTTCTAGTAAATAAATGCATTTGATGGACATCAATATTATCACTTTAGTTTTTCTTTTTCTCTCTATCATAACGACTAATGAATTCATCAAAAGAATTATGATTAAAGATGAATTTCAAAGTATTGATTAAAAGTACAAACATGAATTTCAATAACACAATAAACTTCAGCACACACAGAAAATAGTCAGAATATCATATGAAACTAACCATGAGGATACGAATCTCATCAAGAAGAGTGTGCCCTCTTTCCTCTGCTTGTCGAGCTGCTGTCTCAACAGAAATTACAATATCACCCAACATAAGCTGCAAACAATGGATTTCATCAAGCAGTTAGCATCTGATCACGTAAGTTCTTAATTTTCATTTACAATGCAATTCTTACAATAGGAAGCTTGAGCCCTGGAACATGTTGTGACATTGAGAGAACATCTGTCGCATGATCTTCATCTCTCCATTCCTTATTAAGTTTTCGAATAAACTCATCATTGCAAAGAAGCACTGATAACTCAACACTATCAAACCCACCAACATCATTTATGGCAGTGTCTCTTGTTTTATACCCTGAACCTTTCAAACCATCAAATGCAAGTTTCATTGCCATTGGAGCATTTAGACGAAGCATCTCTGCAATGCTCTGCACTCAGTAAAAACAAAGAAACCAAAACGAATTAATAATGCTGAACTCCAATACAATTGTCAAATATCTCTCTTTCAAAAAAAATTTCAAAATAAAAGATTAAATATACAACCTGATCCCTTAAAGGGCCTGAAAGGGGGATACTGTTTTTTATTTATCTATGTAAGTTTTGCTTTCTATAATTAGTCCTCGAAAGTATTAACTTAATCACATTTTGGTCGTCCTCTCACAAAAATATAAGCAAAATGAAAGTAATTTGTAAGCAAAATTAACATATTTGATGACCAACTTGTACACTAACACTTCTGGAGACCAAATGTTTCCAAGAATGACTAAAATGTAAGCAAGTGAACACATTCAAGGACCAAATTATAGAAAACAAAACTTCCAGAGATCAACCATAAATAGAACATCACTTTCAATAACCAATTTACACATTTATAAAAAATAAATAAATAAAAACGGTTTTAGAATGGACGTTTAGAAGATTTTCAATAACCTAGAAGGGTTTAAGCAATTGTTTGGTTAAGCTTATTAAAGTTACTTATTCAATCATGTAATAAGTTACAAGCTCTCAATCGATAACCTCGTATTAATCAACTTGTTTATTGACTCGCGGCCTCATTCAACCAATTTCACAAGATTTCAACTAGTCAAAGCAACAATGATACTCAAATTTTATCTTTGTTTCCCTTTTCATTTCTCAAATGGAGACTTCAGAGCCGAAACCACATAGCATCTCAAAGTTTACCATTCGCAAAATGAATAATTAAAAAAAAATCTGAAAAGTAAATTTGTGGCGCGTGCAATACCAAAATTTCAGGATCCTCAGGCAAATCTTCTTCGATGCAAATGTCGACGCAGAGTTGCAACTCCTTCTCTTTGCTCTTCGGTGCTCGCCTCCTCACCTTCCGATACTCCCTCTGTCCGGCGCGTACGCCCACCAATGCCGGCGAAGGCTTCTTCCTTTCACTTCGGCACCGAGCGAAGGCGTGAAAGGTGCGACAGAAAAGCGAAGATGATTTTGAAGGCAGAGGCAGGTGACGAGGGGTGGCGTTGTTGGGTGAGGAAGAGAAATGGGGTTGAGTGGCGCATGTGATTGCACGCGCCATGGCGTGAAGTGGAGGGTGGCGGAGAAGGGGAGAGAAACGAAGCATATAGGAATGGCGTTCCCACCAAATACTGGGTGCGTATCGTTTTGCTTGGAACGGCTTGAGGTAGTGCAACTGCAACCCCAGGGTATAACAAGGCCACAGAATATCCATTTATGCTTGATGGCGATGACAATGTATATGTAATATTTTGGAAGGAATTAATTCTAATTTAAAACATCTAATTAATTTTTTTTCATCTTATTTAAAAAATAAATATTTTTTTAATTTTTATGTTTTATATACTTTTATTTGTATTTAAAACATTCGTCTATTATTCATATGAGTAATTTTATTTATTTATTATTTAATATACAAGTAAATAATTCAACTATTTAATGTTACAAATAATTTTATAATATAGTATAAATTTATGATATATAATATTTTTCAATTTTAATAATTTAATCATTTATTTTTATAAATAAAAATGGAAAGAAGTATTATTAAAATAATAATATATTTATAATATATATGTATATATGAGTTTATTCTATGAAAAGTTTAATGAGGTATTATTACCTTGTTAAAAATTTCAATTACACTCTTTTTTACTATTTTTATTAATAAAAAATTTCATTTTATTTTAAAAATATTATAAAAATTATAACTGAATTAATAGAGTGGTTGAGGTCTTTCTCATATTTATTGTTATAATTCAATCAATTAAATGCTTTTAATTTTTCAATGTTAATAAATTTGAATTATTTTTCACATTTATTACTGCACTTCCTAATGCATTTTTTTTCAATTAAAAATACTCCTCTTTAATAGATTTTAATAAATGATAAAATTTCAAAATAATATACATGAAAAAGTGAAGATGGAGCATATACAGTATACTACTTCCTATCTGTTAACTACAGGTCAAGATGCAATAAGGACGAAGTTACAGATTTTTTTTAATTTTAAAAAATAAGTATTGTCTACATAGCCAAAAATAACCTCAAGTCAAATATTTTTCTTGACTTTTTTGGTAAATAATTTTAAAAAATACACTTCTTTTAAGAAGCCCTTTAATAGAGATACGTTGGTGATGTTAACTAGGTTTCTTTTAATAGTTCAAAATACAAAAAAAATAATTAATGTAATTATTAATATATTAATTTAGATTAAACATTTTATTAATTTTTTTCACTTCAGCTATGATATCTTAGTGTTCTTAACCCTTTTTTATGATAAGAAAAAAATTCATTGTATTTTAAAATAATTAATTTAAAATTTCTTATAAATTAATTTAATTGTAAAAATTTAATTATTCTAAATTTTCATGTCTATTTTGATGAATTCTAACAAGACTTGTATAAAATTTTAAATTGCAAGTATTAATCTAAATGTGATACTTTATTAATCTTTTTTCTTTTGTGTGTGTGTGTGGGGGGGGGAGAGGGAGAGGAAACACTTTACCTGTAACAGCTTAATGGTTCCATTATTGTATTAGAAAATATGAAGGAGCATGAATCAAACGATTAAACAAAATAAATTTTCATAATTTAGTTTCCACAATATTTTATTCAATAATTAAAATTTTATTCCGTTATTTTTTAAGAGTTAAATAAATATGCTTAAAAGGATTGTGTGTACGTAAGATGGTGATGCCTTCCTTGTCCATAATCAAATCTCGAGCTTTAAATATCTACACCAATATTTCAAATACTACATATATTTCCTTCAATAATTGTATTTGTCATCGATCCCACTAGGATTTTGATTGCGACACACAAACTCTTCAATATAGAGATTACAAGCTAACCTTTTATTTTCATTCATAATACCAGGAGTTCAATGTTTTTCCTTTTCATTTCAATATATTCTAAATCATACTTTTGGAAGTTAGCTACGCTTTATACATGAAGGGCGTGTACTTGTGAATATCTTGATTCAACCCATGAATGGCTGCACACACTATAGCCATGGACACTGCCAAGAAAAATAAGCTCAAGGCATGCAGTGCAAACCATCGGATTGTTCCTATTTTGATCTTCTTTCTTGCAATGTACATTTCCACCGGAAAATAGATAGATGATGGCCAGAATCCAAGGGCCCCAAGAAGAGCGAGCATCTCATTGAAAAAGGGCATTGCCATGGCTAGAACAGTTACTATCACCACAAATATGGTCCTCCAAACAAGCCTAAATAAACTAATGTTGAACTTCGATTTCCCGATTCTCATAGGATACTCATTTATAACAAAACTTGAGCTTGGCCACCTTTGGTAAGCCATTGTTTCGACTAGACGAAAAATGGGTTGAGCAGCAACCTGTCCACAATTTATTTAAGATGAGGAAATATATCCCAACAAATAATTGCGAATAAAACGTTTCTCCATTTGTATCATCATAAGATTAAAGTGAATGTGTCAAAACCTGATATGCTCCAGCCACATGGACTATAACAAAGACATTGGCCAACTCAATTAGCCAAAAGGGCTTCTTAAACCCAGAGCTCATTAGGATGTTGCCGGGAGTTTCTGAGCCAAATGCAGCATAGCCAGAGCATGCACATGCAAGGAAGATAATAGTCATCGTGAGTACGCCTATCTTGTTTGCCGTCTTCATTGCTTTGTTTTCTGGTGGTGACGATCTCAAAGAGTCCTATTTTTCGTACCAAATCAATATAAATAATTTTAAATTGTAATTGGAAAATCTTTTTTTCGTTTTATTGTCATCCATTCAACAATAAAAGAAAGGGATTACAAGGCATACACTTCATCATTTTGTGGGGTAGGGGCAGTATTAGTTAATAATCATCATTTAAAAGAGAGAGAATATTAAGTAACGAGTAACATACTCTAGGAGACCTCTCTAAATCATATGGCCGAGCCATATTTGGAGGGTTGCATGTTTCTCATTTTTATATTTCTAAATATAAATTTTAGAAAAGTAATTTTTGTTTTCAATTTAGTTGTAAAAATAAATTTTCCAACTATCTTATCTTTTCTAAAATATATACACTGCTAAAACCATTATTATCACTATCAAACCAATCAACTATCACTACCAACACAATCATTTCTCATCACCACAAACAATCAAATACTATCATAGTTATTGTTATAGCTACAATGACCTCAACTTTCACTGCAACAATCATGCTACCACTCACAATCTTCGCTGAAATTGCTTTCATCACCATGTTTATTGCCACCACTATTTCTATTACTACAAGCTTATTATCACTATATATTGTCGCCTCTTCCTCTCTTGGTCTTGCTCTTATTGTTATTCATTACTAAACAAACTTGATTTAAGTAATAGTTTATGTAATATGAATTTAACATTTGTTAAATTGGATGATACAGCATATTTAATTTATTACTTTGATGTACATTAAATGCAAAATAAAATAAGAATTTGTTATCTATTCTCTTATTCTTTCATATTTTTATTACTCCCTTATGATCTATTCTTATTCTCTCATGTCCGGAAACGAAACCTTTAAATAATCTTTTTAAGATTAGAAAACATATGTTTCAGAAAACATATGTTTATACTTTGGACTCTAAATACCTGAACTTCTATTGCAATTTGAGAATAAGTGCCAGCAAGTGCAATGTTTCCCAGTGCAATGAGCATATTCCATATGTTGTTTGCTGAACTTCGCATCTTGCTGCCTCCAATTAAAGAGGTACTCTTTCCTTTCCCTGGTTCAATCCATGTTTCCACAAATATAATTAATTAATCTTCATAACCATAACAAACGAAGCAGAATTAAGCACCTAATGAGTGTGTGTGTGTGTGTGTGAGAGAGAGAGAGAGAGAGAGAGACAGAGGAATGCTGCGTTTTAGTCGATTAATTGTTTCCGATAGTGTTAGGTTGAAGCGATTTCATTATCAAATTATACGTACTATTTGCGCATAAAGTTCTAAATGTTTATTTAACGTAAGATTGATTTTAATACTTTAAAAATAATAAATAATTAAGTGAATAAATTATAAAAGAGTCGGTAATTAACATTTGTCTATAATATAGTAACTTTGCATTACAAAGTTTTAATTAATAAGTTAATTAAATATCTTAAACTTGTAATCACTTTTAGTAATGACGCAAAATCTAAAATATATTTATAAAACTCATAATAATTGTTATCTTTTAGACAGTGATGAAAGAATTAAAGATGTTTTTTTGTTAGAAATAATAATAAAAAAAGTCTAATAATATTTTTAATAAAAAATTATATTTTCAATTTTTAACGACCCTAAGTTGCTGGTCAACATTTGTAAAACAAAAAGATGAATAAGAATAGAAATTAACCTTGGACGATGGTAGCAAGAGAAAGTCCAATACCAATTAATGCATAACCAAAAGACATGATCGATGCTAAGATTGAGAGCCAAGACAGTTTGTGAAGATTGGGTATTTGAGACAAGAAAAATTGAGCAACTCCAAAACCAATCATATACGGATTATTAGAAAAACGGCATTGAGTAGCAATTCCCTTCTGGTAGAAACATTTAATTTTTTGTATTGCCCTGAAATACAAGGATTCGGAATAAATAAAGTTTGAATAACGAAATTAAAGTAACAAAAGATTACAACAACCTTTTAATGAGTTATTATTTAGAAATACAATTGACAATCTAAACTTGCATGAGCTGAAAATTTTTCTCTGCTATTGAGAAACAGTAATTTTTATTATAAAGATGGTATCATAAATTCAAATATAAAATCTTTATCTGCAACTTTCATCCAACTTAACCACATATCTCTAGCTACTACGCTATTACCCTTTTCTAATATTCTAAAAGCTATAAAAGTAACATGAAAATACACAACTTACACTGCACTTATGGATGTAGTTATTGTGAAGCTAATTGCTGCTCCAACAAGGTTGATGTATTGGAAGAGTCCACATAAAAAATACCTGTTACCACCTAATTATAGTTTGAAAAATAAAATAGAATTGATTATATATAGATATATACGAAGATGAGCAATGACATGAATAATATTACATGACATTAGATTTGGCAATTACATACCTAAGTTGGTTTTCACTGCATCCATGTAAGTGGTGTTCCTCTTGCCAGTGACAGGGTCTGGTGATCTATAACAATCTGCTAGAAGATTGGAAGTATAAAGAGTGACACAAGCAAAGAGTAAGAGTGTAGATATACCAATTATCCATCCCAACTGTGCCATGGCCCAAGCTAAAGACAACACTCCCGCACCAATCACTGCTGTTATTAGATGAGCACTTGCTGTCCATGCTGTCCCTGCATGTTTCTCATTCAAACTCACAATAATCATTACACTACTCAATAATCATATTAACAAGTAAGATATAATTTCCTCTCTAAATATCATTATTTTTGTTAATATCATGACATCAATAATCATATTTTCAAAAGAAGAAAACAAACAAGCCTTCATTAATGAGTGTTCCCGACTAGTGTTTTTTTTTTTTGTTACTGTCCCCACTAGTGCTTAAATTGTAATAAAGGCAACACCGATTGCAGCCTCACGCAAATCCAAAATGTTGCCGTGGTCCCTTTCCATTAAGGAAGGATTATACTAATTTATATAATTTTTTTACGTGCGTATAAAGACATATATCAAAAAATAAAAAATAATAAAAATTATGGTATTTAAAGGTATTAATATATTCAATTTTATTATTTATAATAAAAAATTTAACATGTGGTTAAGAGTAAATAATAATTTTTTAAAATGTTTTAATATTATTAATACATTAAATTTATAATATTTTATAAAACTTTATATATGCTTTTATTTTGTATTTTGCATATACATTAAAAAATGGTTAATACTAAAAATATGTTATACAAAACTTTTTATTATATTTTTTTTCATAGAAGTTAGAAAACAAAAAGTGTACCTATACTTATATTCATAAACAACTAATGCCATAAATGTAACCATAGTCAACATGCTCATTAATGACATATTGATCAAATTAATATTGTACAAAAAAAATAATATATATATATATATATATATATAGCTATTAATGGCTAAAATGTTCTTTTGCATTTTAAAAAATGTATTTAACGTATCTTTATAAATACATATTAAAAATAGTATTATTTTTATTAAAAATTATAATAATTAATATTATCATGTGTGTTAAATTGTAATTTTTAATAAAAATTTATTATATATTTTTTTTAAGAAATGTTGAAAATACGATTTTTAATAAATTCTTAATTATTAGTTAAAAGTGAGAGTCACAATTTTTTAAATTTTTAATAAATTTTAATTTATGATTTAGAATGAGTTAAAAAGAGAGTGTTATTGATATTTTTCAAGTTTTTATTATATGTTTTTTGATATATTTTAAAAAATAATTTAAAATATAGTGTTAAACACATAAAAGTAGTTAGCTTTTTATTGAAAATATATATATTAAAGTTTAAAAGTGTAATAAATAATTTTTTTTATATAAAATCTTATTATTACTGGATATTAAAATTCAATCTTTAAACAAACGTTAGTTTTTAAGATATATTATTATGACAAAACCTTTATTGTATGCCAAAAAAATATCTTTATTAATTTTATGAAACAATAAGGTCTTTCATTAAATTATTTCAATATTTATTATTTAATAATATTTTAAACGATTGTCATTTTTCTTATTCATGTTAACTTTGATGTGTTCAAAAGTATATGTTAAGAATTATTAAATATATCCTATTAAATATTTTAAATAACCATAAAAATAATAATTAAATATGTTTTATAATTTTTAGATAATAAATACTTTTTTAAATAATTTATTATTTTAATCTTTAAAATTATGTAATCAATCATTTTAATTTTTAAACCAGTCATTTTTGTCTTTAAAATTGTCAGCACTTATCAATTTAGTTTTGAAATTACAATGAAGTATTTAATTTTTAATTTTGAAATAATCGCATATATATAATTTTAAAGACTAAAATAATTGATTTTATGATTTCAGAAACTAAAATATTTGATTTTTAATTTAAGAATTAAAATATTTGATTTTAATAATTAAAAGACTATTTTTTTTATAATCACACATGTATAGCTTATAATCTTAAGAATTAAAATAATATATTACTTTTTTTAATTAATTATTTAACTTCTTGTTCTAAGTATACATTAAAAATTCATATTTAATAACAGTCACACTGTTAACTGGTAATGCAAATAGTAGTATATATATTAGATCTAAATTATATCCAATGCTATTTATTATCTTCACTTTAGCTGATATCAATAACAAAATTGACTTATCAATGAAAATATTGATTTTAACGATGTGATTTGACTAAAACTTTAGTCAAACCGCTCAAATATATAATCTATTTTGATTAAAAAAAATTGACTGTGTATAGAACTAGGTGAGATAGGACAGCCTACAAAGTCTGCTTAAAATCGATTAATTAACTTAGTTGAGATTAGCACGTTAATTCTGTAGTAAAATTAGTATATTAGTTCTTTAATTTGGTTTATTTCTATAATTTTTGAACGTGTTTAAAATAATTTTTTATTTTTATTAATTCTATTATATTTTTTTATTTTTTTTCTCTTGTTATTATTCAACCATCTTATTCTTTTATCATCGTTATTTTTCATTCAAACAAAACCTTTTCTTTCACTCTTTCGTCTCTCTCTCTTGTTTTTTTTTCCTCCTTGCATGCTTGATAATGGCATAATTGAAAGTGACGACTGATGAATAATGTACGTTGTGTGACGACACAAAACAACCATGGAAGTGCTATATTAGTGTGTATGGTGCGTGAGAAGAGAATAAGGTGAATGTTGGAGATTTTTAGTGAGTTTGAGTGAAAAAAGCAGAAAAAGAAACAGATGTGCTTGTGTGTGTATGAAAGATAAAAAATGTGGGAGAATGAACATTTGGTGATATATTATGGTCACAATATAATGTGGTACATTGTGTGGATAGTTAATGTATAATGTTGTGTGAGTCCATGCACTAGTAAACATGAGTATGAGACAGAGACAAAATTGTGTGGATGCTGTTTTTGGGAGAGCAGGGAAAGGAAGAGGAAGAAATGAAAATTTTAGAAAAATATTAATTGCAACCTTTAAGTATGAGTTTAAATACTAAAAATAGTATTTTTTTAAAAATAAAATCATCACACTTTTATAATTTTAATGTAATAAATAAATGTTTTTAATAAAAATGTATTATTTTTAGATGATTAAACTTTAACTAGTGTTTAACTGATTAAGAAATGAAGAAAATCCTTAAAAATCACGTTAAACAAGTAAGGATATATTTATAATAATTCATTAAAAAAATATTTTCACTTCATAATTCTGATGTTCTCCTCTGCTCCTTCTTCTCCAAAGCGAGTACAACAACTTTAGTATGTGCGCTGTTTCTTCTTATAATTTGAAACTAAGAAGTGTGTTTAAAGGGGGTGCTGAAGGCAACTAACAATTTGTCACTTGAAAATAATTTGGAGAAAGAAAAAAAGAGGGTAAAACACAGAGCTGTACTTTTGGGTTAGCCACAATATTTGAATTTAACCCTAAAAAAAGTGGACGAATGAGATGAGCAAATAAGAAATGGTAAAGGGAGAGAATTGCATGCAGAAAAGTTGGATAAAGAAAGAACCTGTTCTTTTGGGTTTGCCATCATCGTCGAGAGCTGAACACGCACTTTGAATTGCTCCCGAATGATCCTCCTCTTTCATCTTCTTTTCCAAATAACAATGCGCTTCAAACTGAATCTACTCTTTTCAACTATTATACCACCAACCACCGTCACCCATACATATACAAAAGGTCAATTTTGGATTCAAAATAGAAAAAACAAAACAACTCAAGTTAATTGCAGTTCCTTTTTATTATTATATTTAATATTCGGTTTGAATAAACCACGGATAAGTTTGTTTTTATAAAAGAAGAAAATAGTACACAAATTAAATATAATTTATATATGATTCTTGATAAATATTAATCGTAAAATATATTAAAAAATAATTTTATTAATATTTCACTTTTCAAAAATAGACTCTCATTTATAATATAAAATTTTATTTATAAATATTAATCATAGAACTATACTTTTATTAAATAAAAATGTTTTTTAAAAATTTTTAAATGAGAATTTATTTCTTAAATATATTTTATATTATGTATTTTTTTAATTAAATATTCATTTTAAATTTTTACAATTTAATTTTAATTTATTTAATATAATATTATCTTAATAATTATGATATTTATTGTTATTAATGTATAAATTTTTGTCATATTATATGATATTTAATAAAAAGATAGTGTATTTAATAACTTATTATATGCTAGTGAGTATATATTAAAAAAATATTTCATATTTAATATCTATGCTATATTTATAATATAAAATTAAAAATTGATGTATAATTTTTTACCCATAGATTCTTCTACACTCTTTTTTAGTCATTTATATTTTTATAAATTATAAAACAATGAATAAAAGTAGTGCATTTTAAAAGTGCCTGCAATGAAATTATGCTTACTTTCCAAATTCCAATACTTTTACATTTAATACCATCTATACATTTATTAGTTATTTATTACTCCTTGAAGTTCAAAATTTTAAACTTAAGGGGCACCTTCTCCAAAAATCAACTCTCTAAATGGATTAATACTAAACAGCAAAAGAAACCATTCTTATTTGTTAATATACATTTTATTATTTTCCCAAGAACTCATTGTCTTGGCCTTTTCATATTGTCAGGTATGCTTCCTGAACTTATTTCCATTTTCTTATTAGTAATAGTTTCAAATTTTGGATTGATTTCTATCGTTTATGACATGTTTGTTAAATTCACTCATTTTTCTTTCGGAAAGAAACCCGTGTCCTTTTTTTTTTAAACAGTGATATTTAAATCTTTAAAACCAATTTACAATTTTAATTGCAAATTGCATGATGCATAAAAAGAGAAGCAAGTATTATGAGATTATGAAAATGCCACATATATACAATGTTAAATCTTAATATATGCATGATCATTAAATAATGAACAAATTGTTGGGAAAACATGTTTTAGGATTATCAATTTCATCAATATAGTGTGCACAAGATAATGGTTCGCTTTAAGTCTACACAACATCACGATACTTAAATAGTAAGCGTAGGTCAGTTGTGAATTTTGTATAACATTTAACATGAAGATTCTCAGAATTCATGCCTATCTCTTCTTCATATTTCACCAAGATACAGTTCATTTTGCATTCAATAAAAAATATTTCTCACATGTTAATATGTCTGCATGATAGAAATAGTAATTGCCTAAATTTTTCTCGTCACTTCCTAAATATTTTGTTTAAGTAATCATTTATTCATAATAATTTTAAATGATTTCCAAATATTTCATAATAGAATAAACTAATTTCATATTAATTTATTTGTTATTTATAAAAACCATTTTATCGTTAGATTCTTAAATTTTTACTAATTAATATTGGTTCTTATGTATTTGATTATAATTAAATATTATTTTGGATTACATCAATGAACTAGTCATGTACTAAATTTTTAGACAGCTTGAGAATGTCCAAAGCAAGTCCGAATCTTACTCAAGTTGTCCAAGTCTGAAAAGACTTTGACAAAAATATAAATTTAATATCTAATGAAAATTTAATCAAAGTTGGTTAGTCTTTATGTTCTTTCATGATTCTTATTCTTTCCTCCCATCTCAGATAACTCATTGCTATTTTTCTAAGCTTTTATTTTAGAATTTTAATTAACACACCTAAATCACATTACAAATTCATGAAAAATTACTGACTAAATTTTAAAAATTATGCTTATCACACTTATGATTTTTCCTTAAATTTTAGTATTTTATATAAAGCTTATATACCCCATGGAAGAAATTGTCTTACATACATGAAGTCCTTTAACCTTATCTCATTCATTCAATTACCTAGACATAAAGAAAAAGATGCAAAATCAAGCAGTAAAAAGCATGTTCATAGATTAATCAAGTTAAAATTATGTAAATGAAACATAAATAATAAAACATAGTTCTTGTAGGTTACAAATCTTTAAGATGAATTGATGGAGTCTCGTTAACAAGCACAAACTATTATTCAAACGAAAACCTAAAGTTATCAAATTATTTCCATAAAAAGATCTTCACCCCAACCTTTTTTTTTTTTTCATTTCAGTTCTTGTGGTTTTTGAAATTTTCCTCCACTTAATTTTTTTTTTTAATTTTTGTTATTTTCTTGATTAGTACCTCTAATATGGTCATGCAACTTTGATTTGCTTGTTTTGTGTTAAAGGTTGAATATGGTTTAGTTCGGTGTCTAGTGTATTTCCTTCTTAATATTTGCTGAATTCTAAGGAATAAAGTTAATTTGGTTGTTGCATTTGCTTCCCTCATCATAAAATATGATTTATTTGATGCACTTGGTTATAGCATAAGATTTTAGTTTGAAAGATACAAATTAATGCAGGAAGTATCGAATTTGTTCCAGAATCGCAGCTTGAATCGCCTGAATCGCACGAATTAATGTAGAATCGAGATTCTCATCAACAGTGCACGATTAGAACGGGTTGCGCATGACTTAGCCAGTTGTGTTGCTTCTTATGCATGTCTATGTGACTGGTGGATACTAGGTTCTTTTTTCTGCCTCTATTTCTTCGGTGGTTGTTGTGTCTGTGAGTTCGCTTTGGATGTTTGAATACGAGTTTCTCTGATCTCACTTGTAGACTTCATTTTATTATTATTGTGTATCTTTGTTTTTTATTCTTTTTTCTAGTTGCATGTTTTTTAGATTTTTTTTTTGTCAGCATATGTTTAACTAGGCTATGTGAATAGCTTAGACATAGATATTGTAGAAAAATATTTTTTTATTTATAAAAACTTATATTATTTAAATAAATAAATAAAATTATATTTTTTATAGAATTATAATTTTTATGGATTATGATATATAGAGTTATAATGAATAAAATTACATTTTTTATAGAGTCACATCTAATTAAATCATTTTATGATTTTAAGGTTACTTTATTTATTTATTTGTGATATTATATATATATATATATATATATATATATATATTTATATTTATATTTTAAGAACAATCTTCCATTTTATGTTATAATCTTTCAATTTGTAAATAATTTATATAGTTACAATCTTTTTTTAAGTGTCAATCTAGTTGATGTGATTTAAATTTTTGTATTATATTTTATTTTATTAATTATATAATGAAATATTTAATTATTAAATATTAATATATGATGAATTTAATTTTTTTATATTAAAATATTTTTTATTATATTTTTAATAATAATTATGAATCGTAAATTCTCAATACGATTTGATTCATAATTCAAAAGATAATTCTTCCAATTCACGTATTCGAATCTCAATTTAACTACCATGATTAAAATAATTAAAGTTTAAAATTTGCAGTCGCTCATGTTGTATTTCATGAAATTTTTACCTTTCTGTTTCATGGTCTAATTTTATGTTCTTATGTTTTTGTTTTTTTTCTCTTTCAAACTCATTCCATCGCTATTTCTATTTTACCCTCTAAAGCAAAATTAACTATTATAATATCAACAAAAAGTAGTGATTACAAAATTTTAAAAATAACTATTGCAATGCAAATAAAGATTTCTTTTTATACCTTCAAACTGACTTCAATAATTTTAGAAAATCACTTGGATTAATATGTAAAAGTAATATTTTTAAAGTTTTCTAACTCAAAAGTAATTTAACTAATTTACCAAAATAAAAAATTTAAAAAATGCAGAATTTTAAATAAATGAAATTTAATTACATTATTAAAATAAAAATTTCAAATTAAGAGCACTATGAATAAATTTAATTTAATTATTCTGTTCAAATAAAATATTTTTAAATAATAAAAATTTTAATGATTTAATTTTATAGTTTTAAAATTTTAAATTCTTTAAAATTTTTAATTATCTGATTTAAACGCAACCCTAATCTATGAGAATCAACATTAGCAACATACTTTAAGAAGCTTAAAAAAAAATTAGTGATTTTTTACAGAAAATAAAAAATATATATTTACACTTTTATAGTTTTATTGATAAAGTTTCACCATAAATATTTCATTTTATAATTGCGAACATTTTTTAAGGCTTCAATATTTTTGTTTGGGTTGAGTATAAAATATTTAATTTAATTTTGCCCACATATTTTTATTCTCAAACCCTGATTTTTTCAATGCCACTATGTTTTGGCGTAGTGACGGGGTGAGTCGAAGGTGTGTGAATTTGGGAGAGGAAGGGCAAAAGAATTTAACCATAACCTTACCTTCTTTCCCTTAAACTCAATTTGCTTAATATACAAGTACATTAAAATTCAAATAATATATAAACATTAATAGACAACAAGAATTTTAAGATAAAAAGCCTAAAATCTTGAACTTGGATCATCTATGTATGTGTGTGCAATTTTGACTAGACGAGGGAGGGTAGTTTCATTTTATAAACCCATCACGCCTCTACATTTATAGGTTAGGAAGAAACTAAACTCACAATAGTCAAAATGGATTTTCTCAATCAAAGTTGGGTGGTAGTTGAAGGGAAACCTGCAATTCAAATTTAGCTCCATGTCTAACTGTACAACTTATATTTTTCAAACTTCAAAAACATAAGCATAATCATGATTAGTAACATAACACAACTGTATTTATAATTGAACCCATTCTTATAATGTAATAAGCTACTTGTAAGCATTAATAACTAGGAACTGTACTTACAAAATTTAAATTACATTTTATACATGAAGGGCTTATACTTATGAAGAGCTCGGCTTAACCCATGAATGGCTGCACATGCCGCAGCCATTGACACTAACATAAAAACAAAATTCAAGGTTTGAAGTCCAAACCACCTAAATGATTGTTTCTTGATCTTCTGTTTGGCAATGAACATCTCCACTGGAAAATAAATCACTAAGGGCCAAAATGCCATAGCCCCAAGAAGGGCAAGCATTTCATTGAAAAAAGGCATTGCCATGGCCAAAACAGTCATCACTATAACAAATAGGGTTCTCCAAATGAGCCTAAAGAAATTAAAGTTATACCTTATTTTGCCAATGCTCATGGGATACTCTCTTGTAACAAAACTTGATTGTGGCCACCTTTGGCCAGCCAAAGTTTCTACCGCACCAAAAATAGGTTGGCTAACTACCTACATGTGCATAATTTATTCAATATCAATGATATTTCACAATGAAATTAATATAAACAAATAAAGACAGTATAAGCATATTGAAAATATAAATTTGTTTAAAACTATTAAAAATAGAATTGCTTTTATTGGAAAATGAGTTCTTATATGACACTCATCCTACAAATATAAGATATAGATTTCTTCATGTTAGACACACTTGCACATTACTTTCTCAATCAGTAGAATACAATTTATATTCTTGTTGAGTAACTTTACTTGATGCTATCAAGTTTTCTGACAGAATCAAATATTCTGCAAACCAAATTTCATCTTACAAATGTTAATAACACCACTTCTTTTAGTGCTGCTATTCCACAATCTTCAAAGAGCTATACTTTAAGTCTAAGCTATGTAAAAGATGTTTTCTAATCTTAACATCATATCATTTTTTTTTTCTCATCTATTGATACTAGGCATAAGTTGGTTTTATTAGACATGAAGACTCTATTATGAACCTTTCCTATATCTACCCAAGAATCTTATATGTGAAAACTCAATAAAAAACATTATTACATTGTCATTTTACACATTTCATACTGAGAGTATATTATTCTAGTTCGTATTGTTGGAATTACTGTTGCCTTATAATTAACTATTTTAACATAAACACTAACAAATTATTAATAACTGTCTTAACAATAAACACTAAGAAAAATATATTCTTTGCTGTTGTATCATTTTGTTCTTTGCTGATAGTCTAAGAATTAAATTAAGAAGTGTATTTTATACTAAACAAACCATACTTTATCAATAAATGTACATTTGTGGGGGAGGGGGAGGGGGAGGGGGAGGGGAATAAGATTTTTGTTAGGAAACAAAAAATACTTTATCAATCTTATTTAATATAGGCAAAATAGTCATAAACATTACTAAAATATAAAAATAATTTTTATTTTTTAAATTTTGAAACCAATAGATTATTTATAAACTAAATTACTATTTTTAGCTAACATAATATTAAAAATTTACAGTATATCACAGCTAAAATGAGCATGATATTAAGAAGTCAAAAGTAATGGATCAGAACCTGATAAGCTCCAACCAAGTGTACTATAATGAATCCATTGGCTAAGTCAACAAGCCAAAAAGGATCTTTAAAACCAGAGCTCATTAGGATACTGCCAGGAGTGTCTGAGCCAAATGCAGCATAGCCAAAGCAGGCAGACAAAAGAAAGATAATTGTCGTTGAACATATTCCTATCGTGTTTGCCATCTTCATCACTTTATTTTCTGGCGGTGATGACTTTAAAGAGTCCTATTTTTCATACCGTTCAAGTAAAAAAATTTAAATGTAACAATATATCCTATTTTAAGTTTATCAATAAATATAATTACTAAGTTTATATACTCATAATAAAATAATGTCATTGACACAATTACTCACAAATCACCTCACACTATCATAATTAACCAGACAAAATTAATGGTATATATATATAATTAAAAGATGTGATTATGCTGATTTTTTTTAATGGCAAGTATGTGCTAAGCACATAGATAACAATTGAAGAATGATGATGATACTCTGTATATGTAATATTTAATTTAGATACTCAAGGGGTATCCTTGAGAGTTTATAAACACATTCATTGTTAGTATGTGAATCATATACTAAATTAAGTAGAATAAAAAAAAAGGAAATAATAAATTAAAGTAAGGAAAAGGCAATATAATTAAGTGAGGGTGGGAAGTGTGCATAAAAGTTAGATTTTGTTATTCATACATTTCTTTGTATGTTTTTGACAATTTTAAATCAAATAGTCTAAGAATTAAGGTAAATAACAGAGTCATTCTTTGTATTTTTGTGAGAAGAGAAAATAAAGAAATTGAAAAGATAGTATAAAAGAAAAATATCAAATGAGTAAGTGGGTATAGAAGTCCTAACAAAACAAATAAATGAGGAAAAAAGTACATTAAAAAGGAACAGCAAATTGTATAAGAGAAAAAAAAAGAAGTTAAATCACTGCAACAACTAAGATTATAATGTACACAAACAAAGAATAATAAATATGCCTTTGCAAAGCTATGGAAGAAAAAAAAAACCTATAACATATTACAATTCCTTAGATAAAGAGGAATAAGGCATGGCTATGGAAGAGAAAATATTTGAATTTGAGCAAAATAAGCATATATAAAAGATGGTAGCGTGGAAGATCTAACAAATGAATGTTATTATACTTGGAGAAGTTGATTTGTGTGTGAGAGAGAAAGGGTATAATTGCACATTGAGAAGAAGGTCTTATTTATAGTTTGTTCATACCTGGATATCTATAGCAATTTGAGCATAACTGCTAGCAAGTGCAACATTTCCTAGCGCAATGAAAATATTCCACAATTTATCTGCAAAGCTTTGCTCCCTGCTTCCCCCAAACAAAAAGGTACTCCTTCCTTTTCCTGTTTCAATCCATATTTTAGCAAGTAAAAAGCTTTTTCTTATTATTTGATAAAATTATATACGAAAATTATTAAATAAAAATAGAATCTAATGAGACACATTATTTAACAATGAGTTCAAAATAAATTCCACACAACAATTAAAAAATTGTGTTAAAGGTGTTTACCAATATTTAGCTCAGTTCAAATGGTAATCTTTCATATGAGATGTGTGAAGAATATTATGTTTATAATTACAATATTCACACTATTAAAAATATTAATTATTAATTCACAAAAATCATTTCAGTATTAGAATAATCTTTGTTTGTATAAATTTTATCAAATAAAAAAAATAAAAGAATTTGAATGTCTATACTAAATAATGCACAATTAATGCTTGTGTATTAATAGTATGTATGAATGTTTTGCAATAATAAATTATTTATTAGTATAATATATTATAATAATGTTAGTATAAATTTAAAATATTTTTACTAATGATTTTTTTTTATAAAATTATACTGATAAAAGTTAATTTAATATTTAATTATTAATAAATAATATTCTTTTGTAATGTATAATTGATATTGAACTCAAAAGTGAATGAGAAAGGGAAAAATTAACCTTGAATGATGGTGGCAAGAGAAAGCCCAACGCCAATAAATGCATAACCAAAAGACATGACTGCTGCTAAGATTGACAGCCAAGACAGCTTATGAAAATTGGAGATTTGAGACAAAAAGATTTCTACAATTCCAAAACCAATCGTGTATAGATTATTAGAAAATTGGCATGGAGCTGCAATTCCCTCTTTGTGGAAGCAATTAATTTTCCGTATTGACCTGAAATATGTAACATTTTTCAATAAATGGAAGAAGTAACATTGTTATAAAATGACTCAACTTCTATTTTTATTTTTAATTTAGATTCAAAGAATTTTAATATAATATTACGTATTTTTTAAATTTAAAATATTTTCTCATATAATTTATACTTATAAAGTTTTACTTGAATTAAAATAAAAAGGAAAACAAGTGGAATGTATAGACAACCAAAAGTATATAAAATTAAATTAAAAGAACATGTAAGAACTTACAGCACACTTATGGATGTGGTTATTGTGTATCCAATTGCAGCCCCACTAAGATTGCTGTACTGAATCAATCCACATAACAGATGCATTTTACCACCTAACAATTTTTTGAAAGAAATGTACAAAACCATAATTAGAATTCGACATGCATGTGAAATTAGTAGTAGAGGCATCACATGAGATGGGATTTGGCATTGAGGAATACCTAAGTTGGTTTTCACAGCCTCCATGTAAGTGCAGTTCCTCTTCCCATTGATAGAATCTGGTGATCTATAACAATCTGCTAGAAGATTGGATGTGTAGAGGGTGACACAAGATATGAGCAAGATAGAAGATATGCCAATTATCCATCCTAGTTGAGCCATGGCCCAAGCTAAAGAAAGCACCCCAGCACCAACTACTGTTGTTATTATATGAGCACTAGCAGTCCATGCTGTCCCTGCATTCTTGTCATGCAAGCAAAAGCTAACTTATTTTTCATTCCGATAATTCCATTTTCTGTTGTACTAATCAAACTTTATACAATTTTCTTAACAATGTGTTGCATGTGTTACATGATAAGAAATTTATTTGATGATGAATTTTATACGAATTAGGCGTGGTTATTATATTGATATATGCACAAATCATTCATCGCATTATGGACAAATCAAACCATACATAATTTTCTGTTTATCTATAGATTTTTATTTTAAAAGTGCAACGCAATTTAATTTAATTTAAACATACTAATAGTACAAAGATTATTTATACGACTATTTAATTATACATTATTATATCAATAAAAATTATGAAATTTTATAATAAAGGTCCACTGTTTTCATACAAAATTATTAATAAAAATATTAAAGTAAAATATAATCTTACGTAATTTAAAAAAAGTGTTTTTAACTATATAAAAATATTTTGACAATTAAAAATTAAAAAATTATATAATAATTCTCTGTCAATCATAAATAAATTTTATAAATATATATTTCTTGTTTAATATGTCACTTTTTTTATAAAAAAAAAAAAAAAAGTATCAGTATCCCTGCAATTTGAATGGCAACGTACGCAATAAATGCTCGCCAATCACAACGCACACGAAGATAATTTGATGGGATCTGCAATAAACATGTTAAATCTGTCTTCCTTTGTTTTCGATGAAAATGAATCACAAAAAAATACTTACTAAAAATACAAAACTAGTTTCACAACTCGTAACATAACTCAACCTGATTCGCTAATCCATAAGAACAAATAATTAATTGAAGTACACTATTCGATAATCTGTGTTTTGAATTGAAAAAATAAAAAGGGCAAAGGAAAATGGCGAACACCGTGTATTTGTGTAAACCAAGACATGAAGTTTAATTCCATTACTCAGAGGATTGCTATTCACTCAACAACTGAAACCAAGACATGAAGTTCGATTTTGAAGAAAATATATGAAAAGAGTGACAGAAGAATCTGACCTGTTCTTTTTGGTTTGCCGTCGTCATCCAGCAGAGTATTGTCATTTCCAGTTACTCCTGATTCACCGTCTTTTTCCTTTTCCATCTCCATTTCCATCCTCAAATCTACAATACGTTAAACCTTTCTGTGTTAAATGAAAAAAAGTGAGTCTAATCAGTTGATTGAATAAAAAGTAAAATAATAATAATAATAATAATTTAATAACGTATTAAACGTAAATAATTTGTAAAATTAAGACACGTTACACCACTGTTTTTGTTTTTGTTTTTCATCACTGTTTGACATTGTCCATCAAAGTAGTTATTAGAACTATTCTACTTCCGGACACGTTAGAATCTGCAAGGATATATGAGGTGTCGAAATGTTTCAAAAACACCTTTCTTGTTGATTGCTGATGCCAACAATAAACAAATTAAGATTGTCATAATATTAGTTACCACCTTAACAGTATCTATACACATTTTAAATTTTAAATATATGTCCTTATAATTTATATTTAGTTTTAAAAGAGTAACTTAATAAAAATATATATAGAAGGTAAAAAGATGCAATCTGCTACCTACGTATATTGACTTTGTATATGGCTATTATAGATGTGGCTATGGTATATATGTGCTTTAAAGTGATTTTTTAACACATTTGGTGTGATTTTTTTAACAAATCAAATTTTTATAAATGTCAAACTATTTTTGTTAGTAAATTGATTCTTTTTTAAAAATTACTTGAACCTTATTTTAGAATAATAAAAAAAAGACAAGAGCCTTAAGGTGGCACCTAAAAGCACTAATTCAAAGAGTCTAGGTCCAGTTTGAATATAGTTTTCATTAAATAATAATTAGAGTGAAAGATTAAATAGTAAAATAAACATTAGAAATTTTTTTATTTAATATTTTTAAAATTTAAAAAAGAAATTATTTTAATTTATAAAAAAGTTTATTGTTTTTTAAACTAATTTTTTTAGGTCTAATTTAAAAGTTTATCCAAATTGTAGGTAAGTTAAATTCCTATCATCACCTCCAACTACTGATGGATCGAGAATTCTCACGGAAAGATACAATGCATTCATATTTTATTGCATGTATATGTAAATCCGAAGCATAAACTAACAAGAAACGAAAGAAATACATAACGATATATTTAAGGGATTTAAAGAATAATTTTCCAATTGTGTAATATTGCTTTCTAATCTGGTATCAGATGGACACATATGATATATTTAGACTTTATAACGAGGTAAAATTAGATAAAATAATTTAATTATTATTATATCTTGCAAGAGGATTTAAAGATTTTAATTTAATCTTCAAATTATGACATCAAATAATAAACAATTGCATAATTTACTATCTACATAAATTTAATATAATAATTAAACAATTAGGGATGTTAAAAAATTGTCTCATATTAAATAAGTCAGCTCAAAATCAGGCTTGTATTAAGGGTATTAATAAATGTGTCTCATATTTCCAAAAGAAATTTAGGCCCAAAATTCAATTAAAATAGTTAAATAAGTCAATTTTTTAAAATTTTATAAAATAAAATAAAATCAACAAGTACTTCATCACACTCTATAAAAAGTTATTAAATAGTATAAGATTTAACTTTAGATCAATAATCTTAATTCTAAATAATATTATCTTTATTTACAAGAAATAAATATCTAATTCATCAAAATAAATAAAAATTAGTTAAATATTATAAGTTTATATTTTATTTAAAAAATATTTATCATATTAATTATTTTTTTGTGTATTAAATAAATAAATGTGTCCACTTATACAGATCAAAGGAAAGTGTCTTGTTAATATAAATTTTATAATAAATAAAGATATTAAAAGAATTTAATAATTAATGTATTTAAAAAAATTGTCCAAAAATTAAAAAAATATAATAAATAATATTATCTTTTGTCTTATTAAAAAAAATAATCCATCAAGATAAATAAAAAATTAATTATATATTATAAAATTATATTTTATTACAAAAATATTCATAATATTAAATAAATAAATGTCTTCACTTTTATAGATAAGGATACCTTATTAATTTAAAATATAATAAATAAGGGTATTAAAATAATATAATAACTAATATATTTTTTAAATTAAATTTTTTATTTTCATTACAATTAATATTAGTAATTATTTTTTATGAAGAGAAACATTTTATTCAATAACGGGCCCAAAATAAGCTCTCACGCGCTCATTAAATTTTTTATTTCATTAACTGTGCTAAGAGAAATAGCAAATGATAATAAAAAAAATCAAAAACGGGGTTTTGTAAGTAACCCGATTCAATCTCTCAAAACACAATTAAATTAGATAGAATTTTATTATGATGCAAGCTGTACTGCTTCTATAGGAAATAACAATTTTGAAAACAATTGAAAGGCGTGTGAGAAAATCTGAAATAGAAAAATTGTTGAATAAATGTTTTCATGATGAACCCAGTAAATCGTTGAAGAAAAAGTTTATTTCTTGCAACTGGATCAACGAAATCATGTCATTTTTCAGATGTTCTTGTTAAAATGCACAGAAGAACAATTTGGTGAACCATGCATAAAATAATAGTGTTCCAGGATTTACAAATTAAAACATGTTTTATAATCAATTTAAAGAGACTCAATTAAAAAAATGTGCACGCTCCATAAGGAATTGCTCTATCTTGATTCCAGAGAGAATGAGAAGTGAATTGTTCCATTTCTACAAACTAATAGAATGTGTGTGCAAACTCAAATAAGTTACTAATTTGTATTGGTACTTCTTATGGGACTTGAATAAATTATCTCACTTCTTATTGGTCATATAATATAATTAAAGAAAGACTAAATTAATATTTTGATTCATTAACTTTTTCTTTTAACTTGGTCTCTTTAATTCTTGTCCAACAAGCCCCTTAACTATTGAAATATTTATATCTTTGGACAAATTGTCACTCTGTCATAGCACTATTGGATTTTGCAAATGTGGCTGTTTAACTATCTTAACTGGCCCTAATTGAGATTATTTTGATCTATTGGGGAATCTTTTCACCTCCCAATAGTTAGATTGCTATGGCTTTTCTCCCAGCTTTATTTGAGAGTTAAGTTTTCTACGAGCACATCTTTCATAGGTAGACTATTCTCCTTATTCACTTATAGTTAATGAACGTAGTTCTCATTGTATATAATATTATCTAGGAAATTTAGACTATAAGAAATCTACTGGTGTTTGAAAGAAAAATAAAAGTATAAGTGTTGCCCTAGTCCTTCACAAAGATTGTATATTGGCAATCAACAAGGAGCAAATGAATATTATGCAACATGCATATAGTCCATTTCTTTCTAGACTCAACCTTTTTCGTTGCAGAGAAAATATGCATGTCATTTATATGGATCATTATTTATTAAAATCTAATTTTAATGCATCTTTTTTCAAACTCTTCATCATTTGTTCTTCCTTTGGACCTAAGTTTTAAGATATGTAATCTACAGGACCCAAATTATCAATAAGCTCCCCAAGTACGTTGAAAATTCGTCCTAGAGTTGCTTCGCCGACTGGAACACTTAGAGGAGCTCCCGTGTCAATCACTTCCATTCCTCTCATTAGACCATCTATAGCACTCATAGCTACAGCTCTAACTCGATTATTTCCTAATAATTGTTGTACTTTACAAGTCACGTTAATTTGTTGACCAATAGTATCTCGACCCTTAACTACCATAGCGTGGTAAATATTAGGGTGTTTATTCTTTGGGCTTTAATCCTATCTCAATAGACATTTTCATTATTTTCTTTATCTATTTATAATTTTTTTGAAAGGACCAACAATATAAGTATTTATACAAGATACATGGATGGTACCATTATTCAAATAGGATTTCACCGAACTATTCTTTCTCTTTATTTCTCATAATTGCTCTATGACTTAATCAAAAATAAGTCTTCAATATGCTAATTATTCATAAACATTGATTATAAAAAAACAAGTTCTCATATGTTTAAGGTTTAGATAGAATATCCACTCAAATATTCAATAGCCTACCAATAAAATAGAAGGAAAAGGTCAAGCCTAAGAAAAATATTTATTCGAGAATAATAAAGTTAATCAAAAATATAAGTCCAAAAATATTATTAAGAATATAAGTTTCATAATAAGACATGACCTTAGTATATAAAAGTCAAATGATAAGTCAAAATATTGGCAAAGAAAAATAAAAGTCTAAGTGTTGCACTAGTCCTTCACAAAGATTGTATATTGGCAATTGACAAGGAGCAAATGAATATTATGCACCATGCATATAGTCCATTTCTTTCTAGACTCAACCTTTTTCGTTGCCGAGAAAATATACATGTCATTTATATAGATCATTATTTATTAAAGTTTGATTTTAATGCATCTTTTTTCAAACTCTCCATTATTTGTTCTTCTCTTTGGACCTAAGTTTTAAGATATGTAATCGCTAGGTTGGGTATCAGATGGGTAGTGTTTATTCTTTAGACTTTAATCCTATCTCAATAGACATTTTCATTGTTTTCTTACTCTATTTAGAATTTTTTTGAAAGGACTAACAATATTATTGTTTGTATTTATACAAGATACATGGATGGTACCATTATTCAAATAGGATTTCACCGAACTATTCTTTCTCTTTATTTCTCATAATTGCTCTATGACTTAATCAAAAATAAGTCTCCAATATGCTAATTATTCATAAACATTGATTATAACAAAACAAGTTCTCATATGTTTAAAGTTTAGATAGAATATCCACTCAAATATTCAATAGCCTACCAATAAAATAGAAGGAAAAGGTCAAGCCTAAGAAGAATATTTATTCGAGAATAATAAAGTTAATAAGAAATATAAGTCCAAAAATATTATTAAGAATATAAGTTTTATAATAAGACATGACCTTAGTATATAAAAGTCAAATGACACCATAATTGACAATTGTTTATCTTAAGTTAAAGTTGAACAAATGAACCAAATAAATAGGTACAAATATAAGAGTATCTTTCTACTCATTAACTTTCCTGCACTCCACAATGAAATCAAATGACTTCTGCAAAAAGTTATCGTACAAGTTGTTCCATTGATTTTAGACTAGCTCCAAAGTAATTCTCAGAATTATGCCATTGTCAACCTAAATTAGAAAAACTATGGTAAAAAATAAGAGAAACAATGAAGATTGTGTCAAACTCAATTAAGTAGCATAACATCTTATATTACCTCTATGTTATATCTATCTCTTCCTATTTTCTTCATCCAACTTGCAACCTAAACTCCACCATCATTGCTAAATGTAAGAAATAACAAATACATTAATGACAATTATTTAAAAGGAAAAATATACAAATTTGTTTTATTTATAACATACGAGCATCTTTTTGCATAATTAATCCATGTAGTATTATAACTCTAAACTTTGATATAATTGGTCTTGGTGCCGTGTCAAAGTCATAAAATGACTTGTGTCTAAATAGTTATTGCATATAGACAGATTGGTTGATAGATTTTTACCAAAATCTCTACACTCTTCATCTTTAAATATATCCTTGAAGGATCAAGACAATAGTCCAGGTAAATAATCTCTTTAGACAACAAGTCTACCACAAGCAAGACCAATGCTTGTTCTTGTCATTAACTGGTACATATATATAATTTTCAACATATTTTAAAAAAATATAGAGAAAATGATTAGATAACAAATTTGAAGGTTAAATTTTGTCCCCATTATTAAAACTTATTTTTTCTTTGAAAGTGTTTCAATTTTCCCATGTATAACTCTAGGTAATGACTTCTAATTTGATCTAGGGGGTGCAAACCATGCAAGTACGTATTGCTACAATGAAATATTTGAAATTGGATAAAACAATATATTTATAAAGCCATTAGACTTGCTATATTTGAAATGGGATGACATAATATAGATATAAAATATTTGAACATACAACAAACAAGGTTGGTAAGAACCAGTAAATTGAGTTTTGAATAATGGTGACAGATCTTTCTTTATTTGTCAACATTGAAGCAATCAAATCAAGAACTTAAATGAAAAATTTATATTAGCAATAATTTTAAAAAATAAAAGAAATACATTTATGAACTAAAGTCTATGTAGGGTACATCTTGAAGAAGCATCTCCTTCGGCTTCAAAGTTTGGAGTGTCTTCCTGATACCCTCATAACATCTTATATATGAGTTTACAAATGACTCATTTATGTATTTCAATAATGGAGAAATAAATTAATAACTAGAAGACTATAAATTTAAAGAAGTAATATACTAAAGATAAAGGATATGTCTAACCCATCATGTTAATTTGTTTGTACACATCTCCCTAAAAATATATGATGTGACAGTTATCTTAGTAAAACCTTTTGTATTTGTTGAACTAAACATTGATAACAACCACTACACAAAGCATGTTAGGCAAGTAAGAAAATTGTAACAATTAAAAATATGAATTTAGTACTATTTTCTACTCACATCAGAAACAAATGGTCCATCCAAGTTGGATGCTTTTATTATTATTGAGGAGAATAATTTTCTTCACAATGGTTTACAGAATCCAAAAGATTTTCATTACTATTACGTGGATACTCTTCTTTGCAAGTATGGTTGTCACCTTGACAAAACTTTTTAAGAATTTTCTCATTAGCACAATTCCTTTAAGTGAGCTCAAAATCCTTTGGTTGAGTCAAAATTGATGTTGAGAATGGGTTGAACTAACTTAGGGTTTCAAATGTAAGCTTTTGATGTGTGTCATTGAGTAGCAATTGAATTAGGAAGCTAACATCTTTCTCAATTCAATTGCAATCTTCACTTGCTAATTTGCAAGGTTTCAAAACAAAGTAAAATGGTACATAAGTATGTCAATCAATAAATACTCTAAAAAGCTCAACTCATTAAGATATAAATTATCTTGCTTGAACTCATAACTTTCTCATCATTTTTACATTTTCTTGTATCATTAATTACAACTAATGTCAATTTTCTTACAAACTACTTCACAATAATTGAAGAAACACAAAAGTTTAATGCAAAGTTTAAGATTTTGTAGTGCTAATCTTATCAAAATAGTACATAAAGTATCCTTCTTTGGCAACAAAACTTCCAAAATAGCTAATCATGTTTTAAGAACTTGTTTAACGAATCTAAATATTGAAAGTTTATAGAAAGTATAGAAAAGTAAAGTAAAATAAAATAAAACAGAGAAAATGAGATAAGATGCATTAGAGTGAAGGCAACTAGCTCTTATACTTTTGTGCAAATATTCACACAATAGTCTCAGGAACAAAAAGGAAAGACCTTGTACTCTTTGCCAAAAATCAAAATAAAATTTAAATAAGTCACATCAACTCAATTAAATTAACTATTAATTACTAAACTAAATAAATAATGCATTGTAATACAGTAACCCTTCAACACTTTCACATCCTATATATAAAATAAAATGGCACCTAAACAATATCATCATTATTCTTAATTTCTTACATTTTCTTATGAGGATGTACATGAAGCCCTCACAAACTTCATGTTTTGTGCATGCATAAGTGCACACATATTCACACAGAAATTAAATAATCAAACAAGATATTAACTTATATTTTTTTTCTGTAAGAACTCAAAGAGTTGCATAATCTGTAGCTTCTTTACCTATAACTAAATGTGATTATATTCATATATTTTTTTTATCTTTGAAATATCATGTGCTTAATTTAAGCATTTTAGTTGCCTTTTCTTTATCAATGTCACTTTCATTGATTATTATCAACAAAATAAGATAAGATAATCTAAATTATGCAAGCAATGAAAGATTGGAAGGACAATATTCAATTGGAGCAAAGTCTTACAAGCTGGATGGTTTATTAAACAAAAATTATAAATTACATGCCAAAAGAAAATTTAAATACAGAAGTATTCAAATACTCCATTTGAATTATTACCTCTTGAATTCTGCTCATGTATATTAGAAGTACGTAGAAATCTTTCTAAAGTTTATTTTTGGTTATCCATTACAATAACCACATGTGTTGTAACTCAAGAACATTCAACCTTTATTCCTCAAACCTAGATTTCAATCAAAAATATATAAAATAATCATAAATATTATCAAACTAGAGAGCAATAGCAAGTGAAAACCCTAGTCGAGCAACCATCATATACAACTTGAAATTTCAACCATTAATGAAATAAAAAGTAGATCAAGAAAGTAAACCCTACCTCAAGCATGAGCGTGAACGCAGATGAAAAATATTTTGAGCAACCTCAAGCACCTGCAAACAAAAGAAAGGAAGAAGCAATGAACCACAATCAAAAGAGAAGACAAAACTAATAAATAAGTTGAGAGTGAGAGTAAAGTGATGCAACAAACCCGAAGCAATAATGAGGCTAAGGCAAGAAGATGAACATGAGTTGAGGCCAACCTCAGTGACAAAGAGACATAAGGCGAAGGGGGTTGAAACACAATAGTAGTGAAGCAAAAAGATGAAGTACACATGAAAACATAAACTCAAATTTTATTTTTCAATTAATAATAATTATTGAGAGACTAATTGATAAATAAAACAAAATAAGGAATAATAATTTATTATTAAATAAATTTATCACTTAAACATGTATCTAAATATTATTGATTGAAATCTTTCTTGTATGGTATCCTCAAAATTTTTAAGAGTTCCACAAAATTTACCTTAAAATTAATGTAGATTAAGCAACTCATCGAAGTGAAGAACTTGCACAAGCCAAACTTAAATTGAAAAAGCTTATGCTCTTTGATAGGCATTAATAAAAATCAAATGACCTTTATTTTACTCATATAAGTTGAGAACAATTGCTTGATTTTTCAATGGACATAAGATAGAAGGCAACTAATTTTCAATGAACAATTGCCTCCTTACCCTCAATTTCTTCCTTTGAAATCCCTCCACAAGTTAGGTTATAGCTCAAATGTAGCTTGGAGTATGGACGGTTGGAAATGGGATTAACTTGGTTGTACATGGTAGGTAAGGATGAAAATAGGCTAGGCTTTACATAAATAGGCTTGGCCTATTTAATAATTTTGAAGCCTGAACCTAACCTCTCTTTTTTTATTAAGCCCAGCCTGACCTTTTTAAAAGCTTAATTTGGCCTATGAGCCTTTTTAACGGTCTACTTAGTATTAAAACATTTAATAGGTTATTAAACTTCCTTATAAATAGGCTATTAAACTATCTAAATAGGTATCTTTTTTAATAGTCATAAGGTTTATATCTAAATAAACTATTAAAAAAAATAATTTAACACATTGAATATATATAATAAAATTACATATTCCTATTTATCACTTTCAAACCACATAAACGTAATTGAAATGGCTTAATGTAAATCAATGTTATGTGTATAGGATATGCAAAAGACTCAAGCAAGTAGAGTTCCCTCTTAGAAGGTAAATAGAGACCTTCTTCAACTCTAACAAAAAGGATTAGACTTTTTAAGTTAAGATTTTATTATTTTAAAATTTAATTAATTTAATATATTATTATATTATAATTTTTATATAAAATTATTTAATATATTATTATAAATTTTAAATAGACTATTTTAATAGGCTTAATAGACTTTTTCTTAAGCTCAAGTCTGACCTATTTAATTAATTAGACTTTTTTAAAAAGCTTAAATTTAACCTATTAATTAAATAATTTAGGTCGAGTTAGACTTTAAAAAAGTTACAATATAGGCCTCTGTAGGACGGTCTGATCTATTTCCATTCCTAATGGTAGGATGAATCACCAAACTGAATACCTAACATAGTACACTAGCACTTAAAATTTAAAAGAAAAAGAAGGGATTGTCTAACAGTAATATATGGGTTAAAATGGTAAATTAATGTCGCTTAGGATAATTAAAAACATTGAAAAATAATAATTAAAAGTCGCATAAATGCAAATTTAATGACATTATGATGTGTAACTTGAATGAATAATTCACTTTAATCTAACGACTACCATTCAAATATTAAGTGTAGTCAAACAAGATTTGTGTAATTTTTGTTGGATAAGAAAATCTTAATAGATAAAAGTTAGATAAGATTCTTTAGGTTCTGTTAGTGTTATTTATCAATAAAAATTAGAATTTTATTTTAGTGATATACAATAACATTAAATGCAAATTATTTATTATAATAAACCCAAATCTTGATTAATAAAATGCGTAAGTATTGTCCAACCTCAATGCCATTTCAAAACTCAAATTCAACGTATCCATATTCATTGAAACTTGTATATTTTGATATTTAAGCTCAACTTTAGGAAATCATCAAATGGTTTTTGTTATGATTTTTTATCTCCGGTTGCTTCTCTAAAATTGTTTTGGGTGTATGTGTTGTAATCTAAGTTTTTATTTTTTTAGCTTTTCTTTAATTTAAATCTCTAGTTAAGTGGCAATTGGAAAAGAAAATAAAATTCTTAAAATTTGAGAAGAATAGAAATAGGCTAGGCTTTCATTAAATAGGTCTAACCTACTTATAAATTTTGAAGTATAAGCTTGACCTATTATCTGTTATAGGTTTTTTATCTAGCCTAAATTTGACCTTTAAAAGTCTGTTTTGCTTTATTAACATTTTTAATAGCTTATTTCATATTGAGACGTTCAAATAAATAAATTATTTTTAAATAAAGAAGATATTTTGTTAATCTAAAAATAAAATAAAAAGAAAAAAAAATAATTATATATAATATAAATAAGTATATACGAAGACAATGATAAAACGAATCAATGATAAATGTAATTGAGATAACAAATCAACTTTATACATATAATGTAAGATCAAGCAACAATATTACAAAAGACTCCACTAAATAAGACTCTCTCTTATAGGGTATATAGTAGGCACACTCTTTGATTCTAACATAAAATATCAGAGTTTCTAATTTAAAATTCAATTTATTTTAAAATTTATTTTATTTAATATAATATTATATTTTTATATAAAATTATTTAATATATTATTATGAATTTTAAATAGGTCATTCTAACAAGTCTAATAGATTTTTTTTAATTTTAAATCTGACCTATTTTATTAATTAAATTTATAAAAAAATATATAAATTAATCTTATTACTTAAATAAGTTAATTCAGACTAAATTTTAAAAAGACTAGACTGTAGGTTCTTTTTGAACATTCTAACCTATTTCTATTCCTACAATTTTATAGTGAAAATAATATTTGATGTGATGCTCACCAGTCTTTACACACTCTATCAGAAAGAAAACATGAGCATGTAACCAAAATTAGTTGAATTTCTTAGATGATGCTATTCTCTTATGTTGTAGATCCCGTACTTTAAATTTGTCATTTATTTGTGTTCCATGGTACAATATAATTTTAATTCCTACCATTTATTTTTAAGCATTACTATGATATGTTGTCATTTAAATTTCTGCTACATACTTGCCTGTTAGGCATTGACTAAAACTTGTCCACCAAAATTGTTTTTAAAAATATATATATAACCAGGTGTTTATAATTGCCAAACTAAATCTAAGTAGAAGAAATTAATTGAACATATCATATCATTCTTAACGAGTCATAACATGACCATTCTTGAAAAGTATCTTAAATCAACATCATATCAAACTTGTAAGTAAAAGCTGTGGGAAGTAGTTAATTAAGTCACTCAGTAAGTTATTAGTTAAGCGAGTAGTTTGTCTTAGAGAAAATTGTCACTCTAATTTTAAATTTCCTATACTATTTATTTTTACAAATCTTTTTACCAAATAAAGAAAGAATTAAATACATTTCATATTTTTCAAATCGCAAATGCATTTACTATTTTCATTTGATATCAATATTAAAAGACTAATAAAATTACATATTAAAAGGATAAGCATTATTGACTGACCCAAAAAAGAATGATAAAAATAAAGGTAAATTTAGTTGCATTTATTTCATATTTTGGTTTCTAAAGGGACTATTGTTTATACATGAAAAGGCTGTATTTATGGAAATCCTTGATAATTCCATGAACTGAACCAACTATGGCAGCCAATGAAACAATGAAGCTCAAGCAGCTTAAAAGTTGGAGCCCACACCATCTCAGTGATAGTTTTCTTATGCGCTTCTGTGCAATGTGCATTTGTATAGGAAAGAAGACAACAAGAGGTCCGAACCCAATTGCTCCAAGGAGGGAAAGAATCTCACTGAAAAATGGCATCGCCATGGCAAGAATTGTGGCTAATATCACAAAAATGGTCCTCCATATTAGCCTAAACAGGTTGAAATTGACCGTTACACTGGCCATCTTGAATGGATATTCCTTGTTTATGAAATCTGAATCTGGCCACACCATGTTAGCACCCATTTCAACTATACGAAAAAATGGTTGACCCATTACCTGATATGCTCCAATCATGTGGATTACGATGCATGCGTTGCCCAAGGCGACCAACCAGAAGGGCTCTGTAAATCCGGTTAAGATGTTCCCAGGTGTGTTATCACCAAAAGCAGCATAGCCAAGGCCACTACATAGCAAGAACACTATTGTCATTGCTGTGACGCCTAGCACGTTAGCCTTTTTCATTTGTTTATTTTCTGGTGGATGTGACTTTAATGTGTCCTAAACAAAGCATGGAATAATCCCATTCAGTGTACAACTATTAAATCCAATTTGATACAGCAATTGCATCTCTTTATTTCCTTTTATTAACTTTTCATGTAGTGAACATAAGTAAATATACTCAGTTCTTGTAAATGTGATTAATTTGGCTTTAACGATTTTTAAAATAGTTGTTAATTTTGACTTTTAAAAACATTAAAAGTTTTCGAAACAATGCTTATTACTATATTTAATCATGTCAGCAATTATTTTAAAGTGATAAATGACGTAATATATTTAGATGCATGTCATGTTTTTAATAAATAGTGAAAGACTATTTTTTAAAAATTTTAGAATTAATGAAGAACAAAACTAATAATTCTTTTGAAAGATTTTAAAATTAAATTTAACCAGATGTATAGGGGGGCATATTTTATTTATAAGTAAATAATGTGTCTTACCATTATATCATAAACAACTGTGGCGTAAGTGCAAGCAAGTGCTATGTTTCCCATTGCAGTGAAAACCCTCAAAACTTTATCTTCTGCAGATAGCTCTGGCCCTACACTGGTTCCTGTTATGCTTGTTGCCGCTCCTTTTCCTGTGCAAAGCCAATATGTCTTTGTAAATTTATATACTATTTTTTGAAAACAAAGAACTACTTCATGATTCAGTGACTCAATGTAAACCCTCTATTTCATATGTTAAAAAACTTAATCATGTCAAATGAATAAATATATTTGCTTATATAGATAATAGAATTTTATTTTATTTTATTTTTACAATTTATACATTTGAAAAAAACAATCTTTAATGTGTCTCATGGTAAGATCTACGAAAGTAAATTTTTATTAAAAGTAACAAGATATTGTAGAAATCAATGCAAAAAGAAATATTGACAATTACAATTTTTAATAAAAATATTTACTATTTTTTATTTCTTATCGCAAGTCCCTAGGCATAAATTAGAAAAGCCATTAAAAGAATACTTATTTCAATCTTTTTAAAAGAATAATTATCATCGTTTTTTTTATCTTAATTGTAAGAAACAAATATTCAAATTTATATGCATTAATTATTTTAAAAAAATTCTACCCTCATGAGATGTAATTAACAAGAAACTTACTCATTAGTTATGTAAGTAATAGTTATTAATTTGACCATTTAATACTACATTGAATTTTTAAATATAGAGTAATTTTATAACATATAACTACTTTTTACTAATCTTAATAAATTAGTTATATATTTCTTATAAAAAAACTCAAAGGAAATTGCTTTCTTAATGTTTTTATTAATACCATTGGTCCTAATTATAAAAAATATATACTCATTTTTGTATGCATTAAATTTAAATCCTCAAATTACTAATCCGAACATATCTTTAATATCAAATTCATTTGATAAAATAACGGGTGATTTTGTACCTGAGACGACGAGGGAGAGACAAAGGCCACTTCCAATGAATACATAACCAAAAGAGGTGATAGCAGCAGCGGTTGAAAGCCATGTAAGCTCGTGGAAGTTTGGGATTTGAGATAAAAATATTTGCAAAATACCAAAACCGATCATGAAGGGATTGTTTGAAAACTTGCATGAACCAGTATGTCCTCCCTGGTGGATGCAAATTGCTTTTCTTATTGCCCTGCCGTATTACAATCATCAACACATAAACCATAAAAGTAAGGGAAAACAAAGGGTTAAATTAATCTGTATATAAGAATTTTTACTTTTTACTCTTTAAAAGCTTGTCTATTCTAACTGATTAAAAACGATGCTCCTTTGATAAGGATCTAAGAAATTATTGAAATTCTAAATATCAAATTTCAAAATTTTACACTATCCAACCCAGCTAATTTAAACTCCATCATCTCATTGCTTATTGTAATGAATACATGAAATAAGCTATAGAAGAAATTATTTTACGTACACCAAGCTTGTGGATGAAGTGATTGTGTAGCCCACTGTGATCCCAGCGAGCTTTGTATATTGAACCAATCCACAAAGCACATGCATTGTTCCACCTATTATCAAATAGCAATATGGAAATAATCAATTGAAATAGGCCAGGAACGAATGCAAATGTATAGCTTGGCGATTCCACTTATCTGAATTGAAAAATTAAAAGTAGTAGATTTTTTTTACGATTTTTAATAAAAACTTACTATACATAGACTCTTGCAAACACATCTGAAAAACCTGATTTTCTAAAACGCAACCCACATTTGGAGAAGACAAATTCATATCTTACCATTGTTGCAACGTGTCCAGTGTCGTTTTGCTTTTTCTTGGGTATATTCATTAATTGTCAACTATATTTATGATCTTTAATCTCACATTAAATACCTATCAGATAACTAATTAGCAGCAATACTTAGACAAGAAAAACTTAGGCACTGCAATAATTGAATTATGTATTAGTATAGAATACCTAAGTACGCCTTCACAGCCTGCATATAAGTGTAATTTCTTTTGCCAGTGACTGGGTCTGGGTATCTGTAACAATCAGCTACAAGACTGTAAGTGAAAATGGAAATAGATGAAAAGGCTAAGATACTGCCTATGCCAGCTATCCATCCAAGTTGGGCCATGGCCCATGCCAGAGCCAACACCCCTGCGCCTACCACCACTGTTATAATGTGTGTGCTTGCTGTCAACACATTCCCTGCAAACAAACACAAGTAATTAACCCAAATAGCTTGATTTTGTATTGGAACTTCTAATTGTTTGTGCCAAGAATGTGTGGCCACTGGCCACGGTATATACTGCAAAACAAGATACAACAACAATAGCCAAACCAAACCAAACCTTATTCCACTGGTACACATCAAAACAAGATACTCATAAGTTTTTACTTTTTCCCTTTTGGTCTTTGCAAGTGTTATAAATTGTGGTCTGTAACCACAACTGCTGCCGCAATATCAAAGATTTTATAGTTTCTGCGAGCACATTGTGAATGTAATTTTTTGCCATATCAAGAATTGTCACATAGCTGGAATGGTAATTTAAAAGGCTGGTCAATGAAAATTTGTGTCACGAATAGTTAACTAGCTAACAAGTTTATCCTCACTAACTTATCATCTTGTAATCAATTTAATACTTCAAAAGACCAAGCTGTATAAATAAAACCCAAATATTATAACTTATTTTTCGACTATACAGTTTTAGCAGCTTTAATTTTCATAATTTGGGAGCCAACAAGATTCCATATTGATGGAGGAGGCAAATTAATGAGAAATTCAGGCCATTGCTGAACTCAAAGTAACTACATCGGAGCACATAGGTATATCTTTTCATAATCACTTTTTCAAGTTTTAATCACATGAAAGAAAAAAATATTTAGAACACGCAATAGTCAATCATAAAAAATTAAAGAAAAGAATCTGAAATTAGAACAAGACGCAAAAGAAAGTAAAGAAAGAGATAGGGAGAGAAAAGGAACCGGTTCTTCTGATTCTGCCATCATCATCGAGTTCAAGTTCCATAAGGGGCTTAGTATTGTCCATTGAGATCCCCTTTGAGTCAAGTATGAACTCTCCCAGAACGATGCACCATAGGACTTCACCGTTTGATTGTTGGAAATGATTACTGTGTCTAAATCAGATAACAATAAGATAGACGCCAAGTACCCAACGCTTTTGAACACGTGAAAATATTTGAGATCTAGACAGAAGCGTTTCCTGAAATTATAGTATTGTTATCCTTTTATGTCTTGTCTATTAATAATATTACGACTTTGTGTTCATTTATATATTCTTTAGTTCAACTTGTTATAGAAAATGATAAATAGTAAATAACGGTGTTAATTAAAGAATGCTCCAATAAGATTCAACAATTTCTTACTGAAAAGATTGAGCGAAGAAAAAGTGACAATGCAGATAGTCATTAAATAATTGTTCTAAGGATATTTAGGAAGACATGTGAGGAGAGGAACAAAAGATATTTATAAAGCACGACACTCACGTGGGAAAGGCCAAGACAGGCTTTTAAAGGTACAATAGTTAATACGAAAAGTTGCATTACAGCTGCACAACAGAGACAATGCTTCACATTTTTATGGGTTTTGGTATTTGGGCCCCGCTGTAGTATTTGGGCTACGGCCTTTAGGCCTTCTTTTATATATTTCTTGATGGAAGTTGCTTTGTGCACTTTTCTTTTTCATACTTCTATCAAAAAATTTTAACTTTTTTTCTCTAAAATATTGTTCGTGTAAAATTTTAATTTTAAAAATTTATTTTCGAAAATGGTTAATAGTTTTGAAAATTATTTTTTCAAAGTGTAAAATCTTAAATTTAAAAAAAAAAATTTCGAAGTATAAGATTCTAATTGTGGAAATTATTTTTCAAAATAGTTAATAATTTTGGAAATTAATTTTTGAAATTGTAAAAATTAAATTTAAAAAATTATTTAAAAAATTGTAGAATCCTAATTTTGAAAATTGGTTAATAAGTCTAAAAGTCAATTTCCGGAAGCATAGAATCCTAACTTTAAACACTATTTTTTAAATTTTAAATTTTAATTTTAATCAAGTAAAATTTTATTTACTAAAATAGAGATTAGAAAAAATTAAGTGTCTTAAGCTTCCTTATTAAACATATTGAACATTCCAAATTTAGATCTCTATTTCACTCAATATCATTCTATAAATCAAGAATATTCTTCTACAAGAAACACTAATATGTTTGGATAAAATAGAAAATGAGTAGAAAAATTCAGTAAAAAATAAGTATACGAAGAATAATATAAAAAATATGTGTTGTTTGCATAGATAAAAAAAAAAGAGAGAAATTATTAAGCAAATTTTACTTTTTATGTTTCAATAAATGAAAAATAAAGTAAAAAATTAATTTATATGAAAAATATTTTATAATAATAAAAAAATTTAATAAAAAATAAAAAAATTAATATAATATTTTTAATCATTTTAAAATAAAAATTATAAAAATCTCACATTTTGCTCACAAAATCTAACGTTTTGTATAAAAAGTTTGTGGTAGTCCCTACAAAAATATAATTTTTCACTCAAAATAAAATATCCAAATATATGAAAACTTTCATTTTTTGCACTTTTCTAAACAGTATTATACCTCTATTTTTAGCTCAAGTCTTATAAAAAGTATTATTATTTTTTATTCGATGTATGATATTTTAATACCTTTTACTCATACTCAAAACAAGACATCAGGTGTGTGAAGCTTGAGATTAGGTTCTTACATTTGAGGTTTGATATTTCATTGTTCTTGTATATTTTTTGTTGAATGAGAAAGTACTAGTGCCTCTTCAAACTCAAATTGAATATATTCATATCCATTAAAACTTCTATATTTTAATAGTCATTTTCATCTCTAGTAAAATCATCAACTATAGCGGTCAACAAATTAATGAAGCTCAAGCAACTTAAAAGTTAGAGTCCAAACCAATTCATTGATACTTTTCTTATTTATTTATGTGTAATATGCATTTGTATAAAAAAAAATAACTATAGACTTGAACCCAATTACTCCAAGGATAGAAATGATCTCACCAAAAAATGGCATTGTCATGGCAAGAATTGTGGCTAATATCACAAAAATGGTGCTCCGTGTTAGTTTGAACAGGTTTCAATTGACTTTCACACTACATATCTTGAATGGATATTCCTTGTTCATGAAATTTGAATCTAATCACCCTATGTTAGCACCTATTTCAACCATACAAAATAATTGTTGTTCCATTACTTGTGAAAAATTGTAGATTTAGCTTTTTCACACATTATATCAAAATAAATAATTGTAAAAATTATGTCAAATTAAGGTATATTATACATATACTTAATTTGTTGGATATTGAGCTCTCATTCTATATAGAGAAAAGATCCAAAATGAGTAAATCCATTTTGTCTCACTTATAAAAGTGGAGATGAGTCTTTAGGATTGACGAAAAGAGAGAGGTCATTAAAGTAAGAGAGCAATTAGAAGAAAAGAGAAAGACATTCTCATACAAACTCAAAACAGTTTCTGTAAATCTATTTATGAAATCTTTTACCATTGGATCAAGCCTAAAATTTGACAACATTTTCATAACGTGTAGTTATTTGTTTTGAATAGTTGAATCATCACAATGAGATATGTGGTACAATTAATAGTGTTCACATAATAACTCTATTTTCTAGATATTTTCATCTTCTTAATTTTCAATTTGTAAGTTTTGTTGCTAAAGTTGATTGACTGATTATAAATATAGTTTGTGCACTTATTTATGATTCTCTTGCATCCTTATTTAATCATAGTGAAGCTTCTTCTTTCTTCTTTTTTGTCTAGACAACTTATGATTTTTACCTCTTATATTGAGAAAGTTTTTCACGTTAAACAATTTTATGTCTGCTTTTTATTTTGTTGTTATTCTTCGTAGATTCTTCCAAGTTAAGGGATTTAATTTTGCTGCTTTATTCATTATTGTATTTATGTTGGTGTCTCGCATTAGAGTGGTATCATAGTTCTTTAGTTTAAGGGCATTGTACTTGCTTGAATGATGGAGGTAAAAACAAATCAAATGGTTATTTAAATAACACTAATAATCACTTATGGAAGAGAAAAATTAAAGATTTGTTATTTGTGAAGAAAATATATACTCTTGTCTTTGTTACTCAGAAGTCAAATTCTATATTTGATGAAGAATGAGACTTTGAACATCAATAAATGTGTGGTTTCATTCGACATTTTGTGGATGATAATGTTTATAATTATATTATGAGTGAGACACATTTCAAGACTTTATGAGAGAAGATTGAATCTTTATATGTCTCTAAGTTTGGAAACAATAAGTTGTATTTGCTAATTTCTATTTTGAGTTTAAAGTACAAGAAAGAGACTTCTATTTCAAATCACTTGAATAAATTTCAAGGACTCTTGGATCAGATGTCAGCATCAAGTTTGATGATGAGATTTTGAGACTATTATTATTGAATTCTTCACCTCAATCTTGAGAAACATTTAATGTCTCTATTACAAACTCAGCCCTTAATGGTGTTGTATGTTTTGAAATGGTAGTGTTTTTAATATGGAGATGAGAACAAAGACATGTGATTCTTCATCTTAATATGAGGTGTTTGTCGCTAAAAATAGCGACATAAGTTAAAAAAGAAAATAAAAATGTGGTAAAGATAAGAGCATAAGTAAGTCCAAAAATAAAAATGTGAAGTTGTCATTACTATCACAAAATTAAGCACATACAGAAGAATTGTTTGCAATGAAAAAAGAAAAATAAAGGCAAGAGAGGTAAGTAAAAGGAGAAGGAGTATGATACTGATGATCATGTCACTATTACTACCAGTATAATTGATGATCTCATTATTCTTCGTGACTTTGAATCAATGAATCTTGCATTAAATGAGAGCATGTAGATAATTGATAGTAATGTTACACTAAAGAAAGAGTTATTTACATTTTACACTTTAAGAGTTTGGAATATTGAAGATAGATAATGAAGATATATCAAAGATGATTGGTATTAGTGATATTTACTTGCAAGCTAAAATGGAGTGCAATTATTATTTAGATAAGTTAAACATACTTCACATATTTGCTCTAAACTGGTGGTTACACTACCTATTTTGAATAGATATTCCTTATTTATATAATTTGAACATGTATTAACACCCATTTTAACCGTACCAAATAATAGTTGGCCCATTACTTGTTAAAAGTAGTAGATTTAGATTTTTCATATGTTAGATCAAAATAATAATTATAAAAACTTGTTTTAAATTAAACTATATTGTACTTAATTTAATATATAAAGTTAAAAGGTGAAATTAGAGTTTTTTATTTAAATATTATAATTTTTAAAATTATTTTCAAAAATAGGGTTAATAAAAAACTTTTTTTTTTGGTCTGGTATTTTTTTGTCATATCAAAGAGTATATCAAACTATTATAGACGATTAGTATTTTTTAATTATTTTTTAAATTAATATTAAAAGTTTCAGTTTGATACTCACTTTATTGATAACACGAGCAAGTATCTTTATTCTTTAGGTAATATTGTTTTAGATTGTGACATGAATTTAATAATATTTAAAATTATAAATATAAAAAATGTTTTAAATTTTATTAAGATTAATTTTTAATTAATTTTATTTATTTAAGATTATAAATATTTTTGCTTTTGTTGCTCTCTCTCAGCATGATTCTGCACCGCCAGATCATGATCGGCCTCCGGCACCGTCAAGGAATCAACGTCCATTCTTCAACTCTAAGATTCAAGCAATTCAGATAAGATTGGAGCTAGAATTCCTGCGAAATCGCATTCCGAACTAACATTTCAATTCAGTTCATGAAATTCCAAACGCCACGCGAATTTAAACCCTAACTCAGGTCCTCCACTCTTAATAAAGTTTGAGACATGTTCAAAATATTTTTTAAATTTATAATCTTAAATATTTTTTAAATTAATAATTTTAAATATTTTAAATTTATGACACGTGTTAAGATTTAAAGCTGTATTGCTCAAAGCTCAAAAAATAAAGATACTCAATTTTACACATGGTGTCATTACTAAAGTGAGTATAGAATTAAACCCTCTGATATAAATTTTAAAAAAAAAATTATCATCCATAAAAGTTCAATACACTGTCTGACATGACAAAAAAAGCACCTGACAAAAAAAAGTTATTTATTCTATTTTCAGATATAGTTTTAAAAACTGTATTATTTAGATAAAAAAAAAGGCCGTGAAATTAAGTAATAATGAAACTTTATTGGGGTCCAGGATTTATGTGAAACATGATTGTAAGAGTCTAATCATCAAATGTATATCATGAATAGCCTACCGATCACCCCAACTTCGCAACCAGGACGTGGATAGCTTGTTCAATCATGCCATCGTTTCAAGAAGTTCCTGAAGTGAACTATTATATAATAAGAGTTTTAGAGCATGTTTGTTTTGATTTTTAAAGAGTTTTTTTCTTTTTAAAAACAAAAAATATACATCTTTAATTTTTAAAAAGAGAAAACTCTAAAAAATCAAAACAAACATACTCTGAGAGTTTTTTTTCCCTAATTTTAAAAACAATTTTTTTCTTTTTAAAAGTAAATAAAATAAAATTTGTTTGTTTAAATAAATTTTATTTTCATTTTCTTCTTAAAAACAGTGTTTTTAAAATTGTTTTAAAGTATAATTTTTAAAAAATAAAAAATAAAATGGAAACAAACAAGCCCTTATGGGTGAGATACATACAAGATAAGGCAGAGACGTCAGACATACAAGGCCTTACTTCGACACTTGTTTAGGGCCAAGAGTAGTGATATATGTTCCAAGAGTAAGGAGTAATTACCAATTAGCAGAGGCTGTTTCTGTAACTTAAACCCATGACCACGATCACAAGGGTGTCTTGCTGCCAAGTTGCCTTCCAGAAATAACATTTAGTCTTGTAGTGCCTTTGAAATGCTAAGTTTTTCAGAGAACCAGAAATATATATTTTATCTACGTTATGAAAAGCACAAATGAAATATTGAAACACTGGAACCACATCCAACATTCAAGGATTACACGTACTGACATAACACCTAATAGAGGCAAATGTATTGGACCTCAATCGCAATTAAAAGTTAAAACTAGCTGATATAGATTAGATATTCAAAATACGGTAAGTTGGTGATATATTAAAATATCACTAATTGATGTTTGCTTCAGATTTAATTACAACCCCTCCCCACTCTCCCACCAAGTTCATATATTTGGCAAAGGAAAGAATCGCATACACTAGATAGTTTCAAAAGTTCCAGTTCCTTGCACAGCTTCACCACTGACACATGGATGGCTCCAGAATCATAATCATAGTATGAACCAACAAGTATAAATCTGCGAGTTACCACAGCCACAGGAAATTAAGTACCCAAACAACCTAGTTTTTATTGAGGGAAAGGAATGCGAATAAAATAACAGGTAACAAGACATACAACTGCAAGATAATAATTACCACCAAATGTCAGGAACTGAAGCTTTGTGCCATCAGGCCAAATGAACATCATCAAACATACCATCGATATATAGGCATATCTAGATCAAAATAAGGAAACATTTCAGCTGCACAATATATTGGAGATTTGAATAAAAATAGCTGCAGAATCAAATACCTGCTTCAGATGCTCAAGAAGATTTTCAGGTGATATACAACTCAATGATGGTCAAGCACAACAGAAGTGTTAATTATCACAACAGCCAAGCTTCCCTTCCACGATAGCCAACTGCTCAACAAAATCAACAGTATTCCGCCATGCATGATGGTAGAAACAATTAAACAAAATTAGTCATATAGAATGACTGGCCAGGAGCCAATGCAGATTTCGGTTGCTGGAACAAAATGTGGTTAGAACAATAAAGTGATGTAATTACCAAATTCAGATAAGCAAGAAATAGAAGGCTATCCTTTGCAACTTCTAGAAAGTGAGCAAAAGCTCACATGGCTCCTCTTTAAAACAATCATATGCTGTAAAAATTGACCCATACACAAGATGATCTTCCAAAAGAAAAAAAATCAGTTTAACTTAAATAATTAAAATTCATCCAAAAATGAATTATATAAATTCAGAGTCTGAGTGCAAAACAAGATTGTCAAATGCGCAATAGACAAATTAAAGAGATAAGAATAATACTAAAAAAAATTGAAATAAAATAATTGCTATCCTCTGTTTCAATAAATTCAACCGCATTTACATTAAATGAAATGAACCCATAAATAAAATAAACGAAAATAAAGTTAAAACTGCAGCAAACAACAAACACCTTTTCTCACTAGCGGGGGAGGCTACTAGACAAAATGACAGCATTGTTCTTTGTGAAAATCCATAGTTAAAACATAATTAACACAAAAAGAAACAAAATAAATATATACATTAATTATATAAGTTCAAAGAGATACATACTGCATCCAGAGTTTACAACTGTTTTCCTTCTTTAAAGTAAAGGTCAAATTCAGACATCCAAGAGGCAAGAAGTAGCTATAAGTCAAAAACAGAAAGAAGAAAAGAGGTCTAAGCACAAGGCTACACAGTTCAAAATGTCCAGTTCCCACTGGAAAATCAAAGTTGCATATTTGCAAAATGCCATCGATAAACTAAAACCCAACCTGTCACATGCTTTCAATTTTCAACGCAGTATTATTCTTCAATCTCTACAATCTTTCTACCAAAAGGCTTATTATCCCAATGGACCAAAAAGATCAAAAGTTGCTCATAAGCATTTTGATACAGTTGAAATACAGTGCACAGGTATTGTATCATATGATAAGTGATGGTGTCCATAAAAAAAGGTTTAGCATACATCAATGCTGAATGGCTTTGTTCAGAGAATTTGTCAGAGGATTTCCAGTTTCCAAAGGAGTAGATGTAAGAGCAGGCATTTTGATGCAAGAAGTCAAAATGATGTGCAGCCAAAATCTCAAAAAGCTTCAGAGTTCATGAAACTGTTCGCCCATAGCATATAGATGCAATATAGAGGTTCTTTGCCCATTTTTCCTGCATAAATAATATATAAAATATAAGCATTTATGACCAGAAATGACAACAGATACAGCAAAATCAGGTGCAGCATTTTACCTTGACATGAGTACCAGGAAAGGCAGAAGTGCGGAGTGTCTCTTGAGTTTCATCAGCTGGTTTTCTTCTCGGAACACTAAGAACAAAAGCAGCTTGGTCCCATGTAGCAGCAGTTGAAGTGATGCGGTAACCATTGTCCCACCTTCGATGAATGCCTTCACTAGGATACAGGAAATCAAGTTCCACAACCTGGAAGAAATTTTGGAAAAAAAATACACCACAAATAGTTTAGGTACAGCTTAAAATTTTAATTGGAAAATATTTCAAAAAATAGTAAAACCTGGTCTGAAAATCCAGCACCACGGGACATAACAATTGCCCATCTACTTCCGGCAGTGGCCATAGCAGTGACGTAAAATCCTTCTCTCCATTTTTTATTGATCCACTTGAATGGAAATGACTCACTGACTTTATAGGATTGTTGCAAGTATTGGGTCCCTGAAACCAACAAACCACCAACAAATGTCAGAAAACAATTTAAACATAATACTGTGGACCAAAATATGAAAACAGCTCCTCAAAACAATCAATCAACTATTGCCACCAAAATACTCAATGCCTGAAGAATAGAGCTTCAAGAATTACCTTTAGACATCACAACCAATGAGCTCCCATTATTAGCTCCTGCTATGGCACTAATGTAATAATTCTTTTCCCACTGTTCCATAATCCATTCCTATAAAAGCAATTATATTTGGTCAAGAAGCATTAAGTTCTAATGCCGGACAGAATAGAGTATGACCAATATAAACATGATATTACTAACATCAAACACATAATGCCACCAATTGCTAACAGTCTAGAAGTAAAGCATAGCTCACTCAACCTTGTGAAGAAAGTGAGGTGAGAGCTCATAAACTTGTGCAGCAAAACCAGTGCCAGCATCCATAATAAGTGCCCAAAGGTTAGAACAGCAAGCTACACTGCTGATAAATAACCCATCCTCATATCCCTTCTCAATGTGTTGGGACAGCCGCATGTCAGCAACATTGTAATGGTACCTACACCAAAACATAAAAACAATAAACTCAACATTTTTACATTGGCTGCAATGACTTATTTATTTAAATTTAAATTCAGAAGAAAACCTTTGCTTCATTGGTCGGTGAGCATTATATACACTAATCCATTGTGTTGCTGGCATTCCCATTCTGACCTTCTTCTTCGGTTGTTCATCATCATCTTCTTCCACAGTCAAACGTCCTCTCTTATGTCCAACCATATATATAAGCTTTACAGAAAAAATCAAGAAAATATCAACAAGACTCATCCCTGATATGTAAAGAATTAACAGTAAACATTAAAGCAATCGAGTATTTATCACCTTCTGTGCACCATCAGTGTTTAGGGGTCTGATGTCTGGATTTGGACCAACAATTCCATCAAACAGTGATATGTACTTTGCGTAATTTGGTTCTTCATCAAACTTCAAATTTACCACATATTCAACAAACTGCCGAAAAGGTGGAGGACAAAAGCAACACAAAGCTTCTGGTGAAGTGCCCATCTTTTTCTTGCAGACAAGAAATCCTTTATTTTCTCCCTGCAACTAACAATCTTATTAGAATGACACATTTTTTATTATTATAACTAATCAAAAAGTGACTATATATGAAGTAAAAATAACCTGGTATCCTTGCCAAGGTAGTCGACCACGAAGAAGGAAGATTAGAGTGTAAGCAAGAGACTCCAAATCATCTCTCCTACTACCTGTTCTACCAAGATGAGCATGCACACTAGCATAACGAACTGTTCCCCTGTGGCAAGAATATGACATGCTACATCAAACAAGATCCTGGATATTGCTAGGAAAGTCTGTAATAAATTAAATGTGCAAATAATTTACCTAAATACATCTGGACGTTGATCATACTCAACATGAAGGCCAGTTGAACTATCCCGCCATCGGGTTGCTGCGAGGTAAAAGAGGGCAGATTGCATAGTCATGTTATGATAAAATATGCAAATCTTCGTGAAAGTATAAGCACTAAAGCTTCAATGATAAGGGGGAATATTTACCTAATCCAAGATCAACCAGAAAAAGCTTTTTCTCATCAGAAGTTCCTGGGGGGCCAAGCAAAAAGTTCTCAGGTTTGACATCACCGTGTACATATCTGAAAAATAGCATCGACATGATCACATTCTTTGCAACAATGAGATATATATTGATAGAATATTAGGATAGAGTTAAAAGTATTATTAATCTGAAGAACTACTTGGCCTAATTATTAGTTTAAATATATGCTAGTGGTTTGTGTCTAACACAAATCGATTACATCACATATCAATCTAATCTCATATTATTCATAGGCTCTTTCTTATTTCACTCCTTTTCCACCAAAATCCTATATTTTTTTAAAAATGTAATACTACCCATTGTGCAGTATAAGTTATTCAAAACTTATATGTACAGATGATACAATTTTTACTTAAAAGGTTACCCTCTAGAGTGCATCTTCTCTAAAATGGAGATAGCCTCAATTGCTATACATGCCACCATTTCTGCAGACATCCTAAAGTCACAAAAGATAAAACAAAGTTACACATGCAAGCAAAATTCACTATAACATAACAAAATAACATATTTCACTAACATTTCAGTCTCAAAGAAACTTACGTGTTTGTGTTGTTATTCCAAACATCCCATAGACTAGGGCCAAGTATATCCATAACCTGTAAAATGCAACACAATGCAATGTTCAGTTACAAAAATATTCATCCATAAACACAACACCCCCATCCCTCTGATAAAAGAAATTTCGTTTTACACATCAACACATACCATAACATAGTAATCACCTTGCCGTCCCTTGTAATGAACTCGTGGAACACCATGACTACCACCTAATGAACTGATAACAACAAAAGAAATTCATGAATTATAAAGTTACAGAAAATCGGAAATGCTTGAACAAGAAAAGCTAGAAGGTCACTCACTTGTAAACCTGCCACTCATAAGGAGGCCCATAATTACACCCCTTACTGCTTCTATGTTCAAACTTCAAAGCTACCTACAATCATTTCATAAACAAAGTGAACAAAGATATCCAAGCCAAACATCGTCTTAAACACCCTAATGCCATACCTCTACCGCTCCGGCACCGGCTCCGACTCGCCGACCAACATAGACTTGTCCAAACCCTCCCTTGCCAAGTTTTCTCTCTATTCTGTATAACGGTGAACCACCTACCTGCACCTGTTACCCAAAATAATAATAATAAAATTAAATTTATATTTCTTAAATAATTACAATCACAAGAACAATACCCTGCCTTATCTTATCCAGTTGGTAAAGTCAGTTCAACACACGATACAATTCAACTCCGTCAAAAGCTAAATTCTCAGAAAATGTAATAAAAATAATTGAATAAAAAAAAGAGAAAAATTACCCTCTCGGGAAGGGGAGTGGTGCTTCCTTCGTCTTCGGCAGCCGGAGCTTTGTCAGCGCTCCGGCCACCGCTGTCGTGTTCGTTATCCATCGCTTTATTTTCCTCTTTGAGGACCCTAAGCGGAAGTGCGTCCTGTTCTTGTCGTTGCTGATGTATTTGGCGGTTGTTATTGATTTGATCACCTGCGATCGCGTTACGATTATTTCTTACGGTGGTTCTTCGGGTTCTCCTCTGGCGGATTGTTCTTACGGGTTGGGTTATCGGAGTCGGGTTTGGGTTTGGGTTTGGGCTTGGGCTTGGGTTTGGGTTTGGGCGCTTTCTGCTTCGGAGTTCAGGCATCTTGAGGGTTGTGCTTTTGTTGTTGTCTTCGCCCCGTGAAGAGGGAGAGCACAGTTGAGGTGCGAAGATTCATGAAGCTTCTGGAATCGTCGCCGGAGAATGCACGATCTGTTCAGGGGAAAGTGGAAAGGTTGGTAGCAATTAACAGAGGAGGATTGAGGAAGGAAATGACAAAGCGATAGATCAAGAGACTATCGACCAAAGAAAATGAATAAATTAAATGAGCAATTTTGGGCAACGCAACAGGAACATGACAAGAAATTAAGATTTGGCAAATATTTCGTTGGTTTAAATAATTATAAGAGGAAAAACAAGGACGTCTTAAAGCTAATATTTTACTTATATATATATATATATATATATATTCAAATAAAAGTTCAATATTTAAGGACCTTGGATGTGAAAGTATCCCATCCACTTAAAATATTACTTGTTTTTGTTTGATAAAAAAATTCAAAGATTTTATTTGACTATTTAATATGAGTATTTTGTTTTAAAATAAATATGCATATAAATTAATTACTAAAATAATATATTAATAAAATTAATTATATATGTATAGTAAGTTTAAATATTTTATTTTATATTATATATATACAAACATATTAAATGAAAAAGTTTTTTTTTATCATATGTGTGTATGTAAAAAAAGATTATGTCAAAATTTTAAAATATATAATATAAAAACTCTGAAGTTAATAAAATAATAAAAATATGCCCATTTAATAATAATAATAATAATAATAAAAGTAATTAAATTCTCAAATAGACTAAAAATAACAGTCATGAATTAAAATCGTTAAAATTTAATATTTTTTCAATTTTTACACATTTCACTTTTTTAATAGTAGATTTTTGTGTTTAGGACAATAAAAAAATAACATTGTTAAAATTAAGAAAAATAGTTTAAAAGTAAATAATTAAAATAAAGATATATTATTTATATTGATGTAATGTATGAGAATTTAAAATAAGTAATTAAAATAATAGCTAAATTAAAATTAATTTATATATAAAAATATTTTTATTTTAATATTGTTAATAGCTTTCTAATTAAACAACACAATTACCTTGTTAATCACAAAAAAAATTAAGAAAATCTTATAATATTTCTTTAACCTAATTTCTCTAATTTTGCAAAGATATATTCAAAATTAGAATAATTTATTAAATATAAAGTTATTTTAACTTATATTAAAATATTTTAGTATATTAGAATTTAAGGACAAAGAAATAAAATGTACTAGCTAAAATATAAGATAAAAATAAACTTATAAAAAAATATTTTATGGCTATAAATTAATTGATAACAAAAATAGTAATAAGTAAAGGTAAAAAAAATTTTAAAAAATTAAACTATGTTTTTACTAATTTCAAAATGAAAGTTAAAAAGTTCTTTTGATAAATAAATATAATTTATTGGATGATAAAAATTAAGTTGATATTCAAACTACAGAGATATAAAGAAATAACACTATAACTTATACTAATTTACCTCAAATACTAGAGTTACATTTAATCTATAATGTTTTGTTAAAATTTTCATTGAGTAATAATTCTTTCATATGCAATATTTTACTCCTCAAGTATTTTTGCATTAGCATTTCTAAACTCAATATTTTAAATGTTTTTAACAATTGTCTATGATATCATGCATTCAAGTAATTTTCTAACTTTTCCCAACTTCTAACTTAATCAAAAAAATAAATTAAAAAAAAATAAAATTAGTATTTATATAAAACGTATCAATTTTATTCTTATTTTTCTATTTCTCATTTTCTTCGCAGATATATATCATTTTATATAAACTATGATACATTAATTTACATAAGAGAGGTAAGCATATCTGTCAAACAATATATATATATATATATATATATATATATATATATATATATATTTGAAAATTTCTTTTTATAAGTTATAAAATTCTAATTTCAACAAAAATTATTAGGTACCAGATTTATGTAAATAATATTTGTAACTAAAATAGAGTTAATAAAATTTGAAATCGAAATTTTTATTGAAAATAAGAATAGTACAACTTCTCTTTATTTACAAAAAAAGAATAATACACTCAAAATGGGATAATTATGTCATAGAAGAATCTTATAGAAGAAATTCTATTTTTTTCTCTTTAGATATTACACTTAAAATGGGATAATTATGTCAAAAGAAAGTACTTGAATTTATAGGTGAAGTTTACAAACTTTGACCTCTAATTCCATCGTAGAAATAAGAAATTTATTTTCCTCTTCTCACCATTTTACAATAACAATAAAATAAGAATTGTATTCTTATCTTTTTCTTTTTTTATTTGACTTTTTTAAGGCATAAGAGTCACATTACTATATTTACAATCTTACACTTAATGTCACTTTTGTTATATTTTCAAAATCTTTCTAGTTCAGCCACTTATGTTTTTGATATCTCATTTATTTTTAATGGCTTTTTTACCTTATGTAAATGTAGCAAGTTCTTATATCTCATTTCTATTTAAGGTCTTTATTTTTTCATGCATTGTTGTTATCCACATAGAAGTATTTAAACTATTTACAACTTCTTAAAAGGTGGACAATTTGTCTTCTTCTACGAGAAGACAATATACATCATGGCTTAACATAATATTATCTAAGAATCGTGATGATATTTGTATCTATCATGTACTATGTTGAATATTTACACCATCAAACTCATATAATTCTTGTTCCATATGCTCAACTTATGCTTCAAAAGAAATATCTCCTCTAGATTTTTTATCTACATGTATAATAATAGTCTCCTTAGCAATATTATAACTTCATTGTTCATTTTACAGTTTATTATCTACAAATATCACATCTCTTCTGATAACTTAGAGACAGTAAAATTTCATAGGCGATACCCCTTAATACTATCAACATATCCTAATAATACATATTTCCTAAATTTTGGATCCAATTTTGTTCTTTCTTGAGAATTGTACATCACATATACAGGACATATAAACACATGTAAATGAGAGTAATATGTTAGTTTTCTTTTCTACATCTTCATCAGTATCTTGAAACCAATCACTATTGATGATGACCAATTTATCATATATTAGAAAGTTTTCAATGCTTCTACCTACAAAGATTGGTATAATATGTTATTTTTAACATAACTTTTGTCCTTTTCTAAGAGAGTTATATTCACCCGCTTTACTACATTATTTTGTTGAGATGTATAAGAAACTGTGAATTGCCTCTTGATACCCTATTTTTTGCAAAATATCATAAACTTATCATCTATATATTCACTTTCATTGTCTGTCTTTAAACACTTAATTTTCTTTTTAGTTTTAAGCTTTATTTGTGTTTTGAACTCCTTTAATACTAGAAATACATATGATTTCTTTTTGATCGGGTACACCCACAGTGTCCTAGAATAATCATTAATAAAAAACACATAATATTTTGTTCCTCCTAAGAATATTTTTTTATTTAATAATTCAATGTCACCATTCTTCTTTTTTATTGTGATAATCAAAGTGCACTAGATATTGTTGTCAATCTTGTATTTCATGATTGATTGACGTGTTGTATGTGAGGTGTCTTCTTCCTATTTCTACAAGTCAAATAGTTGATATATTCATATAATCTAGAACCTTTTTTGTTTTTTCATTTCCTTTCCAAGTTGGGCTTGCTTAACATTTATCATGCTCCAAATTGTGTGTGTAAGGGAAGTAATAGAATAGAATTCGTAATCTGTTAATTTTCATTTTATTTGTATTTTGTTAATTAGTTATAGAGATAGGAATATGATGTAATAATGTGTATATAAATTTCATGTGTAGGCATGAATAAATGTAATGTTGTATATATATATATATTTTTTGCTATTAAATGGGACTGACAGTCCAAGAAAAAATAAAATTACCTAAAGAATTCAGCCTCACAAGAGACTACAAAGAAGTGAGAGCCCTATCAAAAAGGAAAGAAAACACTTCAAGATTAGGACCTAACTTAGCCAACCAATCAGCATTTTAGTTAGTTTCTCTAACCTAAAAATATGTATACACATATTCTGCATTAATTCTTTGAAATAGTACTTTATAATTTTTTTATCAAATTAAAAAAAGACAATAATGAAGTAGAGGCATCATCACGTGGAAGATGTAAAATCTATATAAACCGTATTAACTTGCTAAGGATTGATTAGTTTGTTTTTTTTTTCCTTCTGTATTGCCTTGGCAAGGATATCCAAAGAGATAATAATGGTACAACCCCATACAACTCCTTCCACGGCGATATCAACTTTTCTAGCATCTTTTCAGAATTTTAAAATAAGATAAAGATACCAGTATCATTCGTTTAATAGTTTTACGTATATTTTAAATTTGTATATTGTATAAACACGAGACTGGTTACTTCTAGTAAATATATTTCTTTTTTAACCATTTTATGTTATGTGTATGTTAAAATATGGTATAAAATTATGATATTTAACTTTTTTTTTATAAATTTTAATGAATTAGTTATAAATTTTTGTAAAAAAATAAAAAATATATTGTTTATAGAGCTTTACTCTTACTTATCTTCTTAATAATTTGTTATTATTTTATAAATTATATATATTTAATAATAATTTTTATTATATCCTTTTATGAATCTTTCTAATAACTATTGTTCTATCTCATGAAATTTGTATTAAATCATAAAATATAAGTATTTATTATCTTCAAATATATATAATTATGTTATTTCATAATAACTAAAACAATAATTATTCTAGAGGCGTTCACGGTTTAATTCAATTTTTACTCAAAAAGTTATTAAAAATTATTTAAAAATCAAACTAAACCAAATCATACAATATAAGTTTAATTTGGATTAATTTGTTAATTTTATTTATTATTAAATTATTTTATTTTCAAAATTTAATGTACGATTATGAATTTTAGTTTATTTTTAAATTTAGAATAAAAATAATTTAAAAATTGAAATGAGTTTATTGAAAAAATAAAAAATGTGATTAAAAGGATAAAATTATAAAATAAATAATAAATTATTGATAGAGAAAAAAAAAGATATTCAATTAAAAAAATCAGAATCTAAAATAAATAAAATGATTCATTTATATTTATATGTTAATATTAAATTAAATAAAATTTTAATTTTTATATAAAAGATAATATAAATAATATAAATTTATTATAAATACAGTTAGATTGAATTCAATTTTAATAATTAAAAATTGAATCAAACTACAATATAAAACATAATTCTTTTAGTTTTTTATTTTTTTACATTAATTTAATAGTGTAAAAATGGTTTGGATTGGACAAGTTACCCACTATCATATATGCTGCTTTTTTTCATTTCTTGTCTAGCTTGAATTGTTGTTCATGAGTACTTCTGATTCGTATTACACAATCAGTAGCCATATTTTACTCCATTGCAACTAAGTAGAATACACATTTTCTTTCCTACTTTGCTTTTGTTTTTGTCGAGGCATGTTGGGTTTGCTATGATACCCCTTTCATAATCTAAACACATAGCAAGGCATGTTAGCTACCAAATTATGTTTTTCCAATGCGGAAAACAAAATTATGTGACTACAAAAATTACCTCAGAAAACATCTGCATTCCAAGTGAAATATATTACATCAGTGTAACTCTTATCTTTTCAAATATCTATACACAGAACAAATAAGAATTATCTGTGAGGTAAGCTATCTCACAACGCCATTATGCTGGGCCAAAAGAACTCAACATTCGGCAGCAAAGACCAATAGCATGTTCATACTTCTGCTAACTGTGATGCACATGCTACTCGTTCAGCCGCTCGTCCGTCTTTGCAGACACCGACCTCCAAGTCAACGTTATAGATGGGGTGGAAAACATGAACTATATGAGGTTGACACTGCTAACTACAAATTTTATATAATTCTTTTCTTTTTTTTATGAACTTGTTATAGATGAACTTGTTATAGGAAACTTTTCTGCACCCTTCACCTTCACCTTCACCTTCACCTTCACCTTTATATCTCTCTCCATTCTCTATAGACATTAGTTTTGTCATATACCACTAAATAACCACACAACTTTTCCATTATGTGTATTTTCAATTGGCTATAAATACTGTGTGTTTGCATTTGTTCCTTAACCAAAACCATCCATGGGGCGATTCCTTGCACTTTTACACATGTGTTTGCACTTGTTGCTCTTCCTTTTTGCATCCTTCCATTCCCATTCCTTAGGTCATTCCCATGATAGCTTTACTTTGCTTCAATTCAAGAACTCCTTCACTGCTGATATCACTCATTATTATGATCCTTATTTATCATCTGACTGCCCATGTCCATATCCGAGGACAAAAACATGGAAAAATGGGACAGACTGCTGCTCATGGCTTGGGGTCACGTGTAATCCCTCATCGGGTCACGTGATCGGACTCGATCTCAGCTGCAGTGGGCTTTCTGGTAAAATCGAAGCAAACAGTAGCCTTTTCCGTCTTTCTCATCTCCAATCCCTCAATCTTGCTTTCAATAATCTCTCTCAATCTCCATTGTCATCTCTCTTTGGAGGGCTTACGAGTATGAGTATGAGGCACCTCAACTTGTCTAATTCCAATATTGAAGGTGAAATTCCTATCCAAATCTCACACCTTTCAAAATTATCCTCACTTGATCTCTCTTTCAATGATTTAAAATGGAAAGAAAGGAGTTGGAAGAGGCTGCTCCAGAACGCAACACTCTTAAGGGACCTTGTTTTGGATGGTACAGATATGTCTTTAACTTCAATCAAACCAATCAATCTCGCTTCATCTCTCAGTATCTTGCATCTTTCAGGATGTCAGTTCCGAGGATCAATTCCTCCCTCTTTCTCTAACCTCACCCATCTCACATCCTTGGATCTCTCAGTAAACAACCTTGTTTCAATCCCATCCTCTTTCTCTGACCTCACCCATCTTACTTCCTTGGATCTCTCATGGAACAACCTCAGTGGTTCAATCCCATCCTCTTTCTCTAACCTCACACATCTTACTTCTTTGGATCTCTCATACAACAACCTCAACGGTTCAATCCCTTCCTTTCTCTTTAATCTCACCCCTCTTACTTTCTTGGATCTCTCATGGAACGAACTCAGTGGTTCAATCCCTCCCTCTCTCTCTCTAATCTCACACATCTTACTTCCTTGGATCTCTCATTCAACTACCTCGATGGTTCAATCCCATCCTCTCTCTTTGCCCTTTCACTACTAACTTTTTTGCATCTCAATGATAATAAGCTCAGAGGTCAAATTCCATCTTCATTGTTTGACTTAACTCATCTTTCTCTTTTGGATTGTTCTTCTAATCAATTAGAGGGCCCTCTCCCTACCAAAATAACTGGCCTTTCTAACCTAACTCAATTAGACTTACATAACAACTTACTTAACGAAACAATTCCCTCTTGGTGCTTGTCTTTGCCATCTTTGGTGTCTTTAGATCTATCAACTAATCACTTCACAGGACATATAAGTGCAGTATCATCGTATTTCTTGGAGTATCTAGATTTGTCCAGCAACAAGCTGCATGGAAATATTCCAGAGTCAATTTTCAGTCTTGCAAACCTTACTAACTTAGATTTGTCATTTAACAACTTGAGTGGTCTTGTCTACTTTCCACTCTTCTCCAAGCTTCAAAATCTGAAATCTCTTTCCCTTTCTCAAAATGCTCAACTGTCATTAAACTTTGAATCCAATGTAAATTACAGTTTCCCTGTCCTAAATGAAATCAAGTTATCTTCTTTAGGTTTAACTGAATTTCCTAAACTTACAAGAAAATTGTCAACTTTGAGGCTTCTCGATTTATCCAACAATAAACTTAATGGAAGAGTGCCCAACTATTTATGTGAAATGGATTCATTACAAGATTTGAACATGTCTTGCAACTTTTTGACATCCACGTGCCAATTCTTAGAGAATCAACGGCTCGAATACCTTGATCTTAGTTTCAACTTGCTGGCTGATGACATTTCTTTGTCAGAATGCAATGCAAGGGAACTTGGTATTCTCAACTTGTCCCACAACAAGTTGACTGGCATCATTCCACAATGCCTCACAAACTTATCATCACTTGAAGTTTTGGATCTACAGAGGAACAAACTTTTTGGCACTTTGCCAAGTGCCTTCTCAAAGTCCATTACTCTCCTGAATCTCAATGGCAACAATTTAGAAGGTTTTTTTACCTAAATCTTTGTCCAATTGCACAAGATTGAAGATTTTAGATCTTGGCAACAACCAAATGATGGATACATTTCCCCATTGGCTTGAAGCTCTGCCATATTTGGAAGTACTAGTCTTGCGAGCAAACAAGTTGCACGGTCTCATTTCCAATTTAAAGGCCAAGCATCCGTTTCCAAGTTTAAAAGTTTTTGATATCTCACACAACAACTTCGTAGGTCCAATTCCAAAATCCTACATACAAAAATTTAAAGCTATGAAGAAAGTAGTTCAAAATGAAGCGGATAGCAATCGGCGATACATGGAAATAAGACTACCCTCCTTTTACACTAATCGAGGTGTAACTGGTAACTTCAGCAGTATTTTATTCTATTATTCTGTGACTATAACAATAAAAGGTGTCAGCATTGCACTCGCAAAAGTTCCCAAAATCTTTGTAAGTATTGATTTGTCAAGAAATAAATTCGAAGGGGAAATTCCAAGAGTTATTGGAGAGCTCCATGCACTGAAAGGGCTCAACCTTTCTCATAACAGACTCATTGGCCCTATTCCTCAATGGGAAATTTGACAAACTTGGAATCATTGGATCTCTCCTCAAATATGTTGACTGGTGAAATTCCTACAGAACTAACCAATCTGAACTTTCTTGAAGTCTTGAATCTTTCTCAAAATCGTCTTGGGGGAGAAATACCTAAAGGAAAACAGTTCAATACATTTTCAAATGATTCATATGTAGGAAATTTGGGGTTATGTGGATTTCCAATGTCAATAGACTGCAACAACGACCCAAAACATGGTCCTTCACCTTCACCAACCTTCTGGAATGAACAGAAATTTGGAATTGGTTGGAAACCAGTGGCCATAGGATATGGATGTGGAATGGTATTTGGGATCGCCTTCGGATGTTGTCAATTGTCAATAGGAAAACCTCAATGGCTCGTGAGAATGGTTGGAGATTTGCCTAATAAAAGAGCAAAAAGGAGGACAAGGATGAGGACTCATGAAAGAATGCATTAATCTGGATGTCATGATTAAGCATGTCTTATAATATTGTATTTTCTTTCATTTTAGCTCTACTTTTCTTAAAAAAGAAATCCAAGAGTGAATATCTCCTTCTAACTCTTCTGTATCTAATTCAACTTTACATGATGCATCGCATGTTTTCTAGTTTTATTTGGAAGTGGTGGTTCCTAGTTGTTTCACAAATTATTATCATTACATAATCGAGTGCTTGCTTGACACGTGGATGTTTTTGTGTCTTTTGGATACCCTAGAGACACTAAAGGATCTTTATATTGTGTTTAGAAGTAATAACAAAATTTAGTGTATTGCGTCTTGTATTAAATTTCAATATAAAAATCATGAACGTAATATATATAATTTTTAAAAATTATGTAATATTTAAAAATTATGAGAGTTATTTTTATTTTTAAAAATTTATCCTCCGTGTCTCTAGAGTTAGGATACTAATGTCTCTTTCTTGAAATATACTAGTATCCTTTAAATTTATGTTTAGCCTGTTTTTGTTTTTGTTTTTCTGACAAGAGACTTGTCAAACAGGATACGCGTATTTCAATGTCTCTGAATCAAACGCTGTGAAGAACAAAATATCAAAACTTCATTTACATATACCGTAATTGTCATCCAAAAACCATCCCGAAACATTGCAAGTATGCTAACATTAAGCAAGCATATCTTGAAAGAAATTAGGGAGTAGGGGGTTTCAATTGGAGAGCGATTTTATCCAAGAACATTAACACATGCTATGCCGCAAATGAAATTGTGTTTGGGTACGCATAAAAGTTTTTGTAATGCCGCATAACAACACATGTATGTTTGTGTATATACACACCCTAGAAAATATAGTAAATTGGAGATATAGAACGAAAACAATCAATCAGAGGTAATCAAAGAGATGATGTATAATGTATAATCTGCACACTGTCACTGTCCTGTTGTAAAAGAAAAATAAAACAAAGGAATATTTGTTATTATTATCTTGTTGGCATCCTTATACAATTCCTTATTTTAGCCCTTCAAATCACTTTCCCCTCTTTCAAAATCCTCTATGCCATGTTTAGATGAAATAAAAAATAGTACATTGTATATATATATATTACACAAAACTAACAAATTTTAAATTAGAGTTAAATAAATATTTTTACTTTTCACATCTTGTTTTAAAAGAGTCAAATCTCTTTTGCAAATATTATTTCTTAGAATTAGGGCTCATTTGCTTAAGCTTTTAAAATGTTATCTAGGAAGTATTAAAAGAATAATTTATTTAAGAAAAACTATTTTTTGTTGCAATATAAAAAGTGTTCCTCCCGAGCAACAACTGTCTTCAAACCTCTGATCAGGCGTCCTTCTGATGATTGGCGGATAGGGAGAATACCTGCAAAAGGCACTCCGATGATAAAGTCAGGATTCGGTTCTGAGTAATAAATGTTATTTAATGATGGGAAGTCAACCCCTTACCTGTATTTCTTACCTTCTTTTTATAGACATTCTATTGGGCTAATGGGCCTGAGTTAGCTTTTATACTGTGGCCCATAGTATTTTGACTATTATCTTTAATTAGATTATTTACCTTTTAATCCCGACGAGGGGTACCCGGTCTAGTATGCCGAGTAGGTATTCGGTTTCTTTTTCCTGAGGGTGGAACCGAGTTGATTCCTTTCCCAGTACACTAGCCCCACAAGCCCGGCGAGTTGCGAAGCAAGGGCTTTTAAATAGAAATGGTAATATTAGAATAGGTATTCGGTTGGAGTGTTTCTTACTGTACCGAGAGGGTCATTTGGTTAGGGTGAATTACAATGCATCGTGGGGGGTGTCCGGTCTCGAGTGATGGTAACATTTGATGTATTAAGTTTTACACTGAGGAGTAATCGGTTTAGTAACAACACGATATAGGCCGAGATTATAATATAAATAATAAATTTGCGAAGGAATATTCTAGAATGTTGGTTTTGAGGATTTGTCAGAGAGTATGTGAAACGAAAGGGTGCTCCATCTCCTCCGTTGATCTGGAAGGGATCTGATGGTTCGAAACGAAAGGGCGTCTTTTCATTTGCCCAACATCAGTCCCTTATAAATATGTGGTGGTCCCTGCATCCCTTTCTTACTCTTTTGCTCTGTGCCGAACCCTGCATACCTTTGCTCCAAATCGACGAGTGTTCAGAGATCTTAGGCTTTTCTTCCCTACCGACTGCTCGTAAGGTGCGTTTCATTTTTTCTTTACTTCTTTTCTATCATGGCTGATTGTATTGAGTGGGAGGATTCCCTGTCGAATGCCTCGGGGCCGAGTACCATTGAGGTCGATATTATGAATGAAACCGAGGGGAGTGGCGAAGTTTCGTCTATTTCAAATCGGAGGGTTGAAGAGGCACAAGTCGACGAATGTAGTAGCGAAACCGAGACGTCATCGTCAAGTGATACTGACGCTCCTGGACCCCTTCCTAGTACTAGTCCTCCTCGGGAAAGGCAGGTGTTTCCTCCTTGTACGGTGCCTGGTTATGAGTGGGTACATGGTGAGGTGGCCGCATACTTTTCTCGTTTCAAAAGAAATAAAAGTCTTCAATTCTTTGTAGATAATTGTGATATTTCTTTATGAGAGGCTTGTGACCCGTATCCTATACACCTTGACCCCTGTAAAGGGGACGAGGGCGAGAACCCAGATTTTGTTTTCCTGGGAGGTGTCGGAATGGCCGACACCTTCTTTATGTATGAGTACATGTTTAGGGAATTAGGTATCAGGCTACCCTTTGACGATTTCCAAATGGGGGTTTTGAGGGTATTGAATGTAGCACCAACACAACTACACCCGAACGGGTGGGCGGCAATTCAAGCCTTTAGGATACTTTGCAAGTTCCATTATATAGAGCCTAGTGTAGGTCTTTTTCTTCATTTTTTTTGTACACGTCCATCTGACCTGGCGAGGTGGGTATCTCTAATAAGGCAACCCGAGTTGCCCTTATTTAAGCCATATGCTTCGTCTTTTAAGAGTTTCAAGACCGGTTTCTTCAAGGTAACCGTGGACCCTGTAGGTAAAAATTATTTTTTTGATAACGAGGACAATCCTCTATTTCCTTTTCACTGGACTCGGGTGCCGCACCGATACGACACATTCCCTGAGGATATGTTATCGGCTAGGGAGCTGTCGGATTTGCAATTCTTGAAGTCCCTTCCCCAGGACATTCCTGCCCAACATGTAGTCCTCGTCCTCAAGTCTCCGCGTCCTCGGTGGGATATAGAGGGTATGTGTTATTTCGTTTCTGACTTGTATTTGGAATTGAGCTATATTGATTTAACTTGCTATTGTTAATGCAGGTTTAATGGCTCAGCGAGGTGTGGATGTGCCGACCTTCCGGCGCACTCTGAAGCAGAGAATGCCAGAGGGAACGCCCGTTGAGGAGCATCGCCATCCTCAAATTGACCAACTTCCCGAGGTGCCAGAACCTCACCCTCCTCCCCAAGATGTTGTTCCAGCCGAAGGCCCTTCGAAGAAACGTAAGGACAAGGGCAAAGGCAAGGAGCTCGAAAGGGAAAGGAAGAGAAGGCATGCCCATTCGGGTGAGCCTGGCGGCGTTCAAGGGGCTCAGAATCAAACCCGAGTGGTAGCTGCTGGGGAGGGAAGCAGTTCTTCCCCTGTAGTTCCCTTGGACATGCTGGCCGAGGGCTTCCTGGTGAACGGGACACATGCTGGTCGGCTCGCTGCTCCAAACCTGTTATTTGATGCAGGGAAAGAACTGGTCGGTGGTCTGGACTACGAATCACTATGGCGCTACTACGCAGAACTTCATGTACGATCCACCGCAATGCTCCGAAGGCTAGTTGTGGATCCTATTATTGAAGTTAAGAAGTTAAAGACTGCCTATTCGACTTCTGAAGAGGCTTTGGCCGAGAGTAGAGAGATTCAAGCCAGTCTGGACGAGACCGTTCAATCCCTGCAGGGTCAGGTTAACCAATACAAAGAGCACTTTCAAATAATGGAAGACCGAGTACACGTAGCCGAGGAGGTGGGGAGGGTCAGGGGGGAGGAGATGGAGGCGTTAAAGGCAAAGTCCTGTCAAATAGAGGAGGCTTTACGGGCCAAGTCTGCCGAGATGGAAGAAGCCTTGGCGTTGGAGAGGCAAAAGGCTGAAACCGAGATGAGAAACTTTGCCGAGAAGTGTTCTCAGCAAGTATCCTACGAACATGAAGCCGGTTTTAACCATGCTATTCGCCAGTGTCATGGGTTCTGCCAAGTACCGGCAGACTTTCATTTTGACATTACAAAGGACTTTTTTGGCGGGAGGTTCATTCCTTACACCGAGGTTGAGGACGATGTAGAACCCGACGCCGAAGTGCCGAGACGCCTCCCTGAGGCAGACGCTCCCGAGGCAGCGGAAAGGATAGAAAGTTAAATTATTCGCCTTGTGTATTCATGGGTCATTAGTGGTCAAATTTTGTAACTAGTTATTTTGAAATAGAATTTTATCCTTCTTTCTCATGCTTTGTATCTTGTCATCATACACAACTTGCACTAATATAGGATATGCTTAATATACTTATCCTTAGCCAAATAACTTGCACTAACATACGATACACTTAATACACTCATCCTTAGCCGAATAGGGGACAAGGGAGATGTTTTCGTCTTAAGAATTCAGCCTTAACCAAATGATAACTAAGAGGAACTCGTAATTCGTTAATTTTGACCGAGTGGGAGTATTCGGGATTGAGATATTTCGACCTTTAGCCAAGTGACGCTTGGAAGAAAAATGATTAATTCATCCTTGACCGAGTAGGGGTACTCGGAAGGGAGATAAAATTGTTTCATCCTTGACCGAGTTGGGGTACTCGGGAGGGAAATAATTCAACCTTGGCCGAGTGGAACTTGAGAGGAAAAAATATTGTTTCATCTTTGACCGAGTGGGGGTACTTGGTAGGGAAATGTTTCAACCTTGGCCAAGTGAAGCTTGGGAGGGAAATATAATTGTTTCATCCTTGACCGAGTGGGGGTACTCGGGAGGGAAATAATTCAACCTTGGCCAAGCGAAGCTTGGGAGGGAAATATAATTGTTTCATCCTTGACCGAGTGGGGGTACTCGGAAGGGAAATATAATTGTTTCATCCTTGACCGAGTGGGGGTACTCGGGAGGGAAATATAATTGATTCATCCTTGACCGAGTAGAGGTACTCGGGAAGGAAATATAATTGATTCATCCTTGACCGAGTGGGGGTACTCGGGAGGGAAATAATTCAACCTTGGCCAAGTAAAACTTGGGAGGGAATGGCGCTTGAAAGATATTTAGTGCATAAAAAAAACCGTATAGGTGAAGAAAGAAGAATTTTATTGATTAGGTGCCTCGTTAAAAACCTTCTCAGGAAAACCCCTTTTCACTTTCTTTTAAGAGGATAAAACCTGGGATAGGAAAAGAGTACACCTGTGCACGTATTACAAGGTTATAACTATAATAATGCTTCAAATGAGTGACATTCCAGGTTCTCGGTATTAACTTTCCTGCCAACATTTCCAACTTGTATGCTCCATTATTTAATCTTGCCGTTACCCGAAAGGGGCCTTCCCAGTTAGCTGCCAACTTCCCTTCTTGTCGATCCTTGTGCGCGTCCGCTGTTACTCGCCATACCAGGTCGTTTCTGTAGAATTGTCGTGGACTGATTTTGGAGTTGAATTTTCTCGCCATCATTCTTTTACTAGCCTCGATCATAATGGCAGCGTGGTCACGTATTTCATCTATCAAGTCCAGGTTGACGGCCAGAGCCTATTCATTAACCGATTCTTTGAAATTCTCCCTCCTGAATGAGGACTCTCCAATTTCTACCGGCACCATGGCATCAGTACCATAGGTAAGCCGAAAGGGGGTTTCTTTTGTTGTGGTCTGCGGCATGCACCGATAAGCCCATAATATCTAAGGCAGCTTCTCTGCCCACTCTCCCTTTGCCGAACCCAACCTCCTTTTTAATTCATGTAAGATCACTATGTTTGCAGCCTCGGCTTGGCCATTCGTCTGAGGATGTTCAGCAGATGTAACTCGGTGTTTGATATGCAGGCCTTCCAAGAACTCGTTGAATTGACGATTTGCAAACTGAAGCCCATTATCTGTAATTAGCGCATGAGGGAGACCGAACCGTGTTATGATGTTTTTCCAAGTGAATTTTTGTACGTTGTGGGTCGTGATAGATGCTAGGGGTTCGACCTCAATCCATTTGGTAAAGTAGTCCACGGCGACGAGGAGAAATTTACATTGCCCTTTTGCCAAGAGAAAAGGACCGAGGAGGTCCATTCCCCAAATAGCAAAGGGCCAATGAGAGCTAATGTGGCGAAGGGTATCGGCGTGTTGGCGCAGGTGAGGGCCGTGTTGTTGACAGGGAATGCATTTTTTTACAAACAACTGACAGTCTTGAGTTATTGTTGGCCAGTAGTATCCGGCTCTGAGAACTTTGGCTGCCATAGTTCGTCCGCCCGAATGGGTTCCACAAATACCTTCATGAATTTCTCTCATGACGTATTTAGCTTGATCGTCATCCAAGCATTTAAGCATGGGGGTGGAAATTCCTCTTCGATACAATTCTTTGCCGAGAAGAAGGTATTTGGCTGCATGTGCTTTAATTTTCTTAGCTGCTACTGCGTCCTGTGGGAGACTGCCATCAGTGAGGTATCGGACGAGAGGGGTCATCCAATTAGGAGATGAATTTTCTATATCCATGCATTCTTGTTTGGTGACACTAGGTTGGGGGATTTGTTGGTGAACCACGCTCTGCAGCTGCCCTGGTTTCCGTTGGGTAGCCAGCCTAGCTAGCCTGTCGACTCGTGTGCTCATGTTTCGTGGTGTGTACCGAATACATACCTCTTCAAACTCGGCTTTTATTTTCTTAACCTCCTGCTAATATTTAAGCATGACCGAGTCCCTGATCTGATAGGTATCGTTAACTTGTTCGGTTACAATTTTTGAATCGCTCCAAGCAGTAATGCGTTTAACCCCCATTTCCCTTGCTAGCCTGAGACCGGCGAGTAAAGCTTCATATTCGGCTTGATTGTTGGATGCCTTAAATCCGAACCAGATAGACTGTTCAATGGCGAACGCATTCGGTCTTTCAAGAATGACCCCCGCTCCACTGCTTGATAGATTTGATGACCCATCAACGTGCAGATTCCACATGTCTGAAATGGTACTATGTTGTGTAGTGAACTCGTTGATGAAGTCGGCTAGCAGCTGGGCTTTAAGGGGGCGTCGGTTCTCGAAATGGATGTCAAATTGAGATAATTCAATTGTCCATGCCACCAACCGTCTAGCTAATTCTGGTTTCCTCAAAATTTTGGCCATCGGACAATCTGTACGTACTACCATCCGATGGCTCTGAAAGTAGTGTCTTAACCGACTAGCTGTGTGGACTAAGGCAAGTATCACTTTCTCCATTAACTGGTACCGAGATTCAGGACCTTGAAGTGTCCTGCTAACAAAATATACGGGGTTCGGTTCAGGTGTTTCTTGGAGTAAAACCGAACTGATGGCGTGATCGGACACGGCCAAATAAACAATCATTTCCTGATTTGGTGTTGGTTTAATCAAGACAGGCGGTGCTGCCAGCACATGCTTGTATTGCACAAAGGCGTCCTCACATTCATTGGACCACGCAAATTTTTGCGATTTCTTCAACAATTCAATGAAAGGCCGAGACCTTTCTGCCATCACTGGCAAGAATCTAGCCAAGGCTGCAATCCGCCCGGTCAACCGCTGCACGTCCTTGACATTGCGAGGGCTGACCATGTCGATGATGGCTCTACATTTGTCGGGATTTGCCTCAATCCTCCTTTTAGACAACATGAAGCCCAAGAATTTACCGCCAGCTACACCAAATGTACATTTTTCAGGATTCAACCTCATACCATGTTTTCTGGCCTCTCCGAATACCTCCTCTAAGTGGTCAAGATGTTGTTTCAATGCAAGGGATTTAATTACCATGTCGTCTACATACATCTCCATGCATTTACCCACTTGTCTGTCAAAAATTTTGTTCATGAGTCGCTGGTATGTTGCTCCTGCATTCTTCAAACCGAACGGCATCACTCGATAACAAAAATTTGCAGAATTTGTGATGAATGCTATTTTTTCCTCATCCGGGGGTACATTTGTATTTGATTATACCCAGAATAAGCATCCAAAAAGCTCAGTATTTTGTGACTGGCTGCACCATCGATCAAGGTGTCAATGTTTGGTAGGGGGTATGCGTCCTTTGGGCATGCTTTATTGAGATCTGTGAAGTCCGTGCACATTCGCCATTTGCCACTGGCTTTTTTAACCATGACAATTTTGGCTAACCATGTTGAATACCTGACCTCTCGGATGAAGCCAGCTTGTATTAGTTTGCTGGTTTCTTCTTTTACCGCCTTTGCTCTGTCACCACCAATTTTTCTCCTCTTTTGAGCTACCGGCTTGGCTCCTTTATAGACCGATAAGTGGTGACAATGAAATGCTGGATCAATGCCAGGCATATCCGAGGCTGTCCAAGCAAACAAATCTGCGTTATCTACTAGCATCTTCTGGAGAATGGCTTTCTCTTGTTCGTTCAAACCGATCCCTAAATACGCAACTTGTTCTGGCTTTGCTCCTAGTTGGAAGGATTGTTTGTTTTCATTGGGCTCGACTCGATACTCCTCGTCCACTCTAGGATCAAGTTCAATATCCAACTCTTCTTCAATCCGAGGGGATACAATATTGACATCTCGGGTATTCCCATGAAAGGGCTTAAGGCGTAAACTTGCGAAGTAGCATTCCCTGGCTATTTTTTGATCGGCATGGACGGTAACAATTTGGCCTCTTTCAGACGAAAATTTCATAGCCAAGTGCGGAGTGGAAACAATGGCCTTTAATTTGTTCAGGGATGGTCTACCGAGTAGTATATTATAAGATGTGTTCGCGTGTACTACAAGATAAGTGACTCTTATGCGTTTGCCCTCATGCTCTGATCCAAACGAGGTATACAAGTCAATACACCCCTTGGTCTCTACTCGTTCCCCGGAAAAACTGACCAATGGCTCATGATATTCTTTGAGTTCTTGTTTTGAGATGCCTAATTGCTTGAACGTATTCCAGTATAGGATATCGGCCGAGCTCCCTTGGTCAATTAGTGTTTTTTGAACAGTACAGTTAAGAATGTCTACACTAATTACCATGGGATCATCCTGTACCGGATCGACTCCCTGAAAGTCGTCGTCAGTGAACGTAATAGGCGGGATCCGGATTCTGCTGCCCAATGAAACATTATTAACAGAACAGACATGCCGAAGATGCCTCTTTCTAGCCAAATGGGTAGGTCCTCCACCAGCGAACCCTCCGGCTATGGTGTTAATGACCCTTTTCGGATACTTATCTTGTTCAAATCTTCTAGGTGGGAGCTCTCTGGACCTGCTCCTGTGCCGCTCAAATTTTTTGTCGTCGGATCTCTTTGATGAATCAGGGTGGCGGTCTCTTCCTTTGTTGGATTGCCTTATGGGATCTGTCTGTACAAAATTTTTCAGGTGTCCACCTTTAATCAATTCTTCAATTTTGTCTCTTAGTGCCGTACACTCCTCGGTAGTGTGCCCCCTGTTCTGATGGTATCGGCAAGATTTACTTTTATCTGCCCGAGGGGGAGTGTTAGCGCGTCTAGGCATTCTCAATATTTTTGTGGCCAACGCTTGCTCAAGTATTCTGGATTGATTAGAGTTGAGCGTCGTGTAGGAAGGATACTTCGGTCCTCGAGGTGGTCGCTCAAGTTCATTTCCTCTGTCGTTCCCCCGCCTTGCTTTAAAGGTCTCCCTTCTTTCTACATTTTTTGAGTTAGATCCTTGTTCCATCCGTACCTGGCTCCGGTATTCGGACAATTCTTCCATTTGCATATATTTCGCAGCCCGACTACTTAACTCATCTAGGTCGATCGGGGGTTTTTTGCAGAGGCTATTAACGAAGGGTCCTGGCTTCAGCGCTGTTGTTAGGTGGTGCATAGCCACTGCTGGTTCCAAGTTATGAATTGAAAGAGTCACTTTGTCAAAGCGTTCCATGAACGCTCTAAGTGATTTTCCTTTCTCTTGGCGAATGTTGACTAGGGCCAAGGATGTCAGAGGATGGGGCTGGCTTGTGGCGAACTGCAAGTTGAAATGTCTTGTGAGAGTTACGAATGAGTCGATGGAGAGGGGGGGAGTCGGGTGAACCAACTAAGCGCAGGTCCTCGAAGTGAAGTAGGAAAGATTCTGCACCATAAGGCATCGCTTTCTGTGTACAGACCGACCTGTGTTGTAAAGATGTCCACATGTTCTCCGGGTCGGATATGCCATCGTATTTGTCTATTGCCAACCCTCTCCAATTATCGGGCAGCTTAGCTTATAGAATGCGGTGAATGAACGGGCTCTGGTTCACAAGTTTGTCTCGGTCGTTTCTGGTTACCGACTGATATACGTGTCTTGATTTTTCTTGCAGCGTTGATGATTCTCCTTGATCTTGGACGATGGGAGTAGTTAGGGAGGGGACATGTGTCCTTATTTCTTCCCTTAGGCCGACATTTTCCCTTCTTAGGGCTGAGAGTTCCAGTGCATCTCTTTCGCGCTCCTTCTTCATCTCCACCATTTCTGCCCTTAGCTGCCTCAGTACAGCTAGAATGCTTTCTTCCGTTCCTCCCTGTATTACCACTTCAGGTACTGGTTCCTCTGGCGTGACGCTCTCCATTTGTTGCCTAGAAGTCCCTTCCTGCTGGCTTCTCGTCATTACCATGCTTAATCCTGAGTAATGAAGTTAATCGCGCCCCACGGTGGGCGCCAAAATGTTCCTCCCGGGAAACAACTGTCTTCAAACCTCTGATCAGGTGTCCTTCTGATGATTGGCGGATAGGGAGAATACCTGCAAAAGGCACTCCGATGATAAAGTCAGGATTCGGTTCTGAGTAATAAATGTTATTTAATGATGGGAAGTCAACCCCTTACCTGTATTTCTTACCTTCTTTTTATAGACATTCTATTGGGCTAATGGGCCTGAGTCAGCTTTTATACTGTGGCCCATAGTATTTTGACTATTATCTTTAATTGGATTATTTACCTTTTAATCCTGACGAGGGGTACCCAGTCTAGTATGCCGAGTAGGTATTCGGTTTCTTTTTCCTGAGGGTGGAACCGAGTTGATTCCTTTCCCAGTACAAAAAGTATGTTTAACTTTGAAAATTAATTATAGCCAGTGAGTTTGTCGTGCATTACACGTTACTGTCAACTTAAAAAGAATTTTTTAAATAAAGTAAAGTTATATTGCATGATTATTTTTAAATTTTATATTAAAAAACATTTTTATTAATAAAAAAATATTATATTAAATAGACTAAATTAAAAAAAAAAGAAATGGAATACAAAATATTCAAATTTTAAATTAAGATTGAATTGCAAAATAAATATTGAATATAAGAAAAGTCAAATAATATAACAAAAAAAATAACAAATCCTAAAAGTACTCTTATTTAAGATAATTCTTAAAAGCATTTTTATTTGAAAATGAGAACTCACATGAAGAACTTAAAATAATTTAAGAAATAATAATTTTAGATTATTTAAAAGCTTTAAAGTATCACAATAATCATTTTTAATATATATATATATATATATATATATATATATATAAGAGGTTTTCAAAGGCTGGAATAAATAAGCTCTTATTCATCTTCATTATACTTATCTTTATTCATTTCTAGGTTTGATAATACTTTATTATTGATTTTCAAATTTTACCCAAATCCCAACTAAACTTGCAAATTTGTTATATCTTTGCATCACTTAGTGCACAGAACTGTTAATGGTACCAACCAGTTGGTGGGATATCTGTAAATATAGATTTTAGTTAGAGCAAGATGAAACTTTAGCATCAACCTTAGTGATGATGATATCTTAATCTTATCACAAAAGAAGTTGCATCCATGAGATGAGGCAATCTTACCTAAAACCCAAGAGCAAACACAACGACCGTTTCTTAATCATACAACAAAATAACAATATTTCATTATGTTACCTTAACTTCCCCGTAAATCAACAGTTACATCAATTTCAAGTATACAAAAAAAATTAGACAGGAAAATGCAATATTATTATTCTCGTAGAACACAAAGTAAATTCCCTTCACTTTCCTTTTTCTTTTTCTTCTTTTTCTTTCATGTTTTTGAAAAACCCTTCTTTAAAGAATACCAATTTTCTAGCATCTTTTCAGAATTTTAAAATAAAATAAAGATATCAGTATCATTCGTTTAATAGTTTTACGTATATTTTAAATTTGTATGTTGTATAAACACGAGACTAGTTACTTCTACTAAATATATTTCTTTTTTAATACATAAAATAGTTTTTTAACCATTTAATGTTATGTGTACGTTAAAATATGGTATAAAATTATGATATTTAACTATTTTTTATTAATTTTAATGAATTATTTATAAATTTTTGTAAAAAAAAAATATTGTTTATACAGGTTTACTCTTACTTATCTTCTTAATAATTTTTTATTATTTTATAAATTATATATATATAATAATAAATTTCATTATATCCTTTTATGAATCTTTCTAATAATTATTGTTATATCTCATGAAATTTGTATTAAATGATAAAATATAAGTATTTATTATCTTCAAATATATATAATTTTGTTATTTCATAATAACTAAAACAATAATTATTCTAGAGGCGTTCACGGTTTAATTCAATTTTTACTCAAAAATTTATTAAAAATTATTTAAAAATTCAAACTAAACCAAATCATAAAATATAAGTTTAATTTGGATTAATTTGTTATTTTTATTTATTATTAATTATTTTATTTTCAAAATTTAATGTAGTATTATGAATTTTAATTTATTTTTAAATTTAGAATAAAAATAATTTAAAAATTGAAATGAGTTAATTAAAAAATGTGATTAAAAGTATAAAATTATAAAATAAATAATAAATTATTGATAGAAAAAAAAAGATATTCAATTAAAAAATAAGAATCTAAAATAAATAAAATGATTCATCTATATTTATATGTTAATATTAAATTAAATAAAAAAGTTAATTTTTATATAAAAGATAATAAAAATAATATAAATTTATTATAAATACAGTTAGATTGAATTCAATTTTAATAATTAAAAATTGAATCAAACTACAATATAAAACATAATTCTTTTAGTTTTTTATTTTTGTTACATTAATTTAATAGTGTAAAAATGGCTTAATCTAATTTTGAGTCCCCAAATTATTCTATTTAATAACTTTTTATATAAATGCTAAATTTTATTAATTAATTATTAAAGTAAAAATCCTTCTTAACTAAATTAATTTAAAATAAAATTATATAAATAAAAAATTAGTAAATAATTTATCAAATAATTTTATTTTAATATTAAATATAAATAAATATATTATTTTATAATAAAAGTAATAAAATATAATATTTATAAAAAATATTAAACGGAGTAAATGAAGCAATTTGATGCCATCTCTTAATCTCTCTCTCTCTCTCTCTCTATATATATACATATATATATATATATAACGGAGACGGTGGTTGGATGGATGATCCTTCCAAGTTCGAACCTTTCTTGCTGTGGGGAGAAATGGAGAGTGACTTGCATCAAAGATGGGAAGGCAGGGTTTCAGCAAATCTGAGAAACGCCACAAAAGAACAAGCGTGGCCACTTGTGAAGGACTTCTTCAATCTCCACAAACGCTTCCCTACACTCGCCACGTGCTACGGGATCCACGGATCAAACGGTGAACCTGGCTGCATACGATACTGTGCCGGCTCCTCCATCGCATCCAACGGCTCTGGAAGCGTTAGCTGGTCAAAGGAGAGACTCGTAGCCGTTGATGATTTTGACTTGATACTAAAGTATGAGATCGTGGATAGCAACATTGGGTTTAAGTCGTACGAGTCAACGATCAAGGTCCTCAGCACCGATGACTCTGATGGATGCATGTTGGAATGGTCTTTTGCCGTTGACCCTGTTGAAGGGTGGGTGTTTGAGGATCTCGTGGGGAAGTACCATGTGGGCCTTCAATTTATGGCCCAGAAAATGGAGGAAGAAATTGCAAGTCCACTGGGTGAAATTATGTGTTGAAAAAAACAAGCGAGTGGAATTATGTTAAAGGAAGTTGCTTTCATTTTTTATTTTTTTTTTTAGTTTGTTGTTGTGTTATTTATGGGTTTTGAGGGAATATATAATAATAATTATTTATTAAGCATTATAATATTGTTTAGTTGTTTGGGAATTTAATTTTCATATTAAATTCTATTAATCGAGATTATAGATATGCAATCAAGCCTCTGGTTTTCCTAACCGGTTTTCCTAACCGAATTCAATTAAGAATTATTCTGAACAAGGTTCTGTTCCAATTGGATCTAGATCTATCAATTCTTAAGCATTGATAGTTAAAAATGTAAAAATCAGAATCAAGAAGCGAGGTAGAATTCAAATCGATATTCAAGCACAAGATCTAATGTGAAGAATTCTTTAGGTTGAATCCTAGCCTTCCATCTTCATTCTTGGCCTATTTTACAGAATCTTGGCCCAACTACTGTAGTAACGTTACAGCACAATTCTCAAATAGAGCATGACTGTATCAAGTTTCGAGGCCCGCATCAAAGTTGCAAAGCTCTCTGTTAACTTTCTAACAAGCCGAAGATCACTCCAATCCGATATCTATAGATCACAATATAGCCTGCAAATGACAGAAAGGTCAAGAAAAATGTGAAGTCTAAATATTAGAGTAAAATTCACGCAATTTATCAATTAAGCCCAACGTCATTAAATTAATTTATTTCAGCAATTTCAGTGTAAAAACAATGTCAACAAGACAAAAATAACACTAATTAATTGCACAAATTATTACTCTATCAATATTCTAAGGTTAAGCACATAGAAATTAAGCATCATTTCACCAAAGATTATGTTCAAAAAGAGGATATTCAATATTTTGTTCATTGATATCGACAACTAATGGGAAAACATATCCACCACAAGCCACGGTTCAAAACTGTCCATACAAAACAATTGAGGAATAGAGGGTGATGTAAACAATACGATTTAAGCAGAGTAGATTAATCGAAAGAGTGCTTTGAGTACTATTTGTAAAAAAAAGTACCACTTAAGCTTAACCTCTCTTTGGTTCTATGGACAGAAAATGAGGGAAAGAAAATTTTGAAATTTGAATTGAAGGAAAATTGAGAGGAAAGAAAATTTAGCTTTTGTTTTTCTAAAAGACAACTTTCTCTCCTCTCCATTGTCTATTCAATCAAATAAAAAGAAAGGACATCGTTATCCTTACCTATTTACCATTAATATATTCAAGCAGGTGCCGATCAAGCTCAAAATGTCGAGAGAGAAGCCCCTGCAATCCACAATCCACATGGTATGGTGAAACTCGAGGTCAGAGATGTGACTAATTGAACAATGCTCTAGTGTGCTTGAATAACGATGATCACAAGGCACTGGGAAGGAAATACAAAGTCCCTACAATGCCTGAACATTCTACCCAAAACAGAAGGACAAAAATTCAAATCAACCCACCCCATGCACAAATGATAGGAAGAGTAAGGAACTAAGGATAATGTTTTAAAATCAAAGGATACTTTGACCAGTTGGCCTGATTCAAATCAATATTCAAAATAGGAACTTAAACACAATCCTACATCCAACAGACACCTTTGTAATGGTAGGGTGAAAAAATGTTGCTTCAAAATCCAACTCAGGAAAGCGGGCAACTTCAGCTGCATTCTCAAATAAGATAAATGTTGGAAGCTGGGCCATGCTTCCTGACAATCAGAAGGCATCATATAAATTGCATATTTGCAATAAAAAACAAAACTAAAGAAACAAGAACAGTATAACATAGAAATTAAGTACTTTTAGAAGGATAAAAGCAAAACCAATTTCAAAAGGCTATCAATTAATATCCATACCACTAAGAGATATTCCAAATTTTTCAGCAGCATTGGGAAAGAGACCAAGATCCACTATTCCAAATGATAAATTTTTGTTTGAATATCTGCCAGAGACATGAATGAACCAAATTGTCAAAAGCTGCCAAATCCTACACCTGCTATGCATAAAGAGAAGTTTCCCTAATATAATTTCTCGGTATTTGGCAGGTTCTAATACAATACTAGAATTTAGAAAAGATTGGATCTAACTCAATTCTAAGTTCTAACTCAAACAAGGAGGAATGCCCAAAAGTCATTATAGTTGGTGCTTTGGCCATGTACCTAGCTTATGTGGTATTTTAACACTAGTTCACAAGGTTTTAGCTTTTCACAAGCAAAGCAATGTTAAGAAAAACAGAGAGATTGATGATAGAATCTCTAAATCTCACAAATGTTCTAGTCTGTTTAGTTTGCGTATTTCTTATTTTCATTTTTTATTACAGAGAAAACAAATTTGAAAACTTGTTGGAAAGTTTGTATTGTAATAAAAAAAACATACATTTCCACAATTTAAAGAAGAAAATTGCTTGCACTCAAAAAAAGGTTTCCTCAAACCAAAAGGACTCTTAATGTTTGGACCACTTCGAAACCTAGTTGATTAAAGGCACCAAAGCTACTCATCTAGTAAGAAAATACAACTTGAATTTGTGCAGAGAACAAAAATGTTCACTAATTTGTCCTTTATTTAAGTGAAGAAGGTGGGGGGAGTTCGAGAGAAAAGTTAGAGAAACACACGTAATTGAGAGTTGAGGAAACAATTGGCTTGAGCGAATGCAAGCAGATGAATATGAAGCACAGAATTCCACCTGCCAACTCACAGAAAGAAAGAAGTACGGATAAAAGTAAGGGAAAGAGAAGGAGAACCAAATAATGACTATTGACTACACTCCAACTCCATAGACTTCTGATATTACTTTCCACTCTTTTTCATGAATAATGGCGCGATAGTTGCATGCATTATACATTTAAACAGAAGTAAATGCATTATATAGCTATTGAACAACACCCAACAACATGTATTACTAGTGACCATTAAATTACAAAAGGGGAAAAAACAGAAGTAAATTCTTCTCACCTACAAATTTTACTCCCACCAATTCCCCCAAACAATGCCTAAAAATAGCAGAGAGAATTGACAAAAATTATTAGTAGATTATATATAGCTATTCATTACTCTGTTTCCCTGAGGTTACCACCCTTGTGATTCACTGAACTAACACAATACAGGTTTTTGAAAGTGAAAGATGCAGAAAGGAATTCCATTTAACTGATAGTACACACCAGGAACAATCGTGCAGTGTTCCCCTCAGTCAGCACACTTTCCAACTGCAATGGTGTTAACTTACTTGAGGTACCTGAGAGAAATAATTAAATAGAAACAGAAATTTATCAGATGACCTCAGATTATAAAACAATATTTTTGTAGCTCTTATGATGCTTTCATATATGAAGAAGCTTAATATAACAAGATCATACAGGCAAATCAACCAAAATCTAACTAGCTGTACCTAGTCCTTGGAATGGAGGTTGTTGTGTTAACATATGTATCACTGCAACGCAGAAAACAATAATAAATTTGCATATATTAACTGGAGGGGTAGAATGACAGTCTGCAATTAACCTTTAGCAGATATCAAATACACACCTTGGACTTATTACCCAAATGAAACCCAAGCACAATAAAATTTACATCATTAAAATAGACATTTCTTAGATGATAAAAATGATGAAAAATGTCCAAGATGTTATTTTTTAAATAAATCAAAAAAATAGTTTCCTGATTGACGGTGCATACATGATAGTTGAAACTTCTACCGCAGGAAAATGAAACATGGTGTGAGTAAAATTGCAACAGTGCTTAACAAGCACATGATAAGATGAAACTACGCACCTAAAAACATAAGAATATACCAAACGGCTAAGCGGCGATCCATTGTAAACGCTAGGGCAAAAAGACAAATCTGAAAATATTAAAATAAGGCAGAAGGTTTGAGAACTGCCACAGAAACACAGAAAGGAAAGAAGCCACAGGTAGGTGCAGCAAGAAAGGGATTTAACACACGAAACATACCCATTACTTGTTTCTCAACCGAAACTGTGCTATTGCTATTAAACGTGGAGCACGAAAATCATCATAATGCATGCTCAATAATTCAATAGACATATAATTAAAATAAATATGTCATATCATGGTGTATCTCAAATTCAAGTTCAAATTATTAAAAAAGAAAAATCAGAAGTAAGAAGGCTATCTTACTATTAATAAAGAAGGGGCAAGGGGAAAGTGATTTATGTATCAAAGAAGGAAGCTATAAAAGTTTTGCAAATGCATCAATGGCGATCACCTTGGCAAGGAAAAGTGCATCAGCTATAAAGGTTTCCCAGGTTTCTTCTTTTACTCCCTGTAACATGTAAAAATAATAGAATTGAATAGGATACATGTCCAAGGTTGAATGAAGCAGTATCTGAAACAGTTGACGGACCATATCCATAGTGACTTACATATGCAAGTAAAAGTAAACCTGAATCTCACTACCACGACATAACTAGACGTTTTTAGTTCAAAAATGTAGAAAGGTTCCTTTTTGGCTTCACTTTGCACCATTCACATTTAATGGGCAAAATCCCTTCCATTTGGCATACTGTTAACGGAAAAGTCGGCAGTCACATTAATTTCAACTATCTTTTCCACTTACATCTGGATTGTTTCACTTAACTCATTGCATTTTGGAGGTTAAGATGATGATTAATGTAACTCCGCACTAGCCACATGGCATTTCCACTTGACAGAAGCTGTTTCCCGCAAAAAATAGAAAATTCAAATCTACTAAATCAATTGCTTACTTTCCAAACCGTAAGGCACATAAATACACTAGACCATGTTTTTCTTTTCTCTTTCGCGTGTTTTTATTTAAAAGAATGAAAAATAAAAATGCAATGGTATATGCAACGCATACATAAAGCATGCGACCAATCCAGAGTTAACGAAAACCATTTCCACTATCATTAATCTAATAAAATTTTCGGCAGATTTAAATGCCGATATGGAATGAAATATCGCATTAAATCATATGCGAATATCAAAATCTACAACAAATTCGATCTGATTTCAACACCTACCTTGATGGCAACCAACACGGCGAACACTAGCAGCGTTTGTATTTCCTGCGAAAGAGGGAAAACGTAAAGTAAGCAATCTGCAAAGAGAGATGAGAGAGAGGGAGAGAGAGAGAGTTACGCGACGAAGGAGATGGTAAGCCAGTTGAGGCGCTAAGACTTGGGTTGCGGAGCTGCGAATGACGAAATAGGAGAAGAACGTCAAGAAATGGAAGAGGTAATAAGGTTCTGAAACCATTTGATTCAGCCATTGCAACACCGGAACAGGAGCACTGTTAATCTCCTTTCCCATTTGGATCGTTTCTAAACTCGTTCCCTCAGATCTGAATTTTCCTCTTCCCTGCTTTCGTTCGATACATACAACTTACACACCCATGCTATATTCTGGTACTCCTTTCCGTGCCATGGTTGGTTTGGCTGGCTTGGTTGCTAACTACCACTTCTCGTTCAAGTTCAGTCTTATAGCTTTTGGGCTACCACGACACATAAAAAGGTGGTTTTTTATGGGCCTGCGTTTCTTGTGGATTAGCCCAATGAATGTTGTCTGGGCTTCAGAGCTTCTGTTTGTATAATTTTTGCACCTCCCTCTTTTTTTTTTTCTTTTACACACCTCCTTTAAAGTTTTTGTAAAAATTATTTAAATTTCGCACCTCCTGAACTAATATCAAATCAAATGCATTTCACATTTTAGATTCCGGAAAGGTAACAATGAGATTGGATAATAAACATATCACAACTTGTTCTGAAAATTTAATTCTTCTGAAAATCTTTAATATAATTATTGGAATTTATTTTTAAAAAATATTTATCTCTGTAGTTAAAAAAATTGCATAAACCTTCAAAAAGCCTTTTATGATTTGGCATGCTACAAAGAAAAACGCATACATATTCTTAAGAATGAGACTAGGAGCTTAAATGAGAAGAGGGTCGATAATTTTCATCTAATAATTAACAAAATTGTAATGGAGGTGTATCATAATTTATTTATATTAATTAGTGAAAGAAAAAATATATAAAATATTTAATAAAAGTAATGAATAAAATGTATAAAATAAAATAAATGTTTTTATTGTTTTTATTTAACTATTTTATATAATTTTTTATTATTTTTACAAATCAGTTATATTATATATCACATTTTATTATATTTATGTTAATTACTTGATAAAAATTTAGACTTGGAGGCTTAATTCAAACATTTGAGAAAAATATGAAGACTAAATGCAAGAAATTTAAACCAAAAAACTAAAATTATACATAAATTAAAATATGGAAAAATATATTATTGAGTAATTTTTTAAAATAATTGAAAATAAAAAAACATCTTTTTTAATACGCAGTCCATAGTTAAATTAACTATAATAAATATTTAATTTTTTAATTTATAAATAATAAAACAACAAATCATGTCAATTTATAAAATAAACAAATTTATTTCTGGATATACTTACGTGTCAAAGTAAGTACTCTTTCTTAAAAACATAAAATTCTTTAAATGTCATAACAACATGACTATACATAGATAATCAATATATACTTTTACAATAAAAAAAATGTTAGAAATATATTCTCTAACACATTTGTTCTCACGCACTCTTTTTTATTATTGACTAATATCTAATTTTTAAATTAATATATCTCTTTCATACTATTGTAGTTTTAAATAAATTTTAACTAATAATAAATAGTATGTTAGTGTGTTAATAGCATTCTTCTTACAATAAAAAAAATTTATTGTAATAAAAATATATATCAAATCAAAAAGTACGCATGTAAAGATTATCTAATACATATAACTAAACTTCAAAAAAAAGTTGGTCTTTAGAAAACTAATGAAAAGAAATAAAGTCTATGGTTGGAAAAAAAATATTATGACATACAAGATAAACTATAAAAAAGAAAGTTATATGAAGAAATTTACGTAATGAATAACAATGTAAGTGATAACAATAATGATAGTAGAGAGTTATAAGAAACATAGCATGAACATAATACGAAGAAGTAAGAACGCGTTGAAGAAAGACACAATTTTGTTAAGATTTAGTTTTAGAGATTGGTTAGCTAACAATTAATATCTAAAAATAAATCTAGAGAGAAGTTATATGTGGAAATGTTCTTCTCCATTTTATAAAGCAATTTCATGCATATCACTATTTAAAGTACATACTTTAAAAATTAATTATATCTTAATTACTCTTCAAACGTAGTTTAGATGGTTTTATACTAACTACTCTTCAAATGAGTTTTAGAGATAAATTCTCTTGTTAGTTATTTTTCAAGTGACTTTATCAAATCAATTATTTATTAATCACTTTGTAAGTTAGAGTTTAAGATGTAATTTAGTGTAATGTGTATGAAGATTAATTTAAAATTATTTGAGAAGATTAAAATATTGAAATAACTATTTACTTCCAATATTTGATATTGTATAAGTAGAAACATTTTTATAAAGTTGAGAATGTGAATATCATAATTAAAATCAATAAATTACTTCCTAGTTCATTCGTCATTGAACAAGGGTATATATTAGAATTATTCTTTTTTTACAATAACATGAAATGGGTTGGACATAAATATTTTTATTTTTATTTGATTTAATTTTGGTAGAATTATTTTTTAAATTATACTTCAATCTAATTAAGACCCTATTTTAAAATATATCAATCTTAACATTTAATCATATACTTAAAAAGTATAAAATTAAAGTTAAAATATATTTTAAATAAAATAATATAAATATGAAATCATAAAATACATATTCAACTAACTTAAAATAAGATCAACTATAACTCAAATTTAATATTATAATACATAAGATCTAAATTTTAAAATTAAAATAAACATTGTATCATAACATGTCACCAAGTGGCCTTAAGAATTTAAGGGAGAGTGAATTGAATTCTAACATTTCATTTTATTTTTAACAAAAATCTCTTTTATCAAAGAAGAAAGATTTATACATATAAACAAGATAATGAATAAAACTCACAACAAAATAAAGAGTCAAGAACAGATAAATGCAAATATAAATTTATCTTGGCTTAGTTACTCTAGTAACTCATGTTTAATTATAAATAATATCAAAAAAATTTATTATTCACCAATTTTTTAAGATGTTTAAAAACTTTTTACAATTCTTTGACCACTTACGCTTTTGAGAATTCTCACTTTAAAACAAAAGAGATGTCTCACATTCTTACAAATTCTCAATATAAAAGAACAATAAAAAAAATATCACTATTTATTTAAAATAAACATTTCAACTTGAAATACTATAAAATTTTTAATAGATAAAGCTTTTTGACCACAAAATTTGATGGAATAATCAAAGGAAAAAGAAATGGTTAAGTGCAATTGATTTTTTTTATTTTAAAATTTATTATTCAATAAATATTTATAAGGTGTTTGAAATTTTATCCCACAATATATGATTTTTCAATATATATATATATATATAATTATTTTGTGTATTCAACTAGACTTAATTGATTACAAGATCCAATAATTGATTACACTGTATAAAAAACACTTTTGTAATAAAAATAAAAAAAAAAAAAAAAAAACTTTACTTCATTACGAAGTTAATTTTAGTGAGTCATGCTCATTCTTAATCGATTACATAACAAATACAATTGATTAGCAAAGTATTAGCTTCTAAGTTATGCCAAAAAATAATATTATAGTTGAAGCAGTTTTAAAACAAAACTTATTAACCATACCTGACTATTTTTTAGAGATTTAATTAATATTATTTTAAAAATAATTTTGAATCTTAATCAATGTAATAATATTTTTTAAATAAAGAAAAACCTAAATCTTAAATATCTAATCATATAATTGAATTTTTCCTCCTCAAATAGTTTTGCATTAAAGTTATTGCAATAGTTGATATTAAATTTCACATTTTCAAAACTCTGCAGCATAACATGTTGGTGAAAATGTTTGAATTTTGTACCCTCAAAATTAAGTAAGATACATGTACATGTATAAGAAAAATATTTCATTAGAGTGAAGGCACGCCTAAAGAAGTATAAAGTAACTAACAAATTTAACTAAAGTTCTACTTTAAATTTATTTTTTGATATTAGGACATTGATTAAAAAATTACAAAATAATTTTTTAATTTAATTTGTGTTTATAACATATTAAAAATTATGATAGAAGTATATTATATGATGCCATATTCATTGAATTATCTATGTAATATTGTAATTCCTAGGGGCTGAAGGCGTCATTTCAGTTGCAGAAACTTGGAACGGGTTCATGTTATTATTTACTTTTAATTTTTGATTTTATAAGTTTTATCTTGCCTTCGTTCCATATTTTATAAAATATACCTTTGAAAACATTAGATTTCACTGAAAAATAAATAAATTGTAATTAATGTCCAATTCTTAGCAATTATATATTTTTCGATACACTTATTATAAATAATTTTGAATGTTATATCATTCACAAAATATATTTTTATACCAGTTATTATCATCTTTTTATTTTTTATTACATTAATTACCTATTTTGATTACCACTTTTTTGTTCTCTCGTGAATTTAACTTTCACTGAAGTTCTTTAACATTTATCGTTACAACATTTTGAAATTGCCGAGAAAACTATTAACTTTTAAAAAAAGAAAAACATTACATCTTGTGATGATAAGTGTAATTTTTACGGTTGCAATAACTTATATTAATGCAACAATAATTGTTATTGTATTTTTAATATTATACAATTAAAATTATTGTTATCATTAAAAAAAGTTTTCATAATAATAATAATAATTACTTTTTATTAACAATGTATACCGTTGACATATTGAATATATTATACTAATTAAAGTTAATATTATAAATTATTTTTCTAAACATATTTTGTAGCCATATTTTAATTTTTCTTAACAATATAAGTGACAGTAAAAAATTATCATTTTATAACAATTTAAATAATTGGGATAAATATTTAATTTTATATAATTTTCTATTAATTTTTATTGTATATAAAATTATTTATGCATATTTAGTTTTATAAGATATTATTTATTTTTATTAATTATGTCCACAATGTAAAATAAATGAGTAATCATTTATAAAAAATATATATAATAGAAAATGAGACAACAATTTTAATAAAAATAATTATAATTTTGCAATTCTTTAGTCAAACGCTTAAAGTGACAAATTAAAATGAACAAAAGGAATATTTATCAATGAATCAAACGAATAAGTTTCTCTCCATCATTTTTTTTTTCAAATAAATTCATTGGTCAATGTGTATTGAAAAATAACTTTTTAAGCAATAATATCAAGAGTAATTTAGGAAACGAAATTTAGTGACTACTAAAAACATATCTTTTGTTATTAATTATTTTTTAATGTATATAAAGTCACATGATAAATATATATATATATATATATATTTATCATAAATTATAAAATCAAATATATTAATAATGATAAATAATTTTTTAATGTGTACTAGAGAAAATAGAATAAAAAATTAATATAAATAATTATTTTTTATTAAAAAATTATATCAACTGCTATCATATGCAAGATTATGCAGAAGGACCAATACTTAATTTTATATATAAGCCAACGAAAATTATAACGAATATTAAAAAAAATATCTTTTACTAGAAATTAATTGTATTTACATTTCACGTATTATGGGTTTGACATGATTAAGAGGCTAGTTATGCAAGTATTACACATGTTATAGATATAGTCTGTGTGATATCTTGTAAGTCATTCTTATGCAAGAAACTATGTCGGTGAAAGAAAAGAAAGGATAAAAAAACCAAGAATATATTAAATTATGTAACCAATGTGAAATTAATATAACAGAGCAGAAACAGATTAAGCAGGGAAATTTAGAGTTTTGAGTAATTAATTAAACTTTGGATTCGAGACTAGCAAAAAAAGGCCTAGAAAATAACGAGCTGAAGAAACATTAGAGTCATCATCGACCTTGACCAAAAGAAAAGAAAGTCGTAATGGGAGCAGTCTACATAAACTCAAAATTTATGAGTCAGGGAAAGGAAAATCCCTAACAAAATTAGAATTACGAAGAAACAAAAAGAAGAGAAAGAATGACGATCAAAACTCTCTAATCAACATATAACAACTCCGCTACAAATTAAATTATCCGAGCCTCCACCGTAGCTGTCCTACACTACCATCTACTAGATCAGCTGCCTGAAATCGGGCCCCACGTGTTGGTGGATCAAGTAATCCTCACCGTTGGATACGTCAAACATCATGTTCTGATGATGGTGTGGTAGGAACTGCTGTGGCTGGTGCTGCTGGGCCCGCACCATCTCCTTCTGCCTTCGCAGCTCCAGCACCTTGCGATGCGAGTTCGAGTGCTTTGTCAGCACGAACGTTGGGCTTGCTGCGGGCCTGTACTCGGGCACCAACCGCCCCGACTTGTACCTCACGCCGCAAGCGTTGCAGAGGGTCTTCGGGCCCATGGGCCCGGTCCGCCACTGTGGAGTCTTGTCCGTAGCGCAATGCAAACACTTGCGCCCGTCTCCGCCACTGCCGTCGCCGCTGTCCTTCTTCCTCGGAGTGGCCTTTGCGTGCTTTTTGGTGGTGACGGGAACGGGTGGAGCGGGGGTTGGAACGACGACGTCGGGCTCCGAAGACGATGACGTTGGGGAGAGGACGAGAAGGCGTGAGGTCCAGTTGCATGGGGGCCCGCGGGACCTCTTGCTGCGCGCCTTGGCTGGAACCGACACTTCTGGGTTGAATATTGGGCTGTTTCGGTTGGGCTCGGAATGGAACTCACGGGCCTCTGATACGTCGTCGTTTCCCGCCTTGATTCCTGATATCCGCTGCAACTTCTGCAGGTCCTCGCTTGAAAAGGATTCCTCCACAAAATTCGAAAGCCATTCCAGCTCCGCTAAATCATCATACTGCGTTCAAATTTCAACTATAATTAGTTCTCTAATATTCCACCCTAAGATATTAATGAACAACATTAATATAATTTTTCAAATGGGTAAAGGTCACAAAATGAAAAATATAATAATGAATAATATTTTTTTAAAAGTTTAATATTTGACGTTATTAATATATTAAAATTTCATTACATGTAAATTTTTATTACGTCTCTTTGAGTATACATGAAAATTAAATAAATTATATATTATACATTTATTATCGTATGCACATTTGTTTCACTGTTTCAGCTTTATTTTATCTTAAGGTAATGCATTCATGCGAAGTGGTTAACTAAAGCATTGATTCTGTTCGTTGGCTAGCCAATAAAATTTATTACCGAGAAATTTCGTAATAATTAAGGGAAATATTACAAGAAAAAGTAGTCTTTGGAACGTGAAATGTGCACAATTCTGTTGTGATAAATGTTTATGTGAATTAGCAATTTTAAGGGGGGAAAACAGGGTCAAAAGGTGTTCATGTAGAGGGAGGCTCTGCTCGTTAAGTTACTCATGGATTGTGAATATGTTTTTATTGATCATTGATACTTGTGGAGGAGTAATACCTAATGTACAAGATAAAGAGAAAAGTAATATCTATGACATACAAATAATGTAGGATGCTAAATAGGTTGAAACTGTTTAGATGAGTATAAATCATAATTTTATATAATAAAATTATCATTGCTTTTATATACTGATTAATATAATATACCGGAACGCATAGGTCACCGGAGAAATGCTCGTCGGAGAGATTCCGGCAACCGACGTCGGCAAGGGTGTTGGGGTCGGAGCCGGAGAAGGAGGAGGAATTGCAGCTTTCAACGGCGGTGAAGGTGGAAGAATCGGTGGAGTTTCCGGGGACAGAGTCGTGGAAGGTGGCGTCGCTAATGATAGCGTCGTCGTTGGAGAAATCTAGGAGGTCCTCAACGATGAATTGGTCGGCGTTATTGGTCTTGTTGTCGCAGGGGAATTGCGAGGAAAAGGTGCTTTGGAAAAACTGGGGTCCTTCCATCTCTGAGCGAATATTAAAAGAAAAAAAGAAGGACAAAGGGTTATTATTATTTTTGTACGTGTTTTTGTTTGTGTATGGAAGAAGAAGCTAAAATTTGAAGGTTGTAGGTTAGGAGGGAGAATTGTGATGACGACGTAACAGGAGCAGTGAAGAAAATTAGTGTGAGAAAGTATAGGGAGTTTGAGGCATAAAGTGAGAGAAGTTGTGGTTTTGAGTGGAGACTGGAGAGAGAGAAAAGGAGAACAGTGTTTATTTGCGTTTGAATGGGACAAGCGAATGCCTATATTGGAGGACTCTTTTTGTTCTCCTTTTCCATTTTTTTTAAAGAAGGAGAAAAAAGTCTCCTGCCGCAAAAATTATAAGTTAAATAAGACCCTTTAATATTAATAAAGACCCTTTAATTGTGTTCAAAGAAACCCCTCCAATTTACGTTTCAAGTTACTTTCATGCCCTTTTTCTTTTCCGAACCCCATTATTCATTCTTCAAATATTCTCTCCTAAAGTGGGTTTCTCCCAAGACCTGCCATTGAAATTATATTAATAATTTTTATAGGGTATTTAAATATACATAATAATTGTTAAAAATATCAATATACTGAATCATTATTTTTTATAAAAATACTTTCATTATAATTTTTAGTATATGCTTTTCTTGAAACAACATAACTTTAGAGTTCCCTATATTTTATGTTAAAATTTCAAATTTGGGTATTTCCGAACTCATAGTTGTATATAATTTATGTTCCATGAAATATTTAGTGATTATGGAGTTGAATTATTTTGGCTATATACCTAAGATACCCACGTCTAGCACTATAGCTTAAGGTAGAAGCATGTTATAACATAATGTGAGGGCACACGTGGAATGTGATGATTTAACATTACTAGGAAAATGAAATGATGAGTGATTGTACGCACGCAACGCAATCATTTTCTGGTTAATTGCTCAACACCTCAAAGTGACCAAAGCTTGGTCACGACAAAAGATACAAAGGGTTAAAAGGGTAAACTCATTTTCATCTAAAAATCAATTGGATAGTAAATGCATAAATTAAATAAGGTGAATTCACCCCTTAGGAAGCGATCAAACAGGTTCAAAGGCCGATTTCATTGCTTTAATATTACTAAATTTTGCCTTTGTTTTATATGGCTATGATCAATGTTTTATATTGTTGGGTCTTTCTATAACACTAATACAGTAATTTTAGCATATGTTAGTTGATTGTTAGAGTAATAAAGCGATGATTTGAAATGACTAATGAGTGGTTAATTAGTTAAAGGGTTTAATATTGAATATTGGGGGGAGAAAAGCAATAGGCATACAGCTAAAAGAGGAAGGGTATTCATATTGCCTTACGATTCGGTTCTCACATTTAACATTGCGTTGACAGCTAAGATTTTATGAACGGGTCAGCTGTTAAAATACTTTGACCTAGCGTTCACATTTTAAGGACTCATGTTAAACTAAAATAGCTAACACATGTAAAGACAAAACACACATTACCATAAACATCAATAAAAGTAAAACACACACTTGCAAGCACGTTTAAAAGGTTCAAAACACAATAATTTCACTCATGCATCCTATTTCTCTTCCAAACTTATTTTTTTTAAAAATTAATTTATTAATATAAAAATGTTATATATTATAAATTTGTGCTTTATTTAAAAATATTTATACTATTAATTAATATTTTATATATTAAATGAATAAATATGTCTACTTGAAAAGGAAAAAATAACTATTTTAACAACACAAAATTTAAAATAAATAAGGATATAGTTTTTTTAACAGTTATATATATTTGAAAATATTTTTTTTTATTTTTATAATTTGAAAATTATTAATAATTATTTCCTATTTATTGAAAGTAAAATCATTTTACATTCATAATGTAATAATTTTTTTTATAAAATTTTAAAAATATATGATTATTTTTAAATAAATTAACTAATTGATAAATAATTATTAATTATTAAGTATAAGCGTCAAAGTAATCCATGTGTTAGACAAATTGACCTAAAATTTAGAAGATAGATAAGGCAATTTTTAGTATTAAAAAGGCAAATACATAGAAATTCAATTCTAGTCACTTTTGTTTATTAATTTTTTTTGTATTATTTGTAATTTTGTACAATAAAATTCAAAAAATATATTTTTTTAATTTACATTTTACATAATATGTCTTATTGCTACTGTACATGCTCAAATAGAAGTTCATAAAAAAAATCAACAATTTATCATAGTTTTCGTGCAAATAATATTTAATATACTCATTAAAATAATTGATTAGATAAAAACATCTTATAATATATATATATATATATATATATATATGTAATATTTGTGTGTGTGAAATATATGAAAAATATCTTTTTTTATTATATTTATATAGTTATTCAATTTTGATAAAATTTTAAATAATTAAAGTAATAAGTAATCATAATTCAATAGTTGATGAAATTTTGTTTTTCATATTAAAATATTGTTAGTATAGGAATATATTATATAACTTATACTGGTGTAATATTTGATTTTATGTATCTACAATATATACATTTAAGAGTTTATGTTGTGAAAAGTTTGACAGGTATTAACATCTCATGAAAAGTTTATCTAAACTCTTTTTTATCTCTTAATATTTTTATAAATTTTATTATTTAAATTTTAAATTATAAAAAAATTATTATTATTATCTAACAAAGTTATTTATTATTTTTTATATTGACATATTATTTTGGCATACTGTATTAGAATTTACTCTAGAAAATTTTAGAAGAAAAGAAATTTATGAACGTTTAAATAAATAAATAAAACTTTCCACCAAATAGTCTTTTCAAAATTTAAATTTAGTTTTTTGTATTCTATAACTTTGAAATTCTTTGGCCTTCAATTATAAATTATGCATTTGAATAGAAGAAAGTTAACAATGAAAGTCAAGTATCATTTATGATTTGTTTTCTCATGTCTTCATATTTGATTCTTTCTTTTTAGGTCTATTGCTCTTTCTTTCTACGTTTACGAATCTTATAAATAAAGAAAATGTTAACCAATGATAGTAAAGTGTAATTTATATTTATTTTCTTATTTATTTATATTTGATTTACCTTTGAATAGAAGGAAAGTTTGACAAAACAAACTCAGGTATCATCTTAATTTTTTTTTTCTTATACCTTTATGTATGGTTTAAATTTCTTTTTCCTCTTTCATTTTTTATTACTTTCTTTTTCTTTTATACGATTTATAAAATATTGTAGTTTTTTTTATATGTAGATTGCTTACACACCATTGTTATGCATTTTTCTATTATTTAGCAAAAATAAACTCAATTATCATCTTCGCTTTGGTTCACCCTTCTTTTTTTTCATTATTCATTACTTTGTTTTTGTTTTATACAATACTTATGGAGTATTTTTTTTTTTTAATATTTTAATTGCTTACACACCTTTATTATGTATTTTTCTATTGTTTGACAGTAAATGTTAAACAACAAACTCAATATGATCTTTCTTATGCATTTTTATTTTTAGATTCTTATTTTTTTAATATTTTGATTGTTTACACATCTCAATATGTTTTTGTTTCTGTCTATGTTCTTCACTTTTTGTTTGTTCGTTAGTATGTTATTATAAAAGAAATTATTTTTATTATTGAGTAGTGTAAATTTAAATTCAATATTAACCATTACTTTTTTACATCTTTGTTTTTATGAGAGTATTTTACAATGAATGCTCTTTTCAACGTTTTTCACCTTCACATATTGTTAAGGATCATTCTCATGCATCTAAACTGCTAAATGAAATTATAAGATTTGTGTATTTATCGAGTTTCACAAAATGTTGCAAATATAAAATTAATTATTTGCTTTGTTATAGTATATATTTTATATATTAATATCCAAATTGATTAATATACATATGTTTAAAATTTATTTCAAAATAATATCAAAGGTTGATGTGAAGGAAATGATGAGTGAAAATTAATAGACCCTATTGGTAATATTTTAATTATAACAAATAAAAGATTTGATAAAAAAAAAATAGTACTTAACAAATAACAAAATAAATTTTAAAAATTTTACCATTTATTAGATGGTCTATATCATGCGTATTTAAATATATTGGTGATTTTAAATTTTATATTATAATTTTTAATTATTTTTGTAAACAAATATGTTATGACTAATTACATATAATATGTATCACTCATGAAGTTAAAATAAAAGCTTAAACCTTTGATTCGTAGAACTTCTTAATTATATTAACTCATTATAAAACTATTAAAAGGCAACCGATATATTTTTATCTTTGCTTTTTATATTTGTATTTTTGTTTAATTTTTTTTCATTATTGTATCATATATTAAATTTATTTTATTTATAATATTAAAAAATCATATTTCAATTAAGAAATAGTTGTTATATTTATATTATTAACACAAAATTTTTTTTACACTATGAGAAAATAAATAGTTATGTCTATCATTATAAAATAAATATAATAAATAATTATTATAAATAATTATTATTATAAAATTATACTGTCATTTAATAAAATATCATATCTTATATTTAACATTAATTAAATACTTTTTTAATTTTAGCCATATTTAATCAAGTTTTTAAATTTTAATATGATCAAAATAGTTTGTTAGTTTAAAATTTACATAACTTGAATTTTTTTATATTTTTTATAAATAATATATATTTTTTATAAAATTAAGAATACTAATACTACATAATAATTTTTTATAAACAAAATTAATCAACCAAATTATTAAATATAATCTAAAATTTGATATTTATTTATATTTAAAAAATTCATTATCTATTAAAATAAAGTAATACGATAAAGAATTCATCACTTTTGTTTTGGTATAAAATTTTATAATGTTAATTTATTTAATAAGAAATTTAAAATTAATAAAAAATTATTAAATAATGTAAATGTTAAAGTTAGTAAATTTGCTAACTGAATTACAAACCCAATGACCTAATAATCTTATTGAGTTATTTATCGATTTGAGTTTAATATCATTGAAAATAAATATCGATTTACGAAAAACAAGTGGTAGTCAAAATTAGCACAGTTAAGTACTGTCTATCTTCTCATTGCATTGGTTAAGAGCGCAGAAACACCACAGTCGAGTTACTCTTTTTTACATTTCTTTTACATTCAAATATGAACGATGGTGTTTGCAAAACTGCTAGTAGAGACGTAAAGTATTATGGTTGAAAAATCACTAAGGAATACGTTATCACTTTTCAGTCTTATCAGAATCCTATTCCTTCTTGCATAGCTTGAGATACATATGGCTAATGCAAGAACATTCCACATACCCCGCAACAATATTATTATAGCAATATCATTAACAAATTCTGATAAATTGAACATTGATCATAGTCATCATCAAGTATTTATTATAATCTAGGAATATTTATTCAATGGGGTGTTATCTGCTCTGAAATGATAACGTCTTTTTGACTATCGTTGACGTGAGGATGGAACTTGCAAAAGGCACTTCGATGCTGAAGTTAGGATTCGGTTCTGAGTAATAAATATTATTTAATAATGAAAAGTCAACTATTTACCTGTACTTTTTACCTTCCTTTTATAAGTATTGTTATGGACTAATGGGCCTGATGAGTCAGTCTTGAGTTTTGACCATTTACTTTAAGGTAGATAATGCCCTAATTATTATCTTTAATTGAATTAATTACCTTATAATCCTGACAAAAGGTATTCAATCAAACTGAACTGAATAAGTATTGGGTTTCTTTTTTCTATATGCACTTCCAAATCTAGTTTTTGATCATTAATTTACATGAAACCCTGTTAAAAGAAGCCAATTGTTTCCATCTTTCTTAATATATGATAAACACTACGACCGTATAGAGAGTCAAGTAAGAGTGGTTTTGGGAGGCTGAGCCGGGAAAATATTTAAAAGAAAAAAATAAATTACGTGTACCACTTACACATTATATCTTAAAAATAGAATACTCATGTGTAAAGTAAAACTATGTCTGTTTTGGGTCAACTGTCTGCCGAAATTGCGTGGGCATAACAATCTCTGTTTTCAGCAAAATAAAAGGTTACGTAAAAAATAAAATAATTTACCGTTGTAAATTAAAAAATGGATTATTATGATATATATATATATATATATAATTAAATTATTATTTTCAACATATTTTATTTTTTCTAAATATACCTTTCTCAACTAAATTCTTCTGATTGGCAATTTATGTCTTGTTGAATGCTTAAAAAATAGCTAATCAGCAAATAGCAATGCAGAATATCCCTATGAATGTGTTGAAGTACATATACAATGCTCATTTAATTCGTATACTTTCGTTCTTATTTCAAATCAGTTTCTTATAATTTTCGAATGCTGTAAAATTATCTATTTAATCTTCAAATATTACAAAATAATTCCTGTAATTTTCAAAGGCAAAATGGTAATAATAAAGTTTTTATAATGTGATTCTATCCATGTGTAAACAATCCAACAAATATACAGAAACTATTTATATTAAAAAAAACTGCAAAAAATTAGATTTTCAATTAATTATAAGATCAATTTTAAAATTTGAGTGAAACGACCAAATTATTAATTTAGTCAAAATAAAATAAGAGATGTCAGGTTAATGTTAATTTAATTTTTAAAATTAGTAGAGTTGTTCAATTTAGTCCTTAATATTACAAATAATAATAATTTCATCTGGTCCTCAGTATTATGAAAAAATAAATAAATTTATCTCTTAACTTCAAAAATTACCAGTTAATTTAATCTACGTGAGGCAATATTAATTTAGGAACCTAACTAATTTGAGGGTAATCAAAGTTGGTTGCTAAATTTACCTTTTTATAATATAAAAAAATTAACTTAATAATACTAATTTAAAAGACGAAATAAATAGGAAAGATATAACTGATTAGTAATGCTATAACATAAAAAATGACAAACCCAAATTTTTTAATAAAATTCACCCATTAAAAAAAATGCAATGATATAAAGGAGCATGTTCCATCACCGAATCATAGCAATGAACTTGTGAAAATTGTTTAATAAAAATTCTTAAAATAATAATTATATTTAAAACTCGGAGAATGAGAGAGAATTTTATTATTTATAATAGACGTAGCTTTGTTATTTAGATAGTGAACAACCAATATCGTATATTATACTTTTGTTTCTTCTTTTTAATTTTGTTTATTTACAGACAGCTTAAAAATATAAAATAAATAAAGAGATAAACTAAAGTTTTCTGATAATAGATTGACCCAACTCGTGCCTAATCAATGGAATAGTCAACGTAATAGCCACGTATTAGTAGTTCCAAAATTAGAGAGTATGTTCCAGCAACGTTGCTCATGCTTTTAAATAGAGGTGCTGGTTTTATATCCTCTGGCCATCTAGAGAATGGAAGACACCACCGTGAATTTTCACAACTTATCATCTGCTAAGGTTGTCGCTGTCGCTACAGGGGAAGCACACACTCTCCTTCTTACCGGTAACTAACGATCTTGTTCTTATGTTGCACTTTCTAGTGGGGGCTTGTTATTGTGAGAGAATTGAACTTATTTTGGTGTGTAGGGGATGGATGTGTGTATTCTTGGGGAAGAGGAATACTGGGGCGGCTTGGTGGAGGATCAGAACGAGATGAGCATTTTCCCGTTCTTGTCAAGTTTGGATCAGAACATGACTCTGTCAGAATAGTGGGAATTGCCGCTGGTGCTTATCATAGTCTTGCTCTAGCAGGTTCTAACGCTTCTCAGTTCTTAAAATGAGTTTCTGTAGATAATTTAGAAAGTGAAGTTGCAGGTCTGTTTGGTGGATAAGATAATCGGTTATAATATGATAACTTTTTCTATCTTATCTCATTTATCATGTTTGTTTAAGATATGATAATTATATCTTATACATTTATTTTATTCTACTTTTTAGTATAAATTTTTTTTTGCAGAAGTAGCAGGTTCTAACCTCCTTGCATTTACTTGACACAAATTTATATTGGATATACTGAATTTTTTCAGATGATCTCTTTCAATGTATTACAATTCATCAGTTATTGGGCGTAGTAACAGTGCTTATATTATCAATGCTATGAAAATAAATAGGAAGAAATAATTTGAAACTGAGTTTGGTGAAAGGTTCTTCCCCCTCTCTAATTGTTCATGCTACTCGTGTATTGACAGATGATGGATCTGTTTGGTGCTGGGGTTACAATATCTGTATCCTTAATATGCTTGAAGTCCCTTTTTAGAATTAGATTACATAAATTGCTCGTTCAGTTGCTCTTAATTATAAAAATTTGCCCATATACTGTTTGTGAATATCCTTGACTTTTTTTTGGATGGTCAACTTGGTATTAATGGAGAGGATTACCATAGCAGAAAAAACACAGATGGAGATTATTCTGTAGTGCCCTGCTTATTGAACAACTTTCTTGAGTTGCACCCTCCTGATTCTTCATCAACTGTTTCAGAATCAGAACAAAAAGCATCACTCAAGGTATGATATGAATTGCACATTTTGAATTTGTTTCAAAGCAAAAACAAGCCAAGGTTTGTGCCTCACTGGTGTGTTTTCAACTAACTGTTTCGCAGATAATTGCTGTAAAAGCAGGAGGAATGATGTCTCTATCTATTGATAATCTTGGGGCCTTGTGGATGTGGGGAAATTGTCCTCAGCAAAGCAAAGAAGGTGGCTTCTCTCTTATAAGCGATTTCACTCCCACGCCAGTGTGGGATTTTCATGGACACACAGTAGTTAAAGTAGCATGTGGAAATGAACATGTTGTAGCACTTGTTAGTGCTGGAGAATCATACAAGGGTGAAGGTGATCTAGTGTGCTACTCTTGGGGTAACAACAATCATGGTCAATTAGGCTTAGGGGATAAGGAGAATAGGCCAAGACCAGAAGTGGTGAAAACATTTGATTTGGATTCGCCTTGGGCAATTTATGAGGTAGCATGTGGTGCCTTTCACACCGCTTTGCTCACTCATAAAAAGAGGCCTAGTGACACATTAGAAAGTAGTAGATGTTGGACATTTGGCCTTGGGGATAATGGTCAACTTGGACATGGAACAACACAAAGCACATTACTTCCTGAAGCTGTGAAAGAATTGCCACAAAATGTGCATCTAATTTCTTTGGATTGTGGCTTGTTTCATACTTGTGTTGTTTCCTCAGCTGGGGATGTGTGGTCGTGGGGAATGGAGAAGGGTCTTGGCTTATGCCCTGATGATAATTATGATGGAACAGATTCTGGTGATGCTCTTTCTCCCCTTCTTGTCTCTTGCAATCCTTATCAACCGAAATTTCCAAAACCGGTTCAAATAGCGTGTGGGGCTGCTCATACTATCCTTGTTGCACATGAGGGATATAAGCTATGGTCTTGGGGTAGAGGAAGGAGTGGTGTTCTTGGAAATGGTAAGACTATGGATTGCTACACTCCCACCATAGTGTTATGGCCTCCACTCATGGAAGATTTCAAACAACAAGAGGAACTACATAGCTATGTTGAGCATGATAAGATGAATGAAAAGGTGATTGAAGAAGTCAAAGAAACAGATGAGAAATTATTAACTGAATTGAAGCTGCTTCAAACAAAGGTAACTATTATGGAAAGATATGCTAGTATGCTTCATGGTTCTATCTTTGGAGAACCTTTTGATGAGCAAGATATCCCTGTCTCGTTGCAAAATTCAGGTGCATTTGATATTGCAAAGGAATGGGAGAACATGTTAGAGGCTGCTGATCATACAAAGCTAATTAAGTTGCAAATGCTCTACCGAAACATGCTTGCTGGTGTGAAAGATAAACTTATGAAGAGAAGGATTAAGGAGATTATAAATGAATGCCTACAATCTACACAGGTGGAAAATTAGTATATGTAGAAATAAGAAGTATACCATTCTGGTCAAAGGATTGCACATTCAACTTAATTAGCTAATTGTGCCAAATTATTGTCTCAGAAATTTCTTTTATATTTGTGAGAGTATTTCTATAAGACTCTCTTGGGGGATTGAGTTCTGTACAGAGTTTAGCACCAATAGCCCTCAATTTTTATGTAAGAAAAGCTCAGTTTGCTATATCCAGTAGTTTGTATCCATCCTCTTGTTGCAGAATAACTTGCTCCTTACTCACTTACTGGGGATTCAGTAGATAATTTGTCAGTCTTGTATAACTCCGTACTCCTCCTTTGCCTTGTATATAGGATCATTGTATAATTATTTGAGTGCAAAATAATAACATTCAATTCTAGTCTATCACACTTTCTTTCTCTTAAACATCTAACTTTCTTTTATAAATATTGTTCAGAAACCTTTATAGTGTCAGAGCATGATCCTATTCATGACCCCCACAAATTTAATGGTAATTTTATCGAGTGAAAATATAAGTGCTTGGCGGTATCAAAGGATTTAGACTCCAAAATTACATCTGAGTTAGAATAAGGTGGAAAACTTGAGAAATACCTCGACGAGGATGGTGCATGGAGAGCTAGTGATGCATATAATATTTGGGAGCAAGAAGATCAATAGAATTGAATGGTGGGCAAATTTTAAAATTGATTTAATAACAAAAAAGGAAAAATTGATTAATCAGTTTCTAATTATCTTTACCGCAAAGATCAAAATTAAAATTTCAAGAAAAAAGAATCTTATTTTTACAAGATGAGTCAACAATTATGGCTAAGCTTGCAACGACCACCTCTTTCAAAGAATTCAAATAAAAATGGCATTAGGTTAAGTCATCGTGCCAAACAATTTTTAAAAAAAGGGTCAAAAGACATTATTGAAAAACCTTCTAGCATAACAAATTATCTTTAGAAAAATGAAGATAATTGCTACAAACTACTATTTGAAAGCAAATGTTTTTTGAGTAAGCAATCCTAAGAGACTCTTTATAGACTTTTTTTTTAAATGTTATTATACTTTTATTATAAGAAAGCTTTTGTCCATTTTTTTTTATCAATGTCTTGTAATTTCTTAGCTTTCTACATATTAATTTTCATTTACATTGATGTCAAAATTATTATAAATTCAATGCTTTTCATTATTAGTAAGTGAAAAAAATAATATTAGAAGTACATTTTAATCAAACATAAATTGGTAATTTAAACATTATGAAATATATGTTTATATGGACTATTTATGAAAAAAACCTAAATAAATTAAATATTAAACTTGATTTTAAATTACTAAACATATTTAAAATATAAGTTCAAATTAATCTTAACTTTAAACTTATACCAGAACTTATACCTGTATATATAATGTATATATATACATGTATATAATAACTTTAAATAAATAAACTCTAACGAAAAAATATTTCCCTTATTTTAATTATTTCCCGCGTAAAAACCTTACCAAAAAAATTTTGGGTTAGCGTAGTCGCTGATTATTATTTGCTTTGCCCCTAAAACCCCAAAACCCTAAAGCATTCTCCTCTTTCTAAAATGCCCTCCGACCCCGTCGGCAACGGCGCTCTGGTCCCCTTCTCCGGCGATTCGCCGGCGTTATACACACTCCACCACGGCCTTGCCCCTCCGGTTTCTCGCCTCGCCATCTCCTGGTCTCGCGGCAACTCCCTCTGTGTCTCCTTTTTCGCCGGAGCCGGTGCCAAGGTCGTCGAGGTTAAGCTCAGCAACGAAGATTCGGAGATTGCCGACGCTCACCGGCGGCGAATTGCCTATGGCTCCGTCGCGCCCTTCGCTCTGCTTCAAAGTCGAAGGAGCTCTCTATCCGCTCTCTCGAAGACTCCTTTGCCTTATCATTCAGATTGGTAATTCAACCCAAGTTTTAACACTTGTTTGTTTAAGATTAATTTTGGAGAAACAATAGTTTTTTCTTTTGAAGTTTTCTTGTAATGTTAAAACAAGTAGTCATTGTTTCTTTGAAATAAGCTGAAGGCACTTAAATTTGAGGCACCTAAATTTTATACTTATATTTCGAAAACATGGAGCGAAAGTCAGTTTGTTGATTCATTGGATTCACCTGCTTATTTGTTTCGGTTTTTATTAAGATTTGAAATTTGAAGGCATGCTTGTTTCTTTTTGTTCGTATAAATGAATTTTGTTATTTTTAAATTCGGGGGCATTCCGGTTTTTCCATGTTGGCCTATGCTTATCGAAACTAAATGATGATGTTGTTAACTCCAGTTTTAATTTTAATTTTTCTGTATTGGTTTCATCTCTGTGCTAAGTGTATCTCCTGCATCTGATTGCGGCGGTAAAAATGCTCCCTTTCATCTCTGTGCTAAGGGTATCTTCTGCATTTGATTGCACTGTCGAATGTGGTAGCATTGGAAGTTGCTCACTTAATTTTTATATTTATTTTTGAGTTAAGTGCTTTGTGGGTTGTTAGGGACGTGCAGTTTCTCGCAAGTGTACTTGTTGACAATAGGTTAACTAGTTATTTTACTATCAGGTGGGAGCATGTGCTTCAGTATAGCAAGGAGATAGCTTTGCTTCTTGGGGGACCAAAGTTGCCCCCTTGTCCTGTAATTGAAGACCCACACACAATTGTTAAGGTACCACTGTGTGTAGTTGAGCTGAGACCTGCTTTGTGGGACTTATATCACTGAGAAGTTAGTCACTTGCTTTTTGACACTTATTGTAGACAGGTGAGGAACCAACATGTTTGAAAGCTGCATGGGAGTTAATGGAAATATTTTATGTGGACAAGCAATGTCAAGCATGGCTACCTGAAAGGCTTGTTGATTGGTTAGCTGTAATATTCTCTTTTTATTTTCTTGGCAGGTTTTGTAAATGGTTGCATTTAGTTTTAACACTGATCGAATATACTAATTTAAGGTTCACGGTTGCATTTTGTGACAGGATTATGACAGCCTCTTTACTAGTTCACATGAAACAATTCATGGCAAGCTTGTGGATTTTCAAAAAGAGCTTGTCAACCTACAGGTCTGGCAATAACTGCATGTGATGAATGTAATAATAATAAATGCCTTTTATTTGTATATGAAGAATTCTAGATATTGGGAATATTTGATTCTTGAGTCTCGAGTCTTGGAGTGGGTAAATGGTAATTATATATCAGGTTATCCAGTGTAATTATAGGTTGGGATGCTAATACAGGCCAGGCTTCTGTGTGTAAATTTATTTCTCTAGACCCAAGATTATACTGCCTGAGATTTTGCTTTACTTGATGGTATTTAATGCTCATGTCAACTTTTGGGAGGACCATTGGGTAGGAGATTACTCTTGTTATTTGTATTCTCTATGACTTGTCCAGAGCTAGTTTGGTGCGAAGATCACAAAATCTGTTTAAGGATCTTGGTAACCAAGTCCTGCCAGCTGATCCTTTGTGGGAATGTGATACACATGTAAGCTTTTATTAATCACCTTTTCTCTAACAAAGAAAAGGTATGTGTTTTGTTCTAGAGTGCTGTGCTGGGTTGATTCAGTAATACAGTACTCAAATTATTACAAAGTATTATAGGAATAGGTGCAGGAACATGAAGTTCCATGCAACTGAATCCAAAGTATTTCTGCTGCTGTGTTAGCCATGCTGTGATGTTCTGCTTCTGTACTTGACCTAGCAACCAAGGTTTACTTCTTCAACCACCAGGAAACTAGGTTTGGACCTAGAAAGATGCATGAACCAGAGGTTGTCGCCTGTCATCTGGGTCACTGATAGACATCCTGGGAGTCAATTTTCTGCTGTACATTCTTCCTATTCTTGGTGTTGCACCACATTTGGGCAAGAACTTTAGGATCTTCAATAATAATACTCTTTCATTCATATTCTGATCCAGCTTCTATGAACTGCTATCAGAGCAAGAGGAGTTTGAGTTTTAAAGAATGGAGAAGCAAGTTCTTGAAGAGTTCATGAAAGAAATCTCAGACATACCAGAATTTGAAGGCAAAGAAGCCTATTGGTGGCTGATTAATGTGGAGCAGCACTTTGAAGCCACTGCAATAGTTGAGGAAAAGATACAAAAGCTTGGGAAGGCTATAAGAGAACTTTGTTTGGTGGTTTGTGTGGAAAGGAGACATTCCAAGTGTATCATGATGGGACTTTTAAAAGACTTTACTTAAAGAATTTCAGCCGAAATATGACATAGATCTGCCTGTTTGGGTTGAAGATCAGGATTCTTTGGTGCTAGAAAACAAATTAGAAGATGAAGGTTTGGGGAGCAAAGAATACCTTCGAGGCTAGAAACAAATACAGAAAAATGTGCAATTGTTCAAGAAAAGGAACAAGAATCATGAAGCTAGAAATCTTGAAACCAAAAACTAACAAAGAAAAAGAAATCAACAGGGAAAAAGTTCACATTCTGGGTAAATAACCAAAAATGGAAGTGTTCAATTGGTTGGGACAGAGACTCTGAGTTGTCTTGAATATAATTTTTCCAGTTCTTCTTTTCACTAGTAAACCAGTTCTATCATCTCATCTTATTAATGAATTCCTTGATCCCCTAGTGTCCCCAAAAGCAAAATTGAGGAGCCTTGGATGTAGTTATTTATGACACTAGGGTTCTGTTCTATGCAGTCAAAAGTAGTTGGAAGAGTTATAAGGTCATTTATTAAGTTCAGAAAGAATCCAATCAGTTGTAATGTTGTAGAATTATATGGACTAACTAAATAGTGGTTCTTTGTATTTTCATTATAGTTTTAGTTAAGTAAATTCAGACCTTATCTTCTGGTTTGTCTCTAGTTCAGGGTTAGAATTCAGATATTCGGGTTTCTTATCTGTTGAAGGAGGTGAACTCCTCTCACACAACCCTTGTTATTCACGCATTACCCATCCTGTTTTCTTATTTTATCTTGATTTAAAATCAAAATTATAAACTTTATTCCTGGACTGCAGTGGCATGTGCCTCTGGTTTATTATTATAATTTGGTAGTCATAGTTGTTAATAGAGCACTATAGTAGCGCTATTGTGCTGGTGCGGTGTGCCTGTCGGCCGCCATGTTGCTGGGCGTTTGTTTTGTCACTGCGATTGTGGGGGTTCGAAGCTTGTGTGTGTGACTGCGAATTTGGGAAAGCAAGAAACCCTATTCTGAATTTTCAAAAATGCAGTGTTTTAATTATTTTTAAGGGTAGAAAGGTCATTTATGCTTTATAAAACATATATATTGATTTCATCTTCCCCACACTCTGCCTCTCTGCACGTAAGTCGGGCCCTCAACATAGTGGTTTCTCCCATCTTCACCGGCTCACCTGTTCCATTTACCTAGAGAAATCAGCTTTTCTAACGTCTCTTCCGTGTTTCTGTTAACTGAGCACTCATATATATATATATATATATGCATATTATAAATTTTTAAATAGCGGTCATCCCGCTATACGCTATTATGTTATAATGTTTTAGGGGTTAGCTGCTATTTGCCACTATTCTAGATTAACAACTATGTTGGTAATGAATTGAAGATATAAATATTTCATTTAGTTGTATGACAGTGGTTAGAGATTTAAATGTAATGAAGCTTTTCTGAACTTAAAGTTGAGATGGTTTTGTTTTAAATTCTTATTACAAATATATTTGATGTTTCTTAAAGATTTTTTCCTTTTGTTTTGTTTTGGAGTATTATAAATTTTATGAAGTTATTTCTGTTGTCTTTTATTTTGGCAACTAGTTGTTACTTTTGATGTATTAGCTGTTGGTTTTAAAATAGATATATTAATATTCAATTGATATTAAGATATATATCTCTACTCTTTGTATTCCATAAACAGTGCTACTTCGACAAATATAGAATATTTATTGAATCATCCCTTTCAGTACTAATCATTGTCTATAGTCATTGTATTTGATCGATTTCTGCAAGGTTGTTGAAATAAAATTATAAGATTTGTCTGTGCAGGTGATTGAGGATGATCCGAAATATTGGGAATTGTTGTCATCTGCATTATCAGTTGGTTGGCTTGATATTGTGGTGAGTAAAGGCTACGGTATTTTTCATATTTTTCTGTTGCATCTGATGATCTGTTGTAAATAAATAACTATATTAAGTTAGCTTTCATTTGCAGGTGAAAATGCTGCGGTTGCATGGATCTTACCAATTAGATCAGCTTAGTAATCGGGAGGTTGGCATGAAAATTATGAAAATGTTATTGTATGATAGAGATGAATATGCACAATTTGGTTTTGGTAATTTTATAGTTTGAATTTCACTTTCCTGGTAAAAATCTGATTTCTATTATTGGCCATGTACATACAATATTCAACTAGATTCAAATCCCTTTAATAATTTGATTGTTTAGCACTTTAAATGTCCCTCAGTGATTCTCTTTTTAACCACTACATATTCCCCTTCTCTTCATCCATAACAAATATCACAATCACTAGAGTTGTGGGTCTTCTAGCTTATACGCAAGTGTTAGAATGGAATTTCTTATCTGATTATAGTATACCCCAACCAGAAGTGTTTTTTAAAACTTTAATAGCATCTTTGGAGTTATTTGTATACTTATATTTCACCATCGTTTATTGAAATATTTTCATTTTTCTTGTCATTATTTTTTACTTTGCTGAAGCTCCTTGCAAATCCAAGACCTGAAAAGGAAAAAAAATCTCATTAGTTCACATTCTTCTGGCCAAACTAGCTTGATGAGCTTGATAGTGTTCACTTCAAATCATGGAATCTAGTTTGGCAATACTTCAAGTGTGTTGCTATTCCTTGCTGTGTGGTTAATTTTTTGTCGTAAAGAGTCTATCGATAATCTTTATTGCTGCTATTCATCATTCTTTTTTTCTTTAAATATACACTCTTTCGTAACTTAAATGATTGGTTTCTGATCTGGAGTTTCTTTTACATTATGTTTGGGTAAAGAATTTTAAGGAGGGAATTTAATTTAAAACAAAAAATTGAAGTGCTTTATTAGAGGGATTTTAAAATGTTGCCTTGGAGAAGACCAACAGAAGATCTAGCAAGAAAAGTGGAACTTATAAAGGCAAAAATAGTCCTTACCTTATGAGATGAGCTAGCTTTTGGGATTGAGTTAAGTTTAAAGCCCAAGTTCAAGAGAAGTTAAGATAGAGAACAAAACCGTACAACTATCCTTGAGGAGAGTAGATGGAATGACTTTTACTTTAGAGAAAATGGACAAATAGAGACATAAAAGAACTTTGGAGAAAATTATTAAAAGAAATCTCATGGTAAATAATATCTAGTTTGGCTTTTTACTGAGTTTAATAGCTACCTGTAATCTATGTAGTCGACTTCATGTAGTAGGATGAGGCTTTGCTGTTGTTGTAATGTTTCCACTTTCATGCTCTTTGCCTTGTATTAATTTGCTCAATGTGCCTCATTGATTTTGAAATCTGAAGTTATTGATGCTGCTTCTACTATATTAGATATTTATACCAATACTTTGTCTGCTTTCAGTTAGAAAATGGACTTGTAGAGGCTGTTGCTGTTCTCATTTCCAATATGCCTCGCTTACGTCCTGAATCTGCTGTTGGAAAATTAGGTGAATGCTTTAAATCCAAGCCTGACTTTATCAAGGTATCCAGATTCCACTATATTTTAAGATGTATTATTACATATGCTTTTTGGCGCATTTATTTTTTCTATTGTGTATTTCTATTTATAGGCCTGGGAAAAATGGAGGTCACAACTTACAAAACTGGATTGCAGTCCATTCTGGATTCAGTGTGATAATCAAGGAACTCGTGAGGGCTTGAGAAACTTGCTACAAATTATGCTTGGTAATGCTGAGAGTCTATGCATGGCTACATGTTCTTGGATTGAGTTATATATTTCTCATTTTCTATACATCAGGCCATTTACAATCGTAAGTTCAACCTACATATGCAATAGTTAACTTTTAAATTTTTTTTTTCTTGAATTGTTGGCTTAAATAATTCCTTTCTTGGATCTTTGTTAATTAAATGGACCTTTACATGATATTGTAACCCCTTCTCCTTCCCCTTTCGTTAGCAGGGAATAGAAAGCATGTATATTTTGGCCCAGAAATGCTTACAGTTGAAACCACCATCTAGTACACATAGGTTGACAGCACTTATGATTGGAATTCTTGGAGAAAATACTGAGGTGATTATTGCACTTTTACTTTCCATTTATCTTTTTCAAACATTTTTGGCCTGCTGCTGCCTTTTTCTTCCCATTATTGTGTTATTTTACCCAATTCCACCCTTCACAATGATCTTTTTGAAATGTCTCAGGTTGTTTTAGCGGAGTGTTCCAGAGAATTTGGCCCGTGGTGAGCTGATTCTCATATATCATTCCCAGATTTTAGCTTTATTCGTTATATGCATTTTTGGACTAGCTTATTTTGCTTACTAAATAATCTTATAATCTGTTAGAATTAAGTGTGAATTGAGTCACACATGGAATGAGATATGAGCAAGTTAAGGGTTTAGAAAGAGATAGATCCAAGCACCATAGCTTTAAGGTTTTGGGATTGCATTGTGGTGTCTTACTCTTTGTAAGGCTCTTTACCTAAATAACTCTCCTAACCCAACAGTGGTATCAAAGCTAGCTTTTGAGAGTGAGTTAGGTCTAAGTTTCTTTACATGATATTAGAACTAGATCAATCTAGGTGACCACAGACGAGTGGATGAGCCGTGGCAAAAAGAGCCAACGGCATGACACCTATGGTCAATGTGAAAGTGCATTGTAGAGGAAACGTTGATATTAGATGAGTCCTAGCAGAGAGTTAGTAGCGCTCAAGTGTGGAGGGTGTGGAGCCCAAAAAGTGTATTCAGTGGATGGTAGCCCACATGGAAGAAAACAAGAGTTGCTCTAGTGTAGACTATGGATACTTGTGGATGAAAAAAATTCCGCTGCTGAGGAAGTCGATATGAATAGATAGGTTCACACTTGAAGTGAAATGTTAGAATCAAGTGTGAATTGAGTCACATACGAAATAAGATATAAACAAATTAGGGGTTTATAAAGAGATGGACCCAAACACCATAGCCTTAAGGTTTTGGGATTGTATTGTGGTGTCTTACTCTTTGTAAGACTCCCTACCTAAATAACACCCCCAATCCAACAGTCGGCTGGGATTTCTCAAGACCCTAGCCGTAGTGCGAAGGACGTAGAGGTTTGGCAAAAGTCAAGCTCATTGCCTTGACAGAGCAATGTTCCCAGGCAGGGGGATTTGTGAAATTATAGTTGCTGTTTACGAAGAACATTTGGGTAGGGCACATTCAAAGCAAGCAAGCCACCACTTTGACATCTACCAAATCTGAGCAAAGTAACGTATGCTTATAACCTAAAGTGGAGGAAGATGTTAAGCACTTATTAGTGGCAAATCTCTTAAAGTAAGCCTGGTTTAGTCGTGTAACAGTGGCGTTGGTAGCTTTAAGATTTTGGACTTGCATTATGGTGTCCTATTCTTTGTAAGGCTCCCTATCTAAATAAATCTCCCAAACCAATAGTGGTATCAGAGCTAGCTTTTGGGAGTGAGTTAGTTCCAAGTTTCTTTACATAATCAAAGCAAATTATGCACTGAGTTTCTCCGTTTTAGTGTGGCTTGATGATAATGGGACTATTTATTTGTCATGTATCAATAAAATAGGTTGGTGGCACATGCCATAGAATTGTTGACTGCTGGGAGTGAGCAAGCAGAGATTCTTCTGCATGAGGAGCGTTATAACTTGGGGGGAATCAGCATGGTGGAACTGCATCGGCTTGTATATGCACAACTTCTATCTTCACATGCATTGACCTGGCAAGTGAGTGTTAGTTACTTGAGTGAAAGTTTTTGGTTAATCTGATGTCAAACTGATGAATTTTGTTTGATGAATTGAATTGATGTCTTAATGCACATCAGAATTTGCTGTTGCACATACATGCCTTGGACTTTTGAGATATGATTGATAGACTTAGTCAGGATGAAACCGTTGTCTCATAAACAGGATTTAGCATTACTTTAAATGAAAGTTTTAATGAAATTACAATTTTATCAGTACTACAATGATATTTTGTGCAAGTAATCTTATCTGGTGCTCCTATGTTCTATTGTTCACATATCTGCAGATAGCTCCAATATATTTAACATCATGCATGAAGCAAGGAATGGGCTTGTTAGAAAATTTATTGTGCAGGCAATCTGTTCAAAATAATGGAGTGTTGCTTAAGGTAACTGTTTTAGCTTCTTACCTGTTTGTTGTTATTTGTCTCACTAATCATATCCTCATGGTTTAGTATATTTTTTATATGCTTGAGTGACTGACAAATCATTTTTATGCAGAACATTGAGATATGCCGTTTGTATGAGCTTGATCTTATTAGTTCAAATATCATGAAGGTAATCTGCACCTCTTGATTGTGTGCAGAAAGCTTGTGGATTAGAAAATCTTTACCGTTCTTTCATAATCTAGTTTACTGACATGCATAAGAAATATATAGATTGCTGGAGTATATCACTGGAAGCATGGTCGTAAGGGTGCTGGAGTATACTGGCTTCAACAAGCCCAAGATGCAAGTTGTCTAGATAGGATTGCTCAACAGTTATTTGATTCTGTTGGAAAGTCAATATCTGATGAAAGCTTCAAGGTAGTCTCATAATACTCCATAAACAACTTGCTGAAAGATTTTCATATATATATATATATATGGAGAATGATTTTCTTACACCAGTGTAAGTATAAAATTTTTTACACTAAATCTGAATCTTTCATTTAACTTACATCTAACAGCCAGTGAAGTACTAAATTATAATCTCGTTAGATGTAAGTTGATTGAAAGACTCAAATTGAGTGTAAGAGTTTTTAGACTTACACTGGTATAAGAAGATTCTGTCCCTATATATATATATTTATTTATTCTTAGCTATGAATTATTTTTTCTTGATAATTATTTAGATTTCTAACTTCATCCATTTTTTTTACAGCAATGGGAAGGCATAATTGAACTATTGGGTTCAGAGTCTAAGCCTGCTGGGGGTCTTGAATTTTTGCACAAGTATGAATGTGCTATTCACTGTATTTTCATCTTGTTTTCTTGTCTTACATTTCTTAAATGTCAAATATCAGGTATAGGGATTTCAAGAAATCTCTTCAGCAGGTATCTGGTGGAAAATCAACTGATGCTGCCAGGCATGCTATAGGGTCCCTAATACTGGTATTACAAACACACTTCAATTCATTACCTTGGCTCCAGTAAAATCATTCAAACTAGTCCCTTTACTTGTTGGGATTCTTTTTGTGCTATACAAATATATGATCTGTTTGGCAACACCTTGTTATATGATTCAATTTTGTTAAAAACTTTCTATTAGACATAATATTTTGATACCTGTAATTAGGAATATAAAGACACAGTAAGTTAGGAGTCAGTTTTTTGTTAGAGGGACGAAAGGAAAAGGAGAGCCCAGAAATCTCAAATATCCTGTATTATGATAGCCATGCACTATGCAGCATTCACATTCAGTTGTTCCAACATTGTTCCTTGTACTATGACCTTTGATCTCATCCCCTGGAAGGAGACCAAGAGATAGAGCAATTTTATCAATAAAAGTTCTATTCTTTAATGAAATTCTGATCCAGTTCTATTAGTCAGCTTACTACTGTGAAAAATAATACAGTTTTCATTCTGCAGCTTCTGAAAAATCCATCGACTCCTCAGCGCTTTTGGCTGCCCCTTCTGTATGACTCGGTGAGCGTATTTTAAAATGCTTCAGTATAATCGTGGATTCTTTCAGTATGCAGTAAGTGGAACCAGTGAAAGCATTAGGTTGAGAATATTGTAGCGATAGTCAAATTGATATTTTGAAATGTATCTAGCCTGCCCACTTTTAGCTAAGCTGCTCATATTAACTTTTTTTAATAAATATCATTTGGCTCATGCTTTAACTGCAGGTTCTTTTAATTATGTAGTCTCATGGCTTTTTTATACTGAATGTTATTGTTTATGCAATTATCTTCTTACCTCTAATACCTTGTTATTTCCTCCTTGATCATTAGTTTTCTTGATTGATGCTTCACCACTGGAGCAAATAAATCATCCCATCTATTTTGTTTATCTCGTATCGTGGTTGATTCTCATGTGATGTCATTGATTTTTGCGTGTTATATTTCTAGCCATTGTATTTTACGTGACGTGTGTTTATTTTACTCTTGACGATATGATTGCCTTCCTTGTTTCCTTTGGGTGCAGTTGAAACTGCTTAATTGGCAGGATTGTCCTCTTTTAACTGTATCCGAGACCAATCTTCTGTTGAACAAACTTCAAGAGTTATCCTTGGCGAGGCAGCGCCCACACTTCACGGAGCCTAGCTTACCTCCTGATGCACTAAGCTCTATTAGGATTGCTCTGGCTACAAATCTTGGTCGTGCTATACTTGAAGAATAGGGTGATCAAATATACACGTTAATGATGGAATAGCAATATCATTCAATCACCGGGCGACCAAAGCAATATCATTCAATCACCGGTGCGTCGTTGGCTTTCACAGTGGTTGTGTAACCTATTGTAAATTTCTATGGACATGGATAGTTTTTTCAGCTTACTGGGATTGGGCTTTAGTTGTATCTTTTCGATTTGAATTTGATGTTGTACCAGCGAGAATTTCAACCAAAATAACTTAAAATCTTTTGAAAATCTTATAGAGCATTCTGGAGGATAATATCTGATTGGTGAAATTATAAAAAAGATGAAAAGTTTTTTAAATTATAATTTTTAATCACAAGTAAAGTCTAATGCTTTTTCGGCCTCTAGTTTGGCATGTATGATTGTGGTTTTGTTAAATTTTTTGAGTATATTAACTTTCTCTTGTTTTCAAATTATACAAATTTAATCCTTTGTTGATTTCTTATAACTTAAAATTTACAATTCTACTTGTACAAACTAAGTTAAATAAATTGTCTTATATTGAAAATTATCATTTAAAACGTTATTTTTGCATTTGAAATTATTTTAAATTTATCATGATCTTTTAAATATTTGGATAGAAAATAGTAATTAAAGGATTTAAAGTGGGGAAAAAAGACGTGTCATTTGCTTAATTTAATGATTTAAAGCTTTACTTATCCAATCTTTTTCTCTTGCTTTGGTGAGAGGGAGGGAGAGAGGAAGCGAAAGATATCAAATGGTAAGGATTTAATTTTTGTTTGTTTCATAATTAAGTTCCTTTTTTGTTTTTTTTAATGTTTGAGCAGAGATTTTTTTGATAGGAATGCAACATGTGCCCAGCTTGGACCTTGCTTTCTTAATATAAAATTGAAGGATATAAAGAATTAGTTCTATAACATTGTCTTTAAAACAATTTTAAAAATTAAGAAGGCAAATAATTCACTTGATAAATTTGTTCTAAAATCATATTTAAAAAATTAATAATAAGAAATCAATGACATATTACTTGAAAAAAAAAAAAAAAAACAGGAAACTGCCTCATTCATGGCATATGGAGACAAGGATAGGTTATTGGTCGTTGTAGGCGGCAAAGGAAGGGGCAACAAATGTGTGTTTGTGGTATAGAAGCATGAAGGTTGGAATTGTTACTGCCATGAAAGTTTGCCTTTTTTTAGTTATTTAGTAGGTTTACGGAGAATGGCCTTGCTTGGGTTTGGTGTTCTTTATTTATGAAGTATTAGTCTAGCCCAGTGGATTGCAGTTCTAGCAAAGATTCAAGAAGAAGAGTTTCTAGACATCATTTGGAGGTGGATAAAGACATGAACAAGCTAGAGTTTGCCACACATTTTCTTAGACATGAAGCTATGTTTATCTAACAAATTTCCACACAATTGGTGAATGGGCAATGCCTTGGGTTTGTTTGGTGTCAGTCTATAGATCAGTAAACGTTTACTCATGTGGTGTTCATTGTGGTTCATGAAAAGCTTTTCATTTTTATGGCTTCATTGTTTTCTTTTTGGTATAGTAATAATATATTATTCTATTCGGCTACATCTTACATTTCATGTAATTACACTTCTGTATCTCTCTCAAAGCTTTTGGTTCATTTTATTCTATACATGGACTAATTACCTACACTTCAGTTAAATCATATATATTATCATTTTGATGAACCTTGTTTCTCACAAACTAATAAAATTAAATAACTAATTTAATATACTCAAACTAACTATAAAAAACACAACAAAACAAAGAAATTTAATTAAAAAAATATTTAAAGATATTTCAAAACCATGTTATGAAACATAAGTTAAGTCCAACACAATGAATGGTCTGTTTGTATAACTCTTAAAAGGGACTTTGCGCACCATTCAATGTATTTTATTAATGAATGTATTAAATCGTTTCAATAAACGTCTTCTTAATTATATTTGGCATTTCTTTTGGCGTGTACTGAAAGCATTGGTGTAGAATTCAGACCATTTATTTCCATAATAAATACTTGACAATGAAAGTCATACGAGTGTAAGTGAAAAATACTAAATATTTTTATTAATTTTTTAATTATATTAAAAATGAGAAAGAAATACTTTTTATATTTTTAATCTACCACACATACTTTATTTGTCATTGAGTAGCGTTTAGTTTTATTGCATTGGTATTGATTTTCTATCATCTTTGAAAATTCATGGCAATTTCCCGAGGTTCATATGTCCCACAGTCACAAGTCCTTCTCTCAACTCAGAAGACTGATTCAAATGTGTTTTATATTGAATCTCATTAGTCTCACGCGGTGTCAGAATTTTGAAGTTTTCAACTCAAAATTTTAATCCCTAAGAGACGTTTAACATTATTTTGCATCAAAAGGAAAATGTATTGGTTGTATCATAGGTTAACTCAATAATAATCCGTTGAGAAAGTCTACTAATGCATTCCTTTTAATATATTTTTAATTATTAATTAAAATTTATTAAAAATTACAAAAATTAAATAAATTTCATCTTTTGTCTTAAATTAATTTTATTTTTCGTACTCTTATAAATTTTAATGACTTTTAATTAATAATTAAGAATTTAAGTTTATTTTTCATGCCGGCTCGATTATGCCAAAAGCATTATCGAATGGTCTTGATTTGGCTATAAATATTCTTCAGTTTCGTTCCATTCCTTACCTACGTCCACTTTAAATTTATAGGAAATCGTAAACAGCGTTCACAAAAGTTTGAATTGTTAAAACAAAATCATCCATGGGGTGGTTCATATCCCTGCTTAGAATGATTGTGTGTTTACAAGTGTTACTCTTTTCTTATTCTTCTTCCCATTCATTATTATGCCACCATGACCAGAGCTCAACCTTACTTCAATTCAAGAACTCCATCACTGTTGATACTGATTATGCTTGCAGTCAAACTCAGAAGTTAGAAACATGGAAGAATGGGACAGATTGTTGCACGTGGCTAGGGGTCACGTGCGACACCCTAACTGGTCACGTGATTGGTCTGGACCTCAGTTGCAGTGGCCTTGAAGGAACAATTCCTTGGTTTTTCTCTAACCTCACCCATCTTAATTTCTTAAGTCTCTCATTGAATAAGCTTAATGGTTCAATTCCATCCTCACTTTTAACTCTTCCACAACTTACTTCATTGTATCTTGAGAATAATCAATTTAGTGGTCAAATTCCAAATGTCTTTCATGTGTCAAACAGATTTCAAGAAATAAATTTGAGCAACAACAATATTGGAGGTGAGTTGCCGTCATCACTTTCAAATCTTCAGCATCTCATTCACTTGGATCTTTCAGGTAATAGACTGAATGGTTTAATCACATCATCACTTTCACATCTTCAACATCTCACTTACTTAGATCTTTCATCCAATGAATTTAGCAATAAAATCCCCGATGTGTTTGGGGGCCTAACAAAGTTGAAAACTCTAAAACTCAGGGCTAATAATTTAGAGGGACGAATTCCATCTTCATTGTTTAGCTTAACTCAACTCTCTAACTTGGATTGTTCTTCAAATAAATTAGAAGGCCCTTTTCCTGACAACATAATAGGGTTTCCAAATCTAACTGCATTAAACTTGAATAACAACTTACTAAATGAAACAATTCCTTCATGGTGTTTATCTTTGCCTAATTTGGTATTTTTAGATCTATCATATAATCATTTTTCAGGACACATAAGTGCAATATCATCATATTCCTTGCAGTTTCTTTATTTGTGCAATAACAATCTACAAGGTGATATTCCGGATTCTATATTTAAACTAGCGAAACTTTTGGACTTGAGTTTATCATCAAACAACTTGAGTGGCTCTATTAATTTTGAACTTTTCTCCAAGCTTCAATATCTTCAAAGTCTTTCCTTTTCACACAACAGTCATTTATCACCAAACTTTGAATCCAATGTTAATTACAATTTCTCTCTCTTAGAAAGTTTGGAGTTATCTTGTGTTAATTTAACCCAATTTCCTAAATCATTAGGAAAATTTCCAAATTTGAGTTATCTGGATTTATCCAATAACAAAATTATTGGAGAAGTTCCCGATTGGTTTCATGAAATGGATTCATTATATATGTTGAATCTCTCTCAAAACCTATTGACAACATCATTGGACCAACTCTCAAGGATTCATACGCTTGGTTACCTTGATCTTAGTTTCAACTTAATGGCTGGTGGCATCTCTTCATCAATTTGCAACGTGAGTTTCCTTCAGATTCTCAACCTATCCTATAACAAGTTGATTGGCACCATTCCACAATGCCTTGGAAATTTATCATCCCTTCAAGTTTTGGATTTGCACAACAACAAACTTCATGGCACTTTGCCAAGTACCTTGTCAAAGATCAAGGGACTGAGAACTCTAAATCTAAATGGCAACCAATTTGAAGGTCCTTTGCCCAAATCGTTGTCCAACTGCATACAACTAGAGCTTTTAAATCTTGGCAACAACCAAATAGAGGATACATTTCCTCATTGGCTTCAAACCCTACCACATTTAAAAGTACTAGTTTTGCGAGCCAATAAGTTGCATGGTATTGTTGCCAATCTAAAGATCAAGCAACCATTTCCCAGTTTGATTATTTTTGATATATCAACCAATCACTTCAGTGGTCCATTACCAATAGCTTATGTAAGAAATTTTAAAGCTATGAAAAGTAAAGTGGATAGCAGTTTGCAATACATCAACATAGATATAGGATTTGAAGCACAACCATTTAGAGCTAATTATGTGCTGGTCTATGATTCTGTTACTGAAACAATAAAAGGGATTAGTATCACACTCGAGAAAATTCCAACAAACTTTGTATATATTGATTTATCAAAAAATAATTTTGACGGGGGAATTTCAAATGGTATTAAACAGCTTCATGCACTGAAAGGGCTTAACCTTTCCTATAATAGACTTGTCGGTTCTATTCCACAATCAATGGGAGATTTGGCAGAATTGGAGTCATTGGATCTCTCCTCAAACATGCTCACTGGTGAGATTCCAATAGAATTTACCAATTTGAATTACCTTGCAATATTAAATCTTTCCTATAACCATCTTGTGGGAGAAATACCTCAAGGAAAGCAGTTCAATACATTTGCAAATGATTCCTATGAGGGAAACGTGGGATTATGTGGACCTCCATTGTCAAAAGAATGCAACAAGGTTCTTGATCAGTTCCCTTCACCTTCAACGACCTTCCAACTTGAACAAAAATTTGGATTTGGTTGGAAACCAGTGGCTATAGGATATGGATGTGGAATGGTATTTGGAGTGGGCTTAGGATGTTGTGTGTTGTTAATAGGAAAGCCTGAGTGGCTCGTGAGGATGGTTGGAGGCAATCCTAACAAAAGGGAAAGAAAGAACAGAACAAGATGACTGGTTGAAACCATGGAAGAATGGATTAATGAATGTGTGACATATATGAAGTATGTCTTGTTGCACACCTTCCTTTTCTATTTTCAGTCACGCTTTCTCGGGAAACAAAAGTTAACTTTCTGTGATATAATTGTAAGCATTGGTATTAGCAATCATTGTTACAAATTAAATTTGTGAAATATTGATCATTAATAAAAAAATTTGTCTTTAAAATCTAGTCTCCATCTATATATTCTCAATTGTTTTGAAACTTTTATTAAAATTTCTATATAAATTTCAAGATTCTTAATCTCATGAATTAAAAAGTAGTTTACTTAGAGACACTAACATTTTTATTTACTATCAAAATTTAATATAAATTAATTCAATATTTAAATAATAAATTATTACTAAATTAATAATTTTTTTACAAGAAAAGTTTAAGTAAGTTAAGACACACCTCAAGGTTCAAAGAGCACTTATACAAGTACATGCAAATCATCTATTAACTATATTCTCACATCATTAGTAAGATTTGATCCAAATTAATATAATTTTGTGTATACATAAAATTTTGTCACCTTTAATTATTATATTTTTATAAAATTTGTACTCACTTCAATATACATGCACACACATGAAAATAATACATATTAAGTAAAAAGAAATATCTATATTTTTTATATTAATTATTTCTTTTAAAAAACGTAACTCCTAAATTAAATTTTTAAAATAAATTATTACATTTCGCGTATAAATCATGCTTTTAAGAGTACACTACATAATATTCACATCTCTGGTTTATATAATATAATATAATATTTTTATATATTAATATTTTGTATCGTAAATTGTAAAAATATAGACAATTTTAAAAATTTTCTGAATAAAAAATTATATATATATATGTATATTCTATATTCAGTGAATATTAAAAAAAGATAAATAAATAATTTTATTTAGATGAACAGTATATTACACGAATAAAATAATAAAAAAACAATAAAAAATAATTTAACTTTGATGAATAGTAATTCTCAAAGTTCCCTTTTATTTGTAGTACTGAGTATACATGTCCATTGTATATGCACTAATATTTTGAACAAGTATTATTAAAAAAAAAATTATATTGATCTAATACTATAAAAAATTGATATAAGTTAATCTCATATTATCAATCAATATGCATTGTCCACTTATACTCCAAATCTGAATGTGATGATGGTTCTCATTGGGGTTGGATTTGTTGGAATATTTATATTTGGTAATATATATTTGGAATGCCTATATTTTATAATATTATGTTATTTTTCTATTATATATACGAAATGAATAAAATATTTTATTGATTTGTGATAAATAATTTATAATTAAATTATATATTATAAATGATAGTTTACTAGTTAAGAAGTGAAATATCAATAAAAATATTTTTTTATAATTTACTATGCGTATATGTTAATATTAAAATTGATTAAAAATTATGTATGAATTACATTTTTTTTTCTTGATATAATATTTTTATTAACTCTGTTCTAAATTTTAGAGACTAAAGTCGTTACTTAACTATCTTGTAATCATATATATATTTTTTTAATTTTTTATAAATACTTATTTTTATATTTATAAAAATCATTTTAAATTTTTCTATTTTTTAACTGAAAATTTACTTTTAAGAGTTTTATATGTTAAATTTATAGTTATTAATATTTATTGATATTTAATTAAAACATTTTTGCACTGTATAATAAAAGTGTTATTTTAAAATTATTTAATTTTATTAAATCATTATTATTTTGATATAGATTACATAGAGTTATGTGAAAAATATTTTTTAGTGCATTTTATGATCTACTAAATTAGCCATTAAAATAGTGTGGTAAAATAAAAATAAAAATTAAATTTGTACTGGATAGAACACCATTCGATCTCAATGACAAAAGAAGGAATCTGAATACTCCTTTGACATCAATAGAACGAGTACCTCTCGGTTAGATTAAAAAATAATTAAGCTAATTAGGATAAATAATTAGATTATTATTTACTTAATTAGAGGGCCAAAGTCAAGACTGACCTACAAAAAGCCCATTAACCTATAATACTGTCTATAAAAGGAAAGTAAGAGATACAGGTAAAGGGTTGACGTTTGAATATTTAATAATATTTATTGTCTAAATTGACACCTGACTTTATCATCAGAGTACATGTACACTTCTCCACGTTAAACAAAAAAAATCAACAATACTTGCAAGGATGTCACCTTATCTCACAGTAAAGGAATATCAAGAAGATCAATGTATCCATAATAAGAACAGTATCGAAAAGATAAGGGTATTCATAACAGGAACAAATATGATTAGAGACAATTATCACAAATCAATGCATAAATCAAGTGTTAGAGAAACTCCACACAAAATTAAATTAGGCTATCCTCAATACCAAATTAGAGAATCATTCCTCCCTTACTTAGATATATAGTCGTTGCCTTTACTTCAAATGATATGGCCCAAACCCTAGCTCTTTGCACCTTGGCCCAAATCAACCCCACACCTATAGGGAATTTTAAGGATTTTTGGATCCCCAAAACATTCAAACTGGGCTCTTATTGAGCTTATAAAATTTTCTAATATTCTTAGGCGATTTTTTTTTCATTTAACTTTTTGGATAGGCTTAGGCTTAAAAAATAAAATTTCAAGAAATAAAACCTATTCTCTCTAACAATTCTGTTTGTGTTACGAAAATTTTATTTTTTACTTTTCTTAAAATTTAAAATTTTTTCTAAGCTCAAATTAAACCCATATTTTTTAGTATTAAAGTTTAAATATTAAAATAAACATTTAATTAAAAAAATAAGGTGTTATAATGAGTCTTGTTATGATCAAGCTCTTCATGCTTCTTCAGTTGTCCAATATTAAGTGATAGTTCTATAAAGATGTCACAACCTCTTAAAATAAAATTATTCAACTTTATCAATTTAGAGATAGGAGGCGAATCCCTTGTACTAGAATAAAATAAGTCCAAGCATAGAGTATGAGTTGATTCAAACATAAATGGAGACTGGGCTGCTTCTTGTTGCTTATGAGCTAGTCCAGTATAAAAATCCACTTAGAAATCAGCATTTCACTTGGCACCCCATTTTTAATTTTATGAATGAACACACTGAGTTTAAGACAAAGTTTGTCTCGTTGATGGCTCCCAAATAATAATTTTACAAATGTATATACACTGACCATTATTTCAATGCCAATTCAGTCGCTCCCTTAATAGTATATAGGAAGGATATTCGTGTAGTTGAATTTGTCAAGTGCAAGTTTCCAATGTTCAATTCCTTCCACAATCTTCAATGAAATTGTCATCACAAGGACATATTGGCAAGAAGCCAAGAAGATGCCACGACATTACCATGCATGATATATTTAATATTGCCAACATATATTTACGCATCAGCTCTCATGGCAATAGATGATAGTGCAAATGAGTTCTTGGTATATAGGGTAGGGGTAACCAATAAAATGAGTAATCATGTATAATTATCATGTGATTAGACTAATACTGGAGACAATACAGTTAACGAGGTTGGTGAGTGTTTAGATTTTGGATGAGAATAGACTGAAAGCATGTTCTTTACAGATTTAAGCCATTAATTTAGTTTTGCAAAGATTTAAATTGTTATTACCATATTAATTTTTTTAAAGATTTTGTCACCAAATTAGTCTTTACTTAATTTAATTTATCAATAAATTAGTCTTTCAAAATCTAAAATAATATCATATAAATTCTTAAAATAAGTTAAAATGACGAGAAACGAATTTAAATTGGAAATCAATAAATTAAACCTATGAAACAAATATCTAAAATTTTATCAAACTAATAAGGCTAAAGTGTTGATTAAAATTAATTTAATGACAAAAATTTTAAAAGACAAAGATTCAAATCTCTCGAGAATTATTTTAATAGCTAAAATATGCAAAAGACTTAGTAATACTTTCATCTTAGGATTGTTGACTTAAAAGTTTCCTTTTTATTCTAAATAATAACAATACTTAAGAATAATTTGAGTAAAATATCGTACAGGCATGGGTTAAATCAAAACCTTATTGATATTTCTACCTTTGAATTTGATCACTTGGACTTGAGCTAACCCTTTTAATATGTATCTGTATATCTCTGGCTAATGGGTGAGTGGAGTTCACATGCAAGGGAAATTTGACATACAAACTTTTGAAAATTTGACTTTGACCCGATTATTTGTGGAAACAACTATTGATGGGTGGCAGAGGAAACACTATCCCATGTCCTTAGCTGATCCCTCTCTTACAACACACACACACTGACACACAGAAAAACAAATATTTCAAGTGGCACTATTTAAGGCTTTGCCGTTTACTTTGGGTCTCTAACGCGACCCACAATTTGAAGTGGCACTACTAACTCATCCCTCACCTCTCTTTCTCTGCCAAGGCCAGCAATTGCTTTCACACACACACACACACACATGCCAATAGCAAGATGCCAATTCAAATTCAACATATCTAATTTCAGTGCGATATTAGTTCTTTCCGTTTGTCAAGAAGTGCATGCATGGGCCATGGTCCATGGTCCATGGTCCATGCTCCAATTCTTTGCTCAAGTTTCACATGAGATGCGGCATTGCTATATTGCTAACCAGTGTCGTTAGGACATTAAAAAAATATACATTAAGCATCATATTGTATAATTTGGATTTTGTAAATGTCTGTGTTTGCTAACTAATCTCTTTGTGTTGTGAGTCTTTCAACGTATCCATGTATAGTAGAAGGGTGCTTTATAGTTTCTTATTATGATGATCAATGACAAAACAATAAATACAATACAATTATAGATGTTTACGGTGAATGTTAGTTTGTAATTTCTTTTTCTTTGTGCCAACAAAACTATTTTACCTAATTAAAATTGTTACATTCTTATGTTTACTTAAACGTAGTGCGTTGACGCATTTATTTCTAATTTTTAACTATTTTTTATGATGTAAAAAAGAGTACTTGTCATTATAATTTTTCAAATATTTAATCTTGCTTCCTAAATTTCGAAACCACCACATTTTTGTATTTGATATGGAATGATTTAGTATATCTACATTTATTTTTCATCTAATCAAAATATTCTCTATCATCTAATTATAAGAAATTATTTGTTTTTTTTTAATTGATTTGAAGTAGTGATTTATATTCGTAAGTATACGAGCCTTTATTATCCGTATAACTAGTAATCTTTAATTTGAGCCACACAATATTGGTTGATTCTATTTATCTATTTTTATAGTACTATTTTTAACTATTTATTTTAAAATAAGTCATGTTAGCAATTACCCTTTAACCAAATATCCATTGATTAATTGTAGAGTTGAGATGGCAAAGGAGATTATCATATGTTACACTTTTCAAACCTAACAACCCACTTATCATAAATTAAATTTACACTAAACTAAAATAAGATAGGATATGGTATTTATCTTATTTCATTCTCCTCATCCTTTCCATCAAATAATTAAGACCTTGTTTCTCACTTCACAACAGAGTTCACATTGCACAGGTGGCTTTATTGTGGATTTCCTAGCCCTCCCTTAGTCATGTTTTAATGTTTTTTGGCAAGCTAACTATATAAACAGGGGTGTGTCTTCTTCTCATAGATGTAATAATAATACTCACTTTTATATTGCAGTAGTCTGATTCAATTTTGTTTTTTGTTTTAATGCACAAACTTGAAAACTATATATCTTGAGTTGTACTGCCTAAAAAAATTTAATTTCAAGGTTATAGAAAGCTTATATGATGTAGTTTCTTGTGTAAAAATTTTAGCTCTCAACTAAGAATGACTTAAGCTTGAATCAAACATAAAATCAGGACACTGTATGATACTAGACCTATAAGGTTTAGTTGAGGCCCATAACCAACCTATCCACTATGGAGCCTATGATAGATTATGTTTTTATTTAAGTTTTGAAATATATCTAAACCATAATAAAAAGGCGTATATATACAAGTGTAATTTTGTTATTTCATCAAACTTAAAACGATTATGCATTGCTTGCAGGAGCTATAACTCAAAATAGAAATCAAACACTTAAAACACCGGTACTTCGATAAAAAGGTTTAAGATACAAAAGTAGATAAATGGGTCCTTCGATGAAAAGTTATGAAATAAATTTTTGAACATATAAATTCTGTCTAAGTTACGTTTTTAGTTTATTTACTTTATTTAAAGTTTTTTTTATCTTTAATTTTTTTAAATTTAGTCTTTTATCTCTCCATTTTTATTTTAATTTATTTTTTCTTAATTGTTATAATTTTTACTACTATAAAATAATTTGGTACAAAAAAAATAGTAACAAATAAAAAACATCAAATTAATAAAAAGGATAAAATAAAAAACATAAAGAACTAAATTGAGAAAAAAAAGATAAAATAAAAATATTAAACAAGACTTTAAATAAACATAAGAAATTAAAGTATATACTTTAACCTAAAAAACTGTATAAGCTTGTTTAGATTTGCAATGTACTTATAATGTCGTTTATTACTTTATACATTTACATATTGTTAAAAAAAATCATCAGTGAACTTTGCCCTTGACTTATATTAGAGGTAAGCTTTCCCTTAATAGAAATCATGTGAATACAGTGCTTACACAAGTTTATAGCCGAACAACCCACGAGATCATTGATAGCATATAAATGTAACTAGTACTGCATATTTGAATTCTTCGTAGTTATTATTAAGATGCATAATGTCGTGTTATTTGTCCTCTTCTCCTATTCTCTCTTTACGTCTTATTCGAACTTTTCACCGCCAAGGACTAGAGGCCCATTAATTCCATTGGCATCACTCTTAGTGAAGATGAAAAGTAAATGTTTATGAATGTTGCTGTGATGTGTTATTAACTTATCAGGCTACAACTAAATGATTGGAATCCACGATTTGAAATATAAATTATTTCAAAGTGGGATACAACTGCTATGATTGGATTATCACAGCTGGTAATTTTGACCAATAATGTTGCGTTATCATATGTTTCTATTAGATTCATTGGTTCCAAGTTTTATCTGAAACTAAGATTACTGTGTATTTACGCAATACCATACACTGTTGAGAATAAAAATCTTTTTTTTAATGCAAATAGGAATGGAATAATTTGACCCAACATCACAAGAGGTACTGAAGAGATATAAAAGTGATATATAGTTGCACATATGAATAAATCTGTGTTAAATTTGAAGCATCTACAAATACGTATTTAAAGTGAACTTAAAAAGTCATCTATGGACATGTAAGGCCATATATGCATTAAAAATGCATAAAAAAAAAATCATAATCTATTGGAAAATAAAATAAATAGAATAACCTATTCGGTATGAACAATGTTAAAACTATTTGTAGCAAAAATAGTGAATTGTTTAAAAACTTAAATTTGGTAGATTTAATTTCAAATTAAAAATGTTACAAATGATGGTTTAGAAAATCATATACAAGCAATGGAAAGGTTGGTCCAGTAGTAAGATCTTATTATATTTTTATGTGTAGAGTTGATCTTTTTATCATAAGGTTCTATGTTTAAATTTCATTATGTGTAATATTTTTTTTAACCAACATAGTTATGACATGCGATTGAAAGCAACATTTCAAAATTCTAACTTAAAAAAAAAAGGTCATATACCGTCAGGCTAACGTTATCCAAAATAAAATCAGGTGCATTTGCAAGTTTTGTTTGATTAGTTTAAAGACAAAGTTTGGAAAAGTATATTATTCCATTTTGCGGAACACACAAAAAAAAAATAAAATAGGGAGAGATATATGGTATAAAATTATAAAAATATATATGTTAATAACTTGATTAAAAGTAAAATAAAACCGTAATGAAAGTTAAATAATGTTAATTTTTAAGAATTAAAATTATAAAAAATGCTAGAACTTGCAGATTATTAATGAACTTATTATATATCCAAATCATTATGCTGATTAAACAAATAAATTAATCCAATCAGTAAACATTTATTACATAAATTAGTTTCATACGGAATTTGGTATGTTTGAATTTAATATGTATAGATTATTTCTCAAATAAAAAGAAATACAAAAACTTTTGTCGTATTGTAAATTTTTATAAAAACTTAAATAGAAGATGAAATTAAAAATTACCTATAATTGTTAAATTGCAAATGTGTGAAGAAGAATTAGTTATTCTTATGTCTGTCAATTACCATTATGTATACCACCCTGTTGATCGTTTTCAATATATTCAAAACGTGATTGTTAGGATTATTGAAACCTTAATATATTATATTAATAAAATAAAAACTCTTATATAAAATACATTCCTAAACAATCATTAATAAAGAAGTTTATCATATATTACCAAAAAAAATAATTTTTTAAAACAAAAATAGAAAAGACCTCCCTAATTTTGAAATATCATAGCCATGATCTAACCTTTATAAGATCTAATAACGTAACTAAATTGTCCTTATTGAAAATTATAGTATTTTAATGAATCAAAAAGGACCATCTATACAGAATATAGAGCCAATCAAATTGCCATCCACACTCGTTCCAATGTTTTCCACTTCACCAAATTAAGATGAATAACATAATGGTCTCTACAATTTAAAACAAGAATCCTTAAAACCCTACCAAGAGCATGTAAAAGACTACACCTTACATGCAATCAGTATAATTTATATAGCATAAGCTGCGCCAGTCTTCATATCTCGACACAAAGTAGTTGCGCACCATGTAAGTCAGTAATTTAGCAATCCTAGATTGTGATTCGATTTCATAATATTTTTATTATATATTCGAATGGCGTATATGTTTATGCTGTTCATAGCCCATCGATCACATCCTTACACCATCTTTAAAAAGAAGATTTATATCTCTTTACATTTTATTCGTACAATTGATTAAAGTGGAAATAGATATATAATCTAATATTCGCAATATTATATTACTGTGCAACTATTAAGAGTGCTGCAAGAGTTCGAGTGGTTCTAAAGCTTGATTATATCCAATGCAGAACTATATATTCCTCAAATCCAAGAGGAGGGCCTGTTATATGACTTAAACACACGAACAACAGAGCTTTAGATTCCTTAACAGCTATTATAGTTTTACAATTGCGTTTTTCTTTTATATATATATATATATTATCTTTATTTTTCTCTCTCTCTTTTTTTTGATTTCCCTTCCTTTCACTTGTCTCACACCCAACAAATGGTATGAAATGATCATTTCTCATTCAACAATTTTCAGTTCATCTCTTGTAAACTATGCCATTAATTTTACACAACTTCAGCAAAACATATGGTAAAATAGTGCACAAGCTACATTTTAATTATAAAGTCATGATAGTTGATTCACCGTCTGGATTTCAAAAGATAGCCATGGAGAGAGAGAGAGAGAGAGAGAGAGCAGTAGCACTCAATCATATAGAGACTGCACACCACACTCATTGGTTTTAGCAAGCAGCAAATATGACAGGAATAGTCTCTTTTTCTCCCCAAGAAAACGCCTTCTGCATGTGAAATAGTGATCTAAAAAGCCAACTAAAATGAAATGGCTTTTGCCCCAAAGAAATTTCACTATCAATTATTTTAGATAAGATTCTTGTGTATCTGGCACATGCATGCTGTACATGGTCGATCACATTGAATTATTGAGGTTGAGGCTATTCTCTCTAAAGGTCCAATGCTAATTAATCTACACGTAAAATGCACCCCCATATCTTTAATCTTTATTTTACTTTGTACAATTCTATATACCGTTGCCCATTGTTGAGACATTGAAAGTAACAGGTCGAAAAATCACAACCGATTAATGTAAATCAAGAAGAAAAAATGAGAAAGTTGAATATTTCATTTGAGGGGAGGGAGAGTGGGATTATTCATTCAATTAAATAATGTTAGGGGACCACACCAAAACCTTTATATATTAAACGATCAACTTGAATTGACATGTTGTCGCGGGCACTGATAGAGATATATATTGACCTCTCTGCAGCATTGTTCCAAGGTCACCCAACCCAACTCTGATCTGATTGTCAGTGACGGAAACCCAAAACTTATTTTGGGGAGAAGAACAGGTCAAATATAATTCAAATAGTAAACTGATAGATTTATTTAATCAATTGATAAAGATTTATATAATGATTAAGAAATCATCTTGGTAAGCAGTATGTATGAACATTATTACGAAAAACCTCGTATCTTTAGCTTCTTGATGACTTGCCTATGGCTTTTAGATAGAACTAACTAATGCTGTCTCTGAAAGCTGTAGGATTTAACTATGTAAAATCAAACTTATGTATGAATGATAAATACTAGTCCATATAACCTATAGAATGAAAAATAAAAACTGTTTCAAACTTAAAGTATAAGGTACAAAAGATTACAAGTGTAAATATTATTTATTTTTACTCATTTTCTTTTATCTTTTGTTTTCTTATCTTTCTTTTTTATATTACATCGTTTATCACATCTCTTTCTTTTTCTCTTTTTTCTTTATATCTCTCTCTTTGCACCACTCATTTCACACTCATTTGATGGGTGTGGAGGAATTAACATTTGTTTGGATTCAAATTCATAATAAGATTTTTTTAAAATTTTTCAATACGTACTACATTACACAAGATAAAAAAGTATATATAATGAATTATTAAAAATTGTTGTATTTAATAATATCAAAACATTGAAATACATTGAATTTTATAATTTTTAATAAGAAACTAATGCATCTAATTTAATATGTACAATATTACACATATTCAAAAATTATGTTTCTTATTAAAACATGAAATTCACAATATTTAATACCTTATAAATAGTTAGCAACTTTTCTCGATCGAAATGCATTGTATATTAAATAAATAAATAAAATTTACCATTTATTAAAAAAAAAAGTAATACTGAGATATTATTTTTTTTTAAAAAAAATTACAGGCTATCATTTTTAGTTTTTATATAAAATAAAAAAATAAAAATTTAAGAGTTTTTTTTGAGAAAAAGAGTTTTAAAGAGAAGAGAAAGAGAGGACAAATAATTTATTTTAAATAATATTTTTAAAATAAAAATATAAATTAACATATTAAGATAAATTTAATATATTAATTATACATTTATTATCATATATATATATATATATATATATATATAATTCTTTTAATTTAAAATAAAAAAAACCCGTCTCCATCACCCCTTTAAAAAACCTGGAAGGAACATATCCTTAATTTATTCATTTGATTTTAAAAGTTTTTTATTTAAACTTTATTCTCAATTGTATGAATACATTCATATTGGAAAATCAGTCCTTCCGTATGAATTCCTTTTGGCGATTATTCGACCGGTCAAACAAAAGGTCAGGTCTGACCAGAGTTTCTTTTTCTTTTTTTTATAACTTTAGACATAAAATTGGGTTTATATATCTAAAATTAAGAAAATATTTTAAAAATCACAATCATTATATTGAAAATATAATAATTTTTTTATTATCAATTGTTTAAAATTAACTCTAAAATCTAAAATTAACATTTTCTTAATCATATATAAAACCTGACTGAACACTTGGGCTTGTATAGGAAGTCAAAAAAAGTTAGGCAAAGATCTTAATAGCACCATAAACAATAAGAGTTTTATAGGAAGTCAAAAACATGCCTTAACAAATTAAACTAACCTTTACAACACAGTAGCAATACAAATAGTATATTAGACTTTCCTATTCTACTTTTATCAAACAATCTAAAGTGAGAGCTGTGAAGGTTTAAAAATTTGGCCATAAGGCTTTCTCTGTGTCATTCTAGAAAAAAAAAATCGATTAACCTACAAGAAGTTTAAAAATATCAAACTTGAGTATTAAAATAAGCATTTTTCCCTATTGTTTTTGCAAATATAGAAAATTAAATGGAAGATGTTTCCTATATACAAAGCTATAAAATTGCTTCAAAGCAATAGAATAATGCTCTTTTATTTCCCAACCAATAACATTTAATCATTCTCACGTTTTTGTTTTCATCAAAGCCAAGGATTCAGACGGTCTTAAACTTAACAGTCCTGAAGTTATTCCAAATTTTGCAGAACTCCTTTCTCTTTTGTGGGGCATCCATTTTGTCACTTCGAATCAACTATTGTATATATGGTCGTTGAAACGAACTTCATCATATATAGTCTAAAATAGCTTCGTGAAGAGGAAAACAAGTCAGATGATGGACATAATAGTACAAGATTCTGTTCAGATAGCTAAGATGGTTACCTTTTTTTATTATTAAACATGTTAGACAAATACGTAGAACAAGACATTCACGTTCTTGCCGTTGTGTTTATGTTGGTAGTCAAGTTTAGTTTGCATTTACCCTTGCACACTTATGCAACTGTTTTATATGACTTTTTTAAACGAAATTTCGTCTTGCCCTATGAAAAATAAAACATTAAAATGGTGCATTATGAAGTCCACTATAATAATACACATAATAGAGCAACTAATATCCGTCTCCTCCACCTGATTCAATGTATATAATAATTCACATCTATACAGTTAATCGATTTTTTAAATGAATGTCTAAGGTCATCTGATAAAAAATTAATAAATAATAATTTTTTATTAAAGATTGTTAGATTTAATATTATCAATGTTTTAAAATTTGTGACACTTTTAATTTCAAATAATAAATTATTATATATAAATTTTTATTGTATGTTATTAGATAAATGTTAAAGAAATTGAAAATCAATTCTAAACCTCATTCATCAAATAACAAAATAACTTTTGGACGTGCTTATACTTACACTTCTTCTCACATGTATAATAACTCATTTTGTGACAAATGTCATCTAATTTATAATCTTTTATATTGAATTAAATTGATAATTTTTATTTTATGTTATCGAATTAAAGAAGATATCTACTTTCCTTGATCTTTTAACAAATGTTTAATTTAAAAAAAAAATTAATGTTAGACAAAAGACATATATGTAAATCCAGAAAAGCTGAATCTTTGATTAATTAAATAAGTTTTGATATATTTTAATATTAAAAAGTTTTATATATTTTATCACTAGTAAAATGATTTTGCTGGTTATAAACTAATGTTTTCTTAAGTACTTCTTAATTTAAGCTTTTTTATATTTCACGTGTTTAAAAAAAGAGGTCAGGGCATGAAATGTTTATCCGTAATGATTATATTATAGAATAAGGCCTTTCAATAATTGAAAAGCTATATATTTAATTTCTCTAGCTCTAGCTACTTATTTAATTTCGGCTTAATCTATGGCCAAGTTGCCTTAAAGATACGAACGGTCGGTAATTGGTAGGCATGGCTTTCCCTTCTTTGCAACAAGATTATTTTGTTTTTAAAATATTAATCATCGTGCAAGTAAAACATCTAATCAAGCAACGTTTTTAAAATCGAAGCTGATCAAGTTATCAATAAAAAAATGCCAAAGTTGATTCTCGGTTGGCGTTTTATATGCTAAAAATAGCAGAAAATGATTCGATCTTTGAAATGTGTCCTCATAGGGTTGTGATCTTTTATCCACTTGCAGCAAATGCTCGTCCCAAACAAGTTCTTTCAATGAACAATGCTTTTGATACCATTAAAATAAGATATTTTTGGTTATTTTTTGATATTTAAATTTCATATATATACATAAATAAAACTGACAGGATTATCCATAACGTAAGACTACATGCATTAAATCTATGAGCTTTGCTTTTGGGGTGGAACAAGATTCAACTCCACTCATGACTATAGCAAAAGACGAAGGTCGACTCAAAAGAGAGGTGTATCAGTTTGTCGGAGGTGAATGATTAACCACTACCGTGTGCGTTGGATTCGACTTTAGATATAAAGTTTATGGCTATTACTCCTTACAAGATTACATTACTTAGGATTTGTCTATAACGATAAGTGGGACAGTTGCACTGATCATCCATGGAAAATCAACTGATAATTTTTTAATTAATTTTCATAAGAAATGTTTTGTTTTTTCCGGGCATTATTTGGGGTAAAGTTGTTTATGGATTGAGTTCGATATCTATGTATTATGAGGAAAGGAAATGGTCAATCAATTGATTTCTATTAGTTGCAAAGGAAAAATTGATTTAATTTTAAATGCTTATAATCAGATGTCATTTACATTTAAAGAATAAGTGTCATGTTATACTGTTAAGATTGCTTTGTCTATAAATAGCTAAATGCATTTTATTCAAGGTGGACACAAAGCAATACTCATAAATTCTCTATAAAAGTTATTGGATCTTAGTTGTTTATTCTTAATCTTTTTAAGAATTTTTGATCGGAAAGTTTACTTTTTAAGAATTTCTTATTAACACAATGAGACCAAACTCTTATTTTCACCGCGGCCGCTGAACAAGCTACTTTTTTTTCCATTTAAATTTGAATTGATGTAAATTTTATAATTTTTTTAGATGGATTATATTTTAATAAAAATATTAATTAAATCTTAATTAATATAAGATCAGAATAAAAAATATTATAATACACTTGTTTTCTTTAAAAAAACGATGAAGCATAAAAAAACCTATAAAAATTATTAGGAAAAAAAGGAACAAAATATTAGAATTTTAGAAATATTTTTGGTCCAAATCCTCTCTAGACATTTCATTAAATAAATTTTGAAAATTTATATAAAATTAACACATAATTTGTACAAATTAAAGTTATGTCTCTTCAAAGTTTATACAACTATAAAGACTATAAATTATAAAACTTTTTATATCAATTGCTAAATAATTTACATAATTTTTTTTATGTCAATTCTTACATAATCAATGTAAAAAAAAATTTAAATATAAATTTTTAAATCAATTATTTTAGGGTTTAGGGTTTAAATAAATTATTTTTTGTATTTATATAGAATGTCACTTTAATTCTAAATCAATTCTTTCACAAATGAAATAAAAATAATTTAAAATGTAAGATTTCAAAGATGTACATGAGTAAAATAACATAAATTAGAGATGAAAAATATAAAATCTTACTTACATTTTTTAGTTTCATTCTGTATTTTTTTTATTAATCCATTTATTTTTATACATGACGTTGATGAACATTAGGTTTTCTTCATTTGCAGATTCAATGAACATGGACAAACATTACTTTTTCTTTATTTGCAATCTGGTGTGGGAAACTTCTATGACAATATCAGGTAAATTGCTTTTATTATTATTGTTGGCTTTATACTTTGTCTACGGTATATTACAATTTTAATCTTTTTCTTCTTAATTGCTTACTTGCTTAGATCGATTGTTTTATATCTGATATAAGATTTACTATATTAGTTGTGTTTATATGATTTTTTAATTAATATTAAATGTCATTTTTAACTTATGTTAAAAAATAACTTTTTGCATTAGTATCTCTCAAAGACTTTAATGAATTAGTTAAATTAAAAATTAAAAATCAAAAGATTGTGATTTGAAATGTAAAAATTATAAGGGAAATAATGATAAAAATTGACTAACTAACGGGGCTGAGTTCTTAAGTAGATCCATCGTAGGTTTAGAAAAAGAATTCTAATTATAATCATAATTATTGTGTATTTTAAATTTAATTAAATAAAGTCAATTAAACTAGGCATCTTCCTACTAAATTAAGCATTCATCATTTACATTACACTAAACCTAGACAATTCAATCTTCAAAATTAACCAAACCCTACTAAAAAAAACATCTTGTATCTCTCTTAATTTTTACCCAAACTCAAGGAATTAACTAAATCATGAATATATATTCAAGTGAATTTAGAACTAAATGTAAACTGCAAAGGAAAAATAGACTAGGCATATAAATTCAATTATCTAAACAAAATCTATGGAATTCACATGGAAATTGAGAGAAAAAGAAATTAGGGTAACAATTTAAAAAATAGCTAAAACCTCAAAATTCTTACTTAGGAATTGAAAACTAGCAAGTCAAACACTGAAGATTCTCAAATATCCACACAAGGTCCACATCTTAAACACCAACGGTTATCAAATAACTTTTGTTTATATATCTAATAACATATTATTTAAAGTCTAATTTTATTTTCTTAATATTTAAGTAGGATTTTTTTATTATATTTATCATATTAAGCATAATTTTATAATTTGACTTTATCAGAAAGTTACAGCCATTACTCTTGTTATCACAAATATCATCTAAGATCAGTTACATTCATCCACATAATTAATTATATATTCAATCCTTTACTTTATGTTTATATATATACATTTATTCATATAAAGACTTGATATCTTTTATTAACGATATGTAAAATTCGATCATCAGTGTACTTGTTAATGTATTATATTATCCTGTATTTACAAGGCAGAAATTAGGTTTTGACTAAAAAAAAAAATTTATTATGAGTGGTTCAAAGAAGAAGAAAAAAAAAAAACTGTTGATAATATATACTCTATTATCTTCATTTTAAGCCTTTGTCTCTAACTCATTTGTTTGCATTTTAAACTGCCAAACAATGCAGAGTGAAACCACTAAATTATTTTCTCTTGATGTAGTCTATTTATTTATATACGAGCTCAACTTAATGCATTATCCCAATATAATAAATTTTGTGTATAAAATTCTATTTCCAAGATAATCAAAACAAGAATACCTTTTTGAATGCAAAATCCAATCTGTGCAATAAAACTCTACTTCTTAGATAATCAAAATAACCAAAATAGGAAGTGGGACTTGAACGGTTGTGGTATGTGCTGTTGTGCTGTCTGATCATGCATGCTTGTGGTGCTTTTGGAGTCTGATAGACCTTCTGTACACAATTAATTTAAACTAGAATTTCCTCTCTAATATTTTAATTTTAGCTTTCTACGTTTAAAATATGCTAATATGATCTTACATCACAAGACATTAAGACTTGCTTGGAACCTCAAAATTTCAAAAAAGGAAGATTTGCCATAAAGGTTTCCCGTGTTCAATCTTTCTTCCTCAATTATTTGAGGAGGAATCTAGCTACAACTATGGGTGGCCTTTTCTTTAATTATAGTTTATTAAATTATACACGTTAAAATAAAATAATAAAACATTTATTATTTTTTTATAAATATTTAACACTTAATGTCAATGAATGCTGATTTTATATATTTCACACGTGCTCATCGGCTTAAAAAATAATATTTATTGTATAAATTATATTTATAAAATTTAAAATTATTCAATACTTTGAATATGCATAAATATATATAACAGCAATTTTTTCAAAACGGTAGATACATATATGTTCTTTTATACTTTATATAGATATAGATGTTCCAACTGAGGCAAAAGTTGTTTTATCTAAATTGTTTATTCTTATATTATTCTAATAGTATGACCAAAATGGAATAACAATAATCTAACTTAATTAAATATACAAGTAAGAAAAAAAAAAGGCATTGGTATGGCAAATGTAGAGTGATGATGATCCGTGTATGTATCCCAGTAACATGTTGAGTGGGTACTTCCTTTTTGCTTTCTTATAATGTCTGAGAATTGCTATATATTCTGTAATTTCGCACCAATGGAGATCAAATATCTAATACGTGCCCCAAGAATGACAAGCCTGCTATATGTACGATTCAGTGATGCACTATCATATTCTCCCTTCTATATCTATTGCTTTGTATGTAAGTCTTAGACATGATCACTTTCATGCAAGAAACACTATAAGAGTTTTTCTTTTTCCTTTATATTATGCGATTTTTCTTACATCAAATATTTAATTTTACCTTTATTTAGTTTGATCTTTCCAAACTATTTTTTTAAACCTTACATAAAAGTCTATATATTTTTATCCTTGTATGAAAAATGTTTACAAAATAGTATCTATCATTTGTCAACGTCATAGTATAGTGTTACGTTTGTTTGTTTATTTTTTTTAATGTTGGAATCAATGTAATTTTATTTTTTCTTTTTCTTTTTATCTAAGAATGAGGTATAGTGATATAGAAAGGAGTTAGATTTTTTCTTTTTGTCTTGTTTTTAATTTCCTCGGTTTTTGTTGTTGCAACTCTGGAATTTGGTTTAGGATTTCTTTTTTTTACCTTTTTATGAGTAGCTAAATTATGTAGCTAAGACTATAATGAATATTGTATTATGTAATTGTTTTCTTCATATAATTTGTGTGTCCTTTCTTCAGGATTTTTAGTTGTAGTTATTGCATATTAATAATTGGTCATTCTACCGTCCAAACCAAAAGGAAATAATCATTATATATATTTCGTGTGTGTTAGCTAATTAGATAATCAATTAAATTGGAGACTTCTACATATATTAATGATTGACGGATTAACAAGGCAAACCAAGTCTCAACAGTTGTTAAATAATCAAATTAAAACTCTCACTTTCATTTAGGTAATTGCTTTAACGAAACCCTAGCATATTTTTTAACTAATTTTTCTTAGATCAAATAGAGAATTTGATTATGAAATAAAAACTATTGGAAGTTCATGGATGTAAAGAAATAGAAAGTTAATTAAACCTCGACTTTAGGCTCTGCCATATTAGAGCTTCCTCTTAGTATATTGTTGGAGTTTTTTAATATATTATTTACTATCTGTTTTTCACTTTTATTATATTCATATCATTACTCATTATTTGTTGTCTTGATAACAAGAGAGTTGAGTCCTGATATTTTAGTATACTTATACTCAATGGAATAATTTTTACAAATACGGAAGTTCATCAAGAGAAAAAAGTCCTTATATTCTATCTTTTGCAAGAGAAAAAAAGTTAAGTTGATCCTCTAAAAATGAAATAAACACGAAGTATTCAAAAATTTTAGCCATTAAATTATTCTTTGGAATATTTAAATCATTACTAGCTATATTAATTTTCTAAAGATGTGATCACCAATATTGTCCTTCAAAAATCTATTTTTTTTTGGTTAAATTAATAAAAGATATAAAAAAGTTACCATATTATTCCTGAAAAAAAAAACACTAGAGTAAAAAAATAATTAAGAGGTTAATTGAGTGATAAATTTACTCTTCAAAAAATAATATAAAATTTTACTAAATTAACTATTGATAGAAGTCACGTAATGACACTTTTATCTTTAGAAAATCAAGTTAAACGTTTTTTCATCTATTGCATGATGGCTACTATAAATATACACGAACTGATTCAAATTAAGGACTTAAATTTTATTCTGTACTTTTTAAAAAACTATTTTTTTAAATAATTTTAAATTTCAATAAATAAAATTTACATGATTCACTGATTACTTATTCTCTTACACACCATATATATAAAAGCTTTACTAATAAAATAATTTTATCATTCATACATATAATTAATAATAGTGTAGCTCAGCCATCACCCCTGACAGTTACGATGTCATATTTTTCAACACAATTGATAAAAACATGAATTTATAAAAAATATAAAAGGGCAAATAAAATGAGTTAACACATTTATTTAATCACAGGTGGCCAGTTAACACATTTTCAGGTAAGCCAACCCATCATATTCATTGTCCACTCCCTTTAATTATAATACACAGTAATTATTTTATGCATGGTTCAACCATATTCTATTCTTTACTAAATTTAATCAATATTACATAATGTGTTAAGACGTACGATAGTATCTTTTCTATTGCTGTAAGTACTCATAGTCTTAATCACTTTTAAATTTGCTGCTTTTGTCGTTGCTTTTGCTTGTCTTCGTCTCGCTTCTCATAGCAATCACGTTTAGTACAATCTTTCAAGTTGATAGATTTAGTTAGGTTAACACCAAATAAAATATGAAGTAAAAGATTTTTAAAAGATTTTATTTAAACTTGCCATATTATAACTTGAGCTAAAACAATTTTACGTTACTTAATTTACGTGTACTTTGACTAAATATATTCAATAATTTTATTATTAACTATTGTTAAATTTATTCATTGAAATATTGAATGTGCAGGTAAAATCAAACTAAGTGCTTTGCATATATAAAATGCAAGAAAATTAATAACACTTAATTCTTGCTAACAAATGGTTTTTGTCAAAACAAGAAGACTTGATATTTTGCTTATTTGATAAACGTAACGAAGTACATGTTGTTAGGTAAAGAGAGGTATTTGTCAACCAAACCAAATTAATGAATCAAAATTTGAAAAAGCTGATTTTTTTATTGTATAATTGGATTAGTTTAAAATTTCTTTTTATCGACTTTTTTACAGTATAGTTTTTGTGTTAATGTATATAAGGTAAAATATATTTTATATTAAATGTCAGATATTGACTTACTGTGCATATTTTTATATTTTTGTTAAAATGTGTATTATGATTATAACATTAATACTATTTATTTTGTTTGTAAAATAATATTGATGTGCTAAAATAATATTTTAATTATATCAATAAATAAAAAATAAGTAAATAAAAAAAATTAAGAAATTGAATTATCTAATTTAATTCAAAGTACTTTTAATTAGACTAGATTAAATCAAATTTAATATTTATTTATATCAAAGTAAACAATAATTTAATTTTATATTTAAATTAAATTACCCTTTCTTTAAAAACTAATCCAAAGTAAAGGACAAAGATCCTATAAACTGTAAAGCTGTTAAAATGTATTGTTTTATATTCATGCTGTATTGTTTTCATAACACTTGTGCTCACCGTTGCATTGCATTAATAAGGAGAATCGGATGCTCAGCTATATAATACCTAATGCATTAATGTTAAGGTTATGATAAATTTTTATTTTCCTAGTTTATCTTTTTCACCCAAACAGACAAAGCATTAGTATTACACAATTTGGTATTATTTATTTGGGATGATATATATGGCGTTGTCCTTAAGGCTTTTAGTTTGGGAATCTCTTCATCACCAACATGATAATCCCCTTAAAGGAAACTCCTTTCCCATTCAAACTGTGGTTCATTTTCGTTGTTTGCCAATGCCATCTAAGTCTAACCACTGCGAATTATTTACTAATATCTTCCATAATTTAGACACTACTAGCTATCACGAAAAGAAATGTCTACAAGTTGGAAATGACTAACTAAAGATCTAATTTTTATTACATAATTAATCTTTTACTGAATTTAGTTTATATAACTAATAATTTGAGAGTGTTTGAAAATGGTGAGCACATAGTGAGAGTAAAAGTAGTGACAAGTGGGAATAAAATAAAGCGTTGTTGATGGAAAAAGTTGATGATTAGGAATAGGAAAGGAGTCGTCAGGAGCTTAATTAATTGGCTCATATTCATTTGTGGAAAAAGAAGCGAAAAGGACGGCATTTCAATGATCATTTACTGCCTTTTGGTTTGGATCACTCATTCATGCACTTCTTTTCTTGAGGAGCTGCTCCATATATCCATACTCTATTTCCTATTTTAATTGCTTAATCACTCAAATATTTATTTATTATTATTATTTTGTGCTTCTTTCATTCCATTCATTTATATATATTATTAAAAATTAACTCATTGATAATATACAATACTATTTTTTTAATGTGTATCATTAGACACATTAAAAAACAAAATGAGAAATATAATCAATATCTTGATTTATATTAAAATTATTTTATTTTTTATTTTACTATTATAATCTTAACTATCATTTTTTATTTATAATTATAATAATTGAGACAAGAATATAATTAAACGAATTAAAATGAAATTTTTATATATTTTTTAAATGAAAGATAAACAAAAAAATTAAATAAATAAATAAATAAATATAACGAAAAAAAAAGTAATATATAATAATAGTGATAATAAAATTATTTAGGTGAGATACAAAGGTGAAAAAATAGGTCAACTCACTTTAGGTGGTTTGCCGTGAACCTACTCAAAAACGGGTTTAGTTTAACTCGCTCCAATTTATTAGTGAGTTGAGGAATAACAGTTGATTCGTTTATAATTTTTTTAAAATTAAAATTATAAAATTAAATAAAAAACTATATATACACAATTAAATTATAATTTACATAAATATTTAATTTTATTAATATAATATTTTTAAAAAATTTATATATAAAATAAAAATATTTTTAAAATTTCAGTATTGGTTTAATATATATTTAGTTTTTATATTTTGTCTCTACTGTTTTAGTTTTTATTTTCAATTTCTTAAAACTTGTCTATTATTATATACTATAAAAAAATAAAAGAAAAAAAAAACTAAAACTAAAACAAAAGAAATAGGAAATCAATATAATAAATCAGTGATTGAATATAAAAAGAAAAAATAATTAACAATTAAAAATGGAAGCAAATATTAAAAAATAAATAAAAATATTGGAAAGGTATCGAAGCCTGTGATCACATTTGGTTACCTTAATGTTGTGTACAGATGTATACCTTTAGTTAATTTTAAGAGATATTATTTTATTTATATTTTATTATTAAAGAAATAAAAATATATGAAATAATATAATAAAATATAAAATTGTTAAAAAATTAAAATAATTAATATAATTTCATATAGTGTATTTGTAAGAATTTTTGTGCTTTGATAAATAGATTCATTACTCATTCATGGCATGACTCAGGATTAAGCTACATCAACGTAGTAAGAGAAAAACTATTTTGTTTGCTAACTGAGTGGTATTTATATTTACAAAATTGCATCCGTCTTAATTTTGTATAAATATATTTTTATTTTCTATTTTTTTGAGTAAATAATTTTTTTTTGTGTATGGGTTTTGAATTCTCTTGAACTCTCTCTAATAATATTTATTTTGCCTATAAAAAAAAGTTACATCAGTATATGTGAGAGTATCTCTTTAGATGAATAAAATTATATATTTAACATATATATATATATATATATATATATATATATATATATGTATAACATAGTCTAGATAGGCAATATATTAACAATGTGATACTTGTTTTCCTTAAGGTTCTCTTTCAAAATAACGTTTTGTCTTTTTTAATCGTGTATCCAAAATTTTATAATCAAAATTAGGTACAAAAATATCACATAATTAATATATTAATATTAAATAATATAATTTTTATTATTAAAGATATTAGAATCCAAATTAAAGACTGTACCTTTAAGACGGATTAACACTTAAAATTTTAATATATTCAAAATATTAAAATTTAAATAAATTTTATATTATTTGATAAGTTTGTTAAATATTTTTGTCGAAAGTATTATTATTATTATTTTTTGGTGAAAGCGAAAGTATTGAATCTAAGCCCTTATGGTATGACGAGGTACATTAGAACTTCTCACCTACAGATGGTCTTAAAAAGAAGAGTATTACATAAAATTTGACGTTGACAAAAAGAAAAATTGTCTTAAAATAAATATTTTTAAAAATAAAAATATTTTTTAATTATTTCACGTACTAAACACATGGTACACGTTATTGTCAAATAAATAAATTCAAAATTCCCTTTTATTAAAGTGGAAGTATTATGTTGATTAAAAGATTTTTTATTTTTTTTTAAAAAGAAAAGTATGTTGAACGCACGTATATTTATCTCTAACTTTCATAAGGACTAATAACTCTATAAAAAGGGAGAATTATAACCATGCAAAAGTAAGAAAATTCTATCTAAATACATTGTTCTTTAAATTTTTTTGTAACATTTTATCGTCAAACTCTTTTGTAAATTCTTAAAAAAGAATAATTTTTATCTTTGACATTTTGGGTGAGGTGACTGTAGCACAAAGATGTTAATGGATAAATATTTAAGGAATTAAATATTTTGAGTAAAAATTTTAGATTATATATAACCTTAAAAATGTAAGATGAATCTCATGTTCTTTTTTTTAAACTATTTATTATTTATATATCTCTGTTAATAAATTCTGAATGAAAATAGTTTTGATTTTGAAACATAATGTCTGTCTTTATCTTAATACATCGTCTGTTACTTAAAAGTGATGATTATTAAAAATTTAATTTTACAAGAATATTAAAGTTGAAACAATTGATTCAACCCCTTATCTTGTTTTTTTTTTTTTTTTTACTTTTAAAAGGTTAATTATTATCTTTTAATATGTCTATATACATATAATAAAAATTATTAAAATAATTATTATGTTTCTTAATTTTAGAATAACTATCATTAAACTACATTACTTGACTTAATAAATTATAATACTCACTTAAAAACTAAAAGATAAAGGAATAAGTTAATTTAAGAGTAGATTTTGTTAAACTTATTTTGTTTAACAATTCTTTGTAAAATATAAATCTAATTATTTTAACTATTAAACAATGTGATATTAACCATTAATATATATATATATATATATATATATATATATATATACACACATATCAAAGTTTAGATAAATTAATTATTTATAAATATATAATTTATAGTTAATATTTATTTATATATTTAAATATATTATACATTAAAATAACTTAAATATGTTTAGTAAAATATTAATTAATTTTTGAATTATATGAGTTTTTTTAATTGATTTAATCAATTTATATGAAACTTTCAGTTAAATGACTGGATTGATAAAAATTAACACTCGTAAACAATTATTAAGTGGAATAATTTTGAAATTTTTTTTGAATTATTTGATTGTCACCCTTTGTAAGAATGGTATGTTAATTAATTTTTACTTATAATCATTTTAACTTTTAAGGAAATATAAATTAATTTTACAATATTATTTTTTACTTACATTTTAACTTTTTAATTTTCTATTTAAAAATTTTCACTTACAATTATATCAAACTGAAATTTTAAATGAACAAAATTTTTACATGACTAATTGATGTGAAAATTCAAAATAAATGGATAAATGGAAAAAAATGTATTTATTAATATATTTTGAATTTTCACATCAATTAGTCATGTAATAAATGGAAAAAAATGTATTTATTAATATATTTTTCAATGATTTAATCTACCGAATCTATATTGAAAAGAAACTTAACATATTTCAAACCATTCTCATTAATTGTTTAAGCTATTTTATTCCAGCTTGTTCTTTTGTTATTTTAACACATAATTCTGTGTACCAAACAATAAGCCCCAATTGGAAGGTAGCTTATAGTCAACAGCATCATCATCAAGATTCCCCTAATGAGAAGTAGTTCTAATATTTATTTTTTCAGTTTTTTTCTTTCAAGCAATAACACAGTCTACATAGACACAGAGACACATACCTTATAATTTCTAGAGCTTGAATAACAGCTCAAGCTTGAGCTGGGCATCTATATCGATCCAATATTCTAAGCATGGAACAACATTTTAGTTCCAAAACAGGGAAATTCAAGATCCCTTTCCATATTTCACTCCTAAATATTTACAGCTAAATTCAGAGAAAGTTTATGTGTGTATATATATATATATATATATATATATTTATTTATTTATACAGAGAGAGAGGAAAAAATGCAAACAGAGGATACATAAAGAAAAAGAACTGCAAATCAAACAAAGAGACAGTGCCAAAGCCCCTCAACAAATAACAACAAAGGACTCGAACACAGGAAGTGAAATAAATTGAAAAAAAGAGAGAGAATAAATGGCATTATAAAGAACATAACAACACAAAAGACAAAACTTTTTTTAGTATACTGTTATAAGTGTTTATAACTTATGTTCAATCAAAATTAGAATTTTAATTAAAATTAGAGTTTTACTTGTTTTAATTAAACACAGATAAAACTTTAATTTTAATTAAACAAGAAGAGGAAAAACACTCGAGTGCTACACTTGAACTTTGTCCAAACACAAAATCATTCACAAAAAACAGAAACAGAAAATGAAGAAATCTCAGTAATTCCACAGAAAGCTCTCAAAACCAGAACTCACAACCCCACCACTCTCAGTCACAGCAAACTCATGAGCATCAGAACCATCATGTGAAGTTTGCAACCACGGCAATGGAGGCTGAAACATCCACGTGTCCTGGGAATCCACGAACACAAACTCATTCCCGAACTCATAACTTGTTTCCAACCTCGGCAACTCAATGATCTCACACAATTCCTCAGACGCAGTAGATAAGTCCGTAGTGGAAGCCGACGACGAAGAGGAAGACGACGTCGTCGTTTTGGACGGTGAACTAGGCAAGTCCATGTGAGCCGCTTTGGCTGCAGCCGCTTGCACGTCTCGTGGGGCCAGCGAAACAGGTCGAGGTAGCGATGTCGCGAGTTCGGGGAAGTTGAGGATCGCGTTTGCTCCCTTTATGTTCAACGCTGCCACGTCATGCGCCCTCGCCGCCATTTCCGGCGTCGGGAATGTGCCTAACCATATGCGTGATTTCTTCCTTGGCTCGCGGATTTCAGACACCCATTTCCCCCAATTTCTCATTCTGACCCCTCTGTACACTGGGTGCTTGTTCGAGTCGCGGTTACACTTCTCCACCTTTGGTCCAGTTTTAGGATCTGAGGACGATGATGATGAGTTTGAGTTACTCTCTACCTCATCGGGTGAAACTCTCATGTTATTGAATTTGGTGTAATCTTTTCGAAATATAAGTGATAACGAAAATGCAATTAAATTGTGGTTGTGGAATTCTTAGAGACTTGATTAAAATTGTACTTGGATGGGTTTGTGTGGAGTGTAGAAGCAGGGGAACTAAGAGGGATTTGCAAGGCATGCAAATGATATGCAAGGGAGAAAATTTGATGAATGTTTTGTTAGAGTCATCTCTGAATGAGTCATATAACACTTATAAAGGTTGATAAAGGACCCACCAGAGAAATGGGTCGCTTTGGGAGGCTCGGTGGGTACAAATACACGATGGGTCACCCTTTCTCTATGCCACGCAACATTGCTTTTGGTGTGCAGTGTTCACTTTCACTTCTCCTAATATTTCCCCAGCCCCCGGTTTCACCCCATTGCTCACTGTTCATTTATCCCTTATCCGGTGTATTCGTTCAAAGTCACCCAGCTTTTCAGCCCCATTATGCACACCACTTACCCTCCTGTCTCTCCAATTTGCCCTTTTCCTATTCCATTTTTAATCTTTTAGTATCTGATATACGTATGAGTCCTTCGTTCGTTGCATCTTGGTACCAAGATTGGTTGGTGGATTTATAAATGTAAGTGGTGACGCAAGTAACACGATCGCACTAATCAATAATATATAATTAGGCTATCATTTATGTACCCTTTTTTTTATATTGGTTTGGCACCATGCTGCGTTTAGTCTTCGTGGTGACTCTCTTGTTTTTATTACATATATAAGGATTTTAAATGACTACGTCATTTTGAAGAATTTTATATTGCCCCCAATTTCAACTCTAACGTGATTGAACTAACTATATGTTCGTTATCCATGTGCTATCAAGTTAACCGATTACTTGAATTGATCATTAACAGTTCATTTGTTGAGAAATGCTTGTTCCTAGATAACTTGGTATATAACACCTGTTAAAGTTTGTTAAATTAATTGAAGAAGATACATATCCTCTTTTCGACCTATTAGTCTGGAGATTATCTATCGTACCAAGCCATGTGAGTGACTTTAAAACTAGATAGCAAGAGCCAGCAATGTTTAGGTTTTTGGACCCTTCTTTGATATCTTCCCTTTTGCTATATATTATTTTCCATTCCTAGCAGATGCAATGAACTCTATTTGTTTTTTGTTCAATTTTAGACTCACAAGTGTCTAGACAAATTAGGATGCTAGCTAGCTACTCGCATCAAAATATTTTCCATGGAGTGATTGTCCCAGCAAATTCATAATCAGGTAGCAGTTGCAATGTGGTATTGATATCATTAACATCACCCCACATCTCAGGCACCAAACAGGAGTCACACACCGCTTATGGGTCCCAGGTCCTCAACAGTGATACGTTGGTGTTGCACGTATGATGGACCATAGATGGCTCCAATTGTTCACTTCTTGCCACGTGCAGTTGTGAACAGCTATTTGATTCTATTAATAAATGGACTAATTCCAAACATTAAAGTGACAATTCAAAGTTCAAATTTTCAAATGAACCCTTCTACTACTATTATAAAGACTTGACACGTTACAGTCACCCCAAATAAAAGAAAACGAATTTTACACATTACAAGACTCTGTAATTAAGAATAATAGTCTACATGTCATTACCATGACAGTTACGATGTCGTTTTTTGGGAAAATAATTTATCAGAACATTAATTATAAAAAAATCAAAGGGGTCAAAGATGTAGGCCTTACCCGACTTAGCTGATTTTGTTTCGTCATTTCAGCAAATATAATGAGAGCAATATTCCAAAAGCGGCAATAAACTCAACGTCCGTACGTGGATATGATAACTTATTTGCTGTTTATTTAATCACAGATATCAGGTTAATATATTTTCAGGTAAGCCAACCATCCCTGTCTCCTCCCTTTATTTATAATACCCTTTATTTTATGTTTCAAGCAAAGACAAGTATTTATTATTTTAAATATATTCATATCATTAACTACAAATTATTAAAAAAAAATAAGAATCTTGATTTTAATTTAATGGTTTTATTCATTTTAATTATTTTATAAAACTTAAGCAGTGAACGAGAGTGGTATTCATTATTGTTTTTGAGATGAATCATTTTGATTTTAAGCATAAGAAAAATAAGCAGGAATTGATAATAAAGTACAGAAAATTGATATGAAGTTATTAACGAAGCACCGTTGTCTTTAGCTCTACCACATGTAATGTATGATATGCTGTACGTATTCATAGTCATAGTCACTTTTAAATTTGCTGCTTTTGTGCTGTTGCTTTTGGTTGTCTCCTTCTCATTTCTCATAGCAATCACATTTAATAAAAGCCTTGAAGTTGACGGGTTTAGTTTGGCTTGCTCCAAATTCATTTGTATAAAAGAAGTGTTAATCTATCTTTATGTAAACTAAGTAAATTTTATTCCATTTTGTAGTAAAAATGGAATTTTACTATTAGTTACCTTGTTACATTGGCAGACACTTTTAATTACTACTAAAAAGCTAATTATTGAGAAAAATATTAATTTTAAATGATATTATTAGAAGAAAACAAAATATAAAATTGTTAAATAAGAAATATGAATTTTACATGTCACATCGGTTATATATATATATATATATTATACGATGCAATTTTTAAATTATTATTTATTGTTTGATTTATTTTAATATTATCTTCTAAAATTTTTTGAGTTTTTTTTATCCTTTTTCACTAAACTAAATATCATCTACTTTTTTTGACTAGTACTTTTATTGACTTTTTTTTAAATATGTGTTTAAATTATTTTAATTAATTTTTTATCATCTTTTTCACATTCTCATATTCATGCATATACAGTTGTATTTTATTTTTATTTTTATGTGTGATTAATCATTCATCTTAACCTTCTTATTTTTTAAAGATTTCTTATTTTTATATTATTCCTTTAAAACTCAACATTTACTATTATATAAAATAATTGGTCATGTAACAATTTATTAAAAATTTTCTTTTTAGCTTGATACTATATACTTTACAATTACAATAACTTTTAATATCTTTTTTTACTTTAATCACTAAGTTTGTCTTCTGTAAATAATATTTTCATTAATTTTTCTATTATTATGTAAAATCTTATTATCTATTGTTATATTTCTTTTAATAATATATGCTAAAGTTCTTTGAGTTTTTCTTTCTCCCTTCTCATTAAACTAAACATCATGTCATTTACTTTATTGACTAGTGTTGCTATTCACTTTCTCTACATGTGTTCAAACCTTGTTAATCGATTTTTTTTTTATTTTTTCACAATACGCGTTAATCTAATATTCATGCATATATATAATTTTTTATCGTCTTTTTTTACAATTCTTTTACCTTAACCTTCTCATTTCTACAACTTTTTTTTTCTTGTATTGTTCCTTTAAAACTCAAAATTTATAATCATATAAGATGGTTAGTTGTATAACATGTGTTTAACTTCTTTTTTTTTTAGCTTGATAGGTACTTTATTATCACCACTAACGTCTAATATATTTTTCACTTCAATTACTTAGTTTGTATTCTATTTTTTTTTGCTAAAATTGTAATGCATATAGTGTTTTACTTAACCTCAAATAAGAACACTTAGATTCTAATGTATGTCTTGAAAGCTCAAGATCAAAGTTAATTAACATTTTCTTTTGATTCCTCAATCATAATTATGTCATTTACGAAGAGTATGTATTTTGAAATAATTTTTTTATGCCACAAATATGTACATCCAAGACAAATTAAACAAATAAGGACTAAAAAAAAAATGCTAATATAAATATATCCCTATAAGAAAGTCCTTAGTTATCTCATCATACACATATTGTATTGCTTAAACATATGTTACCTAAACTTATTTATTTTCTAAAACTTTCTTCAATACTTCTCTTAGCACATAGTCATGTATCCTTTTCAAGTTAATTAAAATTATATGTAATTCTTTTCTTTGTAATAATACTTTCTTATCAACTTTTGTAAAATAGTATTTATAACTTTTATCGTAGATCTTTCTGACATAATCAAATTGATTATCTACAACCAAGTTTTTTTTCGTAGTTTATACTCAATCATCTTTTTTCATAATATAATATAATAAAATAAAATATTTATCAACCTCTTTAAATTTATGAATTTAATTTTTTAATAAAAATATTTGTATAAACTTTCTCAAATAAAACTAATTTTAGAAATTAGTTCTCTTTCTCATCACACTAGGTTAATTTTTTTATATACTTAAAGCATTTATTAACCTAATTGTGAGTATGATTTTTTAAAGCAAAATTATTTTAGTAATTTTATCTAACATGAATGGTTTTTGGAGTTGATTCTCTTTTTTATGTAAAATGGGTTTTTTTTTTTTTTTTTATTAATAACAAACATTCTTCTCATGACTTCAAAATTTTAGAGGTGATAATATGTAATAATTGGTCATAATGATTTGTCTATTTGTTTATGAGTAACATGTCGTAAAATAATAATTTAGTTTCTATTTTATTACATAAGACTATTCAAAAATGGCTAGGAAATTTTGTATGTCTAAGAAAAACAATGTCTTTTGAAATGCTATGTGGTTTAACAATTTCTTTGTATAAGAAATCAGATATGAAAATCCTCTACTATTACAAAGATATAATTTTTTTCCTTTTTTAACCCTAGGCAATCCTAAAACCAAATTTATGGATCATTTTACCCAATTTTCATCGAGCAACATATCTAAAGTGTTCTTAACACCAAAATGGCTTATTAACTTAATTTTGTGGACTTCTCTCTCAAGTTATTCTCGTATTGAATAAGATGAAATGCAAAGCATATTTTTCTTAAACAAGAAATCATCAACTTTATAAAATTTTCTAAACAATTTCCTCTAACATGTAAAATACATAGTAGAAAAGTTATTATCATTAACATAAAACTATTTCACATATATACTCAAAACCAAGTATTTGACATTAAGAGTTGAAAAGAGAGCATACCTTTAGCACAGTGCATCAAACATAATAATTTTTTATTGCCTTACTTATATTTGATGGCAAGAAAAAACATACCAATGTACTTCATTGATTTGATATGTCTTATATTCAACTTACCTTATCCCTTGAAGTAATTTAAGGACTTACAATCTATATGAATGACAAACTGATCCTTAGACCAAAGATAATGTTTTAAGTCTCTGGTGTCCTTGAAATGGTAGAATTGTTATCTTAATGCAATTGAGATTTTCATCAATTTACCCTTTTCTATGAGTATTTCCCTTTTAAGTTTTGAAACTTTCTCTTGAATATTTAGAACCTGCATCAAATCTTCACCTAAAAATTCAATCTTATATTCACTTAGATTGGTTGATCTTTTTGTTGTCCTTTTTCATTTTACTCTCTTGAATTTGTCTTCCTTTCAACATTTGGATCTTCTCTTATTTCCTATCCACTTTATATCGCATATTTTCAAGTACTATATTCAACATTTCAAATTATTGTTGTATAACTTGCAATAATACAAGGTTAGCATTTTGCTTAGAGTTTCTCATGTTACAAAATGTTGATTGAAATAGAAATGACCTCACCATAAGTTATCAATGTGTACACACTCATTTAATGATCATTAACACTTACATTTCATGCTTATATTGGTTTTTTTTTTTTTTTTTTTTTTTTTGTTAATAACCACTCTAGTGTTTTATTTCAAAATTTTTCTCTCACTAGTTCTTAAAGAAACTAAAACAACTTAATCGAAGAAATGTCCCAAAATATATTGACAAACAAATTGAGAAGTTAAAACACTAGACACTCAAAACAACGATACATAATAAGAATCTAAAAAAAAAAAAAAGGGAAAAGTGACAACAATTAAAAAAAAAAAAAGAATAGATAAAAACTAGCTAGAATAAATTTTTTTTAATACAAACACACTTTTTCTTTGTCTATATTTTATTGGTACATTTTCCTTTTTATTTTTGGTGCACAAGTCTTATAATAGAATAAAACTTATATAATTAAATTACAAATATAACAAGACAAATAATAAGATAAAATTGATAATCAAATTTACATAGACTTGTGATGTCACACAACTTAATTTTTTTAAAAAATGATTTAGAACTTATGTCAAAATGTAATAATAAGTTTGAAGTGGTAAAAATTTAAACCCATTAATTATATGTAACCAAAACCTATCCTATAAGAGACAAATGCCACAAGAAGCAAATCATTGGTAAGTTTAAGAAAGTTCCTAAAAGAACTTGAGATAAAATAACCTAACAAAGCTTTTATTTTTCAGATGTCTTTGAATATAATTAGACTCAATATATAAATAGTGTTAGTTTAATTTAAAAAAATGCAAAACTTGCCTAATTATTCTAAATAACATATTTTAAAAAAATGTAAATCATAAAATATACTCAATCACACTAATTAATCAAATCTTGATAAAAAAAATCTACCTAATTACCCTAAATAAAAATTAAATAGATTCAAATAATTGATGATCCAAGTTTCTTCAATATTCTAGCCCAAGTCTCCTTCAACGTGTTCTCTTTAATCCCAAATAAAATTAACAACATAGTTGAATTCAAATTTTACTTCAAGAGAATTTTGTTTACACAAAATATCTTGAACAAATTCACAAGCATTCTCCAATTTTTTAACCTTTCCTCTTGTAATTGGCTTATTTAAAAAATTTTGAATCAAATTTTTTGGAAAGCTTGAATTAGCTTATTCTAATTCATATCTTACAACTTCTTAAATGATAACACAATGTTAGGAGCTTTCTTAAAACAAAATATTTTAGATGCTACTTTCCTTTTTCCTCATGTCAAATGAATTTTTTTCTACATAAACATTTATTTTTTAATTTAATATTAATTTAAATTAGAAAAATAATTAATTTTTAATTTAAAATTGATCCCTTTATTTAATATAAAAAAATATTTATCGACTTCTGCATATAACTTTTTAGTATGAATTCTTAAATAAAAATATCTTTAGGAGCTTTATAAAGAGAGAGAGTTTTTAATATTGCAGGAAAATGTTAAAAATGTACATCTATTTCATATTTTCATTGACTGACCATGCTGTATTCTTATTACACACTTTATAACACTTTTGAGTGATGCATTAGTAAGCAGAATCGCATGCGCAGCTATATAATGCATTTTAGTTGTCATATTTTTCTTCATATCAATATATTTAGGAAAGGGGTGAAGGAAGAGAGGACTGATTACATTTTCGTTTACTTAAATATGAGCACTGTACTGTATTACTATTAAATGATATTGTCTTATTTATTTGCTATGATAAAAAAAAAATGACGTTCCCCTTAAGACTTTGTAGTTTTGGAATCTCTTCATCACTTACGACCTTTCCCAATCAAACTGTGGTTTATTGTCATCCTTTGCCATTTGAGCTGATAATGGCATTAAAGTCTAACCATTGGGAATTATTTAATATCTTCCATAATTTAGACACGTTATATGACATTATTATCTATCACGGAAAGAAATGTTCACTCATTGGAACTGACTAACTAACTATCTAATTTTTAATAATGATATTGCATTTGTTTTTTATTACGCAGTTCATCATTTACGCAAAATATTATAAAACGATCCAATTTAAGACTACTGGTTCATTTATTGAGGAATGCTTGTTCTTATATAACTTGGTATATAACACCCGTTAAAGTTTGTTAAATTAATTGAAGAAGGTATATATCCTCTTTTCATCCTATTATTTTAGAGATAATTTAACGAATCAAGGCATGTGAGTGCCGCTTATAAAACTAGATAGTAAGAGTGAGCAATGTCTAGATTTTTAATTGGACCCTTCTGTGATATCTTCCCATTTGCTATATATAATTTTCCATTCCTAGCAGGTGCAATGATCTCTCTGTTTGTTTGTTGTTCAATTTTAGCTCACAAGTGACTAGACAAACTACCCTTCTAGCTAGCTACTTGCATAAAAAAATTTCCATGGAGTGGTTGTCCAAATTTATGATCTGGTATAGTAATTTTAATGTAATATTGATATCAATATCTTCACCCCACATCTCAGGCGCCAAACATGAGTCACACACAGCATATATGGGTCCAAACACCCCAACAGTGCTACGTTTGTGTTGTACGTATGGTGCACCATAGGTGGCTCCAATTTTGCACTCCTTGCCACGTGCAGCTGCAGGTGTGAACAACGATTTAATTCTACTAATGAATTGACTAACTCCAGATATCCAACTGACATTGCTAAGGCCAATTTTTTAAGTGTGGTTTTTGAAAATTTAATAAACTTACACTAAATCATGATAATTTTAACTTGTAGTCTTAAAATATTTCTACGGCCGACTGAATTTGATATCAATCCATTTATGCTACAAATGAGTCTTACTAAAAAAAAACTAAATCGCTTCAAAAAAGGTAGTTCATGAAAAAAAAAAGTGTTTGTTGAAATGAGAAATCTAAATACACCTTTCTTATGTCCTTAAAATTTGATGTATAAAGTTTACAAGACTAAACATCAGTGGTTGGTCCAAATTTAAATTGAATAAATAGTGTTTAATACAATATTCGAAACCATGATCTAACTCACTTACAAAGAGTAACTCGTAAAAAGTGAGGCATTACATGCACTTCAAATAAACGAAAAAGGATTTGACACATTACAGATATTTGTAATTTATAGTATCAATTATTGGACAAGGATTTGGGTAGATATCGAAGAAGGTTAAGAAAATAATGTGTCGTAACATAGAGTTAATAACGACGGAAATTAATTTGTGCCCTCATATGGTTGTTGTTTTCTATGTACTTTGTCTAGAGTATGGCTACTTGTGAGAAGAAGTTGACATTGTACCTATGGAATGAGCTGTTGTCTGTTGATGGATACCAATTTATATTCATTAAATGAACTTTTCAATCTACAGTGCCGAGGTCTTAATAAGTCTCATGAATCCATCTACACAATGCGCAAAAGAAACCTCTTGAAACCTAACCATTGCCTCTCATTTTAATAAGAAAACGATTAAACAACCTTAATGCTGACACATATGGGCCATGTTGAAGCATGGATCCTCATCTAGAGGCCCGACAAGGCCACTCCCATTTAAGATCTAAAGTTGGTGGATCAATGAGTTGGGATTCTTTGTTGTAATATTAGGGAGGTCACCTGTTGATGGATACCAATTTATATTCATTAAGGACTATTTAATAATTTATTTGCATCAAAATTTGAGCATTTGTGATTAATTAACCATGGAGTATGTTACATTTTATGCTATGCTATTAAACTTGAATGTCATACCTTTGGCAAATGGCACTATCTAGTAGCTCGTAAGGATAGCAAGTAATTATAGTGAAAGTCCAAAATTGAGGGTATCCATACGTACACGTGTAAAGAATTTTTCAATTAAAAAACTTTTTTATATATAAAAACAAGTCAACAAGAATGATTTCGAAGTACTAGATACTATTTAAATGGTTAAATTTTTTTAAAAATTATTTATAGCGTTTTAAACAATTTTGTTAACTTTAGTCTTTAAGGGTAAATTTAAATATTTAAAAATAGTAAATTTTATTTAAAAATATAACATTTATTAAGTATTTAATATTTTTTTCTTTTAGTTGTTTATCTGAGAGAGAGAGAGAGAGAGAGAGAGAGAGAGAGAGAGAGAGCGAGGATCGGCTCAGTGTTTAGGAGAATTCGATCTAACTCAAATATATTCCCATAAACTTTCATTGTTTATGTAACGTACATTTCATTATGCAAGCCTCTTGGTGGTTAAGGATTTTCTACCCTTTAGTCAAAGGTAATGACAAGGATCTAATCTAACTGCCACAAAGGAAAGGTATTGGTGATCCCATATTTCCATGTTTGTAGACTATTCTGCATTTATGTACCGAAAACCTCAATACAGTTCCATATCTCGGCTATTACATGAATATTATAATTGTATATCACAAAGTAGCTTCAATTTGTGTGACACTTTTCTTTCATTGGGTGGTGTGCTTTTATGGATTTAATTATTTATGGGTCAAAACACAGGTAACGGTAGTGAGTCCTGACTAAAACATGCAGCTACACCGCCTGCTAGCTATAGTGTCACATGCATTGCCCATACATGGAGGATGTAGCACACTTCTACCACATTAATAACATATGATCACTCATTGATTCTGATGTTATCTCATGTTCTATTCACATGGAATACAGGTGATATCTGCAGGGTCGGCATACATGAATCTTCTAATCTTTTATTCAAGTTTCACTTCTCTGTGATATTGTTATATCTAATTAATTGCATGAATTCAAGAGACATGGGACCTCATTGAAATTTAGCTAATTACAATGGTGCCATACTTTTGTTCTATTAAAATGTACCAGACCACTACTTGTTCATCACGTTCATTTAAGCTACCCGGGGAGTGAGATATTGCAGTACGAATATCTTTTAGGTTCTTGTCTATATCATATGATTAAATGCTTGCGTGCCTCTGAAGGTGCATTCAGAATCTCGTGCTATTCTAATTTTCTTCTGGTGTTGTGTCACATTATAATACGACAGAATGGAAGTTACTTTCAAATTCTCTTTCAATATAGTTTCTACGCATGTCTGTCTCAATTTGGAAATGTTACGATCTTCATACATAAACACGTTCTCAAATAATGCCTTCGGTGGATAAATATCATGCAGCTAACAGTCCTTTCAGCCACTTGAAAGTCAAATCCAATCCCACTTTTTGTGAGGGACGAACGTATCTATTTGGATTGTGTGGGAAACCTATTATTTTCACGAGTTTGTCGTTTGTAAAGATGTTCTTCCTAAGAGTGAAACTGGAGAACTAAAATATAAAAAGGTCCTTGTGTAGTTATGTTGCTAATTAGCGTTGTGCTTATAACAATTATTTTTTCACAGTAATTATGTTGAAAAGTGAAAGAGAAGAATGGGAGTAGAGCTCGTCTGAAGTGAAACAAGTGCTCAAAGGAAGGTGCACCTATCATTGATTTAAATTAGAGTGAAAATTTTGTTAGATCTACTTTAGTCTTTGAAACAGTAATTAGTCACTAAATAATCTCCGATTTTGTTTTTGTGAGATAAATTAGTTCATTCATTAAAAGATTTATGTTTAACTTTAGTAAAATTATTTTCATAAGCTATTAGTCAGTTGAACTGACATATATGATTGTCATCTTATAAAATAATTTTTTTGAAAACTTATTTTTTTTCTAACGAAATCGGTCCCTAAAACTAGAATCAATTTACATATTTTTAAATACTAGCGTCAAATTTTAGAGATTGGTTTGACAAAAAAAAAGTTTTAAAAGATTATTTTGTTAGATAGAAATTAATTATATCAACTCAGATATTTAACAAGCCACATAAACAGTTTTGTTAAATTTAATAGGAGTATTTTAGCACAAGGCGTAACATGTTCCATATAAAAAGAATTCAGACATAATTTGGTGACTTTCTCTTTTCAAGAACTAAATTAGATTTATCAAAATTTTCCAGAACCATTTTGCGTATTTACTCTTAAAATTAAGGTATTTCGTGAATTTAACATTCTTTGATTAAAACATATTCATTCTCTTGTGTGGTTTAGATTCTTTATCACTTTAAATGGGTCAGAATAAGATAGTGAAGTTTCGAGACTAGTGATCCCAATCAAGATCAATCATGTTATCAAGAACATGTGATACAAGAAAGATTGAATACAGCCAAAGATCTCAACTTCTGAGACAAATTTATAAGAAATGAGAGTTATTTAAAGAAGGTTGTGATGGGTCATTTAGTTTTCAATCTCACGACAGTGAAATGTCAAATAATAAAGAAAAGTAATTTCAAAAGTCATGTCACATAAATTGTATGCTCCTTCTTGTCTCTGTAAGCAAAGTTAGAAACATAAAGAATGCCTTGATTTTTTTACATGTTTCATTTTGTTCCCAAGTTAAATAAAATTTGTATGAGACAATGTGGAACAAGCTGTAGCCATTTCGATGCTTTCCTTCTTCTACACTTTTCTTCTTTTATGACTTAAAACGAAATCGTCGTCATCATCATCACTTTCAACGATTCTTTTCTTGGCTTTTATATCACCGAGAAATGTTAGCATATTATTGAAGTCAGCATAAGATGAAGTGAATTTTTGTCATATTTTAAATTCTGGCAGTGTATGTTATATTAAAATATAAGCGAAACTGTTTTTGTATGTAAATCCAAATACTATAACATCTCATGGATTCAGCCATTATTTTAAATGGGCCATAAAGGTGCACAATATATATCCATTGTATAACCAGTCTCCATAAGGAATGCTCAACATTTTCCATTATCATATGTGCTTGACTTGTCTTGCAAGATTGATAATTTCAGTTATGGCAAAATTTAATGCTTTAAAAAAATGTTAAATCCTAAATTACAGATTCCTTTATTTTCTCACGACTAATTTAGTAAAGGATGGCCTTAGTTTATACATTTATAGAGCATGCTTACTCAATTTAGATGAAATAAAAAAGAAGGAACGAAAAATAGAATTGAGGGTGAAGAACTCGGTAAGCAGGTATCAGGAAAATGAAATACAATGGAACAGCCATGTATGTCTTCTTCCAACAATATGCTTTCCAGTAACCAACAACAGAAGCTGCAAATTCCAATTACAAAAGGGTATCCTTGATGGCAATACTAGAAGCTGATTTGTCTGTCACCTTCAGCATGTACACATCTAACAATTCAATACTCAGTAGATAATGTCCCCAACCACAGAAGAACATAGAGATTGTTGCCAAATGTTTTAAAGTACGTTTTCAAAAAAGATAAAATTATCGATCACTCAACTTAAACCATTTACAATTATTTAACTTATTGAAATGTACTAATGAAAGTGACAGTAATATATTATTGTAATCAACTAAAACTATTGACAACTTTGAAGAAGGATTACGAAAGTTGCTGAACCCACTATTTTGAATTTTTTTTTCATATTCTTGGTATAGTTTGAAATAAAAGAATAAATCAATAGCATATATATGTTCAAATCTAAAGAATCAACACAATAATTTTATAAATATTTAATAATAAAACTTAAATATATAATTTAAAAATACAATAATATTGTAAAATAAATATTTATTCATATAAATATAAGCCATACAATAATATTATAAAAAAATTATACTTGTATAATATAATCTAGAAAATAAAATTATATAAGATAAGTTAGTCGAATAATTTCACAAATATTTATTTAATATATAAAATTAAAATCATATTTTATAAATTATCATATAACCTATATTTATATAAATAAATATTTGTTAAAATTAATTATATTTTAATCTTATAATATTATTATATTTTTAAGTTGTATATTTAAATGCTGTATTAATTAGATATTATTCAAATGTTACTCTTTTATTGACTATTGACTTAAACTGACACTATTCAGGTTCAATGGGATTTTATCGTTGCTTTAACTATCCTTAGTTGTCATAGAAAAATTAAAGTCGTGTAGTTGTCAAGAAAAACTTTTTAAAGGAAATCTTTTTAAAAGGGGTGAATTTTGGGGGAAATAAAATTAATTTTTGGAAAGAAAGGCTTCTTTTTTAAAGTCATTTAAAATAAAATAAATTTAAAGTTGCAAAAATTTAAAATAAAAGCAAATCTTTTGACTTTTGGGACACTGAAATTTAAAATCCAAATAAACTCTTTAAGGTATTAAAAATTATTTAAAATAAAATATTTTGCTTTTTAGTTTTGTAAGATTGAAGAGAAAAATTGATGAATACAAGATAGAGACGTTAAACAAGTACCCTTATAATCTTATAACACCTAAGAATATGAAAATCTACTCATCTAAATTATGAATCATTGCATGAATTTTAAATTTTTTTTAAGCGTCAAAATTTATTTAATCTAAAATTCGTTGAAGATGACAAAATTAAAATTACAGTACAAAATTTCAAATTCAATTCCGATTTTATCAAAATTAGAATTGGTTCAAAATGATAAATTCTATATTTAAATTGCCTTAAGAATTATTCCATGGAACGCAAATTCTACGTTTAATTCCAATTATATAGTATGGATGCATGATTATAGATGTAAAAAAAAATAAATTAATGACAAACAATATTTTAAAAATTTGTTTAACATATACTAATACTTTAAAAGATATATATTACAATTATCGTTGCTTTGCATCATCTATGGAAGGCTTCTATAGTTTATAACTGTTCACAGCTTCTAAAAGGAACTACTATAGGGTACAAGAATACAAAACATAGCCACCCAAAAGTTTTCACAGGAAACCAAACTTCAACCAAACTATTAATAAAATCAGCACAGGAAATATATACAGAAAATTTTATTACAATGAAACCTCAAAAGCTGTACACAACAAAATGACCTTGTCAATATTTCATTTAGTGACCAGAATTTCTCAACTAATAAACCAAATAAAAAAATTTAAAAAAAATCTACAAATCCACTCCTGATGATTTACTTGATGGTCCCCTAAGAGAGTGATAGACACATGCATTTGTGGGTTCCTCAAGTAGAGAGGATCCAATCCTTTCTTCAAGTTGTTACATAGGTGGTGCAGAGAAGACTCTGTTGTACCAAATAGAATGAAGTATCATATGAAAGATGTCATACTTGAGAGGGTTCTTGTGCCAAAGGAAATGCTGCTGCACCTTTTTGACCCTCATCAGCATGCTAAGATACCTTTTGTTTGGAATGGAAAGGAGTATATTTTTCAAATTAGGAATATCCTTCTCCATAACAATAACTGCAAAGGATTCCCAATTCAAGGCCTCAAAAAAGGGTGGCACAAAATTATCAGATATAATAACTGGAACACATTCATAGAAAATAGCTTCCACAACTCTTGGACTGTTCACTTCATAGCCTTTGGCACAAATGCAATACTTGCTGCTCTTCATGTACTCAATGTAGTTCCTGTTTCCCTTAGACTTTGCCAATGTACCAAATATTTTCATGTCAGGGTCTTTGTTTTCCCAGTGCTGCAATAGAATTGGCCTCACGTAACCATGCATTTTCCCTGCAAAAAATGCCAGAGTTGTCCTCTTTGATGCAGAATACCCACCAAGATCTCGGGTCGGGTTTAGCGCGTTGCGGACATATGTCTCTGGAAGAGACACATCCTTCCCAAAAACAAAGCCTTCTTTTACATCAGCATTGCATAGGGCCCTTATGCACTTGGCCATGTGCACCTTTGTTTCTGCTGGGGCCTGCATTGTGGAGTGGTTTCTTGTAACATAAGATTAAATGCATGAAACTACTGTGATAGAAAATGGGTAATACAACACATTAGTCCTTGAAATTATTAGCATAAGTTGATTTATTCCTTTAAATTACAAAACTATCAATTTAGTCCTTTTGAAATTATCTAATATAGGTCATTTCAGTCCTTATTTTTCTAAATTCGAGGACTAAAATGACCATTACTTTATAAAAGGACTAAAATGACTGTTATTTGATAATTACGAAGACTAGAATGATATCTTTGTAATTTTAAGGACTAAATTGTGTGGTGCCCGTAGTTTCAAGAACTGATTTGATGTGCTACTCAATAGAAAATAGGCATTTTCTTTTTATTGTATATCACAAAGAAGATAGCTGTTTGTTTAAACTTTAAACAAAATAAAGTGATTTATGATACAATTTTTTTTATTATTTTAGAAATTACTAATTTTAGCTTTTGAGGGACACGTCTTGGTGAAATGGTATTGTGGCTCCAACAAAATGACTCAGGAAAGACACCAATTGGAGCAAGAAAAACATACCCAGTCATGGCAACCAACAAGGAAATGATCAGCACCACCAGTTCTGTTCCAGAAAGGATATTTTGCTGCAATCATGTCTACATAATTATGCAGATACTGAATTAGGTTCTTATGACTATGTGAACCCTCTACATACAATGCTTCCTCTAGCTTCCTTGAACTGAAAGGCAAGTAAAATAGGTGGGCCTTTTTTGGGTCTTCAGTTACAAATCTTTTATTAGCTTCCATCAGTCTCATGAACCATCCCTCAGATGCATAAATTCCCGTGAAAAATGGTGAATGTAGTATGGGTCTAGCTCCTTCTCTGTATACATACACTTTGAGAAATTTTTCCATTAATTCATAACTCCTGAAAATTTGACAGTCACAAACAAGGCAATCATAAGGTGAAATGTAAATTCAGTATCACCAATAAGCATCCAGTTTTATGCATCATTGCTGCCAGATAGTTGGATAATTTCATAGTTTAAAATAGAAATTTGCAACTGCATCAATTGCATTTGTCTACAATGTTCTTCAATTTCAGTGATTGCAATGCAATCTCTATTGCAATTTTAGACATAGATAAATCCTATCAGAATCACTAGTAATTACATTCACAGTGTGGAACTATTAACAAGGTTAAATCATTTCCCTTGCATATACAAAACAAAGGGAAAAAGTAGCAAACATACCTAACCAAATATTTTCATATTTAGAAAAATGCACAAATCTGCCAAAACAAAAGTTTTTCTTTTCTCTGTGAACAGCAAGGAGATTTGTCAGCATCAAGAGATGCAACAATTTTGAAGAATACTAAATTTTGTCTGAGCTGACCAAGACAATGATATTAATGAGGTAAAGTTGCAGTCTCATAACATGTTGCATTTTTCATCACAATGGTAAACACAAGTTCTCTCTAATAATCTCTCTCTGTTCATAATTTAATTCACATTGTCATTAAATATTCATGCTTGGGTAATTCATGAATAGAAATTTTACTTCTTCTTCTAGAGGATACTTTTAAAACTTGTTTTTTGGGAAGAAATTAATCAACAATACCTCTTGAACATGGAAATATTATGATAAATGGGAGCATAAAGATTTGGATCATCCTTTACAATTGGTGCATTTTCAATCTCTGATCTGGCATTTAGCAGCTCTTGATCAACAGCTGAAAACCACCTAGGCCTCTAAAAACAAATAAACAACATTAGAAGAGAACACTATAATATCAAAGGGCAAAAGTCTCCTGGTCACATACTAAAGAGAAAATTCACACTCTAGTCTCATACCATAGAACGATATGAAGCATGGCTTTGAAGCAATAACTTGTTCATTTCAGATACTGATGTTACTTCTGGAATTGGTGTATGAGAATCATGATTCTCCTTAGGCACAGTGTTGACGAAGGAATTATTTCCATCATTATGTGATGGCCTAGAACTCTCTTCCTTCGTGGAATCAGTTATGTTGTCTTTCTGAAATAAAGATATGTTGGAATCATTTGATAACACTGCAGATACAAGATTTGTGCTCATATTCATTGTAGATATGAAAGATGGGGATAGATATGTTGGTGCTTTTTCAGGAGAAGGGAAAGCAGAATAAGCACATGGACTTTCAGATTGATGTTCAGGTGTTGATTTAATGTTTTCTTCTCCGGAACGATTCGCTGAAAAAAGCAAACCAATAGTATTGTTATAACTGCTGGGTCCAAAATCTCCAACCTGCTGTGTTTCAGGTACATTGTTTGATCTCTTAACACTTTCTGCAATGTCACTTTTCTCAGACTCATCAAATCCTAGAGATTTGTTTGGCATGTTTCCTGGTTCCAAGACAAAACCAGTAGTTGCAATATTGTCCTTTTTATCAGAAATCAAAGTTTTATTAGTTTTCTCAACGGCATTGTCCACGGTAGAGTTTGCTTGGTTGAGTATTGTCACATTGTTTACAATTTCGAACTCGGGTGGTGGATCTAAAGCCTGTAATACACTACTTCCTGATGTGGGTATCTTCTCAGCAGATAGTAGAGAGAGTAGAACATTTCCATATGGAAGCTCACGATACTGAAAAGCTAAGATCACCACAAATGTGATGCCAACGAGGCATAACAATCTCTTTGTTTCCAGCTGAAACAAGGACAAAAATTCTTGACCCATTTCTTCAACTACCTTCAGTTGATGGGAATGAGCATAGCACCTCTGCAGATAATACCAAAGAATGAAATAATGTCTTCATACAAATTAAACAAAACTAATGTAAATTTGTGCTCTTAGTCCTCAAATGCACCCAATTGAAATGCAGGGCACCATAGAAACGTTGACAACAGTGAATCGGAGGCTACACAAGTATTCACTTTTAGGGAACAGATTTATCAATGTCCAAAAGAAAATGAATGCACATTTTTGCCCATTTACTCAAAACTAAATATAATTCTTGCTCCTCAAATGCACTCAAAACTAAAAAGTCGTAGTAGAAAGTCGGACACAAATGGCCTAAAAAAACAGAGAAAAGAAAATTTCAATAAAAATAAGGGTAACTTAACACACAGAACAACAACAAAGGCAGCGCAGGGAAACCCTCCTATTTTCCTAAGTTTGAAGCAAGAGCTACAAAATCCAGAAAAGCACAAGAAAGGGAATGTCCCTCTTCTTGAAAACCCAGCAAAACTTTATCTTACCACTTACCAAACACCAAACTAGTTGTTTGCAGCGACATGCAACCGGAAAAGCTCAATTATCATGACACCTAAACTAGCATGCAAAACCCAATTCAACCCATAAGCCTACTTCCAAACTACAGACACTATATCAATCATTTCTTTATTTATATGCCAAAAGGCATGAAAATCAGGGAGAAAGAAAGAAACCAAAACATTAAAAAACACTTATTTATAAGAATATGTCAACTTTTCCACTAAACGTAAAACATTGACAAGAAAAGAATAATGTGATTACTTGATATGAATTAACTAGAAGGTTCCAAGATTTGTTCTTTTTCTGTATTTCTTTTGCATGCAGTTTCAGAGGAAGTGAACACCAACATGGGCTGTGTGTAGAATTATTTAATAACTCAAATTAAAGAAAAAAGAGTTAAATAATGGTTATGAGCGGTACCTCACTCTAACTCCAACGTTGGAAGTTCCTTCCACGCTCTTCCGTTGACATGTTTAAAGTTTTGTTACATGAACAAAGAGAACGTGACCAAATTTATATCTTTCAAGTTTCAAAGTGGCGCGTAGCTGAAGCTGTCTACATTAGGCTGCTGAAGCCACCGCACCAAGAAAGTTACAAGAAGTTGCAATTCACATACATAGAAACTTATCTTTAAAAGAAAAAGAAAAAGAAAAGCTATAAAGACGAAACATATAAAAAGAAATCTAATTGAACAATAACAGAGATACTTCTTCAAAAACAAAACTAAAAAATAATCTAAAATAAGAAAGATGTAAGTTCAATAACCAAATATAGAATTTTTAATTATAATATATAATTTGAATGTATAGAGAATATTCAATAATGATAAGATAATTAAAAATAGCAAATTTTGAATGAAAATGAATGTGTTACAGCCATATAGGTTCAACTTTCTTACTTTTATAATACGATTATAGGATAAGAAATTTGAAAATTAATTTTTGCCTGTAAAGCAGACCCACCGATTACACCTGCTATTTATGAAAGTTTAACATTTGAAGTTTTAATATATATTTTTTCTTACTAAATTATTATTATTATTATTTACTCTCTTTCTTAATTTTTTTTGCATAAAAAATAAATTATTATTTCATTAAAACTAATAAAAAAGTTACATGTTATAAATTTATAATATATTTTAAAAATATTTATATTAATAAATAGTCAAATTATTGATTCATATATTAAATAAATAAATATATAAATCTATTTATATAAATAATAGGTAAGTATTTAGTTAAAAATATTATAAAATTAATAATTAATGCTTATAAGCAATTATTTTTTATAATTGAAAAAAGAAGTGATAGTTATGTTTTATAACAAAAATTAAAAATAGTAATAAAAACTTTGAAATTGAAAGACTACGAAGTACAAGGTGGTGTAAAGTGATTTTAAACATTAAGATAGAAAAAAAATAAAATGAAATATTTGTTTGCAACTTGCTAGTGTTGGTTTTATGTTTTTCATTAATTTATAACTTTGAGATATTGTAAAAAAAATAAAATTTAGATGTAAATTATACACATAATATTTTTAAAATCAACAAAAAGAAATACACATAAAATTTTTCAATAAAAATACATAAATATAATTAAAGTCACCTCAAGAAGAGTAAGTTTAATTAATGAACCCAAATTGAATGTTGTGGGTACGTGGATGTCACTCTCACTCACATGTCTTGAGATGCTCTTGTTCTTCAGTTTTGAAGCGGTGGGTCACAAACTCATAGCATGATGATTTTTTTAAAAATATTTTTAACATAATAAATATATATTTTCTATTTAATATTTATTTTATAAAATCATAAAACATAAACAAATCGAATTAAATTATAAGATATTCAGCATTGAATGAATGTTACTGTCATAAATAATTATGCAATGTTTACGAGGTGGTCCACGAGAAGAGCTGCATTCTAACATGCAACAAGAAGAGCGTAAAAAGGGAAACACCATACACTGCAATGTGTCACGATGCAGGCACACCCAATTAATGCAACATGCAATATTATATATATAAATAATTATCTCAAATTCTGTTCCTTGGGAAACTTGAAATTTCCTCCCAATCACACGCTGAATCTACTAAAATAATTCTAAATTAAAAATACATGTATTTAGGATTTATAATTTAAAATTTTCACAATCATTTTAATTGATAAAATATTAACTTTCCATAATTTATAAATAATTTATTATGTCTAATGTTAATTAGAAAATTTAATTATTAATTAAAGAAAGAAATCTTTATCCATTATAAAAATTCATCTAATACACGTCATAAAATATGAAAACCCTCTTAGATATAAAAAAAAATGAAATGATATATTTTTTTAAAATAAACTTATACTGTTCGTTTGTTTCACCTATTTTTCTTAGTAAAAAATCACTTTTTTTTTTAAGAAATCACTTTCAAAATTTATTTATTATTTTGTTTAAACTCTTGAAATAAATTTATAATGTATTGGCTTTCAAGAAGTTGTTCTAAATAGCTTCGAACAAAAGTTGTAATTATAACTACTTTGTTTAAATATATATATATATATATATATATATATATATATTATAACTCTATCCAAATAAAAATAACTTCTATTTTTTTTATTAAACCTCTAAAAAACAATATTTTATACACTTTTAAACTTAATAAAAATTCTCTTTTATTAATTATATAAAACTAATATTTAACATAAATTAAATGTTGATTTTATAATTTTAATTTATTCATGATTTTTTATTTAATTTTACTTCTTCAATTACTTTTTTAGTTTAATCTTTAAAATATATTTTTAGTAATTTATTTTATTAATTAAATTTATAATTAAAAATAACTTTTGATTTATTAGAATATTAAATATCATTTTAGATGTATAAAGTTCATCCTAAACCCTATTTATGAAGTTTATGATTTTCACAATTAAATATTTGTCATCTACACTCACAGTATCAATTCATGATTAAAATATGATTATGTATTGATTAATTATTGAATGTCGTTTTATATATTTATTATGCCCTTCCTGCATAGTGATTGCAAACTAGTTCATACAATAACTACTATTTTTGTTTAAGGCATTTGTAAATTCGCTTAAGCGAAAGTTATAGGAAAAAAAAAAGGTTCACTAGATAAATTCGCGGTAATGAATTCATTTAAGCTAAATTGGAATTAGCTTAAGTACTTGACTTAAGTCAAACAAAAATTAGTTTAAGCAAAAGAGCCTATAAGTGTATTGTATATTGAAAATAATATTGCCAGGATGTAAGCCATTTTACTATACCGCCTAAGAAATTTCGCACTCTTTGAAAACTTTGTTCTCTGCATAAAATGTCATTATCAAATATCCAACAGTTTCAACATTAATGCTATCTACAACACCAGATTTCATTGTCTATTCATACAATTTTCAAACCATATCCATGCTCCCAACTTTCAAACAAAAACACGTTCCAAGTTGTCACACTAACAGGCAAAAGCCAACCTTTTTTAACACATTAACCACATCTTCAACCATAAATCCCAAGAAACATTGAATATAACATTCCCAAGAATCATGCTTAAGAATAAAATATGAGCAATCAAGTAAGGATTTTGATGCTTTGCAAGGTCCAGCATCCACAAGCAAGGATTTTGATGCTTTACTTAGGGGAGGGGGAGTATTACGCCAAGTCCCTCTAAAAGATGAACCCCATTTGATAATTGTTTCAAGCTTTGTAAAAATTATTTAGACCATATTTCTAGCTTAACAAAGGAGATAAACCAGACTCGCATCCTTTTCTTCTTTGTTTCACTTCTTTTTACCCATGTAATACCCTCAAAATATGGCATCAACATATAGTTTTCAACAATTAACTAAATCATATTCATGTCTCTTTACTTCTACTAACAGTGAAGATGGTGGGTGGGGTGGGCTGAGAGAGAGAAGGGGATGGGGTGGGAGCTGGTTTGAAGTCTGGAGAAGATGGTGGTGGTGGGAGTTGAAGCATTGAGAGAGAAGACTTGGGTAGGAGGGAGATGTATGTGGAAGACGTGATTTTAAAAAACCTATTTTAAATATATAATATTTAAGTATATATTTATAAAAGTTTTAAGTTATCAAATTTATTAAAAATTAAACTATAAATATTATAACTTATAAAACTTGTTACATCACGTTATTTAACTAACTTATTTATGAGTTAAATAATACACTTACTCATAGTAGATGATATATTTTGTATTTTTAATAAAATTAATAAATTACTAATAAAAGCAATGTATAAAAAAACTACTTTTAAGATATAAAATCAAATTTAAATATATTATACGTTAAAATTTTTAATAAATTTTTAAATTTTATAAAAATTTTAAATTGTGTAAATATTTAGGTTTGATATTTAATAAAAAAATTATTTATAAATGCATGCATGAGTATGTATGTGAGTGAGGTTTGAAACTTATTTACAAATTTTATTATTAAAAATTGTTGCTATAAATATTGTTTGAATGGGTGAGTGCGCGTACACCTACAAACTATTCACAAAATTTTATTGACAAAATTATTGCTACAAATATTGTTTAAATGTGAAAATTAAAAGTTGACAAAAAAAAATGAAAATTATAGGAAACTTTGTACAATAATAATAGTATATAATTTTCTATTTGGACCTATTTCTTAAAATAAGTATTTTATAAATTTTTTATTTCATTTTCTATTTATTTTTTTCATTTGATTCCTTTAAATATCATGGGTTTATTTATTTAGTTCTTATTTTTTAAAGATTAAATAAAAAATTTATAATATTTACAAAAAGTTAAATAAAAAATTGTAAAGAGATAAAATAGAAGTTTATAGCTTAGCATACGTTAGGTATAGGTCCAATTTGTAACATCTTATTTTTATTATTGTAAATTATTACATTTTTGTTTTTAAAAATAGAAAATATTGAATCTCTTGAAAATTGTAGGGGATCTCGCTCAAACGAGACATGCTTCATTCAAGTGATACTGGTTTTCCTAAACTACTCGTTGTAGAGTAATCTTGCTCAAGCGAATTGCCTAGTTCTCCGATCCAAGGGATTATTTAGGTCTTTTCGGTATGGAGCCATCAACTGATAAGGAACTTTTATGTCGTCGATTAGATTGGACCTTCTTAGCTAACCTGCAAGCCCATCTTTTGAACCCTTCTCCTTCCTTCTTTGCTTTGGCGGTGCATTAGCGAGGTAATTATTCTCTCGCGTAAGCGAGAAGGCATGGGGGAAAGTGTGAGCTCTTTGGACCATGTTTCACTCAAGTGATAAGAAAGTTCATTGAGGTGAGATTTTATCATAAACTTGTGTAAAAATTTTTGTCTGGTGTTCTCGTCCAAGCAAAAGTATGCTTGCTTAAGCGAAAATTCGTAGACCAAATAGGGTATTTAAGGAATCTCTCCGTTTTAAAACGTGAATTGTAAGCTAAGATTTTTTTCTTTTTTTTTTTACTTTTCTCCTCTGTTCTCTCACTCCCTTTCTCATATAAAACTCCCCATGAACTTCGTATTATCTTCGAATCTAAGCTCAAACTTCTATTCTACTTAATCCCAAGTAAGTTCCTTGGAGTTCAACCTTTTAAATCTCACTTCTATTTCTCTATTTTTTCTCTTCTCAAAAGTGTTCTACTTTGAAATATTTTGGAAGAACTCGGGGTATGCTTGTTTGCAATTTTTAAAAGAGCTTTCTCCTTTTAAAAACTAAAAATACATGTATTCTTAGTTTTTAAAAAGAGAAAACTCTTTTAAAAATTGCAAACAAACATGCTCCAAGGTCTTTGGACAATATCTTTCACAAATCTTCTCTTAAATCTTTTCATCAAGTTAAGGAGAGCTCTATCCCACCGTTAAAATGTTAAATATAGTTTATGTTTATGAATGTGTAATATTGTGTTTATCTATTTCATAAATATATGTTTAAATTAAAGGTTTGATATTTGTTAAAATTGGTGATGCATGTTTGATTGATATTGAATGACTAAAATGTTTTTTTTTTATATACATGATTTGGACTAAGCCCAAATGTGCTTGACCTTAGGCACAAATTGTTTAGTTGAATGATGAGAAATGAATAGAGAAAAGTGTATTATCAGCTAAGGTGGTCAAAGAAATTAGTGCGAATGGTTACAAAGATATAATTAGGGTATATAATTCAAAGACGATTTAAGAAATCTGAGAGAAACAAAGGTGATAAATGTTATTCGTACTAGTTATGCATAAACTGATTAGAAGAAAGCATCACAGATCTCACACTCATTTCTCGACTAGACTCTTGGCTATACTTTTGTTAGAGAGCTCGTTATTATGTATGTTGTATCTGTATGTATAGGCTAATCTGCGACCATATATATATATATATGTGTGTGTGTGTGTGTGTGAGACCTCACATGACGCAAGAGACAATGTTTGACTGTGATCACAGTTTATGATGAAGTGTGTATCTAAGAAAAAAGGATAGATTGCATTACCTAATTGATGTGCATTGTATTGTTTTGATGTTGTGGAAAATTCATATCTATATTTTGATTATGTTTTAGTGGAGAGGAGGAAATTTATCCTTACTAACATTTTTAAGAAACAAGGATGACCACTTTCTAAATACCTATTAGATTGACAAAGTGATTTGTAGAGAGTAGGCTAAAGAATGTATTTAAGGAGTGGTAGCGAGTCTGCCACTATAAATATGTGATAGATAATGCAAATGGATCCAGAGAAGTTTTTACTTTATAGACAATAATAGAGTATAATGTTCCTTTTTCTTACCCTATTAGTGGTAGGACCCACCACACCCTCAGTCTATATACAGAGAGGAAAGTGAATTATGTGTACACCTTCCACAATTATGATCACATAGGAAAATCAATAACTTTTATCCGAGAGGTCTACAAAATACTTAGCGCCTACCCTCCCTACCTTGGAATGAGAGAGAAAGCATGGACAGCTGGAAAGCTAATGCCTGCGAGTCTCTTTCTATTACAGATGCCATCAGATACAAGTGAAAGACTGGCGGACAGAAAGACTGAGCCGGATTGTCAGGCTAATGGAAAGCGTACGAACTAAGAGCTGTGGGACTTGAAAGAATAGAATGCCCTAAACTGAGAAAGCGGACTACTTTTTCCAGAATCGATTTCCATAAGCATAAGTAATAAAGTGTAAGCATTTCAATAAGCTGAACCCTTGGAAGGAGAGATCTCTAGAAAGTGTTCCGCGAGTTACTAGTACAAAGTCATAGTCAACTAGTTGCTATCAGTGTTATTTGTTAGTTACTTAAGACTATGGTTTAAAAAGACTTAAGATGTAGCTACCAGTTCCTTGCTTCTCCACTGGTCTGGCTAATCCATGATAGAAGGGCTACCAGCCATAGCGGTGAATCCTGACCATTCAGAAAGGGTGGTGGAACTCGTTGCCTATGGCGACGTATATCAAGAGGTGTCCGGTTCAGAAGTTGAGACCGAATCTATTCCGGAGAGCGTCTTCACTCCCGGCTTCTGCTCCTCATGCAGTGGTTAGGCGGGTAGAGTACGGTCCCGATGATCGAATGTTTTCTTCCACTCGTCCCCGTGTCGACTATTTCCTGAGGGCTTTTCTCTTCTGACTTTTTGAGTTCCCAGCCCAAGTCAAGGCAATGCAATACTCGGGCGATAAGGAAGAAGCAGTCCCAGGCCTTAGGTCCAGACCAGATCTGAGAACTTTCGAGATGTTAATCATAGCCTAGTCTAGTTTCGTACCCAACAGCTAAAAGTGATGTCATATTATACTTTCTAGAGAATCACCCATCAGCCTTCGGATCTGAGTTTGAATTGGCTAGGGGGCATGAGCGGTAGTCAGCTGTCCTCGTTCTCCTCTTTCCTTCCGATGAAGGGATCTTGCTCGCTTTTCTCTAAAGGGCTAGTCCTGGTTCTGTTAAGGGCCTAGTTCTGGACTTGCTCGACCAAGTCTTAAAGGTTGGAAGTAGATTGTGAATGCTGGAGTTGGCGCTCAATGGAGCTCTTTCTCGCCCTCTCTATAAGAGAGATGGGATCACCTAAGTCTCGTTATGGATTGATGGCTAAAGGAGCGTCTACCCTTCTTTCTATGCTCATTTGGTAGAAGAAGTCAGAATAGAAGAATTTAAGGGCTCGTTCTTCCTGGCTTCCAGGCTCCTGCCTTTCCACGAGCAAGTTGACTTAGTCTAGTCGACCAGCAGTAGAGGAAGGGAAGGCTTGACACTACGAATGGGGTAGTTTACTAAGTCAAGAGGTGACTAGCGCTGTTAGCAAGTGAATCAGAAGCAGTAGCAATAGGACCAAGGGCGCGCTTTAACTCAAGGGTACACTTTTCTCCTTCCAGGATTTGCAGGAGTTTCCTTTCGAAGGCCTTTTAAGATAAGAACCTACCCTTGATCCACTGGATATGAATGCTAATCATTGATCCGAAAGTGCCACAGTCCCCTCTCTGCAGCCTATTACCTATTCTCTTCCTTGCGTGGTATATCTTTACTAGGGTAATCAAGGCAAAAAAAGGCTTTGGACAATTCATCCTTTATCCCACATTCCATTCGCAGCTGCTATTCCGATATCTGATTATAGCACCAGCTCTTCGTCTTCATAGAATAGAATAAGGCATTAGACATGGGCAAGAACCCTTCTAGCAGCAATCCTTGGGTGAGATAAAGGGCTAGCTTGAAAATGATGACTAAGATCCTACTCTTAATATTTTTGGTATGGGAGTACACTTGTCATTAGGACATAGTATATTTTGATATTATAATTATGTAAATGAAGTTCTAATATATTTTTAGATTATGATATGTAAATATTAAACTTTTGTATTTGAATGAAAGTTTATATATATATATATTACTTAATTATATTTTTGGTCCATATAAATACTAAGTATTTTGTCATAAGTTCTTATAAAATTTTTCATTAGGATTTAGTCCCTTTGTTAAATGCTGATGTGGCAAATAGAAAACTAGCTTAGCACTGACACTTATAATATTTTATCATTTAAAATAAATATTTGTAAAAAAAAAAATTCTTCTTCCTCCCTAACCCCTCTCCTTAACAGTAGCCCCCACCTCCTTTCACCTTCAACCCCCAACCTAATCCTAACCTTAGATGAAAGAACCTACCTTTTTTTTGTACACAAAATTTTAAAACTTTAACTTTTCTCTTGAGTAAATAATCTCATATATGGGTAAGATCTTAAGCTTGTACACATCTAGAGGCCCTATTAAATCCAACATAATCTCAATGAATATAAAAGTGCAATATATTGTGAGAGAGTGAGAATTGGAGTTGGAGTTTGGTGGGGTGATAGGGGTGAGATAGCAGGGTGGGATAACGATTTAAGGGAGGAGGAGAGATGGAAAAGGATAGTGGAAATAGAAATGTGGAGAAGGAGAAGGGGAAAGGGAGATGGTGGAGGTGGGACGAAGTTGTGGGGACAGGGAGGGGGAGGGGGAAGAGGAAGGGTGGAGTAAAGGAAAGGAGAAGGGGAAGAAGATGGATTTATTTGTAATTTATGTAAAATATGTTCAGAGACTAATTTGTAAATATTAATTTTAATTAATAAAAAATAAAAAATTTAAAGGACGTGGCAAACCACGAGGTGTCAGGTTGAGCTGATTTTCCGTCTACTAACTCAACATTTAACAGATGGGAGAGTTAACGACAGAGACTAAATTCTAACATTTCAATAGGGATGACAATGGGTAAAGAACCTGATGAGAATCTGCAAAATTTACCCATAATAGGTAGAATATTTACCTGTTACATGGATACGCGTATGGGTATGGGTAAATACCCGTAAATTTTAATGGGGATGAGTGCGGGTATAGGTATCTAAGTACCCATCTCGCCCTATACTGGCATATATATATATATATATATATATATATATTAATTGTGCTACTTATATAAATTTTGATTTATGTACAACATTAATATAAAATATATTCAATAATAAAGTAATCCAAAAAAATTATTCTGGTTTATATTTTTAATAGAAAAATTTATTTACTATTTTATATCATTTAACTAAGTTAATACAATTTAATTATTACATAGTTAATATGAAATTAAATTTTTAAAAAAAATTATTTATATATGACACACATAAAATATGTTTTATACAAATATTTTCATTAATAAAATGATATTGATATTTAAATAACAAAGTGAATGATAATTAATAAACATATTGTAAATAATCTATAAATTTTATAGTCACTTACTATTACTGTAAGCTTATTATTTATTGATAATATTTAAATTTTATTTTTTATATTTTAATTTAAAATAATATTTTTCTATGCAATATATACATTACAAGCACAAATATAATCTATTAAATTTAAATAATATTATTCTTACCATTTATTTATATTTAAAGAAGTTTTTAAAAAATATAAAAAAATTTATTAATTATTATTTGTTAATTTTTTCTTCGGATAAAAAAGTATATTTTTTTATTATAAAATTTTATTGTGACAATTTTCTTTTATTTAAATTCTTTTAAAATTTATATATATTATAAATATTAAATTCATTAAAATGATTTTTCAAAAATTTGTACTTTTGATAAAATACTTTTGTGTAGTACATGAGTTAAAATACTAGTATTAATATATATATATATATATATATATATTATTAATTATATTATATTATTTTAATTAAATTCGTTATTTTTCTTACAATTTCAGATTCAAAAGTTTTTTAAAAATGTGTTGTGTGTTAACTTCTCTTTGTCTTTTAGTACTTAAACTTATCTATCCTAACCCTACTCTCATTCTCAATGTCTGCCTCATTCTCAATGTCTGTCTCATTCAAACCTATTGCAACAACTATGAATCTTTATTCATTAGAGTTAGTTGTCAGTATCGTAGAAGAGGTCACCAAGTTATCTCACACGAGAGGCTACCAAGTGATCTCATACGAGAGGCTACCTATTATGCAGATCTATCTCGTCGTCGCTTTGTTGTTGTAGTTCAGTTAGATCTCACATAAGACAAGATCATTGCCGATAAATAACTTTAATGTTTAATTTCACTTATGGTGTCTAAGAATTTTTGTTTAGAAAATTGTTATATTAAGATATATTTAGCACTTGTAATATTTGAATATTTGTTTTCTATCCATGCTTGTAACTTGTTCGACAACTACGTATTAAATTTTTATATTATTATAATACTTATGTGCAGTTATATAAGCATATTTTTATTTATAAATATTTTTTTCTCAAATAAGAGTCGGGTACGAGTATGGATATGCTGGTATCCAGAGGATACATGTATAAAGATTAATATTCATACCCATGCAGGCATGGGGCTGGATACGTGTATTTTTTTAAAACGCGGGTATGGAGATGGGTACTATAGTACCCTACCCATTGTTATTCCTACATTTCAGGGACTAAATTCTAACAAATTTTTTTTATAAGGACTTATTACAAAATACCCAATATTTATAGGGATCAAATATTTATCTCATTTCATTTTGAGTATCTTTGTGTTTTCATTTTAAATTTAAAATAAAATAATGTGTTTTCATTAATTTTTATACTATACGTGTAAATAAATTCACATTATTTTTTACCTTCCATATAAATTATTACACAAATCAAAATATTACTTAAAGATGTCACAAAATTAAATTTTTTTAATAGGTCATGACTTTTTTAAAAAAACTTATTTAGTTAAAAAGACTATGTTAAGGGTCATTTAAAAAGTCTTTTAAACTTGGTAGGCGAGCTTATAATAATAATAATATTATTATTATTATTATTATTTTAAAATTATATTTATTTGACCCATTTAAAATATTTTTTTAATTAATATTTTGAAGATTAGTGGTTTCTTTTTCTTCTTAATGTTGTGTTTCTATTTTAAAATTTTACATATCAAATTGTATTATTTAATTTTAAAAATCAAAGGTAATGGTCAGGAGTCAAGTCGAGAAATGAGTGTGTGGCTATGTAGTGCATTTGAACACAATATTCCGTGCACAATCCCGAATGTCACTCACCATCCTACATTTTTTCAAGATATCCCATATCGTCTCCATCTTCCACTTCCCAGTGTATCTCTGTAACTATTTACATCATATCCTTTTCCATTTCATACTCTTTCGATTCACATGTTCACATATGCCATTTATCATGTTCACACATATTTTTCATTATATTTCCACATACTTTTCATCATATACATCAAACCATGGCATATTCACAACACACATCATTTTTACATGAAACACAATATATTCAAACATGAAACATCCATCTCTTTGTATATTTCATATCACAAAATCATAAAATCATATCAACCATCCTTCATATACCTTATCATGCCCTATTTAAACATAATATCACATTTTCACCATGTATTCATCATAAAATCACATAAACAGCCAATTATTCTCACTTTTCACCGATTATTTATCAAAACAAGGATTATTCCACATATAATAACATACATGATAAGATATATGAGAATACAAGTAATAAACATAACAAAATGATAAAGTAAAGCCCCCTTATCTCAAAACAGAGCTTTTGCAAGGATTTAACCAAAGATTTTAACCTAGAACGGAGGTTTTCCTAAAAAGATCATGAACATCTATAAGAAAAAGAAGAAGAAGAGAAACGAACGGTAAATCTAACTTCAAACTTAGAGAAACTTACTTGAAATCCTTTAGAACGGACGTAGAATCACAAATCTGAAGAGAAATTTAAGTTTAGGATGTTTAGTATGGGAGAAAATGGGGAGATATGACCTTAGAACCTTCGAGAACCTTGGATAGGAGTGAAGAAATGAAAATTTCATGTGAAACCCGCTATTTATAGAATTTTTTTTGAAAATGTCAACGTCAATGTGATGTAAGCGATGATGTCAGCGTGATGCAAGCGATGATGTCAGCGTGATGTCGCCAATGATATCAGCGTGATGTCGCTGATGACATCAGCATAATGTCATTGTTGACATCATGGGCTACTGTACATACACGTTTTCTTTATGCTCACAAAGTACTATAGATTTTTCTCAATGATATACTATAGGCATGACACAAAGCATAGGATGTTACAATTCTCTCCTCCTTTAAGGAATTTCGTCCCCGAAATTCGCTAAGTTACAAAATGATCAGGATATATTTTTCTTATCTTATTCTCAGCTTCCCACATGGCATCTCCTTCATCACTAGTATTCCATATTACTTTAACAAGTGAAATCTCCTTATCCCTTAATTTCTTAACACGACGATCATCAATTTTCACCGGTTGTACATCATATGACAAATTCTCTCTCACTTGAACAGGATCAAGTTCTATCACATGAGTAGGGTCAGGAATATACTTTCTAAGCTGAGATACATAGAATACATGATGCAAGTTTGAGAGATTTGGAGGCAAAGCAATTTCATAAGCAACAAGACCAACTTTACTTAGCACTTCAAATGGGCCAATAAACTTAGGAGATAACTTCTTGAATTTTAGAGCTCTTCCAACTCCAGTTACAGGTGAAACTTTTCAAAAATACATGATCACTCACCTGAAACTCCAAAGGTTTTCTTCTCTTATCATAGTAACTCCTTTGCCTATCTTGTGCTATTTTCATCTTTTCTCTGATCAATTTGATTTGTTCATGTTGCTTCTGAACCATATCTGGCGCATATAGGATCGTCTCTCCAGTTTCATACCAACACAAAGGTGTTCTACACTTCCTTCCATACAGAGCCTCAAATGGAGCCATTCCAATGCTTGCATGATAACTATTATTATACGTGAATTCCACCAAAGGTAGACATTCCTCCCAAGTTCCTTGTTGTTCCATCACACAAGCTCTCAACAAATCCTCCAAGGACTGTATTGTTCTTTCAGTCTGACCATCAGTTTGTGGATGATAAGTTGAACTAAGTTTTAACTTAGTACCCAAGGCTTTTTGCAGAATCTCCCAAAATCTCGATGTAAACCTTGGATCTCTGTCTGACACAACATTGATTGGCACTCCATGCAATTTGACTATCTCTCTCACATACATATCTACTAGCTTCTCCAACTTGTACTTCATATTAATGGAAAGAAAATGAGCTATTTTAGTCAATCTATCTACTATCACCCAAATTGCATCATGATTACTTTTGGTTCTTGGCAACCAAACACAAAATCCATAGAAATACTATCTCATTTCCACTTAGGAATTTCTAATGGCTGCAACATCCCAGGTGAACGTTGATGTTCTACCTTCACCTTTTGACATGTTAAACAATTTGCTACATACTCAGCCACATCCTTCTTCATTCTATTCCACCAAAAATTCTTACGAAGGTCTTGATACATTTTTGTCGCACCAAGATGAAAACTCATTCTACTTTTATGAGCCTCCTCAAGTATCATCTGCTTAAGCTCATCATTGGAAGGAATACATACACGGTTCTTGAACTTAATCAATCCATTTGCATCACAATGGAATTCCAAATCCTTTCCTTCACCCCTCTGTCTCATCATTTCCTGCAAGAACATATCTTCTTGTTGGGCATCACGAACCCTAACCAAGAAATCATTGTTAATTATCAAAGTCCCAAGATACAAACTCTAAGGTCGCACCTCCACTGCCAAATTCATATCTTGGAACTTCTCAATCAACTCTAATTCTTTCACCATCATACTTGCCATATGCAAGGACTTCCTACTTAAAGCATCAGCAACCACATTTGCCTTGATGATAAGACAATATAAAATCATAATTCTTCAGAAATTTCATCCACCTTCTTTGCCTCATATTTAACTCTTTCTGATCAAACAAGTACTTCAAACTCTTGTGATCACTAAATACCTCAAATCTCGCCCCAAATAGATAATGTCTCCATATCTTAAGAGCAAAAATCACCGCGGCTAATTCTAGGTCATGTTTAGGATAATTAACTTCATGAGGACGCAACTGCCTCGAAGTATAAGCAACTACCCTTCCATCCTGCATCAAGACACAACTAAGCCCTTGCCCAGATGCATCACAATACACATCAAACTTTTGTTCTGAATTAGGCAAAACTAAAACAGGGGTAGATGTTAACTTTTCTTTCAGCTTTTGGAAACTAGCTTTACACTCTTCATTCCACACAAACTCCTTTCCTTTTCTTGTTAACTTCGTCAAATGAAAAGCTATTTTAGAAAATTCTTCAATGAATTTCTATAATAGCCAGCTAATCCCAGAAAATTGCGAATTTCTGTGGGATTAGTAGGCCTTGGCCATTGAGCCACTGCCTCCACCTTTACTGGATCCACTATAATGCCATCTTTCGATACCACATGTCCCAAAAATTGGATTTGTGGTAACCAAAATTCACACTTAGAAAATTTTGTATACAACTGTCTTTCTCTTAGTATCTGCAAAATAATTCTTAAGTGTTCTGCATGTTCTTCATGAGTCTTGGAATAAATCAGAATATCATCTATAAATACTACAACAAATTTATCCAAAAACTTATGAAAAATTCTATTCATATAGTTCATGAATACTGCAAGAGCATTAGTCATACCAAATGGCATAACTAGATACTCATAGTGGCCATAGCGGGTTCTAAACGCTGTCTTGGGGATATCCTCACTCTTGACTCTGATATGATAATAACCAGATCGCAAATCAATTTTTGAAAATACGGAAACTCGTCATAACTGGTCTATCAAATCATCAATTCGAGGAATAGGATACTTGTTCTTTATTGTTACCTTATTCAACTGCCTATAATCAACACACATCCTCATGCTCCCATCTTTCTTTTTCACCAAAAGAACAGGTGCTCCTCAAGGTGACACACTTGGCCTTATAAACCTTTTCTGCAATAATTCTTCTACCTGTTTCTTTACCTCAGCCAACTCCACCGGTGACATCCTATATGGTGCAACAGAAATAGGATTTTCTCCCGGAATGAGATCAATAGTAAACTCAATCTCTCTTTCCGGTGGCAATTTAGTAACATCATCAGGGAAAATTTCTAAAAAATCTCTAACCACTGGGATATACTTAGGCTTCATTTCCTTTTCAGTCTCAATTGAAAATAGAACCATGAAAGCCTTAGCACTCATTACATTTTCCAATGGATTTGGACCTAAGAGTTTAGCATTTTCTGATACTTTAGTGCCAAAAATCAAAAATTTCTCTTTACAGTCCAATAGAACATGGTTGGATGACAACCAATTCATTCCCAAAATTACATCAAGTTGGGAAATAGGTAAACAAATCAAATCTATACTAAAGCTCCTACCATATACCATCACAGGACAATTTAACCACACAGAAGAAGTTGCTATGGGCCTATCCGTAGGGGTAGATACAATGACATCACAAGACAATTCATATACAAGTAGTTTTAGACATCTCATACAATCCACAAAAATAAAGGAATGAGTAGTACCAGAATCTAACAACATATCTAAAAGTCGGTCTTTTATGATACATTTACCTCTAATAAGCTCCTCTGATTTTGAAGCCTCAGCTCTACACATAGATACATCTAGTTCAAGTAATTTACATCTAACAAGTCATATTAGCAAATAATCATTTCATATTCTAGTATATCTATTACACAACATAGACATGTTAGTCCCATACCCCAGTCTAGTCTGGATGAACTGCTCTGATACCAAAATTGTAACACCTTATATTTCTTTCCTCAATATATGATAAATTTTCATAAAAATTTAAATAGTAAAATAAATTTTTCTTCAAAATCTCTCTAATGAGAAAGAAACACTGAAATGATATAAGTTTCATTAAGTAAAATTTTATTAATTTATAAGTACTTTAGAAAAATAAAGATTCTAAAGTTTTTATCAGCAACAAACAGAAATAGTAGTTTTACAACTGTTTCAAAAGAATGCTATAGAACTGAAAATATTCATTACATAACTCAAAATAACTAAGTCCTATAACAGTTATCATCCATCCATGCATTGTGAGCCTGGTACTATTTGTCCTGGTTTCTTGAAAAATATTGTGTAAGGGTGAGTCTCTACCCTACCACTCATACATAACACATATTCATCACACACATCTTATCACGATTAAAGAAAACATCATGGCATTACATATCACAGTGTCATATATAGCATATTCTCATCTCAACACAAATTATATTCTATAGATTTACAATTTCTTTTACTTTGATCCGCGCTTACCGCACCCTATGGCCACAGTTATCCGATGCCTCTATCCCGAGATCTTACACATCTATGTAAATAGTCACTGGATGACCCAATACAATAAGGATACAACGCATGCAATAGACAGCCCCTTAGCAAAAGTAATGGTCAGAAGTCAAGTCGAGAAATGAGTGTGTGGCCATGTGGTGCATTTGAACACAATATTCCGTGCACAATCCCGAATGTCACTCACCACCCTACATTTTTCCAAGATATCTCATATCGTCTCCATCTTCCACTCCTCAGTGTATCTCTGTAACTATTTACATCATATCCTTTTCCATTTCATACTCTTTCGAGCATATTCACATGTTCACATATGCCATTTATCATGTTCACACACATTTTTCATTATATTTCCACATACCTTTCATCATATACATCAAACCATGACATATTCACAATACACATCATTTTTACATGAAACACAATATATTCAAACATGAAACATCCATCTCTTTGTATATTTCATATCACAAAATCATAAAATCATATCAACCATCCTTAATATACCTTATCATGCCCTATTTGAACATAATATTACATTTTCACCATGTATTCATCATATAATCACATAAACAGCCAATTATTCTCACTTTTCACCGATTATTTCTCAAGACAAGGATTACTCCACATATAATAATATACATGATAAGATCTATGAGAATACAAGTAATAAACATAACAAAATGATAAAGTAAAGCCCCCTTACCTCAAAACAGAGCTTTTGCAAGGATTTAACCAAAGATTTTAACCTAGAACGAAGGTTTTCCTAAGAACATCATGAACATCTATAAGAAAAAGAAGAAGAAGAGAAACAAACGGTAAATCTAACTTCAAACTTAGAGAAACTTACTTGAAATCCTTTAGAGCGGACGTAGAATCACAGATCTGAAGAGAAATCTAAGTTTAAGATGTTTAGTATGGGAGAAAATGGCGAGATATGACCTTAAAACCTTCAAGAACCTTGGATAGGAGTGAAGAAATGAAAATTTCATGTGAAACTCCCTATTTATAGAAATTTTTTTGAAGATGTCAGCGTGATGTCGTCAATGACATCAGCATGATGTCACCGATGACATCAGCATTATGTCATTGTTGACATTAGGGGCTACTGTACATACACGGTTTCTTTCTGCTCATAAAGTACTACAGATTTTTCTCAATGATATACTATAGGCATGACACAAAGCATAGGATGTTACACAAGGAATGCTCACCCTTACAAATATTTTCAGGAAAAGGAGGTCTGTTCGTGCTGGGATATACCTGCAAGGAGTGGTAGAAAAGGAATTGCTCTGAAGAAAAAATTTGCTCATGGGAGAAATTGTAAAGATATTTATGAATATTTTCTATTTAAGGTCAACTGTTATTTGTAATTATATGATAAAAGTTCTGAATAGGAGTTAAAAAGTATTTTGATAGATCTGCTGAGAAGTTATTAATTTGACAGTTTCCATCTGTTTTACAACTTTGGATTTGAAAATCTTAAATATTGATATATGAGGATTAAATTCTTCATCTTTTAGTAGAAATAAAATCTAAGTACACCAAACCGTTTTTACCGTTCTCGATCTTTGCCCAGTTTACTTCTTAAGAAATGATATTGTATATATATTTATAGAAGAAATAAGGGAAAATGGAGTCAGTATGTTACATCAACAAAGTAGGAAAAACTCTAATAACCCCACTACCAAATTAAGCAAAAGAACTCCAACATTTAAGGAACTTTTTAGGCACAATTAAAGTTGACTTGGAAGTAAAGGTGTGCATGGATTGGATTTAGACAAAACTAATCTAAATCTATTTTAAATCTAATTATATGGATTATATTTGAAACTAATCTATTTTATTTTTTCTAAAATTGGTTTTAAAATTTAGATTTAGTTTAAAACCGATTTTAAATCCAATAAAACATACAATAAAATCTTTTTATACTATTATTAAATTATTATGTTAAAAATAATTAAAATTATAATAGTTAATATAAAATTATATTTAAATATATTTAATTAGTTAATAATATTTTTTATATTTATATTATTAAAATTAAATTCATATTTTCTATTTTGTATCATCTGTCTATCACATGAACTAATCAGTATATAATTTTTTTAATTAAGTTGTATGAAAAGTGCTAGTAATATATTTTTTATTTTTATTTATTTTTTAAAAGTTATCTTAAATTCCCTTTTTATTTACTCTTATTCACAATGAAATTATACTCTAATCTTAAAAAAAATAATATTTGCAACACTATTTTAATAATATAATTTTGTAAACAAATATTTGAAAGATACTATTAAAAATGTTATTATATTTTATAATTATTGAATGTATATTAAAGGATCTTAAGAAATTATTGTATTTGCTTAAGCGTATATTATTCGCTTAAGCAAATAGAATAATTTCTTGAATAACTTAAGCAAAATAATTCTCGTAAGCCATTTTTGTCCCGTATTTTTTGGTTAAGATAGAAAAAATGGCTCAAGTAAAAATGAAAAAGAGCATTGAACAATCTTTCAATGCAAAAGCTCATTTTCGTAATCAATTGAGACTGTGAAAGTGGATGTGAAAATTTAAATTCTTAAAATCATTAACTTCATAGAGAACTGTAAAGATTTAAAATTACATTCTAACATTAAAAGCACCACTTAGATACAAGATACACGTAGATGGAGTTTGAAAAAGAATACATGATTTTGAAGATAGAAGATAATAGGTTTTAAAGATATAAATTAAGAGGTTTTAAAAGTTCACATAGGAATATTGTTAATTTTTATGGAGAATTAAATGATAGATATATAAAGATCCATATTACTGTTTGAAGATTGAAACCGATTATGAATTTTAAAATTCATCTAACAGTTTAAAGATGATTACTCACGTAGTCTGCTAACTCACACTAGACTAAGCCCTAAATAATAAAAGAAAAAAAATAAAAAAATTGGCAAAGAAAAAAATTATATAATTCGTAAACATTCTATAATTACAAATTTAAAAACTGCATCAAAAGAATCATTTGTAGAGTGAAAATATTTTTAAATAAAAATATTTAATGAACTAATTCATTAAGTATCAAATTAATCTTAAAAATATCATAAAATATAAATTTACAAGAAATTTTTTGCATAAAATATAACAATGATTATCTCAAAGAAAATAAAGACACAATAAATTTAGGCTTATAATTTTCTAAAAAATCTCAAAGGCACGCTGAACAACAATCTTTAGCGGTGTATTTTTTAAACTTAATAATTAAAGAGAGGCTTTTGATTGCAAATGACTTTCTCATCAATTATATTATTTGGTTAACTAAAATTTACTTTGTATATAATAATGTATGTAATTATTTTTGTTTCGTAATATTTTTTTATACTTATAGATCTTAAAAATACATCCATTTCCTAAAAAAAATACATCCAAAAAGCAAAGAAACAACTAAAGGTTACATCCCAAAGCTTAAAAAGTCGTTCTTGTCACAAAAAATAACACTTGTTTTCTCGCCTATGATGAATAGGATATCAAAATCCAGATCCATAGGGTCAGCTTTTGTATTATTATTTGTTATGTATTCAAAGGCTCAGTTTTAAACCACGTGAGTATAATTTTGCTGTATAATAGCGTAAAAAAATGGTGTGGTACTCTTTGATTGCAAGTGAATTTTTCATTTATAATAAGAAAAAAGTATATAAATCTATTGAGTACAATTGCATGTGTGATAGACAACTAAAAATTATCATTCATTTGCTGCTTCACTGTTTAAGACAAAGAAAAGTTCCAAACTGAAAAGTTTATTGACAAGCATTTTTAAGAAACGGAATCTAGAAGCTCTACAAGGAACCCATTTACTTCTCTTAACAAAGTAGAAGAGCCCCTCATTATTAAGGTAGGTAGGTACTGATGCCAAATGAAGCGTAACTTATGGAAAGGGTAATAGCATAGCAAAATTATTGCCATTTGGAAAGGACATATATCGGGTGTATTTACATATACAACAATAACCAAACCTTATCTAATCAATAAGTGAGGGAGGGTATATAGATTATACAATACCACAAGTGTATTTACACATGCTACATCAAAATTGGATCATACAAAGGGATTATTAATGTATCCATTTAATCGATTATTTCTGTCTTCAATCGATTAATGTGAACAATGTAAACAATTATTCATGCAGTTAATTGATTACATTTTGGGTGTTTAAGAGTAAAGAAAAAGGGAATTTAAGATTACTAGCATTTTTCATACAACTTAATTTAAAAAAAAATTATATATTGATTGGTTCATGTGATAGACAGATGATACAAAATAGAAAATATAAATTTAATTTTAATAATATAAATATAAAAACATTATTAACTAATTAAATATATTTAAATATAATTTTATATTAATTATTATAAATTTAATTATTTTTAATATAATAATTTAATAATGGTATAAAAAAAATTTATTGTATGTTTTACTCGATTTAAAATCGATTTTAAACTAAATCTAAATTTTAAAACCAATTTTAGAAAAAATAAAATAGATTAGTTTCAAATCTAATCTATATAATTAGATTTTAAATGGATTTAGATTGGTTTTTATCTAAATCCAATCCATTCACACCTTTACTTCCAAGTTAACTTTGATTGTGCTCAAAAACATCCTCAAATATTGGAGTTCTTTTGCTTAATTTGGTAGTGGAGTTATTAGAGTTTTTCTTACTCGGTTGATTTGGAGAGTGACATAGATGAATGGTGGGGTTTATATAGAGATGGTTACCTTATGAGTATCTGCAAAATTTACTCTCAACAGGTAAGATATTTACCTGCTAAACTGGTATAAGTATGTGTATGAATAAACATCCACAAATTTTAATGGAGATGAGTGCGAGTATGAGTACTTAAGTACCCACTCTCGTCCTATATATATATATATATATATATATATATATATATATATATATATATATATATATATATATATATATATATATACATGCTCTTAACTTGAAAGCCCAGAAAGGAAGGAAATTAGGGTTTATACTTAATACTGTATATATTTGGCTAAGTTATCTATGTAGTCATTGACAATTATGTAACTATATGAATTGCTCTATAACTTATCCTATCTATGGAGAGTTATGTTTAAGGAGTGTGACTTAAAAAGATATATCTAACCTATCACTTTCCATAGAATTTAGAGATCAAGTATAACAACTTTTCTACAAAGGTAAGTCTCCAACAAGTAAGTCTAAAATTCTATTATAATTGTTATTAGTATTTTCAATTATCGTTGTTTTAATTTCACATAATCTTATTTGAATAATTTTTTACTTACAATGGAGCAACTAAGAATCTAACTCAGTTTTAGTTTATAGAAAGTTTTTGTGGATATTTTCATAAAATTTTGGTCAAAATAAAGATTTCACTATTTATTTTATTTTGTGTAATTTCATGTCTTATATTTTTTTGAATTTTTGAGTAATATTATCTTTCAATTTATAATTCTCTGTTTCAAAATTTTTTCTATGCAAAATAAAAGGTTAAAAAATTTAATATAAATATTTATGTTACTGAAATAAAAGAATACATATTTAAAGATATAAAAATTTATTTAATTAAGTTTTTTTATAAATTTTACATAAAAATATATTTACTAATAAAGTAAATCATAAAAATAATATAAAATTAATAATAAAATATATTTAGCATGCTAACCCTAAGAACTTTTAATCAACTCCAAAAGCATTGTTACCCCTATTATATACATTTAATGTTTAATTTTTTTATATACATATATAATATTTTATCATTTATGTCATTTAAGCACTGTAGTACTAGATCCACAGCTATAGCACTAACTTATAAAACAAGACCCTTGAAGTTTAGGCACCAGCACGGTAGCTGCTCATGCTATCATAAAATTTAAATTTAAAACTAATTCAACAAGAAATTAAATTTAAAACTAGTTTTACTAAAATTAAAATTTGAACTAAATTCAAATTTTATACTTTTAAATTAATAAAATAAAATAAAATAAAATAAAATAGTTTAAAATTTAATCTGTATAATTAATTTGTGTGGTAGATAAATGATAAAAAGTAAAATATATATAAATATTTATTAGTTTAATATAATATAAAAATAAGAAAAATTATATTATTAATAGATTAAAATATATGTAAATATAATTTTATATTAGTTATCATAAAATTAAATATTTTTAATATAATAAGTTAATTATAATATAAAAATGTTTATAGTATATTTTTATTGGATTTAAAACTAGTTTTAAACCAAATCCAAATTTTAAAACCAAATTTAAACTGGTCTTAAAAAAAATTAAAATGGATTGGTTCAAAATCCAATCCATATAATGGATTTTAAATAGATCTAAATTGGTTTTTTGAAAATCTAATCCACATGCACACCCCTAGTTTTTGAAAATCTAATCTACATCCACAAATTTTTATTGGAGGTGATCTATATATGGAAATATTTCATATATATATCAGCACAATCATCCTGATATGCTGCCAATCTTGGACGAGATTTGATCAACAAATCACAACCAAATCAAGGGAATCATTCAACATAATCACGCTGATTCTTTTAGCATATTCATAGGAACCATTTTGGTTGATTAGCCTGTAAAATAACTTTCTGTCTGTAATATGTACATATATATATGACTAGTCCATCATCAAATAGAATCATCAAATTCTTTCATTACCAAACTTTGATATGGCATCAGAGCAAGATAACAGGGACGATGGAAAAATTGATCAACCTGTGGTGAATGATGATAAATCTGGGAACAAAGGGAAACGTGTGATCTCTCCCTATGATCTCAGTTCCAGCGATAATCCTGGAAACATTATAACTCAAGTTCAACTACGAGGAGAAAATTATGAAGAATGGGCTCGTGCCATGCGGACATCCTTGCGTGCTAGAAGAAAGTGGGGATTTGTCGAGGGCACAGTCAAGCGACCAAAGGAAGGGACAATCGAAATAGAAGATTGGTGGACAGTCCAATCTATGTTAATTTCATGGATTTTGAATACTATAGAGCCAAAATTATGCTCTACAATCTCATATGTAGAAGATGCACGGGAATTGTGGAATGATATCAAGGAAAGGTTCTCGATTGCCAATGGTCCGAGAATACATAAGCTAAAATCAGAACTGGCTGGATGCAAGCAAGAAGGGATGGCCATAGTTGCATACTATGGAAAGTTAAAGGCACTATGGGATGAGCTCGTTGACTATAAGAAGATTCTAGTTTGTACGTGTGCTAACTGAACTTGCAATATGTTCACTAAGCTGGAAAAACGGAGAGAAGAAGAAAAGGTGCACCAACTCCTTATGGGGTTAGATGATGCCACATACGGAACGGTGCGCTCGAATTTGCTCACATGCGATCCATTGCCTTCTTTGAATCGAGTATACTCGATTATAATTCAAGAGGAACACGTGCACATGATCACACGAGTGCAAGAAGAACATGGTGAAATTGTGGGTCTTGCGGCACAGGCTAAAGGAAGGAGTCGATGGGAAGGAAAAGACAAGTCACAAATCTGCAGCAACTACAACAAAATAGGACATGCTGCTGATGCATGTTTTCAATTAATTGGATATCCTGAATGGTGGGGTGAGAGACCTAAAGGTGATGGGAAGCCCAAGGTACCACAGCGAGCTGGTACAGGACGAGGAAGAGGAGCAGTAGCAAAAGCCAATGCAGCTCAAACAAGTACAAATGGTGGTGCATTTGAACCTGTGACAGACACAGACAAAGCTGGCCTAACTGGATTGACAACCGATCAATGGCAAAGATTGATGGACATACTAAATAAAGCTGAAGCTAATGAGAAAATGACAGGTACTTGCCAAATTGTGCCATGGATTATTGATACTGGAGCTTCTAATCATATGACTGGAAGCATGAAAGGAATGCATGATGTGTGTGATATCCTTCCTTGTCCAGTTGGACTACCGAATGGAGCACACACTAATGCCACGAAGGAGGGAACCATACATCTAGGAGGAGGGCTGAAACTCAGCCATGTCCTCTTTGTACCAAAATTAAAATGCAACCTCATTTCTATATCACAGCTAGTGGATGAATCAAATTGCATTGTACAATTCACTAATAAATTGTGTGTATTGCAGGACCGCATTTCGAGGATGGTGATTGGTGCGGGTAAACGTCAAGATAGGCTTTATTATTTTTGTGGTGGAAAAAGAATACAAACTCACAAGGCAGAAAGTCCAGACCGAGTAGAGCTATGGCACAAACGCTTGGGTCATCCGTCATTTAGAATTACAGAGTCCATTTGTGGTGTCAATAAAAATAACTGTGAAGAATTGGTGAATAAAAATTATGATGTATGTTTTAGAGCTAAACAAGCCAGAGAAAAATTTCCTATTAGTGAACACAGAGCCAGTGATGTCTTTGAGATGATACATTGTGATTTATGGGGTCCATATAGAACTCCATCGTCATGTGGAGCTTATTACTTTATGACCATAGTAGACGATTACTCTCGCAGTGTGTGGATTTACCTTCTTGCTGATAAGAGGGAAGTTTCAAAATCTATTATGAATTTCTTTGCTTTGATCAAGAGACAATTCAATAAAAATGTCAAAATTTTCAGAAGTGATAATGGTACCAAATTCTTTGGCTTAAGAACCTATTTTTTGAAGGAAAGAATAATATTTTAGACTTCTTGTGTTAATACACCACAACAGAATGGGAGAGTTGAATGAAAACACAGACATATTCTGAATGTCGCACGAGCGCTCAGGTTTCAAGGGAATCTTCCAATTGATTTTTGGGGAGAATGTGTTCTCACAGCTGGCTATTTGATCAACAGGATTCCCTTCGAAGTGTTGGGTGGAAAAACTCCATTTGAAGTACTCTATGAGGTGCCTCCTTCTCTCCAACATCTCCGGATACTTAGGTGCTTATGTTATGTGCACAACAAAAGAAGACAAGGCGACAAATTTGTTCCCAAAAGCAACAGATGTGTATTCATTGGTTACCCTTATGGGAAAAAAGGGTGGAAAGTCTTTGATCTGGAAACAAAAGAAACATTTGTTTCTCGTGATATTCACTTCCTTGAACATACCTTTCCTTTCAGTCAAACACATGATGAAGTTAGTTTCCACAACGTGCCCCATATTTTCAATATTCCCATCAATGTTGAAGATGATGATCGAACCCTCGACGTGAGGGGGGCAGCGATGACGAGGCGGCCTTGTCCTCTTCCAGCAGCACACCGCCTGTGGCTAAAGATGACGTGCCCACATTTCCTGCAGCAAGTGACATGCAAGAAAATCCCTCGACCAGCAACACCCACGACTTGACCGCATCAGAAACTGACCGAATGGGTCGAGGAAGAAGACAAAAACAGCCATCCTCTCGGCTGCGGGATTATGTGACTCATACAATACACAAATTAAGCCCATCTCAATGTTTCCCCTCACCGTCTCCATCCTCAGGTAATCCTTATCCTATTACACAATATGTGGATTGTAATAATTTTTCCTTGGCCCATCGTACTTTTCTGGCAGCCCTTGAACAGGAGACTGAACCAGTAGCTTACAAAGAAGCGATGAAAGATGTGAGGTGGAAGAAAGCAATGCAAAATGAGATTTTTGCACTTGAAAGCAATGAAACTTGGGAGCTGATGGCACTTCTTCCTAGAAAAAGGGCACTTGGATCCAAATGGGTTTACAAAATAAAAAGAAAATCAGATGGAACAATAGAACGATTCAAGGCACGATTGGTAATTCTTTGAAACCATCAAGTTGAAGGAATCGACTACATGGAAACTTTTGCACCGGTAGCTAAAATGGTGATGGTCCGTGTTATGCTAGCAATAGCAGCTGCCAAGAACTGGGAATTACACCAGATGGACGTACATAATGCATTTTTGCATGGTGATTTACAAGAAGAAGTCTTTATGAAACCACCACCAGGATTTAATGTGTCTCAACCAGGAATTGTTTGCAAACTACGAAAGTCACTTTATGGGCTCAAGCAGGCTCCCCGTTGTTGGTTCGCTAAACTGTGTCAAGCTTTGAAAGGCTATGGGTTTGTGCAATCCCTTTGTGATTATTCTTTATTTGTGCTGAACAAGTTGAAGATTAATATTGTTGTTTTAATATATGTGGATGATCTCATTGTGGCCAGAAATGATTGTGGTGCAATTGCACATTTCAAAGCTTATCTACATGCTTGTTTCCATATGAAGGACTTGGGTCCACTCAAATATTTTCTTAGAATTGAAGTTGCTCGTTCTAGCACTGGTATTTATTTGTGCCAACGAAAATATGCATTGGACATCATTAGTGAAACGGGTCTCTTGGGTGCAAAACCTACTGCTACCCCAATCGAACAAAACCACCACCTTGCCCTTGCTGATGGACCAGATTTCCTTCATTTTGATCGTTATCGGCGTCTCATTGGTCGACTGATTTATTTATGTTTTACGAGACCTGAATTATCCTATTGTGTTCATACGCTATCACAGTTTATGCAGCAACCAAAAGAAGATAATTGGAATGCAACTTTACGTGTGGTTCGATATTTGAAAGGCAACCCTGGCCAAGGAATTCTATTACAAAATGACAACAACCTTCTTCTCTCTGCATGGTGCGACTCGGATTGGGCTGGCTGCCCTCTCACCCGATGGTCTCTCACAGGCTGGATCATCTTCCTTGGTAATTCGCCGGTGTCTTGGAAAACCAAGAAACAACATACGGTCTCTCGTTCGTCGGCAGAAGCTGAATATCGATCCATGGCCACTACTACTTGTGAACTTAAATGGTTGAAAAGTATCTTGAGTGACCTTGGGATATCTCACAGGCCCCCTATTCACTTCTTCTGCGACAGTCAAGCCGCACTACACATCGCAAAGAACCCGGTCTTCCACGAACGCACAAAACATATAGAGGTCGATTGTCACTTTGTGCGTGATGCAGTAACTACTGGTGTCATACAGCCATCCTATGTTTCAACTCATAACCAGTTAGCTGATCTGCATACAAAGGCTCTTGGACGCACACAATTTCACTCCCTAATTGGCAAGTTGGGCATTCATAGTCTTCATGCACCTACTTGAGGGGGGGTATTGGAGGTGATCTATATATGGAAATATTTCATATATATATCAGCACAATCATCCTGATATGCTGCCAATCTTGGACGAGATTTGATCAACAAATCACAGCCAAATCAAGGGAATCATTCAACATAATCACGCTGATTCTTTTAGCATATTCATAGGAACCATTTTGGTTGATTAGCCTGTAAAATAGCTTTTTGTCTGTAATATGTACATATATATATGACTAGTCCATCATCAAATAGAATCATCAAATTCTTCCATTACCAAACTTTGATATGAATCAAGCAAAAGAAACAAAAGAACATATGTAGACTCTTCTTATATATTCTCTACCTCTGAATCAAGCAAAAGAAGCAAAAGAAACAAAAGAAAACTTACAGAGATGACTAACAATAATGCAAATATTTCCATGCTTTTTTTTTATCCAGCTCCTAGTTTGGACAAAGGAAGAGTAAGTATAATTCTAACTAACATTATATTTTTTTACGTATAATTCTAACTAACATTATATTTTTGTGTTTAGTATTTTGATGTTAACCTTTTTTTTTTGTGGCTTTTTGTTGAAAGCAGCCTGATTCAAACTTTTCTTTGAATTCCAATACGACAAGAGTAATTTTGCAAGCTGCTGAAAGATACTCAATGGTGATGCCAAGATGCGCCTCGGAAGAAAGTTATGGTAGATTAGAGTGTCTATCTATTAGAGACTATATAACAACAAATATACCGCATACAGAGAGTGAATATCCCCTACAGCAGGTTAAAAAATTATTACTAATATGACATGTTTTCACATAATCACAATTGATTGTTTGTGTAATTGTTTGTGGCATCTCACAAGCTCTTGTAGCTACTCACTTCATAGCTTCATGCCTGTGCTTGTTCATCCTAAAGGACCATGTTACTACTTCATCTAATAGACTCTCGTGTCAACTTGGTCTTAGGCCCATGTACTTGTTTATCTCATATACTCCATGTTTAACCCACCTGAAGTACCCACAAAATCAATCATACTCATCCACAGAATTCACATTACAAGTCAATAATTTCTTGTTTTTAATGAAAATGTTGCTTGCCAAGTTGCTACCGGCCCACCAAAATGAAAATCTAAACATCCTAATTAGAATAGCTCTTTCTTTTCATTGCTACAACCGGCCCCGGAAAACCCACAGTTAAACAGGCTGGATCGGGAGCCCATTTAAATATTAAAAAAAAAAGTTTAATTAAAAACAATTATTTTATAATTTAAATAAAGATTTTTACAATAAAAATGGGTAAAAAAATACATATGAATTTTAATTATAAATAAGATCCGTGAGTAGCGTAAAGGATTTATCCTTCAATTCGTGGTCTGCTGGTTAAACAGGTTAAAAGGATTTCTAAAAAATGTCTCCTCCTCTCTCTCTGTCGCCGTCTTCGACAAATTCAACCATGGCCACCAACGACCTCGACTTCAATGCAGACAAAGTAAACCTCCCACTTTCTTCTCCCTCTCTCACTAAGGGCCCTTCTGGAACCTTTTAATCCTTATTTTGTTTTTTAGTTCTTGTTTTGATTATGAAGTATTACATTAATCAAACATTTCATTAAAGTTATTTCCTATTATATGGCTTAGGTTTTGTTGGCCAACTTTTGCTTTGTGAAGGCAAACTAAACATTATAACCTTTTTTTGGCGTACTTCATACAACTCTCTGTTATAGAATAGCACGTTAGAATTTGTAAAAACAGGAAGTTGTATGAACTATGATAAAAAGAGGTTATGTTATACCAAAACCTCAAGGATGATGGTGTCATTGCCTCCGGAGAGCTTTTCATACAAAAAGGGCTCAGCCTTTGGACAACGGCTGAGCCATTTGATGGCAGAGGCTTCAATCGTGTTTTGTACTTTTGGGCTGAGAATGATTTGGATTTTGGTCAGCAATGGAATTGGCATGGTAATTGGTAATTTAGCAGTTGGACCAAAATAGACTTTTCTATTTTAATTTTATTATTGCTTTCTTAATCTTTATTCTTGAATGCTTTTAATAATTATTCTTGGTAGTAGATACCAAAGTCAAATATTATATGCAAATATTTTTATACGTATTAAATTTAAATTTAGATATGGACAATTATTTTAGGGTTTGAATGTATAACATGTTTTTTTTTTTAAATATGAACAAAATTTTTTAGGACCAGTTTACATTTGAATTTAATATTTGATAAAAAGAAATGGGTAACGGAAATGGGAAATGAGAATTGGCAATATAGTAATATTTAGCCTTGTACAGTAAAAATAATAAACTTTTGAGAACTTACCTCTAGTTTCCTGATCTTCAAATTTCTTTTCCATATAATTGTTTTGAACCCCAAAGCTGTTGTTGTTGAACTGTTCTTGAAGCCGTCTTGAATACTGCACCCTTACCCATGCACTGTATATTTCGCTATGACTTGCATTGTATATAACGTGTCTTCCTGCTTGTTGTAAATAATTCAGTTTATGATGTATGTTAGGAGCTTTTATTTATGCATGGTTAAATTTAATTTTTTACTTTTAGATTCGTGTAAGAAGACATGCAATGAATGCAAAAACAATGGGTTTAGTGGACCATCTATGTCTATGTTTTGACGATCAAGTCTTATTTCAGGTTCTTCTAATATGCTAAGGGCTGCTTTTGAAGCATGTAGAGTTGATTAATGCACTTGATATTCTTTTTATGAAAAAAGTGCCATTTTGTTTACCAAAGAAGCAGCTTGCTCGACTTTCAGTGCTTTCTCATCATATTTCTTTTGGTATATGTGCTTATGTATATACTAAGTTGCACTGTATATTTCCCTATGACTTGCATTGTATATTTCACAGGATATTATCTCGGCGAAGACATATTATTATTATTTTGTATTAAGTACTTTGATAAATGTATTGAAGATATTGTAATGGACATGTATGTGATGAATGAAAGTATGTATGTTTGGGCAGGTTCTGTGTAAAATAATTTATTATGTTGTTAGCATGATGTTATTATTCTTTAGTTTTTACAAAAAAAGATCGTGACAAGCAACACTAACATAGGCCTCAAAAACACAAACCGCACCAAGAGCACATAAACCCCAAAGTGTAAATATATAATCGATTATTATTACAGCTAACGGAACAACATGTACAATATAATCGATTATTACCACTGTTAATCGATTAAATTTTGGATTTTAAGAATTTCCAGCCCCTCATTTCAAATGATTTATTTGTCATCTTAATGTTAGTTGAATTTGACAACATAGATATTAGTCGAATTTAAATGGAAGGTTGATATGTTTTTTGAACTTCTGAAAATGTTCGTTGGGTCTATGCTAGGTTTTTGGTGTCTGTTTTTTTTTTTTGATGAAGCAGCTGCTATTCCATTGCCGGTGCTGAAGTCTTTGCTTGGCCCTTATCTGGTCTTCTTGTCTTCTACTGTTAATGGGTATGTTGAAACATTTTGGTGAAACATCCAGATTTCATCTCAAAAGCAATCTTTATTTATTTTGTACAGAATTATCAATCCTTTTGAATTATTGACTCTTCCCTTCCTTTTCTAATATAGTTGGTAGCTAATGGTAAGACTTCTAATATCTTGCTTAGTATTCTAAATTAAAATGAAATCATTCTTATATTGTGAAGTTAAATAATTTATATGTGGGTTTAGTGAAAATAATATACTTAAATATTACATATAAAATTGATAAATTAATTAATAATTTAATTTTTATTTATATATTTTTTATTTAATTTTTAAAAATAAATAATACAATTTAATATGTGAAATTTTGAAACAAAAACAAAAATATGACACATATGTAAAATTAATTAATAAAATAATTTTTAAAAATAAATAATACAATTTGATATGTAAAATTTTAAAATAGAAACACAACATTGACAAAAAAAGAAACCACTAATCTTCAAAATATTAAAAATTAAAACTAGATTATATAGTAGAATTTTAAATAAACTTGCAGGCAAAGTGAAACATTTAAAATCACTAGATTAAGAAAAAAATAAAAATAAAATAATGATTTGATGTAAATAACTAACTTTAGACTTTGAATTTAAGAGTTAAATAGGTTTATGTCTTTCAAAGCTTGACTTGTTAATTTTTCACCCCCTACTCATGGAATATAAATTTGCTTTATTTTACATGAGAATTGAATGGTTAAATTTTATTTTTATTTAAGCAAACCTAAATTTATTTAAATGTAAATAAAATTCGCTCCTACTTTTCTCCCTTAGCCTCACTTCTTCACTCTTGCTCTCCTTGCCTCCTCTGGCTCTCCCTCTCCCACTCAGTTCCTTTCCCCGCTCAACCCCCTCCTACTCTCACTCCACTCTATTTCTTTTTCTCAACTTCCTACCCCCACCTCCCATAATCTCTACTTTCCTTCTCCACAATTTGTATAAAAATTTAGTTTTTTTAAGTGAATTTAAATTAGTTTAAATAAAAATAGAATTGGATGTCCAGTTTTTGCCTGAACTGGAACAGACCCTTATCCTTATCCATGTTATTTAATGGGATCAAATGCAATTTTTTATAATATTTAGTGGGAATGATTTGTTTGAAATTAATAATAATAAATTAAAAATAATAAATTAAACAAAAAGCATAATTTTTAAAGGAGCAAAAACTTAGTTAAATCAAATATAAAGTTTCACTTGTGTACTTTACGCGTACTGCAGGTCCATATCTAGTTTTGTTTCCAATTTTGTACAAGAAATTGCTAATTCCATAAGAAAAGTAGTTGAACAAAATTTTGTTCCGGAAAGAGATGAGATTTTCAGGTTCTAAACTTTTTTTCCTTCCTGTTTTTCAATAAACAGAGGTTTCATTGTATGACTAATTCCTCTAAAAGATATGGGCTTGAATGGGACAAAAGTAATTTGTAGGATTCAAAAGCTTCTACCCTATTTCTTGACCCAGAGTAGATATCAATAAAAGGAGTTGATTATCATGCTAATGGATCATTCAATATAAAAGTAAACGATACGTAACTGGGACAGTTTCCTGACAAGTACACAACTATTTTTATGTTCCGTTATACAACATAAAATCATAAACTATGTTTCTATTTCTATTTCATGGTCAGACACAGTTCCTAGATGGTGCATCCTTATGTCCTCATTAATCTTAAGTTATTGTTAATTAATTGCGAAATGCATTCATTATACAAACCAACAAACAGATAAAGCTTCCCGGTTGAGGACTGATAATATTAATTAAAAGACTAGATTGAGACCTTTTGACATTAATTGGCTAAGTTTGTTGGACATATAGAACTGTAAAGATGCTGTGCTAAATATGAAATTATACCATGTTATGTTCATTTTGAGAGAGAAAAAAAAAAACCCAGAGAGAATCAGTATCCTAGCAAGATCCCAACAATATGTGCAATTGCAACATCTTCTATATCTACCCTTTTGAGAAAACCAACTCGCTAGAGCTCATGATGGTTCTTTCTTTCATTTTTCATGTTGAGGCCCAAGACAGTGACACGGATACCATGCCAGATTTGTCCCGACCTGTTCATCCAAACAAGGTGGTTGTATTAGTGGCCCTCTCAATATTGTTCACCTTAACTTTTCTCTTACTCGCATATGTAAGATTTCGTAGAAACACTTCTGAACTTTTCCACAGAAGTAACCATCATTTACCAACTTTTCAAGCACTAACTCACACAAGGTCAAGGCTTTCAGGGATAGATAGAGAAGTGATTCAAACACTCCCATTTTTCAGGTTCTCTTCCCATAAGGGATCCAAACAAGGCCTTGAATGCACAGTTTGCCTTTCACAGTTTGAGGACACTGAGATTCTTAGACTGTTGCCAAAGTGCAAACATGCTTTCCACATGAACTGCATTGACAAGTGGCTTGAAAATCACTCTAATTGCCCTCTTTGCAGGAACAATGTTGACCCTTTAGACATCAAGAACTTCACCTATTCATTCAGCTCAAAGTTCCTAAGAATTCCTTCAAATTTATCTGAAGACACAACAAACCTTGAAATCTTTGTTCAGAGGGAACCTTCCCATAGAGGGTCTTCAGTTTCATCAAGATTTAACATTGGAAGCAGGTTTTGGAATTTGGGTAGGAGCAACAAAGAAGAAACTCTCATTGATCAAGAGGTTTGTGCAAATGAGAAACACGTGCACAAGTTCAATCACAAAATTGTGATCTCTGATGTTGTTACAAGGAGTAGGTGGAGTGATCTTAATTCTTCAGACATGTTATTATTGAACAGTGAGATGCTTCATGACATGTCAAGCACAAGATTTCGTGCCTCAAACAGTGAAAAGTTTTGTGAAAGTTCAAGGTTTCTTTCCACTACTTCTTTCAATGAGGATGAAAATTCATTTATGTCAATGAATCCTGCTAAGAAGAGATCTATGTCTGAGATTGCTCATGTTCCAAGGTTCATAGAAATGAACGAGTACAATGGAATGAAAGAAGGTATGGCATCAAGTGAGAACAATGGGAGGGAAGAGAGGCTGAGGAGGATTTGGTTGCCAATTGCTCAACGAACAGTGAAAAGGTTTTCAAGACAAGAAAGAAACTCGAGAGAATTAGATCACAAAAGTATGGCTTTAAATGTTTGAACAGCACAAAACTTTTATGCATTTACTCCTTTTTTTTTTTAAGGGTTGGAGGGTGTTTTCATTGATGATCTATTACTGTTTACTCCAAATTTTATGAATATATAAAGTATTAATTGCTATTATCAATTCTGGAAAGGAAATGGCTTAAATATCTTGGTTGTTCTTTTCAATCGAAGGATTCTAAATCATGGATGTTATAATCATGACCCAACGTAGTTCTCTTTCTCTTCGATGAATCGCACCGAAACTTAGGAGTTTTCGTAGTTCGATTAAATTAAAGTTAATTATATAAAAATGAAAAAAAAAACCTGGTTAAAGTATTGAGTTTCGTTATAAATCATAATTTAATTCAAGTTAATTTCAAGATTTAAAAAAAATACAAGTAAAATATATTTAAAAGTAGTATACAAGGATAAAATACAAAAAATTAACATAAAATTAGTATATTTGTGGTTTGATTTAGTTTCATTCAATTTTAAATATAATAATTGAACTAAACTTTGTTTTAGATCAACTCTTTAATATTCTTCTTTTTATACATAAAGTTTAAATTTCAAATTTTATCTATGAAAAATAAAGCATGTATGATTTGAATTAATCACTCAATAGTTAAGAGGCCTTTTGACCACATAAAATTTGTTCATTATTCCATTGTATTAATAAATGATCAAAACGATTAGAAATAATGATTTTGATATTAGTAATAACAATAGTAATAACATTAATTAATTAATAATCGTAGTGGTTATTAATTAATGACCACGATAACAATATTAATAGTAATAATAGAAGTACAATATAAAGGTTACGGTAATAATAATAATAATAATAATAATAATAATAATAATAATGACAAATGGTTAAAATAACTAAAGAAGAAAATGAAAGTAATGATTATCATAACTTGTTATAACAAAGAATAATAAAAGGAGATAAAAAAATAGAATTAGTCAACACCAAAATTTAAATAATTTTGAAAGAGAAAAAGAAAAATATCTTTTGAAACTATAGTCAAATTCAAAAATCTATTATGCTTGAGGAAAGTATCATCATCATTAATTATGTGATATTAAAATTAACTTTAGAAAATATTTATTTTATTCCAAAAAGAATTACAAAAGAAAAGGTTTATTTACAATAAAAGGCTGTGTTTTTGTTATTTGGGATTGTGAATCAGAGAGTAGAATGTGTTTTTGTTTTTGCACCAGCAAATTAAACTGTACAAGTGGACATAGTAAAAGGCAACCAAATTTGTGGCAAATGCTTCAAAGAGAAACAAAAAATTGATTAATTGAGCAATAGAAGGATTCTCACAACCTCTCATCCTCACCCATGCATGCATGTTTAATCATAAAAGTAGAGCAATGCAACTCCCACAATGACCCAGAGTGTTGTTTGGCTGACACCAATCAAGATCTACCATTATACAATGATCTTCAATTTTCTCCACAACCCTTACTTTCCCTCTTTCTACAGTCTTGAATGGGGGCATTTACCTTTGTTACGAAGATTGGTATGCCATCTTCCTTGTCTTGTGAAGATACCATGACATTTGCAACAGTTAAAACACATGCAAGTCACTGCTTCAAATTCCGTGTCTGAGAAATGACAAATTAAGTATTCTTGAGCTGGTCTGTAGCATTTTTTATATAATAAGAACACAATCAACGTCCAGAAAGCATAAAGGACAACGATGAAATAACACCTGAAGAAGATAGAATACATGCATTAACAATATTTACAAAAACATATAAGGTTAACCAAATTTAGCATTTTAAGTTGAGAAGAATTTTTTTGAAACATTTTTAAAAAGTTAGAGAATAAAAATAAAAAATTAAAGTAAAACGAAATATAAAGTTAAAAACTAATTTACTCATTTTACCTAATAAACATTAAAAAAATGTATTTTAGTTTCTTAAATTGTAAACATCAATCAATTTAATTCCTAATCATACAAAAATTTAAATCTAAGTCTTTACTTTATAAATGACATTTATTTTATTTTATTTTTAACATACAGAATGACAATAAAAAAAATAGAGTACAAAGTATTAAAATGAATATTTAAAAAAAAAATAAAGATAAAAGTGATGTTTCTTAAAATTATGGATTAGTTTATTGATTAATATCAATTGAAGCATTTAGTTCAGAATCAAATTCTAGATAAGTGGTTCACTTACCTATTATTTGGTTGATGAAATTCGGCGTAGTGAAGGAGCATGACCCATATTCGAGGTTGCTACAGGCCTTTCTGGTTTTGTGACATTTTCTGTGGAAACTCTTGGCATGGCAGTCAAAATAGATGAACCTTTATTCACAGTCTGCAATTGTTTTATCCCAATCAAATGAATTACTTCAGCAAAATATAAAGGATCAGTATAGTTAAATTAACACTTATTCTTTTCGATCCTTTTTATAAAAAAATAATAATTAATTCATCAAAACTAATAAAATATAATTAAATGTCATAAATTTATAATATATTCTAAAAATACTTATATTAATAAATAATCAAATCATCCACTCATGTATTAAATTAATTAATATATCCACTAATATAGCTAATGTATGAGTATTTAAATAAAAATATAAAAACTTACTAATTAATATATCTAAAAATGAATTTTAATTTGTTTATAATTAGAACAAAAATAATAGTAATAATTATTTTTTATAAATAAAATGAAAGAAGTATATACAGCAAGTAAAGAGTAACAAGGCATCTTAAAATGTAAAATAGTAATTTGGTAAATGTATTTCACTCCCAAGTTAGTCCTTAAGTAGATTATGTAAGCAATTCAATTCTTAAATTATTCTAATATATTCCATGTTACTTCCCACTTGAGGTTGCAAAATGTGTAATATGAAATGAGTTTAAATAATTTAAGCAATGAAACATGACATTAGTTTGAACCAGGGACTATGACTGAAACACATTTAAAGGAACCAAAATATAAGTTAATTCCTTTTGTTTATGAAAAAATGGATAGAGTAAAGAAAACAACTGTGAAATTTTCATCAGGATGTATACATGTTTCTCTGTTGGAGTCTTGGCATTCTGAGCATTAGATACCATTGTCTTCATCCGAACACGTGAACTATCGACTTTGTTAGATAGTGTTGCCACAGCAATTTGAGAGGAATCATTGACTCCTGAAAAAGAAATTAAGGCATCAAGATGTGTTCTATAGAGAAGCATTCCTTCACAATACTTGGATTAGAGGAAAGAAAATAGAGAACAGAGAAAACACAGATAACAATGAATTTTCTTTTTGTGTAATTGTAGAGAAAATGAAGAGAAAGAAGTTGATTTTAGAAACAAAAATTCAAAATTTTCTTTCCTCCCATTTTCTCTTCAATTCAAATTTCAATTTTTTTCTTTCTTTCTCTAGTTGTGTCTCCTCTTAAAAATAGAGGGGTAAAGCTATCTAAGTTTAGAACTATTACTGCTAAATAAGAATCCATTATCAAACAAAGAAAACCTATGAAAACAGTAAATTGGTAAACAGCTAACCATACTGACCAATAGCTGTAATATTTTAATTTTATTTTGACAGAAAATATCCATTAAAAATAATCCACGCCAAGTATTCATTCAAAATATTTCGTTTTTTTTTTCCTTTTCAGAATGTGCATTAAAATATCACCTCAACTTCCTAACTCATTCTGCTAAGAAATACCAACCTTAGCTTGGAAATCACACAACTTAATACAACACTATTTTTCTTGAAAAAACTTGCCAATTTTAGGAGACTTGATTTTTCAAATACAGGACTGAATTTACCTTTATTATTATTATCCATATCCACTGGTTCAAGGCCGGTAGGTACAGCAACTGGAGGCTGCAATTGCAAAATTAGATATTAAATAAAATCAGTACATATCAAATAATACCTAAGATTAAGATATCAGAAAAGCCATATAACGTTTCACACTCCTGCAAATGGAATTAAGAATGCCATAATTGAAGGTAAAATTTTCAAAAGGTTTCCAAGTTATGATGTAAAAAAAAAAGAATATGTGATCAGAATGGAAGAAGATTAGAACAAATTTAAAGAAAACTTTAGACAACAAAAAGGTGGAGACCGGAGCATGTTTGTTCTCTTTTTAAAAAGAGTTTTCACTTTTTAAAATTAAAAATTAAGTGTATTTTTTGGTTTTAAAAAGGGAAAACTTTTTTTAAAAATGAAAACAAACATACTCTGGATATACTTATATAAGGCAATTCATTCACAATGGCTAGTAAACTAGGCCAAGGAATTACTAACAGTTGATTGACTTTTGGCCTTTTGCAGTTGCATCTGCTGATATTTTAGAATCGTCCAGTCAAATAAATAGTCAGAATCATATCCTGCCAAACAAGAATCATAACACAGATGACACCACCACCAATGCAATATGATGTCCAAAAACACAGTAATGCATAACGATACTGTGTTCTCAAATTCTAACAAGCATTAAGATGTAAATCAAAGAATTCATAATATTTGGACAACCTGCACATTTGATTTTAGGCTTTCGGATAATGAATAAAGAGTGCAAAACAATAAAACCAGCAAAATTAACGAAATGTAAGATGGATTTATACTCAAGTAGGTCTGATCTGCTATGCAATAAGTAATAGTAAATAAAGGTATGCCAAAATAGAGATACTCGGTACAAAATCTAGCAGAGTTCAAGGAAGAAAAATTGAATACTTAATATGAAACTTCTATACATCTTTAGTTAGGGTCTTAGTCGAATCTTTTTTAAAGCTCAACTGTTAAACTTGGACATAATCACTTCTATGTCTTGGACATAATCAATACCCACAACAGTGAAGCTCAAATTCACTATACTTCAACAGTTAATGGCCACTAAGACTAAAAAAATCAACCAACATGCAAATTGACTGAAATCTTCAACAAGCCATGCTTGCATATGATGAAACAAAGAAGGCAATACCTGCACGAGTGAACAAATTGCGAAACAGGCGCTTCAAAAGTCCATAATCTGGCCGTTGATCAAATGTCAGGGAGCGGCAATAATGAAAGTAAGAAGCAAACTCCACAGGATATGACTTGCAAAGAATCTAAAAATATGAAATATATAATCAGTAAACTTCTATGAACATTGATTAACCAAGTGATAGCATTCTATAAAAGCTCATAATTTGATTATGCAGTCAAGGATTCAAGTCTCCAAACCTAAGTCGGGAACTAGCATTTAGAATAAAAATGCAGCATAAAATTGTTCATATGAGTTACAACTAGAGCAACAGAATCATTAAAAGGGGAAAAAATTGAACACACCTCAATAGGAGTTGATAACTTCTTTTTGCAAATTTTGTCATATTTTTGCTCTTTGGTGGCAGCTTGCAGACCCTGCCAAGGAAGGCTAAAAAAGAAAGAATCAAATAGTCAAGCCCTAAATAGTTGGAAAACTTGGGCAATTGACACTCAAAAGCAACATTTTAATGAAATCAAGATGCATCACATTCTGGTTCATCACAATGAGACATACCTTCCTCTTAAAAAGTACATTAAAACATAGCCAAGAGACTCCAAATCATCTCGACGACTTTGTTCTGAAGAAGTGAAATAAAAAAATTGAAGAAAAATTGTATGTATACTTACAATCTATAAAGCATAATGAAGGAAAAAAATTCTTCAGACTTACCAATTCCTCGGTGTGTATTATAACTTGCATAACGTGCAGTCCCTGTTAAGCATTTGTTCTCTCTGGATGAGTTTATCAAGGTAAAAGCAAACATTCAGATACAAAACAATAACCTGCCTAGTTAGATTTAAATTGAAAAAGCACAAGTAACATTGATAATGGATCAATAAAATTAACGAAGAAATAAAAAAAATTGTTTGGTATTTCATAAGAGTACAAGTTGAAAAGCTTCCCAATTATTAGAAACAATATGCATTTACTTTATAAATAAATTACTAAATATATTTTAGCAAAATTACTGCAGGGACAAGTATGATAAGTCTGACGATTATAAGCTTTTACTTATATTGTACAATGAATATGAGAATGTTTTGTTACATGGAGAAAGAAGGGAGTCACTGAGATTAGAAGGTTTTTAATATTTTTAATCCTTTACCTTTAATCCATATCAGACTCAATATGAATGTTCCACGATTACTGGACATTCAATCTAAATAAAGAACACTTTTCCCTGGCATAGTATCTTCTTATACCAAGCCTACCCTAGTACATAAACAGTCTAATTTTCAATACTCTAGTGCTTTTCTAAACCAGTAAACTAATGAAGAAACACAAAGAAACCATTCCACGTAGTTAACATCTTATCATGTAAATGAATCTGTATTTTCACCAAGAGAAATTATCTGCAGCAGAAAGGCTTTTCATCATTTACTGTCTCAAATTAAAATATATAGGTTAAATTAATGATTTAGCCTCTATAGTTTTTATATATTTTTAATCAAGTCCTTGTAATTTAAAAATTTTAAGTTAAATTATTATAATTTTAATTTTTGAATTAAATTTTTAACAATCAAATCGTTATATCTCTATTGAATATCAATGACATGACATTTCTAATTTACTATCTTAATTTTTTTATTTCTAATACTCTTTTTATAATTATTTTTTATTTATAATTTTTTTAAACTCCTAAATCCTAATATTGCTATGTGATAAATTCAACATTAAATTGAGGACATATCTTTCAAACTATATTGACGTCATCCCTAAAAGCTGAAGACTTCTGAAAATTATTTTTACAAAAAGTTTAGGTTTGGGGTTTAATTTATTTCACTGCAAATTCAAGTTTTTAGGCTAACTTGATATAATAAATATTTTATTATAATAAAATAGTAAAAAATAGAATCCAAATGTGTTAGCAATAATTCGATGTTAAAGATATCACCCAATAATAATACGATTTAGAAATTTAAAGTATTTATGAAATATAACTACAAATAACAAATATGAAAAGGATAGATTGTCAAATTATATAAAAATATCATGCTATTGATACTCAATTGCTATATAATAATGTTAATTATTAAAGATTTAATTGAAAAAATTTAAAATTATAAAGACTTAATTAAAATTTTTAAAAAATTATAAAGACTAATAAATTAGTTTAACCAAAGATATAATACGGTGGAATAATAGTTAGCAGATTTGAGAGACCACAAATCCTGACAATATGCACTCCCGCATGGTAAAATATGACTGACAAAGAAAAAGTGATTAGATAAAAATAAAATAATCAAAGAGAAAACTTGTACCTGTAAGGGATATGCTTGTTTGTAATAGGGTCCCTATATCCTTTTGCTAGTCCAAAATCAATCATATAAACCTGCAATTAGGGTAACATATTGCAGCAATTATACATTCAAAATTGGAAGCATTAAAGAGAATTTCAACATTGAAAATTTGTATTAACAGAAGCTAGATATTAAAGAGAATGAAATAGGAATGCTAAAGAAGCTACCTGATTTGCTTTCTTCCCAAGACCCATAAGGAAGTTATCCGGTTTGATGTCTCTGTGCAAATAACCCTTCGAATGCAAATACTCTATCCTTGAAAGCTGTGGTCAATTAAACAAACAGGTGCTAAGCACTACGTTTAATGTGTTTCTATTGATGTGTTTGGAAATCTCCACTGATGGAAGCTTTGTATAAAAAGAGGAAATGTTAAAGAGACAGAACTGTAACAACAGCACACATAAAATATATTGCAAAACAGAGAAAAGCCTGGTTTCATGGAAAATTTATGAAGTGTTTGGTTTGAGAAAAAATTGTTTTTATTTTTAAATTTTACTTTTTTAATTACCTAATTCAAATTGAGACTGTATTCAGGAAAATTGTTTCTTATTTTCAAATATTTATATAGAAAACCGTAAAAATAAGAAACAAAAGAACATTAAGATGACATTTTTGTAAAAAATAACTAGAAAAGAAAAAAAAATTTAAATCAAACCCGTAAGAAATCAGTGCTGAAAATGAATCAACTATTACCAACTGATCAGCCAGCATCAAAACTGTTTTGAGTGAAAATTTGCCCTCACAGAAGAAAAAGAAATCTTCAAGACTGGGTCCCAGAAGTTCAATAACAAGAACATTATTGTCTCCATCAGTACCACACCATTTCATTCTTGGAATGCCACCTTAAAATCCATAACTATGATTAATCAGATTCAATTAACAAAACACATGCACACTGTAGCAAGGGTATTTGGAATCAACACAACTTACTTCCTCCTTGAAGATTATTATATAACTTTGCCTCATACATTAGCTGTGGATGATTGGTTTTCCTGTTCTCCTATAAAACAAGAAATAATGCTGTTATAATTTATAATTCCTGTTCTCCTATCAACCTTTACTTAAATAAACACCAAAATAGAAATCTTAACCATGAAAGTAAAAAAGAATGTCACACAAATATTTCTAGTAAAAATATTACTTCCCAATCACAGTTGCAACGAAGTACAATACTATATCCCCTGTTATGAAAAAATAAAATAGCATAAACCCTTTGCTTTTAGCACTTTTTTTTTTCTTTACTCAATTTGAAGTTACACAATTTCCAGTTACTCGATGAAGTATTCGACTCACCATCTTTATGGCCACAATGTCAGAAGTTTCGATATGTGCCCCTGAAATAAATAAATAAATAATAATAATAGACTCTTAAATTAATCCTCCAAAACATTTAATAATAGGCTAACTTCCTTAAAAAATTCATCACTATTTTAATTGTCTAAATATTCTGTAATTAAACTAGTCTCTTAAAAATTTAATGCGTTACATAATTACCCCTCAATTATCTAAAATAAAATACTTACATATTAATTTGACATCAAAATTTTGAAGAAAAAGGTGAAAAAAAATTAAAAACTAATTTAATGAGTGGAATTTAAAAAATTGAAGATATATTATAATAATAAGGTTCGGACCAATGTGAATTTGTCCGAATGATCCGCTGCCAATTTTTTGACCGATTTGATACTTTCCTCCGACGAGCCTCTCCATGAAAAATAGAACGTTCTGGAAACGATAGAACGATTCTTGAAATGTTCAGTTCTGCATCGTTTTGGAATATATGAAGAAGAGAAGAGAATGGGGTTAGTTTTGGAATTGCAGTTTTCGTTTTGTTTTAAAATGTGTTAACTGTGACATGGACATCACAATTCTCCAGCCAGGGTTGCGTGAATGCGTTGCTTTACTTTTCATGTCATTTCGTGCCCATAAAAACCCCGCCATGTCACTTTCTCCAAAGAATTTTTTTATTTTCTATTATTTTTCCTTTTTATATTCTACCACTAATGCTTTGTTTCAATAAAAAGTAAATAAAATAAAATTTTAAATAAGAAAAAATCAATAATAAATAGTATCAAAATATTTTTTTAATAATTTAAATATTAACTTAAAAATTTTATTACTTTTTGTTTCAACATAAATTTAACTTATAAAATAACATGTTTATTTTTAAAATATATAAATTAGAATTTATTTAAAATAAATCAATTTTAAATATTAAAATAATTTTAAAAAATTATAAGTTAAAAATATCTTATATAAGAAATATAATTAAAATTAGTATATTTCAATAATGATCTAACTCTTCCGACGTTTCTTTCGGTGGAAGTCACGTTTTTAGAACGATAAATACTTTGTTTATATTAATCGATACAATATGTCAAATTGTGTGACGTATTTATTTAAAACCGTTTTATAATCCAATCTCTTACTCATTCGATTGGCCATTTAATTAGATATTCTGACAAATATTCTCAGTCTTGAGCAGATTTTCAAATTTAGTATATTATTATTATTATAGAAATAGTATCTCTTACTTTTTAGCATGTAATAAGAAATCAGTAAATGATAAATTCTTATTAAAAGCTATATTATTAATATATTAAATTTTGTAATATTTTTTCATTTTAATATAAAATATTATATAATTTTTTAATTGTTAGTTTAATGAAAATGAATGTACTTACGTTACTTGATTGTTGTGAGTCCTTAAGGCTAACTTAAAATAATATTTGATCGTAACCCATGCAACACAATTAAGGCTGTCTAATTATTTGGCCCTTCTTTTTATCCACAATTCATTTTACTTTCATTGATAATTTCGAGTAAGTTTTTTAATCTTAAAAGGATTTATATTTGAACTATGCTCCTTTTATTTTATTTTAACGATGACTTTATTTTCTCGTACATCGGTTTCATGCAAGTGTCTATCAAGTATTCTAGAGTATATATATTTTTAGTTTAAATTAATTTGCTAGTTTGTGTATTTTCTTTGTATTTTTAATCATGCTTTTCTCTTGATTTAATTATTTTAATTACAATGACAATAACTAAATTTTATCTCATTATGCAAGATTGACTATATGAACTACACATGATGTTATTAAATTCAATTTAAAACTAAAATTTTAAAAGTATTATTTTATCACCAAATCTCTTTTAATAGTTTATGACAATTAACAAAGAATAATTATAAAGAAGGAATATATCAAAGAGAAGAATATCTTTAAAAAGTTTAAAGATTCAATGACGAGATGAAAAATAAAAAAATTTAAATAAGAATTAAATGGTAACAATTACATTAAAAGCACTATAGAATGTGAAAGAAACTTAAGAATAAGAGTGATCACGATTTAGTTCGGTTTTTATTAAAAATTATATTCTCATTGCATATAAAAATAATTTGTGATTCAGTTCAATTTGAATATAATTTAAAAATTGAACCATAAAATATCAATTTAGTTTAGATTGATTTTTGTAGTTATTCAATTTAGAGTAAATAGTAGCTTAAAAATTAAAATGAATTTATTGAAAAAATAAAAAATGAAAAATTAAAATTAAAATGATAAAATCATAAAAAATTAAATTATAGATAAAAAAAAAGATATTCAACTCATAAAAATGAGAATCTAAAGAAAATAGAACTGGTGCGCTATAAATTCATACAATGTTACAATAAAAATGAGTTAAAAAATTTAATTTCATGTGAAAATATAATATAAAATAATATAAACTTATCATAAATGTAATTTGGTTTGGTTTGATTTTAAGAATAAAAATATAAAATCAAACCACACTATAAATGTATTTTTTTTATTATTATTTTTGGTTTGATCAATTTTTAATTTTATTGCATATTGAATCTAATAATTTGAAAACGATTTACTTCAGTTAGAACCACCCCTACCCAACACTCATCTATTGTGTTCTAAATTGAGAATTATAATAACTAAAGTTAATTTTAACTTATTTTAGCTCTATCATTAGTTTTTATTTTGTATTTTGAGATTCAACTTTATATTTTTTATTTAATAATTAAGTAATTTCTTATTGTCTTAGGTTAGTAAGTTGAACTATATTACTTATAAAACATTTTTTAAATTTTTATATTTTATTATGTTTATAGGTTTGATTATATTTATTATTAAAGTTTTTAGAGTTTTACTTTTTATTATAAATATTCATGTAAATTCTTTTTGAAGGTAAGTTTGATTTTGAATAAAGTGTGAGGAGTTTGAGAAAGCATATATAATTCTTAGCATTTTTGTATAAGACTGTTATCCGTATCTTATCAAAAGTTCCTCACATTTTTGTAACGATTCTATACTAAGTTTATTATTTATTTATTATTAAATTAGGTTTATAACATTTTCTCCTTTTCTTTTCTTTTCTATTGAACTTAAGGCTTGATGTCTTCTTTATCTTCTTTTTTTTCTTTCTTGTTAATTCTCATCAATAATTTTCTTTGAAGTTCTTCTAAATCTCTTTATCTTTTTTTTATCATACTAAGAGTCATAGAATCTATTCTTTTCATTAGTGTCTCTAGTATTATTCTTTATATTTAATCAAATCATCTTAAATGATCATTTCTTTTACTTCACACTTCTATAATTATTTTTCATTATATTATTTTTTAGATGACTAGTTATTCATCTTAATATTCTTATTTGATTTGCTTTTATATTTATAATAACATTTAATTATTCCCTAATATTACTTTTGGTAATTTATAAAATTAATTAATTAGTTTAGATTTACAAAGTTGATCAAATTAAAAACTAGTGAACTAGTGTAGACACTTAAAAGAAGTGTCGAAAGGGGGGAAAAAAGTTCCATTGAGTAGTATATTTGTACATAGCATGCAAATTGTCTCTAAACATGAAGTTTAGATCTAAAGAACTTCTTCATCTCTACCTCTAAGCCATACTCTTTAGACAGCAGAAATGACAATTGGCAAGGAATTAACATATGGTTGACTTAGCGATTTGCATGCGTACCATGCATTATGATGCTTAAGCTTACAAACTATCATACCCAATGAGATTTGGGACTGAAATCCTGAGCATCAATTTATTGTACCTGAGTCTCAGCGTCATTATAATTTGCAATATTTACTTGGAATTGAAGACTAATGATACATGATATAGAATTTGAATCTTGAGAATTGAGAATGATGGAAGCGAGTGGAGTTGAAGGTTGTTGTTATTAATATTGCACAACAGTCTTCAAGCCATGAATATAATGTCTTTTGGAATATTGTTGTACCCTCACTTTGAATTCGCCAACCTCGCGCTTTTGCCAGGGTTTTGAGACCGAAACAAAGTCTACAAGTTGATGGATTAGAGAAAGGAGAATAAGAACCATACCCAATTGAAGATCATCCTTTATCATTTGGAAATATTCGGAAATGAGTGAGGAAAATTGGTGCAAATCGTATAGAAAAACTGAGAGGAGTCCAAGGGAGAATGCAATTAAGAGAACCACAAGGATGATGAAGATAACAACGAGTAGCACGAAGAAAACGAATGAGCCATGAAGAAGGGTAAGGAGAATGAGATCCAAATTTGGGAACATATTTGAATGTGACTTTGATAAAACCAAGGCATGTTATGTTGGTTGTTAAAGGAAAGGGATGAGAAGGTGAATGAAGTAAATTAACTCGCACATATTCTATCCTTGTAATGCCATTTAACAACTTTTGGCCTCTTTGCTTGAACCAAAATTGAGACACAAACTGGGTGCGATTCCATTCCCCATCACAGTATCACAATATGGCTAAAGCTAAAGTCATTACTATATACATACAAGCAAAGCATGAAATATTCCCTCTAGAAAAAATTATTTGTTAATTTGGCTTGGCATTGAAAACTGGCTTCGAACCTGCGCAAATAAAGCCCTTTCGTAACCATCACTATTTTCTTTTTTACCTTTATTTCAACTTTAGTTTACTTAATTTTTGTGTATGCCACATTTTACTATATTAAAATCAACGACCAATGAGTATTTATTGGAGGAAAGGGTTTCTTTCTTCGGACTAATGAAAAAGTTGATACTACTTGTATTCAATTTTTGTTGCATAAAGAACTTTATAAAATAAAATTCAAGTTCAAGAATGATTCCTTACTTGCCGGTGCCTATGCTTTATCAATATAGTTAGTACTATTAATATTTCATTCTTTTAGGATTAAGATATAGGTCTTTTCGCTCACCAACAGTTAATAAGATAGACATAGGCTGTCATGGAATGGAGTTTAGTCTTTCAGAATCAAGAAGTTGTTTTAGCTGTAACTAGTCTTTATATATCTACCACAAAACAAGTTGATGTATAACATAGATGATCATTGTAACCATGGGTTTGGCAACACATTCAGACCTTCTAATGCTGTCCCACACAAGCTTGTACTGCCACCAAATTCAGAAGCAAATCATATGTTAGAAATATCAGCTGCAGCTGCAGGTTGGTGATTCTCTATACATTAGAAATCCTGTTGCAATCTGACCTACCGCCAAGTAGATGAGGCTCAGTTATTGATAATTATACAATTAGTTCTAAGGTATTAAATTTATAAATGGATTTATTAAAGTTTCAGTGACATTCAGTTTTTAACCTTCTTTACATATAATTAGAATCTTGAATTCAAATTTAATTTAAAATATAATTTTTCAAGATAAAAGAATCTCTTTTTTTCTCCATAAAATTGAGGTTTTTCTCAAAATTCTGTCACTTTTTTTCTTCATTTTGATCGAGACCACATTGTGACATAAATCAAATAAATTATAAACTAGTTGAAATGCAATTCTAAATACATGTGTATTACATAAAAAAAAAAACCAAAAACATTATTTATAGGAAAAAAAAACTTTCTTTTTGTTTTGTTTTAGCCTTTTTTATTTAATTAATGACCCAGAATACATTCCAAAACAGGATCTTAATTGTTAATCATTGTTGAAGAATATATTTATACATATAAATATAAATAAGGATGTTAATTTAGGCTTTGACTGTTGGGCCAATCATTTAGTATGCTAAATTGGAAAGTGAGATTAAGCTATATTTAAAATAGCTTATTTAAAATTTATAATAATATATTAAATAATTTTATATAAAAATTATTCTAATATAATAATATATTAAATCAATTAAACTTTAAAATAATAAAATTTTAAATTAAAAATCTTAATTTTTTTATTAAAGATGAAAAATGTATTTACAATATATTTTCTGATAGTTTATTTAGATATAAATCTTATGAATTTAAAAAAAAAATCTGTTTAAATAATTTAATAACTTATTTATAAAAAAATTTAATAACCTATTGAATGTATTAATACGAAGTAAGTCATTAAACAGCCTAATAAACTAAATCAAATTTTTGGAAAGGTAATAAAAAGTATATGACAGGTAATAAGATAGACTAATACTTTAAAATTATTAAACAGGTAAACCCTATTTATACAAAGTATAACCTAACCTAATATATTTCTATCTCTATTAACATAATTATGAAATGTCTCAATTTTCTTGTTTAACAAAGAATAAGAAACAAAAATCGTCCTCTAAATTCTTACTTAAGGTTGTGCCATTTTTTAAAATTCTTTCCTTTTATATTCTAATACTATTTTTTGAATTCTTTCACCTTTTATTCAAACAATAATTACTTCAAATTCCTTCCATTTTTATTCTAAAATAATGTCTTCAAATTATTTTCCTTTTTTACTTTAAAAATAGTGTCTTGAAATATTTTTCATGTTTGTTCAAATAAAATTTATGATTTTTTTCCCCTTTTTATTTTAAAATAATCGTCCTTTCAATTCTTTCTTAAGGCAAAATGTTTTTTTAAATACCTTCCCTTTGATATTCCAATATTAGTTTTGAATTCTTTCCCCTTTTATTTAAAAAATAATTATTTCAAAGTACTTACGTTTTTATTCTAAATTAATATCTTTTAATCCTATGCCTTTTTACTCTAAAAATAATCCTCAAATATTTTTTCTTTTTATTCAAATAAATTTTATGATTTTCCCCTTTTATTTTAAAATAAATTCTTCAAATTCTTTTTTTTATCCAAAATATTTTCTTCAATTTTTTTCCCTTTTATTTTGAAACGAAACTAAAATAAAAATTTCTCGTCATTAATGTCCCTCTTCCATTTAGGATAAAAATACATAAATGAAGATTTTAAAATTTGTCCCTTCTATTTCTAAAATAATAAAAGGCTCAAAATATGTTTCTCGCAGTTTTAAACCACTACGAAAGACATTGCCCAAAATGTTGGTGAACCTTTAAGGTACCATTTTTTGGCGATTCTAACTGCCATAAAGTTACATAATAAACGCCACAAATTCCTGGTAGTCTTGAACGACTATAAATTAGTAAAATCATCCCATTTTGGTAAAAATTTTCAGAACAAAATTATTTTAGTAATTTTAAAAAACTATTATTCTGATAAGTGAGCCATAATAATCTTTTTACCCAATTTAAAATTAAAAATAATATTAGAATGATGCTCTCAAATTCATATTTGCTATTCAAAATACAAAAAAGAATATGATTTTTGTCAATATTTTTATAATCAAAACATAATAGTTTTTAATTTGTAATCCTTTATTCAAAAAATAAAATAGAAAAAAATTTCCTTAATTTTCCTTAGAGTTCAAGAAAATAATAAAAAATTCAAAAACTCATGTGAATAATTTATTTCCATAATTTATAGTTAAGGAATAAAAAAAATTAAATACTATTGTTTTTGGATTAAAATAAATATTGCCAAGTTTAATTAAAATTTGAAAGATAAATTAGGAGGTAACCTTTTTTTTAACAAACATTATATAGTATTAATACCTTTTCTATACATAAATAACTATCAAATAAAAAAGATCCAGCTTTTCAGATCTATTTTATTTTATTTAAAGTTTCTTTAAGTTTTTTTTTTTTTATAAACTTTGGCTGTGATTCTTATTTATTTTAAAATAATTTTGTGTATTACAAGTTACAACAGATGATATCTCGATCCAATCACAAATAGAAAATGAATGAATAGTCACAGGAATTTTTTATGATTTAAATTATATCTAATTAATTGTGAAATTTTAATTTTGTTTATAGTCTTTTTACTCCTCAAGTTTACTTCTTTGTGTATATCAAGGAAATATTTATTGTTTAGTATGTAATCTTAAATATGTGACGTTTACTATTGAATTAGACCATCATTTTTTTACATTTTATAGTATGTACTTTTGCATTATACATAGGGTTAATAAAATAAGCAAAAAAGAAAAGAAATATTTAAATACATCATATACATTAAAAAAATGTTCACGAATGTTTCATTTAGTTTAGGCTTATAGAATAAGGCCATCTATTAATTTCTTTTTGCAAAAATCATCAAATGACAATCCTTCTCTCAGGTCTTGAGAAAAAGGTTAACATTCCGATTAGATAGTTTGGAATGGAAGAAGTTGAGTATACTAGCACTGGAGTTGGAACTAAGAAGGGTTTCGGGGTGACTGTGGGTATCAATCAACTAGACAACTTAGAGAGAGAACATTGAACCTTATTTAACAATAAGTATGGAAAAATATTGGACTTGTTGCCCGTAAGACTTGAAGCGATTGTTTTGTCAACCCTGGTTCAACATTGGAACACAACCTTAAGGTGCTTTTAAGAAAATAAGAACCATTGAGTGGCTTGGAAGATTGTTAGGGCTTGCAGCAAGCCAACTCAAAATAAGCGAACATGCTGGTTCGTAAGGATTGGCCAAAGAAATGATGTAGCACAATAAAATAAATGGATGATTTTCACAAAAAAATCAGCTTTGTCAATCTATTGATTGGTGCTATCTCCATCTGTAAAGAACATAATAAACCTAGCAGCAATAGATGTTTTTCCATACTATGGACTCAAGGGCAGAAAACCAGTACTCGCTATATTAGCTAAAACTTTCCTAACATTGAGTTTCTGCCAACAAAAACGAAAAAAAGGAGACTTCAATGTTGCAGACAACTCCTCTACATATGGGCTGTCACATATATTTATATGTTGGTAACCGCAAGGACAAGTGAGCAAGACCATTGCAGGATTTTGGTAATATTCCTTTGGAGTGACATGATAAGCTTGTCAATGTAGGAAAATGGTCATTCAGATGGATGTGCCAATGATACAAGCTAAAACTAGGTGAATCCATAGTCTTACCAGACTTAGATATTAGTTGAAATATTTTTTTTAAGGTTTTCTATTCTGAAATTACAATAACTCTATTCGATTTTAAATTTTATGGTACTCACTCAATATGTTAAGAAGACTTACCAGATTCCTAGTCTTTCTTGATGTGTTCTATTTGATATCTTTAATCTCTTAGAAACTGGTTACTCAAATCTTCTTGTTAATCTTATGGCATGAAAATACATCATGGTTATGTTGTTATTGTAGACAACATCTAATTGCTGTTGAGCAGAAATTGGAACGTTATTATAGAACATTACCTTAGTGGATTTAAAATCAATCTGCAGATTGGTTGGCAAGAAAAGAAAAATATTGAATAATATCATATAGAAGCTATGGGAATCTAGTCCCCTAACTTGAGTTCCACTATTTTAACTTTTGCTATATTTTAGTTGATGCTATGGGGTGTATTTATCTTTGCTAATTGTTGTCCTTTAATGTCTAAAGCACCAAAAGAAAATGTAAAGAAATATAATCAATTCGTGACCAAATAAAAAATAAAGTCACAAAGCCAACATTTAATAAAGAATATTTATTAAAGCCAAACAAATTTTTTATACCTACTCACTATCATTTTAAATAAAAAGGTGATGTTAAAGTAAAGTTTTTTTTTTCTCGAAGCAATGATTTAAAACCTAACTTGATATTGTATATAAATGGTAAGTGCTTATCAGTGTTCCTAAGTTAAGGAACTATTTTTCTTTTATAAAAAATATAATAAATAATTTTTTTATAATTTACAATACAAACTGACATTTAAAAAAAATATTTTTTAGTTGATGGTTAATAAGATTTGTATACAACTTACTCTAAAATTATCACTACAAGAAATGTGATATTTGGCATTAGTTTATTAATCGCGATTATAGATAATTGTCAACAAAATATATGGTGAATAATATATATATCTAATATATATATATGTTGTGATGTTAAAAAAATTGAATGGAATGTAAATTCAAATAGAGAAAGAAAAATATAGGGAAAAAAAATGGGAGAAAAATGTGGAAGTCAAAACTCAAATGGGGTGATGTTTCTTATTACTTAATTTAGTATTTGAATTTTAAAATTTAGGGACTATTCATAATTGTCAATAAATAACTGTCACAAATTTCAAAATTTAGTCACTCAATTTAACATTTAAATTTTAAAATTTAGTGTCGATTCAAAAATGCACTAAATAACTGTCACAAATTTTAAAATTTTGTAGCTGTTTAAAATCGCTACTAATTTAATTTTGTATTGCAAAATTTAACATTAGTATTATAATTGCAAAAAAAAAAAAAAATTCTACAGACAGGTGAAATGCACCGTTTAAAATTGCTACAATTTAGTTTTGTATTGCAAAATTTAACATTGATATTATGACTGCAAAAAAAATCTACAGACAGGTGAAATTGTTAATTGATAAATTTAACCATCGTAAATAAATGATGTTTTTGCCGTGTATGTTTAGATCGATGAAAATGATAAAATTTTAAAAATATGGATTAAAATGAAATGGAGTAAAGTGAAATATAATAGAGTATATATTACTCCATTGTTAGATATGTTATGACTAAAAGAAATAAAAGTTTCATCTCATCGTTTGAAAAATGGATGAACTTAAATAAATTATAATATTTTTATTTTTTTTATTATCTTGTATAATAAAAAAATGAAAGAGTCAGATTAAAACGTTATAAATATGAGTTAAAAACATATTGATATATAATTTAATAATTAGAAAAATAACATTAATTATGATTCATCACATACTCTCAAATTGAAAGAAAAGAAAAAGAAAAATTGAAGAAAAAATAGAATTCATTTCATTAAATACCACCTTATTCTATATAAAAGAAACTCAACTTGGACTCGAATGGTGGAGATTCAAAGAAACTCCGGTTCAGTGGCAAAAATAGCATCAATCTCCGACGGGTGCAACAAAAACATACACGAATGCAAGCACAAAACAACCAAGTTAATTAAACTCATTATTGAAAAGAACCCAAACCATTAAGCATAGAGTGGTCCTAAACCATTAAGCATGGGCCATCTCTTTATAAACATTTCAACTTATCCATGTCCCATCTCATAAAAACATATCAAACACATCCCACCAACAACTATTTATTTCATCCTCGCAGGTGACCCGTGTTATTAATATTGCGTATATCTTGAAATAAAATTAAATAATTCAGTTACTTATATATTGTATAAATAATGTTTTTGTATCTAAAAATGTATTGCGTATATCTTGAAAGAAATAGATCTACAAATTTAGATTATTTTTTCAACCCCGTTTTATCTTCATCCAAAAAAGCTCAAAAAACAATAAGCTTAGAATTAGATAATTTTTTAATGGAACATTGTAATTTTAAAAATATTAGTCTTTGAAAACCACGTTGTTAGTGATGTTGAATGGTTTCTTGCATTTATCATGTATTAAAAGGGGGTGAACGTGAAATGAGCAAGCGGTGCTAATTCATTGAGCATGGGGCAAAGTGCACAACACTTGGTAATTTGTCCTCACAATGAACGGATACAAAACAGAAATCTCCATAATTTCAAGTTCTTGAAGATAACAAAAATTACTTAGAGTAAGTTCAATGAATTGGAAGATGGAAAATGATAAAACAGCATGAAACTATAAATTTGTGTTCATTTCTAAGAAAGTGATATTGATGGCATGAACAAATAAAATGAAACTGACAACGTTTAATACTAGTGTTTTAGCAAATAAAAGAAATCGCAAATATTAGCAAACAAAACGTGAAAATACAGTATGTGTTGAGTAATAATACACGAAACCTGTATACTGAGAATGAAATAGAAACAGAACATTGATGGCCATCAAATCCGTGGGCTTGATGAGTTTAAGAATATAACGTCCAGTTTTACACTAACCGACAATTTGGCTTTACGGTTTGGTAAAACATTCTGAACTGGCATTTCTACATTATTTTCTCAGCATTTGAAAAATGAAAAAACAGGACCACATCTTCATTTGCAATTCAAGATTCTTTATGTCGTGCCATTGAATCCTTTCTTTCTCTTTATGATGGCACCTTTGTCGATAGCCTTTACTCTTTACCTTTCTATGCCTCCATCGCCGCAATAATATATAATAAAGGTTCACAACAAAATAAGAAAAAAAATAAAACAACTAAACGCTCCAAAACCAAATCCAATTCAACAGAACCATCACCCACATGGGTAGTGGGCATTGGATTCGTAGGATTTTGGGTTTCATTCAAATTCTTCAAATTTTGGGATCATTCCAAACCATCCATGGCATGGTACCGCAGTCCCCAGTTCAATGCGACCAATCTGGGTGTACCCTCTACAACTCCTATGGCGCGTGGGGGGACCGCAAGGACTGCTCTGCCCTCAACGTGACTTACCCCACAACAGAAGAACAACTTCGTTTGGCAGTTTCCTATGCTGTCCAGAACAAACTCAAAGCCAAGGTTGTCACAAAATTCTCACACACCATTCCCAAGTTGGCGTGCCCACAAGGAAATAACAACAACATCAATAATAATAACATTGGAAATGGGAATGCTACTTTGCTGATCAGCACAGAGAAGTATGACTCTGGCATTGAAATTGATGGTGCCAATTTGGCTGTGACTGCTGATGCTGGTGTGGGGCTTCGTCAATTGATTGATGCGGTTGAAGATGCTGGGTTTAGCTTGGTGGCTGCACCTTATTGGGAAGGTGTCACTATTGGAGGGCTCATTAGCACTGGAGGACATGGTACCTCTTGGTGGGGCAAAGGTGGTGCTGTTTATGATCATGTTCTGGGGATTAGTATTGTTGTCCCTGCTTCAAAATCTGAAGGCTATGCCAAGATTTTAAGGTTGGATGCACAGGATCCTCTTCTTAATGCAGCCAAAGTGTCCCTCGGAGTGTTGGGTGCCATCTCCAAGGTATAATTTCTTTCTCTTTTTAAATTAATTACTTTGTATGTTGAGTTTTATTATTCGAATACTTGAAAACTAACATTTTAATATGATGTTATGTAAAAATATTTTATTTTTTATTACTTTTTTTTAAACGCGTATCTTGAAAATATAAAATAATAAAAGAGACACTTCAAAATTATTCATAAAAAATATTGTTTCATTGTTTAATGCTTTCATCCACTATTTAATCATGAGATTTCTCTTAAACCAAGTCCTTTAATGAGAATCATGAATATTATTATCCTTAATAGGTGGAAACATTCTTGGTATGATTGATTGTCTTAAAAACTGTTAACCTTTTTGACCAAAATGGTAAGAAACAAATCTTCACCTCCTTTTGATGCGGCGATATTCTAAACCAGACGAAGCTAATAGGTGACATATTTAATTAATAGTTTATGAACATTATTTTCAGATCGGTTCAGTTAATATTCCTGTCATATATATATATACACACACACACGCTATCAAGTACCCATTCAAATTTCAAATTTTGATGAAATGTCAACGTAAAAGTACAGGTGAAGTTATCACTTGAACATAGGTTCAAAAGAAGCATAACCTACAATTTCACAAATGATACTTATATAGAAGATGTGTACATAGACCATGCAAAGCAATATGAATTTGCGGATATAACTTGGTATCCATCAAGGCACACGGCTGTGTACAGATATGACTCCAGGGTTCCCATAAGTGTTTCTGGTGATGGAGTCAATGACTTCATTGGATTTCAAGCAATTCCCAATTTGATCCCCGAATCAGTGAGAGCAGCAGGTATATATTCTTAGATTAAATCCTCTAATAAGCAGTACTCCTATTGTTTTTCATTTATTTTAGTGTCCTTCTTAGATTTTTATTTTTTTCAAATTATATTTTCATTAAATGATTATGATATCATATCACATATAAGGTCATGTCGCTTTACAATAATTACTGTTGCAGAATTACTCATGAAGATGTGGACTGTTTTGAAAAAAATAGCGATATTTCCTGTGAAGTTCGTTGTATGAAAATCAACGAATTAAATATTTGATAAGTTTGTACATGCACACACTCCTAAATATGCGTTGTTTTTCATTGTTTTTTTTTTTTTGCTACTATTAATCATTTTTGTTTCAAGAATTTTAAATCTTACACAAAGATGCTAAAATTAATGAAAACAAAAATTGAAAGACCAAAAGAAGGTAGAATCATATTTATTATTGGATTAAGACCTATATTTTTATCCCTAAAAGTTTTAATGAATGTCATAAACGTTGGCACGCAGAGAAATTGCTGGAAAGTACAAGAAACGCAATTGGGAAATGCTTAACGGCAACTACTACTTTGGAATTCAAGAAATTAGTAGGTAATGGGTTGAAGAACAATGGCCTAATCTTCACTGGCTATCCAGTAGTGGGTTATCAAGGAAAAATGCAAACTTCAGGTTCATGTTTATATTCAACAAAAATGCATATCACATGTGCTTGGGATCCAAGAATCAAAGGGCTATTCTTTTATGAAAGTACAGCAATTTTTCCTGCATCCAAATTTGGAGACTTCATTCGTGATGTTAAAAAACTAAGAGACCTAAATCCTGAAAAATTCTGTGGGATAGACAACTATAATGGGATGCTAATTCGCTTCATCAAAGCCTCAAATGCATATCTTGGACAATCTGAAGACTCTGTAGTGATTGATTTCAACTATTATCGTGCAAGGGAGCCTTCAACTCCAAGATTAAACCAAGATGTGTGGGAGGAAGTGGAGCAATTGGCATTCTTCAAGTATGGGGCTAAGCCACATTGGGCTAAGAACAGGAACGTTGCTTTCTTAGGAGTACAACATAAGTATCCCAAATTTAACATGTTTATTGCAGCCAAACAACAACTGGATCCCAAAAATGTGTTCTCTAGTGAATGGTCAGATGATATACTCTATGGAAGGGAATCAGAAAAATTTGATGGGTGTGCTTTGGAGGGACTATGCATATGTAGTGAAGACAGACACTGTAGCCCAGATAAGGGGTATTACTGCAGCCATGGCCTTGTCTACAAGGAAGCTAGAGTTTGTAGATGTTCAGCACCCTCCGTATAATCATCATACCATGAATTTCCTTTAATTATATCGTTTCATGGCTTTAAATTATGGTTGCCGTTGAATAAATCGTCAGAAATTGTGGACAAATAATGGGACTAATGTCTAATATCACTGCAGTTTCTAGTCACAAATAGACTGTAAAGACTCCAAAAATTGCAATTTATGATTGATTCTTTTTAACGTCTCTAATGATATATAATAAAAATTAATAGATAATAAATTTTATAAAAATCATAACTCTTAATATTATTCATTTCTGTGATTTCTAATATAAGCTTATTACTTTAAACAATTTTTAGAAAAAACCGTTTTATGACAACAATTGTAGTTGGAGAGTCCAATTTAAAAGCATATACCTTAATACATCTTTCATATAGTTTATACTAACAAAAGCTTTTGTAATACTTAATAAATTTTTATTTTTTAATTAATGACAATTTTCATATAGTGTTGAGTAAATCTACTTTGAAAAACGGTTTTTTTACAGTATTATTACTATTATTATTATTCACAAAACTTTAACTTGCAATAATTAAAAGTTAGACTATATTAACATTTGATGTATTAATAATATATAATGATTTTCAATAATAAAATTATTTGTTGCTAACATTTAATTTTTGTCAAAAAAGCCTCTATAATAACAAAGGCTAATTTCACAATAAATTGTTAGTAAATAGTTTTCATTTTTTTTCGACGTACGTACGTACTTACAACCACACATATATGTGTAGGCATGTATCACTAGTGACTAGTTGCAATCAAGGAATAAATTATAGCACACCTAATTAATTAGTGGGACAGAGATAAACACAAACACACTAAGGATACGTGAAATGCATATATTTTTATCCCTATTCCACTCAAATTTTTTATAAGATCTTTTTCTTACACTTAAATACAACTCAATTAAAATTCAATGATATAAAAAATAAGAATGAGTTAACCAAATTTATTGGTAGAATATATTAATCTTAATATTATATAATTTAGTCTTAAAAATATTAAATATAAAACTAAAATTATAATATATTTTAAAGTATAAATATAATATTATGATACGTAAATCATTGTTTATTATTATTATTATCATTATTATTATTATTTCAACCATGCTATTCTTACAAGCAACAACAAATTGTAACCACAGGCATTACGCGTCCCTTTGAGTGGAAGTTTCATATGTTCCGCATCATCAATTGCAATAGGAAAACACGTCTTAATTTGTTTTCCTTAAAATATAATTCATTAGATAAATTATATTTAATTAGTTTTTTCTTCTTCTTTAAAATATAATATATATTTAGAATTCTGTGATGTTCCAAAAAATCGAGATAATTTGTATAAAAAAATTGTTATTCACTCATACTTTAATAGTGGATTAATTTTTGTTATTAAAGATTTTTTGAAAAAGAAATTGTTAGTATAGGTAATTTTAATTTATACAAACAATTTAATATATTATACTAACAAATAATCTATATTTTAAAAAAGTTACTTCCCTTTTTTCTTCTTTATATCAATTGTTTAGTATATAATCTAAAAATTTACTATTAAATCATGTTTCTTTATTAACGAGTAGATATAATGGACAAATAATATTTTGTATATTACTTACTATTTCTGTTAATGATACAATGGTCTTTAATTATCTCTTCTTTTGTTCTACGTTGTGACGTCCTCGCTAATATGTAAAATCATTCTTTATATGATATGGAGAGAGTACCTACAGAAGGCACTTCGATAATGAAGTCGGGTATCGATTTAAGCAATAAATGTTATTTACTGTTTAAAAGTCAACTCTTTGACTGTATTTCTTACTTTTCTTTTATAAGCAAAATATTAGACTCTTAGACTTTTATGACTTAGCCATCTTCTTAATTTCTTGATTACATATTAATGACTTTTTTTAATTATTAATTATTAATCTCTATTGATTAAACTTAGAAAGGAGATGGATATACATAACTAGGTGTCAAGTTGAAGAGGTGTTCGATTTCTTTATATAAGATAAAAGTATTAATAATAATATTTTTAATCTATTAAACTCATAAATAAATTTTGTATTTCGATACTAGATGAATAAATGATTTATTAGAATGTCATTAATCAAAATCATAATAAAAGAATTGAATTAAGATACTTTGATTTTTTTTTCTTTTTATTACTGCAAACATGATAATAAGTTGTGTATCTTGTAATTAATGGTATTGAACATAGGAATATATTAAAAGTTAAAAGTAATATGTTGGAGGAATATTTTAGCCAAAAAGATATTGACAAAGTTATTTGGAGTATGATAGAATTTAAGTTTGTCAAGAAATTATATCCTTTTCTTAGAGGATGATTTTAATACAATGTTTTAAGAATTTCACATAATATGAAAATAACTAAAGGGTAAAATGCTTCTTTTCTTGCCTTTATGATGAAAATAGATCAAATTGAGAGGTTGTTTTTGTAAGATTTTAGCTAAAATGCTTACAACGAGGACCAATACGATGATGAATTCAATCACAGTGGATACATTTGCTTGTAATAACATTATTATCACAAATGATATGGTTCACTGTACTAGAGCTTGGTAAGTCATGTTTCATATTTAAAACTAACTTTGATAAAACATATAATTATGTTAGTTTGGACTTCTTGAATTACATGTTAGGTAGATTAGGTTATAGTGATAAGTAGATAAATAGCATGTTTGAGTTCAACTATCGTATCAATGTTATAATGGTAGCCAAACAAATATGTTTAAGAATTGAGGGGACTATGACACAGATCTAATAATACCTTGTTTGCTCATAACTGTAGCCTAGTGTCTAAGTGGTGTAGTTGCAAGTAATAAAAATGATATAATAGTTAAGGCTTTTAGTCTAAAAAACTTCTATAAGGTGATATTAATGTGACTAATTTACAAGTTATGAAATGTACTATGAGAATGTTTAAATTGACATTTGGATTGAAGTCTTAAATATCATAAAAGTATTATAATTGGTTTCATTGTGTTTGATCATATTTTATCTCAAGTTACTGTAATTCTATATTACAAGATTAAAGAGGTTCTTTCAAGTATTTAGAAATTTCTATTGAAATAAATACAAAGAGACTCTCCGTATGAATGTTGACAATATAGGAAAATAGAAACTTATATTTTAGCGGTCATACCATTTTTATTAATGTTATTCTTTCTCAACTTTTAGTTATTGTCATTCTTTTTTCTTAATACTAAAAAAGGAAATTGTTTATCTAATTAAAGGTGAAATTTGTTCAATATATAGAAGAGTGAGAACAAAATCAAAATAGATAGGTAATAAAAGAATTCTATTTTTTAAAGATAAAAAAATATTTTATTGATAGAGGACAGCGATGATGTGAATTTGTATATAAAGAAACTAATGACAATCATGATCCATATTGCTGAATTAAACGATCTTGAATTGAATTGCATACGAAAAAAAAAGGTAAAATTATTATGATAAGAACAATAATTGAAATAAGAAAAACAAATAATAAAAGCGAAAAAAAGAATAGAGATGTAAGGTGGCGCCACAATCATAAGATTAATAAGCTAAATGAACAATCACTACAAAAGTCTTGATCTCTTGGTAGGATCAACGAAAATTTGCTCACTCAAAAACTTAGAATTACATACTCTCACAAAAGTTTTCAATCTTAAATTGCATTAAAAACTAATTAAAAATGTGTTTACAAAAGTTTATATGTGTCTAATGCTCATAAATCAACACAAATACAACTCTAAAAGGCGTGCTAACAAGCCTAAATCCAAATAAATTAAATAAAAGCATAGCTTTTATCCTAAATAAAAGATCAAAGTAAGTAACAACTAATATTAAAATAAATAAACTAAACATAGTAATTAAATTCTAATTGGACCCATTGGAGTTTAAGTTCTATAAGGCTTTTTTAACTTTAAATTGGGTTTACTTTTAAATAGGACAACTATCATCTTCTCTAGATTTTATTTATTCTTTTTGTCTTTACCCTTATCATTAGTCTTTGAAATCATTCCAATACCTTCAAACATTTGTTTTTCAATGAGTTTTCTTTTATTCTCATTAGAAACAAAATTCTTCATACATTACATATGTAATAAAAAAAAATTAGAAAAAGAACATTTATCTTTGATTACATTAGAAAAAGAACATTTATCTTTGATTACATTAGAAAAAAATTTAAGACTTAGAAAAAAGATATTATGTTTGGTGGAAAGATGTAGGAAGTTTAAACACATAAAATGCATATAAAAAAATTAATTATGTAAGTAGGTTATAAATTGAGAATTAGGAGAAGTAAATTCTTTTTTCTATAAAAAGATTAAGTAAAAAAAGCACCTTAGGAGACCAAAAAAAAAAAATACTAGTTATTTTAACTTATCCCTGTCAAATAAAAAATTATATTGTAAATAGTAAATTACTTAAATAGTTATTTTTAATTTGGAGTGTCATAAATAGTATTGAAAAGAAAGTGATTATTTAAATATACTATATGTATTAGTTAAATATTGACTAAACTCCTAATTTATTCTTCGAGATTATTAGTGTCAAGTATTTTCGTTGTTGAGATTTTAAAATTTTGACATTAGTTTCTAACTTTTATCTCTTGTCAATCACTTTAGTCCTTCGAGTCTCATACATTAACAAAATGTTGACATATCATACTAAGTGACATGCATAATTAATTACATTACAAAAGTGACATTGTTTAAATTAGTTTGAATGATTATTTAAATATACTATATGTATTGATTAAATATTGACAAAACTCTCAATTTATTCCTTAAAATCATTAGTGTCAAGCGTTTAATCTCTAAGATTTTAAAATTTCTACGTTAATTCAGAATTTTTGACTCTATCAATCACTTTAGTTCTTCGAATCACACACAATAACAAAATATTGACATGTCACATTAAGGTATGATATATATTTGTATTTTATTTTAATTCTTAAGATTGTCAACATTAGACATTTTGGTCCCTAAAATTCTTAAAGTTTTTTTATCTATTCATCATTTTTCTTCTCCATTCTTCCTTGACATTATCATCATCGAAAATCACCATTACTAATCATTGTTTGCGTTTGCTAATTGTAGAAACTATCATTACCTAAATCCCTTATTAAATTAATCCTTCTCAAAATTCATAAAATCTTTCATCTATCAATCCTTATTCTTCCTCTTTCTTCCAAAACACTGTCATTATTAGAAATCACTTCACCAAAAATCATCATTGTCATTCACCATAGTCTTTTTCCTTTAGCCAACCTAACACCAAAAAATTCTTTTGCAACCACAACCTCATTTGACTCTCTCTCTTTTGTCTCTCTCTCTTATTGGTCTCTTTTTCTTTCTATTTCTAGTATTTTCTCTTCTTTTTTTTCATTCTGACAATCCCACTAGGGTTGTAGTGGTTACCAACAAGTTAGAGGTAATAATGGCAAGCTGAAACTTTTCTATAATGGTAACAGGGTGTAAAGGTTAGAGATAGCAACAAAAACTAGGAAAAATGGTGTCTTGTTAAGGATAGAGTTAAGGTTATGAGAAATAAAAATACAAAAAAGTTATGAAGGATAAGGTTTTCTTCGATGCAAAAGAGTTTTTTGACTTTGAGTTAGTCTAAAGAAGATGATAATAGTGAAATGATATCACATGATTTAACTAGATTTTTATTTTTTTTTTGCACCACATGGTAGTTTAGGTTAATGGCACAAAACTCTTAACATGTTCATCCAGTAATTACGATTTGTACTTCTTTACAATGGTCATATGTGTAAATGTGAATGATTGTTGAACTATCTAATATGACTAAAATTAAGATTATCATGATATTAAAAATATTGAAATGACTATTTTAATGAGTGTCTTGCTTATGTTGTCATTGCTTTTCATATTATCTAATTTTAATTGTATGTTATTATTGTTAATTCATGGGATTCTATCTTCACTCTTTCATATTTTCTCCCTTTCACCATTTTTGGATGCCAAAATAAAAATATTTGTGAAGCATTCTCTAAGATACATAAAAATTTCACATAGAAGGTCAATCAATTAAGTATTCAAAAGCCCCCTTGATTCTTCTAACTACTATCCTGGTGACATTGTTGGACCTTTATATAGGTCCTCAATAGCTTATGAAAGAATAGGTGTGTGATGCCTTCAAGCACAATCTCAAGATCCTAGACTAAACTTATGGATCATAATAAGTTAATATAATTCTCTTCTTTCCAAATTTATAATTTTAAGTGTTAGAAAATTGAAATCATGTATTTGTTAATTATACATACATTATTATGTTTAAAAGTGTATTTTTATATTATTGAATCTTATATGTTTATTTATATTTTTTTTAGAAAGAAATGTTAAATGTAAAAGTTTCTTAAGGTAATTTTAAGAAAAAAATATACATGTATGTTTTGGATAAAAGTGTGCAGTGAAGGGGTTACAATTTTCACCAATTTCTTCCCAATTCAAGTGCTAATCTGTCTTTTTTGTCATATTTATGTAATCAAATTTTATGGTAATCATTTTTTATGGCCCTATAATCAGTGTTAAATCTAGGTAAAGAATGAAAGTTGTGTTTGGCCTTTGACTTTTTATGTTGAAACTTTTTAGATGGATAACTCATGATAATATTATGTTAGGACTAATTTTTTACCTAGTTCAACAGTATTGTATGATCTTTATAATCGTCTTTATCTAGTGAAATAAAGTTTGATTATTATTATTATTATTGTTTGTTAAATTATATTATAAATAGATAAATTTTAATTTGTCTTATAAATTAAGTGGACATTTTATTTCTCTCACACGTAGAATAATCATTACTATTAATTTTATATTACTAGACAGTGGAGTTAGTGATTTAGTTAAAAAAAAAATATAAATACCTTTTAATCTTTAAGATATTAGAGAAATCACAACCATCAATCTAGAAATAATATACAATATTCTCTCAAATTTACTGATTCTGTAACAAGTATCTCATAAATAATGTAAATTTTGTATTGTATTAAGTTTAAAATTTCTTAAATTAAGAGATCTTAGACTGATTAGTTTGTCTCGAATAATTTTATTACGAAAAATTATGTATCTTACTCTCTAGTAAGCTTGTATATTTCATTAAGTACCTATGTAAGATTTCTTTTAAAAATTAATGAAATTTTTTTTTTCTCATATTAAGTTCTTCTAAGATGGTTTTAGAGCTGTAGTCTTTCTCGTAGCACTAGTCCGTGCTTTCTATTGCAAGCTTCAGTGTCATTTCTATACACAATCTTAATTTGTCATATTTGCAGGGGTGCGCAATAAACCTTCATAATTGCATTCATTTCCTTTTGTTATTCTACTTCCATGACTGGATTCTTTTTGGTATTCTCCATAATGTTTAGATCTGAATTTAAGACAGTCGTAGTAAACAAATTTTGGAAATCCAAGCATGCTATTAACAATTGGAAAGGCATGTCTTAATTACTTCGTCAATCATACACGAGTGAACCAAAATACGAACTCAGCACCTCTTTTCTCTGAAGATCCATCACCAACCTTCCTGTTAGTTTCTACAACCTTTATAACAAGTAACATAATTTTAACCGTCAAGGGTAAGACACCCCTTGACATTTTAGATAGCGTTGCCATTCAAGCACCCTTGAACCATCACTACTGCAAAATGAAAAGAAAGAGTAATACAAGGGAAAATTGCCACAAACTACAATCCAACCCAAAGATGGTCTAGCCTTTTTTTCTTCCTCCCATTTTTCAATGTTTTCTCTAGAAGGGATGTACATAATCAAATGCTAATTCCAAGACATGCAAACAATATGTAACAAAAACCAAAAAAAAAAAAAATAACATTATAAAAACATATAAAAGTAACAAGAAAAATAGAAGAAAAATGGGGGCAAATGTTAGCAATCGGACGAAAACTGTAAACCAAGCAATAGATTTTACATGCTGCCAGCCCGGCCTGGAGTGGGCTTGGGCTTCAATTTAGCCATGTCAACAAGGTCACCGAATAGCTTATCCTCTGGCTTGGAAGGCTTCCCGGATGGAGCATAAGATGAAGAAACCTGGTAGGAGTTTCTCAAACCACTATCATCTCTAATAGACATACCATACATTTGCTGCTCAATATATGGAACTCCTTGTTGCTGACCATAGCCGTATCCCATAAATTGGTTTCCAAACATTTGCTGAGGATACATGGAAACCCCAGGACCAGCCTGCATTTGATGTGAAAACATACCCATGTAGGGCCCTGCAACACCTTGAATATGCTGAGGTTGCAAGCCCATTTGATTGCTTCCAACATGGTTATTGATTGCTGACATTTGGCTGTTTGCATTTGGTTGCATATACATACCAACAGCCTGATCATTGCCCATCGCTTGAGCCCCCTGACGGTGTGTAGCAGTCTGCACATTTGGCATACCCACTTGCGTGACTTGCTGTGGCTGTGGATACTGGGTGCCGGCCACTGGACTGCCATTATCTGCTGGTTGAGCTTCCCAGGGAGGTGGTGGCAACGATCCACTGTTTTGTGTACCTGTCAAACAAAAAAGAAAACGAGTTATACAATGACATTCAAAATATGAGGGCACAAATCCCATACATTTATATTCTCCTCAATCCATCCAAAGCACCAACTACATATCACTTCCAGTTGGTGGGGAATGAAAAATATTGTTGAAATACAAATTCACCGTCAACTAAACCATTTTCTAGAAAGAGAATGTAATTGTGAAGGATTTAAGCCAAATAGGGAATATTTAAATAAATTCAATGAAGCAGCATTAAACACACCATAAACAGGCGAAGGTGGCTGTTGCTGTTGTGCAACCTGACCATTCCAGGCAGGACCCGTACTTTGTGTATAAAGTGATTGTTCATACTGAGGTGAACCCGCATTTGGGACATTTCCATTGGGGTAAAATCCACCTTGAGACATGACTGTTTGCTGTTGAAATTGGGGAGCAAATGGACTGTTTTGGCCAGCAACATTGGTTGGCTGGGTATTGACAGATGTAGGTGCATTATTTCCATTAGAAAACATATCAAAAAGAACAAGGGCATTCTGCTGAGACAGAGGACTGACAGGCTGTTGTTCTCCTAAAGGAACAAGAGCAAGTGAAGTATCTGCTTTCGGTGAGTTATAGTCATCGCCACTGAGCAGGTCCAATTTGGGATCAACCTTTGCAGGGAGCGCTGAACCATTAGCAGTCGGGGGCGCAGGAAGTAATAACTGATTCAATGTTTGGGACCCTGCTTCAACACCAGAAGAGGATCTGCACATGCATGTAAGTAAATAGATATAAGAACCATATGCCCAACACGCACCAAATAGGTCAGATCAGAGCGCAAGTGGTTCATGTATCAATCTATCTGCATGTTTTATACATTAAGACCGACCAATGTAAGCCTGCAGCAAAAATTAAAGTTTATGACCTAGCTCATCAATGACGATTCAATCAATTGACAATGATGAGAACTAAACACAAAAGATTTGGTGTTTTTATGGTTTCAGAACACTTCCCAAGTACAATAGCCTAGAACTTGAACACTAAAGTAATCTTAGTAAATCTTAATAGTTCCAGAAATTAAACTATTCAAATATAATAAAAGACTAACACATAACTTTAATGAAAGCCAACAAATAGAACTTAATTTCAATTTATATTCGTATCCCATAAACTACTACTAATATCAATGATATCATTCCAATAGAAATAATAGAACAAGTTGCCAGACCACTTTATTTGGAAGTTACTTTCAATAGTATACATTTTTACGCTGAGAATTAGCCAGAAATGATAAATTACAAGAATTGTAAAAGGGTAAAAATAATTGCAACTACTAAAAAATTAGGTCTAACACACTCCTAAAAGCTAGCTCAAAAGAAGAGGGCTACCCAAGGTTTATAAGTAGTATTGTGACTATTCCTAGCTCATGTGGGACATTTTAACATACCCGTGTGCCCAGGATTAGATACCTGGTACGTGGAGTTCGTAGGACTGAACATCTTTGAGCATCCAACATTCAAACTGGATAGACTCAAATATTATATTAGAAAACTAGGTCTAATTTACTCTCAAAAGCTAGCTCAAAGGAAGAGGGCTACTCAAGCTTTATAAAGTGTATTATGACTCTATTCCTAACTGTAACTTACTAGTGAATGCAGATAATATACATGAGCAAAGAAATAATGGAAAGAAACAAAAGAGATTGGATTACCGCCCATCAGTTTGTTTACTAGTATCTCCAGTATCAACCAAAGGAGCATCAATATCTACAAGTGTTCCAGCAGGGGCAGGTTTTAAATTCTCTGTTTGATTTTGATTTAGAGTAGAAGTTCCAGAAGAAATAGATTCATGCTTGGCCAGTACACGCTGAAGATCATCATTCAAAGCTAGTCCCTGGCATAGCAGAGATTCATCCCTGGAAAAATAGACAGAAAAGGACCACAATAATAACTGTTACAATGTTTAAATATAAAGAATATATTTTATTAAGAATACAATAAACATAAATAAATTATTCAAAGCATATCATATGTGATCATCATTATATAATATCATGGAAGGGACTTCAGGCCTTACGAAGTTGAGTTAACTAGGTGTACAACTCTCTGCTTGTATGTTCGACACTGCTCCACCAAATCAATAATAACCTCCTGTCTAAGGCCCTGAAAAAAGAAACAATGGCCATCCACAAGATGTCAAGTAGGAGTTTGTAATTAACAACATGATAATCAATAATCTCTAGATATTAAATGTTGAAGGGGAACATATTTATTTTAGACTTAAGCAAAAGGTTTTGAAAGGCAAAATCAAATCAACGGTAGTAAGGCCAAGTTTGAATGACAGAAAGCATGGAATGAAGGGGAATGAAATGGGATCATATTAGCTGTAGCTGCTATTGTTTAGATTGTTCCAAATAGGATGGAATAGAATGGAACTAACTAGATGGAATTTGTTCCACCCACTCTGTCCAATACCGTATTTTTCTTACCCCTTTCACCAATTACAGGGGTATGCACACACAACGATTCTAATAAAGCTATAATTCTTACAATTTCATCCACTTTCTATGCAATATAAATCCATTCCAAATATCCAAACATTGGTATCATAGTATTACTCCATTTCATCAATCCATCCCATTTATTACCATTCCACTACACTCATCATTAGATATCCAAACACGGCCTGAAGATTCAAAAGAAATCATCACAAGAAAGTGCTATTTAGTTTTTCCCCTTCATGATTTAAATTTGCTCTTTCCTTAAGCAACACCCATTATGCTCGAGTTAAATAAATTTACAAGGAAACACCAAACTAACTGCATATGTATATCAGTTTAAAATACATAATATGCTGCAGTGCATGGTCTAAAAATGATAATGCAAAAATAAATATTTCAAGCTTATATGTCCAAAACAGCAAAAAGGCCGATAATCACCACAAATATAATTGGCCAAGGTTCAGTTTTCATCTCTGTAGCTTCTACTCAGATTTTAACATTTAATCCTCAAACTTTTGGTTCAGTCAATTTCAATCACTACTAAAAAAAATGTCGTTGTTTTCCACATCTATAATCAGTGTTATCACTAGTGAAAACCTGTATTTGTCTCATCCCATAATTAAGTTTCAACACCCTGTGAATAACTGTCACAGCCATATCAGCAGTCAAAGCACAAAGACTACATGGGAGAGGGAATACAAAACACAGTCAATCAAGTAAACAAATTGACACAATAAATCATTTAAAGACCCCAAGAAAAACACAAAAAGTTGAGGAAAAAAGTGTGGAATTTGGTGAATATGACTGTCATGAACCTCCAATTCCAAAAGCTTAAGTTGATAGGTGAAAACACATGAATAGTTATATTATCTCTCTAACACGACCCCTTCACTAAAGAGCCCTTTGGTGAATATAACTATCATGAACCTACAATTCCAAAAGCTTAAGTTGATAGGTGAAAACACATGAATAGTTTTATATTATATCTCTGACACAACCACTCACTCAAGAGCCGTTTGGGATTGAAGCATGGAATACACAAGCCCACCTACCTTGTGCGGAAATTTAACATATTATTAGAAGAATAGGGGCAGCACAGAGCAAACTCTAGAGTCTAGACCACTTGGTCATAGAGACTCTGATACAGTTTCACAAACCAACAATCGCAAATGTGAAAGTGTTAGGTGAAGACATGTATGGTTTATTACACTATGGGTGCATTTAGGTAAACAAGTCAAGCAATAGTTCAATGGTTTGTACTATGGGTGCATTATCTCAAAGACTCAAAACATTTTTATTCATTTTTATCATCATAGTTTGAGTTTGAGTTGAGTGACTTACTTCTTTGTTACTAGGGTCTAATGCATTGAGCATCTCTGCAAGAACATCCATGATACCACGTGCATTCTGAATTTCAGTCAAACTGGGAAAGAAAGATTTATTAGAACAAAATAATGCATGATTATATATGGCAATCTTTACCACCGCATAACTATCATCATCATCATAATATTACCAATAGCAGTACATACTAAAATTACCATGCGCTCATTACACCAAGAAGCAAGTGAAATTTTAATCCATGGAATTCATATAGTTTACTGTCTTATATTTGAAAAACCAAATTCATTAACAGTTAAAAGACAATTTGAATAAAAAAATGAAAACTCTGATCAAAATTCAATTCTTCCTTTAAGCTATATTTTGCATATTGCTGTAAAGTTTTCATGGGTTCTCCAAACACCACTTGACCTTCCACTACGGAAAATAAAAAATACATGGCTAGGCCAGTCATGCACCTGACTTCAACTGTGACATCTGAAATGCAAAGAAATTCCACCAGTAATATATGTGGTATTGTACTCATGTAGCTATGATGCTTAACATGTATGTGTGTGTGTATAACATACCATAAAATCAATCCAATGATTCAGTGAGACTGTGAATCAACAAGATCTAAGTCAACTACATTTTGCATAACAAGAAGAGGAAATACATCATACCTTAGTGTTGGGAACTCAGACTCTGCAGAGGCCTCAGCTGTGTCCTGCCCAGCATCCAAGTCACGTATATTTTGAGGGTATGATGCCAATGGCTGTGTTTGTGGAGGTGTGAATACAGGTGCAGATTGTTCAGACCTTTGAGGGAATACTGCCCCAGCACGCTGAAATAAACAAATACTTTGTATAATAAACTAGACACAACTAAATTTTAAAATATTTATATAAGTATTCCAAGCACAACAATTCACAGTCGGAAGTCAATCTATGTATAAGCAATTATAAATGAACACTGCACCCAAATAAAAATGCTACACATTGATTGCTCTTATGAAGTATATTTCATTTTCACAACGGCAAGTAAAGAGGAATGCTTGCAATGATATCAAAATTGTGATTGTACTTATCAGATCTTACAATCCTAAGTTTCTAGCCATTTCCTATCCTGTTTACACTCACGACCACAAGTTGGTATAATAAGAGCAGAATTTCCAAGATTACTCATAAAGTCACGGGATTGATGATAGCAATAATGTAAATAGATCCATAACAGAAAGGGTCTATATGAGGCAAAATTGGCCTGCTAATAAATAATGGGCTCAAGTGATTCAGAGTGAAGGGGGCTTATAAAATGCACCGGACCAATATGTAGAGAGAGAGAGAGGGAACGATTGAAAAGTTAGGAGATAACCTTTGCCCCTCTAAATGCACTGTACTAGTGGAGATAATCTTTTTGTGTTCTAGTTCTACAAGAAAGACACGATCTACAATTTAGTGCAATCCTTTCTAGCAAAACTAGAACACAAAACGATGATATCCACTACTTTGGTGCAATTTAATAGGCACTGGTTCTCTCCTAACTTCGCGATAGTTCTCTTTCTCTCTCTACAAATTGGTCCAATAGATTTTATAAGCCCTCTTCACTCTAACTAAATCATTTAGGCCCATTATTAAAAGACCCATTTTACCTAATCAGCCAAGTGCAAACCCTTTTTATTACTGGTCTATGTACATTATTACTATCAATACTTCCTCCCCCCCCCCCAAAAAAAAAAAAGGAAAAAAACTTGTCCTCAAGGTGAAAATATGGAAAAGCAGTTTGTAGTGTAGACAATAGCTCTCATGAATTCTCAAAATCTGGTAGACCCATCCATTTAACTAGTACTTCTGCTTTCCCAGTATCATTGTACCTCAACTTCAACAATTCATAAGGTTGTAAGTTGCAACCCCCAATCCTCTAAAAGTGGGTGACCATGGAGACCTTAGAACAGCCTTCTTGAGGAGACTGACATGAAAAACTGGATGAATTCTACTATGTTATAGTAATTGTAGTTTGCAAGAAACTTGTCCAATTCTCTCCACTTTATAAGGTCCAAAAGATCTGGGTGATATCTTCCCATTTCTCTTCTTTGATAGTGATTTCAGCTTATATGGTTGAGGAACCCTCAATCATCATCCACTTTAAATTCAAGCTCTCTCCTCCTTTTGTTAGCTTTGTTGTTTCATCCTATTATGAGCCTTTTCTAGAGTAAATCCTAGTCTGTCCAAAATCAAATCTCTCTCTCAAATCTCAATTCATCTGATTTACCTCCACCACCTTTAGAAGTAAAAGTGTCTTCTTTAAATAGCAATGGAGGGTCTCTTCCATACAAAGCTTGGAAATGTGTCATCTTGGTTGAGCTGCAGTAATTGACATTAAACCAATTGCCTACTCGCACAAGAGACACTCTCAATCTCCTATGTTCACATTTTGTTCCATTCTGTGTGTTTGAGTATTCTCTTATCTGACCTCTCTTCTCTGTTCTGAAGTTTTCAAGCCTGCCTCTGGAGAAGCCTTCAAGCATTCTTATGTCAGTATCAGTATTTGAACATTATTGTGTCAATGTGACACTGTCCATATTCAGGTTTTGCTCTGTTCTTCAGCCACACATATGTCATCGCTTTTCTGCTAGGAGGCAGTTTTACTTTACATGTTCTAACAAGTTATATATTTTATAACAAGTATGGCCTTTCATATATTTTAAAATTAAGCATAATTGTATTTTAAAGGTTATTATTTTATTTGATATATGCATGTATTAAGTAGGATGTAGGATCTTACAATCCATGTTATGATCACACAATTTATGTGTTTTTCATCTCCTCTTGATCCTATGTAAGATGACTAAGATCTCAATTTTGACAACCTAGATTACTTGCAACAAAATCTATAAGTAAAAAGAACTTATTAAACATTACCAACAACTCCTGGTATGCAGCATAGTATTGTGGGTATCTTGCCCTCGGCCCTCCAAATGCTTCTTGCCAAGTGTCTATAAGAATCAGTATCTTCTCTCTGACATGAAAATCAGGCTACAATTGGCATGACAAATGAAATCAACATATTTTAGAAGATGAGAGCAGAAACAACAAAGGAAAACTATGAAAACAAGAAATTATGGATACCTTCTTCTTTACTATTTTCACCATCTCATGAAGCACATCTCTCTCAGCAACATGCATGTGAACAATATCTCCACAGTTCTTTATGATTGTCTCCAGCAACTAGAATACAGCACGCCAACAGAAAACTAAATGAATTATTCTAATTGTCAATGATCTAGACAATTCAATTATACACAGACTAGAGAGAATGATTCCTAGATGAACAAGCACCATTTAGAAAAGATACCAAGGTACTCTCAAAAGTTAGTTTCAGCTCCATACCAGTACAGTGCAAAAAGTTTAAATCATAACAAGAAATATATAATGACAGGCTTCTTAGGAAGGCCATTAAAAAAAAAAGGACCAGCTGACCATATGAGATTTTAAGGCTATGATTAGATAGATTGGAGTAGAATGGTAATTGATGAAGTGACAGAAATCAGAATTATGTTTGTATCAACTCCCTACTCACAGTAGTTTAAACCAAATATTCATTTCAGACAACTTGAGAGAGTAAATATTTATTGAAACTTAGCCTCTTTGGCTCTGTTATCTTTTCACTTTTCTGTTTATGAGAATATCTTCCCCATAGTTGTATTATATTTCTATCTCTTACAAACTTAATATTTTATCTGAAAACAAAAGCAATTGTCAGTAAGTTTTTTTATGATACAAAAGAAAACCATCCTAAATATATTCACAAAACTTGCAACAATGAATATCAATATCATTTAAGAAAAAAATTCAAAATCAGTAAACTTTGTAAAGTTTAGGAGGTCCAAATGGAATTCTAAAAAATCAAATGAAGCAAATGCATAAATCAAAGAGCAAATTGAACAAATGTTATCTCAGAGTTTAACAAAAAAACAAGAAAGCTTTATTACAGCACTCGTTTGCTTACAGTTAGTGCAAGAAGTTGAACTTTTGAATTTTTACTTCCAATCCGCTTCTTTATGCCTTTAACAACATCCTTTGCTTGCCTGATAAGCATAACCAAACTTAGTTGTCAATGTATGGAAGTGTAAATCATGAGAAAAATTCAAACATTATTCATCAAATATTCTAATTGCATGAAAACATTTCTACAACAAAGAAAAATCCAGTTCAAAACTGTGTAAACACAGATGCAAGTAGAAACACAAAAGACATATGTCTTCAGAGTTCAGACAGTACACTCCCGACTCCGCCCATTCTCCCCCTAAGAAAACATAGAACTCTCTCAGAATAAAATCTGCTAAGTGTTAAAAATTTATGTATTCCAAATTTTGAAATGTCAAAAAATGGGGAAAAAGTGTAAATTTTGGAACTAAAGAAGTTAAATATAATGCCATTCCTGAAACAACTTATATTGTTTTGATCCCTGAAACTGCATGTGCATATAAATTAGTCCCCAAAGTGTCAACCTTTTAATGAGGAGCAATGCTTGTTAGTAAGAAAGACTTTTCCACGAATGAGCACAAATCAACATGATTTTATATTTTTGGCTTAAAAAATTTTAAACAGTATATATATAAAGATGGATAAGTGACAGAAATTAGGTTGGATTCTGATTTACAGTTTTCGTCAAATTTCGTTTACGTACCATTTAGTATTTTCCTTTAACATGTTTACCCAAACATGTTGTCAACTAGTAAACAATTTCATCGCTCAAAAGACTAATTTGTTGTATAAATGAAAACTTTTTAGAACCAAAGCAAGAGAAGTTGCCTCTTAGACGACCATTTTGTACGTTAACTGAAATCATAACAAATCAGACACAAATGGCGCAGAAGACTTATAATTTAAATAATTCCGCATATAAGATAACCAGCAAATTAGATATCACATAGCATATGCGCAAACGTGAGTCACGGTTTGGCAGAGCCCACAGTAGCCGTCACTTGATCAATTCACAGGGTGTTTCAGCAATAGAAGAGCACCTAATGCCACGAAATTTGAAGAACATACGCATTATACGGCAAACGATCGCAAATAGAAAACAAACAAAATCACTACGAAATTTTCTGTCCCATTCCAATCTACAACTTAGCTCACGCGTCGATCGGAATTCGTTCACAACCGCAAAACACTTGCAATTTTAACCTCGAAATTTTCGTTAGCAATTGTTCCCAAAATTCAGCCAAAATGCAAAAAATATTGATAAAAAAAAAAAAAAAAAAAACTCGCGGATGAAGAAACAGTGCGTTTTGAATGAAATAGGAAAGGGAATGCGTACCCAGGGTCATGATTCAGCATATCGCAGATCTCGATGTTCATGGCCCAATCTGGTCCTATGAGCATGTCGCTCGTGGCGCGTTCAACCATAGAATTCACCATCTCCGGTCACCAACGACGATTCGAACCAGAATAAGATCGGCGATTCTCCGACGACCGTAAACCAAACCACCGGCGCGATCGGAGAACGATTCCGGCGATATCGCCGGATTTGTCCTATTCCCCTTTTCTCTCTCTCTCCCTCTCTCTCTCTCTCTCTCTCTCTATTCGACGAACGAAACGAAAATCGCTAGTTGGTGGATTCCGTTGAGGGAAATGTTGAGTTGGGGTTAGAATGGGAACTTTGAAGCGTACAGAACAACGAAGGCCTTATAAGAAACTGCCACGTGTCCGTTGAGGTGCGATTCGCCCCTGATGCCGTTGCTTTTGCCGACCACTTTTGAATAAACGATTCTGATTCTCCCACCTGATGTTGCATAGGCCAGCCTAGCATAACCACCTCCTTTCCTTGCATTGCTATTGCACCTTAGAAATTTGACCAAAAATAAAAATTTACTTGACCTTAGTCAACCAAATCTGTTTCTCAAGTTGGTAATTTTTTTCCAAGTGCTGTAGAGAAATATATGTATATATATTTAATCATCTTTTGCATACAATTTATAAAAATAATTCACATCAGAATATTTTTAAACTGAGAATATTTTTAGAAATTATTTTTTAATCATATTAAATATTTTTCTACGTTCAAAAAATGTTTTTTAATTTAACAACAATTTTAAAGAAGGTAAGACATCAATAAAGTTGATTAAAAACTATAATGTATAAGACAAAATTATTAAATCATGAGTAAATTTTACAATTTTTTTAATAAAATTTAAAAATGTGTTAAAAAAAAGTATAATAAAATGTGTTATGAATATTTCTTAATATTATTATTAATAATTTGTCTTGTCCTACCAAACTATTTTGATTTAAAGTTAATTTTGATGAATATAGGCTTTTAAATTAGAGTCAATATATTTTGACATGGGATTCAATTTATATTTTGGGAATAACATATTTATATTTGTAGTATTAATAATTTAATTTTAATTTTATACGTTATTAATTCTACAATTTAATTATACATAATATTAAAATTGATATATTTTATTTATGAATTGAGTTGATCTAATTTTGTTCTATTATTAGATTTATTCTAATATTTTCATATCATGATAAAAAATAATTTTATAAAAAATTTGGGTTAAATAAAAATAAAAATAAAAATATTAGAATAGGTGGCATGTGCATCCTTAGATACTTTTTAACACACTCTTTTAAACATATTTTTAAGTATTATTAAAATTTATTAAAAATTATAAAAATTACGTAAATTTCATTTTTTTTTACTTTTAAATTAATATTTTTATATTGTATTTTTGCATTCTTAAATAAAATTTTTGAACTTGTATATTAAAAAAAGGGTGTTATAAAAGTTTGCTTGCGTTCTTCATACAAAATATCAACCAAAAAGTAAATACAAAAAGGTGCAAGTTGCTCCTTGTAATTGCTGTGGCCAAATATTTGAATAACTCTGAAATTTGTCCTACTTTGTTTCTATTCACAATAACAACTGATTCGAAATAACTTTGTGAAATGGAACGAGTAAAGTTAAGAATAAGAAAACAAATGGTAACATCTTTTCCAAAGAAAGTGTTATAGGCAACAACTCTTCACTACAGCATAGTTACAGTGATTTTCTCTACTTGTTTCTATCAATATTCCAATCATGAAAAGTGCGTGGTACAATCATGAAGGACATTATTCTAGTTTAATTAGAGTTTAGATTTCGAATAATTTATAATGCAATTAAATTAAGATCTAATAAAAAGAATTGTTTATAATGATCCTATTCAGAATTATCTTACTTAGTCAAATGCCTAATACAATGTATAGACATCGATGATCTTAGATCAACAAAGGTGTCATTCCACCATGTGTCATCAATACATTTCCATTTTACTACCAGTAAAGATGTGGGCTTGTTTGTTTTATAGTTAGAAAATCAAATATCGCACTTTTCCAATGCAAAACATATGTTTATATAAAAATATAGGATTTAGATTAATTTATGCACACATCATAAACAAACTGATTTTTTTATTGATATCTTAGTTGATTTACAATTAATGATGGAAATCTTCACCGTGGAATTTTACACGTTTTGTCTGTCATTATCTCCTGAAACTTTCTTCTGTTTTCTCTTCATTATTAGTAACCTATTTTGTCAAATGGCTTTGGCCTAACATAGTAACAGTGTCATTGTACATAAACTCGTGTTTCATAATTACCACAAACAAATTCAAAGCATACTAATATCACTAGCAACAAGAAAAATTCTAAAAGAAATGCTAGCAATAAATTTTCTCACATACTTATTGTTATTAACTCAAATTTATAAAAAATTATATAAATCACATTCTTTCTCACTTGTAATTTAATATTTTTTCTTCTTTTATTGTTTTCAATAAATTTTAATTAATAACAAGGAATGTATTAAGGAGAGCATGCAAAAGAGTGTGTTGCTAGCATTTTTCAAATCAAAAATAGGGAAAGAAGAATGATTCAAATTTTGTTATTAACGTTTTTCACTAGCAACTAGCAAGTCTGAAAAGGAACGGTTAATGGGACAACTGAAACACATTTGAAAATTAAGCTTTACAAACCAATGAGCAAAAAAGCTATGCCTATGTTTGCAGGAGAAGGGACTTTGAGTATTACAACAACTGATGAATCTTCATCATAAAATGTGGAGAAGGAAATAAAGTTGGGTCAATAAGGAACGTGTATACGAACAGTAGAGGGGCCTGACTTCATGTCCTCAACAAGTAGATTTAAGAGAGCCTGTGTTATAGGACCTTCTTTGCCTAAAAGGAATACATAACAAAATCAATTAGTTCATGAAAAGGTACAGTTAATGATTACAAAAATGATATGTCTGCTGAAGTCTCAATAAAACCACTAATCAAGAAAGCCAATGTTAAAAGCCCTCAGCTACCCGAAATGTATAATGGAAGTAATCAATAATTCATAAAAACAAGCAACACCAAATCGTCAATGATTAAAACATAGCATGTCAAATGACCTTGAACAAACAATATACACCAGGAACATTTTTAAAGCTTGGCCCCAAAAGACTAAGAACCAAATGTACAACTTTTGGACATAAGATCTTGTGTAGAGAATCAAAGTAAAAATGCATTATTCTGTGGCATAATCAAACTTTCAACACCACCCTGAAAAAAGGCAAAGCAAACTTGCCAGGTGTTCCCTCAACCTAGAAGGGTAGAAGCCAATTCCATAATTAATTTACAACTATAGAAAGCAGAATACTATATTTCCTAACATTACCAGCAGCAGCTCACAAATCAGCAGTAAAAAGAATACAATTCCGTTTAAAAGATACTAACTGGAAAGAACATGCATCTCAATCACAATTTTAAATAACACAATAACAAGACACAAAAACAGATTACATTCATTTAAGCTCCTATAAGAAGTGTCTGTTAATTTAGTCAATTAAAGCCTTATTTAAACCTTTGACAAGCATAGCATTCACTTGAGGGCATGTATTAAGAGTGTGTTCGGGTACACAATTTAGTTAAATGCTTATTTAATAAGTTTTTCTTACATGATGGCTTATGCCATAAATTTAACCATAAAATTTATTGGATAAATTGAAAACAACTTATTAAGTTATACCAAGAAGCTTATTGAAATAAGCTAAAAATAGCTTATGGGAAGCACAAGCTATTTTCATAATTGTTCATAAGCTTTTCTAAATGGACCCTAAATATTAATTGATATCATTCTTTGCAGGAAGTCGTAGAAGCACTCACCATCCCCAATAACCTGCTCATCCCATTGCACTACAGGGCAAACAAGAACTCCACTGCCAAGTAGCATCATTTCATCTGCTTTCTTACCTTCCTCAACGGTCACATTTTTCATCCTTATCCCCTGAAGCTTTCCCTCTCTCAACAAACTCTCAGCAAGGGTTAAAATTCTCTTAGCTGTGCAGCCGCTTAGAATTTTGTCAAAGTGAGGCATTATAAGTTCCTTCTCTTTAGTGACAAAAGCCACATTCATATTAGGTCCTTCAGCAACAAAACCTTCACTATCAAGCCAAATGCCTGCAAAAGCACCAGCTTCTTCAGCTTCCATCTTTGAGAGCACATTTTGAAGATAATTCACACTCTTAGTGACAGCAAATTGAGGATGTTTAATGGGGACAGATGAAGTAACAACTTTAACTCCCCTGAAATTACTTGCTGAAGGCGACAGATCCTGTATTACTATTGCATAAAGACTTGACTGGTGGCAGCCAGAGGGAGATAACTGAAAATCACCAGGTCCTGCTGAGAGCCAATATCTTAGTGATCCTTTTCTACACTTGGAAGCACTTACAGTTTGTATGAGTATTCTTCTTATGCTTCCATGATCAAAAGGGGGGTCTATTTTAGACATGGATGCTGACCTTAAAAACCGATCAAGGTGTTGATCTAGCTCATATAGGTATCTATAATGTACAAAATACATCATTTGACTGCTTCAAAAAGTAGAAAACCAAATAGTTCTCATTAGGAGGAGGAAATTACTAACCCGTCCACTATTGCTGCAGTATCAAAGACACCATGGCCCCTGTGGACCATGTGATCATCCATAGGAATAACCATAGCAGATGGGTCTGTTGTTATCCCACCAAAAATACTAGAATACATGGCAAGATATTGTTGCTTTCCCTTTACACTTTCTCTAAATGTTTTCAACCTTTCAGAGGCCTTATGCAATCAAAAACGAAAAAAATTAAAATAAAAAAGGATACTGTTAGTAACTCCATAGTTGCAAATTCAGAATAATTATTTCCTCTCTTCTATTACCAAAATAGTATCTTTGCTTATGTGTGTGTGTGTGTGATATCCTAATTATTTCAAAGTCACATTCAATTCCAATTAATCCAAGTCAAGTCAGATGGACCTATTTAAAAAGTTAATGTTGACCATATAAATGTACAGATATAATTAAGAGAGTATTTTGTCTATTTATTATTATTCTATACTAAAAACAATCCCTCTGGTAAAAAGAATACCCAGTAACTTACTATAGTCCCCAACCCCATCAAGAAAAACTGGAAGTCAAAAGAGACATTAAACCTCGGAGGAAGTCAAAAGTGGAACATGAGATACTTCAGTTTTAGAATCTGCAAAGTCAACGCACCAATCAGTAGTAATTATTATTAGCATCATAAAATAACGCGAATTGAATAGAATTTTGGTGAGAAAACATACGAACGAAGCTTTGAAAACACAATTTGGTGATGAGGGCATGGCGATGTAAGGAAGGAGAGCGATGAAGGAGTGTGAAGGATGAAGAATGTGAAATGGGGTGTGGAAGGAATTGGAGAGAAGACATGGCTGTTGGGTGTGAGAAGAAGATGGTGACGTGGAATGCGATCGATGGAGGAGTGAGTTGTAGTTGACTTTGTTGCGTACTTTCCTTGTTTATACTTTCTACCATTATATGATGAAATAAACAGTTTTTGTTCAGAGGTTATATTTTTGGAAATTATATTTTTCTAAAATGGACTTATTTGTGAACTAGAAAAATATAAAAAGAAAATCTTTATTTTGATTTTTATTTATTAATATTATCATGTGTTTTAAATTAAATAATAAATAATTTTAATTGTCTCGCTTTATAAATTATAAACTCATTTTAAAAGAATTTTATTTTTATTTTTATGTCTACAAGCTTAACTTTTTTTTTTTTTCTTATACCTATTCACACTCAATCTATTTAAAAAAAGAAAAAGAATGACGCGAAATAAAATAAATGACATCAGATTTTGTTATTTGAATTATTTGAAATAAAATAAAAATTGACTTAAATATATTTTATAAAATATATTAATTTTTATAACTATTTTCATTTAATTTAAATCTAATTTTTCATAAGTTTTTTACTTGTAAACTATTAATATAGATTTATTCTGAATTATTAATAAATTGACATAAATTCTTACTTTAGATTTATAGTATCCATTTGAATATATAACTTAATTACAATGTGTTTGAATGAGTTTAATCAAGCAATGTAAGCATTAAAGTTTGTTATTTAGTGTCAACGGATCTGATATGTATTACCATTTTTTTTTAATGAAATGGTTAGCAAAAAAAATATGTAATATGTAGAACAAATTTATTGAACCAAAAATGCTAGGTGGATAGTGTTAAATAAAAGATGTTAGTGGGTGGGTCGAGGAGATAAAAAAGGGAAAAATATGGAGAATTTCATTACTATGATACAAACCCAAAATAATTGAATAATAACAAATTTAAATTAAATGCTAATATTTTTTCAATCAAAATTAGTTTTACTTCAATAATTTACAAAATAAATAAAATTAAAGATCTACATTTTATGGTATAAAAAATTAATCCTGGAATAATGAAGCCTCAGAAAATGGACACATGGATTAAAAGCCCAGAAAATAAATTGAGCCAAATCCTTTTGTTATTGAGGGTATTTCTTGTATAAATGCTGTCTTCTACTAAATAAGGCGACGATTCACGCCTTTTACGAAGAAAATGTACGCGTCTTTGAAGAATTTTATGATATCTACTTTCCGTGTTTATTCCCCTCAATGAGTTATTTTTTGGTGCTGCTGTGTATGCATAACAAGACAACTACAACAAAAAGTGCAAGGACTCAAAATATTCTTATTAGGAGAAGAAAGTCTAACAAGAAAGAAAACTAGATCAGAATGCTACGATTCAGCTTATACGAAGGAACATTTTTATGTCAATCAAAAGTTTGATCCTTAGATGCTTGAAATAAGGATAATAAAAAATGGCATATTATATATATATATTTTTTTATAATATACTTCAACATGAAGAACTTACAACAAGAAGTTTTTGTCCTAATTGATAACCAAACTATCTACATCCCTTCAACAAATACGACGACGGGCTTGAGAAGCTCACAGATGAGGCTTTGCTGTTATCGCTCTTGCTGTTATCGCCCTCCTTGCCCGGTGTTCCACATTCACTAAAGTCAAGTATGCGCCGCTCAATCTGCAAACAAAATTCCATTCAGCTATAAGAAATCATATGAGAAAATTAAGATTTATCTGGAATCATCTTCAATGTAGTTCAGTGGAAATTGCATAAGGATATGAATGGGAGGATTGGAATTATATTACGTTGCATGATCAAGAGAAAATATGAATTAGATTGCAAGGAAAAGCATGGATGATGGAGGATCGTTAAATTCAGCTTTACCAAAGCATTTGAAGCCAACTGACAATGGTTCCCAGGCTGATTGGGAGGATCATTATTTTCCTGGAACCCATCCTTGTCGTTTCCAGGGGCATCTTCTGGCAACCCTTTAGGAGTTTCATTTCCCAAAACCTCCTGAGCATTGGCATATGTGGCAGCTGTTTGTTCACTAATTTGTTTCAACAACCCAATGGCATCATAGCTTCTATCACCTGGGCTAATGAAATACCCAAAATCCTGTATACATGTTCACAGGTTTTAGTACAGTGAAAAACTAATTCAAGATCGAGAAAGGAGTTATCAGAAAACCTACAGTACCTCAATTGTAATTTCGGTACCAAGTCCTGGGCTAGACAGAAAAGTGTTGATGAACCAAGGAGATTTCCATGCAGAAGGCGATTCAATGCTTTTCCTAAAAGGTGTTCCACCAAAGCTACCATCAAACAAGCAGACAGTCAAGCAAATGGTGAACATAGAGGATAACTAGCGAATTGACAACAGTGTGTATGTAACAAAGCATCAAAGTATAATATTGCAAAAAACAAAAGGCAGAAAATTGAGTTTTCTTGTGTGGCACTAATAGAAACTAGTATCAATGATAAGAAAAGTAACTCTTTATTGAAAGAAAAACCCAATTCCAGCCCTACTCCCAATGTCGAAGCAGAACAACAAATCAGGAAAATGACACAGCAATAACTCCCCCTGGATACTCGAGAGACCAGGAAACCCTACCGGAACTGAATTATTTTTACTCCCTGCCCTCTCCTTTTCCCCCTCTATTATTTATACTGTTTCTTCTATTTACAATTCTGTAGCTAACTAATAAAGTTCTCACTAACAGTCCCAGCCCAACAAACTAACTAACCAACTTTAACTAACTAATTATTCTACTAACCTACATATGGGTTTTATCTATCAATCACAGAGCAGCAGTTTCAAATGAAGCGGCTTAAACAAAGTAATTCAGCACAATCAACTACATGCATAAAAAATAGAAAGAACAATGAAAAATGGAAACACCAATAGTAAAATGATAACAGTAATAAGAAATATAAAGAATGTTACATGCTACATGGTTCAAAACTGCCATCCTTTCTGGTTTGATCTCCTGAATTCTCTCCTGTAGCCTGTACACGAGTAACAGAAACTGAAAGTTTTTCATGCTCCTTTGCACGAATACAAGGAGACTTAACCCTTGAGCATGGATTTTCAGAAGATAATTTCAATGGGACGCTACAATTTGGAGCTTCTTCCAAGCTCCTATTGTTCAAGTTTTTGGGTGTTTTAGAACTTGAACTCAGACTTTTGTCTGACTTTAAACCAACTTGATCAGGAGAATACAATGACAGGTCATTCATATCATGCTCAACCAAAACTCCAGAAGGTTGTTGCTGCTGATAAATACAAAAAAAGGAGTGAAGAGTAATTTGAGAGGAAAGAGTAAATATTTACAAATTTCAGATAACAATTGATTACACCAACAAAGGTGAGCAGTACATATACTTACAACCTCAGCAGTAGCAGCAAGCTTCATCTTCGAATCAAGAGGTTGTTGCTTGACATTATCCTTAGAATTACTGTCAACAGTATCTTTTTTAATGTTTTCTTCATTCAAAATTGCAGATTTAATTGGTTCCTCTACTTGTTCCCCTTTATGAGCTTGTCTACAAATTTCTTTATCAACATTTTCAATGGACGCACTAGTGTTCTGTTTTTGCAGTGAAGATGGAGAAGGCATACCTGCTTCCCTAGTCTCATTGTCATCAAACATGACATCCAAACTGGAAAAATTTTTGGTCAAGGTAGATGTCATGTCAATCTCAAGTTTCTTGTCAATTCTTTTATCTGAAAGAGGCGACAACAAATCTCGGTTTCTTTTCTTTAATATGGATGGTGTACCTGCAAAGGTTTTGGCTGCACTTTTCAACAATGCATCTGGACTATCATCCCTAGAGGGTGAGTCCCACAACCTGAAAGGAGTCAGACAGTTCATAGAAGACATCATAAACTGGCGGATACCCAAAGGACTAAACTCTTGCTGCATATCACTCCCAGATTGTGCAAGATCGCAGCTGAAGAAAGGAATATCCAAGCTTGGAAAACGGGGAGGCTCATAACATAGAGATCCTGTTTCCTTTTCTGTATTAACATTTGTTTTTTCATCCGTTGGATTACATGTTTGTTTAGCATCTGATCCACAGCTAAAACTACTTGCAGGAATAAATTTTGAAGTACCCTTTGGAATATTACGTTGCTCTTGCATCACTGCACTATCTATTTCATCAATACAAGGAGAAATGGATATGTCATTGACATGAGTGAAGTTAGCAGGCACTCTGTAGACAAACTGGTTATCCTCAGGCCCGTATGATTGATTGTCATTGGCAGTAGACACTAGCCTACCATCACTAGCAGAAAGTACTGGGGGAACAGATTGGGAGGATGAAGTTCCTTTAAAATTATTAGAACACCGATGACAAGTTAGCTCTGGAGTTGAGGTTCCACCACTTTCAGATATCTGGATATTTGATGGTTGACAAAGAAATGAAGTGCATCCAGAAAATTCAACCATATCCTCTCCTTTATTGTAATCTCCTGATGAAAAACATCCATCATTCATTGTGTCTGAAAAAAGGACTCTGCAACATTCATCATCAGATATGAACATGTGCTCCGGTTTAAGAGAATCCATAGATGCTGGTCCCATGGATGTTGGAACACCAAACCCCACTGAAGTCTTAAATGGAACATTCACCATGTCACAGATTTCACTAGAAGCTATACAATCACTTTGCAACTGCACAGATCCATGTCCCAAGTCCATTGGTGAAATATTGGGTAAGGAATGTAAATTGAACTGGCAATCCCCACTTATGGAATTTCCAGGTTCATGCAAGTGTTGTTGCTCAATGAATTGAGAAGTGCAAACCTTTTGGTCAGCATTATCTGGGATACATATAGCAACATCATCAATTGATACGTAATATGGCTCCGAACAAGATGCTTGAAGTTGACTCACACTATGATCCTTTCCGAGACTACATTCTTCATTTGGCCTATATTCCTCTCCAGTTTTTAAGTCAACACTACTGGCTCCTCTACCAGATGGAAAGTGAACAGCATTAGCTGACTCCTGGCTGCACTCTGAAACTTCCTCCCCTTCAGTCCCCATAGGACCTTTATCATCTGCAAAACACTGCAACTTTGTTGGCTGATTTGAATTTCCCACATGTGGTACAGATTCAAACTGAGTAAGCAAGCCTGATGCCAAGTAAGAATCCAATTTCTTTTTGACAGAACTGTTCCAGTGATTTTTAATAGCATTGTCTGTCCTGTTTCCATAAAACCAGAAGTACATCACACCTTTAGAAGCATGTTGATAAACAGAATATTAAGAATGAACTAAAAATGTACACGAAAAAACCAGGCACACCAATGCCATAATTTGGATACCCAACAGTTAGTGCATATATCCTGTAAGAGAGAAAAATATAGGAACTGGAAGTTTAATTAAAGTTTTATTTTGTTGCCTCAGACCAGAACCTGCAGTACTTTGGGTATCCAAATCCCTGTAGAAATCAGCTTTGGAATATCAATTTATTAGAGCTGACTCCACATTTAAGTGACATGACAACATGTTCACCCTTCATAGAAAATTAACTTAATACAAAGTCACCTTCCAGGCAAGACTTTTGACAATTCAGCCCATTTGTTCCCAAAAATTTGATGAGCTCGTATTAGAGCCAACTCCTCTTCTTGTGTCCATGCTTCCTTGTTTATAGTAGGATTAAGATGATTATGCCACCTATTAAGTTTTAAAAAATATATTAATGAAAATGAAATCCCTCCAAAATTACTTCAAGACAAAAGACCCTCAAATATGATGTATCGATAAGGCTTGTCGTGAACTAGGTGTAGAGTTGGGGAAAAAAGAAAATAGAGATGGCTCAAGTTGTTAAACTGAAGTTATAATTGATAGACCTAACGTGATACACAAAACCAAAGCACCCCTTAATACTTGTACTAGACTCTTAATCAAATACAAAACAAATTATTAAATATAATGCAATGTTATGGATGGCGGGTCAGATCAGAAAGCCAAAAAAACTGCCATAAAATTATGGTGAATGCCATGGCAACGATAATAAAATAATATAATTATATATTATATATACAAAAAATCTGCAGTATGCAATAAAAAATAAAAATAATCCCAAAAAACTAACCACATATACCAAAATCAGGAAACCTAATTGATAGAAAACCAACAAATAACAGCAAATGTGTCATAACAAGATATCATAAGGCTCATAGTAACATAGTAGCTGGTGTCTCAGCTTGTTATTCAGCCATGTTAAGGAGAATTGCTGCTCAACCCAAGTAAAAACATGGCAGAGATGTTAAAATAGAAAAAAAATGGATAAAAAAACAGAAGGAATACTGAAACTGAGAAAGAAAATTGAGAAAATTTAAGAAAATTGATAAGTGAAAAAAATTTGAGAAAGCAAGCTAAGAAGGAGAAGAAACAGAAAGATTAAACAAAAAAATGAATGAAAAACACAAAGGAGGGAGGAAAGCAGAAAAGGAAGATAAGAAGACTGATTGGAGGAGGGTAAAACCGAAAAAAAATGATGTTCACAGAAAAATGGGTCACTCAGAAGATGATGGCCGTGGTGGTTGCTGGAGATGGGGAAAGTAAGGGAGGGAGGAAAAAGACTAAGATGAGAGAGCAGGAGCAATTGCAAATACCCAGCTGCAAGCTCAAAGACCACAGTTTTAGGTCAACAGCCTAGCCCCCCCTCCCCCCAGCGTCCATTCAAAATCCATCATGCCATGCCATATGTATGGCAGTTTATCAAAAACCGCCGCTGTTTTCCGCCATGACCGCCATTTGACAACACTAATATAATGTATAAAAAGTATTCCTAAGACAGTCTAAAATTTTTTAAAATACCATGATGATATTAAGGAAAATTTTCTATATACTCAAACTCCCACTAAAGCTAAAGCTTTACTAAGTTTCAAGCTTGTTTAAGTTTCAAGCTTGTTAAAATTTTAACATTCTTTATCATAAATAAAAATAAAGTGGATAGTTGATGTAGATTGAATTATCTTATTTTAATATTGGATTTTCTAATTAGTTAGTTTAGGATTATCTTCAATTTTTTTGTTTTTAATTATTTAGGTTTAGATTATTTTAAATTTTATTATTTTCTGATGTTTGGGATTATCTTTAATTTTGATATTTTTAGATTCGTTAGGACTTAATATAGCATATCAATATGCACTCTTTTTTAAACATTTTACAGGGAGTATTTGTTGAGTTTAAGCCAATTGAACCCCCATTAAAGACATATCAAAGAAAGAGGGGTAAAATGGGAAATGGTGATCCAAGAGGCCGTTATGCTAGATTCTAATAGACTAACAAATCAGCACACGTGGCGAGGTTGAGAGGGAAAAGATTCGGGAGAGGAGAGGGAAGAGAGGTAATATAGGTAGGAGGAGCAGAGGACATAGGTAGGAAATATCTGGTAAGGTCTTTGGAGGCGTAGCCTAGGCTATAGGAGGGTTTCTCACTGGTTATTAGGTTGCTGCTGTCTGTTTTCCATTTTTCTGTTTCCATTACCTTGATTGTAATATCAGGGTACTCCAGATCCTGGGAGCGCCTAATGGTAACGACTCGCATGGAGAATCGGTTGGAGAGTGTGGAACATCGATTGGACCTCCATTCAAGAGGAATTCTGAAGGCAAAAGGATGAGATGTTGACGATGATGACAACGAGGTTTGAGACCGCTCTACTGGTCCTTTGAGTAGAGAGGGGAGGGGATAACCACCATTAAGAAGGAGGCAATGAAGAAGGGAAGAATGAGTATGGCGAGTTGAAGTACCTTATTTCACCAAAGAGGATCCTTATGGGTAGGTGTATCGAGCAGAGAGATACTTTGAGACCGTTCTACAGGTCGTTAGAATAGAGAGGGGAAGGGATAATCACCATCAAGAAGGAGGCAATGGAGAAGGGAAGAATGATTACGGCGAGTTGAAGTACCTTATTTCGCCGGAGAGGATCCTTATGGGTAGGTGTATCGAGCTGAGAGATACTTTGAGATCAACGGCATACCAGAGGAGGAAAAGGTGGACACGGCGGTGGTTTGCTTGGAAGGAAAAGCACTTAACTGGTATCAATGGTGAGAGCCACGGGTCTCAATGTCTACATGGCCCGTTTTCCGACAAGCGTTGTTGGGTGGGTCGGTTCCGATCATTGACATTAGAAAATCCCTATGAAGTGTTGATAGGGCTTAGACAGAGAGGTACTGTGGGTGAGTATAGGGAGCAGTTCGAGCTTTATTCAACTCCACTGCGTTTTGCGTATGAGAAATTCATGATAGGCGCCTTCCTCAACGGTCTTAGGGAGGAGATCAAGGCAGAAGTGAGATTACGAGATTCTGAAGACCTGAGCTCAATCGTGGAATTGGTGCAAGGGGTTGAGGAGAAGAATAAGGTATTGGGCTTCTCGTTTGGGTCAACGGGAAGAGCAGGTGGGTCAACAGAATTAAAAGCAAACTGGGCCTTAAGAGGTGGAGCCCAAGAAACTACTAAGAAGAGTTGAGCTAGAAGAAATGAACCCACTCAAATATCAGGGTTGGGTTCCTCAACCCGACTTCATTTGAACCAGGTCGAGACTTAAGGAAACCGGAATAATTCAAGTGACTCTTTCTCGACAAGTTCTAACTAAAGAGGACTAGGGTTCAGGAGACTTATTGAAGAGGAGGAGAGCGAGAAGAGAAGGAAGGGACTTTGCTTCCGTTGCGACGAGCGATTCTCACCCAGACATATATGCCGCAACAAACAACTCCACATAATCTTGTTAGGAGAAGACGAGGAGGACTAAGGGGAGGCTTCCATGGAGGATGGCGACGAGGAGGAGGTGAACCTCCAATTGAATGCAAGCAGCATCGCAAAAATGACCTCCAAGAACTCCCTAAAGCTATGGGGAACCACTCTGGGTAAGAAGGTCATAGTAATGGTTGATTCTGACGCCTCCCATAATTTCTTGTCCCCGAGACTAGTAGAGGAGTTGAAAATACAAACAGAGGCTACAAGGGAGTATTTTGTTGAGTTAGGAAATGGTCAGAGGTTGGGGAGTCACAGTGTGTGCAGGGGCATCGTACTAGAACTGCCGAACCTTCAAGTAATCCAAGATTTTTTTCTATTTGATTTGGTGGGGGTAGATGTGATTCTAGGGTATGAGTGGCTTAAAAGCCTAGGAAGTTCAGTGCAAACTTGCTGCAGCACTTGATTGAGATGTAGAAGGATGGAAGGATCATTGAGATCAAGGGGGATGTGGGGTTGTTCAAAACCGTGGTCTCACTCAAGGCTATAAGAAAGGAGTTAAGTTCAAAGGCTTATTATGTCGAATTGGGCATGATGATCGTGGACTGCACTGTAATGCCTACTCCATTTCCAGATACCACGCCTGAGGCTTTGAGGGAGGTATTAAGAGAGTTTGGAGAATTATTCAAGGATGGAACTTCCCTCCCACCAGAGAGAGAGTGTGACCATGCCATAGTCTTGAAGGAAGGAGCTATCATCCCTAATATTCGCCCCTATCGACACCAGCATCATCACAAGGAGGAAATTAAAAAATTTGTGAAAGACATACTTGCAACAGCGATAATCAGGCCGAGCACTAGCCCTTACTCTAATCCTCTGATTCTAATGAAAAAGAAAGATGGAAGCTGGTATTTTTTGCATGGACTATCGCGCTCTCAATAGCATCACCATTCCAAATAAATTTTCAATTCCCGTTATTGAGGAGCTTTTGGATGAGCGGGGAGGGGGAACAAATTTTTCCAAGCTCGACTTGAAATCTGGATACCACCAGATACGTATGAGACCAGAAGACATTCCCAAGACTGCATTCCAGACACATGAGGGGCACTACGAGTATGTGGTCATATCCTTCGAACTAACCAATGCTCCTTATACCTTTCAAGCACTAATGAATCAAGTTTTTAAGCCATATTTAAGGAAATTTGTGTTAATATTTTTTTTATGACATTCTAGTGTATAGCGCAGATTATGCATCATACATTAGTCACCTGCGCTTGGTTCTTCAACAACTGAGAAGCCAAGAGTTGTGGGTTAATGGCAAGAAGTGCAATTTTGGAGAATCACAATTAGAATATCTTGGACATCTTATTTCCTCTGCAGGAATCTCTGTTAACCCTGCCAAGGTCTCTGCCATGAGACAATGGCCCGAACTGAAAGACCTCCGAAGTTTGAGGGGTTTTTTGGGCCTTAACAGGATATTACTGCCTGTTCGTATGCAATTATGAAATTATTGCGAGACCCCTAACACAGTTACTTAAGAAAAACAGCTTCAAGTGGTTAGAGGAAGCGCAAGCAGCATTTGAGAAGCTCAAAGGGGAAATGGAGGGGTTGCCTACCTTAGCAATGCCAAATTTTGATTTGCCATTTGTGGTGGAAACAGGCGCCTCATGCCATGGTTTAGGTGCAGTCCTAATGCAACAAGGACTACCCTTAGCCTTAGCCTTTATTAGCCAAGCTCTACTGGCCCGAAACAAAGCGAAATCAGTTTATGAGCAAAAATTAATGGCAATCGTGTTTGTTGTCCAGAAGTGGCGACAATATCTACTAGGCCATCACTTCATTATTCAGACCGGTCAAAAGAGTCTCAAGTTTTTATTGGAGCAACGTGTGTTGGTGGGAGAGCAACTAAAGTGGGTCACCAAATTAATGGGCTTTGACTTCGAAATTCAATACAAACCAGGACAAGAGATCAGGGCAGCTGATGCATTGTCCCGAGTCATGACTTGTAGTGCCATATCAATGGTCACCAAAGCTGATTTAATGGAGTTGGCTGAAGAGGTTTTGGGAGATGAGCAGTTAAGGGAAATCATGCAGCAGGTTGTGACAAATCTTAATTCCCACCCACATTATTCGGTATCCCAAGGGTGTTTATGGTATAAGCAAAGGCTAGTTTTGCCTAAGGACTCTACCTAAATCCCACTGTTATTGAGGGAATTCCATTCGTCACCTTCAGTGGCCATTCTGGAGTGACAAGAACTTACAAGAGGCTGGCCATGATTTTTTATTGGACTGGGATGAAACAAGATGTGGAAAGGATTGTGGCCAAATGTCAAGTGTGCCAACAGAATAAGCATGAGACATTGAAACCAGCAGGGCTTCTTCAACCTTTACCAATTCCGAGGCACGTATGAGAAGACATTTCAATGGATTTCATTAGAGGATTACCTAAGGCCAAGGCAGCAGACAGCATTATACCGGTAGTGGACAGGTTGAGCAAATATGCCCATTTCATTCCTTTGCTTCATCCCTATTCCTCTAAGGATGTAACAGTTGTGTTTGTAAAGGAAGTCGTGCATTTACATGGATTTCCTAATTCCATAGTGTCGAACAAGAACAGAATTTTTATTAGTTCATTCTGGAAGGAGCTCTTTCGTCTTTCGGGTACAAGGCTGAAATTCAGTTCCGCATACCATTCTCAAACGGATGGCTAGACTGAAGTAACTAACTGTACCATTGAAGCATACTTGAGATGCTTTGTTATTGATCACCCTCGTCAATGGGTAAAATGGCTACCGTGGAGGGAGTTTTGGTTTAATTCCTTGTTTAATGCTTCCATCAAAATGACCCCCTTTAAGGCATTTAATGGTCAGGACCCTCCCATGGTTATTCCCTACTGTCGGAACAGCACCATTGTTAATGAAGTAGACCAGCTACTATAGTGTGGCGACAGTATCATAGAGGAGCTTAAACAGCACTTAATTAAGGCACAGCTGAGAATGAAAGAGCAAGCATATAGAGGATGACAAGAAGTGGAATTTCAGATTGGGGATATGGTGTATCTGAAGGCCCGCCCTTACAAATTAAAAACATTGGCCAGAAAGATCAATGAGAAATTGAGCCCAAGGTTCTATAGTCCCTTCCACGTGGAAAACCGAATAGGAGCTGTTGCTTAAATTACTGCTGCCAAAATCATCACGTTTGACCCCATTTTTCATGTGTCACAGCTCAAAAGAGCCCTTCCAACCAGTCAAGTCAGCCAAGCCTTGCCACCATTTCTGACATACAAGCTAGAGTTACACGTAGAGCCAGAGGAGGTGCTGGATGCCCGAAAATTATTGAATGGGCGTTGGGAGGTTTTAATTAAATGGATGAATTTGCCTAAAGAAGATAGCACTTGGGAGGAATTTGACATGCTCTAGGCTGTTTTTCCCCATTTCAACCTTGAGGACAAGGTTCTTCTCAATGGAGAGGGTATTGTTGAGTCTAAGCCAATTGGACTCCCATTAAAGACATATCAAAGAAAGAGGGGTAAAATAGGGAATTGTGATCCAGGAGGCCATTATGCTAGATTCTAATAGACTAACAAATTAGCACACGTGGCGAGGTTGAAGGGGAAAAGATTCAGGGGGGAAAGAGAGGTAATATAGGCAGGAGGAGCAGAGGAAAGAGGTAGGAAGTATATGGTAAGGTCTTTGGAGGGGTAGCCCAGGCTATAGGAGGGTTTCTCACTGGTTATTGGATTGCTACTGTCTGTTTTCCATTTTTCTGTTTCCACTACCTTGATTGTAATACTAGGGGTATTCGCTGTGTTGATTCTGTTTATTTAATAAAAACCTCAGCTCCTATCAATATCCTACCAAAGAGTGAACCTTTGGTTATAGTTCTACATCCATCTAAGTTGAGTTGGGGAGTACCCACTCTAGATGAGTAATCTAAGTTCATTTCAGGGAGTACCCTACCAAAGGAAGTACCTTGGGTTATGGTTCTACATCAACTACATAAAAGACAAAGCTGGTAAAGCAACTTTATAAATTGGGTGAGAGAATTGGACAAGTTGCTTACAAATTATAGTTACCAGAAGTCCAGAACACAATAGAATTCATGCAGTTTTCCCTGTCAGTTTCCTCAAGAAGGCTGTTATAGTAAGTCTCCATCCCCAACCACTTTTGAAGGATTGGGAGTTGCAATGAGTTGTTGAATGTGCGGTATAGTGATACAACATAAATAGACATACTAGTTTAATGGGTGGATCTACCAAATCTTCATCTTGTCCTCAAGGTGAAAAGTTGGAACAGTAGTTTGTAGTGCAGAAACTAGTTTCCATACTAATGGAAATGGTCTATACTAGGCTGATTAGACAAAATGGGCATGATAATAATGGGCCCAAATGATTTAGCCAGAATAAAGGCGGCGTGTAAAATTTATTGGATCATATGCATGGGGAGAGGGAGAGAATGCCTCTCAAATTGCACTTAGGTAGTTGGAGATCATTCTTTTTGTATGCTAGTTCTGCTGGAGGCTTTCTGCACCTACATTGGGTCCAAGGAAAAACTTCAATCTTTCTTGAATTATAATAATAATCTTTTACCTCAATTCTTGGTACTAGGGTATTAGTATTGGCTATAATAGAGAAGCTAGTGCCAAGGTCTGGTACTTATTTTTCTAACATGTATCACATTGTTCAACAAACTACTTGTTAAATACATGTAATTATAGTATTAGTTAAAATTTGTCTTGATAACGCTGCTAATTTGATAATTATATATTCTATAAATACTCCTATATTAATTATTATCAATATAAATAGTCAACTATGAGTATGCCTTTCATTTTTGTGTAATTTTTTTATTTTTTATATTTTGCACATTTATAGTTGTGAAGTATGAATTATTAAACTTGTATCTAGATTTTAGTATATTGGCAATCCTATTATAGCGATTTTGAGGTCGACTGCTCCTTGCCACTATACGGGGACCAATGGATATTATAACAAGTCTATAAGGATATGGATGCTCTAAATTATTTCAAGGTACAATAACAAAACTATGAGATTTTTTTTCTAGATATTCTAACAAGGCCAGAATATCTTTAATTTTGAACAAAAGATACTCCACAGAATACATGAAAGAATCAATAGAAATCCAATCCAATAACCATACCTTTCTCGACATTGCTTACCAATACGTCCAGGTAAATGTTGTGCAATAGAAGACCACTTTTTAGGCCCAAATTTGTTCACCAATTCAATAATAACTTCATCTTCCTGTTTATATTTGGATTATACATATGTTAATAGCAGATATCTAACTAGAAAGTTGATATAATCCAAGGTCTCATCAAAAGTAAATGTTGTGCAATTGAAGATCACTTTTTAGGCCCAAATTTGTTCACCAATTCAATAATCAATTCATCTTCCTGTTTATATTTGGATTATACACATGTTAGTAGTAGATATCTAACTAGAACGTTGATATAATCCAAGGTCACATCAAAAGCATGGAGGCAGCTAGGATTGAAGTCTATATCACAAATTAAATACTAATACAATGTTGGTAAATATCTGTTTAGGGTTATGAACGAAGGAAAGGAGAGAAAGAATAAGTTCAATGTGTAAAAATAAGATTGGCACAAAAAGAAATACAGAAAGTAGAGATTACCTCTTTAGACCATGGACCTTTAACAAGTTCAGGATTTAAAACTTTTTGCCATCTATGTAGGCATTGCACATCAGTTCTATCCTTGAAACACTCCGCTTCAAACACACCGTGGAAATTAGACAAGACAAAACAATCATTACAAACAAAAAAGTTGGATACGCTAGAATAGGCTTACGAGCTTAAGATGGTTACCAAAGCACATCAATGAACCCACATAAGGAACAAGCTACATAAATGAGAGAAAAGACAGATAGTGGAGCTACAACATTGGTATAGGAGTAGGAGAGAGAGACATGAAAAGATGGATTTTATGTTTTTGACATTAGAAACTTACAAAGGAAAAATAACTGAATCTCTCCCCCAATAGTACATAGATCTTGAATGTCTAAATGAAGAAAACTCCTTTTCAGGCATATAAATCAAGAAATGAACACATGCAATGTGACTTATGCGCATATACGATGCTAGTGGCTGTGGGTCATCAATAATTTCATACATTTATAATGAATAACTACAAATTGATATCAATATACTACCTATTTTTTTCCAATTTTTTCCTTTAAACCGCTGAACAGCCTTCCGTAAGATATCATCCTACAGGAAAAAAAAAATGACTTCAATGTGTTTTACAATTTTGCATATAATTATCATTAAAACCTAAAATCTTCAAAAACAAAAGGAAAAATAAAGGAAGAAAAACATACCAAGCAGGGACAAATTTAAGTTACAGATTTTCTAGCACAAGTCAATATCATTTCCAAACTGAAGAAAAATTAATTATATTTAACTATCCCAAAAATTACCTCCTCCGGTGTCCATTGCCCTTTTGTAGAACGCCTTGTCGGACCAGTCGTCCTCCTGTAGATAGATATTGTTGGGTTAGCACAAGCTCACTTAACCTCATCATCATGGTATCAAAGAAACAGATACTATGTAGCATCTAAAGCTCAAAAGAACAAATGCAATGCAATGTAGTGAAAGATTATGAAATGCATAGATACCCATGTAATGCTCTAACTTTCTGAACACCATCAACATGCCCAAGAGATGGAGGAGGGATATTCCGTTCACTGTCCATAGTTAGTTTGCGCACAAGTACAAAAGTCTACCCCAATTCCTACACGTCTGCCCCAAAGCATTATAACCCTTTCCAAAGAGCCACGGGAACAAACTCCTGAACAAAACTAACACAGAAACTAAAAAAGAAAAAAATCAGAAAATTGCCCTCAACAAAATACATTAAACAAAGCCTAATTTCAGAAATTAAAGGTTAATACACAAATAGCTCTAGCTCCATCACGAAGGCAGTAGGTACTGAAATCACACACACTTGTCTTCAAGAAAAGTAAATTAACGAATCCTGTGTTAAAGCCACACATTGAAAACAACAAAACAGAACAAATAAAGAATAAATAACCATATTCAAACTCAAATCGAAATAAACAGAAAAGTTAGAAATGGAATCAATACTCAATATTGGTCATGAATCAACCGAACACTCCAAATGGAAAGATCGAAGTTTGCATATGCAGATGCAGATCCGAGATTTTCGCGAAAAAGGATTTGGAAGTGAACCGTTGCAACGATCAGAAACGACGAAGAAGAAAATTTTGAGTAAGAGAGTGAGAGAGAAAGAGAAATGAACGTTGTCGAGTGTATTCAAACATGAAGAGGCGCTCGCGAATTTTCAAACCCTTTGCAACAAATCATAACACATAATGTTTGGTCGGGTTTTATTAATAATTTTTTAAATGTTAACCATTTCATAAATTATTAAGAAATTAGTAATAATTTTTTATTAAAAAATGCATAAGTAAATTATGATAAAAAAAATTTAATGTTTAACCATTTCACAAGTTATTAAAAAATTAGTAATTTTTTTTATTGAAAAGTACATAAGTAAATTATGATAAAAATTTATTAATAATAATTTTTTACAATTTATTTTATTTTTTTATCTATGTTCTAGGTAAGACTTTGTTGGAACTTTGCAAAAGAGAATGAAAGGAAAGAGTTTGAAAAAGAAAGAAAGGGGAGAAGAAAGAGATAAGAAAATAAGAGATAAATTAATATTATTTTTTTATAATATTTTAAAAATTCTTACTTAAAAAATTAATGTATTTTTTAAAAAAATTATTGTCTTGTTTTTTTTTAATTATCATCGCATTTTTTTAGAAATGAAAGAAAAGATAAATTAATTATTTTAAAATATTATTTAAAAACTTGTAGAATTTAAAAAATTAACATTAAAAAATTTTTAAATTTAAAAAAACTTTTTAAATATTATTTTCATAATTAATTAACTTCTAAATAAGGATTAAACTCATTGACTCTTCTCTTTATTTCCCTTCTCACACGTAAAATTTAAAAACATAACCAAAAGAAATTATTTAAGTTATTGTATCATATAAATTTAACATTTTGTTGTATGAATTTGACTTGTATTTTTTAGTAATGTGATGTCACTAATAAATTTTAAAAAGTCAATGTAGTCATTTATTATATATTTTTTAAAATATTTTTTAATTCTTTATTAAATATATCTCATTCTATATTTTTATTATGTTTTTTATTTTTTATCTTTATCAAAAATATTTGTTAAACTTTATATTTATTTTCTATTTATACCATATTATTATTTAAATTTAATAAAAAAATAAGTTTATAATTAAGAATAATATTAGTATAAAAAATTAATTTATTTAATTTATTTAAAATTATTTATATTTTTTTATTGTGTACATTTCTTAGATAACTGAGATCGCTCACCTTGTTTGATGTATATTTATTTAATTTTAAATTAATTAAATTAAAAATAAAATAAAAGAGGTGCCTACCGTACCATTAAAGAACCAAACACAAAAAGAATAAAGTTTAATTGTTATCTCTTCTATTTTTATGTCATTTCTTCTTATTTTTAAGTTATATAATGTTTCATTCCTTTACTTTTTTATTTTCTTCCTTAAATTTTAAGAGAAAATACACGCTCATTTATTTTTTCCTTCATTTTAATAATATCTATAAAATTATTCTTTGTTTGGTGTTACATTTTGACATTATTTTATAAATTTTTAAGTTTATAATTAGTTTAATATGAGTAAATTTAAAAACAAAAACAACTCTCTGACTTGAAAGTGAAACAAAAAATAATTTATTATTACATATCTTAAGTTTAAAAATTTTGTTTGTGTTGTAATTTTTGGTTGATTGGTTTAATTTTTAAAACTTGGATTTATTGATTTATAATTTAATTAAGATGAATTGCTTATTTTTTTTTTACAAAATGTTATTTACATAATTATTAGGGATATTAATAACTGAGTTTATTTTTCTATTTTTATATGTGATGTAAACTAATCCAACTCGATTTCAAATGGGTTAATTAGAATTGGATGATTGATTCTATATATATAATATTTTTATAGAAAATACAGATTTATATTAAAATAATAAATTTTATCAAAAATTATTTTTAAAAATACACATCAAAATATTAAAATATAAATATCGTAAAATATTTTATTTTATTTTTATATGTAATCTGGGAGCAAGTTAAGTTCATCAAGTAATTAAAAAATAGACTTGATGAGTGACCCTAAAATGTTTGAGTCTATGACTTCAAGATTCAATTATATCTAATCTATTAATTTTAATTTATGTTGGATTAGTTGAATTGAGCGAGTTGAAACTCTACTAAAAATTGTTTATGGTTCCATTATTGGTTGATAATTACAAAAATATTATATCATTCATAGACAAAACTATTATATTATATTTATTTTATTTCTTATTCTTAAATATTTATGCAAAAATAAGAAAAATAATAAATTCATCATTCTTTTATAATTTCTTCGAAACAAAAAACATCACTTTTTAACAATTAAAATATTGTTGAAACCAAATTAGTTTTGTATTTTCTATTCTTAGAACTTATATAAAACATTAAATAAAAATTTCAATTAATAATTATTTACGTATATATTTTATAGTGAATGTTATTAAAAAGATCACATCGCAAAATTGGATAATTCATTTTTATCACACTTTGCGAGGATAAACCTTTAGTTCAATAAAATCATTGTATGCCTTATTTATATCATATAATCGCAGCTTCCGCTATAGACCATTTCATGTTCGTTTATAATATCTTTTTTTATTTTATTACTTTTTTTCGTTAAGAGAAGAGAAAAGTGGAATAGAATAAGTTCAATTTAAATAAGCATATAGATAAAATACTTATAAGAGAAATAAATTATATCAAAGTTAAATAAAACTTGTCACAAATAAAAAATATCTTATATTTCTCAAATTATATGCCGTTGGAAGTACAAAATAAACTAATAAAAATAAAAGAAAATGCAATGTTAAAGATCGTATACCATAAAAAAATACCTAGTTAAATAATCAAAATTCATAACAAAATACCAAAAAAGATTTAAAAAAGGAGAAAGGTATATATTGAGTTATAATACGGCAAAGTGCAGAATAGCGATAATTAAGTGTCACTACATTTAAGCAAGAAACCTAAAAATAGCTGAGAGCAACATCATATTCGTGCTGCACTTCTTGATGCCAGCAATAAAGAGATCAAAAATTGGTAAGCTCGTTCAACAGCTCAAAAACTGTTTTCTATAAGTTAACTGTAATCATATTTCATTAATACTTTCTCACTTTATGTGGGCGACCTCCTGCAGATTCATTCTCTCTAGAGCGGCTATGTCTGCCCCCTCTACCATGCTTTCCTCCCCTGCAAAGAGATGATGTTTTTACTTACATTCTCTATAAATATGTCACTTGTTTTACTGCCGACATTTAACAAAAATGATATGGTTTTAGCCCCCCAACAATAACTAAAGACGCATTTTTTAATTTTAAGACACTAAAAATGAATAAAAGTTTTATTTTGACTAAAATAAGAAAACCATATTTTTTTAACCAAAAGTAGAAGATGAGTAAAAAAAATATTTAGGCCCAATTAGGATAAACTTATCTATAAATATTTATAAGAAAAGAAATGGCGAGATAAAATGAATTAAACCTTTCTCATAAGTTAAAATCACCTTGCAGAGCACAACTCACCATTTTCAGAAGCTCTTGCATTCAATTTTCCGAAAAGCTCAAGTTCACAACTTAATTATTAATTATAACTTTTGAGAGAAGTTTAATTAATTTTACCTCCCTATTTCTTTTCTTACAAACTAGACCTTATTGAAACTTGTCAAATTCAATGCATGGTGCAGCCACTTACCTTCCTCGGTTATTGAAAGATTCTCGGCGCTTTTCTTGATTACCACGAAGCAGGCTCCAGTATTCTCTCTCAGCCTCACCTGGGATAAAAAACACAAACAGCTCAGTGTAACCAATAAAATTTAGATTGTGTCAATAGATACCAATTTAGTGCCGCTCTCCGCAACAATGTTCTCGAAATCATCTACCCTCAGTCCCTATTCTTTTATATCCTTCCCAATACAAATGATAAGAGAAAAAACAATGAAATGAAGAGAAAATAAACAAAATATTGACAAATAAGACTTTTAAGAAATTGTACCAGCTCATGGGATGAGTAAAGGATTGATAACGACAGGAAAAACCAACTTGGTAGAGAGAGTAATTTTGTTGAATAAGACATGAAGTTTGCGCTTTACCATCTAAATATGATAAAGCTTTATACTCATTACTGCAAACATTAAAAGAAACAATATGCTATTGCTAGGACTACACATGAAACCCAAACATCAATAACGAAACCATAGCCCCCTCCCCCCTAAACATGAAAAATTAAAGTAGATGTTAAACAAACCAGTCACGGGATCTAGAGTCGCTATATAATTCTTCACAACTATGCCCCCGTTTTCAGAAAGAACTGCAGCAGCACGAGCTTTCTGGGCAGCTTCAGGTTCTTCAAAGCGAATGTATCCTGACTCATCTCCAATCTTGAAATCAATGAACTGAACAGGCAAACAACATATGAATTATACCAGTCTTAATCAATTCAGAAAGCTAGATGAAAAATTGATAAACAAGTTTTTAGTGGTTTAGAATGAGAGAGCGAGAGTGGTCTAACCCACCATCATGGTATTCAAACAAAACTAAAGGAAAAAGTACCATTTTAAAAGTGCAAAAAATTCCAAAAGACAAAGATGAGTTATAGATTATAATAATAGATAGTTCATGGCTGTAAAAAATTGGACAAATCCAACTAGCTGCAGAAAGGGGGAAAGCCCAGTTACCTTCACATTACCAAACTTCTCAAAGACACCCTTCAAATCCTCACGTAAGACAACATCCTTGTTGTCCTTGTAAGCAGCAGCTGAAATTTTTCCATCAGTTTCTTTACACTTATCTTCCCTTTCAGTCTCCTTTCCTTCACTCACCTCATTGTTTTCTTTATCATTGTCAACATTTTCAGATTCTGATATCTTTTGATCACTTTCCTTGCCAGAAGTTTCAGATTCAGAGGGATTTTGTTGATCTGTTTTGGATACAGCATTATTGTCATTGGTTTGTTGATCAGTGTTATTTTGTTCTGAAGGAACTTTATCTGAAACACCCTTTAGTTTGAAGGCTATGAGTAAGCCTTTAGGGTAGCTGTGATAAGCATGAATGGAGATAATCAGTTAATAAGCTTTTTATTTTGCAAAAGGGATGTGAGGACTAAAAGAACTGTCAGTGTCTTACTTTGATTCTGTATTTGTGTTACATTGGTGATCTGAACCACCTGATAAACGAGATTTTTCATGCTCTTCTAATTCTTTTTCTCTCTCTGCATCAAAGTCCTTCCTAAATTGGATATAAATAAATATAAACAATATTAGACAATATGCATATGTAACTGTCCCATGTCCTAAATTTCTTATATTAGTAACAAAACCCAATATTGCAAGCTAAATGCAGTAAATTGAAAATTTTCAAATATTGATGCAAAGAGCACCACTAGCTCCACAGCAACTACAATCAATTCATAATTTTTTTTTCCTTTTTTCTTATTACAAATATAGATAATAATTATAAATCTTAATGCAATATAATTTTTTTCAGAATTTAACAGAAAATATAGGATTATCCTCCTTCTTTCCCTTACATCAGAATATATTTTAGTATATAGGAAAAAAAAAAAACCCTTTTTTCATTACAATTCATCAATAGCTAGTGACTCAGTATTGAATCACTATGAAGCATTCTTACTTTGGCTTTAATTCCAACTCAGCCCCTGCGTAGACTAGTCTTTGCTTCAAAACTTTTTCCACTTCTTCATCTGTTGCGAACTCAACAAGGGCAGTACCACAAAAGAACCTTTTGTCTCCAACATGGCGAGGCAATCGAACACTGTTAACCTGAAATGAGAAAACAAGAATTTAACAATTATCATTTCTGTTACATAAAATTAACATAAATTATCAAAAGTATTCCCTACCTCCTCGAGGACTATCTTCCAAAATTTTATTATTAAAGCAACATATAATCTGAAACATGTAAAGATTAACCAATGGAATCAAATGCCAGAGTTTATCTTGACATGCTGAAGACAATCTGATGTTGATAAGAAACATAGGAAATTAGGTATTATGCTCCAATTTCAGATCAAGAGACTAATGAACTTTATAATACAGGTAGCGCATACCATGCATCAAAACTCAAAGAACAGGAAGAGGTAACACAATACTCTCTTGCTAAAATGTTATAAATTTCAATGTAAATGATGCCACCATGCTAATATTACCTTGCCATATTGACCAAAAAATGTTTCGACGTCTTCAAGCTTCACACTATATTCAAATGGTGATGCAGCAATTGTTCTGATCTCTACCTGCTCAATCACTTCTTCTGGCTTTGGAAGTTCAGTTGCCCGGCCAACTTTGTTACCTGAAACATATGAATAGAAAATATGCAAGAAATAGGTTATAAGCTATAACAAGCAATAAATACAGTTCAATAAACATAAAATTAGCACCAAAAATTTTAAAATGTTTTCATATGATCAACTACAGACTTAGCAGTAACAAATATGTGGTTAAATAAATATTACTTTCATTCATTTGAAGCCCCACCCCAGGAAACACAAGCTAAAGTAAAAAAATAAACTGAATTTGGGACCGACCATTTGCTTCCTCTGCCTCTCATCTCAATGAAACCTAAAAATTTTTAGAAGTGTTCTTTTAAATAAAACTTAGGTTTAAATATATTACTGTCCCTACAGTTAAGGTTTGGTTTTTGGTCCCTGTAGTCTTGATTTCTTAGTTTTTGGTTCTTGCACCAGCAACATGCCACTACATGTGCCCTTCAAGAGATACCCATCAAAACTAATTTCCAGTTAACTATGGGTACTAAAACCGAAACTAATAAAATTATAACAATCAAAACCTAAACTGAATAAAACTATAGAGAATCTTTAAGCAAGTGAAACTATAGGGAGTAACCTAAAGCCAAACTTCTAAAGTATAGAACAACAACAACAACAACCACCAAGCCTATTCTAAAGTATAGAAACTAGAATAAAAATTTGAGGTAAAAATGATTCATAAGTATAGCGTGAATAGTGCTTCCAGAAGCAATTAGTCAATCGGCACAGCAAAGTCAAACAAGGGGGGAAAAATCACTAGCTCCAACTCTAAACTAGCCAAAAAAAAAAAATTACCACTAAACTCAGACAAAATTGCCATGATATTGATTCCATAATTATGACTAGCACATAAATCCATCAGTGATTGTTGCCTGAGCATTACTGCATTTCTCACATCATTAAACACAACTATGTAACACACACACAAAGCGTAGAAACTGACCATCTTGCGAGATTTTAAGCGAGGCCGAGTTTCTCAAAGCTTGAGCAACAGCTTTAACAGTGTCTTCTGTTACCTCAGCAGGCTTAACATCCCCCAAATTAAGATGCTGTCGCATCCGATTGAAAGAGCAAATCAAAGCCAAACTAACCACTGTTTGGTTGTAATAACAGTTAAGACCAACAACTATGCAAACAAAAACACATAGCTACATGTTTCATGAACTGGGAATACAAGCAAGAATAATTGAATAATCATTGCCCAGTTCGATATTGTAGAATTTACAAAAATAAGTTTTTTGTTTTAAGAGGAATTTGAGGGAAAAAAGGGAGAGGATAAAAAACTTATTATTTTAAAATTAAAAAAAATTATATAATATTTATTCTAACAAAAAATAATTAATCCATTAAGTTTATATTAATATATTCTAAAAAAACAATTTAACTAAAATATATTTATTCATAACAGAATTTTGCCCTCCGAAAATCCCCGTTTTCAAACAACCCTTCTGATGAAACAAAATAGAACGGAAGTTCTTAACTTTTCAACGTAGTTACCATTCCAACAAGCTCAATCCTTTAGTTACTTACTCAAAACGCTATAAATGATACAAATTAAATGAGCTAACAAACAGGGAATAACGATGGAGGATACTGCCATCTTGGCTTTCAGTGACGGTTTTCTTTAAAAAATTGTCTCTGGGAAGGTTGCTATCGCTGAAGTAGAACTCCACCTGTTTGGGGGAGAAAAGGGAAACAAAGAGTTTAATGAACGACGAAGCAAAAGCAAAACGGGTAATGATGAGCGAAACACAAATACGACCGGTACGAACCTGTCGTATGACTTTCTTCGACGTTTCCTCGTCCAGCGAGAGGGTCGCCATCGATCAAGCGGGATTCAAAGAGGCGCGGTGTCAGAGACAGAGAGAGAATGGGAGCGTAGGGTTTTTGAGGGTTTTGTTTCTTTTCGTTTCATATATTCACAATTTCTCATTTCAAATTTTAAGCGCACATCTCCTCGTTAAATTAAAACTTCACTCTTTTTTTTATTATTATTTATTTTTAATAAATAACAATGTATTATATTTTAAGAGTGAAGATAACCACTAAAAATAATAATTTTTTATTAAAAAAAAAGTGTGTATTATTTGACAAATATAATAAATATTTGTTTTTTAATAAAAAAATACTATTGTTAAATGTTTATATCTAATTTTATAATTTAAGATTAATAATTAATTAAAAAATTCTTTTTTTGTCTAGAGTAGTGTATCTTTCATTGGAAGCAATTTCAAAATTGATATCACATATTAAGTTTAATCAATCTTTATTAATTTGCGTGTTTGATAAAAAAAAGCATATTAACTTTAGTTTTAAGGGTTAAAGATAAATAATTAAAAATGATAAACTTTTATTATAAAGCCATTTATTACTTTAAAATATTTTGATAAATTTTTAAAATATAAGGAAGAATATTTAAAATGAAAAATTATAAAATATTAAAGTTAATATTGAATTAAAAAAATTACATATTCAATATACGAAGAATTGCATGTCATAATAAGGACTCACACTTAAGATAGCTTAAATAAAAGGTCTCACATTCTATATACAGTTGTAGGTAAAATATGTTAAGCCAAGTTTTAGAGTTGATGTTATTAAAGATATTTAAAACTTTATTGCTTCTTTTAAAATTAAATTAATAAGTTGTAATTTTTTTATGCATAGTATTAATACACTTTTAAATTCATCTTTATCAACACCAGTCTTTAAAGTTAAGCAAAATTTCTAAAAATAAATAAATAATAGATATTTTATTATTGATAATAAATATTTTATTGAATAAAAATAAAGAGATAAAATAGTTTTAAATTGAAAAATTATAAAAAATATTTATATTAAGATATGTCATCTTTATTAATATTGTACATCTAAACTCGAATTTTAAGAATTACAATCAAACTAAGATGTATAATAATAATATATTTTGCTGCAGATTCTGCTTACTCACTTTGTTATGCTTTGCTTAGTCATTAGGCTATTCTAGCAAAAGCTACTAATGTGTTTTTAACGAAGGATCAATTTGCATATTTTGTTAAATTACGACACTAGCTGGTTGTACAGGTTAACCTTGTTTAATCTGCAAATGTGATTGCATAACTTTTGCAAAATGGTATAATACATATATATCCTGTGGACGAATACATGATTAAGAGCTTTCTATTAATGTAAACTTGCTTATAATCTTTGAAATTGAAACAAAACATATACTCCGGGCATAGTGGAGGCACACCACAATGACAAAAAATGTGCGTAAATAAATAAATAATTGAAAACCTCTATGCACCATTCTTGCAAAAGTCCTCAAATCCCATGTATTCATTCTTTTGAATCTTCAAGATCGTTCGTGATATGCCTACTCCACCTACACAAAGGCATACAAGTGAAAGCTATATAAGCAAGCTGCACATTCACACGTCGCCAGGCACAAAAAGCATAACACTTGGCGAGTAGAAACTTGTCATATATGTAATAGCATAAACACTCACCAAGTGCAACTGCACTAACAAATATTGTGAAGGCCAAGACAAAGACAATCAAAGACGCCCTTCGGAAGATATTAACAAGCTTGTCAATGATTTTCTGTCCTAGGTATGCTGCAATGGCAGCCACAAGAGTAAGATAAAGAGCTGCAAAACATGATGAAACATGCATATAATCAATATAACTCAATCATTTGAAAGGTATTGGCTTTGAAGATCATTCAGAATAAAAGGGCAACATATGAAGTTTAATTTTACCATAAGGAACAGGAAAACGATTCAAGAGGTAATATTGTACAACAGATAAAGATGATGAGTACATCATTCCAAAAGTGGCTGTGGCACTTGCTACCTGAACATGCATAAAAGCAAAGAAGATCACTATATTTGCTTCAATTTATATAATGATAGAATAAGGGTGAAAGTGAAAGTGGTGTTGGAACTCACCTGTGGAGCAATTCCGACTTCCAGAAATAAAGGACCCATGACAAATCCAGAACCTGTTCCAAGTAGTCCACCAACAGTTCCAGCCAGCAGAGAACAAACACTAGCTAGAAATAGATGATGCAATTTCCAATGTATGTGTTGACCTCCTGCAGATCTCCCATGATATAGGCCTATTGCTTGGTACAGATAAAATACTAGAGAAATTGGTATCTACAAAACAGAAAAGTGTTGCCTCCCTGTTAGAGATAATTGCCAACTTGCCAAAGGTTCAATTTCATTATTTGTAGGTCGAACTCCCCTGTGATACAGATTAATTTCTCAATAAATACTTATAAAAAAAATTAATTTTTTTTTTTTGCATAAGATTAAATTAATTTTTTAAATCCATTTTATTTTATTTTTATATTAATTTTCTTCTTCTATAAAGACTTATAAAGACTTACATAGAAGTTTATCTAAATTAAATTATAGAAGAAAATTGAATAAAACATCTTTCAAAAGTTAAATGAGAAAATTTTAAAAAAAGATAAAATATATAAGTTAACTTATCAAAGATGTTTGATTTACTTTATCTCTTTATTTTATTTTTCTTTGGAATAACATATGAATAATTTATGACTCATAAATGGGTTTATTATCTTATCCTGCCCTATACCTTGTAAATGGGTTAAAATGCATAGCGATGATAGACATTTGATGAAAAAAGGAAAAGAGAGACTCAAGTGTAAAATGAGTGTAGGAAAAATGTGAAAAACAATGCATTACTCTTGGCTCAAAGGAAAAGAGAGGATAAAAATAACTTAGTCGTTGGTTTACCTGTAAGGCAATAAGTATCCAGTACATCATTGAACAGGAAGCTGTAAAATTCTGTTAAAAGTAAATACTTTTAAATGGTTAATTCTAAACTTGAAAAACTTATAACAGAAAAAGGACAAATGAAATGCAAGTTGTACTAACTTTACCAGCAGATTAAGAAAATTACCTTGCCAACTTGTAAGGCAACAAATGCAAGCCAGACAGAAAAAGTAAGCACAAACTCCTTCCAATAAATGTTGCCAAGGATGCTCACCTGCATGCACAGTTCCATTCCTTTATGGCATATGAGAACTTATTAGATTATGTGAAGAAAAAGACTACCACTCTATGCTAACCTCAGGATTTCTAGTTTCCATTTCAGACCCTACATCTGGACCACCAGGAAGATACTTGTATTCCACTTCTCCACTGCAAGTTGCTGGAAGAAAAGGCCAATGGCATATATATATATGGTTAATCTACGCATACATGTTGAGCTTGTGTGTTGTGATCATGTTAAATTTTTACATGAGAAAAATCAATATATAAACTCACCAATAGACTTAGAAAGCTTGATAGTCTCCCGAGACTCCTAAGTGTTGGAAAAGACAGGATTAGAATTACAACTGAGCTTGCACATAAGATGTAAGAATGGTTCAGCCCAGACTTTTAAACGAGTCAGGCCTACTTCCCAAACTTAAGGCTATGTCACCTCTTAGTTGGCATTCAGTATTTAAAAATTTTAGAGAATTTAAGATTTTAAGAAATTTAAATAATATAATTTAAATTTTTATTATTTTTATTTAGATAAAATAATTTTTAAATATTTTTATTTGAATTGAATAATTAAATTACTTATATTTAAAAAAATAAAATTATCACTATATTTAATGAATTAAATTAAAATATGAAATTTAAATTATCAAATTAACCCCAACAAAATAAAAATATGAATGGAACACAATAAATGGAAAAAATTTTAAATTATCGCTATTTTATTAGGATTTAAATTCTTTAATTTGAGTTTACTAAAATTTTTAGAATTTTAAATTCTTTAAAATTTAATATCCAATAACAAATTTTAACTTATAAAACTATAATTTTTTTCAAAAAATAAACTACTTATTTAAAATATCTCATTCAAACACACTCTAAAAATTTACCTTGTGATAAGGTCTTTGATAGTTTGTTTGAATGCAGAGTTGAAATAGAAAGAAAAAAAATTAAGAGATGAGAATTAAAGTGAAAATAGAGTAAAATATATTTAATGTTTAGATGAGTTAAAATAAGAAGAGTAAGTAAAAAAGAGTGTGAAAACAAATAATTGAGTTATATTAAAAATTAAAATTAAGTTAAAAATGTTAGATTTTAAATTTATTTTTTTCTTAACAAAAAATCCTTTTTTAATTTTTTTAATAATTTTTGTTATTGTAATATTTAAAAAAATAAAATTAATAAAAACCTTGTCTATTACCCCTCATCCAAATAAGGGGAATTGACATCTTCTGGTCTATGTCTTTTCCTCTTCCTTATTTCTATTGCAACCTAACAAGGCCTAACATGTTTAGTTTCGTGTGAAGATGCTGGTAAATTTATGTTTATTTAAACATTATTAGTTCTATCTTGCATGTTAGATCCATATATATATTCTAACACACAGGTTAACGAGACAAAACTTTAAAAAACACATAAAGATATAATTTTATAACATTAAGTCAACACATTCATAAACGTAGTTAGTAGTAACACGGTACGGAGATGGGTAAGGATAAATGATTCACCACTTTTTACAATGTAATGGCAAGACTTGTTGAAGATAAAGCTGGTATGCATTATGCAAGACTATTGAGTGAAATTGGCAACTATGTTCCTAATTTCACTAAGCATGATTGTGAAGGTCCATGCACCAATTAAATGTAAGGTCACCTAAACACTGAATTTGTACTATTCACCTCATTTATTATTATGGTTTCCTCTTTCCATTTCTTTGTACCCTTGAAGAATGCCCTGATTGATGTCCCTGCAGGGTCCAATATAACAAATCAATCTTGTTACAGAGTGAAAGTTTAAGTGAAGTACAAATCTTCTAACATTACCTAGACAGAGAATAATTAGAAGAACAGTGACCATCCAATCAGCAAATATTACACTTAAAATGACTCCAATGCTAATCCCAAGCATGAGCATGGGTTGGATAAGCAGCATCAAATCATAGTCGATAACTGGTAAATCAAGTTTGGGATGCTTTTGCTTCAAGCAAAAGAACACGGTTGAGATAGCTGCCCCTGTGACCATACCTAAAGTAGACACAAGAATTGGCCAAACCATTTTAGCAATAGACTAGTTTATAAACAAGTAGTTTATCAAAATTAATTCTACCGGACTATAAAGCAAATGGGCAACAGATAAATGCTTACACTTTGAAATAGCAATTGCTGATTTTGGATCAAACCCAATAATGAGGATAAGCATTGGCACAAAGATGCCCCCACCACCAACTCCCCCTACACTTCCAAATGCTGCTCCAAAGATTCCAATCAAGGTGCCAACAACGATTCTCCAGCCAAATTCCATTTCCTATTCATGGTTGAGAAATTGAATATGGTGTCTGTCAATCCCTGAACTCAAAATGAGCAACTGGCAGAGATTTCAAACTAGAGATTTCTATTACCTTACGAAATAGAACCATAGAACATTTACATCATATATCAAGTGCTCCTTATTTTCTATGCTACAAACATTATATTCCAAGAAAATAACTCCCTTGGTAAATCAAAGAGCTTTTCTTGCTAATTAACTGTGCAATTGATCTAAGATGTGAGGGACAATGTAATGGAAAGAAATAAAATGTAATGTGATTGATGGATGCAAGAAACTTACTGGCCACACATTTTGATAACCCAAATGACTCCATATGAATTCCATGGCTTTGATATGATGAGATAAAACTTGTTCTTCATTTGTATTAGTTACTTCACATTTAGTGCTTGTAATAGCATAAATGAACACACAAAGCAGAAAAAAATTGAAGGAAAAAATGACAACACTTCTCATGATAGACCCGCCAATTTGCTCTAGCAACCATGGAAAGAAAGAAAGAAGATTGGGTGAAAAATGTAACAGCCAAGAAATTGAAGATTATAATGTTATTGGTTTGAGCAAATTACAACTTATGGTTTAAACTAAAGAAATAATATTAAAAGCTTCAGGGAATTGGCACATGGCATCAGATTTAAAATGTTTTTATTTAGCCTAGACTCTAAGATAAGGAGAGCAGTTGAACATATGCTTTCAATGTCTCAATTATAAAGTGAAGGAAAGGCCCTTTTTCTTAATAGCCATTTTATGGATGCTGTACCCTACTACTTTAATAACTTCAAATGAAATTTAAATTCTTTCAAATTATCAAGTAGCATGATAGTCGTATTAGAAAAAATATATAATTCTTTAGAGATAAATTTGGTTTTCGAAATTAAAACTTATGTGGAAACCAGTTTCTTCTACCCAAAACACTTAATTTTATTTTTTCTTTACTTAAGATCTTAATAAATTAAACAATTAAGTTATTTTAAAGCTCCTCATAATGCAATGATCCCAACATCACGTTTTGGTCAAAATTTGAAATAAGTTCAAACATTTCCTTCTCCAACCCTGATTTCTATTTTTTTTTTAAAAAACTCTTGCCATGATTTTATTAAATTTTTACTTTTAAACATTTACAAATGTTTTGTAGAATAAGTTTATCATAAATCCCTCAAATATTTGGGTAGAAAATAATAATTTGATGGTTTTAAATATTATAAAATCAATGGAAGGACCAAATTTGGACGTAAGTCAAATTAAAGGAATAAACAATGCAATTAAAATTATTATATATAAAGTAAAATTTTAAGTAGGGATTTATAATTAACATTTTAAAATTGTAGGTTTTTAATTCACATAATAGAATTTGAATTCAAATTTAATTCTAATGCTGTACCCTAATTATTTACCTAATCTAAACGTAGAATTAATTATTTCAAATTAATTCCAATTTTTATTTAAATTAAAAATATAAATTGTAATCCAAAATTCGTTATTCTAACAAATAAATGAAAAGTTGAGAGGCTAATACAGTTGATCACTTTTCCAAAAATATTGAAGGTATTTTTGTTTTACTTATTTTTTACACGATACATTTTATTAAGAAATTATAACTATACCATAAAATTAACGATTTTAAGCTAATTTTAATTTTCATTAAAATTAAAATTAAAAACTATGATTCTAATTTGTTATTCAAAAGAATAACAACAATTTATAAAATGAGTTATTAATTGTCTTAAATTGAATGTCTTGATTTTTTAGTTGTTTTTTAGCTGATGTTTTAAATAATTTTAAAATAAATTTTTGGCTTTATGATAGAAATAATAAACTATTCACAAATAGTGAATTTTTTATATTTAAATAAAACATATAGATGAAAATATGAAACAATGTAGTATGTCCTATCTTCTGAAATTAATCAATTAATTAATTATACTCCTACATAAGCTGCCCAAGGAATAAGTGTTGATTGCTACAATACCCACTATCGACATAACACGAATTCAGACAAGTACAAAATTAATAATTACAAAAATTTTAAAACAAAAGAAGCAATTAAATTCTTTTTTTTTTTCTTTAATGTATTATCTTTTAATTTTTTAATAATTTTTTACTGTTATTTAAAATATATTTTATTTAGATAATCGATATCTAAAATAATATTATTTGAGTGAAATATAATTATTATAAAAGATGAAACTCTCTCGTATATTTGATATAATAATATCTATTAAGATTTAATCTTGTTAGTATAAATTTAGAACAATTTCTGTCAGTTAGATTCAAGAGGTTTAATAATTTTTTTATAAAATATATAAAATAAAAAATATAATAATTATATTTTTAAAATAAGAATTCATTGAACATTTTTTATTTAAAAATGAAAGTAATTTATCAACATAAAAAATAAAAGATTTTATAATTATCAAAAATTATCTTGACTGCAAAAGTCTCTATCATATCGGATAGCATTCAGCAAGACAAGAGAAAGGTTGAGTATTTTATTTATTCATAAAATCTAGAAAACCTACCTCATGTTTCCATGGTTACTAAAAAATTCTCAAATTGCTCCAAATTGAACTTTTCAATAAATTTAAGAATAAAAAACTACACATCAACGATTGCGCGTTTTCTTTTCTTTCTTCTTTATTACTTTAATCCCAATAGGGATGAAGTGTTGATGTGACCAAATGAACCATTACCAAGAGATAGAGTTAATTATCTATCATTAATCTATCTTAATTAGGAGACTTTGACCAAATAAATAAATAAGAAACTACAAAATCAATTATTTCTTCTTTATTTATTATCACGATTTTCTTGCCTCTTGCAACATTTTCATTTCCATAACCGTAACAAAAAATGAAGTGTTAAATATATAATTTTATTTTGTAATTTTTTAAAAATAAACTTAATTGATTTTTAAATGTAAAAATAAAATTCTAAAATAAAGAGATACGCTATTGTTTATATTTCGTGATAAAATTATTATAATATCTATTTATGTATAATAATTTTTAATATTTTAACATGTATCTTATCCACAAGTTAAGAATATGATATATATAAGAATAGAAAGGCACATCAGTGAACAGCATGAGAGCATAAAACAAGAACATAAAGAATAGAGATTTTATCATTCTCAAAGGTCAATAAACAAAACAAAACCAAGTTAGTCATTAATATGAAGTACTGTCAAAAGCATTCTGCAGATATCAGTGCAAAACTTTATGATTCACGTGTACTTAAATCAAACATTTAATTGTATGTGACAATGGACCCTTATGCGGCTTTTCAAGCATTCAAGAGCCATTTTAATTGGAATCTAGCATATTCTAACAGACCCATGAGCAGAATTTTGAATAAATTAAATAATTCTTTTATAAGTTAAAAATAAATTTTTAAAAATTTTAGAAAATTTATATAAAAAACTTATAGAAAATAAAAAATATAAGTTATTTCTATTTTATTAATTTTTTTTTTTAAAGTTTAATCTCTAAAATCAAGCCCCATTAGCAGATAAGGTGATGTGCTATTATTAGAGTCACCTACGACAAGGCCAACTGGGATGGGGTCACAAAAGCCGAAATAAACGAGGTATGATTCTGGCACAATTTTATATTAATTAAATAATTTGTCATCTAAAATAATAATAAACTAACTTATGCTGTAGTTTGAAGTGATGATGATTTATTTACTTTAAGCATAGAACATTTATTTCTCGGTCTCATGAAAAATTCTCTGAAAATATTTACTATAAGGTTTTATTGTAATTTGGGCAAATGTATGTATGTGTATGTTGATGTTATGGTTGGACATTAAAAAGCTAGAACAAAATGAATATTAATAAATATAATTAAATTTCTCAAACTCCAATGGAATCATCACTACATGTTTTAACAATAGTAAAAATATACATCGTACATTTATTTATATCTCGTAACATGAAGAAAGCTTTGGCATAGAGCAAAAGTGAATTAAATGAGCTATGAATCATACTTGCACAGATCGTCAAATCCCATATACTCATGATTTTCAATCTTTCTTACCATTGCTATAATGCCGACTCCACCTAGCAAATGAAAAGAAAAGTTTATTAATTCAAGTGAATATAATATTATAATTGTAATTTTGGTTATAATATTTTAGTTTACGGGTAATTTTGTTTTTTTAACAATATAATAAAGATGTGATATATTCTATTTACTTGTTTATATAAATAAATATGTCACACCTTTAATATACTTTTATTCATTTTTAGATAAAATTTTGAGGTGGGAAACTTAATTAGAATAATTGAGAAATTAAAAAGACTAATACAAGCAATTAAAATTGAAAAAAAAGTGAACATTAAATAATAGAGAATGTACCTAGTGAAACGGCACTAACAAAGATTGTAAAAGCAAGAACAAAGATGATAAGAGATGCTCTCCCGAACAGGATGATTAGCTTTCTCACAACATGTTGTCCTACCAAGGCTGAAATAGCAGCCACTAGAATAAAGTATAAAGCTGTGCAAAAATCCACAAAATGCATAGGTTAGAGCAATTGAAAGTTATCCATTTTATTTGCCAAATTGGTACATAAATGAAAATTCTATTTAGTTTGAAGATTTTGGGCACAGACCATATGGAACTGGAAATCGTTTAAGGAGGTAGTATTCTACAACAGACATTGATGAGGAGAAGACCATGGCAAAGGTGGCTGTGGCACTTGCAACCTGCACATATCCCATCAAAACAATGAATCCAGTTTATTAAAAGTCCCAGTCCTACGACTGCCTTCATACATTAATTTTTTCTTTTCTATCGAAGAAGGAGGCTTTGAATTCTACATTAACACAAGTACAAGATTATTTCCTCAACAAATGTTTTTTTTTTTTTAATTAATTCTGACCATTTAAATAAAAATTTAGTTATCTATATTTATTCTTCTCATTATCATAATACCTAATATTTTTTTTTTCTAAAACACGTATATTTCATTAGAGTTAATTTTGTTTGAATCAGAAATAATTAGTATGAACAATAAAACTTTCCTTCCTGATTTGATACTTTTATGTTATTTACATTTTTTATTTTTATTAATAATTATTAAAAATTAGATATAAATTAAATAAAAAACTTTCAAATCAAGCCAAAGAATTTTTAGACTATACAGAATATTTTCTATATATAATATATATATATATATATATATATATATATATATATATAATATTTTATCAAAGGTGTGTGTTTCAAAACATTCTTAAGACTACAATTTACAACTCACTTGAGGGGGAACTCCAAGCTCCAAAAAGAGTGGTCCCATGACGAATCCTCCACCTATTCCCAACAAGCCACCAACTATTCCGGCAAGTATTCCAAAGGTACAATAGATAATTAACTGTTGAACACTGAAACTTTTTCCTTGATCTCCTACAGAAGAAATTACTCTCCATCCTTTATACAAAGCAATCGCCTCATATGCTGCTACCCCAACTGAAACTGGAATCTGCATAACAACAAAAACATACGCTTTAAGGAGTAAAACTATTTACAATAGCTGCTTTTATATTTAAAATATTAAGGAAACCAAACATATATGTATAAGGGTAATAATGCTTTGAGGCTAGATCACTCTTGACCAGAATTACCTGTAATATATTCAGTACCCAATATGTTGTGGAACATTTGGCTGTTTTGGTCTGTCTCCATTGTCAATAGGAAATGTTTGAGAGTCAGATTAGTAAGATTTCACGGTACAATTGATGATATATTATAGGATATATATAAAATTACAAACCATGACAATCTGTATTATAAGAAATGCAACCCAAACAAAAGCCAAAAGTCCAAACTCCTTCCAGTACACATTTTCAAGAACAGTCACCTGCAATATCTATAATTGATTAGATATGAAAACCACCCAACCCATAAAAACAAACTAGAGTATAGTGACCTCTTCTCTTTTGGTGTCCTTTGCAATGCCATTTTCAGATCCACTAGGAATTGGTTTGTATTCTATTTCAATCCTAGAACCTGTTAATGGGAAAATTGTAAACACTCTGACAACAAAACCAAAATGATCGAGGAGAACTTTATTATGTTTTGGTACATGTAATGAATAGCTTCTTAACTCACCATCATTTGACTCTTGTTGCCTAGCAGCTTCCTATATATAATGAAACAAGAGAGGTTTAGCCAATGAGCAATAAACCTTCACAGTGTTACTAGTTAAACTCCTGTGTAATCTTCAGAACACTTCTCATAATTATTAATCAATGGTAGATATATTAGAAAATCTTCATGAGTTCTTATAGTCACTTGGAGGATACAAATTAAATAACATACATTATTTTCTTGTAAGATACAGTATGTTACTTTAGCTGCATTTGTAATTTCAAAAACAAGTAGTGAAAACTCGTATACGTATAAATCAAATGATACCTCTTTCATTATGGTTTCCTTTTTCCATGTTTCCACACCTTTTAAGAATGCTTTTGTGGACGTTCCTGCAAACCATCAAGATGAGTCAAAGGTATAATAAAAGCAAAAATGACTAAACAAAGTCACAATTAAGCAAATTTGTTACCTAAAAAGAGAACAAGAAGTAAGAGAGTGACCATCCAGTCAGCAACTACAACATTGAAGGCCACTCCAATACTAATGCCAAGCATGAGCATTGGTTGAATGAGCAGTGCCAAATCATAGTCGATGATGGGCATATCCAATGTGGGATGTCTTAGTTTAAGATTATAGTAAACAGTTGACAAAGCTGCACCCATGATCATACCTGACACAAACAAAATACCTGATGAATCATGCCATTCTCAATTGGAAATTTTATGATGAATAAGTTCTTGTGAACTGCATTAGCTAAGTAGTATATAACAGGTTAAAACCAAACATAACTGTGTCCATTATTTAAACTACTGAATGTTTTCATTGTCTGGGTTATCAACTAAAATCAAAAGGCTGGAGAGCAAATTGAAGTGGAAGGGTAAAGAATCTTTCTCTCTCAAAGTAAGGGTGTTTACAATTTGATTTGTATCATATTTTAAATAATAAAAAGTCGTTTAATCTAATCATAAAAATAAACTATAGTTGAGTTTTTCCATGGAAATGTGAAGGAAAAAAGAAAAAAAAAACTACAGACAACTATAGTTCAGTTTGAATGGATTGACATACAATATCAAATTCAGTCCATTCTAGTAGGATTAAAAGTAATTTAAATCGACTTGGATGTTTCAAATTTTATATAACCATTTGAAAATATGAAGCAATATTAAATGAGTCTTAAAGTACATAGTAATCATAATAAAGATTAAATTATTAAATATTCGCAAAACAGATTAAAATTTCTTAAGAAAATACTGAAATAATTAAGCTGTATGATGTAGTTTTTTAAAATACATGTAAGTTCAATTTGAATTGAATTAGATTTAAAAATTAGAACTGAAATCCAGTCTAATTTAAGAAAACAATTAATTTTCAGTTTATTTTATTTTTAGTTTGGACATTTCGCATGAGGGAATGTGAGGCAGCAGGCACCGTTGTAAAAGAAAATTTTGAAAGATATAATAAATTAGTTTTTTTCTAATATATATATATATATATATATATATATATATATATATGTTTAAGTATTAAATCATGTGAAGTCATGTGTCAAAAACAGTACATAATATTAATTTGACGAGTTCTTGCATTCAAAAGTGATAACTAAAACTTATATTTACAAATAAGAGTTAAAATAATTACATGTTTTTTTAGGTAGAATTAGTTAATTAGTCCGCTAAATTATTTGTTTTCAGTTTAGTTCTTTAATTTGTATTTCTTTCATTTTAATCTTCTAAAGTTTTAATGCCTAACAAGTTACTTGTTCTTTCTGTCAGTTTTATTTAACTACATTAATATCTCCATCCAAACAAAGTTTCTTCCATTTTTACTCATTGAAAAATAGTATGGCCTTCTTTACCTCCATAGACTCACCTCCCCTTAATATAGATTTTTATGGAACGCTCGAAACTTTGACCATTATTTTACTTTTTTTCCTCCTTAACATAAGCCCTTACCTTCTTTCTTATGGAAGTGAGGCCATGAAAAACCCCAACCCACATCCACAATTATCACACGATCCCTTGGCCACCAACCAAATCATGCAATCTGAACAACAATAAGACACCAAACAACAACGACTCAAAAACTCTAAATATTTTTACTAAATAGTAAAAAAGAGAGAAATACGCAACTTTACTTATGACTTTCCTACTTTGGTGAGCCCTAAGGAACAAGCCCAACATACTCTAAAGGTGAGACTGCTATGGCGTTGGTGAGTATAAGGTTGAAGGTGACAGAAGGAGTTCCAATAAAAAAAAAATGCTCAAGTCACTACTCGCAGTAATAGAGTAACGGCAACTAATAGAGTTTGTACCTTAGTTAATGATGTAGCTGGTTATATAGGGTTTAAACATGGGTGACACATAAGTAACGTACTAGCAAGTTTAATATAGTTTAATGGTAGAAGGTTTATTTCCCATAGGGTGACGTGCGAGACCTCTTAGGTGTATTCCCCTATATCAAACATGTAGAGTGTTGGCTGCGCTTGTGCAATAGTAGACCCAAAACGAAATATTTGGCTCAATATTGGGCTGCAAGTGGCCTAAGATGCTTGGTTTATGAACCTATGAAAATTTCCTCACTTAATGGCGGCAAGTATTTCATTCTTTTTATAAATAATTTTATAAGGATGAATTAACTTTACTTTCTTTAATAGAAATACAAAGTTTTGTTTTAAGAAGTTTTAAGACCTTTGTTGAACTTAATGTATTTTGCAATGATTTGAGAGAGCACCAACTTATAGTGATTTGTTTACACCTTACCTCCTTCCTCCCATCAACAAAATGGGGTAGTAAAGAGAAAGAATATATCAATTCTTGAAATGTTTAGATGGATGATATTTTTTAGAGAAATTGCCAAAGTCCTTCTAAGTGGAAGTAGTGATTGTAAACTTTCAAAATACCTTTCTACAAGGGTTATATAAGGCACTAGAACTATTGAAGCTTGGGGAGGTATCAGGCCATTTATTAAACACATAAAGGTATTTGGTTCACCTTGCTACAAACGCATATATCAAATGTGAAATGAAATAAACTAAATGAGACGACAGAAGGAGGCATTTGAACAAGCTACATGTCAGAATTTAAAGGTTATAAAAAGTCTATGACATTAGTTCAGTTAGAGTTTTTATTAGTAAAAATGTTAGGATGGACAAAGATGCTTATTAGAATTAAGAAAATCTTAAGTTGAAAGGTAATAGATTTTACCTTTTATTGAAGAGTAGAATTTATTGTATGCGGTGCGAGTTAATAAAATCAAGGAGTGGAATCAAGCAATGAAAGATGAGATAACCATTATTCAAAACATAGTGGTTATGGGATGAAACTAAACTCCAACGAATAAATAAACAAGTAAACTTAAGAATTAACATTTGATTGATAAATGTAAAAGCAAAGATGCCATTCAAATTAAATGGGTCTATACAGAGTGAAACTAAACTCCAACGAATTAACTATTCACAATATTTCACGTGATTCTAAATAGTTAGAAGGCAAAAGGAATTGACTGCTCATAATATTTTTACATTTTTCAATTTATCTTTAAATGATGAATTTAAATCCGATTTCTATCATTCTTCAACCCTTGCTTTCATTTAAACTTCCATGCTATCTGTTCACTTTCTAATCTTCTAATCTTTATTTCATGCTATCTGTTCACTCTTCTAATCAGCAACATAATATAATATGAATTTACTTAACTTTATTCAACTCATTAAAAATTTTGAATGTTTGAAGGAAAAGGTAAAAATACAGAATTTGAAGAAGAAGAAAAAGAAGGAAAAGAAAGACTAAACTTTTTATTTAGATGTTTAATATTGAAAAGAGAGAGTAAAGAGAGTTTACCAATATGAATAATATTATTACTTTTTATATATTTTTTTATTCATATTTTTTATTTTTAAAAATAAAAATAAATATTTTCTCTTTCTAAAAATTAAATAATTTTAAAATTAATATTTTTATTTTTATAATTTTTTTTAAACAAATTCACTTAAAAAATAATATATTTTTCAAAAAATAGAATTATAATCGTAAAATAACAACAAAAAAGTGTGAAAGAGAGAAAAACCATCAGGAGGCTTAAAAAAATCAATATTAAGATGGTCATTGAAAATTTATAAAAATTTCTAATTTTTTTCTCTTAATTAAGTAACTTTTAAATAAGAGTTAAAACTCACTAACTTCTTTCTTCTCTTCTCTTCTCCTCCTCTTCTAAACATGACATTCAAACATAGCATTAATCTTTTGTATTATTGTTGAATTGCATTGTTAGCATATTATTATTTTTTATTCTTTTATTTTATTACGTTACAGTGAGATATATGTACAGATTTGATAAATAAATTTGAAAAATTTATATTTATATTATAGCAAAAAGAATTTATATTTTAATAATAATTTTTGAAACATAAAAACACACATACACATTATTAGAATATTCAAATTAAATAAGATAAAATTGAGAAGAGTATACACTTTTTAAATTTTTTTAAAGTTATTTTTATTAAAATTAATGAATATATACAAGACTAATAGATTAAAGTATTATTTTTATTAATTTTATATCAATTTAATTACTTTTTTATATTCTTCTCAAGATATTAATAATTTATTAATTTTTAAAATAATAAACGTTGCTTTTTTAACTCATAATTAAAAATAAAAACCGCTCATAATTATTAATAACTATTATTTTAACCACTTTAAAGAATAATATTTTTATTAACCTAAGCTTTTATATAATTTTAATGATAAGCTTGTCTATACTAAAGTGCATGTAAACTGGGGGAAGGCATAACCCAATATAGTATTTACAGTACCCTCTTACATTTTGAGACAGCGGTGGACGATTTTTGATCGAAGGCAACGATAAGGCTGAGCATGGGAACAAATATGCCACCGCCGCCAACACCGCCGACACTTCCAAACGCTGCTCCAAAAAATCCAATCATCGTTCCCATAACAATTCTCCACCCAAATTCCATTTCCTGCAACAGTTATATATAAATTAATCAATGAACAATTAATATATCTACAGTGTTTTTACTGCAATCATATATCAAATTTAACTGTTAGAAAAAAAATGAAGGAATAACTCACCGGCCACACGTGTTGATAACTTGATTCCCCAGGTTGCCATAAGAAATTAACAACACTGTTAAGGAAACTCAGTTCATGTGTCTGCGTTTCGTTGAACATTTCTCCTTCTACCTTTGGAATCGTTCTTTCAGCCCACACACTCATGAAAGCCAACGCAAAGTGTAACATCACAACCCACATCGATTTCATCTTTTTTTAAACCAGTTCTATTTTTTAAAATAGTTACTATGTCAGAACCCAAATTTAATTTGCTCCGTTTGGCAAGCTAGAAATCGAGACAATGAATCGAAGAAAAGGGTGGTACATGAATTGCAAGGTAACAATGAAATCGATTTTCAAGGAAGATAGACATAAACAACAATGGAAAATACGAAATTAATGTTTAAAAAGGAAAGTAAAACGACGAAAAACCAAAGGATGGAGAATGTATAACAATGATCACAAAGTAATAGCACTGATTAAAGAAGACCCACGTGCCAGCTGCTCCAGAATCATGGACCCAGACAGGACAGTGACAATAATAATAAGGTAGTGTCCATTTCCAACGTTGGACGAAGATAAGCTATAAGGTAAGGTTAGCATTTTTCTCGCCACTTTTGAGAATTTAAAAAATAATTTATTAAATAATTTTATATCTTTTTACCTTTTTTACATACAAATTATGTTAATTATCAATGAGTAAAATAGTAAACAATTTTTATGTTTTTAAGAGAGAACTTTACTGCTCATGCTCAAATAAGACTAGACGAAAGAAATAATTTTATTTAACATAAAATTAATTTAAAAGCCTAAAAAATTAAAAAAAATTGCATAAATGGAATTTTTTGTGTCACAAGTGCAACTTTCAAACGATGAATAATTCATTATATTATTATCCTTCTGCTTAGAGATAGCAATGGATAAAGTACCTGATGGACACCTGCAAAATTTACCCACAATGAGTAGGGTATTTACCCGTTATACGGGTATGGGTGTGGGTAATACCCACAAATTTTAATGGGTATCTAAGTACCCACCCCACCTCATACTTGCATATATATATATATATGCTTGAACTTTATTCTACAATTATGCATTGAATTTTTGTATTATTATATTACTTATGTGAAATTATATAAGATTAATATAAAAATATATTTAATAATAAAGTAAACCAAAAAATTTATTTTGGTTTATATTTTTAATAGAAAAATTTATTTACTATTTTATATCATTTAATTAGGCTAACACAATTTAATTATTACATAGTTAATATGAGATTGACTTTTTTTAAAATATTATTTATATATGACACACATAAAATATTTTTTACACAAATATTTTTGTTAATAAAATCATATTGATGTTTAAATCATAAAGTGAATGATAAATTATAAATATATTATAAATATTTTATAAATTTTACAATCACCTACTATTACCGTAAACTTATTATTTTTTAATAATATTTAAATTTTATTTTTATATTTTAATTTAAAATAATATTTTTCTATGCAACATATGTATTACAAGTACAACTATAATCTATTGAATCTAAATAATATTATTCTTACTATTTATTCACATTCAAAGAAGTTTTTGAAAAGATATAAATATAAAAAATTATTGTTAATTTTTATTTGTTAATTTTTTTAAGATAAAAAAGTATATTTTTTTTAATATACACGTATATTTCTTTATTATAAAATTTTATTGTAACTATTTATCTTTTATTCAATTTTTTTTTAATTTAAATACATTATAAATATTTAATTCACTAAAATAATTTTTCAAAAATTTATATTTTTGATAAAATACTTTCGTATAGTATATGAGTTAAAAAATACTAGTATTAATATATATATATATATATATATATATATAAATTATATTATATTATTTTAATTAAATCTATTATTTTTCTTATAATTTCAAATTCAAAAGTTAAAAAAAAATATTTTATGTATTAACTTTCTGTTGTTAGTATTGAATTTCTCTACTCTAACTCTATTCTCATTCTCAATATCTGTCTTACTAAAACTTAATAACTATGAAATGTTATTCATTAGAGTTAGTTGTTAATGCCACAAGAGGTTATTAAGTGATCCCACACGAAGGGACAACCTTGTACAGATCTATTTCGTTGTAGCTCTAACATTACCAATCAATCAAATCTCACACAAGATAGGATTATCACTGACAAATAACTTTTGTGTTTAGTTTTGCTTATTGTTTCTAAGAATTTTAGTTTAAAAAATTATTATATTAAGATACATTTAACATTTATGATCTTTGAATATTTGTTTTTTTTATCTATGTTTGTACCTTATTCGGCAACTACATATTGAATTTTTGTATTATTATGCTACTTATGTGAAGTTATATAAACATATTTTTTTTTATAAATATTTTTTTCTCAAATAAGCGCGGGTATGCGGGTACCCAGAGGGTACGGGTACGAGCATTAATGTTCATACCCACGTGAGTATGGGATCAGGTACGAGTATTTTTTTTAAACATGGATATGAGGATGGGTACTGTAGTACTCTACCCATTGCCATCTCTACTTCTTCTTTGTTAATGTGTTTTTATTATATTTGAAAACAGGGAAAACGTTTGGCCATGAGTGAAGGGCTTAACAGACATTACGTCTAAGAAACTAAGAATATCAGAGTCATATAATTTGGATTCCGAACACTTCTTTAGAAATTTATGGCTTATGATTATGTCTCACAACATTATAAGCACCGTAACAGAGCACCCTCGATACGCGTTCCGTTACTCGTTAAATGTAAAACGATTAGTTCTTTAAATTTAAATATTTTTATTTGACATATAGTACTAATTAGTGTTCTTAAAACACTTGTTCATTAAAGAATAAAAGTAATAAAAAAATTATAAAAAATATATAACAAAAATACTTTTTAAATGATCTTTAATATAATTTAATAATTTTTTTTAATAAAATTTATCATCCCTCCCCGTTTCTTTGAAAACCTCCTTACAATTTAAAACAACTCTTAAATAACCTTAGAACGTGCGGTAAAGTTCTATTATCTCTGCCTTAAAAAGAGACACTGTATTATCTTATGAGAAATTATATTGGTCCAAAATTTATATTAAAAATTATATAATAAAAAGATAAAAAGTATTATTATTATGAATTTATTATATGAATAAGTTGTTTTTTTAGTTATTTTATTAAGGATTTGTTAACATCAACTTTTGTCTTAAGACCTGAGTTTAAATATTCACAAATAAAAAAATTATAAAAAAATACATAATTATTATATTAAAATTATAAAAATATAATAAATACTATTCTTTCTAATAAAATTTTAGTATTATTAGCTGAATTTATCTTTAATGTTAAAGGCTGAGATTAACAAAAAAAATTTATTAAATATTAAACTTTACACTGATATTGTATTAAAAAATTATATTAGTTATGTAGCAGTACGAAAAATATCTTAATATAATCAAATCGCCTAAGTTTACAAGTGTAAGATAATTATAAAAACTTATCTAATATTCTTGATAAAGAGAAATTATATGCAACGAGTAACTTATTACAATTTAATATAAATGTCAATATATATTTCACAAAAATAGAAGTGAGCATCAATAAATATTAATAAACTGAAATTATATTTTCATTTTTTATAACTGATTCAATAATTTTTTATATAGTATTAAAATATTTAAGTATTTTTATCATAAATAAATAATTTGTTTCTTTTATTTTAATAGAATGTTACAATTATAGTCTAATATTATATATATATATATATATATATATATTAATAAAAGTAAATAATTGTACTCTATATGTATAAAGCAATTAATTTTATTACAAATCTTACTTAAATTTATGAAATCCTCACCATTCATGACGAGTCAACGTGATGTGGGGTGCCCCAAAATGGGAATTTGGGCAATAAACATCACCAATGAAAGCAGTTGAATCTGAACTGTCAAGAATGGTGTAATGATATACAAATGCATTATTGAAGGGAGAAAATGGCAGTGAAATCAACATTTTCTTCTCGCAGAGTAGATAGGGGAGAATTAAAGACACCTTTTGATCACAGAAATAAACATTACAAGAGTTAAATCTATACATTTTTAAATTATACTTGATAACTTCTAATACTCATTAAATTTATACATTTTTAAAATGCTTTAGTTAGTATTTTTGGTAAAATGGTCCAAATGGTACTTCTGGTTAAAACTCTAATACAATTGATTTTTTTAATTGAAGTACTCTTTAACTAATAGAATTATAACTACTTTAATGAGTTTTTTTTAAAAAAAATTGATAGTTTCTTAGTCAAATTATAAGTCTTTTAACATTACTACATGTCTTTGATACAGTCCAATCATTAAATTAGATTATTTAATTTAATTATTTTTTTATAATAAAATCTATTGTTCTCTTTCTACTTAGGGTTACACATGAAATTATTCTAACGGTTAATTTTATGTTAATAAATAATTTGATTAATAATTTAGTTAAAAAAATATTAATACATTCTAATTCTAATTTTTAAAATATTAGAAGAATTATATCCGTTAATTTAAAAAATTATAAAATATTTTTTCAAATCTATTAATATAACAAGCATTTTATTTTTTAATATATATGTGCACTTAGTCGATGAGACAGTTATTGAATTAACTCACTAACTTAAAATGTTAATGATCAATGTTTAAGTCACTTTTCTAGTTAAACTACTGCCTTAATTAATATTTTAGTGAAATCATTGAACTTTTAACTAGTATGTTAAGTAATGGACACAGCAAATTTTGTGGTTGAATTTTAACTTGAATGAACGTATGGATAGGCGAAGGTGAGATGTACAATAATGACCCACTTGAAGTTGAGATAAAATTAAGGGTGGCATATTTATAAAAGGAACTTTAACATTAAGGTTAGTGTTTATTCTAAGAGAATAATTGTAGAGGAACAGATCATGTACCTCCTATCTCATGACCCATTGCTGGTCTTTAGAGACATCATGTTCATGACAGAGAGAGTTATATATGTCCAAAAACAAAGGGTGGTTGAGTTTACTTGGCTTTGGGGCATGCAACGCTGGCTTTGGGTACCTTCACGTGCTTATTTTTATAAATGTTAATGAAACAAAACTTAAAAGCAGAACAGAAGGTACTTACTTGTTTTTTTCATCAGATGCTTCTTGCTTTGTTGGCTTAGTAAACATTTTGATCTTTTAAAAATTTGTAAAGTTTGATTCTGGTTTCCTATGTCGCCTTGGTCAAAAGATTAGGCATATGATTGTCATTTTCTGCCCTTTTCATTGTGTGGTTTGCATTTGGAGATTAAAAAATTAAGTGTAAACTTGAGTGTGAAGTGTAATTATTGCATTAGGGTTTGGTTATCCTTAACAGTTAATATGCACGGCCACGTATATAGGTCCCCTGTGGTAGACACCATTTCATTCCTCAAAATAATTATTAGTGAGTGCGACAAAGATGCTTCAGTTGTGGTCTTGTGGACCAAACTCGCAACTCTCTTTTCATTTCATTTCAATCACTTCTATAATTCTTTTCTGAAATTTTCATTTTCAGTTGTTCAATATTACTATGCTACATATAAATTCAATATTTTGTAATTTAATTTCCTAATTCTTAAACAGAAAAACCCTTAATCATCACAACTAGAGACAAAACAGATTTTTCAAAAAATCAATCTAAATTTAACTTAAATTTATTTTTTAAAATAAAACTAATTTATCGTAAGCACTGTTGCATTAAATTAGTATATTTTAAGAAGATTTTAATAATATTTATTAACTATATTATATTTTATAAAAATTTATAAAATATTTATTATTATTTTTAATAAATGGAGTTGATAATGAAAATTTAAATTAAAACTTACAAAAATAAAAATTAATAATATAAATAATAATAAAATTATTATGTTATAATATTTTAAAAATTTAAAAATAAACATAAATATAAAAATAATAGTAATAATTAATTTAAAAATATTTTTTATATTTTAATATCTTTAATATAATAATAATTATATTTTAAAATATTATTTAAATATTTAATTTTAATTATAAAATTAAGATTAATAAAAAATATTAATTATAAAATGTAATAAAAATAAAATAATATAGCACAGAGATTTAATAAATAAATATATAAAATAATAATTTTATACATATGAATTTAAACAAAAAAGTAGTTTTAAAAATTAATTTAAAATACTAAATTAATCACATAAATATAATTAATTTAACATAAATTTAAATTTTTAAAATTAATTTAACAGTAATTATGATGTAAATTTATAAAACTAGATTTTTTTTCCAGTCCTAATGGCCAGGTTTCATGAAAACGTCACGCATGTCGGCGGATGAAGTAGACCTGCCGCATGATTGAATGCATTTACAAAATATACTGTTACTGTCATTTCAATTTTTTTTTAAAATTTTTATAATAAACTAATAATATTGAAGCAAAAAAAATATGACATTATTCAAACTATAATATTTTAAATTAGAATAGAAATAAATACTCTGTTAGAGTTATAATAGACACTCAAAAAAAAATTTATAACTGAATTTTATTGAAAGAAGTTCTTGTTGCATGTGTTTGGTTTAAAGTTGACTCAAATAAATTTTAATAAAAATAATTTTACGTTGTTAAATAAAGAAATAATATATAAAAATTAATTTTAAATTAATTTCTGGTTTAAATATGTGATTGTTCCTTTAAATAAATACATTTTGTAATAAATTCTTATAAATTTTTTGTTAGAATTTAATTTGTAGAAATATTTGATAGTTTTTAATGCAAGAATTGTTGCAATTTTCTTAAAATAATATTTTATATTTTTTATATTTATTGTTGTTAAATGTTATATTTTTATAACTTTCCTATAATTAATATAATGATAAATTTTAACTTTAAATAGAAGTAAAATTGATAAAATATAACTAAAATTTTAAAAATTATAAATTTTTATTAGAAATTGCTTAAATGAGTTAAAAATCACTGAAGAAAAAAAATGCATTAATACCTGCCTAAATATTAAAAATAAAAAATGATAAATATAAACATCTTCATATCACAAGTTTAAAAAATAATTATTAAACAAGTAGAAATAACTCAAATTAATCCACACGTTATAGCTGTCGTGAAATGCAAAAAAATCAATCTTTAATAGTTATGTAGTAAATAGTAACCACACAATCAAACTACAAGAAAATAGTTTACAAAATAATGCACCAAACACAATTATTCAAGAAAATAATTCACATATCATTATCAGAAGATAGTGTTCACACACAAAATAAATGACCAATTGTCCCATTCACTCTTGATTCAACGTCCTCATGAACATCTTCATCTACCTGTCAAAAACAAAAAATTTATACAAATGATTGTAATTAAAAATAAGATGATAATTAAATTTAAACTAAAAAATATTACCATTTAAAAAAAAAATGTAATTTCGATACTTGTTTAAAACAAGTAAGCCAATTCTAAACGTAGACTCGGTCAATAGTAGTAATAGGAAAGCTCACAAAAATACAAGCCATTATTGATAACTCTGAAAAACGATTATGAGTATCTCTTCATCACTGTAGCACATCCAATTTTTTATATTAATCAAATTTGAATTTGATTTGTCCAAATGAGCATCAACTTGAGACCTTCCAATTTTAATTGCAAGTCATTGATTGTGAATTTTCAATTTCTAGCATATAATAGAAGGACACAAAAATAAATTGCTAAAAAATAAACAATTTTTGTCAGCTTTTAGTGACTCTAATCTTGCTGATAATTAGGAATTCAGATTCAGTTCAATTTTAACAAGAACACGTCGTTGAGATCCACCATATGCATGCTTGCTCAAGGAGCCAACATAACCCTCTCTTGTGACTCATGAGACCTTGCTAGCTAGAATCATGAGCTATTATGCAGATTCAATATAATTATCACGGCAACTCATTTTCTACGTGTAAAACTTTTTTCATCTTAATATAATCAAAATGTTTTGATTTTCACATTGATAGGATCTATTTTTATAAGTTCTAAGGTTTATATTTCAAAATTAATTTTAAAAAATAGAGGACTAAAATTAAATTTAATCGTATTTATAAGAAATTAAATCACATTTAAGCTTATGTGTTTTTATATACTAAAGATTAATGAAGTGATTAAAATCCAAAACCCAAATATAGCTGTTAATTAATTCAAGAAAATATTTAAAATTATAAAATAATGCATAATTAATTTAAAGGAAACTATGGGAATGAAATCAAGAAAATTATTAATTTCTTATTCCTTAGTCGCTTCTTATGGGAAGACAGTAGTAATCGAGGGATGTAATGAAAGACCTAGAAAATGTATTTAATGAGGCAACTTTTTCACTAATATAAGAAATAATAAAAATAATAATTTAAATTACAGTGTCTGCTTAATCTTTTAAAAAATGGTTTAAAATTGTTAAAAAAAATTGAAGGATTATGAATAATTTTGTGAGATATTTTAAAAGATACGCTTAATATATTTAAAAGTTGTCATACAAACCAAAATAAATCTTACTAAAATCTATTCCATATTCTAAACCCTAAATCTTAAACCTAAAAATTTATCCGTCCAAACCTTTATTTACCCAAAAAAAAAAAAAAAACTACACAGTCTATTATTTTATATAAAAAAATTGCAATGCTATAAATAAATACATGTAAACGAAATTGAGCCTTGATATAACAGTTGAAATTGAATCAAAGACTAGGTCACAAATCCTGGTCATGGATCAACCTTGCAAAAGATAGGTAAGGATGTCTACTTTAGACTCACATTTTTAACCACAAAAAATATATACCAAGCTAACTTGGAGAGCTTCCTTCCCCTTTTGCAGCCTTTTTCACCTTTACGAGTTTTCTTCTTCTTCTGTATGAAGATTTTTCATCTTTGTATGATTTTTTATTCATAATAGGTGGATTTTCCCCTCTTTTGTGAGAGTTTGTTTGATTTTTTTCTACCATTTTATATTTTTCTGAGTCCTTTTTATCTTACAATCATCTTTCTTCTCATCCATCCATCGTGTCCTTCATGTCACTGTCTTTTTTTTACATCACATTCCTTTCTGGCATTCGAATCTGTTGAAGTATTCTATTAGCTAACTTTTTATTGTCGGAACACCGTTGTGCAACATTATTTAAAATTTTTATCATCTCTACTATAAAGGTTCAGTGCTAATCCGAAAGGAGGAAAAAAAACCATTTTGATTTTCTAGGACTCAATAGGGTTTCTTTTTATGAGAAAAGAATGTGATTTTAAGAGCATGTTTGATTTACTTTTTAAAAATAGTTTTGATTTTAAAAATAAATCGTAGAAAATCTTGTGATTTAGCATTTTTACTTTTGGAAGTGTCTTTCGACTTTTGGTCTACGATAATCTCTTCAACAAAAGAAAACAAGAGTGAGACATCCATCACTTACATTGACCGAAAAACAAAAAGACATCCCACATAGAAACTCAATAAACCAGGCTGCCCCTTTTTTGTGAAAAAAATAAAAAGAAGAAAAGAATCTTTGCACACACAAAAAAAAAATACCTCAGTTTATTTGCTTAAAAAAAATTATAATCCAAAGTCACATGATACAAAAAGCAAATATATGTTTCTGTAAAGATGTCACCATTACTCAAGTGAAAGAGTACGTTTTGCAAGGTTTAAATTATAATCCCTGAATAATACATATATTGTCAAAATTAAAACATAAAACCATGGAACATCTTTTTTTTTAAAAAAATAAAAATTTCTAATCTTCGCCATCTATGTGAAATTCAGTGGTTAACATTAGTTTTTTAAAACCAACGGTTATTAAAATCATCAACAATGTTAGACAGGAGTATTCCAGGAGAAGGGATTTAAGAAGCATCACCAGTCATACAAATGAAAAAACAAACAAGCATGCGTTCCTCTCCGCAAACTTGTTTTTTTTTTCACAGCAAAAATAGTTTACCATGAAAACAAACTACAGAAGCGAATGCAAATTCCTACACTGAAAGTAAGACTAATTATTTTTCTCAAACAAAATCTTTACAGAGGTTGCTGCTGAATACTTTAGCATTACAGGTAATGGGGCTCCTAGAAAATCAAGCGCTTCTTCTATGACTCTAAAAGGTATATTGAAAGGGCTTCAACTTATTCAACCTTTTTGTCAGATTTGGGGTCACTCTCCTCTTGAGATGATTTCGCAGTCTTCGACTCATCAAACTCCAGTAACTGAGTTGAAACAACGTAAAAAGTAGTTACACCATAGCTAAGCCACATTTGGAAAGCTCGTAAGGCAGGCATAAATCCTGCCTCAGAGTTCTAGCATGCAAATGACGCAACACAACCACGTCTCCACTAACTAACAAATCATTTAATACTAATTGCTACCTGAGGTAATAGTACTATGGAGTATAAGGCACACCTTTTGGAACTGACTGATCAAAGCAGACAGGTTACATTTAGAAAAAAGCAGTTAACAAAGCCTACTTTCTATATCTATGTATCTTTTATTTCCTGCTGTTCATTCATATTTAAAAAATCTGGAATCCTTCGTAAGCTAATTTTTAAAAAATGGTTGCACAATAATGTAATCGTCTAGAAATTAAACAACAGTCAAACACTTTTTTATTTACATGTAAATTCTAGTAAATATTTTATAAGATATAATTTTGATCAACCATATGATGCCATATGTTTGAAAAACAGCTAGAGCTTTCAGTACATGGACAAAACTTCACCACAATAATGGGGCATTTTCCTGTGTATTGATTATGTTAACAATTTCACAGTGCCACTGGGTCAAATTAAAACTCATACACTCCTTTCAGTTATGTTAAATAGTATTATAAGGATTTAATTTTATTTCACAACCAATGATCCATTTGGTGCATCATGTTTAGAAAATTGTTAAAATATTTTATTGCAAGTGTAAAACCTTAGCTGTTACAATGAAGTGGCGCTTTATTGTTTACAGCTGGAGAAATAAACGGTCGCTCAAATTTAAATTCTTGTAAATTATTCATGGTTACAATCTGAAAATGACATGTTATATTTAAGTAAAAGAAATTGTGTAATCAAATTAGATGAGCAAAGATGGATTAACATTGATACAAAAACATAAAAAATGTAAATTAGGAAGTGAAACAAACCTGTTTGACTTCGGCATTCCATATGCAATGAGCAGCCAAAAACCCAATTACAGCAGGTACAATATATAAAAGAGCTGGCTGAAACAAGGATAGAAAGAAAAGGAAAAAAATACTTAATAGAGAAGACCAATTGCAAAACCTAAACTTTCACATGTCCGACCAGCCATATATTTGTAGTGAATATAACAATACAGTAAAATCCCGTCATAAAATGGAACTACAGATCCAATCACCTGAGCAGCTTGAAACCAGTTCATCACAACTATTGTTAGGGCCAAGCCAACAGTGTATCCTAAAAATGCACTCTTGAAATACAGAGGCTGTTTTCCTCTAGAAACATCAAACCGCAAGGCCAATGCTACAAAGATACCTGAAAGGAAAATGTACATAGAGTAATAAATATAGAATTATCAACTGACAACAATCATATACAATCCCAATTTCTAAAAGAACAAACATCTTTTATAATACATTTTCTGACATATCAAAGAACCCTCCAAAGCAAAGAAGAATTTTTTTCCCTCACTCTAATTTTAAGTTATAGCATAATAATAACTGAAAGAGACTCGGTCCTCAGCAAAACTTAATGTTGCATCTATCTTTGCATGAGAAACCACTTCAAATTATCATTTATGTTTATAGGCATAACAATAAACCAGCTATTCAGCTACAAATATGCACATTGAAGAGAGTAGTTCATAAACACTTTATCTGTAGTTGGCCAAAACATAGTTAAATCTCTGCATGACAAATTCTGCAAATGTGAAGCATATAAGTTGGAAAATATGAAAGAAAAATATTTTGAATAGAAATGAGATAGAAGTGTCAAGATCAAATGGTCTTATAGACAGCAAGTGTCAAGTAGTTCAATAAGTGTGTTAGAAGATAATAAATATTTGGTTGTTAGTCTAATTGTAGACCAATTTGAGCTTGTAATGGAGGTACTAGCACCTAACATAGTTATTAGTATAAATAAAAGTAAATTTAGGGATTGAAGAGAAACGATGAAAAGGAAATAAATTCCTCACCTGGTAAAGATTTTAACAGACCCCATGTAGTGAGACAAAGCTTGGAGTTTAAATGTTTATGGAGGGAAAGGGAATGTGAGAGAAACCATTCCTCATTCCCTCTCAAACTAATTTATGGATCTCCTCAAAATCGATGGATAATGAGGCTAATTGCTTTACCAACATTCTGAAAACTTCTAAACTTTACAGTCATAGCATTTTACATCCCTCTTTCTTGACTCATTATTGGAGGACAGCTTTATCCTCTAAATATTCCTACCATATCCTTGTAGAATCCGACAAAATATTACTAAGTAGTACGTATCAAGACATTAATATTACAACTCACAAAAGGGTGGTCAACATTACAGGAAAATACATCATCATAAAAGATTCAACCTACCAGGGATAACAATGTCACCAAGCCCAAGCATTGAAAATGGCCTTGCAGAATCTGCTGTGGGGAACAAAAGCTGCCAAACAATTGAAATAATTAATATTAGAAGGAAAGGAATAGTGTACTGGATATTATTAAACTTTGTACGAAGATGGGGAAAAAATCATTTCACTAAGTTTAACCTTTATTGGAGCATCAAATGATTTTGCAACACTGACCATCACTGGAGTGAAGAACACCCAGAAAATGTCATAAAAAAAGAGTCCAACCTGCAAAAACACAATAATGGATATTATTCAAACTTCAAAGACCGTATAGACAAAAAAAAAAAAAAAATCAATGAAAAACACAATACAAACATTTACTTAATTATATCACAACAAAGACAAAACTATATCTGCAAGGTGAAACATATATCCTTTCAAATTAGAGCAATATTAACTGAAAGGATATAAACAAATTGGGAACACAAAGGGAGGGAGGGAGGCAAGTCAGCAAAATTAAGGTACTTTTACCCAAAAAAGAAAAATTGTTAAAACCACATTTCTTTAACGCATGAGAGAATATAAAACAGCTTGGTATGTTTAGAGCCAAAGTTTGGTGATCTAGAAAACACTAAGTTGAAAACGTTGTGACTAAAATTAAAGCATAAGGGCTTTAAGCACCATAACCATGATTAAAGAAAGAAACAAAAATACTTACCAAGAGAATAGCACCAGTCTTGAATGACCCAAGAGATAGCATTTCAATTCCCTGTGAATATTAAATATTGAGTCATGGGTCATTTCACTGCTTACTGTTTGACTGAGTACCAAAACATTTATTGACTGATAATGTCAGTTTCTTTTCTCAATTCTATTCTCTTAGGAATGTGCTATGACTATTAATTATTTAGGCCATCTTCTGGTTCAGATTATGCAAGACAATCAAGAGATGGTAATAAAAAAAAACTAACCATAACAGTTCTAAAAAGGCAATCTTTTTAATCAGGAAAGTGAAATTCAGACAAATAGTTGTAGGTAAGAAGTTAAGCAGTAAACCTGTATACAGAAAGCAAGACCCAAAATATTATTTGCTAGCCAATGCTTCTGCAAAGCATACCACACACAAAAAAAGGTTCCAGGGATTGCAGCAATGATCTGTGACTTTGTAAACTCAATCTCCAAAGCTGTGTAAGAAAGGGTGTAATGAAAAATATCATTCTGCATGATAGAAGCAAGTTAATGTCAACTAGATCAAGTGCGAACAGCAAAACAGGTATAACGGAAATGCTTTGGCACAATGGGATAATGATATCATGATTTTAAAAAAAAAAGTTGCTCCTTTGGAAATTAGCAACACAGCTAATCAAGCATCAGATGTTTGGTCAGAAAAGGAAGAAAAACCATGAACACACCTAATAGTCATAATATCACATTAGCTGAGATGCCCAGAATATAGAAGTCAAGCAATACATTGCATCATTGCAGAGTTATCGCTCCCCAATCAGTACACTATGTATTAATAGAATGAAAATTTCATGCAACCCCTACCCTATAGAATTCTACAAGTCCAACAAAATTGAAAACAAAAAAGTTAGTAGCTAGAAGCCAAGAACCAACTAGCCCAATATTATGATGATCAGAAAATGAATCCACAAGGACCACAACAAACTGTCATAACAAGACCACGTGGAATCCATAAGGTTACACATTTAGCATTCTCTAATCTACATAGTCCAATTTCTTATTCCCATTTAGAGGATAGTTAAAATTCAATTATGTACACAAGTAGAATTTCCATAATAATAATTTTAAGCAAGTAGTTAAAAAACTAAAAAAAGAAAAAATTCAATTTCCATGATACAAAGCACATAGGGAAGAGTTGAGTCCAAACTCATAATATGACAAATTGGTAAGAGTACCAGAACATGAAAATGCTACCAATATAAAAGTAAGAACAAAATTACAGTCTATGATGCAAAAATGCATTGTAGAAGATCATAGTATGCTTTGTCTCTTAACAAAGAACAAGAGTGCCAAAAAATATAAATAAAGAGAAACAAAAACAGGAAGGGTGTGCAAACATGAATTTATAATTTCTGTCATCAAATTTAACAGTTAAATACTCTGAAGTTTACAAATTTCCCCTAACATTTAAAGATAGATTAATAAGAAATTTTCTATCCTCAAATTACCCAATTAAGAAAAATCCATATTTAGTAGCTCCTACAGGTCTTTTAGTTGAAAAAAAAATAAAATTCAAGTACATGTGGTTGCCACAAATAAAGTCAGTAACTCAACCAGAAAACAAAAGAGGACATTTGTCAAAATTCTGAGGATACAATCAACTAACAGACTCTCCAGTCAGGTAAGAATATCAATATTTCATAGGTTCGTCGTATAACCAAATTGCAGAAGTTATCAATGCCTAAAAGATGGCAGGAAAGATATAACTTTTGATACCACAGTCAAGAGATAAATTTTACTGTAAGAGTATGGAGAAATAAAGGAGGAATGCACATGACGTACAGCGAAGATATGGAAAATGCCAGACTATGAGTTCTTCTCTCCAGTGCTTTGGCAAAAAACGTTTGATGGATGGTAATAATGTTGCCCTGTACAAAGATGAAGAACAAAGGTGTGAACAGAAAACATGATTATATATATATATATATATATATGGCCCAACGAAAAGAACATACGACAGAGCAACAATCCCAAGTAAAAAGAAGTAGCCTGTGAGCACAGCATTGACCAAGTCCTTAGATAGAAACTTGAAGAGCAAGAAAAGTGATAACAACATTGCACTCCCAACAATGGGAAAACGCATGGCATGTTCATTGGACATCGTCTCCTGCATCATTATATGCAACATGATTCAGAGAAGTCAAAACTTGACCCTTGAGACTTGGAAAGAGCAACACAAAATAGAATGAGCATAAAAGCTATTACTTACAGAAGGCGGAGTTGGTTTGACAGAACGATAGCATCCCACATATACAGTGAGGCAAGCAGTCAAGATAACATTTACATTTGAATCTACTTTCACAACAAGAGGTGCTAAGGTTAAACCTGCCACAAGAGATAACAAAATGGTGGTTATCAACAAAAGAATTCAGGAACAAAAAACGGATCCCACTTTCCCACTATCTGACACATTAAACTTAAGACACCAAAGAACTCAAAAGGTATAATACAAACATTACTTGCTTTTAACTTTACTCATGGAAAATACGAACGCACAACAGCACAACCATCTAATCTGCATACTCTCTTAAATCCAGCAGTACGACAATCACTTTTCCACTCACTCAAGCTCACAGCTGATCACATTAACGTTCAAAGCCCTTTATTTTAAACCGTAACATAAGAGAATATAGCAATCACGTTGCACTAAAATACCCAAGTGTAATTTCAGCCACCTTGCACATTACAAATGAATTCCACATTAAGCATATATTACTCGCCAAATTAATATCCACCTAAGTTTTCTTTTAATTAATTAAATAAATAAATAAATAAATAACAGAAGAAGGAGAACAAAAAATCTATTACTGAAGCAGGAAAGCAAGAGAAAATTAACCAACAAGAACCAAACAATAGAAACAAACCCGCTAAAGCCAAATTGGCAATTCTCTCCGTGCTTTTCATCTTTCTAACAAAAAACCTTACAAAATATAGCCTCCCCCTGCGATCAGAAACAACGCCAATTGCATAAATCAAAAACCCATCGTTGATAAACTAGAAATGAATTTCACAAAAGAAAGAAAAAAAAAATTTAAAAATTAATTAATTTATCCATTCTATTTTTCTAGGCACTGAAAGAAACCTCCTCTTTAGAAAAGCAAAATGCAGGAACAACACAAGTACTCCCTAAAAAGATCCCCGCTCGTTGCAGATCGGAGAGATCAATAAAGAAAGAAATGGATTGTGAAATTTGACGACTATTTTGGATTAGGGTTTTATGTTTTCTATCATATCCAGATTCTTTTTCCTTTATTTATTTATTATTTATTATTATTATTATTATTATTTGTAGTTGTAAAAGCAGAGCAAATGTGCAGGTAGATTTAACAGGCCCCACGTAGGTGGAGGCATTCGGACGAATCACAAACTCGTAATTTGCCACGTCAGCTTACGGAAATTTTCCCTACCAAACTGCTCCTCACACTCCACTCACACACACACTCACTCACACTCGCACCCTTTCTTCTCACTACTAAATAATATAAAAACTCTCTCACATTGACACACCCACCCTTTCACCCTTTCTTCTGTTCCAAGTTATGTTTGGGAGAGTGAGTGATTCTGAAAACAAAAAGGAAGGCTTATTTTTATACTTTAAATAAGCCGCCAGAACCACAGATCACACTATTAAATAATTATAATATAAAAAGCTGAAAATATAAACATAAGGAGACAGAGTCACCCAGAGACACACACACTTACGTACTTACCATGCAACCACCAACAAATTAGGCACTTCCTCCACCTTTCCTCCACCCTCTTTCATTCTATAAAACGCGCTCCGTTTACGTTGTTTTGGCCAACCTCGGCATTTTCTAAACACCTTCTCATTCATCTCTCATGTCGTTTAAGAACCTTTTGGTTATAGATATTATGTCGCAGCTAGAACTCGGGAAACCCGAACACCAAATGGGGAAACCCGAGAAACGAGTCAACGGCATATTCTGGCTCATTCTCCTCAACATTGCCATATTCGTCGCTCACCATTTTTTTCAGGTAATTTTGTTATTCTTCTTCTCTATTTACCAATGTGAAACCTGAGAACCTGTTTTTACTGTTTTGTCCCCATTTCAGCATGAAAATGTTCGATTCTTCATTTCACGTTACCCCTTTTTTTTACTACCGTTGAAAAAAATGTTATAAACGATGATGTACCAAGAATACCGTATAGAATATGAAAATTTTAAAGAATTCAAAGTATTAGATGGCTAACATTATTTTTAGTCATGTTAATGAATAATGTAAAATATTAATATATTTTACATGGAAAATGAGTTTGATTAAACAGAGAAATAAACATAGGGAAATTGAGAGAAATGTGAAAAAAAAAAAAAAAAACTCTCAATTTACCTAAAAGTTTGTTTTTTTCCTTAGGGAAAAATGATCTAACTAATATCTATGGCATCTTGCTATACTCCAAGGAACACTTACTTTTATTAAAACCGTCCTCAAATCATATATATATCTTTAAAATAATTTTGATAATTACTTAAGGGTACTTAATGTATACCAATACTTGGTACATACTAAATACTGAGTATAGGTTTGTCTGTTAAAATGAAGTACCCATATCTCAAAAGTGATAAATTAATGAGTGATGAGAAAGAAAGGATGAAAGAGGTAAAAAAATAAAAAGAAGTAGAAGAGGAGCTCTTGTTCATGGGGTGTAAAAGAAAAGTGACATGACATAATCAGGGTTGTTTCAGATTCAGATTTCCTTGCATGATGCATCCTTTTATATTTTGCAAGGTTAACAGCATCAAGGCTTTGTACTTGTACCACAATTGGCCCGCTTGGTACCAGTTTGTCACAGCAACATTTTGTCACGCTAATTGGTGAGTGTCCTCCTCCCTCGTTTCTATTTTGCACAGTTGTTATTGTTATGAAGAAAAGTGGAGTTAATTGTGACAGTTGAGAAATTAGTTAACTCTGCTAGCAACAACATTTTGCTATAACATTGGTTAGAATAGAATCAATTTGAGCCACATATATAAGAGCGATACAATTGTACATGTGATCATTGAGAAATGACATAATTTTGGAGTCAAAATCTTCTCTCTCTCTCTCTTCTTCTTCTTCTTCTTCTTCTAGCATGAACTGCATTTGAATATGCTTTACTCCTAGTCCGGTACCACACATTACAGTTGTGTTATTTTCTTTCTAAGATTTACATTGTATATGAACAAGAAAAGTATGGACAGTACAAACTAATGTTTTAGTCATGTTTTACATTACTCTTAGCTGCATTTCATGTATTTTCTTTTTTAACCTTTTATGCCAATACAAATGAGAATACCACAATAATTAGATAAATTGAAGCATTTTACTATTTCTGCAATAATCACTTTAAAACATCAATTATCTTGTTTGATTTATGATTTTGTGTTTTATGTTAGTTTTATATATTTTATTAAATATAGCTTTGTTATATCCTATGATTTTTAAAATATGTATTCCTATATCCGTGTTGTATTGTATATGTGTTCTGTGTCACATATGTGCTTCCTAGCACAGAATCCTTGATGTGGAAGACTGGAAGCTCTTTTTATCTATTTATTTTGTGAACTTATTTATTATTATCATCTCATTTTACAATCTGACTATTCTTCAACTTGTTCAGGAAGCATCTTTCTAGCAACCTATTCTTCTTGTACATTTTTGGTAAGGCTGTGATGTGACTGCTCTTCTTTCTGGTAGGTGAGTTATGGGATTGATGCTTGAGATGTTGTTATTTTGTTGTTTTCACAAGAGGAAAGCTTGTTGAAGAAGAGGAAGGGAACTCTGCTTTGTGGCTTTCTTACATTCTTACAGGTGTTGGAGCAAACCTTGTTTCATGGTTGGTTTTACCAAGAAATGCAGTTTCTGTTGGAGCTTCCGGTGCTGTTTTTGGGTTGTTTACTATCAGTGTTTTTGTAAAGGTACCTGGAATTGTATTCTAAAGTTCTTCTGTTTGCAGTTGTTCTACCAAGTTCTTGCAGTTTTACTTTAACTTGATACAGATGTCCTGGGATTGGAGGAAGATTCTTGAAGTGCTTATATTGGGTCAGTTTGTCATAGAGAAGGTGAGCATGAGTAACAAATGAGTATAGAACTTATTTTCCAAAACTTGCTACTTGCTACAATGAAAACAGAAAGACCTTTTACAGAGATACTGGCAACTAACATCATATTGTTACGTTTGCTTTGTCCGTCCAGTATCATAATATGTTAACGTAAATGATTTCCTATGTGATTTGATGTCTTCATGTTGTTATCAATCGTTGATATATTTTGTTTCAAAAGCTATAAGCGCTCATCTTTTGGATGTATTGTTATTTGGGTTATGCTCAACAAGTAGTTTTAGTGCCCTCCGTTATTGATCTGTTCACAGGTCATGGAAGCAGCCCAAGCTTCAACATCATTATCAAGAACCTTTCGTGGAGGCTACCCATTGCGAAGTGTCAATCATATTGCACATCTATCTGGTGCTCTTGTTGTTGTGCTTTTGGTTTGGCTCCTTAGCAATTAGCAAAGTTCCTCCTGATCCTTCAGTTTGATAATTCACTTCTAGTTCGAGAAAACAGGCCAAACTACAGATGTATATGTACCTTTGCTCAACCAATATTTCAAATCAGCGTCTAAATAAAAAGAATATATCAATTGTAAGGGAATTGTCAAGAACGCTTACTGCAGTCTTTAATTGACAAAGGTTCTGTTTAAGTTTATTTAATGTCTATAGAATTACATATAGTGAAGAGTAGTGTTGCATAAATTTTATACTCAGACATGCTATTGCAACAACAATCAAGCTTTTATTCTACCAGGAAAGGTGGATTACATGGATTATACACTACAATTGAGTTTGATATAAAATCGCAAACCAAACATGCTGTTGCATATTTTAAAAAATAAATGTACTCAATTAAAGATCACTTGAGCAATTGCATATAGTTGTAGATGTAATGTGCAAATAGGCATGGTACCGGCTTGAAACTAATGCCGTGTATAACTCTTGTTCTTCCATATGTAATAAGGCTCATCCACCACCTTAAAAATTGAACCATACATCAGAAGTTAAGAACTAAGACTACCCCACTTGTCTTCTGCGACACGTCTTCAGTTAACGGAAAAAGTACTCTACATTTTTTAATACCCAACAAATTTAACAGTTAAATACTCTGAAGTTTAGAAATTTCCCCTAACATTTAAAGATAGACTGACAAGAAATTTTTTATCCTCAAATTACCCAATTAAGAAAAATCTATATCTAGTAGTTCCTACAGGTCTTTTAATTGAAAAAAAAAAGTACATGTAGTTGCCACAAATAAAGTCAGTAAACAAAAGAGGACATTTGTCAAAATTCTGAGGATGCAATCAACTAATAGACTCTCTCCAGTCAGGTAAGAATATCAATATTTCATAGGTTCGTCATATAACCAAATTGCAGGAAGTAATCAATGCCTAAAAGATGGCAGGAAAGATATAACTTTTGATACCACAGTCAAGAGATAGATTTCACTGTAAGAGTATGGGGAAATAAAGGATGAATGCACATGACATACAACAAATATATGGAAAATGCCAGATTATAAGTTCTTCACTCCAGTGCTTTGGCAAAAAATGTTTGATGGATGGTAATAATGTTGTCCTGTACAAAGATGAAGAACAAAGGTGTGAATATATATATATAGCCCAATAAAGCAAAATGCAGGAGCGATTAGGAACAACAACACAAGTATTCCCTGAAAATATTCTTGCTCGTTGCATATCAGAGAGGTCAATAAAGAAAGAAATGGATTGTGAGATTTGATGACTATTTTGGATTAGGGTTTTATTTTTTCTACCATATCTAGATTTTTTATTATTATTATTTGTAGTTGTAGAAGCAGAGCAAATATGCAGGTAGATTTAACAAGACTCACCTAGGTGGAGGCATTCGGACGAATCACAAACTCGTAATCTGACACGTCAACTGACTGAAATTTTTGCTACCAAACTGCTCCTCATACATTTCTAGGATCAAGATTTTGCCAATTTTTTTAAAAATATATTAAAAAAATAAAGAAATAAACAAATAGATCTAACAATGAAATATTTACCAAAATGAATCTGATTATTGTAGCAAAATTGTCTAGCTGGAATTCGATTTCCAGGAAACTGAATTTCGGATTGGGTTTTTTTTTTTTCTTCAAATTTTATTTTATATTTTTATATAATAAAATAAATATTATTATTTAAATTATATTTATATATTTATATTTTGTTAAAATGAATATTTATAATATGTTATTCTAATAAATATTTATAAATATTTTGTTAATTATATATAATAAAATAAGTTTTACTATTTGAATTATGTTTATATTTTTATATTATGTGAAAATGAAAATAAATATTAATAATATTTATTTTATATGTTTATTAATTTTTTTTACATATTTAATATAATAAATAATATTTTTGTTTTTCTTATTATATTATTTAATATAATTTTGATTTTTTTAAATCATATGAATATTATATTTTTGATTATTTAATATTATATTTTTGAAAAAAATAAAATTACAATAATAATTTATTTAATTTTAAATTTTTATAAAATAAAAAATACAATAATAATTTATTTAATTTATATTTTTATAAAATAAATAAAAGTATTAAATAATAATAAGTTTTTTATTTATTTATTTTGAGATATTAATCTTTATTAAAATTTATATATAATTATTTATTTAAAAAATATATTATTAATATTAATAAACATTATTAAATTATATATAATTATATATTTAATATAAATTACAAATACTAAAAATTTATAAGTTGCAATGACATTCATAAAATTAAAAATAACATTAAGTAAATTTTAAAGTAATAATAACAACATAAATCAATGGCAGAAACTAGAAGCTTGAGCGATATTTAGACATGTCTTCTTGTGTGACTAAGGGTGTGACAATAAGAACAATTTTTTGCACGACTTTGTTGTTCTTTAATGTCCATTTCTGTTCTTATTCTATTGAACTTGGGTCGACCTTTTAAAGTTCTTTTCAGTTCTGAATTTGAACACAAAGTTAGGTCTGTGTAAGTTAGTCAATAGTTTTCGTATCTAAGTTCTCCAAACTGACCTTCGTATACTTTAAAAACTTGTTGTAAAGTATACACGGGAGATATATAGATGTCAAAATTGTGAGGTGTGTGCGTAAGCATGAAGCAAGTATATGCGAGCATGAGATGTAAACTTTTTGGAACTTGCCACAATCACACCATATTTCATCTAACCGTACTGTAAATCTTCCTACGGGTCAAATTTCTGTCGGATGTTGCGTTTCTTTGACTAAAAATCTAGTGCTTATTCTGTCAAAAGTGATGACTCTATGAGTGTTCACCTTTAACTGTGCATCCTGAATTGCTTTAGTTGCAACGTCCAAGTACATATGTCGAGCATTAATCATTGCATCTACTTTCCTGCCTTTCTAAATGAAAAACTTATTGCAACGGGTGTATGTTGCCATAACCATGGAGTAAATTGACAGGTTTCTAGTTTTCTTCAAGATCGAATTGATTGACTCCGCTAGGTTTGTTGTCATGTGTCCCTAGGGTCGTCCGTTGTCCCATGCCAGTATCCATTTTTTCCTTGGGATGTTGTCCAACCATTGTGCAACTTTAAGATTATTATCTTTTACTATGTTGCAATAGTAAAAGAATCTCGGTTTAGTCATCCTATATGCTGAAAAAAATATTACAAATTAAATTAATATAACTAATTAAGCAATTGTATAAAATATTAATAATAATATAGAGTACGTAAAAAATTAAAATTACCCATATTGATGATATCTTTCTTCAGTGCAACATTTTTGAATTGTCGCATGAAGTTTTGTATAATGTGTCTAATGCAATAGACATGGATATAATTGTTTTCCATTTAACCACTTCCATTTCTGGAGTATGCACTTCTTATGACCTCGTGATAATCCGAAATGAGGCACAACCCCTCTTGCAGGGTTACGTACCTCCTGAAGTTTTTCAAAAAAAGAACCATGCATCACTAGTTTTACCTTTAACCACAACAAAGGCAATGAAAATTATGTTGTTGCGGCCGTCTTGCGTAACTGCCACTAATAAAGTTCCTTTGTATTTGCCATACAAAAATGTTCTATTCACTTGAACAATTGGTTTGCAGAAGGCAAAACCATCAATGCATGACTTGAAAGTCCAATACAATCTTTTGAAGAACACATTCCCCTTGTCGAACAAGTTACCCTTGTATGCTTGTTGTGTACTCAATTTTCAGATGAAGCCTAGAATATACATTTGCATTGCAAACAACTATCTAGGTAACTTATGGTATGACTCCTCCCAATTTTTGAAGATATTTTCAATGGCATGTTGTTTCCCCAACCATCCCTTTCTATAGCTGATTGTGTAACCTATTGTGGACTTTATGTAGGCTAAGATGGTTGCGATGGGTGTGGATGGATCAGTCTCAATAATTTAACGAATGGTTTAATAAATCATCCGTGATCCCAACTTGTTCTGATCCTATGAAATGAGTAGGGAAACACATATGGGGCACCGTTCAAGCTTCATTATTCCCAGTGTTTCTCTTTGGTGCACAATATAGCGCGACATCTCCAGGCACACTTGTTGTGGACGCATTCCATGACAAGCCTAGTTGTATTTGACATCTTTACCTTGTAAGTGCAATGATTGATAATGTGAACTTTATTTATAATGTCTTGCACTTGTTCTTTTGTTAGGAAGCGCTGGCCAACAAATAGTATTCCTGACGGATACACTACCATTTCATGATCAAGGACATGGCCAAACTCAGAGTCATGTTCTTATATTTGATTGGAAAAATATAGAAAATGTAGAGGTGGGTTGTATAATGGTAATGGTTGTGATGGTAGAATATTTGGAAGTGGGAAGGAGTCTTCTTCATCATCCTTCTGTTGAGATAGGATTTCATCTTCGTCCTCGCTAAAAGAATCAAAGACTTCGATTGGGAAACCTACAACAACGTGTTCTTCAATGATAGTTTCTTTAAGAGGCTGAGAGAGTAGGGTTTGCTCAAATGTTTGGGAGAGTATTTCATTGAGGTCCATGAATGGACTAGTTAAAAGTTATGTGTAGGACTGAAGGTCAGAATTCTTATCATATGTTAGAAAAGATGGATTTATGGTTTCGTATGTTTGGTAAGGTGAATGTGAAGGTGAAAGTTGTAGTGTCTGGGTTACGTTTGTAGCAAATGTAACACATAATTCTATATCTAATTGAAGTTGATTTGAATCGTGGATGTTGAAGAGTGCATCGATGTCTTCATCATCATTCAACTTAACACATGTGTAGTTGCTAACTCTCAGGTCAAGTCTAATTAGGTAGCGAAAATGTATGGTTGTCACCCTTTCATTTTCGTCTCGGTTGAGTTTTGTGTGGATGACTTTCTTGAGCCTTTGTAGAGTTACTTCTCTCTTTAGATATACCAATTTGGCTGATGTTGAAGTGAACGTGATTCCTTCATTAGGACATTAGTTAATGGCATCATCAAAGTAAACAATGACATAAATTGAAGACATTTTTAAATTAAAGAAAGTGAATGATGAATAAGTTTAGAAGGAGAAGGTTCACAAGAATAAGGAACAAGCTTAGAAGGTTGAATGAAGAAAATGAACACGAATATGACTATTTATAATGGTAACATTGGATTCTCAGTTAGTTAATGCTTCACCACTTTTTACGAGTGATGATGACCTCTCCATGACACTATTAAATATTTTACAATAAAGATGCCTTTTGACATTCACGTAAACCAAGAGATAGTGACTTCTTAGTCATGCCCAGGGTTGGATTCTCTTCTCATTCAAGCAATCCCATATACTTTCAAACAAGCTTTATCTCCTCCCAAACAAAGATGCCTTCTGACATTCACGTAGACCAAGAGATAGTGACTTCTCAGTCACGCCCAGTATTAGATTCTCTTCTCATTCAAGTCATCCCATATACTTCTAAACAAGCTTTATCTCCTCCCAAACAAAGATGCCTTCTAACATTCACGTAGACCAAGAGATACAAAAATGTCTTCTGACATTTACGTAGACTGAGAGATAGTCACTTTTGAAGAATCCAATGCTACCCTCTCATACCAAAGTTTATCTATAAATATGTTCATCTGAAGCCACATGTTTTCATTCAAACTTGCATTCATCTTTGTTCTTCATTTCTCTCTGTCTTTACTCCCGTTACTAAAAATGTTGTTGTAGAAGCAAAACAATTATAGGTTCACCTTTATTGGAAGAACGGTAAGTTTTACACATTACTATTATTTACTGAATATGTAAATCAATATTTACATATAATGTTACTAATTTGTTAATAATTGCAGAAAACTGAAAACATAATTTTATCTTTCTGTCATTCAATGTCAGAACCCAGTCCTCTAATTGTTCCTATACTTGAACAACATAGTTTTGTTGGGGTAGCTAAGTTAAGGCATCTTAAGGTGGATCACGCATTGATAACAACTTTGGTCGAGATGTGGAGACTTGAAACTCATACATTACATTTTCTAACAGGGGAGTGCACCATAACCTGGAGGATGTTGCAATTCAACTCGGGCTAAGAGTTGATGGATTACTAGTCATTGCTCCAACAATGTTTGACTAGAAGAAAATGTGTGACACATATCTCGGTATCGTGCCAGTCAAAGGAGAGTCACTTATTGGCTTTATGCTAAATTTGAAGTGGCTAAGAGACAACATATTGCCATTACTAGAAGAACCATCTGAATAAGAAGTTCATGTCCATTATTGGGCTTATATACTAGGTTTAATTGGAGGTATTTTGATGTCTGACAAAACAGGCAACAAAGTACATCTTATATATTTAGCTTTATTAATTAATTTTAGAAGAATAAGATGATATTGTTGGGGTTCTGCTTGTTTAGCTATGTTGTACAGAAAAATGTGCAGAGCCACGGAAGTTGGTAGCAAAACAATGAGTGATTGCTCATCACTGTTAATGTTCTCGGCATGGTATCGCATGTCAGAAGGCATCTTTATTGCACCAATTTCTAATAATCCACCAACATACCCTCTCATGTGCAGATGGAGCGGGGATAGAGTACTAAACTTTCGAAATAAACCTTACAATGATGTTGTGGGGTACATATCAATGTTTAATCATATTCAAGCTAATTAGGTAACTCTTCATAACAAAAATTTGAATTCATATTTATTCTCTTATCTTTTACACATCATCTTAAGTAACAAAGTTAAATTTATTTGTAGTTTTTATAGGCGCTATATCAAGACTTGCAAACATCAATACCCATGGAAGCATATAGAGATGTCTAACTGTGGACTTCATGTACAACTATCCTTTGTTTTGCAATTGTTGAATGACACTAAACAGATAAAGTCAAATTACAGTTTCGTCTCTTTCAAAAAGTCCTTTCTCCACCGAATAATTCGAATGACCTCCACAAAATTGATATGAGAAGAAGACATGATGAAAATTGGGTTACAAGACATGCTTAATGGATCGAGATATGGAACAGCAGACGTGAGTTGATAATAACAGGTCATCCAATGCAAGGCCCATTGTGTCACACACAAGAATACATGGAATGGTACATTGCCAATTCCATCTATTTCCTATCAATGCCACCACTACTACAAGATCCAAGAAGGAGCCACTAACAATCGGTACGACTTTCACACCGTCGTATCACGAGGCTGCATCAATTCTTCCAAACATTACACCAAAAACAAACATCATTAACGCAAGATATTTGTTTGCAATATTGTCAGAGAATTTTTTTACAAACTTATTTGGAGTTGGTTTTACAATTCTATCTTCAGCACAAACTTACATGCAATCTTCTTATCAACCAGATTTTGTTAATGAACTTGGTCATTCATTAACTGCATTCTAACAATTAGACCTTAATGATGATCCAAATTCTCTAAAAGTTCATCCTGAAATTTTAGAGCAACAATCACAACGACGAAATCCAGCACGTCAGATATGTCACCTCGTTGTGGAATTAACCATCATTACAGAGATAGTTAATTATTAATGTTGTTATGAATTTGTTATCATCTTTATTAATACACTTTATCTTCAGCAATGTTACTTTAATAATATTAAAACGTTAATTTTAAAATATTTATCTCAAATGTAAATAATTAACTTATAATTTAATATTTTATGTACTTTTTAAAAATAATTTTTTATTCTAATATAAATTTTATTAAAAATTATAATATTAAAGGTTTAAGATTTAGGGTATTAAACATTGAGTATTATGATTTATGGTTTAGGGTATTAAAAATTATAATAATAAATAATGTAATTTAAAAAAAATTAATTTAATTAAAATAAAATTTTTATTCAAAATATCATTTTATCATACTAATATTTAAAAATATTAACTCAAAATTACATATTTAAATAAACAAATAAACAAAATAATATTTAATATATTTATTTAATTTTTAAAAATATTATTATTATTATTCTTTAAGTATAAATAATTTAAGCATTAACATTACTATCTAAAATAATTTTCTTATTATTTAATTAGTTTTTAAAATATAATTATTATTGTTATATAAAAATATTATTTATTATCATAAATATGTAAAATAAATTTTAATAAACATGTAAAATAAATATTATTTATTATTTTTATTCATTTTCACATAATATAAGAATATAAACATAATTTAAATAATAAAATCTATTTTATTATATATAATTAACACAATATTTAGAAATATTTATTTTAATAAAATAAATATAAATATAATTTAAATAATAATATTTATTTTATTATATAAAATATAAAATAAAATTTGAAAATGAAAAAAAAGAAAAAATTTAATCTAGAATTCGGTTCTCTAAAAATCAAATTTTGACTGAGCATTTTAACTACAGTAATAATGTTCATTTTGGTAAACATTTTATTGTAGGGTCTATTTGTGTATTTTTTTTATTTTTTTAATATTTTTTCTGTAAAGAATTCGGATTTTACTACTTCCTACTCTGTAAAAAATTTCCTTGTTAATCCAATGGTCTAAAATAATGGGTTAATTAAATAATAAATCAATATTAGGTTAAAATATAAAAATAGTAATATGTTGATAATATTTTTAGTTTTAATTTTTAATTATACTTTTTAAGATATTAAATTATATATTTCTTGAATAAATTTCAAAACGTTGTGTTGTTTTCTCATGATGGACTTATTAATTATTTCAATAATATAATCTTTTTATGCACATTAAAAATAATTCTTAATTGAAGATTGAAAATTAAGTTTGGTGCAGAATTTTTTTTTTTAGTTTCTGGACATCATTTTCTAATAATATTAAAAGTATGTGTTAAATATTGTATGAAATATTTTTATATCACATTTGGTTTAAATATTATTAATTTAAATCATTATTGTATTTTCCCTAAACCTCTATTATTTAAATTTTTTATTAAATATAAAATTATCTAGTTAAAAATCTTTAATATTTTAAAACTATTTCTTTTTAGTGTTAAATTATATGAATTGTAGTAATTTTAAAACTTATGATAAATTTCGGTGAAATTTTATAATTCAATAGAAAAATCACAATTTATGGCGTCTATTTAATTTTAAAATAAATTTATTGAACTTAAACAAAAATTGAATATAAATTTGAAGATAGAAACATATTGGGAAGCAGAAGTAGAACAATATAAAAAGCTGAAAATACAAACATAAACAGACGCTTTATCCCCCTGGTTTTTGGGAAAGCAAGAATGGCGCAACTTGGAGTCCCATTGAAGTTACAGTCACACAAACTCTCTCACGCTCACACTCACATCCCTTTCTTCTCCTCTAACTCTCTTTCGCACCTTCCCCTTCGCACCTTCACTCCCTCTCGTTTTCACCCCTTGATCTTATCAACGCTTCGTTTCCGCACTTTCACACCATGCAACACCAACAAATCAGGTACTTCCTCCACCCTCTTTCATTCTATAAAACGCGCTCCGTTTAAGTTGCTTTGACCAACCTCGGCATTTTCTCAAACACCTTGTCGTTCATCTCTCATGTCGTTTAAGTACCTTTTGGTTAGATATTATGTCGCAGCTGGAACTCGGGAAACCCGAACACCAAATGGGGAAACCCGAGAAACGAGTCAACGGCATATTCTGGCTCATTCTCCTCAACATTGCCATATTCGTCGCTGACCATTTTTTTCAGGTAACTTTGTTATTCTTCTCTTTTTTCGTTCTCTATTTACCAATGTGAAACCTGAGAACTTGTTTTTACTGTTTTGTCCCCATTTCAGCATGAAAATGTTCGTTACTTCATTTCACGTTACCCCCTTTTTTTACTACCGTTGAAAAAATGTTATAAACGATGTACCAAGAATACCGTATAGAATATGAAAATTTTAAAGAATTCAAAGTATTAGATGGCTAATATTATTTTTAAGTCATGTTAATGAATAATGTAAAATATTAATAGATTGCTGTGTAACATCTATCATAAAATATTAATATATTTTACAAGGAAATGAGTTTGATTAAATAGGGAAATAAACATAGGGAAATTGAGAGCATTGTGGAAAAAAAAAAGCTCTCAATTTACCTAAAAGTTTGTTTTTTCCTTACGGAAAAATGATCTAACTAATATCTAAGGCATCTCGCTATACTCCAAGGAACACTTACTTTTATTAAAACCGTCCTCAAATCATATATATATCTTTAAAATAATTTTGATAATTACTTAAGGGTACTTAATGTATACCAATACTTGGTACATACTAAATACTGAGTATAGGTTTGTCTGTTAAAATGAAGTACCCATATCTCAAAAGTGATAAATTAATGAGTGATGAGAAAGAAAGGATGAAAGAGGTAAAAAAATAAAAAGAAGTAGAAGAGGAGCTCTTGTTCATGGGGTGTAAAAGAAAAGTGACATGACATAATCAGGGTTGTTTCAGATTCAGATTTCCTTGCATGATGCATCCTTTTATATTTTGCAAGGTTAACAGCATCAAGGCTTTGTACTTGTACCACAATTGGCCTGCTTGGTACCAGTTTGTCACAGCAACATTTTGTCACGCTAATTGGTGAGTGTCCTCCTCCCTCGTTTCTATTTTGCACAGTTGTTATTGTTATGAAGAAAAGTGGAGTTAATTGTGACAGTTGAGAAATTAGTTAACTCTGCTAGCAACAACATTTTGCTATAACATTGGTTAGAATAGAATCAATTTGAGCCACATATATAAGAGCGATACAATTGTACATGTGATCATTGAGAAATGACATAATTTTGGAGTCAAAATCTTCTCTCTCTCTCTCTTCTTCTTCTTCTTCTTCTTCTTCTAGCATGAACTGCATTTGAATATGCTTTACTCCTAGTCCGGTACCACACATTACAGTTGTGTTATTTTCTTTCTAAGATTTACATTGTATATGAACAAGAAAAGTATGGACAGTACAAACTAATGTTTTAGTCATGTTTTACATTACTCTTAGCTGCATTTCATGTATTTTCTTTTTTAACCTTTTATGCCAATACAAATGAGAATACCACAATAATTAGATAAATTGAAGCATTTTACTATTTCTGCAATAATCACTTTAAAACATCAATTATCTTGTTTGATTTATGATTTTGTGTTTTATGTTAGTTTTATATATTTTATTAAATATAGCTTTGTTATATCCTATGATTTTTAAAATATGTATTCCTATATCCGTGTTGTATTGTATATGTGTTCTGTGTCACATATGTGCTTCCTAGCACAGAATCCTTGATGTGGAAGACTGGAAGCTCTTTTTATCTATTTATTTTGTGAACTTATTTATTATTATCATCTCATTTTACAATCTGACTATTCTTCAACTTGTTCAGGAAGCATCTTTCTAGCAACCTTTTCTTCTTGTACATTTTTGGTAAGGCTGTGACGTGACTGCTCTTCTTTTGGTAGGTGAGTTATGGGATTGATGCTTGAGATGTTGTTATTTTGTTGTTTCCACAACAGGAAAGCTTGTTGAAGAAGAGGAAGGGAACTTTGCTTTGTGGCTTTCTTACATTCTTACAGGTGTTGGAGCAAACCTTGTTTCATGGTTGGTTTTACCAAGAAATGCAGTTTCTGTTGGAGCTTCCGGTGCTGTTTTTGGGTTGTTTACTATCAGTGTTTTTGTAAAGGTACCTGGAATTGTATTCTAAAGTTCTTCTGTTTGCAGTTGTTCTACCAAGTTCTTGCAGTTTTACTTTAACTTGATACAGATGTCCTGGGATTGGAGGAAGATTCTTGAAGTGCTTATATTGGGTCAGTTTGTCATAGAGAAGGTGAGCATGAGTAACAAATGAGTATAGAACTTATTTTCCAAAACTTGCTACTTGCTACAATGAAAACAGAAAGACCTTTTGGGGTTGCTTCTGTTACGGAGATACTGGCAACTAACATCATATTGTTACGTTTGCTTTGTCCGTCCAGTATCATGATATGTTAACATGAATGATTTCCTATGTGATTTGATGTCTTCATGTTGTTATCAATCGTTGATATATTTTGTTTCAAAAGCTGTAAGGGCTCATCTTTTGGATGTATTGTTATTTGGGTTACGCTCAACAACAAGTAGTTTTAGTGCCCTCCTATATTGATCAGTTCACTATGAGTGTCACAGGTCATGGAAGCAGCCCAAGCTTCAACATCGTTATCAGGAACCTTTCATGGAGGCTACTCATTGCAAAGTGTCAATCATATTGCACATCTATCTGGTGCTCTTGTTGGTGTGCTTTTGGTTTGGCTCCTTAGCAAAGTTCCTTCTGATCCTTCAGTTTGATAATTCACTTCTAGCTCTTGACAACAGGCCAAACTACAGATGTATATATACCTGTGCTCAACCAATATTTCAAATCACTAGTGTCATATGTTTTGCTGCTTTTGTTACTGTTGATATTCAGCGTCTAAATAAAAGGAATATATCAATTGTAAGGGTATTGTCAAGAACGCTTACTGCAGTCTTTAATTGACAAAGGTTCTGTTTAAGTTTATTTAATGTCTATAGAATTGCATATAGCGAAGAGTAGTGTTGCATACATTTATAATCAGACATGCTATTGCAACAACAATCAAGCTTTTATTCTACCAGGAAAGGTGGGTTACGTGGATTATACACTACAATTGAGTTTGATATAAAATCGCTAACCAAACATGCTATTGCATATTTTAAAAAATAAATGTAAAATCTCAATTAAAGATCACTTGAGCAATTGCATATAGTTATAGATGTAATGTGCAAATAGGCTTGGTACCGGCTTGAAACTACTGCCGTGTATAATTCTTGTTCTTCCATATGTAATAAGGCTCATCCACCACCTTAAAAATTGAACCGTACATCAGAAGTTAAGAACTAAGACTACCCCATTTGTCTTCTGCCACGTCTTCAGTTAACGGAAAAAGTACTCTACATTTTTTAATACCCAACAAATAGGTAATTATTCTACGACCATATTTATAGTTTGATCTTTGTTGTCTTATCTTTTTCAAGGGTTGAATTTCTAAATAAGATCTGACTTTTGTTCCGTATTTGCAGTACTGGTAAAGCAAACACGGGCAACTGTGAATGGTCAGCCGGGTGTAACCTGTCTTTCATAGCACCTAGATAGAATAGGAGTTACTTGGACCAAAAGGAGAGAGAGAGAGAGAGAGAGTTACAGAATAAATACAAGCCTTTTGATATTTGGTTACAAGAAAAAATTGAGTATTTTGTTAACAAAAAATGAATTGGCCATTTCTTGACATAAGAATGTAATTACATCAAAAAGATATTCCACACTTCACCTTTCAAACCCCTTTTAGTTTAAGAATACTGTTGTACATGAATTTGCAAGTTGATATGTACCATACTGTCCTTGAAACTGTTTGCAAGTAATGGAAAATCCTTCACCGTATCTACAAATTTGAGAATGACACTTGAATTTTGTTGTGAGTGATGGTGTCTCCAAATCACCATCTCTAAGGAGCCTTCTGTTTCTTCTAGCTGTTAAAGCCGAACCTTTCTGGTCAGGGGAAGATATAGATGGAATCTGTAAGATACTGCAGAAAGGAGCATCAGTGTGTAGCTTTTGGTAAACTTTATCTGAACTTTTAGCTGCTATATTGTTCTCTTCCTCTGCTGAATTGTTCTTCTGTTCAGTTTTTACAGCACTCAGTAGTGACTTTGCCTCTTCTTTCATTCCAGCAAAACACCAAGCTTCTGCAACAAGCAAGATTGTCGATTTCTTGGGTTGAACGTCAAACCCTTCCATTAATTGGAGTATTCCTTCTGCTTTCCATGGCTGTTTTGCTTCTGCATATCCCCAGATCAATGTCTCAAAAGTCTTCAAATTTGGAGAAATCCCACATTCACACATCTTGTCAAAAACCCTGATGGCATTGTCCATTCTTCCAACACTGCACCATCCACTTATGACAGTTGTAAATATAACAACATTTGGGTGGACACCGGATTCAGTCATGGTAGTTAGCAGTTCTTCAGCCTTTTCTATTTCTTGTGCTCTCACATAACCTTTGGCAAGAATACCATAGGCATGCGCATCCGGCTTTACACCAGATCTTAACATGTTATCATAGATTTCCTTGCATTTTTCCAAGAATCCAGCTTGGCTCCATGCATTCATTATAGTGCTATATGTTATCACATCTGGTTGGATCTTAAATTCTTCCATCAACTTTAAAACCTAATATGGATATGATGTTCCCCATGAGTAACAAGGCCAAATGCATATATATCAGAAATAAACTGGAGAGACTATTAGTCACTATGCCAAGCAAATCAAAGGAGTGATGTGTAGATTTTCTTTCCTCTTTCAGCCAAAAATTTATCAGACAAGTGCATGATACTTGGCATACTAATTTGACAAACACCCAACTCAACAAAAATATTCAGAAACCAGAGGCATAAAACAGTAAATCCAAATTATTGCCCTTAGAAAGTTATAACTAATGAGTCGTTTACCATCTATTGCAAACAAAAAGGACAAACTGAATCACAAATGATTCTATAATTGTTTAATCAAGAACCAATGTAACGTCTCTAAGATGATGGAAACATTCATACATTGTGGATAGGGATAAAAGGCTGGCAAATGGTAAATTATTGAAGAGTTTGTAATATTTAAAACTACCATTGCCAGTTGCTAATTGTCTTTTACCCATGGCTTCTTGTTTTACTGCATACTGATAAAATGAATGTCAAGAATGTATAAAATAAAGGGGTCCATGATTGATCCTATGTTGAATGAATCGAATTATAGTCAAACAGCTAATAGCATAATAGACCTTCATCAATAGAACCTAAACTAGTAAGTTTATCAGCAGAAAAAGTTCAGACAACAATCATCGGTTCAAGCTTACCTCATCAACTCCATCCCTATCCATCATGCCCACAAAACCATTAACCAGGGAATTAAGTACTATAAGATCAGGCTGCAGCCCCAGATCCTTCATCTTGTATACAAACCTCAGGGCTTCCTTTACTTTACCTTCTCTACAATATCCACTTATGATGATGGTGCAAGTTCTCTCATTGGGTTTCAATCCATTCCTCTGCATATCTAAAATCATTGTTTCAGCCAGAGAAGTCTCTCCATTATGAGCATAAGCTGTTGCTATAGTGTTGAAAGTAACAGCATCCGGTTTCATTCCAGAGGCAGACATCTTATTCAGCACATTCCACGCCTCAGACATGTTCCCCAGTTTACACCATGCTCTGATAAGCATATTGTATGTCTTGAGATTTGGTTTCACATCGCCTTCCATTAACATCAGATCTAGCACTTTCATTGACTCATCAGGCTTACCAGCAGTTCCATACCCTTTTATCAATGTGTTATAAGTGCTAGTACTAGGCCTTACTCCACATTCTTTCATTTTCTTAACAGTTTCCTTGGCATCCTCAATGTTCCCAGATTCAGTAAATGCATTTATAAGAGCGTTAAAAAATATCGAGTCAGGCTTCATTTGTTTTTCTTCCACCTGTGAGACAATAGAATGTATAGACTTGAAGCACTTCTGAGTGGTCAAGGCATTTAATAGGGTTGTATATGTTGCTAAAGATGGTTGGTGCCCGCCTTCAATCAGATTTTCAAAAATGACAGTAGCTTCCTGAGGTTTTCCTCTCTTGATCAGAATATTCATTACTTTTGTTCTTGAATGCACAATTCGGCAACTATTTTTACCCATGCAGAAAGTGCAGCTCGGTTTACCACCTGAATTTGTAGCCTTAGCATTTTCCTTCATGCAATTCTTGCCATCAAAATGATCCCCCTATCAAATTATATATCATAAGATAATTAATTTTCAGCAGAACTAACTTCTCCAGAATTTGGTGTCGAACACAGGTTTAGACATGTTTTAGATAACAGCGTATACAATTACTCATAAAAAATCACATATTTAGTTTCAATTGTTAGAACCGATGGAAAATAGCAGGTTTCCCAATCGTTACAAGCAAATTGCAATTCTCAGAAGCAACCGATAATAATTAAAGAAGACATCAAAAGAATTATTCAACATGGTAGATAACTTTGCACGAGTCTATGACTTGCCAAAGGTAGCTAAAGACATACCACCCTAAAAGCCCAAAACTGTTTAGAAAACTTAAAATCAAATATAATAATCATTAGTAGTTGAATATCAATTAAAACAGATGTAAATATATATTCAATTAAATAGTATCTCCACCTAGTAAAAAGTTCCAAATGAAGCATAATGCATGTTAGTTTTGTATCACTTAAACCTTCCTTCTACTTGAGAACCTGTAGGACATGTCTATTTGCATTTTCTGGATATGGTTGCATCAATGATTTGATTTTCTTATGTAAGAGTACGTCATAAGTAGCACATCCAAGTTTTCTCCCCTGCAAGAATCTAGGAATTTTACTTCAAGTTAAACTTCTTGTTCTCTTTTTCTTAAAAATAAAAACATTGAGGTCTGTTTTTCTCATTATCCATCAACCACAGATACATGTTGTGTCTCTGGACTATAGTAGTATCATGAATGTTCAATAGGAAAATGTTTCTTACCCTAATATTAGGCCAAACATTCTCATCATATGTGTAACCTGAGTTAGAAGTTTAATTTTTTTGGCTAAACTACGAGGAACCACCTTCAACTCTAAGCCAAGTGCAAAAGACTTTTCTGTAGGATCAAAACTCAACAGCAAGACTCCTTCGACCTACTTTTGCATATGTGAAGGGGTTTTCAGAGGGGATCCAGTTTCTGAGTTTTCAACCACAAGGGTTTTTCTGCAACTGACTTATGTTTGGGTCTAAGGACACAGGTTAGGGAATAAAAATAAGTTTTAGGAAAACGCTAACCAGTGCCCTATATTTTGTTGGGAAAAAATGCACTCACCGCCATGCTTTTTACTTTTTAATGGATTATTCTAATTTAATTTTCAATTAAAAAGTCACTAATTATTGATTTTTTTATTAGTGCCTTTAAGGCACTGGTTAACAAGACCCTAAGTTTTTATTCAAAATCACGTTGGGAATACATTGAAAATCATGATGGAAATTCATTAATAACATCTTTTAATATAAATTTTCCAATTTTGATTCCTGAACAGGCGCCCATTTGCCGTATCATTTTAGCTCTAGTTTTTCCCCTAATATGGTAACAACTCTCACATTCAGCTTTTGAATTTCCGAGCAACAATTGTAACAATGAAAAAAATGATAAGAGTTTATGATAATGAAAGGTATCTGCAGTTACCTAAACTTATAATTAAAAAGCTCTCAGATTTACATCCAACAAGGCAAAAACATGAACCAAAAGCTGTAAAGCAGTAAAGTGGCAGCACCCATATGATCAATTGCGTAATTAAACCTTGACTACTTCTGATTGAAATAATCCTTTCTTCATGTTGTTATTTCTTGATTGGTTTCTGTTGCTAGTTCCAGAATCAGTATCATCATTGTCAGGTTTTCCCATATTCACCTTCAAAATTTGGTGTTTGTCAAACTACGGAAAACAAGCACCATTGGAAGCCACAACTTATTTTCTGCTCTATTCCATGTTCCCTCCAACGATTTCAGACAGAAGACAGCAAATACCTGAAATAATAAATGCGCATTATAATAATTAATAGCAAAAGAATAACGTATATATGCGACAATATACATGAAACTGTAGATATCTGAATATCCCTTTTTCAATTCAATATTTTATATTTCTCTTCTCAACTGCAGAAAAAGAAATGGGCCTTGGACTTCAAACACTACATGGATTCTAATAGCATATTTGAAAAAGATTAAACTTCAAGAAATAATCACTTATTTGTTAAAAGCTCCATCCCAAGCTAATAAACCCAAACGATTATATTCTTAAAATAAGTTAAGCTAAGTGCGCAACCTATGTCAAAATTAATAACATTTTCACAAAAGACCACAAACATATAAATGTTCTCCACGGCAACATGCTTTCTTAATTTGGATGTCAAACAGTTATGCCATTTGTCTGGGATAAACAAGAAGAAAAGATTATACTAACACTAGATATTAGTACAGAAAAAGAAGAAAATATCCATGGAATAAAAACATTAATTGGAGATGACCCAGGAAAGAATATGGGAACTTGAGAACGTTGAAATTTAAGAGATCACAAAAAAGAAAGAATATTGGTTTTCACCTGTTGAATGTGCAGGCAGGGAATGGCAGGAGAGTAAGGTTAGCTTATGACATAATCATATAAGGAGGATACATGATTGGAGTACACGTGGTGCCATTATGTCCAAAGATAAAAAGAAAATAAAAGGATATGTATGATTGCAAATTTGCAAATTATCCACAAAAGAAATCATATCCGGTAACGGTATATGGGATAAGGAGTCCAAAGAATATGTTCACGATTTTCTTCTATGGAATCAAATGTGGAATCTTTTTTTTGATAATGAAACGTGGAATCTTTGTTCTGGAAGGAAATCTTTTCTCTCATCATGTAATATAGTAATAATAATAGTAGTAACTCTTTTGTTCAAAAATATTTGTTTGATTATTTTGTTAAAGATTTTTTGTATTCTTCAAATATCACAATTAAATTATAAAACTTATATAAATAAAATAAAAATTAATTAATTAAATGAATCATGCATTAATCACATGATAAATTTTGTCAATTTTTTGAAGAAAAGTTAATGGAGAGAATTTTGTAACACTTTGTTTTCTCTAATTATCGTAAGAAAAGTGTTACACATAAGTACTAGAATCTAATTTTATGATAAATGTTTGTTTTGATGTTTCAACTATTGGCTTGGAAAGAAAAATGCTTTGGACCTAGCAAAATATTTTTAGAATCTAAGAAAAACTCAAAATAAACTCTTAAAGAGTCCAAATAGAAATTTTAGCAAAAAGCAAGGTTTTACTAAAAAATTAATTTTAAAGCCTAAACAAATCCAAAAAAATTTAGAAAATTTTTGTAGGCATGAGATACCTTAGATTTATATTTCATATAATTTATCTGGCTTAGAAATTTTTCTTAAACTAGAAATAAAATTTTCATAAAGATTTGGGTCTATAATAAATCCAAAAGAAAGTATAAACCTAAATTGGATCCAATTTATTTTCTTTAGATTTGAACCAATATGGGACCCGCAGAACCATTTTCTTAAGCTTTGGGGCATGAATAATATAACCAAGCCCAGGCCCAGAAAGGGCAATTCCATTAAAGTACATTTTTACCCCTTCCCTTTCACCGAATTTCCTATAGTACCACTGACAATTGAGGAAATGTCAAGATGAACCTCCCCAATTTCCCATCTTCCTCTGACCGAAGTTCATTCCTTTCTTCCGTTCTCTTCATTCCTCAACGAACAGACCTCCATAAAAAATGACATCACTCAGAAACACATAGCCATAGAAATCGAATAAGTGCCATTCTTCTTTCATCACAAAAAAGATTCAATTTTTTTGTTTCAAATGCCATACCCTTTTTGAATAAAATCCGGAGAAAAGAAAAGGGTTATTACGATTTTTCCATGATCAATAAATAAACCTTGTTGTTTTGAGCCATTAGTGTCTGGATATGCTCAAGTTGTGGAAATGGTACCAAAATTGCTTGGCCCTTCACCCTGTTAAGACTCAGGTCATTAGCTCTGGCTTGATTTGGGGTGCTGGTGACATTGCTGCTCAGGCAGTTACCCACTACACTGCCAAGACCCGTGTCACAGTGGAGGAGGTATTCTTCCAAATACCCAAATTTCCCTTCAATGATTTGGCTTTTTGGAAAATGGGTATCTCTCTATTTTGCATGTTTTTGTGGTTGAGTACTGGTTTGGAGTGTCAGTGTGTTTTATTTGTAGTTGTTGATCTTGTTCTCTCCAGTTAGGTGAATGTGTGTGTTGATGATGGTCAGTGTATGTTTTCAAGTGCCATTTTGTGAGTGTTGTGTTGATGATTTTTTTGAATGAGGTTTTGTGGGGTGTATGAATTGATTGAATTACATGCTTTGAGCGGAGGGTTGAGAGAATAAAGAGAATGGGAGTTTGGTTTTAAATTGCGGTTGTGGTCGCGTTGCGTGGTGATTACCAATAGTGTGGAAAATGTCTGCCAAATGTGGCTGCAAATGTGTGGTGGTGTGCAATTTGAAACACTAGGGAATGAGTGATAATGGAATGAGAAGATACATGCCAATCGCATGTTTGGTTTTTCAATGAAGGAAGGGAGGGAACTCCAGTTCCCTAGTTTGAAGGAACAAAATCTTGGAGGTGTCTTTGGTCCTTCTATTGCCTTCCTTTTCTTTTGTAAAACTCCCCAACACATGCTTTATAAATCTCCATTCCTTGTCATTATGTTAGTTGTCATCCATCATATTCAAAAATATCTGTAGTTTTGAACTTGAACTATAGAAAGAGGGGGTAAGGAAAAGGAAACTATGTTAATGTTCCTTGAAATTTTTGTCAATTGTAAAATCACAGAAATGTCTGGTCTGTTTGGTGACTACAGATGAGAAATTTCACTTCTTCATATTTCCGAAATAGTGAGAGAGAGAAAATAATTGTCAGGGTACCTGTTTTCTGGTTACAGTGAAGCAGCAAATGACATGCATTTAGAGTTTGATACTGGCATCATTGTAGAAATGCAACTGATCTCTCTATATATAAACTCCTCAATTGTGGATAAAACATATGTCGTAACATTGTTCTTTCTATGACTTTGGTAAATGTAACAATAAGTTATGAACACATGTTTTGGTGGTAATTTTAATCAATTTAGTTTGGTAGTATATGATGTCACACTGCATTCTTAGTATGCACATAAATCTAATTAGCTTATTTCTCTTGTTTAATGGCAATCACTCTCAGGATGAAGATAAACAATTCAAGATCAACTGGAAACGGGTGTCTACAACCAGCTTGTTTGGGTTAGGATTTGTTGGCCCTGTTGGCCACTACTGGTAAAAGCATGATCTTTTATAACTTTTATTGCCCCATTATATATTGACATTGTTATTGTGGAAGGTTTCTTTGCTGTTTCTCAGATCTCAAATCAGTGTAAGTTTCCTGGATGGATTTGAAAGTTCTTTAGTTGCTACAGAAATCCTGATGTCATTTTTATTCTCATTAATATTGAAAAACATATTTTTAGGCAAAAAAATATTCTTATAATGTTTTGCTGTCTCATTAGTAGTTATATAATTCACATGAGATAGCATTCAAATGCTACAGTTGTGGCTGACTGCCCCGTAAGATGACAATGGTTAGTTGTTTGTAAGAGTAAACAATAACTGCTAAATGGAGAAACAGATTACTGAGTTTAAATACCAGATACAAACCAATTTAAAGGACTTAGACACTTAGAGTATGTTTGTTTTCTTTTTTAAAAAGAGTTTTCTGTTTTTAAAAATAAAATATAATGTAAATTTGTACTATATTTTATTTTTAAAAACAGAAAACCCTTTTTAAAAAAGGAAAAAAACATACTCTTATTGACTAGCAATCATTTTTCATTTACCCTATAGATTCTAACGATTTGGCAACTTACCACCTGATGAATTAGGAATAAAGTGGTATTGCCCTCTCATCTTCTCAAAGCCAAGAGTTCTATTTTGGGCTCTGATTTCGTGAGTCTCTTCCAACTGACTAAAAAGGAAGGCTTCAAACTTTGCACGTGTGCTTACTTTAGTTGAATTTAATGCTTGATCAGTGGTATGGTAGTGGTATAGCCCTCTCATCTGCTAAGGGAAAAGTTTATAAAACCTTGATCATATATTTAGTTAATTTGCGACATCTTAACATGAGTAGAAAAAGGAAAGACTTGTACATGTGTGCTTTTATATCTGCCAGCATGTTATTTCTTCTTTTTGGGAGAGAGAGGCATTGACACATGCTATTTATTTCTTAATCAACATATAAATCCTCCTTGTTCTTCTGCATTAATTATTGTAGGTATGAAGGTTTGGATCGGGTTATAAGACTGAGACTTATGCTTAAACCAAATTCCTTCCGCTTTGTTGCCACCAAAGTTGCCGTTGATGGGTTTATCTTTGGACCGCTGGATTTACTCGTGTTTTTCACTTATATGGGTTTTTCTACTGGAAAGAGTGTTCCTCAAATAAAAGAAGACGTGAAGAGAGATTTCCTGCCGGCGTTTGTTGTAGAAGGGGGCATATGGCCAATGGTTCAGGTTGCGAATTTTCGGTTTATACCTGTAAGGTACCAGCTCCTTTATGTCAATTTCTTCTGCTTGTTGGATAGCTGTTTCTTGTCTTGGGTTGAGCAACAACAAGATGCTTCATGGAAACAATGGTTGAAATCGTTTCTACCTTTGAAGTAATAGAGTTTCCAAGATTGATAACTGCTTTCAAATCTTCTCAGTGTATTCCCAGAGTCGCCAATGTCGTGGAAATTCATGTCAGAAAACAAGTGACTAGTTTTGATTGCTTGTAAACACCCTCTAGATTTTCGGAATTAAATTTCTGGAAGTGATGAAATAGCTTTCCCATGATATGATTAATGATCTTCATCTTGAATACAAGTTGACACCTTTTTCCATTGAATAAATTGGAAGCTACGTTTGCTTATCACTTTCTTATCATTTGTCATTTGTCTATATCCTAGTTTTACAGATATCTTTAATGGTAGGGCTGTTTCTTTTTTTGGTTGGGTGCATGTAACATTAACTTGGAAAAAAGAGTGATTAATTTTTTTCTTACAATTTTTTTTTCCAAGTTGTCAGAAAAAGAATAATTATTTTTCTCAGAGAAGCTAATCCAAGGTTGATTTTTTATTTCTTTTCCTAGATGACAAATGATTATGAACGAATGTTTTCTGTTCAAATTATTCACATTGGTTAATGCTAGATGAAAAATACCACAATTTTATAAACGAATTTGTGCAGAAAAACATCAGTAGTCGATAGGATTATGTGTCTTAGGATTACTTGAACGATGCGGAATATGTTGATATTTTATGCATCTGCTATCTTGGATGACTCTTAAATGATACGCTTGGGAAAAGTAATACCTACAAAAGATGAAGAGTAAAGTAGGAAATTTTAAGGGTTTAAATTATATGGGATTTATAACCCCTTCTGCCCTCCTTAAATATAACTCAAACTATTTTACATTTCATTTAGTTTTTTTTTTTTTTTGGTAATTCTATTTTGATATTTTGTAATTAACTCCCAACATGATAATGGAGTTCTATTATTAATATCCTAAACAAAGAAAAAGAAAATATAGCTATGTTCTATTCTCTGCCTTTCCTTTCTTCTCATTCTTCCGTTTTCATTGCATTAGTGAAAAACATTCAAACATGTTTGGAAGGTAGAATTTATTTTTCATCTTTTTTGATTGCTATAGTTCCTTAAACTTAGCTGAAAATATCTTGTAGCACTAAGTCACTCTTTGCATGAACCCCACATGGGCCAATTACATGAACCATACTGAAATGAATTAAGGTGTTTGATAAAATGTCAAAGTGGAAATGGATTAACCTTTCCATCTCCAGCACATGCAACAGCTATGTTATCTCCTGTTCATTAATTATAATAAGGCTACGTTTGATTTTGGAGAAATAAAAGGGTAAGTTTGAGGGCGGGGGTAAAGTTTGTAGAATGTAAGAGCATTTTTAATGGTACAACATTAATAGAGTTGTATAACTTTTATTGCTATGACCTTACTTTTTTCAACTTTATGTAACTTAAAATAATAATTTCTTCCAACCGTACATTTTTATTATCTACCACCTCAACTAGCTCTTAACAGTTGCTTATTTGTTAAAGTAACTTAAGCAACCCATGTTGGAGATGCTCTAAGTTCGTATATTAATGAGTATCTCTAATGGAAGACTACTTTAAGTTCCTTATACCTTATTTTAAAATTTTTGTAAATATCTAACAAAGTTGTCTCACTTTTCCTTACACTTAATAATTTAAGCAATTTCTCCTCTCCAATCATGCTACTCTCAAAAGCTTATTTAATATTTCCTACAAATTACCTTAGATTTTCTATGTTACCACCATTTTTGCTCATTGACAAAGGTTTTCAATCTCTTCATGCTTTTCCTTTTTTATGCCCACTTTGGATTTTATTTTTTGTTGCTCGACTCAAATTTAGAACAAGTGGAACCCCATTTTGTCTCAAAAGGAACAGTTGCTTTGTTATTTAATGGAAGGAAAGAAATTACGAAAGTGTGATCCAAAAGAAAAAAAATATAGTTTTTCTTGTTTTCCTTTTTTTTTATTGTTAAATAAATTTTAAAATAATGTAAAAATTAAAGAAATCACGTATTTCAAGAAAAATATTATATGAAAAGTTTATAACTTTTCCATTAATTATTTTATTATTATTATAAAATATTTTTTAATATATAATTTACTTGCTTTCTCCCTCATTTTTTTACACATCCAAACAAGTAAATAATTTTTTTTTGTTCACTTATTTCTCTCCTATTTCTATTCATCCAAACAACATATCTTCTTAGTTCTATTTCTCAACCTCTTATTTCTTTTTCTTTTCTTTCTTTATTCCATCCCTCATTCAAAGTTTTTATGAGATAGTGAGGGAAGAAGTTTTCGCTTTTTGATGACGTGCTTTTACTGGCTGACACCAAATTTGGAACTTTCATTAAAGATCGGACAGAAAAACCCTAACCTCTAAGACACCAACAACCCGTTAAAATGAATTCTGTCACAGTCACATGATATGTGTATATGCATTACTTGTTAGTCGACCAGCTAGGGAGGATTTTAACCATGGAAATCTAGCAACTAGGAGTTAACTTCTTAGAAATGTTGAAACAAATCAAACACACAGTAGGTTTAATGGAATTGCCCCAAATATACACTCATTTCTCAATGAAGAATATTGCTAAAGTAGCCACCCTATTTTTAAATGTTAGGTGCGCGCATGCACATCCACACACATGCGCGCGGGCATATATTTGTGGATGGATAGCAAGAGAGAGGGAGGGTATCTGAGAATAAAAGCAGCAATTAAAATAAAATGAAATCTTTCATGTGAGAAGAATGTTAAAAACTAAAACAAAACACACATAAACAGAATCATGACAGAGGCTTAACATCGTCCAAGCCCAGTAGGATTTCATATAAGTCAACACAAAAACTTAAGACAGTACCACGAGTACTTTTAAAATTTTGTCCTTTTGTCTGTATAATGGCACATCACAGCAGGAATATAAATAAAAGAGGTTCAGTTACCGTTGAGAACAAGAAAACTTGTCCCCTTCATAGAACTTTCTTCGTAGTATCCCATCTCAGTACACAGCTTTTGTATAAAGACCACTCATAAAAATAAACAATATTGGGAATAAGCATCAATGATTTCATAAGGTGACCTGATAATGCTAATGAATCAGAGGACAATAAACAGTGTATATCCAGCTACACGGTTGTTTCACAAATACTACAAAATTTGGCTCCATCATTATTTTCTCTAACCCCACCCTCCCCCCACCCAAAAAACAGACACAGGATCTTCAAGTAAGTCACATGGGCGGTGAAAATTGCATGGACTGTATCATTGTTAGCTTGATAGAGATGGTGTAGTTGGTTAAATGACACTGAATTTTTTTATATTCATTTGACTGTATACTCACTTGCAGGAAACAACACTAGATTGCTGCCTTGTGCAAAAGTTAATGATTTGAATGGAACTCATCTTCTGTCATCATTTAAGCTAATCCAACTGATTTCAAGTCTTCCATCACTGAATCTAATTTTTCATGCAAGCGCGCTCTTCTATAGCCAGATATCAACAAATCATAAGTTGATTTCTCAAGCACATAGCACCTCTTCAAACATTCCAAGAATATGTCTAGCCTGTCATAAGCTTCCCTTCTAAAGTATGAGCAGATGACCTTTTCAACATCATCTGCACTTGTGAATGAAAACCCTTGTTTTAGCATTCTACCCACCGCAAACTCTACTTCGTCCAATCTATCTAATATGGCATACATCCTCACAATCCCACAATGGATTCGTGAGAGGACACCAGAAGCAACTGCACACGACTTTGTCATAGTTTCAAGTAGCTTTTCCATCTTTTCCACTTGCCCTTGTTCTTGATACAATGCTACCAACTTATCCGCCATGTTTTCATTAATCTCCCACCTTGAATCCATTACAAACTTGAAAAACTCTTCTGCTCGATCCAAACTCTTTTGCCAGCAAATCCCTTTAAGGATACATGCTAGTATGGATGCATTAGGTACAATTTCAGAAATCATCATTTCTTCAAAAATTCTATCAGCAATATCAAATTTCCTTGAATTAATGCAGCCTGATATGAGGGATTCAAACATTTGAAGATCAGGACCAAGTCCAGCAGCTTTCTTTGCCGAGTACCAAGCTAACATGGCATCAACATTCCCTGACTTGGAAAATGCTGAAATAAAGATATTATAGGTGTGAAAATCAGGTTTATAGCTCTCTGAACTCACCATGATCTCAAATAAACTAAGTGCAGTAACAACATCATGGGAAGACAAACAAACACTTATAAGGGAATTGAAAGCAAGGGAATTGGGTTGAACTCCATTAGCCTCCATAGAAGTAAACACACGCATTCCCAGTGCCACATTCTTCACCTTTCCACACAGAAGGATGAGTTTAGGGAAAAGATTATAGTCGTTCTCATTTTCTTTCAGCATTTTCTCCAAAATCCATTCCAAAACCTGACCCATTCAACAGCAACAAATGTGAGAAAATATGGATCATCACAATCTCTATAAGCAATCCACCAAGCATAATTGGTCACATGACAGAGACATTAAACTTATAGAGTTAAGATCCGTTGAATTAATAAACCTTGCATTCTATGAAAATTTATTAATAATCTGTGTAGTGTAAGACTATAAGTTTGACAATAACAAATCGTAACTCACATAATAAGGTGAGGATCAAGTTATTTCAAGAATAACTCTAATCAATATTTTACCTTAATTAATATCTCTCTGTAAATATTCAATTTCGTCAATCCAGTTGTCAGAGTTAAAAAAACTCTTATTGAGTAGATTAAGTTCATAAAAATTTATACAAATGAAAAATGAATTGACACTTTACCGAACTTTACTTTAATATACAATATACATTTTAAAAATATACATAAATATTAAATTTTAAATTATATATTTACAATTGTTTGGTTTATCTAAACTTTGGTATATATGATTAACATATTAATATCAGAGGTTGATGAAATTTAATGTTTATAAAAAGTAAGTAATTAAGTAGAGTAAAAATTTTCAATTTTTTAACTGATGAGCGATAAAAATAAAATAAAAATTTGCAGACAGAGACAAATATTTATGTTGCAAAATATCAATCAATTAAATTATATATTAAGAAGAAAAACAAAGAGAGAAGATTATTAATAGTACCAATTGAGCTTTGTCGGAAGACGAACGGGAGAGAGAGGAAACAAGGGAGTCCCAAGAAAGTTGGGAGCTTAGAATGGAAGGCATTTCCTGATCCAACGTCGTTTTGATGCGCGAATTGGGGACCTGAAGCAATTTGAGGAGAAAGGGATCTGCATTTGAATTTGAATTTGAATGTGAGTGTTTGCTGAAACAAGAATGATGAGGATTTGGCAATTGAAGCCTTCCTCTGTAACTCTTTCTCACTGTCCATAAAACCCTAAAGCCTAACGCCATATTTTTCATTCGTGTTCAATTGCAATCAGAAATCCACTTTCCCATTTTTTGTGTTAATTTTTCTCTACTTTATATTAAATATAATGCGAAAGAGTCAGTTCTATTTTTAAGTATTATATATAATCATTCAAATTCACAAAAATAGTATTCAAATAAAAATAAAAATAAATAAAAATATAAAGACTATGGATGGGAGAATATAAAAAAAAATTTATAAATAATACTATTATCATATAAATTAAATATTTATTACCTTTTATGATATTTATTCGACATTAACTTTTTTATTTGCTTTAAACACGATATTATATATTAAATTAGAATAATCTCGTAATTCACGCGTTCGAACATTATTTAAATTTTGTAACATTTTTACTATTAATAAGATTATTACACTCTTTTTAATTTCAATTACAGTATTTAATTAATAATTAAAAAAATATGTTCATATAAAAAACGACTTAACCACCACAAGGAAATAAATCGATAGGAAAGGACTAATTTTTTCAAAATATTAAAAAAAAATTTAAAATTATTGAAAGATATCAAGAAGAAATAAATAGTAGATAAGATGAAAAGTTTATTAAAATAAAAATAAGAAATATTAAATATATATACATATATAATTTCAGATTTTATTAAATTTATAGATAAAGAATTTTTATTTTAAAAATAAGTTTATATTTGAGAGTATAGTATATTATATGTTCATGTTAAGGTAACACAGGTCTTCAAGTCTTTACTTTGACGTACTGACGTTTCTCTAACTGTTGCTGACATGGGAGGGTACCTGCAAAAGGTACTCCAATGCTGAAGTCAAGATTTGGTTCCGAGCAATAAATGCTATTTAATAATGAAAAGTCAACCCTTTACTTGTACTTTTACATTCCTTATATAGGCACTGTAATGAGCCAATGGGTCTGTCGAGTCAGTCTTCATTTTAGCCCTTTATTTAAAGTAAATAATATCTTGATTATTACCATTAATTGGGTTAATTATCTTTTAATCCTGACGAGGGGTATCCGGCCTATTATGCCGAATAGGTACTCGGTTTCCTTTTCCTACAAGTAGGACCGAGTTGATCTTTATCCAGTACACTAGCCCCCAAGCCTGAAGAGGTACGAAGCGAGGGCTTTAAATATCAGTGTTAAGGCTACAATAGGTAGTCGGTTAAGATGTCTTTGACTATACCGAGGGGGTATTCGGTTAGAGTGAATTTGAATATACCGAGAGGGAATTCGGTTAGAGTGATTTTGAGTATACCGAGAGGGTATTCGGTTTTTAGTGGACGAGTGATGGTAGTATTTAAACTTGAATGTGTATCAGGTGTACACCAAAGGGTATTCGGTTTAGTAACATAATGATACAAACCGAGATAGTAGATAAAAAATCATAATATAAAAATACATAATTTGTAAAGGAATATTCTAGAACGTTGGCTTTTAGGGTTTCATCAGCGGGTGTATGAAACGAAAGGGTGCCCAACCTTATCCGTTGATCTGAAAGGGATCTGACGGTTCAAAAGGAGGGGCGTCTTTTCGTTTGCCCGACACCAGATCCCCTATAAATATGTGGTGGTCCCTGCATTCATTTTCTGCTCTTTTGCTCGGTACCGAAACCTGCACATTGTTGCTCCAAACCAAAGAGTGTTCAAAGATCTTCAGCTTTTCTTCCATACCGACTACTTGTAAGGTGCGTTTTAATTTCTCACTTCTTTTTCTTTTATGGCCGAACCTATTGAGTGGGAGGATTCTCTGTTTGATGTCTCAGGATCGAATATTGTCGAAGTAGACATTATGAACGGAACCGAGGGGAGTAGCGAGGTTTCATCCATATCAAACAAGAGGGCTGAAGAAGCACAGGTAAGGGAATGCAGCAATGAAGCCGAGTCGTCTGCTTCGAGTGATACTGACGCTTCTGAACCCCTACCGAGTACTAGTCCCCCTAGGGAAAGATAGGTGTTTCCCCCCTGTACGATACCTGGATATGAGTGGGTGCACGGTGAAGTGGCCGCGTACTTTTCTCGTTTTAGAAGAAATAAAAGTCTTCAACTCTTTGTAGATAATTGTGATATTTCTTTGTGGGAGGTGTATGATCCGTATCCAATACACCTCAATCCCTGCCAAGGGGACGAAACCGAGAACCCTGACTTTGTTTTCCTGGAGGTGTCAAAATGGCCTACACCTTCTTTATGTACGAATACATGTTTAAAGAGTTAGGTATCAGGCTACCCTTTGATGACTTCCGAATGAGAGTTTTGAGGGTTTTGAATGTAGTGCCGACACAACTGCACCTGAACGGGCGAACGGCAATACAGGCATTTAGGATACTTTGTAAATTCCACTATATAGAACCTAGTGTAGGCCTATTTCTTCATCTCTTTTGTACACGCCCATCTGACTTAGCAAGGTGGGTGTCTCTAATAAGGCAACCTGAGTTGCCTTTGTTTAAACAATATGCTTAGTCTTTTAAGGGTTTCAAGACCGGTTACTTTAGGGTGACCGTAGACCTTGTAGGTAGAAATTATTTTTTTGATAGCGAGAATAATAATCTCTTCCCTTTTCACTGGACTCGGGCGCCTCGCCGATACGACATATGCCCCGAGGACATGCTATCGGCTAGGGAGTTGTCGGATTTAGAATTTTTAAAGTCCCTTCCCCGAGAACTACCTGCCCGACACGTAATCCTCGTGCTCAAGTCCCTGCATCCTCACTGGGATATGGAGGGTATGGATCGTCTCGTTTTTAACTTATATTTGGAATCAAGTTGTATTGATTTGACTTGTTATTTTTAATGCAGGCTTAATGGCTCAGCGCGATGTTGATGTACCGACCTTCCGTCGTACTCTAAAGCAGAGAATACCGGAAGGGACACCAGTTAAGGAACATCGTCATCCTCAAATTAATCAACTTCTTGAAGTACCAGAGCCTCGCCCTCTTCCCCGAGACCTTGTTCTTGCTGAAGGCCAATCCAAGAAACGCAAGGACAAGGGTAAAGGCAAAGAGCCTGAGAGGGAGAGACAGAGAAAATGTGCCCATTCGAGTGGGCTGAGCGGTGTAGAGGGGGCGCGCAAGCAAACCCGAGTCGCGGCTACCGAGGGCAGAAGCAGTTCCTCCAATCCTGTAATTCCTCTGGAAATGCTTGCCGAGGGCTTCCTGACAACCGAAACTTATACCGGTCGGCTGGCTGCTCCCAATTTGTTGTCTGATTCAGGGAAAGAATTAGTCAACAATATAGAATATAAATCGCTCTGGCGCTGCTATGCAGAACTTCATGTACGATCAACAACGATGCTCTGAAAGCTAGTTGTGGATCCAATTCTTGAAGTTAAGAAGTTAAAAATTGCCTATTCGGCTTTTGAAGAAGCTTTGGCAGAGAGCAGAGAAATTCAAGCCAGTCTTAACGAGACCATTCAATCCTTACAGGGTCAGGTTAATCAATATAAAGAGCACTTCCGGGTAGTAGAAGACTAGGTTCAAGCGGCCGAGGAGACTTTGAGGGTAAGGAGGAGGAAATTGAGGCGTTAAGGGTGAAGTCTTGTCAAATGGAGGAGGCCCTACGGGCCAAATCTACTGAGATGGAGGAAGCCATGGCATTTGAAAAGCAAAGGGCTGAAACCGAGATGAAAACCTTTGCTGAGAAGTGTTCTCAGCAAGTGGCTTATGAACATGAGTCCGGTTTTAATCATGCTATTCGCCAATGCCATGGGTTCTGCCAGGTTCTGGCCGATTTCCATTTTGACATTACGAAGGACTTCTTTGGCGGCAGGTTTATTCCTTACAACGAGGTTGATGATGTTGTGGAGCCTGACGCCGAAGCCCCAAGACGAATCGCCGCTAATGAAAATGCTACTAATCCCGAGGTAGCCTGTCCTAATGTCGAGGAAGGGGAAGAAAATTAGATTTGTTTTCTTTGTATTCATGAGCCATTAGTGCTCAAATTTTGTAGTCATTAATTTTGAAATAGAATCTCTTTTTTCTCCTTCTCTTGTACTTTGTATTGAAAACTTGGTCATAAGCGTTTTAATCTTGACCGAGTAGGGGTGCGCGAGAGGAATTTAACTAATTCATCTTTAGCGAAGTAAAAAATATTTGATTAAATTTTAATAGCAATTCAACCTTAACCGAATAGGGTACTCGGGAGGTGATTTAAATAGCGATTCAACCTTAACCGAGTAGGGGTACTTAGGAGGGAATTAATTAATTCGACCTTGGCCAAGTAGAAATACTTGAGACGGAATTTTAATAATGATTCAACCTTAGCCGAGTAGGGGTACTCGGGAGGGATTAAATTAATTCGACCTTAGCCAAGTAGAAATACTTGGGAGGGAATTTTAATAATGATTCAACCTTGGCCGAGTAGGGGTACTCGGGAGGGATTAAATTAATTTGACCTTAGCCAAGTAGAAATACTTAGGAGGGAATTTTAATAATGATTCAACCTTGGCCGAGTAGGGGTACTCGGGAGGGATTGATTAATTCAACCAGGTGCTTGAAAGAAATACTGATGCATTAAAAACCGGATAATGGAGAAGAAGTATTTTATTGATTAGGTACCTCGTTAAAAACCTTCCCAGAGAAACTCCTTTTTCACTTTCTTTTAAGAGGACAAAACCTGGGAGAGGAAAAGAGTGCACCAATTACAAATTACAAGCAAGTCTTCAACTATAGTAATGCTTCAAATGTGTAACATTCCAAGTTCTCGATATAAGCTTTCCTTCCAAAGTTTCTAACTTGTACGCTCTATTGTCTAATCTTGCTATTACCCGAAAGGGGCCTTCCCAGTTAGCCGCTAATTTCCCTTCTCGCTGATCTCTTCGTGCGTCTCCGGCTACCCGCCATATTAAATCATTCTCATAAAATTGTCGCGGGTTAATTTTGGAGTTAAATTTTCTTGCCATCACTTTTCTGCTAGCCTCGGTAATGATGGCTGCCTGGCCACACACCTCATCTATCAAATTTAGGTTGATGCCAGAGTCTCGTTATTAGCTGATTCCTTAAAATTCTCCTTTCGGAATGAAGGCTCTCCAATTTCTACCGGCACCATGGCATCAGTACCATATGTAAGCCGAAAAGGAGTCTCCTTTGTTGTGGTTTGGGGCGTGCACTGATAAGCCCATAATATCTCGGACAGTTCTCTGCCCATTCTCCCTTTGCCAAACCCAATCTCCTTTTAATTCATGTAAGATCACCTTGTTTACGGCCTCAGTCTGGCTATTAGTCTGAGGGTGTTCAACAGACGTAACTCTATGCTTGATATGCAGACCTTCCAAAAACTCATTGAATCGCTGATCTGTAAATTGAAGCCCATTATCTGCAACTAATGCATGAGAGAGGCCAAAACATGTAATGATGTTTTTTCAAGTGAAATTCTGTACGTTGTTGGTCGTGATGGTGGCAAGGGGTTTGACTTCAATCCATTTGGTGAAGTAGTCCACAGCGACAAGGAGAAATTTACATTGTCTTTTTGCTAAAGGGAAAGGACCGAGGAGGTCCATTCCCCAAATAGAAAAAGGCCAAGGAGAGCTAATAGGGCGAAGGGTATCGGCATGTTGGTGGAGGTGAGGACCGTGTTATTGACAGGAAATGCATTTCTTCACAAACAAGTGGCAGTCTTGAGTGAGTGTTGGCCAATAGTATCCGGCTCTGAGTATTTTTGCTACCATAGTTCGTCCGCCCGAATGGGTACCACAATTACCTTCATGGATTTCCTTTATGACGTAGCTAGCTTTGTCGTCGTCAAGGCATTTAAGCATAGGTGTTGAAATTCCTCTTCTGTACAAGTCCTTGCCGAGAAGAAGGTACTTAGCTGCATGCATTTTTATTTTCTTAGCTGAAGCTGGATCCTTTGGTAAGCTGCCATCGATAAGGTACCGGATAATTGGGGTCATCCAATTATGAGATGAATTTTCTATGTCCATGCATTCTTGTTTGGTGATGCTGGGTTGGAGGATTTCTTGATGAACCACGCTTTGCAATTGCCTCGGTTTTCTTTGGCTAGCTAGCCTAGCAAGCCTGTCAGATCGCTCGTTCATGTTTCTTGGCGTGTGCCGAACACATACCTCATCAAATTCATCTTTTATTTTCTTGAATTCTTGGTAATATTTAAGCATAACCTAGTCCTTAACCTGATATGTATCTTTAACCTATTCGGCCACAATTTTTGAATCACTCCAACTAGTAATGCGTTTAACTCCCATATCCTTTGCTAATCTGAGACTAGCAAGTAAAGCCTCATATTCGGCTTGATTGTTGGATGCTTTGAATCCAAACTGAATGGATTGTTCAATAGCGAATGCGTTCGGCCCTTCAAGTATGACCCCAGCTCCACTACCTAGTCGGTTTGATGATCCATCAACGTGCAGATTCCACATGCTCGAAGTAGTTTGTCGATGTACAGTGAATTCATTGACAAAGTCGGCTAACACCTGAGCTTTAAGGGGGCGTCGGTTCTCAAAATGAATGTTGAATTGAGATAGTTCAATTGTCCATGCTACTAGCCGACCAGCCAACTCTGATTTCCTCAAAATTTTGGCCATTGGGCAACTGTACGTACGAGTACCCGATGACTTTGAAAGTAATCTCTTAACCAACAAGCTGTGTGGATTAGGGCAAACACCACTTTCTCCATTAATTGATACCGGGATTCGGGACCTTGGAGTGTTCTGCTGACGAAATATATAGGAGCCGGTTCAGGTATTTCTTGAAGTAAAACTGAACTGATGGCGTTATCTAATACGGCCAAATAAACAATCATGTCCTGATCAGGTTTCGGTTTTGTTAACACAGGCGGTGCTGCTAGCATATGCTTGTATTGGACGAAGGCGACCTCACATTCGTTGGACCAAGTGAATTTTTGGGATTTCTTTAATAATTCAATGAAAGGCCGAGACCTCTCTGCCATTATTGGAAAGAATCTAGCAAGGGCTGCAATCCGCCCGGCCAGTCGTTAAACCTCCTTGACATTCAGAGGGCTGGCCATTTCGATGATGGCTTTACATTTATCAGGGTTTGCCTCAATCCCCCTTTCGGATAACATGAAACCCAAGAATTTACCGTCGGCTACACCAAATGTGCATTTTTCAGGATTGAACCTCATACCATGCTTCCTAGCTTCGCCGAATACCTCCTCCAAATGGTCGAGATGTTGCTTCAATGCGAGGGATTTAACCACCATGTCATTCACATACATCTCCATGCTTTTATCCACTTGTTTCTCAAAAATTTTATTCATGAGTCTCTGGTATGTCACCCTTGCATTCTTCAAACCGAATGACATTACACGGTAGCAAAAATTTGCTGAATTTGTGATGAATGCCGTTTTCTCCTCATCCGGGGGATACATACGTATTTGATTGTATCTAGAATAAGCATCCAAAAAGCTTAGTATCCTATGACCAGCTGCGCCATCAACCAGGGTATCAATGTTTGGTAGGGGGTATGCGTCCATTGGGCATGCTTTGTTGAGGTCCGTGAAGTCTGTGTACATTCGTCATTTACCATTGGCTTTTTTAACCATGACCACGTTGGCTAACCATGTTGAATACCTGACTTCTCAGATAAAGCGGGCCTGTAGCAGCTTACCCGTTTCTTCTTCTATTGCCTTTGCTCTATCACCGCCAATCTTCCTTTTCTTCTGAGCTATCAGTTTGGCCCCCTTATAAACCGATAAGTGGTGACATAGAAATGCCGGATCGATGCCAGGCATGTCCGAAGCTGACCAAGCAAACAAATCGGCGTTATTCAGCAATATTTCCTGAAAAACTTGCTTTTCTTGTACATTTAACCCTACCCCCAAATAGGTTACTTGTTCCGATTTTGATCCAAGTTAGAAAGGTTGCTTATTTTCATTGGGCTCAACCCGACACCCCTCATCCATTCTAGGATCCAGTTCCACATCCAATTCCTCTCCCAGCCGAGGGGATACAATGTTGATATCTCGGCTGCCCCATGGAAAGGCTTAAGACATAGACTTGCAAAATAACATTCTCTAGCTGTCTTCTGATCAGCATGAACTGTAACTATTCGGCCTCTTTCAGATGGAAACTTCATGGCCAAGTGTAGAGTGGATACTATAGCCTTCAACTTATTTAGGGATGGTCTGTCGAGTAGTATATTATAGGAGGTATTCGCATGCATCACAAGATAAGTGACTTTTACTTGCTTTCCCTCGTGCTCTGACCCGAACGAGGTATACAGGTCAATGCAGCCCCGAGTCTCCACTGTTTCTCCAGAAAAACCAACCAACGGTTCATAATATTCTCTGAGCTCTTCTTCTGGGATGCCTAATTGCTTAAACGTATTCCAATATAGGATGTCAGCCGAGCTCCCCTAGTCAATTAGTGTTTTTCGGACGGTGCAATTAAGAATATCTACACTTATGACCATGGGATCGTCCTGCACCGGATCGACTCCTTGAAAGTCATCGTCAGTGAATGTAATAGGGGGATCCAGATTCTGCTGCCCAATGAAACATTATTGACAGAACGGACCTGCCTGAGATGCCTCTTCCTGGCCGAATGAATGGGTCCTTCACCTGCAAACCCTCCAGCTATGGTATTAATGACCCTTTTAGGATACTTCTCACGTTCGTCGTATCTTCTAGCTGGGGGTTCCCTGGATCTACTCCTCTGTCGTTCAAATCTTTTGTCATCGGATCTCCTCGGCAGTTCAGTGTATTGATCTCTTCCTCTCTTAATTTGACCGATGGGATTTGTTTGTACAAAATCTTTTAAATGTCCTTCCTTGATTAATTCTTCAATCTTATGTTTCAGCGTTGTACACTCCTCAGTGGTGTGACCCCTGTTCTGGTGATATCGACAATACTTGCTTTTATCTGCCCGAAGAGAGGTGTTGGCGCGTCTAAGCATTCTCAATATTTCTGTGGCCAATGCCTGATCAAGTACTTTGGACCAATTAGTTGGATACTTAGGTCCCAGGGGCGGCCTTTCAAGTTCATTTCTTCTCTCATTTCCCTGCCTAGCCTTGAAAGCTTCTCTCCTGTCTGTATTTTTTGAATTGGACCCTTGGTCCATCCGTACCTGGTTTCGGTACTCGGACAATTCTTCCATCTGCATATACTTTGCAGCCCGACTTCTTAACTCGTCTAGGTCGACAGGTGATTTTTTACGGATGCTATTAACGAAAGGTCCTGGCTTTAAGGCCGTTGTGAGGTGGTGCATGGCCACTGCTGGCTCCAAGTTATGAATCGAAAAGGTCACTTTGCCAAAGCGTTCCATGAACGCTCTAAGTGACTCTCCCTTTTCTTGGCGAATGTTGACTAGCGCCAAGGATGTTAAGGGATGAGGTCGGCTTGTGGCGAACTGCAAGTTGAACCGTCTTGCGAGTGTTGCAAAAGAGTCGATGGATGAAGGGGGAGTCAGGTGAACCAACTGAGTGCAGGCCCTCTAAGTGAGGTGGGAAAAATCTTACACCATAAAGAATCATTCTCGGTGTACATACTGACTTGGGTTGTAAAGATATTCAAATGTTCCCCAGGGTCCGATGTGCCATCATATTTATCTATTGTTAAGCCTCTCCAATTATCAGGCAGCTTAGCCTCCAGTATATGGTGAACAAATGGGCTTCGGCTTATGAGATCGTCTCGGTCATTTTTAGCTTCAGATTGATAAACCTGCTTTGATTTCTCTTGCAGCATCGAGGATTCCCCCTGATCTTGGATGATAGGTGTATTTTAGGAAGGGATGTGTGTTCTGATCTCTCCTCTCAAGCTAGCATTTTCCCTTCTCAGAGCCGAGAGCTCTAGTGCATCCTTCTCTCTCTCCCTTTTCATCTCTGCTATTTCTGCTTTGAGCTGTCTTAGTACAGTTAAAAGGCTCTCATTGGTCCCTCCTTGCATCAATACTTCAGGTGTCAGTTCATCTGGTGTAACATTCTCCAACTGTTGCCGAGAGGTTCTTCTCTGTTGAACATGTCCTTCCTGCTGGCTTCTTGTTAGTACCATGTTTAATTCTGAAAAATGAGGCTAATCATGCCTCATGGTGGGCGCCAAAATGTTCCTGTTAAGGTAACACATGTCTTCAAGTCTCTGCTCTGACGTACTGACGTTTCTCTAACCGTTGCTGACATGGGAGGGTACTTGCAAAAGGCACTCCGATGCTGAAGTCAGGATTCGGTTCTGAGCAATAAATGCTATTTAATAATGAAAAGTCAACCTTTTACCTGTACTTTTACCTTCCTTATATAGGCACTGTAATGGGCCAATGGGCTTGTCGAGTTAGTCTTCATTTTAGCCCTTTATTTAAAGTAAATAATATCTTGATTATTACCCTTAATTGGGTTAATTACCTTTTAATCCTGACGAGGGGTATCCGGCCTATTATGCCGAATAGGTACTCGATTTCCTTTTCCTACAAGTAGGACCGAGTTGATCTTTATCCAGTACATTATACATTACACAGATAATCACAGTTCCTTAATTTTTTAATTAACAAACATAATACTAAACTTTTTTAATAACTTCATTTTAGGAAGTTATATTAAAATTACATATTTAGTTTTTATAAATTAAGGAACAAAATTTTACTTTCTCACTTTATATTTCTCTTTACATTAGAAGAGTTAAATCCAATAAATTATTTAACATTTTGTAAAATTTCCTCCTCTCCTTTTCTCCTTATTAGATTTCTTTTTAAGCATTGAAACATTCCCTTATCTTGCTAATCCCTTCCACTTTTATATTTAGATTTGTCTAAATTACCCCACATTTTAGGTGAATTAATAAGGTCAAGATACTATATTAAAATTTATATTTATTTAACTTTTTGTAGATACCATTTTATTAATCCACTTAAAATGGATTCACCAAAGCCAACTTAAGGTATAGATCAATAATTTCTAGGCATATAATATACTTTCATGATTCTCCTAAAAAAATTACTAATATATGTATTTATGTGTATATATATAAACTAAAAAAGTAAAAATTTTTTGTATAATTAAATTTTTTATCTTTAATTAATTTTATAAGGCACGATTTTACAAGACATTTTATAATTCTTATTTATTCACGATAATTAAAGTTGGTGAAAATTAATTTAAATTACAATCAACAAAAAAAATAATGTTAACCTATTTTTAATGATATGTATAACTTAATTATGAAATCCTTATAAGAGACTTAGAAAATAAAAATATCGTATAAAGAGTTGTTTAGAAGTTAGATTTTGGGGAAAAAAAAAGAGAAAGTAAAATTTATATTTTAAATAAATATATTTAAAATTAATATTTTTAAAAAATAAAAGATATAAATTAATATATTAATAATATATCATCGTAAATAATATATAATTTTTTAAATTTAAAATTAAAAAATATGTCCTACTCTCTCTTCTCTTTCAATAATTTCGTCTCAAATATACCTTAAGTATAACATTAAAACACTACAAGAAATATCTAAATTTAGGCAAACTAATACTTACTAATTTTTTAGCTGGTTTCGCAAATTTCGTATGCTTCTTTCGTAACATAACTTTCAAACTTCCAATAATTTGATTCTTTCGATTAGTTCCATCCACAATGCTATGTTATCCTCATGTTTGATGAGTTAATGCAATTTTTTAAAAATTCTTTTAGTTTTTAAAAGTCAAATAAAATAATCACTTTATTATATTTTTGTTTCTTTTCTTTTCTGTTTAGAAGAATTTATTTTTTTTAACTACGAGTTGAAATCAAGGGTAGTTTTAGTCTTAAAGGATGAACCAATGGATTCCACTAAAATTGTTCTGCATTATTCCAAAACAATAAGAAAGGGCATCAACTGTAACCATTTGACTATTTCTTGCTTATTTTAGTATTTCATTTTCATTGCTACACATTTCTGTAAATGTGTAATAAGAAATAAAGGATTAAATATTCATATGTAACATGGAATTATGACTAAAATTATATCACTATGAAATCGATGGATCATGGGGTGGGTTAAAGTTATTTCTATAGCTTTTAGAGGAAATTAGTACTAGTTGAAAGCCAAAATGCTTTCGGTGATAGCTGTTTTTGTATCAACTTAAGCATGTGAAAGATCGAGACAAAAGATGAGATGCATGCAGAAGTTGCAACTTCTCTATTCTAATTGTGATTGATTTTTAGTTTAAGCTAATGGACATTGCTCAACAAAGCATATGATAAGGGAGGTATAGTCAATGTGAAGAACACGGGTCAGTACATCAGATAAAATGGTTTAATATATATAGTAAACATTTGTTAAAAGAAGGCCAACAGAGCCACACAAATTCTGCTTCAAGTTATTCTGTATAGCAAACCAATTATCGTTTTCATACAAGGAATAGAGAAGATGACAAACTATTAGATTTAGAACAATGCCAAGAACTAAAGTCAAAATCCTTAAATGGTAGAATGAATCTAATATTAGTTTATATCTACTTTCCCTTTTGACTATAAATAAAACATCAAAGCTATGAAATCTGATTTGGATTTAGGGTGGTTTACTTTGTCCTTCTGCCTTTGTCAATTAAATAAAAAGGATAGACGTGCAAATTTCAAATGAGAAAAATACATCAATGTGGAAAAAATATATATCAAATTGTATGATAATTACATAAATTGATTATAAAATTTAAATAAAATTAATATAACGAGTAAATATTTTCTTATGAAAGCTTTTTATAGGATTATCTTTGTTGAAAGCCTTTTTGTGTTTCAATCAATATCTTTGTTGAAAGAGTTGAAGTTAGTATGGGGAAAGGACAAGTAGATGGCAATAAAGGCCCATATGGCCCCAAATGAAGGATGGGTAAAGCAATTGGCAATGGGTAACCTCTTTTCTTGCTTCCCTTAAATGAGGTTGAAGAAGAATAACACTCCTTGATGCGTACTTTTGTCATGCAATATCTAAGCAACCTTAGGCGAAATTAAAACCCTAACTAACCTGTCATGCCATGTAAAATAAAAGTATATGCCTTGTCAAATTCTCAAACATTCCACTACCTGATTAAGACATGTTAGATATGTATCTAATACCCACTTTTTACTATGACGCCAAGTGTGGAACCATGTACATGACCCATTAATTTTTAGCCACATTTTAAATTTTAGCATTTGAGTTTAATCTTCATGTATTAAGAACAGTTCAAGTTTCCAGACGATAAAGGTGACCAAGGAATAACCTCTAGAAAATAATGAAGTATTAAATATATATGATTCTCAATTTAAAAAAAAAATAGTATTTAAAAATTATGTGAACTTAGTCTTGTGAAAGAGGGAATAGAAACATTTTTTTTAAAAAAAAAACAAATTTTGTCTCAAAATATGAGGACAGTTAAATTTGATTCCAGAAAGGGAAACTAAACAGTTGTTGTAAATAAAATTAGAAGTAGATACCAACTTTATACATAAAAATGGAATGAAGATCAAAAGAGATTTGACCTCTTGTGAGAAGTTTGGGAATTGAAGTTTTTTCTTTGACCGATAAGTTGAAGACAAAAACAAATTGAAAGAGGGAGGATGTAGCCAAAAAATTGGAAACAAAAAACAGAGAAATAAAAAAGGGGAAGAACTAAAAAAAGAATGACTAACAAATAGAACCAAAAAGAAGAAAGGAGAATATCACCAAGAGAAACATTGAAAGAGAAGAAAAAAAAGGACAAGCACAAAAAAGTCAAGAACTTTTTCTACTTATTTTAGATTAATTGTATACTCTTAATTTTAGTGTTAACATTGAATCTATCTTACGTATCATGCACCTTAGACATAAGGTATTCATTAACACATACACACGCACCATAAACACAAACAAAATAAATATCAAAACAACAAAATTAGAATTTTAGAATCTCCAAAAACACAACTCATAGAATATCTTGTACATATCTCGATCTCAATCACCAACAACGAGCTTTGTTCCCAACTATGCTTGTTGTGATTCCTTTCCTTGTCAGTAGCACCATAGTTATATGGAACTATGACCACTTATTTTTAATGAGGCATCCTTCTAGATATAACAAGGCCCGCACCATGTGTGTTAACTCACTAAAGCCATTTATAGCCTTAACCAGGCTCCAAGGTCATGGTATGACAAAGTGAGAGTGACCATCATCAACTGAGAATTCAAAAATACAGGAAGTAATTTTTCTTGACATTATTATTACTAAAAGTTATAAACATTTTTAAGCTCAATCATACAAACACTAAATGTTATGTATGCGTTGAAAGACTTCAGAAATCTGTTTTAATTTGTGGGAATAGAAGTAAGTAGAGATGCAAATAGTATTTATTTGAAATAAACTATGTGTTAGACTTCTTAAAGAGGTTTAACACAGAGAATGTCTCTTCATGTCTAATAGTTAAGGTGACTGAGAAGGTCATATAACTAAAAAGAGATTTAATAAGAAACTCAATTGAGTATATAAAGGCAATTAGCTTTGGATAGTACATGATAAACACTAGGTTAAACATCTTTTACTTTGTAAATCTATTAAGTCACTACATGCAAGTTTCAACAACACTTCATTGGTAGTGTATAAAGTGTATTCTTATATATCTAAAATAGATAATATATTTACATAAAATTCGCCCCCCCCCCCCCACCCCCCAAACTTTGATATTTACGAATTCTTAAATGCAATTTAGGCCACAAATTTAAATGATAAAAAGTCTGTAGTAGACTACTGTATATTCATAAGGGAGAATTTAGTAAGTTGGTCATTTAAACAACAATAAGCAACATCCAAATTAAATATTAAATCATAGTATCATGCACTTGTTGATTTTACAGCATAAGTGACTTGGATCATGTCCTCATTGCAAAAAAAAATTAAAATATCTATACCAAGAAAACTAATTTTATGGTGTGACAATTTCATTGAAAGGTCCTAACATCTAATTTAGTTAATCACTCGGGACCAAAAACATAAAGGTAAACGTCCATTTTATACAAGATCAAGTATTGATTGAGAAAGTCAATGTTGTCAATGTTTGAATCTTATATATTGTCTTATTAAGCTATTAACTCGCACACACTTTAATCAACTACTAAATAAGTTTAGGAGTAGTAAAGTCACCGTTTATTTTGAAGGAAAAAATTTAAAAAAATTACTTAAAATTCATAACATATTATTAGAATATACTCCATTCGGTTCTTTTAATAAAAAAAATAAAATAGAGCATTTTTTTAGTCTTTTATTATAATAAACAAATAATAAATTCAAGATGCATTAATTGTTAAATTTATTTTATACCTTTCTTTTATTAGTATTATTAAATATACAAATTATTAACTACATCATTTAATATCATGAGTATTCTTAGAATAAAATTTATATTTATAGAAAATATAACTGACTTAATTATTTTTCTTAATCTTGATAATTTAATATTTTATTTCTTATAAAAAGGATAAGAGGAAATAACATAAAGTAATTTTGCTATTCATTATTATTTAGTTAGTTTCTTTTTTTTTTTCTTAAAATCACTCTTTACCATGTACTTAATCTTCTTCTAGAATCACTCTTATACGTGATTTTTTTAAAATCATTCTTTTATAAATATGTACTCAACATTAGGAAAAGATATTTAGTTATTACTTTTTTAATATTATTTTTTTATAATGATGCGCAGAAAGAATGCATGTTTCCTTAAGAAAGGTTGCAGACTACTTCAATGGTCTCTCTATTTTAAAAGGAATCTATCTTTAATTATTGATAAAAAAAAAGATTAATACCCTTAGTATATCCGTTAAGAAAGAAAAACTAAAAATACTTAAAATTATAAAAATATACATGATTAATAAAAAATAAATAAATTTAAACTGAAAGAAGAAAAGTTAAAATTGATAGGCGTAATTACTTAGAAGAATGATAAAAAAATTTCAACACTTTTGTTACTTCTCGACTGACTACATATGACTAACGTCATAAATTTAGTAGCCACAAAAGAAAAACACCACGAATCTAAAATTATCATTAGTTTTTCTGATTTTGCTCCTTTTATTTCCTGTTCCCACTAAGCCCACAATTTATTTGGTATGCTTTTTCTTTTTCTTTTTTTGTCTCTCAATAATCATTACCCCAAATCCTATTCGAAGATGATGAAAGAAATAGAAAAGCAAGAAAAAGAGGAATCCTTTTTGAAGGAGTGGGTCGTATTGAAATGACAATCAGTTATGCTAAATTTGTGGTAAAATCGAACGTGGGATTTGAAGATTAACGGTAGCTGATATCACAAACGCAAATTTGGGTTGTGTCAATAAAGTCCCATAAAAGGAATTGACACCATCATCCATTGTCGATTCTGCAATCTCAGAATTCAGAGTTTGACACAAGATTAATACTGACAACATATGTTCCTACCCTTTTTCTTTGCCTGGATTAATAGTTTCCTTTCTCTTCTTACTATCATTATGATTACAAACATTTCAAATCAAACAATATTCAACAGTGAACACTGACTATCTACACCTTAATCCGTACATTCTTTTTATTTATTTTTTCTCAACTTGCACATAACATGTGGGGTTGTGTTGTACACTTGCTGTCTTTATGACTAAACCATACTGTGCTAAGTGGTAATTAATTCTTATTTAGTGCCTATTTATGTAAAAGTTTGGTAAAAATGACTTTAAACTGTTAAATGAATTAAGTTCAACGATACATTTTAATTAAAATATGTGTACAATGAGAAGAAAAAAAAGTTTAAAAAGTAAGCATACAAGTCCTAAATTACTTATTAATTTTTTTTATTTGCACTACGTGTAATTATGTGTTATTTATTGATTTTTATCATTTTTGTTTATGTTATCATAAAAATATTCTCCTAAAATTAACAACAACAAAAAACACAACTTGCCTTACTTGTAAAACAAAAAAATTTCCATTACTCATTTCATTTGAGTTTTTATGATTGTTGCCACTTAATTTAATGAAGATGGTGTAAGGAGGAAATGGGTAATAAATGTACATGACAATTCAACTGTAATTCCCTGAACTCTTGCGATTTTCAATCGCATTCTTAAATTATATAGTTTCAGGAGACAAGCAAGAGGGTGCTCCTAACTCCTAACTCTTACTAGGAAACAAACCATTAACATAACAAAATTGCATGGAAAGTATTGATGATAGAAGGAACATGATCTAGCACTCCATCCCAAACCCAGAAAGATTTGGTTTCCTAAATTTCATATTTATCTTCAAACTTTACTATATATATATAACACGAACTGAGGAATAAGTGAAGCATTAAAGTCTCAAAGGGGTAGCAAAAATAAAGCATCAAAATGTCAAACTCTATTCTATATATAAAAAATAATAATAAAACAAATTCCTTGTGAATAAAGGTTAAACCACAATCACATAACAAGCACTAGCCCTCTAAGGGATTTCCCCTTCAAACCCTCTTCTTTTTCTATCACTTTGTTTCCCTTGCTCTATAGAAAGTCAAACCTACATTAAAAAAAGTGCACTGTACAAAATGTACAGAGAACCAACTTCCCCCCTCCCTCCCTTCCTTTCCCTAACACAAGAGAAAAGCCAACTTCCCTATTTCCTTCAAATTCAATTCAATAATCTCATTCTTAAAGCCATTGTGACAAAGTGAATTGAATCCATGAAAATTAGCTGAAGGGTACCACAATGGGAAATCATTGTCGCACCAAATTTGGTTTCATTTTTGTCCACTTTTCCGTATATGGATTGGAGGAGCACCACTCTTGGTACTAGTATGACATTGGGCACATGTGTGATGGCAGCACAAAATTCCCCCATCTCCACTGATGCATACATGTTTATATTAACCTTAATCTCTTCTTTCTAGAGCCTCTAATTCAAAACTCAAACCCTTCATCATGAATTTGAATACTGTGGCACATTAAGTGAGAGAGCAAAAGCAGTGCTATGCTTTGCCTCAGCTTTCCAACACCGTTCAATATCTTCAGCTATTCTCTTAGCATCCATGGATGCACCAAGTATTCCACGTTTTGTGAAACCAACTGCATAGAGCCCATTTTCACCCTTCCATCCATTTGGAAATGGCTTCGTAGGGAACCCATCTTCCTTGGAGAACATATCCCCTTCCTGCACATATGCCATTTCAATTATATTAATTGCTTTTCCTTTTCTTGCTTTATACCATTTTCAGAATTCAGATACAAATGGTCTTTATTCCATTCTGTATCTTAAGTTTATTTGAAAAATAAAATTTAAGTATTCAAAAAAATGTAATGAATATTAAAGATAAAATTATGCATATATTTATTAAAACTTAATTTACAAAATCATATAGAAAATACAGTATAATTTAATAAGTAAATTTTCTAAGTTTGTAATATATAAAAGAGATTAAACAAAACAAATATTAAAAATTTACTTTGCGAAAAACACACCTTTCCCTTTATGTTTTATTGACTGCAAAATAAAAAGGAAGAGGAACTTATCGTATTCATACCTTTAGCCAATGGGGTACATTGCTTTTGTAACCAGTTGCCAATATGATGGCATCAAAATTCTCTATCCATCCATCAACAAAGTCGACTGTGTAACGTTTTAACCTCTTGATGCCTGGTCGTACCTGCAGCAATTGTGTTTGGGCATGCTCATTGCTCAGTGGACTATGGTGTTCAAACAACCAATCTAATGAAAATAATTACGCTCCCCAACAACATGATTGAAATAATGATAATTCTTTTGTCCATTAGCTTTTGTAAAAATCTCATATATTATAAAACTTGTGATTCAGGAACGAGTTGATTGAAAGCACAAGATGATGGAAAACAAATTAATTAGGGGTCATCTCACTGAAAATAAAAAAAAGGAGCTAAAAATTGTAAGTTGTGCTTCACAAAAAGGAAAAGGAAAAGGAAATACAGCACTTAACAATTATTTTATGAAAAACCGTGGATTGCGGTTATATTGTGGGCACAATGACGGCACTGAAACATCTTATGATATATTACAAACTAACTCAACCTCATCTCATAAGTTAATTACGTGAATTTTATAACAAGTTAATATATATTTTTACGTACGTATCATACATGTGCATTTAAAAATAAGTTAATAAACATGTTAGTCCTTAAAATACCAATGAATTTTGTTTCTGAAAATACACGTTTATACCTATTGATATTTAAAACATGTTAATCTTTTAATAAATTCATCACTCAAAGATTGACAAGTGTTAGAAACATATTAACTCATTTAAAATGACACTCTAACATACTCATTTTTAAAATATATATTAACTCATTTAGATGTTAAAATAACACAAGTAGTTTTATTGAATGATCAAATCATACATTAACACAACTAATGTCCTTAATTATGACTCCAAAACATGGTATTTTGCCTTCTCAAAAATAAAAGTTGTATGAATGTGATTGTAATAAGGGTATATTTATTGTTTTAAAGTAAAAGTAAATGAATTTTAACATATCTATTTGGCAAAAATAATCAGAAACAGGAGGGTTAAAAGGAAAAGTTGAATTTAACTTGATAAAAAGGAGAAGTACCTTAATATGTCTACTTTTAATCTTGGCAAGAGTACCCACATCTAGCACCGGTGTCTTTCCGGACATGTTTTTCAGTTGAAGGGGACCCAAACGTGGTCGATCCAATCCAAACCGAGCAGTGTCACCCAAAATCAGCCATGACACCATCAGAAGGAACCGATCCACAAACCGTATGGGCAGCCAATTGAGCAACCACATAGACAGCCCAAAAGTTGATTTTCCCAACATCTCTCGTGGTAAAATGTGTACCTTCAACCAACACATACAGAAAAAAGAAAACCCCCCATCATTTCAATATAAATCCTTACATTATTTCACTATTTTACACTCATCAATAATAATTTGATGCAAGAAGAATATAATATTGATATATATTTGATTTTTATAAGAAATACCACGTGTCTATAATTTAATATGTTGTTTCATTCGAAAGGATGGAGAAAAGAGTTTTGCTTAAGAATAGGAGAATATATACCTTATTTAATCAATTTATATGAATTTTAGAAATATATTTTTTCATAAAATCTTTTTAACACTCTCTTAGTTATTAATTAAAATTTATTTAAAACTATGAAATTAGAAAAGATAAATAATAAATTAGAAATGAGAAAGAATAAGATCTATATAATTTTTAAATAATTTAACTAATAATTAAGAATATGTTAATTAGTATATTGTTACCATTTCTCTTTGATATACAAAAGAAAAGGAGAGACGAGATAAAAACAAAACAAAATAAATCTATTATCATATATTTAAGATAATCAAATAAAGTTATTAAAATTATGGATAATTCTAATCGATTAAACTTTAATGAAAATATTCTTTCTAAATTTTTCAACTTTAGAGGAGAACTAAAACTGAATACATGCATCTCTTTCCCTTTTCTTCCCTCAAAATTTATGCAAATTCTCTCTCCCCCTTCGTTTTACTTTAACTAAATACTATATAAGGAATTTAAGTATATCATTCACAACAAAATTATTTATTACATTAACATATTTTAATTTTAAACTCTAAAACCTATGTATGGTCTAAGTACTTTTTTTCTTACCCATCATAACAGCTAAGAATTTTAGTATCTTGTAAATGGGCACAACTTCCCTCTGAAAAAGAGTAGAAGAAAAAGGAGAAAAAGGGAGCCTTTAATTGTGTGCATGCCATGCTCTATATATAATAGGGGAAGAGTATCTCTTGCTAAGAAACCATAGGAAGGAAAAGAGGGGAAAAAGCAACTGGGTGTAGAAAATCAGTGGCCATCTTATGCTTCTTCTATCCCATGCTGCGCATGCTTGAGAATCCCAAGAAAATGAACTTTTTATAATATTTTGGTGTTCCCAAAATTAAACAAATATTTAAAAGCTTCGTTATATTCGAGTATGAAATGAAGGTTTTCTATTTCCCCAGGCGTTTATTTAGAAAATCCAAAGTTTGATGATGGTGAATTGCATATTTGCCACACAATTCAATTTCTCTTTTTCGAAATGAATAGAACAAAAAGGCATGCAATTTCCATGTTTCTAATTGGGAGAAAGTGATTAGTGACATGGAATTTCAAATCCCTACTTTGAACAGTATTTATCTAAATGTCAAACTTCTTGTATGAAAAAAAGAAAGAACGAAAGACAGAAAACTGTCATCTTTGTTTTTTACATAACAAGTAACCTATATTCCAAAAATGGATAAAAAAAAGAAAACCAACAAATAGAACTAAAAATTAATGTAAAAAAAAAAAAAATGAAGCAAAAGTAGGTATCTTGTTGCCTGCTTAAATTACCCTTGTTAATGTTAATCAGAAATTCCAAAACAGGAAGGACGTGTAAACTTCTAACAAAAATACACAACTTCACGTATTTAATTTTGGTGTATAGCTATGTCTTTGAGAGGTAGAAAGAGAGAAAAGTAATAGATAGGGAGAAAGAGAGAGTGTTCTTACTGTATCTCTAACCACAAGAGAAGGAGTAGCATTATGATTACAAAGATCCAAGCACACTTCCATGCCAGAATTGCCACACCCCACCACCAACACTTTCTTCCCTCTAAACTCTTCACCACTCTTATACAAACTAGTATGCTTTATAACCCCACCAAACTCCCCCATTCCTTCAATCTCAGGCACCACAGCCTCAGCATTCTCCCCAGTTGCCACAATCAACCACCTACACACAAACTCTGTTGACTCCTCCTTCTTGTTGAAGCTCCTCACCCTCCAAAACCCAAGCATGCCATCAAATTCAGCATGTTTCACGGTCTCATTGAACCGTGGCCTAATGTCAAACCTCTTAGCATAGCTCTCCAAATACTCTATGAATTGTTGCTTTGATGGGTATGTTGGGAAGTCACAAGGGAACCCCATCAAAGGAAGCTCACAAAATTGCTTTGGTAGATGAAGGCGAAGACGATCATAGGTCTTAAGTTGCCATAGAGAAGCTATGCAATTGGATCTCTCTAGGATTAAACTTGGAACACCTTTTTCTTTTAGATATGCTGCTGTTGCAAGCCCTGAAGGCCCTGCTCCTACAATTAATGGCCCTGGAACCCACACACTTCTCTCACCTGATGATGAATTCCTCTTCATTTTCTCTATCAATAAAGGGTCATGTGCTTGCTTCCCTTCAACTTCTCTCAGGCAATAATACTCCATCAAAAAATGCAAGCAAGAAAATGATATAAAACAAAAAAAAATTCAGGACTTAGGATATTGGGATTGTGAAGAAATTCCTTGAATTTTCTAATGGATTAAAAAGGGTCTTATCCGCTATTGTGCAAGGTGATTTTTTGTGTGTGTGTGTGTGTTTTGTTGCTCAATGAAGAAGGGTTAAGTGGAAGGATGAGCACCAACTACGGGGCAAAATCAGCATTCATCACAGAGAGAGATTGAGAAGGATGGTGATGTCTCTCTTTGTTCGTTTGTGTACATATATATACATATATTCCTGTTGTGCGTCGTTGAAGAATTTATATGAGCCAAAGCAAGTGGTATAATGAGAAACATAACTAGTGGGGACATTTATAATATTTATTAATTAATATTATTAGTATTTTTAACTATGTGCTAAACACGCATGTTATCAAAAGTTCAGAATTCGTAACATATATCATATATTCAACCTCTTGTATTGAAGCGTCACTATGTATGTTCGTCAACATCTACGAAGATTACGAGTTTGAAATCGTGAGGTAGATTAATTCGTTTGAAGACTTCAATTGGTTTAGAAATCCAAGAATGATATGAATTAAAAGAGGTAAATTTAGCAGAAGATAGCTGGTACGTGATCATTCGCATTGGACAATGTGGAGCAGCTCAACAACGTGGACCATGAATTGTATCCAAGATGTCATCCACATTTGTGGGATATTTATTGGAATATTTATATACATTTTATTTCTACTCACTTTCTTCATTAATCAAGAAATGCTACACAAACACTCTTTTGAATCTATAACACATTTTTTATAGTTAATTTATTTTTTAATTAATAAATGTATTTCTATACAATGGTTTATTCTAATTGAGTAGCAAGGCATTATTAGAATATAATATATAAATTCTTAAATTGATAATACATTAAAATTAGTTTGTGAATGTATATATATTTTTCTTTTGAAATTAATTTAAATTATTGTGAATAAATTTGCATTGTCATATCCCATGTCATGCGGTTTGACTATGATAATAGTTATTGAATTAATTGAAATACGTTAATAATACAATTTTTTATATCCTCGTATAATTATGAATTGTTATATAATTAAAAATTCTTAATTTGTATAATATATTTATAATTTAATATTAATTGATAGTGTATTTTTTATATAATAATACATTAAAATTAAATTCATAATTATTTAAAAAATTAATTTAATGACATAATAATATAATCCTCAATGATTTTAATTTTATGGCAATGATTCTTTAAAGCAAGCCCTTAGCGTGGTGGAATTTTAAAAAAATATATATATAAAAAATGAATTATAGTTTTTAAATTCGAAAATCATATTCTTTTCTCATGAAAAATGAAACATGTTACATTTTAATCATTGTGAACAACAATGAATAAGTTTCAATTTTTTTCTCTGTATTAAACTTTTAGCATCACCTTGATTGTTTACTGTAAACGACACTTTATTATATTTTTCAAGACATTAAAAACTTAAATGAACTATCATATTATTACCTCCCTCAAGTTGGAAGGTAAATATCGAAAACGCCAGACTAAAACATGAGTACTTTGAAGGAAGCTTTAGGAAAAGGCTTGGGCAGGATATGTCTACGAGTTGTTGCCGAGAAGGGACATGAACTAATTGGATGAATTAGTGCCAATTTCTACAAAAATTTGCTAAAAATATCTTTAACTAAAATATGTAAACAATGAGAAAAAAAATTTATGTTAAATGAATTAATTTTAACTATAAAGTTTAATTCAAATATGTGTACAACGAGAAAAAATAAATTTAAAAATAAAACAAGCAAGTCCTAAATTACATATTAATTTTGCTATTTGGCATTATGTATAATTATTTACTATTTATTGATTTTTATCTTTTTCATTTATATTATAATGAAATATTTTCCTAATTTTTTTTTTTAAAAAAAGAAACTTGCCTTACTTTTCTTGTAAAAGAAAAAGTTTCCATTAGTCATTTTATTTAAGTGAGCTTTTATGATTCGTGTTGACACTTAATTTAATGAAGTTGGTGTAAGGGGGAATATGGTTAGTAAATGTACATGACAATTCAACTGAAATTCCTGCAACTCTTGTGGTTTTCATAGTCACATTCATAAATTAGTTTCAGTGGAAAAGCAGAGGGTGGTCCTTACTCCTAACACCTACAAGGAACAAACCATTAACTTAACAAAATTGCATGGAAAGCAGTGATGATAGAAGGAACATGATCTAGCACTCCATCCCAAACCCAGAAAGATTGGTTTCCTAACTTTCATATTTAACTTTAAACTTTACAAAAATTATATAAATAAAAAACAAAAACCGAGGAATGACTTAACCATTCAAGTATCAAAAAGGTAGCAAAAAAGCATCAAAATGTCATACTATAAAAAAATTTTAAAAAAATTCCATGGGAATAAGGTTCAGCCACAATCACATTCTTAAAGCCATTGTGACAAGTGAATTAAATCAATAAAAATTAGCTGAAGGGTACCACAATGGGAAAAAAAATTTGGAGGAGCACCACTCTTGGTACTAGCATGACATTGGGCACATGTGTGATGGCAGCACAAAATTCCCCCATCTCCACTGATGCATACATGTTTATATTAACCTTAATCTCTTCTCTCTAGAGCCTCGAATTCAAAACTCAAACCCTTCATCATGAATTTGAATACTGTGGCACATTAAGTGAGAGAGCAAAAGCAGTGCTATGCTTTGCCTCAGCTTTCCAACACCGTTCAATATCTTCAGCTATTCTCTTAGCATCCATGGAAATGGCTTCGTAGGGAACCCATCTTCCTTGGAGAACATATCCCCTTCCTGCACATATGCCATTTCAACTATATTAATTGCTTTTCCTTTTCTTGCTTTATACCATTTTCAGAATTCAGATACAAATGGTCTTTATCGCAATTTATTAAATTATTTTGCAAATTATGAACATAAGTCAATTTAATTTTTCAAATTATAAAAACATTATTGTGGTTCTTAATTATAAAATGGCAGTCATTTTAGTTCTTAAAACTATAAATCAAAGACTAAGTAATCATATTTAATAATTTTAGAGACTAAAACAATATTTTTTTAACCTTAAAACTAACTCAGCTACTATTTATACTTTTAGGAAGTAATGTCATGTACTGCTTGAAAATTATAAATTTAATTAAATCTGAACAAAATTTTAATGAATATCAAATATAAAATTAAGTATTTATAGATATTTACTTGTAAAGAATTTAGTTTACATAATCATGTAGGAAATACTGTATGATGCACAGTGCAGAATAAAAAGAAAGAGGAATTGAGGGAGGCAATGGGGTAGAATACGATAGCATGAAAATTCTCTATAAGAAATTGGAGGGTGTAACGTTTTAACCTCTTGATGCCTGGTGGTACCTGCAGCAATTGTGTTGCTCAGTGGACTATGGTCTTCAAACAACCAATCTAACGAAAATAATTACGCTCCCCAACAACATGATTGAAATAATGATAATTCTTTTGTCCATTAGCTTTTGTAGAATCTCATATATTATAAAACTTTTGATTCAGCCACGATTTGATTGAAAGCACCAGATGATGGAAAAACATGATTTTTCCAAATAATAAAGAAAGGTGCAGAACAAATACAAGTTAAAATGAAATAGCACTTAATAATTTTATGATAAACCATGGGTTACGGTTTTGCTGTGGGCACAATGACGGCACCGAAATGTGATCTTATGATATATTACAGACTAACTAAACCTCATGTCATTATTTAATTTCTAATTGCTAAAGAAAAAGCTTGGTCATTAATATACAATCTCCTCCTATATAAAAAGTATTAGTTTGTGCTGCTTTGGTCTTTAACTTTTATTCTATATAGATTAGTCTTTTAAGTAATAAAACTATTCATAACTTAATTCCAATTTACTGTGGTTTCTAAAATTACCAATTAATTCTCAATTTTACAAATGGATATTTAAAAAGTGTTAACTTCTTCGTAAATTTATATTGTTATGATATTATTTTATAATCAATAATTTTATCTTTGAATTCATATAAATAGATGAGGAGGATTATATATATACTTCTTTTTATTATAATTATAGCAATTAGATAAAATTTATTAAAAATTATAAATTTGTAAGAGAGAAAAATTAAGATTGACATTATTTTTATAATTTTTAATAAATTTTAACTCATAAGTAAAAGTGTATTCAAAAGTACATGTGAAAAATGTGTCAAGATATAAAAATAATAAATTTATTTAAGACTTTAATGAGATTTAAGTACTAGTGAATCAAATCACTTTAAAGAAATTGACATATCTTTCTCAAATACTAGAAATATTTTTTAGAGGGACATTTAATTTAAATGAGACTAAAAAATACTAGAAATCAAACCACTTAAATGAAATGTATTTGTTGTTTTTTTTTTTTTTGAAAAATTTGAGCACAATATGTCTAATATAATCACACACAAAAAAGTTTGGATTAATTAATTGTTTAACAAATAAAGGATTAAAAAGATATTGATACATAAATATGAAATAATTTCAATTAGAGACTTCAAGAAAAAGTACTAGAAAGTTAGTAAGTGAGATTTCGATAGTGAATGATTATGACCGATAGAAAAATGGTTTATGTTCCTAAAATTAAAACCATGTGAGAAAGAAAAATGTTACTTTCAGTAAAAAATTAGAAATGAATAATTTTTTTATAAGAAAAGTAGGAAAAACCTCTCGGTTCATTATTGATAATGTGTTGTATGTAAAAGGATTAAAACATAATATATTTGATCATAAGTCAATTTTGTAATAATTGATATGATGTTATAGTCAATAAGTATATATAAATATATATTAAAAAATTATGATAATTTCATTGTTTTCATTGTGCATATGTATCATACTTTGTACAAAATAGATTTAAAAGAACTAAATAAATATAAAATTAATGTTTATTTTTTGAAAATGATGAAAAATAAAATTGACACAAAAAGTTTAGTTATATCAATTCTATTTTTTAAGTTTATAAGCTTTATAATAGAACTACCTTGAATATCTTTCCAAAATTATATAAACTATGTGAAATTTGTGAAAAAGAAAAATAGAGAAAAAGTTCTTTTAAAGTTAAAAATATAATTTCTAAATCAAGACAACTGAAATTACTTTACATAAAATTATTTAACTTTACTAGAACTTCAAATATAAATGAAAAGAAATATGAATTAATTATAGTAGATGACTATACCAAATATACAAGGATTTACTTTCTTCACACAATTGCTCATTAACCACCACGTTATCATCATTCATACTACCTCAACTAGTGATAACACTTACTTTACTGTTAACTTGAGTAGAAATAAGAGTTCTCAAGTTAACATAAGGGAACTTAGATTTGCAAAATATCACATATCTTGATATTAGAAACATACATAACTCTAGATCTTACACTCTCCATCCTTTGTGGCATAAGGATATCCAAAAGAAATGCTTTGGTGATTTAAACTAGAAAATTGTCTCTTTTATAATCTTGATTATGCATATAGCACAAACATCTAAACATATATAAATGTCTAAGTGGTATGGAAACTTATTATAAAGCATTTCATATTGAGTTTCTCCATTCAAAATATTAGTATGTGTTTAGTTAATCAAGTAATCCATAATTAAAACACATTTTTTTCAAAAATTTAATAGAAAGATGGGCTTGAAATTGCAATGCACAAGCAATACAGTATTGAGTATGTGCCTATGCTTGTTTTCTACTTAACATTTTGGTTGCAAAGTTCCTATATTTAATGCATAATCCCATGATCTCTAAAATAATTGTTTATAGTATAAACTTTGTACTATTATTACTTCGAATAATTTTTATTAGTTTACTAAATTGACACTCCACCATAGCAATAAATTGAAACAAATGTACATCTTTCTTTTCAACTAAAAAATATATATATACAACTTATGAGGTATTGTCAACAATAGTTATAAAATATCAAGCACCACAAAGAGATGCAATTCAATAAAATTTCCATAAATCATAATAATTCAATTTAAAATTTTTTGATTGCTTTATTATCACAATGTGATCAAGGAGTCATTACTCAAAATTAAGTCCACTAAGACATATATTATCATGGCATTGGCTTTAGCTTTAAGTGTCAAAGCTTGTAGGGCATTTGTTTTGACCATTCTATCATGTTTTTTTGCCATGAGAGATTGTCTATTGTTGTCTTCCTTCCTTGTTGGTCCATTAATCTTTAAGTCTTAACATTTATTTTTTATTTGAATGATTAGATGTTCTATGTATGAAGTTAAATTTCTTCCTTACTCTTAAAATACGATCCTTAAAAATTGGTCTCACTCATGATAATTTTTTTCTTTAATCGAACCTATGAAAGTAAATTTTCTAAATTGTAATTTAAGGTTATGTCATATAGTGATTATTTTTTAATAAATACATTTCATCAACACTTTCTTTATCACTGTCATTATCCGTGTTTTCATTAATGTTTTTATTTTAAAACAAACTATTACGATCCAAGTTTTGATCATATAGATTATGTATACAAAATTTAAAATCAATCCAAAAGTATTTTATATCACACTCATGTATAATGAAATTAAAAATATATAGTTTTAAAATATATGAAAATAAGTACTAGTATAGTAATATGGGTTTCAACCTTCAAAAAAGTACACCCATTGAAAATAGTAAAAATAAATAAAATATTTAAGATTCTTAGTGTATCTTATAAAAAATATTCTAATAAGCATTAGATCTATTAATTTTTTTTATTATTGAGAAAAACCAATGAATTAATATTCTTAAAAATTATAATCAAAATAAAAAATTAAACAAACAAGAAATAGAAGAGTAATGAGACAAACACACAAAAATGATTAATTATAAATGGTTCTAACTTTTAGTTTCATCTATAAACTTCTTGATATTTTTTTCTTTCATGTTTTTATGAATTAATCTCTATTATATGACTAGTCACTCATTTTTATTATAATATTATATAATGATCATGTAATAATAAATTATTTTTTCAGTTATTAATACCTAAATTGATTATGTAAAACAATTAATTATAAGAAATACATAAAAAACTAATGAATTTATTAATTTATTAAAAATCAAGAATTTTAATTGATCTTTCAAAATCTTAAGTGCAATTTATCTCATAAATTTGCTAACTAGATAATGATATGATCATCTCCTATCTAATTAACTAAAGATTATTAAGAGTGATCAATTTTTAATAATGAAATAAAAATAATGAGATAAACACCATAAATACAAAAATTGTAATAAAGAGAAATATAAAATAAACTAAATGAGAAGTAGAATAGTAATGAAACAAACACACACAAAAACTAATTATAAATGAGGTTAGGTTTTGGTTTTACTTGATTTTTTTTTAAATTTCTTTCCTTTTATGTATTCATGAATTAATCTCTATTATATGGTTAATCATAAAATTTAATTTATTATTATCTAATCATCATACTTTAATAATATTATATTTTTTATTTGTTAATATTTCCTAATGATTATGTTAGACAATTAATAATAATAATAAAAAGACACAAAGAACTAATGAGTAAGATAATTAGATAATGCTATGATTGTCTCTTATCTAATAAACTAAAATTATTATAGTGATAAATTCTTAATAATGAAATAAAAATGAGACAAACACTATAGATGCAAAAATATTTACATCCCAAGAAAAATAGTTGAAAGCCAATTCATATAACAAGATCTACCATAACTCTTCCCTATAATTAGTGAGAATTTAAAAAGAAAAGTATGATAAGTTGGTTGATTAAATTAAAATATTTGATAAAATTACTTATTAAAATAATTAAAAACATTAAAATAACTCAAAATTAAAACATGATAGTTATTAAATTAAATGAAAAGTATAAAATGCATATAGGTCTAATTCAAATAAGTCTCAATAAACACTTATATATATATATATATATATATATATAAAGAAATAAATTGTATCGAGCTATTTTTCAGTAAAAATGAACTTATGCATAATTTTTTAAATCTTTTTTATATAATTTCTTCAAAATTTGAAATGCTTTAATTGATATTAACATCTAACAAAAATTGTATTCTTTTACTCGATCTTAACTAGAAAATTGGTAACTTTATATATTTTAAAATATTATCACTTTTCATATTTTATTTTAAATATTTTAAAAAAAAATAAAATTAATATATTTAAATTCTATGTATTCGAATTTTTAAAATTTTTGTTAGATGAAATGATAAAAAAAATTATGTTATAATTATTATGGTTTTATATTATAAAGAAATTAAAAACAATGTTACGGAGAGAAAACATGTTTGAGGGTTTGTGAAATTAAAAGGATGTATAAGAGGGAAATTATAATAAGATATTAAGGAAAAAAAATTAAAACGTGTAAATTCAAATATAAAGTTTCAAGTTGTGGAAGCTTTTAATAAAGAAGTTGTAAAAGAAAAAGAATGATAAAATAAATAAAACATTTTTATAAAGTTAAAATCATCTTTAAAAAGTTAACTAATTTTTTTTATAAAAGTAGAAAAACATAAAGTAATTTTAACTTATGAAGAAATGTTCATTTTATATTCTTATTTTTTTAACAAGTATTACATAAATTTACTCAAATTAAACTAAAAAAATATTATTTGATAAAGTGCTAAAAATGCTACAAATTATTAAAAGAAACTCATTGAATAAAAAAAGCTTTTAATTATGTCAAATAAAACTAGAAGCTAACTTCTTTACCTCACCAAACACACTCTTTGCGAAAGGCACAACTCTTTCATATTCCTTATTCTCATAGCTTTTATAAATTATGATGGCAATTGTTTAGGGAAGAATACACTGTTCAGCAGTTTAAAGCAATGTTTGTTTAGCTGTGTCAATCGAGTTTCCACATTTATAAAGATAAAATATCACCTTGCTAACAGCAAAAGCTTTTCAATTTCTGAAAACCTATTCTAAGCTTATATTTGATTTTGTGCCATCTAAGAATATTAGATAATGTATGACGATATTTATGCTAACTTTTATGACAGGAACTATTAAAATAAAACTAAATTTTAATTGAAAAAATAACACTGAAACAGCTAAAATATTGTATGCAAATTTCAGATTCTAAATGTGCCTATGACTCGTGCAATGTTTGTAGGTGAATTACATTGGTCGTCTCCATATATTTTTATTTTTATTAAAAATAAAATATAAAATTATTTGTTAAAAAATATTTTCAAAAACCCAGCTCAAATTTTAAAATAAAAAAAAAAACTTTTTTTCAATTCTTTGTTTTTAAAAATAGAAACACTTGAAAACGAGAAAAAATAAAAACACGGTAGCATAATTCTACATATTATTTTATTTTAATTAAATATTGTTATATTCATTGATTCATCCTTTATTTCGCGCTTTATCTTTCTTGTTTAACTGTGCACTCATTAAAGTGTTGTTTCCTTTTTTTTTCTTTTAAATTTTTTTTCACTAATATTTTTTCTTCTCTTCTTTTTTTTTTTTTTCATAATTCTTTTTAAAATATAGTAATAAAGTTTGTTACTTTCACCATTTTTGCAAGGTTAAATATGTGTTTGTTTTATTTTTATTCTTTTTTTTCAATTTTCATATAATATCTATCCTATCATTAAATAAAATATACACTATTTAATTTTTTAAAATATATTTTTCTTAAAATTAATGAATATATATAAAATTAATAAATAATATTAAAAAAATTTATGCATCGCACATGGTTTAAATTATAGTTATAATTACCTTATATTTTTATTATTTGAATCTTAAGACACAATAGTAATAATATTTAAATTTTATTAAATAAAAAGTACAATAAAATTGATATTAGTAAGAGTATATATATATATATATATATATATATATATATAAATTATTTATTAATAAAATATTAATGGTCAATTTTAAATTTTATATAAAATAAATAATTATTTATTATCAAATATTATATTTTTTTATCTTCTTAAATTTTTATACTTTAACTTAACCAGCATACAAAAGGCATTTATTAATATTTTTCTTAAAAAATATGTGATTCTTCTTAAAATCAAATTTTAATCCAAGAGTGGAGATAAAAAAAAAAGATCATTAATTCCTTTATTAGTGTTTGGGCTTACTTTAATATAAAGATTAATTTCCGTATTTTGTATTACGTGAATGGATCAACGTAGAAATCACTATAATGTTATCATTGTCCGAAAGGATACCTTAATTGACTGAGGAAAGTTTTATTTTTTGAGAAAGGTACATGTATTCTTAATATGTCAATGTTATACACATACTCTCAAATTACCCATTATATACACAACTCAATTAATGATTTAGATCATGCAACAAGAGTTATATACACAAAACCAAATGAATATGCAAAAACTATGACTTATTTATTAACTGATGCAATATTAGCTCACTGATCATATGGTGATTGGCCTGCAACAAGAGTGACAAAGAAAGCACTATGAAGTCGCCAAAGCTAATGAGTTCCAAGAAACACCTTTTGAAGATCAAGTTGTTGAGCCATGGTTTCTGAGTCAGAAAGAGTCTATGAGGACAAGATGATGTACTCATGATGGCTGTTGAGTGAAAATTGACGACTAATCATTTTATTAAGGATAAATTATACATTATGTACCTTCATCTATATACTTTTTTAATATATCCTGCTATACTTATTTTTGTTAATAATCCTTCAATAAAAAGTAGATTAATACAAAATAGTAACACTACAGATAGTTAAGTGACAAAAAAGAAAGAAATATTGGAAGATTTAGAGACATAAATAAATTATACATAAAATAAATTAAATTAAAAAAGTATGAAACTGTATTATGTTAAATGAATAAGTTTTTTTTTTTTATTATCAACAATGATTAGTTCGAGTAGTAAATGGTGGTTTAAATAAAGTCCTAAATGTGCGATTTGAGTCAAATTTAAATTAATAAATTTTTTTCTTATATTTTAAAGTTGTTAATGTGTGTATGTATGGCCGTGAAATTTAATCCAATCGTTGGAGTTAGAAGTTGAAGAATTTGATTACAGTGGATACCTATCACAATTACCTGATTTCGTATAAGGATATACTTTTACTTAGATTATAATGTCTTTATAAAGCTTGGGTTAAAATATGTTTTTATCTTGAGTATTTTGTATAATTCTAAGCAAAAAAGATAAATAAAAATATTTTTCATTTTTTTAGGGATTGGTTGAGAAAGAAAAAAATTTAAAGTAAAAGAAAGAAAATTTTTTCTTTTAAAATAAGTATATTATTTTTATAAAAAATTACCAAAAATTATATAATTAATTATTTAATAATTTATTTATTATCATATTGAATATATAATTCTCTCAAATTACTTTTAAATAATATATATATATATATATATATATGTCATAATCTATTCATATTAAGTATAAAATTTAAATACCTATATCATTTAATAACTTTTCATAAATTACAAGATTAACTAATGCAACGTTGATTTAAAGATTCTTACATTAACTTTATAAAATTTCATAAAAAAAAAGTTAATAAATATTGTTATATTATTTTATTTTAATGAGTAAATATAATTTTAAAATATAGATAAATATTAAATTTTAAATAATATACCTATAAATATTTAAATTATTTGAAATTTGATATAAATTATTAAAAAGATAATATAAAATGATTAAAAGGTTAGATTAATTTATTTTATATTTTATAAAATATTATTAAAAAGTGTAAATGTATAAATCAACAAAGAAGTGAGGAATAATAGAAGATGGTCCAAAACATAAGCAGGTTGACTCCTTTTGGCTAATTGAGATGTGATTTTTATTACCCTAAAAAATCTTGTCATTCAAACAACTTGACCATTTAATTTCTCTTCATCAGCATCAATAACTGGACATCCATTGTTTGCATAAATTGTGATAAACTACCTATACTTGAGTTTCTAGAGTGTGGTATAGGCTTAATAATTAGGGCAAGTTTAAGTGAGTGAATTGGACACTCCTGAAAGATGCTTATGAAATTTTCTGAGCCACTATTGACGATAAGAATTTGATATTCTAAAACGCACAGAAGAGAATTCTTGCAAACTGTCTAATAATTTGGCAAAGAAAATGAAAGTGTCATTTAATATATTTTTGCTGCCTTTGTTGACATCTGTTCCCATTCTTTTGTTTTCAATATACGTATTCTGGAATTTTTCTTTTTAGGATGCTGCAGAATATATTATGTTATTTAAAACCAAACACTTAACCTTGTACTATACGTACTCTAATACGACAAACATTACACCTCTATTTTATTTTTTTCCATATTTTCAGGTTTACAGATTCTTTTTTCAATTTTTAATATATAATATCGAATCAATCTGTATTTTCAAATAAAATTTCTAAATTTCGGTAGTTGACTAGTTATCTTGTATTAAAAGTTTAAAAATATATTAATAATTAATAATAAAATCATACGATTACCGTTGAAGTGTGAAATTTCTTTTTTAACATTATCTTCATGTCATGTCAGGAAAAAATATGCATAAAAAGTAATCGAAACTGGTACGATTTATTTATTTTATTTTAATGTTAGGTATGCATATATTTTAGAAAATAAAAAGCAATAAGAAAAACCAAAGAATGGATGAAGAAAGTTGTATAACACTAAAATAAGTTAAAGTTAAATATAAGTAGCATCTTTAGGACAGTATATCTTTTTACACAATTTTGAATATTTTATAAAATTTGAAATAAATATTGATTAAAAAATGGATTTTGAAAAAGTAGGGATGGTGGTTTTAAAACCCGAAGCAAAAAAGAGTAGCAATATTAAAGAGAAATTGGGTGGTGATGAAGTGAAAAAGAAAGTAGCCGAAAGGTATAATTACATAGAATGTGATAGCATTGTTAATTTATGTGGTGGCATGGAGTCTATCTCCAACTTAGAGGGAATAGGGCAGAGGGGGCTATGGGGTTTTATAAACAATGGGAATATGATTGAAATGAAAAAGTTTATATACCTTTTTAAGTAACTTCACTTCACTCCCCCTTTAAATGGGAACTGGACTTAGAAGCTAGCCTAGTCTATAAGCCTATACCTCTATTCATGAATTTATCAACATTTTAACTGCTATTTGTGATGCTTTTCCCTTCTTTTCTTTTCAATTCTTGTTTAATAGCGACCCATGGATGTTCTTTGACTGTTCTAACATGGGGCCACAAAAAGTTAATTATGATTTGATTGGTCAACCACATAAGAAAGTTGCTTAAGAAAGCCCATGTTTAACATAACATTGGGCTTTTCCATATGAGCAAGGCCTGCAAGGGACCAAAACCTGTCATGTTCAAGTCAATTATTATTTATTTATTTATTCCCCCCAAAAAGTCAATTTCTAAGTTCAATGCTATTCGTGGACAAAAATTGCTCTTCTACTCCTATATTTGTGCTGATATCTATTAAACAAATTTTAAATGAGTTTATTTCGAAAAAAAACAGATTTATTATTAAAAATATTATAGAATTTTTTTTACCTAACCTAATTTAAAGTAATTTATATATAAAACTGTAATTAGAATAAAACAAATAAAGCGTTTAAATTATAAAAATAATATAATAATCTTAATTAAGTCTAATAATTTAATACAAATTAAAAATATAATTAACATATAATAGAGTAAATTAAGTTTGATAAATTTGCAATCTCAAGATTTCTAGACGGTAATTTAACTTGATCAAACAATTTCTCTTTTAGTTCAAATTCTTTTTTTAGGTAACTAGAAAGGTGACCCGATATACAGATTAAATTATTATGTTATAGTATAATATTATACTTAATAATTATAAAATAAAAAATAATTATATTAAAATATTTATGATAATATTTAAATTATTTTAAATTTTAAAATTAATTAATATATATTAATATTATAACTAATAAAATTATTTCATATATTGTATTAAGATTTATAATATACTTTTAAATATTTATAAATTAATTTTAAAAGTAAAATAATTAAATTCAAATATTATTTTAATTTATAAGATTATATATTTAATTCTATAAAGTTTAAAAATACTCTTATAATTAATTTATAATAATTAAATATGTATACATACATACCACAACATAAGGATTTATAATAAAAAATAAATTTTAATATATTTAAAATTTTTAAGACAAAATTATTGAATGAAAAAATTTATATATTTTATATTATTTTACAAAATTATATAACACATAATTTAAAGATAAAAAATATTAATTCTTTTATTGAATTATTTTTAAAATTACTGTCATGTATCATTATTTAAATTTTATTATTGAATTATATATTCATTACTTAACTCATTATTTTAAAATTTAAAATATAAGATATTTTATATATTACATTAAGACTTACAGTATACTAAAAACATATTTTCTATGACTAAAACTATTAAAGGAATAAAATTAATGTTAATTATATTTATAAATACTTACAATATATTTTATCTTACAAAATTATATAGCACATAATAATAAAAAATATCAATTCTCTTATACCTCGTAAATATGTCCGTATGTTGTACAGATTAGTATATATATATATATTATAATTTAGTTTTAAAATTAATTATTTTTAATATAAAAGAAACATAAAAAATATTAAATGAAAATTTTGATTATTTTTTAAAATAAATTCTCTATAAAAAAATAAATATAATAGTTAAAAATAATTCATATGTGACTTTAAACATTATAAATATTACTAATAATAATTTAATTATAAATTAGTAAATATGTTTATATGTCATAAAAATTTATTTATATTATATATTAAATTATATTATTTAAAATAAAAAATTATAATTTAAATATAAAAAATATATAATAATAAAATTATTTTACATTAAATAATATCAAATATAAATAGATTAAAAATATGATAAATAAATTTTCATATACAATTTTTTATATATTTTAAAATTTTAATTAAGATTTAAATAGAAAGTAAAAGAGAAGAATAATTTTATTGAATACAAAAATGAATTCTTATATCAATTAAAATTACACATGTTGATATAATATAAAATTTATGAGTCACATATAAAATATAGACAAATATTATGATAAGAATAACTTTATAAAATTTTTATAATCATATTTAAACTATTTGAAAGTTTAAAATTAATTAGTATATATTAATATTATTAATAATAAAAATATTAATTATTTGTAAAAAAAAGAAATATAATATATAACTTTATATATATATATATATATAATTTAGTTTTAAAATTAATTATTTTTAATATAACAGAAACATAAAAAATATTAAATGAAAATTTTGATTATTTTTTAAAATAAATTCTCTATAAAAAATAAATATAATAGTTAAAAATAATTTATATGTGACTTTAAACATTATAAATATTACTAATAATAATTTAATTATAAATTAGTAAATATATTTATATGTCACAAGAATTTGTTTATATTATATATTATATTATTTTATCTAAAATAAATATTATAATTTAAATATAAAAAATATATAATAATAAAATTATTTTATATTGAATAATATTAAATATAAATAGATTAAAAAATATGATAAATTAATTTTTATATACAAATTTTTATATATTTTATATATTTTAAAATTAAAATTAAAATTTAAATAGAAAGTAAAAGAGAAAAAAAAATTTATTGAATACAAAAATAAAATCTTATATAAATTAAAATTATACATGTTGATATAATATAAAATTTATGAGTCACATATAAAATATAGACAATTATTATGATAAGAATAACTTTATAAAATTTTTATAATCATATTTAAACTATTTGAAAGTTTAAAATTAATTAGTATATATTAATATTATTAATAATAAAAATATTAATTATTTGTAAAAAAAAGAAATATAATATATAACTTTATAAAATATTTTTCTTTTATACTGATATTAATTAAAAAAGAAAGGTATAATTTTTATAATAAAATTAATTTAAATTTCAAAAGATTTCTTTGTATAAAACACATTGGTGCTAGTATAGCATTGTTATTAACATCCAGAGTTAATTTTAAAAAGCTATTGTGAATCTTTTGCCGTGGAACATGCTTTCCAAGTTTCAATTTTTTTAATTTGTTCACATCGCTTAAGGTTCTAAACTTTAGTTGTACAATTTGTGAAGATCATTTAGAAAAAAAAAATCACTGAAACATAAAATTTCTATAGTTACCTGAAATGCAGCTTCATTTGATTCATTCATTTGAATTTCTGAAAAAGAAAAAAGAACAACTTAGAATAGAAAAAAATAACTTAAAATTATATTAAAGCAAAACAAATAATAAATAGTACTACGTTTAGATTGGAATAACTTATAAATTTATACTAAAATAAAAAAAGATAAATATTTGATTAGCACAGGTAGAATAACAAAAAATGATATATTTTCTGTTAATATAGTTGTAATGTCATCAGATAATAAAATTAAACATTTTGTCATTATATTATAAAACCTGCAAAAGAAGATATATAAAAATTACATAACCCTTTTAAGGAAAAGGAAAATACAATTTTTTTTTATTTATTTAAAGTTTTACATCTTTTTATATAACTTTTATGCACTATTTTATTGTATTTATAACATTAAAATTATTTGATTATTCATGTTACATTTTAAAATGTAACATGTATGACCTTTCAAATATGTTAATATTAAAGTTACAAAATAAATAAATAAATATGTTAATTATACTAAATTAATAATAAATTTTATTTATTTTATTGTTGTATGACCTTTCAAATATATAAACTCATTAATTTAGTAATTTATATTCATTTATTTTACTGCTCTTCATTAATCAAATACCAATTATGTATATTCTAATATTGGATTAATATAGTTAGTTATAAATTCAAACATAAGTTAGTTTTTAATTACATTTGTTAGTAGGATAAATCTATAAAATTACTTTCTACTATAAGTCATTCAGTTTTACGTCACATGTATATATACTTAACTATATTCTTCTATATTTAGTAATCTTGTTTCTTTTATTTGTTCTTTATCTCTATCATAATTTTCAACTCATCATAGTTTTAATATCTAATGATAAAATCTAAAGTAAATTATTAATATTAAAATTTAAAATTTTCTTAAACTTTGAAATAATAAATACATTGATATGTTAATATTAAAGTTACAAAATAACATATAAATATGTAAATTGCACTAAACTAATAGTAATTTTTATTCATTCTATTATTGTATAATTTTTCAAATATATAAATTCAATAATTTTTATTTATTCATCCCACTATTCCTTATTAATTAGATACTAAGTATCAGATTTCAATAATAAAATTTAAAGTAAATTATTAACTAAATAAAATTTGGAGAGGTTTTGAATTACTTAACAACTAAAGTAAAAAGTTTAGTAAAATAAAAAAAGTTTAGTAAAACAAAATTATAAATTTAAGTAATAAAATGATATGTGAATAAAGTTTGGATTACTTCACCAAATTATCAATTGTAAATTTAAATATGTTCTGAACTCAAAATTTTTAGCTCCTTGATGAGGTTTAAAATATTGCTTGTCATCTCATACAAATTAGTAAAATCTTGTGTAGTGGTGTTTGACATCAATCAAAAAAATATATGATATCTAAAACTCTCAAAGAATGCAAATTGTAAATATATACCTATTGTAGTCTCTAATAACGACGTTAAAAACATGTTACGTAAATGAGAAAATATACATATTGACAAGTAATATAGGTAAATATTTAAGACTTGAAATACCATCCCACATATTTTACATGGCAATTACTATAATTGTCAAATCCTCAAGTATTTAAACAAATAAAAGGTATAAAGTTCAATGGTCACAAAATTACGAATTAAGGGAAGCATTAAGAGCTAATAACTATTTTAAGTTAATAATATATTGATAATCTTAGGTTATTATTAATCTTATAAAGTCCTATATTTAGTTTACCTTGCATATTTGCTAATTAGAGTTGTTACCATAGTCCCTTGCGCAATTAACTAAGTTATAACAGGATTAATCATATCATGATAATAATAAAATAGCAAAGCAAACTTAATTGTATAGAGAAAAAAAATCTAACCATTTCATATAATAAAATAAATCGAAATAAATTTATAATTATTATAATTACATTATCTTAAATAACATGTAATTGTCATATTTATTTTATTTCTAACATTTATGATTGTGACTGATATATGTTTATTTTTCTTATGAACGAACAATGTACATAAATATTAACATTTTCTTTTATCATATGCGTGAATTGGGAGGTACTTAAACAAGAGTTGTAGCCCTGAAACTTGCATGTGTTCAGTCGAAATAGTGAGATAATTATCGATTATTGTGTACAGTTTAATTGTCTTACGTCTTTGACATTTTTTTAAAATAGAGTTCCCCTTTTCAAAGCTGTGAGTATCATTTTCCTAATTAATTCAAGTCGGTGCGAATAATCATGTTTCAAAGTTCTTATCATCTCATATTAGTGGCATGCGTTTACCTATAAGATTTTTTACTAAGATTTGGCTACAATTTATAAGTAATAACGTTTGCATTTAAGGGGATCTGAGGTCTCTTTATAAATGTCTTTGAAATTCTATATATGCATGTATAATCTTGTAATTTGTGTCCTCTAAAGTGTAAAATGCTTTTAGAGTATAAATAAAAAATCATTAATTAAAGTTAGAATAAAATACGCTTATATAACAAATTATAAAATTATTAAAATTTTAATCAAGGTTTTTAAAATTAGATCGGCTGTACTGGTAAAGATGTTAATTTGTGATTGCATTGATGTCAATTATATATATTATATTCTCATTTAATAATATATACTAATTTTATAGATAAATAATTCAATATTAAATGTTTTAGTTATAAAAAAATATATGATAAAATAAGATAAAGGTTTAAACATATTATAATATTTATTCATAGTAATATAGTTTTTACATTATTCTTATATTACATAGAGGCCTTTATTTATATTAAAATATATTCAGACAGTGTAGTGGTTAAATATTAATTTTATTCCACCACGACTTCTGTCATAGATAAGTTCATAATCCACTAGTTTAATAGGCTGTTCGGATTGGATGTCTAAGCCAATTTCAGTTTAACTAGTTGAATGATCAATCAATCGGATTTCATTTTTAAAATTTTTTTTAGTTTAATTATATTTATTATTTTCTTTTTTTAAAGTACATTTTACACTTTGGAGGTGTCATGATGACATCTTTTATTTATAATAATAATAATAATTTATTTTCATTATTATCCGATGAAAATACTATCCGCAATTTTTCATTTATTTTTGGATCTACCAATAGAGCTAATTACAATATCTTTTGCAGAAAAGGATAAAAAGAGTGTTAAACTTTCTAATTTTTTAATAAAATTTATATAAAAAAATTATATATTGTTAATTTATATTATTTTTAAAAAATTATAGTATAAATGGTAAAAATAATAATTTAGATATTAAATCAATGAATACATTCACTTATATAAATAATAAGCGAGTATCATATTATTGATATAAAACTCATAATAAATGAAAGTATAAAAATAATTTATGAATTAATGTATTTAAAAATAATATTTACTTTATAATTTTAAAATAAAGATTAATTTTGCAATTGAAAGGGTAATCACGCGCTTACATGCATTAATTAAGGTCGTGTTCCAGAAGACACATACCCCTCCCCTTTATATCTCTTATTTAACATTAGTTTTATTACAAGAATAATGCAATTAGGCATTGTAGGGGATGTTCCTCTACTAATTATTTAGCTGAATATGTGATTTGTTTTATTATTGTATGTTTATATTCGACGTCACAAGGTTGAGAGCGAGTTAATTATTGTGGATGTCTAATCAAGCATTTATCTTTATTCATTCTATTATTAATTATTCATATGTGGCTACTTTACCTAAGAAAAAGATAATATTTTTGAAGGATAATTTTATCAATATATGACGACTGGTAGGTTAAGTACCATTTCATATAATGGTGTGGAGTGATGCCTTTGAGTATGATAATTTGTCATATTCTTATATATATATATATATATATGCAATCTTCTTAGGTCATCACAAAATGCATATATCTCGACTACAGAACCCACATGAAATCTAATGATGGTCATACGCTATAATGCTTGGAAGCTTCACAAACATCTTGATTATCCAATCTAATTGCCAATTGACATCTTCATATGTCCTTAGTTACCACTAACTTTTCCTATTTACTTTTGTCCTTAATCACTTTTTCTCACATGGTATAAGTCAAAATAATATTACTTTTGTAGATAATTCCACAGTTGAATGATGCTAATCTGACTGAATGGGCCCTTAATTAAAGATAGTGATTTAAGCATATATTAGCTTCATTATAAGAAGAAACACAAATTACAGTCAGTTGTAACTAGCCATATATATAATAATTCTCATGGTAAGATCACTAACTATAATCATTTTCCAAAGATACTCTTAATCCCCACAAAGGCAAACGCTTAACCAAAAGATACCCACAAACGCCTCACTTTTCCTATCATATCCAACCCTTAATCCATTTGCGAGCCTAACACCTTTTGTGCTTTAAACTTGTTCAATCATATTGTTTCTAAGGTGAGAATTCAAATAAAAAAAGGTAAATGAGCAAACCAGTAGTGGATTGATCACACCCACCCTATGCTAAACCTAATATATATGCATGTGTCATTAAGTGGCGAAACTTGAACCCTAAGGAGGAAAAAAAACATAATTAAGTGCCCATTTAAGTGGTGAAACAAGTAATTATGTCAATAATTATATGTATAGAAAACTGAGACTCGCGTGCGCATACCAGTACTTAAGATGGTTTAATTTTAAGCCATTATAAAGTGGTGTTGGGGTTGACATTCTTAAGCATTTATTTGATTACACATTAATAAATTAAAAGCATGATGAAATCATCCTATAAAATTGCATCCTTAATATCTTAATAGTTTTTTGTGCTTGAGGGCACGATAGCGAAATCAATCTAATCATCATAGAATTAAGTGGGGACGTGTGCAAGGCTTTTAAAGAAAACAGAAAAGAAAAAGGAAAAGGTTTAAACGCTTGAATTGCTTATTATGTTTAAGGGACAAGATGGTGTTTAATATGACAAGCAGCTGTGAAAAGTCCAAAATTACGAATGTCATAATTTCACTCTGAAGTTTGGCAAACGGTGTAACATAAGTTAACGAAAAAAAATAGATTCTTATTCGACAAGATGCATTTTATGTTTTACTATTAATGTGAAGACTTCGTTAAGATGATCGGTGAATATTTTTTAAGCACTTTTTAAATTTAAAAACAAGTTTATGAAAAACATTAATAAATATCATCTGGACATTAATTAAAAATAAAAAGTATTATTTATTAAAAATTTGAAAACTATTTATTATTTATTTTTAAATAATTAAAAACAGAATATACTAAATACTCGTATGATAATCTATTTTTATGTATAATTTGTGATTCTTAATTTTTAAGAGTATTTTTTTAAATAATTTTTTAATATTAGTTTCTTTTTGTTTTTTAATTTAATCTTAATTTAAATTTTTACATATAGTTTATTTTAAAATTTTAAAATATTGTATATTTAATTTAGTCTGATAAAGTAGCTAGAAAATATATTTAAATATTTAATTTTAAAAATATTATTCTATTTTAATAATAACGGTTCAATACACGAAAGATATACTCATATCGATAAGATGCTTGTTAGCATGAAACTGCATGAAACTAAGTTTAATCTTTTAATATATTCTTTAACATTTAACAATTATATCTATAACGAAAGGTTTATGTATTTACCCTAAATATTTCTAGCTACTTATTTTTCGTCTCATGATTTATTCATCCGATGATTGCAGACTTGCCATTAATTAATAAGTTTAAATGATAACTTTTTAAGCACTTTTCAAACAAAACTCTTTATATTCCATCAGATATCATTGTGCACACATATGATGTATCTTTATGATAAAGACATTTTGATATGAAAAAAAGGTAATTTATGTTGTAATTAATGAAAAACAGAATTAGAAAAAGTGGGAAACTAAAAATTAAGCCAAATAAAATCTCTTCAAAGAAAGAGGGTATCCCATGCCATGAGTCGTGGTTAATTATAGGAAGGCAATGGATGTGACATTGGGCAAAATCATTGCTTCCACTCTCTTTATGGAGCAACTTACATATATTAGACAGAATCAGTGTGGGTCAGTGTCTCCACTTCTTCTCAAGCTTTTGATTTCACCTGTTCCAATTGATACTGCTATAATATAAGCTCTCAAAGACTTGATTAGACAGGCGTGGGGATGTAACTTTTTCATGATTTAAAGCATAAATTGTCCAAACTCTTTCTGCGACTAAAGGATTTTAGATGTTAAATTGGTGATGTAATATTTAATTTATTTGTTTATGAGGTCGGTTTCTTAATGGCATTCATGTTCTTGCTAATTAAGAAATTAACATTTCTATGTTCGGCAACCATTGATATCAGTTGAAAGAATCTTTCTTCCTGAACAGTGTTTGCCTAATAACTAAAAACCAATCAAGTTAAAAACAAATTTTAGTAACTGTTGTAATATTATTTATTAATTAAGATGGTAGCTTTATTTTAATATTTTACAATATTAAACATAAATATTTTATTAAAATAAATTTTTAATTTTAGCTAATAAATAGCATTAACACGAATACTAAGTGTCATCCTCAGTTTAAATCCTTGGAATCCGGTTCCCCATAGCCTTAACTATACAAAAATATATTTTGCATCCAATAAAGTTAAACTCATATCATCCTCTCCCAAAAATATTTAGATAAAGAAACCATACAATGTATACAGCTACCTAGCTTTTTCATGGCACATTTCTTTTCCTTTGCTTTAATACACACAGTGCATGTATATGTCAATTACTTCGATAAGCCTTCAATTTGATAGGTGCCCTTAAAAACACAGATAATTTAAATGTGATGTATATGCTAAATGAATAAATGTGCCTATTTATATGATTAATCGATGAGTGTCTTGTTAATAAAAATATTACAATCAACAAGTATATAAAACAATTTAACATTTCATACATTTAAAAATAGATATTTATTTTATAATTTAGAAAAAAAATTATTATTTCTTATAAATAAGATCGATGGAACAATTTCTAAATCTTAAAACATTTTTTCCATTGTTGATCAGGAATATTTTTTATGTGAGAGAAAAAAGAAAGTTAGTTTATGAATTTATACATAGTTTTAATGCAGTGTTTAAAATAAGACAGTGTAGTCCAAAACCTAGCTAGCTTAGGGAACAATTGCAGTTAAAGAGAAACAAAAGCAAGAAATGGAAAGGACCAGAGACTAATAAAAAAGTTGGGTTGCAACAAAGTATATAAAAGCAACCAATTACATGTGATAACAAGAGACTTGTAACTAAGGTAATAATTAAGTGTTGAGTTTTACATGTATACAAAAGTGTTTATCGAGAGTTTATAAAAATATTTTTTAATTTTTAATTCATTTTAATAAAATTTATCATCAAATTTATGTTATAAGCCATCATATGATAACAGTTTATTTATTAAGTGTTTCATTACTCTTTTTATTCAAATCCATAATATACTGTTGTATTTTCATATACTATTTATTCAATATTAGAAATGACTTTTATGTTGGCTCTGCTGGAATTTTATATATTAAATTAAAGTATACAGAATTTCATATATATAAAATTAAAGATATCATAATTATATATAATACACATCATAATATCTCAATATAATTTCAACTATATATAATTAAATAATTGCGTTAAACGCATATATGATGAGAATGCACGAGTCATAAGCAATCTTTGTTTTCAAGTGAGCGTGTACTACTCTTTTATCTTATTGCTATTATCTCATACTAGTAATTGTCTAATAGGACAACAATTATATATAAGCGATAAGAGCAGAAACCTCTCACTGGACACCCATCACGGGTATTCATACTAAGAGCCCAATCACAAAAAATTTATATAATTAATAATAATTATACATATTTATTTTATGTCATAATTAATAACAATATAATTTAATAATGTTAATCCACAAATTAATATAAATATAAATATAAATATTAGAAAACCTAACATTCTCTCACTTAGATAGCATCATTAAATTATTAAGTCTACAAACTATATCATCGTAACAAGTTATTAATTATCATCAAAGAAATAATAAACTCTCAATAGTATACAATTATATCTGATAGATAGAGATATACATCACATACTACAAGCAACTTATATTTCAATCACAATATAAATAAAGGACACATAAGTATTATTTCCACAAAGGTCCAAACATAAAAAAAAAGTCATAAAAGATATTTCAATAGAAGTGACGTCAACAAAACATATATTTCATAAAAAAATAATGTCAATAAGCCGATACAAAATTAAACTCTCACTAATCCAAAACATTAAAAGACTTGACTAGACCTAAATGAACTACATGATTCTAAAAAGCTCCAGCAGTCAAGCCTGTGGATCTACTAACATGCTCTTTGTAGCAATGTACTCAATTTGAGTCTAAAACTCAAATACTTTCTCTCTAACAACCAAATACTTTATATCAAAGTGTTTTGAACGAGTCAAATTCGTATTATTCTGAGAGAGAAATACAGCAGCAGTATTGTCGCAATAAATCACAAGTGACCTAGATATCCCATATGAACTATATAATTCTAAAAAGCTCCAATAGTCAAGCCTTTGATTAGTGGATATGCTAACATGCTCTTTGTAGCAATGCATTCAATTCGAGTCTAAAAACAAACAAATATTTTATATCAAAGTGTTTCGAACGAGTCAAACTTGTATTATTCTGAGAGAGAAGTACAACAGCAGTATTGTCACAATAAATCACAAGTGACCTAGATATAATCTCAATAATACGGAAGCCAAAAATCAAATTCTTTAGCCACATAACCTAGATATAATCAGTATTGATCAAACTTCGCATAGGTCAGCATATAATCTTTGGTTCCCTACAAATACCTCAAGACCTTCTTCACGGCTTTTCAATGACCCAAACATGGATTGCTCAAGTATCTGTCCAAAGCATTAACAGCATAAGCAATATCGAAAACGAGTGCAGACTTAAGCATACATCAAACTCCCCAAAAGCATATGAAACTTTCTCCATTTTAAACAATTCTCTATCGTCATGAGGACACTGAGAATTAGAGAGTTTCTCAATGTACCTTTTCTAAGACAATCCAATAGTACCATAAGACCTATGATGACATATTTGGATGGCTAGAATAACAAAAACATCACCAAGGTCTTTCATATCAAAATAGCTACTCAACATATTCTTTGTCTCAGACAAAGATATCATCAACATGAAAGACAAGGATGATAAAATTGCTCCAACTCATTTTTAAGTAAATGCAAAGATTTGAAGTATTTTCCTTGCAGCCAAAAGAAGTGACCACTTGGTCAAACTTTAAATACCATTGTCTATAAGCTTACTTCAAACCATAAATGGATTTTATTATTATTATTATGATTATTATTATTATTATTATTATTATCAAATTTAAAAAAAATCATATGTTCTAAAATATTTACAAAATGGACAACATGATTAAACAACATAGTTTAATATTTTGACATCTAATTAATCTGGAATTAAATTCAAGTTATAACAAAAATTGATTTATGTTAGTCCATACATAAAATATTTAACAGTTTAGACAACATAAATCAGAACATCATATTATTCCAAATTAATCAACAATATGTGGCCATAACAAAATATCAAAATAAGCTAATACGAAGCATCTTAATAATGCAGAAAATTATACTTGAAAGAGTAGTGATATCATACATTATAAGATACTTGTATCATGTGACTCAACAACTCTAGTGGTATAAGTAGGATAATAAAATATAGAACCAAAGCCCATTTATCATGTTTTACTATAACAACAGCGAAAAATTTAGGTGTAGAAACTTTAGACTCATTCTCAATAAGGGCAACATTAACACTAGAAAATGGCAAGAAACAATTTAACAAAGTCAAATCAGTCCTCATAATTAGTCATGTTCAAAGTTTTCACCGAAATAGGCATAGACACTAATGTGGGAAACAATAAAATTTAATATACGCAAGTTCAAGTGCAACAATAATATGCCAACTACAAAATTTCTTACTTACTATGATCCCACCTAAGAGTCCCAGATCACAATAAATAAGAAAGACGAATACGATGCACAAAGCTTCATGGCACAAGAATCCTAACACAAATAGGGTATCAGTACAAAATTGACATAAAGCAAAACACAACTTCATGGTATTTTCAAATCACATTAATAACAACACATCAATTGGATATAATTATTATTAATACAATATATAATTATATAACTTACACAAGTCATGTATAAATGGTTTCACGATAGGTGGGATGACATTTATACAGAATAATCATGCATTCAGAAATAATTTAAATATTTATGTTATGCATGAAATCACAATTATACCACAATTACATCAAATAATTTATATAAAACCAAAAAAATATAACATATATGACATTCAAAAGGAAAGTGAATACTATAAAATGTCATAAATAGCAAATATTAGTATAATCATGTATATAAACAAAATTTGGATCATATTTCATCAATACAATAATTATTTAATTAATTTAGGCATAGGTTAGTTAATTAAAAATATTTACAATGCCCAAAAGAATTATGAAAAATTTTCAAAATATCAAAAATTTAATTTCAAAGGGATTAAAAAAAATTAAGCCCAAACGGACCCCTAGAGCATCCTCCATGCGACACACTCTCCCAGTCCCGCGAGTGGGCTACGTACACCTAAAAAAAATCATCAGTTGCAAAATAGGTCCAACAAATCCAGAAACTTGACCCAATTCAATCTTGCATTTTAAAGCACTAAGTCATGCTATTCCAAAGGGTGTATTTTGAACAACAAAAAAGAGTTTTAAAGGCTAAAACCCACGCAACAATGGAGGATTTGAAGTGAGAATTTGAGCAACCTAGACAATTTTTTTTCAACGAGTAGGGTCCACTATGTTCTTTGTGATATGTAAAACAAAGGCCCTATGACTATTTGTTGAAAAAAATTTTTGTTTGAGGAAATTGAATCAAAACAAAAATAGGATAATGACGAACGCAAGAGAAAAGAAAGAACAAATTCTCAATCTAAATTGAATAAAATAATGAATTAATTATTAGGTTATGTTTGTGTTTAATTTATTAACAAAAGCCCTTAATCAATTTTCAAAGAAAACTTTGCTCCTTTGAGAGAATTTGAAATAAAACGATTTTAGGGTTCATAGTTTCAAAAAATAAGAAACTGTTAAATTCTCTTAACATACTTAATGAAAATTAACAATATTTGGATATGATATTTATGAGTATAAGAGGAACAAAACCCTAAATTATTTTCCAAATCTATATATAAAATTATAGCGTTTTGATTGCTCAAAGTTGAAAAATTACAATGTGTATTAAGTTGGCTCTGATACTAATTGCAAGAATTTTATATATTAAATTAAAGTATACAAAATTTCATATATATAAAATTAAAGATATCATAATTATATATAATACACATCATAACATCTCAATATAATTTCAACTATATATAATTAAATAATTGCGTTAAATGCGTATCTGATGAAAGCGCACGAGTCATAAGCAATCTTTATTTTCAAATAAGCGTATACAAGTCATAAGCAATCTTTGTTTTCAAATAAGCGTGTACTACTCTTTTATTTTATTGCTATTATCTCACACTAGTAATTGTCTAATAAATGAGTTTATACTACTCTCTTATTTTATTTATATTATCTCATACTAGTAATTGTCTAATGAAACAACAATTATATATAAACCTAATCAGATGAAAGTAAGAATTTCTCTCTTACTAGGCACATAGAATGACACAACCCATTACGGGCCATTCATATTAAGAGTCTAATCACAAAAAATCTATATAATTAATAATAATTATACATATTTATTTTATATCATAATTAATAATAATATAATTTAATACTGCTAATTCACAAATTAATATTAATATTAAAAAATCTAATAGGCTCTTCTTACATTACATTCAAGACCTATTTGATGGATGGAATAAAATAATATAATAGGATAATTTATTTTATTATATTTTAATTTTAAGTTTGTTGAACTACATGATATGATAAGTTTATTATATGAGCTTATCATATTTTTCTCTAATATAAATTTTATTCTGTTTAAAAAATTTAGTTAAAAATAGACAACATAATATAATATCATGTATCTAGTTTGTTATTTTAATATATATCGAACATAAAATAAAATAATAGCCTGTCATACTTAATTCGGGGTAACTTAGTCCCAAATCTTCAAACTACTTTGTGACATTATTTTTATATTGAGCATTTCTCAACTCTCAAACCCAATAAATATTCGTATGCGTAAATCTTATATTTTATACACGTTAGTTAAAAAGTACAACCATGTATTATGCTTATAATCATATTCTATTTTTTATTTAACTTTTTCTATCATATTATACCTTCCAAAGACCTTAAAAATTTTTAAGCCAACCAGATGTTCTTGATATGCTTCATTGGTATGTCCCCACTTGGTGCAAGCCCAATAATAAGCACATATCTTACCATATATTTGTCCCTTGTATTTGGTTGTTGAATTAGGTTTCACACATTCCCTAAATACCTCCAACCCAAATAGAAATGAAAAATGTTCATGAAGATGATAGATATATATTAAAAAAATGATAAAGAATTGTCAAATAAGCAAAAAAAACTCTAAAGTGGGAGAAAATTTAATATAAAATGTGAAAAAAAAACATCCAAATTAAATTTAAGTACTGCATTAAAAGACACTTTAAAGTATAGATAGGAGTGGGTATTGGGGAGAACAAAAATGGTAAAATTTCCATTTTTCAACTAATAATGTTCTCTAATTTTATAATTTCTAAATTAAAGAAATAAAATGATATCAACATGAATTTAATCTATCTTTTTCTTTATAACTATGATATAACTTAAATAAAAAATTAATTTATCTTCTATTTTCTATTTATCCTTTCTGGGTACAAGACTGACTTTGCAAAAGCTATCTATCCACCTCTAATGAGGGAACATGTATGGCTATCGAACTGGAAAGTTTCTAAAATGACTTAACAGCCACAGAAGCCACACCACAAGTACAAACAAGAGCAGCAACCATGTCTATGCCTATTTTGAATTAGAGATAAGGGCTAAGAGCAATTCCTTTACAATACACATTTTATTAGCTTTCAGACACTTTTGAATAATATAAAAAGAATAAACAACAAAAAAATGGGATGATTGATCGATGTTTGTTCAAAATTGTCCAATAAGGGCTCCTAGACATGAAACCTTAATATTATAGAAAAATGGGATTATGGAACAAGTTGTGCTGGACACTGAAAATTCTCAACAAAGTTCAGAAAAAGACAATTAGAAGTGACTGCGTACTATTTTGGTTTTTGTCTTTTTAATTTGTATATTTCTCTTAATAAAGTTTCTTTTTGTGAAAATTGATCATTTTATTTATGAATTAGGACCAATTCAGATCCAATATAATCCTTAAGAGAGGCGGAAAAAATCAGACATACAGAAATGAAAATATTATCAACTGATTCTTGTATAGCACCAAATATTTAAAAGAGATGGAGAAAAATATATTTGTTTTTTGAGCTTTGATATATATTTTTTAATAATTTTATAAATTATACAATAAATAAAAATCATATTTATTATCTTAAAAATATAAAATTATTTTTATTTTTATTTATTAATTCAAAAATTATAAACTTAAAATTTTAAAAATAGAAATATTTCCTTTTTTCTCCTTTATTTGCACACACTAACAGCTTTGCATGCTTACAACCTTTACTAGGCACTTGCAAGGCCGGATTTGGCTTCTCAAGAGTAGAGAGACATGTAAAGTAAAAATATGAGCCTTTACTTACTTTTATTTCAAAGATAATTATTTAATATATACCTAAAGGCATATGTCAAGAAAGTTCAAATTAGAAAAAATAATTAAAATTAAAAAATATATCATCTCAAAATTATAAAATAAATTCAATGCAGACTTTTTAACATATATCTTAAATGAGTAAGGATCTTCTTACACTAGTGTAAATTTAAAAACTCTTACACCTAATTTAAACCTTTTATTTAACTTATATCTAACAACCAGTGAAATAATAAATTATAACATATTAGATGTAAGTTAAATAAAAAGTTCAGATTTAATGCAAAAATTTTAGATTTACACTGATGTAAGAAGATCATGCCTCATTTTTAAGACAATTAAAAAAATTGATACTTAAATTGAAATCAATAATAAATATACAATTACTTTGTCACTTTACACGTGTTACCAATTATAAAAATTAAACCCACTTGCAATATATTTCTTATCCAAATGAGTTAATGGAAACAAGCTCCAAGAAGATACTGTTAAATGTTACTTCACTTGTATGATGCATCCTTGTATGTAGATATTTCCATAAGTGATAGGGATTTCAAACTAAGCCCATTTGGCAGCAATAAGAGACTATTGAATATGTAAACCGCCCCACCATTGTTGGTTTGCCAAATGTCAATCAAAACCTCGCTATGAATGGACTTTGATCAATGACTCACGCCAATTGACTCACTTTCATTTACTCAAAGATTTGAAGGGAACAAAAATTAGCATTAATTAGTGGATGACACTCCCCCACCAAAGATTACCAATGCAGATAAAGGCTCTTAACTAATGACTAATAAAAGACATTTTAGTGGGACAAAAGCGATGGTTTTGGGGTGATACACCTGCTATTGCTTCCATCTGAATTGTGATCAATATTGTTCATAATGCGCAAGCTAGTCAACAATGGAACGGGATAGGATAAGAAATAGGTTCATTAAAGTAAAATTAAGCTTGATTAATGATTACTCTAGAGATAGGAGTTAAAGACATTTAATCCACAATGCCTTTAAGTGTTTAGAAAAGCAATAACTATAAATGTTTTATATTTTTCACGTAATCAATTTTTTATTTTATATTCTGAATTAGTGTCCTACATTCTCCCATAAAAAAATTGGAAAAGAGAGATGGAGATGGTATGCCGTGGGTTTTATTTGGGGCAAACCATGACACCCATCCAGAAGCTGTTTGCTATTTATTGGGTGGTCTCACTTCATAAAAAATAAACATAAAGCCCAATATTTGCTTGTTCAGTCATTTGGGTTTAATCAAATTCAACTATTGACCAAAAAATAAATATAAAAATCATGTTTTATTTTCTATCTTATTAGAAGAAGATTTATAGTCAAATGTATGATATAAGCTACGATGTAATAATACTTTATTAAATAAATATTTAATTAAGTTGTATTTTTAAACACACCTTAAAAGCTCTTTGAGGTTTTTTATTTTTTTGGCTGTCTGATAAAATTAGCAGAAAGAGTAATCTACATTAACGAAAGCGTGCCACTTTTTGTAGTTAAGGTGCAAATTGATGTTTATATTACCGATTTGAACAAGTTCAAAATAATTTATAAGAGGGGTGTAAAAGTAACGATACTAGGTAGAAGTTGTGGCTCATAAACTTCAGTTTGTGCTACTTTTTCTTTAATATTTTATCAATGTCTTGCACAAAGTTCATGACACAAGGTTTGCTTTAATTTATTTAAGTTGTTCTTTGCCACGGATTTTGATATTTTTTTTTATCATTGTGCTGAATTATAGGCCTAAAGCAATAGCTTATTCTCAATCAGCCCATGGAATTTTCAACCCTATTTGGGCTTCCTCCTCTCTTCGGGCACATTACTAGCCCCATTCTATTTCTTATTCCAATTGATTAGCTTATTTTGGTGAGATTTGACCTTTGTCGTTTGATTTGTTATTAAAATTTGAATACCATAGCTCTAATATCATATGATAATAGAGCTATGGTATTCAAATTTTTACTGCACATCGATCTGTGTCAAGAAATTCTAGATATCAAGGTTCTAACAATAACAACAATGTTAATCCATCAAAAAATGTTGGTACAACGCAGAATCCAAATAAAAGTTTGTCTATTATTATGGTTACTCCCGATCTCGAAGAACATATTCATATTTGTTTATGGTTCTCTTATGATTCCAACTTCATTCACTCCTCTTAATGATATGTGAGAGCGATGTAATAACTTGGTGCATTGGTGGTTAGTAAATTCAGTGTCAAGTTCAATAGCACAAAGCATTTTATTCTTTCACAATGCTGAAGATGTTTGGAAAGTGTTGATAGGACAATTCATAGCAACAAGAAATTTACGCAATAAAACAAGGAGGTAATAATGTTACAAATTACTTTGTCAAATGGAAGGTGCTTTGTGAAGAATTGAAAAATTATCGACCTATTCTGCACAATATGTGTCTAGTGCCCTGTAATTGTGTAGAAATACAAAACACTATGTTATATAAACAACAAGATTACCTCCTTCATATTTTGGTTGGATTAAACAATGAATTTTCACATGTGAAATCAAATTCTACTAATGGATCCCCTTCCTAGCAATAAGACGTTTTCAATCATCTTACAACAGGAAAGGCAATGTTCTTATGGAATCATTGATGAATTCAAGGTACTAATTAATGCACTAGAAGAAATATTATTTTCTAAAAAAGAAAGAGGTTATGGTATAGGTTCTTTTAAAGTCCATAACTATTGTGGAAAAAATATCAAACTATAGACATTTACTATAAAAATAAAAATAAAACACAGATATCTTTTATTTTAAAATAAACTAAATGCATTAAGAAAAGTTTCAATTTGAGAAATAGATGATGATGATGGCAATAATAATAAATCTAACTTAAAAAAGAGAACATGTCTTTCATTGTAAAGCAATATAGAAATATCATTAATTTAATTCAAATTTTTGATACTTGAATCACTACAAAAGAAAAATTGCAAGTGAAAGAATTAACTCGTGAGCCTTCAGTCAATCATCTTGTTGTTAATAAGATTACAGATTTAGGTAATTATTTGTGTTCTATGGTGAATTCTAATAATGACTCTTGGATTATTGACTCAAGTGCTATAGTTGTATATTCATTTTACTTACGTTATCAAGCATTAATTTGACTAAAGAACAAAATAACAAAAAAACTTTTTGAAAAAGATATACACTAAATTCAATGAATATATGAACATTTCTAACATAAAAAAAACAAAAACAAAAACATATTAATCTTTTATATAAAGAGACATACATTTATGTAGAAGACAAGAGACATAAAACTAAAGTGGGAATGCAAATCAAACTAATTTTAAGAACTCATATAACTTCCTAAGCCTTAGGTAAATAAATATTAAGTTTTATCTTATTTTTCATCTTTAGTGAGTTATAAACATGACGAGGCATTAAAAAGAATAGAGTATGATATCATTGAAAAAGTAATTGTAAAGAATATCTAAGTATTTGAGAAGACTTACATGAAATACTTTGTTTGCAAGATTTATTACATAATGAAATTCTTAACAAAAAATTTTGGACTAGATATAATCTCTATACTTTGTTTGCAAGATTTATTGCAAGATTTATTTTTAATGTGAATAATCTATTCAACTTCTTTCTTTCTACTTTAATTATTATTAAATTATATATCTAGGTATGCTTAAATTATATTGAATTTTACGGACATTATCATTATAATTTTATCACAAGATCTTCTATTATGCTTGTTTATGTTGTTATTGTTATCCATTTTGGCATGTCTAATTATCTATTCCCTTCATTTATTATTTTTACTTGTGTTTCAATTTTTTATTATAATATAAAACTTCCACATTCTTTAACTATGCTCTTATTTAATTACTTTAACCAAATACTATAATCATATCTCTTACTTGTGACTTTTTTTTCACTTATCAAATTAGTGGGTTTGTGAGAAATTAATGAACATCAAATGAATAGGAATATAAATAAATATATTTTGAGTAAGATATAATAAATTTTTAAGGACACACAATAGAAAATTAAAAAACATTTTTTTTATAAAAAATATAACATTTAATATGATAAATATACTAAATTTTATATATACTGTATATCCTTAAACAGACCATAAAAGAACTTAACTTTAATTAACAAAAACTATAAAATGAAAGAAATATCAAATTAAACAATTCTTTAAAACTTTCAATATTCAAGTGATCAAGATATAATTAATTTTTCATTTGGTTTCAATATTATTCAGTGTGTATATGTAAGAAAAAAAAGTTCGTGATTCTGAATGAATATACGTGTAATGATTGTAGAAAACCTATGTATCAGTAGAGCTGTTTGTTTCCTGATTTATCTATTTATTGAGGCACACATATTTTGAAGCATCATAATATGAAAGCAACAAATTGTCACCTATTTCAGAACATCATTTGCAAGTGACCCAAAGATAAATAAATAAATAAATATATATAACTTTTTTTTTTATAAAATGTAAGACTGATTAATTCAACTTATCAACTAAATTAACTTTATAAAATATTTTATAAAAATTAAATTAATATATTTTGTATAAATAAAAATGAATATCAAATTTTAGACAACATACTAACAAATATTCAAATTATATAAAAAATAATATGCATAATAATAAAAATAATATAAAATATTTTAGTATTTTAATTAGTCAATCTTACATTATATAAAAAGTTATTAAATAATAAAAATATTTAATTTAACACATAATCTCATATTATAACTCTCAATCCTCCATCTTTCGATATACGCATGTGTTTAGAATCATGCCTAAAATTATATAGATTCAATTTTTTTAATATCATAATATTTAATTGAGTAATGTGTTTTTACTTAACTAATAACTTCTTAGTGAGGAACATTTTTATATATTTCGAGAGTCCAAAAAATAAGAGATATACTGTATTTATTGTATATTTATAAGAAAAAAATAATTATAAAGTGGTAGGCACTTAATACTCTGATAATACTTAGTTAAATGTGAAAATGACTCACAACTCACGATGGCCATAATAAATTTTGAGTGGTTGTTTGTTATTTGATGCGTGATATATGGTATCCTGTTAAATCAATACAACAATTAATTAAACCATGCTTTATAAATTTGAGGGTAGTATGTCAAATGTATATGCTAAATATAGCCACGTGTGTGTATTTAAAATTCAGTGCTTTAATATTGTCATCTTTCAAGCTGCATGCAATCAATCAACTCATGGTCAATTTCAATTTGAAGTTTGTGTTTAATTTGTTTTAATTTTATTTTGAATTTTTATGGATGATTATAAGATAACACTTTTTTTTAAAAATTAAGTCAAAGGAATGATAAAATATGTAAGTAAATTATTAGTAATTCGATTCTCACTAGTTATTTACTTGCACTTGAACCCAATATCCAATAATAACTGCGATAAGATTGAATAAATATCATTTATTAACATAATCTGTTAATTTTAAATTTAGGAGAGAAAATAAATCTTGAAAAACTCTAATTTTCTCTGTCTGCCGATCTGTCGAATCACTTATGGCAATTAAAGTCAGGAAACCAGTGACAGTTGAAGTTATTAAAGTTGTATGACAAATTTGGTGGTCACTTGATCTTTTAAACATGCAACCGACCTTATCTCCACAACCCATATTTTCTAGAGTTTCTCATTAATCATTTTTTAATGTTAGTAAATAAATATATTTAATATTTTAAAATTAGCAGGATTTTGTTAAAATAAAATTTAAAAATATTTGAAGGAATTATATATATCAAATATTTACTATTTATATATACAACATGGATCTTAACTTTTGAATGAAAATATTTGATGAATTAATTCTCTTATTTATCATAGATTGAGCAATTATTTTATTTTTTATTTAATTTTAATTTTAATTTTTTTATTTTATCCCTTAAATTTAATTTTACTTAATGTAATCAATAAATTATTTATTTTTTAATTTTATATTTAAAATATCATTTAAATTTAACAATACACCTGCATTAAAAAACTTACTAACATAAAATTAACTTTATATATAAAAGTACACGTAATTATATAATTTATTAGTATAATTATGTATACCAAAAGGTCTGCTGTAATTAATAGTTATATAATTGAAGCTGCTAACTATATTATGAAAGGTGCAGTGTCAATCAATGCTCTATCCATTTCAATTTCTGACAGTCGATAAGAGATAGTTTAAATGTATATAAAAAGAATTATCGTTTCTTATGTAAGTTTCAAAACAAATGATGATAAAAGTTTTAAAAATAATATTTTTATTACAAAAGCATGTAATAAAATAAATGTTAAAAATTGATGATAAAAAGTTAGTGTTGACATTTCTGTATTTAGAACCCCTTAATTAATTTTTGGATCCGCTCATGATTATGTCTGGCCTATATATATGCTGTGTGAGGCTACTTCGGATTCACTCTATCTCAAACCTCTTGAGTGTCTTCAACAAGCATTTTTCACTTGCAATTGGTTTCCAATATGGAATTTTCTCTCCTATCTATCCTTACTTTACTAAACGTGAGCTTCCATTTCCAAACTACGTATACTATATTGATGCATGTGATTATTATTTTTTCCACTTTTTTTCAAGTTGCAGCTTCTCTTTCCTAACCTTGAAGCTTGATATTATCTATTTCTAAATTAATAATGAATAAATCTTCTTCTTTTTTTACTTTACACATTTTCTTTCAAGCAAATCCATATTCAACTGTGATGATGATAGGGTTAACGATCGTTCTGTATTTGATTTACAGTTTGCATTGGTGGTAACCCATGCAGCCTTACCACCTGAAGTTTACTGGAAATCGAAGCTTCCCTCTACTCCAATGCCAAAAGCGATTACGGATCTCTTGCACCCTGGTCAGTGCACATAGTAGTCAAGTTCAAACCTGTTCTTTTTTCTAATTTTCATATCATACGTTACTTTCTGTGCTTCACAGTTCTAACATCAATGCTCCAAAATAGTTATTTGGAAGTGCATAGTTAGTAAATAATTTTCTTTCTTTTTTTAATGATATTTAAAAGAATAAGTGTGTGTTTAGAAAGATGAAAAAAATAGTAATGACCATGAAGCCACCTTTTATTTGTACGGCTCCATTTGAAAAATAGCCAAACTTGCTTAATAACTTGCTTGTTTCTCCTTTATAATTTCCGTTTATTGGAAAGTGATAGTTTTTTATTTCTTTAAAACTTTGTTGCTGTATTATAGGAATCCCACAAATTTTGTTTTAACTCTTACATAATCAAGTTTACATTTTTTTTTAACCATGCTCAAACAAACCTCCAAGTTTAAGAAATACACTATTTTGAATATATTTTTTAACAAATTTTTTGAGATTATCAGATTTTTAAAATGTTAAAAATAATATTTAAAATATAATTACTTTGAATTTAAAAAAATTGATTAATCGTAAAAAATATGTTAAAAGGATGTATTGCTAATATTTTTTTAAAATTTAAATTTAGAAGTTTTTAATTTATTAATTCCGTCAGTAAGTTAATAAATTATTTAAAAGTTAACTTTTCAAAAATATTTCTTAAGTGAGATTTAGTTTCTAAACTTTATTTATCAACAATTTATCTATTATTTTTATTCTTAATTTTTTAAATAATTTATTATTAACTTAGTTTTTTATTATTTAATTAATTGATCCTTTTGAACAAGTAATTATTTAATATAATATATATATTAATTTTAATGATTAAGTTAATAATAAATTATTATTATTTAATTAAATTAGATTATCATAAATAAATAAGTAAAATAAGTGACTACTATTATTATTATTTTAACTTAGTTTTTTTACTTATTTATTTTTTATAATATAATTTAATTAAATAATAAAAATTTATTATTAACTTAATCATTAAAATTAATATAAATATATATATATATATATATTATATTAAATAATTAAATAATTGTATTAATATAATAGATGGCTTTATTTGTTATTGAGCACCTTTCGGCTAGTTATATGTTAATTTTATAAGAAACGGAAGAATTTAAGAAAACATGTAACATAAGTTCTTTTTAATTTGTTTCAATTAAATTTTTACTATAACATTAAAATAATTTATTTTTAACTTATTTTAATAAATTATAATTAAATTTATGATGTAGAAAAAATATTCAACAAATAATAGTTATGTATCCAAACATACCGTATAAGTATCTAATTTGACCTTGTCCAACTAACGTTATAATTAGAACTATAGTATAATTTCTTGTGTATCTTTCTTATATTCTTTTGATTTTATAAAGTAAAAACTAAATAAAAGAGGTGCATGTTTTAATGTTTTAAAAATATGAAAATATTTAATAATTAAGATGATTTATACGCATAAAATTTGAAGAATTAAAATGATTCTTATAACTGTCTAAATGTGCAGATTTGGTAGAAGAGGAAAGCACCTCTGTGGCTGTTGGAAAGGGTGGAGTGAATGTTGATGCAGGGAAAACAAAGCCTGGAGGCACATCAGTTAATGTAGGCAAAGGAGGAGTGAATGTAAATGTAGGTAAAGGAAAGCCTAAAGGCACATCAGTTAACGTTGGGAAAGGTGGAGTGAATGTGCATACAGGGAAGAAAGGGAAGCCACCAGTTCATGTTGCAGTGGGGAAAAGCCCATTTGATTATGTTTATGCAGCCAGTGAGACCCAACTGCATGATGACCCCAATGTAGCACTTTTCTTCTTGGAAAAGGACTTGCATAGTGGAAAAAAATTGAACTTGCACTTCACTAAGACCTTAAATTCAGCCGCATTCTTGCCCCGCCAAGTTGCTGATTCCATACCCTTTTCATCAAAAAAGGTGGATGACGTATTCACCAAGTTCTCTATCAAGCCAGACTCAAATGAGGGTCAGACTGTGAAGAACACCATCAATGAGTGTGAAGGGCCTAGCATTAGAGGAGAGGAAAAGAGTTGTGTGACTTCACTTGAGTCAATGGTTGATTTCAGCACTTCCAAGCTTGGAAACAATGTTGAAGCTGTTTCCACAGAAGTGAACAAGGAAAGTGAGTTGCAACAATACACAATAGCAAAAGGGGTGAAGAAATTGGGTGAGAACAAAGCTGTTGTATGCCACAAGCAGAGTTACCCATATGCAGTGTTTTATTGTCACAAATCAGATACCACTAAAGCTTATTCTGTCCCATTGGTGGGTGCTGATAGAACCAGGCTCACAGCTGTTTCAGTGTGCCACACTGACACATCACAATGGAACCCCAAGCATTTGGCCTTCCAAGTGCTTAATGTTCAACCAGGAACAGTTCCTGTCTGCCACTTCCTTCCTGAGGATCATGTTGTCTTTGTTCCCAAATAGAAAATGCGTTCCATTCCTTAATAACTACTAGCATATGCTTGATCACAATTTCATCTTATAATTCTTCATGTTATGTGTAGTTCGTAGCGTAGTTCGATCTGGCTAGATACTCTTTATACCTACTATATGTTCTGTAACGTGGCCATGATGCATTAGCACCTTGTATGTTCTTATGGTTATAATATATATGAAGGCTTTCCATTGTTCTCTTTAATTTCATTATTGCTGCTTTATTTGAAATCAGGTTTTGTTATTTTTTTGTATGTATTCTTAAAATAGCTGATAAATAGCTGATACTAACCCCGTGCTGACTTGATCAAATACAAGTTGTCAAATTAAATAAATGATATTGTAATATATCAATCGAAGACGATATAAATATTACTTACAATAATAAAGTTAAAGTTTTGTTCGATTTTGGTTTACCATGCAAATTATCATGTGTACTGTATCATTTTATGATTTTATTGTTAATCAACACATGAATTTTAAACTCATTTCACATTATTGAATTGTGCAAAAGCAACTTATACTTATAGACCAAAAGACATCCAAATTAAATTCTTAACTATTTTTTTTTCCCTTTTTCTTGCAAGGTGTTACTGAAGTCCTACTCAATAATGAAGCCAGTAATAATATTTTAATAAAAATAATTAATTAATTTATCATGATTAATAAAATGTAATTTTATACTATAAATTTATATTATTTTCGAAATATGATTTTAGTATTAATTTAAATGGTTAAATTAATTACTCATATGTTAAATAATTAAAAATATTCACTTATCAATAATATATAGGTAAATATTATTTTAATATAATACTAAATTAATTGTAGTTAGGAAAAAATATTAATTATTTTTAATTAAAATAAAAAATAGCATATAAATAATGTTATGCCCTAACTAAGGGAAAATAACTAAAAATAATAATTTCAAATCATTATCACAGAGGATGTTTAGTAGTAGAACTTGACACTTCTCCATCTCTCTCTTTCTGATTATAATTAATAAATGGCAATGGAGTCCATATTTTTTATGTTAACAAAGACAGTGACCGGTATGCAAGACTTTTTAGAAGATATTAAGCAACTTGTGAAAAAGAAAGCTCTTAATTATGAAAAAGATTGCAGTTCTAATCAGGAATATCGTATTTATAAATTTTCAAGCCTTAGATAAAATTATCAAAAAACAATGAAATATAAATGATTATTTTTATATTACTTTTAAACTTAAAATTATTGAATGTAGTTTTGTAATAAAGAACTATAAAAAAATTATTAATAGACAGTACTTGTAACAGTTGTTATTATAAAATAAAATATTATTAAAAATATAATATATAATATATTGATAACACTAAATATAATATTTTTAATTAAAAACTACTAAATATATTGATAACATTTTCAAGGATATATAAATATATTGTAGTTGGGTTGTTGGCACAGATGGGGCGGTGGCATCAAAGTTAATGGCCGCAGCAGCTGGTGAAGCCCAAAATCAAACTTTCCATACTTTATAACAGACCGTTGGGTAGTTTTGTTCTGTTTTTTTGTTTTTTCACTTAAAATTTATTTAAATTAAATTTCAAAATAATATGCGATTTAATTTAATTTAAATATAATATAAGAAGAATTAATATTTTTTAATTTATTTACATGAAAATTATTTTTATCTTTTAATAGTTATATTTATTTTTAAAATTTATTATTATTATACAACTTATCATTTAAATTAAATAAAGTTAAAAATCAAAATAAATATGTTAAAAAAATAAAAATAAATAAAATAATTTGATTAGAAGCATAAATTTTTTTAAAATAATAATAATTTTATCAATAAAAAATATGCTCAATTATAAAAATTAAAAGTTTAAAATAAATAAAAATAATATATTATACATGTGTATATTATATACAATGTTACGATAAAATTAAATAAAAATAATTTTATTATCATGATAATAATATATTATAAGTTTGATTCAATTTTAATAGTAAAAATAGAAAATAAAATTAGATATTTTTTAATTTCTAATTTGATCATTTTTTAATTTAATTTTTTATTTTTTAAATTGATTTAGTGATTTAAGAACAATTTAGTCATTTTTTTTAACTTTAATAAATAAATTTAAAAGTTATTTTGTAATGTATATTTAAAGATATATAATAAAAATATTAAATAATAAATTTTATAAAAACTAATAATATTTAATATTATTAATATACTAAATTTAATAAATTTCATAAACATTTATTATATATAAAATTTTCAGATATATTTTTAAACTCACGTTGTAAAAATTATATATTTAATTTTAGTTATCTTGTCTTAAAAATTCTTTCAATTATTTAATATTTTTAAAATAATAAAAATATTTATTTTTGATTTAATATTCTATTATAAAACAATAGAAATTAGTGTTTTTAAAAAAAATCGTTACAACAGGTTACAGATTTAAGATTAGACATTTTCTATTTCAACTAAATCATTAAATATAGGTCACTATCTCTAACAAGTATAATAATGGATAGATATTATTAATTATAAATTTAAAATATTTATTTTAATCCACCTGAGGTTTATTTTCGATGTGACTCTCTAGACTAGCTAATTCTAAAAATAATAATTTATTAACCTTAAATATTATTAAAGTAAAATTAAATCTCTAAAAGATAAAAATTTTAATTAAATTATGATGATTGAAAATTATTTTAATTTAAGATTAATTTTATATTATTTTTAATAGATATGTTTTAGTGCTTTTATCATTGTGAGAAAGAAAATATTCCAATAGAATATGTTTCATACATTAAGGTGCTTTTGTTACTTTTATATTAATAAAAAGGCTTTGTCTTTTAGTTTTTCTAGTTTAATATTTTTATTTTTAGTTATTTTAATTTTATTTTTAAATTTTAATTTTTCTTAATTTGGTATTTATTTAATTTTGAACTATGTAATTACATGATTTTGGTTCTATTATGTTATTCAAGTAGCTCAACGAATTCAAGAAATCGGTGAATTAAATTTATAAATTTTTTCTTAAATTTTATAATATAAATTATTTTTCTACAATATTTAAAAATTTAACTCAAAATTTTAGTTTAATAAATGAAGATGCAATAATTTAGATAATATTGTAACCACAAACCATACTAAGAAAATATTATTCCACCCAACCAAAGTTTTTTGATATCATTGTTGAAAAAAAATAATTTTTTTAAATAGAGAAATTATAAAACACATTCACAATACAATAATTAATATGGCAATTCCAAAATCAAAGAAGAAACTACTAATATTATTGTTTAAGGATAACAAAAAAATTATAAGGGAATTTTTTTTACAACACTTAGACTTTTCTTTTAATCATCTCACAACTTCAGTCACACACTTTTTAAAGCAAATATTCAAATATTGCACAACACTCTAATACAAGACTATCAAATACATAAGAAAGTTAAATACAAACCTAAAGCATTTTCAACTAATGCGATGTGAAACAAAAAACTTGAAACAATATATAAATTTGACCTCCTTCTTTTATAAATTTTGATAGTGTTGGACTTATTATAAAATAGTTCATTTGAACTAATTTCTATAATTTTCACCTTGATTGAAATAGATAAATCTTATAGTTTTGTTATTTAAGTGGACAATCACGTATAGTTTCAAAAACATTATCACATTCTACTATAAAAAATATACCACACACTTTACATCAACGTTCATATATTATCACCATGCACTTTGCATTAATGTCAACTAATGTTAGTGTGTTATCACCACATAACTTGTTTGTTTTTTATGGCACAAAAGAAACAAATGAAGAAAGAAAAATATACAAAATTGTGAGGAGAATAAATGAAAAAAAAATTCAACTTTACTGAATAGCAACAATACATTTATAATAATTTAAAGAAATAGAAATTAATAATATAATTAAAAAATTGATAACAAATTTGAATAAAAAATAAATTATTCCTAAAATATAAAAACTACTTATTAACTATAATATTGATCTAATAAACTAAAACAACAAAAATTTGTCACACACCAATGTTGATTCTTTCATTAAAGTTTTTTATGTCACTATTCTAAGCACTTGAAAACTTGACATTGTAGTCGTATGTAGATTGTTAATCATATATTGCACATTTCTATTTATATGAAAGAATGGACAATACTACAAAAGCATATCAAGAATGCAATATCTCATCAAACCAAAGACTCTTACTATCTCGTTGAAAATTTCCTTCAAATAGAAAAATTATAAAATAAATATAACAAAAAGAATTTGTGAAAATATCATTGATATAGAAAAATCATCAAATACATTGTGAGCATCTAACTTAATCTTGTTTAATATTAATTATATCAAATATCTTTTACTTAAATTTACCAAACATTAACACTTATTCTTCCATCAAATTTCTCTATATCACTCTTCTCAGCAGCACTTGAAAGCTTAACATTGTAATCTAACGTAGATTGTGTATTGTGTGTTACACTTTTTTCATGTAAAAGATTGGACAATACTACAACCACAACTTTTTATAAATATAATATCCTATCAAACTAAAAAAATTTAATATCATTATTTAAAAAAATGGTAGATTCATCTTGAGAATTCCCTTCAAATAGAAAAATTATAAACACAATCATAGAAAAAGAATTAATGTAAAAAACTCTAAAATTAGGGAAAGAACATTATAATCATTGTTCAAAAACAACAAAAAAATGACATTATACAAAGAAAATAAAAATTAACCTATAAACTTTTCTTAAGCACTTCATAGCTTTAGTACACACTCTCTTCAAAAGAAATATTTGAACACCTCACATCACTCTAAGATAATAGTAAAAAAATATTAAAAAAATTATATACAAATTTAAAATATTTTTTATTTGTGCAACTTGAACAAAGAATTAAGCTAATATATAACATTAACCTTTTTTTTTTACAAACCTCAACAATATTTAATTTATAAATTATTTTATTTCAATCAACACCAGCATCTCTCATGTTATCATTATTACTATTATAATAATTAATTCTATTTACTATTACTGTGAAAGACTATTATTTATATTCAATTAATTTCATGATAAATTGACGATAAAAATTTAGTAAGGATTATAATTTTATACTCTAATTATTTGTTAGATCCAAACATAGAAATAATAATTATGAATTAATTTTTATTTTGATAAAAATTTAAGTTGAGATACAATTTTATATTCTAATTCCATGTGTTTGATAATGTTATTTTAAATGCATTATTTATTTTATCCTTGTGATGGCCTTATTAAATAGGTTGTGACCCTTTTTTCTTATCCACATGTTAAGCATTTTTACTATAGTAGGCAAATTTTAAAAATAATTTTTTAAAATAAGTTACCTAAAAAATAATTTACGAATTGGGTAAAATCTATAGTAAAATGTAAACAAAACATCAAATAAAAATGTGTTATTACAAAAAAAAAAAACTTGACATATTTCATCATTAGACATATGGCTTAGCTCCAAAATGTATCACTCTAGGAGAAGCTAACACATCTCAGCATATAGTGAGTGACTTCTATTCAAAATGCATCACTTACTAGATGTTGATACTATCAATTTCTCCTTAAGTGACTCATATCTAAAATGCGTCATTATCAACATTTGGTTTTGTAGTCTTTTACTATTATAGATAAAAAAATTTAAAATATAAATAAATTATTATACCAAATTTATATTGCTCTAACAAACAAAATAAATTTAGAATATGGTAGAAGAAATTTATTGATCATACTTGTACTTTTTTTAATGTAATATTTGTTTTATCAATTTTAATTATTTAAGAAAATATTTTGTTTGTAAAGATAAAAAAAATATATTTTTTAAATATTAATATTACTTGTGAGAATTGATTTTAAGTAATAAAAATTGATAATTTTTTATTTTAACAAATATTAAATTAAAAATATAAAAGTATAATAAATATTTTTCTTTTATCGCATTCTAAACATTTTTTATTAGAGGAATATAAATTTATTATAATAATTTTTTTTGTGTTTTTTCATCTATAATAAAAAAGGCTTGTAAAACTAAATAATGAAGAGCACTTTGAATATGAATTACTAAAGAAGAAATTATAACATGTGAGACATTCTAGGAAGTGATATATTTTGAATACAAGTGAGTTTCTCCTTAAGCTACGCATTTTGAAGTTGAATCACGTGATCAACCACAACATGTGTTTGTAGTAATGCATTTCTAATATGATGTTTTGATTAAATTTTACCAATTTTGATAACCTATTTTTTAGGTAACCTATTTCCAAAGCTTTTTTTTTTTTCCCTAATGTTGGACAAAAAGCATGTCCAAAGTTACAACCCAAGCCCAAAGGGGAAAAAAATTCGGAACAAGTACACTGGTAAAGACACTAAATATATATAGTAGACAACAAAGAAGTACATCTGACATGACCAAAAAACATCAATGTACAGTTATGAGTCTTAATTGAATAATCCTAGCACTAATTTAAATGATTGGACCAAATTGGGCCTTAAAGCATTTTGATCTCATTTGAATTATTTTGACTTCTTGCAATATTTTGGCCATAAGTTTAAACATAAATACGTGATTTAGGTGTAATCTATATGTTAGAAAAGTTGAGTTCTTGTGAACTCCATCTTGGGCCAATTCGGGCATTTTAACACTGAAATTCCACGTTGAAGTTGAACCGACAGTGTTGTTGGGTACACATCATTCAACCCAAAGCTCAAATGAAGCAAATGACATGTCCTTGGAAAGCTAATTTCACGGGCATAATTTAAAAAAATGGTTAATAGGGTATAATTAGTGAGAGATTCTGATAGAAAATGACACAATATTTAAATTTACACACTACTGAAAGAAAAAGCATTAGAGGTGCCATGGTGCAGTGTTTATCCTATTCTCTTCATCTTTTCATTTTTTCTTTTCTCCTGACATTGTAATGAAGGTGTCTTGGAGTATGAAATGGAAAACAACTAACTTGTATATAAAGATATCTTTTAGATTCAGCTACATTTTTAACACTGTCCAACAAGTTTTGAAGGGGTTTAGAGTTACCTGAGCCAAAATTGTTGTCACTCTTTCACTTATTAACTACTAAATTTATGTCCCTTGATTTGGGCCATATGTTCAACCAAACGAGCCATTTACCAAACTTAAAAGCATTTTCACACATAAGAGGAACTAAAGTCGTTGAGGCAGGGGTAGTTGAATTGAAGTTACTCATAAGCTGGTTGATAATTGGTGCTCAATCGCTATTCAATATCTACTTTTGAAACCATTTAATGGCTGCAATTGAGTCAATCATTATATGCAATTGAATTTGTTATTAAGTTCAATTAAGATGTACTAGGCAACGTAATTCATGATAATTTTATCTTGATATTAATTCAATCTTTTATGGTACAACTCGAAATTCACTTCGGATGTATTGAGTTAATGTTTAGCGTACATTCCTTAAAGTCGTTAAAATGAATTTTAGCTTCTTACGTTGTCATTAAACGACATTTATTGTCAAAAGAATTTGGTGTTTAATGTTGTTGTGTAAAAATTTTAAGAAGATTATATTTGTTGAACTTATTTATACATCCATCTAACAATCCGAGTTGAGTCATGTAAATGAAAAAAATTCTTTTTCCAAATTTTTAATGCATATGCATTTTTAATAACTAAAACCTACGATTTCCAGTTAAATTATAAATGTGATATATATATATATCTGTTAATTGATCAACATATTATCGTCATTATATATGCAAACAATGTTACTTCTGACACGCATAACATTTTGTAATAATGGATGCATTTTTAAATATTAACTCTTATATATATATATATAAAAGTAAAAAGTCTATTTTATCTTTAATTAAATTTAAATATTTAATATAATTATGTATATACTATTTAAATTTAAAATTACAAGTTAAATTGAGGCTCAAATTAAAATGGGTAAGTAATTAAGTGGTGTATGAGTGAATTAGAATGTTTAAACTGTTAGATATACTTTTAAAAAAAATAATGTTTAAATTTTTACCTTTACTTAATAATAATAATAATTGTCATATATTTATGATTCAATCATCTGTAAAATTTATAAAAATAATTTTTAGACCTTCAAAAATTTATTATTTTATATCTTTATAGGATTATATTGTAGTCGTTTTTTATATTTTTTATGCAAATCTTATATATATCTTATATTTAGTTAGTAATTTTAAGAATTAAAAATTTTACATGCACTAATGGAGTTTCAATTTATAATTAAAAAAAATAATTTTTGAATTAATAAAATGTTAAATATCATTTTAGATTTTTAAGATTCTCTACAAGCTTCTATGTATGCAGTTCTTGATGTTTAAAAGTAAAATTTTTACATCCATTATCACGATCTTAGTTCATTATGAAAATTAATTTTTTTTATAAATTATTTAATGTTATTTTAGATCTTCTATATTTCTTTCCAGCATACTATTCACATATGTTTAATATGATGTTTGCAAAATTCACTTAAATTATTTTAATCTTGCTTAAGAAAAAATGAAAAAAAAGGTTCACTAAATAAATATCGCTTAAACAATAATGAATTCACAATAAAATTTAATTAACTTAAACAAACTGTGTAGACATATGAATCCTACAATTTTAGTTTAAGTAAAAAATAATGGTTTAAGAAAAAATTGACAAAATATTATATGGTCATCATTATATAAAATTAACTTAACAAATATTATAAACTTAAACAAAATTTATAAAGAATAATTTTTCTATGTTTTTTTTTTTTTTACATTTAACCATATATTTTTGGTTATTACTTCCATTTTGATTTAGTTAAATTATTTGTTGTTAAGAAATATGAAATAAATATATTTTTAAATTCAATTGATTCTATTTACAAAATAACAATTCAAAGTATGATAATACGTGAAAATATGTCTATTTAGGTTGTTAGATTTGAAAAACAAGTTTTCATGCAATAAAAAAGATTTAAAGTAGGATAAAAAAGAACTGAACAAAATTTCTAAAAAAAAATTAGTTTATTCCATTTAATCTCTTGCTTTGAACATTTCTTTAAAAATTTTAATTTTAAATTTCAACTATTTGAATTAATTATTAGAAATACAAAAAAAAAATACTTAAAATAGCTTCAGAATATTAAAAAAATAAGTTTAACAAAATATACTTAAGTTTTATATGAATAAAACAAAAATTTTAAAACAGTAATATTTTTCAAAAAGATTTATCCAAAAATAATACTTTAAAAAACTTATTTTAAATATTTAATATTTTTATTTTATAAAATTTATTAAGAATTAAAATATAAATAATATAACTTTTAAAATTTATTATAACATATCTTGTTAATTTATTTATGAATCATCGTAAATTAAAGTTAATAAATGTGATGAGAGAAATTTCATCACCATAACTTAAAAGTTAATAAATGTGATGAGAGAAATTTAGGAAATAATGACATGGCTGTCAATATGCTTACGAATTGACACAAAAATACATAACTCGTGATGATACTTTTTTTCATCTGTTTTTGCTATTTATTGTTATATTCAAACTATTAATTTAGTGTAATTAATTTACTACTCTAAATACTGATATTTATAATAGAGATTCAAACTCAACCCAATGAATGTAGTTGTGTTAAATATATATATATATATATATATATATATATATATATATATATATATATATATATATATATATATATATAAAAGTTTTGTTACTTATAATAATCTTAGTTAAAACAAAATAGCATCCAGCAAAAGATACATGTAGTCTTAAAAAAAACTCTCTATCAGTTTGTAACTATTTTATTCCCTTGGTTTTTGCCATATGTTGAACCAAACTCTACATTTAACACATTATAATCAATTCTCTTTCCCTCTCCCATCCGTTCCTTGCCCACGTAAGAGCAGCTAAAGATCGTTGATGAAGGGGTAGTTGCATGAATTGAAGTTAATAATAGTCTCGTTCATCATTGGTGCTCAATCACTATTCAACCAATCTACTTCAGAAACCATTCACTATATATATAAAGGTTGCAAGCCACTTAGCTTCTCATTCCTTCTCAACCTCACTTTATCACTTCTCCAAGTTCTAATATTTTCATATCTACACATTTGCTTTCAGCTTCACATATCCAATATGAGGTTTCATATTCTTCCCATTCTTACCTTTCTCGTGGTGAGCTCCAACTCTTACTCTTCCACTTTTGTACAAATTGTAGTGATTGTATTTTTTTCATATGTAAAATATATATTTCATCTCATATAGTAAAATTTAGCTTGTCTTTAAATATTTTTATTGATTTTAACTCTAATAAGTTTTAAAAACTTTTAAAATAGTGTCTATTATCAGTTATTAACATGACATGTCTTTAGATATTCCATGTCACCTATAATTTATATAATTTATCAGTGTAATCTGTCTTTTTCATTTTTCTATTTGCAAACTTCCAAGTCCCTATTTGCATGTGAAAATGTTTTATATAAATGAGAAACAAATGGGTTTCTGTCACGAAATGCAGGTTACGCTTGTGGCAGCTAATGCTTCATTGCCTCCTCAACTTTATTGGAAGTCGATGCTTCCCACCACACCAATGCCCAAAGCCATCACCAGTTTGCTACACTCCGGTCAGTACCATATATAGTCCAAAAGACCAATTATATATGCATACAATGTTACTTTTGAGTGTTTAATTTCAATCTCTGTCAACAATTTGGCATAAAAAAGACCAAAAGGTTAAAAACTCTTCACAGCTACATTAGTTAGAATCTTGTTAACTAATGTTTTTAAGAAATTAATAAGTACTTTTTTTATTAAAAATTATGATAAAATATATTAACAATATTTTAAATATATTTTTATTTTTAACTAATTTTCTGAGCATATTGTTAGTATTTGTCTTTTTCTTTTCACAAACTATGCACCTCAATAATTTTTGTTTTGTATTTATACATGGGATAGGTTGAGAATACAAAAGGAACACACGGCTGTTGGATAGTCCCATTGTAAAAGATACAGAAAAATATTAACGATATATTTTTTCAATAAACAAATTTTTTTATTAAATAAAATTTAGTCATTATTGCATGCTACTATCATACTATCGCCCACCGTAATTATAACACAACTAAGTATGAGAAGCAAATAAAATAAAAAAATCACACGCATAAGAATTATGGATGAGTAAAGATTTACTTCGATCTCTTAAATTGTAAATGTTTATCACTTTACTTTTATTAAAAATCTTTCTTTACATCGTGAATTTCACAATTTGTCATTCAATTCTCACAGCATTATAACGGCATAGAAACTACATGAACTATGTTAAAAACAATTATATATAAAAACTAAACTAAAACTTCTTTATAAGAAAAAAGTTAAGGAGAGTATCGAACCAAAAACATATCTTAATGTATTTCAGTAAACTGCTTTTAAGTGAAGCTTGAAAACTATGCAGATTGGGCAGAGAAAGCCACCTCTGTAGATGTAGGGAACGGTGGTGTAAACGTTGGTGTAGAAAGGGGATACCAAGGGGGTGGCACTGATGTTAATGTTGGTAATGGAGATGGAGGAGTTAATGTGAATAGAGGACAAAAAGGGAAACCAGTTCATGTTGGAGTGGGGCAATATAGCCCATTTGATTATGTTTATGCAGCCAGTGAGACCCAATTGCATGATGACCCCAATGTAGCACTTTTCTTCTTGGAAAAGGACTTGCATAGTGGAAAAAAATTGAACTTGCACTTCACTAAGACCTCAAATTCAGCCACATTCTTGCCTCGCCAAGTTGCTGATTCCATACCCTTTTCATCAAAAAAGGTGGATGACGTATTCACCAAGTTCTCTATCAAGCCAGACTCAAATGAGGGTCAGACTGTGAAGAACACCATCAATGAGTGTGAAGGGCCTAGCATTAGAGGAGAGGAAAAGGGTTGTGTGACTTCACTTGAGTCAATGGTTGATTTCAGCACTTCCAAGCTTGGAAACAATGTTGAAGCTGTTTCCACAGAAGTGAACAAGGAAAGTGAGTTGCAACAATACACAATAGCAAAAGGGGTGAAGAAATTGGGTGAGAACAAAGCTGTTGTATGCCACAAGCAGAGTTACCCATATGCAGTGTTTTATTGTCACAAATCAGATACCACTAAAGCTTATTCTGTCCCACTGGAGGGTGCTGATGGAAGCAGAGTCAAAGCTATTGCAGTGTGCCACACTGACACATCACAATGGAACCCCAAACATTTGGCCTTCCTAGTTCTCAAAGTTAGGCCAGGAGCTGTTCCTGTCTGCCACTTCCTCCCTGAGGATCATGTTGTCTTTGTTCCCAAGTAGAAATACACGAATCACGCTTGTGAAGTTCATGAATAATTAGGCAGTTTTATTACCATAGAAATGATCTATAAAACTGAATCCTAGTACTTGTATTATGTTTTCTAAATTCCCACCTCATTTGTTTTTACCTAGTGTAGTTTTAGGCATGCTATATTTGCTGATGGATTACATGTGTGCTGATATTATAGTGAAGCCTTTTCATTCGCGCGAAAAATGTCAGGTCAATGTTTTTTCACCATTTTTACTTTTTGATGTACAACAAAAAAAAGTGTGTTGGTCATGTTAAAATTTTTTTTTTTTTTATTTCATTATTTAAAAAGGAAGTGAATTGAGAATTGCATCAAATTATATTCTGGCAAGATACCATCACATTTGTATGACTGTTAAGTGGAAGAGATAAAACATGTCCGTTCCAAATAATGCAAATAAGGATAAAAACTATTTGAGCGAAGAACTAGTATAAAAAATTATGATAAAACCATTTTCTACAGTGAAAAGTTCTTTTTTCTAATAGCAAAATTTTAAAATTCATGACTACAAGCTATAATTATTTTCAAGCTTTAACTTTCCATTTTATCCTAATAATTTATCCTTTTAAATACAAAAATAAATACAACAAATAACTCGACCCTGATTTTTATAACTTTTGCCATGCGAAGTTTCTTTTAAGAACATAAATGAATTTTTTTTAAATCATTTTTCATCCAACATTTAATCATAAAACTTATTTATATAATTAATTATGATATAATGTAAACATAATCAATTACTAAACTGACAATTTTTTTAAAGCTACTTCAAATATGATCACTCGTACTTCGTTCAGAACTTCCAGTCAAGTATTTGCTATAATTAAGTTCCAAAACAAATAACAGAATTCAAAAAAATTAAAATAAAGTCTGTTCTCATGTTTTTTCCATTTGAGTAAAAATAATAATTTGAATAAAATAATTGAGTAATGTAAAAAAGAAAATACGCTTTACAACAGCTTTCAATGATAAAATGGGGAGAGATGACCACGCTGGTCATTTTTCTTCACAGCTCAGCCCGCACCCCGATGTTTGAATTGAATATATATACAAATCGACAAAATTTGTGTATTCCTATCCTATAAAAAATTGGGGAAATGAATGATAGCAGTGCTGCCACCTGCTAGGCATTGAAACTCATTTTGCTTTTTACCCAGCAAGAACTACAGATATTATACACCGCTAGCCTCGTCACAATAATTCTGTCATTGGGCACTCTTGATTCCCTTCCCTCCAACTCTCCCAATCAATTATGGTGAATCACCAGCCAACATCACCAAATACTATCTTCTGGGGTCATGAGAAAAAATCTGCTACTGCTAGCCTTTGTGCTTCAGGATTCAGCGATAAGTGTCATCCTCGAATTTGTCAGGTGCAAATGGCTCCAAAGATCCCCATGTTCTTCCAACCTTAAGTTTGACATGCAAAGGAACTGCAGAAGCATAAATGTAAATCCTGAATAGGTGATATCACCATATAAGCAGAACTCTAATTTCTTGCCAACCTTCACTCCACCCCACCCCACCCCCTAAAAAAATAAAAAATAAAAATACAAACCAACAAGTGAGACTGCATTCTCCATGCTTGTCTGTAACAGTAGGGTAGCTTCTTTTATCACAGAAGGATCAACTTCCAGCACTAATTCATCGTGTACCTAGTTAACAGTCAGTAAAGTAAGTGAAACAAATAAACAAAGAATAAGAGAATATACGTCCTCGACAATTTACCTGTAACAGAATCCGGCAACGATCTTTAAGCATGTGGAACTTGGTTGCTACTGAAGAACTGGAATCCAGGCTATCCACTCCAGTGACAATTACAGAGTAAATTCTTATCATTGCAATCTTTATTATGTCGGCAGCAGATCCCTGGGAGAGGAGAAGAAAGAGAGGAAACAACACCAACATGAATACAGAATTGCTGACAAGATCTGAAGGAAACATCCTCAATCTGGAAGAGAAAGAAAATTATACTATACCTGACAAATGGAATTCACAGCTTGTCTCTGAGCTTTTGACTTTTCTGTACTGCTGCCAAATTTTATTTTTGACAAAAACCGTTTTCTTCCCTTGAGAGTCTCCACGTATCTGGATCATACATAAAGAAATGTAATCCACAATGCCCAAAAGTGACACAAGTTAAACAAGAATGCATATACGAAGTGCTAGAATAAGTCACCTATATCATCGACAAGCACAGTTTCCAACATCGTTTGATAGAGATCACAAACAAGAAACAAACTAAAGTACAAAAATAACAAGAGACTAAAATAATTTAAATCCTACCAAAAAAATTATATTCATAGAAAGAAAGACAAAACAAAGTGGCCCAAAATAACCAATTCCAAACAAGAGTTTTCAATGCTTAAATCATCTCAGTTATTGTATCACTGCTAAAGGGATATTTGAGATACGATTTGCAAAAGTGGAGCAATGTCTCCTCACCCTTTAGTACGACAAGATGCAACAGCGGCACGAAGCCAGGAAGCAACACCAGGAAAAGAGCTTTTGAAATTAGCAATCTTTTCAGCAGCTTCATCAGAAGTGCAATCCAGTTGTTCTGCAAGGCTATTGGCACCCATACCATAAAGAATGCCATACACCATCCTTTTGGTCTGATCTCTCTCCTGAGAACCCACAGAAACCTCAGGACACCCAATCCATTTTGCTGCCATCATTGTAAAGACATCACCACCAGGCTTACTGAGAAGTTCAATGAGTGAAGAGTCTTTAGAGAAGTGTGCCATCAACCTCAACTCTATCTGAGAATAATCTGCTGTCAACAGTAACCAATTATCCTGCAACCGCAATAAATTATGAGGATAGACCACAACTATACCAAATGTAACACACAAGACCAAAATGTTGCAAATAAAATTAAATAAGGAAAAAAAGGCCTAACCAAGGCTATGTTAGGGAGCAATGGATTATTAAAGGAAGAAAAGAAAGGGAAAGTTGTCTTCCTCTACTTATAAAGTTTTAAGAGGGAAGTTTTCTTCACCTTGCTAGGGAGTATGGGTGGAAAAGAATGAAAACAGAAGATTTACTTGTGAAGTTTAAATCAAGGGAGGTAAAGGAGGGATCTTTCCCTAGTTCAGAAGTTTAACACTGGAGGGAAATTCTTTTTTTCTTGTTTAACACACACATACGAATGGTATACTCAAAGTCAGTTCCTAAATTTTGTCAAAGTATAATATTTTTCTTAAAGCTCCCACAAAAGCAAAATCAAAGAAAAGTCAATTTTGGGTGTCTAAAAATGATTCTAGGAAACAAGCACCAACTTTCAATAGTGATTATGCAGTATGCGTACAATGTTACACCAATATTTTTTTTGTCTGACATTGAGAAAACTCTTTTAAAATAATAACAGCGAACAGAAGAATAAAAGAAACAAAAAGTAAAGTTAAAGGCCTGTTACCTGAGTAGGAACAAAGAAATCACGAGCATTAATTCTAAAATAACTCTCATCAGCATCACCTTCATCTTTATCCTCTTTCATTTTGATGTCTACTGTATGCTCAACACACTGCAGTACTCCACAAGACAGTACATAACATCAAATGTCATGGACAACTATTCAAAAAACTTGAGCTATTTGGTGAAGACTCGTGAATTGTTTTATATCATAATTCTGAAATGCCCCTCACACAAGAGCCCTCTGGGATTGAGGCGTGAACAATGCACAGGTCCACCTACCTTGTGCTGAACTGAATTTAAACTTTTTTTTTTATTAGAAAAATGAGGGCAACAAGGATCCAATTCTAGACCACTTGGTGATCTTAGATACCATGTCATAAATCAACAATCTCAAAAACTTAAGTTGTTAGGTGAAGAAACATGAATGATTTTATATTATATTTCAAATATTAAATAAGTAAGCTCAAAGAAAAAAAAAGAAAGAAAACATGTTAGTAGAAGAACCCAAACCTGAAGATTAGGTTCCTCCATTGAGAGCCGGCCAGTTGCAGTGGATGTCTGGAGCCAATGGCCATGTAATGTGTATTTCTGTGTGCTTATAGATAGCCTAGCCAGAGAACATATTGATCCTAGTGTAGAGTTCAACAGCTTTGCCACTGTTCGATGTTCTTTAATTACTGGAACAATGGGATGTTGATGCCTGAAATAATAATCAAAGTTTCTAGAACACAGTTTGCAAAAAAAAGAATACAAAGGGAAGTCCCTACATGTTGTGCACAAAATACAAATTAGTATACCTTAAAATTATAAAACTTTTAAAAATCACACAAGAAATTGTGCAATTTTTGTTGATATAATCAATAATGAAATGAATCATTAGACAATAAGGAAGGTTCATTGTAACATTACTAGAAAATATGAATATAATAATATAGTTGTCAATAGTGACATTAACTACCAGACAAACAAACATTTGCAATTTCAAGGCACCAATCCTTATGAATATCAATACGTTCCAGAAAATTGTACGCAACAATCATATTGTTACATTCAGTTAGCCGATTCATATTATATCATATTGTATGCAAGGCACCATTCCTTTCCACTAGCCAACTCAATCAATATCTGAGTTCAATGATCAATGTCTTGATTCACACCAAGAAAAACTTTGGTAGCTATTACAATATATGAAAATATCTTATCATTTCTTAGGGCCTGTTCATTTTAAACCAAGAATTATTTCTCCATACCATACACAATCTTAAATGTAAAATTAGTAGCTAAGACTAATTTGAGCACATATCTCAATTATGTTCAACAATTCAAAATCAATTCTATCAAAAATTACCTTCATCCAACTTTAAAACAAACAGACACTTAGATTATCCTTTAGAATTAGTTTCCCTATTCTCTTATGCCATGCTTTGTTTCCTGTTTAGTTAACATTTGATTAGTATAAATAAGAGCTAATTCTCGAAGTTTTATGAATATGTCATCACATGGCAATACATCACATCATATTAAGTTAATATCAATTTCATGGTATTTTGTCTATGTACTTTCTATTCTCTCCTCCTATACCTAAAACCCATTATTTCAACAGCAGCCGAACAGCATATTGAGGGAAGTTGAAGAGCTTTCCATAAATACCTTAATTTTCATCTGTCACTTGTGGCTGCAAGAAGAGTGCATCATTATCAAGAAGTAATCCTAAGATGCTTGCCTATATGAAATGGCCATTGGCCAGTGTGGGACTTATCTCAGAATCCATAAGCATACAATGTTCATCACTATTAAAAACTTTTTATGTGCTTCAAAATTGAGAGAAAAACAAAGCGACAGCAAAATCAGGATGGATCAATAATGTGGTCCATCTGAATGTATAAATGATACCCTCTTTTCATCCTTTTTATGGCTTCATCTCTCTACTTTCTTTGTGTTCCTATCAATTTCTAGTGTCAGAAGAATGGCCCTTATGAAGATGATAGTCATATTTGATGTTAACTTCACTAGTCTCTCTCAAGCTTTGCGTTAATTATGTCTGCACCATGTCTAGTTTAAAATTAGATTGAGCGTCCTTATTTTAATCTTTTACAAGAGGATCAATAATGTGGTCAGTGTTATTTATTTTTCTATTTATAATCTAAAGTGCCTACTAACAAAACAAAAAAGCAAAATAAAAAGTCATTATAAGATTCTTTTAATGTGGATTATGACCTACAAAACAAAAAGGAAAAGGAAACTTGCTTAATACCTCAGTGCATCCAAACAGTGCTTGTCAGTACTTGGATGTTGTTTTCCCTTATTTCGCCCACCAGGTATGGGAAGCTTCAAGTGTTCATACAACACCTTTGCAATATCTGCTGGCATATGTAATGAAAACGTCATCCCAGCCAATTTATAAGCTTCCTTCTCAAGATGTTTTAGCCTTTTCACCAACAATTTACGAGCCTGGATGCATCTCTCCAAATCAACACCAATTCCCCAAAGCTCCATGTCAGCAAGAATATTCACCTAACATGGAAGTGTTAAAAGTAGCATTAAATACTTCAAGCATTAACCTGTTAAGATCCCACATCAGCTAGGTCTAAGGGCAGAGTATCCATGATAACAACTTTTAACAATCCTCTCCCTGTGAGCTAGTTTAAGAGGATTATTTATCCCATTGTGTTCTTGGAATCTCGGTTCTAATATAACCATTTAATTTAGTTGTGCACATAAAATCATAAAGTAAACAAGCAGGTAACATGGTATAGCTAATAATAGTCTTCTTTCTGCTTGATTCCTTTTCCAAAACTTATCACTCTTTCATCCTTAATGTTTTATATTAGGCTAGGGTGACAATGTTGTGCACAAATTAAGTTGAAATATAGAAGTACAAGAACAACATAATATATAGAGAGAGAAAATGATTTTTTTTTCATCTCTGTATCATGCTCAAAATATTAACCCAAAATTGTTTTGTGCTCTATCAAATGTCTTCAGATTAACATACAACACACTTTCCAAATAAAAGCCCACATCAACCATTTTATTACATTTATTATTGGTTAATTTCATTTTTATCAAAGTTACGTGCAATACAGATATGATAAGTATTTATAGTTGTTGAGAGTTTGAAAATATTTTATTTTTAAGAAGTTAGGATAGAATCAGGTCTAAATCTGTCTTTGGTTCTGATTTGATCTTTCCCTTGTTTTCTCTTATTTAATTTATTTTGTAATCTATTTGGCAAGAGAATATCTCTAATTGGTTCTGCCTTTGCCTCTGCCTATTTATTCTCTGTAGTTCTGTGATTAAATAATGAAGAAAGAAATCATTCTATGCTCCTAAACTAGAGTAGTTTTATTAGTTTAGCAGTAAGGATCATCAAAATCAATGTGTCACCGGATATATAAAGTTTAAAATATAACATGATATCTAGATTCTTCACTAAAGGTAGACTACATCAAGGAAAGAACATTTTTCTACATAAAGATAATATGCAAATAAACAAATCATCTGTTAGGAAACAACTTTCCCAAAAGCTTTTGTTAGGTGAAGACTTACACATGATTTTATATCTAATATGATCCCTCATTGCAGAAGCTTTTGGGTTTGAATTATAGATAATGCACAGACCAACATACATTTTATAGAAACTCAACTTTTATTTGGTACATAGGGATAACAAGGATCAAATCCTAGGCCACTTGGCAATTGGTCATAGACACTAATACCATGTCAAGAACCAACTCTCCCAAAAGAACCACTTGGCACATGGTCATCCAGAGTAACACAATTTGAAGAACCAATTCTCCCAAAAGATTTAAATTGTCAAATGAAGGCTCATGAACGGTTTTATATCTAATATAATCTTTTAAAGTATTTCACACATGTTGCAGGTCTTAAAATTTTGAAAATAAAACACATAAGAGCAGACCAAGCTGTTGTAAGTGAATGTTGAAGATGTCTCCAGCACATATTGATGAGGGGGTCCTAAGTGAATCTTTCAAAATTAGATTTTAAATTTCTTTTCTCTTGATAAATGTTAAATATTACAACTTATATTTTACTTATAAACACGCATTTAAGCAAAAGTGGGTGTAAAATACTCATCAAACAATTCAGACATGATATGACTTCTTTTGAGTGTACCAAAGCATCACAGATTCTTACCAATGGGATTTCAATTCCCATAAGCACTTGAACAAGCTCCTCAGAAACAAGTAATTTCCAAAGAACAGAACATAATGCTCGTGTTTGAGCAACCCGACGGCAGCAACCATTGTGAGCAGCTCTTCGCATCTGATTCCTCCACCTGCCACTTTGATTGGCTGCTGCAGCATCCTCTGAGGATAACCTCTTCTTTACCTCCTATATTATCAACCATAATTTGTTAACAGTTGTACTACACTGTCAAATCATCACACTTTCAGCCAAACACGTGGACATGTCTGTACACTCACATAACATTACAACTATTTACATTACCTTATCCAGGTTTGGATTAGAGCTCCTCTCTTCATCAGGCCAAAGAATCCAAGCCACAATGCACATATCAATTGCATCTTTCACATGGATAGGGGGCAATAACACATAAGAATTGTCTACAATTTCAAGGTCCATATTTTTTCCAAGAGCATCCAAGCAACCAAATCTCTGAACTGGAAATGCAGGCTTGCTCAGAACCTGAATCTGAATCTTCAAATTCCAGGTGAACTTTCTGACATTTCTTTTTCCTATTATTTTACTAATTCTGATCCATCTATATCTAGCTATCTCCAAATCTTGCTTAGAATTAGAAGATGAAATTTTCTTCTTATAACTGCCTGCACTGAACGATAAACAGTCATCTTTTCTATTGTCAGACTCAGACAATAAAATATCTCTGGGAAGATTAACATAGTACACAGGAGAGTTTTCCCAACAGACAGCTATGCCATGTACTTCGAAAGGGGCAGCAGAGTGCAATTCCAACCGTTTGATGTAATGGATATCAAAGTAGAACTCTGGCATAGTGTCCCACAGATCCAAAAATGAATCAAGTCCACCAGGACTACTAACCACATTAATGGGACCTTTCTGGCTGGAATTACCAGCATTACCACTAGTCTGATTTCCATTCATATGTTGTTCCTCTGTACAATGAGCCTGGCACCCATCATGTTCCCCATATTTATCATTTGGTTTCTGTAACTGAACAGCAAGGGTGGTCACATCTGGATTATTGGTATTGTCAAAATTCCCATTGGCCTCATCCTTTGTAGATCCTGAAATTGGAACAGTAGACAAGCTACATGGCATCCCACTGCTAGATTTTCCTTCTACAGAAGCCAGAGCAATATTATCAGATGATTTTACTAAGTCCTCTCTTTCTTTTTCTAAAGCGAACTTATTTGAATTACCAATGTGATTTGCATCAACGAGACTATGACTAGTGTCAGCTGTGTCACTTCCAGAAGTACTTCCAGCTTCTTGCCTGATAGAATCATGAGAAGCAGTAGACAACATGGGAGGAGCAAACGGTGGGACACTGTATCCAAGTGACTTAAAGGCTGAGAAAGCAGCAATCCTTGCCTCCTCCGCTTTATCAAGAACAATCTTGCGAGCACCATTCTTTATCTTTTTTGCTACACCAAATTGTAAGCTCCTTTGTGCAGAACCTTCCAAAGAAATAAAAAATCAACAATGAATGAAAAATGTATAGTAGCTTCACAGACTTGAAATTAAAATTTAATGTAATAAATTTAAGCATTAAAATGTACATAAGGAAAAACTTGGACAGATTAAAAGTACAGGACATTGGCAATGGTCTTTCACTTGAAAATATCCTCAAGGAAACAGTGAGAAAAAATGTAGCATCAAAGATTTTAATCAAGTTATCAGCTTCATAGCATATATAATTTCTATGAATAATAAACAATAAAACCTCAACCTACATCAAAATGTCAAACTTAAACCAAAAGAAAAAGATTCGGGCAACCTAATCACCTTCTGTGGCCCATGATGAAGATTCAAAAAGTGTTTTTACTATTTCAGGAATGGATGCTTCAGCAATTGCAAGAGGTGTACGTAAACCAGCTTTATAGAGTGCTCTGGCTCGAGAACCCTGCAAATCATATGACAGAAACAGGGCATAAGATTACTAGTACAAGCCAATAACAATAAAACATAAGTCGTGAAGGTATCATGGAACTTGAGTTTGCTTACTTTGACATAGGGAATGGTGGTAAGCTCCACAATCTCTGCTCTAACTCCAAACGATACACGGTTTTGAAACTTAGCAACTAAGCCTTCAAGATCATGCCACCCAAGCCTCTCACAAAACACAGCAACCATAGATGCAAACCTTCCAGCATTCTCTTGCAAGCCCTGAACCATTCCTCTGGCAACTTTAAATGCTTCACAAACTTCACCCACAGGAGTTTCCTTCATAAAATCACATTTATCCATAAAAGGCTGTAAGCTCTCTAGTGAAATTCCAAGGACTAGACAGAAAGGAAAAAAGAGAGATGAAGGTGGATCATTAAAGAATAAAAATAATTTACTGATGAGACTACTTGCTGACTGATCTTGTACCCCCTACTTATACAAATAAGTTAGGCCTAGTGATGGTGTAGTGCACTCAATAGTCACCACTAGCCCAGCTCAATTACACTGCCAACAGACACCAAAGTAGTCTAGCATAAGATGTCCTTATACTTCAATACAACATCAAAACTGAAGTACTAAACTTATATCATGTTGTAGATGTTGAATACTAGAGCTAATTATGTGCTAGGAGCCTTGTCATGTTAGTAGTTCTTCAAGTCTTCAACTGCTAGGATTACAAAAGCACTTCAACTAGACTATGAATATAATAGGAGAATTTGGAATATAAGTTATAAAACATCTATCATAATTACAAGAAGCATGTAACGAAATCCATGTGTTTGAATTACACAGCAGAGGCTCTATAACACACTAAGTCATAATTAGAAGAATCTCAAAATATTATAATATCTGAATTACTGTAACTACAAAAGATTATGAGCCTATTTACGTCCCCCCCCCCCCCCCCCCAAAAAAAACCCTCACAGTACTATTTATAAGGACCTTTCAGCCAAATCAGGCAGATTAAAAAAATTGGTTATAATTAGTTAATGTATTAGTTTTAGAAAAAATATAAGAAAAAAATAATAAATGCTTCTAAAACTTTGTAAAGAATCTTGTCTTAAAAACCATCAAAAGTTTCTAGAAGGGGTCTTATAAATAGGACCAGAAGGCATACATTATTTACATATGCTCCAACAAGATATAATATTATTGAGAGTCAATCTCTTTTCCACTTGCTTCTCTCTTTTCTGCCAAATTCAAATAATTGTAACACTAATAAACGCAAATAACAAAAGAACACAACTTCAAAACATAATTGATACATAAATTACTGCTGCTAATGGGCTTAAAACAATGGCTTGCAACTGCAATCAAACATAAAGCAAACACTCTGGAAAGGCAACATAATAAGAAGCTAGCTAGATTGATGCACAGCTAGAAGAGCAGGGTGAAAAGGCAGAAAAGCAGAGGAAATATCAACTCTGCTGAAAGATACAAAGCAGGAATGCAAAAGCAATGCAGCAAAAAAACACACCAGGAAAGTGACATATTTCCCTGGCAATAACTGTATACAAGACCTGAAGTGAAGATCAAACATCTTCAAAATATCTATTTGGAAAGTGGAAACCTCAAACAGAATCAATAACTTCAAAATTGAGATCGAGAGACCCTAAGGAAAATGGAAACACATGTGAATTATAAAACACAAAGCCTGCTCAAAAACAGATCTATTAAAGGTGGCCAAACTAATTCACACCATCAGCTTGGATATCTCAACTCAGAAGTAAATGGCTATGTCTCAGAGCTCAAATGAAGCCAGCTGCATGTGGAGACATTTTTACCAACAGTTATTCCACTTACAACCTAATCAGCAACTTTTGGACATGATGACAAATTTCTTTTCAAAATGGCAACCAGAAGAGAGTTAAACATAGTTGGCCATCAAGAGAGGGATTCTTCCCCATCATATAACAATATTAGTCTAGCCTTTGATAACGAAGATACAAGAATATGACAGACCATCAAAATTTGAGGTTTCTGGTGCCAAAAGCTTTGCCAAGTATGTGGTAAAAAAATGAATAGATTGCTGGACCATTCTAGAAAATTGCAACCAAGACACTAGCTGCAATTTCAGAGAGCAGTTACTGAAAATTAAGGGGAAAAGGGGAAATTGGTTCTGGGATTGGAGCATTCGAAATTCTAGATAGTGGATCTATATACAGAGTAAAAATAAAAATACAATTAAGTTCCATTTGCTGAGAAAACTCTGCATAGTGGAGCCAGATACAGGTTACAAAGGATCAAATGGCTCTGATTTCATATTGAAGTGTTATGGAATAAATGGAAAGGGAAAAGTATAAGAGACTCGAAATCCATATAATTATGATAGAAATTGTTGTCCTAATACCATTATTTACGAAGACTAATTAGGTCATGCAATAGTGTAATCCAACTAGTACAACTGCAGCTTAATAACACTCACCTTGTACTAACTAGTAAGACAACACAAACTAACTTTTTTCTTTTTCATGAAAGAAGAAATTAATCAAGAAGGTGAAGATAGTTATAATGAAACCGCAGGATGAGAAATCCTTCTTAGCATAAATGGAAAACACAAACATCAAATAAAACAGGAAACATCAATGGAGCATAGTTGTCCAATCGCTCAGCATATCTGTTGGGGAATCTCTTGTAAAAAGACCATGTGCTTTATATCCAATAGAAGCAAAATGCTTATCCCAAAGCACCTGATGTGCATGTGCCAAAGAAACTTCCTAAAATACGTGAGCTATGCTCCAACCATATGCACCAAATTGTAGCATAGATTGCCTATTTGCCACTAAAATTTTACTATTTCTAACAAAACCGTTATGGTAATCACTAAAAATAGACCAACAGAAGGCTTAACATTCATCAAAAAGTTCACACAAAGAATATATGTAACAAAGGCTACTCAAATATAATAATAAAACAAAAGAAAAGGAAAAAAAAAAAACTAACTAGAAGCCAATAGGTGATCACAATAAGAGGTCAACAATAAAAGCAAGCAGTAGTAGAGAAAATTCTGAATTTATGGTTAAAAAATAATTTGAAACACCCTATGGATAACACACTAAATATGTGAGCACTAAAAAAATTAAGGAAAACAAAAGGAAGTTGGAGAATTGAAAGATGAAAAAATGTAACTAAATTCCCTTCATTTTCTACAAGACATAAGTTTAGAGGGCCCACCTAGCAGTATATGAGGCAACATGTTAAGGCAGTGTCCTTTACATGTCCCATTCTTTCGTCTCTAGTGATATTCTTTTATTTAAAAAATCTTTTAGTAGAATTATTAGAGTCCATGCAATAGAGAAAAGCACCTGAACCAAAAGTGACAAAATGAGAGCAACATAGAATCTTCTACAGACACGCAGTGTTTGATCATCAGAGTTAACTGTTGCATTGGAAATCCCAAGTTGATTTCTTTGTTGATTGTGCAACGATCTTGTATTATCTCTTGACTTGTTTGAAGCACGTATTGGTGCGCCATGTGCCATACGCATCAAGAATGGTTCTGTCACACCTACTCGATTACCAACCGACTGCAAGCATATGAAGATTATTAATATTTACAAATATGCTTAGATCTTGTAGTAGAAAAATATCTTTCCCTTTATATATTATGGATTATGTTTCTAATATAACTGTATTTCTTCCAGCAAAAATTAATGACATATCATGTATACTATGCAACATAAGATAGGTGGTAGTAAATATCTAATGAACTCCAAGAAGGTTTAATGACATCTCTTGCCAAAAGGAAAGGGTAAATTCTGATTAACATAAACCAACCTGGTCAAGAGGAGACAATTTCACAAAATGTTCGTAGTACAATTCCCAATCAGGCTCAACATCAACATTGATTGGTGTCACCAAATAAACTAAATGCAAGTCAGATGCAAGTACAAATCCTTCCCTTGCCCTTGAAAGATCAGCTAGCACAACCTGAGAAATCAAGTAGATAACATGACTATATACTACTTGAAATTACCTACCCAATTTTAAACCCACCTACGGACAATCAAAACTAAACAAACAGGAAAAGCCAGACTGAGATAAAATCAAAGCAAATTAAGGGGAAAAAAGGGCAATGGCAGTGAATCAAAGTAGAAAGAGAAACATTTACAAGTGATTCTTCAGGACAGAGAGAACTTCCAAAAGCTGCACGCCCAAGAGGTGTGGTACTGTAGAGTTTAGTGTCTTCATTCCATTCAAGAAATTTTCTTTTGCACAACCATCGAAGGGATTCTTGCGCAGATTTCACCACATCTAGAAATGGCTTTGTTGAATTCAAAAGAGTACATCTAACATACCGGTGAATATCACTAGCACTTTGAACTATTCCTCCAGCCACTACTTCTAAGATTGCATGAGTCATTCCATTCATATCTTCTGCTAAACAGGAATTTAATGGAGGACAGCTTTCATTAAGAAGTCCCGTAACTTTTTTTATCTCTTCTGGTTTGCAGATAAGTATCTGTGTCAGTCAAAAGAACACACAACTCAGACCTAATTAATTAAAATTTAAACAACAAAGCAGTCAATGTCACATAGATATTCCCAAACAATTTATGTATCTATGTAAAAAAGAAAAATGAGAGTGGAAAAAATAAGTCAAACATAAAAGGGATTATAAAAAAGAGTAGTATACATGCTTACGCTTAGAAACACCCCACATCAATCAGCATATGAAAGAACCATGTACACACTACACCATATAATAGTTTAAACTCAAAAGCATGATAGAAAAAGCCATACACTTTCTCCTTTTGTATCAATCCCAGTTCGACCAGCACGACCAGCCATCTGTTTGTACCTTGTCCCATCTATAAAATTGCAACCAATTCTAGGTTGGCGGAAAATTACCCTCCTAGCTGGCAGATTTACCCCAGCTGCTAAGGTTGATGTAGCAGTTAAGACACGTAAAAGGCCTTTCCGATAACAGGTTTCAACAATCTCTCGTTCCTCAACCTATGAAACAGCAAAAATGACTTAGGCCTTGAAGGTAGGTTAAATAAACATAGTATTTTCATTAGCTATATAAATTGATGATCAAATATGAACTTCTACCCCAAAAGAAAAGTTTGTAATAATAGTATTAGACAAAGCAATGACACCAGAAATAAAGGAAATGGCAGGTTACCGTAAGGCCAGCATGGTGAAAAGCAACACCAGAAGGAAGAGTTTCCTCTAATATGGGATCCAACCCAGCAGGGCACTTTCTCAAGGCGTTAATAGCAGAAGTAATATCAGCAAACTCACAATCATTATCATTAGCATCAACAGTAAAGCTTTTAAGGAACTTTGCAACATGCCTTGCAGTTGATTCACAACCCTTCCGGCTAGAGCAAAATATTAACACTGATTGTCCCTCTTGAACAACCTGGAAAGCATATCAGTTGTTCATAATTATTTAGCTCTCAGTATTACAAGGTGTAGAAATCTAGAGCACCTACCTCATCGCATAATTCAACAACATGATCTGGATCTTTACTACCAAGGTTAGCTGCTTTTGAGATTGTTCTAGAGAGCTCCATATTCTTGTTATAAATGGAATTACCAACTTTTATATATTCTTCTAGAGGAACTGGCCGGAACTCTGTCTGGTATAATGCTGCCTTAATGCAAATTTGGGACAAACAGATTTATAAGATATAACATCAGAAAAGAAAGTATTTATAAAAATGTGGCAATGTGAAATATGCCGGCAATAAATAGTCATCAATTTGGAACTAAAAACCAAGAGATAATATTCAAAAGAGAACATCAGATATTGGAAGAAGTAAATGAATTTACAATATACAAAACATGGCATCGTCTATTTCCAGCCATCCTTGACATTTCTGACCACTGACCATGACTTACATATCTCTGCTCCTCCTTTCATAGCTTAGTCTTTGTTTACACTTCACATCTTGCAATTGTCTATCGTTTTTTGTATGTGCAAAGAAGGTTATTAGAGGCACCAATGAGGAGGATGGAATGGATAACATAGTTTTTAGCTCTATGAAAAGGGGTAGAGGAAGGTTAAAAAGAACTTGGAAGTGTTAATCAGGAAATCCATTATAATTCTTTCCTAATATATGTTGTATCAATGGAAGCAGCCAATTACTTTCATATATTTAGAATCAATTTGTCAGCCCACTAACCAGCCTATAAATTAGGAATTAGAATTAATTTGTAATCATTAGCTGTAAATGAAACTCTGCCTATGGCCCCATAGCCAGTCTCGAACCCGGGTAAAAGAGGAGAGTTGTGTTAAGCCTTTGGCAACTAATGTCAAACTTTTCAAAACCTTTTATGTGGATTATACACAACGATATTGTGATACAGCTAGGTTGTTACCCAAAAATAACGCACTGTATGGCTTGAGTACAATGTCAAATGAGATAGAGTTGCTGCATTGGTGCCAGAATGTGGTGTTAAATGAGTAACAATCCTCATATTTAGCTGGACAAATTTGGGTAAAGAAGTTTATCCAATAACACGTGTTTAGGTTTGGTTAATGGAATATTGGTACTTCGACAGGAAAATCATTGGAAGTGTTGGACGCTATGATTTGTAGAAATATTAACATCATGTGTCTTCAAGAAACAAAATGAGTTGGAAATAAGGCTAAGAAGTTTGATACTACAGGTTTTAAACTTTGGTACAGAAGAAAAGTTAAGGAAAAGAACAGAGTAGACATAATTGTGGATAATACTTAGAAAAAGAACTTAATAGAGATCAAAAGCATTGGAAATAGGATCATGTCCTTGAAGTTATTGGTTGCAAAGATACTATTAATATCATCAATGTTTATGCTCCACAAGTTGACTTGGAAGACATTTGAAAGCAAAGTTTTGGGAGGATTTAGAACGGTCGATTAAGACATTCTACAAACTGAAAATTTTCATAGGTAGAGACTTTAATGGACATGTTGGTTGTGAACCAAGACACTTTGCAAAGGCTCATGATGGTTTTAGTTTTGGAGAGTTAAATGAAGGACAATTTATCCTTAATTTCTCAATGTCCTATGACTTTAAGATTATGAACACATGTTTTAAGAAAGTAGAACATCTTATCACTTTTAAGAGAGGAGTTTCAAGGTAGCAAATCAATTTTTTCCTAGTGAGAATCTAAACAAAGGAATTTGCAAGGATTATAAAGTAATTCCATGAAAGAGCCTTACTACACAACATAGGATCTTGGTTCTTGATGTTCCCTTTAAAACTAGTAAACAAAGAATTCAACAAATTAGTATTCTAAGAATTAAGTAGTGACTAGTTAGAGGGTGAGAAACAGTTGAACTTTCCGAAGAACTTAGTAGAAGAGGGTAGTTTGGTAACACAAGGTAGTGCTAACATCATTTGGAACAATATGGCTACAAAGGTCAAGAAAAATTGGCAAGAAAATTTTAGATGAATCTAGAAGTTTTAGATTAAAAGACAAAGAATTATGGTGGTGGAATGAAAGTGTGCAAGAGAAGATTAGAGAGAAGAGGATGTATATTAAAACTTTGCATAAAATTGGGCAAAGTATCAAAAGGTAAGAAATGAGACAAGAAAAATAGCCAGTAAAACACGTTTTAAGGCTTTTGAAAAGTTTTATCAAGATCTTTCGACAACGTATGGTGAAAGGAATATTTATAAACTTGCCAAAAGTAGAGAAAGATAATCTAGAGATTTGGAACAAATTAGATGTATTAAGGATGAAAAAGAAAAAAATTTGGTTTTAGATCAAGACATCAAAGATAAATAGAAGAAATACTTCTATAAATATTTTAATTTAAGACAAGAAGCAAATGGAAATTTAACAAGATTAAAAGTGAAAAGAAATAATTTAAATTTAGCATATCATAGAATTTGAGTTGGAAAAGTAAATAAAGTTCTCAAGAGGATGGAGAATAGTAAAGCGATTGGCCCAATAATATCCCTATAGAAGTTTGGAAAAATAAAGTCTTGGGGAGGGGGAAGGGTTGGCGGTGGGGTAGTGGGAAAAGGGAAGAAGAAAGAGAAGAGACTTTTGTGCAAATATTTAAAATGTGATCAGAAATTTATTTACAAATATTAATTTTAAATAATAAAATACTATAAAATTAAATAACATAATATGTCACAAGAAGTACTGAGTTGGCTTTCCATCAATCAATTCATTATTCAGTAAAAAGAAATTAATATTAGAGACTAAATCATAACTTATGAATACTTTAAGAACTAAATCTTAACAAAAAAATTTATAAGAACTTATCGCAAAATATGTTATATTTATAGAGACCAATCACATATTTAAGCTTAAATAATATCTCTAAATATTTGATTTTTTATTTGACCAAATTAATTGGCATCAAATGATCCATGCAGTCAGTCAACTTCACTTAATAGGATAATTTTTTTGCTTTCTTTGTTGTCATAATTCTACAAAATAGTGAAGAAATTAATAAAGATATTACACACAGAATACAAGGCAAGTGGTAAAAATAAAGAAAGGTATTAGAAGTTATTTGTGACTATAAAGTACCTATTTAACTTTTAAAAAAAAAATTGTATTGTACAGTTATACAACTAATGATCTTTTATGGTAATAAATGTTGAGCTTTAAAAAATAATACCAAAAAAGTAAAAATTACAAAACTGAAAATGTTAAAATGTATAAGTGATAATATAAAAAAAATAGGACAAAAAATCATTGTATACAATAAAATATTAGAATAGTACCTATTGAGATTTTTGAAAAATCATTTAAGGTATTTCGAAAACATGCAAAGAAAGTCATTGGAATCACCAATGAAGAATAAATGGCATGACTTTTAGTCCGATGAAGATGAGCAGAAGACCTAAAAGAACTTTGTAGAAAAGAAAAATGTAAGCAACATGCTTTTATTTATTGATTAATTTAAAAAAACAAAAATTATGTAAGTCTCACTCCTATTTTATTATTTCTCTCTCATGTTTTTTCTGTTCTTAATATATCTTTTGCTAATAACTAGGAGTATGTTAAACAGTGTGTATGAGAATATGTTCTATTGTAGAAAATTATTAAAAAATATCTCATGATAAATAACATTGGAATATTTTATTTTTCATCAAAATAGCATTATGGGGTCCATGTAGCTAACCTCATCTAATATAATAAGATTTTGTTGTTGTTGTTGTGTGTATCTATTCATTTGAATTTCATCCTACTTTACAAGTCAAAGTTCTTTTTCTCTATTTAGTTCATTTTTCTTCCTTTGGACATCACATGTCTGTTTTTCTTCATTCTTACATCATAATTCGCATTCTCCTAATTTTAATCTGATATTTTTTTTCTATGATTTTCACCATAATCTCTCATTTTAACTCCATTCATATGTTTTTATCGCTCCTATATTAATGGTGATTATGTGTGTAGATTTGATTTATGATTTATTATGAATTTCTTTCTTTAAAGAATCTTTTATTTTTGGATATTTATATGTGTAGTATAAATTATTTAGTATTTATTTGATTCAACTTATTTTGAAAGAAATATTCTTAGTTTTGTTATCTTCCTAAGAGCACTTTAGAAAAAATAAGTGACTATTTTTCTAATTTTCAAGTGTTTCCAAACATGCACTTAGTTCGTATTTTAGTGTTTGCAACAGTCATTCAATTATTAATTATACTGCTACAGCATTTTTGAAGCTAGCCACTATCCTGATTGATAACCATGCAACTTCTGAGTACATCACTTTCCCATATCTTCTCATTCTCTACCATCTATAAACCTAAGTAAATCCCTTGTCATTGAAATTGGTTTTCTAGTAACCAACAAGTGGTTGGTTCGGGTGGTACATGGATGACTTCCCTTGAGCAAATTCAAGGATCATGTATGGAAAAAATAACTCCACTTGGAAAGCTAGCTCCACTATACTACGGATATTGTGGCTGAACAGGGTTGATTCGTCTGGAGAATACCTATGATGAATTGATCATTGAACAAAACAATGGCTTTTCTAGTAAAAATTATGAAGTACAAGATGGATAGTTCAACTAGGATTTCCAAAAGCTGATATTCTGCTATGTCTGGTTAATGTTCATTTGCATTTAGAGTTTTTTAAATGAAAGGTGCAATTCAGAGTACTAAACATGCATTATGCAACTAAAATACCAAACTTTTGGTGGATTTAGGTCTTTTAAAGGATAAATACCAACATTAAGTAGAAATTATTCAGATTAAGTTTTGGCAGATTGAAGTAATTATACTACCAAAAGTCACAACAAAACTAGACAGTAGGTTAAGAGGAAGCTCAAAAACTGTTGTATGTGCATAAGTGATGATGTGCTTGTAATTATGCTTACTTGAAGCCAGTCAGCAACTGCTGCCACATTTGGCATAGTTGCACTCATTCCAACAATTTGCAGACCTTGTGCAGGATCAGCCTTATCACTGCTTCCACCTGAACTTTCTCCATCACTTGATTTTGAAATACCCTCCCCTGCTGCATAACGAAGCTTGGTCAACATAAGTTCTAGAAGATAGCCCCTACTTGCATCACCAACCTGTTAAGAGATTTAGACAATAATAAACCATGAAAACAATCCAAGTGTGCCATTCGCTGTTCAGCTTTCATAATAGTCCAACATAAAAATACAGGAGAAAGCACTGTGTAACAGAATTCATGACAAATAACTATAGAAGTAATAATTGATGATACCATATGCAGTTCATCAATCACAATAATTCCCATTTCTGACAGACGACCCTCTTCCAATAATCTATTAATTAACGAGTTTGCCTTCTCTATTGTGCAGACAGCTACAGAAGTATCTTTAGGAAGTGTTCCACCACCTTGGTTTCCATAATAACTACGAACATGTTTACCAAGTGGTTCAAGAAGACGTTCAATGTGTTCTGCCTACATGGATCAAACGGAAAATAAAAAGTAAGAATATTATGTAAATTCAAAATTTTGAAGTATTTCAACGCCAAATCCCTTAAACAACATCAACAAGAACACAGCCCAAAATGTAATGTTTAAATTTTGACAAGGGGATGTAAAAAGAGCACCTTTTCTGCACAAATTGATACATATGGTAGAACAAGTAGAGCCATTTTTCCAGTTGTTAGCACCCTCCGCAGCATTAAAATCTCAGCAACAAAACTCTTACCAGCACTGTGGCAACATGAAAAATATTTAATACATGCCTTTCTCAAATAGAAGACAGACAGGTAGCACAAGGACATAAAGAAAGAACAGCAAGTGAAATAAAATGACAAAGGAAAAGAAAAAGTGGCTGGAGAATCACAACAAGAAGTGCTAAACACAATGAACAGCTTGCAGCAGAATGCCAAAGAAACAGCATAAAAAATTCAGCAATATAAGACAAAATAAAATCATTAATGGATTCAATAAGATGAGAGGTTTGGTACAAGAAAAGAAGTGTGAAATTAAACAATGAAGCTCTACACTAATTTATTAATGGTCATTGCCAAAACTGAGACTGGGGCATTCTCTCTAAATGAAATCTTTACTGAGGAAAACAAACTTCATCATGCACAAGTCCACCTTTGATGAGAAAAGACAACCCTAACTAAAACCATCCCCTCCCTAAATTTGTATCCCACCTCACGTAATTCTTTAACCTTGATATAAATGAATAGGACAAAAATATAACATATGGTATACAATAGTTGCCATAACAAAAGAGAATACCTCGTAGAAGCACAATAAACAAGATTTCTTCTCTGTAGGACACCATTCACCCGAAGGCAGTCAACCTAAAAGTGGAAAAAAAAAATTAAAACCCCTATTAAACTTATGTCAGAAACTATGAGATTTTAAAATAAATCATTTTAAAAAACCTTCTCAGTTATCACTAATGTTATACTCCACGGCTAAGGTGCAACAAGAAGAATTCCAGACCAAAAAAGGATATAATAAAATTGAGGACCAATTCAACAAAAAAGCCACAAGTTTTGAAAATAAAAAAAGAAATTAAACTAAATTAGTAGGAAGAAAAAGTAGCAGCCATGATTAACAAAAGAATTTAGTCAGTCATATAGACAGAACATAGTAAAACCCTATAATGATTAAATGACAAAAGAAGCATCTTCAGAACAAATGTCACTGCACCTGCCAATTGTAAAGCTTTGAGATTCCTTTCTTTCTATATATGCTGCATATTTCAGGTGGAAGCCAGCTATTTAGGTCTAGATGATCATTAAGCGATACCCTACTTGAAGGAGTACTACCTTCTTCAGATGTATGAGCACTAATCACTGTTCTGACCTCATGCTGGGGTGAATTAGATGTCAAACTAACATTACCCTGACTCACTCTTTTGCCTAATTCATCTACCAAAGTCTTCTCTTGCACTTCGTTCATCTTTTCATATGTATGACCTGCTATAGAACAAGATTCATACTGTTTACCAGCATAAGTAACATTGATCGGATCAACAACATGACAATTTTGTATATTATTTTCGACCAAATTATTGTCCTCAAGCGAAAAATCAAAATGCTTAACCGGAAGGCTGGATGCTTCTTTCACAGAATCTTTTGTATGCATCCCAACTAACCCTAAAGAAGTACCCATGTCCCTGTTCCAGATTCTGGTTTTACTTTGATCCAATATTTTTCTTGGCTTGCCATCACGGTTTTGTAAATTGCATGAGTTCTTCACCTCAAGTTCATCTTCCACCACATTACTTTCTTCTACAACATTAGAATCATCATTAGCTACAGGAACAGACAAACCATCAGCAAGTTGAATCGCTTCATTCCAAAATGCTTCTCCAGGCGAAAACATCGAACTGCCACGTGTTGACTTTGGAGTCTCCTTAACACATGCTTTAACAATCAAAGATCCCGGCGTATAGCACTCAGCCATGTTCATAGAAGATTTAGGAGTATTACTGCATTTTCGGAAGCTTGCCTCCGGGGCAATAGCATCACCACCACAAGAAACCTGCCACTCAGAAGCCAAAGCATCAAAATAACAAAACATACACCAAAAATTGAAGTAAGAACCTAGCTACAAAGTCCAAACCAGTACCATTTCAGGCTTAACCTTCGTAGAAGAGCCAACAACATATGGCAAAGTATTACCAACAACACCAGACTTGACATCCTCAGGGATCTTTTCACTCGACGATCCCTTTCCACCATCAAAACATGGCTCACCAGCAGTCTCATCGCGCTTCGTCAGTACACAACTGTTTTCCTCTACCGAAGTCACAGAACCATGTCTCACGCAGTCATCCATTTTCATCTCAGGTGAATCCATGCTACGGTGCAATTCACTGTATCACCATAATTCCAAAATTAAATAAACAAAACAGAATAAAGTTCCAAATCACACATCTCATTGATATTCAAAAGAGATACAACTTTTCCAAACAGACAGAGTAAAAGTACCCGCAATACAGAGACAAAAAATCCACTTTAAACCGTTTCAGCTCCGAGTTCCCCACACCCTTTCCAAACTCGCTGCAACTGTTTTCCTTGACATGATCCTCAACCAGCTCGTTAATTTCATTGCCAAGGGAACCATCACCATCAATCTGTGATGCTAAATTTCTCTTAACCGAATCGAGCCGAGCCGAATGAGCGGTGGCGACAGCATTCGACACCCCGGCGTCGCCGTCGCGGCCACCACAACAATCCTGCGACGTGACCAAGTAACTCTCCAAAGTGCCTTTGGCACTCGGAGACAAATCAACCACATTCCTTGCACCCTTTTCGGATCTCCCAGCTTTAGAAAGAGGTGAAACGGCTTTCCTTTTCTTCGAAGCATAAAACTGCACGCACAATGACACAAAGTGAGGAAATCGTAGGTCAATTAAGCAACGATAATCAAGAACTGTTACATTAAATTATTGATTTCGATTCTATGTTGTGAAGCGAATTTGGAGGAGCGTGGGAAGGAAATGTGAGAGGGAAAGACGTCGTATAGGGTTGCGGAAGTGAACCTGATTGATGCGGTTGCGAGGGGAATCAGAAGCCATGGTGTGCACTGTGCAGAGTGAAGAAGGTGTGGCACTACCCGCGAGAATCATGCCAACGACGTCGTAGAATGATTGGAAGCCTCCATGAGGAGCGCCGACTTGAAAAAGAGTGGACGAACCGCCGAAGTGGTGTATGCTATTGAAGTGGCGCTGAAACTGACTGCAAATTGAAATTGAAATTGGAATTTCCGGGAATACACGTGTTTGGTTACCAGATAATCCTATTTCCATTTTTTTTGTTCCACGTTTGAATTTTTACGTTTCGTTAAAAAAAAAAAATGTCATATTGGGCTTCAGCCCCTTTGTTAAAAAAAATAAATCATATTATGATTTCAAGTCTGTACAATAATTTAGATAAAAAAAATTTAATAGTATATTTAAAAGTATAATAATATGGAAGTTTAATAATAATTAAAAATAATTTAAATACCTTCAATTGATTTTATTATTTCATAAATCATTGTTGAAAATCAAATAATTTATTAATTTAGTTTAGTTTAATATAAATTTCAAATTTTACATAAAAAATAAGAAAATATGTGAGGATTAAAACTAAAAAACAATATATAACTATTTTATATATTCTAATATCATAAATTATGTTAACTCAATTTTAAATGTATTAATTTGATCTAACTTTATTTTTTATTTTAAATTTATTCTCTAACTTAATTCTTTAAATTCTTTAATTTTTATATTTATTTTAAGTTAGTTCTTTAATTATTACACTTAAAAGTGTGATTAGATAATTATTTACTTAAGTATTTATTTATTGAGTTATTTTCAAAACAATAATTTATGTTTAATAATAAAATTTATTGAAATAAGTTAAAAAAATGATTTATTTTGATAAGTTATACAAATAAATATATTGACATAATTGAAAATAGTTGAGATTCATAAATTTTTTATATAAACTTTTTTAAATAGGTTTGTTGAAATTATATTATAAATTAAATTATTTATTAATAATTGATAAAATTGAATGAAAAGAGTCTCTAAACATAGTTAAAATAAATATATAAAACATTTGAATATTAGTGAAAATAAAATATTATAGTAAAGATTAGTGCCATTTTAATCAAATCTCAATTTGAACATTATTTTTTTATGATTATTAAAATTGATTAAAAAGTTGTCCTACCGTTGAGTTACAAGTAATGTATCAAATAGTTGAATGATTTCATTGAATAAAATAAGAGATTGAATAAGGTCATTATTCTTTAAAATTCATTTTGTTTTAATAATGATTAATTAATTTATTTTATTTGTATTTATTTTTAACTTATAATATTTATTTTAAAAAATAGTTTAAATGATATTTTAGTCTTTATATTATATTTCTTTTTCTAAGTTAGTTACTATATGTAAAAAAATTGTATATTAATAATTATACATACATCTATTTTTTTTTCATCTCTATTATTACATTTAGTTAAAACGATGTTCACTAACAATGATCTCACATGTCGTATAAGTGCAATATGTTAAGTTATTATTAATAAGGAGACAACTCAATTGTCATGACAACATTATTGTAAAAAAAATCATAAATTAGATTGTGGTCACTTGTTTTCATCATTTTCACTACAACAAAGCAAGAAATGGAGCTAATTGTAACAAGCATTTCTACCTCGAGCAAGAGGAATGAAGTGTCATTATGTGATTGTGGAAGTTAGGTGAAGCTTTACACATCTTGAACTCCTCAAAATCCAAATAAAAGGCTTTGTAGGTGATGACAATCACAATCTGTGTTGACAAATTAAACTATTTTAAATTAAATTTCACATAATTAAAAATAAAATTATTAAGGCAAAAAAATAGGAATTGAAACAAGAAGAAAAATTAATATATGTGGAAATATGATAGAGATCGAGAATGCCTCCACAATCGCAAGATTGATAAGAAGAAACGATCGCCACAAAAGTCTTGACTTCTTGATATAATCAAAGAAAATTGGCTTACTCAAGTGTTTACAATAACTTATATATGTCTAATGCTTGTAAACCAATACTAACACAAATTCTAATGGGCTTCTTGAACTAACAAGCCTAAATTCAAATAAACTAAATAAAATAACAAGATTTTATCCTAAATAAAAACTCAAAATAAATAATGACTAATATTAAAATAAATAAATTAAACATAATATTAAATCTTAATAAAACTCATAGTGTCCAAATTCTCTAAGCATATATTATTGACCATCTTGAGCTTCTCTAAGTCCAAATTAAGCTATCTTTTAAATAGGATAACAACTATCTTTTCTAAGTTTCTATTTATTCTCTTTGTCTTTACTCTTGTCATTAGTTCTTACAGTCTTTCCAATACCTTTGAGTCTTTGTCTTTAATGGGTATTTTTTATTCTCATCAGTAAGTGTTTGATTTTTAGAGTAAGTTATAATTTTAATTTGTCATTTTATTTTGCTATGGTTTTATCATCTTGTTCTGCTATGATTTTTTTATAACTTGTTTTATTTTGTTCATGTAGGAGGAATGGAGTTGCAATTTTTCTCAATGGATGGATGAACCATTTCTAATCATGTAATGGAAACAATTAATAAATAACAACATAATTTATAGAAATAAGAAAATCATTATACAAGTTGTACTGGATAAGGCACTACTCAGTCCTACTAATAGAAAAAGGAAACCGAATACCCCTTCGACCTAAATAGCCGAATACCCTCTCGGTCAGGTTAAAAGGTAATCAACTCAATTAAGGGTAATAATTAGACCATTATCTACTCTAAAAGGAAGGTAGGAAGTACAGGTAAGGGGTTGACTTTTAAATATTAAATAACATTTATTGCCTAAATCGATACCTGACTTTATCATTGGAGTGTCTTTTGCAAGTACACTCCCACATCAGATCATGTCAGCAGTGTCAGGAAAGACGTCATATTATCCCTGAAGAGATAAGAAGAACTATGTTTCCCTAGCAAAAACACAAGCATAAGATGATAACAATATTTTTAGGATGCATTATAGTAATGACAGTGTTTAGTTTATGATTCTGCATAATTTATGTAATTTGAAACTTGTAGTTTGAAATTTAAAGTATGCATTAATAAGGTAAAGTAAAACTAGACAATAGTTGCCTTTAAATGTATGTATGTGAGTAGGATTCAAATTGTAGTAAAGTGTGAGATTAAATGTGGTATAACACTTTACTATTTCAAATGTACAATGTACGTTCCTATGTTATGAAAGTATAACTTTTAACTTGAAGAGCAAATTGATTAAAATGGTAAAGTATAACCAAACAAATATTATGTGGCAACAAGGATAATTACTTAAAATACATATATAATAACACAGCACATTCAAATTATCATCAACACACTATGGCTAAAAAAAAACTTTAAAACATTCACACTAGAAGGTAAAAAAAAATATAGATAAAAGTCTTGCATCTACTAAAACAAGGTTGAATTTCATGTTTTCTTCGCAATCAATTAGAATTCTGGGCTTGGAATAACTTGTTGCATCACTTGCCTAACAGAAGCTTGAAGTTGGTTATGTATTAAACACAACTATCCTCTCCATTTGAATAAGGCTTTGTACATGGGGAGTTTGGTCTTAAAAATGGTAGGTAGATGAGCAAATCCAGTAGTCGTAGAAGATAATCCAACAACTATGGTTTGTTGTACAATTATTGTTGAAGTAGTAGTTGGTGTAGATTTGACAAATATAGATCTAATAGATGCTTGTAATGTAGATCCAATTTTCTTTGCTTTTTTTTACGATGGTGATCTTCCTGCCTATAAATACCCCAAAGTGTCATTTTACAGATGACGACTTTTTCCACCCAGATACCGCACCTAAAACTCTCTGCACGCTGAAACCCTGCACCGCGCTAGATACTAGCTACAAGGAGACTCATGGTGGCCGCTGTCCGCTGTTATGAGGAATCGTACGTTTACATTCACGCACCTTTACATTCCTGCACATTTACCTTTCTGCATTTTAATTCCAGCTTGTTGTTTATTTCGTTTCTGCAATTTGTTTCCTATTTTGCACTTTTCTATAAAGAACCTCTATGTTGTGATTCCGTTTTATGCGTTTCATATTCATTATTCCTAGGTCCATTTTATTGTCTCGTTAACAACACATTCAAAGAACTCAAAGAGGACCTAATCTAGTCTCCAGATTGATCTTTGGATTATTTGTTTACAAAATTGTCATTTTTCACCGTAAACAAATTGGCATGCCCAGTGGGACTATATTTAGTGTGTTTTTGAATAATTGATTAATTGCTTTGTTGCATGATATTACTTAACGGACATTGTATTATGGCTAATAGAGGAAGAAATAGTGATTATAGTTCTGGAAATGGCAATTCTAGAAGTGACGGTAGTGATACCAACTCAGATAATGTAAGTGGCGGTGCTAACACTGCCGCACAACCCACATCAACGACGGTGTTACCTATGCTGTCATCTCCTGTAGTTAGCCAATTTATGGCTACTATACCAACCAATCCCAGCATAAATCTTGGCCCAAGGCCAAGGTTGGGTGATCATCAATTTGGCTTACTTCCTGTATGTATGCCGCCTATCTCTACAATACCAACCTACTCCAACCCTGTGGTGACAACCGTGTCATCCCAGAGTCACACTATTCCACCGGGAATGGGTGTGTTTCATATCATTCCACCGGGAATAGGTACGATTGGTGGAGTACCTGGAACACAATTTGCGTTCGGAGCTTCGAGCGGGGATTCACTTCCTGCTAGCTCGTTTTCGAATGTTGCCTTACATTCCATAAGGTAATAAATGGATGAAAGCAATCACGAGATGGTCAATATGTTGACCCATCAGATGACCACTGTGTTGAATCCCATAGTGAAAACGACTAATACCAGCTATCAAGTTTTGGCTGAACAAATGCGTCGAATTGCTGACGTTTTTAGGACACCTCAAGTCCCTATAAGGCAAGGGCAAAATGTTGCCCAAACGCCTAATCGAAATGCCACAAATCTTGGTCAAAATGGTCAAGTTTTCGAGCAAAATGGTCCAAATTTTGGTCCAAATCTTCCGAGACAAAATGAGGAAAATTTCCAGGTGGACCAACTCCCAATTTTTGCTTGAAATCAAAATGCTCCAGTTGAGCAGATTGGTCGAAATTTTGACCAAAACCTTCCGAGACAAAATAAGGATGATTTCCAGGTAAACCAACCTTTTATTATTGCTCGAAATTAGAATGCTGATGAAATACTTGAGCAGGTTAGGCAAAATAATGTAAGGGGCATCAAATTCAATACCCAAACAACCCGAATCCTCAAAATATTGCCAATGTAGTCGAACAAGTGTTGAATCAACATGGGTTTGACGTAGGGTATGCTAATAGACCCTACTTTGTCTCAGCATTTTCTGAGACAATTTTGCAAGCTGAACTGCCTCGGGGCTGGAAAGCCCCAAAATTCTCTAAATTTGCCGGAGGATCTGGTGAATCCACTGTTAAACATATAGCTAGATATGTCATAGAATGTGGGGATTTAGCTCGAAATGAAGATTTAAAGTTGAAGTACTTTCCTAGTTCTTTGACTAAGAGGGCTTTTACTTGGTTCACAACCTTACCCCCGAACTCAATTCATAATTGGAATCAATTAGAAAGAAGATTTCATGAATAGTTCTTTCGAGGTGAAGCAAAAGTTAGCTTAATGGATTTAGTCAATATAAAAAGAATGCATAATGAATCCATTGATGATTATCTAAGTAGATTTCGACAAATGAGGTCAAGATGTTTTACTCAAATTCCAAAATATGAGTTAATCCAAATGGTTGTAGGTGGATTAGAATACTCGATCAGAAAGAAATTGATTAATCAGCAGCTATGAGATATGTCGCAATTAGCGACAAAAGTAAAGCAAATAGAGCAACTTAAGGCTGGAAAATCTGCTCCTAGAAAAATCGAGAAATTTTCTCGAAAAGATAAAGTGGCTTATATAGGTCTCGCTGAAGGAGAAATAGGAAGCAAGAATGATCTCGACGAAGAAGATGTCGATTTAGGGGTGAATGAGGTAAATGTAGCTGAATTAAAACCGGGACTCCCTTATATTTGCCAATTTTAAAACCACTTGAAATTAAGGACAAAACTCGGCCTAACAAAAGTTATGCCTTTGATGTCTCTAAAGCTGATCATATTTTCGATATTTTATTGAAAGATGGGCAAATTATATTATCTGATGATCGTAAGATCCCTACTTTAGAACAAAGAAAGGGTCGAAAGTATTGCAAGTTTCATCATGTTTATGGTCATTGGACTAATAATTGTGTTCATTTCAGGGATCTGATTCAAGACACTATTAAGCAAGGAAGACTGAAATTCGAGCAAAAAACCAAAATGCCGATGAAAATCGATTCTGATCCCATGCAAGTAGAAGCTAACTTCGTGGAACCTATCGACATACTGATGGTCGATATTGCTGAAAAACAAAAGGGATCATCTGATCGAGCTGTGGAAGAGATAGAAGGAAAAAGCTCTTTGAATGACACCCTCTAAGCCTTCGAGAAGGAAGAAACTGAAATCTTCCCAAGAGCAGGAGATTCATTGCTGGATTTTTTAACTCGAAAGAAGGAGGCTGACAGTGAGGTCATGTCGTGCCCAAGGTGTAGCGCCGTATTCGACAAAGCGGCGGCCAAAGCTTTTGAACAAAATGAAATGAAGAAGCATTATCAAGTGACCACTAATCAGGTGATCACTAAGAACAAAGGGATCCAGACCTAGAATGCTTCTATCACCATACGTGATCCCCAAACTGTTCAAAGCAGGACCTTCGTACCTACTCAAAACGTTCTGAGCAATACATGAGTTCAAAACGTGTTGCACCCATCACTAACTCGACTAAAATTGCAAATGGTCAAAATGAGAGGACTGCCACACTCGACAGTCATGCCACAACAGGTTTTCTCACAACCTAAGTTTTTCGCTCAAACTGGGTTTCATAGTCCATCAGGGAGCCATTTTCAGTCGAAAAAGCCTTATTATAAGGCCCCTATGACTAAAACTCAATGGAGAAGGGCTCAAAGAATCAAGAAAGCTGAGTATGAACACAAGCCTTAGCTCAAGCTCAAGTCCAGACACAAACTCAAGCTCAAGCTCGAATCCAAGCCCAAATTTGAGCTCAAAATCAAATACAACCAACTCAGGGAAATGCCGCTAGAAATGTGCAGCGTACTCCAGTTAGGATCGAAGTCAAAGCGACTCCAGAAAAGCACCAGCAGTGCAAAAGAAGTTGAAGATGAAGAGTCCAGAGATCGAGTACGATCCGGATGATGAATTGATCATCAATGTATTCGAATCAGGCTTCAATGATGATCTCGAGGATATACTTGGGGTCGTATCAATGTTACTTGCTAAATACACCGAAGGAATCGGCGAAGGAGATGAATAAGATTTTTATGGTGACGACGAGCCCGACAATAACCTATGGGATTATTGTTATTTGGTAGAAGATGGTTCGCTTGCCAAATCGTCGACTATTTTTGAAAAGCCGACACGTGAAATGAAAAATCATATGAAGCCGTTGTACATTGCGACTCGAATTGATGAAAAATTTTGAGTAAATAAGGTCCTCGTCGATTCTGGGGCAGCTATCAATATCATGCCCAGTTTCTTGCTAAAAAAGATTGGGAAGTCGGAGGATGATTTACTGCCCCATAACTTGATACTGACAGACTATGAAGGGAAATCTTCAAGTTCAAAGGGGGCTTTAATCGTTAATCTAAGAGTTGGGTTCATTTCTCGAGCAACTATTTTCGTGGTAGTAACATCCAAGGCAAGCTACAACTTACTGGTCGGGAGAGAATGGATTCATGGGGTAGGAGCAGTACCTTCTTCACTGCATCAGAAGCTATGTCTTTGGAATAACAACGGAGTGTTGGAATATATCGATGGAGATCAGAGCTATTTTAAGGCTGAAGTTCATATAAGCAGTTTCAATAGCAAAACATTCGACAAGTCTTTTGCTAACATCGCGCCACTTTGCATAGAAGATGTAGGCGGCTCTTATTTTGACCGAAATCCTCACCTACCAAATGCTTGCAAAATTTGACACCAGATTCACCTAGATCCTTCGATAGGTTTTTATGGCTTCCAAGAACTTGTGGAGGCCGACAAGAATAAAGATGAGGAACCTTGAAGGGAACTTTTTAGCTCAAATTTCGGCTTATGTAGCCGAAAATAAAATAAAGACGGCTCTCGAAGCTATGGACACTTTGGAGGCCGATAACTGTAGTTTGGCCATAAAATAACAAAAAATTGAAGAAATCTCGGCTCATAAAGTCGCTGACTCAATCAATACCATGCAGATATCAACATGGTCGAAAGTTCGGCTAATCTAGCCGAAAAAAGAGAAGCGACCGAAGGATGGGAGGCCGATCCACCATATTCGGCCATTAAGACAAGTTTGGCTTATCTAGCCGAACAGAGGCACACAGTACTCGAAACATGTGTGATCCAACAAGATTCAGTACTAGAGACCGTAGGCAATGAAGTTCAACTTGATTGCATCTTTGATGACGCACAGATTGGCTTCGAGAAAGATTCAACTCAAAAAGGTCCAAAAATGGAGGCACAAGATCCCTTAAAAGAAGTAAACCTTGGGATGAGAAGGAGCCGAGGTTGACATTTATCAGCAAATTGGTTAACGAAGAAGTAAAAGACCAATCAATCAAACTATTAAGGGAATTCAAGGATTGTTTTGCCTGGGATTATGGCCAGATGCTAGACCTTTCGAGGGAACTAGTCGAACATCGAGTCCCAATCCGACCAGAAAAGAGGCCAGTGAAGCAACCTCCGAGGAGATTTGCGCCAGAAATTTTGTCAAAAATCAAGGAAGAGATCGAAAGGCTCCTTAGAGCCAAGTTTAATCGAATAGCCAGGTATGTTGATTGGATTTTGAACATAGTTCCTGTAATTAAGAAAAATGGGTCCCTTAGAGTATGCATTGAATTTCGTAATTTGAATACTACCACACCAAAAGATGAATACCCTATGCCAGTAGCCGATATGTTAGTATATTCGGCAGCAGGTAATGAAATTTTAAGTTTGTTGGATGGATATTCAAGGTATAACCAAATTTTTATTGCTGAAGAGGATATATCTAAAACAGCTTTTCGATGCCCTGGGGCTTTAGGAACTTATGAATGGGTAGTAATGTCATTCGGGTTAAAAAATGCTAGAGCCACTTACCAGAGGGCAATGAACACTATTTTTCATGACATAGTAGGCCAATTTATGCAAGTCTATATTGATGATATTGTTGTGAAATCCAAGTGTAAAAATGATCATGTTAGTCATCTTCCACGAGCATTTGAAAGAATGCGAAAATATGGCTTGAAAATGAATCCTCTAAAATGTGCGTTTGGTGTTACTGCAGGACAGTTTCTTGGCTCCATTGTTCACTAGAAAGGAATTGAAATAGACAAAAATAAGGCCAAAGCAATAGCCAAGACACAAGCACCTTCGACTAAAAAATAACTGCAATCATTGCTAGGGAAGATAAATTTTCTACGAAGATTTATTTCTAACCTTTCTGGCAAGGTTAAAATCTTCTCACCCCTATTGAAGTTAAAGAAACAAGAATAGTTTCGATGGGAGACAGAGCATCAAGCCGTGTTCAAAGAGATTAAACGGTAATTGACAAAACCACCAGTAATGGTTCCGCCAACGATAGGATTTCCTTTAAAGCTGTATATTTCAGCATCAAACGAGACTATCGGGAGCATGCTAGCCCAAGAAGATGAAAATGGTGTCAAAAGAGCTGTTTATTACCTTAGTCGAATGTTGATAGGAGCAGAATCTCGATATAGTCCAATCGAGAAATTATGTTTGTGTCTGTATTTTTCTTGTGAAAAATTGAAATATTGCATTAGGCCTTTTGATGTACATGTTTATTCACATCGTGATATAATAAAGTATTTCTTGTTGAAACCTATTCTTCATGGTACAGTTGGAAAATGGGCATTGGCTTTAATAGAATACTCTCTAATATATAAACCACTAAAATCTGTAAAAGGCCAAGTCGTTGCCGATTTCGTTATTGATCACTTGATTCCAATCAAAGAAGTAGATTTTATAAGTTTAAAGTCATGGAAATTATACTTCGACAGTTCTAGTCATAAGAATGGAATTGGAATCGGAATACTCATAATTTCACCAAACGAAATCCCAACGAAATTGCTTTTTGAGATAAAATCAGCTTGTTTAAATAATGAAGCTGAGTACGAAGCATTACTAGCTGGACTTGAAATACTGCTAAATTTTGGCGCAAGAAATATAATCATTCGATGAGATTCTGAGTTAGTAATAAAACAACTAACCAAAGAATATAAATGCTTAAGTAGAAACCTCATCGAATATTGGGTAAAAGTGAATAAGTTATTACAAAAATTTGATGAAGTCATTCTAGAACATATTTCTCGAAACAAAAACTAAGAGGCCAATGAGTTAGCCCAAATTGCCTCGAAATACAGAATTTTGAGTGAAAACTTCGCAAAATTAATAGAGATAAGGGAGAAGTTAGGATCGACAAACCTTGAGATCCTAAACATCAATGACTTAACTGACCAAGATTGAAGGAAATCTCTAGTCAATTATCTCAAGGATCCCAACATCCCAACTGGTCGAAGAACAAAATTTTGAGCAGTTAATTATATAATTTTGGTTGATTAATTGTAAAAAAGAGGTGTTGATGGAACTTTACTCCGATGTCTCAGTGAACATGAGGCTTACATTGCCTTAGCAGAAATCCACGAAGAAATCTGTGGAGCTCATCAAGCTGGAGAAAGAATGAAATAGATGCTGCTTCGAGAAGAGTTGTATTGGCCCTCGATGGTTAAAGATTGCTTTGAATATGCAAAATCTTGTGAAAAATGTCAAAAATATGGTAATATTCAACACGTTCCAGCCTCAAAATTACATTCAATAATTAAGCAGTGGCCTTTCAGAGGCTGTGCTTTGGACTTAATTGGCCAAATTCATCCTTCTTCGACAAAAGACCATAAATACATCATTGTAGCTGTCGACTATTTTACGAAGTGGGCCAAGGCAGTTCCATTAAAAGAAGTTACTCAAAGTGATGTTGTTAATTTTATCGACGAATACATAATTCATCGATTTGGTATACCAAAAACATTGACGACAGACCAAGGAACTATTTTTGTAGGTCAAAAAGTAACTCAATATGCAGAGTCCTTGAATATAAAAATGATAACTTCGACCCCATATTATGCCCAGGCCAATGGTCAAGTAAAGGCAATAAATAAAATTTTGATCAAACTGATTAAAAAACACATTGGATCAAAGCCAAGAAATTGGCATGAAACCTTAAGTCAAGTGTTGTGGGCATATAAGAATTCTCCAAAAGAAGCTACAGGGACAACTCCATTTTGACTTGTTTATGGCCATAAAGCCGTTTTACCTGTGAAGGTGAATCTACAATCAGTTAGATTACAACGACAATTCAAATTAATAAGTGAAGATTATTGGGCCTTAATGTTTGATGAATTAAATGCCTTGGATGAAATTTGTTTAAGTGCCTTAGAGAAAATGATTCGACAGAAAGAAAGAATTTCGAGGTCATATAACAAAAAGGTACGAGACAAGTTTTTTAATGCTAGTGAATTAGTGTGGAAAGTAATTTTACTGTTCGACAAAAAATCAAGAAAACTTGAAAAATGGTCGCCCAATTAGGAAGGCCGCTTCGAGATTGAAAATGTGTTTTCAAATAACGCGTATTCAATTCGAGAACTGGGAATTAATAGTCGAATCATGACAATTAAAGGTAAATACTTAAAACCATATAAACTAGAAATATATGAAGTAAAAGTAACTTGAATCAAGACATATAAAAGGCTAATTCGAGCAATAAAAGGCCAAATGAATAAATTCCATTCAAAGTCAAATTTGAGTATTTACAAAAAGACCTAAATACAAGAATTCAAAGAAAAATACATGAAATTAAAAGGGAGGTTTCGAGCGCATTTCAGTGTAAACAGCCCTCAAATTTTGATATTTGGTTTCGAGAGCTGAGGATTGTGCATTTAAGCTCAAAATATCCTCCATAGCTCGAGTCCTCTCCATAGTTAGGGTCTTCACGTTTTCTATGAAATTTTGACGTTTCTTTTCACAAGCTGCACCAGCCTTCTTCAACATCTTCGACTCCTTTCGAGCTCTCTCAAGCTGCTTCTCTAGATCAGCAATTCTGGCCTCGACCTCTTTCTGCTTTATATCAGCATTGGTGGCCGATTCCTTTAGCTTGACCAGTCCAGTTCGAGTCTCTTTCAATTTATTAGAAGCAGAGTCCTGCACCACTCGAGTCTGATCTTGCTTAGAACCAACCACAGTAGTTTGGTCTATAATGGCTAGAGAATTGATGAAAAGAAACTCAAAACGTTGGAGCCCTTCAGAAAATGTAGGAAGTTGAACCTTTAACGAAGAGAACAAGTCTTTGATCTTGGTAACCAAGCCCTTGTCAGTTGGAAGGTTCTTCATCATTGGTGCATCAAAGACCAAAGATCTCAGCTCTTCGATTAGTTTTTCAGTTGATTCAGTGGGCTTGGAGACCTTTGAGTGTGACCTGGAGGGAGTTTGAGATGAAGAAGAAAATGTGAAAGTTCCAGCCAAAATTTTGTCGATGGCCCCCTTCGAATCTTCCTCCACCATAGTGTTAAAATCATCCAAGTTCATTTCAGAGTTGATGGATTATTCTGCTGGTGCGACTTCGACGTTAGGTTGACCTTCGACAGAAATTTGAGGGTCTTCAGGGACTTGATTTCCCTCTTCAACAATATTTTCTTCAACTTCATGCAAGGGTCCCTCCTTTTCAGATTGATATGTGACAACATCAACCTCGGGAGAACCCAGAGGAGGTGTTGGTCGAGATGTGAGGGGCACTTAGAGAAAAGAAGTTAGAAAATTCACATTACAAAAAATAGATTTCGAGTAAAATTGTGCCTTACCTCAAAAGCTTGCTCTGCTTGAGCTTGATCTTCAGAACTCAAGCTAGATGAACTCGAAGAAGCATCTGAAGAAGAGCTCGAAGTCCCAGAGCTTGAAGACGAAGTTGCTTCATTTCCCTGCGCTAAGTTTTGGGAAGTAGCTTCACGGTTCTTTTTCGAGCTTTTTTGAGACTCCTTAGGGATGAGAGTCAAGCGCTTTTTCAGTTTCTTTTGAACCCTAGGAGGAGAATTGACACTTAGAGTGTCATCAATTGAAACCTGTTACAAAGAGAAGGTTAAGATATTGCTAAAAAAAAAAGAATTTTACTCGAAAAAAGCACAAAATGCTTACCTCCGCTGATAGAGCTGAAGGTTGGTCAGGAGTTGGCTGCGCAGGAGTTGAAATAGCCATTTCGACAGAAATTTTAGATTTGGCAGGATTCTTAGCTTTGGTAGTCTTAGCCTGTAAAAAGATGGAAAAGTTCCCAAATGATAAGCATTTCGAGAAAAGTAAAGTGAAATTAAGCCCAAAACAAATGTTTAGACACCTCAGAAGTAGTCTTGGGTGTAAATGAAGAGCCCTTCTGAAGGATTGATGATGAACCTTTTCGAGTAGATTTTTGTTTTTTCTTAGGAGGCTTATCCTCCTCCCAATCCTCTTGGTCATATCGACCAACAAAGGGTTTCTTTGGAAGAGCTACAAAATTTCTCGAAATGTTAAAATCTAATAAAAATGCAAAAAGTATTTTGAGAAGAAAGCAGGGTAAACCTTACCATCTTTAAACTTTGTAAGGATTCTCACATCTTGAATATCAAGGTGAAGAGGGTAAGGATAAGTTAAAAAAAAAAACCTCGAAACTGTTATTCTACTTAGAGTAGGGGCTAATTCGTTCAAAAGAGTCGAAGGTAAATCGACCCATTTAGGTGAAATTATGGGTAAAGCCAGAGCAAAATTACAGTTTGAAATAGGTGGAAAAGTTGGTCGAAATTTTTTGAAAAGGATATCTTCTATGAACTGGTCAAAAGGATGAAAAACTGTATATTTATTTACTCTTTCTTTTGTTTTCTCTCTTAAAGAAAGAGCAGCTTCAAAAATGGTTTGAGATATTCTCTGTGGTAAGTAAAGAACTTTAAAAAATCGCTCAAAAGACTGAATTTCTCGAATATGCGTACCTCTCGTCTTGGCCTTTGGATCCCCTTTCTAAAACACAGAAAAAACAGAAGTCATCTTCTGGTTGCACGCTTCGACAGAAATTTCGTGCTGATTATAGTAACTGGACTACCAACTCTGGAAAGCATGAGTGCAATAGAACGATGGCTCGAATTCAACAAATGAAATCTCAGGCCTACGTTTCCAGAAAAAACTTATGGCCTCATTTAGATCCTTAATGCTATTTCGAGCATTTTCTAAGACTCCCTGGCTGGACTCATCCAACATAAACGCAGGCACTAATTGAATAAGGCCAAATTGTCGAGGTAAAAGGTTTGGTTGATAGGAAACCACCTGATATGGCCTCGGAGTGAAACTACAAAAAAGAAGTTGACGTGAAAGAAATTGTCTCCATGTCATTAAAACTTCAGATTGGGCACTTGGAGTTCTCGAAGGAAAAAGGCGTTTAAACCAAACTGGCCCTACTTTTCAAGCAGAAAAAAGGGCAAGTTGAGGAGTGAAATATTGAAGAGATAAGAAAAAGTTGAAATATTGCCAAAAAGCATTACAATAGTGTTTTTTGGCTACTGTTGTAGTAAAAAAAGTTAGACGAAAACCTTCAATCTCTCGAGAGACATTGGGTGGTTCAGAGCTTTGTAACTTCTCTTCGAAAATAGCATTCAGCCAAAGCTGAAGCAGCCAAAAGGGCCCTCTAATAACTGAAGGAAAATAATTAGATCTAAATGAAGCTACTGCTTCATTTAAGTTCTCATACGAGCTCCCTAAGATAAGCTTCCCAAGGCATATCGAAGACTCTTCGTGCAGTAATTGGGCCAAAGTAAGCACTTGAAGCGATCTCGAGCAAAAAACATAGGCAGAAAGCCAAAGCATTAGAAAAACAACGTGTTCTTCATCAGTAACAGGACCATCTCGATTCATATTCAAGGTTGTGAAGAGTTGATAAGAAAGTTTTTGAAAATTAGGGGTCACATCAGGATTTTTTGGATGAGAATCTGGTCGAAATGAAGGACCAGTTGATCTAAGTCCAAGAATGGCTGCAACATCGAAAAGAGTTAGGGTAATCATACCACAAGGCACTTGGAAAGAGCTAGTTGCTCGATCCCAAAAGTAAAGAGAACTCATAATCATAGGAAAGTTGTAAGATAGATTGTACCTAGACAATTGAATGACATCATAAATTCCTATAGCCCTCCAGCTATCTTGTTTTTCACTCTTAACTCTATCTAACCAAGGCAAATACAAGTCTTTGGTTATAGGAGGCATTGTTCGGAATATTTTTTAGGTATTCTCGAGAGAATCCAAGTTGTATTTTGAAGAGAATGCCAAGATGCCATCAGTAGAAGGAAACTCGATAGATTTTTGGGGTAAGAAAGGACCTAAAAATGCATGAGTTTTTGAGCCTAATGAAAAGGGAATAAGTACCTAGGATTTCCAAATAGCCAACTTCTCCTCCTCGAGAGGTGGCTCAGGAAGGTAGCTCGAATGACCCAAAGGCACGAGTTCAGCATTGGAGAAGGCAGAGGGAACCTTAGACTTGGAAGCCATTTCGACGAGAAATAGGGAAGAGGGAAAAGAACTGGAAGAGATTTCGACACAAAAGGGACGGAAGAGAAAGAACAGAGCTCTAGAGAGGAGAGTAAAAATGAAAGCGTAAAAATGAAAAGGTAACTTCGCCTTTTTACACTGATCCCCAACCTCGTGCAAGGCCCATACAAAAGCCCAAGTCTAGAGGATTTTGGCACTTAGTGGGAAGATGAAGAGATAGTGGGGTGTCTTTTCGATAAAAAATGGCCTCAAATTCCCAACAGAACGGAGCACGTCTCAGTAATGGGACATTTTTAGTAACTACCAGGCAGTACCTGCATTTAATGCACCGACTTTGGGCGACGTGCGTGACATAAAGTAGGTAAGTGGCAGAGACGCCATAAGAAATGGTGGGAAAAAAATTTAAAAGACGAAAATTTCCCAATTAAATATAAAAATTAAAATATTAAATCTCATGAACCTAATATATTAATATTTTAGGGGCCATCTGTTTGGGATAAGGAAAATTTTCTAAGTTAAAAAATCATATTGAAGCAAGCCACATTTCGACAAAATTTTGAGAGTCAAGAATGAGCCAAAAAATAAGTCTAAGAAGTATTGAAAAGTTATCCAAGATCTTTTGAGTCATATCAAAAAGGACACATTTCAAATTATTTTAGAGGTTTTTTGTCACCTCGTTGATTTTTCCTCTGAAACTGCTTGAAAAGCAGGACTGACAAGAAAATATTCAAAGTCCACAAAACTGAAGACTTTTTTCGAGAAATTTGGAGGAGTTTCCAAGTCCCTGACACCCAAAATTGCTCGAAAAATAGGAAGTGCTCAGAGAATATTCTGAGTCCACAAACCTGGTTGAGCTCTAAATTCCCTCCAGAATTGCTCAAAAAATAGGAATGAGCAAAGAAAATATTCTAAGTTCACAAGATCAAGACAAGCTCTCAAAACCCCAGAATTAGTCAAAAAGAAAAAGCAAGGAGAAATTATTCTAAGGCCATAACACTAAATAAGCCTCTTAAGATCCTTCAAAAACAACTCAAAAGATAGAAAAATTGACTTGAAAGGTCAAGTTCAAAAGCAGTTACCAATACTAGGCAAAGGTTCAACTATGCAAATAAAAAATCGTGGGTGATAGCGGTTACCAGCAGTTACCAATAGCACGATCACAAGTAATCGTGGATAATGGACATAACAATTGAAAGCAGTTACTAAGAAATGCCCGCAAAAGGAGAAGAACGGTGGTGATCTTCTTGCCTATAAATACCCCAAAGTGTCATTTTACGGAGGACGACTTTTTGCACCCAGACACCGCACCTAAAACTCTCTGCATGCTGAAACCCTGCACCACGCCAGACACCAGCTACAAGGAGACTCACAGTGGTTGCTGTCCGTTGTTGTGAGGAATCGTACGTTTACATTCACGCACCTTTACATTCCTACACATTTACCTTTCTGCATTTTAATTCCAGCTTGTTGTTTATTTCGTTTCTGCAATTTGTTTCTTATTTTGCACTTTTCTGTAAAGAACCTCTACGTTGTGATTTCGTTTTACGCGTTTCATATTCACTATTCCTATGTCTATTTTATTGTCTCGTTAGCAACACACTTAAAAGAACCCAAAAAAGACCTAATCTAATCTCCAAATTGATCTTTGAATTATTTGTTTACAAAATTGTCATTTTTCACCGTAAACAATATTTTAATTAGTCCCACAAATTAACATGAATATGTTTTTTTTCCCTAAATTAACCTAAAACTGTTGAAGTTTACATTTTATTTCATACTTTAAATCTACACACCAAGTTGTAGTTCACTTTTCAAAGTTCAAATTAATTTTTTTTTATCTTCAAAAATTTACTTTAACAATATTTTTGTAGTCACTTAAGTATTGGGTTGACAAATGATTAGTGTTATTTAATTTAATAATTAATGATGAAGGTGAATTTTAATTTTATAATAGCTAATTTATTAGATAAATTATTTAATTCAACTTATAATTATGAATATGCATATAATTGTAAATTATATTTTTAATTATGTAAAAGTACATTCTAAATCTAAACCACTTCCGTACCATAATTTTTAAGAAAAATAATTTAAGATTATTATTTTTAAATGATTCAAAATAATTTTTATAATTTTAATAATTAATAATCAATAGTAAAAGAGTTCTCCTATAACATAATTTTTTATATAAAAAAATGTAAGGCAGTCTTAAAGCATAACTTTTTAAATTAAAATAAATAGATTTGAAATAAAAAACAATTTATTCATTTAATAAATCTAACATAATAAATAAAATATAAAAATAAAATTTATTTATTTAATTATGTTTTATTTAGATGAAATGTAAAATGAGTAAAAAAAAGTAAAAAAGTAATATAATAAAAATATATAAAAAATAAGATAAAAATATGTATTATTTGAATGAATAAAATTTAAAAAATATAAATAAAATTTTAATTTACTGATTTAGATAAAAAAATTTATATAAAAAAATTCTTATAAGAATAAAAAATTTAAAAATATATTATAAAATACTTTTAATTAATAAATTGTAAATATTTTTATATTATTTTAAATTTAAATATAAAAAATATCATTATATATTTTTACATAAAATCTCACTATTTTAATGAAAAATTTTCTTAATAGACTCGAAAGGCAATAATTTATCGTTCATAAAACAAAAATATTCTAACTTTTAAATCCAAATTTTTTATCAAAACAATAAAAAGGTGCGTGCCACGTCACAACACGGTTATATAATACTAGGGTTTGCAGTATCCCTTTGACCTAAAAACTTTGTGCTCTACCCACTCTGCTACTCATTTGAGCTTCCTCTGCAAAATTTTCACTTTTCGTTCTTCTCTAATATTTGATAAGCATGGCAGTATCAAACCCAGAAGAAGAAGAGATCGAGTTCAAGTGGGGCAAGAAAAGAGGAATCGGTGGTAAAAAGAAGGACGTGCAGTTCTACGAGTCGTTCACCTACGACGGGGACGATTACACACTATACGACGTCGTTTATCTTCACGCTGAAGGCGTGGCTGAGCCTTACATTGGAAAACTGATAAAGATTTGGGAGAATCGTGATAAGTCGAAGAAAGTGAAGGTTCACTGGTTTTTTCGTCCCAGCGATATTCGACCCTTCGTGGAAGGTATCGAAATGATGGAGAACGAGTTGTTCTTGGCGTGCGGTGAAGGCACGGGCCTCGCCAATGTTAATCCTTTGGTATGTTTTGGATTGTCGTTTTACTATTATTGATTTGAGCGGTTACTGTAGTCAGTTTAGTAGTGTCGTTTATGTTTCGTGGTTATAGAGCGCTGCGTTTCATTTGCTTTTGTTCCATTCGGTCATAGGAAAATGGTTTTTGAACATTCAAAGTGGACGCTGTGTGTTTTTTGCGTGTATACAGAAAAAATAAGCGGGGGATTAACAATAATTGTATTTTAAATGATTTGAACAGTTGGAATTAGTGTGTGTTTGGTTTGGTTTGTTTTGAAGAAATAATTGCGTATTCTTTGCTGGGTTCATAAGACAGCTTTTGAAAAATATGAGGCTATTTCTTCAAAATGATCCTTTGCAAACATGCACTTAGAATGGTTTCATTCCATTGATTCAAACATTGTATAATAGCTCAAATCATGTCTTTGGGTTTGATTTGGTTTTATGGTTTGAAGTGTCCTTTTTGTATTGGTGTGTTGTGATTGATGTTTGGTGTTGAGTTTCATGATAGGAAGGTCTGGTTTGGAGATTAGTGTTGAAAGTATAGTGCTTTTGATTCTGTTTTATTTTGGTTGGGGGTAAAGGCAGTTTGGTTTTTACTTTGTTATATTAGTCTTGTTTAACTAGTGTTTGCTTTTAATTACTGATTCTTTGTTTGAGTAAGCTATTCAATTTCTCTTGCTTTGGAGCTGATTGACAGTGTCTGACTCTAATTGAATTTGCTCTTTATTTGTTTATTTTTTCTTTCACAACAGGAAGCTGTTGCTGGAAAATGCAATGTTGTTTGCATTTCTAAGGACAGCAGGAATCCACAACCATCAGATGAAGCACTTCAAATGGCTGATTATGTATTCTATCGTTTCTTTGATGTTGGGAATCGTAAAATTTTGGGTGAAATAGATGACATGATTGCTGGAATCCCAGGTCTATGATCTTATACCTCTTTAATATCATGCTGTAAAATTTCTCATAGTTATAGTTTTTAACTATTTTTGTATCACACTTGGCACCTGTCAGGTTAAGGGATTTCTCCCAGCCTTGGCATTTCCCCATAAAGTTTTTTAATCCCATATGTACTTTAAGAAATTATGTATAAAATTGGCTTTTATGGATAGAAGAAATAAATTACAAGAATGTCTCCATGACATTTTCTGCCATAGTTTTTTACACATTGTTGTAAAAATCACGCTTCAACATGTTTCAGCCTCTCCAGTGCGTCACGCACAAGTTTGACCTGTGAATCTGGTTGGAGCAGAGCTTTGTGCTAGAGTGTAGGATCATTGGAGTGGGCACATCCAAATGTGCTGGGTTGAGCTCCGTGTGGTTTGGGTCAAGCAACCCATTTCACTTGGAAAAGCCCATTTTTATATAGTGAACTCTAACCTGTGCTATCCAACCAGATGAAATTGTTTGACTTTCTCTGCCTCCATTCCTCTCATATTCATGACCCTCTGCCTTTATTTCCTCATGTCTGACACTTTCTACCTGTATTCCCTTCATTTTCAGCACTTTATACCTTTATTCACCTCACATTTGACACACTCTAAGCCTTTAGTTCTGCTCATTTTCATTGCTGGTTTCTGTGTTGCTGCAGGGCTGCACCTGCCTTCTTTTCCTTCTCCTTTCCTTTTCATTTATCTGTTTCTGTGTGCAGTTGGGGTGCTGTTTTTGCCAAAAACAGCAATTTTTTGGTGTTTGCTGTATACCTACTATGAGTACTTGTTGGGTCCATGCTCTATTCAGTTTTTGGGATTGCTGTTGCCTGTGTCTTCTGTTTTGTTGTTAGTAAAATGGAAAGTACTGGTGCTAACGGGTCAAGTGGCAGTGCTGGTGGGTCTGGTACTAGTTGGGTTGGTAGCAGTGGAAAAATGCTGAAGAATGCTCCTGACCCAAAGTCTTCAAACAGCAGGTCATCTTCATCAATCACCATAGGAGCTTTTCCCTTGAAATGAGGTTGAAATTTTCTCTTCTGATGACTGTTCGTAGATTGTCCTTCCAAACCCTTGGTCAAAGTGGGTCAGAATTATTTGTTAGCTTTGACCTATGCTGTTTTGAATCCATCTTTTTTATTCTTTGAGCCTTTCGCACTTGAGTTCTGGTCAAGTTTGGTGGTAACCCCTTGACCAAAGTTCCTCATATAAGTAGGATTCCTTGGCCCAAAGAGATTGCCAATTCCTTTCTGAATCACTTGCAAATTTTTATTAGTTAGGTACTTCCTAGTCTTGATCCATTTACAGGTGCCTTTTCAGGAGGCTCAAAGGTCCTCCTTTGGGTTCTTTGGTTGGCCTTTAACTTGGCTAGTTTTCTGCCAAGGCTTTTTTTGCTGCAGCTTGCAACACTTTTTTTTTGTAATGCTGCTTAATTTTTGAGTTTTGGAAGACTTTAGCAGCAGACTTATCAAACACTGCACTACATTTGGGACATAACATTACCTCATGTTCAATGTCCTTTTTTCTAGTCAAGAATTTGACCAATTAATCTTTAAAGATGGCTTGGGGTAAATCTCCCCAAATTCTTTTTTGAATTCTTCCACGGCCAAATTGAGGTCTTTTGTGGACCATTTTCTTGAAGAAGTCATTCTCTATTGTCATAGTAGAAGCATTTGTTTCGGCCTTGGTTGCAACACATACATCAGTTTTGGTTGAGTTGCCTATTTTGACCATTTTTTGATCTTATGGTTGATTATGAACTTCCACCATCAAGACATCATTTAGCTCCATGCTTAGTAGTCAATAACGGCACCTATCGTGGAGGTCCAGAGTGAAGTGGCTTGGTGTTGCTATTCCAGCGCAGTTGGGTTTCAGTGTAGCGGTTGTCGTGCTGCGAATTGTGGCAAAAAGTGGAGCAAATCGTGGCCCTAGTGGCCCCTATTTCATCCTAGGGCAAAAGGGAAAGTTTGCCCTCCCTTTACGAAGGTTGAAATGCTTTTTTAGGGGGGCAGTCTTGGGATTTTGTTCCCTTGTAAATGTCAAACAAGGGCAAAAGGACAAGTTTGCCCTTCTTTTCTAAAAGTTGGAATGCTTTTTAAGGGGGCAATATTGGGATTTTTCCCCCTTTTATATTTTTGGAAGTTGGAACCCTACCTCCATCTTTGTTCTTTTGTTTTCTTGCTTTATCTTCCATCTTTGGTGTCATTTTCTGGTGCAAGTCATCATTTTTGGCCAAGTTTTGATCGTCGTCTTCATCTATTGCTAAACCTAACTCATTTCTAACATGAGCAGAGACATTTTCTGATTGTCTTCTTCATCTCTAGTGTAAACCAAGCTATTTCCGATGAGATGTAGACTTTTTTCGATGAATGTGAGACATATTTTGATGAGACCATTTGCAATCGGAGATTTTTCCTGTGATTGAACACTCTTTGATCTATTTTCCTTCGCTGTTTCAATTTTCTTCAGAAGAGCAGTCATCTTGCGATTGTCTATCTTGCTATAGCGTTTTTGGGATTGGTCGCTCTGAGTCACTATCTGGGATTGACTACTATGAATCCACATAATTGGTGCCAATTTGAAGAGGAACAATGCCTATTTTCGTAGCAGTTCTTTCTTTTTTCTTAAACGTTAACCTTCCTTCTGTCATTGATTGCATTTTGTATCACTTCTACGAAACTACCAGCATAGCGATGATGGAGGCTTTTGTGGTTTTGTTTGTGTGGATACCCTGAGAGATATGGCTATGATTGTCAAGTTTGCCAAATTCAAGTAATCCTAAATTGAATTTGTGCGTAGTGCATGCCTGGAAAATGTTGTAATTGCATGGGCATTTTGCAACCTTTGTGTTCCGCCGTTACTAACGTGCTACAAATTCTAACAGAAAGGACTTGTGAGATACACCAAGAAAACAAAGGTAATGATCAAGAAGCAAAAGAAAAGGGAAAAAGGCTTGGGAGCCTCACTTTTGCTTAAGGTAAATGCATTATCTTAGCAAATTTTTCTGCTCATATTCTTGTTTGCTAAATTTCAACTATTTATAGACCTCGGTGCATTCACCGCCGATCAAGATTCAACAACAACCAACCCCTTCAGTGGTTGAGGGTGGTTTCCATCATTTTGAGTCGAACTTGTCTTACTCAATAGCTAATTCTTTCCGAAATGCGTTGGTAATTTGACTAAATGTTTATATTTATGTCAATTCGTTCTACTCGCCTTTTCATAGGCTATCCTAAGTTTGTTTTTCGTTTCAGGAAAATGTTCCCACTTCTCCCACCCCAATAGTTGAACCTCAAATTTACGAGGAGGGTGAGGTTCAGGAACAAAGACTAGAAGAAATGTCCCTTGCCATTGGAATTGCCGTGGCCAATGAAGGGGAGAGGCCAGCTGAAGAACAAGCTTTTGTACAAACTCAAACTTTGTCTAGTTCTTTAGATTTGTACCCACGATCCCTTGTTGAATCACGGGCTGCTCAAGAGGTGACTTTGAGTTACACCCCTCTGGATGACAAGGACATTGAAGAGATGGCTGTGAATGACCCTGTTGGGATGATTATGCTGTTGGTGGCTGGTCTTTTTGACAGTTCAATGGCCAAGTCCCCGCAATCTGTTATGCCTGATTTCCAATTGACTGTTACCCCTGTCGAAGATCGTCTTAAGACCTTGCATTCACTAGCATTTGATAGAAATCTGCTGTGCGAGATGTCTAAAGGTGTTGCGGTGGTTGAGGAAGTTAGGGAAGCCATCAAGTCTGTTGAGATTGTATTTGAGCAACTAACCCCTGAGCAAAAATTAGGTGTGAGAGCTTTCAAAGAGATCTTTAGTAAAGGTTTGATGATTCTTGATCAACAATTGCAAGTTGAGTTGAAGTCCACACATCTTGAAGTCTCCAAAAAAGAATGCACTGCCAAATTGGGGGATGCTAAGGTTCGCTTTTCTACCATCCAAGAGAAAATCACTGTTGCTCAAGCACAGCTAACGAAATTTGATGATGTCGTTGAAGTGCTTGAGCAGAAATTGGGGAAGGCAAAGAAATACAGGGGTTTGTTGGCCACAGCGATGCAGGGATGTACTGATATGAAAAATGAAGAGATAGCCTTGCTGAAGACTCTTGGAGCTGAGAGTAGGGCACTTTTTAATGAGCTGAATAATTTGGATGGGGCGCGCGAAGCGGTTAAAGATAGACTATCAGAGATCACTCAGACATATCAAAGCCTTTGCACCCATCCTCCATTCTAGATCGGGCATTTTTGTCTTTACTTGACTTTTTCTTCATTATCTTAATTTGGTTTAGCTGTATTTTGGAAAACTTGTCTTTACTTAATGTTTTGTTGGCAAACTTGACAATTGCCTCCAATTTCCTTAATTGAATATGCATTATTAGAAAAAAATTGACTACCAGAGTTTCTTCAAGGCTGAAGTATATTGCCTTGATGTAAAGAGCTTGGATAAGGCCTTGGGGAAACTAGGCCCACTCAAGGTTGAACACAAACATGAAAACTCTGACCCAATGTTGGGCTTATGACTCTGAACATCTAGTGTTGCCAAAGTTTGCTATATGTGTGTTAAGCTGGAAGCGTGGGACTTTATGATTATTTACGAAGGATGGTTTGAAATTTGGAAGTAAGTTATGTTGATAGTAATCTTGAAGGTTTTTAATGCTAAGTGAAGTTTTTTTGGTAGTATAGTAGCAATGGCTGCAATAAACAAGAAAAATTTGGCCCAATTTTGGGAATTGAACATTTGGAGTTGCAAAAGTTTGCTTATCTATGTGTTAAGCTTGACCTGTAGTTCCTCCTGGCATAATTAGAGCGCTGTTGAGATGGCAAATTTTTAGATTTGTGATGTATTTCATTCTTAAACTTCGTATTGGTAAAGCTGCAAAGCTAGTAAATTATACTGGGAAAATCATGTGGGGTTTATATTTTTTTTACGATCTAGGGTGTAAATTTTATTAAATGTTTGTTGTGATTTACACATTGTTTTTCCTATTTATGCTATCTTTTGTGCATATATATATACTCGCGTTTAAATATCATTTGGCATTTTAGTTGACAGTCATGTAAATCTTATGATCCAACATCCCATCTTCCGATCCACCTTGGAAACTTGATTTTGACAACCTTGATTTTACTATCAAATTTATCTTATTATCTTCAATTGTTTGATGTAGTTAGAGAGACTTGAGAAGTGAATTTGTCTTTAAGTTTTAAATGGATGTTGAATGCTTTCTTATTTTTTGTGTCTCCCGTGAGGGGTCCCCACTTCCTTTTGGTGTGGGACCAATCTATGTCCGTGCAACCAATGGTGTGACCCTACCGTGGCCACGTGGTGGGTTGTCGAGGTTTGGTCGCAAGATTGGTATGTTGACATGGAGTTTTCATTGCCAGCTGAGCCACCCTCATGCTTTGATGTTTTACTTGATTAATAATGAGAACATTAAGTTGTTATACGAACCTATAATTTATGTTCTCAAAATTGAATTTTTTTTTTTCAATATTTTGATATTTTTTTTGTTTAGTATGAACATAAGCATAATTCTCAGTGTTAAATTACTGAATATCTTATGAAGTATTTATTTATTTTTTGCAGTTAAAAATATATTTAACAAGTGAAATAGTTGAAAGCATGTTGGTGCCGTGAAACTTGGTTTTGAGAATATTGAAGTTTATGGGAATACAAAAGCAAGCATTGAAGTAGCTTTTTTAATAAAGAAAATAGTCAGCCTGTAGTTGAAATATTAGCTGGCATGTATGTTGATACATTGGTTACTGAAAATGCTTCCAAGGTGGGGTAATTGCTAAAATGGATCATAGATGAGGAACCATCAATGCTGAGAAGATCACGTTCAAGTGTGATGCAGATTCCATGTAAATTGGAGCTTGACAAGAAGCTAAGAACTTCACAATGACAAGTTGCGTATGTGGAATCCTTTACGTAATAACAAAATATAGAACACAAATAAGTTGGCTGTGATCTGATGCTCTGCTCGTAATTCTTGCTGGATTATATTCCCCCGAGGAACACAGATGATTCATTTGCATTTATGATATTTAATTATGAAATTTGGTACCCTTGATTTATGTAGTTTCATGGCCTTGTGTGCTTTTCTTTGTTCAAGCACTTTCCTTCTTTGTGTATAGTTTACTATTGTAATTCACATATTATATAGATTTAGGAGTTCTGTAACTAACTTGTAACTTTCTTCTTTTTTTTTTAGATTTTTTAATTAATAAGGAATGTTTATCTTTATAATTGTGTTAAGTAATTGAATATTTTGTAATTATTATTATTATTATTATTATATGCTCGGCCGGGTAGATGTAATATATGGATTTATTCGCACGTTCTCCTTAATCCGTATATTTACTGAAAATTGGTTTCATCTCTGATTTATAATCTTTTACTTTAACAAATTCGCTTAAGTATAAGCTTAAGAAAAAATGTGTGGAGATTAAATCCCACCTCTCTGTATGTTATCTGAGAAGAGAAGATATTCATCCATTCGTATCGCTTCGTTCTCCAAAACCTTCCAATCACTGCTAACCAATTCTTCTTATCTTCTCAGCTTCTCCCTCAAATTTCTGACGTTAGAGTCTCCTCCTTTTCTTATTCTATTTGATTATTTAATTGCTTGTACGCTGTAAGGGGAGTTCACAACAAATTAAACAAAATGGGTGGACATTGTAATCCGTTAGATTTTCTATTCCTCTACCTTGTTAGTGTAATTTCGTGTAAGGAACTGAAGAATGAAAGACTGATAATTTGGATTCTATTTAAAAGAACGTTGAATTTAAACTTGTCAAAAATTACGATAAACTACTTGGTAAATGTTGAAATTTTTTGAAAGTTACAATGTCTACCCACATTTTGTTTAATTTGTTTCAAACTGTACCTACGAGTTATAAGTGATAGTCGATTTGTTATATACTGTCACCATGGTTAATAGTCGATTTGTTATATACCATGTCACCGTGGTAATAAGCAATAATCGATCTGTTATATACTATTTCACCTATTTCAAAAGGGTATTGGTCTGTACTTTGGTTCTTGATTCTCCTTTTCTTTGTTATGATTTGATATTCAATAATAAAAGCACTGCCATGACAAAAAAAAAAGAAAAAGAAAGCATTGTTATATTCCTAACATGTTTTTAAATATTTCCAAGAAAATTTGTATGTCAAATGTTCTTTATAGATAGCCTAAAGAGAACATATTCAATTTGGGGGATTGTTTTCTTGCATGCATTCAGTTAGGCCATGGAAAATCTCAAATGAAATTGCAAAAAGAAAAAGAAAAATCTTGGTACCAAATGATAAAAAAAACCTGTGTATTGATCCACAATATGTTTTTATCATGAAGACATGCACAATGGCACATTGATCAACATAACCAATCCATACCATACACGCACGTGCATGCTAAGTTGATATTTGTTCTTCCCATCTAGGAAAAGAAATTGAGAGAGATTTAGGTCTTACTATGTTATTGATTGTTCAGATGTTCTTGCAAGTGTTGTATTGAAAAATGTTTGTTCTCTTTGCAGGTTGAATGCTAGATATCTTTTTCAGCTCTAATGAAATTATTTCTCCAAGGTTTTAAAGACTTAATGCTTAATTCAAAATGTTTGTAGGGGAAATGACTCTAATAAAATAGACACTGAAGCAACCGTAAAATTCTTACCTACTTTTCTTGATTAGCTAATAACAAAAAAAAATGAAATGAAAAGAACATAGCGAAATTTACGCTGTGATGTTATTGATTAGATATTATGCCTTAGTTACAATGGCTAAATGTTTCTTGGGTCTTGGGTCTTGATTCTTGGTTCTTGTTCTATTTTTTGGTTTTTAGATCTGATTCTAGGGTCCTGGTTCTTGAGTCTTGGTTCTTAGTTCTTGGGTTTCGGTCTTTGTTCTTTCTTGGTTTTTAGTTCTAGATCTTGTTCTTGGTTATTTTCAGTTCATAGTTTCTTTGTTAGTTCCGGTTCTTTATTCTTGGGTCTTGGTTCATTTGCCTTGACCTTGCTTCTGGTTCTTGTTTTCGTTCGTGTTCCTGTTCTTTGTAATTCTTGGTTCTTTGGTCTTGTTCTTTCTTGGACTCTTGGTTCTCCTTTTCTTTGACGGCATTTCATATTCAATAACAACACGATAAAAAACAATTAAATAACACAATCAATGTAGTCTCAAATTTTATTTTTGGTTCCAAACATATTTTTAGATATTTATAAGGAAATTTTTGTATCAACATGTTCTTTATAGATAGCCTAAAGACAACATATTCAATTTGATGATATGTTTTCTTGCATGTATTGGATGAGGCCATGGAAATTTTGAAATGAGATTAAAAAATAATCTTGATAGCAAATGATAAAAATTCAGGCGTTTGTTATTATAATAGTTGTTAAATTTTTATTTTTCAGCTTTGAACAATAAATTTTGTGGTTCATTTATGGATATCGATTGGTGTTCTGATACTTACAAATTTAAACAATTTGCATCTTAAACGTAAACAATCATCCTCCAACCACAATGCTTCTAAAGTCTTTGTATTGCTTCGCTACCGCCATTAGTTCTAGTTCTTTTTCCTTGGTTCTGGTTCTTATTTATTGGTTCTTGCTTCTTGGTTTTGGTTCTTCGATTTTGGTTCTTTCTTGGGTCCGGGGTCTTGGTTCTGGTTCTTTTTTCTAAGTTCTTTGGTCTTGGGTCTTGGCCTTGTTATTGGTTCTTGGTTCTTTGGTCTAGGCCTTGATCTTGGTTCTTGATTCTTTGGTCTTGGCCTTGATCTTGGTTCTTTGATCTCGGCCTTGATCTTGGTTCTTGGTTCTTTGGTCTTGGCCTTGATCTTGGTTCTTTGATCTCGGCCTTGATCTTGGTTCTTGGTTCTTGGCCTTGATCTTGGTTCTTGGTCTTGATTCTTGGGTCTTGCTTCTTAGTTCTGGTTCTTATTTCTTGATTCTTGGTTCGGATTTTTATTAAAGTGACCCTCGTATAAGATCACTGACAATCTGAACATTCTTTCAGTGTCATTGCCTCATTAGAGTCAACGTTTGTCTGTTCATTAAGGTTTGTGATATTTATAGATATTTTTATCTTGTTTTCAAGTAGTAGATCTTTTAAAGAGTTGTTTGCTCTCAAAGACAACTCTGATAGATTTGTTCTTAAAGAAGAAACTGTTACCTAAGAGATTTGAATAGACAAGACTTTCCTCAACCACAATGTCTCTAAAAGTCTTGCATCGCTTTGCTCCCGCCATTAGTACTGGTTCATTTTTCTTTGTTCTTTGGTTCATTTTCTTATTTCTTGGTTCCTGGTACTTGGTCTTGCTTCATGGTTCCGGTTCTTATTTCTTTGTTCTTGGTTCTTGGGTATTCTTGGTACTTGTTCCTGTTCTTGGTTCTTGGGTAATGGTTATCTGTCATTGGATATTCAATAGCAAAAGCACCATATTCCCCTATGCTGTTGGGTCTTGTTCCCGTTTAATGGCTTTACAAATTCCAATTGCTGGAGATCCTCTAGCAATTGTAATTACTTGAGCATGGGAGTGTGAATTTTTAACTCTCTTTCTCACTGTATTATTATTCTTGTTCTTTTTTCTGTTTCTTGTTCTTTGTCTCGACCTTTTTTTTGGGTCATGGAAAGGCTCAAAGCCTACGAGACATCCAAACAAGGCTAAACACCCAAGTCAAAATAAGGGGTTGCTATTTGCACTATTTTTTTTACACCTTATTTTTATTTTTTTGCAAATATTTAAATGAAAAACTACAGAAGATGAAGATGAAGGTAAAGGAAGTTTCAATATAGTAAACACAGATACAGAGAGGTAGGCAGCTAGCAAAGGATGACTCTTTCGGCGGTCTTACTTTGGCACAATTCTTTTGAAAGCAAAGTTTGTTTAATATTGAGAAGTGCCTAATCAGTTTAAGACACTTGCTAGCTGCCATGGCAATGGGTCCACACGCCCAATGATAAGAATGTGCCGTTTGATAAAGTAAAACTTAAGCTTCAACAACTGGGTAGTTAGACGTTGGAGAGCCACCCCATAAAGAAAAGCCTAAAAGGTAGGCTAATGAACCCTCACTCATTCCTTCCTCTTTGTCCCCAAACCCCTATAAAATATAACCACATATTACACAAACTATATCATAATGTCATGTGACATGTCTCATGCTCATTAAAAGTACTTTCTAGCATTGCTTTAAATGGTTAAGGATTGAGGGGAACTTGGGTACTCTTTGCATATGGATATCAAGAAGTATTGGTTTAGTTCAAGCAATTCAAGTATTCAAAGCATCAGGTTAGGTCGTAGCTACTCAAAACCAAACTATCATAGCAACCATGATGGGCCTAAACCGGTGTGGCAAATGCTTTGGAGAAAGCTCAAGAGGGATAAGAAAAAAGGGTTTGGTTCAGTGCAGGGTATTTATGATCCAGAATCATACTCAATGAACTTTGATCATGGAACTGGGTGGCTGGAGCCTGATAATCTCCCTCGTTCCTTCTCATCTCGCTATGCTGATCCATCTAGAATCTTGCCACCAAGACATTTATTGGATTAATGTTTGTAAATGTAAAATCTGTATAGTTTTGTTTTTCTCTTCTAGATTTTGAATTTCATTTGTTTAATTTTTTTTCTGTGTAACTAATGTGCTTCCCACTTTCAACCCATCTTCTTTTCTCTTGAGGTATTGATCAATGATCACATACCCTTTGATTTTCCTTACGGCTTTGGTAATTTAGTTTCTTGCAACTTATGCATGGAGACCGCTTATTTCCTTCCTTTTGAACCAAAGAAGTAGACCACGAATTGTAGATCCTCTGCTTCCTGTTGCTTGAAAATTTCTGGTATGGTATGAAATTTGATTTTAACCTGTGGTTTATATGTTTATTCTTCCCGAAAACTTAATGTTTATTGTTTCGGAGTTTGACCTCGTAATCATAATGAAAGGAAAGCGAAAAGGTAAAATATAGATGAAAACAATATAGAATGATTTAACAACCAACTTCTCAACCTTTCTTTTGGTACAAAAAAGGAGGATGTTGATGGAACTCCTCATATCCATACTCTAATAAATTCTCTAATGGAAGATGCGGATAAAATAAAAACAAAGAATCTGACAGTGCTGAAATGTTCTTTCCTTGCTAGCGTCAAGAAATTAAACGCATTGTTGTGTGAAAATTAAAAGGGGGTATTCAATTCCCAATAATGGTTTAGAATAAATAAAGATAGTTTCATATTTACAAGAGCTTTTTCTTTTATTTTATAGGTTTCAGATCTTCTATAGTTTTGGTGGGAGTTATACCTTGCAGTGTGTTTTTGCTTAAGCAAACTTTTTTTATTTAAGAAAAAATAAGTAATTTTAAGCACAGTAATACGCGCCTAAGCAAACCACAAGAAACATGAAGCATGACTCACTTAAGCGTGTGTATTAGCTTAAGCGATTTATTTTTAACTTAAGTATTTTCAAGCGAAATTAATTAAACTTTAGAAAAAATGGACTAGAAAGACATGTATTTGAGTTTGTCTTTTAGCTTCAGCGAACTAGGAATCACTCGAACTATTAGTGATTTACTTAAGCGGTGCCAAGCGATTTTAATTATTATTAAGTGAATTTGAGGTAAAGAGTAATGATTTCAGAAAAACAAAATGGCTTAAGCGAAAATGAATTGGTTTGAGTCCAAAATTTAACTGATTCGCTTAAGCGATTTCCTGAACTTAAGCGAATATATCAAAAATTGTAAAAATTATGCAGAAACAGACAGTAGGCAACAAAATGGCTTAAACGAAAATAAATTGGTTTAAACGAATGGTAGCAGGGCTTGAGCCCATAATTTAATTCCTCAGCAAATCAAGATCCGCTTAAGCTATTTAATGCGCTTAAACGAAGATATTAGAACTTGCAAAAATTATGCAGAATTGGATAACATGCAAGGGGGCCAAATACACTTGATTACATAAGTTTTTCAACTTACATCTTCCACTAAAAGCTTATAAATACAAATTTAGCTTAGAAATAAAAGAACTTTTGGCAGCTGTGTAATCAAATTTGATCAAGGATTGAAGCATTGAAATCATCAAGTTATCCCTACAAAATTAGTTTAAGCCAATTCATTTTCGCTTAAGCCATTTTATTTGTCCGAAACCATTACTCTCTGCCTCAAATTCGCTTAATTATAATTAAAATTGCTTGTCACAGCTTAGGCGAATCACTAATAGCTTGAGCGATTCTTAACTCGCTAAAACTAAATGACAAACTCAAATATATGCCTTTCTGGTCTATTTTTACTTAAGTTTAATTAATTTTGCTTGAAAAGACTTAAGCTAAAAATGAATCGCTTAAGCTAATACACGTGCTTAAGCGAGTCATGCTTCATGTTTCTTGTGGTTTACTTAGGCATGTTTTCAAGCCTTCTCCCTAGTTGCTTAAGCCAATTACTCCACTTAAGCAAAATTATGACGCAGTTCCTGCCAAAACTGTTGAGGATCCAATTTTTATTTTATACTTACATTTGCTTCTTCATTTTTTTCCCTATTACATCACTCACTTGTCATATTATTTTACTTTTTGGTTTATAATACATTGTTTTTGTTTATTGTTTTCTTATGTACGTTGATCTAAAGCCGTTTGAAAAGTTAATATCACCTAATTATTTCAAATGAAACCTATTTTTTAATGTTTGTATGTTTCAATAAAAAGAGAAATTAATATTGGAATTTTAGTTACAAGGATACCACAAATAGATTCAATTTAGCTCACGCTATTTAAACAAACACCATGTTGAACATCTGCGTCGAACAAGAAAACATACATATATAATATAATTCATTTTTCTCAAATATTGGCAAGACTTGGGAAAAATCTTATTTTAATAATTTTCTTTTTGGCTATCACAATAGCAACAATGTCGGCTGCGGAGGAAGAAGAGTCCTTACTTCAATATGCAATACATATGGGATCTTGTGCGACCAAATTACAAAGCCTGAAAATGACAATTTTTTGTCTAAGTGTGTTAAAGAAATAGGCACCAAACCAAAAGTTGGTGAAAATGGGTCAACCTTGCCATGTTAATATGTCAAAGGCTTTGATTCTTACTCCTGAAACGAGGGATGCTGCTGCAATTAAATTTTTGAGGAAGAGTAAGGAAATATTTGATCATTTTTTTCATCTTAAATAAGAAATCTTTTTGCAAGATTAATTAGACTAAGTAAAAAAACTCATCTAAGCACTAGAATAGGAGGAAATACTGAAGGGATCTTTGTTATGTATTGATCACATGTGCTAAATTATTTAATTTCACGTAGTGTTGATTTTCATTTGGATCTTTGACGGACAACGGCAAAAACATACATTTTTTTTTGTGTAAGGGACCTATACCAACGACAAAATTTTAAAATAATAAAAGAAAGTTAAACAATATTTTTTTATTTTCAATATTTAAAATAAAATTAATAAAATATACGTAAAAGGTTTTAATAGCATACTTTCAATAATAATAAAGAGTTTATTATAAAAAATTATAGAAAAGGATAAAAAGTTAAAATTATTTAAAAATAAAAAAAATAATAGCTTGCAATGGACGCGAGTTCCACGAGTTGTCTGTATATATCGCAGTGGCAGTCATTTCTCTTATCCCCAACCAGCAACCACAACTCACTCTACTGTCGTTTGGGTCAACTTCTGTCGGTTTAGAGATGCCGAGTCTGCAAGAGAAGGCTTCTGAGTGGAGCGGGGTTGCCGCCGCCGACGCTTCCGCCATAGACAACGCCGATCTCTTCAACAAACTCGGCCTCCAAACCTTCATTAATCTCTCCACTAATTTTTACAACAGGTCGCTTTCTTTTACAATCCTATCAACGTTCCTTTCTATTGATCTTCAAATTATTTTATCTTATGATTAATTCTGTTTCATTTTTGTTTTTTAAATTATTTTTGGGGTGGCAGAGTGTACGATGACGAGGAAGAATGGTTTCGTTTAATATTTGCCAATTCTGAGAAAGAAAACGCCATTCAAAACCAATACCAGTTCTTCGTGCAAAGAATGGGTGGTCCTCCTCTATATTCTCAGAGAAGAGGTGCCGTTTTCTTCAATTTACTTTTAGAGGAATGCCAGAACACATTCTCTTTTAACATTTTTTTTTTTTCTGTTTTAGTTTTTAATTTTAAAAATTATATTTTAAAAAACTATTTTTAAGAAGAAAATGAAAATTAAACTTATGTTCATAAATAAATTTTATTTTATTTTACTTTTAGAAAGAATAAATATTTTTAAAAATAAAAAATAAACATACTCTAAATTTTTGTAATTTTTCAGTAAATCTTGACTAGCAGCAAATGTTATAAAAAGTGTGGTAGAGAATTTCTTGCCAATATTTCTTTATATCTTAACATAAGATATGTTAGTTCATTTATCTCATGAATAATTAAAGTGCACATTTGAGTGAGTGCTAATTTGACTGAGGAATATTGTTTTTTAGAGCCAAAAGTAGATTGTTAGAAAGTAAAATTGAATGCTATATACATTCAAGACTAAAAGAATTTTGAGATTGGGGAAGAATCTTCGAATCAGCTAGTAACTTTGAAGTTTGAGCACTGAACCTTGTATTTTCTTGATTTTTGACAGGGCATCCTGCTCTAATTGCTCGACATCGACCATTTCCGGTGACGCATCAAGCTGCAGAGAGATGGTTACATCACATGCAACAAGCATTGGACAGTACCCCAGATATAGATGATGACTCTAAGACCAAAATGGTGAACTTTTTCAGGTTGATTTTACTGCTCCAAAGTGCCTCTTCCTGGCAAATAGTTTATCCATGATAACATCCATGTTACTCTTGTTTTTCAGGCACACTGCATATTTTTTGGTGGCTGGAGATGAGCTAAAGAATCAAAACCAACCAACTGGATGCAAACACTGCAGCCACCACCACCACAAGTGATGATTCATGATTTATAAAACTCTTTTAATTTTCATTTTGTCATTGCCTAAATATCCTTCACTCCTTGATCATTCGTAAAACTTTGCATCAAAGAAATTTGTATTGTCTTAAGTATTGGGGAGATGAAAAAGGATGTCACATCACACGCAGATGCTAACTTTGAAGCCAGAAAATTCTGCTGTTAAGACGAGGTTGATGATTGTAAGCTTAATCGATTAAAGAGAATTGAAATAGGTTAAACATAACATGAAAAATTACTCCCAAATTTAAAAAAGAAAAGGCTTATTATATAGGCTTCGAGATGGTGCTTGAGGGAGCTTAAGTAAATAATTTGACTTCTGCAAGACTTTTCATTTTATTTTAATAAGCTTTTTTTTTTCTGAGTTTATCAAAATAAGTTTTTGTTAGTATATGCCATTAAATTTTATTGTATAAATTTCTTATGTATTTAGAACTTGTTTCATAAGTACTGTACTTAGGTGTTATATTTTTCCGGTCGCGAAGTCTTTTTTTTTTTTTTTGGGTCTAAATTAAGCTTGTTACCTTTGTATTTGGTCAATAATTAATATATCCTTAAACAAAGAAATGTGGGCCTCAAAATGAGTAGTGAATGAAAAGGGCCATATGTGGTTTTTATATATAGCATATAGAGGCATATTAAAAGCTACCTAACATAGGTAAATAACTATTATTCTAAAACTATTTATTCATATATATTATGAATTTAATTTAACATTTATTTCAACAATTTTTTGGATGAAGATTGAATGCCAATATTTTTAATACTGAAAATGTTTTACTTATAAATAATAGGCTTAGATATGGATTTTTTTTTATTAGTTATAAATGATATTTTTTGAACCTTATAATCTAATGAATTACATTTTTTTTAACATACATTAATATGAAAGATTAAATTGACTTTTTCTTTCATATATTTTTATTAGTGACTAGCTTTTGTGTCTTTTAAATACAACATTTATGTTTATCACCTACATGTAACTTCCTCTCAAATAAAGGATTTTAGAGGAATTTTATTTTCTAGACAGACTTTAGCGATTTTTTTCAATCATCTATATGGGTGATTAAGTTTGAAAAATCTATTATGACTAAGGTAAGTTAGTTTTTCTCCATGTTCAACAGTTGGTGTTAGGAAGTATTCTCGTCACATATAGGGCATGCACTATATTCTTTAACCTTGTACCATGCAAGTTTCCTACACTAAAGTCATTTATAATACAAAGTATCATAATACACAACTTAAAATATTTATTGTGATACTCATCAAAGACATCAACACCTTTTCACAATATGTGTTTTTAAGTCTTTAATAAAGGGTTTTTAAGATAAATGTCAGTTCTTGTCTGACATTATAAATTACCAATAAAACAAGGCATGAAAGTTATTATAAGGATTCAGTTCATCCGTAGTAAGTCTAAGCTAATAGTTTTTTGGCTCATTGTCAAATGCTAGAAATAATTCACCAATTTTCTTTCATTCTAGAGAATTAACTGGATAATTTAACTTTTCATCATTTCATCTTTCATTTGCATGTTATCTAATGTTTTTTTGCATCATTTGCATTAATAAACATTCACTTAAACCATACATTTTTGGAAGATACTATAAAACTTTTGCAGGTAGGCTGTTGCAATTACCATCCTTTGTTTTGTAACGTGATACACTACAAATAGGGCACCTATGCAACCTTCTATACTTTTGCCTATACAAAATGCAACTATTTGGATTAGTGTGTATTTTCTTACACTCCATACCATTAGACACTGTATTATAATTTAGTAGTGTTTTATCTTCTAAAAGCATGCCTTTTAATAAATAAAGTAATTCAGTAAAATTTTTATCACTTTTTCTATTTTTTACCTTTAAGTCAACTAATTTTAACACTATTAACAATCACATACTTATTTGCATAAGTAATTGAATTATACATGTGTTATCTAAAATGACTATTTCCCAATATCATGAATCATATCCCCTGGCCAATTGTTTATCTCTAAATCAAACTCACTTGTTTGCATAACGTTTGACATATTTACTAATTCATTATGTCATGTCCATCTTGTATAATTGTTGCAACATTCATCAGAAGTACATTTTTTTATTTCCTTTACACTTTACTTCCTTTCATTCAAACAATCTACATAAAGATAATAAAACTTTTCTTTATTATTAGAAATACTATAGGTACCAAATTCTAAAAAAATTTCCACTTCATTCTCATACTCATTACATATGTGTCATTTATCTAACTACAATACATAACTACATAAATAGGAGAATTGAACACCCCCCCCCCCCCCCCAAAAAAAAAAAAGAGGCTATTATCCAACTACGATCTATGACTCATAGTTTTCCTATTATATGGAATGGTCCTATCCCATTTAGGAGTAAACTTTTTTATCAAACAATTTCCAGTTGTTTTATTGAATCTTGCATATTACATTTTATAAAATTTTGACAATATTTTTCATCTTCAATTACACAACTTGAATATCGTATCATCTACCACAACCAATAATACACTCAAAGATAATAAAAAATGTAAGGAACCAAACTTGATAATTGTTTAATGACCTAAACATTCCAACATAGACAATTCAATATTCATTACAACACCTAATACCAAGAGCTATTGTATTAAATCTTGAATGGAAAACTTAGACTTCATCCACATGTTAAGGAACCTTACCATGTATACTATTATATATCGATGTATATTCATGTAACATTTAAATTAAACAAATTAAAATCAGAAAGCAAGAACACAACACAATTGGGTCAGTTTAGGTTAGGAGCACAAAAAGCAAAGGGTCACAAATCTCCTTGAAGCTAAGTCTTGCAAGGTTGAGACACGAAACCAAGCAAATATGGTTCTTCTAAATTAGCACATTAATGTTGTTTCCTAGCCAAAAACATTACCCTAGGACATATATTGAATTAGTGGAATCAACTCTCAAATAATACATTGAAAGGTGGGCGCAACAGCGAGGAAAAATCATAAATATTAGAAGCATGAATTGAGCAAAAATGATTTGAAATTCAACATTTGTGTACGCAAGAATCTAGTACAAAGTCTTGTTAATAGAGCTCATTTTTACCTTTTATCATTTTCTTCACAAAAACCAAATCCAACTACACTTTGAACTATATGCAGTGAAGTTGAAGTACGAAATGAAAAATTAAAATTACAAGAAGCAAATGAAGGTGACAAAGATAAAATACTTATGCGATAGGTGTGTTATATTTTAGGGCGATGAACCCAGCTGAAAAGACCAAAAAAAAGTTACAAACTATATATTTACACCGATTTCAGTGGAGAACCGATCTAACAACTACTTTTTAATTTGATTATATTTTTAGTCGATCTAAAAAGTTATTTTTTACATTAATTAGTAAATCTATTTGTTAACTTTTTTTAAAAAATATCACTCCTTATGATTGATTTAAAATCTCATTATAAAATTTCATATAAGCTCTATAAATAAGATCCTATAATTAAAAGAATTATCCTATATATGATGCTGTTGATTTACCATGCATGTGTTCTCCATTAGATAAAAACAACGAGAAAGATAGGAAAGGAGCCATAGGAAAGGGCAAAGAGATTTCAATCCATATATAGTGTATCCTTTGTGGAAACAATAATTATCATACAGCAATAATCCTTATGTCAATTTTCTAGCATTTTAACTATATAATAACATCAATTATGTACTTCAAATCAGCGTATTAATCAATAGTTAGTTTAATCTCAATGTGTCAACTATGAAGACCAACCCGTTTCGCAGCCTTATATTTTATTATTTTTAAAATTTGAAGTGCTTGACAAGTAGCATAACAAGCACGACTTGCTAGCGATTTAGGGTTAGGGTTCTTCGTGACAAATGCACGCCAACTGCTTCACCATTAAAATCAACGAAGTCGTTGCAATATATCAAATCTAAATTTAGGTGATATAGACGGAAATATATTAAAAGACACCTCAGTTATTGTGTCAATTACAAAATTAACTAGTCTTGACATTTTATTCAATGTCTAAAGGAAAAATATAACTTCGATTCATTTTAATAACTGATTTCTATTCTTCAATCTATTAAACTTGTCACTGTTTCAGAGCTAGATGGCACCATGTAATTCATTCATATTGTAAATGATTATTTTATATAACTAGTAGGGATAATCTTTAAATAAATAAAATAACATCCTAATCTATGATTTGTGATTAAGTCTTATTATACAATAACATGATTTATTTAATAGGCTGCAAATCCATGCACTAGTTGACAAAAAAACTATAACATGATTTATTTGATTTTAAAAAAGAAAAACCTAGTATGTTAATCTTAAAATTAATAACTAATCCTAATCTTTGGTTTGTAAATTTGGACTAGCCAGTCTGGTCCAATGTGGGTACTGGGGCTTGCGTGGACCAAGCTAAAATGCCCACAATTATTTAAGCTTCTAAAAAGCTTCATTTTTTGTATATATATAATTTGTATTTTTAAAAATACTTTTATTTACAATTTAGATTATCCTTCTTTTTATTGATCATTCACATTTTAAGTACTTTTCTTATTTTTTAATCTCTTTGTTCTTCATCGTTGATTAACATTATCATTGACATCTTCTTCTCGGTTTCTCCTCACCACTCTACCAACATTTTTATACAATCGTTCAATCGAGATTAATTATTTATCAGATTCTTATGATTTCTCATTATCTCTCATAAAACAAAAAGTTAACTTTAAATAAATATGAGTCTCACTGTCTACAACTTTCAGAAATTTAATTTTAGAAGTAAACTTTTCAAAAATTAATTTATAAAAGAATGTTTAATAGGTTTCCGAAAAGTAAATTCTAAAATTAGAAACATACGATGCTTTTAGAAGTTAAATTATGGAATATTTTAAACCAAACTTCTAAAATTTAATTTTCAGAAGTTAGTTTTTGGAATGTTTACTTCCGGGATTAAATTTCCTGAAACCACTGCTACTTTCAACTCTTCAATATGTAGAACCAAAATATCAAATACAGTACATCATAACAATAGTGAGCTAATATAAATACCCAATTACAGATAGCCTATTTATTTCCTTAATTATTCTTTCACTCGTTCCAATATTTAAATTGATGACTTCAATCTACCCCCTTAACCACCAGTAAGGGGATATGGAATGAAGGAATTAGACCTGTATACAAAAGCTAGAGTACCAAAAAAACCACTTAAATGAGACAAATCCTTTGGCACAAAAATCAAACTTAAAAATGAAAATAAATTCATAATTTGAGATGCTTAAAGTAGAAAAAATGCATTATATCAATAAATATAAAAAGCTTTTGGAATTAAAGTTTCAAAATTTGTTGATTATATTTTTGAAATTATGTTTCTCAAATTATAATAAAAAAATTAAAAATAAATAATCATAAAAAAAAATGTTAACTATATTATTGTAAAAATAAAATACGATAAAAGTTTATTATTCTCTTATCATATTCTATCTTTATCTAACTCTTATATTCTATCATATCTTTATCAATTTGACTAAACTCAAGATAATTAACTTATCTAACATATTAAAAATAAAAAACATTATTAAACCATCTAATTAATTTTAAATAAATATTTTAAGCGGTCTCAAGCATTCTAAACAAACTCTCTAAATAGTTTTAACTATTTAAATATAACTCATTAAATAATATGTGTGCTCAAACTCACACGGGCCAAGACACATAAAGCCCACCCGTATGAGCCGGGTTACTGGGTTATGCTAAAAGATTTTAATTTATTTAAACCTTTACATTTAAGGCCTAAATCTTCAATCTTTTAAGGATCTATTTGAACCGGCTCATATTCTTGACTTAACACCAAGTATTAATTAATTAGTTAACAAATTACAAATAGAAAAAATAAATGAGCTGATCCAAACTTGTAACCTTTAATAAAATACTATAAAACCAGTGTGAAACAAGACAAAATGTGCGCAGACAACGCTGAATGTTTGATATGGAAATTGTTTTGATAGTGCTGGCCAAAATCCATACTAGTAACACTGTCATTCTCTGAAGAGTAAAATAGAGTGTGAATGAAGCTTCAAAATTTTAATATATATTTTTGTTATGTAGTTAAAAAACATATTGTTGGTCACAGTACATATATATACACAATCTTTAAGTGAGGAACAAGTAGGCTACACCCGTCCATGCTTCGATCTTGTCTTCCTCCACCCAACGATACAAGTTAACTAACTGCTTCAATTTATATATCAATATTGACGATGGAAGTGGTTGAAGCCTCTTCAATATTATTAGTATATTCATTCAAGAACAATTAAGTTTGGGTCAAACTTATATTGTCTGCGTTTGAAATTTTTATTTTTGATTATTTTTTAGAGCTTTTAAAATTGTTGGTTTGTTTATTAATATGTTCGGATATGATTGATATTAATTAGTATTATATGGATCTGATGCATGTAGATGACCCTACTTAGTATGAAGCTTAGTTGTTCGTATATATTCTCTTAAATCTTCATCAATAACTATGCTTGATAGTTTCCCACTTAGTCAAATTTCAATATCAGAGAGAGGAGAAGGCCGTGAAAAGATTGGTGGATAAGCTGGACACAATCACAATCTCAAGAGTCAAGAATTTCTTCTTTCCAATTGTTGAAGTTTCTTTGGGTAAATGCTCTTGTCAACAAATGATATAGGACTAAAAGAGATCTCAAGGTATATTGTCTCATAGGAATTATGACAATTACCAAGTCCATTTCCTTTATTTAGACAATACAATTTTGGTGCTGGATTGAAACACAATTAAAGAAAATAATAAAGAAGAATGAATAAAAACATTTAAGATGCAGCAAATTACAAATAAGATTCAATTATGGAAATGTCTTGTTCAGACATTTGGTTTTACCTTCACACTCGTTAGCATGTTGCTCCCATTCTTCTGTATTTTATGTTTTCTTATTCCATTTTTCATATATTTTTTTAAGTTACTAATACTTATAATCATATAATGTTAATATTCTTTTCTCTAAATGAATAATTTTAACAATTATCCAAGATAATAACTAAGAAATATATCAAGTACAATAGGCTTATTATATATTAATTAAACAACCAATTCAATAAAAAATTATGGTTGATCCTTCAAAACCCTATAATTTGATTTATCAATATATACTTTCGTTAATTAATTGCATTGGTCAATCGAAGTGTTGACCTTTAAGTGAGTCATTTCAATCTTCTAGAATGATTACTCTTCAAGATCGTATTGCTAGTGTTGAATGAAGACTTAAACTCTTATTTGAATGGAAGTAAAAACTTCTTATTGGAGAAGTTTGAGTGGATTAAGCCTTGGGATTTGTTGCAGGGAGCAATTACAGAACATTTATTTTGGTTGAAGATTAGTAAAATCCCTTTTTATGAATGGAATATTGATTCTTCGTGCCCGTATAGCAAATGTGTTTGGCTCATATATATGTCATGGTGAATGATGATACATTCTTCAGAAGAAGGTTAGACATTACTACCAATCAAAACACAAAATCCACTTAAAGGTGAAAGGTTTGGAGCATGAAGAAATCCACATGATCGTATTGTTGATCATTTATAGTTAAAAATGTTATTGGAATAATAATAAAAAAAAAATTCATTTGTCTTCGAATGTTTTCAGCTACTAAACTTGAACCCAATATTGTATCTTTCCAAAATTATCTTTTGAATTTTATTTAAATTAAAATTTTATAGACCTTTGATCTTTATAAGATTGGTAAATTAATGGGCCTTGGATAAACTATAATTGTGATAAGTTATAACGCAATGTGACAAGCTATCCTCAGATGTGTTAAATTGTCATGACAAAAAACGTTTATATTTGTCATGCATGAAAATGTAATTGACTCGTGTTTGATTTTTAAACCTTGAATTTCTTAATTTCAAGATACAATAAAACAAAGCAAATGAATTTATGAATGTATTCAAAGAATAAACTATGAACCGAAATTTATACATGTAATAATATCTCAAATGTGATTAGAGAATAATCTTACTAATTGATATTTTGTATCTATTTATAAAGAGTTAGATTAATTTAATTGATGTCTTTTTATTAAAAGTCACGTCATTTTCAATAGTTTCTTATTTAATTCAAATTAATTATTTCAACTTTTCATTTAAGTAAAAAAAAAAAAAAAACCACTCTTCGTATTTTAAAAGTTTCTCATAAACAATAATCCTAAGATATTACCGACAACTTTTTCTCTAGAATTTTTCATTTATTGCATCATTGTTTGAATACACATTTATATCTGCAGCACTAGATTGACCAAACAGTTGGAAAGAAAATTACTAATTACCATGTTTTGCTATAAATAGCTTCTAATTATAATAATTTTCTGTAGAAGTGTTAATTAACATTTCTATATATTTTTTAGACCAAGTATTATTTATTCAACATTTCTGTACAAAAAGATTAGATCAAGGTGACCTTTTCAGAACAGGTAGGGAAATGGCTTATTCTCTGAAGTGTATGATAAGAAATCAATATGGATTGTGACCTATGTATACTAATGCACTTTTATTAGTCATTATTGCAATTTATAATTAAAAATGCTATCAATTTTATATACAGTGTTTATGAATGCTAAGTCTTGGAGCTTCTTTTGAGTAGTGTACATCATAACTAACCCATCGTTCACAAGCATAAACAAACACGTGGGGATGATTTTGCTTAAGAATATGAAACAATTAAAAAAATGCATACTTAGGAAATTATCTTATTTGGTATATATTTTCATCACACCATCACAAATGCAGTATACTAGCATATCATTCGTGTTTTGCATAATAAAATTAAATTAAACATAATTGTATTGAAAATTAAATTATTTTTTTTAAATTTTAATAAAAAATATATTCTTTTAAAAATTTAGTCAACACATAAGATAAATACATAGTTATACTAAGAAAATGATTTATTTTCAAATAGATATAAATTAAAGGGACAAAGTATAAACATATTATTGAATATAACATAATTAAAAAAGAATTATAATTCATTATTATTTCAAATTAAACTTTAAGATAAAATAATTAAAAGAATTTAAAAATTTACATTTAATTTCCCTTAACTTAAGTATCAAATACATAAGATAAAATGGTTTAAATAAAATATTGATTAAATTTTATCAAAACTAAAAATATTGGTAAGATTTAAAACTTAATATATATAATCAAAATGAAAATTTTATTATCATCTCACCAGATTAATTTTTACATAATAAGACCCATATGTGATTCTCAATTTTATTTTTGGATATATGATCCTTGATTTAAACAATATAAGCATACTTTTATTTCATAATCAATTCATTTTTTATTCCTTTAAGCATCATCTCATGAGCAATTTTTTTAAAAAAATTGATAGTTAAAAAATTTAAATGTTTATAAACACTTTAGTTAACTGTTTATATTCAAATTTTATAATGTTTTAAATGTTTTTTTTAAGAAAAAGTAATTTTCATCCAACAAAAATCATTCAACCGCAGTTAAATATTTTAGAATTCATGTAAAACAAATTAAGATAATAAAATTTATAAATATTTTATATATAAACTATATCAAATATTTAATAAATGATATGATATTTTTAAGAGTGTATTTTGAGATATTATTTACATTGCCAATCAATTTAAATATGAAATAAAAATAATTTTAAATTAATTATTATAAAGTCATCAATTCTTGTTATGTGATGATACATGTGATCAGACGATAATATAAAAATTATTTTAACATAATTATCCCAAAAAATATTTTTTTATTATATGATAATTAATGATTGAATAAAAAGTGTAACAATATTTACATACTTATTGTATTTTCGTTAATTATTTATTTATTTTCTTAATTTAAGAAATTTAATTTTTTTAATATTGAATAAAACTAATATATCCAATTTATAAAGGTGTCTAATATTTAATTTAATATTATTACTTTATTCAAATTTTAATTTATATTTTATCTAATTATATCAATTTTTTAATAATAAATAAATATCATTCTTTAAAGATCCTTTCATCCATTGTGTTAAATATAAAAGAAAATCAATATCGATTTTAAAAATTACGCTTCTTTTAATGAATAAATAAAGTACTGTATTATTTATTTATAGCGAATGTCATTTTGATGTTTGGTTTTAAAAAACCAATTATTCAAATATTCGTTTCACTTTTTGAGTTATTTATTTAAATGTGTAGCTAAATCTTTCAGTGGTATGGAGTTATCATAAATAATGTGATGAAAAACAAGGAGATAAAATTTAAGACTTGTATAAGAAAGAGATAAAATATATTAAATATATATATAATATAAATTATTAAATAATATCTAAAATGGAATTACTTAACATTGTGTGTGTATATATATATATAATATTGACAATCATCAACTATTTTCTTCTTTAATATCAAGTATCCGATCATTCATTTTGATTCTTAATTTTGGTACTTGGCTATCAATTTGATCTTAACGTCACAGACCAAATCAACTAATGGTCGTCGAATTCAAGAATTAAATTGATGATAATTATTAAATTTATGGACTAAAATTGATCTTTACATTAATTATCAAGGTTAGCTGAGAGATAAATTATTTATTGTTGTCAATATCGAGGACAAATCTTTATATAATAATAGGGATTAAATTTATCTGTATTTATAAATTTAGAAATTAATTTGATGTATTATTACTTTGCAATCGAAAACTTCCAATTTGATTTAGGTTGTAGGACTACATTTAGTTCAGCCAACTGGATTGACATGAAGTGATGTATAAAGAAACCTTATCATATGGTCGATCAAATCAGAAAATTGTCATTTGTTCCTTACCCTGTAAATCCCACATAAAACTTTATACTTATCTTAAAAATCCCATTTGTCTGTCCCTCAAGAATTCCAATTATTTTCTTAATTACCACATTTAAATTAAAGGAAATTAATTACTTGAGATTAAATTATTTGAGAAAAATAAGCAATGAATTATAATGAAAGGATATTGGAACATTTGTGTATGCTCCCAAACACAGCTTGCTTGGATAAATCAATCACAAAGCAGTGAATATTTCCATTACCATAACTAACCTACCATGGAAAAAATATATATCAACAATTGAAGAACTACAAGTATAATCCATTACCCTCGAGACTGTTTAAACTACGTGTGAAACAAGTTAAGGCACCTTTTTACATTTGAAGACAAGATTGGTTATGTATCAAAGAACATTAACCTACAAGGGAAAACATGCTTTAAGGATATCTAATCATCTGCTATTTGTACAACATGTACATAAAATCCCTTCACTAAAACGAATGTGACGTTATACGCACCAAATTAAATGATAAGTTTACACGAAGCCGACAAATATATGTGGGACTGGATATGAAGGTCGGGTCCCATATATTCTGTATATATTACTCTGCATAAGAAGCTTGTATAAGCCTATAGTTGGTCTATGAGTTGTTCTTGTGTGTCGTTACAAAAATTCATTATTTACTAATGAATTTGAAGGCCTATACAAATAAATAATACACTAAACTAATATTTATGTATTGATATTGTATATTAATGTTTTATGTTTATAAATTTATTTGATAGTATAAAATACTATATGAGTAGTACAAACACGAAGTACTTATAATAATAAATCTACTTTTGTTAGAAAAAAGTTATACTAACAGAAGTTAATCTAACATTAAAGTATTAGTAAACGGTAATTTGTATATAGTATGTATTGAGCATGATATATTTAAGCTTAAATCAATATTCAAATGTTGCATAATTTTATGTATTTTATTAACATTTAGTATGTATATTCTTTTTATTTAGTTTAGATAATTATTGTATTTTGTGGTTATATATGTAGATGAATATCTAGAAGATCCCATTGGTTATATATATATACACGGAGAGAGAGAGGGGACCAAACAGGAGATGATGTGTTTAATTATAGAAAAAACTTAGTAATTAATTATAGAGAGTGGATTCTAGTGATAATGTGTTTTCATCCAATAACTTGGTTCCCACTAAATAAAAGTTGATTTTGGTCATTTTTTCAAAGACTTTCTCATTCAACTATATATAAAATCCATATGTAATAACCTCAAATCAAATACGGGCCGGAGTTGTACCAATTGGTCCTTCAAGTATGTTTAACTCATCTTGTCGCACTTGCAATTCCTAATACAATTTCATAATTTTTCATCTTCATAATTCATTTTTGTAATATTAGGCATATTATGTTTAGTATGCACTCTTTTTGTCAATAATGTGTCAATTTCTCATGTAAAATGTCTCACTGCTTGGACACCTTTGTAATATTTTGCCTATGTTACATTTAGATTTTACTCTTCTTCTTTTTTTTCTAATATTTTTATTTTCTAATTTTTTCAATAATATGAGCAGTTCAACTTTAGTTTTATAATGTTGTGGTGCTCAATGTTTCATATACATATGACTTGTTTAATGTACCTGTGACATCTTTTATATATCCTTCCAAGGATAAAGGACTAAGAAGTGGAAAAAAATATATTTTTGTCAAGAGTTCCAAGAAGAAAAGAGAAAATCATGGAAGTATGGATGAAAAAAAAAAAAGAGAAAAGGAGAAAAAAGATAAAAAGAGACAAGTAAAAAATTTACCAAAATATCTTGTATTTTTGTCAAAACTAGCAAGGAAAAAGAAGATAAACATTAGTTTTTTAATAGAGTAAATATTTTTTTTTATAAAAAGTAACATTTGAAACTCTTTTATAAGTTGAGAAATTAAAATATAAAAAATTAAAAAAACAAAACCAAAACAAAACTGAGAATTAATAAATCAATTTACTAATTTAATTTTAATTTTATTTACCTATTTTTAACTTGGAGTTATTTCAATTAGTAAATTTGTGGTGTATTATACATAGTTTTTTTAATTTTAAAAAAATTTTAAATTAAAAATTAAAAACATTTTTATTATTAATTATTAATATTTATAAATAAATAATTTTTTTTAAAATTTAGAGAAAATATCAAAATTAAGATACATCATCTTTTATTAATACAATGATTAATATTTAAAATTTAAAAATCAAATTTAAAAATTGAAATATTCTAAATTTAATTATATAGGAAAAATTAAAAATAATTTGATATAATTATCAATATATAAATTTTAAATCAAATAAAAATTATATTTAAAATAAATAAGTTATAATTAAAAACCAAAATTAAGTACTTAATAAAGATAAAGATCACTTAACTTAATAAAAAAACTTTGAAAAACATTTTCATTCACGAATAAGAATTAGCAATATATTTTATATTATTGTCTAAAATTTATTAAAAACTAAAAAAGTATGAGACACAAATTAATTTAAGAAGAAAAAAATAGACCCATATAATTTTAATAAATTTTAATCGATAATAAAAAATGTATTACAGAGTGTTGTTAAAAAAAATATAGTATTAGCATTTATTTATGTTTGAATTATATATTTATTAGTTGGATTCAAAACCTTCCTCATTTTCCTTTTTCAATTAGCTTTTATAAAACTGCATAAAATTGATCACTGAAACACAACGCATGCTGACAAGGTCAAGATGGTCATTTTCATCCAATTCGCTAGGTATCTTTCTTGGAATTTACAGCTGTTCAAAGCAACTAGAAGGTAAAGACCCACGTTTGGTGAAAGCTTCACAAACACACTTTTCTTGTTTTCTTCAATGGCTTTATACTTAAATTCTTAAACTTCCCATGCATGGTGTTACTAGATAAAATCTCCATCCCCTTGTTCTTTTTCTACACTTCAAATTCAGTTGTAGTAACCCTCAAGTCAGTGTTTCTTGTGAATAAGCTAGCTCATATAAAGCATCAAAACTTGAATTGAAGAAAAGTTTTTCTCTCCATGCAAGTAAGAAGTTAACTTATTAATCAAACAGATCCTAAAATTTTTCAATTATAGCTTGCTTCCTTTTTCTTTGTTTTTTAAAATGGGGTTATATATAAAATCACAGCGCTAGCTATAGTATAATTTTCTTCAACCTTTTGTACAGCTTTTAATTTGGACAATTTGAAGCTCTTAAAGGAATTTGTACATCATGTTACCTTTTATGTGTCACAGAAGGACAAGGAAGTTATTAGCAAAGAGAGTAAGGATATGGAAATGGAAGGGACTCAAGCAAAGGAGGAAACCCTACCACCAGGATTTCGGTTTCATCCAACCGATGAAGAACTCATCTCTTACTATCTCACAAACAAGATATCGGATTCTAATTTTACAGGCAAAGCAATAGCTGATGTAGATCTCAACAAATGTGAACCATGGGAGCTACCAGGTATTTATCACATATAAGCTTCGCTTAATTGAATTAGATTCATGGATAATCTTATGCTTTTACTATAAATACTTGCAAAAATTAATTAAATTATGCACTTTTCTTTTACACATCCGTTGATCATCAAGAAATAGATCCATGGACACTATATGTTAATTTGTTTTGTCCATCAATTTTAATACTTAATTTCTTTGTCTAATTTCCATCGATGTTGTTTTGAAAATAGTCAACGCCATCTAGGGTTTATTCTTGATACATAGGATATCATACTTTTTTCACTGGCAAAGGGTTAATATATATAACTAATATAATTTTTTTCATAACGCATACACTTGTCTTTTTTGTGATATGGTTTAATATTTACTTCCATATTTAACTTTATGTATCATCCATTAATTCCTAAAGCAAATTAAAGATTCTTATCTAAATTATTCTAGCTCATACATATAATCTCTCTCCAGTACTGTATAAATAATTATTTCTGTGAAATAGGGAAAGCAAAGATGGGACAAAAAGAATGGTACTTCTTCAGTTTAAGAGATCGTAAATACCCAACGGGTGTAAGAACCAATCGAGCAACGAACACTGGATACTGGAAAACCACAGGGAAAGACAAAGAGATACTCAACAGTGTTACGTCGGAGTTGGTTGGTATGAAGAAGACTTTGGTGTTCTACAAAGGCAGGGCTCCCAGAGGAGAGAAAACCAATTGGGTCATGCATGAATACCGCATTCATTCTAAATCCAGCTTCAGATCCAACAAGGTATGACTATATAATATACGCTTCTTTTTTTATCAGCAAAAAGCAAAAATTAACACACTAAATTGATCATAAGAGATAACCAATCCCGTTTAATTATATAATGATCTACCAGACCCAAACACATCTCATGTATAAAATACATTCCCCTATTATATACCAATAACTAATATGAAATCATGGGTGGTGCACATTTTAACAGTGGAGATGTAGTTTAGCTACCCATAAATTATAAAATAAAGGAATTAAGAGTAATTGAAGAGATTTAAATTTCATAATGTAAATAGATTGTGTTCAAATATTTATCATTATAAATCTTTAGTTATTAATTAAATATAATAAGTAAATTCTTTTAACATATTTTTTTATTTTTTAAATTTGAACCCTAAAACTTTGCTACCTCCATCCGTCTTTGAAATCATAGAGCAATATATACCCTCATGTAGCCCAAATTCTAAAATCCAAAGAATTGGGTATCCATTTTGATGAAGTTATTATTATTACTATAAACCACCTTTAGTTGATAATATATTCATAAAATAAATTATATAAACATTATTAACAAGACTTAACACAATTAGTAAATAAGTAAATTTTTTAAGTAAGTTAATTTTGATTTCGCGTGCATGCAAAAAAAAAAATATTATTAAATTATGTGACCATTTTAGTAACTTTTCTGCCTCAAAAGAAATTAGTCAGTAAATATTAATTAGAGAATATTCTTAATGTAAAATATAAACTATATAATGTCTATAGATACATTTATAACTATAACCATAAGAATAATCCATATTCCACCCCCCTCCCAGCACATCAACCACGATCTAATAATATAAAACTCACTGTATATCATCTACAGCAAGATGAATGGGTGGTTTGCCGAGTGTTCCGCAAGAGTGCTGGTGCAAAGAAGTACCCATCTTCCAACCACACCAGAGCAGTGAATTCTTATAATCTTGAAGTTGGTCCAAGCATCGTGCCACAACCAATGATGCACTTGGCAGATCATGCTTCTCATCACTTCTTTTATGGAAGAAATTACATGATGAGTAGTGCAGAGCTAGCTGAAGTCACAAGGGTCTTAAGAAGTGGTGGATCAAACAGTGTTAATCTACCAATGCAATCCCATCTGAACAATCCGATAGGAGGAGGAGGAGGAGGATTCACCATTTCAGGCCTTAATTTGAATCTAGGGGGTGGAACAGTGCCTTCAACACAACCCATCTTGAGGCCAATAATGCCTCTACCTCAGCCATCTCCTACTCACACAGTGCCTCATCAAGTGCATGATTTCGGTTCCAACATGATCACAGCCAATGCTCTTGCTTCAGAAAATGTAGGGTATGGTGCAGACATGAGCAATGCAAATCCTCACGGCAATAGGTACATGCCCATGGACCATGTCATGGATCTAGATAATTACTGGCCTTCCTACTAAATTGTGAGCCTATTATATTAATTATAGTTATATATGATATAATGCTGAAACATTTATAGTTGGATCAGCTACCATGAAATTTGTGTTTTTTCAAGTGTTTTTAAGTCTCTTGCGGGAAAATACTCTGCAATCCAAGTCTTCTGCTTTCTGTACCAATGGAACTTTCTTTATTATTGTTCTTAATGTCTATTAATTAGTCTCTTTTCTTAGCTTAAAACCACTGTAATTCTTTTGTTCTTCTAAGCCTATAAAGCACTAGTTAAAGAATTAATAATAAATTCTTATTAAAGATTATATTATAATGCATTAATAATTTTTTTCAATTAAATATTTTATTTTTTATTCATCAACCATTACTTTAAAATTGTAGTTATCATTTTCCTAATTCTTTTTGCATTATTGTACTTTTAGCTTCTCACTCCTTTATTTGTAACGAGTTAAGAGTTTGGGCATTTTCCTTGTTTTCTTAATCGACGGTCAATTGGGACTAGTTCATACTATTGATTAGAGTTATGATGGGATCTTGATCATCGCACAAAATTCTTTTCTTTCTTTTTTAAATGAAGATTGGTTGAATTCCTTGACATTGGACTAGCATATTTGTTGATCTTCATATGAATTCAACCATAGCCATAACCATATGAATAATCCATGAATTTATGGTAATATCAATGTAATGTGCTTGTGTACCCATTATAGCTTAAATAACATAATAATGTCATAAGTTTTTTAGCATGTTTAGCAATATCAACCTACTCTCATTTTTTCTAATGCGTGTATAAGAGTTATGATTATCAATATACTATCAATATAATATTATAATATCTATATATTATGGTTAATATATTACGAAGTGTTAAATACATTTTATTGAATATTTTAAATCATTATATATATATATATATATGTATTATTTTTTAATAATTTTAAGATAATATTTTTTTACTTTGTAACAGTGTCATTGTGAACATTATATATACTATATACTGCCTCTTTTCTTGAAGTGGTTCTTTCAAAGTCGAGGAATAATTTTCACCGCCAATAACTCTCCTTCCCCACAGGAGCTTTTGGTCTGAATGTGTGGATAATACTCATGATTTCTATTTTTTTCCTTTTACTTAAATTTAACTTTGTTTTGAAGAATTCATAGAGGCAACAGTGTTCACAATAGTCAAAAATAAAAAATTGATGCCATATTGCTACTTTAAAAACTTAAACAAAGGTAGAGCACTGTAATAAACATTTTTATCTATAATTGGACAGGGAAATAAAAAGACTGTCTAATTTTTAAAAATATTTTATTTTTCATTTTTACTTTTGATTATAAAATTATTACTTTTTTTTTATCTTTTCTTTTTAAAACTTTATACAAAAATATGAAAAAATATTTTCAATATTTCTTGTATATATAAATCTCTAAAAATAGAATACAAATAAGTTTACAATTTTATAATTAAAGTAAGGGCAGAAAATTTTAAAAATTCAAAAATAAAATATCCGTAAAAAAAATATTTTTTCTACTATCAATATAAGATTGTCAAATTTTATTCACTTCATGTCTCGTCTCAAACCTCACATAATATATCCCTCACCATGTTTTCAGTACGCGAATTATACAGGTACAAGAGTATTCCAACCCTAATACAAAATATATATAAATTAGTAATACTTCAAACATTGCACCAGATTAATATACAGTTAAGAAGAAGAAGAAGAAGAAAAAAAAAGTACACTCCAGCTTTGCCATGACCAAAGAGTAAGATCTAGTTTAAATAAAATCTAAAATTTTGATGACATTGACCTGGTCATTATTAATAACAACCCCATTTCTAAGATTTCATAAAGAACACACCACATATAACCAAGTGATCGATCATCCACATTTTCTTAATCTTAATTTTTACCTTCACTAGTCTTGCATGTTTACAAAAGTAAAATTTTCTATTTTATGATTAAATATCGATGCATTTATAACACATAATTACACAATTCTGTATTAACATGTCAATTGTTGATTTGAATGAGTACAGTAGTTCATTCATTTCTAAGAATTTCTTCAAAAAGATATAAAATTTAATTAGGCTCGCATTACTTCCGTTAGACAATCAAAATCTACTATTTACATGAATGATTAATTCTTATTTAGACATAGTATATGATGGGCATTTAAATCAATATTTTACATGCATGTATAAGGTTGTGGGACTCATGATAGAATAGTACCTAATTTCACATGCAAATAATAACTTGTGTCCTTAAGAGATGACTTGGTATAGTAGCAAACTAATATTTTGTCTAACATATATAAAAGCATTTTTTTTATAAAGATGTGTGTATTTTTAACATCGCATACATATAATATGTCATTGGTAATTTGAATACTTACTAAAATTATAGGTTGGGACTGATTGACATTAGTGTAAGAGCATAGGTACAATAATTTTCTCATTGATTTAATCCAGTGATGGAAATTTTCTCTATTTAACGAATTACACGTTTGATAAAAATTAATGAGAAAAGAAATTAACAAATTAAATACATTTATATAATTTAATAAGGAAAAATAGTTTTTCACTACTACAAATTTATATAGTTTATTTAAACTTAGAAATGAAGGACTATAATTTTATATTTCGTATAGTTTTGTACCAAAGGGCAAAGTAATTTGAATTAATGCAAGTAAATACTTCGAGGTTACACAAGTTCTAGTGATGGTTTTGTCCAATGATTTGGACTTTATAACTGGATACCCTTTAATTGTAATCCTTAACAAGAAATGAAAATAGAAAAAGTGTAAAATAAAACAAAACAAAGATGATTAAGTTCTCTGGTTTTGTCCAATGGAACAGAAAACTTACATTCTCCTTCTACAACAGTTTTCCCATTGAAGTGAACACTTCTTGGAAAAAGAAGTTTGCAGGTCAAAGAAATTGAGCATAATAATCTAATAATTAAGTTACAGCTGCAACTATGAAAATCCAACTTTCCAAGTGAAATAATTCTCTTTCCTTACATATATGAAAATCTTATACACATAGAACACTAGTTTAGAAAGAAGAATAATAGAACCGAAAGCAAAGCAACCATTTATTAGAAAGGAAAATAATTTATAGCACTATTTCTTAGTGCAGAAGCACGAGCTAAATATTTTTTTTTTATCTTAATACAAAGTTAATCAGGTGTGAAAAAGAACATTAATAAAAATGAAAATTGAATTGGAAAAATGATAACAGAATTAAGGTCATGATTGATCTACTTCTGAATTTGAGTATTGATTATTTGTACCAATAAATATCAATCATTGTATATACTAAAAATCACAGCATAAATGAACTGAAACCAATATTATCATAATAAAGTTAGTCCAATTTAGAAAGTTTGATGAGAATCAAAAGGGAGGATTCATTTGGTGACGTGGTTGTGAGGTGGGTAATTTTTGTTAGGTGAACCACATTTGCCAAATTAAGTACGTAACTCTATCGATTACCCATCAACTTTAATCTTCTACGCAGTTGAATTCTCAAAGAAAGAGATCTTTTGCACATTCCCATAAGTCAAAATCAGCTAAACAAGTCCCTTCCTCAGTTACAAAAAAGGTGCAGGGTATCACAATTTATCACAATATTATTATTATTATTGGCTTAAAGTTGGATTTGATCTCCATTCAATGTAAGACAGCTTCCCTTTGTGTACTTTTCTGTTGATGGAAAACTTTTGAATAAAAAATTATTTTATTCCTAGAGAACCAAATAATGAATTACACACTGTAACAAGTTCAAAATGGTCCATTTTTTTTTTATATAAAAACTTTTGAAAAGAATTACCTAAATATAGGAAATTTAAAAAATCGTCGGGTGGCAGAAAAATAAATTTACATGAAAGGTCGCCCAATGATAAATTATACCAAAAAAAATTATGAGAGTAAAAATTGTCATTGGTAAATTTTTTTAAAAATAATTAAAAATAAGTCTTAAAATTGACACTGACAATTTTTTTAAAATATTAATTATGTTTACTTATTATATTATAATATTAATATTATAAAATTGCTAACATCAAAATTTCAGTATTTAATCACATTATTATATTCTTTTAATTATATTAATTCTTATTAACAAAAACATAATTGTCCTATACTTATTATTTTTTACATCTATTATTATTATTTTAACACTATACAATGGCTAAATATTAAAATTTCAGTATTTAATCACATTATTATATCTTTTTTAATTATATTAATTCTTATTAAAATTAATTAACAAAATAAAAAAATATCCTATACTAATTATTTATTACGTTTACTTTGTCTAAAATGATTATCTTTATTTTATACAAATATTATAATTTCATGATTTAATAAAATTATTATATATTTTTATTTTTAATATTTCTTAATGACTGGAATTAAAAAAAACAAAAAATGTCCTATACTTATTATTTATTGCGTTTACTAATATTGTTATTATTTTTATATTATACAATTGCTAATATTAAAATTTCAATATTAATAAAATTATTGTATTTTCTTTTCATTATATTTATTTTTAATAAAAGTAATTAACAAAGTAAAAGAAATACTAAATTAAAATAAATTGCATTAATTAAAAAATAAATAAAATAAAAATAAATTAAAAAATTATAATTAATCAAACTAAATTGCATTAATTAAAAAATAAATATTTACTTACATTTTGAGTTCAAATAAGATATGAAATATACCTGTACGATTCCATAATTGCATCTCAAATTATTTTGATAAATTTTTAATAAGAAAAAGTTTTTCAGAAAACTTTTGTAACTCTCTAAAAAGTTTATATAATTTTTTTTCTCCCTTTTTGGCCTTCTTCCTTGACCTTCTTTCCCATTTTTTCCCCTACTTCCCTCTCCTATCCATGCATAAAGGAGTGATCCAGGTCATATTTATAGCCACACACACTCCAGTGGCGATTTTTCATCGAAACCTTCAAGTCCATCTTCCATTAAAGCCACGTAAACACGTTTTTATGCTGGTAAAAGTTGTCACCGTTGATTTTACAGTGACAGGACATGTTTTTCCAAAGCAACAGAGTTTTAGGAAGAAAAAAAAGTCAATAAAAGTCGCCAATGGCAATGTTTCAAAAGTCTCTGCAGCAACCATTGTTCATGACAGCTTCATATCGGACACAGCAAAAATCATCAAGTGATAATTTTAGAAGAATCTCTACAACTGCTCCGACCACTGTTTATGCTAACTTTGTGTCAACCATGGCAAAAATCGCAAGTGACAATTTTTTTTTTCAGAGACCGTATTCCTATAATTTTGTAAACAATCCCATATTCGGGTAATTTTCCAACTTAAATCCCATATTAAAATGAAAAATTCCCAAAATTACTGACATCCCAAGAACAAAAATGAATTTTAAGCTTTTACCAATTATATATTTGATCTTGTATTTATCCATATGCATATTACAATGAGAATATATCCATGCACCATTCATTTAGATGTGTGCATTAAACACTAGTATATAACTAGTCTAAGAAATATTGATTTTTTGTTCCACGAAGAGTTTCTACTTTAGTTACGATGAGCTAGAGTGGACTAGAAAAGTGAATTACATCGATGTGAATGAGATTATTCTCTTAATGTTTTTTCTTTATTTTCTAATTCATTCTCAAGCTTTTACATAATGGTGGCCATGAAAGGCAACAGTTCTATAACCATCCCTAGTTTGGATTCTTGAGACATTATTTTATTTTAAATTCGACTACAATTGGACCCCTGGACTTCTAATTCTTGAAATTGAATTTATGAAAGTTAGATTATTGATTGACAGCATATGTCTGCCACCTCGATTTGAATTTACAAAATTACGAATGCGCTTTGTATTGTCAATTGTGAACCAAGAATAAAGATTAAGACCTACTCAGGTGCTAGCATAGTATTAAAGGTTTGGACAGTTGAACACCACATCATGGTAACAGAGTGAGAAAATGTGATACAGTGATAAACACATTCTTAAAGGCTACGCTATAAGTCTATACATGACAGGGGGAATCTTAACTCTTGCAGACCAAAAGGCTGCATTTTGGTGATGGAATCTTTAAGCAAGGCTAAGATTGCAAAGGGAGCCAGCTTCTCAGCTTAAAGAATATTCTTCCCATAGTGAATTAGAGCTCCCTTTTTCCGTTCCCTGAGAAAAATGTTTAACTAATCAGGGTTTATGCATTTTTAAGATCAAATAAGAACATTGAGGATGTTCAGTTCAGTACTCAATGAACGGCACATTTGACAGCTAAAGATCGGAAACAATCCATGATGACAAAGGTGCTTACTCTATTAACATTTGCAACGTAAATCCTACCAGAGAAGTACATGAAGATGCGTAACATAGGGCCAATGTCAAAGAAATCAAGGCATGACTCATGACACATGCCACATAAAATAACAGAAGATGAAAACATCACATGCATAAAGCTATCCTGAGCCAACGATAGAAAAGGATACCTATATACATCATGCGAAAAATCAAGCAGGAACCAACTGCATGCTATCTACTTGTCTGGATGCCGTCGTTTAGCTTTACGTCATGCACGGTGGGTGTTCCCATTCTGATCAGGTTTCTTCACCTTTTTGCTGCAGCAGACAAAATTTTATATTTATATACATATAAAAGGTGTGGGGGGGAGGAGGGGGAGTAACCATGAAGTTCCGTTCAAACCAGACAAACTAACAAAAAACAAATTCTGCGTATGAATTTAGTTGGAGAAATTTCAGACTGACCAGAATATGGCAAAGAAAACTCTGGCCAGCAAAATAATAGGTAAGGCTAAAAGTGCGGAGGCCTGGTAATTGAGACTGCTAGTCAAATCACCTGATTATTATATTAATTTAATTATTAGCCAAGGCACATAAAATCATTTGATACGTACTGCAAACCATTCCAACTCTTCAGTCGCAAGATGTCTAGTAAGCTCGTGTCTTTCTAGTGTCTCCTGGACAATAGCTTGGACCTTAACAGCAAAAGGAAATTTAAACACACAAAGTGCAATGCAGCAGGATTTATATCAAAACCATACTTTCTTCAGCATTTCTTGATTAAAAAGTAATAAAGAAGTTAACAAAACTCTACAATACTGTAGAGGTTTTAAGAAACTAGTAACCCATATTCAGGAACTAACATGAGCTGCACTCATGCACTGCCAGAGAAATAAAATCCTAGTTACATACTGCACTATAGCAAACAAAATGAAATTTAAATAAATTTGCCTCAATCAATATAACCGAACTCCACAGTAAAGCATATCAACAGATAGGAGTCTAGAAAACAACATACATGAGCAGAAGCCCAACAGGCCCTCTTACACCAACAAAGAAAAAAGGGTGTTGCAACAATATCAATTTGGCTTTGATAAAATTCCCTATCTATGACTAGATGAACAACCGATTGCAGGAAAAGAATATACTTTCAATTATCTTATATGTAGATACAGTCCAAAACAAAGAAAAGGTGTAGACTTCTTACTCAAACAATTCTAAACAAAAAGAGAAAAGGTATATAAGGAACATAGGATCTATTTGCTTTGAGAAAAGGTTTTCTGTTTTCATTTCCTGTTTCTCAAATAATTACAAAAATGTCCAGAAAAAATCTTTGAAAACAAGAAACAAAGTGAAAACAAGGTGTTCTTTTGTTCATTATTTGTGAAAACAGGAAAATAAAACATAACATTTTCTCATTCCAAATAAGCCCGTACTTTCTCTATTGTCTAATAATAATAGTCTTTAAATCAATAAGACAGCAGTTCATATAATCATAACTGACAAAATTAATGACTATTCAAAATACTGTGTTAGTTCTCATTTACACTTCTAAAAGGACAGATCAGCGGATCCTCTTAACAGACACAACTATTTCTCTCCACCCAAGTATATAATCATACATGTATTCATATCAGTAATAATTAAAGCCAAAATGAAAAAGGGTATGCAAAACTTTTTGTCATGGGCAACAGAAAGTCTGCCATACCTGACGATGATATATAGCGGCTGATTCTAAGAACTTCCCATAAGAATGAACAACCTTCTTTGTGTAGGGCTTCAAAGCCACCTGTACTTTATCTAGATGAGGTCTAGCTGCAACTGCAACCTGATCAATGTATGGCTTGCTAAACTTCTTAGCCTCCTGGAAACAAGTATAGAATACATTAAGGTTAAAATCACCAGTCACCACCGCAAAGAAACACCCTAAGGATGAAGGACTGCAATATATACCTGATAATAAGGATCTACAAATTCTTGTGCCTTGTTTAAGTGAGGAGCAATTGCATTTTTTGATGCCTCATAAACCTCAACAGTTTTTGCAGTAAAAAATTGCAGTTGAGGTTCAGCACTTCTTTTTGCCACTAGCCACTGCTCTTTTACAGCCGGTATCCATTTCTTCAAGTAAAGAACAAGAGTTAGAAAGACTAAAATCCAATTCCCTGGTTGCCAGGGTAGTTAATATCAGAGTAAGGGTTCAAAACAGAAGTTTGAAGCAAAATTACATTCTAGTCATATAGCATGCAAACTGCAGTAAAGGCTACTATCAAATTAATAATGATCTGCTTAAAAATCCGTGCCATTAGTTTATTCATCGGTCCAAAACTCCCACAAAATCATTCCGATACAGCAGATAAAAAATCTGAAAAATATTAATAGAATAAATCTTACAATTTTAATTGTTTCCAGATGAGGTTCAGCCCACTTTCCAGCTTGTGCCTTTTTCTCCAAGGCCTAGAATAAATAGGAAGGACATTAAAATACAGATGCCATTAGGACATTTTAAAGAAAACCTGTGATCTATGATCAATTAATAGTCATACAAAGAAATAAATAAGAAAGATTGATAACCAAATAGAGTACCTTCTGAGTAATCACCTCAAAAGCAGGTTTTCCATGTTCATTCCAATGAGCCTCAATGAAAGTCTAGGAAAAAACAAAACATTTAACACACAGGAAGAAGTGTTCTAACAAACGTCATCCAGGATATAAAATGAACTCACTGATGTAGGAAAGAGGCCTGGGGTCATATGCACTCAAGAGAAGTCCAGAAAGAAAAGGATGGGTAAAGAGATTTTGTACACAACCAATAGACTGCTACTCTTCCAATTAAAAATAAGGGAATATAAATGAAAAGCTTTTGTTAGTACAAAAATCTAACTATTACAGCTATCAAAGTTCATTTATATAGTATTGAAATTTGAAAAACAAACTCAAAACATATCCAAGCACATATAGATAATCCCAGCCATCTATACAGTAGCTTGAAGAAAAAGAAACTGAAGTTGTCCTACCAAGTTTAGTCCACTAAATGAATCAATTACTGCTACTGTACGTGAGCTTTGTCAGAAACAAAATTTTCAAAAACGAAATCATTTTATGTTTCAATGGTTTCTCTTCTAAAGGTTTCATAGGTCTTCCTCTATTCTTTTTAATGGGATTAGTTTGAAGAAAAATAGGCAGGCTATATTTTTCCCTAGTGCACCATGAATAGCAATCTTGCTATATTAGCAATGCCAAAGAGACTCGTATATGCTTTTTCCCAATGCTCTACTATAATGTATTTCTCACCTTACTGCGGATGAAATGTACAGCAAGCCAAGGTGGAAGCCAAGCATCATGAACCTGATTGTTAATGTCAATATGCAACAGTTAGATGCCAAATTCACATCATTAGGATGGTTTATATAATCAGAAGTCATCAGAGAAACAAGACACACTTTTTTAAATCTCATCAGTATAATAGCAATACACAATGCTACTTACAAAACCAAAATGAAACTTTGATTAAGCCAACAAGTGCTGTGTTTTGGAGTGGCTTTTTAGTTTAGTTATTGTGTGCATTTAAATTTAGGATAGAAACCAATGTCACAAAATATAACAATTGGCCGAAGGCCCAAAATATAATTTCATATTTGGTTAGTCAGGCTAATAAATCTCATCACCTTTATATTCATATCATACACCCATCAAAAAGACCAAATGTAAAATCATCTAAACTTGTGAAACTCCAAATAGCAAGCCACATCTTCCATCATTTCCTAATGAAAATGTTAAATCTTCAACATTAGTATATAATAAGATTTTAAAATGCCCAATCATTCATTTCTCTCATTGGTGTAACAGCTGCAAACAAAAACAAAAACAAAATTCTGGTTTCGCTATCAGACTAGTCTAAACTCTTAGAGTTTGAGACCTTCTACCAGTTTTTCAGACAGGCTTTTTATTTATCATAAACAATTGAACCTAGGCTGCCTCAAACCTATCCACTTAGACTGGTAATCCATCTTCAATATTATTGTGTACTTCCAGGAGCATATGAGAATGAATTAAACTTTTGGGCTCTTAAATGCCGTAATAAAACTTCTAACACTTTTTAATCCTAATATTAAATATTTTTCATCAGTCAAACTTCCCAAGAATATATCTAGAAATTAAAATTCCCTGGAAAAAGCAAGCTGATTCTAGTCTGACATAATTTTATATGCTGGCATATATTTCATCATGTCATTATGTTGACTTTCCAACAATTTTTCTATGATACTTCAGCTACATAGATGAACTATTGACACTCATGCTAGGTTTCCGTAACAAAAAGCACACAGAATCAAAACCATTTCTTCAATTTCAGAATGAAAGCAGTGTTCACAAATGAACCTAGACTAGACTACATCATAGGTATCCAACAGGATGTCAAAATTTGCAAATATGTATAAAAGATAAATTGGTTTAGAAATTCAACTCTATCATTACCTCAATTAGCTCTTTTGTTCTGGATGTTGCCTCAAACTTCGCCTTCAACATTTCTTCCTAAACAAGAGTAGTAGGAACGGTATGGAGTAGAGTGACATCCATCAAAATCATTATCAAGCATCTTGCATGCCAAAGAGAAGAAAAAAAAAATACACATACCTCTGCAGCCTTAACAGCACTTTCAGTTTTACGAATTTTTGTCTTTTGCTTGTCATTTATCCTTTCAAGCTGTGGAGAATGCATTACTCAATTCATCAAATCACAGTCAAAGAAATTATGCTTTGGTAATTAAAATTCACACTAGTACCAGCAATTTTTTTTCTTCTTGGAAAAAATTGATAATGTGAGGATTACTAAAGAACATGCACCAATCAAAGAATGACACAGAGCTACTATCCAGAAAAGGATAATAAATAGATAATAAATAAATCATGCAGCTTTAAAAAGATACCATGATGCTACTCAGTTCTGACAAGTTCAATTCCAATTCCTAACCATTACTAAAAGGATGCAAATTTATATTAAGAACATTTCATTTTTCACATTGCACCATTTTGTGTCCACACTTCACCTAAAATGTAATTCCTGTAGACATTAAATAAGAACATTCATTCTACAAGCAAGACATAAAACCATTTCATAATGTAGCAAGGACATAACCCAAACCTATTACATCAATGAGGCCCTAATCCCCTACCTACCACTACAACTTAGAACAACAACATTGTAGGATAACTTTCCCCTCCTATCCATCAAGTTTTACTATTGAACATTACCATGCTCTAATATTATGCTACAGGATGCACAATAAATGTTTCAGTCACTAGATCTATAATGACCAGCAACATGCCTCACATCTTGACATAACCCAAAGTAGTCACCAACTCACAAATTATATCCCAACTCCCAAGTGTTTTGAACTAAAGGCATCCCTATAATAGTTACACACTTACACTTACTTTTCTCTTTTCCACAGTGCCATAAACCCTTATGTGGAGACTCTTGACCAAAATAACTAAATAGTAAATAATAGAAACAACAAAAAAATGACATTTTATATTTTCAAAGATTAAAATGACATTTTGGTAATTTCAAGAAGTAAATTAATTGCTGATTGTAATTTCAATACTAATTTGGTGTATTACTAAAAAAAAAAAAAAAAAAAAAAAAAAAACTTACATCCTCTTTCTTTGAGTTTAAGTCATGAATCTTTTTCTCTGCTTCAGTTATACGGGCTTCCAAAGCCACTTTCTCCTTGTTCTGTTTATCTAGTTCCCCTTTAAGCTTGTCCACCTACATAAGGATTTTCAAAGTAGGAACAAAAGATTCATAATCATTACATCTTGTATATAATCCACAACTAACCTGTGTTTGTAGTTCACCAGCACGTGCATGAGCCTTTCCAACCTGCTCCTCAGCATCCAATGCCCCTTTTTTCTGGGAGGAAAAACATGACTCGGAAGAAGTTAGTTTTGAAGGGTCTTCTTAAGATACAATGAACAGAAGAGTATGTGACTCCAATTTTAGTAATTTTTCATAATGCTCTGGGTGTAACAGAATGAAAATAGTACACTACCCTCAATTGAATTCTTTGACACGAGACATGGCAATTCATAGATTTAATGAGATAAGATGAAAATGGAAAACATAATTTTGAAAAATGTATTCCACAAGTTCAGTCCCAACACCTCACCTCAAGAGAAGCAATCTCATTCTGCAAGGAATCAATTGTACTAAGCCGATCTTGAATGATTTTTTCCCTTTCTGCTATAACTTCATCCTTCATCTTCACTTCCATGGATTTTTCACTGACTTTAGATTCTTCAAATAAAATTAGGCACAAACACGTCATACACAAGCATTAAACAAAACCTCATCTACAAATGCAAAAAAGTAAATAAATAGCGGGTGCAGAAGTCCCATTGAATTTGAACCATTAGCTATGCATAGGAACAATGTAAAAAGTGGTTTGTTTGGAGATCAATCAACACAAACCCTGGGTAGCATCAGTACCAATTATTCCAAACAAGCATCAAGTATAAATAGACATATTCAAACCAGAACTAAGAGTCTAGAGAAATTCAGCAGATATAGTGGCATATAAAAAAAGTAAACAAAAACCAGGAATTTTAAGTGTGATTCTGTGCTCATGTATTTTCATTTGACTGCAAATGACAATCAGGAGACCATAAATGGACCCCTGTTGTAGCCTCTGACCTCATCTTCAAAAAATAACAATACTAGATTCACATGCGTCACAGTGAAAGAGAACAAGCATAGATAGCGACATCCAAGAAGCCTCAAAAAATGCCATAGGCTTACCAACATATCCTAACAAGGTTTTACTTGCACGCGGACTAAAGATCAAAACAACAGGATACGATTCAACAAAGAGCAACAACCATAACTTAAAGTTCATCAGATGAATATAAATAATAAAAAAAAACATGGCATACACACACACACACACACTCAATTTGGCCCGATTGAAGTGTCGGGATTCAGAACATTGATAGAGGTTCACCGCTTTCATAACCCGCAGTGGAGTACTACATTAATTCAGTCAACAAAACAACCTCAAAGTGAAACCTCTCAAACATGGGTACTTTCTTCATTGTCAAACATGTCCGTAATCGGTAACTATAGGTAACGACGATCAGTATACGTTGGTATTTATCAAAATTATTTTTTTTTTAAAAATCAAAATTAATTTACAAAAAGAAGAAGTATACGCAGTTTGAAAATGATTCTACATGAAACCAGCTACGGCTTGAAGTATAACTAAATATCCTTAGATACAAGCTAAATCATTTTTCTCCAAAAAAAAAAAATGTCATATTTTTTTTCTTTTCTCTCTCAATTTTCGTGTGCTTATTTTCCATCTAATCAAATCTATTCGTCCTTATTCATGAAATATAGAACGAAAGTTCGTTACTTTCTGAAATTATGAATGTTCTTCATTTATATATTTATAAATAAAAAATTATATTAGCGAAGGTACATGCAACTTTAATTTTTTAAAACGGCCATACTTTCGCATCTCTTTCTCGCATAGAGTGAAATCAAACTCCAGAAAACAAGCTTAAACCGTCTCCAATCAGTGAAATTAAAACCGAGAAAGAGAACGGACCAAGAGTTTGGATCTTGGACTTGAGCCGATCCAACTCGATTTCGAAAACCGAATCAGAAGCATCGAGTGGCGCTACTTCTGGTGGTCCAGCTTCGGACTCAGCCACGAGGCGTGAGAAGAATAGGGCTAAGGAAAAAAGCGTTAAGAGAAGGAAGAGCTTCGGCAGCGCCATCATGAAAATGCACACAACAACAGAGGAATACAAAAGCGTTGTAGAAATGAATGTGAACCACAAAGGAGAGAGAGAGAGAGAGAGAGGTAAGTAACGGTGAGAGGGTATGTGTGTTATGATGAAGTGTTCGTTGCTTTTTCAGAACGTTGTCGACGTGTTGTAAGCAGCAGAGAGGGATTGTTGATTTTGATTTTGCAGTGTGAGGAGTTAAGTGTTGCGTGTGTGTGTGTGTGAAACTGTGAGGGGGAAAGGGAATGAAAATGATGCACGTGGCAAGCGAGGGCGATAATTAAAAATCTGGTGTTTGATTTGGTTGGGGGTGGATACGTAATTGAAATCCTCAGGGTTGCTGGAAGTGGAGGCTATATTTTCAAAATTCATTACTCGAATTATTAAGGAAAAAAAGATGAAATAAAAAATAGATTATTAAAAAAAGTTTTTATATAAAATAAAAATATTTAAATTAATGATTTAATTAGTCAATCTTATATTTTATAAAAACTATTCAATAATATAAATATTTAAAGTTTACACACACGTTAAATCAACTAATACAAGTAGTAGAAATTTCACTTCATTATCACCCAATGTGTGGCTCAAATGGCCAAATACACATGCCATCGATTGATCTAACACTTCATTGGCTTTCTTAGCCTATTGAGTCTATCAAGCCTTCCAAAATATCTGTGTTCATGATCTTAAGTTATTGCCTCTCTCTTTAAGCTAAGTACTCTCTTTTGGATCATGTCATCTAATTAACATCTTCATCCGTAATAAAAATGTGGATAATGAGTTTGAGTATGAGTGCTTAGGTACCCACAAAATATAAGGATGAATGATAAAGTTGCTATCTACAAGTTTATGGCTATGTTTGGGAGTTAGGTTTAGGAAGAGAGGAGAGGAAAGGGGAAGGAAGAGATTAAAAGGGGTTAATCTTGTTTGGGAGTTACTTAATTAAGAGAGAAAGATTTTGAAAATTTTTCTAAACTCTCCAAAAACTTGTTTTTTGAAATCACTCATTTTGAAGATTTTTTCTCTTCCACTCTTTCATATTATTTTATAAATAAGATTTTTTTAACTTTTTTTAAATATTAGTTTTTTAAGTGATAATTTTTTAAAAAATTAAAAAATATATTAATTTTAAAATTATTTATATAATTAAATTTCCAATCACTCTCCTTTCTCAATATTAAATATTCAAACAAGAGAAGAGTTTAACCTCATTCTCCCTTTCTTCCATTTTCCTCTTTCTTCCTTCAAACTCTTTTTTTTTTCTCCTTTCCAAACTTTCAAACAAAGTCTAAAAGTACAAGATTGAGTATTTACTTTAAAAAATAAATAAAAATAAAGATAAACACTATAGTTCCCTACTTAAACTCATGGGAGTATTATTATCCTTATTAACTTGTACAAAACTTTTTTCAATATATTTTTATTAAATTTTAGTTAAAAAATATTTAATTAATTTTAAGGATGATGTCTTAGCATGTGCCTATAGATATTTAAATTGATTTCACATTAATCATCCAAAGATATATTTCAAAAATTTAATTTGTTGCCAAATTAGTTTTCCAAAGACGTAAAATGTCACTATATTTTTCCTTAAAAAAAAATTAAGAAAGTGAAAAAATAATCTTTAAAATTTTAGTATAATCATAAATGTAATCTCTTTAAAATAAAATAGATAAAACTTACATTTCAGGACTAGATTAAATGTTTAGTCCACTTAAATGAGTCACAACGGCCGACAATTTAAGAAACAAGGACTCAGGCCCCTAAACATTTGTAGTAAGAGCAATTGGACAAACTAAATAATAATTAAATCATTTTCAATTAAATAATATTATTTTATTTTCATAGTATTATTTATTTTTATTACATCATATTATATAACGATAAATAAATATTTTATTTGATTAATTATTCCATATAAATTAAAATAATATTCGATCATTACAGTGTTTGTTAGTTTAATGATTAGTTTTATTTTAAAAATAATTATATTATTATCATATTTCAAAATAAAATCATGCTTATATATAAAATTGGTGTGTGTAGACTTTTTTTTTTATTTTATATTTAAATATTCAATTTAACTATTTTATAATTTTATACTAAAAATATATGTTCATTAAATAAATACATATCTTAATAAGGAAAAAACAATGATAATAAAGTAAGATAGTAAAAGATTATGCATAGGAGTTCAACAATGACATGTATACTCTAAACATAAATAATAAAAAGATGGTAGAAATAAAATAAAAGCTTTATAATTTCATTAAAAATCATATATATTTTTTATTTTATTTCCATTCTCCCAGTTTGGAGGGAAAAAGTGAGTATAAATAATAAATTTTATTGTATTTCATCTTCATTTTACCAATTCAAATAATAATAAAATAAGATACTAGTGCATACCATTTTCCTCAATTACATTACATTCTACCAATCTAAACATATTTTTAATAAGCTCAAATAAACTTTTTGTAATTTAAACACTTCCTATATTGAGTTTGATTTTAGTATTTGACTAGCTTCTTTAAAATTCAGATTTTGGTTTATTTGTACTTTTTCTTTCAGCTAAATACTTTTGATTCTTATGATATATTATATTTTATAATGAATTAATAATTTATTTGAAATATTAATATTCGGTGGTTTTACAACAAAATAAGAACTAAAATATTCACATTTTAAATTTATATATATATATATATATATATATATATAAATATAAAATAAGTATATGTTTGAGTGTATGTTATGAGAATTATATACTCATATATGAAATATATGAGTTTTATTAATCTTAGGATAAGTAATTAATAATAATAAAATTTTATTAAAAAAATATTTATTATATTTTTATAATTTTAATATAATAACTATATATTTTTTATAAAAAAATTATATTTATGGATACTTAAATTCAACCATAAGAGTTGATGTTAATAAAATTATATAAATAAAATGATGAAATACTCGATATAAAAAAAATTTTATAATATAATAAAGATTGAAATAATCTTTAAAAAGATTTCATTAAAAAAAAGATAACTTATATTTATAATATATAGATAAGTTTTATTTTAAAAAATACGTTTGTCTTTAAATTTAATTTTTAAATTTTTTATAATAATTTTTTAAAGTTAAATTTAACGTGATTACTAAAGTTCATCTTTATAGTTTTAAATAAACAAGGTAAGATTTTTAGAACTGCTACCATATAATTTAAATTTTTTTATTGAAATGTAATGAAAAATATGTTAAGGATAATTTATATGTTGGCCAGTTCAAAGATTTATGGCCAATGGACCATTGGGTCGTCGGTGTTCAATCTTGTGGTCGTGAGTGTAGTCTTGTTCTTTTACCAATTTCTTGTACACATAATATTTTTAAAATTAAAATTCAAAATACACGTCCGAATAAGTCAAATTTAAATTCTTTTAATTAGTACGTTTGATTGAAAGTTCTCACAAATATAAAGTGAGGAAACCAAATAAATATTTAAAATTATTAGTTTATTTTATTTTAGAATTTATCAGTGTAAATAATATTATGATAATAAAATAACGAAAGTAAAGTCATTTTAATTGGAGAGACACGTTTTTTTAAAATTAAATAATTAAACGTGTTTAAAAATTATGATTAATGTAATTTTTAATATTTAATAAATATTAATTTTTTAAATATTATAAATTAAAGTGAGTGCTCACCGTAAGTTTGTTATGTGCAAAAAGTTTCTTTTTTAAATTATTATTTTAAAAGTTTAAATTATTGTATTTTATTTTCAACCACCGTTACTCGATATAAGTCGAGATGAACTCAACAAGATTAATCGAATTGACAGCTCAAAAAAAAAAAAGAATTGGAATGAACTCCCGTTAAAGAATTTTTTTATATTTTTAATAAAATTATGGAATTATTTTATTCTAAATAAAAATGAAAGCTAATAAATGTTTTTAATATATATTTTAATTAGTAGAGTTGATAAAATAAAATTGTTTACCGAGTTATTTAAAGTTTATTGGATAAAATATAGGATTTAAATTTTAAGTTTGAATTAAATGTGTTACTAAATTTTATAATTTAAGAAGAGAAAGGATTTTCTGTAAAAAATTTGGGTCTTTCAATTAAGTAATAAATTATAACTAATAAATTAAATAAAAAATTTAAATTGAATATAAATTTTTTAAAATCTACACTAGTATAAGAAAATGTTGTCAAATATAAAAAACAGGCGAATTTTACTTTTGACACCCCAAAATTTACAATGAAATGTGACTGAGGTTTGAAATTAAATTTGTTATATTTTTCTTGACAAGAATAATAAATAAATAAACAAAAGAAAATACTCAACTTGTCTGGCTCACTTCACTCACCCGATTCACTTGTTTAATATCAAAATTGCCTTGAGTTATACTGTCTGGGGAGGAAGGATCTCTCGAGTCTGAGAAACAAACAACACTGAATCAAGTTTTGAAACTTAATTTTCATGCCATTAAATTTTTAAAATTACATTTTACAAAAATATTTTAAAAAATAAATTCATATAAAATTTATTACTTATTAAATTAAAAATAAAAATAATTTTTTCAAATATTTAACACAGTTACATTAATTAAACTGTAACAACTTTTACTAAATGATTTACTTATATTTAATAAATATAATATTAAATATCAATATATAGTTTATTTTATTTTTATATATAAATACAAATTATTTATTCTTTTTTAAGTGAGAAATTGTAACTTTTCATCTACAATTTTATAGTAAAATTTACATATTTAGGTGGGGTTGGTAAAATAATTTAATTAATTTTTTTATAAGATAATTTTTCTATATTTAATCATAGAATTTTAAGTATCTTAAGAAAATATATTAAAAATATTTTAAAACTTACACGAGTTATATATTTATAGTTTTTAAAAATCTCTAAACATTTCTTTACTTTTAAAAACTTAGAGGAAAATGATTAACAAAATGACACGTGTATCATGCTTACGTAAATCCAATCCCACGGGAGAAAGGATGAAAAAGAGAAAAAGAACAGTGGTTTGGGAGTTTTGGTGAGAAAGTCACCTACACTTTCCCTGGTGCGCAAGCAAACGAGAAGCGAAAATTCCAATCTGCGGCACACGACATTGACGTACATGTCGTTTAGACTTTGAATACAACTCGGCTCTTCTCCTTCACTTTTTATTGTTTTTTATTTTTCTTCTGCTTCCCTCATTCCCATACATCACACTTTCTCTTCCAAGCAGTTACTGCTCCTTCCAAAGCCTCAGGTAACAATCACTCCACTCTTCTCTCGTTTTTTCCCCAGACGACAATCTAAATTTCCGTGAACCGTGTCTCCTTTCTCTCTTTGTTTGGATGCGTTTCTAATTCTCACTGTTGAATTCTCTCCGATTATTGTTCGCCGTTAATAGATTCGTATGAATAATCTCAATTTTTATTCAATTTTAATATTTTCCTGAATTTTGTTTGGAATTTAATCATCAATGATGTGTGGTTTGATTGCATATTTACATGTAAAATGTCGGTTATGCCTTGAATTTCAATTGATGTAACTTCATCATTGTTGCTGTTATTGTACTGTTGACAGATATGAATTTTCCTTCATGTGGTTGGAAATGCTTGCGGTTTGCGTTTTTTTTTTTTTTCACACAAACTTAGGCTTTTGTTGGAAGAGATTTCAATTTCAGGATGAAAATTTCACTCTGGGTTTAGGAAATGACCCTATTGCAATGGTGATGGCCTAGGAATGAAATGTCCAGTGGCATGCTTGAAAATTTACTGGAAAAATGTCCATTTATAGTAGTGAGAAGGGACAGTAGCTGAGAGCACCTGGGAATAAGAGTCATATTACTCCAACTAACTAGATTTAATTTTGCATTAGGGAGGGACAACGTTTTGTTGTGTTCCTGGACTTCCTTCTTGGAAGATTAACTTCAACCATGAGTTTCTCAATATACTTGGCACGTAAATAATGGGCGGCATATCAATTTGCTGAATGATGGATTAAAGTATCCTCTAGTTCATTAACACAACTTTTATTTAGAAGAATGAAGAGGCAAGGATTGAACTCTTGAAAAACTGGGTCATATGTGTTCTAATACCATGTCATGGCCACCCAACTCAAAAGCTTAAGTTGTTAGGTGAAGGCCTATTAATATTTTTATATCCAAGTAACATTTGAAATTCCGATTTCAATTATTTGAGCTGAGTGTTGTTTGTATTAAGATATTTAATAATCTCTGAGTTGTTTTGTTCAATGTGCTGACTATATGCACTAAGTATTGCACTACTCTGCATGCTTTTTCTGCATTTTACTTGAAGTTTTTCCCTCAATAATCAACTTGTAGAACTCTATTTACAATGATGTTTAAATGATTTACGGCTTTTGTTAATAACTTGAATATGTATATTTTTTACTGGCTTTTCTTTTGGTTCTTTCTCAGTGCTTTTGTAATATTTCTTATTGTCTGACTCTCTTGGTTCTTGATTTGCTGTAAAAATATATTTTTCAATCTAGTTATGTGGCTGTATCTGTATCTTTGGCCTTAAACGTAACCCATCATTCAATTTTGTAGCACAATTGCGAGAATGGGATGGGGAAACATTTACAAAAGACGTGTGAGAGTATTTACAATGGCCTTAGTTGTATATCTAGATTATAAGGTGAGCTTTATTGGTTACCCAGATTTTTTTTTTCTAAATAAATAAGTCTATTGAACTTTTACTCTCTTGTATTTATCTCTATAGGGTGTACAACAACGAGACAAATGGACTAGTAAAGCTAGACAAGCTGCACTGTGGGACAAGGCTCATGAGCGTAATGCTAAGCGTATTCTAAATTTGATAATAGAGATGGAAGGCTTATGGGTGAAACTTGGGCAATATATGTCAACACGTGCTGATGTGCTTCCTGCTGCTTACATACGTCTTTTGAAGCAATTACAGGACTCTCTTCCTCCTCGACCCTTGGAAGAGGTTTTTCTTCAAATGTTTTATTTTTAAAATGTTTTTTGTTTATGTACTTAAAGAAAAAATGCTGTTAGGAAACAATTTACAATTGTGGCCTTCATAAAAAAATTTCTGTATATTTTTTTTTAGCATTGGAGGTGATTATTTTTCATTAAGTGGGTAGTATAAGAATTCTTAATTTTTTGGTGCTTTTAACTGGCTGTGAAATTCACACTTCCTTTGTTCAAAATTGATTTGTTAGTGTTCATTTCACAATTCATGAGCAATAATATGGACCATTATTTGTTAACCTAAATGAGAATTCAATTTATTGCTTGAATCACTATCACTACTGTACTTCTCAATTTAGTTTATGTATGCAAGGTCTATGGCACCATTCAGAAAGAGTTGGGGAAATCAATGGATGAGCTGTTTGCTGATTTTGTCAACGAACCTTTGGCGACTGCATCAGTAAGATCCTGAGGATATTTTTGCTACTAGAGGATGATTATATAACTTAGTCAAGAATCATTATAAGTGTTTTCCTTAAGTGAATTGAGTGAATTGTATCTGAGCTACTCATTTATGCAGATAGCACAAGTCCACCGTGCAACACTGCTCAATGGACAGGAGGTGGTTGTTAAAGTTCAACATGATGGTATCAAGACAGTCATACTGGAGGTTTGCTTGTTTTATCCTTTTGGATGTATGAATATATAGGTCAATGGATGGTTTCCAAAGGTTTTTGGACCTACATTGTGTTTCAGGACTTAAAAAATGCAAAGTCAATTGTTGACTGGATTGCATGGGCTGAGCCACAATATAACTTCAATCCTATGATTGATGAATGGTGCAAAGAAGCTCCTAAGGAACTTGACTTCAATCATGAAGCTGGTATTTTCAGATCTTTTATAAAATTTGATGTAGTTGATCTAAATTTATGCTTTAAAATATCTTTGGTGTATTTTGTTGGAGATAGATGGTTGGATAACTTGTATTTTCAAGAAGTTTTCTTTCCTTAGATCTTTCATAGGCAAAAATTTCTTCATGGCTTCTTTTTGGTGTTTAGCAGAGTTTCTTTCTTTGTCTGATATGTTGGGAAATTAATGGGTTCTAGATATTGATGACTTGTTTGTTAGCCATGGCAATCATCACCCAAGGGTGGGGTGGGGTGGGGTGATTGGGTGATTACATGCTTTAAAGCAACTTTGAGAAATTATGCATTTTTATGCATTCAAATAACAAATCAGTGGAGTGACGAGTGTAGAAAAGATACAAAATTTGTAGATGATTCAATAAATAACTTGAAATAGAGAGTAATGATGCTAGCCAAGTCAAATAATAACTCTAATATTGAACAGTAATAAGCACATAAGAACTATTATTTAGCAAAGAATGAAGGGAAGAGAAAATCAAACTCCAAGATTTATACAAGTTTGGGAACCAACCACTTGTGACCTACTTTTAATCTCCAAGCAATGCATGAGATTTTTCTGCTATAACCAAACGTTACGTTGTCCATTTAAAAATTTTGAGATACCACACTCAAAATCATAAGAGATACCTTACCCCTTTCACTCTTGAGGGATAGCTCTCTCTCTTACAAAATTTTCTCCATAATAAGGTATACCTCACGCTTACAACAAGAGAGATACCTCACCAACTCAAAAGATAACAAGAAAAGAAACTCTAAAGAAGCTCTTTGGGAGTCTGAGGAGAGTTAAAGCATTATAGGTATAGGGTGTGCATGATGAGGTCAGAAGAATTAATGACTAGGGTTTTGATAATATGACGTATTTCAATGTTTTTCTCCTAAAAACAAACCATAAAAGTTATTTTAAATAGAGAAAACGTTTGAATTTGTATAGGGATGAAAAAGGAATGTTTTCTATCTTATAAATATGACTATTCTATCATGAATGTATGTTTTAATTGGTTAAATGAATCCCCTAATTGATTAGGATCTTCTAGGAATAGTTTGTTCATAAAATAGAAGCTACGTAATTTATTAGGCAGGGGCCCTAATTAATTAACGCCCTTTAGACAACTTTTTTATACCAGTTACAAACCAGCTAATCAATTAGGTAGATCACCTAATTGATTACACTTCTTTTGTCCAACTATGAATAAGGATTTAAATACTCACTAATTGATTAGGCAAGGTCTTCTAATTGACCTTGCCTAATCAATTAGGCTTATATATACTTATCTTAGAATATTTGCTTGAATCATACATAAGTCAACATGCGAATTTAAAGTTTAGTCCTAAAGCTTCTTGATGTCATCCAATCTTCCAAGGTTCCAATTGCTTGCATCTTCTCATCATTATTTTTCTTGTTGAGCTGAACATAATTGTGATCTCAAACTTTCTTATTTTATGACTCTGTTGGTTTTTAGACTACCCTACACTAGATTATATTAGAATGCATGATTTAATCTATATAGCTTTAATATGCATGAGTAAATATAGCCCTATTATATACATGTAAAGAATATTTGGATATATTTATGTTAGGATTGCTAGAAGTAGTACATTTCATGATTCTATAAGAAAATATAAACTTGAGAGAATATTATCATGCATAGTACCATATATTCCAATTAACACACACATATATGTAGGAAGTTCTTAAAAAATCCTAATCTCTAAAGAGTGTTGGTCTTGTAGATTCCATAGTGTTTTTTCAAAATCCTACCTTAAAAAGTTTCTTCTTTTGCTTTGATTTCTTTGAGATTCTAAGATATTTTGTTATTGGCATTCAACTTCCTTTTTTGTCTCTTTTTAGAGTTTTAAATGTGAGCCTTTAACCTTTTCTTTTAGGCCTTTAGAAAGAAAATCCAAGTAATTTTAGTATTTTGTCGTAAGTAATGTGAACACAGGTGTGTTTTGTAACACAACTTGATTGTGTTTGTTGTTGCCAGATCAATTTTCAGCTCCTTTAGGAACATAGGTGTTTCTTGACATAGACAAGTTGTGTATTTTATTTCTTCAGCTTTTTCTTTCAATTCTAAGCTTCAAAATCTCCTAAGCTTCATTTTTGTTAAGATGTTCCACATTGGCTAGAAATAGAACGGAAAAACTTTTTATAAGTACAATAGTAGTCTTCTTCTTACGAACTAGCTTTTGTAAGTAAGTTAGACTCAAATTTCTTAATATAGTATTAGAGCCTATCAAGTTTAAATGTTGGACTGCTCACAGATGTCCAATCCTGCAAATTTTATGCACTAGATGTCTAATCTTGAGTGTGAGGAGTAAAGCCAAAAAATACTTCTTATAAGGACTTGAGTAGGTTTACTCTTACGAGTTAACTTTTGAGAGTGAGTTACACTTAAGTTTTTTAATAATTTTCTTCATTCCAACCTCTAGTATAACCAAATTTCATGTCCAATGGAGGCCTAACATTCACAATTTGTCAATAATGTAGGTTGACTAAAGTGGTGGTTTTTTTATGTCTAAGTGAAATTGTAGAAGGACCTGAAATTGGCAAGGATTGATTGGTGTAGAGAATGGCACCATACTAGTCTTGAGAGAGAATAAATTGAGTGACATTGAGTGAAATCTGTGTGTTTTTGATACATAATGAATGAATTATTTATAATGAGTAAGTAGGAATTACAAAATATTCATTTACATATTTGCCACTAATAAGCTATTTAAGTAATAAATAAATATTTTCTGTTATTTACAATTATTCTCAATAATTAGCATACCAAATGATCCTGGAGAATCAAACAACATTAATAGAGAACAACCAAGCCCTAAATAAAGGTGGCCAGACTAGAATAAAGGTGGCGTCAAGAGGAAAGCTCACAAACCAAATTAGGGTAAAATAGAACATGAAGGGGCTGACAAATAACTCTGGACTGGCGAAGAAGAGAATCGGCAGCAAAACTTCACACATTGGTGAGGGAAGCAACCATAAAGCCATAGAAAAGCTTGAACAAGGGTGCAAGAGACCCAAATGACAGACCAAGAACAGATTAGGGGTGAGAACTTGTCGTTGACCTGGGAACAAGAAACAGGGGCTGAAAATGTACCACCATGTATTGCCACGTGTGGCAGGTACTGTGTGTGGGTGAGACAATGGAAGTAGAGACTGGTAGATTGAAGGACAATGGTTTTGATGGGGGTGGTTTCATCAAAGAAGTCATAAAATTTTTTTTCGGTAGTGGCCCGTGGTGGCTAGAAACACACCAGAAAATGCTGCAAAACATTGAAAAGAGGACACAAGGGTACGTCAACTAGAGTGGGTGACAAATACAAAAGAATCATGGAAATAAGTTAGAACTCCAAATTTGGGGACCTTGGCAGCAGAATAGTGACCAGAAAAGTCACAGAAGATGATACCGCTCTAATACCATATTGAAATCATGGGGTTTTAAGTATAGACAGAGAGAATAGAGAGAAAAGAGACTTTTCATGTATTTTTACATGTTACAATATGATGTTGTGATAATTAAACCTAAAGCACACTCGTCTTTTTACCAATAATCTTAACTAAATAAGGCAACAAATCACAAAATATTAGAAAACTTGGAAACTAAAAAAATAGAAAAACTAATTCCAAAAGATAATTTCTAAGGTACATTATAACATTCTACGATATAATATTGATATTATGAGATATTCTAACAGAGCAATAGGCAAACTGTGTTTGCAAAAGTCAGAGTTTTGAGTGAAGCTACATATTTCTTGTGACCTTTTGTGATTATATTTGTTGAAGTCCCATGTCAACTATAGATATAACTAAATAAAAGCTCTAAAGCAATCTTTATCTTATGAGCTAGCTTTTGAGTTGAGTTAGACTTAAAGTCCAAATTCAACATGGTATTAGAGCCTATCATAGACTGATATTAGGCCACCCTTAACTAAAAAAGAACTCTTGCCCCACAAATTTTCCTTGTGGGTTTTCCAATGCAACTTACATGTTCCTGGAACTTTCTTAGTGCTACCTACTTGGGTCTTGCAGCTTATCCAATGCTATTTTTTAAAAAAAAAGTCCTATAATTTTCTTACTTTAAATGTCCAATCTTGAACATGAGGAGGTGTGTTGAAGTCTCACATCGACCTAGCTTTTGAGTTTTGAAATCAAGTTAGACTTTGAAGTCCAAATTCAACAGCATTATTTACTTGATGAGATAGTGAGTCTCTAATGTGGCAACAAGCTGCAATTTACATTGCCTAAAATCTAGTATTTCAAGAGAGGGCAAAAATCTAGAGGCTAATTGTTATTTTATTAAAAGATTAGCAAGTTTGTATTGTCATAAGTCATGTCAAACTCAGAAAACCACTAGGTGATATCTTTACTAAGACAATTGATGGGAATATATTGATTATATTCATCACAAGTTGAGAATGATCAATGTGTATAATTCAACCTGGGTAGGAGTGTTTTATGGGCTATATTGTCTTTTGAAATCATCAGTACCAGAATGTGAATTACATGATGGATGGTATACATTAGTTGTATTTAAATATGTGCACTTGCACTCATTTAATGCATGATTGCAAAACTAACATATCCAAATAAACAACTCTACCACAATCTCAGCCTTTCCTATGGTTTCTTCTCTTGGTTGCTCTTTTTTTGGGGGAGGTGGTGGTAGTGGTGATTTTAACATTCCTGTATAGACTCATCTCGGCAATCTGGCTTTATTTGATTACATTATTTTTCCTTTTCTTTGTCTTTTGCTAACACATTTGTTTTTGTAGAAAACACTAGAATGGTGGCTAAAAATCTTGGGTGCAGAGACCAATATGACAGAAATATGAGTGCCAATAGAGTGGATGTTTTGATCCCAGATGTAATTCAGGTATATTCCATTTATAAAATTTTAAGATTGAGATATTGGAATGCAATTGTGATGTTAGAAATGGAGCATTGCAGAACATTAAGGGAAAGATGTGTGAAGGAAATGATCACCTTTTTTTTATAATTTTCATAAAGTCCTTATTTTTCTAAGAATGATGACATGATGCTGTTCATTATCATCCCCAGACCTGATTCACATATATTACATATTTCTATGTATGCATAGAAGTAACCTGAATTTTATATACTTCCCTACAAGGTCCCATATCAAAGTAATAGCACAATATTCCCTCGATAAATACATGCTGATTATCTCATTCATGTGTTCTTACATTATGTTCAAGTGCAAATTTCCAGTGGGAAGATAAGTGGTGTGTTTTCCATCATGCATTTGATCTAATTAGAATGAATGTCTATTGATACCTTAAGTTATTAGGGGTTCAAAGTTAAATGTGTTTCCTGTTCATTCTTCTTGTTCTTTTCCTGTTTTGCCATATCCTATTTATAAAATCTGTTTGCTTCCAATTGTAGTCTACCGAAAAAATTCTTATTTTGGAGTACATGGATGGCATTCGGTTGAATGATTTAGAATCACTAGAAGCTTTTGGAGTAAATAAACAAAAGATTGTTGAGGAGATAACTCGTGCCTATGCCCACCAAATATATGTTGATGGGTTTTTCAATGGTGATCCTCATCCGGGTACTTTGTCTCTGTCCCTTACTCTATGCATGTATATGACATTTTTCAATGTGTTGTAGAAACTTCATAGTAACCTTCTGTAACACTTTTCTGATTATTCCATGTGCTGATGAACTATTTTGACACTCTTAATGGAATCATCACAGGAAATTTTCTTGTGAGCAAGGAATCTCCACATCGTCCCATTTTGCTTGACTTTGGACTTACAAAGAAACTATCGAGCTCCATTAAGCAAGCACTTGCAAAGATGTTTTTGGCATCTGCTGAGGTTGGTACTGGCTTTTGATCTTTATTTCATGGTTATACGAAAACTAATAATATCATACATGTTTATTTAGTGGTTATATTGCCATTTTCTGGCAAAAATCTCTTGATACCTTGTGGCCAGGCTAGCTTAGAAGCAAGCTACCTGCCTGTTGCCTAACTCACCCCCTTCTTGTACAAAAACCTAGAACTATAATATTAAAATTTGATGGTTATCTGTTGGCCCAGAACTTGAGCAGCTAGCCTATTCTATCCTGGCTTCAAAAGGGGTGTATTAGACACACACAAAGGAAATTCCATTCTCCCAACCTTACCAAGTAGAATAAACTTTTGGTTGGTGGTTTTGTTACACACATGGCAAGAAGTTCATAATCACGAACTGTCTATTGAATATTGATTCAAGAACAGTACTTTCAATTAGTCTAGTTCATTTTTACTTTTATAATTTTTTCACTTTCTTATATTATAATTTTTCAGGATTGTTATTATTCATACAAGTTTTCCTTAGTTACTCCAAATGGTCTTTCTAAATGATGACTGAGTATGTAAGCCTTTTTGTTAAAGGGGGACCATGTGGCCCTTCTATCTGCCTTTGCAGAAATGGGGCTTAAGTTGCGTCTGGACATACCTGAGCAGGCAATGGAGGTAACAACTGTATTCTTTCGTGCAACAACACCAGCAAATGAATCATATGTAAGTAAGCCTTAAGCTCTAAAAGATATACTTTGGCTTCTTCTGTGATCAGACGTTTAACTTCTCTCTAATTCTAATTATGGTGTGCTTTTCTGTTGCTAAGAAAACAATGAAATCTCTAGCTGATCAAAGAGAAAAAAATATGAAGGTTATACAGGAGAAAATGAACTTTGACCAAAAAGAAATGAAACGCTTTAATCCTGTGAGTTTAGATATAAACTTGCATTCTTTTCTGTTCCAAAATTGTGCTACTGATTGTATGTTAGATACAGTGATAATTTTTTAAAAATATTTTCAGGTTGATGCATTTCCTGGTGATATTGTAATATTTGGAAGGGTTCTTAATCTTCTAAGAGGTTTGTTGTCTTCTGCTTGATGCCACTGTAGTGCATAGTTGTTCCCCACATCTTATTTTACTTACCTGATGTGGATGTAGGGCTTTCTTCCACCATGGATGTACGGATAATATATATGGACATTATGAGGCCATTTGCAGAATCAGTTTTGAGTGGGTGAGTCTTTTGAAATTCTTTTATGATCAGTATCTATTAGCATTACATACTTGTTTCATATGTGGCTGAACTGAGGTACACTTGCCAGGTACATTAGTAGAGGACCATCATCAAATGACAGATGGATTTTTGATTCACCAGTGCATTCTGATGTAGAAGCCAAGCTAAGGCAACTTTTAATTGAGTTGGGAAATAATGATAAAATACTTGGAATCCAGGTGCATTTGTCTTTTACTGTTGGCATTGTTGCATTTGACGTCAATAGTCAATCATTGCTCTTTGTTCATTTGTTCTTATAAATTCTGCATAATCTCTTAAAGGTATGTGCCTACAAAGATGGAGAGGTTATTATTGATACTGCTGCAGGAGTGCTTGGAAAATATGATCCCCGTCCGGTTAAGCCTGATAGCCTTTTTCCGGTGTTCTCTGTTACCAAGGGTATCACAGCAGGAATGATACATTGGCTGGTTGACAGTGGGTATGTTGTTACATGCTATGAACGTATAGTTTGTGCACCCCTGAATTGATTGCTTTAATTTCTTGTATGTTAGACATACGGTGTTTTCATTTACATAGAAACTAGGGCAAGTAGTGATAGAAACTAGGGCAAGTAGTGGGACTGTGCTGAGTTACATGCTATTTATTATTAAACTGACATCTGTCTAATACTTCCTGCCAAGATAGATTTTTCTTATTTGCAGTGTCCGCTGATATTCACCTTCAAATGATCTTCCAATTAACATCATTAATAATAACTTTTAGTGCTCTGCAGTCTGCATTTGCTACCTCCTTGAATGAAATGTTCCTGGCCACAACAGAATGTGTAGCTTGTTGCATGTTAGGCTAACGTCTACTCTTGAGTGTTAGTGTTGCCTTCGGAGAATATGTAAAATAAGCTAGTGGTATGAAGAGACATTGTCATTTGGTATTAATCATAGACATTTTTTTTTGGCTTATATGAAAGAAGAAATTCATCAAGACCAAGGAAATTACAAGTTTAGAGGAGCAGGAATCCTCCCACATAAGATCACACAACACAAGACAACAAAGAAAAAAAATGAAAAGATCAATGTAGCAATGCTGTCCAATCTCAACATATCTGTTAGGAAAATCTAAACTCATTGGTCAATTTGAAGCTTTCATTTGGAGTTTTCTGCTACTGCCACAGTTTAAGACTAGATAAGTTATCAAAACACCAGGGAGAATCATGCTTTGCTAAGTTATGACATGATGTGTTTTATGCATTCATTCAGAGTTCAACCATCTGTTGGAGTGATATTTATGTGATTACACTTATAATAAGTTTCTCCAGATTGTTTGAGTGCCTTTATGTTTTCCCGATTTATTCGAGCAAGGATTGATATACCATGGAATATAATTGTTTGTGGTAAATCTCAGACTTCTTACTGTGTTGAGTTCTAAATAGTAAATACTATCAAAGCAACTGTCGGTGCTAGCTTTGTAGTTAGAAGTGTATGCTACTTTGATTTTATTAAGAGTCATATCTGTAAATAGTTATTGAAATTTTAAATTTGTGCTTTCATACACTATGTAACTTCGTATACTCGTTCTGTGCTTTTAACCAGAAATATCTGCCTGCTTATTATCTTGCAGACAACTAAACCTTGAGGAGAATGTTGCGAATATTTGGCCAGCATTTAGATCAAATGGGAAAGATGTGATTAAGGTCTCATATTGATATTTTCTCCCAACCGAAGTTCTTTAGGTGTTATTTTTAATGTTAATAATGATTAATGAGAGAGGAATGTGGAAATGAGAGAGAGAAACTGGAGTGAGATGCTGAGAAAAGTGTGCTTTAATTTTCTAATGAGAAAGGGTACCAGATGTGTGTACATTTAAGTATAACACGTGTGTGTGTGGAGCCATTGTGCTAGAACTATCTCCTACATTCTACATTCTACAAATCTGATATAATTGTAAACATAAAAACATTAACATTTAAGAATGTTTGTCTTTTGATTCAGGTTCATCATGTGCTTAACCATACATCTGGTTTGCACAATGCAATGGCAGACATAGCTCAAGAAAACCCTCTTTTGATGTTTGATTGGGATGAATGTTTAAATCGCATTTGTATGTCAGCACCAGAGACTGAACCAGGCAAGGAGCAGTTTTATCATTATTTATCATTTGGCTGGTTGTGTGGTGGAATCATTGAGGTATGGATGCTTGCCCTTGTCTATCAAAATTTTTAATTCTAAGTTAATTCTTATTCATAGTAAAAAACATTTTCTAAGTTTATGCTTCATTAGACTTTCTGAACGAATGAGGATAAAGGGGGATTGTTTATGATAAAAAGCATTTTTTATGCTGTTTTTAATGAGTGATAGAATTTTTTAAAGAAAAAAAGAAGAGAGTAATAGAATGATATGAGTACTCTTGTCATGCTTTTAATGCTGCATAATGCAATATATGGTGGTTGGTTGGTGGGTATAAGCATATAGGTGTGAACTTAGGAATCTTGAACGCGTTTGCAATATCGTATTGTGCTTATGTCATGTCTCTCAATTTGTTGATTACAACCAGTGAAGGACTTTATTTATTTAGATAAAATAATATTTTAGAATGGTTGCAGTCGGTTTTAAATTACTATTTTGTAGAGTTGGTAAACCAGTTGCTAGCTAGTAAAATTTTTCCTACCATTATGGTTTCTATCATGTTCTAATAATTTATTTGTATGAAAACAGCATGCATCTGGCAAGAAATTTCAACAGATCCTTGAAGAAGCAATAGTTCGTCCCCTCCATATTGAAGGAGAGCTATATATCGGGATTCCACCAGGCAAGATTGACGGTTATTTTTGTGTCTATGATATGAAAGTCGTATTTGACTTGCAAACTATGAACTCATTTTATTTTATTTTCGTACTCCGTGGCAGATAGAGGGGTAAAGAAATTTCGGGCGTATTTGGTTTGACAAAATATTTTTCATTTTCATTTATTGTTTTTACAAAAATTACAAAATGTCATCTTATTTTTATTTCATTTTCATAACTTTAAAAAATGTATAAAATAGAGTAAAAATAACTATTTTATTTTACAACTTTTTTTAATTGTGTAAACAAAAAATAAAAAAAGAAGACATTCCAATTTTCCATTTTGGTTTCTTTGAAAATTGTAACCGTGCTTAATTGCTTATACTTTTAGGGGTGGAATCACGTCTCGCTGCTCTGACTGTAGATACAGATGATTTAAGCAAGTTCTCAGCAATCTCAAATCGTCCTGACCTTCCTTCTTCCTTCCAGCCAAAGCAAATTGCTCAACTTGCAACCACTTTACCTGCTCTTTTCAATACATTGAATGTTCGCCGTGCCATCATACCAGCAGCTAATGGACATCTATCTGCTCGGGCACTTGCACGATATTATGCAGCCCTAGGTGATGGTGGCAAGATACCACCACCTCATTCTTCTGCTTCTAAGCCAGTACTTGGAAGTCATCCCCACATCCCCAAATTGTCTTCACAAAAAGCCCCCAAAAGGCGGAGATGTATTGGACGGAAGCAAGCAACTTTGCCTTCATATAGTTCTACTAGAAGTTATGAAAAAGTTTCTAGTTATGAAGATTTTGAGGTTAATGAGGGCAGAAGTACGTACAGAAATAGTACCAGTAGTGATGACACCATTAATAGCAGAGTGGAATCGGAGAATAGTAATATGAGAACCCATGTTGCTAGTAAGGTCTACGGGAATCCTAGGATTGTTGATGAATTCTTGGGTACAGGAGAGTACCAGAATTTAGCTTTGCCAAGTGGGGGTTTTGGCCTTGGATTTAAGAGGTTTGGTTCTAAGGATGGATCTTCCATTGCCTTTGGTCACTCGGGAATGGGTGGGTCCACAGGGTTTTGTGATGTCACAAACAGGTTTGCTATTGCTGTGACACTGAACAAAATGTCCTTTGGAGGTGTCACTGGAAAAATTGTCCAACTTGTTTGTTCAGAGTTAAAGATTCCTGTGCCGGACGATTTCTTGAGATTTACGGTTGAGCAGAAGGGACCGGATGAACAATTATACATGGGGAGGCCCCTGATTAATTGAGTGTGGAAGGCTTTTTTAAATCCTTTTCCACCATAATTTCGTGTATAATTTTTAATTTCATCTAACGCCTTCATAATATATATACGGTGAATCTTTTAGGCCCTTTTTTGGGCTCCTTTTGCGCTTAGGAAATCTAAGCGATGCTTACATGACCTAGCTTTGCTTTCTCTCACCGTTTCGAAGAATAATATATGTAATTATGAGCACGCCAAGTTGAAATTTTAATATTCTCATTTATAAGAACTGTCGAGTATTTATAAGTTTTAATTCCTCAATTTCTGTTTTCTTTGTTGCAAGAATTTGCATGACAAATTGCCATGATAACAGACAGTACCAGGATGTATCCATGCAATATGATTTTTCTTGTCTTTATGTCTTCTAACAATCCAAATAATTGCAAAGGTCCAAGAGGACAATTATTAATTGAACAACTTATGTACAAGACGAAATTAGGCAAGCATAATTAGTTAGGCTATTTGACGCAATTTGTTTAAAGTTAATTGAAACTTGAAAAATATTTATACTTGAAAGCTTTTAAGTTTTATATATATATATGTGTGTGTATCTTATGGTAGTGAACAAAATAACCTTATCACCCAAGATTCTAGAATAAACTTGTGATATTTTTGTGATAAAAGTGGATGTTATTGAAGAAGTAAAAATTATAATGAATTTAAAGCTTAGAAACAGTGATAATTTGTGCAAGATTAAAATGCACTTCCTGTTGTTCCAAAGTAAATGTGTAGTTTGCCTTTGGCTTTATGATCTTCCCATTTCTTTGTTGAAGAAGTTCTAAATCTCCACTCTTGCAATAGTTTTTCAAGTCTATTTATGCCTTTACATTATCTTTAATATTACTTTTAATGTCCATAATCAAGTTAAATACATTATTCAATACAAATTTTTTTTTTCAATATACATGACATCAAAGTTATAGCGAATTAAATTAGTGTTCGATCTAATAAGACAAATCCCAAAATATATTTCGTTTTGTTCAATTATGTTTCCACTATTTGCATCTTTTCAACATCAGTTGTCATAAATGTGTAGTATATATACCAATTTTACTTTGAAGTTGTCCTGTTAGAGAAAAGAAGTCCCAAAGTTGAAGAAGCCAACTGAAATGCCCGTATATAAACAGTGATAATTTAGTTATTAGAAGTTAAATTATTTATCAACTACTTAAATAATTATTTACCGGCACAGTGATAGTTTTAACTAAACTTGTATACCTTACACCCAACTCAATACGCGCTGGCTAGGATTAAATGTTAAACAAGCTTGAACCAAATTACACAAAATGTTATACACGTGTGCAGGAGCAATGAACTGCGTGTGAGAACAATATATATAACAGAAATACAGTTTAGTATGAAAAAAAAATTGACCAAACAAACTAACAACATAGACCCTAGAAAAATTCTAACATCGGTCATTATTGTCCTCATGTTACCGTCTGTTTTATAATATTGACAGACCTACATGGCACAACTCACTTTGCTTAAGCACATATCCGTAAGACTAAATTGAATAAATCTCAAGTTTATTATTTACTTTAACTCTCCCAAAATGATAACTAGCTAGTAAAATCCATAATCTTTAAAGCGCAGCTAATTACAAGCTTTGATAATCTAATGGAATGAATGAAGACAATAATAGTCAATAGAAATTTTATAATTTCATTTGCTGAAAAGTTGACCAATGCTTTTGATGTTTCACAATCCGTATTGTTTGCAACATAGCTCTAATAGCAACATCCTTTTGCACATGACTTCATTAATGCCTTTTAGGTTTAGATGGCCTTGAAGGTGTTGGAATGAAGTGCATAACCCTTGTGCTTGTGCTACAAATGGCTAACAGCATAGTCTATGCAGTAACTAAAGAGGCAATGGTAAGAAAGGCACTTAGGAGTGGTCTCTCATCACACTTTACTGGTCCACCAGTGTTTAACTCTTACTTGCCGGCAAAAAAGTGTTATTTGACTTGTGGGTGATAGTTGTGAATGACTGAATAGTCCCTCTGAATGGGGGTTTAGTATATGAACTTGCCTTGACCTGAAAGCTTCTATTTGCACTATTATAGCCACAATATATTTGCCAATCACATTCCTTGACCTTGCACCTTGCTCTAGCCCTTTGTCATTCTTCACCCACTTCATCTCCCTATCAAGATATATAGTCTAATCCTTCACAAACTTTCTTAAATAACTCCCAGTTAGTAAATTCCATTCCAATATCTAACGACACATGACCAAAATTGACTAATTCATTGAATTGTGGGAACACAAGTTTATTTCCTCCATTAATTATCTTCATCTTCACAAGATATAGGGGCTCTTATCTCCTCAAAATGTAGCTGTGCATTTGTCATCTTCGAATAAATCCTACTCAACTTAAGGCCCTTCTACTTCTTCATGTTGCGGGTTACTCATGTACCTAGCATAACAAAGGAGCGCAAAATGATTATTAACCTAACAAAATTCAACAACAAATCAGCAAACCAAGATTCCATGGCTATTCCTTAACAGTTAGAAAGGCATCCAATCCTAAAATACAAAGATTTATAGCGCATGCACATACCTTTAGTTAGATAGAATCGCAAAAACTCTTCGAATTGTTAATGGCTCCCTTCTCCTTCTGTAAGACCTTTATTGTTTACTTACTCCTTTGAAGTTTCTATCAAGTATGACCATTGTTTCGTTTACAACAAGATTAAATGGTTGCTTTGTGATTTCTTCTCCAAACCCACGTTAAAGAGGGGATGGAGGGAACTTCTGATGACTTTCTATTGACCAAAGATAATAATTAAAATAGGACTTGCCATGTAAGAATGCACTTAATGTTCTAAGTAGGAGTTTCGGTCAGTGTTTTAACATGCATGGATGAAAAGATCTTTTAAGGATTTATTTGTTTTCATCTTTTAAATACTACTAACCTATAACGGACTAAAATAATGTTCTACTCTTTCCTAAAGCCTGAATTACGACTTCTGGGAGGGAAGTTTTTATTTTTTATTTTTTTAGATCTTTTTTTTTTATGGTAAGTAGAAAAAAAGAGACATTAAAAAAAAGACACTATATTATATTTATAATATTAAAATTTCTAAATGAATTAGCAAGTTATTGGCTTATTATTTGGAAATATTTTAATTTATGAAGAATTTAAAAAATATTAAATATATGATAAAATATATCCATATTATTGATTACCGTGAAAAATATTTTATAAAAAAGTATTTAATATTAAAAATGACTGTTCTGTTTAATATTTAAGGATGAAAAATAGATAAACAATCGATTTAACAAAAATGAAAAATATTATATTTTTATTATTGATAAGAAAGATGGTTCATTAAAATGTTAATGATTTTTCCAATTAAATTTAGTGAAAGTATTAATGCAGTGTATTCAAAATTAATATTTATATTAAATTCAAATTAAATTTAAGAGAGTATATTACTATTTTAATTTAAAATAATAGGGTGATCACTGTCGTGAATCGATTGGAAGTTGTTTCAACTTAATTTTAGAAAAAAATATATATACTAATTTCAGATTTGAGTGGTATTTACTTTTATATATAATCATAAAAATAATTTTTGAATGAAAGTATTTTTATGAGTCATTTAACAAAGTGTTTTTGGGTTTTTATTTTCTTCCTCAGTTACGTAAATCGATGTTTTAAGCAATGAGTATTTTAATCTTAATTTTAATTTTATATTTAAAAATTTTCAGGACTTATTTTTAATTTATATTTTTAAAAATTATATATTAAATAAATGATCAATTTTATTTTTAATTTTAAGACAGCATCTTCATGTTGATACAATTATTTTTATTAATATTTACCTTACTTTTGAACATAAAAATATTTATTAAATATTGAGTTAATAAATAAAATTTGATTCAAAATTAATCAACGTGAGACGCATTTTTTCTTACAATAAAACTGATGATCGCCAACAAAGTCTCTTACTTAAAGACAAATCAACCGAGAAAATAGTAAGATAAAAAGAAGTCGCTGGTCGCTAGTCGCTAGACGTAATCAGTCACGAAAGAATTGTATTATTGGCCTCATTTTTATTAACTAACTGTAACAAACACGAAAATTGAGTGCCCAAAACATTTAAAAAAAAAAAAACCATTTGACCCAAGTCTAGATGCTTCAACACCAATATAAAATAATATTTTTATAAGAAAAATACAAATATTATACTTTATTATATATTTTTTAAACACATTCTTTATTATTTATTAAAATTTATCAAAAATCACAAAATTATATGTGAGCTGAATCTCACTGTTAATTTTGTAACTCTTAATAAATTTTAACAATATTTAAGAATGTATTGAAAAAAAAATATATTAAAAAGGGTTTTTCCATAATATACCCTAAAAGTCTAATAAAACATAAAGTTGGATCTAATTAACTAAGTGATAGCTATAGTTACAAAGAGTGGTGGAGTTTCCCATTATGGCCACATGCTAGTCAAAGAGCTCACAGCATTATCGTAATTATTGACTCCACCATTGAAATCGGTGCAACTTATATCAATGTTTCCGAGCCCAAGAGCTGAATATGAAGGATCATTATGAACAGTGATGGATGGTGAGACATGTGCCATGCGGCGAAGGCTATTGCTGGTGAGTTGTGGTGTGCTGCTTAATTCACTCTGACTCTGATTCTGAAGAAGCTGGTTGTTGAATGTGGGGAATGAAGCACGAGTCACCATATCCAGGGCTAATTTCACCTGAAATTATCAAAGTGGATTCTTTAATCAGCAATTAAATTAGTAAGAGAAAGCTTTAAATAAAAGATAGATATTTTTGTTATTAATAATAAATATTCTATTATATTAAATGATAATAAATTATTGATATTAAGATATATCCTTGTTTTTTGGGTTTGGCTCATAGTGTCTTAATAAGCGCAGTATTTAAAAGAAAATTTAAAGTAATTTTTTTCCTGAAAAAATGTGTTTGACTGTATTAGAAATCATGGGAGAATGTTTATTTATTAATTATATTTTTTAACAAAAGCATTCCATCTTTTATTTCTTAACCAGTGACACTTGTTAACATTTGCCTTATTTTAATACGATTTGTTAAAATTTATAAATTTAGTTTAATTTAAGATCGATTAGAATTATAATAAATATTAAATGCTCAAAGTAAAAGAAAAAACAAAGAGTGGCTTAAGGAAGACACAAATACTTTTAAAATCACTCTCATTTAAAATGAGAATTTAAACGTATAATTCACTGATTTTTGTTTTCTATCTTGTAATCAATTCTTCAGTTAAAAAATAACATGTCATTAAAAATAATCTCTTTCGATTGTCAAGTGTTGTTTGGTACAGTGGGGGTAGCTATGACCCATGAGCCTAGTTTTTATTTCCATGGGAACCAATTAGCTTGTCTTGACGAAAAGCTCTTACATTACAAATTCTGTTCACTCGGAAATTTTCCATTCCTTTATTCCTCCTTCATAACTCATTTTATTCTCTTACCAAACTGTTATTTTTCTTTTTTTCTTCTGCTACTAGTCCCTATATATTATGCCTTTGGGTCTAGATGATTTATACAATTTCAAGTTTTCGTTAACATGTTCCTAATATATTTTGAAGAACTTAGTTATACCTTAGCTCTCAAAGCTTCTACGTCCGATTTCAGCACTCGGTTATTCGTATCAGCATCACGATATTGTTGGCTGGCATCTGTAAGCTGCTTAAATAAGTTTGCGTTTACGAGCCTCAGCTGTTGAACCTGAGAAGGAAATTCAAAATATCATAATGGAAATTGAATTGCTATAGCAAAAAGCCAAAAAAGGCAAACGTTGACCTGTGTTTACGTGATTAAGTTTCTAAAAACAAGAACTAATTCATAAAAAATATGTATGGAAGAAAAAAAAAATGAACGAGTTTTAACCTACGTAATTATCTGAATAAATTAGAAATATTACAATAATTTTGTATAAGAAATTACAGTTTACGTATAATAATTTTTGAAAAGAAATTGAGAAAGAAGGGCAAGGACCATTCTTACCCCCCCTTCCACATCGGTTCTATACCTGAAAAAGAGAAGTACGAGATTGGTTGATATTCTTTTGGGTTATATACATTGATGACATTCAATTGATAAAAAGAGAAGTGTAAAATAGAGAGAGGGAGGTAAAAAATGTGATATTTAACATGATGGAAAGGTAAGGAGAAATTAAAGGAGTAATATGATAAGCTGATAAAGAAAAAAAAAGAAGAAGGAGTGATTCGATATGCAAGAAAATGGAAGATAAATTACTTGCAACTCTAGGCCAGCCAAATGTGCTTGTTTTCTGCTTCTTGACCTTCTAGCAGACTGGCGATTTGAATCCTTCCTGAAATCATGGTTTAATCTCGTAAAGTTGGAAGGAGAGTGTAATCAATATGAATATATCAATTAATTATATAAAAATTTGTAATTAATTTCAAATGTTTTAAGATATGTAAGTACCTTCTAAGGCGCTTCATTTCAATAGGGTTGGTGCTTTGTTCACAAGGACCAGCTTCATCATCCTCATCAGATGGCTCACGTGAGGACCCACTTGTAGTAGCTCCTTTCGCTTGATTATCTCCCAAGTTTGGTTTGTTAGCAGACAAGGGGCTCCCAACTACCCATTAAGCAAATTCTAAATGTTAAATCACTCATAAACTAAGTGGGTTTTCTATATATAGTTATGGACGTGTGGTGGTGCTATGCAAGGACACACAATTATGAATCAAATCACGTGTCCTTTTTATATGTGATCGCTTTGTCTCTTTTGTCGGTTAAATCATCTAATAATCATATAGAGAATTTTGCTTTTAAAAAGAAACATTAATCACCTATTTTTTTTAATAATAATCATTATATCGGATCTTAGTTTAAACGAAAGAAAAATACTTTTAATCGGCTATCGTTTTTAGTTGTATAAGAAAACATAATTTCAATCGTTAATTGATATGTCAAGATTCAAGAACACATGATAAAGTAATAGAAAAATGTTTGGTGACTATTAAAATTAATTTTATTATTTAAATAATTAAAGTTTCATATCTTATGTGACACTGTTAATAATTATTTTTGTATCTCATATATATATATATATATATATGAATTTCAAAAGTATACCTAAAAATAAAAATCAAATAACTAAAGTTGTGCTCTTCAATTGTTCAGAAAATATTTCTCAATTAAAATGAAATACCAAAAGAGTTGTTTTCATTTTGAGAAATATTTTTAATATGCTTTATATAAAATAAATAATACAAATTTATATACGATATTACATTTGATATGAATTTCTTATATAAAAATAATGAAACCGTAAAGTAACATATATAGTGTCTGACATAGCCAAAACATGCAGCAAGGGATCAAAACTTGGACGCAAATATTAACGCGGAGTATTACCAGTACCACAAATGGAGGACTGAGAATCAATGGTTGCAGAGATGGCTGATTGCATGGGAGTGAGGTTTTGGGAGTGGAAAAGGGTATCATCGATTACTCCACCACAAGTTGAAAATGCAGTAACTGCATCCTGTAATAATGAACAGTTACATAAGCATGGATTTTTATTTTGTTAATCAATTTTTAAGTTAATTACTATTAGCTTCTTCAAGGCTAATTTCCCTTTATTGCCACATCAACTTTTTCGCTTTCAGTCTTAACTCTTGCCACATTTTTCTTCTTTATTTTGTTTTCAACATGCAAAAGGTACAAATCAAAGCCCATAAAAGATAAACTATGCAGGGAAGAAACAAAATAATCCACCACCCAAAAGCCTTTACAAGGGACCCATTTAGATCGTGCGCAATAATATCAGAATGACTTTATAAAAAGTAATGTGATTTTTTTGCAGAAGCAGTTGGCAGAGCACCTAGGAAATACAATTCGTTGGAGGAAAAATAATCTCCAACTTAATTTTTACATTCATATTATACTCTTTATTATTATTTTATTTTATTTTATTTTATTTTATCGTATCACTAAATATTTCTTACTTTCGTATATATATATATATATATACACACATTCAATAGTGTTAAAAAAATTTCTTTTTTTAATACAGGCGTGTATTGGCATGGCAGATTTTATGTATTTTATTTATCCAGTTGGAAATTTCTTATTTACAAGTATATAAAATAGGAAATGTAAAAGATGTTTGAGATTTTATTGTAAAAGGATAAAAGTTTAATCAGATCGATCGCTTTGTTTTATTCTTTTCTTCTTTAGCAGATAGACGAAGAGCAGTCATTATTTTCTATTCATTTTTTTAGAATTTTTCTACCATTAAGATAAGGGAAGAAATTAATGAGAATTAAAATGAATTAATTATATATAAATCACATGATATCATGCAATTCAATACACTAATAAAATTAAAAAGTATAATTTTTTATAAAAATATAATAACTCAAACTTATTTTATATGAAATATTAGGTGGGTGGATCAAGTTAAGCCATCAACCTTGTAGAGAAATTATCTTCAAATTATTTGTTTTATGGTCTTGTATGTAATAAATTGGTGATATGATAAATGGAATTCGAGCTACCCTACCCATAAAAAGGTAATTAAAACACAAAGTTGACAGGCGTTTCAAAAGCTTTATATAAATCATCCTTTTAAAATAATAAAATAATAAAATAATAATTATTAGTTATTACATATAGCTGTGTGCGAAGCTAAAAGGAAAAATAAAAATGCATAGATCCTTATGAAGTGCGTTCCCACGAGTTCTCAGAAAAAAGCTAATTACAACGCATCAGCATATTTTCCTCGTAAAACAACAACTGCTGACGTGGCATTCACCTTTTTCATTCACCCAAATTCCTCTTTGTGCGCATTCCTTTACCTAAATCTCTCACAAAACAATCTTTATTTTCTTTCTACTTCGACTCATTTTCATCCTTTTAGCAACATCGTTTCTTTCCCGGAAAAATTAAATTAGATTAGTATTTTCTTAGTTAGATACACAAGCCAAGCAGAAAATTTAGGGCAAAGTTATTACCAACCATAGGAGTAATAATTCATACTTCTTCCAATCTTATTATTATTATTAAGTAAAATTCTCTTCGAACTTATAAGAATATCTTCCGATTCATTTACGTGTTCGGTGATATGTATATAATTAAATTTGATTAATTTTTGAAATTAAGTATATAACCAGAAGCACGTTGTCTCACAGTGATTTTAGGTTGCGAAGGAACAAAGGTTGCAATGAGCGAAGGAGGGTTTGGTTCGGAAGTGAAGAGTGTGTGAGAGTGAGAGAGCACTGACCAGATTTTGGAAAGCAGCGTCGAGGTGATCGCCGGAGCTGCCGGTGAATGGATCAATCTTGCACGGTTTCACGTCGTCGAACTCCGATGCAATCCACTTGTCATCGTCGAAGGCGGGGAAAATGGAGTGCGCCGCCTGAACGTGGCTCCACTTGGCCGATTCCATTTCGCCGGAAGAACAAAATATGAGAGGGAGAGAGAATAGACGGGGAAAAGGGAATAAGAGAAGCTGTTTTATGGGTATAAATAGATGCACATTCCAAGCATGAGAAGTGCTACGTAGCAACTGTTAGGTTTTTCATTTTATTTTATTTTATTTTCTTAAAGTATACCCAGCATACATGATAGAAAAATTATTAATTAATGTGTAGCTTTTATTGAAGAAAAATAAATATAACAAATAACTCTCACAATATTTTTTTTATCTAAACAAATATACTAAACAACAGATAATAATAGAGATTTAAAATTCTAATAACTTTTATTCGTCTCTGATTTTAGTTTTTTTAAAAAAAGTGAGGAAAAGGCAAACTTTAATAAAAAAAGAGAAAAAAAAACTTTTGTTTTAGGTTATTTTGAATTTAAAATTCGAGTATGGAAGAATTTGATTCGAGTAATAATGTTTTTAAACAGAGGACTAAAAAATAAAAATGGACGGCATGTGATGTCAAAACGTAGTACAGTGAATTGCAGGACCAGATATGTCACGTGTAATTACATGTTCAATCCTTCAGAAAGGGGAAAGAACTACTGAGTTTGTTTCAATAATGCATTTTTGTGTGTTTATTATTTGGGTCATTTAAAATATAATCGAATATGTTGTAACGTATATAATTTATTAAGAATTTGAATTTACATTAATAGTTTAACACTTGTTCATTATTTATAGTGTTTTTGAAAGCGAAACATTTTTTGCATAAAAGTTCTAATTATTGATACTTAAACTCAGGCTGAGCATAACAAAACTATTATTTATATAAAATAAGAAAAAAAATGATTGTGTTAATTAATGTTATTATGAGTTATTTTAATTTAAAATTTATGAAAATTACCTCATAAAAATCAGTATATGAGTTCTGTGCATAAAAGATGTTTCATTGAGAGAAACTGTTTAAATTTTCTTATTTTTCAATCTTATTAAGCGAGTCCTTGATTATTAGAATTGTAATTTATGCAAACTGCAGCACTTCCCAAAGCTTTCTTCGCATAGAAGTATAAATTCCAAAGAAGTTGAGGTTACTTCTAAACCAAGTACATTGTACTTTTGTTTGATTCACAGAAGAATAGAGTAAAAAATTTACACTTACAATAAAAAAAAAGTGAAAGTATTTAACTGTTTTTATTTTAAAATTATTTTTTTACTTTTTAAAATAAATTTAAAAACATATTATTTTTGGTATTTTCTTTCATCTTTGTTAAATTTCTTTTATTTATCCAAACAAATCATGTAGGAGTTAATGACAACATAATATATGTAAAATACAAATATAATCTTATATTTTGTTTAGTTTAAGAAATATTTTTTTAGTCTAGAATCATGTGATTTTGGCCACCCATTATATATAAATTAAATTATAAAAATTGAGACGTAACATAACATGATATCAGATAATTGTGCATCATCTAATAGTTTTTGGATTAGTTTCCTTCTTTGATATGATGAAGAAATTATAAAGCAATAATGAATGGAGTATTTGGTGGGAACAACATTAGATTAGGAGGCATATTTACCACAAATGGCAATGAAAAGCTCAATCATGGAAAAGTTGAGTGGCACTGTGATAACAAAGTGAGAGAGAAAGGGCACAAATCACACAAAGCTTTGTGGCACTAAAATATAGCAGCCACCCAATGAGAGGAGGTCCAAATTCCAAAACCAACAAAGCCGTGCAACCTTTACTTTTGGAAAAGCATTAAAGGCATTTTCTGCGCTTTGATGTGGCTTATGCAACTACGGAATGAATCGAAGGCAAGAACAAAGGGTGTTTCAGCAATTAAAGTGGGTTTCTTAATCTGTAAGTTCTAGTTAAAGTAATGGAGTTTGATTGGGACAAGGACCAACCTAACCCAAAATAAAGTTGGTAACGTGCTCATCTTCATAAAAGCTCACACTTCTTTTCTCAAAAAAGTTTCAAGGTAACTGGCAAGCTTTGCATTATTTGTTAAGGAAGATTACTTACCTATTTTTCAGCACACTTTTTTAATATATTCTTAACTATTAATTAAAGTTTACATGAATTTCACTCCTTTTCACTTATAAATTAATATTTTTAATTTCTAATAAATTTTGGTCTTATAATTAAAACTGTATTAAAAAGTGTATGATTAATATTCCTCTTATTTGTTTATTTGATCTTCACCTTTTCTCCTTTTATCCATCACTCAATACCTAACTTTCTGAATTCAGTAGCTCACCCGGTGAGCTTTCATGTTAAAAAACCACCATCAAATAGTTTGTGTCGGCGTGTCTTATTGATATAAGAGGGGACAAGTCACGATTACCTGAGCCTGCTAAAATATTAGAGGCACTGTATGTAGTCCATATATATATATATATATAACTTTTTAAATATAAATCAAATTGTTTTAAACTTATGTTTAAGTAAATAAAAAAAATAGGATGGACTAATCACAAAACAAACAAATCCTATAAGTGATGATTGAATGAACTCGTATTTTATAAGTTAAATAAACATTGTTGCATGTTTTAGTTGCCAGAAAAGTCGATTGTGTTTCAGTTCAAATTGAATTAACTTAGTCTAATATGATAAGTTAAGTACAAATTTAATAATCCTTTTATTATTAGATAATTACGCTAAAGAAGGGACTAAGTTTTAATTCAGTTCATAAGTTATTAAAGGAAGTGCTTAGTTGAGCAAAATGAGTAGACTAAATGTTATTCAGCTAAATGAAAAGCATAAAGGCATGACAAAAGGGCTTAAAAGATAATTTAAAAAAAAAAAAGTTAGAGGAAGTTAAAATATGTTTCATGTTCTTGTTTTTCAGAAGAGTCTCCTTAATTTTTCTTTAGTATTAAAATTATGAAATAATAATAATAAATTTGTAAGCCATATCTGTAATTATGATTCATAACATGAATATATTTCAACTAACGAATATTGTGAATTAAATTTACAAAATAGCATAAATATTTTATTCTAATGTTGGGTCACACTGTTTCATACATGAACACATCGAACATCAATCATGAATATTTAATGCATGCAGTGTTCATGGAAATCCAGGACACCGAACCAAAAGGGATTTTGACAACAATCAATTACTATCCATAAACAGAACCCAATATATATTTGCACATTGTAAAATTGAAGAAAAATTAACCTTTCATGAAAATTCATAATTACATGCTCCCATACCAACTGTTATATGTAAATTTTCTTTGAGTTTACAATTCAGAAAAGTATTAAACCTTTAAACATATTAAATTTTATGATTCTTACACCGTAAGGATTAAAAAACTTATCTCAATCCACATTTTGTAAACTTTTGGGGAATCTTTAAGTTCTTTTTGCTTTTCTCCTTTCTTCCTTGTTTTTCTTTGATGTTTCTTTGGTGGAAGAAATGTATATATATGTGTTCTTTATTTTTCTTTTCTCAACACATGTGGTAACCAGCTTGTTTGTTTCTAAAGGCAAGGGGATGGATTTTTAAAATTTAAAAACTAAATTCCCATTAACTCCATTGTCTGTTATTAATTAATAAGCATTATATTAAATCATTTTTTAAAGTTGGTCAATAAATTACATGGATCAATATAAATTATTTAATTAAAATAATTAATAATAAATTAAATTATCTAACAATTTATTTATTAAAATAATGAGATTGTATGAATGTTTTGACAACTAGGTAGAGGTGGGAAATGTTAGTGGCTAGACCCATAAGAGTTAGGTTAACACTTACTAACTATGCCAACCATACAAGACAACTGATCCCTCAATAGTGATTGTTTCTTGAGGTACTAACAAATCCTGATATGAATACTGCCATGAAACTGATATAAAACACTGCGTTCATAAAGGAAGATTCAATTATGTTTATGGCAACAACATTTTGTTTTCTGATAAATAATATGTTATTATTAACGTCCATTGAAATATCAGCTCCGTTTGAATCATTCTTAAATCTAACCCTTTTTAATATAAATCTTTAATTGAACTGATACTATTTCAAAATAGATTCAATTTTACTGCAAGGGGAATCACGGTTAAATAACAAATTTAAGTTTAATTTAGATAAACTTCTAAATAAGATCATATAAATAAAAAAAAATTATTTATCTCACAGGTTAAAAATGATTTATACTCTCTAAGTTTTAGAGAAATAAAATAAAAACTTTTTTTAAAAAATAAAAAAGTATAAATTAATTTTAACTTTTAAAAGAAATTTTATTAATTTTATCACTTAAGTTTTTCTTCTATAAGTACTTATGGATAAATTTATCCTAACAAAACTATTGTAATTGATTAATCTTTAAGTGTCATGTTATAAAACCCACCTCTATATATTATTTGAGTCATCATTTTAAAATGAAAGTATTTAAAAGAATTACTTTAAACACAAATAGTTTTTGAATGAGTTATACGATCCTTTTCTCGTTGCATTGTATGACTTCTTTTGCATCATATGTTCTTTTCTAATTCAATCTTAATTTATTTTTTAATTTTTTCCAATTAATATAATGGAATATTTATATTAATAATAAAATTGTTTACAGCTTTTTTGAATTTACAAAATTAAATTTATAAAAAAATATGCAACACTTCTTTAAATTTTTTATTCAATAATTTATTTTAAATTAATAAATCTATACAATATACAGAAAACTCACTAGTTATTAGTTATCCATCATGTCAAATTTGTAATTTACATGATGGAAAATGCTATAATGGAAGTAATTGCTTTTACAGTATTGTTATTTTTCACATTTTAAAATTAGCACCATATATAACATCGTGTACAACTATCTCTATCTTATTTGCATTTTCTTCCTATACATATATCTCAAAAACACCCAGCAAAATCAAAGAAAATACACAAAAAAGATCTCACTTTAAATGTACAAGAAAACATTTTCCTTCGTTTTACCCAGTGAAATGTGAACTATACTAGTCTATGTGACACGGATTAGAAGAATAACCATGACAAATACACATGTCATCACAAACATCACAAGCCACGTTAAGCAAGAAGTCTTGGAACTCTCCGAGTATATTGCTGTTGCTCGCACATTGGCGCGGCCTGTGCTTGCCAAACTATGCTCAACGGCCTTCTCGGTAGAATCAAGTATCTGCAAGCGAATTCATTTGGTTAACTCCTCATCTTTTAAACTCTCAAATGTGAGATAATTGTCAACAAAAAAATGAGGTTATGATTAATTAATCGACCTATGGTATTTTAAATGGTCAAATTTGTGTGTTATGTATTAAGTAAATTAATATATCCACATCCACAAAATTTTACAATAAATACAAATATAAAAAGAAGTTAACAATTAATGCATTTGAAAAAGGGTCTTTGTTTCTTATATTCAGGACCCAAAAAAGGTTGGTAGTTGTTTCTTATAAATAGGACAAAAAATAATGTTATAAGATAAACTTCCAAATGGTAACTAGATTATGTTATAATATAACAACCATATAAAGATTATTCAATCCTAATAACTGAATATTGAATGGTGCAACTATATTATCACTCACTTCTGTCAAGATCACCAAAAAAGAGATATTTCATGAGATTAGCATTAAGATTAAAACAACAAATAAAACTTCATTGCAGATAAAAGAGGATTTTCTTGTAAGAAACTTTGTGCTGGATTAGAAATGTATTGACCACCACACTATTGTCACAAGATATTAACACTCCCTTTGCTTCACCCTCAACATGATTATATATTAAGCATCAACATCTCATACAACCGTTTGGCGGTTAGAACGTTAGATAAGCAGGATTGAATGAAAATATGAAAACTTGGACCTTTTCAGTATTTTGAAGAGACTGGTTCATCATGAGACTACTCTCTTTAAGTTGTTTTGCCAGCACCACCATCTCATCAGTCAAATCCTCTTGAAGCTTTCTGGAGAGAAAAATTGAACAAAATACAGAACAATGAGAGAACAAGTGATATACACAATAAATGCAAAGCACATATGAGAGTAAATAAAAATAACAGTGACAATTATTGACCTACGACATTTGCAACACATAATTTAATAACCAGTGTGAATATTGGTATCATAATAATAGTTATTCAGAAACATCCTGAGGACGAATCAATTATCAAATAAATTCCCAAACATATATAATCCTAGTAGTCCACCATAGTCAGTAACATAAGGTAACTGGTATGTTACTGACAACATAAATCCCAAGATTGACCTTGAAACATCAGTGCATCTCCTGAAGAAAAATATGTTCTGTTGTTCTTAACAAATTGACATATGAACCTATGGTTTGTAGGTTATGGTCTCTATAATGCAGCAGTACTACTGACGCACCATCATATAAGCTTCAAATTATAGCTGAAGTAAACAAAATTACCGGTGCTTGTCAATGTGTGCATGTGCTGCAGCATCCAGTTTAACAGGTGATGCTTGATCAGTCTCAGCAGGCTCATGTGCTCTATCTTCAGTACTTGAGGAAGGTCTGTTCAATGAATCAGATGAGTAATAGTTAAACAGCCTACAAAATACAAACACATAGCTGTATGAAAGCTAACAAAGCTTACACAGGCCTTCTTCTCAATCCAGAAGAAAGAAGTATCTGCTTTTTTTCCTCAATTTCAGAAGGATTTTCCTTCACAGAATTCTTTTCAATGTCCTTCTCGGATACTTGTATATCAGGCTGAGTTAAAAAGTTCAAGAGTTTAGCAGAAAATTAGTTTCATAAATTGTATCAACATTAAACAGGTACTGACAACCTTGACATAAAGCAACTTTGGTGGCTTATGCACATGTGTCTGGCTATAGAATTTGCTTACTGCTTGCTTATGAGGCAGTTATCTTCTTGGAGCAAGTAATAATAGGGTATGCAACAGCCATGGTGCAAAATAAATGTTAGTTTAGTTATTTAATAATAAAAATATGGGGCTTCTTTGTTTGGCTTCCTATTAAAAAAACCTGTTTTCCATTCTAGCTCATCTACTCCTGTTCCTTTTTTTTGTCCAATGCCCAATATACAATCCTAGTTTTGACTTCTATCTTCTATGGTAACTTTACTGATGTGTTTTCTCTTTTAAGAAAGAGATATATAATTTATAAACAAATGAAATACCAGCTATTTCACCAGTTCTTGAAGAAATTTGAATTACATAAATTCCATCCTTTTGATAATAAAATTGTTCTTTGATAAGAACTTTGGCAAAACCATATCAGAGAACCTATTCATTTTAATTGGAGAGCTTAAGGCCTAATAAACCCCACACTAGAATCTCATACTTCCAATGTGGGACTCAAGTCCCATACAATTCGGATTGTAACATTCTATATTATAGATTGGAGCAAACAAAGGAACCTAAAATGTTTAGTCAGTTAGTCTAAAGATCTTTTTACATTTCAATATCACTCCAAGATACCATAGTTAACAAAAACATACCACGTGGCTAACCAATTTCGAAGCAATAGCTTCTATCTTCTCTGAATAATCATTCAACACAGACTTTGAAATCCTGCATGACCAGAGCAGAGCATGTACCCACAAATTCAATAGAGAAACACAAAAATATAGCAGGAATTCAACAGCTTGAAACTATAAATTAACTAAGAGAAGATGATTAAAACTAAAAATTATCAAGGGGAGGTAGAAAATGAAATAAACTATGAAGTTTACTTTAAAGAAATATGATCATTTCACTAAATCCTAGATCTTACAAACAGTTAAAAGAGGGGGGTGGGGGAGCATGACTTGGGTTCAATGTGTGTCATATTTTCAAGAGAATTCACTGCAAAAAAAAAAAAAAAGTCCATCCCTTTAGTCCACAGTTCATTAGGACTATCATGTCAGATCACATTACTGGGCTGGGGTTATACTAATTGCTCTATGCTTTTCACCTTAGAATATAGAAGCATTAGATTAGTGTTTTATATTGGAACATCACAATTAATCAGAGATTCAGAATCCTATATTCCTATTAGTGAAACCTTCTCTTTTCTCCTTTCCATCAATGTCTTAAAATTTCAATGAGCATTACCTTTTTAACTGTTTAAACACAAGCAAAGCAAATTCAGAAAGAAAACTTTACCCTACTTAATAGATCCTTTGATCATGTTTAAAGTATATCTGATTTATTTTATGTATTTCTATTCCATGGAATTTTTAAAACTTTTGGCGCCAAACCCTACCCCCCATCCCCTTCTGCCTGCAATAAGAAGAAAAGGCCATGAAGATCTGTCCCTACTATTTATGGTATATTAGAAAAAATTAAGGGTAAGATTACAATTACCAGATGACTGAGCTACAATTTCTAAACAAATACTGAAATGATATAATCTCACTTATAATTCCTTAACATCTATATCTATCAGATTTAAATAAAGAGGCACACAATACCTCGGTAAGCCTTCCTGTGTCCTCTCTTCAGCCAACTGTTCCAATTGTTCTCGCAAAGTAGCAACATACTGCAGCCAGAATCAACAAATGATTAATTTTGTGTTTCCCATAGTTAACAAATGACTAAGTAAAATATCATTTCAAAAAAATTGGAAAAAAATATTATAACTGAGATTAACATAACCTGATAGCCCTAAAATGACCTGTCAAGCTCAAGACTTATCTGCAGACTTACATGTACAAGTTTTGCCTGGTTTTGCTGCTGAGGAGCAGCTGCAAGCAGTCTTCTTAAGTTTACTTCTGTTTTACTGATTCCCATTCGTGCAGTGTTCGGTATCAGATTATCTATAAATCAAAAGTTACAGGCAAAGAAACAAAAGTTATTAAGTATCAAACTGAAAGTAATAATCTTACACGGTATCAGTAAAGCTTATCTAGTCAAGCTACCCACGTTTTTAACGCAACGAAACACTCAAATTATCAGTGAAAACTACTTCAACATGTTTAAAATAGAAAAATTAACATTTGCTTCCAAGCATTGACATACTGGTGCATTTTATTGCAGAAGTAAACTATACCTTTCCAGGATGCAAATGTTAAGTAAATTGATTAATACTAAATGCCCATTGAGCGATTTTTTTAGTGATATATTAAGATATAAATTATAATTAAATTTTTTTTATTAAATCATAAATGACATACCAGAAAGTTTACCATTACAAAAACAATTCCACCCCACCATCTTCTTAAAGCTATGAAACCCAAATACTTAGTATGACACGGGTACGATGCAGGGAATTTTGAAAATTCAAGATATGATATGACCTAGATAAGTTAACATGAATTCAAAGAAACAACATATTTTACACACAAAAAAAAAAAATAATAATAATTAAAGAGATAGTGGTATGCAGATAGGTACAGAAACGAGCGACTTTTGCAGGATCCAGAACCACTGTTACGTTCCTAAGCTCAAAGCACTAGAACAAAGGTGTTCAATTTTGTGGGAGTCAAGACCCACGAGAACCGAGACCCCTAATTGTCAAAGACGAGACCCATGCTGCTATAAACCCTAGCAGTAGGTGATGAGTGATGTTGCTGATCAAAGACTCAAGTGTCAAACAATCGTGCAAACCTTGAAACTGTTTCGATATTAACTAAGTTAAGAGTATTGTATCCACTGACCCAAGCCATATTTGAATGTATTGAGCCTAATCAAAACCATATTGGGCACGCAATTTTTAAAAATAAAAATAAAATTAAGAACTTAGAAACTTTCTGGATACGTGTGTATTAGACGCATATCAGTATACTTAACAAATTTGGAGTATCTGATCATAACAGTCTTAAAAGCAAAATAAAATTATTAGTACACTATAAGGATGATGACAAAGGTAAAATTAGAGAGGGAAATAGTCAAAGGATCTTAGAACCCAAAAACCAGAACGTTCTGTTTATAACAAAGGTGTTTTTAGAAAGCATGAATAATTTTGCAGACCTAATTATACAATACTAAAAATCTATAAAGCGAAAAATTGCTAATTGGAAAATCATGACCCATTGCATTCTCAAATGCATTATGCACGCCTAGAAATTCATTGAATTTACACAATCACAGAATTGAATTGAAAACATCGGTTTCTTTGCAACGGGTAATGTGGTTGAGATTCGGTACCTGAAATATCACAGCTTTCGATTCGATTCAGTGAAATTTTGCGAAATAAAAGGTTGTCATCAGAATGCTGATATGGTTCTGGTCGTGTGGTGGCTACGTATGATTGATTTGATGCGGACTAGGTTATGGTTTCTTATCTTTTGGTTTTTGAGGGGAGATCTGTGTTAAGCAAAGATCGACAAGGTGGTTTCGGTTCTTCTCCACGGAAGGAGGACTAAATAGTAATAATAATATTAAATAAAATGAAGTAAGAACTGTTTAGCAATAATATTAATAAACTAAGGATGTCTTAACTAATTATTTGTTCTTTTAAAATCTTGTAATTTTTATTTTTATTTTTTACATTTTTAAACAAACATTTTATAAAATATTTTTTTTGCTATAACCAGTTTACGTTATATTTTGTACGGTAGGGGAAGCAAAATTTTATCTTCCGAATATTTGGTTTAAACAGATAAAATTTTAAAATAAATTTTAAGCATTATTTTTGCATTTTCAGTCCCAAGCAAATTCAACTTCAATCTAGAGTTAGAATTTAAATTTGTATTAATTAGTATTTGAATTTGCGGAATATTATCAACGCATTCTTTAACATACTTTTAATTATTGACTAAAATTTATTAAAAACAATTAAGTCTCATTATTTTTTAATCTTAATTATTTTTCTCTTATAATTTTTAGTTTTTAATAAATTTTAACTAAATATTGAAAAAAGTATGTTATTTACATTCTTTCCTGTTGAAAAGAGCTTGTGTCTCTTTAATGTTTCTTTGAATAAACCTATAACTTCAATATTATGAAAAAATATTCTTACTTTTGTGGTGATTTTGTCAAAGCAATTTTTCAGAAAGGTTTAGGTATTCACATGGCTAATGTTCCTAGATAGAATTCACACTAGAGAGTGAACTTGATTAGAAGGGAATTAGAATTTATTAACCTCACACTTGTCTATGTCCTCTATGCAATGATCAAGAGGAATCTATCAATCATCTCTCCTACTCATTTGCTTTACAGTTGTGTTTGGGCTCACTTATATATTCATGGCTAAGATTCAATGTTTCTCGTATTGATGGCAAAGCCCACTTTTCTTATCATTTGAATCTTAAGGTACAAAGTTACGAAGAAATGGATGATATCTTGGCTTATTATTGTATGGTGCATACGGCTTCCCAAAAATGGTAAAGCCCACTAAGGATTTGGTATCCTCATCCCTGACAATATATCACACACTCGTATGTATTTATGATACCAACCCTTGACAAGAATGTATTTTTAAGATCAGACATTCAAAACGCCTTAAATCACAACATATGGTCGCCTGAAGTGGTTTAAGGATCACGGACTCAAAAACAAAAACTGCCGAGTCTGAAATTCATAATCTAAATAAATGATATCCTACTCATTGCTAAGAAGAGAACAGAAACAAAATATTGTAGCAAATACAAAAATGAAGTAACCAAATCAAGAACTCATGCCATTATCTTGGCAGACCTAACATAAAGACTGTCCACGACTTTCCCAATATTAGAAATGGTTTCTAAAGTTGCAGGGTATATTGCATCAGTCTTGGGATCATCAAATATGACAAGGCATCCAGCACCTTGATCCAATGTCCCAGCAAACTTCTTGTCCAAAATCATCTGAGACAACTTTCGCTCCACGTGATCTACGGGAAGTCCGATTAGTTCAGCAATATGTGCAATCTCAACCCTTGAGAATGGCTCAATCAATCTGCAAAGATTCTGCTCCAGGAGTGTATCATACAGGGATGACAGGTGCCTGTGAACAATTGGATCTTCCTCCAACTGGGCCTTGTAATCACGCAAAGCAATTTCAAATAACTTCAACGATCGCTTAGCATGAGCATCGGCGACAGCTTTCATGGCATCCAAGTCAGGCCCAACATATTGGAGGCCAGCTTTAGAAGATATAATTCCAGCCACATCATCAGCTTGGCTCACCATGATCTTGCACAATAACATGTATTTGAGGCTGAAGACAGCCTTGGGTTCTTCAAGAGCATTGAAAGACTCAAATGCTTCAAAGAAATAACTATATGCAGTTTTATAATCCTTCTCCTCAGCATGAAGAATTCCACTCTGCAGATCTATGGCACCTTGTTGAGCTGGAGGAACATAAATAGCATTTGCAGCTGTTCTTGCAGCCGTGAGGGCAGCTTTTGCCTTGGGAAGGTTTCTTAAAGAGAAGTGCAACTTGCTTTCAAGCAAGTCTATGTCTACAAGTAGAAGCTTGTCATCTAATCTTCTAACTTCCTTGACCAAGCTATTAAGGAGAGTCAAAGCTTCAGAATACTCCTTATTTTCCATGAGAAGTGCTGCAAGCCTTGCCTCAACTCGCTGCCTCAAAAAGGTACGCTTTTCAGCACGAGTCCATTGCACCATTTCTTTGCACAGTGCAATTTGTAGATCAGAAGTCCCTGGTATTTTAGAAACAGAATCAATTATTCCTCTTACAATCTTTGCAGTTTTTGCCTTAGGAATCAAGGAAAAGAAGGGCCTCAACTGAGTAAGAAGACTGCACAGGTCCTCTGACTTATTTTCTTGCCTCAGAAGGTCAGTTAGGTTTGTAATGGCCTGCTCTTTCATGCGCAGAGCTTCTGGAGAAGACGAAGGGTCTTGAAGTACTCGATAAAGAATCAAGATGGCCTCAGATGGGTCTTTGGCCTCCAATGCTAGAGCAATTGACTCTGTTGTGGCAGGAAGAAAAGAAGACATGACTACTGCTTAAACAAAGTTCTGCAAGAAAAGATATTTTGTCAAATGGACCAGTTAACGCAGACAAAACATGCTTCATTCTCATGCTTAAGACATGTTAAGCTTAGTCAGGCCAGAAATTGCCACCTTACTGTAATTCCAATTGGTCACAATATAGATTTTTTTTCAAATGTCAAGAGCATATGTCAGTCACAAACGGCAAGCCCTGAAAGAGCCACCATAGCAAAGCAGATAGATATGAACTTATGTAGACATTTTCAGAAATCTTTAACAATACTTTTCCTCCTCTAATTTTTTTTCCTTACACATGTAGACATTTGATCATGAAAAGAAACACAAACCGTATAACCATTTAATCATCTTACCAAATACCAACATTATAGCACACCTTTTCAAAACATTTATTCAAGATCGTTATCTAAAATCAACTCTGGACAGCACTAAAACCTATGACAGAATTACCAAGGGACAGTACTTGATGGCCAAGCTCAACACTATAAATGCAATGGCCAACAACCTACTTGGCTGGCCCTAACCTTTTTGGTCTTTGTTTGAATTATTTCTTATTTATTGCCATGTAAAGAAAACATTCTAGAGACATTCGTATGAGCAATACACAGACTTAAGTGATTTAAATGCATCCAACTGCAACAACTCCAATTATCTAGTAAAACTGAAATTTTAAGGAACTGTTATACTTAAGGCAGGGCTGGCTAGCAATGAACCGAGTTGAGCCAAACCAAAGCTGGCTTAGAGTCAGCTCACCAAGAAATCAAGTCCATTTTCTTGGCTCAAGATTGGTTCATGTTAAAGCTCATGGGCTATTTTAGCTTAATGAGCCAATTGCCATGTATTAAAGCTATTTAGTCAGATAGAAAATAAAACCTACTGCTAAAATATATACATTAAAGCATTATATGTGTATGCCTCTGTGTGTGTGTGTGTGTGTGTGTAGGCATCATGAGCTGATGAGCCCAAAATGTGACAGCTCAAGCTTGGCTCATTCAACAAACGAGCCAAACCTTTAAGCCCATTGAGTTCTTAATGAACTAAGCTAGTGAGCTGGCTTGGCTCATTGTTTCCCTCGTTATAAGCACAAACCTAACCCAAAGGTAACCTTAGAAGACCTACATTTGAACTAATTTATAAAGAACAAAGCAACATAACTTCTTCAATGAAATAACTTCCCTCCAAATAAAGCTTCTTCAACATCATTATGGCTTTCACCAGCTTAGCAAATTCCCACACAAAATATCAAGTAGCGAACATAACCAGAGAACTTCCACTCATACTCCAGTTATTTACAAGCACGATCACCTTCAAATCGAAAGTAACACAGACTCAAGAGAACAAAAAATATGAGATACTTCAGTTACATGCACCCATTAAAACCCGAACCCAAACGACACAAGCACCCAAAAATTAAGAAAACTAAAGATCTGTGATATACAATGCAAGTCTACATAATACACTCCATAAAATCATTTACAAATTTAACTCTTAAGGAATGTTGTGAATTATAAACATTCTCATAATGCCGCAACTTAAATTGATGAATTATTGCATCTGATGCGAAATTTCGAAACGTAAATTAAATAAAACCCTAAGGGAGAAAATGAAGAAGGGATGACACGTACATACTCGGATCGAAGAAGAACGAGTCCTTTCCGCTACTCGCGAGACAGGGAAGACGAATATTGGGATTACTTCTTAATTAATCAATACACTCTTCACTTTCAAAAAGTGCCCAAATTTTATATTACGAGGTTTTCTTAACTGTTGTTCCGAGAATGAGATGAAATGAAATAAAATAGAAATGAGTATAATAAAATGTAATAAATAAATATTTATTGTATTATTCGAATGTATTATGATAGATTAAAATAAAAAACTATTTTATCATTTAAATAGGAAATAAATTATAATTATTTATAATACTGTTATTTTTAAAATATGTATTTTTAATTTAATTTTTATATTCTATGGTAATATAAATTCAACAAATAATTATTATTAAATAAAAAATAATCTTATGTATACAAATTTAAAATATTACATAAAAATAAATAATATTATTTATAAAACATTGATTTTTTAGCATACATGTTAAGGCCTTAACATAAAATTTATGACAACTAATTTTAAATTAAAAAAGGTATTAACATATTAATCATTACAAACTAGAAAATCATTTCAACAAATATTATCTTCATCAAATTTCAAATATCATAACAAGAAAATTATCCTCCATTTCTTTAAAACCTCTTAGTTCATGAAAAATTCCAAAAATAAATATGTTCCTTTGAAAAATTTACATCTTTTAAAGTTTTCTTTCCAAAAATTCAAGAGAAGAAAAAGTATTTTTTTTAAAAAAAATTGAGAATAAAAATCCTTTAAAACTTTAATTATAAGAATATATATATATATATATAATTAGTGTAGATGTTTTTTATTTATTTTATTTTATTCAATCTGTTATATTAAGAAGTTTAATTTAATTATTGTTGTATAATTTTTAATTATATTATAATTTAACAATTAAAAAAAAAGGAATGTTCAATAAATAAGGACATACTTTTATAAGAGAAGAATATCGATGATCAAATAAGGGGTTGACAACAATAGATAAAATTGTAACAATTATGTGTGCAATTTAAATATAATATAAGTATATAATAATAGAAAGATGATAAGGATAATACAGAGACGTGTAAGTTTATAAAACAACATACTTTTAGTTCTATTCTATTCCTCCCAAATTGGACAAGAAGAAACACATTGCATTCAAAGATAAAATAAATTTGGATGAGTGAAAACTTTTTTGATTTGGCAAAAGAGATTCCAAAAATTTTCATTTATTTCATGTTAATGATTTAGTCTAATAGCTGAAGCCTTTTCTTTTTAAATAAATTTGATTTAATATGTTTTAAATTCCTTTTATAAGGCCCACTAGCAAAAAAAAAAAATTAATAGGGAGAAATTTTGTATTTATTCTTCTTATAATTTGAATTTTAAAAACAAACTTCTTTTAAATAAAGAAATTGATATCAAATGTTCTAATAAATTGAATGGAACCTCTATTTTATGTTATAGTCCAATAAAGATGTGTTTTTATTTATTTATTGGATAAGATTAGGAAAAAAATTATCTAACTAAAGATTAATTTCTTTTTTTTTTTGTAGAGTTACTCTTATTCGTCTAGTATAACGAGTATTTTGAGTTATATAATATAATTTTTTCTTATTTTTAATGGTGTTTGTAAGAAAAATAATAAAATATGTAAAAACTTTATTTGAAGTTGTTCATTAATAAAATTATTGGTGCACATTGATTGTTAAATATAATAAAGAGTTATTGTATTCATAAAAATTACGTAATTGAATACTAATAATTGTATTTTAAATATCTAAATCCAACCAATTAATTAAATAAATTAAAGAGAAAATAAAAAGGTAAAATAATTAAAAATATATTAATTTAAATTTTAACAAATTTTTAGAGATTAATTTCACCTTGGATTGACCAACTTAACTAAAAGAGAATCCTCTATTTATTCTTGACTTATCTTAAAGGAAAATTATTCTAAAGTAATTTTTTATACAATAACATATTTAGTTAAAGTAACTTTTACTCTTATAGTAATTAAATCTATTAAGAATTTTATGATAATTCAGAATTCGTTGAGAAACCTAACATACTTTTGTGATATAAAATCTCATATTTAATCTTGAAGTTTCTAATGATAAAGTTTATTTTCTGTTTTTCACTTAACATCTAAAATTATGAAAATCAAAAGTCAAATTTACAAGCATTAAAAATACTAATAATTAAATCAAATAATAAAGAATTGTTCGGAGAACAAGTGTATCCGTTGAGAAGTAATAAAGGATTCTAAAATAAGTTCTTAATATATCGTTCCACAAAGATTGATTTTTAATTACTAAGAAGATGTGAAATTAAGTAAGAATCAGAATTTAATTATAAAATTAATTATAAATAAAAGCAAATAACACAACACATATCTTGGATGAACTTATAAGAGAGGAACCTAGGGCATATAGGTTTTTTCATTCAATCCTTTATGTTATTTTTCCGTTTAACTCTAACTTTGATTTCCTTGTGCTCACTAATCATTCATACAAATACTATTAACACTCAATGATCATGTAATACTAATATTCTTTTCTCTAAATTATATCTCCAGTCATCATAAATTAACAATTAAAAGAGAAAGATTAATTTGGTCCACCTAATCCTTTGTCTCATTTTATCCTATAAATCTATTAACTAATCGAAGTATAGTCGCTTGACAATATAATTAATTAGAATTATAATAATGCGCAATAGGATAAAAACTAATCACAAATAGAAACCAAATATAGATTCAAACTTCAAAACCTCATAAATTCATGAATAATAGTTCTTATAACCCTAGCTATGAACTTAGTTACTCATGCTAAAGAGAAGAACTAAAATAATCGTAAACAAAGCCATAAAGAAAAGCAAACTAGAAAGAGATGATTTTCTGGTTTTCAAGTATAGTCGCTTGAAGCTCCAAGTCCCACTAAGAGTATGTCAATGATCCCTTACAAGAAAGACAAGATAAAAGAGGTATCGAAGAGTGAAAGACAAGATAAAAGAGGTATCGAAGAGTGAAAGACAAGATGTAAACAGTGTGTCCAACAAGATGCCTGAGGTATCTCTTTTATAGGTTTAAAAATCCTAAAAGCTCTTTATAATTGGGCTTTCCACAGATAAGCATGGTCGTGCAAGGCCTTGTTGAAAGGGTCTAGGCGTGCTGACTGCTGCAAAGCTATGATCTTTCATAAATTTGGGCTCAAAATGCACCCAAAATCTACTTGTGGTCTTTTCATACTAAATTGACATTTAACATATAAATCAGTATAAAACTCTAAACATAAATATATAGGTTGTAAAAAATGGCCTAATTACGAACTTATTAAAAATAATAAAAAATTATAAAATATTTATTACATTATCATTATCAATCTTAACTGAAGATATTCTTAAACTCTAGAATAAGAAAACTAACTACTAATGTTTGAATTACAACCTAAGATAAATAACTTAGATATAATGAGAAAAAAAAAACAAATATAATTTTAATAATATTTTCTATAATTAAGAGTCTTAAAATTATTTTACAATGTAGAAAAGATGTTTCTTAAGTTTGGAATATTACTAATAAAAGGCTATTTTGAGGTATTAAAGATGAACTTAAAATTTATTTTTGAAAATATTTTTGAATTATAAAAATTTTAAGTATTACTCAAATAATTATGTGATATTCTTATTATTTCATTAAAAAAATTTTACTTTATTTTAAAGAAAAATGGAATTGATGATAATATCAATTTTTTTTATTTCTTAACAAAATTTGTGATGACATTTTAAATATTGTCCTTCTCCCTCCAAATTTAATTTTGAATTTAATGAGGCCAATTTCATGTTGTTAATGGAAATTTTACTCTTAAAATATTTATGAATCAATAGTTTATCCTAATAATCTATATAAAGTTATAATCTTACCTTTAAATTGTTTTGGAAATGGTCTAGAGGTTAAAAAATTCAGACCTTCCTTCGAAAGGTAGCTATACCAAATTATTAATAAATGAGAAAAGAAAGAAAAAATGTTCCACAACTTGTTATTTGTATCCTAAATATATAATACAACTTGTAAATCTATTATGTATATTCTTCAAGATTGTTATGTTGCTAGTAAATTCTAGTCTTTTTTATCCAAAGTAAGAATTTGAGATCTCTTTTTTAGTCTTGATTTGAAAAAATGGCTAATATTAAATTTGGAGAAGAATCAATTTAATAGAGTATATAATTAGAATATCTTATTTAAAGTTGTCATATAAATGTTATGTAATAATAAAAATGCTTGAATTCTACTAATAAAGTTATTGATAGTAAATCTTTATCACTGCTAATGTTCAAGAAAAAATCACAACCCATTTTGATCAATCATCAATTTAAGAAAGAAGTTTGTGATATATTAATTAGGAATGTTTAAAGTGAATTTCTAATAAAAATATTTGTAATCTTCATTTTCTTATCTATTTCTTTCTTTTTCACCTTTTTCTTTTACTTCTTTTACTTCATCCCCTACTAAATGGGAGGGGTTGAAAGAAACAAAAAAATGATGTGACTTTATTAAAAAAAAATAGTTATGATATTGATGGAGCCTAATTAGAGTCACATGATAGATGGATGAAGGCGCAATGAAACACATTTTGAGGTAAAAAATGTTTTTAAATATGGGTCATTTTCATAAGTTAATTAGGGAGACGATAATTGGTGATGAAGATTTTGTGGTAGCAATTGAAGAGAAAAAAGAATAAAAAAGAAGATAAAAACAAGAGTAAAAAGAGAGAGAAATAAAAAAGTTATAAAAGAGAAAGAAAAATAAATAAAATAAAAAATTTGCATAGAGAAAATAATTGTAAAAATAATATAAATGAACAATAATTTTTAATAAAGTTAATATTTTTAACAAAATACTTATTTAAAATATTTTTAAAAGTTAAAGGATTATATTAGTTAAAAAACTTAAAGAATAATTTTACCTAATAAAACTTAAACTATAGAAACTTATTTTATTATTTCTTTTAATTCTTTAAGTAAAATAAAATGTTTTTTCAATAAAAAAAATCACGTAAACAATGAAAATAATTATTAAATGTTTAAGAATTTAAAAATAAATTATAAAAGAAATATAATAATAAAAGGACAACATAAATTATCATATTCAATATTTTTTTTAAAAAATTATTACCATAACTTACCAAATCTTATATTTCTTACGCAACTCAACAAAAATCTATATCAAATATCAGAAACAATTTTAAGACAATTTTATCATATTAAAGCAGAGTTACTGTGGAAGCATACCAACACGCAATGCAGTTAGGTAAATATGCGGCTAACTCACTATCAGACAATCTATGTTGGATACGGCTTCAGCATGGGCCAAACACTTTTGCCTCTGTTTTCTTATTAAGCATTAACATATATTTTAACACATTTTTTTATTATAAATTAAAAATTATTAAAAATATATGAATTTTACTTTTTTTTTACTTCTAAAGTAATATTTTTCTTTTATATTTTTTATTTTTAATAAATTTAAACAATAATAAAGAATATATTAATACCCTTCCTCTTATTAAAATTTTCATACTTCGTGTACACATTTTATTCATTCCTGATCATATAGGCTAAATCAACGATATTTCACCCTTAAATCAGGTTAGTATCTTTGAAAACTTGGCCACAAAATTTATACTTTGCCACTTTGAATCTTGAAGCTAAAAAAAATTAGCATAGTTTTATTCAATAATATTTAGAATATTTAAAATTGTAAGAGAAGTTACGAGTAACATATCAAGTTTATTTATATTTTACGATAGTAGTTTTATAAAAATAGTAATATGATCAAATCGTATTATTTTTTCAACAAATTTTATCATCACAGACTCATTAAAAGATAACATCATTGCAGAATGATAAAAAAAAACATAGATTTAAAAAAAATAAAAATAACAATATGTCATGTAATAAAAGAAAAATATATTTCACAATTTCACAAGTATATATCCATAATAATAAGAGAATCTTCTTCCTACAGTGATGAGTGTTTCAACCCACACCATAACAAGAAGTGAGTTTAATTACTGTAATGCAAAAGACGACAATGATTCTGAGGATAATTGTTCAATTTAGAAGAGAAATGCATTTACAGTGAATGATGTGTGTGTGGGGGTGATATTAGCCCGTTCCATGGAAAAAGGATATGGCAACCGTAGAATTGTGGAAGAGTTTTGATGATGATATTGGTTAAGTGATGCAGAAGAAGAAGACAATTTTTATCCTCATATCGCCCTCATGCATTAAACAAGTACTAGTCGCATACCGCAAGTAATCCATTACCTCTAAGAACCTGTCACTGGAAATTTTTATCTCCTACTTTAATTAAAGCCTTGACAAGTCAATTTCCATGAGCTTTGACAAGCAATTCTTGCACCATGTTGTTGCTTTGTGGACTCACTCCACTTATATATATCTCTTATAGTTAACCTTAATTAAAGTTGTGTTTAACATATTAAATATTTTTTCAATTACAAAATATATATTTCATAAATTTTATTATACAACAACAATAATAATAATGGTAGATTTATCAATTTAGGCTACCACTCAAATTTCGGCTCTTTATAGGTAATTGATTTATGTAGATGACTTGTTTTATAATCGTTTTTAAAAATTATTTATTTTAATATGTATTAAAAATAAAATATTACATTAATAATATTTTTGTGTGCATATTGATCAAAATTTAAAACATCAAATATATATTCAACAAATTTAAAATAAAAATATCATCAAATCACTCATTCCAACAAAATTAAGGTAATACTCCACCTATCCTAAATATTATAAACTAATATTTTAATTAATCTCTTAATTATTTGAATTCGTATAAAATAATTTTGCATTTTCAATTTTGTTACTCTTCCTCTCTTTATTATGATTATTCTTATTATCATAATTTAGAATCAAAACCTTGTTTATGTCAATAAACATAAAATATATTTTATTACTTAAAAAAGCATTAATTTTAACTAAACGACTAAGCTAAAAAGTTTGAATTTATTTGCAACTTTAATTCTAATGTCCAAACTCTTATATATATATATATATATATATATATATATATATAATATTTTTAAAATAGTCCATTAAATAATTGAACTTTACTAACTCTATTCTATGGTAACTGTTGACATATACATTATAGAGCCAAACTAAAATCTTTTCATTTATACAAGAGATGATATGATTACAAACTATACATCTTAGAAATCCGAGCACTTACGCATGACCCACCACTAAAAAAAAGCGTTAGATTAAAATCTCTTATCTATAATTGCTTCCAAGTGCCACAACCTTTTTCCTTTTTAAAGAGATGAATTTTTTGACATTAAATTAGTGATACCTTATCACTTACACTTAGAGTAAATAAGTGGATTAAGATATTTTTTTTATTAAACTGTAAAACAAACCACCTCCAAAACAAATAAAAACTAGGCACCACTTGTGGTGCGCGTTGTTTTTACAATTCATATCATAGGATGGAAAATATTTCATGAACAATAAGAAATTATCTCTTTCGATTTACAGACTTTTTTTTTTTTTTTTCTATAAACATTTGTTTAAATGTTAATCTAAAACTGAATTTGAGATGTTTTGGAAAGAGAAGTGTTAAAGAAGCGAATAAGAACTGAAGTGAAATCTCGATACAGGGAGCATACATGGAGATTTCCTATTATTAAAATGGGAAAACACCTTCAATCCCTCCTACTTCACATATATATAATTAATTTATACACGACACATTTCATACAAAATCTCTGTTTTGATTCACGTCGACCTTTCCCTTGGGACTAGTGAACACAAAGTCAAGGTTGTAAAGCACTGGGACCATAGTGAGAGAGCAAAGGAACACCAAAACAGGCCCAAAGATCCAAAGCAAAAGAGGAAGTCCAGCATAGAAGAGCCTGTTTCCAACAGTGTTCAGAATGAAACCTTTCTCTAAGATTTCACTTATGTATGATGGGGTCACAAGTGACATGGGGTCTTGAGGGGTGTTGATTAGAATGTTAACTTGGTTTATGAACCTTATGGAAAGTGAGTGGCAAAAGAATGAGAAGAGGAAAATTGTGAGGAGTGTCACATATTTTAGTGCCACCATGAACTCCCCATGTGCCCCATACACTACGTCGTTTAGGGGTTTCTTTACACTGTAGGTGCTGCTTATGACTGCTGCTAGACCTGAGCAAAGTAGAATGGAAGTTGTGGCCATTAGGGTGGCACCCATGATTGTGTTCCTTAGTGATTGAACGGCCAGGATGTTTTTCTTGTCGTTGTCCTGCCATAATCAACGTAATTACTTTAGAACAACTTTAATATTCGAGTTATTTATTTTTGTTGATGATATTAAGTTTCACATCCACTAGTATAAGCAAGAGTGCTTCAATCTAAAGTTCTCTAAGACATCTTAAATGAGGAATCTAAGCTTAAGCTTATTCACTCTTTTCCCTTAACTTCTTTCTAACAAAGAAAATCCTACAATTTCATATATCAACGTAATATAACCTCTTTTTAAATGAAATTGTACGATTTGCGAGGTACTTTAAACGAATATAACTTTATTATTATCATTTCTATGACATCGATTCCCCGTATGTTTCAACTTTAAAATAATCAGACTCTTAAATGCTTGCTTCGATTTTATATAAAAAGTGATGTGATGCGTTGATGCAATTGCTTATAAAAGCAATGATATTATTATCATTTCTATGCGCTGAATGTTCTTGTTTGGGAATGTGCTTAGGATATATATATATATAATGGTTTGTTTTTTCGGAGGTTATGAAGACATATACGCTGATATGGAATTGGAAAGATTAATGTAAATTTAATTTAAGAAAGTACTGTTTATAAGCAATTGTTGCACAGATCTTAGATTATGTTCACATTTGGTATGGATTAATTATATATTAAAAATAATAATATTCGTATGCTGTGGAAAAAACTATATCTAATATAAAATAATTTAAACATGCAGAATTTTCTTTGAATATATATATTTATCATTAATTTGGTATGATGCTCATTTCCTCGGCTGACCTAGAAGGCACTTGGATTGGATATTCACCTAATTATACCATAAGAAAGAACATTCTGTCTTGTTTTGTTTGTGCATGGTTGTTAAAATGGCATTTATCTGGTAGGAACAAGAATACATTAAGAAAAGCTAAATACTAAGGAATATCAAACATGAAAATATTCCATTGTGAAGATAATCTTTTCAGTTTTAATTATTTTAGTTCCTTTCGGTTTTCCAAGGAAACGCTATGCGGAAAAAATTGCTAACAAGAAGGTTTTGCAGATCAGTGATCATCTCAAAAATTTTATAAAGAAAAATATGGTCCATGAAATGCTAAAAGCAAAGAGGAACAGTATATAAAATTATAGCTAGTTGCAGAAAAGTTTTTGAATTAACAACATAGAGTTAATTAACCCGGAATATGCATAAAAAAATTGTATTTTAGAGCTAGAAAATGAAGGGTTAAAACTTAATCCATTTTGAGAATACATTATTTACGTTGTTAAAATAGCTATTTATGATTAATATAGTAAACTAAAATAAAACCCAGAAAAAAAAGTAAGATATATTGGTACCTTCATCATGGCATTAACCCAATTTCTACGGCCACTAGCATTGATGCCAATGATGGTTGTGTGTGGCTGAGTTCGAACCTTATGCCACAGCCAGAAATGATAACCAATGCTTATAAGAAATCCAAAGGGAACCAATATCACATCCAAGTAGCACTTCCTCCATTCCATCTCTGTGTTGAGCTTGCTCTTCTTTTTCTTCACTCTCCTATGTAAAAGCAATTTCTGTTTAATTGAAATTAGTGTCACTCCTCTTTCCTCTATAGACTATGGCAAGTGCTAACGCAATATATATGCAGCACTTCACGGGAGATGTACGTGGACTTGCTTGAAGGCGTGGTTCAAATACCATAGCTAGGATTAAAAAATAACCTTACTTTTTCACTAAATTACAAACATTGGACTAATTTCAACGTGGGAGTGGATGACTTTTTCCTCCTTTTGTGACCTACTTTTTCCTCCAATTAGTTCAATTTTCTAAGAATTTAATAATAGTGCTTTGGAATGGTTTTATGCACAGATCCGTTATATATTATGTAGATATAGATGATATAATTAAGTTTTATTTATAGAAATTTCAAAACTGCACAGTAGACATATAAATTAAGATTTGTTGAACTTAAATTATTCTTAAACTATCAAGTCATGACTCCTCTAGTTAAGCATTGAAACTTTACAATGTTTACATATTATATCAATAAAAAGTTATGATTATATATATAAAAAAAGAGGAGTTATAGACTAAAAGAATGGCAATTTGGTTATACGAAAGAGGAAGAAGGGTGAGAAGGGTAAAGAAAATGAGTTAGGAATATGGAAAGTGAGTGAGATTCTGACAAGGCGCATTTTACGTAAGAGTGAGAGGAGATAAGATACGAACCCGACAACAGCACACACTTCCCTCGTGACTATGGAAGCAAACACAATTGCGTTTTTCACTCTGCGCGGTTGCATGCAATTATCCAGTGCCATTTCGTTTGCACTTTGCTAGTGCCCACAATTTCACAATACGCTCCCACTTCGATTCCCAACTAATTAACAAAGGACAAACACATTCAATTATCACTCTGTGGGGTTACTATGTGGTCCGTTAATTTTAAATTTTTATAAACTAATTATATATAAATCTTGCATTCAAATATGTGTATTAATATGTTAAATTAATTTTATTTATTTCATTTAAAAAATTGTTTTCTTTTAAGTAGTTGATTTCATAATTTGTATTTTTAAAAAGTGATTCAATTTATTAAAAAATATTATTATCACAGTCTTTATTAAAAATTTAAAAGATATAAAAAAGAAATATTAATTTAACAATAAAAAGTGTAAAATATCTATATATAACTTTTTATAAATTTTAACAAATAATAAGATGTGTATTAAAAAAATATATTACTAGTATTATTAAAAAAAATAACATTAAACATATAAATCAACGAATTAACAAACAAAAATTATTCTAGTACAAAAAGTTAACATGAAACATGTGAATCAACGTATTAACGGATAAAAGCTATACAACCTTGTACTTTGTATATTTACATTCAATTTAATTCGGTTACGTGATTTAACGGGTTTCCACAGCCATCATTCTTGTGAGGCTTATCAGTTTTGAGTAAAAAGTAATGATTAAAATGATTTTTTTAATTAATCAGCGGCTTGATTGAAGTTGAAAAGCGGAATGGTGTTTGATTAATTTCAAGTCCACGCAATCATGTGCAATTTAAAATTTTGATGCTGCTAATTAATGTCTTTAAAATATAGGTTCAGAAATTTAAAATTAATTTTTATTAAGAATATTTTAAGATATATTAAAAATTATAAACATGTATTTCCCTTACAATGTATGTCCCAAAAAATACATTATGATCAGTGTTTACAAGGAACATCAATTTGTACAAAAGTAAAAGTCCTAAACATAATATATGCTATTTTAGTGACCATATATTAAATAAATAATATTATTTAATAAAACTTAAATATGTTTTTAGTTTTTATATTTTAGTATTTTTAGTTTTTAATTTGTTCAAATAATTTTTGTATTTTAGTAATTATTATTTTTAATTCGTTTGGTGTAAAGAATTAACTTTGAGAATCTTTTAATTAGGGGACTAAATTATTAATAGAGATTTAAAATTAAAAATTTATAAAAATTTAATACTAATTTTTTTTAACAAAACTAAAATAAAATTTATTATAATATAAGTACTAAAAATATATTTAAGTCTAATAATAATATAATAATTTATAATAATTACATTAATGTTATAACAATAAATATAATAAAAAAACTATTTTTATGCACTTAATAAAAAAACAAGTATAAAAAATATGATATAATAATTAACTTTATTAATATATGTAACATTTTTTACAAAATAAATTTATTTTATAACATTTCAAAAGAACGCACTTTAAACACAACAATTTCACCATTCTTCTGTTTATGTGTAGTTATAAATAATAATATAAACTAATAAATATATTTGTGCATATATTGTACTAGTTTATTTATATTTTTATCAAATTATTTTATTTTAAAATAAATAAAAAATTAAATTTAAATATAAAAATATATAATAATTTTTTTTATTATATTAAATAATATTAAATATATAATATTACACTTTATTGTATACGAAAGAAAAAGAGATTTAGTGTTTTTGCATTATTATAGGGGCATATAACATATAAAATTAGTGATTTTTAGTATGTCATTGTGATCTAAGCTTAGTGTAGGTTTATAGATTATATCATGTTAATTTTTTTCTTAATTTTAGTCTTTTGAACTTTTCATGTTTTAACTATGATTTTTTAGAAAAAATTTAAAGGAAGATGTTATGAATAGCAAAGCCGATGCTTATTAGAACTAAATAGACAAAATGATGGCCTCATTGTCAATCAAAACGCAAAGCAATATATAAATTCTCTCAAGATCTCTCACTCAAACAATGAAGTTGATGGACATTCAACTTTCAGGAATTAGTTCTTTATGTTAGGCAAATATGGTTTAAATCTAAATTTCTTTTACATCAAATTCTTATATTTTAATTCAAGTTTTTTTTTCCTAATTAAGTGTTTGTTTTGTTTTAAAATTTTTATAAATTGATAAAATATTAATTGATGTTAAATTCATTTTCACAGCTGAGGATAGTGATTTAAATTTTAGAATAATTTATCATAATTATTGATATATTAAGAATATAAATTGATAATTATGTATTCTTATAAATTTTTAATTTCAATACTTGTTTCAATTAGAAAAATTTAAGGAACTAGATATTATAAATAATTTAGTGAAATTAATATTTAATTAGATATTAGAATTTGAGTTGAAAAATAATTTAATTGTGAAGTTGAAGAGAATTTTACCTTAAGTCTTATATTCTTAAATTCTACTATTTTATATTACTTCTCTATCTCTTAAATGCACTTACCCATTTTTCTGTATCAATCAACAATACTCATAAGATGAGTACTTCGCGAACCTATCTTAACTCAATAATTAGGGAGAATAATTATAAAAAAAGAAAGTCTAAAAATAATATCTATGAACACTCAATTTTATTAAGTTATATTTTTATTTAATTAAAATTAGATTTTAAATAATTGATTTAGTCAATTTAAATGTAAAAATAATTTAATATTTGTGTTTGTATATATCTAACATAAGAAATTTAATTACCTAAATAAAAATTAATTTAAAATGAGAGATAATATTTTATAAATAAAATCTATAAAAATATACTAAATAATTTAAAATAATGTAAAAAAACTGTAATTATGATAAATTAAATGTTAAAACAAAGTACACATAAAAATAATAAAAATAAAAATTCTCTTTTAAATTAAAAAATTAAATAATTCAATAATAATTTTAATAAAAATATAAAACTATAGAAAATACTAAGTATTAAAAAATAATAAATTTATATTTGTTATAACCCTTTTTTATTAATTTTTCTAAATAACAAATTTCACGTACCCTTTTTCACGCCACACACACATTTACTAATCACATTGTTTTTCTTGTCCTTGAGCCTCACATTCGCACATTTTTTTTCACATTCTTCCACCAATTCTGAGGGGCACACATACATAAACATATTTTTGTCTTATCTTTATTTTCACATTTACTCTCTCACGTTCATACAATTTTTTTTATTTTTATATTTTTCTACCAATTTTTATGGGCACACATTGACAAGTTCCTTCACTACTTTTTTATACACATAAGCAGAGACGTGACATTCTATTAGATTTTGGGATGAACAATTGCATTAATATTTTTATTAATATTATATCTTATTTAATTGTGAACTAATATTAATTATTTATTTAAAATATATATTTTAAATTAGTAATATTAATTATGACATTATTTCATATAAAACTAATTAATAAATATACTATTATTATTGAGTTTTAGTAAAAATAGTTTATGATTGGTTAATCTATTCAATTTTCTAATATCTTAAAGAGAGGTCTTTAATTTTATTATCTAGTGAGTTAAATAACTTACTCTCATTAAATAGATACACTTTCTCTTCTTTGACTTATTAGACAAAAATTAATTATTTATTCTCTCCATCTCTAGAATTGTAGTATGAAGGTCAATATACTATGCCTGGTACTCCTAAGCATAATAGAGTGGTAGAGAGACTAAGTCACATACTTTTAGTTATGGTGAAATGCATGATGAGTTATTCTTTTATGCTAGACTTTCTTTAGAGAGATTGTTTGTAGATTGTTATGTACATACTTAACAAATATATATGTATCAAAAACTCGTTATGAACTTATGATTAGAAGAAAACTATGTTTAAAGAACTTTTGTAACGTCCTAAATTTTTAGTCTTAAAATTGCTTATTTTATTTGTACAAATTCAAAATAAAATAAGAATTTTTGTATATGACAAGCATTATAAATGAGTAAATAAAATATCTTTTTATGAATAAGATTATCTATAAAAATTTGTCAATCATGCAATATTAATTAAATAATAATAAATTTAAAGATTATAATAAACCAAAAACAAATTTTTAAATCTGGATACTGAACATGTATTACAAATATCAAGTATAAAAATTTATAAATTGTTTGTCAAAATATGTGAGACTTAAGATAATAATTACACAACCAAAATAATTACACTATAAAAATAATTTAAGTTCCAGAGCAGTCCCAAAATAGATCCAAACATTGAGGACCTAGTGCTAGTCATCTCCATGTCATCCTTCTATCTTTACTAAATTCTCTAAATCGAGGTAATCATTTGATCCGAGATATAAATCTCTCGAGTCGGCTGCAACCTCAACACTTGTGACTCGCTTATCGGTAACTCAGGTTGATCTTTCAAGATAGTCATGATTATGGTATATGAATAAATACGTAAAGGCTACTGGGGTTCTAACCGTACTTCTATAAATATATATACATAAAGTATGGTGGTTTCTCTCACAGAAAAATAAAAAAGGACATTATAATATAGTTTCATCTCTAACAAAATAATATTCCTAGGTATGTCATTAATATGTACAGCCAACTTAAAATAACATATCATTTGATACTCATTAAATACATAATTAAGTCTATAATGTATAGAATTGTCTATTAATCTAATTCTTTCCTGCAGTGCCGTCATCTTGTTTCCTTGAAAATTTTTAGTAAGGATGAACGTCTATTCTATCATTTTACAAAATCAGCATATTACATGGAATCATAGTATGACATAAAGAAACATAATCATTTCAGCAACTAATTTACAGAACAACCATAATCACATTTTTACAATACAACAATTTGTTATAACTTATTTAATTCTCTCCTTCAAATACGTACTCCTAGTGCACTACAATCATAGACAATGATGACTCCAACATTTCTTGAGGTCTTATTCGACTAGATGAATAGTTACTGGTTAGTCTATGTACATAAATACAACGTATACAATAACGGACCCTTTAGCATAGGTATAGTCAGGAAATGAGTGAGGTCATATGACGCATTTACTCTTATAAAGAATGTATACTCATACGGAAATGTCTATCACTACCCTACGTTTCTCCTAAATTTCTTATCGTCTACCTCCATTGTATCTCTGTAACTATTCACACTAAATCTATTCTATATTCAACATTTGTACTTATTTCAAGAATCCTTTCATTCTCCACTCATAAGATCGTGCTTAGTAAAACACTTCCAAACTAAGTCCACATCACTCATCTTATTAGAATATAGTTTCACTTATTTAGTCATTCAGACCAACATCATATTTCATAACAGCCACAAAATGCTCATATACATATCTCGACATATAGTCTATACATTTTAACTCACAAATACAATATCATATTTCATCATAACATCTCATATAGACATATTTCATATAATTACTATAATCACTCAACATGTTTCTATAACACTCCACATTGAATACTCATCATATACTTTATGGGAACACAACATAGCCATTCAAGTCAAACAACCAAACATGCATATTCTTAACTATTATTCATAATTATTATACTTCAAACACATATTCTAATAAAATTCCTATGTAATAGTGTTTCAATGATTACAAAATAAATGTTTTAATAAAATGACAAAATAGAGCTCTATTTACCTCGAGGTGAGTATATAAAGAGATATTAACGAAGATTAGAGTTCAATCATGGAAGTGCTCATGAGCACTAAGAGATATTCGTGAGGAATGAAAAATAAAAGAAACGATCAGAGAAAATAAAGTTTAATCCAGATAAACTTATTTGAAGTCGTTTAGATTTAACGTCTAATCTCAGATTTGAAGAGTAATAAGAGTTTGAGGGAGTTTTATCTGAGAGAAGAAAATGAAAATTCAAAGAAAATGAGAAGAGAACGTGAGACAGTGGTCTCACCAAGCATTTCCTGATACGCTCGCTTAAACGAGGTCGAGCTCGCTTGAGCGAGATAACGTCTAAAAAGTTGGACATTTTTCCTGTGAATCCTTGCCTAAGCAACCCAGCTTGCCTAGGCGAGATGACAGTTGGGTGAATTGATCCTATCTAATTTGAGCGAGAATCATCTCGCCTAAGCAAGATTGCCCTGAAAACATGTGATTCTGGACGCTCGGTCTCGCTTAAGCTTTGTCTCGCCTAAGCGAGATTCCCTGCACTAGACTTTTACCAAAACACCCTTAAATTATTTAAATACACTCTAATACTATATAATACTAAACAATCATTAATTTGTTAACTAAATGAAAAAGAGGGTGTTATAACTTTCATATGTGGGATTGTAAGACAAAGATGAGACCTTATAATCTTTAAATAAAAGGTCTAATCTAAAGACAATTAATAATTTTTTCATTGGCTATTGTGTAAGTTCTTAGAACAACAGATTTTATTGTCCTTTACACTCTACTCGAGTTATCAAATTTGATCATGTTGTGTTCTTTGAAAATGATTTAGATAGTGAAAGTAGTACACTACAACTAACCCTTAGAGAAAATTGCATTATTGTCCCTATGTCATCTATTTCACTTTTGACAGATATTGTGATTCCTTTCTCACACAATGATGATCATATTGTTTTAAAGAATATTGATTACATAGTACCATTGATGATCATATAGTCACACAATGATGGAAGTATGACTATATTATATCCCTCCACTTATTTGACATAGAGACAATAGAGGTTTTCTAGTATGAGTGTTAGTGTAGATACCATTAAAGATACAAAATTTAGTGGTATGTTTACTTAATAAGGTAATTCCAAATTCTTTCATTTTATGTGATTGAATTCTTTGAAACATGAAATGTTGAGAGAAACGAGAGAAACCATTTAGATTCTTTATCCTTAGGTAGAAGCACTCCTAGAAAAAGGAAAAACAAAAAGAGAAGATAAAACACATAAATCTTAGCATGATTTAACACATAAACCTATGCACCCTAATATAATTTTATTATGTAATTTTTTTATCCAATAAAATTATAAAGCTTCTCAGCTATAACTTTTGAACAAACCTAATTGTAAACTCTCTATTAATACAAACTACCTAAGCCCTAATACACCTAAAGGATTATATGTTCTTATGATGAGTAAAAAAAAAAAATTAATATGTAGAATGTTTTTTTTATTTTTTTATCTATTCCTTTTTCGAGTTCGTTAATATAGAAATTAGATGAATAATTCACTTTAACCCAACAAATCCTTCCTTCATCCAAAGTCTAACATTTCTTTACTTTATCAATAGTTTTCTCATTTTGGTGCAATTTTTTTCCTATATAATTCATCAACTAATAAGATTTTTCTTTAACTTATAAAATGAATGACTTTTTAAACTAATTTTCTTTTGTTTTTCCTTATCTTTGGCTAGAACATCGCTCTAATATGATCACTTGAACAAATAAGTATACATCTATAAAAAAGAAAAATATAAAACATAAACTTTAACATGATTCAACACCTATTCTTTTCATCTACAAACTTTATGTAATTTTATTATTTTGTAATTTTTTTTAAATAAAATTAGAAATCCTTTAACATATTATTTAGATAGACAAAATTGCAAACTTTTATCTGACATACAACTATTCAAGTCTCAATACATCCAAAACACACAACTATCCCTCTCAATATATCTAAAGCACTGCATGAGGTGAGTAAACACAAAATAAACATTCATATTGATAACATTTTTCTACTTCTTTCTCTTCTAGTCTAAAATGTGGGACTTGGTGAATGACACACTTTATTATCTTAACATGAATTTCACATAATATTTAAGAATCTTTATTATTTTGCTATCATATTCATATCCATGTGGTTTCCAAATTATACGACATACAAAAGTGTTCAAATAACATGCATATATGATTTTATATTTTTGAGTTTTATTTATGAACTATTTAAGAATATAATTCAACAGTGTATACCTTAAGAGCCTTTATGTTATGAACATATTTTTATATCACAATTACATATTTCAATAAATTGAGATATTTCATATTTATTTATTTCTAAAAGAATATAATAATTTCTTTAGAATAATTAACACAACTTTATATGATTCAAGTAAATGACTTGATCATGATATCTTACTTATTATTATTCTTAAAATGTTCTTAGTCAACTATTAATATTAGGACAATATAATACATTGAGACTCATATATGAACAGATTGATAATCGAGTCTCATGAATCAAGGATATTAGATATCAAGTTCTCATACACTTTCTCGTTAAGAATAATAATATATTAAACTAACCCACTATGAAAATGTTATATGAATAGTTGCAAGAGTTTCATAAATAATTCTCATTTTGATAAAAGTATATATAGTCCTTTGACATAAAGTTATGATAATTCGTACATAAGAAACTCTATATTTTAATATATCAAACTTTATATATAATAATATAATCATAAAGATAAACATAAAATAAATCATACATGTAAAAAAAATGTGAATAATATAAATAAAATTTGTCTCCTATATAATTGGAGTAATATTTATAAAATATCTAAGTAGAGTCACACTATAAAAAAAACATATATTAATACTCAATCAAATAAATACAAGATATAATTTATTTAAAAAAATTTGCTTTGAAAAAAAATTAAACTTTACACTGTAATATTTTTATGTATTGTGTTGAATTGCATTTAACGAATTATAATTTATTATTTCACTAATTGTTAGATGTAAGTTAAATTAAAAATTTAAATCAAGTATAAGAATGTTTAAATTTATACAACTGTGAGAAGATCATATATATATATATATATATATATATATATATATATCCAATCAAATAGGCATGCTATTTTCCACGTAGGATCAATTGTTATAAAATAGTAAGAAGCATGCAGATATAAAGTAAAGTATGCGTAAGCTTATACTGTTCTATTTTTTATACAACTCATTTTGCCAACGCAAAATAACACCACCAATAACCCTCGTGATTTATTCTGTAAACAGCTTCGATTTTAATAAAAAGGTTGGTCAAAGGAAAAACAATAATAAAGTTAAAGAAGAAAGGCATTGATAGAGAAAGTACAGATTTATTTTTATATGATAAACATGCTGCGTTCATGAAGCGATATAATATTTCCAGATGTTTAATTTATGTGGAATGTGATTTGAATCTGTGTCATTTTCTACAAAAGCAAGAATTGGACAAAAGGATAGTGGGATGTGCATGATTGTTGCAGAAATTTTTCTTCAAATTAAAAATTCTGAAAGCCATGCTACATAGTATAAGAAAATGTCTGCTCATATTTGCCCCTCCAATTGCATAACTTTCCGATTACAATTTTCTCTATCATCATAAATGGAGAAAAAACAAAAGAAAAAAAGTGATTAAATGTATTATTCAATCAAATGTAAAGTGAGTTGTCCAATCACCCAAAGATACGTAATGGGGTGCCATAGGAAGTGGGTTGCCAACAACCCTTTTGCAATAAGTGGATGCAGTGATGTCCACCTACGTCCACTGTGTTCCTAGTGCTCCAAGACCATGAGACCAAGCACATAATCTTCAAGTTTATGGCTTCTACTCACATTACGTTGCAACATTTGAGTTATACACCCAATTTAATAAAGACAAAATTTAGGTAATTAACTTTAAGTATTTTTATACCCTTTTTTTTTTCAATTAGAATTTTATCTTAAAATTCGGTCTCGAGAAATCTTCAATATATATTACCTTTTATTTTATTCTATTATGTATTAAAATAAAACTCTATTTTTAATTAAATATAATTTGAATTTAAATATTTTTTAAATATAAATAACTTTAAGTCAGTAGTTGATAAACTATTACTTTCTCATTGCATACATCTCATCATTTTATAAGAGTCAAATTCAATATTTAGCACCCACTTCCTAAGAAGTTATCTAAGATTGAAGATGGAAGAGATTCATTGATGGGAATATGCGATCTTAAGACTCTTATAACAGAAGTTTGGTTATCAATTGTTTCTACCTGAGAACCGAGGTTAAATTGATGAGTCGATTGAGCCAATATAATGCCAACTTTAATAAAAATAATATGAATAGAGCATCAATCAGTGACCTCGTCTCTTAACCAAGTAATTAAGTAGTCTTTGTCTTTGTCTTGTATCTTTTCTGGACTGAGGTGGAAATCTAACGTGTTTCACTTCAACATATCGAAGTCTTGAGTTTCAAAGTCATGAGAATTGTTGTTGTGGATTACGCTTGTAAAGGTTACCTGTGAATGGCGAGGATTATCCATCCAGGTAAAATATATGTCAAAATTAATTAATGTGTATCGTAGCAAATAATTGGTACGAGAATTCCATCAATCCCATTCACAGTGATTCTAAGCCATTTATTGAAGTTAGGTCAATATAGTCATTATTTGAAAAATAATGACTATATTTTCTGAGCAGTTCATTTGTCGACATCTCAAGAGGAAGTTTTAGTCTAGAATAAGTTGGAAAATAGAAAGTGAAACTAGTTTGTGAAAAATAAACCAGAGTTAAATGAATATAATAATTTTAGACATATATTTCATCCCACAACTTTTAAAATAAGAAGAAGAATAAAAACTCTAAATATTAATTTCGAAAGAAAATTAAAAATTAAAATAAATATGAAATAAAATATTTAAATAAAAGTAAATTTTGAAGTCCAAATTTAGGAATAAAGAGTTACCTTGGCTTCTATTCCACAACAGGAATCAAAGACATGTACTTTTAAAGAAAATATGTGCGTGTTGATTTAATTCAATTACAAAGAATGTTAATGTAAAAATAAATTTTCTTTTTAACTTGTACAAGTACAACATTATACATGATAAGAAATTAATAAATAATATTTTTATTAAAAATTGTAGTATTTAATTGTATTAATTCATTAAATTACACTAAATTTTATAATTTTAAAACTTAATATATATAAATTTTATTGATATATTGAATGTGAAATATTGTTTAGATTAGAAAATTTGAAATAGTGAATCTTGGAAAAGATTATGTTTTTAAGTCCTAAAATGTTTTGATGATTTCACAACCTTCAAATATTAACAATTTCATATGTTGTGCACAATCAAACGACCTTCTAAATTAAAATAAAATGTTTGAAGGAATAGCTATCTAAAGCATGAGGACAAATGAATATTTGTCTAAAGCATGATTAACTTTCTAATTTAAAGCAAAGTCAAATATTTTTACTTTATAGTAAAACAATTTAAATTTTTTTACTGTATAATCTAGCTTTTTTATTTAAATATTACAAATTTAAAAACAAATTTTTAAATTATAGGTTTTTTTAAACTGTTTTTCTATCGGGAGTATTTTAGTTGCTGTGTCATAATGTTTCATCAAATTAGCTGACAAAAATAATTTTTTTTTAAAAAATAACAAATTTTGTCATTAGAAATGCGAAATAACTAGACTGTGACACGTGTTAGTATCTAGGTAATTTTATAATATTTATGGCGAAATTGACTTTTAATTTTGCCATAAAAAGTGAGAAACTTGTAGATGGTGACACGTTATGATTTAGTTGAAAATATTTTTTTTATTTACATACTAATTCAAATTACATCTTAATTAAAAAAAATAATTACTAACATAATATCAGAAAATATTTCTTATATTTATATACAAATTACTAACGTAATTACAATACATAATTTACCTTCATTAATTTTAATAACATAATCAAATAAAATCTAATTTAAATTTACATACAAATCATGATCACATTTAAAATAAAAATTAAATTACTAACATAATAGTAATTTGTATGCAAATATAAAAAATATTTTCTTGTATTATGTTAGTAATTTTTTAATTTCAATACAATCACAATTGATATCTAATGATAAAAATTATTATGCTTAATTATGTTAGTGATTTTAATTTGTTTAATTAAGATGTAATTTAAATTTGTATGTAAATAAAAAAATATTTTCAAGTATAATGTTAATTAATTTTGTTAGAATTTTATTTAATTATGATGTGATTATAATTTTATAGTAAAAGAAAAAAATTTATATTTAATTCGCGTAATGGGTCAAAATCATGACACGTGTCAACTTACACACTTACTGTAAGTTGTGTAATTTTCATAGCAAAATTCATTAAGACTATGACTACAAGTTTCTTATTTTTCATGGCAAAATTGACTCTTAATTTCACCATAAATATTACGAAATTACCCAAATGTTAACATGTGTTATGATATGGTTATTTCGCATTTTTAGTAGTAAAATTAATTTTTTTTAAAAAAATTAATATTTTCGCCAACTATTTTGACGAAACATTATACCACATCAATAAAATTATCGAGACAGAGAAATAGTTTAAAAAACCCTATAATTTAAGAATATGATTTTAAATTTGCAATATTTAAATAAAAAAATCCGTGTAATATTCTTTCTTGGTAAATGACATTGATGATATTCTGATACACAAATAAGCATTTATTTAAATAAAATATAATTTATTGCATTCCTACCATTTTATACTTATTTTTTAGTATTTAATTTTTCTCATACCACATTAAATAAGAAATATGTATCCAAAGCATTCCTACAAAAAAGTACATAGTTAATAATTGAGACCTTAAGGGAAAAGAAATTTGCGACCCTACTCCACATCTTATGGTAGGGATACTAGACCATCCCTGTTGAGAGTCTTTGAGCTCAATGCTGTCTGGCTTGTACCGATTTCATGGTTGAAAGGGTCCTATGAAAGAATATCATATTCAATTAATGGTACGAGTTAACAACTGAACAGACATGCGTCAACAGAGAGGAATCTAGTATAAGGTGCAAATCTCCGGAAGGAGCAAAAGACCTGGCTTTTTCCTGATATATATACTATAGGAACATCATGAGAAAGTCACTAAATAAGGCATCCATTAAGGATGTTGTCAATCGAGTTGAGCATAACCACGAGCTATTTTCTGTAATTCATCGATTAAGCAATCTTTCTTTGAATGATAACAGTGCTAGTTCTAGTGCTAGTTCTAGTGGTACAAAATCTCAGAATACTGGTCTTCTTTCTACTCTTACTCCAACAGCATCTATTTTAGAGAGATTTAAGATTCGTACTAATCCTTCGGCGTTTACTCGGAATGTTATAGAGATGACAAAAGCACCTTTTCTTGATATACATAAGCCTATTATGAATTTAACCGGAAAAGCTAGCAGTTATATGATGTCTCTTGGCTTTCGCTTTATGCCAGGACAAGGTGAATTCTTAGTAAAGGAGCTCCGAACTCCAGATAACTTAGAGGGATTAAAAAGATTAAGAGATAACCTAGGCTTATCCTTATCAAAAGGTAGTCTTAGCAGCTCCCCATTACTCAAGTTAAAAGGGCTTTCTGACTCGGTTTTTACTCGTCTGCCTGCTCTGGCATCTCGTGTCTTGGTTGAAGTTATTACGTTTAATGAGGGTTATTACGGTCGATTCTTAATCTTGGTCCAAATTGGTATTGGTTGTACTGTATGGTATGGCTTCGTTCCAGGCGATGGTCTGCATTTACCTACTGAAGGATTAGAACCCCTATTTTCTCCTTTAGAGAATTATGATTCCTTCTTTACTAACCCGGATGTTCATGTTCAACCGGGCTTTAATAAGATGACTTTAGTGGAGGGCGCTGATAATCCTGCCGCACCGCTTTCACAGGCATTTGCTAAAGAGAAGCCCTTTATGGATATTGATATTGAAATGCCGGGTTCTAATAAATCCATTCTTGTCGGTGTTAGCTTAGGACTAGCAGTTGCCATCTTATTCACATTTGGGGTTAATCCATGCAGCGGGGAATGTATGGTATGAATCTTATTAGATCCCTTCGCGGTGGGCATAATGCTTCGTACACGACAGACAGTCGTACTCTACCTACTGAAATCTCTATCTTATTGAAGCAGATTCAGTCCATATCTAGTAAGAACTTGATAAAGCCGTACCCTAAGTTACTAATTCCGTGTTTGGAGTTTAGTGAACCTGTATCGGTCCGGGAGACAGACTTCCTCACCCTAAGTGTGATGGATCTCTTAGTAGGCTATGTTTATCCAGTCTTATTCGGGTACGCGAAAGTGAATATCATATTCTATTTAAAAAAAGGTAATAATGAAGAATTCGCTAAACCACTAAATCAACAGGCAATTCCCTTAACGTTGGATGATGGTACGCCAATCCCTAAGTCTGAGATATATGATCATGTCTATCATAGTATATTGGCATTAATTGAGATTTATGATGGATTTCAGGTTGTTAGAATAGCAATTCGAGCTTATTTTCAAGATGATATCAAAGAGTCTCCTCGTTTTAAAGATGAGTTGCTAGAGGAGGTTCTCTCTGAATGCTTTAAGCCTGTTTCTGGGGAATTCGAGATTGCCAATTTACCTGTTAAAAGTCTTCGTTCTACTTCTCGAGAGTATTCTAAGTATATAACAGTTCCTAGGAAATCGGGTAAGATAGACCTGAGACCGTTCTTGGTTGCCGATACTGAGACTATAATAATGGAGAATAGTCATCATGTTCCCTATGCTGTGGGTCTCATGGTGGTTCATCCGGGTATTCCAGTTAGGCTTGATAGTCTCACTACTTACTTCAGCGAAGATTACTCTTCCACTCTCTTCCCTACCTTTGAAGAAAGGAGCTCCCAAATGCTCAAATCTTTTATCTTTCGGGTTGAGACTATTACTCGACAAATTAGCTCGGCTAAAACCATCTACTTCCATAACTTAGGTCGTTTCGATGGCATTTTCCTACTGAAGCACCTAGCATTATATCATCCTAATTACACGGTCATGCCCCTTATGAGAGATAATAGACTCTATGAGATTGCTGTCTATTCTAAAAAGAAGAGGCTCTTATTTACCTTCAGAGACTCCTTACATCTACTCCCCGGCAAACTAGATGACCTTGCTAAGAATCTATGCCCTGAGTTAGGTTCTAAAGGTTCTATTTCCTATGAGGATGTAAGACTAGATAGTCTGAGTACTATGAAAGAGAGTTTGTTAGAGTATATGAAGCAGGATATTCTTCTTCTTGGTGGTATTATGCAGACCTTCCAGGACATATATTATAAGTCTTACCAGTCCGACATTGTAAAAAAGCTAACAATTGCCTCACTGGCTCTATCTCTCTTTCGTGAGAAATTTTACGATGAAAATAAGCACCGTATCCACATCCCTAATCAGAATGAGGATACTTTTATTCGTCGTGGATATTACGGTGGGCATACTGACGCATACACCCCATACGGGAAAGACCTATACTACTATGATGTTAACTCTCTCTATCCTTTTGTTATGAAGGAATTCCCAATGCCTGGGGGTATACCGGTCTGGCATTCTGATTTAGATACCATTCCATTAGATAGCATGTTTGGGTACATTGAAGCTTATGTTGAATGCCCTAAGAGTATAAAGAAACCCTTTCTTCCCTATCGGAATAAGGATGGCACTCTTATCTTTCCAACAGGCACCTTTGTTGGGGTTTACTATAGTGAGGAGCTCAAGTATGCAAGAGAGATAGGCTACACTATATTACCATTGTGTGGATACCTCTTCGAGGAGATGGAAAGTCCATTCAAGGGCTACGTTAACTCTCTCTTTGAAAGCAGATCCAATGCTAAAAAGATGGGAAATAACGCCCTTTCTTATGTATATAAAATACTAATGAACTCATTATATGGTAGATTTGGCATCAATCCTCAAAGTACAAAAACCGAGATGTGCAATAAATCTAGACGTGACCTTCTATTTAGACGCGCAGAGTTTATAGGCGAAGTCTTTCTTAGAGAGGATCTATACATGGTATCTTATCTTACCAATCCGGGTAAGGGGCCTTCTTATTGGGAGCCCCCGAAGAACTCCGCGGTCCAACTAGCCGCTGCGATCACTGCCAGCGCTAGGATCTATATGTACAAGTATACTTCAAGAGAAGACTGCTTCTATACAGACACCGACTCTATTGTCCTTGGTAATCCACTTCCGGAGGAAGATGTTTCCTCTTCTGTTTTAGGTAAATTCAAATTAGAAGATAGGATCTTGGAGGGATACTTTTTAGCACCTAAATGCTATTGCTATTCCACAGACGAGTCAGAAGGCAATAAGAAGGTCTTAAAGTACAAGGGAGCGGGTAAAAGTCTTATAACTCCTGAATGGTTTGAAGAGCAGTACGCCAACCCCTCCCGAACTCTGACGGAGAAGGTCACTTTTCCCTTTCGACCCGATTGGAAAGAACTTGAGGTTAAAAAGAAAGAGAGTACTACCACTCTTAGAACTCTCGGTAACACCAAGAGGAAGTCCTTATTTGATGAATATGGTAAATGTGTAGGTACAGATCCACTTGATATCAATGACTTGTCATGTCTAAATTACATTGGAACAAAACTCTTAGAGAATTTGAAAAGGAAAAATGCGATTTTAGAAAAAGAGAATCGTGCTCTTTCTCTGAAATTAGTTCAGCTGGAACAGGAAAGAGGCAAGGCGACAACGACTGTCTCTGAAGAAGCTCTGGAGAAGGAGACTCGCATGTCAGAGTCCGAAGCCGCTGAGAACACGAACGCTCCCACCGGTCCTTTCGGGGAACCTGACTTCGACGCAGCCTGGGCTAAGACAAAAGAGACAATCTCTCAACAGCTCCACAAAGAAGATGAGATCAAAAGAAGTCTGCCTTCTTCTTCCAGCGATTCGGATGACGACCCGGACGATGGCGGAAGCACCAATGCTCAGGCAAAAGAAGATGATCCTTTGGAACCAACTCCAAACACTCCTATTGGCAAACCTGCTAAGACCTCAGCCTCTGCTTGGTCAGCTTACGGGCACTTGTTTAAAGACATGAATGACAAACCAGCTGCTCAGCAGCCCAGGGTAAGGAAAGCCCAAGTTACAGACGAAGACCAAAACAACTCATCAACAACATCAACAACTAGTTCCACTCTTGACCCTGGGTGCTCGTGTACGGGAATGGGAATGAGGCCTGTCAAGAAGGATTTCATTGGTGGTCATTACCGGAAAGAGATCAAGACTGATGCTTTGGACTCAACCAATAGGCCGCCCAAATACAAGAATGATGAATTGATTGGGGAGTATGACCCCATAACTCGAAGGATCCGCATGAAGAGGCCGAAGACTCATAGAAACTGTCTACCTGAAGCTCCATCTTCTTCTTCTTCTTGGATGGTTCATCCAGATGCATTCCCTAATGAAAGGAATGCCAAGTCCAGGAATTACCCGGAACAAAGGAAAGAATTTGAATCAAGTCCATCCGCTCCTGAACCAAGGAATGGCGAGCTCGGTCACCAGTCTTCCCAGATCGGCCAATCTGAAGTGAAAGAGCAATCTTCGGTTCACTATGAGGCTCATCCTAAGTTAAAAGAAGAAAGAAAGAAAGATGATGAAAATCAGATGGTGGTGGTTGGCTCCGTTCCTGTCAAATGTCCTTCCAAGTATTTGTTTGATTTCTTAGAACAGCGGAATCGAATCCAGGATCGAATCAACAGGGGTTTACCTGAGGGAAATGAGCGCTTACCTAAGATGCCGGAGTGGGCCAGGAAACAGATCCTATTTTACCAGTACCAAGAGCGGAAAATGATCAATCAAGGTTTGCTCGAGGAATGGTACCCAAAGAATACTAAAGCAGAATCCCATTTCAATTGGGATACGTGGCACATATCGTGGTTCAAGGACAGCATACGGGCTAATCAATTTGAAGACTTGAAAAAAGAACGAGTGGTCAACAAAACCAACTATACACCTGAAAGCAAAGAAAAAGAGAATTGGGTGACACAATATGATGGGCTCCGAGGGTTGAGACTAGTCAAAACCAGTGAGGTAGAAATCCAACCTAAAGAAAGAAAACCCACTTTGGCTGAAACTCTTGGGCGGCCCATTACTTTAGCGGAAGCCCTCGCGGAAGACAGAAGGATAAGGGACGAGCAAATGCAAAAAGAGAAAGTGAACTCAACAAGGCCTAATTCTACAATTGGTCAAGAGAGCAAAGTGAAACTGTCACCAAGGTCTACTTATACAACTACAGATGGGACTCCAAATTACGATAATAATAAGATAATAGGGCCAGGGTTAGAGGAAACTAGAAAGATGGATTTACAGGATACTAGCAAAGAAAAGTACGAAGACTTATATTTAGACACCTCATAGCGGAAAGAAATCACAAGCAATGCATCCTCCTTACGGATGAATTAGTAAAGCATCTCAGAATCAGCCACTTTCTCTCCTCAGGTCAATGGTATGAGTACCGCAACTACAACGACTAGTTTTGAGGACCTTAGAAAGTAGAATTAGGCGACGTATGACTTCTTTTCTTAGGGCCTATCACTCTACCAGCGGCTCCATCTACACTGTATCCAACTAAGCAGAATAAGAGGAAGAGAAGAAGAAAAAGGCTAGCTCGAGATTGGGGGATGATGCAGTCTCGACTACTCCAGATTGACTGCTAGAGGGGGTCACTGATTACGATCTTACGGATATTATGAATCAAGATTCTCTTATACATCTTACCCACACGGGAAACCTCTCCCTTTGGACAAGCCCTCATTCTAGCATTTCTGACTATCCTTTTTTGACTGTTGCGGTTACGGCTAGACTACTGTGCTCAGATAACCAAGTCCTTGCTTCATTTTTCTTTTATTAAGAATCTTTTCTGTCTCTGTCTCTCCGATGAGTATAGAATGGTTACTTATACATCACTCCAGCTATGCTCTCACTTCGTTCGAGAACACCGTACCTTGAACTAACTATCGGTCGAGCTATAGGCTGCAGCTCATTCGCTTCCTTAGCATTTCACACTAATTCTAACCTCCCGTGGTTTAGCCAAGGAAATGAAAAGAACTCGGAACTCAAACTAACTTCTCTATTTCACTTCCTTTCTCAGGCTCAGGCCATATTCTTGCTTACATCAATTCTATGAAATGAAGCTTGACTTCACCCTGTCAGTTCGATTCTGTAACTAGCCAATCAGTAGCTAATCTGTAAACTCAATTCAACTTCTTCACTATCCTACGGAACTATAAGAATGAAGTCTCTGGCGGGATCAGAGAATAAGATAGCTTCCCCTTTCCCAGCAAAGGGAATAGCTAACGCCAAAAAGCCTATAGCTGCAATCGCTCCTTTCCTTCTTTCCTTCTTTCATGGGCCCAGAAGCGTACACAATCTCACTCCTCCCGCAAAGCAGCTCGAGCTACTTCCCTCCTGCGGACTGGAGGCTTTCTAGAGAGAGTGGATTCGGCTTTTTCTGCTGATGATTACCTTTTTTTAGGTAGGCGGGGAAAGGGTCTTAGCCAGTTCATGGAGGAAGATTTCCTGGGTTTAGCTGAGAACCTCTTGTCACCGGTAATGAGGGAAGGGTAGTACTACTCCTAGGCGAGAGCCAATAGGACCTACTCTTCATTTTCTTCTAATGGTGTATACAATAGGGACCCTTGAGGGCACTGCTGAACCTATTCCACTTATCCAAATGCTCAGCAAATGTCTTGTTAGGTCCGCAGACTGCCTTACAATAGAGTTGATAGCTTTGTTTCAACTGCTCGGTGATTTTCTTCCAACCTGCTACATTCCTAACCTCTGATGGGGGAGTGCCTCCAATTTTTAGAAATTTATCTAGAATAGGGTCTGGTATGATCTTATCATCAAAATACTCCAAATGGAAACCTCTATCATTTTGATAGTAGCCATTCTCTATAGCTGGTTCGATAAGATTTCTATAAATAAAACGGTTAATGATTTTCAGTGGGGGCCCCATATTCTTAATGACATATAGGTATAAAGAAGGCATATATTCACAACAATATGTATTAGTTATGAAGTTGTCGTGCACTGTGTACAGAGGTAGATCATATTCGCCCGCTAAGAACGCCATAGACATAGCTATTTGAGCATCTTTTTGATGAATGAAGTTCACGAATGTGGAGGTCCTACTTTTTCTCTTATCCCGCACATTAGAGGGATACGAGAGTGTGACTTTATGAGGCTTTCTCAACTTAGAGTTGAACACTCTAACAGTGTGTTTTTCCATGATTTTATAATCCTGTGATGTGCTAAAATATACCGCGTCGTACAAGACAGGTCGCTCTAGGGAAGAGCAGGCTCGACCTACCAGGCCGATCAGACCGATAAATGAATTCATATAACTATATCTTGTTTTCCAAAATTGGAAGCATAAAGCCGCCAGTTTTGGACATTCTTTTGGCAAGACGTCCTGGAAAAGACTCTCTTTAAGATCCTCAGTTGTGCTATTAACGGTTTTACCATAGATTATGGGCATATAAATCTGCTTAACTATACTCCTAGTTATGACCCGATCCAAGATAGCGCATAGCTCCGGATTCACGTCACGAAGAGCGACCTTGAGGAATTCAATTAATTCAAGTCTGATATTAGAATAGATGTCAAATATCTCTCCGCCGTTAATAAGATTGGTTAGTAACGCATAACTTTCATCAAGGAGGAAATATGCCATCAGTTGATAAGCGCTAGCGCTAGCATCCTGAGTTACAGGAACTGTTTGATACAGGTCGGGTAAAAAGAGACTTTGACACCTTTTTTTATCGTGCCTCATCAAAAAGAGATGCATATTCGAGAAATATTGGAAAGGGTGTTTAGCCTTCTGTGAATCACTCAAGAGAGCTTTTATATAATCCACCTCACTATCCCATTCGGAGGGCACCCTCAAATAACCTATGCTGTCGTTCGCGTCGCTTAAAGCCTCAAACTCATTATTATATGATTGATAGTGAAATCTAGTAGCGGTTACATATATTTGAAATAATTCTTTATCATTGTTAGAGGTTAATTGAGAACCTTTTTTACAATCAAAAAGTAGTAGACTTCGGGCTAAATCCCGTTCGTGGAAGTGAAAAATGCCACTGCGGTAGATTCGCCCTCTGAAGTCTAGAAATGCCGGAAAGTAAAAAGAATACCCATTGTAAGCCTTAGCAAGATCTAGAATTGTACACTCATAACGAGCCTGCTGCATATTCCTCATCAATAGAGAGCACACATCATTAAATGTGTATATACTTTCTATATCTCGATTCTTATTAAAATGTCTTCTAAGTATCCCAGTGGCACGGGGAAGTATAGCCTTGGAAAGAAATTCGGGCATCAAGAAGCCATAATCTTCAAACAAAGCCCTATGATTAATAATACAATTAAGGAGTGGACTATTTATTTTAAATGCTTGACGCTGTAAGCTACTGATGGAAGTACAAAGTCTCTTTAGCTTTTCATGACTTTTTGAATCCTTATTTTGTCCGAAATAGATGAAGAAATTCTTAGCATGGGGTGTACTCATACACCGCTGAGTGCTGTAGATTTGGCCAGTAGGGTTGCTTAAATAACCACCATAGATATCAGAGATATATAACCACATTCGGTCGTGCTCAGGAAGGCGGGGCTCCCAATCTTTTGGAGGAAATACCATTGGTAGACTTAACTTAATAGGAAGTAAAGCGGTGTTAAACAAGCATTCGGCATAAACAAAAGAGTTCCTATAATAACCTTTACCCTTTTTGACTACCCTTTTGACTTTAGGAATACCCCCGTCTAATACATTTAATTCATCCTCATTATATGTTTTCAAACGCAATGGATCACGAGTCACTAAAAATTCGACTAATGCAGTACCAAAGGGGTACGCTTTTGTTTTGGCTTTAGTATCATCAACAGCTTCCTCCGCAGCATCTTTTGGCTTATTGACCATACTATTATCACGCAAGAATGAGGCATAAACCCGGACATTAGATTCTATACGTTCAACCAAACCAGCCAGACTAACAGAATTATCTAGATTAAACAGTTGGCCAAGGGTGTGAACCAGTAGGCACTCTAGGGTATGCTCGCCAAACTCTTTCAACAAAGACTGGTCACTATCAGAGAGTACAAATCGGAGATTCTTAACATCGGCAGAAGAAAGCTCTGGGGCGAACTTTTCATGTCCACAACCACTTTTAGCATAAATAGTCATTCTACCGGTTTTATCCGTAAGATACTTCCCACGAAGGTATTCTTTGGCACTTGGCATCTCCGTTTTAGTTAACATTTCCATGATGTTAGGACATGCCTTATACAGAGACTCCTCAGAGTAGTTCAAAGTAAGCTCCTCAATCTCTCTCTGTAGCATTTCATATGATTTTTCATCTTTCTTCTCAAATCTATACCTGTCAAGAAGAGTAAAGACCGTCTCCTTATACGTTTTAACAAATTCTTTTCTATGCACATTTATAATTCTGGTATTAGGATCAACAAATTCCTCCTTAGGGTCTTCCACATGATATTGTGAATTCTCCTCCTCATTTAGAGTATCCTCGTAGATATCCTTTAAAGCCTCTTCCCAGAAAGTTTCAATCTTTGTTCGTTTAATGCTTTCTGCCTCATCCTGTTTTGTACTATCTATGGTTTTAGCAAAGTGTGATATCCATGTATAATTACAACTATGATTCGAGAGTACAATGAATTTATTTGATCGTATCTTACCTATATAATATAGAAATATCATCATGTTGTTATTTATTTTTTTCAGGAAAAAGCCAGGTCTTTTGCTCCTTCCGGAGATTTGCACCTTATACTAGATTCCTCTCTGTTGACGCATGTCTGTTCAGTTGTTAACTCGTACCATTAATTGAATATGATATTCTTTCATAGGACCCTTTCAACCATGAAATCGGTACAAGCCAGACAGCATTGAGCACAAAGACTCTTAACAGGGATTGTCTAGTATCCCTACCATAAGATAAGATGTGGAGTAGGGTCGCAAATTTCTTTTCCCTTAAGGTCTCAATTATTAACTATGTACTCGAAGAGAAAAGTTTGAAAGCAAAGCTACCTTCCTTCTATTCTTTCAGTTGTTCGCTACTTCTTTATCTGGTATTGAGTTCATAGACCACAATCTAAATGTGATTCCGACACCTGACGAAGACCTTCGACGTGCTGCTGCTAATCTAGGGAAGCAAAGTCGTAGTTAGTAGCCCATTACGGAAAGCTAGCTGAACTCTTTTCTGTCTTACGTAGATAAGAAGGAATGGGATATAGCTTCGCTTCTTCTTCTGCTCGCTACCGTCGATTAGCTCGACCAGAGGAAGGAAGATTACGGGGTTTAGTTCGAGAATTCCCAATCCGTCATTCTTCTTCTTAGTCTTTCTTGGCTAATTAACTAGCTCATCCTTTTCAATTAGCTGCTTTCCAGACTCGGAAAAGAGGGCTTATTGGATAATGCGATGGAGGTTAGCTACCTTCGTCACTCATCAGTTAAGGCATCGTTCGCTTCGGATCAAAGTGACACATCTAAATCCGAGCAAGGCCTCAAAAGTGGATTCAACTATTCGTCATATCGGAAAGGTGGGATTTCAAGACAAGGTAGTTTGTGACGGTTCTTGCTACCTCTTTAGAACGAAGTTTACCTCTACTATAGTATAGTATAGTACTCAAAAAACTTCGTTCCTTGAAAGCGCTCTCTGCTTGATCTGGCACTACTACTATAAATTCGGGTGATAGATGAAGGCGTTGGTCCATCGGTGCCATCTGCGCCAGTGTATAAAAAGACATTTGCAATTTTTACAGTAGCGAGGAGAGCTTATGGACAATAAATTAGGATTCCGGCGGCTTTTGCCACTTATGATCAGTGTTCACAAGAGAAAGACGGTTCAATGTCTTACAATGTTCAAGCAGCATTCTTGCCGGAAGGATTTTTTAGGAACCCCGGACACCTACCGAACATCCCTGAAGGATGGAACAACATGATGAAGAAGGCGGCGAAAGTATAGAGGAAAATCTGGGAAGAGAACAAGGAGATCTCTGAAAAGGGGGGGCAAGGAAGTAGTAGAAATGTTGAAGAGGAGACAACCCGCTCTTGAACTTAAGACTATGCGCGTCGCGTGCTCGATCTAGCAATTGTTTTGATTGATGAACTGTCATTTTTCATTCCCTGGGCTTTCTTTCCATCCTATGGCTTGAATTCGGGTCGTTGGCTCTAGACTACGATTCGATAGAGAACGATTTGGCACATCTTCGATTTCCTGGTATGAAAGTAGTTAGGCTTGGTTTTCTTTGAGTTCAAGATATTCGGCATAAGCCGTCTTTGCTTTTTCTCTTATCGATGTGATCCTTGTCTTTAGCTTGGCACCAGGGCGGCTTGACTCTTGCTTATCGATCTCTATTCCTCCTCGTACATTAAGCAGAGCAGGGAATAGGAATAGTCAAAGAAAAGGTCTAGAGCAAGAGAATCTAGCTAGTTCGATTTGAACTAATCCGAATCCGGCTATTCGGGAGGGACTGATTTTCGGCAGTATGGCTAGTTTCCTTCCCCCTTATTTAGAGGGGTTGTTAGCAAGTTCAGTTAATCAATAGTAGAAGATATCCCCACCCTCTTCTTTTTTACCTGCAAAGTGACCTCAGCCGGCATTCCAGAGACCTTTGTTCTTTGAAACGGCTTGGTTGACTCATACTCATAAAGAAAGAGTTTGGTGAATTTGTGAAGAAAAATTGGAACTGAGGGGCGCGTCTGGTGGTATCGTATATAAAGGAGGCAACTTTTTTTGGAGGGGAGCAGAGCGACAAAGTAACCTTTACTTTATTTAATGAATCAAAATCACCCATCCATAATTGATTCTAACCCATTGACTGATCACTCTCAAAATGTATTATACGATTTGTTTGCCTTTGTATTGAGGGAGAATCCTTGGATTTTGGCTTTCTTTCTTATCTTTCTATCCCTGCCTGTATCCTATCCTTAGAGCTCCCCTTTGCGTTGATTATAGGCCTTTTCTTTGCCCTTTGGGAGAGGTAAGGTATAGAGCTTGAATCCCCCAGCTGACATTTTATTCTCCATTGGGCATCCTCATGACATCTACTTCTTTAAAAAAAAGAGAAAAAGCTTTTGCCGCTCTTTCCTTGCCTTTCTTTCGGGATATCATAGAGCTAATTCTAGACTTTATATCCTCCCTCGTCCCACATCCGATTCTCTTACTTTCGCTTGTGACCTGCTGACGGTCTTATTACCATCTAAGAACCACTGACTGGCTTCTTTGCTTGCTTGCTACTCTAAAGCCTTCTCCTTTCACTCTATTTCAGTTAGAAGAGCTAATTGAAGACTCACATGGATGAGGCTATACCTATCTTATATCTAATATGGGAGACAGAACCAGTTGAAATACTTGTTTACTCCCTAAAGGGAAAATTCCAGTAGTACCGATCAACCTTTCTGTGAACTCCTTTCCTTATTATCACACTATCAATTGGAGTTGAAAGCGAGGAAGACTCCCATAGTATCAGCAAGAGCTAAGGCACCGGAAGCTTCATGTACAACCGGGTAATCCATCATCCAATATAGTACTTTCTCTTGATATCCCCCCGGGAAAGCATGATGCCTTACTTGCCCCTGCTCGATCTGTTCTGGACCGCATAAATAAAGGAGAGGCTCCCTTCCTTACTTATATTTATCCTCGATCTTCTTCAACAGCAAGGGGCGCCGCCCTCCCCCTTACCACACTTATTCCACCCTCTGACCGAAGACCAAGCCAATCTCGATAAGTAAAAAAAAGAACGAAACTCGATCAATCCATGAACTAGAAACTTATCCACCCTCTGCTAAGCTAACAGCAGCTTTCTTCTCTTACGCTAAACTCTTTCTTTTCTTATGCAATTTCTAGTTTGTCATTCGGGGCGAAAAGGTAGTTTCAAAGCGTTCAAGCTTCGGTTTCACATGCCAATTGGCAACTGTTATATTTCGTATCATCCCACCCAGACCTATACTACGCTATTTCACCAACGATCATATAATTACTGAAAAAGACAGACCCTCTTTTGAACAGGAAAATTTGGTCACATAGATCTTCTTTCCTACAGTAGCAGATTCGGCTAGTGATCAGTACCCTCTCTTTCTCTTTATTCCCATAGAAAGATTCTTCTATTCAGAAAGTCTCGGATTGGCTGAGCTTTCAAAGAAATAGGGATCGTGCTACGATCCTTCTGGGCTGCCTATTCTAGAGTATCCCATGGCTCCCTGGGCATGATACTGGACCCTAGTCATCTCTTCTTTTCAGAGCATTCACCTCCGAAGATCCCGGGTCTCTTCCCATTGGCCTTAGGCCGGGTCTCTTTCTTTCCAGCCACAGTTATAGTCTTTCTCGCCTTATAAGTTCTTCTCCTCGTGATCCAGTGCCGTTGCAGCCAATGATCAAACCAGTGAAAGAAAGTGTTACATTCCAGCGCGTGTAATTCGTGCTTCCTACTAGGATTTGCAGTTCTAAGCTAAGCACATGCAGTCTAAGTTTCGGAGGAATCCACTTGAAGTGCTTCCCCATCTTGCTTGACTCCAGTTTTCACTTTCTTACTTTACTTATGGAAAAATTGGAATATATGTTACCCTACTTCATATGAATAGGAATAGAGGAGAGGGATGTTCTAACTCGACCCATGAGAGGAAGGGTAGAGATCGATTAGGGGAGGAAGCTAGTATAAGTCTTTGTACCTGTATCAATAAGAGCAGCCTTCGTAGTAGTAGTTGCATTACCAACAGTTTCATTTCCTACTTTTCTGCGAGTTTCTCCAGAATAGTAATATCCCGGGGAGGTCTAACGTTTTTTTCCCTTTACCCTTTAGCAGGAGTCTCAATCAATAGCAAGCGAAAGAAGGGGAGGAGGATCGAATAAGCCTGCAGTATATAATAAGTCCCCTAACAGCATGTATACCTTAAGGGAAAAGAAATTTACGACCCTACTCCACATCTTATCTTATCTTATGGTAGGGATACTAGACAATCCCTGTTGAGAGTCTTTGTGCTCAATGCTGTCTGGCTTGTACCGATGTCATGATTGACAGGGTCCTATGACAGAATATGATATTCACAAGAATGGTACAAGTTAACAACAGAACAGACATGCGTCAACAGAGAGGAATCTAGTATAAGGTGCAAATCTCCAGAAGGAGCAAAAGACCTGGCTTTTTCCTTAAAAAAAAGAAAAATAGGATGGAAAAGGACATCATCGACGCGCGAACGGTTAAGGCAAAGGCAAGAATAGCATATCCGAACAGCTTCCCCAAGTCGTAGGAAGACTACGGAACTAAACAAAGAGCTAAATACGTAAGCAATCCCAATTCCTGCTTTCCCCGAAAAGGCTATAGTCACAGACCCACAATCAGCCAAGTTCATTCAGTAGACATCAATACCTTATCTTCTCGCACGGGGAAAGAGATTCCCAGCCCAGAGTGGAGAAACTCAATAAATCCATCTTGACTGTTGAATCTAGCTGACTCCTTTCCTCGAGTGAGGTTTTTTTTATTTTAGTCGCTCCTTAGCTCCTTTCGTTGAGACCTCGTTGCGCTACAGATTAAAAGAGTGGAAATTCCCTGACTGAAAAAGAGGAGATAGAAAGTTCTCATTTCTCCGATACCTTCCCCGAATCTAGTTACCGAGTGAGCAAGAAAAACCTGCTCTTGGCGTGAGAAAAGGGCTCCTATCTAACAGGTCTGCTAAGGGGGGCTCATTCCTCTTCGTTAAAGGCTGACTCCTCGACAACTGAGGAAGAAAAGAAAGAATCAGAAGTCTCTCTCGCTATGCTTTTATGAGTGGATTTGAGAGTGCGGCATAGCTGGAAACTCCAGAATTTTAGGAAGGTTCTAACCTTAATGAAAAGGTAAGTTTGAAGAGAGATTGGGAAAAGTTCCCGAGTGTGAGTATCCAACCCCCTTTTGAAAGGATCTTTCTGCTTTTTAGTTTCCTAATATGTGTGTACATATTGATTGTATCAGTACTACCAGCGAGCTAAGAGCTAACCCCTTTCTTTTCCTATGGCGTTTTAATACTCACCCCTGAAAGTGAAATAGAGATAGAGAGAATCTATTAAGTTGGAAGGCGGAAAGAAGCACTGGCTAAGACTTTCATGGAGATGGGGCATACAGGGCAAGTGTACTAGCATATGAGTTTCCAGCTTTTGAATTAAGGTTTGTCAAACCCTAAGCTGCTACTTAGAAAGGGGGCGTAGCGGGTAAGGCAAAAGAAAAGGTGTCCGCCTAAACTACTGCCACTTTACTTTAGGATAAGGTTTTTGCTTCGAGCAGCTCTCGGGCATTGATTGAGGAAGTAGCCCAACCTTTTTTCATCTACGCAAAGAGGAATTACTTCTTCTTTTTTTCGACCGGAAATGGTGCATCTAGATCGATTCCTAAGGCTGGTAATGCCGAATCAAGGATAAGGCAATACAGTCAGAAAGGAAAGCTATTCATCTTTTGTCTTTGAAGAGAAAGACAGATTGGATTGTACGAACATCTGTGCCAAGCTTAGGTAAGCCGTCCAGAAAAGAGACAAAGAAAGACCTCTCAAAAGCCGGTGCTTAGGCAGACGTCCCCAGGTAAGAGCAGCCTTTCTCTTATATAGGAAAGCACTACTGCCACTTTCTTATGTGAATACCGGGTTCTTTCACTCCTCAATCTCACTCTTTAGTGAAAGTCTCTATTTCACTTTCAATAAGCAGTCTACACAAAATATAGAGGTACTTTTTCCACTTCGCATATGGGCTTTATATTCTCTACGGCGTCAACCATAAGTTTGCGTTCAGTTTGAGCTGGGAAGTCAACTAGGTTTTGCTATTCCTTATCGAGCTTCTATTTCATCCCTTAAAGGAGATTCGGGAAAAGATAGAATAGGAAGACGTGTTTCCAGAACAAACAAGATACGGGTTGAGAGGGGGAAGTTAGCAAAGTTAGACAAGATTGGAATGGGCATAGGAACATGTATTGATGTACCAGATCGGCTAATGCTCCCAGGTTGATGCAAAGTATTCCACCAGTTGACTGAAGACTTGATTATTGGTATATCGATTGGTCCAGCACGGATTGAAATAGGAGCCGGTTCGACAGGAAGCTTTTGAAAACGCAGTGCACCCAGGTAAATCAGAAACGAGATGAATACAGAGGTTAAACGAGCATCCCACACCCAAAAGGTGCCCCACATAGGTCTTCCCCGAAACCCCCCAGTAACTAAGGTAAACAACGTAAAAAAAGCACCCATTTCTGTACCGGTTCCGGAAGAGCGAAGAAAAAGGGGATGTTTTGTTAATAGGAATAAGAAAGTGTTTATAGCCGTAGCGATATAAACAAGAATACTCATCCGAGCCGCAGGAACATGTACATACAGAATACGAGAATTTCCACCTTGTTGAAGATCTAATGGTGCTACCCGAAGACTTAAATGAATAGCCATCGCTGTTAAGAACAACCGAGATCCAATGAGAATTAGCGCATAGCTTCTGGTCTTTGACATCAAAAAAGAAGGTTGTAATAACGAAAGGGACATCTGAGAATTTTGTCCTAGCTAGTGGAACAAGAAAGACATGGATCTATATTCAATACGCAAAAAAAGGATTTTTCCCAACGAAGAATTCCCCCTGCTTAGTTTTCGCTCCGCTCGTGCGTGGCACTCCTTGCTCGCGAAGCGGCATACCGAAAATAAATAGATCCCACTGCACTGAAGCTAGTACGAAATGAAGACCAACCCACAAGCTGGTTAGTGACATAGTACCGATTCTTTCTTACGCATTTCTCTTTTTCTTTTCCATTTTATGATTGGGGCCTCCTCCTTCCTCCGTCTCTTTTTTTCTGCAACGGCTACAGACGCATGTTGATTCGATAGTTGACCCTCGACCTAAAGAAGTAATGATTGACTGCAACCAGATGAAGAAGTAATGCACTAAACGAAAGAATGAAGAATTATGACCTATCGCTTCGCTCGAGTCACTACGTACCTTAGCCCGTAATGTGAGCAAATATATCATGTCTATTGCTAAACATCGAACCCATATTAGCCCATTCGCTCCCCTGAAAAACAAAGCCATGCGCCGTCCGGAAACAAGTAGTTGTTCAATTGTCACGAATTAAAAGACGTACAACAACCGTCAAATAAGGGCAGTTCTAATCAGTGACGTTCATCGTAATAGAAAGTATTCACATCAGTCAGCTGGTTCATGGTACGAGATTTAACAACAGGGTTTTCAGCTGACGACAGAAGCAAGATTAAGAACAAGCAACAAACACATCTTTCCGCTCTTCTTCTTTCAGTTAGTAGGGGAGCTACTTCCTCCCAACTAAACTCTACCCGGGGGGATCCCTTATCCCCGTTGAGTACTCCTTTCTTTTCTTCCTATTCACGCCCTTCGCAATGACACCAAATTCTCCTTTAGGTGAAGAAAAATTTGAGGACGGTAAGGAACCCGATTTGAATACCGAGCCCCATAAGCCAATTTGAATATAGAGACAGAGCTGCCGATCCGGGATTTCATTGGGTCAGAAGGACGCCTAATAGAAGGAAATAAACAACGAGGAGGGTTTGGATGCCCTCTCTCTTATTCGCGAGAAGTATGTAGGACAAGGGCTTCTTGCTCCTTAGGGCTTTCAAAAGAAAGAAGGTCGCGAAGATTCCATTGGAGAGAAGGAAAACCGAACTTATTAGAAAAAACGTCATTACTGATTTAGCTATATAATAACCTATTAAACAATTGCTTATTATATTATATAGAAGAAAAATGCAATTATTAGTTCAGTTCTTGTTTCCGAAAAAAATGAACCTACATAAAATGAGAACCTGTAGGGAGTAAATCCCTATAATGAACCTACATAAAATGAGAACCTGTAGGGAGTAATCCCATAACCTAAAATAAGAAAGATTTTGGATAACAAAATCCCTTTTCTTTTGGCCTGTCTCTATCTACCGGGTCCAATGGGTGCACCTGACTGTCCCCAGTTCAGTTGGAACAGAAGTCACCAACATTCATAGGTGGGGAGCTGGACTGAGGTCTCCCTATTCCCTATATAGAAAGACAGCCCGGAAGGAATCGAGAGATGCTCCTACCCCACCACACTTCCCAACAACTCAAGTAAAAGCCTGACTATTGAGATAGGACGAGCTAAGTCAGCAGCATCTTCTAACCTGAGCTGATATCTATACTCGCAAAAGCTCACAATGACGGGGAAATAAATACATTCAACACTCGATATTCTCCAACCACTAGACCAGAGGTTCGTCTTTCATCTTCCGTACGGGAATGGAAAGCTTCCCGGCCACTTCCTGATCTCAGAGATTTGATGAAAGGGATTGTTCACAGCACGAGTTCTCACCTTCGACCTGACATACTGCTCTGAATATTGCCTGCGCTACTTTTCCACATCACTTGACTTTGCCAAAGGCATGCCAGGGAATAGATTCACCAGATAAATGAAAAAGGAAAAGATTCAAACCTGAGAGAGATACTGAACACATTCCATTAGATGAAAGAGACTCTATAAAAAGATAGGGATCACAGCCCAATCCAAAAGACCTTGAACACTAGACTTCATCCCATGGAGAGAGAAAGATCCAGTCGGATGGGAGAAGACTTTCATTACTAGAATCAATCTATCACACGTTGGGATCAGCGGGAAGCGAAGGTCAAGGTTCAGAAGTAGCCAGCCATATGCTGATCCTCCCTGAACCCTTAAAGACATCAGCTTAGACAACAGCAACTAGAGCAGGAGAAGAGGGATAAAAACCAGCATGCATTGTTCACAGCACGAGTTGTCACCGTCTAATCCTTTCATAAAAGACATTCACTGACCCACGTAGGACTGCTGAATGGAATGATTCCTCCCCCGAGGGTGATGGAAGGGGGGGCACGACCCGATCTAAGATTACTCCCTGAGCAGAGTCTGACTTTTCGAAAAGAAGAGAGGAAGGGGCGTACCAAAAAGTTCTCCAATTCGATGAGGACAAGCAGGCACAACAATCCCAGGAAAGGTTCGAAGCACGTAGTTGCAAAGCTAATATTCAGAAGTTCAGTTCGTGAGATAGCTCCCCGGACCAGAGATTTTGGATAGATTCCTAGTACCGACCTTCCGTTCAGTGTAGGGAATGGAAGGGATGGGATTTGCCCCAAGCCAACAAGGAAGCAAAGTACCGGTGCTATCAGTACAAGTATAAGCCGGATCGTACCACACGGGAGAGGCATGAAGTTCTCGACCAGAGGAATGAGACTAACTAATAAGAATCACTCTTTCTAAAAGAGATATTCAATCACTCAAAGGAGAACTCGAGTTAAGCGTATTTATTCAATCTTACCAGTGCGCGAACCCAAAGGAGCAATCAAAGGGAATAGCCTTCCCCTCTCCCAGCAATCTTAGGTTCGGATCCTGATCCTGGGTCGAGCCTCTTCCTTTTCAGTCGCCCTCTACAACTAAGTCAGTTGAGCTCTTTCGGCTCCTAGACCTGCTGTGATCAACCAACTTTCGAGTTCGAGCCCATCAGTGGGGGAAAAGACAGAAAAGATAGAGTTATCCCATCTTCGCAAAAAGAGCAAAAGTCGAATTGCATAAGTGATCCATAAATGTCTCTTCGTTATAGGCGAAGAAGAATTCCCGGGGACCAGACACTACTTTCTTTTTATTCGATTTTCTCGTCTCATGTCTTTTCTTTGTCCCGGAAACCTTAAACCTTTTTCAGGCCCAAAGAAAGAAAGGCTTCCCATAAAAATAAAAAAAGGGATTTCTTCTATTTGAATTGAAGGACCTCGCCCGAAGTTCTTTTGCTTTTTCGTGCTGCCGTTTCCAGATCTTTCAGCTATGCGGCCTTCCAGCGGAATAAGATGGGGTGCACTGGCCCCAGAGCAACCTATGAACTAAGACTTTGAATTTCAAAGAATCTTTGAATAAGATAGGCTTTTCATTCTCATTCTAGTGGTTAGAGCACCTCCCCTCCATTCCATTCTAATGATATTAACATACCCTTTGTTAGCCATCTCTGTGAGTTCAATCCGGGGAAAGACCTCTATTTGGTAGTTCATCTAAGGCTTTTTAATTCTCTATCTAGCTATCTCGCATCAGTCCAATCAACAAGCATTCCTTCTTCAACTACGGTGAGTTAAGATAGGAGTCCTTTTGCTCCAGTTAGACAAGCAAGGGCGAAATAGAAAAATCAAAAAGCTCCGTCTGGAAAATCAGAGTAGGCTAGGGCGAGAACCAATAGAATATAACGAACAAAGGAATGGGTCTTCACCACAGGCTGGAAAGCAAATCCATCAGGTACCCTAGAGCAATGAGTCTTCGATGCCGAGTTCTTGATGGGCCGAGAAAGAACGATGTCCGGCATGGATGCCTTCTCTTCCCCGAGCTACAAGGACAAGGAAGCATTCTTTCAATGTGTCCTATGGGAAAATGAAGATGGATCATTTGATTCCACTTCTCCGTTCTAGGACATCCTTTTAGCAGAATGAGTGGGAGGCTAGATCGATGCTTTCCCAGTAGATCGATATAGAGAATCAGAGGACTCACTCTATCCAATAAACCGGTAGAAGTCCCACTAATAGAGTGGTGATCTTCCCCTTAGGGGTTAACAAGACAAAGATTCCACAGAAGCAGAATAACAAGTCTTAGGGGTTAACAAGACAAAGATTCCACAGAAGCAGAATAACAAGTCTATAGGTCATGAAGGCATCTGGGATGCTGGCTTTGACGAGTAAAGGCAGTTCCTCTTTCAACAAGGGTTGCGGACAATGCCTGTTCTTCTTCTTTGATGATTCAATTTGTAGATGTCCCAGTGGACAGATCAAACAACGAAGCTCTTTCTCGATGTCAAGAGCATAGATGACATCTTTCTTTCTGGTTTGCTTTGCAGTTAGGCCTCTTTGTTTGGTTACGGGTCTCTCCCCTCCCCTCAGAATGGTATCTGATTCAGGATAGCCTTTTGCCTGGCCGGTTTCCCAACCTCTTCCCACGCCCGGAGGCTTTTAGCTTCTTTCTCTTTACTTTAGTAGCTCGTGCTGATCTGGCTCAGCGAGGCCTTGATCCATATATCATTGAAAAAGGCTAGCTCACCCAACCGGAAAGCACCTTATTAATGAGTGAAGGCTGCTAGGGCTAGGGAGAAAACATACGAAGAATCGAAGGAAGAACTCCGGGTAGAAATCTTAGCTATACAGCAAAGCAACTACTCTTCCATAATGATGGGAAGAGAGTGAAGAACAAACTCTGACAAACTCAAGTCAAACACACTCTTATGTTTCAATTAGGACTGTCCCGGGCAAGGATGTGAGCCGGTTGCCCTTTTCTGTAGACACTGATATGGAACCGAAGACTGACTCTGTGGTCACTGAATCTGAACTATAACCAACCGGCAAGGACGAACCAGAGAGATGAGCCTGATTACATTCAATAGAAGCCTAATGGAAAGAAGTCCCTTGACCTGATAGAGAATTCTCTTTGTTTCAAAATGGTATAGAGATCCCGTGTTGAGAAACTGACTCCGTCAGAGCTATAGTGAGAATCATAGTTGATACCATTATCACATAGTCTTTCTTTTTTTCTACATTATGAAGTTTGAGTGGGTCAAAGGATGATAGGGGAAAGAGAATGCCCCAAAGATGAGCATGGGCAGGTGCCCAGCCACTGGGAAATGAAAATGAATCCAATTCAGATGCCAGTTTCGGGCTCAATCCTTCCATAAGCCTTTTCGTCGGAAATCGGATTCGAGACTGATTCCAGAGTCATAGACATCTGCAAAGGCATCAAGCCAGTCTGTCCTTTCCGCTAATTGCTTCTCTCGCTTCCTATGGAGTCAAAAAGGCTGTCAATCAGGCTACTTTTGACTGCCATATGAATGCACACCCAAGGGAAAGAGCTTCCAATCTTGTTGCTACTCTTCCATAAATGGTAGTTCAATAGATGCTTCGTCACTTCCATTCTACTACGTAAGGGGAAAGTCACATCTATGGGAATCTCGCTACGAAGGAGCACATCTCAATCTGTCTATTCCAATCTATGTTCTTGCATCTCCGATCTAGCTACGGAGATTGATGGTAGGTACTCTGACTTATTCTTATTCTATTTAGAGTGCATAATAGGGGTATAAAGTGAGCCTGTGAAAGAGCTTCTCTGAGTTCCATGTGGACCGTAGGATCTCTTCCAGGGGACAGCAAGGCTAGCTCTATTGGTTCTCGTTCTCGTTCCCGCTACCATATGAACAGCAAAGCCAGTCTCTGGCCCTTCCCTAATGGTTAGTTCAGAATTGGGTTCTGTCTATTCGGGGCAGAATGAGCTCATCTTGGGACTAGTTCTTCTGCTTCTTTCCGGTTGAAGAATGAGGACTTGCTTTGTGCTAACTGCTTAGCTGCATTCTTTCCTCTCGCTTTGGAAAGCCCGTAGCCCAATCCCTCGGCCCGAGCATGACTTCTGGAACTTGCCTCAGGGACTTACCTCAGGTCTGGGCTGGATTGATCTCTGACATCCTTAGTTGCAGACTGAGTGTGATTGCTTCGAAGATGACCTCGAGATGGATTAGCTCCAGCTGTTGTCCCAACCCTGTGACCCGGGCTTGTTCTCTGCGAGGCTCTTTTCCTTAGCCCATAGCGAGGGATGACCAATCAAGAATGGAAGTGGGCTCAAATCAGATGATTTTACTGCAATATCTATTGATGTGCTAAAGGCTTAAAGCTCTGTTCAAAAAGAGAGATTTGACTGCCATGACATAGGCTTTCTACCTAAAATCAAACGAAATTAAAGATTGAATCGAGAAGGAAATGAACCTAATATAGCTACTTGGTATGACTAGAGAGACCACTCCGACCCCCATGGCTCCCCGGGCTTACCTATACTCTAAAAACTTTCATTCTATCTGATGAGAGCACATTTAAGGGGCACCGCTTTTGCGGAGCATAGCCTTTGGGGCAGGTTTTTTCCTCCCGATCAATATGAGCACGATCAGGCCATAGAAGACTCGGATCAAAGCAAACCTCCAGATTCGGCGCAGTTAAGTCGACAGCCTCAGATAGGGTCAGCTCATCAGAGATTGTTCGGAGACACCTCTTTCTACAGGGGAAAGATTTTTTGCCACGGCTTCGGAATCAGCATCGCCGGTTAACATCATTGGTTTCAGTTTCAACTTTGGCAGTCGGCATTCCCCTAGAAGACTTAGACTACGTCAGAACGATTAGACCTTTGCAGAACAAAAAGTCGAAGCGTCCCAATAGGATGCATAGCGGCAGGAGGAGTTGGATTGGTTGACATGGGGCTAGATGATATAGCCAGTGTTCCGCGAGGGACCAAAGGGTATCAGATATGTAACGTAACATCCAAAGGGTATGATTTTGTAATTGTTATGTGCGTTCTCAAGGGGAGATCTTGAATATCATAAGAAAAGAAAAGAAAGTTGCCTAGTTCTGATGAAAGCTATGCTAAAAAAAAGGCTACCCGAGTTCGTTTAGTTGCGTTCCCTGTCTTCATTGAGATTGGGTTGGTCTTCAGGGTACCTGAGTACAAGATCGAAAAAAATGAATGCATTTCAAGTGAGATGTCCAAGAGAAAAGGAACGAGGGGAAGAAGCGACGAGAACATAAAATCGTGAATGAAAGAGCGTGAGGAGACTTTCTCAATGAGAGATGTTCTGGAGGGTTGTCGATACAATCATTACCTGTTTTTACAAGAGATCAAGGGAAGAACAACGATCGCCATACGTAAACGAAGAAGTGCTAAATGTCCCTAAAACAGAAATGATGGAACGAATAGCTGAGGTAGTAAAGGCTGCGCAGAAAGAAAGAGAAAAAAAAAGGCGTGAGGGCTATAAAGCTGATTAGGGTGGGTGGGATCACGATTGACTAAAAGGAAAGTCGCCCGGAGATATTGGTTCAAATCCAATTCGTGAGAAGAATCCAAGTGAGATAGGCCCATATGCTGGAGGCTCTATCATACATCAATTATAAGTTCAAGACGGGCATCCCCATATATCGGTCTTAAGCGAACTCTTTCCGGCAGCGTCCTATTTGGAGGACTCACAGAAATCCCTCGGGTAGTGCCACAATCTGTTCTGCGTACAACAATGTGTTGAACTACTTCAACAAGTCTGCGTGTAAGATATCCAGCATCAAGGCCGAAATACATGCACACGAAAAGACTAGCAACAGTAAGGTAAGGATTGACTTTCCCCGCCACTCCGTCAAACAAATAGGCTTAATGCCTTACTATAAAGGAGGAATCCGAAAGAATCAATCATCTGGAAACGAATATTTTATAGATGCATGGGATCTTCTTTTATCGACACGACAGCAAGAGCAGAGCAGGGAAGGAGCTGTGAGGTATTACCTGTAGGTTGAGGAAGAGAAGTAGACAAAGATGACGCTAGTCTTTTCGCCTTTGCTTCTGCGGGCACAGATGTTTTCAAATAAACTAACTGTTTGCGCGCCTTTTCGCGGAATGATTTCACATTAGTAAGGTAAGGAGAAAGGGGGTCTATCGATAAGAGCTTAGGTGAAGGCTCGAATAGCTTAGTTGAAAGACTCTGTATGGGATGTTCTTTTTATAGAGTGATAAACAGAGGGATCTTGCTTTTAAAAGCCATAGTCAGGCAGAAGGCAGTGTGCAGTCAGCCAGTAGATGACGCCAGAGAGGGATTTGTCAAAGCACATATAGGAGCTCTACCACGATATTCTTTCTCTCATTGAGAAAGCGCTATCAAAGCCGCTGTCCCAATAGCTTCGTTCAGGAGCGAACAACCACTAAATGAAATTGCTTGTTAAATAGAGGAGCGGAAGGGGCAAAGTCAACGACTGAGGCCAGAAGGATAGAAGCCAGGGACAGAGAGAGCGGAGGAGAAGACTGATTGAATGAATGTCATTTCACGCTGATAGGAATGGGGGTTATCCCCTTATATTATATATCTCCTGTCTTATGGATCAATGGTGTGCCATGAGATGCTTCGCCCGGAGGATCATTCATGGTGAAGATCCCAACATGATCTACTCGGTCAAGTTTGATTAAAGGACTCCAACTCTATACGCTCCTGGACTGGTATTTCACTACTGCTTAGTTGATGCCACATCTGATTCCAAAAAGCAAAATCAAGGCTCGTAGGCCAAGCCGCTTCTACTAGCAGCTCTTTCCTCTCAGGTCTTAGAGGACTGAATAACATATGCGACTGAGGCATCCTTCATTAAATCTTACATAAGAGATAGATAGAATCGCAAAGAGTATGGGTTTCAAAGCATTTAAGGCCGGGCGAGAATAAAGAGAGAGGGAATGCTTACCCCGAAAAAGATATATGAACTCGTCCAGCAACGGCTTATCCACTTTCTACTGATAGATACGTATGGCAATTAGGTAAACTCTTTTTAGGCTACACAATAAACCATATTATTTAAAAGCCAGGTGTGTATTTGCGTAGCGAGTCAAGATAAGTAATTACATTAAGGCACTTTAATAGCTATTCACTCACCAACAAGAGCGGCAAGAGTTCGAGCTTCTACGGGACTAGTACCATACCGGTTACGAGAACAAGGGATATTCCAACTTGCTAACACTGGGTTTTCAACCGCGGTTAGGGATTTAGGGATAGAAGACCAAGAGTTAGTAATGCAGCCTTTCTCTTATATACGAAAACGATAGCACCAAACTCAACTGATTCAATGGTAGCAGTCGAGATGCCTCTCCTGGGGAACCCTTCCCTTGCATTCTATTATGTAATGGCTTCAACCGCTCCTAAAGGCGTAAGAAGTCGGACGGCCTGCGACTCGGTTGATGGGGCTCATCTGATGTCGGCAGGTTTCGGTCTGGTAGGGAGGTCTCCATATTCATTACGAGCCTCTATTCGGTACCTATCCTTCTTTTGAACCAAGATGATCACCACCAACTCTTATTTGCAGGTTCGAATTTATTTTCACGTTAGAAAATCATAAAAAGAATATATCTTTACATAAACATTTTTATTTATAAAATATTACGAGATTGATTGGAAATATAGTTTTAAAGAAAAGAAAGTAGAGGGAAAGATAACATTTATATTTTAAATAAATATATTTAAAATTAATATTTTAAAAATAAAATATATAAATTGATATATTAAAATAAACTTAATATATTAATAATATATTTATCATCATAAATTAAATAAATTTTTAATTAAAAATTAAAAAATATGTTATCTCCTCTCTTTTCCTTTAAAAACTTTCTCCAAAACATACTATACAAGACAATAGTGACATATGTTTGCAAACATGATTGAGCTAATACAACTATGTTCCTGAATAAGTAATTCTGTTTAAAATCTTATTATAATCTTTAAATATATTTATGTTTCCAAAACACATCATCGTTTACCAATACAACATAAGACAAAATAAAAGGTAAGACTTTTCATATCCTTATACAATAGTATTCATGTGACCAGAAGTAAAATATGATAAGCTAGAAGTTTAGAATCACAAATACAGAGAAGAAGAATAAGATAAATGAGATATTTCAAAGAAAGAAAGCTTGTTGTTTACTTCTTAGAGTTAAAATGACACATAGTTAATGAAGCCTTTGGATGGTGATGATGAACCATATATACGAAGATGGTGAGAGATTAAAGATAATGAAACAAATGTGAAGTTTTAGTTCTCTTTATATCTTGAGGATCTATATATATATATTTAACGTACCTCTCATCCCATTTAATTTTTTTAATTTAGAATTAATAATTTAAAAAAATAAAAGAATTAAGAATACTTATTAGAAATATTAATCATATGATGAATATGATTCTAATTATTTTATTTTTATTAAAGTCAAATATTCTTTAAAGAAATTAACACAAATTTACATATAAAAATTGTAACTATTATATAAATGTGTCTTCAAACATATTATTGATATATACTGTTGTTGTCGTCATTAGATACTATGCAAATATTAATGGATTTCCATTTTGTAATTAGTCACACAATTCGTTGTTCATGTTCTACTTTTATTCGTTTACCAATATATATGCTAAAAATTATAAATAATTAAATAAATAAATATTAAAATTGTGTAGTTTGACTTAAATTTTATGTCATTTCTTCTTATTTATAAGATATTTTTTCTTTATTGTTACTATATTAATAAGAGTTTTTATTAACAGTCTTTAAGATTGAGTTTAAACATCTACAAATAGATTTTTTTTATAAAAAAAATACACAATTGTTGTATTAAAATTATAAAAGTATAATAAATAATTTTGTTTAATAAAATTTTATTCTTATTAGCTGTTTGTCTTCAATTCTAAAAGATGAGATTAATAAAATCCTATAAATAATACCTTATAATATTTTTAAAACATCTCTCTAGTAAATAAAATATTTTTTTAGTATAACAGTAGATGTAGATACATATATTATCTATTTAACTATGTTAAATTTTTGTGTTATTCTTTCTCTTTATTTTTTTTTCTCTTTATTTTCAACAATAAATTATAATTTTAACATTTAATTTCTTTATCTTTACAAATTATAAAATTATAGAAGCTTACATATCGATAATACATTAAATTTTGTGCAATGTAAATTTATCTCTAAAAAATTGAACAATATATTAATCTAATAACTAATTTATCAATACACTGTTATTTTTTTAATGTAACTATTTGTGATGCAAATGTTTAGTTTTTCTATCTTTACTTGCCATAGAGTTATAAAGGCCTGTATGTTCTTGCATTATCACAAGTCTTATGCAAATTGAATTTCCTCTTAAAAAAAATATTAGATTATATTTCTTGACCTAATAATTAATTTCTTAGTTAATTGAAATAGAATATCTTATCTACCTTTACACGCTATAATATTATAAAAATTTATATGTATACACATTACCTTAAATTTTGTACAATATGAATTTATTTTAAAAATTAAATCATATATGTATTTTTTTTAATTAATAATTATCTCCTTAGTTAATAGAACTTTCTTCTTTTACTTGTTCACACACGTAACGCTTTACAAAATCGACTTATGATTTACATTGCCTTTAAATTTTGTATAAATTGTGAGGATTTAATGAGAATCTTTGACGTAAAAATATTCATCAAAATATTTTGAATTATTTTTTAATTATTAATTTATTTTTCTAATTCACTCAATGGTTTATAATATAGATGTATGTTTTTTTTTTCACCTCTCAGTGTTTTATAGGGGTAAATGTTCACATTTAGTTGTGCTATCTTCTACCTATACAATGTGGATTTATTTTGAAAGAAATTTTATTTAAAATTACTCAAAACTTTCAATTAGTTAAGTAATATATAAATCTATAAAATTAAAATAATGACTTTAATTTTTTCTATTGCACCTGGAAATTAGATTCAAACTTCCTTTCAAATATCATATATATTTTATTTAATAAATTTTGGTAACAATTTCTCTATTTTTTAAAATCATTTAATTATGCTTTTTAAACACTCGTTTTTCGTGTTAATCAATAAAACATAAGCATAAAAGAACATTAGCAGGGCCTTTTTCTTCTCATAATTCGCAAACGAGGATAATTATACCCATTGGACAAACTTAAAAAATTCACACAAAAAATATGTTATTCTAACCGCTGTGAGTGTGCAGTGACTTCTACTGGCGAGAAAACTACTCAAAATAATTACCAACCCTAAGGTAGCAAATGCAAATCAGTTGAATTGTTCTTTGAAATTATGTATTAATTTTCAAGTGAAATTCACCTGCTTACATGAGAAATTAGACCAAGAGTTATATAAATAGAAAGCTTAGGTTCAAAATATAATATGTGCCAAAGAAACTTAGGCAGTTTGAAAAACTCTTATTATTAAAGCTAGTTTAATAAAAAATTATCTTTTTTAATCAAAAATTATCTTTACACATCTGAAGTAGGTTATCAGAGTAATTACTATGGCAGCTCATAAAATAAATAATGGGCTAAGGACAACACTACACACACAGGATTTTCTAGCTCAACCAAAATCATGTGTCTATGTCCAGTCCTTCAACTCTAAACTCTCCAATATTGATTACAAATAGTACTTTCTCACTTAACATCCAAATTAAATACTCATCAATCTCTGCCAGGTAATTAAAGATTACATGAATATTGTGTGGAGCAAATATCACTTAAGAGTGGATTACAACTAGGAAAATACAGCGATCAAAGGATATATATACACAAACAGATGAAAATGTGCCTTCAAAAGAAAAGAGAGATTAAAAGAGCTATCAGGCACATCCCTTGTTCAACAGAAATGCTTTGAAGGTTCCTGCAAACCTTCCTTCCATATTTGTCTGTTACTATTTCATTCGTTGTCCTGAAGTGGTAGTAGTAGCAACTTTTGCACAATGGTTTGACCTGTAGCAGTGACTATTAGAGAAATGAAGAAAATGCTTTTGAGAATGATCATTCTAAAATTTATTTTACTGAAAATGCTTATTGTTGACTTCAAACTTTATTTCAGAATTTGTCCAACTTTTGAGATTAGAATATCTGTTCAGTATGTTGATTTCTTGAAAGTGCTGATTGTTCTCGACAATAAAAATTTGTGTAATGTAGACCAGTCTGAGTGAAAATTAGAGCAACCATTATAAAAGAGAGATGCGTTTCATAATCAACAAAACTTAGAAAAAAAAATTGAAGACCTAAGTGAATTATTTGAGGACACGGGGAAATGGTATAAACCAACATAATAATACCCTTTAAGCAGAAAGTTATTGGTGGGAGAATTTGAATAGTACAGTTCATTAAATGTTTAACATTTTTATAAAGTTCTAATTTTTTATTTAATCTATTGTCCCACCAAAGTGTTTATTATATTAATACTAGAAATATTTCACAGAAAAAAAAATCTTAAAGAGGAATGAGAACAAGATGCATTATTGATTTGGGTGCGGCTAGCTAATGATATATCCAAGTTTTTTTTATGACAGACTACGAATCCCAGCTAAAAAAGACACCTTTAGATTATGACGTTTCTCCTCTCTTCTTATTTCAAAGTTCATGTACGAACTCGTCAGTTAGCAAAATTAATTATTAAGTGTGTGAACCCAATTAGCTGGCAGAATAATTCAACTGCATAATGCAGCAGAATCCTTTCCAACTAGAATTCTAAAAACAAGGTTTTTGACATTAAAGGGGCGCTTAGAAGAATTTCTGGAGGACTTGTAAAATAATTTTTTATTCTTATAAACATTTTAGTATAATTTATTATAATTTTTAATTAATATTAAAAAAATAATGATCAAATTATTTTCATACAATAAAAATGAATTTAATAAATACTTAATAAAATTGTTTGTTCAAATGTAGTCTAACTTTATAAATTATGATTAGCGGACCAATCTGCTCAACATTTCTATGACATCAATGGGAATCAAGGGAAGTACAGATCATACAGAATCAGGTGGTGAGGCAATGATTGTGGAAGATAGAGAGAGGCACTCATTTTCACATTTCTTAATTTAAAGACATAGCTGGCCATTTTGGCTGAAATTCCATAGAAAAATATAAGTTTTAGGAGCTACCTTTAGTACTAAACGAATATAATTTGATAACCATTAAAAGTTGAGAAAGAAAATCATTATAGACAGAGATTAAGAAATATAACAAAATTTCGAGGAACTAGTTATTAGACGAGTCTTTGGAGTATTTATAAGTACTATATATTTACAGCACAACTGTTTGTTAAATTTAAACTTGTTTACTGTTTGAGAAACCTTGACTTATAAAGAGACAAATATTTTATAAAAAAAATATTAAAGTGATTTTTTTAGTAAGAAAAGGGGACTAAAGTGCAAAAGCTAGAAAAATTATACAAGAATATAACATCAGAAATGAGCATCTGAGACACCTTAATAGAAGGATACTCGTAAGCTATACAATGGGGCTCATGAGCACAGTCAAGATTGACGATCAAGATAAATTTTCAATGGTAATAGTTCATCAATCGTATATTAATGGTAACAAAATCAAGTAATTTTCTTGCAAGATAATTTAACTACAATTATTTTGATAACAATAGTGTTATTACATTTTAGAAAAAATTCATATATATAACTAAGAACGTAAAAGATAAAAGGAATTAATATTAGTTGTATAATTATATATTGATGATCAAGATAACTTTTATTAATATAATTTTTATCATCAATATAAGAATGAATTGTCAAAATTAATTATTCTCATATATTTTTATAGTAGTCCTATATTATATACATATGGGTTTCAATTCGAGCAAAGGAAATATAAAGTTATTTTATAATTAATTTTATTCTTTTATATTTCTATGCAATATATTATGATCACAATTGCTTCAAATGTTGATAATTAGATTAGCTTAAATAGTTGTAAGTATTAGAATAAATAACTTTATTTTAGCGCTCATATTTTACTATTTTTTGTTGTTTTTTATAAACATCATTCTTTCATTTAATGAAATAATTCAATATTTACTAAAAATTAAGTTTTATTAACAAGCACTTTAAAAATATTAGTAAAAAAGAATTAAATACTCCAACAATGGCTTCTAATTACTTAAAATAACATATATTATTTAAATAATTTCTTTATTAAATGATAAAAGAAATTATAAATAAGCTAAAATAATAATTATATTATATTAATTAATATATACTTTTATTTCCTATATTTAAGACCAATACATTTAAGAGCAACCTTAGTTCATGTTCATATGTGTAAGTTGATATGTGGGCTTTGCTTATAGGACTTGATAAGCTTGACAAATTAACAATTGAAATGAATTTTAAGGTGGTTATTTACTTAGTTGAATCTGATGTGGAAAGTTTTCATAAGCTATATTTATTGATCGGAAGTGTTAAGAAACTGATTCACACTTGTAAAATTTCTGAATAATTGGTTAACTAATATATATGACTCACCATGCTCTTGGGGGTTGTAGAAAGATAGATACAACTCCCCTCCTTAAATTTCTTTGTTAAGGGAGAAGATGTTTATGGTGCAGATTTATCTACAATGATTAGGTAATCCTTGTATTCTTCTTGGACTTTTAGACCTGATTACTATTTATAAATAAAATAAGTATTTTTATTTTTATTTTTAAACACATTAAAAATATATATTTAAAATGCTAATTAACATTGATGTATATATAAATAGATTATTGGCATTTTGTCTTTTTCATAGACACATATGACTACCTAGAAGGCCACCCAACAGAAAACCAAATCTAGTTTTCTTATTCTAATGATTTGATTATGGATTAAGGAACATCTCATAAAATTATATAACTAACTTGAATACTAATCACACGCCCCCCAATGAATAATTGCTTAGCATTTCTTAATCATCAATGATCGTCAACTGCTCTCAAATGGTTGAATGGAGTGCGGATCATGTTAGGGGCACATCTAATGATATTCAAATCATTAACCAATAATAATATGTAGTTTGGTCAAATCCCTTTTTTGTTTATTAATATACATACCACCTAATCGGACAAAAGAAGAAGCTACATTTCCATAGATATTCCATTCTAGTCTGCAATATCCAACCACCTATCCATTTCTCTTCCAGTTTATGATCTTATTTTATTCTCAAATATGAAAGTACTTAAATTACGTATACTTTGGCAACTTTACTCCATTAATATATAATTGCTCTGTTAATATTGATGGCAAAACCGAAATGCCACTCAACTCTAGCTTCCACCCAAACTTTCAACATCAGAAAAAAAAGAAGAAATTATAAACCAAATTATCCCATTTTCTTATCATTTTGTTTAAACGTGTGGTTAATTTTGGAATTGAATTTCTCATGTGAATTTTTTTTTTATATATTTTATCTCGATAGATGTTGTGTATAAAAATTTGAAAATAGTAACTTTTGAGTATTAATTAAAAAATTTAAAATGTTTTTTCATTGAAAAGTGTAACAATTTTTATTTCACTCCTAATATAAGTTTGAATTAAAAAAATTATTGAGTTAAAAGAATACACATTTAATCTTCTGTTTCATTTTTCAAAAATGCATGTTTAATGAAATTATATTATACAATATAGTTAAAATATAGTAAGAACTATATTTGTGAGAAATTTTGAAAATTTTATTATAGATATATCTATTTTTTTAAAAAAAATTATTTGATTGAAAACAATGTGATTTAATTTATTTGTTTATAATTGGTATAGCTTGTTGAATTTTCACTAACATATATGTAATATATAAATAAATAATTATAATGATTTATTATACGGTTAGTAAATAATAGTTAAAATAATAATAGTCCACATATTACAACTATGTATCTTGGCAACATTGCACATCAACCATTCGAATTATCAAAGACACGTAAATTTTTTTTTCTTTATATGTTTTTTTATGAGATTTTGTATTTAAAAATGACTTAAAACACATTCTTTCGTCAATGTAACAAACATCAATGGTTCTTCATCTTCTGTTATACAAAAGTAGGCAATAGAAAAGGTAATTATTTTATATTTTTTTCACACTCGTATCTAATGTATATAAACAAATAAATTACAAATTCAATATGTTTTAATCTTATGGCATAACATTTTGGTACAATTATGTTCATTACTCTATTTAAAAATAACTCAATAAATTTTTTATAAAAGTATCCTCACCTGTTTGGGAAAACGTATAATATGATTTGGACTCTGGTAAAAGTGTTGGTATCAATATGGCATAAAATATTTGATAAATCTTCTTTAAATAATATTCATTATTTCGTTTCAAATTATTACATAACATACCATTTATATTCAACTTTCTAAAAAGGAAATAAATCTGATATTAGAAAACATATCTCTTCACCGGAATTATTCTAATTAATGTACGAATAGTGTAAACATAAATTTCTAAAGGCCCTTTGTTCTTCTCCTATTAATATAAGTATATCCAAGTATCAACTTAATGCATAAGGTTAAATATACAAGTAAAACATGCACCTAATTACTTGCTTGAGGCATTATTAATATGGTTGAACCAATAAAAGAAATTGACCTCAGTACCTTACGTTCCACAAGTCAAAACGTATCACATCTCACATTTTAGTATATATGTGTTGCCTTTTATTTTTGCTTCACATAATAAAATTATTGTTGAATTAACCTATGCTAATAATTAATTTTTAGACATTACTCTAGTAATTGGTTTTCAAAATTATAATATTGTGGTAAAAAAAATGAAAATATGAATTGTTGAAAAATTAATAACAAATAATACAAATCATTAAAGAAAAAAAATGATATACAAATCCACTTACCCACATTATTGCTCTTCCAAAGACTGAATTTTCACAAACCAATAAAATGGTTAAAAACACACTTCTAGGTTAGTTGTCCAATTTATATCAGTCAAAAAGAATTTGTAAAATTTTTACGACTATATATTCTTTATTTGGTTTCCAATCAATAATTATGGTCTTTCTCTTCTTAATCTGTTATAAGGGTTAAGTATCCTCCTTTTGCTCCTTTTATTGATTAACATTAGTAGCGTTGACAAAATAAATTTGACTTTTTAAATTAACCTGTTTAATTCAACGTTCATTTTATTTTATTTATAAACAAATTAGTAAATTGACTTTTTTAACATTACATGCACATTATTGTGTTAAAACAAAGGCATGTTTAAGGCAGAAAGCCGTATAACCAAATATGCAATTAATGAGACTTTTTTGTTGGCTATTTTCAATTTATCAGAAGTCCTAACTCATTTTCTTTTTAATGTTTTGATCTCCACTCTCGTATCTTTGTCTCGCATCTTATTCTCTTTTTACTTTCTTTATGAAGGATAAATTTTATTTTATTTTTATTTCTAATTCTGTAATTTAGGCAAGAAACTTGTCATCCCGTCAAACAAAAAATAGGTCAACAGCATGCTCCTCTCTATTTTTTATGGGTTGTTAATTGCTAATTGGTTTGGTATAGGTCTACCCCCACCTTACCAATATTAATACTTTTTTGGATGAGGAATAAAATTGTAGGAAATAAATGAAAAGAAAAATAAATAAATAAAGTTAGAGGAAAAATATGCGTTATTTAAATGGATAAAAATAGTAAAAGAAAACAAATAAAAAATCACTTATCAAATTAGATGAAAGAATAAAAAATTAACTTAAATTTCTTTAAAATAAGCCTCGCATGTTCTTTTTTATTCCCTCCTATTTTTAGTTAAACAAACAACTATAAGTGTGTGAACAACATATATTATATAATACTATATTTACTAATATGATACTTTTACATCTTTTAATGTAATAAATCAACTTCATTATGTAACATTACATTTTTATATATTTTCAAGTTCATTTTTTATACTTACCATATGTGTACTTTCTTTAAAAATACTTTCATACTTTTATATTCATAGGAGTCCACCGTTTCTTAATCCATTGAATGATCAATCTAATTTTAAAAATATTGATTATTTCGTTCTTTTTTTTTCTCTTTTTTACTTTCCCTCAGTAAGCTGCGTGTTCCACTTCCTTCTGTTATGCTGCTTCTTCCACATGAGCACATGGCAAAGAACTTATAATATTAAACTTGTGCACAAGAGCTTATTTAAGTTGAAGTTAGAGAGTTGGACCTAGGAAATTAAAGTCTAGATACTTATTCTGCCACCGATTGTGTGTTATTAATGCCATGTCACATGGTTCTCCTAGAAATCTTAAAAATTACCATCAACTCAGTTAAAATAAGAAAGCTTTGCAATAAAATAAGCCATGAGGTTTGAACGGTACAATTGTATTGTACTAGGGTACCCTAACTGTTAGGGCGGTTTGCATTGGAAACCAATGCTGTCAGAGCCTATCACTGACTTTAATCTAGCGGAATGTGTTTAATATAAATGATAATGTACTTGTAGGATCTCAGTCCTAGTCACCCATGATTTATATAAACCAACCCCATATGGGTTTAACCTGCAAAACAAGGGATCTTTAGGGTGGGGAAGAATAATAATGTTCATATATTTAGTTCACATTACGCTCTCATTAGGCATCTTTAGGGTGGACCACCTCAATCACTGCTAAGCTAGCTATCTGTTCTAAATCATTAATTTATTAACTGAAAAATAGATAATTACCTTTGACTTTCAGTTACCTTCTTAAGTCATAAGTATGACCAACTAAAAGTTACTTTTGAACACAACTTGTAATATTCTTTTTGAGAGACTATAATATATTAGTTAAGAGACATTGTATATATCTTTTAAATATCTTTACCGACCTTAAAAATAAGTATTGAATAATTTATATTTTTATTTCATCAATATTTTTAATAAAAGTTGTTATCTGTGCTTGATTGATGTCACTGCAATAATCGTATTTACCAGTCAACAGACCAGTTGTACCTTTACTATGTGCAGAAATTAGAGTACGTAAAATTTACTTCAGAACATGTTTATATCTTCAAGGAAAAATATTTTTTAAAATTATTTCTGCTTGGAAATTGGAGCTACACCTTGCTCTTGGGGTTTGACCCTCATCTCTCAGGTTCCACAAGTGATGAATGCGCTTTTTCATGATTCAATGCTGGGATATAGTTGAGTAACTTTGAAGGGAAGAACGTTCATCTGCATAAGATCACTATATTTCGCTACATGATGCAAAATCATGAGAATTTGTTCGATCATACGAGTTCTACCTGACAGTAGTAGTATCTCAGAAAATAAAAATGTTGCCAAAAAATAAAGCTCCATGAGAAGTTAATGAAAAATAATATCTTCAATCTTTATTACTGAATTTAAGCAACTAATAATAAAAAAGAATTATTAAAAAAGTATTTATCACACTTTAATAACTTTAATGTAATTAACATCCTTTTCAATCAAAATTTAACTTAAACTGAATTTTAAAAGCTAAGATTGTATTTGAATGGAAAATTTTAAAAAATATAAAATTAATAATAAAAAAATACTTAAAGTAAGAGTTAAGTATAAGAAAATTTATAAATGATAAAAATATAAAATGAAGCATAATAAAAAAAATTTAAATTCTATATAAAAATAAATCATTTGAAACTTTTTTATTTAACATAAAAATCATTCGATAAAATTTTATAACATTTAAAATATTTACTATCTAAATATATACAAATAATCGTTTTAAATTACTCTATCCAAAGACAATCAAAAGTTTAACAAGAAAAAAAAAAGTTTATTTAGACAACGAAAGTCAGTCAAACTCGTTGCTTCATAATTCCCATACGGGTCCTTTTACAACTAACTGAACGCACTCATTTTCTCTCTCATACATTGGATTGGTCATAAGGGACAAAGAAAAAGAAAACCAAAGGAGACAAAATCAAAGGATAAACATTGCAACGTGCCTACACTATCATCTGCACAATGGACTTTGAGGATGGTGAGAATAAGGAAGTTGGCTTTCCGAGGAGTACCCTATCATCTCTTCAATGCTAAGTCTACATTCTTGAGAGGAAAACTTGTCCTTCTTTCCTTCAACCATCTTCAAGACACTTTCAAAAATGGATACTTCACAAGGAATCCTCAAAACACCCGTTTGTTGAAATCCAAACTCTTCTTCTGCTTCTCTCAAGAGTATCTGAAAGGCTTGATAACCCAAATATTCAGTTGGTATAATGAACCTCTTAAGCTCTTCACCAACACAAACAGCTAGGTACCCTTTTGGAACAACATTGCTTGATCCTCCCTCACGTTCGGATAAAGAAAGTGTTCTTTTCAGAAACTTCATGCTCTTGCTAGAGGTAGTTGTTGTGGTTGATGCGGTGGTGGTCTTCGAAGAGTTTGCTAACCTTCTCCATTTCTTGAGGATCTGTTGAAGCCTAACAATTTCTCTGATCTTGTTAGATTTCTTTGGATCCATAGACATGTGCCTCTTCTGTGGGGGGTTAGTTTCTCAGCTAGGCTCTTTGTTTTCTGATTGACTTGGCTATGTGGGGTTCATGGTTCAAATTTATAGGACTTGATGAAAGTTGAGACCATGGAAATAATTCTCATTTCCCAATGACAAAAAGCTTTTGTTTCATAAACGAAGAATATTATAATCGCCACTTGACTTCTGTGTGTCACATGCATTAGGAAACCAACAACAGAAAATTTACCAAAATATATTTTTTATATGTAAAAAAAAAAAAAAATTCCCTTCTTATTAGTTGTTTTAAACTATTTTTCCTTTATTAATTTAAGTATTGCATGATGCAGAAGCTATACTTATCACGAGCTTAACACATGTCAACTAATTTTTCTCTGGAAAGAGCGATATCAGTTGTGACGATTTTAAACAGCAAAGAAAGAGTTTCATGGACCCCAAGAGATCAAAAACCTTCTTGCAGAGTTGTGTTAATTGAAAGAGAAATAGAATGAAAGAAAAAAGAAAAAAATTAATTACTTACCTAAAAATGGAAAGAAGAATAAAATGAAAATCGAGAGCTCATTAAAAATTCCAAAAAAGATAAGTACTCAAGCTAAAGGTGTAAAAGTTGGAAGAGATGGGAAAGGTGAAAGCAGCAAGAGTTGTTTAAGAGATAATTGTTTCGTATAATTTAATTTTTTTTCCTCTGTTTTTGCCGGCTGCAAACCACCATGAAATTTAGTTTTTAAAATTATGAATATTTTAAAAATACACAACTTTCAAATCGCTAGAACGCCACAACTTCATCTACTGTGTTTGGGCAAAATTAATTACGAAAATTTTTAAACTGTAGAATGTTTAAAATTGTCAACTAGTATTGCTGACTGCAAATGCAAAATTAGAAAGTTCGTGATAAGTATCACCTCTACATCCGGATATACTTAAAATGATGTGTAAAATATAACTTCATCATTTGAAACAAATAATAAAAAAAGATTTTATTTTTGAAAAATTACATTTTGGTATAAAAATGCCTTTTAGATGAGTTAAAGGGCAACTTACATGCTGCCACCTAAAAGATAGAGATGACTTGAAGAAATAATTATAGTTTAAGTTACATATTTTTTTTAAATATATATGATCTGCTTATGCTAATATAAATTTAAAAATTTTTACATTTAATTTATATTTTTTATATTTAACTTATATTTAATAGGTAAATCAAGTGTAAAAATTTTATACTTGCACTAGTGTAAGAATATTATTATATATATGAAAGCTTCATTTTATTGCTCAGTGTTGCATTTCATGCATTATGCAAATTAAAGTGCATCAAAAAAATTGCGGCACTTAGTATGTATGAAATGAGACAGTAAGGATCCATCATGGTGTTAAGAGGATAAAGAAGCAAAATGAGTCAGACACTAATGGAGGTACAATCTCTAATCACGCTTTGCAATACGTGTTTTTGTTTTATTTTTTCATTCCTCTGTTCCTAGAAATGATAAATTTACATTTTGATATAGCCCTTGTTTGAGCTGGTACTTTGACGATTGGTATCATGGGAGAAATTATCCTACAGTAATGGATTGTGTAGTCTGGTATGAAAATTAGTTATTAAAATAGGATTATTATAGATATAGGATTGTGAAAATAGAAAATAATAAGTTGGGTAATAAAAGGAATTTGAACAAGTGAGCTGAATTAGGATGAGTTAATATTGGAAATGTAAATATAAAATTAAAAATTAATTACTAGCTAAAGAAAAGAAAGAAGACATAGTGTAGAAAAATAAATATAAGATGAAGTGAAAGAATCAAATAAAGTATAAAGAAGTAAGCTAAAATTGTGGAAAAGAAAATTAAGATGATTATTTGACTTTGTAAAAGTCACAAAATACAAATGAAATAAGAAAACAAAATAAGACTATAAAAGTTTAGAAAACTCACTCTTGAAAATAAGAGTGATTAGTTTATATGGAGATTATAATTAAGTGCATTGTCTAATAAAAAATCAAGAATAACAACTTTGTAACATTGCAGTAATTTGTGAAACTAATCGTATTGACACATAAACTTATTATTAAGATTAGTTAAAGTGTGTACTATTAAAAGTAACCATTCATTAGAATGTATATAATGAATTAATAAATTGACGTATCATACGAAGTAACTTAAATTGCTTGCACAAAACTCTTAATCAACTCAATCATAAATAAAAAAAATGACTCTACGAAAAAATAAAGTTTAAATTCATTAAAATTTATATTACGTTACATAGGGATATAACAAACTAAAGAATGAAAAGGCATAATGTGGTACCAAGTGTATAGGGTCTTAAACAAGTCTTTAGCATGGCATTATAATCAAGATTATGATAATAAATAAACATGCATTTATGTCTAATGTGTAGTTGCTCTATTACATCGTTATACAAAATTCTTTATTTTAATGTATAGTTTTATTATCAAATTAATTTATAATTTTATTTACCATTTCTGTATTTTGTCTTGATTATTATTAAAAAAAACTAAAATGTTAGATAATCATAATTCTATCAAACCATTTATCTTTTGTATTACTTTCGAGTTTACTATATTCGTTTCTTTTCCTTTCATTCCAATAGAAATTTCTTAATAAAAACTTGATAGTCTAGTGAAAACGTTTTGTTTTCTGTGAAACCTTAAATTAAAAATTAAAGAATTATTTAGTAATAATAAATAATTTTTTTAAAAATTAATTAATAAATATATTTTTTAAAATTATTTAAATACAAATATAAATTTAATAGATTTAAAGAGGGTATTTTACCATTTTAGCAAGGAAAGGGTACAGTAAAATTCTTTTTTTTTATTATTATTCACAAAACTTTTTGTCTCTCATGTGGGCTAGGGCTATAGTTTTACTATGCTGACTTTTTATTACTGCTATGCTCGCTTAAAGTATTAGAGCATGTTTATTTTTTTTTAAATAGAGTTTTTAATTTTTAAAATAAAAAAATTTGTTTGTTAAGTAAGTTTTAAAAACTATTTTTAAAAATTAATTTTTATTTTCAATTTTTAAAACTGAAAAACAGAATTGCTATTTAGGTATTTTTATTTTTATTTTTCTATTTTTCTTTCTGAAAGTAACAAAAATCCAACTAAAAACAGTTTTAAAAACTAAATTATCAAACAAAATTTATTTTATTTTATTTTTCTAAAAACAGTTTTACAAAATTGTTTTAAAATATAATTTTTAAAAATTAAAAATTAAAACTAAATCAAACAAACCCTTAACCTGAATTTTTTAAGTTTCTGGAACAGAGAGAAGCAGCAGCGTATATACAGTACGCTCATCCCTCAATCCACTGAAATCGCAAGTCTAAACCCATTCTTTCACCTGTTTCAATTTTGGGATAAACTGAAGAAGAAGATGTCATTCACAATGTTAAGATATGCTCTCTTTCATCGTTCTTACTCTGCAAAGCTTCACACTCATTCTTCGCGGCATCTCCCGTTGATTCGGAGTGTTCATGACTCTGTTGCCTCATTCAATCGCATGCTCAGTATCTGTCCTTCTCCATTTATTCACAACCCTGATCATGATCTTGCCTCGGTCGATAGCATGCTCAATATGCTTCCTTCCCCATATATTCCCAATGTTCATGAGGCCGTTGCCACTTCCCCATGTATTAGCAGTTTTGATGAGGCTATGGAGGCTATAGGCTCATTCGATTGCATGCTCAATGTGCGACCTTACCCGCCCATCATTCAATTTAACAAGATTTTGGGGTTTCTACTTAAGAATAAGTATTTCAACACTGCTGTTGTGCAGTTCCAAAAACTGCAACGTGTGAGAATTATACCAGATCTTGTTACTTTATCTGTCCTCGTCAATTGCTGCTGCCAACTTGGTCACATGACCTTAACTTATTCGGTATTGGCCAAGATCTTCAGACTGGATCATCTTCCGAACACCATAATCTTGACACAACTCGTGAATGGTCTTTTTCTTACTCGTAACATAAGAAAAGCACTGCATCTTTACCACAAACTGATAGCGCAAGGATTTCAGATGAACCATGTTAGTTACGGAGAGTTGATCAATGGACTATGTAAAGTGGGAGAAACAAGAGTTGCCATTCATATGTTGAGACAGGTTGAAAGGCAACTGATTCAGCCTAATGGGTGATGTACAGTGCAATCATTAATGGCCTGTGCAAAGATAAATTTTTGGCTGAAGCATGTGATTATTTTTCTGAAATGGTTGTCAAAGGAATTAATCCCCACTATGTCATCTACAATCACGGCTTTTGTCTTTTTGGTCAAGTGAAGGAAGCAGTGCGTTTGTTCAATGAAATGGTATTGAAAAGCGTCAACCAAAATGTTTATACCTTTACCATGTTGATTGATGTCTTGTGTAAGGATGGAAAAGTGAGAGAAGCTACAAATGTGTTGGCTGTGATGATAACAGGAGGTGTGAAACCGGATGTTGTTACTTATAATACTTTAATGGCTGGGTATTGCCTAGTTAATGAAGTAAAGAATGGAAAACATGTATTCAACTCGTTGATCCGAAGTGGCGTAACACCTGATGTACAAAGCTATAACATATTGATTAATGGATTTTGCAAGACTGGAAAGGTGCACGAAGCCATGGATCTCCTTGAAGAAATGCATCGCAAACATGTGGTTCCAACTACAGTAACTTACAATTCTCTTCTTGATGGTGTGTGCAAGAATGAAGATGTGTTTACTCCAAGTGTGCATATAGCTGTGAATCTCATTGAAGAAATGCATTGCAAACATCTAGTTCCAGATATAGTAACTTACACTTCTCTTCTTGATGTTTTGAGCAAATCAGATAGAATAATTTTTTATCTTTGGGAGCTGATTGATGACGAGCTGAGGTCCGATTTAATGCTTGAATCTAGTTTCAAAGAGGAATATAACTATGATTTAGGCATTTATCCCCATGAATATTTGATTGATGTTATTGACCGCCTATGCAAAGATGGAACAATTAAGGATGTGCTTTTTAAGGATCCTTTGGCTAGAGGTTATCCTTGTCTTCTTTCGTATAAGACTTGCTTGGCCATGGGGCGTTGGCCTTGAACATTGGTTGCTTTCATGTAACTTTTGAAATAATTAATTATCTGTCCTAGCGGCCTCTTGTAAGAGTAAGTCTAGCTTATATGCTTACTAGTTTCACATTATTTTGAATTTTGATAATGACCAAAAATTTTGTTTAGATAGTTTCAAGTATTATGTGATGAGCTCCTCACTATCATATTAATTTGATTAAAAATCATATTACTTTGGTATGTTTATTTTTATTTTTTCAGTTTGTTACAATGACAATCATTGATAGATATATTTGAGTCTTGACATAATATCATTTTTTTACCCAATTTACTGTCCATTTATTTTGTTGTCAAATTTATAGGATTCTCTCATGTAAAAAGAACTTATTAAATAAGTTGTTAATTAAATTGCGTTTTTAAATGCATCATTTATTTTTCATCTCTAATTGGTGCTAACAGCTTCTATACATATCAAAATCTGTCTACACAGGTGTTTGGATGAATCACAAGAACAGATTTTTGACATTACTCCTCTCTGTTTCTCTTATCCATTATTTCCCCTCTTAGAATTATCTCTCCCTGTATATCACCTTCTCTCATTTTCTCTGAAAACAAACTCTAGTACCAGTCAATCACATTTTTTTTTAAAGCTTTTATTTCTTTTTTCTGTTGAAGCATTACAATTACTGCATTAGCTATCCCTTTTCACATATGTCCCGATGATATCAGCTCTTAAAAAAACCGTTAATTGTATAATATTGGGGAAAAAATCATGTTTTTAATGTATATATACAAAGATGTTCTTAGTATATATGCTAAGTTACTAATAACACAATATCAGGTATAATTTTCTCACCGTTTTTATGGATCACAAATTATTTTCAAAAGCTCAGGTTTTTTTATTTTTGGTCGAAATTTTCTAAAGCTCAGATAATTTTGTGAACAGTAACCATAGTTATTGTGCTTATGGTTATTGGTGACTGGGCTTACTTATGATGTCTGCCCTAGCCAATGACGTATAAATTGGGTTCCTGGTAGATAAATCAAGGGATCTTTTTCAATACTCATCTAATATTCCTTTAAAGAAAGACATCTTGCATGTATGATTATTTTCTTAATTTATTTTTAAAAATGAAAAATAAAAAAATTATTAATTAAAGAAAAAGTAACTGTTAGAAAATATGTATTATAGAAAATCGAAAGTTTACTCTGAATCAGTGGACAGGATACCACCTTCACTCTTAACCTTGCATGAATGTTTGATATTCTATAATATGACAGCTACATAGAGAGAATGTTGGAGTGAAAGAATTTGTTCTAAAACTTGAAGTTATAACATAACCATATAATAGATTTTCTATATTGTAATAATTTAACTGATAATAACATTAAAAATACGAAGGATATAACCAAACTTACCTAAAAAAAGTCTTAAAAAGATAATACAATGTCACCGATCGTCTCAAGTATATTTTTGTCACAAAAAATGTAAAGGAAACAATATTAATAAATAAAAATAATAATAAATAAAACTAGCCTTTATCTAAGTGTTTTGTAAGCGATATTTTCTGAAATTATAGCATGCACGATATTCAATCTGCACACACATACGATAATCCCCAAGTAAGCCAACATTCACAAATCATGAACATACCATTGCCTCATCTCTAGGCGGGTTAATTGTTTTTCGGGTAAACATGAAAACTATGTTTCCCTTTATATGCGCCTTCAAATTTCATTTCTCACTAATATAATGCTGCGGCAATACGTGCCTAAAACTAAACATATATCATTTATAACATCATTATCAAAGATTCATAACCAGTTCCTTACTCTAGCTAGTACTACTAAAAGAATAGCTAGGTACTTTGTGTTATTCCATATATTTAAAATGGAAAGCGAAGTAAGTTTCATTTGCAAAAGAACTGTGGTGAGCACGAAGCCAGTAGAACCAGGAAAGTACTTCCCCTTATCAGTTTTGGATCGTTACATGGAGAATAACCACATGAGGATGGTGTACTATTACCAAACTTCAGGAGAAGTAAGACTTGGAGAAGTGACCAAGAAGTTGAGAGAGACTTTGTCAGAGATGCTTACCCATTTTCCCAAAGTGAGTGGACGGTTGATAAGGGATGAGAAAGGGCATTGGAAGATCAAATGCAATGATGCTGAGGTCAGAATGGTGGAGGCAAAAGCCAAAGGGAGTGTTGAGGGGTGGCTTAGATGTGTTGATAGGGAAAAGGAACTTCAGCTTGTGTATTGGGAGACCATGTTTCACAAACCTTATTATTGGTCTACTTTTTATGTCCACGTTAAAATTTTATACTATTGAAAACAAAAACTTTTATTTTAATATATTATTAATCAATTAGAAAGCATTTGTTGATTTAACTTTTAAATTAATTATTGTAAAAATTCATATTAATGACACCATTGCATTTCAATAAGTTCTTGAAAAAACTAAATGATTTGGATATGATAAAAACTGGTTAAGTGATCAAAGAATTTCTAATTAAAAGTGGAAAGCTGAAAAAGCGTGCGACCAAATTAAAAACAAAATTGATGACAACAATAGATGGTGAATGACTATGAGATTCTATGTTTGTTCCGATAGGAAAAAGGCGAAGTTGTGGAGAGAGAAGCATGCCTTTGATGCTGCAGAGAACGAACCAAAATAGGGTTTCGAATTTCTAAAAAATGGGGTTGAAGCTTTGATGCTTTCAGGCTGTGGGGGCTCACACATGAATTTTTTTAATTACAAAAACATAAATGTAAATAGGAATGGAAAAAAAAGAAAATCATTAACAATTAAATTAATTATGTTAAAAATTATTTAAATGTCTTCCCATTATAAGTGATTAATTTTTAACTTATTTGACTAAGAGAGTATTTAGAAAACATTATTTCATATTATATAAAAATTGTTAAAAACATTATTCGATCTTATTTTGCATTTGTTAAAAATATATAGCTTATAATTTTTAATTACTTTTTATAAAAATAAAATAAATAAAATTTTAGTGTTTACAATTAAAAATTATTAACTCATTTTTAGTTATTTTCCTTTTATTCTTACTAATTATTTATTATGCATATTTTGTACATTTTCTATAATTTCATTGTGGAAAAAAAAAGTATACAATTTAAGTAAATACATTATTGTAAAAATGCTTCTCAATTGTTGATGAAGATTTCCCTAAGCCTCTTGAATTTCGGATCTACTAGGACTAGGATGTATCTCGAGCTACAAAACTCGAAAAAGAGTGATTCAAAAACGAGAGGAATATTTATGTTGTGAACCTTAATTTTGACTCAAAGAATCACTTAATTTGAATTTGTATAACGCAAGATATGAATAAAAGTTATTCAGGGCTTAATTTGGGGTTTGTTTGGAAGAGAATGCTATGAACCTTAAAATTTAGAATTTGAAAAAAAAATTTGAAATTCATACCTTGTAAAAAGAATAAAAGGAAGGAAATATGATAGGGAAGGCGCCACAAACAAGGATGTTTGATAAGTCAACAAGATCGCCACAAGAACAGATGAATTCTTGATAAGATCGGAGGTTGCAAGGAAGAACCCTAGCAGAGAATAATTCTCACTATAATCTGATTTCAATCATGTATATCCTCAAAATAATTTCTAACTGTTTTAGTATAATTCAGTTTTGGAGTTTGTCCACATGAACTCGACATATAAAAACAAAAACTAATCCCTTTAGCACAAACATGATGTATATGTTCTAGTGGTTAAGTGAGCGTATTACATCCTAAGGTGTAAGGGTTCAAATCCTATAATAGATTTGCTCAGATTATTCCTTCAAAAACAAGATAAATTCCTTAAGAACTAAGCATAAATTCTACAAATGCGAAAATAACTACAAATTGAAATAAAACTTTCAATCATTCTCTTTTTCTGAGTTTTTCTGCTTTCTTAATATATTTTCCTTATTAAATGAGCTAGAATTATGCTAAAATATCAGTAAAAATATGGATTCATCACCACCCCAAACTTGAATTTTTGCTTGTCCTCAAGCAAATCAAACTAAATCAAGGATAAGTTCCTCCATTTTCAAATTCAGTTCATAAACTGCTTATTTCAGATTTTTCTAATTTCTAATTCTGTGTTTTCTGCAAAATTTTCAATCAAGTTGTTCATCCAAATACTCATCATGATATTCCTACTGCATAATCATCATTGAGTAAGAATTGCTACCTAAGTTCATATTTTTCATCAAAATTCATGTGAGTACAATTAATCAACATGATCACAGCTCACTTGGAAGTGTTTCTCTCATCACTCAACAGTGTTTAGGTGCTGTTTTCACTCTAAATCATCAATTTCACTGCATTCTACCATATGCTTACCCAATTTCTCCATCTCCTATGCTTAGTACAATTAATCACACATCTAGAGGACTTTTTCAGGTTATAACAAGGCTAAGGTTAAGGTAGGTATCAAAGAAAATGGAAAACAATACATGCAATTTCAAAAAATCAGAGGCATTTTGAGTGATTTGTTTTAAAACTAGCCTGGATCTGCATTATTCCTCCTTAATTCTCTCACTTATGCAGCAAACAAAATTTTTCTTGTAGAGAATTTTCATCTCTTTTCTTGCTTTCAGTCACTATCTTCTTCTTTTTTTTAATCTTTTTCTACAGCACTTTGCTGCACTTCTTTTCTTTTGAACTCACATTTTTGTTCTTTTCACAGCTTTGCTTCATAAATTTTTCATTTTGCTGCAGCACTTTTGTTCTTTCTTTCTGGTTTGTTGAACTCAAACTTAGATATTTCCCACCCTAAACTTAGAACATTGCTTGTCCTCAAGCAATTAAAATCTGGATGCCACCCCAAACTTAGTTTTAAAACTCATTCTTGATTAAACTCATTATGCCTTTGATCTTTTGAATGGTAAAAATTAGTTTTTCAGCAAGGCTTATAATGAGGTAATTTCAAGAAAAGGGATATTAAGCTCAAAAGGGTGAACTAAGACATTCAATCATAAAGGAAGACATTTAGGCTGACTAGGATATCAATCATGGCCTCTATCATGTGGGTGAAAACTGTAACATGCATATTCAATTTAAGAATAAGGGCAAGTTCTAGAGAATGCAGCCAAATATGATTAATCACACAAGAAAAAGAATTAGACAGCTCAAATCTCACTAGGTATTTATAAGTGATCATGTGGATTAATGAAAACACAATGCACTCTTCAGAAATTTATGCACCTAGTGGCAACTGCCTCATTTTTGAAAATACAAGTGTGATCTCATTTTGAGAATGGGAAAAACAACTTAAAAAGAAATTCACACAGAATTAACAAAATTGTCAATCATTTTTATTTGATTAACAACCAGGAATTTATTATCTATTCTAGTATTTTGGTGTTTTTCAGGAATAATTCAGTGTAAAGTGAAGCTAACTCATGAATAAGAGGTAGAGAATGAAACCCCCCTTTCATGGCAGCTTGTGCAAGTGTCAGCTTCCATGGTGTGTGAGTGTTGTGTGGTTGTGACATTTTCTGCACAAAACACCAAAAATTCCGTCAATTATCAAGTGAAAAAGGGATTGAATTCTGCAGAATTAATGTGTGTTCAAAACATAATTGTTTAGAATTAGCATGAAACCAAAATATACCAAGTGTGCAAATTACAAACCCAAATTCAAAAATGAAACCAAAAAGTTTGAAACTTAATTACAAGACCATCAAGAGAAAATTCGAATTAACAGAAAAGAAAACAAAAATCCTAAACTAGTCATCTTGGGCATCCTCTTCATCAGAAATTTCATCTTCATCTTCTTCCTCATCTTCTTCTTCTTCTTCTTCCTCCACCACTTCTTCAGTTGGCTGTGGAAAATGAGTTTTGTAGATTGGCAAGTCTTTAAAGACTGATGAGCGTAGACATTGAGCATTCTCGGCCAAATCTGGTGTGTGATAAAGGTCATCTTTGGTCATTCCCATCTTCTGACCAAGATTCATCAACACACATTCCAATAGCAAAGTTCCTGCCTTCAAACTGCTGTGGAGCTCAGTTTGTCGTTCAGCCAATTGATTTTGCCTTTCAACCAAAAGATGTAGGATGTCTTTCATCTTCATTGGTTTCTCCTTTCTGAACTGGGTGGGGATAGGTGCAGCTAAAGTGCAGGAGGTGGTGGCATGGATTTCCTTTACCATTGAGACAGAGATAGGGGGAGCAGATCTGATTTTCTCTTGGTAGTCTCCAACTTCAACCCCTGCATCCTCACAAAGTAAAGTGATTAATGAGGGAAAGGCTAGTGAATCTCTTTTTGTTTTCAGAATATTTAAGATACATTCACTAATTACTTCCCCCACATCAATGTACATATCATTAACTATAGCAAACAATAATTCAGCCCTCTTTACTGCCAGGGTTGAGCTATGCTTGACTAGCATGAAAGAGTTCAACAGAAAAGTACTCCAGACTTTAGCAAATGGTAGCAGGTTCTTGGTGGTGATACACTTGGGTTTCTGGGCGAGGTTCAGCTGCCAAGTTGTGCCTGGCCTTCCAATTCTGTGCAGGATTTCAATATAATCCTTGTCTAGACTATTCTTAAAGTCAGTGAAGTCCATCTGCCCAGGTTGCCTTTTAGTGTATATTTCCAACACTCGATTGATGTTGGCAGCAGTGAAATCCACCCTCATACCCTTGACCATTGTGTGAAATTTGGGAATTTGGTCTCCCTTGAACCGCATTGCATTTGCATAAAACTCCTGTGTAATTTCTCTCCAACCATTATCAGCCAAGGAGCAGAAGTTGTCCCATCCCCTTTTCTGAATTTCTTCTAAGTACTCAGGGTAGTTGCCTTCAGCAATTTCAAAGGCTCTATCTGGGACAATCTTCCTCCTCAGAATATTTTCCTTGAAATAGTTTTCGTGAGCAATACTCCTGAATCTTGGATCATGATCAGTAGGGGTAGAGGTAGAAGGAGCATTTCTTCTGGTCGACTGAGGTGGTGAATAGGTTGCAGGTGTGGTTACTCTTGGCTGAGGAGGGTCAGTGATTTCAATGGGTGAGGAAGGTGAGACACCATCAGTTCTTGCTCTTTTTGTGGTTGGAGAATTCCTGGCTGTTCCAGCTTGCATATTCCTGATAGATCTCCTTCTTGGAGTGTTGCTGGCAGATCCAGCTTTGGTCTTCTTAGAAGGTCCAACTGGTGTATTCAAAGAAGTTCTGACCATTTTGAAGTGGCTGCAAAAACAAGCAAGTAATTTGACAGTTTAAAATTCATGACACAGAATTGTGACAGTATACATCTCTTTACTAGATAAATTCAATCAATCCATGTGCAGAATTCCAACTTGCAGTATGTATCTTTTTACAATCAGTTGCTGTCATAAGAATGTAATCATATAAACACACAAGCACTATTGCAAATTACTAAGCAATCACAGTCAAAATTGGTTAAACCTTTAAATTTGTAGTTTAGAGTGCACACTCTCAAAGCACATCAGGTTAACACAGAGATGCTATTATAGGTCATCAACATATTTTTTTACATGCTCTCTTAACTTTTCAGATATACCAGAACTTAGGTACAAAATTAATCAAACCGTATTCAGGGGATTTTAAACTGGCCTTCATAATTTGTTCCCTCAGAGTTCACAATTTCACCAAGAATGCAGAAAAAGAATCACAATTTTCAACCACATTTCAACTACTAATGGTTCCTAAAAGAATTTATCTTCTGACAGTAAAATTCCATCCAGAATATTGTCTATTATTTCTTTGAATCACATACAATTAGATCAATGCACTCATTCATTATCATCAAAGACTAAATATCAGCTTAATGCAGGACTATCAGTATGCTATCTATACAATCAGGCAGTGCAATATATAGCAGTAATTCGTTCCATACAACTCAGTTCAGACATCAACATTCAAATATTGCATGCAAAGAGTATTGTCGTTGATGGCAACTGGAATATTTCTATTTCTTTCAAAGTCATGTTCAGATTTTTCGCATAATGCAGATGTGAATATGTTAACAGAGGAGATTGAATGACTTTGAAAACCTATTCACAGTATTTAAAGTTCCTTAAATCGAATACGCTCAAGATATTTCCCCATTTGCCATTTTTGACATTTTTCCAGAGTTGCAGCAAAGAAAAACCCTAAATATAATTTCGTAGAATGCAAAGAACGTAAGTGAAAAAGAAGGAGCAATTGCTTGCTGGTTGCTTCACGAAAGATTTAAAGTCAGAGGAATTTCAGAGGGAAATGGGGATTTAGGTTTAAATGGATGTAAGCGTGGTTCCTTTATATTGAGTCTAGGGTCACGCGTGTGCACGTGCCCACTTTTTAAGTGAAAAGTGAACGTTCCCTTATTAATAAAATTCTGCGTTATCACTCTTGTCGAACAGAGTGAGTGTTCCAGAGAGCTTGGAAATTTTGGATGCAATGCGCGTTATCACTATTGCTGGGCAAAGTGATAACGCGCAAGCTTATTGCTTGAGCGTGGTCACTTTTTTCATTAAAAGGAGTAACGTGCTAAGAAATATTTCATACTTACCTGCGCGTGGTCACTCTTGACAAGGAAAGGAAGTGATCCAGAGAGTGTGTTTTTCCCATCTGCCTCTGCGTTATCACTCTCATCAGCGAGAGTGATTGTTCCAGAGAGCTGTGTTTCCCAGTCAGTTTCTGCGTTATCACTCTCATCAGCGAGAGTGATTGTTCCAGAGGGGAAATCTCAGAATTCCATCTCTGCGTGATTGCTTTCCTGCAAAAGAGTGATTCCTTTCATCAATCCAAGTTCTCCAAACTTTAATTGGCTCACTTAACAAATCATAATCATTCCAATACACACTCACCATATAAAATACCTATTTCCCTCATCATGTTCACCCTTAATTACATATGCAACATTCATCCAAGGCTGAATTCTGCAGAATTTCTACTTAACATATTCACAATGCAATTCTGACTTTTCCATAACACATTATAGCATGAAGTCCAATTGCATTTATCAGATTCGCTACAAATGACAGATTTAGCATGCTTCAAACTTTACCTTTTGCATCAAAATTACAGAATATGATGAGTATGATGCAGAACTTTGTATTTTGCAGAAAATTTGCAGAATTTGATAACTATTATTCAGACTGTACAAGAACTTTAAGCATTCTAATTAATTCCAATCTGCATTGTTGTTTCAGCCACCAGATTTATAAACATCAAATTCAGCAAGGTAACCAAGATGAAAAGTTCAGACTTTGACTTCTATGAACACTGTTAATTCAAAAATAATGCAGAAAACTTAAATTGGGTTAGAAATGTGAGTTGCCTCTCACAAAGCGCTTCTTTAATGTCATTAGCTTGACATTAAATGTTTCTCACTCAAGAGAAACCAGTTTCATGCATGATATGTTCCTTGTAAACTCCTCTCCATGATAAATCTTCAATCTTTGGCCATTGACCTTGAATTCTCTCCCTGTTTTCAGATCTTCTATAAGAATTGCTCCAAAGGGAGAAGTTTCCTTGATTAAAAACGGTCCAGACCATCTAGATTTCAGTTTCCCTGGAAACAATTTTAATCTTGAATTGAATAATAGTACTTGCTGGCCAAGTCTGAAATCTTTTTGCAGAATAAATTTGTCATGGATCCTCTTGGTTCTTTCTTTGTACAACTTTGCATTCTCATAAGCTTGTTGTCTAAATTCTTCCAATTCATGCAACTGTAAAACTCTCTTCTTTCCAGCACTTGACAAATCAAAGTTAAGCCACTTGGTAGTCCAATATGCTCTGTGCTCCAGCTCTAGAGGTAAGTGACAGGCCTTTCCAAATACTAGCTGATATGGAGACATACCAATTGGAGTTTTAAAAGCAATTCTATATGCCCACAGTGAGTCATCCAGTTTCTTTGACCAATCCTTCCTTGAACTGTTCACTACTTTCTCTAGAATTTGCTTGATCTCTCTATTTGAAACCTCTACTTGTCCACTTGTTTGTGGATGGTATGGAGTAGCAACCTTATGCTTCACACCATATTTCATTAATACAACTTCAAGATACTTGTTGCAGAAGTGAGTACCTCCATCACTTATCAGCACTCTAGGCACACCAAATCTTGAAAAAATGTTCTTTCTTATAAAAGAAATCACTACCTTTGCATCATTTGATCTGGTGGGAATTGCTTCTACCCATTTAGACACATAATCCACTGCAACTAGAATGTATTCATGTGAAAATGATGGGGGAAATGGTCCCATGAAATCAATCCCCCATACATCAAATGGTTCCATTTCTAGGATGTTGGTTAATGGCAGCTCATGTCTTCTTGAAATATTTTCAGTTCTTTGACATTTATCACAGTTTTCCACATACTTCTTGGCATCTTTGAAGAGTGTAGGCCAAAAGAAACCTGCTTGTAAGACTTTTGCAGCAGTCCTTGAACTTGCATGGTGGCCTCCATATTCTGAATTGTGACAATGCCATAGTATCTCAGCTTGCTCACTTTGTGGAATGCATCTTCTAATTAACCCATCTATTCCAATTTTGAACAGATATGGGTCTTCCCACACATAGAATTTGCTGTTATGTAAGAACTTCTTCTTTTCCTGCCAAGTAAACCTCTTTGGAATGAATTGAGTGGCTTTAAAATTTGCAATGTCAGCAAACCAAGGCATGTTTTCCACTGCAAACAGCTTTTCATCTGGAAATTCTTCATTTATTTCCAATGATTCAGTGGTTAAACTCTCCAAAGGAAGTCTGGACAAGTGGTCAGCAACACTGTTTTCTTTCCCTTTCTTGTCTTTGATCTCTAGCTCAAATTCTTGGAGGAGTAGAATCCATCTTAATAATCTGGGCTTTGCATCCTGTTTTGTCAAAAGATATTTAAGAGCAGCATGATCAGTGTATACAATCACTTTTGAACCCATTAAATATGATCTAAACTTATCAAAAGCATGTACAACAGCTAAAAGTTCTTTTTCTGTTGTTGTGTAATTCACTTGTGCAGGATTTAACACTTTGCTTGAATAATAGATAGCATGTAATTTCCTATCTTTTCTCTGTCCTAACACAGCACCCACTGCACTATCACTTGTATCACACATGAGTTCAAAAGGTAATTTCCAATCTGGTTTTGCAAGAATAGGTGCAGAAATCAGTTTCTCTTTTAAAACAGAAAATGCATGCAAACCATTATCATCAAATATGAAATCTGCATCTTTTACAAGTAAATTACTCAAGGGTTTAGCAATCTTGGAAAAATCTTTTATGAATCTTCTATAAAAACCAGCATGTCCTAAAAAACTTCTAACTCCCTTAACATTGATAGGTGGAGGCAATTTACTAATGACTTCTATCTTAGCTTGGTCCACCTCCATTCCTTTTTCTGAAATTTTGTGACCAAGGACAATGCCTTCTTGTACCATGAAATGACACTTCTCCCAATTTAACACAAGGTTAGTATCTTGACATCTCTGCAAAACAGTGGATAGATTAGCTAAACAATCATCAAAAGAATCACCAAAAACAGAGAAATCGTCCATGAACACTTCTATGATGTTTTCTACCAAATCAGAAAAAATAGAAAGCATGCATCTTTGGAAAGTGGCAGGGGCATTACACAAACCAAATGGCATTCTCCTATATGCAAAGACTCCAAATGGACATGTAAATGCAGTTTTCTCTTGATCCAAAGGATCCACAGCTATTTGATTATATCCTGAATACCCATCAAGAAAACAATAAAATGAATGTCCAGCAAGTCTTTCTAGCATTTGATCTGCAAATGGTAGTGGGAAATGGTCTTTTCTGGTTGCATTATTTAATTTCCTATAGTCTATGCACATTCTCCATCCAGTCACAGTCCTAGTAGGGACAAGTTCATTCTTTTCATTAGGTACAACTGTCATACCACCTTTCTTTAGAACAACTTGGACTGGACTTACCCAATTGCTGTCAGAAATGGGGTATATTATTCCTGCATCTAACAGCTTTATGACCTCTTTTTTAACTACCTCTTTCATAGCTGGGTTTAACCTCCTTTGTGGCTGCACAACAGGTTTAAAATTCTCTTCAAATAAAATTCTGTGCTTACAAAATGAGGGATTTATACCTTTCAGATTTGCAATACTTCATCCAATTGTAGATTTGTGTTCTCTCAAAATTCTGAGCAATTTTTCCTCTTGTTCTTCCTTAAGTTCATTATTGATGATGACTAGATTTTCATGTTTCTCATCCAGAAATGCATACTGCAGGTGTGAAGGGAGTTGTTTCAGTTCTAGCTTTTGCTTTTCCTCTTCTTTAGCGTCCTTTTTCAGCTCTTTTTTCACCAAATTTTCTGCAGGTTTTTGCATCGGCAGAGCTTCTAATTGCTGCTGCATTTCCATGATATCTTCTTCATTCAGAGTTTCAGATTTGTCATTCCCTGCAGATATTATTTCTTCTAACACAGCAGTTTCATCAAATTCTTTCATATGGTGTTGTGTAATAAAAGCATCCAGTATATCTACCTTCATACATGTATTATCTTCAACTGGATATTTTAAAGCTTCAAACACATTAAATATTACCTTCTCATCTTGAACTCGAAGCATAAGTTCACCTTTTTCCACATCTATTAAAGCTCTCCCGGTTGCAAGAAATGGCCTCACTAGGATCAAAGGAATGTTAGAATCCACTTCCATGTCCAGAATCACAAAATCTGCAGGAAAAATGAACTTATCAACTTTAACTAATAAATCTTCAACAACTCCATATGGATAAGTGTATGATCTATCAGCTAGCTGCAGTATAATGTTGGTGGGCTTCACTTCCTCTATGCCAAGTTTCTGCAGAATAGCCAATGGCATCAGATTTATGCTTGCTTTCAAGTCACACAATGCTCTTCCCACAGTGCAGTTTCCTATTTCACAAGGAATGCTAAATGATCCAAGATCTTTCAGCTTTTGAGGAAGCTTTCTCTTGAGAATGGCACTGCACTCCTCTGTCAAAGGTACTATTTTGTCATGCTCTAGCTTTCTTTTTCTGGAAAGTAGTTCTTTCATGAACTTTGCATATGAAGGCATTTGCTCCAAAGCTTCTACAAAAGGAATGTTAATTTGTAATTTCTTAAAGACATTCATAAACCTTTCAAATTGTTCCTCTTGTTTAGGATTTTGGACTCTCTGAGGATAGGGCAGCCTCTTGTATTTTTCTGGGTCTATTGGCTTACAAGCTTCCTCAAAGAGTTGTTTTTTGGTTTTCCTTTCAGAATTCATAGGCATATCTACTTTTTCTTCTGAATGGTCTTTCTTCAATAGCTTAAAATTTCCTTGTTGCAGATCTTGTTCAATGTTTCTTTCTACTGCATCATTCACTTTCTTTTCTGCTGGTTTAGGGCTTGCAACTACAGCTCCACTCCTTGTAGTTATGGCTTGACATTGCTCTTTAGGATTGATTACTGTATTGCTTGGAAATCTTCCTTCATCCCTGCTGGATAGTTGTTCAGCTAATTGTCCAATCTATGTCTCTAGTTTCTTTATGGAAGCTTCTTGGTTTTTGAAGCTTGTTTGAGTCACCTTCATGAATTGCAGCATAGTTTCTTCCATCTCAGTCAACCTCTCATTCATAGGTCTGGAAAATTTCTGATTTCCTTGAGGTTGAGTGGATGAATTCCTCTGAAAATAAGGTTGTTGTGTTGCTGGACCTGCATTAGAAAAAGGAAAATTTGAGTTAGAATTCTTTGCAACAGAATATTGATTATTCCAATTAGAATACTGCTGAGTTCTATTATTCAAAAATTGAAATCCAGGGGGATATGATGGCTGTTGTCTCTGAAAATTATTCATATAATTCACTTGCTCTTGTGGTTCACTTGTGGATGCCTCACATGCACCATTCGCATGGTTTCCTCCACAAAAATCACAACTTAGCTGACTGGTAGGCATACTCCCTGTTTGCAGATTGTTGATTTGTTTTGTTAAGGCAGCTAATTGTTCTGAAAACATTTGATTTTGTAGTTGATTTTGTGTAAGAAAAGTTTCCAGAACCTTAGCTTCATGACCAGAGTTTCTTCCTTGATTCCTTGAGTTTAAATTCTGATACATTGAAGATGCCATCATGTCAATAATCCTCTGAGCTTCTTCCAAGGACTTTGTATTTAATGAACCTCCAGCAGCAGCATCAACCATTGTTCTTGTTACTGCATTCATCCCATTATAAAAAGTTTCCAATTGCATCCAATCTGGAATACAATGATGTGGACGCCTTCTTAGCAATTCTTTGTATCTTTCCCAAGCTTCATACAATGATTCTCCATCTTGCTGAACAAAAGATGTAATTTCTCCTCTCAGCTTAGCAGCTTTGGATGGAGGGAAATACTTGGTTAGAAACCTGTTCACAAGTTCTGTCCAAGTTGTAATGCTTCCTTGTGGTTGAGCTTGTAACCAACATTTTGCTCTATCTCTCAAGGAAAAAGGAAATAGTCTCAGTCTGATGGCTTCTTCACTAACCCCATTTATTCTTATGGTGTCACATAGCTGTAGAAAATTTGAAATATGTAGGTTAGGATCATCAGAATTTCCACCAGAAAACTGATCTTGTTGGACTAAGTGTAATAAGGCAGGTTTAATCTCAAAATGGTTGGCTTGAATAGTTGGCCTGATTATAGAAGAGTTAAAACCTTGCATGTTAGGAATTGCATAGTCCCCTAATGTTCTAATTCTATTTTGTTCTGCCATCTCTATTTCTAAATTTAGTTGTCTCAAAGATGTAGGTGTTCTTTTCACTCTATGATTGTTCTGAAATTCTGGAGAATGGACAGCTTCTAATTCACTATCACTCCCTATGACTTTTTCTGCTCTAGACTCTTTTCTCAATCTCCTTAAGGTTATGTCTATGTTAGGATCAAAGACTAGAGTTGATTTGTTTTTGTTTTTGCCACGCATATACAAATCAAAATGAAGCAAAAGTAAACTACAAGTTAGTATTCAGAACTGCACCACGAAAATTATGCAGCAAATATCAGTAAAAGTAATTGAAACACAAGTTTAAAAGCTGCAGAATTATGCAGAATGGATAAAATGTCTAACTACAGACTAATACTACAGAAATTCAGAGAACAAAATACTCAATCTAGCTATTCTTATGTTACTAATCATATTGAAACTCTAATTCCCCGGCAACGGCGCCAAAAACTTGTTGTTTGCAATCTAAACACTAGCAAGTGCACTAGGATTGCAGCAAGTAATGAGTAAATTTAAGATCCGAGTATCGTCTCCACAGGGAATTAGGAACTCAATTATCACTTCACAGAAAAATAACCATTTGAGCCATACGAATTTAGGAAGAGAGTTGTATCATATAAAAGCAATAATCAGAGCAATCAAAAGTAAAGAACTTGCAGAAAAACAGAGTATAAGATTTGTGATGAAATGAAATAGCAATGAAGGATAGTTAGGAATTTACTTCACAAGAATATCAATATCAATCCAATTAAATCCTCTGAACATTCAAGCAATTGAATAATTGACAATCAGTTTCACATATACCTAGCCAAAGGTTAATTCCTTAACTCATTGACCCTAACAATCCACTAAACCTCACTAATCCCTTAGGTGAGATTCAATTTCAGGTTGCATTAAGAATTAGAACTATAAGATTGCAGAATTAGGTCTCCTTATCCCTAAGAAATCCCTAAACTCTGGTTGTCAATTCAGATCGGAGCAAATAATCCAATTCCCATTGGTAAAGATTCCTCTTGATTAATCAAATGAATTTCCATTCAAAGATTGCATGAAAAGCAGAATTAACAACTCAATTAATCCAAGAACTTAAAGTTCAGAAGATAAAATTGAATCAATACATCAATTCAAGTTCCATAAACCCCTAACTATGCGAAATTAAGCACACATTGCAACAAAAACAGAGAAAGAAGAAGAAGAAGATGAAGAAGAATGCAGAGCAGCCATGGCCACGAGCTCCAATCCGATCCCTCTTCTTGGAGCTTCAAGCTTCGACCCCAATCTTCTCTCCACTCTCTCTCACCGAGAATCTAACTAACAAAACAGAAAATGAGCAAAAGACCGCAGTTTTCGCGCTTCAATCATGTATATATAGAAACCCCAGTTCTGCGCGTTGTCACTTTTCTTCACAAGAGTAACCACGCAGAAGCTTTATGTAGTGTGCGTTTTCACTTTCAAGAGCAAGAGTAACCACGCGCAACTTGCAGAGTTGAAGGCTTCTCTGGAACATTCACTTTAATTCATAAGAGTGGCAACGCAGGAGGTCGAGGGCTGCGCGTGATCACTTTCGTGAGTAATAGTAACCACGCGCAAGCTGTCCTGATACAAGTGCCTCTGGAACGCTCACTTTCGTTGGCGAAAGTGACAACGCGCAGTTCATCAGGAATGGAGTCTTCTCTGGAACGCTCACTTTCGTTGGCGAAAGTGATAACGCACACTGGCAACGTTCACTCTTGTAAATAAAAGTGATTACGCACAGGCTCTTCTTCTCCTTTAGGCTCTGGAATGATCACTTTCACTAACAATAGTGATCACGCCCAGGCTGCATCCCATAATTCTTGTATTTTGGAGTCCAACATTGCCATTCTTCCTCTTCCTTTCTATTGATAATCCATTTCCATGACTTTTGCTCAGATTATTCCTTCAAAAACAAGATAAATTCCTTAAGAACTAAGCATAAATTCTACAAATGCGAAAATAACTACAAATTGAAATAAAACTTTCAATCATTCTCTTTTTCTGAGTTTTTCTGCTTTCTTCATATATTTTCCTTATTAAATGAGCTAGAACTATGCTAAAATATCAGTAAAAATATGGATTCATCAGCTTAGTAAGCATATCAGCTGGATTCTCAGATGTATGAATCTTCTGAACCACGACTTCACCCTTAACAACAATTTCTCAGATAAAATGATGTCTTACATCAATATGTTTTGTCCTGTCATGGTAGAGGTTATTCTTGGTCAAGTAAATAGTACTCTGACTATCACAAAACACAGTAAGAACATCCTGTGTAAGACCAAGTTCATTAATCAAACCTTTAAGCCAAAGAGCCTCTTTCACACCCTTTGTTGCTGCAACATATTCAGCTTCAGTCGTAGATAATGATGGAAGAGACTGAAGCTGAGCTTTCCAACTAATAGCACAGTTACAGAGAGTAAATATGTAACTAGAAAGAGATCTTCTTTTGTCAAGATCCCCACCATTATCCGAATCAACAAAACCTGTAACTTTAGTTGATGCATGATTTCTGTCAAATACCAAGCCAATATCAGAAGTACCTTTGAGATACCGAAAAATCCATTTTACAGCACTCCAATGATCCTTTCCAAGATTATGCATATACCGACTCACCATACTAACAGCATATGCTAAATCAAGTCTAGTGCATACCATATCATACATAAGACTGCCAACAGCACTAGCATAAGGAACACGTGACATACGCTCCATGTCTTCCTCTGTCTCAGAACAAAGGTCAGATGATAACTTGAAATGTGCAGCAAGTGGAGTAGAAACAGATTTGCAATTAGACATATTAAACTTGTCAAGCACTTTCTCAATGTATTTTTGTTAAGATAGAAACAATTTACCAGCTTGACGATCCCTACAAATCTCCATACCAAGAATATTTTTAGCTGCACCCAATTCTTTCATTTCAAACTCATTATTGAGTTGAGTTTTCAATTTCCTGATCAGAGACTTGTCACGTGATGTAATCAATATATCATCAACATATAGTAACAAGTATATGTAAGATTCATCAGGAAGTTTTTGAAAATAATATAGTCGTCATATTGACTTCTGCAATAACCTTGCCCAATCATGAAGGAATCAAACCTTTTGTACCATTGTCTCGGAGCTTGTTTGAATCCATATAAAGATTTCTTCAATCGGCAGACAAGATGCTCCTTACCAGGAACAATAAATCCCTCAAGTTGCTCCATATAAATTTTCTCTTCCAGCTCTCCATGCAGAAAAGTTGTCTTAACATCAAGTTGCTCCAATTCCAAGTCAAATAAAGCAACAAAAGTAAGCAAAACACGTATGGATGTATGACGAACAACAGGTGAGAAAATTTCATTAAAGTCAACACCTTCCTTTTGGTTGAAGCCTTTAACAACCAATCGTGCCTTGTATCTAGGATCTTCAACCCCCGGGAATGTCGTCTTTCTTCTTATAGACCCATTTGCATTTCAAAGGTCGTTTGCCTTTGGGAAGCTCTGTTAAACTTCAAGTACCATTCTTATGAAGACTTTCAATTTCTTCATTCATAGCCACTAGCCATTTTGAAGAATCAGCACAAGAAACAGCCTCAACATAGCTGGTTGGTTCAATGTCATCATTTATTTCTTGTGCAACAGATAATGCATATGCAATTAAATTATCATCACAAGCATAATTTGCATATCTAGCTGGCTTAATAATCGTTCTTCTTGGTCTATTTTGGGCAATGGAATACTCATCTTCCTGCGGCTGAATTGGAGAAGTGGTAATCTCATCAACATCATTATCACCACAAATATCAGTACTAGACTCATTGATAAAAGAAGATGGAACATCAACATTAAGAGTTGTAGATTTCAACTCCAACTCCACCTTCTCACTAGTACCCTGCAGAATATTAGTACTAGTAGAAGAAATCACAGAAGATTATTTTCCAGAAGATAATAAAGCATCCTTGTTAAAAGTCACATCTCTACTAAGAATTAATTTTTGTGACTTAGGATTCCATAAACAATATCCTTTAGATTCAGATACATAACCAAGAAATATGCACTTAATAGCTCTTGGAGCTAATTTGCCATCATTGACATGTGCATAAGCAGGACATCCAAACATTCTCAAATTGGAATAATCAACAGGATTACCTAACCAAATTTCTTCTAAAATTTTGAAATTAAGTGACGAGTGTGGAGAACGATTAACCAAGTAACAAGCAGTTGATACTGCTTCGGCCCAAAATTCACGTCGATGCCATAACCTAGCATTTGAGAGCATACAACGAGCTCTCTCAAATAGAGTCCTGTTCATTCGTTCTGCAACACCATTTTGCTGGAGTGTTCTTGGAATGGTTTTATGTCTAGCAATTCCATGATTTGCACAGAACTCGATAAAGTCACCGTCACAGAACTCCAATCCATTTTCGGTTCTGAGCTTCTTGACTTTTCTCCCTGTCTGGGTTTCAACAAGAGTTTTCCACTTCTTAAAAGTGGGGAAGGTCTTATTTTTATACCTAAGAAAATAAACCCAAACTTTGCGAGAAAAATCATCAATAATAGTCATCATATAACGGCGTCCTCCATAAGAGGAAACTTTAGAAGGCCTCCAAAGGTCAGAATGAATATAATCAAGAATACCCTTTGTACGGTGAGTTGCAGTAAAGAAACTTACATTTTTCTGTTTCCCAAAGACACAATGTTTACAAAACTCCAACTTACCGATACCTTGATTACCAAGAAGACCTTGCTTGCTCAAAAGATGCATGCCTTTTTCACTCATATGGCCCAAGCGCATGTGCCATAATTTGGTGACATCATTATCAAGCATAGAAGAAGATACAGCTGCTGAACCTGTCACAACAGAACCTTGCAAGAAATATAAAGTACCAACTCGGTTACCTTTCAACAAAACAAGGATACCTTTTGATACCTTTAGGACTCCACCTTCAGATGAATACTTGTACCCAAGATATTCAAGGGTGCCAAGAGAGATGAGATTCCGCTTTAATTCAGGAATAAAACAAACATTAGTCAGAGTCCTGACAACACCATCATGAGCCTTGATCTGAATAGTACCTATTCCTTTAACTTTGCATTGGGTATCATTAGCCATCAAGACAATACCACCATTAACTGGTTCAAAAGTGGTAAATAGATCCCTATAAGCACACATGTGGTATGTGCATGCAGAGTCAAGAAGCCACTTATTTTTGCTTCTCTTGTCAGAAGAGACAACAGATGTCATAACATCTTCATCAGAATCAGTCTCAATATTAGCAGCTTCAACAGGTTGTTTACCTTTTTCTTTCTTTTGTTTATTTTCTTCTTTTTTCTTTAAGATAAAACAATTAGAAATGTCATGCCCATATTTTTTGCAATAACGATAGGTAGTGTTGGATTTTCGTCCCCTAGATTTGGATCTACTCTTTTTGTAACTAGTACTCCCTTTTACTTGAGTTCTACCTCTAACACTTAGACCCTCACCCTTGTCCTCAGAATGGATTTCAAGATCAAATTTTTCTTTGGACAATAAATTAGATTTAACATCTTCAAAGGATAAGGTGTCATTATTACCATACAGCATAATTTCTTTGAAGTGTTTGTAGGTAGAAGGTAAAGAGACAACCAACAAAACAACTTTATCTTCATCATCGATTTTAATATCGATATTTTGCAGATCCATAATAATAGAATTAAACTCATCAAGATGAGATTGAATGGGTGTACCTTCTATCATACGGAATGTATATAATCGCTCCTTGAGACGAAGCTTGTTGGAGAGGCTTTTAGTCATATACAAAGTTTCCAACCTTAACCACAATTCCGCAGTGGTGGTTACGTCTGCCACTTCACGTAGAACCTCCTTGGACAAGTAAAGTTGGATTGCTGAAAGCGCCTTTTCATCCAACTCATCCCATTGCTCATCGGTCATGGAAGCCGGTTTTTTAACTTTCCATCTAAAGATTTCTTTAATCCGTTCTGAGTGAGAACGGCTCTCATTTGGACTTTCCAAATAGAAAAGCTAATCTTGCCATCAAACTTCTCAATGTCAAATTTTGTAACGGTAGACATTTCTAATTAAATAACTGCTCTGATACCACTTGTTGAGGTATCAATGGAATGCGGAAGACTGGATCAAATTTAATTAGAAACAAAGAGAAGGAAGAGAATAATAGAGACAAGATTTTAACATGGGAAAAACTCCAAATCGGAGAAAAAACCCACGGACAACGACAAGCAAAATAATTCCACTATGTAAAAGGGATAGTACAAGAAGTCCTCTAAAATTATGAGGACAAAGAGTAATAAATCTCTCTATTTTTTTCTCTTAATAAACACTCTCTCAAAATGGAATAAGAGTTACAAAATAACACTCACAATTTTCTCTCAGTAATTTTTTCTCACTGATCCGTGAACAATGTGCCTCGCTTCCTTCGTTAATTCGTTGCCTTTTATAGGCAAAAAAACTGCTACAGTGATTTGTTAATTTTTCAATGTTGCTACAGTAACTTACTATAGCATTTTGACAAATCTAGAGGACTGTGCCAACTGAATTTGAAAACTGAGACACAAAAAAATGGTGCCTACAAATTTTAACTAACACCATCCAATTTTGACTAACATTTGGCGTAGAACCTTCTCTGCTGGATCATTCATATTATTTTCAAAGAGAGCACGAAACAATTATTTCAAAAGTTATTGCATCCGGAACGCATCCATTGTCTTTCATTTTTTAGCACAAGGATAATGCTTCATCAATCATGCCCTGTTTACCAAGACCATTGATCATAGCATTATATACCGTCACATCCAGGGAACAACCTTTAATCAATAAATCTTTAAAAATCTCCTGTGCTTTCTTCAGTCTTCTACAAAGTCCATCAACAAGTGTGGCGTAGGTATAGACACTAGGACAAATGCCCTTCTTTACAAGACTGTCGAATAATAAAATTGCTACGTCTGCATTATTATTCTTGAATAAGCCGTCCATTATAGTATTTAAAGTAACTATGTTTGCATGTAAACCCCTTACATGCATTCTACCAAAGAGCTTCCAAATATAACAAATGCAAAACCTTTCATCAGGCAATTGTAAGTCTGTATATCTGGAACAATCCCTTTGCAATGCATTTCTTCAAAGAGATTCAACGCTTCATGAATCATTTTAGCCTTACATAATCCATTAATCAAAGTGTTGTAGCTTGTTACATCAGGCTTTACATCAATTCGCATCATATAATTCAATAAATATTGTGCACTCTGTATTTTATCAACCAAGCAATATCCCTCCATTAATGAATTAAAAGCGACAACATCAGGTTTCATATCTTCTTTGTCATCACAGCAAACATATTTTTAGCTTCTCTCGCATTTCTATTCTTACACAAGGCAATAATCCATATGCTTAACGTCTGAATACCTGGTTTTGATGCTTTTTGATACCATTTCGTTGAACAAAGCAACTGCTTCTTTCACTTCACGCAAAAGACAAAGGCCATGTAGCAGTGTATTATAGGTGATTTCGTCCGCATATATATTTTTGGAAATCATTTCTGAAAAAAGATCCAATGCCTTTGTCACACGTGATTCCCTGTTGATAATTACATTGTAGACATCAGGCTGTATGAAACGTCCTTCAACCAGTCTAAGCAGCTCTTGTTTCCTCTGCTTTACAGAGGCCATTTGCTAGTGTCGCATAGGTGATGACGTCAAAAACAAATCCACGTAATTTCAGCTTGTGGTGAAGATGGAGTGCTCTTCTGACATTGCCACTATAACATAGACCATTTAAGAATGTATTGAAAGTGATGATATTTGGCTAATAACCCAGCATGATGACTCTCGCCAATACCGAAGATGCCAAGGTCATATGACGCATTTTTGATAAACTATCGATAAGGCAATTAAAGGTAACAATGTCTGGTTGAATTCCCATACTTTGCATTTTTTGAAAAAGCTGAATAACAGCGACGAGATGCCTATTCCTTTTACAATGTCCCAAAATCTTGTTATATTCAAAGATGGAGGAGAAAGGATTACGCAGCATGTTATGGAATGACTTAAGAATAATATGCAGGGGAATGGGCGAAGAGCCAGCGGCAGAGTAAGGTTTGACAAGCGCTGGATATCTTAACATTGAGGAAGAAAATATTCTTGCCGCCATTGCCATGAGTGTGAAAATCGGTGAGTGAGTGTGAAAAGATTCCCGCGACCTTTCCTATGAAAAGGAGACGCGTGGCTAACAGACTCAAATGGCATGCTCATGCTCACCGCGTCCTTTTCCATCCATCATTCAATTTAACAAGATTTTGGACGTACGTGCAGGTATGGCTCGATCTTTTTATGTTCACGTAGATTTGATGATAATTTCCTTATTAATTTGCTTTTCTAGATTTTCATTTAAGATTGTTTAGTTTCACTGATGGTGTGTCATATTGCATGTTCTAGAAAGTGGGCTATACACATAACTTCTCAGTGCAGATACTTCTTACAATTTACGGCTAAAATCTATTGCAATCGACTCAAAAGAAAAGAAATTTGAGTATAACAGTGACAATAGTGAGACCAAAATGACGTGGGAAGTCTCATACACCATTAACTGGTTCAAAAGAGCCTATTCCTTCAACTTTGCATTGGGTATCATTAGCCATCAAGACAATACCACCATTAACTGGTTCAAAAGTGGTAAATAGATCCCTATAAGCACACATGTGGTATGTGCATGCAGAGTCAAGAAGCCACTTATTTTTGCTTCTCTTGTCAGAAGAGACAACAGATGTCATAACATCTTCATCAGAATCAGTCTCAATATTAGCAGCTTCAACAGGTTGTTTACCTTTTTCTTTCTTTTGTTTATTTTCTTCTTTTTTCTTTAAGATAAAACAATTAGAAATGTCATGCCCATATTTTTTGCAATAACGATAGGTAGTGTTGGATTTTCGTCCCCTAGATTTGGATATACTCTTTTTGTAACTAGTACTCCCTTTTACTTGAGTTCTACCTCTAACACTTAGACCCTCACCCTTGTCCTCAGAATGGATTTCAAGATCAAATTTTTCTTTGGACAATAAATTAGATTTAACATCTTCAAAGGATAAGGTGTCATTATTACCATACAGCATAATTTCTTTGAAGTGTTTGTAGGTAGAAGGTAAAGAGACAACCAACAAAACAACTTTATCTTCATCATCGATTTTAATATCGATATTTTGCAGATCCATAATAATAGAATTAAACTCATCAAGATAAGATTGAATGGGTGTACCTTCTATCATACGGAACGTATATAATCGCTCCTTGAGACGAAGCTTGTTGGAGAGGCTTTTAGTCATATACAAAGTTTCCAACCTTAACCACAATTCCGCAGTGGTGGTTACGTCTGCCACTTCACGTAGAACCTCCTTGGACAAGTAAAGTTGGATTGCTGAAAGCGCCTTTTCATCCAACTCATCCCATTGCTCATCGGTCATGGAAGCCGGTTTTTTAACTTTCCATCTAAAGCTTTCTTTAATCCGTTCTGAGTGAGAACGGTTCTCATTTGAACTTTCCAAATAGAAAAGCTAATCTTGCCATCAAACTTCTCAATGTCAAATTTTGTAACGGTAGACATTTCTAATTAAATAACTGCTCTGATACCACTTGTTGAGGTATCAATGCAATGCGGAAGACTGGATCAAATTTAATTAGAAACAAAGAGAAGGAAGAGAATAATGGAGACAAGATTTTAACATGGGAAAAACTCCAAATCGGAGAAAAAACCCACGGACAACAACAAACAAAATAATTCCACTATGTAAAAGGGAGAGTACAAGAAGTCCTCTAAAATTATGAGGACAAAGAGTAATAAATCTCTCTATTTTTTTCTCTTAATAAACACTCTCTCAAAATGGAATAAGAGTTACAAAATAACACTCACAATTTTCTCTCAGTAATTTTTTCTCACTGATCCGTGAACAATGTGCCTCGCTTCCTTCGTTAATTCGTTGCCTTTTATAGGCAAAAAAACTGCTACAGTGATTTGTTAATTTTTCAATGTTGCTACAGTAACTTACTATAGCATTTTGACAAATCTAGAGGACTGTGCCAACTGAATTTGAAAACTGAGACACAAAAAAATGGTGCCTACAAATTTTAACTAACACCATCCAATTTTGACTAACATTTGGCGTAGAACCTTCTCTGCTGGATCATTCATATTATTTTCAAAGAGAGCACGAAACAATTATTTCAAAAGTTATTGCATCCGGAACGCATCCATTGTCTTTCATTTTTTAGCACAAGGATAATGCTTCATCAATCATGCCCTGTTTACCAAGACCATTGATCATAGCATTATATACCGTCACATCCAGGGAACAACCTTTAATCAATAAATCTTTAAAAATCTCCTGTGCTTTCTTCAGTCTTCTACAAAGTCCATCAACAAGTGTGGCGTAGGTATAGACACTAGGACAAATGCCCTTCTTTACAAGACTGTCGAATAATAAAATTGCTACGTCTGCATTATTATTCTTGAATAAGCCGTCCATTATAGTATTTAAAGTAACTATGTTTGCATGTAAACCCCTTACATGCATTCTACCAAAGAGCTTCCAAATATAACAAATGCAAAACCTTTCATCAGGCAATTGTAAGTCTGTATATCTGGAACAATCCCTTTGCAATGCATTTCTTCAAAGAGATTCAACGCTTCATGAATCATTTTAGCCTTACATAATCCATTAATCAAAGTGTTGTAGCTTGTTACATCAGGCTTTACATCAATTCGCATCATATAATTCAATAAATATTGTGCACTCTGTATTTTATCAACCAAGCAATATCCCTCCATTAATGAATTAAAAGCGACAACATCAGGTTTCATATCTTCTTTGTCATCACAGCAAACATATTTTTAGCTTCTCTCGCATTTCTATTCTTACACAAGGCAATAATCCATATGCTTAACGTCTGAATACCTGGTTTTGATGCTTTTTGATACCATTTCGTTGAACAAAGCAACTGCTTCTTTCACTTCACGCAAAAGACAAAGGCCATGTAGCAGTGTATTATAGGTGATTTCGTCCGCATATATATTTTTGGAAATCATTTCTGAAAAAAGATCCAATGCCTTTGTCACACGTGATTCCCTGTTGATAATTACATTGTAGACATCAGGCTGTATGAAACGTCCTTCAACCAGTCTAAGCAGCTCTTGTTTCCTCTGCTTTACAGAGGCCATTTGCCAGTGTCGCATAGGTGATGACGTCAAAAACAAATCCACGTAATTTCAGCTTGTGGTGAAGATGGAGTGCTCTTCTGACATTGCCACTATAACATAGACCATTTAAGAATGTATTGAAAGTGATGATATTTGGCTAATAACCCAGCATGATGACTCTCGCCAATACCGAAGATGCCAAGGTCATATGACGCATTTTTGATAAACTATCGATAAGGCAATTAAAGGTAACAATGTCTGGTTGAATTCCCATACTTTGCATTTTTTGAAAAAGCTGAATAACAGCGACGAGATGCCTATTCCTTTTACAATGTCCCAAAATCTTGTTATATTCAAAGATGGAGGAGAAAGGATTACGTAGCATGTTATGGAATGACTTAAGAATAATATGCAGGGGAATGGGCGAAGAGTCAGCGGCAGAGTAAGGTTTGACAAGCGCTGGATATCTTAACATTGAGGAAGAAAACATTCTTGCCGCCATTGCCATGAGTGTGAAAATCGGTGAGTGAGTGTGAAAAGATTCCCGCGACCTTTCCTATGAAAAGGAGACGCGTGGCTAACAGACTCAAATGGCATGCTCATGCTCACCGCGTCCTTTTCCATCCATCATTCAATTTAACAAGCTTTTGGACGTACGTGCAGGTATGGCTCGATCTTTTTATGTTCACGTAGATTTGATAATAATTTCCTTATTAATTTACTTTTCTAGATTTTCATTTAAGATTGTTTAGTTTCACTGATGGTGTGTCATATTGCATGTTCTAGAAAGTGAGAACGAGAATGAGAGTAATTTTGCAAAGTTAATATATTCATGGCAGGGACTAATTTGACAATATAAAAAATTTATAAATTAAATATTTAAATAGGATGTCATAATTTGATTGGTTGTTTATTGAAGGGTTACCCTTTAAATTACAAGTTAATATTTTCTTGGTAAGGACTATTTGTTAATTTATGTAAATATTTAATATTTATTATATTTTAAATATATTTTTTTTTCAATTTTTTTATCAAATTCTTTTAAACAAATAATATATCTATATCTATATATATTTGTGTAAATTCACTAAAAATAACTGCGTAAATGGATTAAAGGATCAAATTTACCGGTGCATAGGCTGATTTATTATTAGAACAAAATTTAAATATAATTTTGTAAGTATATTTAGTACTTCTCAGAAGTGAATTTATTTATTATTTATTAATATTATTTATTTAAATTTTGCATGTTCCTTTTAATTCCAATATATATATTTTTTAAGCTCTACCATTTCTATTTATCTTTTAGTTTTTAGTGTTCTCGATCGTGTGATTTTTAGAATAAGCACACGTTCTAGATATGAAAGGAATCAAATTCACAAAAGTAGATAGGTTATTAGTATACTCGAATCAAACAAATTAAATGGAAGAATCGAACAAAAGAAAAGGCACCACCAGAGTCATTCTTCAGAAGACAGAGAACAGTGGAATGGAAAATATATAAGTTGAAGAATTAGATGCCACCTAAATCAATTAATTAATCTGCGGAAGATTAACGCTTCCCTTCCATTATTTACAATAAAAAATTCTGTAATCTTTGTATTTATATATTTGCCATACGAACCCAAAATGCAAAGCACAAGGACGATTTGATTATTTCAAGTGATGAAAATTTGACCAAAATAATCCATTTACGTTCTTCGAGCTGTACGTACGTGCAGGTATGGCTCGATCTTTATATGCTCACGTAGATTTGTTGATTATTTCTTTACTTTCCTTACCATGTTAATTTACTTTTCTATATTTTTATGGATATAGATTTTCACCAAAGATTGTTTAATTTCACACTGATGATGTGTCATATTGCATGTTCTAGAAAGTGAGTTATACAAATATACACAAATGGGAAACAATCACGTTGGCTATCGTCTTCTCAGTAACGCAAATACTTCTCACAGATTACGACTGGGAAAAGGTGTTGTGATTGACTCAAAAAAGGAGGAAGAGTATAGCAGTGGCAATAGTGAGACCAAAACGACGTGGGAAGTGTCATACTCGGGAGAAGATGGGTTAACTTGTACACTAACCTTAATCAAGTGGCAATAGTGAGACCAAAACGACGTGGGAAGTGTCATACTCGGGAGAAGATGGGTTAACTTGTACACTAACCTTAATCAAAACCATCAAACGACGTAAATTTCAAAGAAATCTTTGGGAGGAGTGCTTAGATATCGAAATCAAAGACCGTATAAATAAAGATTTAAATTCATTTCACGATATAGCACGAACAACTGAAGCTGGTCTTCTTAACGTGTCTAGTAGTACAGCCGAGCATCCCACCTATGAAGCTGATGAATTGTTTACAAATACGCCCTCCTGTTTTTTCGTTCTAGAAAAGAATACTCATGGACGTGCTGATGTTCTTACGGAAACGAGTGTTTTCATGTATGGGAGTGGAACTAGAAAGGGTCTAATAGTTAGGGAGTGGAAGAAAAAGAGAGGGGATGAACAACCTTTTATGGGGACCGTGGCGCATTATTATATCAACAACTTGGGTGGAGATGTTGGTCTCTCTGTGGTGGTGAAGATCAGAGTGTCAAATTATGATGGGCATTTGGAATTTGAAGTGGAAGGTCCTGTGCAACACCCTACTTCTGCATTATCTTACATGTTTGAAGAAGCATATAGCACCCAGACTTGGAAATCTACCATGTGTGCTCATTGTGCTGCTATTCAGAATCAGCGACGTAGCAGCATGTTCTGGCAATCTGAAAATGAAGATAGTGACAATTTTTCAAGGACTAGACCCCAAAGCCGCTGGCAAACCTCTTCGAGTGTTCTTGCTAATGAAGGTGCTATTAGGGGTAACAACAACGGCAACTTCAGCGTGAATAAGCTTTTCTTGAGTGGAAGATAATTTAATTAAGGTATGGCAGTTTTTTTTTAGCACACAATAATTTCATGTTTGCGGAAACTCAAAGTTGTTGCACTCTCTGCAATATGATTTCTGTAACAAATGATCATCCGTTCTTGGGGTGCAGTGTACGTATCTTATCATATTTAGAGGAGACTGCAAATCGCTTTACAAGTAATGTCTGATCACGTTTTGTGCAATACATCGGATGAAAATAAAGTTGAAGGCATAAGATGTTAGTGCGTTGGTGTGTTTAGACCAGCATTTTGTAATCTTTAAGTTTGAATAAATTTGATATTGTAGACTTAGTTTTATTTAAAAATCAGTTTAACATGATATAGTTTATGTTTAAAATTTTTATATTAAAAGTATATTTGTAATAAAATTTAGTATGAAATTTTCAATAATTCAACAAAAATGTTACCATTTACAATTTATCATGATAAGTTAACTATATTCAAGAATGGTCAAACATAAATTTTTTTTTATATACAATCACGTTAGGAAATAAACATAATTATATAAACATCAATTGTAATAATTAGGCTATTTGAATCCAACAAATGGAAGAATCGAACAAAAGCAACAGCATCATTGGTATGAAAACTATATGCGTAAAGGATTATCATCGCTTGTATAGCCTATTTTTGAAGTGTAAAGGTGAAAGGAAGAGAAACAAAAAAAAGTAAAAAGAAAAATATTATATGATAAAAAAATTCATATTAGTGTTAACAATAAATAAAAGAGCTTATTAAACAAGAGGTCATGATTTTAAATTATTTAAGATTATTAGACAAATAGATTACTTAAAAAACATACAGTATATCCTCTTGGATAGAGGCAAGACACTTAATACAGTTGGGAAAATCTGTGGCCATTGACTCAATAGGACAAAAATAGTGTATTATAAAGACAGGTGAAATAGAAACGACGTGGGAAGTGTTATACACCGCAGAAGATAAGTTAACTTTACGTACACTCACCTTAATCAAGACCACTAGAGGAGATGCATTTGACAAAACGTTAGATGATTAAAGACATGCATTTCTGTGTTTTGTCTTGATTATTATTAAAAAAAAAAACTAAAACGTTAGATGATCATAATTCTATCAAACCATTTACCTTTTGGATTACTTTCGAGTTTATTAGAAGGAGAATGAACGCACATCTATACATCCAACTCGTCACTTCTCTCAGATTCACTACCTATCGAGTTACTAATTTCCAGCACCTCTTTAATCTACCCACGGTGACAGTCGATCATTTCATTGATAATGGAATGTAAATAGGACTAATCTAGAAAGGATAGTTTTAAATTAAATTAGTAGGAGTGGGTGTGTCTTACGATTCGTCTTGTAAAAATTTTAACTTTACAACTCTTTATATACACATATAATTATTTAATTATGGTTTGACAAAAGTTTGTAGTTTAAGAAATGAAATATCTAGCTTATTATTACTGTAATTAAATATTTATTTAGAAATTTTATCAAAATTAACTTAAGTTTTATCATAACTTAAATAAATAACTGAAATAATATAATATAGTAAAATTGAAATTTTCACTTATCTAAATTATGAATTAGACCTTCATATTCAAGTTTTAAAATAATTTATAAAATGTGATTTGTATTTAAAATAAGAAAAAAAAATATCTCCATGTTACGATAATTTAAAGTTAACATTTTAAGTGCTTTCTTAATATTAAAACAATAAATTTCTTTTTCACGAATAAAATAGATTTACTTTAAATTAAATTATATTATAATTCATAATGTTATATAAGAAATGTTAGTAATACATTTTCTCTAATATATTCTTTATTATTAACTAAAATTTATTAAAAACTAAAAAAATATGAAAAAAATATAATCTTAAAAATAAAATTTACGTAATTTTTAATAAATTTTAACCAATTCTAAATATGCTATAAAAAGTGTATTACTAGCATTATTCAATGATTTATTATAAAACTTATGTTATAAGATCTAATGCACTCTTAGATCAGCTCACTCCGAATTCAGAGTATTATATGAATTTGCGCATCACTTATGCTACACTTTTTTTAATGAACAGCTCTATAATTTTTACACCATGGCACACACAAACAAAGAATAGGAAGTAAAAGAGACTGAACAAGTTTGAAGACCAAAAGCAAAGAATCGTGCTCTTCTTCTATCACTTCTTCTTTGTTTCTTTGCCATATTTGAAAAAGAAAAAAAAACTATTAAAAATATCTTGTTTACCTTAAATCCACCATAATCTACTATTAAAAAAAAAGATGGGTAAAGGCATCCTAATTAGTTCTTTAAAATCTATCATAAATGTTTTATTCATCGCATCATACTCATTACAAACCATTGATTGTAACTTACTCATAATACAAGACAAACAAAATGACTTCTGATAAGTGACCGATCACATAGGTGACACTAACAACATAAAGTTTCACAGAATGACCAGTAATAGTTGAATTATAGTCCCCATATTTCTACAGCTTTAGTGCAAAGATCAACTTGCAGTTTACGATGACAATTATGTAATCTTCAAGCAATACTAGCATTTAAAATATTAAATCAGACTAGATGGTGAACTAAACCAAATTAACCTTGAACTAATTCAACCAAGAAACTAAAGAACCATCAGTTACTTTTCTGTATAACACAAAAAACCAAAACAAAAATGATTGAAACAAACAGTTATACTAATCCAGCAAAGTCAATTAAAAATGATAATATTGTGACAAAAGACCAGTTTGAACTCACAGTTTTTACTTAATAACTTGAATTCATTCACACTAAATTTCAAATTTAAACACTTACCCTATTTAATAATATTTTGTATAATACAAAATTAATCAATTTAACTGTAAGTTTAAAACTTGTCAACAGATCTTGAGTCACATATACACTACATATCAGGTGAGAGTTTTTTTCTTTTTTATGAGAAAGAAACAAATTTTGATAATTAAATCTCATCATGAATTGGTCAAGATTAAAACACCTAAGTCATGTGAATTGTTAGTGTTCAAGTTTAACAGTGTCAACAATTCCTAACTCTATATATATTACTAGTTTTATCATTGTAAGACCAATGAATCATGAGTTACTGTATTTATCAAGTCAATTGATAATCTAATATTTAAAACATTGGATACAAGTCAATAATTCCACTTGGCTTTAGAAGTAGAATGTTGTACAAGTATAAACTCCGCAACCACCTTATTAATCAAGGTCTACCAGCAAAATCAATAAATTTCAAGAGCTCCTGAACAAGGAGAAAATAAAATTTAAAAGATGAGATGATGCTACTTCAACCCAACAGCATAAGTATTTTTATCAATGTTTTAAACGTCGTCTCCTTCCATATGAAGTTCTGCATCCACGTTCCTAGTCGTAGTACTCCGGTAGGCGTAGTCTTCATCAAGACTCTCCATAGTTCTCCCAAAAAGAAATGACTTCGTACCCATTGTTGTAAAGGGCATCAAGCCAAATGCTCGAGCAGTTTTAATTTCCCTGGCAACCTTCCTTTGAGCCTTTGCACTAATGCCAGTCTATTCAATGAACAAGAAGAAACACTTGTTAAGATCCCACATTTCGAAACAAGTAACGAGTGCAGTGCCAATTCTGAAACACCCATTATTTATTTTATCTCCATAATCCTTCATTCTTACAAACTCAACACAATGCTTTAGGACTTACCTTGCTTCTCTTGATAATAATTCCAGCCTCTGTTATGAAGTTTGCCAGGAATCTAACATTCTGCGTAAAAAAAATACTACTAAGAGCCATTCCAAAAATAGCATAAATGATGAGTTTTTTTTTTAATTATCAGGAGAGAAGTGTAAATCATAGCCTCATTATCAAGAAGAAACAAACGCTGAGTCTACGACAGCTAAATAGAGTCGTCACGAATATTTTTCCTCACCTTCATCTGCCTTCATACACACTAATAAAACTGAATCAACAAAAACCAATTATAACTATAGCACAAGATAACAAGAAACTGGCAAAACTTTTAGGCATGAATTGCATGTGAAAAACTTAATCTGAAATTCACACAATTTTAAAGCAATACCAAATTGGCTCTAAGATCTAAAGACCTATTCAGAGTGTCGTGGGTCAAAGCAACTGAAAGGACAACTCTTCACCTTGTTCAAATGAATCTGCAATCTATACCAGTTATCCTTTGTTTTTTTAGGGTAACATAAACAAGATATCTATCTTAATACTAATAGATATGGGAGAGGCCAAGATGGTATGAGTTAAGGTTGAGTAATTCATAAATCATTTCAAAAATTTGTAAAATGAAAATATGGTGAGCACGGTACACAAACAACCTAACCATTTCTATGAGATATTTATGACAATTATCACGTGTTTTCACTCACTACCAGTTTATCTATCGCCAATGACAATGCAACAAACCACTTAAGAAAATTTTTGTTATAAGATGTGAAAGTGTCTCGATAAGAAATGAAGGGCGAAGTGAGAGTTTTATAATTCATGCAAGTGACCAATGATATGTATAATGTATATAGACACATCGTTATAAAGGAACTACTCTGACACAAGTGCTAACCCTGAAATCTGCTTGACTAAGAACTTCTTTGGTGGTTACTACAAATTCATCCCTTTTGGCAGGTTTGCGTGCACCAGGTTTTGTAAGATCCAGAGCCTGTATAAAGATAGATTTTGCACGGATCAGAAAACCAATAGATACATATCTCAAAATAGACATTAACAGAGTAAAGGTCTAAATACCAAACAGTGAATAGGATATCGTAGTCCTAGTTGTTTATAGCATAACAGAAAAAACTGATGATAGATTCAAAGGCATTTAACAACATCATTGGTTAACCATACCATTGAATGAATCTGAATAATACGTGTTGTGTATATTTTATTTCATGTAATTTAAATCCTTCAATACAACATACTGAAATTATCTGTCAAATATTATCACCAGACTTTTAAAGTAAGAGACAGTACCACTAATTCTGTCCAGCCACCTAAAATTATAAAAAAAGCTGCAACACACAACTTTTCTTTTGTGAAGAAAATCAGCAAAAAGGTTGGATATGAGGGTTAAAATAGTTGAGGATCACACATGAGCACACCCATTCAAACTTTCTCTAGTGCATATCCTTGCAAAAAAGAATTTTCCCTTATATTTTCAATTGATACAACGATAAGAACCTTGGAAGAATCACACCACAAAAAGCTAGTTGTTGTATTTGGAGAGTCCAAGGCCTTATAAAAACATTAGAGTCTCATATTTCCAGTGTGGGACTTAATTCTCATACCTTGCAATTGGATCCTAATATACAATCAATGAAGATACCTCAAATGGTCCTGGATGCTTCCTCTATCAAGCAATGACGGCCCCAGCTCAATATAAGACCAGCCAGAATTTAGATCTAATTTTTTTATGGCATATCATATGAATAGAATATAGATTTAGAAATAATGTATCTATTATGGGCTAATTCTGTGCTTTATATTATTATGTAATTACAGTAATGACTTAAAATCCTTGTATTCAACAATGTTACCATATATATTCTCGGCTGTGTAATTGAGACAAAACTCTTAATCTGTCTTTTGTTTTTCTCTTGTACTCAACATGACATTAGAACCTAATGAGAGGTAATCCATATCCATGTTTATTGGTGGACTCCGCCAGTGCAATTTTCTGTTTAACACAAATCAATAACTCTTAAGTTACAGAATTAATCACAGAAGATGTATAAGGGTGTCATATTAAAGTGGTATCAGAGTTGTTCTTTCAAGTAAGGTTGAGGGTAGGGTCTTATTATGTTCAAGCTGTGTTGTCTCTGTGTGTGTCAGTTATTTCAAAGGACAGTAGTTACTCGTTCATACTGATTGATTTGTTACTTTTAGGCCCTGTTATAGTACTATTTAGGAGTTACTGACTTAAGATAGACAAGAACCGATAACAGGAAGAACCAACGAAGCAATTGTGGACGTCTTAGGAAGGATGGATGATGTTCTCCACAGGTTAAACTGAGGTCATCCTGGAGAAAACCCTGAATACCAAGGACTGCCCAAGTTTCAAAGGAAAAACGCACCTCAATTTAACATAAGTTACAACCTTGATGGAGCAGAACTCTAGACGTCAGAGATAGAGAAGATTTTCTGAACAATGGCATGCACTGATAAACAAGTAACTTTTGCTACATTTATGCTAGTGGGAGAAATAGAATATTGGTGGCATAATACCCACAGACAGTCAGAGATTTAACAAAGAGAGATCAGTTGGAAAGTGTTCCGAAAGAAATTCACAGGTAAGTATTACCCTGATTCTGTGAAACAGAAAAAGGACTTCGAATTCCTAAGCTTGTGGCAATGAAACATGTCAGACGGAGAATACGCAGCCAAATTCAAGGAACTGGCAATGCACTCGAATTACTATCAGTATCATCCCTACAAAAGCTGGAAGTGCATAGAATTTGAGGACGGATTAAGGGCTGAGCTAAGCCATATATATCATCTGAAAATTCAAGATTTCTCAACTTTGATCAACAAATGTAGCAAGCTTAAAGAGAATCAATGAAGGAGAGAAGAGTGAACCTGTCCTTATGGACCACAAAGGAACAAGATGAAAAACCAGCATTATTAGGTCCCATGAATCTAAGGGGACAAGTCCAGCCCAACTGAGTCATGGATTGGGAAATTTTATAGTAGGAGAAATAAGAAGGGGCAGAATGGGAATTAGAGAAAAAAATTAGTTATGAAGACCAGGTTGACGTGTAATGTTTCTTATAAGGGGAGAGAAGAGAGAGAAGAAGTCAGTTATGCTTTTCTGCTGTTAGTAGTGGGCAAGGGTGGGCAAACCTTGTAGGAGCTGTGCTCTGGGTATTGCAGGAATCTTTTCTGCAGTATTTTCTTTTGTTAGTAATACTTTTTTACGTCTTTGATTTGGTCTCTGATGCCCACATCAAACAAAAAGGACCATCATCCCCGTCATATTCTTCCTGCAGAAAGCCAAATTTACTAAAGGATTGCCCTAAGAAGACTATCAAATGTTTCCAATGTGGGAAACCAAGACATACTTAGTGCATATAATTCAAGCGATTCTAAGTGTGATTCAAGGTCAAAATCAGTACACCTTGTGATCGGTACCAATGCTCCAGCAATTGTATCTAATTGGAATATGAATTCTACAATTCTTGTGATACTGATAACCATGGTTATATATGTAACAAACTTAGTGCATATAATTTATAAGCTCCAGCTTGAGGGAGAGTGTTAGAAGTAACATATATAGTTTTACAGGTTGATACCACAAATTGAGGTAACAAATAACTATAAATTAATGTATTTAAGACTCTTAAGGTATATAATATTCTCCATCGTGCAATTGAGACAAAATTCATCACATAACTCTCATTGTCTCTCTTATTCAACAAATGTTACTATTGGCCTTTCAACGAAGGTGAGAACAATAATGCAACATCTTTTCAAATTGACAACCATTCTTACACTCCATCCATGATTCATAGCAAAAGTTACTTCTGTTATTTCAATAATCATCTATTCCTAACACATGTTGGCTACAACTCAACACTAACCCTTGGTGTCCTAAATGCAGTTTATCCCCATCTGTACTCCCAGTGGTTGTCACCTGTCACTCATAATAGTTATTAGTCAGATGTTGTAGTGATATCGTGCCATCATGACACATTGAGGTTAGAGCTGCTATAAACTTCAATTCACAAAGCATTGTTACAGCAAGTTGTGTCATGGTTTTCAGCCAAAAACACAATAATCATGACCATTCACAGCTCTCCCGCTTCTTGAAGGATAAAGGGCCACCGCCTCCAACCCTAATATATTTATAGTTTTGTCATTTCCCCAACATAAAAGGTGTCAAAAAGTCTGAAACCTCAGCCATTCCTTTCCAACCACTATTCACATGCTTCTATATTGTCCACCCTCATGAGCTCAAGCCCATTGATTACCAGCAGTATTTCCAACTGTTCCCAACATTTCCTAACACCGACACACTAGTTACTAGTCTCTTTCTACTCAACTACAATCATGCACTTCCTGGACCACCACTCACTCTGTTCCCACCCCTATTGTGGCTTACAAATCTTGTTCAATCTTTTTTCACACTCTTCTCTGCTACTCAACCACCTATCATTCCAATTTTTTACTGTAACTTATTTGTTATCGATGTCTTTAATTTTGGATAACTTTTTTTTAAGCATTTATAAATACATAGTATTAGTATAAATTATTTATGTTGGAGATCTATAATCCCAGTATAAAGACCTTTGTGCTATCTGCTATTTCATTGATAACTGTGCTGCCACAAACACTTGTCATTATATTTAATAAAATACCACCCATCAAACATCAATGTATAATTTATCACTGCATCAAACATCAATTCTGACAATAAACCATATGGTGCCCTCATGTCGAGAAAAAATTAAATGTATATACACAAACATAAAAAAAAAAATTAAAGTGAAATATAGAAACAGTGATAACCAAGGAAATTAGGAAATGCTATTCAACTTACCTTTATATCATATGTTGAACCAGGAGGAAAGTTGGCATCATATCGAAAAGCATAATCTTCTTTATCGACTTCATCCGGATCAAATTCAAAGTAGGTGGCAGCTTGCTTCAGTTTTCCATCCATTCCATCAGATAATGTGTCATAACTTTCTTCTAGATCATGCATAAACCCAGAACTATCACCATCTACTGAACCAGGTCTATCTCGAGCTTTTCCCTGTCGATAAATCCTTTCAAGAATGGAATCAAATTGGGAATTTTGCACAGGAACTTCACCAAATATTTTATGCTCAAACTCCTCAGGCGACTCTGACTTGTTATCCTGGTGATTAACAGTCCTATTATCTGCTCATTGGATTAGAAGATCTTAAGGATTAATAAGTATGCTCCCTGACTGAGAGACAGCAATAGAAAGAACAAATTTGAAAATCCTAACCACAGAAAGACTAAGCCCATTATAACAGAAAACATGGAATTCTCATTTGATTAACACTTGAACGCATAGAGTTTGATATATAACATTTCCGTTCCTACTAACAATCAATGTTATCAGTGGCAGATGGCGGCTTATGGCGTAAACAAAAAAGTTTGACATAAAGTTATGGCCACTGCACGGCAGGTTATGGCGGATATAATAAAATATATAAAAAATATTATAAATCACAGAAATTTAATATAAATGCTCAAGAAATTCTCAAGATTACATCGTCGTCATTCCAAGTAACACTGTAAAAGAGAAAAACACTTCAGCATGGATGTTATATTAAACAAAAAATGCTAAACAGAACTTGAACAGCAAAACAAAGGATGAATAACAAAACAGAAAGCAAGAATGATCAATGAATAGTAAAATAGAGCTCAAAAAGAAAAGCAAAATAGATGCCGGAAAAGCTGATTTCTCTGGTGAACAAAAAAGCAGAGGAGACACTGAAAAAAATATTTTTCAGCAAAATGGAGTAGGTGAGGATTGGAGAAACTACCATGTTGAGGTTTTAACTTTTCGTACAAAGAGGAAGAGTGTGGAGGAAGATGAAATATATGTTTTATCAAGGGTAAATGACCATCTACCCTTAAAAATAATCAAAACCGTGCGTTTTTTGGAACTGCACAACAGCAGTGTTGAAATACTTATTCTTAAGTAGAAACCCCAAAATCTTGTTAAATTGAATGATGGGCGGATAAGGTCGCACATTGAGCATGCAATCGAATGAGCCTATAGCCTCCATAGCCTCATCAAAACTGGTAATACATGGGGAAGTGGCAACGGCCTCATGAACATTGGGAATATATGGGGAAGGAAGCATATTGAGCATGCTATCGACCGAGGCAAGATCATGATCAAGGTTGTGAATAAATGGAGAAGGACACATACTGAGCATGCGATTGAATGAGGCAACAGAGTCATGAACACTCTGAATCAACAGGAGATGGCGCGAAGAATGAGTGTGAAGCTTTGCAGAGTAAGAACCATGAAAGAGAGCATATCTTAACATTGTGAATGACATCTTCTTCCGTTTATCCCAAAATTGAAACAGGTGAAAGAATGGGTTTAGACTTGCGATTTCAGTGGATTGAGGGATGAACGAAAGTTACGAAACGCGTGTACTGTGTATAAGCTGCTGCTTCCTCTGTTCCAGGAACATAAAAAGTATAGGTTAAGACTTTAAGCTTATCCGAGGAGAGCAGAGCAGTAAGGAAAAGTCAGCATGGCAAAACTGAAGCCCTAGCCCACGTGTGAGAGAGACAAAAAGTTTTGTGAATAAAAAAAAAAAAAATTCACGGTACCCTTTTCTAGCTAAAAGGGTACAATACCCTCTTTAAATTTATTAAATTTAAATTTATATTTAAAAAATATATATTTACTAATTAATTCTTAAAAAAAATTATTTATTATTGCTAAATAATTCTTTAATTTTTAATTTTAGGTTTTACAGAAAACTTTTTCACTCTACTATCAAATTTCTATTAAGAAATTTTTATTAGAAGGAAAGGGAAAGTCACGAGGCTTATCAAAAAACTAATATGATAAATTCAAAAGTAATACAAAAGATAAATGGTTTGATAGAATTATGATTATCTAACATTTTAGCTTTTTTTAATAATAATCAAGACAAAATATAGAAATGGTGAATAAAATTATAAATTAATTTGATAATGAAACTATACATTAAAATAAAGAATTTTGTATAACAATGTAATAGAACAACCACACATTAAACATAAATGCATGTTTGTTTATTTATTATCATAATCTTGATTATAATGCCATGCTAAAGACTTGTTTAAGACCCTATACACTTGGTACCACATTATGCCTTTTCATTCTTTAGTTTGTTATATCCCCTATGTAACGTAATATAAATTTTAATGAATTTAAACTTTATTTTTTCGTGCAAAGAGGAAGAGTGTGGAGGAAGATGAAATATATGTTTTATCAAGGGTAAATGACCTTCTACCCTTAAAAATAATCAAAACGGTGCGTTTTAAAAAAAAAACAGAAAAAGGTTTCTTCCTTTCCACAGAATAGAAACCCAAGCAGCCCAATAGAACAAAAGAGAAAGATATCTAAGCAGACAGAGAGAGTTTTCAGCAGAGAGAGAAAGAGAAAAATCTTAGCAAAGAACAGAGAGAGAGAGATCAGCAGAGAGCAGAGAGAGTGAGATCGCACGGAGAAGAGAGGAAAAAACCTTAACTTTAGGGTTGAGTTGTCTGAACCGGGTCAGGTTGCTAGCCCAGACTCGCAAAAAAAACCCATTTTCTACCAAAAATGTCATATTTCCGCCACGCCACTCTACCATGGTGCCGCCATAACTATTTTTTAACAACACTACTAACAACAACAATCAAACCTTACCCACTAGGTGAAATATGCTACATGAATCACACTTATTATTATTATTATTATTATCACTAAATTTCTTTTAATAATTTCTTCTAAAATTCTTTTGGTTCTTCCTATACCCTATTTTACCAAACTAAAAGCCATGCTATCTACTCTCCTCACTTGTGCTCCCAACAGATTTCTTAGCAGTGTTCTTTCCTTGTAATTGGGGTTTATCCTAATTCTTCTTAATAAGATACCTAGTTTCTATCAGTGGTATCAAAGCTCCAATCTTGGAGCTGTGGGTGCATCTTGAAGTTGATCCAAGAGGTGTTCAGGTCAGCAAGAATGCAGAAGTAAGTTCTTGAAAAGTTCAAGAGAGTATATGTGGAGATACCAGAATTTGAAGGAACAGAAGCCTATTGGTGATTGATTAGTGTGGAGTATCACTTTGAAGCCACAGCAATAGTTGAAGAAGGAAAAATACAAAAGGTTGGCAAGGTTATGCTAGGACATGCTTTTGTTTGGTGGTTTGTGTGGAAAGAAGATAATCAAAGTGCATCATGGTGGGACTTTGTGAAGGCTTTGCTCAAAGAATTGTAGCTTGAATATGACCCAAATCTACCAGTTTCCATTGAAGATCAAGGTTCTTTGGTGCAAGAAAATAGAAGAGAAGATGAAGTCTTAGAGAGAATAGAACCAACAACTCAAGGGCAAGAAACAAATCCAAGAAAATTACAAGAATTTGGAGAAATCCAACAAAAGCAACCCAACAAAATTGAAGACAAAGTAGTAGAAAACATAAACAAGAATGAAGTTTTTGAGTTCAAGAATCATAGTGGCAGATATGATAGAGAGATGAGTGCTTCTTTGAGTTGCAAAGTGAAGGCAAGAATTGGGGGAGATCCTATGTTTGGCATGAGGAGAGAGCCAAGGACTAAACCAACAACAACGGTGAAATTTTTGGGTTTGGGCAGTATGATCAATGCACCATAGAACCAAAATCTTAAAGCGGAGGATCTTAATAAGGGAGCTGTGAGATCTTAGTCTAATTACAGAACCTCTGATGCTCTATTTCAAGGCCAAAAATAACACAGAAAACAGAACACTAAGGGAGCATAATGGTATTCACATGTTTATGTTTGACCCAGGAGGAGTGGAAGTTGCCTTATCATCATGCTTTAAATAGAAAAAACCCCACTAGAACTTCGTTTTCCAGCTACTATAGCTATTCACCATGAAGAAAAGGTAAATATTTAGAAGGAAAGTATTGTAACCCACATTAGTAGTTACAATATGTTAGTTACCCATTAGAAGTTAGTTATAATATGTTAGTAAGTTAGCTTGTCTTAGTTAATTAGGCATGCTGTCCATAAATAAGTAGAAGGGATTGAAGAGGGAGATCTTGCCAATTGTACGAATTAGGGCCTTTGGCTTAGGAGGAGCAGCCCCTCAAACAACTGCAGTATTATCCCTGTAATTAGGGTTCATCCCTAGTTCTTCTTAATAAGATACCCAATTTCTATCAGATTGTTTATAAGAATTTGCAATTTTGTTAATTGTCAAAATTGAACGAGTACGATACAGATCAAGATATTCAGTGTCCTATAGATTCTTGCAGTTACAGTTAGGACATACACAGACCGAACTCTGTTATAAAAGATTTTCATACTGTTTAGTTACATCTCAGCACCAATCATTTACAGTTTGAGAATGCGCAAAAGACAACTGACACAACATGGATCAAGAAGCTGAAATTAATCTCAGAAAGAAAGTCTTACAAGTTTGCATGATAAACTGGATCAAATATACGAAAAAAATAAAGATGAACCAAGAAAAAATCTTTATTGAATAGTCTCAGTTGAGACTGAAATGCCCAAAACTGAGGAAGAATACAATGAACAAGTCTTACTGAAATTTGAACTATCCAATCGAATACCCCCTAAACTTCCCTGACTTCTATTACTAGCCTGTCAATTATTACATGTAACAGATTCAGTAATATACAATTGTCTCAACTAACTAACTGGATCGTTCTAATCTGCTAGGCCCTGGTCTATTTCTACCCTTTCTTACATAAACTTTCCTAATTGGAGTAACAGTTTGTTGGAAATTACAAAATAATAATAATTGTTCCACTTCCACTTGCAAAAGTAGCCTAGACACATTGTAAATTAATAAGTGGAGATAGAATTAATTATTTTTCTCTTGCCAATTGCATTTTGTATTTATTAGGTTTGTCGTCATCATGTAAATAAATCTCTCAAGGCTGAGTGCATTTTCATTCAAGCTTTTCACTCACAAACAATCTCTAAAATATTATCTCCTTTGATCTCAAGTAAGTTCTGAAGTAGGCCTTAACTCAAGGCCCAACCACAGTGACAGGAAAGGAGGATCAAGTGTATGGGGGAGGTAAAAGTCAGTTATAGTGAGAAAAGTAAATATGATTGGTTATACATATTTGTTTTGCAGTAAGAGGGACACACTGAATAAACTTAACAGCTTAGTAGTTTGAAGCCAAGGATTGTCATCTTTTGGCTAGGGAGGTTCAGTTCTTATACTACTGTGTCATTACCAAAACACATACTATACAAGTAACAACTCACACATTTTATCCTTAACAATACATACATGGAAATGTAATCGTAAAAAATCGGTTCCTTGAGAGTTGAGACAATGTTTGTTTATCATCATTTACAGTCACACAATAGCCAGATTCCAAACAGAGACCTTTACTTGGTTAAACTACAACAGTTGAAGCATTAAACAAATTAAAAGACATTCTACCTACAAGCCAAAACTTTCCCATTTTCAAATATGGTAAGAGGCATTTAGCACACAACTGACAAACCTCAGTATCCCTTTTGGTTCACTAGCAAACTTTAAATCACAAGAAGTAAAGCATAAAACATTCACAAACTCAAACTTCTCGGAAACCCAACTTGTAAATAGTCAAATTATCAAAACAAGTTATTAATATCAGCAACAATGCTAACAGGCAGAGCAATGTTTAAAATGGAGACAATGAAACAATACCAAGAACCTGTAATTCTCCAAGTGGAGAGACTTCTGAGCAAATGGGCCTGATGAAATCGATGTGACAAATTGCCACTTAATGACCTGACTGCAACTGAAAGAATCTTCATTTTCTTCCTACTTCAAACAAAGAAAGCTTGAAGCTGCTAATTTATAAGCTGTACTCACTGGATTTTATAGTAGCTAAAAACTTAACAACAAAAGACAAATTACAAAGGGAAAAGATCTAAATTATGATACCCAAAAACCTAAAATTTTCCATTTAAACTTGTAGAATGTCTCAAATATTTCCCTATTCAAGAAAATCGTATTACAAAATTTCAAAAATAAATAATAGCCTTCAGTTATAAGATCATTCATCATACATATGTTTATACGTTTAAGACAAAACCACATACACTTTTCAAATTTTACAAACAGTAAATATGGTTACTTGCAATGCAATAAACATAAAAAGTTAATTATATTGCCCTTACAAGCATTAAGTTCTTAAGAAAGTAATAAACTTAATTGTTTGGATAGAATAATCAAATTCCATTAATTGTTAAAAAGCTATGTTTGGAGAAAGAATCAAGTTCTTAAAAACGGAACCACCATTGGCAGTCATTAACAACCGCAGACAGAACCATAACAAGAAGAGATTGACATCAATAGAGAGAGATTAGAGAGAAATCGCAAGAGAGATTACCCGCACGCACGCGAGAGAGAGGAGAACAGGGAGAGGCTAACAGTTGCTATAGGGTTTAGATGTAAGGAGAGACTCTTACAAGCCGTGGATTTTCAGTAAAACTAATTTATTTAGTCGTGCAGGTATGTTATTATTGTATAGTGGCAGCAGATCAGCAGTAGAACAAAAAATAATAATAATAATAATAGAACTACTAGTAGGTTGTTGATAAAAATAAAATATAATGTCAGAATAAATAAATAAGTTAACATAAATAATAAATGATGAACAATATTATGTATCATAAAAAAATATATAAAAATAAAAATAATTTGATAATATTAATCTTACATATAATAATATTAGTATTTGACTATAAAATTTAAATATTAATATATTTTTAAAGTATATCAAATAATAAAGAATAAGAACTTATACTTTTCAAGTTATATCTACTAGGTTTATAAATTATAAATTCTAACATATTTTAGAACACATATTTAATTATAATAAAAAGTTAAGCCAGTAGAACCAGGAAAGTACTTCCCCTTATCAGTTTTGGATCGTTACATGGAGAATAACCACATGAGGATGGTGTACTATTACCAAACTTCAGGAGAAGTAAGACTTGGAGAAGTGACCAAGAAGTTGAGAGAGACTTTGTCAGAGATGCTTACCCATTTTCCCAAAGTGAGTGGACGGTTGATAAGGGATGAGAAAGGGCATTGGAAGATCAAATGCAATGATGCTCAGGTCAGAATGGTGGAGGCAAAAGCCAAAGGGAGTGTTGAGGGGTGGCTTAGATGTGTTGATAGGGAAAAGGAACTTCAGCTTGTGTATTGGGAGACCATGTTCACAAACCTTATTATTGGTCTACTTTTTATGTCCACGTTAGAATTTTATACTATTGAAAACAAAAACTTTTATTTTAATATATTATTAATCAATTAGAAAGCGTTTGTTGATTTAGCTTTTAAATTAATTATTGTAAAATTTCATATTAATGATACCATTGCATTTCAATAAGTTCTTGAAAAAACTAAATGATTTGGATATGATAAAAACTGGTTAACCGATCAAAGAGTTTCTAATTAAAAGTGGAAAGTTGAAAAAGCGTGCGACCAAATTAAAAAAAAAAATTGATGACAATAACAGATGACTATGAGATTCTATGTTTGTTCCGATAGGAAAAAGGCGAAGTTATGGAAAGAGAAGCGTGCTTTCAATGCTGCAGAGAACGAACCAAATTAGGGTTTCGAATTTCTAAAAAATGGGGTTGAAGCTTTGATGCTTTCAGGCTGTGGGGGCTCACACATGAATTTTTTTAATTACAAAAACATAAATGTAAATAGGAATGGAAAAAAAAGAAAATCATTAACAATTAAATTAATTATGTTAAAAATTATTTAAATGTCTTCCCATTATAAGTGATTAATTTTTAACTTATTTGACTAAGAGAGTATTTAGAAAACATTATTTCATATTATATAAAAATTGTTAAAAACATTATTTGATCTTATTTTGCATTTGTTAAAAATATATAGCTTATACTTTTTAATTACTTTTTATAAAAATAAAATAAATAAAATTTTAGTGTTTACAATTAAAAATTATTAACTCATTTTTAGTTATTTTCCTTTTATTCTTACTAATTATTTATTATGCATATTTTGTACATTTTCTATAATCTCATTGTGGAAAAAAAAAAGTATACAATTTAAGTAAATACATTATTGTAAAAATGCTTCTCACTTATTGATGAGGATTTCCCTAAGCCTCTTGAATTTCGGACCTACTAGGACTAGGATGTATCTCAAGCTACAAAACTCGAAAATGGGTGATTCAAAAACGAAAGGAATATTTATGTTGTGAACCTTAATTTTGACTCAAAGAATCACTTAATTTGAATTTGTATAACGCAAGATATGGATAAAAGTTATTCGGGGCTTAATTTGGGATTTGTTTGGAAGAGAATGCTATGAAACTTAAAATTCAGAATTGGAAAAAAAAATTGAAATTCATACCTTGTAAAGAGAATAAAATGAAAGAAATATGATAGGGAAGGCGCCACAAATAAGGATGTTTGATAAGTCAACAAAATCGCCACAAGAACAGATGAATTCTTGATAAGATCAGAGGTTGCAAGGAAGAACCCTAGCAGAGAATAATTCTCACTATAATCTGATTTCAATCATGTATATCCTTAAAATGATTTCTAAGTGTTTTAGTACAATTCAGTTTTGGAGTTTGTCCACATGAACTTGACATATAAAAACAAAAATTAATCTCTTTAGCACAAACATGATGTATATGTTCTAGTGATTAAGTGAGCATATTTCATCCTAAGGTGTAAGGGTTCAAATCCTATAATAGACAATAAAGCACTTTAGAATTCAAGTGTTGGACTTCATTTGGGTGTTGGGCTTCTAGCATGGTGCTCAACATGTGTTGTAGAGCTTCTTGAGCCTTTCTTGATCTAGCTCTTGTCATGGGTTCTCTTAAGCTTTGTAAAGGATCTTGGACTGCTTGAACTTGAGTTTGGGTCTGGACTTCACTCCTTATGTCCACATCACTTATGATAAAATATCAAAAGTTTATTGTACTTTAAAGATATTAAATTTATTTTTATTTAATATTTTCTTATAAAATATGAGTTATGTTAATAATTACTTTTAGGATATTAGTTAAAATAATAATAAATAGATTATTATTATTAAAAAATTGGATTAAAAATATATTAAAAGTTAAACGATAGTATATTATATTATTTGTTAACTAATACCTTAAATACATACTAACATTTGCCATAAAAAAAAAAAAAAGATTAATGCTAAATGATAACATTGTAGGAGAAAAAAAATATTACTCTTAAGTATTTTTATACTTACAATATAATAAACAATGTTTCATTAAATTATTCTCATTTTTAACCATTTTTAAAAAAAAATCATAATTATTTATCCAAAAATAAATAAATATAATACAACACACTTTTAAAGCGTGATTACTTACAAAAAATATATAATTATTTTTCTAAATAAGGAATGAAATATATTAAACTTAACACGAAAATAAAGACTTGTAAAAACGGCCTAGAACCGTGAGTTGAGGACTGACCTTAAGGGTGAAATTCACTTATTTTAATACATTAAATTTTATAAATTTAATTATTAAATCAAAATTTCGCATGAAACAAATATTTTTTTAATTATATATAACTTGAAATTATTTAATATTTTTGTTGAATAAATTTATTTTAATAATATTTTATAAATTTAAATGAAGATCTACATTAAAACTATATATTTATGAGTATTTAATTTATCTAAAATTCAGTATGTATAAGTATTAAAAAAATGTTACATAATTTAATTGTTCCGTTGATAAAATTTAGTGTCTAAAAAACTGTTAGATACAATAAATATTTAAAACTTACCTTTTTATAATATCATAATATTAGTTGTCTTTTATTTTGAAAAATAAATGATGCATTTAGAAACGCAATTTAATTAACAACTTATTTAATAAGGTCTTTTTACATGAAGGAATCCTATAAATTTGACAACAAAACTTCTTAGAATAAGTTGAAAAGAGCTTGTTCTGATAAGATACTAAGATGCTTGTTGAAAAAAGCTTAAAAGATTCTATCAGGCCTATAAGTTTTATCATAAGATCTTTCAAACATTTCCAATGTCTCTAACTACCTAGCTGACTAACTGCCAAACTTCTCATACTCTTATTTAGTGTAGTGGTGGATGGTTGAATTGGCTTTCAGGCATAACATTCATGGTTGAGGTGATGTTATTTATAATATAGATATATTAATTTTCTGAAATACTATTTTTGAAGATTAAGGAAAATAATTAATCAAGTAATTGCATAAAATTCACAGCAGAAACAAATACAAACTTGAATAGAAATGAACATAGGCTGAGAAAGCAAATGTGATAATAGTTTCAAAAGAAGCACAAGATTGGTCCAATTACAATGGAAAGAAGCCATGAAAATGAACCATTTCACTTCATTTTGGCCTCTGTAAACAGAACATGGCGATTAACTCTAGGATCATATTTTCGAAACTCAAGCTTCTCTGTAAATTGCCTTGGTTTCCTCTTAACATAGAAGAATCCAGTCCCAGCTGCAGAAACTAGTTTGACAAACATCTGAGCCTTCTTCTTCTTGTCACCCATTCTTTACTCTAGCAAGAGGTAAATGAATTACTAGTAAAAAAATACAAACCCAATAAGGGTGCATTTGGAAATACAGCTCAATTAAGCACTTATTCAATAAGTTTTTTTTATACGAGTGCTTATTCTATAAATTTTACCATAGAACTTCTTGGAATAAGCTAAAAAGAGCTATTCTGATAATCTATATTGAAATAAGCTAAAAAATACTTATGGGAACTGTAAGCTATTTTCATAAACTCTCAATAAGCTCTTCTCAGTGCCTCCTAAATTGTTCAACACTTCAACATGATCAAATATAGTTATTTTCATGTAGTTATTTTTTTGTTCAATTAAAGTGAAATGGAACTAGACATACTACACTAGAAATCCAGTTCAGAGAACAGGGTTACATCAGCTAACAGTGTCTTTAAATAGGCAGAATAACACATTTAGTTATTAGGTGCATGGAAATAAGAATGCAAAACATAACACTATTTTTAATTTCTAAATATTTGACAATTTCCTCATTTCTTAACATATTAGTACAACTGAACAGATTGAGATAATCAAACATAAATTTCAATTTGAATTTCATGCGTCCATTAAAAACAATTAATCCGAATAATTGTATTAAACAAGAAAAGTGCAATAATAAAAGGCAGAAAAGAATGCATTTTACTTGAGTCATATATATCACAACAAAACCAATAGCAAATTACCAAGACCAAAGTGCATAAAGCTCTATAGTTTCTCTAAATATACATCCACAGAAAAGAAGGGGGAAAAGGATCCATTTTTATAAACAAATTAATAAACCCCAAAAGTTTTGCACAAATAGTAATTAAAATAAAAATTCCTTTACTTCCGCTGAACAAAACAAATGTTACATAATCGAATACTACACTGTTAAATCAAGGAAAGGTTTACAGAACAAGAGTGAACTACAAAATGAGGAAAAAATAGAATTTTCTTATTTTTTCAGTTTGTTACAATGACAATCATTGATAAATATATTTGAGTCTTGACATAATATCATTCTTTTACCCAATTTACTGTCCATCTGTGGTATCTATTTTAAAGAATTTGTTTTTTTCAATCACCACTAAATTGTTAGTGGTGAACCTTAACATGATTAATTTGACAATTGTATCTAACATGTCAATATGCTAATCCCCAATTAAAATGTGTACAGAAGTCACAAGAGTAAATACATTATACAAGTCACAAGGCCCAGCCAACGTAAGGAAAGGAAGTAGAGAAATGTTTTGCTTTGATATTTTCAGAGATGACCAAGTTGGTATTGAACAACTATAGTGGCACTAATTCTAGCCTTTTCAATGTTCAGACCAAGCAGCCAGGCAAGCTTTGATATTTGTAGGTATTGAGATGGCACAGTCTAGACATGGCATTTTTATATCCCACAAGAAATATGCTTTACCCATTTGAAGAAACTAGCATGTATCTTGTGATAAAATTGGATATCTTTTGCTGTAAGTGTGGTAACTGGTAAGTGGTTCCTTGATTTTTCATGTAACTCTTACTAGGATGTAGTTGTTTAAATACTTCTATACAGTAATGGAACACCAGCTAAAAGGCCTAATCTGTAAAGAAAAGGGACAACAGGGATACATCATTATACAACTGCTGATTGGGCAGGCTCTCGATCAAAAAGATGTTTTGTGTGAGTTTGTGGTGCTCTCTTAGCGGAAAAAATTAAGCTATCTTAGAATTGAAGCAAACTTTGATCGGTAGATCAAGTGCAGAAGCCAAAAATATTGAGCCATGGAAACTGCAACTTGTGAACTCAAGAAAGTTAATTTATAAGCTGTACTCACTGGATTTTATAGCAGCTAAAAACTTAACAACAAAACACAAATTACAAAGGGAAAACGATCTAATTATGATACCCAGAAACCTAAAATTTTCCATTTAAACTTGTAGAATGTCTCAAATATTTCCCTATTCAAGAAAATCGTATTACAAAATTTCAAAAATAAATAATAGCCTTCAGTTATAAGATCATTCATCATACATATGTTTATACATTTAAGACAAAACCACATACACTTTTCAAATTTTACAAACATTAAATATGGTTACTTGCAATTTGGTCTGAAAGTTAGCATTCGAAAGACACCAATGCAATAAACATAAAAAGTTAATTATATTGCCCTTACAAGCATTAAGTTCTTAAGAAAGTAATAAACTTAATTGTTTGGATAGAATAATCAAATTCCACTAATTGTTAAAAAGTTATGTTTGGAGAAAGAATCAAATTCTTAAACACGGAACCACCAGTGGCAGTCATTAACAACCGCAGACAGAACCATAACAAGAAGAGATTGACATCAATAGAGAGAGATTAGAGAGAAATCGCAAGAGAGATTACCCGCACGCACGCGAGAGAGAGGAGAACAGGGAGAGGCTAACAGTTGCTATAGGGTTTAGATGTAAGGAGAGACTCTTACAAGCCGTGGATTTTCAGTAAAACTAATTTATTTAGTCGTGCAGGTATGTTATTATTGTATAGTGGCAGCAGACCAGCAGTAGAACAAAAAATAATAATAATAATAGAACTACTAGTAGGTTGTTGATAAAAATAAAATATAATGTCAGAATAAATAAATAAGTTAACATAAATAATAAATGATGAACAATATTATGTATCATAAAAAAATATATAAAAATAAAAATAATTTGATAATATTAATCTTACATATAATAATATTAGTATTTGACTATAAAATTTAAATATTAATATATTTTTAAAGTATATCAAATAATAAAAAATAAGAACTTATACTTTTTAAGTTATATCTACTAGGTTTATAAATTATAAATTCTAACATATTTTAGAACACATATTTAATTATAATAAAAAGTTAAGTCAAATTTTAATATAATTTTTTTTTACTAAAATTATATCATGTTTGGATGAATTTACTTTTAAAATATTATGTCAAAAATTACTTATAAAAATAAGCTATTATTTTTAAAATAAAACTAAGTCAATCTTAAAATCTCAAAATATATATTTATAATAAATATTTTAAAAATAATTATCGCATAAAGAAATCTTAGTTAGTTTGATGTTAAATATATATTATTTTGAAATAAAATAATTAAACTCAATTTTATGGAAAATAATTTTAATTTAAAACACCAAATAAAAAAATTAAACTCAATGTTCAGACTTTTTTTAAAACAATAACAAATTAACATATTATATTAAACAATTTTATCAACACCAACTATAAAGATTGATTTGAAAAAAAAAAATTATTGATTTTAAAAACTAAGAGAGCGGTTCCACTTTAACTGTTTTCTAATATATATTTCTTAGAACGGTTCCGAATGAACTGCTCTCTAACAAGGACTTTTAAGAGCGGATAATTGGGAATCGCTCTCTAATAAGGACTTCTGAGAGCGATTGGTTTAGAACTGCTCTGTAATAAGGACTTCTAAGAGCGGTTGGTTTTAAACCGTTCTCTAATAAGGACTCTGAGAACGGAACTGCTCTATAATAAGGATTTCTGAGAGTGATTCATTTGGAACTGCTCTCTTATATGGACTGATGTCGCCCTTGTCGTAGACGATTCTCTACGATTTATATGCATGTCCCCCAACCACTAGACTCGTCTGTTAATTGGAAGATTTACCTTTTTAGTGTCGTCCCTGGTCTGGACAATTTCAATGCCACATGGTCGTCTAACTCCCGGCAATTTGTTTTCATGCATGCCTATTTTGGAAATTTCTTTTAAAATTAACCCCATAAAGGCAAAAAATGCCACAAGAACTTTCTGTCCTCTAAGATTCTCTTACGTAATTAAAATATATTATATATTTTTTTTAAGCATTTTTAATCTTTTTCTTCATATAATTCAATATATTTTATTTATTTATTTTATCTTTTAAAGCCATTAAAAGAAACCTAAATTTGTTGTCTAATTTTATTTTATTTTATTTTCTAATAATTTATAATTATTTGTTTTACAATGGTTAGAAACAGTAGTGGTTCTCTTTCACCACCTAAATTGACGTATTGGACGTGGAATGGTTCGGTTGGATGTCCGTATTAGTATTTAAGTTCAGAAGACCAGCTACAATTGTTCGTGCTATATCGTGAGTGAATTTAAATCTTTATTTATACGGTCTTCGATTTTCATATCTAACTGTTCCAAAATACTTTTAAAAAATCGACCTTTGATGGTTTTGATTAAGGTTAGTGTACTACAAGTTAACCCACCTTCTCCCGTGCATAATACTTCCCACGTCGTTTTGGTTTCACTATTGTCACTGTTATACTTAAATTTCTTTTCTTTTGAGTCGATTGCAATAGATTTTAACCGTAAATTGTAAGAAGTATCTGCACTGAGAAGTTGTATGTATAGCCCACTGTCTAGAACATACAATATGACACACCATCAGTGAAACTAAACAATCTTAAATAAAAATCTAGAAAAGTAAAATAATAAAGAAATTATCATCAAATCTACCTGAATATAAAAAGATCGAGCCCTAACTGCACATACGTCCAAAATCTGTTAAATTGAATCATGGATGGAAAAGGACGCAATGAGCATGTCATTTGAGTCTGTTAGCCACATGTCTCCTTTATATAGGAAAGGTCGCGGGAATCTTTTCACACTCACTCACCGACTTTCACACTCATGGCAATGGCAGCAAGAATATTTTCTTCCTCAATGTTAAGATATTCAGCCCTTGTCAAACCTTACTCTACCGCTTGCTCTTCGCCCATTCCCCTGCATATTATTCTTAAGTCATTCCATAACATGTTGTGTAATCCTTTCTCCTTCATCTTTCAATATAACAAGATTTTGGGACAATGTAACAGGAATGGGCATCTCGTTTAACGAAAGTTTATGATGGGAATCCAATCAGACATTGTTACCTTTAATTGTCTTATCGATCGTTTAACGAAAATGCATCATATGACCTTGGCATCTTCGGTACTGGCAAGAGTCATTATGATGGGTTATTAGCCAACTATCATCACCTTCAATACAACTGCAACATCACGTGGATTTGTTTTTGACGTGGTCACCTATGCTGGCCAATGGCCTCTGTAAAGCAGGGAAACAAGAGCTGCTACTGGTTGAAGGACGTTTCATACAGCCTGATGTCTACAATGTAATTATGAACAGCCTATGCAAGGAATCACGTGTGACAGAGGCATTGGATCTTTGTTCTGATTTCCAAAAAAATATATGCGGACGAAATCACCTATAATATACTGCTACATGGCCTTTGTCTTTTGGGTGAAGTGAAGGAAGCAGTTGCTTTGTTCAACGAAATGGTATCAAAAAGCATCAAACCAGGTATTCGGACGTTAAGCATATGAATTACTGCTTTGTGTAAGAATAGAAATGTGAGAGAAGCTCATAATATGTTTGCTGTGATGACAAAAGAAGATATGAAACCTGATGTTGTTGCTTTTAATTCATTAATGGAGGGATATTGCTTGGTACTCCTCTCATCCAAACCATTCTGGAAGGCTCTTTCTTTACCCTTTACAAGATAGTAACTAAGTTTTTGGACAACAGCAACTAACTTCCCTGCATAGCTACACCGGCCTCGCCTCTTGCTTTTTGTTTATAGAAGTTCAAGGCGTCAAGTCCTTTCTATCTAAGTTTTGTTCATCGTCCAACCTCTTCAAATTCAAAAGAGAATCTCAAAGAACTAGACGATCCTTACCAGTCTTACTAGGCAGGACAGAAACCAATCCTATAACTACAAGATGATACCTTAGAAGTTGCAAGCTACTTCTCCTAACGACAAGTAAAGGCATGCACTATATTAGAAAACTAGAATGGAAGGCACAATGAGAAAGGGGAAAGCTCAACCGCGTGCCACAAAACAGTGGGTTTTTGTTCCTGGTCTTGTCTTCCTTCCGGCTAAAGCTTCAAGTCTCAACACTTTGAATTATATGATGCAAATTGATATAAAGCCTGATGTAACAAGCTACAACACTTTGATAAATGGATTATGTAAGGCTAAAATGATTCATGAAGCGTTGAATCTCTTTGAAAAAATGCAGGGATTGTTCCAGATATACAGACTTACAATTGCCTGATGAAAGGGTTTTGGTAAACGAGGAAAAATTTGTTATATTTGGAAGCTCTTCTGGTAGAATGCTGGTAGAATGCATGTAAGGGGTTTACATGCAAACATAGTTACTTTAAATACTATAATGGACGGCTTATTCAAGAATAATAATCCAGACTTAGCAATTTTATTATTCGACAATCTTGTGAAGAAGGGTATTTGTCCTAGTGTCTAATGCTATGATCAATGGTCTTCAGAAAGAGGTTGAAGCATTGTCCTTGTGCTAAAAAAAATGGAAGACAATAGATGCGTTCTGGATGCAATAACTTTTGAAATAACACGAAATGATTTCTCGAGGCTTATTGTAAGGAACTGCTTTAAATCTAAAAGCCTTAAATTTCAATATTTGATTCTTTTGATCTTTGATAAAATCTAAACTGCAGCACTGCTTATGTTGATTGTTCATACAGATAGGGCTGATGTCAAACAAGACGGATAGAAGAGTTTGGGTTACTGTGAATGCTAGTGATAATAATAAGAAAGTGAAGAGTGTTAACTTCAATGGTGTGCCTACTAAGGTTTTGTTGCTTAGGAACATGGTATGTGTGTGTGTGTTTATTGATGTGTTTTTGATTTGTTTGCAGTGAATGGTGGTTTTGTTCAAGTGGTATTGACGGATGATTAATAGCGTTAAAATTTCCTGAATCTTATTATTAATGTGTATGCAATGTGTGGATAAATTTCTCTCAATGGTTGGATTTGTGTGCATTGCTTTGGAGATTGGCTTAAGGATTTTTTATGAATTTGTCTTGTATTAACTTTAGGTTTGATAAAAGTTTCACGGTTATTGTTGCTTGTCATGTTGTTGGTTTTGTTCTGCGTATTGTGGAGGTTTGATTTTAAAATAGCGCTGATTACTTTGTTACCGTGTTATGATGCAATGAGCTATGATCTGCATATTTAACTTCTTGAGTGTTCAAACTGAAATGTCAGACTTTTTAGTTTTATTAGGTTTTTTGCCAATCAGTCTGCTTTACCAGTTAGAAACTGTGTTTTACTTTTAATAGTCAACGACTGCACTTTCAGTTTGAGTGTGAAGATTCATATTAAATATTCTACCATTGTTTATTGGTGATGCCTCTGAGATTTGACTTGAAAATGCAACACCAACAACAATTGGTACACTTGATAGTAAAGAGAATATGATAAAATTGTGTATCTTGATTGTTCACACATCGTTCTATGTCAGCACTCAGCACAGATTACTATAAATATCATCCAAACAGAACAAGGAAAAAACTCTCTCAATTAAAGGGCTAACCGACACTAATAACTCCTAATTGACTCTAGAATATTTATGTGATAAGCTAAAGATGTCTAGGAAATGCTAACATTCTCCCTTAAGTTGTGCATATATATCATCATATCTGCCAAACTTGATATATCTTGTTGATCTAGTGATGTACATGAGAATTAAGGAATATAAGAGCTGGTTATTAGAATTTACTAATTTTGTAACTATTTGTATACTAGACTATATTCTTTTCCTTATGTATTGTGACAACTGACAATATGTTTCAATTTGCTTGGTCTGTTTCATGGAAGACGATAGTTGAGGCTACATGTAAATTTGCTAAATTGTCAATGTGCTCACTGGCCATGATTCACGGATCTTCTATTCTTTGAGCAACTTTCTTGAGTTCACAAGTTGCAGTTTCCATGGCTCAATATTTTTGGCTTCTGCACTTGATCTACCGATCAAAGTTTGCTTCAATTCTAAGATAGCTTAATTTTTTCCGCTAAGAGAGCACCACAAACTCACACAAAACATCTTTTTGATCGAGAGCCTGCCCAATCAGCAGTTGTATAATGATGTATCCCTGTTGTCCCTTTTCTTTACAGATTAGGCCTTTTAGCTGGTGTTCCATTACTGTATAGAAGTATTTAAACAACTACATCCTAGTAAGAGTTACATGAAAAATCAAGGAACCACTTACCAGTTACCACACTTACAGCAAAAGATATCCAATTTTATCACAAGATACATGCTAGTTTCTTCAAATGGCTAAAGCATATTTCTTGTGGGACATAAAAATGCCATGTCTAGACTGTGCCATCTCAATACCTACAAATATCAAAGCTTGCCTGGCTGCTTGGTCTGAACATTGAAAAGGCTAGAATTAGTGCCACTATAGTTGTTCAATACCAACTTGGTCATCTCTGAAAATATCAAAGCAAAACATTTCTCTACTTCCTTTCCTTACGTTGGCTGGGCCTTGTGACTTGTATAATGTATTTCCTCTTGTGACTTCTGTACACATTTTAATTGGGGATTAGCATATTGACATGTTAGATACAATTGTCAAATTAATCATGTTAAGGTTCACCACTAACAATTTAGTGGTGATTGAAAAAAACAAATTCTTTAAAATAGATATCACAGATGGACAGTAAATTGGATAAAAGAATGATATTATGTCATGACTCAAATATATTTATCAATGATTGTCATTGTAACAAACTAAAAAAATAAGAAAATTCTATTTTTTCCCCATTTTGTAGTTCACTCTTGTTCTCTAAAACTTTCCCTGATTTAACAGTGTAGTATTCTATTATGTAACATTTGTTTTGTTCAGCGGAAGTAAAGGAATTTTTATTTTAATTACTATTTGTGCAAAACTTTTGGGGTTTATTAACTTGTTTATAAAAATGGATCCTTTTCCCCCTTCTATTCTTTCTTTCCAATGCTTAATGTGTTCTGGTCCAGATTTTATAAAATGATAGCATAATTTTCTATGGAGAGACATCTATGTTCGATATATCAAATTTATTGTTTTGCTTTCTTATTTGTAAAACTTAAGTACTGTTATTATTTAATGTTTAACGATAAGCCTTGATTATAGTCTACATTATGTGAAAAAAAGCTAAAGATACAAAGTTCTGAAATAGGGTTAAACATTGCAAAGAATTCAAAGTGTTATGAAACATGTTACATATTACTCTAATTGTGAGAGTAATATGTGTGAATATCCTTTATTTTTTAGTATTCTTTTTTCTATTATGTATAAATGTGCTGTTTGTCTTACATTCATTAGTTTGGAAGAGATTCAATGCAGGCTTTGATCTGACGGGGATCAAATGGGTATTCATGTATGCTCGAGCCATACAAATGTGTCAAATTCAATTGATACACAACTATGTCAAATTCAATTCTTGGAAAAATTCTTGGTCTGATTGCCACTGTTGGCAATCGATTAACCACTATTATAACATGAAATTGGATTAAACTGCCAAAAAACATGATCATTGTCTTGGTGAAAAAAACTGAAAATTCATCATTTACACAAAAAGTAAACAATGTACTTGAGCTTACTAGACCAGCTTCAGAGAAAATCTCAGCAAGTCTGAAGAGCAAAAGCATTTGCTTTATGAGCAGTTTAACACCTCACATGCCATTTATAATGGTGGCAAGAAGGCTGCCTGAATTACCACTCAAATTTTCAAATTACATTAAAAAGAAGGGAAATAAAAACAAAACAACATGTATCAACCTTACCAAAGAGAACCGCTAGAACCATTTAAAAAATTGGGTAGCGAAATTGGTGAAAAGCGTTGATAAGGTTTGGTATAGGGTGCTGCATTCATCTCAAAGGCACAGTTTTGTAAAGCCAAAGAGCCAAACTCCAGCCCCTTCCATGTGTATATGAATACATCAATGAGAAACCAATTAGATTGAAACCTTGCAGAAGACCAATTACGCCGCACGTTAACCCTAAACTAAACCCCTGCGAGAGTGAGGTGTTCGTGAGAGTATATATAGCCAACAAGAGGTCATTGGGTGATATTGTTATCGATATTGGGCCAGAATATTTTGGATCTGGCCCACGTTTTAGAGTAACAACGTTGTACTTTTGTCCATTCATGTAACGGTTAACTGCTATAAAAAAATATGTAACGGTTGACCGAAAATATATGTAACAGATAATAATGAGTTAGGATGGATTAACCTTTAGTTTGGTTCAATCTTTATTTAAAAAGTTTTCCAAATTGCATATAAAAGTAATGTGTGATTCTCTTTGGTTTGATTTGAATATGATTTAAAAACTAAACCAATTTGAATTATAAAACATGGGTTCAATTTTGATAATTTTTTTATTAAAATATTTTATTTTCCAGAATTTTATTTATTATTACATGACTTTTAATCTATTTTTTAATTTAAAGTAAGTAAGATCATTTATTAGTTCAATTTTAATTACCTCTATCATCAATTGTTTAATTTAAATAAAACTATATCACTTAATAACTTTTTTTAACTATTGATTTGAAAGTTATATACATAGTTATAAAGATAATATAAGAAAATTTAATAGTTAAATTATTTAATTTTACATTTAATGATCAAGATTGACACTCATCTTTGACTCAAAGATAAGAAAATTATTATGAATTTTTTAGTTTAATTTAGTTTGGCAAGGAATGAAGAGATATACATCTTGTTCACCTTTGAGATGACGACAGAAAATAGTTCTAGAACTTGGTTCCAACACGCCAAACCCAGATCACTAACTATACGCTTCACGGGCACCATAAGATTGCATCATTTTCACAGCTCTTTCTTACAAGCAAGTGCAAAAAAATGGCTTTGCTGTTTGCATTATTAAAGATGGGAAATTTTCCACTCATAAAAAAGAACAGTACCTGTTAACTCTTTTCTTGAATTCTTTTATTGATAGCCGCTAAAGCTTCATTCTTAAGGTTCTCAAAAGATTCATATCCACCATTTAAATTTCAATAGAAACAAAGTTATATTATTGTGCCTCTCCTCACAATTCTCTTTCTATTTTGTACTCCTTCTTTTAAAAATTTGGGTCTTTCATTTGCAGTGTCAAATTCAGGACATGAAAACAGGAATGAGGAACAAACTGGTTCGGCGGATAAAAAAGTTGCTTTCTTGTTCTGGTAATCGTATTCTTGTTTTCATTTTCTTCATTTGTTCTTTTCCCCTTCGTCGTTGAGTTCAGCAGCAGAAAGATAAAATGAATCAGAAAAATAATTTTTATATTAAAACAGAGTGTAGAACGAGTTCTCCAAATGATGAAACAAGTGTGGATGTGCGTGAGGAATATGCCAATGCATTTCGAACAGAGTCATACACTGAGTTTTGGACACGTGTCATTGCATATTCCAATGGTGAATCCTCATCATGTTTGTCAAGAGAGTCGACTACATCGGCTCGGCTTCCTTCTTACCGTTTGTTTGCGGAGCATCTCTTGGATCCAAATCAACCCACGGTTTCTGAAGTCTTATCCAAAATCCAAAACCAACCCATTATCCATTCTCTCTTATTAGACTATTTTCTCCACACTTCCAATGCTTTTCTTCTTTGTAGTCATCTGTTAAAGGACATTGATCGTGTTCGTGCAAAATACACATCACTTAAGACTGTTCTTCAATGTGTTCCAAATAATCAAGTTCCTTCCTCAATGCTAATCTCCCATTTGGCTCAATTTTCTAACTCCTTAAACCCATTTGCCACATCTAGCCCCTCACCATGTCGGGTTCGGGTCACCCAATGCCATTGCTCCGACTTGCAAAAGCGGCTTGAGCTAAGCCGTGACAAGGTGCAAGCCAAGCTTCAGTTGATTGTCAGGCTAAAATATGGCTCGGCTTGCCTTCTTGTGATAGTAACAACTTCACTTATGGTGGTTGTTGCTACTCATGGCTTTGCTTTGCTTGTGGCTGTCCCGGGATTGGCTTCCTTGAATTTGGCTTCAAAATGGAGGTTGGTTAAGGTCGCGGCTCAACTTGATGCAGCCGCGAAAGGAACTTATATATTGAATAAGGACTTGGAGACAATAAGTCGGCTTGTGGCTCGGCTTAATGATGAGTTGGAGCACATGAGGGCAACAGTGAGGTTTTGGCTTGAGAGGAAAGAGGATAAAATTCAAGCCGACGGTGAAGTGGCGCGCCTATTGAAGAAGAACCAATGTACCTTTAGTGATCAATTGGATGAATTGGAAGAGCATTTGTATTTGTGTTTGATGACTATTAATAGGGCAAGAGATCTTGTGTTGAATCAAATCACTCACTAAACTTAGATATGTTAGCAAAATGTCATATAAAAATTATTATATATATAATTTTTTTTTCTTTTTATCTATCATCAATTTTTTTAAAAAATGTTCTTTTACTTTCACTTTTGAAGCTCAAGAAAATGTTTATTACTTTTTTCTAATCATACCTTACCATTATAATTTTTTAATTGTTTACATAAAATGAATGATTAATAATTGTGAGGTTCATCGATGAGACTAAATCACATTTTTCTTCCTACAGGTTAATTCATAAAAATGTATTTTACTTTTAATGTTGAGAGTTAATGGATAATATGAATAAATAAAAAAAAACAGTTTATTATATAAACGAAGGATAAAACTAGAAATAGATAATTTTTATGTAAATTAAAACATTAATTAGTTATTTTAAATTATGTGAAACAATTTTAAGTGACAAATAAAAAAATTGAGAGAGTTTGTCCTATTACTATTAAACCCATATTAAAAAATTATTTAATTAAAATACATAATTGGTATTTGGAATGATAAATAAAGCAGAAATAAGAATAAGAACTTCAATAAGGACAGAAGTATTTATCAAAACGATGAAATAGTTTACCATAAGCAATTAATAAAATTTATGTAAAGAATAATGTAAGAGAATATATACATTTATGTGCAATTATTATATACTTTAGAATTTAGTTCCCAACCAATCACTTTAAAAGGCTCGATGCTTAGAACAACTTTCATATATGCAATTAAATAAATATAAACATTAAAACAAACCCTATAAAAACCTTTCCATTTCGTGGTCAGTCACAACTCATTGACATCACGGTATATGAGAAAAATAATTAAATTGTAATTTAATAATTTATAATAAATAATTAAGAGTATGATAAAAATATAAAATAATGTATTCTTAATATATAAATAAAAAACAATTCATAACATAATCTTGGAAATATATTAATAAAAAAAGGCTTGTAGTTAATAGAATAATAATACAAACAAGATAATAATATAATAATTAAAAATGTGTCTTACTAAGATGTAATTAAGGTTAAACAGAGGATTTTGAGTTAAAACAAAATGATTTTTAATGGGATATTGAAAAGTCCAAAAATTGAAGAAGGGATATTCCTCATCCCTCGGCACTGTTCTCAACACTCAAAACTGAAGAAAGAACAAACACTTTATCTCCCAACTCATCTGAAGGAAACCCCTAACAGATTGCCATATCCAAATCTTCTTTTAACAAATTTTGGACGCAACTCAACTCTCTCTCTCTCCTCATTCGTTCCTATCTCTATCCTCATCAACATCAACTCATCATCTTCATCATTTGTCCTGTTACGACTATGATTCAAATTCTCAATAATAATAATAATATTTTTTTAACTACAAATGTGTATACTGTTTTCAACATTTAATTCTTCAACTAAAATACTATTTATCATTTGAATATTTATTAAAAAATACAACTGAATATATTCAAGACACTAATTATTATACAAGCTAGTGAGTATTATTAAATTAAATAACTTTTTAAATAAAAAATCAAAACTATATTACATAATACTTCAAAGTACCAACTATGAATAAATAATTAATTGCTCAGTGAATTGATAATAATGTAAGCTATATATACACAACACAATTTTCTCATCTGAAATGACATAAGACTGTCATTGTGAGAGGAATAGAAGTTGATCCAAAACAGAATGAGGATCGAGCAAGAGAGTGACGGAGTCTCCGCTTCCACAAAGCACCTCGTCTTTGCCTATTACGTCACTGGTCATGGTTTTGGCCATGCCACTCGAGTCACCGAGGTCTCCTTTTTCTTTCTCAAGTCACCACCTTTTTTGTTTTCACGTCATTTTTGGCCAAATGGGGTGCTTCATCACTCTTTTTTTTTTTAGAAAAATTTGATTTTTGTTTATGGGTTTTCAGTTTTGGCTTTGACCAATTCCCAAGAGAAGATGGAGTTTGAATCTTTCCAAGTGTTTTTTTTTCCGTTGTGGGGATTATCAATTTTTTTCCTTTCGTTATGTGATGTGAATTTTGTTTTGGAATGAATCCGTAGGTGGTGAGACATTTGATTCATGCGGGGCATGATGTGCATGTGGTCACTGGTGCTCCTGATTTCGTTTTCACCTCTGAAGTACAGTCTCCTCGCCTATTTATTCGCAAGGTGATTATTTATTTATTTTTATAATTATTCGTTTTTTTTTATTTTTACTTTTAAAGTCTCTTTCCAATGCTACCAAAAATGGGGAGTGTTCATAATCTAGTCAATGATGGATATGTTTGTTAAGGAGGAATTATTAGCTAAATGCATATATGTAACGTGAATTGTATTTGTAGCCTATTCGTCTCGTTTGTGAAAAGTTTCATGAATTCAGTTAAAAATGTAGTTTTAGTTTTTTGCAACCAAAAAAAAATGTTGAAATTAGTCCACATGATTAAGGTGTGTTACTTGTTCAATGGATTTGCTTGTTACTGTTTGTGCGAATTTGTATTCTGAGGTGGATTCGGTGTTGTATATGGGTACAATAATTTTATAGAGATTGCTTTGAAGCACATGCTTATCCCTTTGTGCAAAATAGGTTCTTTTGGACTGTGGAGCTGTTCAGTCAGATGCTTTGACCGTGGATCGCCTTGCTTCGTTGCAGAAGGTATAGTGATGCCATTGCTTTTTGGATTATTTATGGTTTTAATGCTATGAAATAGATGCTTTATTGATTTTTTTCCTGTCGCTAATCCCTTGCCATGTATTTGGTTATGTTAGTATTCTGAAACAGCAGTGAAGCCTCGTGCTGGTATCTTGGCTCAAGAAACAGAATGGCTGAACTCAATCAAAGCTGACTTAGTGGTACATGAATGGTCTGCCCTTTATGATTGGAAACAAAAATGAGAAGAGGAACTGATAAGTAATTCATAATGTTTGGACTTCTGAAAGTTTAATTCAAGGAAAACCATCTTCTTTTGACAAAGAGCTGATAACCAGAAACAAAACAATATTGTGGATTTGATTTCTGCTTTGAGTAACTTTAATTCATTTGTTTAAATTTATCAATGTAAAAGTAAATTTTTGTTAAAAAATTACAATTAAAAGACCTTAAACATCTCTCAGAAAAATATATGAATAGGGCTTTTTAAAATTTAATAAGAATATTTTTGTCTAAAAATTTGGTTTCCTATATTTCTCACTATCTCTTTCATATATTACCAATAAGTATTTTGAAAAACTATTCCTGTCATCATCTCAAAACATCTGAAATATGATTATTTTCTGATTCTGGTTTTTTCTTTTTTTCAAAATCTTATCCATGATCTTAAAATATCTTAAAATGGTTTTAAAATGAAAGTGGTTTTTTTTTTTTTTCACAAAATGATTGTAAATAAACAACCTCGATATTATACCTTTGTGAATCCTTGAAAAACTAATAAGAGAAAACAGGTCTCTGATGTTGTCCCAGTTGCATGTCGAGCAGCAGCAGATGCTGGCATTCGCTCTGTTTGTGTAACCAATTTCAGGTAACTCATGTATACTGCCTTTTTTCCTTCATAATGCTATTTTCTTTAGTTACTTAAAGTAATTGGGTAAGGGAAACCCATCATATGTTAGAAGCATATGTGCTGTTTAGAACTCATTGTCACCCTTGTTCCATATCTTTGTGATTTCAGTTGGGACTTCATCTATGCAGAGTATGTCATGGCTGCTGGACTGCATCACCGTTCAATAGTTTGGCAGGTGATAGCAATGTTCTTTATAGGAACTTATCTTGCTCCATATGTCTGTTTTTGAGAGAAATTTTAGAAGTGACTGATTGTCAGCCTTGCACCCAATGCTATTTGATGTCTTTGCTACGTGAATGGCACATGGATTGAATAGCATACATACTAATAATTTGTGCTATATGATCCTGAGATTTTTGGGCATTGGTGGCCTATCGCTGAAACCTGTCATTTCCTCTGTGAGAGAGTTTCATTGCTGATTGCTTGTGTCAATGTTTGTTTAGAAGCAATTCATTATGTTTTCATACAATTTCCCAATATTTCAGATTTTTAATGCTCAGCATTTTTAGTCACGTGTATAAGACTTGTGACTTGTATATATATTATTCTTAATACTTTTTAACATTCTAAGTAATCAAGGTTGAAGATGAACATGGCAGAATCCACAAATGAATTGATACCTTCTTTCTGCATTTCCTTGACATTTCTTGAATGTATTAGCAATTCGTAAATATATCTGATAATTAATTATTTAAACATATTCCTACTTCTCGTTGATCAAAGTTTGAACTTCTCAAGCAGAGCTGAAATTAATTAGAATATTTGGATGTTGTCTATTCTCTTAGTTTGTAATATATATAAAGCATAACAATAGGCTAAAGGCAAGTAAAACCTTTAAATTGGGAGTGACGTTCTTAGTTTTTTGTTTTTCTGTTAGCTATAATTTGTGCTTAAAACATGAGAAATAAGGGTGTTTGCATATACTCTAATGCAGATAGCTGAGGACTATTCCCATTGTGAATTCCTTATCCGCCTCCCGGGATATTGCCCAAGTATGTCTATTTTACGTAGTTTCATGATTATAACCTAACATAACTAGAATGCCCACCTAATTTGTGATGAGAATGATTAACTAGAATTGTGGCATCTCTGATATTTGCAGTGCCTGCTTTTCGTGATATTATTGATGTCCCTCTGGTAGTGAGGAGGTTGCACAAATCTGCAAAAGAGGTACTACCTTCAAATCTCTGTTGATCTATTTGATAGGATTTTTAGCATTTATTCTGAGCTTGTAATTTTCCATGTTAAAGGCAAGGAAAGAACTTGGAGTAGCTGATGATGTGAAGCTAGTTATTCTCAACTTTGGTGGGCAGGTGATTACCTAGATCTCCACTTTTAAGGACCAGAACTTGATGGTAGTTTTGTGTTTTCTAGATGGATGGTAACAAATGCGTGTACTCTCAGCCCTTTTCCTTTCTTGTTATTTCATGGTTCATGTTCTTGAACTCTGAAATGCTGCAATTCTGTGATGATTTGGTCATTTGGTGTCAGGTGCTTTTATTTTCTTCATCTTAAGTATCAAAGATGAAACCATATGATGCCCCAATTTCCGTTACCATTTTTCCAATTTTTCCATAATTATCTTCTCCTGCCATCATCAATTTGCCAAGAGTTTCAGTTTTCAATTAAAATCTTGTGATTAACTGATTATAAATATGCTGCAGTATTTATGTTCAATTCTGGCAACAGTTCATAGATTTTTGTAAATTCCTTAAGACTCCATCTATTTGATTCTTTCTCGCTACATTAGTTAAGCAGCTTATATAAAATAAGCTTCATGCATACTCACTCTGTTTCTCACCCATTAATATTTTGTAACAACAAACTCTCCCACAAAGCTTAAGCTGTTATGTGAAGGTCTATGAATGGTTTATATTTCTAACATTGCTGCTCATTGATCAGGAGCCTTTGGACTTAAAGAGAGGACAAAGCTCAAGCGCCCATTTTACTGTGTGTTGAAATTCTACTTTATTAGAAAAAAGGAATAATGATCTGATCGGTTGACCAAAATAAAAAAATAAAAATGGAATAGTGGATCTAAATCCTGACTTCTTGCTCATAGAGGCTTTGATACCATGTCCTTCTAAAAGCTTGTTAGAATCAAATGATTTAAAGCACATGTTTAATAATTATAATTATGTATCACTTAAAAGTTACAATACATGTGCTGATTATCTCCTTTTGTAATTGATAATGTACTTGGTATAACTGTAAAATCAGCAGTACCTGTATTGTTGCAATTACCATTTTGGTAGTGACACAAATTCATAATAAAGTCTACAATTCCTATAAAAATATTTTATGGGATTTGTCATTGCCAATATTAATTTGTTATTGTTATTTGGTAATCTATGACCTGATACTTGTAAATTTTACACTTTTCTGGTGTTTGTTCATGCAACTCTACTGAAGTCTCTAAATGGAGTCACACCCAAAATCTGACTTTTACCTTCTATTATGTCGTGTCTCCAGCCATCAGGGTTGAAGCTAAAGGAGGAATTCTTACCACCTGGTTGGTTGTGCTTGGTACTTCAACCACTATGCTATTTATCATTGTCTTTTTGAAAAAGTTCATTTATTATATTCATGCATTATTTGGCGATCTTGCTTTTACAATCCAGGTTTGTGGTGCTCCAGACAATGAAGGCCTTCCACCTAACTTTATGAAACTTGCTAAAGATGCATATACGCCTGACTTGATTGCAGCATCTGACTGTATGCTTGGTCAGTATGAAATCTGCATGGTTGCAAAGCTGGATAAAATGAAAGAGTTATACTAATTGCAGTTTGTCATTTTAGGAAAAATTGGATATGGCACCGTTAGTGAGGCCCTGGCATACAAGTGTCCATTTGTCTTTGTGCGTAGAGATTATTTCAATGAAGAACCCTTTTTAAGAAATATGCTTGAGGTACTTATTGACTTTTTCTGTATTAGTTTTCTATTCTCTTCAATGTTTTTTGTTTGAGAGCATTACAAGTAATTATCTTTTTTTTTTCCTTTTTAGTATTATCAATGTGGTGTGGAAATGATTAGGAGGGATTTACTCACTGGTCACTGGAGACCTTATCTTGAACGTGCAATAAGTTTGAAACCCTGCTATGAAGCAGGCATTAATGGTGGTGAGGTACCCTTTTTTCTTTTATCCATTGACTCTTTTAAAAAGTATTATTTTGCATAACTGGATTTCTTCATGTTACTTCAAAAAGCTTTATTTGTTGATTTTTCTGTAACAAGAATTGATGTAATATAAAAAAATGGCTGGTTAATGATAGCAGTAGGGGTTGGACTCATGTTGAAGAAATACAGGGTCTATGAATCAAGGATGTCTAGATTATTTCTTTATGAACGACAAAAATTTCCTACCTTCATTTTCTCCTGGCCATGAAATGAGCTGAACCATGCACTTTTGGCCCCGTAGGACCCAGTCATAGTTGGGCTCCCTATAGGTAACTCATAAGCCAAATCACATTACCTTGTGCTTGTATTGGGGTTATCACAATGCACAAGCAATGGACCTCTAAGTTTGAATAAAGTAGTTGCTAAATGTGGTGTGTTCCTGTTTAATTATCTACTATTTTTTTCATCGAATATTATACCGCCACTCCATAGAAGCCTGTGAGATTCTTTGCTAATATTGCTTGAGGTATTAAGTCCTGCTTCTAGTTTTGTATATTTGTCAAATCACTGAATTGTTGAATCTTAATAAATGTTGTAAAAGGCAATCTCAATTTGACTCACCTGAAAAGTGCCTGATATTTGATGGCCAGATCTCTGGGTCATCTATTTGATTTGTCATTTTGTAGCTTTTAAACTGTTCTAACCTATAAGGCTTATATTGTCCACATCATTTGTGTTCTTTCAGATCCTATATTTTAATTTTGTGTGTCACTGGTTAATGCCACTTAGGTTTGTAATCCCCACTAGACTAGTTAATTGGAAATGTTGAAAGCTAAGAAAATTTTAAATTTATTTGGTTAGCCAGTTATTATAATATGACCAGTAATATTTCACCTAGCATTGTGATTGCCAGTAGTTTAAATTTTTTAGATGAATTTTGTGACCTCAGTGCATGTTTTTGTAATTTAACTGAAACATTAAAATGTTTATCTTTTTATTGGATAGTAATCAACTTCCCATACTGATTATTTTCTGACCTCATTGCATGTTTGTCATCTTTAAGTTTTTATTTATTTCTAAAAGAGTTGATAATATTTTTCATCAAACATTTTGAAAATGTAGGTGGCAGCACACATCCTGCAGGAGACGGCTTTTGGAAAAAATTATGCATCGGATAAGGTGAATGACTTATGACTGTTGTTAGTTGCAGTGTTGGTTTTTGTTAATTTTATCAAGCTTTTGGTTCCTTTGGTTTCATGAAGATACCGCAAAAGTGATGAAATTTGGATTTTTCTTTCAATTTTGACTTTGATAATATCTAGCTTAGTGGGGCAAGAAGATTGCGTGATGCCATAGTTCTTGGGTATCAACTCCAAAGGGCGCCTGGCCGAGATATTGCAATTCCAGAATGGTATGCAACTGCTGAAAACCAACTTGGCCACACAACACCTGTTTCCCCAGAGGATGATGGAAGCTCTCCATTCGACTCGTGAGTATTGACTTCCCTTTTCACAGTTACAAATTTCTTGGTTGTTTTTTACTAGACAATATAACTGCCTTTTCTTTTGGTTTCTTAAATTCTTCTTCAGGGGCATCGAAGATTTTGACATTCTTCATGGAGATGTTCAATGTCTTCAAGATACTGTAGCATTCTTAAAGAACCTTTCTGAATTACAGGAGAAACACACAAGGAGGGAGCGCAAGGCTGCAGCTAATCTCTTCCACTGGGAGGTCTTACTCATTTCTTGTGAAAATATTTTCTTTATAAAATTCTTCTTGACTGAGATCTCTCAATGGTTACAAGCAATCCTCTTAAAGATAGAAATACTGAAGAAACTGCATTATTATGTCACTACGCTTCATGATCTATTAAATTCAAATACCTATTGTTTTTGTTGTTTGTTCTTTCACTTTTGACTTTTGTTCTATTCTTTTGACAGGAAGAAATTTTTGTGACGAGAGCTCCTGGAAGGTTGGATGTAATGGGCGGTATTGCTGACTATTCTGGAAGCCTTGTCCTTCAGGTTGAATATTTTTATCTCCCAAGAGTGTTTTTTTTCAAAACCATTTGATCCATATAGTTTTGACTGTCTACTTCTTCATGTAGGTTGTCAATTATGATAATAAGTTGTTATAGACTTCATGTTGTAAAATTTAGTTTTAGTGAATCCAACTAAGACATACAGTAGAAGGATAAGATGTGTTTCTACTCCTTTAAAAATAATTAAAAGTGGGATCAGGTGTTGCTTGTTTGATAAAATACTGACTCCTGGGCTTTGTGTGTGTAGTGTGCATGTGTTGGAGATATCTTATGCTCTTTGTAGTTGTGTTTATTTCTGTTCTCTGTAATTAAACTTCTTTTTCCATTGTTTTTTCTTAAAAACCCACTTCAGACCGGAAAACACAAACTATTTTAATTCTTTATTGCAGACATGAAATTTAATGTGGGGCCTAAATATATCAAATAGAATAATGAGCTTACTGAGTACTGACACTAGTATGCAGCATTTTCAGGGGAATATATGCGTTGGTTGACAATGATTAAATTCAAGTTTTAAAATTTTAGACAACTACTCATTCTGTGGTCTTGTGCTTTTTTCTTATTCTTTTTATTCTATTGCAGATGCCAATTAAAGAAGCCTGCCATGTTGCTTGCCAAAGAGTCCATCCAAGTAAACATAGGCTGTGGAAACATGCTGAGGCTCGACAAAATGACAAGGGAGGAAATCCAACTGCTGTCTTGCAAATAGTATGTTAGGGAACATGCGAAAATTCTATGTACTACTTTCAGTTAATATTGATAACTATTCATTGGAGTTTGCATAACAACGGAGCATGACTAGTGAATCTCGATGAAAAATTGTATACATTGTTCTAGATGTCTTCATCTACTTGCAGTTTTAAAGATGATAATGCCTTTCTTAATGTGTTTTTTCACTGAATCTGGTTCATGTCAGGTATCATATGGCTCAGAATTGAGCAATCGTGGTCCAACATTTGACATGGATTTGTCTGATTTTATGGAGGAAGACAAGCCAATCTCATATGAGAAAGCAAAGAAATACTTTGCCCAAGATCCTTCCCAAAAGTGGGTAGCACTTATGCTTGATTTTATTTGAACGAGGCATTTTTGACCATTTATTATACTAATATGGTTAACTTTCACAGGTGGGCAGCATATGTTGCAGGGGCAATTTTGGTCTTAATGACTGAACTGGGTGTGCGATTTGAAGACAGTATTAGCATGCTGGTACAACCTATCATCTACCTATGTTACCATTACTTCATTTTAGTAAACAGAATATTCTACTGATTTCTCAAAGAATTTTCCAGGAGTATTGATAACATAATTGGCACTTAGTTTTGCTTTCAACCGATTTCTTGAAAGGTGTAAAATTGTATCAGACTTATTAGTACTATATTGTTAATTGTAGGGTGTTTCCATTTTCAATTTACTTTATTAGTACCTGAAGTGAAGCTGCTCAACAGACTGGATTTGAGTAGTATACCCAGCTCCATTTAATTGTATTAATAAGCAATGAAGCTGATTTCAGTTTCCCTATTTACTTGTTATCTTGGATTGATTTTCTTATTTCCTTATATTTCATGATTTGTTTCCTTATTTAATAAGGATTAGTGTTTATTTTTTTCAAATTGTAATACATCCAATACACAAAAGAATATTATTCAAAGTCTCATCTCAATTTCTTCTTTGAATACCTAAAACCTGTAATTTCAACATTAATATCATCAATATTTTATTACTTTCTAGCTTGGCTGTGTTTGTTGTTCCTGCAATTCATTTTCCGTTTCACCTGTGTGGCCTCTGACCACCCAGCTTTGAAGTTTCTTATATTTCCTTTGTTGAGAGGCAAATAGCTTAATAGGTTTCCACTATAAAACCTTAATGGCTATTTGTCTTAGAGTAAAAAAATTAGTATAAAATTATTTTTTATATTAGAATATCAGGACAATCTTTTACTGAAGTTGGGGGGTGTAATAAGAAGAACCAGTTGTATAGGCTATTGATGGAAGGATCATTCTTCTCAGTGCCATATTGAAACATTTATCCTGGCCTATAATTGTGCTACTTACTCTCTCCATATTTTTTTTTCTAATATCTATATATTGTAAACAAATATGTAGGTTTCGTCTGCAGTTCCAGAAGGGAAAGGCGTATCATCTTCTGCATCTGTGGAGGTTGCTAGTATGTCTGCTATTGCAGCTGCTCATGGTAATCATGCTTTGTTTTAATGTTCATTTTTTGACAGCTAAACTTTAAGCTCTTCCATTATTTTTGGACACTTCATTTTTCTTCCGTGGAGTAAAATTAATCTTCATATTTGTTAAGTTGATTAAATTTTAAGCTCTTTCAATATTGATTTAAGTTAATTTCTATCTGTGTAACTCAGGATTAAATATCAGCCCAAGGGATTTGGCCATTCTCTGCCAGAAGGTTGGACTTCATGCAGCATTCTGATCAATATTGATTTTGTATGATGTATATTTTATCCCTAGAATGCATTGTCCTCTTAATGTTATTTCACTCATTCTCTTAAAATTTTCATCAGGTGGAAAATCACATTGTAGGAGCTCCATGTGGTGTCATGGACCAGATGGCTTCAGCATGTGGGGAAGCCAACAAACTTCTTGCTATGATTTGCCAGGTGTGTATCATTACAAGCTATAAAAAACATTGCTTTCTTTTTCTTTAGATGGAATATCACAGTACTGCTTGTCATTGATGCAGCCTGCAGAGATTGTTGGCCTTGTTGAAATTCCCAGCCATATCAGGGTCTGGGGAATTGATTCTGGAATAAGACACAGGTTGGTAGCCTATCGTTAATTGCAAAATTTCTTGAATATATCCTTTTCTGTTTTGTGCTCGTCAGTTTGGGCTTTCCTGTAATTAATAATTTTACATATCAAGAAATTAGAAGGATGCAATCAAAATTAGACTTTAACCGGCTTTGGTCCAACCATGTGATGTTATGAGGCTAAAGAAATACCTACAACTAGACCTACCTACCATATATATTATTAGTTTGAAGCTTCTAAATTTATAATTAAATCCTGTTTCAGATATATGATAAGTTGTTAATAAGCCTTCACATTAGTAGTCTAAGCTTTTAGGATGAGTTGGTTGTTGATGTAATCTAATAACATTAACAACACCCAAGGGTATATCCCTGGGCAACTCATATTCTGAAAATTAAGGATGCCAAAAATGTGGCGTTGACCTATTGACTTCATGATGCAAAGCTGCTATCCAATGCTGTTCATTTTTCTCTTATTCCCACATGTTTCCTTTTGAAATTCATGATTTATATATGTTTCTAGCATACTTTCTACATTAGTTGGCAACATAATTTCAAAGAAGACTTCTGCAGTGTTTATACTCATTTTCAGTTTATTTTGTGTTTGTACAATCTTTAGATCTAATATAGATCTTTATTGATTATTGTCCAACTTGTGGTATATGTATATAATGAAAGTATGTACTTGTAAATCATGTTTAAGGTTGTTTCATCTTTGACCTGTTTTTGTGATTTTCCTAACTTTCATGAAGGTATGTTACTTGGGTTAGGTATATAAGAATAATTCATGAGCCTTCATCCAACAACTTAAGCTTTTCGGATAGTTTAATCCTTTAGCAAGAGCATCCTATTTTGTTCCTCATTCTATCTTCATGATGTTCATGAACTAACCTAAGTGTTTCCATTTCAGTGTTGGAGGTGCAGACTATGGTTCTGTCCGAATTGGCACCTTTATGGGTATGAAGATGATAAAGGCCAGGGCTTCTGAGGTATTGTCTGAGATGTGTGCTGCTAATGGGTTGAACTACGAAGAAGTGGAACAAGATGATCTAGAACTACTTAAACAAGAAGCCTCCTTAGACTACTTATGTAATTTGTCACCTCACAGGTAAACCTTTTTTTCCCTTTTTTTGAAAAAGGAAATATGAGTGGCAATTACTTTTTAGGAGTAAAGTTTGGAAGAGCTTATGAAAAACAACTCATGGCTCCCATAAGCTATTTTCATCTTATTTCAATAAGCTTCTTGGTATAACTTATCAAAATAAGTTGTTTTTAGCTTATCCTAATAAGTTTCATTGTTAAATTTATGATTTAAGTTATCGTTTTAAAACGATCTTATTGATTAAATGCTTAAATAAGCAGTTATCCAAACAAGATATTCTAATAATCTACTAATTGGATTATTGTGCTTTGCAATTTTATTTTTTTTTACATTTTCAATTTTTACATCAACTTGCTGTTTTAGAGCTCCTTATATCTTGAAGTAAATATAGTATTAATTTTTATTTGCAGATTTGAGGCTCTTTATACAAAGAAAATTCCAGAGTCCATTGGTGGGGAGACATTTTTGGAGGAATATAAAAATCATAATGATCCTGTCACTATTATTGATCAGAAGCGTACTTATGGAGTCAAAGCTCCCACGATGCATCCTATCTATGAAAATTTCCGAGTCAAGGTTAGGACGTAACTAAATAATTTAATTGGCTAAGAGTAACTGCTTGTTTGCTTTAATTGTTTCATTCTTTTGCCTGATTATTTTTTGTAACAGTTTGAGTAGAACTCTGCTCTGCTAATCTGCTACTTAAGAAAATTTATCTTGATATTAATTTTTTTCAAGTTAATTATGTAGTCTAGCCAGTGTATAAGGTTTTACAACTCAGTCATGTACATTTGGCATATAACTAACATTTTTGGTTGCTCATAATTTAAATTTTTACAATGACTTGCTTTTTAGTTTTTTTCCCTGATACAATAACTTTACTTGTTATTACGAATCAGTTATATTTCATGTTTCTTGTTATACATATTTTATAAATTAATCAGTTCTGCTGTAATACGGTGTGCAGACCTTCAAGGCACTTCTCACGTCGGCAACTTCAATCGAGCAACTTACAGCCTTAGGAGAATTATTATATCAGGTGGACGTAATTTGGTTTTTGACCGAGTACAATGACAAATGACATTTTGTGATTCATTTAGCCAACTTCACCTAATGGAATAAGACTTAACTTTTGTTGATCTAGTTATAATGAAATTGAATTAACAATTTTAGATGTACAATTCTTTAATACTGGTTCCTATTTTAATATTTTGAACCAGGATTTTCAGCTTGTCATGACAAAGCATTGCTTTTAACCTGTTGTGCATAAAATGAAAATTTTAAAAGTATTTTGTTAAATGTCTATCTTATTTGCTGCTAATTTGGTTAAATTAAAATGCAAATTAATAGCTGGAGTTTTAATAGTTTGGTCAAAATTCAGTCTTAACAGCTCATTACTTGTTTGATAGGAAACTATTTTTCTTGTCCCCACCTTCTTGAAAATAAACTTTAGTATTGGAATTGAAGAATTAAAAAAAGTATAAAATAGAGAAGTAATTGAATTTCAACTATCATTTGCAGTGTCACTATAGCTACAGTGCTTGTGGACTTGGCTCTGATGGAACAGACAGGCTTGTACACTTGGTACAAGAGTTGCAGCATAGTCAAGCATCTAAATCTGAAGGTGGGACATTATGTGGAGCCAAAATAACTGGTGGTGGTTCAGGTGGAACAGTTTGTGTAATTGGTAGAAATTCTCTCAAGGCCAGTGAACATATTTTTGAGGTATTTTTTTTAAATTTTATTATGAATTTAAGTTACTGTTATAATTAAGAAATACTTCACATCTCTTTTGGATGCAAGGTGGGAAAAAACTTTTTATCATATTCATAATGAGGTAGAAGTTTATTATCATATAATATTGGCTTAAATAAGTTTTTGGCCTATAAAAATTTCATGATTTTTTTGTTTAGTCCTTCATTCATTCTTGATTTTTTTAAAATAAATTGTTCATAATATATTTTTCTTTACCATATGGTTCCCTTATAATTTTTATTTCCCATTTGGTTCCCAGGAGGGACTAAATGGAAAATTCATTATATTTATAATGGACACACTTAAAAAAAATTAAAAATGAGATACCAAATCGGGAAATGGTGAGTTTTTAGTAACCAAAATCTTACTTATGCCTATCACATTTTACCAGTTTAATTGAATTACTAAAGGAAAATGAGTGTTACATTAAAAAACAAAATCCCCTTGCTTGTTAGTCATCCAAACATGGATAAAAATAAGCCATTCTTTTCAATTATGTTCTTTCTTATCCATTCCATCTCATTCCTTCTAGATTTTTTCAAACAAAACCATAGTAAATGAGACTTCATGAAATACTAGTTATGAATTCTACATCAAATTGTGATTTCAGGTTCAACAGAGGTATAAGAAAGCTACTGGCTACTTGCCCTTCATTTTTGAGGGCTCATCACCAGGTGCTGGAAAGTTTGGATACCTGAAAATACGCCGTCGAGCTACCCCTAAAAAGGCTAACGCCGGCGGTGATGATGGTGCAGTCACGGTGGAGAATAACACCTGATCATGGCTCATAGTTAAGAACCTTAGTAATTCTTGCCTTTACTATCTTTTACCAGAACATGTATATTATTATGGTTATGTTTTCACCCATTTCAATCATTAATTGACATTTTTAAAATTTAAAATACTTTATGATTTTTTATTCCAATTTTTGGCCATAATAGAACTTAACTGGCCTTTTAGAATTTCTAAATTGTGAATAAATAATGAAATAATTGTTGAGTATGAATAGTTGTTTACGTGATATTCTAAATTTTAAGTTTTATTTGCTTTGGATTGTTCCAGATGTGCATGTTTTCTCTACACAGTTAAATGACACTTTGCTATTGTAGCAGACGAAAATTATTTGAAATCAAATGGAAATTAACATCAACTCTCGCGGGACAAAATGTGCAAATAATTATCTCATCATTAATCTAGAGCTATTTATTTTATTAGAAGAAACAGTATAATAATTATTATTAGTAATTGAAAAATTAACAGTTAAAATAATGGTAGATTGAAGTTTTTGTCAATTTTTTAATTAGTAGCGATTGTTTTGTAGTATATTTTGGAATTGATGAAGTGTATGGATTTTTTTCAAAAATAAAATATTTTAAATAATAAACTATGTATATATCTTAAAAAAAAATTTGTACATAAATGTCCTAAATTGAATTGTATAGAAGTCAATTATAATCGATTTTTCTATTAAATTAAAATTGAATATAATTAACTTTAATTTAATAGAGAAGTCGATTATAATTATTTTTTATTATGCAATAAGGAAGTTGATTATAATCGACTTTTTTATTAAATTGAAGTCAATTATAATTGACTTCTGCAACGCATAAAGTACGGATTCAGGTTCATCTTTCAATCAAGCACTACTTGAAAGTCAGGATAGATCGGAAGGAGTACGCTTTAAGAGCAGCTTTCCCCGTTCTAACCGATGCATTCAAGCTCATTTAACTTGGTTCTAGTGTTGTGACTGGTACTCTACCAAATCAATAAATTCTTAGATTGGTTGCTTCTGAGAGAGCAGCTCTTTCGACATATTTCCATTAAAAAAATAAAATTTTAATTAAATTTGTTAATATTTTATAATTTATTTAAAATTCTTACCCAAATTAAAAAAATAATTTTAATTAAATTTGTTAATATTTTCATATAATAATTAAAATTCTAAAGTAGATGTCAGTACTGTGATGAGGCGCATATACTAGCCGCAGTCCCAGCACATAATGAAGAATATGATACAAATCCAACTGTACAGCATATCTCACACTACGCATACCACTCGATACCTACATACCATAACCACCACTTTATGTCAGGACCTAGCCAACAGTATTACATGGTTGGTCCTTCTCAGCACCAATTTATGCCAGGCCCTACCCAACCATGTATGACCCTGAGCTAGCATTTTATGGCAGGCCCTAATCATCAGTTCATGTTAGATGCTGAGATTACTCCTAGTCCTATGCAACATTTTTTCATAGGTCTAGCTCATGATGATATTGCACGACATATATCATTCAGTCTACCGTTCATGTCACCACCACCAGATAATCTATATCGACCATCACTAATATATATCCAAACTCTCACCTTTAATGGTTCATCAAAGGAGGAGGAGGAGGACCACACACATGTCCAACAGCAGGAAGTGGATGATTAGAACATGTATCAGTAGGAGGAGGAACATGCACACCACAGACTTGTACAACAGATTGTATATCGTCGTTGTGCAACAAGAGTCACCTTGCTAGGCCCAAACGCAACAGGTGTAGCTCATAGTCACATATGCTGAATGGTGATTTATTTTAAAATTTTAATTTCATATATTTTAAAATTTGAATTTTATGCAGTTTATAATTTAAATTATTTGTCTTTTAAAATATTATTTTTACATTGATATTATTTAATTATTATATAAATATATTAACAAATTTAATTAAAATTATATTTTTTAATTTAGATAAGAATTTTAAATAAATTATAAAATATTAACAAATTTAATTAAAATTTTATTTTTTTAATGAGAATATGCGTTGCTGAAGTCGATTATAATCGACTTCAATTTAATAAAAAAGTCGATTATAATCGACTTTCTTATTGCATAATAGAAAACGATTATAATTGACTTCTATACAATTTAATTTAAGACATTTATGTATAAATTTTTTTTAAGGCATATACGTAATTTATTATTTAAAATATTTTATTTTTGTAAAAAATCCTAAATTATAGGATTTTTTTTATTAATATTTTAAATCTATATCTTATTATATATTATTTTAAATATAATTGACTGACTCAGTAACTTAGTAATCCAATGTTATTTTAAATGTATCATTAATAAGTTCGAGTTAACAACTTTGGTCCTATACGTTATTTGGATCTTGCATTTTGTAGTGAGTGACTAAATGATTTCCTTCAAATGTTAATTGCTTGATGATTTTTCTCAAAATTTGCACTTCGATTCGAACCTTTCATCAACTTGATGCAAAGTAAAATACAGTTACACACTTGATGAGTTTGCATTGCCAAGTTACCAAAATTGCACAAAACTAAAAAAAGAACATAACAAGAAAAGAAATACTGATTCATTGATCACAAAACACCAATTTGCCACCTTTGTAACACAACCCTTGTTCCCCAACAGAATCAACAAGTTTCCCATAACTAAACTTCAAAGGCATTCTCCCCAACTGCTTATGAAACTCCCTTATACACCAACCTCTCCTCTTCCTATGTTCCCCTTTTCTGCTACTCAAACCCACACTCAAACCCAAATCTTCAATCTCTTCATTCCTGGCATCACCATAATCCCTAACCTTCCTTGCCCCAACCAAAACGGGTCCCACATTGCTGAAATCAGCAACCACGAAATTCATTAGTATGTCCTCACAATTCCTAACCGCATCAACAACGCTCCGCATTTTCGCCATGCGAGCCCCACCCTCGCACGTGTAAAGGAACAAGTAACGGCTTCTAAGGAGCATGTACTTGGTTAACACGATGGAGAACCGGTCCGGGTGAACCGTGTACACCCACTCCTTCCGGTTCAGGTCCACGTCGTGAGACCTCGCGAACACTCCCACTAAACGGTGCGGGTTGCTTTGCCAGACGCGGAACGCGAACTCGAACGACGCGCCGTCCACCTCCACGTCGTCGTCGCATATCAGAACGGCGTCCGTCGTGATGTCGTTCGGGCGAGGGAGGAACCGCGCGTTGAGGCTGCTGGAGGGGTTCCGGTGTACGGAGATTGGTGCGGACGAGGAGGAGAGCGAGAGGTTCAGGGCCAATTGATGAAGGACACGTGGCGGAGTTGAAGGATTTCCCCAGAGAACCATCACGGAGGATACGAGCGGAGAGAGCGAGTACGTGGCGGCCAGTGATTGGAGCAGGGGAATGCGCGACTCGGAGAAGCCGTTCATGAGCACCGTGATCTTGTCGTGACGGAGGTTCTGTGTGTCCCACTTTTGTGTGGGCCCGCACCCGTTCTGGTCTGAGGAGTTTGCAACGACGTTTAATAACAGGACGGCGAGGAGGATCGCCGTCGCCGCCGAACTCATCGCGATTACCGGTTAAACAAAAATAGTAAATCCTTCGATTTTGAATTTTGAGGTTATTATATTTATTATCAGCGAAATGGGTTCGGTGTTGACGCAGGATGGGAACTGAAGTGGAAGATGATCTATCTTCGTGGGAGTGGCCTTATTGTTATTATGTGAAAAAGCGAGGTTAGAGATGTTACAGGTTGCTGATAACGGTGGGACAGTGCAGTTGACGCGAGAACTGCACAGTTCTTCTTCGCTTAAGTCAATTTGAGAAGGCTTAAGTGAATTTTACAATTTTCACTTAAGCTCATATAAACTGGGTTAAGCGAATGAAGGCTTAAGCCATTACTATAAGCATGGAGTGAGATATTGAACTAAAATGAGTGCGTGAAGCTTGAGTTAAAATATATGTGTTTAAGCAAAAAATAATAGAACTTACCTCTCAGGATTACAAACTGGCTTAAGCGTGCTTGATTTATCTTAAGCTGATGAGTTTAGCTTAAGCTGATGAGTTGTGGGCTCAAACGCATATTTATAAGGCTTAAACAAGTAAATGATGGGCTTAAGCGAAACCTTAATGGCTTAAGCTTAAAAAAATAGAGAGCACACCTCCCAGGATTACACATTCGCTTAAGCTTGCATGGCTTGACTTAAGCGGATGAACTAATAGCTTAAGCAAAAATTGCATAAAAATATTGCAGAGAGAATGCTCTTTTGGACTGATAAATTAGCTTAAGCTATTACATATTGGCTTAAGCGAACCAATACCAGCTTAAGCGAGTACTATGTAGCTTAAGCGAAAATTGTGAGCTTAAGCGATTATTGGGGGGCTTAAGCGAATATGCAGGAAAATTGAAAAACAACAGCTTAAATTGACAGACATGGATATACTATTTCTAAAAATAAAATATATTTGTCCTTTACATAATTGTTTTTGGCAAAACGAAATAAAATGATTAAGATACAACAACTTTTAATTATTAATCAAGGATTGAACAAGTTGTGTTATCCACAGGGTCCTGAAAAAAAAACATAAATCCATCAAACAAAATTATACAACGATGAACTAAAGCACTCAATTTTCATTTTGAAATTTAATGAACGTACGGTCAAGAATGTCGTGAAACTGAATTGGTTGTTCAAAGTTTGAGGAGGATGATAAGATAGAGGTGCTGAACAATGTATATCACAAGGTTCAGAAGGAGGATTGGGTTGATATTCCTAAAATATTTATCAAATAAACACCATATGGTTAATAAGGAATCAAAATTGAAATTAATGCATTGGCAAATTAATTGATATATGTACCTCCGCATGTTGGTTTTGTAATTGACCTCTCGTTATCCTATTTCTTTTCCTTTTTTCTTGTAGTTCAACCCAACTTTTGAATCGTTTATATGTATTCCTCTTTCAGCTTGGTCGGTGCTTGAAACCTTTTGAGATTGTACCATCATTGATCATCGACTTAGATGCATGATTGTCAGTGTGACTGTCAACATGTTGTGTTTGTAATTGAAGGTGTGAGATTTGACGACACACAGCATTTAAACATTCATCCACTAATGTCGAGTATTCCTCTGAACTAGATACCTCTGATGCAAGTCTAATCATTTTAGAAGCAAGTTGTTTGTATCGTTGCATGGTAGCAACTTTTGAATCCCCCTCAATCTCTCTTCGTATGAAATTGTTTATAATGCCGGAACGACCTTCCTTTGTCCATCTCTTAAGGATATATTTTTTAGGAATAGCCTTGACATCATTTGCTTCAAATACCTTCAATGCATGGGAACAAAGCATACCAAATGTTTCAAATTTTTTACAGGTGCAAGAAATTGATTTTGAGACATTATCAAATGATACTCTGCATGATTTTTCGTGACTGACTGTAGTGATGACATATTCAAATATAGGAGGAGATTCAATCCTCTCTGAAATGCAACATGCTAAGAATGGAGTAAATTCTTGTTGGAAAATGGTGAATATAGGATGAGTGTAAATTTTTCCCATTTGTATCAAGATGGGAGACATCTCATATCTCAACATTGGTAGCTTATGTCGGGACTCATACTCACAAATTAGTTCATTGTAACGCTTTGCTTCAACTATACGTTCAAAACTTTGAAAGAATTGTTTAATGCTAACACCAGGTTTCATAGAAGCTTTGAAATCAGAATTTAAACTTTTAGAAAGTTAAGTACTCCGCATCCCTAGGGTGACAACTTCTTTCATATAACATGATGCCCATTTTTCCTTTATGGCATAAAGTGAGTTCATCCAATTGTTGTCATGGACATTGTACTCTTGAACGATCTTGGTCCAAGCTTTCTCAAAGTCAGTGAAGGTATCAAAGTCATACATGCATTTTTTGAAGTCTCTTAAAAAATGACTTCCACCCTTCATCAAATTACCAAGGTGTTTGATCCCATTTTGCATTAAACGCCATGTGCACAAGGAATGATGTGTCTCTGGCATGACTTCTACAAGGGCCTTAGCCATGGCTTGATCTTGGTCAGTAAACATCGTTAATGGTTTTTTGTGATTATGTGCTTCTGAAAATGTTTCAAACAACCATTTAAACGAATTAGTCGTTTCATTATATAACAAAGCTGCACCATAAATGATGGTGGTTCTATAATGGTTAAAACCTGTGAATAAGACAAGAGGTCTATTTGCACGATTAGTGCAACATGTAATGTCCAAAGAAACTACATCACCAAAATATGCATAATCTAAAATCATCTTCGCGTCAGCCCAACAAACATTTGTAATTTGTTCATCACAATCCATCTGATATGCATGAAAAAATGAAGGATTATCTAACAACTGTTGTTGAAAATATTCCATCACACAACCAACTTCTCCATAAACCATACTTCTTTGTCTTCTTTCCTTCACGTAATTCTTTGCATCCAACCGAGTATATCTGGCATTGTATCTATTGCCTGCAAGTGTGCTTTGGAGTTGAAATGAGGACTTTTGTTGCAAACCAGATTCTTGAGCCATTTCAATCTCATAATCTTGAACTTCACTTATCTTATGATGAGAAGCAAACATGTGAGTTGTCTCCTCAAGTTGTAAGGGATGATTATGATCTTCTACAAACTCATGAATTATAAACTTCCCATTCTTCCCCAAAGATATTGCAATTCTCACAGAACAATCTGTTCTTGTCTCAACTCTATGTTTAGCAACTTGACAATCTTGTTTCTTTCCTTTTCGAAGACCTTCTTTACAACAAACGTATCTGCAAGAAGTAATAGCACCATCTTCCTTTCTCTTATTAAAATACTGCTTTCTAACTCCAAATCCGATCCTCCTACCATATTCAGTCCAAAAATTCCATGCTTGTTCTACATTATCAAACTCTAATCCAACTTTTGGTTCCATTCCACAATGTTTTTAGTTATGTCTTCTACCAAAAACATAAACAAAAAATCCCATGTTAAACATCTCACATATTCCTCCATTTAGGTTATAGCAAATGCAAAAGATGTAAATGTTAAAATGAAAAAAGATACCTGACAATGGAGATGGTTCCATGGTTATCAATGTCAATAAAGCTCTAAGTTAGTATATGTTGAATGTAACTTGTTTAGGGGTTAAATGAAGCTTTTCTTCAAGCTTACGCCACACAAATGGAGGATTTGCGCCAAAACGACGCTGGTTCGCTTAAACGTACATATACCGCTTAAGCAAAAGTTGTAATTTTTAAGCGACAATTCTCGCTTAAGCTCATTACGGCTTAAGCTATACTTTATTGGCTTAAGCGCTTAAGAGCTTAAGCGATTTTGTAGTGGCTTAAGTGAGGGACCAGAAAACCATTCACCTCTCAACTTATTAAAATTGGGATACAGGCTTAAGTTATCATGTTGTGGCTTAAGCGAGGTTGTAGTGGCTTAAGCGAGGAACTAGAAAACCATTTACCTCCTTACTTTTAAAATTGCGCTTAAGCAAGATATACCCGCTTAAGCGAATTTGTCGACGCAGCCCAGACTTAAACCCATTCTCTCATTTCATTCATTTCATCCTTATATCAAAAAATATTCAAAAACCCTAAACCCCACAACCCCAAAGCGACAATTCTCCCCATTACAACATTCCTCTCCCATTATCAAAGCAACCCAACGATTGCAGGTAATAACTCTTACACTCACATTGTTGTTCTCCTTACTTTTAGGTTAGGGATGGTTAATGGAGATGAGGATACTATTATGGAAACACTGCTTTCAAGGGTTTAGGGTTAAAGTTTTTGGGTTTAGGATTATCACTCTGCTTGCTGTTAGATTGACATCAATCTTTATGTGAAGCGAGGTTGTTTCTGTAAAGAAACGCTTAAGCGTGCCTAAGTCGCTTAAGCGCTTATTACTCGCTTTAGCGCCTCATTGTGGCTTAAGCGAGTAGTGAGATTTGTCTCTCTATATGTGTATTTTTCATTTTTCTAAGTATTGAGATTTGTTACCTTGCAGATATGGCTCCTAAAAAATCAATTCCCTAAAGAAAGAAGCAACTTTCAGATGTTGGAGAAGCTTCACAACATGTACACCATAGAGAAACTCAGGATAATGAACCTCCAACACAACCGAGCCCCAGTCAACAACTTACCTTTGACAGATACAGGTTTTTCAGTCTAGCCCATTTTCAGAGATATTTGAAATTACACTCAAGGGAACTTCTACCTGAAAGGAAAATTATTTTGGAGGAGGGACAATTTGCTGAATTTACAGAAGAACTTCAGAGGAGAAAATGGAATATATTGCCTGACCCACCAAATAAAATTGATGAAGACATAGTGAAGGAGTTTTATGCCAATGCATGGCCCTTGCATCCACAAAAATCTGAGAAGAAATCTTGCGTTAGAAGGACATCCATCTCCTATGATAGGAATGCTATCAATGCATTACTAGGGAACCCCTTCACCTTAGAAGAAGGGCAGTTGTGCGAATACCAGCAGCGGAGGCGCCTGACTACAGGATTTAATGATGATGATGTAGCAAGGTCTTTATGCATTCCCAACAAATCATATGAAACTAACTATCAAGGCAAGCCAAAGAGGTTCAAGAGAGGGAATTTGAAGACATTGACTCAAATATGGATGTCATTTCTCTTTGTAAACATTGCTCTAACCACTCACACATCAGATCTCCGCATGCCTCGGGCCTACCTTGTCTTCAGCATTATGGAAAACCTCACAATCGACATTGCAACTATGATCTCTGAGGAGATTCACCAGCTTGTTATGTCCACCAACTCCCCTAATGCATCTGCAACAAAGCCCTTGGGCTTCCCAGCATTAATCACTGCTTTATGTGCTGCCCAAGGTGTTCAGATACCAAACAATCCAACACAAAGCATCAAGCTGAAAAAACCTATAAATGCCCAATGCATAAACAACTATTGCATTAACTCATTGGACCAGCCACAGCCACAACCACACCCTGCTTTTGATCCTTCTTCATCAGCATCACCATCAGCACAACCATCCATCCCCAAAATGACACCTATGGAATGGCGTATCACACAACATCTGAATCAAATACAGCAACAAATGGAGGACAACAATCAGACATATACACATATACACTATCAGATGACGGCAAACCATCGAGCCTACACCAGCCTTAATGACTCTTTCTACCGCTTTATCCTACATCAGCATGCAGGAGAGACTTCAACATTTTCATGGCCAACCCAGAGGATTTTGCAGCTGTAATGTCATGGCCTAGAGACACATCTTCCTTCTCAAATGAACCTAATGCAAATCATGAAGATGGTGGACCACAAGGAGAGGAACCAGAAGAAAGGGGAGAAGGAGAAGGGGAAGTAGAAGAAACGGAAGCACAACTTGATCATGAAGGTGGTGATGGGGAAGGAGACCACGTGGAGGATGACCAACCTATTCATAATGATGTTCATTTATAAGATGCATGAACACTTTATTTTTTCTTTATTTGCTTTTTAAAGTTTAGATTTTAGTTTATGTTTGAAGTTAGTTCATATTGTAAAGTTTCAAGGACCTATTTAGTTTGTTGCAGCTAAATTATGAAATTTCACTTTATTAACCACTTATTTAAATTCCTTTCAATTTGATTCTCTTTTATAATTTGTATGACTTGTTTACTAAATAAACCCAACAAATTACCTTATAAATTAAAACTTATCACATACATATAGTAATCATTTTATTTCGTTTTGCCAAAAATAATTATGTAAATGACAAATGTATTTTGTTTTCAGAAATAGTATATTCATGTCTGTCAATTTAAGTTATTGTTTTTCAAGTTTCCTGCATATTCGCTTAAGCCCCTTAATAATCGCTTAAGCTCACAATTTTCGCTTAAGCTACATAATACTCGCTTAAACTGGTATTGGTTCACTTAAGTCAATCTGTAATAGCTTAAGCTAGTTTATCAGTCCAAAAGAGCATTCTCTGCATTATTTTTATGCAATTTTCGCTTAAGCTAAAGCATATCCGCTTAAACAATTAGTTCATCCGCTTAAGCCAAGCCATGCAAGCTTAAGCGAATGTGTAATCCTGGGAGGTGTGCTCTCTATTTTTTTAGGCTTAAGCCATTAAGGTTTCGCTTAAGCCCATCATTTACTCGCTTAAGCCTTATAAATATGCGCTTAAGCCCACAACTCATCAGTTTAAGCTAAATCAAGCATGCTTAAGCCAGTTTGTAATCCTAGGAGGTAGGCTCTCTGTTATTTTTGCTTAAACGCATATATTTTAGTTCAAGCGCATCACGCACTCGCTTTAGTTCAATGTCTCGCTCCATGCTTGTAGTAATGGCTTAAGCCTTCATTTGCTTAAGCTAGCTTATATGGGCTTAAACGAAAATTGTAAAATTCGCTTAAGCCTTCTCAAATTGGCTTAAGCGAATGAAGAACTGCACGTGCAGTTCCCGCGTCAATTACACTGGATCCGTATCCGATAATGGTGGTCGCTTCGATGGGATTGTTTCTTTTGAATCGTGTTATATACGCTTTATGCGTGTGGTGCTGTTTTTAATATGAAGGAAAATCATAATTTTAGTAATTTAATTTATTAATTGGTACACTATTTGTCAAAATAGAAAGGTATAGCAATATCATTTGGATCATTCATCCGTTTAATGATTTCAAATAGGTTCCGATTTTTGTCGGGTTGTTGATCCCTTGCTATACCTCAATTTAATAATTTTTTTTAAATAATTTAATTAATATATAATTACAAGTAAAAAATAAGATAATACTACCTTCTATTTTTTATAAAAAATAAAATAAAATATTTTTTTATCTTTATTATAGGAAATAAATGATAAATTTAAAATATATTAATTATTAATTTTTTTATATTTTTTAATATTATTAAATATATACATTATTAATTATATTATAGATATTTTTAATATAAAATTTATATTTATAAAAAATATAACTGAATTAATTATTTTTTAAATCCGGTGATTTAGTCAACCGTTTTTGCCGCGTTAGTGTGTCTTGCACAAGAGGAATGAAAACGATAATATTTAATATTAACGACAAATAATAAAAATATCTTATAATTTGAGAGACGTCCATTTTATGTAAAAAAAAATTATTTAAATTTTAAAAATTAAATAAAAAATTATGACATAATAGCAAAATATAAGTTGATTTTAAGGAGTTAACTACTTAATTTTACCCTCTCAGGAAAAATTTATCCAAACAATAAAATATATTTTAAGAAGATAACACTCCCAATTTCAAGAAACCCGTTTTGTCGATTTCATCACAAATAACAATGCATAATTTTATAATCTGTGGTTTAATCTAGGGCTTATAGAAAAAAATATAGAAAAACCACTCGTGCTTGGCGTGGATACTTCAGAACGACGTCGTTGTTTTCGTTCTGAGTGCACACGTGTACACTACCACGTCACCTTAAATCCCCAGCAACTGTGCTTCACTCATTTGTCTCTCACTCAGAAACACACCTCAAACAAAGAAAAAATGAAATCCTCTGACGGAGCTTCTACGAACGAAAAGCTCTTAGAAAATGGAACTTCTTCTTCTTCTTCCCCCAGAAAAGGTGGCTTGAGAACCATGCCTTTCATCATCGGTACGTTTTTTTGAACTTTGACTCAAGATAGTACTCTGCTTACTTAAACTACGTCGTTTAATTGAGCTTTTGAATTGAAACAGTGAACGAGTGTTTGGAGAAGGTGGCAAGCTATGGATTATTGCCTAACATGATATTGTACTTGACCAGAGATTATAACATGTCTGTTGCCGAGGGCACAAACGTAATTTACATTTGGTCTGCCATGTCTAATGCCTTGTCCATCTTCGGAGCTTTCCTCTCTGATTCTTACTTGGGTCGCTTCCTTGTCATCTGTATTGGTTCTTTCTCAAGCCTTCTAGTATGTCTTCCTTCTATTCTTTTCCTATTGAATGTTCATTTTTTGATTGTTTGGTTTCATAAAGTATTTTTTATTATTTTATTATTTTTTCATTTTTTAATTTTATAATTGCTGCTTTATTTTTTATTTTATTTTCTGTTCTTAAATATTTGCTCGCAAAACGTTGTTTTTAGGGTTTGGACAAAGTGTAATTAATACCTTGTGTGTGTTTTTTGTGTTGTTCACCAATTAAAATTGGAAATTTAGCTTGATAATGTATGCTGGCCTTTATTATGTGGTAACTGAAGTGAAAATTTAATTTTGGTTGGAAAACATCACCAAAAAAATACCTATGGCAGTGCATTTAAATTTTGTCATTTTAGTTTTTCCCTTATAAATTTTTGAGAATAGGAAATAAGGTGAAAATAAGGCAGCTGTTTTGTAATTAAAAATAAAAATAGACAACACTTTCTGAAACCAACCAATTTTGTCTCTCAAATTGTAAGCATTTATTATTTTAATCCTTAAATTTACAAAAAGGATTTCTTACTTTAGGCTTTAATTTTTTTTTAAAAATCACTCGCTTTAGTCATTTTTTTATTGTCATTATATATATAAAACATCAAAATGAATTTCGTTTCGTCAAGTTTGTCGGTTGAGCTTTACTGATTTATTTGCTGAATTTTACAATTAATATAGGTCATCGATATATGTGCATGGTACATGTACATGCCTTTGAATTTGTTAGGGAATTTGATTATTCAGACTTTAGAGGATTTAGCTTTATCTGTGTTTTAAGTAACTTGCTTATATTGAACAACGTGTGTCTATGTGGAAAAGCAACTTGCAGAGATTTACTTACTAATTTGTTTTGCAGTCAGTCACTAGAGTTATGGTAGTGGCATTGTTTTTTTATTAAAACCATGGGATTGACACCAGTTGGTGTTGGTTTAAAAACAACAACAAACAATTGCTGCTGAGACAACTCTTTCATAACTTTATAAATTTGGTACTTCAATTCAACACAAGTACACTTCTGCCCCACCAAAAACTAAAACCTTGCTGGTTGGAGCTGGCAAGAATCTAAATCTTTCATGTTAAGCTTTTATCTATTTTATTGTGGTTGTAAAACTCTAATGCCAAAGAAGGTTGCTTACTATGTACTCCAAGATTCCTACACACTCACATAGTAGCATCAGCTTCTTTATAAATGACAGCCTTTAAACTTATTTCAGATGGTTAATCTGTGTCCCAAGTTGTGAGTATTGCTTAAAGACGACGCACTTTTTTCATTTGTGATTGCTTTAGCTGGCGTAGGCTTGAGTCTTCAGCCATGGTTTTGTTTTGTTTACCCTTTCAAAGGGTGTTCAATATTGATGCATTGCTTTGTTTTCCCAATAAAATATTTTTTGAGAAAACATGAGATGAATGATTCTTTTGATGTTACTTCTTGCTAATGCTGCTTCAAACAGGGTTTAACCCTTTTGTGGTTAACTGCCATGATCCCGGAGCTAAAACCTTGTAATTCTTTCGACCAAGTCTGCAACTCTGCCACAACAGCCCAACTAGCAGTGTTGTTGCTTTCCTTTGTATTTATTTCCATTGGAGCTGGTTGTGTCAGACCTTGTTCCATAGCCTTTGGAGCTGATCAACTAGCAACTAAAGAAAGATCTATAGGTGGTGAAAAGCTCTTGGATAGCTACTTTAATTGGTACTATGCCTCAGTTGCTGCTTCAGTCGTTATTTCATTGAGTGTAATTGCGTACATTCAAGAAAATCTGGGATGGAAAATCGGGTTTGGCATACCAGCAGCGCTTATGTTCATATCAGTTCTCAGTTTTATCCTTGGTTCACCATTTTATGTCAAAGTGATTCCCGGTTATAGCTTACTCACTAGTTTCGTGCAAGTAGTTGTAGTGGCAATAAAGAACAGAAATCTTAGTCTTCCTGAATGCAACTTTGATGAGTATTGTCAAGAGCCTGATTTGGAGCTGATGGTCCCCACTGATAGCCTTAGGTACTTGTGCTTGCCCTCATGATTAAATTATGCATGTTGCATAGAGTCCTATTTCCTCTTAATTTCACTTCTCAAATACTTTTTTCCCGCTTGCCCTAACTAAATTCCATGTAAAAAACAACAAATGATTTATCCAATGTGTATAATAACAATCATTTATTAACTTTATTCAAGGTAATCTTTCTTTTTCTCATTTCTTCATGAGGAATGTTTCAGCCTCCTCTCCACAAATTGTACTTTTCTGGAAATGCAGAATATTTCCATCATATAGCTTGTTCCTATCCTATTAATATTTTCAGAGTGAGTTAACATCATCTTCCTTTATAGGTTTTTGAACAAAGCTTGCATATTGCGGAATCCTGAGACATTCTTAAACCCTGATGGATCAGTTTCAGATCCATGGAACCAATGCACAGTAAGACAGGTGGAGTCACTTAAATCTTTGCTCAAAGTCCTCCCTATGTGGTCCACAGGCATCTTTTTGATGGTGTCTCAAGGCTCATTCTCTACCCTCCAAGCAAAAACCATGGACCGGCAGTTAATCGGTGATTTCGAGATACCTGCAGGATCCTTTACTATTATCATGGTAATAACTGTAACAATAATCATTCCCATATATGACCGCATAGGAGTACCTCTACTAGCAAAATACATGGGCATGCCTAGAGGATTCAGTTGTAAATTTCGAATTGGGTTAGGATTGTTCTTTTCATGGGCAGCTAAATCAACATCAGCTGTAGTTGAAACGATGAGGCGAAGCGAGGCCATTAAAGAAGGCTTTGAGGACCAACCTAATGCCGTGATTCACATGTCAGCTGCATGGCTAGTTCCAGAGTTTGTTTTGCTTGGAATGGGTGAGGCTTTCAACGCAGTTGGGCAAATTGAGTTTTTCTACTCATATTTCCCCAAGAGCATGTCTAGTTTTGCAATGGCTCTTTTCACCCTTGAACTAGCTGCTGCTGATGTAGTGGGAAGTATGATGGTGAACATTGTAGACAAACTCAGTAGTATGGGAGGGAATGAGAGTTGGATATCAACTAACATCAACAAGGGCCATCTGAATTACTATTATGCAATACTCTCTTTCATTGGTATACTTAACTACCTCTACTTTCTTGTTATTTCTTGGGCTTATAGTCGTCCTCAGAGACAAAAACTTGAAGCTTCACCAGGCAAGGAAGATGAGCAATTTGATTACAGGGAGTTACCTGCTTCTTAGGTTACATTTTAGTATGCAACAGTTACTGCAAACATATAAGAATTTGTATTATTGTAGAAGGCGTCTGGAAAACAATTGGTTAAACATATATCTGTGCACTTAAACAATATTTTGGTAATTTCTATACTTAAATTTGTTGTCTGAGAGCCAACTTATTAGTGATATTGATTGTATTTTTGTATTTAACTCTAATTGTTTTATCATCCAGGATTAAAATATAAAGAACCTTGACCGAAGGACATAACTTCTATATATGCACTTAAGGGAGATCAAACTGAAGCTTTTGTAGGTACTGAGAGGCATTTAATAAGATATGGCACGGAGACATCCAAATCTAAAATTTTACTTATAAAGTAAATTTAAGTCATCAATGTTTCAATTTGGCTAACAAATAACTCCTTATAAAATAGTTGTCAATACTTTACTTTTCATACCAATGTCCTGGCTTGATGCTTTAATAATTGTTGCATGAAGAAATTTTCTAACTAATCTAGACTATGAGGTTGCAATGCTTTTCATATTTGAAGAAACTTGGAATACATTAATTTTTAGAAAAATTATTTTTTATAGGATAATATCTCAAATTGTTATATTCATCGTACTTAAAATGTTTGTTATATAGTATTTATTGAAATTAATTTTCTTATTTATCTTACGTAAATTTCACACATTCATAATTTATTTATTATTTTTTCTTGTTCTAAGAAATGATTATCTAGAGTATGAATGACATATTTGAACTCTTCTCATTTAATTATTTCTCCACTATTAATCTCGAATAATCTAAGTATCTTTCACCTCTAATTTTGACCATACATGTCTTTAGAATTGTTTATTCTCTTCAATCATGAGTTATTACACTTCATATTGTACGTTCTTTTCATCATAATCTTTCTACTGTGTGTATGTTAATACACATGCACTAAAGGTCTACATGCTAATATTTACATCTTATTATTTATTTTAATATGATATATTTTATATTTATTTTAAAAAAAATATATAATCATATCTTTAGAATAATAAGTATGATTTTGTAAGTCATTAAATAAATGAGTTGGATGTGAGATTTCAGTTAACCTTATTTTTAAAACTTACTTAATATTAATATTATTATGACAATATATTTTATTAAAATTAATATATGAAAAAAATAATCAAATTTCATAAATCATAGTTAATTGTTATTTTATTTTAGTATCATACAAACATGTTTAATATTAGTAATATATTTATTATTATTAGTTCAATTACAATTAAACAATGATTAAACTTATTATGTGGTAATACTATTGACATCGCATTAGAAGACAATCACAATCAATATCTCCAAAGCCAATATTTTCACTATTGTGATCCACTAAGATCAAAAGAATATAAAGCCTATGTAAGAGAAGTGAAACTCCAAGTCTCAAATATGTGTCAGCTTCCAAGGAATCCAAGCAGTGAAGAAAACTAATGATCATTAAAATGATAAAAGACAGAGGAAGAACAAAATATAACATTGATAGGGAATAATTCTCTCTCTCAATCTATGATGAAAGCAATGATATATATATATATATATATATATATATATATATATGGTCAGCTTACTGCTATCATTATTCATAACGGTATTAAACCTTGTCAGAAAGATAAACTCCAGAAGCAGCTTGCCAAAGAAAAAGCCTTGAGTAAGAAATAATTAGGATCTTTTTGCGAGCAATTTGGCCTTTCATCTTGCTCTCCCAAAAAGAAGAAACATGCCCCTAAGAAAGAGGCTGTTGAACCTTACAAAAAGCCTTACAAACGTAGGTACAATAGAAAACCTAATCCCAAGAAACAAGGGGATAATGTCATCCCCACCAACATTCCCAAAAAACCCAAAACAGGCGTAATCTGTTACAATTGCGGTAAACTTGGCCATATTAGCAAATACTGCAGGTTAAAGAAGAAGATTAGTAGCCTTAATCTAGAACCTTCTATAGAAGACCAGATTAACAATCTCCTTACTGATACCTCTGATGAAGATTCTGTTAAAGAATCTGAGGAAGATGTCAACCAAATTCAAAATGATGACCATATTTCCTCTTCTGATAGTGATGATACTCCAAAAATTAATGTTTTGACAAAAGAACAAGATCTTCTTTTTGAAGCAATAAGTTCCATTTCGGATCCTCAAGATAGAAAAGAATTTTTAAATAAATTAAAGAAGTTTTAGAAAATAAACCTAAACCTAAAGAATATTTTACTTCAAATAAATTTGACATTACAAATATTTTCAAAAGATTAGAAAAGAATTACAGCATTAAACCAACCACTATTCAAGATCTCCAGATTAAGATAAATAATCTCAAAAAAGAGATCAAAGATCAAAGATCAACCACAAATTCATCAAGTTATTCTTTCTTAGTTAGATGATGAATCTGATATTGAGAAAGTAGAACTTCATGAAGATAATGATTCTGTGAAGGTTGATTCTGATAATCTAGAAGAAACCTTTATGTGTTTGATCAACAAGGTCAAAATACAAAAATTTTATATTAACATCAGAATCGTTATTGATGATTTTGTTCTTGATATCTTAGCCCTCTTTGATACAGGTACCGATTCAAATTGTATTTTAGAAGGATTAATTCCTACAAAGTATTTTGAAAAAATTTCTGAAAAACTTAGCACTGCTAGTGGTTCGAAGCTTAAAATTAATTACAAGCTTTCTAAAGCCGTGATTGAAAATTAAGGGCTTAAGATAGAAACAAATTTTCTTCTTGTAAAAAATTTAAAAAATGAAACAGCAAACTTTTATTGAAAAGATCTCAAAGAGGAAAGCTTACAAAGGATTGTTTCTCTCAGAGCTTCTCTCTTTAAATCTCTCTAAACTTGCTGAATGAAAGGGTACCTCACAACATAGTCGATGCCTCCTTATATAGAAAATTAAAATACTATTTGTACAGTTCCGGTAAATAACAGGAACTATTTATATAGATTCTGTTATGTCTATACCATAACAGTCATCTTCATTTTGATAAAAGTCGTCATCTTTGTTGGGATTAGACTCCTGTTTGGTAGAGGTTTCGGCTTCATCTTGATTTAATAGAAGAAAGACTTCTTTTAAGTTTTTCTTCATTTTATCTTTAGAATCACATCCTGATAGGAAAGCGGCAATCTTTGCTTTCTGATTCAGAAATTGGAAAGTTGCAGGATCAGCAAGTTTCAAGAGTTTTGGATTATTTCCAAAGAACTCATTAACTCCTTGAGGTCCAGCATGTTCTGCGTTGAATTGATTCCACCATTTCACAAAAGCATGTCTGTGAATTATAGGAAGAATATCGTCTTCTTCAGTTTTGCTATACCTGTACTGCCATGAGAATACCCAGGCCATTGCAAAGACAGAGAAATACTTGAGATCTGCTCCAATTCTGTTAGGGGCATATCTGGTTTTGAATATTTCAAATCTTTCTTTTACTGGAGAGGGAAGGATTGCTTCTAATGGTCCAAAGAAGTCCCACCATTGAAGGAACCAGTTAGGAAAATTGTAATTTTGATTTTTCTTAAAATAAATTAACCAAGAGTGTCGATTGAGTTTGTTCTGGAACCAGAAGGTCCTTGTCCAGGCATCGATGTAGTCCCAGTAATTGTATCCTACCGGATCAAAAGGTTGGGAGAATTTCTTGAATGTATTTGGATTGTTTCCAAAATTTTTTGGTGATAGGATTTTTAAAATCTGTATTGTTGAATGAGTGATTACCGAAGGATCTTTTTGGTCCTTGTAATGTTTAATAGAGACAGAATCAGAATCTATTAATATGAACTCATAAAATTGTCTGGTTTTATTCAAGGCGTATGGTCTAAAATGAAAACCAGGAGGGAAGGCTTTGGTGATGGCTTTGTATGGGTTTTTGTCCCAAAATTTGGGCTCCATTTGAATGACAGAGGAGAATTTTCCTTTTGCCATATAATGGTTGGTATTTGGGGTTTTACCCTTTTGAAGACTAATGGCTTTCTCTGTTTTGTCTGGGAGGCTTATTGTCTTTTGTGACTGGCTGAAGGACTAGATAATGGTGTTTAGATTTGCTAAATCAATTTCCATGTCTTCATCAGAGGTAATATCTGCCCAAGATTTCTTTGGTAGGTTGTTTAGGCTACCTTGTTGTATGGCTAGAAGTGTATTAACAGGGAAAGCATAGTCTGTTTGGTTTGTTTAACACTCTTTGTTTGTGATTAGGAATTATCAACCTTGTTGGATGAGTCTTTTTTAGGAATCACAGATTGCTGAGTAGATGACTCTACAATCTGAATGGCTTTCTGGGTGAATGACCCAGCCGGAGTAGATGACTCCGAAGAATTAGAACAAGAGTCTGTTGTAACAGACTTTGATTTTGATTTGTTGAGAGTTAGAGCGAGCCTAACTCTTCCTCCTCTGGACGAACCTCCCCTAGAAGGGGCAGTTGCCTTTCTAGGCATTCTACTTATCCTGTAAATATTCACGGGTAAGGTAGTCAGGAAGAGAGTTTGAAGTGCCTTTGAGATATTCGATATCAAAGTCGAAAACACTTAAAATTGCTTGTCATCTTGCAAAGATTTGTTTTGAGGCAAGATTTTTTACATCCTTTTGTAAAATTTCTTTTGCAGACTTACAATCCACTCTAATAAGAAATTTTTGATTTAATAAATCAGATTGAAATTTTGAAACACATAAAACGATTGTCAAAACTTCTTTTTTAACAGTAGAATAATTTTGTTGTGTAGAATTTCAATGTTTAGAAGTATATGCAATGATATGCTCATGTGACTCAATTTTTTGCTTAAGGATACCCCCGTAACCTATGTCTAAGGCATCAGTTTCAACAATTTTAAAGGCTTGAGGAATAGGAAGATATAAGCAATTTATCTTCCTGACTCTATTTTTTATTTCTTTGACGACGTTGGTATGAACATCAGTCCAAGAGGGAGGATTTTTCTTAAGCCTATCATGTAAAGGTTTAATGATGTTATTTAAGTGAGGAATAAAATCTCCTACATAATTGAGACATCCTAAAAACCTTTGTAATTGGGTTTTATCAAGGATTCTGTCAGAAAATTTATCAGCGAACTCAATGGACCTGCTGATAGGAATGATGGTACCTTAGTAGATATTGTGACCAAGGAATCTGACATTGGTTTGGAAGAGACTGATTTTTGATTTAGAAACGGCAAGTCCGTTTTGTTTAATAACATTGATGAAAACATTTATATGTTTGAAATGTTGATCAATGGATTGAGAGAAAATTAAGACATCATCAATATAAACAATGACGAATTTTGAATAAGGATTAAAGATATCATTCATAATTTTCTGAAATTCAAAGGGAGCATTTTTCAAACCAAAGGGCATAACATTCCATTCGTAATGCCCAAAGGGGACAGTAAAGGCAATCTTGTACCTATCATTTTCACAAATTTGGATTTGCCAAAATCCAGATTTCATATCAAATTTTGAAAAAATCTTAGCAGAATTTAATCTGTTAAGAAGATCTTTTTTGTTAGGGATAGGATGCCTAATCCACTGAAGGGCTTGATTAAGGGGTTTGTAATTAATAACAAGTCTGAGAGTACCTCTCTCAATCTCTGCCGGTTTATTAACATAAAAGGCGGAGCAAGACCAAGGACTCTTACTTTTCCTAATAAGTTTTTTGTCTAAGAGATCTTTAATCTCTTTCTGACAATAATGAAGGAGTTCTTCATTCATCTGGATAGGTCTGGCCTTAGTGGGAATTTGGCTATCCTTAAAACCTGACTCAAAAGGAAGACTAACAATATGTTTTTTCCTATTCCAGAAGGCGCTGGGTAGGTCAGAACATATGGAAGTTTGGATGTTACTTAAAAGGGATTAGATTTTCTTTTGAAGCGAAGGATTTTGTAATTGTTTTTCAATGTTGGTAAAAGAAACTTCTTCTTTTAGAAAATTAATTTGATTAATTTTGTTTTGAATAGAATTAGTATTTTTTGTAAATGGTTTGTTAGAAAATTTGAAAGTTATTTGTTTTCCTAAATGACGAGTGGAAATACCATCTTTCGAAATTTGTATAGGGAAAATGGCTTTTATAAAAGGTGTTCCCAGAATAACTTCATTTTTTAAATTTTTTACAAGAAGAAAGTTTGTTTCTATCTTAAGCCCTTGATTTTCAATCACGGCTTTAGAAAGCTTGTAATTAATTTTAAGCTTCGAACCACTAGCAGTGCTGAGTTTTTCAGAAGTTTTTTCAAAATACTTTGTAGGAATTAATCCTTCTAAAATACAATTTGAATCGGCACCTGTATCAAAGAGGGCTAAGGTATCAAGAACAAAATCATCAATAACGATTCTGATGTTAATATAAAATTTTTGTATTTTGACCTTGTTGATCAAACACATAAAGGTTTTTTCTAGATTATCAGAATCAACCTTCACAGAATCATTATCTTCAGGAAGTTCTACTTTCTCAATATCAGATTCATCATCTAACTGAGAAAGAATAACTTGATGAATTTGTTGTTGATCTTTGATCTCTTTGATCTCTTTGATCTCTTTTTTGAGATTATTTATCTCAATCTGGAGATCTTGAATAGTGGTTGGTTTAATGCTGGAATTCTTTTCTAATCTTTTGAAAATATTTGTAATGTCAAATTTATTTGAAGTAAAATATTCTTTAGGTTTAGGTTTATTTTCTAAAACTTCTTTAAATTTATTTAAAAATTCTTTTCTATCTTGAGGATCCGAAATGGAACTTATTGCTTCAAAAAGAAGATCTTGCTCTTTTGTCAAAACATTAATTTCTGGAGTATCATCACTATCAGAAGAGGAAATATGGTCATCATTTTGAATTTGGTTGACATCTTCCTCAGATTCTTTAACAGAATCTTTATCAGAGGTATCAGTAAGGAGATTGTTAATCTGGTCTTCTATAGAAGGCTTTAGATTAAGGCTACTAATCTTCTTCTTTAACCTGCAGTATTTACTAATATGGCCAGGTTTACCACAATTGTAACAGGTTACGCCTGTTCTGGGTTTTTTGGGAATGTTGGTGGGGATGACATTATCCCCTTGTTTCTTGGGATTAGGTTTTCTATTGTACCTACGTTTGTAAGGCTTTTTGTAAGGTTCAACAGCCTCTTTCTTAGGGGCATGTTTCTTCTTTTTGGGAGAGCAAGATGGAAGGCCAAATTGCTCGCAAAAAGATCCTAATTCTTTCTTGCTCAAGGCTTTTTCTTTGGCAAGCTGCTTCTGAAGTTTATCTTTCTGGCAAGCTTTAATACCGTTATGAATAATGATAGCAGTAAGCTGATCATAATCATAACTATTATAATTGATTTCTCCAGTAGGAGAACGACCTTGAAGTTTACTTCTAATAAGATCTCCGAAAGCTTTGGGAAGCCCATCTAGGTATTTTTCTTTCCAGTAGGCTTGGTTACAATCTTCTCTGGTTAGGACCCTAGACATAAAGGTATCTTTATACCATTTAAAATGTTCTAAGGAATCACATTTGAGGTTTGAAAGAGCCAGATCTTTCTCTCCAAAGAGAAGGATCACCCAGGAAATGTTGGGATATTGTATATAACAATGTATACACTGCATCAGGGAGACGCTTATTGTCACTGACAATAGTTTTCCCTTTATCATCAATTTTAACTGCAGAGAGGATGTTTTCTCTATCAGCTTCAGTGAGATAATTATCCCACCAACCTTTAAGTTGACCAGTAAAACCAGCAACAAGAATATAGACAATAGTGTCTTCAGGCATATTTTGATTAGTAAAATAGCCCATGGCGACAACCGACATATTTTGGAGTTTGGCAATGATATTATATTCAGATAATCCATCGATATTCCAAATGTAAATATCATTAGAATTGAAACTTTGAATAAAATCTTATTTTTCTTCTAAAATAAGATCAGGAGCGGTAGCTCTATTATAATAAAGTTTGGAAGAATTTTTTCAATTGTTAATTGGATTGATAGCTAAAACAGAATCTGTTTCAGAATAATGTTCTGAATCAGCTTTGGAAATGGTATTGACTGTTTTGGTAAGAGACCTAGTTCTGGGTTTAGCACTAGATTCTTCAGAGGGTTGAGGAGTGTCAGGAATGGTAGTAAAGAGGCTAGTAATTTTACTAAGTAACTCATTCTGGTTATCCTCGTTCACTCTGGTTTTCTCTTTTTGTCTGAGTTCTAAGATTTTTGTTTAGCCTTGGCACTAATCTTAAAAGGTTTAAACAATGGTTTTTCTAATTGAGGTTGAGAGGATGAAGAAGCTATTTCTTCAATTTTAGGTTTGACAGGATTAATAGAGATTTTTTTCCTAAAACCTGAACGTACTTATTGGTATAATTGGCCTGTTCCATGAGGCCTTGAATATCATTAGGAGTGATAGATTCTTCTGGGTTTTTAGATTTGAAAGGAGTAGCAGTAACAGGGTTACCGCCTTTGTCTTTCAAATTGGGTAATTGGTATTGAGATGTGGGTGGCAGTTCACTTTGAACTATTTGTCCGTCTTTGATCTGCCAAGATATGACATTAGCAGAGGAGGTACTGATAACATCCTCTTGCCAAGGATAATCTATATTATTATGAATGGTATAAGCATGATACCAGTCAAAGAATGGGATGTTTTGTTTGACTTTTTCGAGAAATTGGTAGAATTTTTCTTGGATATCAGACCTGTCTTTTCCCCTATGTTTCTGAAAGAACCACTCTCTTTGAGGTTTTCAATCCTCAGAGTAGAAATCTTTCCTAAGGGATTCCTTATCAATAATGAATTTATGAGATAACATCATAAGACTCATTTAAGGAAGAGTAGGTTGGAGATTGGATACTCTGATTTTCATCTTCTTTTTCAGAAGTCTGATAAACATTTCTAGGAATCCTAGAAGAAGTGTCTAAACTCTGAAGATTTAGAGAGGGGTCATGATTAACAGACCTGGGAATATCAGGTCTAATATAAGATCTAGAAGAAAAAGATCTTCTAGCAGAGGCAAAGTCAGATCGATTACTGTAAGCATCGATCCTAGAGGAGAAAGAGTTTCTCCTATCAAAGGTTATTTCAACCTTTCCAGAATTATCCTGCGAAATATCTTGTATTTGAGGAGCAGGTCGAGGAACACTGGGTGAGGCTTTATCCATAACCCATTTTTCTGGGAGAGTAACCTCATCCCATTTGATGATTCTAGGTAGAGAAACATTGGCCTTTGTCATATCAGTGATAAACAAAGTAGTCTCTCCTTTTTGGGGTTTAAGAAGGACTTTAAAAGCACAAGAGTTCATGACTTTATACTGAATCCTATAGATAAGGGCTGCGGGAATAGATCCCTCTTTCATGTCTAACCCATGAAAGCAAATATTGAGAAACAAAGAGTCTAGGATGTGTTCATCCATGAGACTCACAGTCTTGTTGGGAAAACAGTTAAAATAAATCGGACCTTGACCGAGACTGGTTTCAACTGTTCCTATAAGAGAATCATTAAACTTATTATGACGAATGTCTCTTAGACAAATTAAGACAGCAGCATCTATGCCTATGTCTATCAAAGGTTTGATTGCAACCTGAACACATCTTATGTGAAGGTATTTGTATTTTCTTTTATGGCCATTGAGAGAGGATTTGGACAGGAGATGAAATTCTTCTCCTATTCCTTTTCCTAAAGGGATATTGTTTTCAACAGTCTTGATGATGTAATCAGAACTATTCTTCTTGGGTTGATCTTCAGGCACATATAATGTATCCTGAGGAATGACTGGGATGGTCCAGTCATCCATATATAGTTGATCATAATTAGAATATTTACACCCTATGATTATAGCTCACTATTTCTAGAAACTACCATAGAATTTCAATAGCTATCTATTTACAAATCAGCATCTGATTGGACCAAGGAATCATGGGCCCTGTGAGATTGCTTTGGACTTATTTCTGTTAACCCCCCATAAGCTGGAGGTGGGTAGAATTCTACTAATTCCAGCTTGGATACATTAGAGCGAAAAGATTGAGGAGACAAAGCCTCAGTGAACATGTCCGCAAGTTGATGACAAGAAGGGACAGGAAGCAGCTTCATCAAACTGGCTTGAAGCTTCTCACGGACAATGTGATAGTCGATTTCCAAGTGCTTTGTGCGTTCATGAAAAACTGGGTTTGCAGCGATATGGAGAGCACTTTGATTGTCACAATATAATACTGCAGACTTGGAGCAATTAACTTGTAAATTAGTAAGCAAATATGATAGCCATTGCAACTCACAAGTGCTAGTGGCTAGAGCTCTATACTCTGCTTCCGACAATGACCGAAACACTGTGCTTTGTTTCTTGGCTTTCCATGATACCAAGGAATTCCCAAGGAAGAAACAGTATCCTGTAATCGAGCGTCTAGTGTCAATATAAGTTGCCCAATCGACATCACTAAAACCAACGAGATGGGATAATGAATCTCTCTTGAATAAAAGACCTTTGTTCGGGCAACTCTTAAGATATCTTAAAACTCTTCTAGCAGCACCAAGATGTGACTTTGTTGGACAAGTCATGAATTGGCTAAGTTGTTGAGTTGCAAATGCTATATCTGGCCTTGTTGTGGTGAGATAAATTAAACGACCAACAAGCCGTCTGTACTGCATCGAATCATCAAGTAAAGCGCTAGAATCTTCTTAACGAAGTCTTAATGAGCTATCCATAGGTGTAGTATTTGGCTTACACCCCAGCATTCCAGAATCAGCAAGTAATTCAAGACAATACTTTCGTTGTGAAACATAAATTCCCTTGTCAGAATGATTCACTTCCAGACCAAGAAAATATTTTAACTTTCCTAAATCTCACACGAAAATTAGAATGAAGAATATGTTTAATTTGGGCTATTTTAGAATTTGAGTTTCTAGTAATTACTATGTCATTCACATAGATCAATAATGTTGTAAACTTACCACCATTATATTTCACAAACAAACTGTGGTCTGCATGAGCTTGTTTAAAACTAGAAGAAATTAATATTTTAGAGAGTTTCTCATACCATTTGCGGCTGGCTTGCTTGAGCCCGTATAAAGACTTCGTCAGTTTGCAACACTGAGATGACCCATGACCGTGCAGACCTGGAGGGATTTGTATGAAGACCTTCTTATCGAGATCCCCATGAAGAAACGCATTGCTGACATCCATTTGCTGAATTTCCCATTTGTTGATGGATGCTAATGCCATGATGACCCGAATGATGGCCATTTTAACAACAGGAGAAAAGGTTTCAGAAAAATCGATACCTTCGATTTATGAATACTCCTTTGCAACTAACCTAGTTTTGTACCTTTCGACGCTCCCATCCAGTTTCTTCTTTATCTTGTATACCCATTTACACCTAATTGGCTTCACATTCTTGGGTGTTTCAACAATAACCCATGTATCATTCTGTTTCAGAGCCTCAATTTCGTCCCTCATGGCCTCTTTCAACACTGTTGCAAGATTGCTTCTTGATAACTACGGGGCTCCATCTTAGAGGACAAATTCATTATGTAGTGACGCGTAGACTCAGATATATTGGATAAGGCAGATTGAATAGGATAGAGACACGCTGATGATGATTGGTTTGATTGAGTCTCAATAGAGTAGATATAATCTGTAAGACGCACATTGGGTTTACGTGGGCGAGTGGAATGACGAATGGTAACAGGCAGTTGAATAATGGGAGATTGAGATTGTGGTGAGAGAGAAGGAGAATCAATGGTGGACTCATGCATTTGTGATGGTGAGGACGAAGAAGATGACACTGGTGTTAGGGTTTCTTGTGATTGTGTCGTTGGTAGATGAGTATTGGGTTGTTGGGTGGTGTAAAATGCAGAAAATTCCTGATTGGGCTCAATTATTGGGCCATCTTCTATTACTTGAGGGCTCTTTGGCATTATAGAAAAGGACTCTTGTGTATTATTAAAATTATTCTTAATCTGAACAAAAGGGAAAATTGTCTCATAAAACATTACATTTCTAGATATGAATATTTCTTTTGTATCAAAATCTAAAATTATGTAACCTTTTGTTCCTATCTGAAATCTAAGAAAAACACCCTCTTTTGATCTAGGATCAAATTTTTGTCGTGACCCATATGTGGATGCAAAACACAAAGAACCAAACACTTTGAGCATTGAAAAATCGAGTTTGTGCTTGTGAAAAAGCTCATAAGGTGTTTGTTTATTAATGACTGGAGATGGGACACGATTGATAAGATAAACCGAGTGTTTTATAGCGAAAGACCAGTATTTTTGAGGAATTTGAGATTGGAAAATAAGGGCACGAGCAATGTTAAGAATATGTTGGTGTTTACGTTCAACTCATCCATTTTGTTGAGGGGTATAAATACAACTTGTTTGATGGATGATCCCCTTCGAAGAAAACAAATCTTTAAGAAAAAATTCAGGACCATTGTTAGAACGCACACATTTTATTTTTGAATCAAATTGATTTTCTACCAAGGCAATGAAATTTTGGACATAGATTTTAACCTCAGATTTTGATTTTAGCAAGACTATCCAAGTATATCTGCTATAATCATCTACTATAGTGAGAAAATATTTTTCACCATGAATAGAAGGTATTGAAAATGGCCCCCAAATATCATGTGAATTAAATCAAAAACTTTAGAAGCTCTACTATTACTTGGACAATAAGATTTTTTATTTTTTTTTGTTTAGCAAAATGACAGATGTCACAATTTTCATTACTGTGTAGGAATAAAAGAAAATTGTTCGTGTAACATATTGAGACGATTCTTGGAAAGATGACCTAATCTATAATGCCAAAACTTTGAGGATGAGGTGGTGTAGACAGTTCTATTATTAATTGAGGATATGGTTGGGTTGAAGGCTTTGGCTTGTTGATTAATTTCCAGGTTATAGAGGCCTTGTTTTAGATTAGCTAAACCAATCATCTGTAGCGTATTCCTATCCTGTATAGTGCAAAAAAAATCATAAAATATGGGAATATATTTAAAGGAAGTAATTAATTTAGATATTGACAATAAATTGAAACTGAATTCAGGGACAAAAAGAACATAGTGAATCACAAAGTTTTGAGAAAAATGGACACTTCCAGAAAAATGGGTTGTGACAACAGTTTGATTAGGTAAGTTAATTTGAATGGGTTTTATTTTTGAATAGTTAGAAAAATAATGCAAAGATGAAGAAATATGGTCAGTTGCTCTTGAATCTATGATCCAGGGCACTGAATGTGAATTTGTGAAAAAGCATTTGTGTCGTGTGTGGATGTGTGGTGCAGAAAACAAATTTGCTACCACTTAACTCAAAAGGACGTTTTTGGTGATTTGGGCTTATTTGACTGAGATTAGCCCTGTTGGACTGATTGACTGAGTTGGGCCCAATAGCATCTGAGGAGTTTTTAATTTGTTGTTGTGGCTGGATCAAGGCCATGAGAGATTGATATTGGGCCTGAGTAAGAGTGATAGGGTTTTGAGAGGAGACAACATGAAAGAAGAATCGCGACTGTTGAATCGTGGACGACCAGGATATTTTGGATGGCCAGGTGGGTAGCCATGTTTCTCCCAGCAAACATCGATCGTATGTCTAGGACGATTGCAGTATGCACACTGCTTAGTGGAGCCAGATTTATTCGACGAACCACCACCACTGCCACAACCTTTCACTGGGTAAGGATGAGCAGCAACGTTGATGAAGGTGTTGGGCTTTGCAGAAGGAGGAGGTACATCTTGAAGTTGTCGTTCTTGTTGCACTATCATAGAGAATACCCTGTTGATGGCTGGAAGTGTATCCATGAGAAGGATTTGAGAACGAACTACAAAGAATCGTTCATCGAGTCTAATGAGAAATCTAATGATGAAATCCTGTTGGTGATACTTCTTAGTCTCACAGGAGCAATAGGGAAATGGGCAGTAATTATCAAGTTCTTCCCACAGAGTCTTTAGAGCCGTGTAAAAATCAGAGACACAACGGTTGTTTTGAGATAGCCCGTAAATTTCTTCCTAGAGCTCAGCTATACGAAGAAGATCTTCTTAAGAAAATCGCTCATGGAGATCATTCCAAATGTCTGTGGCACACTTGAGGAAAATCACACTTTGAGCAATGGAAGGAGAAATGAAGTTTAAGAGCAAAGACATAATCAATTTATTACATCTTTCCCAAGCGGAATGAAGTGGATCAGTTGCAGATGGAACTGGAATGGAGCCAACCAAAAAAGCCATTTTGTTCTTGGATATCAAAGCCATTCGAATGGCACAAGACCAGGAATGATAATTTGTTCCATCAAGGACTGGAACAATAGCAACAGAGGTAGGTCCTTCGCTGGGATGTATAAAATAAGGACTGGAAGGATTGAGAGTTAGATCTTGATGAGTATTCTTTGGACCAAAACCAGAATCATCATCCTTCTTTGGAGTATTCTTTGGACTGTTGGGAGGTGAAGAAAATATTTGCAAAGGGCAGAGCTCTAGGAGGAGCTCTGATACCATAAAACGATAAAAGACAGAGGAGGAACAAAATATAACACTGATAGGGAATAATTCTCTCTCTCAATGTATGATGAAAGCAATGAGATATATATATATATATACAATTGATCATAATTAGGATAAGATCAAAATAATACCAATTTCTTTACAAGAAAGGATATTTACAACCTATGATTACAGCTCACTATTTCTAGAAACTACCATAAAATTTCAATAGCTATCTATTTACAAATCAGTATCTAATTGGACCAAGGAATCATGGCCCTGTGAAATTGCTTTAGACTTATTTCTTTTAACCACGAATCTTCATTTTAAAAATAATAATATTAATAGAGAAATATTAATAGCACTTATTAACACATTTTTATAATTAATTTATTTTTAAATGAAAATAATTTTTAAAACATGATAAATTTATAAGAAAAAGTGTTTAATTTTTTAAATAAATCAGTAACTTTCAAAAATTTGCTAGAAATACACTTTTAAACATATTTTTTTTAACACACTAAAATTTATTAAAAATTACATAAACTTCACTTTTTATTTAACAATTTTTATTTTTGAGTTAATAATTTTTTTCACACATTTTAATAATTGTGTTAGAAAAGATAATACTAGAAAGTGATACAAACATTAGTAGTCCTACCATACTTGTTGTCTAAAGTATAGAAAAAAAAAATGGTACAAACATTTCTGAAGTATTAAAAGGCTAGTGGTTTGACGATACGTCGACGTTTCAGCAAGAATTGGAAAAAGGGTTTTGGACAAGGTTGCGGCAACAATGCTGCTCTTTCTGGTGGAGCTTCCCGCATCTAACTGAGGCGAAGATGAGGCAAAACGACGATGGCAGAAACGACGTCGTTTCAGGCACTCGACGCACGCGGTCTCAAGCGGCTCCAGATTGGAGCATAACGGAATCGCTGATTCTGGTGAACGAAGTGGCGGCGGTGGAAGCCGACTGTTCCATAACCCTATCCTCGTACCAACGCTGGAACATCATTGCCGATAACTGCGCCGCCTTGGACGTTCCTCGGAACTTGGCTCAGTGTCGCCGAAAGTGGCATGCGCTGCTCTCTGACTACGACAGGTTCAGGGAAACCACGCGCCGCGACAACAAGTTTAGGTTGCCAACCAATTTTGACGCCGAATTGTTTAGGGCGATTGAGCGGGTTGTCAAATCGCGTGAAGAGCGAGGCGAGGTTGATCCTGAAAGCGACACCGAAGCAGGGAACGAGGCGCGTGATGCCACCGTCGAAATCGGTACGTACCGTTTCGCTGTGTTACGAAATGTTAGTTTGCTCTTTGAAATTACTAAATGTCGGTCATATTTTTATTTTTGTTATTTAAATAAAGTGGCATGTTTTGATAATTTTAATTGCTACAGTGATGATTTTGTAAATTCGGAACTAATGAGGGACTATTACTCTTTTTGGTATGTAGAAGAGGTGACTTTGAACCAACCTGTGTTATGAAGTGAGGAAAGATTTTGTGTTGACTACATTAGTCCATGAAATATCGAAATTACTATTTTTCGTTTCTCAAAGATAAACTGGTTTTTTTTATGTCGGCGTGAGGGCACATAATATGAACTTATTGGGTGCATTACGGAATAATGCTTAATTAAGTGCTTATTCAATGATCACTTTTTATTATAGGAAGAATTTTAAAAATTTGAGTACAAAACTTCTTTGGGTAAGTTGAAAAGTGCTTATTTTGATAAGTCATATATAAGCTTATTGAAATAAGCTCAAAAGAGCTTATGGGAACTATAAGCTACAATCAATTACGGTGATTGATGAAATAGTCTTATTCAATGCATTTATACATAGAGCAGTGAAATGTGGAAATTATGCTTTGTACCTTGGCCGATAGCAAGAACTTATGATCATAGTAGGATCACCCAGTTGAACTTGTTTTTGTCTTTGTGGTGATAAATCTAGGTGAGTTGTTTGTGTTAGCATAGAATGGGTGGCTTCCCACTAAGCATTCATACAACTTAGTTGTATATACCTGATATTTGGTTAGTATAGACTATAGAATGAGTTGTTTTTGTTAACCTAATATTTGGTTAGTTTAGGCTAAAGCTTAAATGTATTCCCAAGTTCTAAAGGGCGCACATATTTGCCAGATGATAGTGTTGCTGAATGGTGATTATTAAAAAAAAATAATGGGGGAGCCTATTATTTGTGTAACTGTTTAATGAATTGGGGGATATATGAAAGTTTAGGGTTTATGTTGGTGGAAGTAGGCTTAGGGCCCTTGGGTTGAATTGAGACCCTCATTAATGACTAAAAATTCATGAAAAGAAATTGAGGGGATTCTATATTACAAAACTTATTTAGACAGAATATGTATGAATAATGGGAACTGTAAGGAAATTGTTGATGTTATAGGTATGTAGGTAGAAGATGAGGAAGAAAGAGAACAAACTCTGGATAATGAAATAAAATAATGGTATATGGTGTTAATGACATGTTACAAATTGCAACACATTAACCCCTAGGTATTCTATTCTTAAATAAGGAAATGAATAGTGTAATATTATAAAATATGGAAACCAGTCCTAAGGAATCTTCAGATACCCTTTTTATAGATATTCTACAACAAATGAATCAATAGCCTTGTGTATACTAATATAATTTCAAATCTACATTTGGTGTTTAATGTTTTCTCACCTTACATTGATAAGCAGAAAGTTGTAGTTAGTGGGGTAGTTATTCCCTTCTTTTTTTTCCTTCAAAAAAGAGTAGGGCGGCTAGATAATTGGAAGATATATAGGGCGGCTAGATAATTGGAAGATATAAATGAACTTTTATTGGATAGATACAAGGCCAGAGTCTTGATATCTAAAATTGGATCTTTATTAGTTAACAGTGAGTTTGGTTCTTTTTTCCTTAGAACACAGTCAGAGCTAGTTGAGAAGAAAACTCTGACTGGAGCATACAAAATGTACTTGGGCATTATTTTTAACAATAATAATTTCAACATTAAAACATTGATAACTTGTTGCCAAATGGTGAACCACGGTAAGGCAGTTTAATAAGTGTAATATTTCAATGATTGCAGTTTAAAACGGTAAGCATAGTAATATTCAATTTGTCAATCTTGATGCCAAATTTACTTAATCTGTTCTTGAATCGTGAAAATTAAATGATAGCATGCAAAATTTTTAGCAGCAAGATATAATTCTAATATAATTATTTAGGAAATGAATGAAACTAAGTTGTTTTAACCCATTTGGAGCATCACCATGTAACCTGTATGTCATTGTCTCTTTACTGCTTGGAAATGTTCGACTGATGGATTTAATGATTAGGAGGGTGCAAACGAAAAAGGCAACGAAGCAGATCTGAGAGACACCGAGTGCAGAAGCTTAATAAATGTTTTGAACAAGAGCCTGAGGAAAGCCATGATGAAGGGAATGAGAATAATTCGGATGAAGAATTTTTGAAAGACTTTCTGGAATCAAAACCAAAGATGAAATGTACTGCAGAAAAGCTTCTAAAGCACCCATTGATATCACCAAAGAATCTTGGCGAAGTAGAGCTTCATGAAAACCATAATATCGAAGGGTCAAAGCTGATCGGTGTAGAAAAGTTAACAATCAGCAGAGAAGAAAATGAGGAAACAATGACTCTGAAATTGCAAGAGTTAGCAGAAGAGATTCAAGCAATTGCTACTGAATCAGCGGCAGATTATAAGGGAGCTGGCTCACAGAATGTAGAGGATTACCATACTGAATTTACCAGGTGCCAAGGGGACAAGCTCATAGCAAGCCTGGGAGATTTCTCTAACACCCTTAAGCAACTATGTGATCTTCTCCAAAGAGTGTAAATAAACCTTAGAATGTTCTTTTTATAATTATTTTCTATCCTTCTTCGTGAATGAATGCAGCATGGGAGAATGCCGTGTTTTTTGTACTTGTGTCCGCTCCCTGCTTATTCTTGTGTGAAAGTAAATTATTACAGCTTAACAAGGCTTTTTTGCCTACTATAGATAATAACCATCACTTTACCTTTTTTTGTTTTGGTGTGTGTGGAACTGCTCAAAATATAGAAAAGGTTGATTACAAATTTCCAATGTTGAGGTTAAAATGAAGTGAAGATTGTGACCCACTTTAAAGGTGTTGTTTTTCCACAAAAAATAATAGGGAACGGTGCGCACATTTTTAGTTTGTGTTAGCTTCCATTTGTGGCATCCAGTTGATACGTATAACATACGTATCTTTCTATCCCAAGTGGGGTTCAGCCAAGCATTGAATCTGTGGGTTAAAATGTTTCGTCACCATTTAAAACTTAGGGAGGGAAGGTGCAAGGCTTGTATCCCAAGTGGGATTGCATAGTTACGGTGTCTTAACTTTAAAACGTGTCAATCATTTGCTTACATCACTTTTTATCTTGTGAATACTGATTTTGGAAACAATGGAGTCGAAGTAAAACAAAGCTTTTCAACAACAAAAAGAAAAAAAGTCAAAATTTCTTGAAACTAGAGAAAAATAGAGTATATTCCAGAGTGTGAGAAAAATGCCCCGAGTTGCGTAACATCTCTGTAACTCGTTAGTATTGTAAAATGTATAGTATTTGAATACGAACGAGTCAAATTAGAAAATACTATATTTTGTACTTTTTGTGAGGAGAAATCGAAAATGATATTATAATTATTTTTTGATATAATAAAATATTTCTTAGAGTTTATGTTATATTTTTTCTTCATATTAGAAAGTTTTCCACGTTAAATATTGTTTTTTTTTATTATACTTACTAGTATGACCTGTGTTGATGCATGAGTGATAAATTGACTGTTACAAACAAAAAAATATATCATCTAAAAGTAAATATTGTTGAAATATAATATAAAATATGAAAATATTATTAAAATTATTGACTTTTATATATAATAATGATTTAATAAAGTTGAACAAAAGTACTATATCTAACAAATTGATAATTGCTTAACATATGGATAACTATCACTTCATGTCTCAATAAATTATAACATAAAGAATTGAGATAAGCTATGTTAAGTCTGTTGTATTTGAAGCCAATTGGTATGTATGAAAGGCATCCGAATGATCTACAAGTAAGAATATAAATTAAAATGAAGAGATTTTTCATTGTAATTGATCTAATGAAGATAGATAAAGACACACAAAAAAAATTATGATAGATATTAATAATAGATCAATTTAATGTAAATTTACTAATTGTATAATTAAGATTTATTAACCATAAAAAATATATTTAATAGTATAATAATAAAATTGTAGTATACGTAATATTCAAAATACAAAATTATAGGCAATATTATCAACGATATATTTGTGTACATATAGTAAAAATAAAGTAATTTTTAACGAAAATTATTAATTTTATTTGTATTTATTTTTATTTTAAAACTGTTATTATGAATTTCTAATCCAAATTATTAATTTCTGAAAATTTTAATGCTTTCAAGTAGACAATTTCATACTTATTACATTAAATAGAAGTTATTTAATACAGTACTTAATTCACATGGAAGCATTGTTTAGTCGTATCATTTTTTCTTTTAAAAATATGACCTTTTTTACACACTTTGTTAAATTATTCTCTATTTTGAAAAATTAAACAGATTGAATGTATTTATAAAAATTATAAATTTAAAAATAGTATATATGATTAAATTTCAATATAACGTATTATTGAATATATATTCACATGATGTGTAATTTTTACTTAATTAGAATGTAAAATAATCTATTACTTATGTGAAAATTTCAAAGATATATTTTTCGTTTAAGTCTCATTTAACTTGAGCAATATAGATATAATGATCTATTGCATGTTTAAAAATTTTAACATGTACATTTATTTTATTTTCATCACAAAAGATTAAGACCCATTTTTCTAGTTCTTCAAATTATTTGAAAGTTTAAAATTGTAATTGCAAAACTTTACATATATTAAGGAACAAATTATTGTTAGTTAGGAAAAATGCAATTGGCTTTGATGAGGCAAGTAAAAAAGCCTAAAAATCAAGTAAACGACTTCACCGGGGTTCGAACCCAGAATCTCTGGTTCCGTAGACAAGCGCCTTATCCATTGGGCCATGAAGTCACTTTTACTTTATTTTATTTAATCTTACCTACAATAATTTTTATAGTAAATCCTCACTTTTCAAAGATGAAATGCAGAATTATAATTATTGATTACGTGTGTTCGTGGATTGAATTTTTAAAAAAAATCAATCTAAATCTATTTAAAATTTAATTATATAGATTGGATTATAAATCAATTCATTTTAATTTTTTTAAAATCGGTTTAAAATTAGTTTTAAAATTTGAATTTAGTTTAAAATTAGTTTTAAAATTTGAATTTAGTTTAAAATTAGTTTTAAACTGTTTTTACATATGGTAAAAATATACCATAATTATTTTTTAATTATTATTAAATTATTATATTTAAATATTTAAATAAATAATATAACATTATATATATATATATATATATATATTTATTAAGTATCAACATTTATTAAAGATAAAATATGAATATAAATAGTATTCTAACCCATTACATTAACAATATATGTTAAGAAAGTATTTGCATATATTTTAATTTCTTAATAATATTTTTTAATTTTATATTTTATTAAAATAATAAATATTTAGATATATTATACTTTATATCATCTATCCATCACACAAATTAATTATATGAGTTAAATTTTAAACTATTTTATTTAATTTTTTTAATCGGTTCAAAAAGTTTTAAATTTTAAATTTAGTTTAAAATTGGTTTTAAATTTAATTTTTGTTGAAACTAGTTTCAAATTTGGTTTTACGTTGAATTAATTTTAAATCTAATTTTAAATTTAATTTTTAACGCAAAATTGATTTTCAATATATTTGTGAATTATATTTTTAAGGTAAAACTAATTTATTATACAAATGTTACATTAAAATAGTTCATTTCAAAAAGATTTTAACAATATTTATTAATATATTATATTTTATAGAAGTATATAAAATATTTATTATTATTTTTAACTTATTTTTAATAAATGGAGTTTATAATAAAAATTTAAATTAAAACCTATAAAAATAAAAATTAATAATATAAATAATAATAAAATTTTTATGTTATAATATTTTAAAAATTAAAAAATAAACATAAATATAAAAATAACAGTAGTAACTAATTTAAAAATATTTGTTATATTTTAATATTTTTAAATATTTTAATTATAAGAATTAAGATTAATAAAAATATAGTAATAGTAAAATATAGTTACAATAAAATTTTGTAAATTAATATAACGCCAAAATTTAGTAAATAAAAATATAAAGTTACTCCATACATATGAATTTGGATAACTAAAAATAAATCTGATTTTAGAAAATAGATTTAGATATTAAAATGGTTATACAAATATAGTTAATAAAAAACTGGTTTAATATAAATCTAAATTTTTAAAACCAATTTGACATTGGTTATGGATTGAATTTATGAAATTGAATTTTTTGACTACTCCTATTATTGATTACAAATTTATAATATTTTTATAACTAAATATATATGTGTATATATTTTAAGCACTATTTTTTAACTAATATTTTATAAATAAATAATAAAGATCTTAGAGAGCCAGTGCAAAATCAACTTGTACGGAAGATCTGTTGAAATGGCATCACATTTTTGTTTTTCCTTCTTATTAACAATAATTACCGTAAAATAAATATGAAAAAAATAACTCAATTTAATTTTTGTAAAAAAGATAAGTTAGGAGAATAGATGTTTGCAAAGTAGATTTCTTAGTGTTGTGAGAATTAAAATAATCTTACATATATATTTTAGATGCATTTATTTTTTACTTTCAATTCAACTAAACATAAAAAAAAAATTGTTTTTTATTTTTATTTTTTTACATTGATCTCTATTATATTAAATTTTTTTTATCTCACTCTTAAAACATCTAAATCAAAGAATTAATTGGGCAGAGTAAGTTTCAATTCTACAAAGTTGTAGAATAACTCTCTTTTATATGGAAATGTTTATTTACTAACATCATACATAGGAAGTAATTTCAAAAATAATAATTGCCAAATGAGATATTAATACATATTCCTTAATAAATGTAAAGCCTTTTTTATATTTGGTTAGGACAAAACAACCACTTTACTCAGAATCCAAAGCACCAAAGAAAACTCAAAGGCAAACAGAGTATGAAGCAATCCACGATCAAGAGAATACCCATACACAGTTATTCCCCCATGGTTGTGTTGTAAATATGTCACTGCAAAAATCAAACACAATCAAGATATTTAGCATTTTTTTTCCTTTTATTATTTCCTTAGATAAAATATTTTTTTAGTTATTATAAATAAAACTTAATGGATTTTAAGCAGCATTGAAAAGAGTTTGTGACATTTGTAAAACTAATTTATATCTTTCATACATATTTTTAGTTTATTTTAATATGATTTATCAAAATAAATCTTATTGTCTTATTTCAATAAATTTTATAACTAAATCTGTATTATAATCTCCATTTAATAAATTTTATTGAATATATATTTAGTTAAATTATTTACTTAAACATACACTTAATCTTTTCTTGTTGTTAATTTTAATATTTTAAAATTTTCATTGTTACCATTTAATAATCAAATATATCGTGTTAAATATTACCTAAAAATGGTCACTAATGCAGGATATATAATTAAATGGATGTTATCACTAATTAATGTTAAAAAATATTTTAAAATTTAAGTTTCAAAATAAGTAAATACAAAAATTGGTTTTTGAAAATGATATCTGCTTACTTTGGATCCTTAAAAGTTTCTTTATACAAAACGGTCCTCGGATGCATTAACTTATCACACTTTAGTACTTTAGGGAATTAATTGGTCCTTAACAGTTTATTGAGTACAATTTGATATCCAAATGTATTAATTTTGCTTACATTTTATTTTTATTTTACTTACAGTTTTGTAAAGGGAGGACTGTGAAATGTGTGTAAATTAACATATTAGAGGATTAAATTATACAAATTAAAATTTTCAAAGACAAATAAATAAAAAACCTACTTTCACAAACCAAATTGTATATTGTTCATTTAAAATTTATAAAAATCAAAATAAAATATTTTTAAATAAAACTAAACTGCTAAATTATATTTATAACAACTAAAAACATATTTAAATCATTTATTTGTTGTAATATTTATGTACATAATTTAAACAGTCATGTAAAAGACATTCAATTTTCTCTAAAGAAGAAAACTAAGTTTAGCTGCATGTATAAAATAACATGCCTCCTAAATATATATCATATATATTTAGAGGTTATTTAATTGGTCTAAATAAAATATTTTTAATCTTATTATCACTAAATAATATACTATTTCATTCAATTAATCTTAAAATATAAATAATTGGTGTGAATAATTCATCTATAATATTGAGAATTGATAATAATGATAATTTTTTTTATACTACAAGTATTATCTGCAGGAGAAAATCCTGATAGTAATGATTATATTATTAACAATAAATTAATTTTAAAAGATATCCTTTTTATAAAATGCATCACCTTAAAAGTTAAATAAAATTTTGAAGTATTTAGTTTTTTCCTTTTGCAACTTTAAATAATTAGAAACCTTAGTGATATATTCACTAGGCTGTGTATCTAGGAACTCACATACATATATGTGTTCTATTAATTTATTTATGTAGAGATAAAACTCACCTAAAGATTGTCTGGTTTGGAAAGAAGAAAGTTGTCTTGGGATTACTGATATGTGTATGTTGGAGGAATCATCAGAATCACTGTCACTGGCTAGCCCTTCAGAAACCTGAGCTTTGCACTGTTCTGACTCAGCAGATGCAGTAGTCACCAACATGTGCCATCTTGTGGCAATTGACACTATTCCCTGAGCCCTATGTGTGATCCTTGCTGCGCCAAGAATGCACATGAAGAATCCACATAACTGCACAGCTGAACATATCTGCATAACAAAAATGTATGTCTCAATTCGGAGGAATTATTTTGTCCATACATGCCATCAAATTAAAATTAAAAGGGTAATTTTCAAATTGATCCTTGAAAATATAGAGACATGCATGCATTTCATCACTCAAATTAGCCCAAATATCATGAATTCTGAAAATTAATTTGACTTGATGGAACACATAATTGATTAAATGTATATGAGCAATGTTCAGACATTGATATGACCAATGTCACATTTTAAAAGACTAATTTAAACCCTTTTACACTCCTTTGCACTGTTACCAAAGAGTGTTGAAAAGTGAATTGAAAACAAACTACACATATTACTAACAGAACATTAAAGCTTACCACAAGGTCACCCGAATTGAAGAATGTCTTATCAGACTTGGAAGCCAAAACCAGCAACAGAGCACCCAATTGACTAACAGTGATTGTAACCACACACCCAATTATGAAGAACCTATACCTATGACTTGTGACCCATAACTGTCTTCTAATCCTCACATGCTCTTGGAATATCACACCTGCCTCAGACCCACACCCTTCAAAGAGCTTATGAACCCCTTGAAACCTCAGTATCTGGAGCTCACAGGTAAGCCTGAAAAGCACACACACCAACAAAAACACACCAGTTCTATAAACCCAAGAAACCAACACCAACACAAATACAATGGAATTAAGAGGGAACCCAGGACTGATATGTGGTGCTGAGATTTTAACAGCTGAAAAGAATATGATTTTGTGTGCAAGTTCCACAAAGAAGGAGGGTAGGATTATGTATGCTAAGTATCTAAAAGCCTTCTCAAGCTCCTTTGTGTACCCTCGTCTAACATATGTGGTGTCTTCTTGCAAAGCATCTAAGAACAGAAGCTGCCTAAGGCCATACCTGCATGGACAAAGATGGCTTATTTAAGAATGTTTCAAATGTATAAGTGGACATGAAGCAACTTAATAAGTTATACTAAAAAACTTATTAAAGTTAGTTGAAAGAGTTATAAATTATTTTCATAAATTGTTTATAAACTTTCTCAACAAGTCTAATTATAAGATATTTTTGAACTTTTATTTTGATACCATTGAATCAATTGACTTGGATATAACAATCTTTTCCGATGTTAAGTAGGAGTCTTGACCTTGCTCTCGTAGCCTTTGTTAAATTTAGAGCTTAACCAAAAACTATAACTAATAATGGTGATGTAAAACGTTATTTCCTTAATGACTCAGAATAGCATCGTACCTAAAAGGGACTATAAATGTAAGGTCCGTGTTTAGTGTAACTTAAACATAAAAAAAAAAAAAATTGTTTATATTTTAAAAACTTCCTTCAATAAACTGATAAAAAAGTTAACAATTATTTTCACAAAATAAGCTGAACAAATCACGCAATAAACCCACCAAATATTAAGAGTAACGCTAAACAAATAAAATAAACAAAGACCCTATCTTAAGGAGATGTTTGTCATAAAGTTAATTTAATTTTTTCACATCTTAGAGGTACTTTGAGTTAGATTAAACTAATTAAAACAACTTACAACTCTGTAAGCTTTTTTACTTTTTTTCAATAAGAATAATCATAAAACTTATATGCTAACCTCTTAGTAAATAAGCAAATATTTAAACTGTTTACTGAAACACGTCCTAAATACAATTTGATCCTAATGAGACTTATCCTTCGGAAGATCTGACAAATTTTATGCAACCCTTTATTACATAACATGTTTTTCAAACGTGTAAATGCTGTTTTTGCAAAAATCTCAACAGAAACACACGCTTATGATGAGGTGTTTTGATACCTTCTGAAGAAACTTGAGAGAGTGAAGAAGGCAATAATGGCAAGGGCAGATTCTGGCAATTGTACAAGTTTGTTGAAGGAGATAGGATCATCTTCAGGGGCAGAGGCAGGAACATGAACAAATATAGAGGAGAGAAGGGGAACAATGATGGTGAAGAAGATGAAAGATACGTAGGAAATGAGTTTTCCAACGCATGAGGAGTGGTCAAGTGCACACCACTTGAGGCTAATGCGAAAGTTTCTGAGTTCATCAAAGATAATGGACTTTGATCTTGCATAAGATGGCTGGAGGAGCAAGGGAACATTGTTGGGGTGGTACTGTTCTTCATTTGGGTGGTTCTCAGCAAAAGACACCCTTCTACTTGAGGGTTCAATGTCAATGGTTGTGTCATTGTGTGGTGATGTTGAAGGATTAATCATAGTTGGCTTTGTTATGGAGGGTGTTGAGTGAGAGAGAGAAAAATGAGTTGAAATGATTGTGTTTGTGTTTATTTTTGTTGTTAATGATGTAGTATCATTCAAAAGAGAAGTAGTAATAAGAGGAGAAACACAAGAAAAGGTAGAAACCTTGCTTTGTCTCGTGAGTGTTCACTTTGCCTTGTGCTAGAGGTTTCAGTTTTAAGCCAAGAATAAAAGCTCTATGATATCAGATATATATGTATATATATAACTTTTTTTAGAAGTAAATATTCCTTAGAAAAAACAAGTGTATGTGAAAGGTTGAGTATAATTAAAATGTGTATTTAAATTGCGATTTGTCTTTTAACTTAAAAATAAACAAGTACGTATTTAAAGTTTTTATAATAACTATTTGAAGGTCAAACATATAATGAATTTTAATTGATAGCATAAAAACTGTTGTATTGAGAGTGTATCAAAATTATTTTATTGTTTTTTGTATGAGGTTTATTATTTGAATACTAAACTTTCAATATTATATTTGACATGATATATATATATATATATATATATATATATATATATTATTTTTTATTTTTTTTTTAAATTTGCACATATTTTTTTTCATATGCTTACATATAAAAAATACTTCATAATTTTTTAAATTATTTTTTCAAAATTATTATTCAGAAAAATTTACTTTTTTGTGTGTGTTGTTTTTATGAATAAAGAAAGCTCTTCGAGGGATAGTTAATGAAATTAGGGAAGGTTATTCATGGCTTAGGAGGGATGAAAGTTGAAACAAACATTGATGTGGAACCCCATTTTAGTTTTCTTGTATGTCAATCCCTATTCAAAAGGCCTGCTAGCATTTGAAATAGTTAAACTTTCTTCTCAACAAGAACGTTAATAATATACTTTTTTATTATTAATTAAAATTTATTAAAAATTTAAAAAATACAAGAAAAATATTAATTTATAAAAAAAAAGATTAAAACATGCTTAATAAATTTTAATAAATTTTTAATAAATTTTAATTAACAGTAAAGAATGTACTAGAGAGTATGTTTTTATCATTACTCTTTTTTATTTTTAAATTAAAGAAAAGTAAATAATAAATAGAATTTTATGGACGTTAAAGGATTAAAAATATTGTTAATATATATTTTTATAATTTTTAATAAATCTTAACATTATTTTTAATAAAAAAACCTTTTATTATTCATCTTTTACCAATATCGTTAGGGTATTTAATTAGTAAAGATCTAAGGAAAAAAGAAACAAAAGTCTCTTATAATCTAATTGTTCAATAATTTGTATTTTCCCTCCTTTTCTTATACATATGTAATTTAATTCAATTTATTTTCACGGGATTGTATCAAATTCCTTTTCATATTTTTCAATCATCGTAAAAAAATATAGAAGGAAGAAAACTCTTATTAACTTATCCCCACAGCAAAATGAAAGAGTAGTGAAAGATGAATAGGTTTAGACAATGGATCATCGTTCATATTTTTAATAAGTTTAATTAACTTTAATTCTTAAAAATTAGTTTAAGCATATAAAAATAACAATTTTTTATTAGATGTGTTTATTATATTAAAATTTAAAAGTATAATACATATTTTTTTTAAAGAATATTATTGTTAGTTTTTTAAATTCAAATATGATAAGTGAAGTTTACAAAATTATATTTAGTATTAAATACACGTTTGCCATTTTTTAGGACACCTGTTTATATATGTTGCAATGCCATATAAAATGTTAGTGATTATTTTACCTCTTAAGATGACGCTAATAGAGTGAGATATATTATATGATTGTTATATTTTTATTATCTTTTAAATAAAATTTTAAAATGAAAACTTAATTAAACCAATTAAAAAATTTCAAAAAATAAATACAATACAAGCAATTAAAATTAAACAAGATTGCATATAAATTTAAATATATGAATTAAAAGTATAATTAAGCTTAATAATTGGTGGATTGAACATAGAGAAGGAAAGTTGGCGTTGTGGTCACGAGCAAGGTAGAAACTGAAGTTACCACTTAATTTCCCAGTTGATTTCTGACACGTGGCTCTGTTTTTGCCACTAAATTCACCTTTTCTAATCATAGTCACGAGTTTAGTTTGTTTTAGTTAAGTATATGATTTTTATCTTTCTTTGTTAAGCAAAGGTTTTGGTTTAGTTTACTAGATAGAAAAACTTAGGTTCTTATGATTAAGGATATGTTACTAATTTTAGTTCAATTTTTTAAATAACCAACCTAATAGATACTTAGCAAATGGTCCATCCATTATTTTCTGTATGTTTTGGTTGAAATTATTTTTGGAATAATAATCAAATGTTTATTTTAAAAGTTTTCTTCAAGAATTGATAAAAATAAACTTTTCTTTTCAAAATAATTTGATCAGGTACACATTGTAATATTCCTTTTTTGTTTTACTAAATATCATAAATATAAGTTTTATGTGCAAGTGCTAGAATATAATTTAATAATGTTTTTGTGATGTTTAGATCTACAAATTATGAATTGGATCTGGAAATTTTTTTAGAATTTAAGTAAACTAAAATTAATTCTTAGATTACAAATTGAATTCTTAGAAGGAGAAGTGAATTTTAATTCTCAAAAACTTATTTTGTAGTCTAAATCTTTACATAAAGTTTTCAAGTTTCTTCTTAAGTATGCGACGACCTTTAATTGTATCTGCATCAAAATAGTAATTTAAATTATAAATTTAATAAGCATTTGCTAAATGAAATTGTGAAAAAAAATTAATGAAAAAAATATATTCACTAATAATTAAAAAATATAAATTAGCTATTTGTTTAACTTTTTTTATCTCAAGATTGATTTTAATGAATAGACATGATTATTAAATATAAAAAACAAATCAGTAACTTAAATTAAAATTTTTAAAATATATTATATAAAAATATCAAATAAAAATTTTTAAAAGTTAAATTAAATTATAATTACAAAAAAATACAACTATTAAATAACAATTTAGTATAACATTTAATTTAAATAACAAATTACTAATTCAAATAAGAAATTAACAATTATTTACTCCTAATTATAACTTCGGTTACAAATAAATATTTTAAAATTTTAATTTAACAAGAAGTATCTATAAAAGAACATAATTTATAAACTAAAAATTTAACTACTTTTGTAGCTAATCATGTAGTAAACATCATTGATGAGCGAAATTGGAAACAGAGAATAACAAATATATGTCACTGAGTAAAAACTATGGAAATAATATTAGTCAAATAATATATTTTTTTATCTCGAAACTAAAAATAAAGATAACCATAACAAATGACTAAATTAAATACCTGATATCATATATGAACAAATAATGGAATAAGGTGACTCTTAGTGGAGAGGTTTTGAGAGAGAATGAGACCAATGAATAATCTACATAAATAGAAGGGAAGAGGAGAGGAGGCATTGGAGAAATTTTGTTATGGTCTACATGGTGAAACTTATGCAATTTTTTTTCCATAAATTATAAATAAATTATAATTTTTTTACCCTCTTACTCATTCAAATAATTAGAGTTTTTTTTTGTTTTATAAATTTTCTTGTTTCCTATTATATTTATTTTCTCTTTATTTGACTCCAAATCCAATCAAAGCATCTTAATAAATAATAGAAAAAGATTGTTTTGCCAGCCTCTCTGTTTTCTAAAAGAAATTCTTCTATGATCGGATACATGTATGATTGTTCTCTTTCGGTAATTGCATAATACTAATGTTGCATGCATATAGCATATAGCATATAGCATATTAGTAAGTTCTTAGTTCTCATCATTGTTGGAAAGGAAAGTGGCACATATGATCACACTTGGCACATACAATACCATCCTAACATCAGAATATAACAAAGCACACTAGACACATAAAAGTAACATAAAATTTTAACTTATTTAGCAACGGCCAATGTAGTAAAAGACACCATCTTAATCATCAACGAGAAAAAAAACTTATAATATATGCTATTAAACAAAAGTACCATCGAAAACAAGGTCCAAAATCAAATCAATACTGGTATATGGCCGGCCTAACCAACTCACTCTTTGCATGTAGGACATTGTCAATTTCACCCCTTTAACCATTCAATCTTAATTTCCTATGCACACTCCCTTTCAACTCTCAATGGTTCTTTTCTCATTCCCTATTTTCATTCTTCAACACCCAAAAATCCATTTTGGATCAAACTTTGCTCGATTAATTATGGCTCATAAAAGAACATTATACTATTGCCTTCTCATGCTCTCTATGTTGTCCATTTGGTTTGTGCCATCATTGGGAGACACAGATGCTCAAATTTTGATAAGGTTCAAAAGTTCCTTGTCCAATGACAATGCTTTAAACAACTGGGGGAATGAGCCTAATTTGTGTAAATGGGTTGGTTTATTATGCAAGCCTGACCAAACATTTTATGGCTTGAGACTAGAGAATATGGGACTAGGTGGGAAGGTTGATGTAGACACCTTGTTAGAATTGTCAAATTTGACAAGTTTTAGTGTGATTAACAATACATTTGAGGGTCCAATTCCTGAGTTCAAAAAAATGGTCAAGTTAAGTGGGTTGTTTCTTTCCAATAACAAGTTCTCTGGTGAAATTCCTGATGATGCTTTTGAGGGCTTGAAAACTCTGAAAAGAGTATTCTTGGCTGAAAATGGGTTCACAGGTCACATTCCTAAGTCACTAGCTAACTTGCCTAGACTTTTGGATTTGGAGTTACATGGAAATAGTTTTGGAGGAAACATACCAGAGTTTCAACAAAAGGTTTTCAGGGTTTTTAATTTATCGTATAACCAATTGGAGGGTCAAATACCAGAAAGCTTAAGCAACATGAATACAAGTTCATTTGCTGGTAAGTAAATTTTCATTTCTGTTTTTTCATTAACAGGCTTATTTTTTAATTTGTTTGTGGATTCTCATTACATTGAGTTTTATTTCATTTTATTTGTTTTGAAAATCCAAGTTCACTGATAAGTTATTTGAATCTCACCCCTTCGCCAAACTAAACCCTTATTTCCTATTCACTCCTTACTTCGTAGATCATAGACAAAATTTTATAGCACATTTGGAAACTCTTGTGGCATCTTTATCCAGAGAATAGATTTTAAATTACATAGATGCACAATAATCTTGATATCCTTTGTGTTTATTTGATCCTCAACTCACTTTGCTAATAGTGGCACTCTTTTCTGTCCTTTTTTTTTTTTGGGGGGGGGGGGGGTGGTTAAATATTAGTCATCTACCATTGATTTTCAACTTATTTGAAAAATTCAATGAGGTATTGTGTTCCTGGTTAATGTAATATTCTAAGAGGAATATAAAAACTTGAGATTTAATACATACACATGAAGCTTTATATACTTAATTTCCAAATACAGAGATATGTTACTGGTATTGGATATTGGATTCAGGTGTATGCATCAGCCTTCGACTGTAAAATTCAAGTCATTCATTGATCGTCCATTCAATTTTCAATTACACTTACTCCTCAAAGATATCTTAGATGCAATCCCCCCCCCCCCCTTTGAAGAGGATATTTTAGATTGGATAGTAGATAATGATTTTATTTTTCTTTTTGTTGGATGTTAACTTATATACATGTTCTATCTATTTTTTCTCGTGCAACACAGGCAACGAAGGCCTATGTGGAGCACCTATAAGCCCCTGCAACAACACTGGCTTCACGCCCGACAACACTAAATCTGTGATTCCCAATCAAGCTTCTTCAACTCAAGGAAAGGGAAAGAAGCACCTTATCCTTGTTACTGTCATTGTAGTGGTGGCTGTGGTTGTCTTGGCATCAATAGTAGCACTTGTGCTTATCCATAGCAACAGGAGAAAAAGGTTGCAACCCGAAACATTAGGCAAGCAGGTAAATTCCCAGAACAATGCAAGCTTCAAGGAGTCACAATCCATTGATCTGACAAGTGATTTCAAGAAGGGTGATGATGTAGAATTGAACTTTGTTAGGGAAGGTAGAGGGGGATTTGATTTGCAAGACCTGCTTAGAGCTTCAGCTGTTGTTCTTGGTAGTGGCAGTTTTGGGTCCACCTACAAGGCAATGATTTTGAATGGACCATCTGTGGTTGTGAAGAGGTTTAGGCATATGAACAATATTGGGAAACAGGAGTTCTTTGAGCACATGCAGAGGCTTGGAAGTTTGACACATCCTAATCTTCTCCCACTTGTTGCATTCTACTACAGAAAAGAAGAGAAGTTTTTGGTTTATGACTTTGGTGAAAATGACAGCTTGGCTAGCCATCTACATGGTATGCCAATGTTTCATTCTATGATAGTAACTAATATAACATTTACAAGGGATGCTGGCAACACACACTTTGAGCAAGAAATTCTTAAAAAAGTTATCAATTTATGAGGTAGTTTTACTTTTCTAAAACTGATCAATTACAGGAAGTGTGTTGAAGAACGTGTTGCTAGCATTCCTCACTATTTATAAATAGAGTATGATAATCTAATTGGCTTCAATCAATTAATGAATTAATCATGCTCATCAATCTTTATCACTTGAATTAATTCATTTTGTTATGCAAATAATAAAAGCTTGAGCTTTTGGAACAGCTGATCAAGAGCATGAAAATTTATCATAATTAAAGTTTAGTACAGCTCTAAACATAAAGAAAATTGACCACTAGCAATTTTCACATTGACATGCAGGTAGAAATGGCTCTGTACTAAGCTGGTCAACTCGTTTGAAAATCATAAAAGGAGTAGCTAGAGGCTTAGCTTATCTCTATGAAAAGTTCCCTGGACAAAATCTACCTCATGGTCACCTTAAATCCTCCAATGTGGTGCTTGACCATTCATTTGAGCCACATTTGACTGAGTATGGACTTGTGCCAGTGATGAACAAGAGCCATGCTCAACAGTTCATGGCAGCATATAAGGCTCCAGAGGTGAACCAATTTGATAGGCCTAATGAGAAAAGTGATGTTTGGTGTTTAGGAATCCTCATATTGGAATTGTTGACGGGGAAGTTCCCAGCAAATTATCTAAGACATGGGAAAGGAGGGAATGTTGATTTGGCAACATGGGTTGACTCAGTTGTGAGGGAAGAGTGGACTGGTGAGGTGTTTGATAAGGACATTATGGGGACTAGGAATGGTGAAGGTGAGATGCTGAAGCTGTTGAGAATTGGAATGTATTGTTGTGAATGGAATGTGGAGATTAGGTGGGATTGGAGAGAGGCAGTGGCCAAGATTGAGGAGCTAAAGGAGAGGGATAGTGAAGATGAATTCTCTTCTTATGTTAGTGAAGGAGATTTGTACTCAAGGGCTATGACTGATGATGACTTCTCTTTATCTATCACCAAGTGATAAGCTTCAACAATTCTATATTGGGACTTGGGAGGGTATATTGGATATGAAAGTTGTGGTTTCAGTTATGGTTAAAGTTGTGGTCATTGCAGTTATTCTGATGCCAATTATATGTTTGCACAAAAATGTTAAATAATTATTATAACTCTTAATATATTTGTTGTGAATTTTTTAAAAAATTTGTATTCTTTCACTGAGAGTTTATATCGTTTTAATGAATATTTGTTGATTTTTAGACAAGTATAGTATTAGGTCTATCGAATTCATGATTATTGAGACTAACAAAATGGTTGATTGGAGTGTAACTTATAATATTAAGAATATAAAGTAAGACGACCCACCCACAATAATAACCAATTTTTTTTGCCTTAATTCATAAGAGGATTCAATAAATTTGTTAATTAAATAACTAATATAAAAACTTAAAATTTTGATTCATTTTTCAAAACTCTAGATTCAATTTATCTTATTGGTATGTTAACTAGATAAAAATATGATCATCTTTTACCTAATTAATTAAGAATTATCAAGATTGATCAGGAGATTTTGTCTTTCAAGATTTAGGGTAAGTAAAATTTGAACGAGAAGGAGAGTGTTCCTAATTGTTCAAGCATCTCCTCTAAATATACCATTTTCAGGTTTGATTAAACCATAGTTTAAATTTCCAAATTTTAATGTCCATTATTGTCTCAACATATACAGATTTAATAGCAATTTATAGAATTTAGAAATTATAATTATATCAATTAATAAAGTATTTTAATAAAAATAAATAGCCGTGATAAATAATAGACAGAATCAGTTATCACGAAGAGATTTTTCAACGGCTAGAGTTCCTCCAAAGAAAAAGTGAATTTATTATATTCCCATTGGAGGAAATGGTTCATTTTGTCATTTTATGCTTTTCCTTTTCTAAATATGGGAGTAATGGATAAACACAAGTGAGAATCATCCCAACTAGGGCTGGAAATCGGGCTCTATTGTGGTACTTTGAAAAAAATTTAATTAAAAAGTTAAATTTTAAACTATCTAAAATGGATTTTAAGATTAATAAATTAAAATATTTAAATAAATATAGATATTATTATTACTATTTCAATTTTTTATTTTATTTATTAAAATAAAAACGTAACTTAGTTTATTTAATATATAAAAGATCTTATTATTAAGTTGTATAATACTAATTATTTTTATTTTTTAATTAATGATTTATAATAAGAAAAATTCAATTTAATTCAATAAATACATAAAATAAAATTAACATGAATCTAAATTTGGTTGCTTCAGAATATTTTATAAGCAATAACAGTTAAAATAAAAAGATTTTAAGAAATTTGAAATTTCAAAAGAAATTAGCTATTATATATATTTATAATTATATATTCAATATAATAATATGAATTTAAATTTAGTTGTTTTAATATATATTTATAAACTAATTTTATTTTAAATAGTGATAAAAAAATTTAATATATAGTTTTATATATTAAACTTATAATATTTATTTTTTTCAAGTCTTTTTTGCTAAAATGAAGAGTTATTTATCTAATAAATATATTATAGTTACTGAATATGATACTTAATTGGATTGTGAAGAGTTCAATCCATATTCAGCAATTATAAGAGAATTTTGAATAACTGAAGAAGCTATGTTATGCACATTCATCAAAAGAAAAATATTATATCCAAATTTTTGCATTTCTAAAAATTAGGTGCATGTTGGAGAAAATATTTCCCAAAAATATTTGTACTTTTTATTAAAATAAAAAAATCATTTGAGGAAGTTACTAAAAAAATATTTATTTTTCTATAATAAGCTAAACACACTTTAGACATAACTTCCAAGAATCAAGACAAGATAGCTATATCCGTTGAGTTTGCGTGAGCCACGCTAACGTCAAAATCATATTAAATGCAAAAGCGCTTTAATTTTCATTCAGTTCTCTATCATCTATCTTCACTCTTTTACACTTCATCTTTTCCTTCCTTTGACTGTTCCAAGGTACTTGATTGCTATTGAAGCACAACATGCACTCAAATTGTAGTTTTAATGTAACATTTTTTTTCCTTCAAATTTAATGTTTTGGGGCATGAGTTATATATGCTGTTATGAATTGATAACTCAAGTTATATATGCATAAATTTAAAGATTTAAGTTATTGTTTTTCTTCTCCTGCTTCACTCTTCATCTTCTTCTATATTTTTATTTTTGGTTATATATGGTATTGAATCTTTGCCAACTTACATATCCAGTTTCATAGTTATTAGTTAAATCACAGGATCAAAACCATTCTTTTGCACAGGATTAATAGATGAACTCAATTGGAGTGATGTGGTTTAGAGAATGGGATACCCTTTGGGCAGTTGTAAAGGCTGAAGCATCCTTCAGGAGAATATCCTCACATTTGTTTGTTTCTCAGGCTTGGTTTTCGGTTCTTGTTTTCTTTGCTAATTTCTCAAACTCATGATCAATCCCTTTCCACTTCAAGAATTGCTATCTTCCAAGATTTTTTAATTGGTTCACATAACTAATTGATTCCTCTACTTTGCTTCCTTCCAACCTTAGAGGAGGGCTTAAGGGAAATTGTGATGTTTGTCAAAAAGTGAAAGATGCCCTTCCCATTAATCAGAATTGCATTTTTTTGCCTCCAAGTCGGTGCCCTTACAAAAATATTGAAAGAAGAGTGGAAGTTTAAGTATTGTTCATAGGATATTTGATTCCAGTTTGGATATTGTTTTTAAAAATCATATTCTTCTCTTGGTGAATCAGGTTTTGATCAGCATATAAGGGAGAAGGGAGGAAGGTAGAGAACAACTGTTACTTTATGCAGTTCAGATGGCAGGGATGGGTTATGAAGCAAAATACCTTGACACCAATAATATTTTGAAGATCTTTGCAGCTGAAGGGGTTGAGTTCCTTTTGTCCTGTGAAGGGAAGGTAATTTAGTTTCTGCAAAAGCCTCTATTGTGTGTGTGTGTGTGTGTGTTTGAGTGTACAATAGATTTCTGGTTAAATAAATCAACTTTATATTAACTAAAAACAGTAACTTTAAACCATAATTGGAAGTTTCTTTTCTTTCTTTATTATCCCAATAAGTAAAAGGAAAGTGTTAACAAAAATTCCTAGAGATGATTTTACGCAAATAAAATTGGTAAGCTTTCATTGGGAAAGAAAACATTTATTATATCAAGAACACAAAAGTGTAATACATATTTTCTTTTTCAATAGAAATATATTATTTTTAGACATTTAGAATCAATTCAAAGAACTAAAATTAACACAACTGTACATAAAAAAGAAGGTAAACTAAAATCCAATTAAAAGAAAAGAATTCTTCTTTTAGCTTATATGTGATCAGGGTTATAGTAGCTAATATATTGCTATCTATGAATAATGAGATTAGGTACCTTTGTCAGAATGCAATGGAAAAACCATCTGCCTATTTTTCTCTGCAAACTGGTGCAGGCCTTGTAGAGCATTCATCCCCCATCTGGTTGAACTTTATGACACACTGAAAGAGAGAGACAAGAGTGTAGAGATCATTTTTGTCTCCTTTGACCATGATGAGAATGGATTTAAAGAACACATTAAGAGTATGCCATGGCTAGCTGTCCCATTTGATGCAAATTTGCACAGAAGGTTGATTGATAGATATGGAGTTAAGCGAATCCCATCCTTCATTCCTTTATCCTCTGTTGGCATAAGGGTTGAAGAAGACTTGATTGGTTACATTGAAGATTATGGTGTTGATGCATTCCCTTTCACAAGAAATAGATGTGAGGAATTGAAAGCCATAGATGAAAGAAAGCGCAATGAGGCAAATTTGGAAGAATTACTGACACATGAAGGACGCAACTTTCTCATCTCTGGAGATGATAGAAAGGTAGCCTAATCTTGCCAGGAGATGTTATTTACCTAAAATAGCCCCTGAGATTGTAAGTGACAATTATTTTAGTTTTTGACTTTTCTGAACTGTTTTTTAGTCTCTCACTTTTCAAAAGATCATTCATTTTAATTTTTTACGAGCATGTTTTTCACTGGCATAAAGGATTGAAGTACTAAACATCTTTGGCCATACAACTAGAGAAGACTTGCATAGTTTTCTTACTTTGAATTCATATATATGTGTGTCCCATTTTTCCATATACAACGGTTGCTTGTATAAGTAACTCTCTTTTTAATGCAACCCCATCTCTCTCTCTCTCTCTCTCTCTCTCTCTCTCATTAACAACCTTAACCTTACAACTCACTATGCAACAGCATATTTTTAAGAAACCCTCAATAGTTTTTTGTGCAAATAATTAGTTATTTTTCATAAGTTAAAAGTAATTATTACTTCAAAATAAGTTAAACTAAATACACACTAAATGAGAATTTAGAAAAATCAGAGATTAAAGTGATTGACGCTTTTTATCTTAGGGATTAGTATGTGAGTTCACTCAGTTAAGATCTTAAATGACATATCTTATTTTTGCAGGTACATGTATCTGAACTCACAGGTAAAACAATAGGCCTCTATTTTTGTGCATACTGGTCTCCTCCTTGTAGTGCCTTCACTGTCCAACTTACAGATGCATACAACCAACTCAAGACAGCAAAAGACCACTTATTTGAGGTTGTTTTGATCTCCACAGATAGAGACCATAAGGAATTCAATGTCAACATAAGTACTATGCCATGGCTTGCTGTCCCATATGAGGACAGAGCAAGGCATGACCTTTGTAGAATCTTTGATATCAAAGGAATACCATCGTTAGTCATCATTGGACCAAATGGTAAAGTCATTAGTATGAATGGGAAGTTTATGGTCTCAGTATATGGGGCAGAAGCTTTCCCCTTTACCGAAGCAAGGATAAGGGACCTTGAAGTAGCTCTGAGGGAGGAAGGAAAGGCTTTGCCACAACAAGCTGAGGATGTGAAGCACGAACATGTACTTAAATTGGATATGGCCAAAGCATATATGTGTGATTTCTGTAAAATGAAGGGGAAATTCTGGGCATTCTCTTGTGATGTCTGTGACTATGACCTTCACCCAAGTTGTGTAGAAAAGGTCAACATAAATGAAAGATTGTAAACAATGTATCACATTAAGTTTTGTATGGACTTGTTACTTTTTTTGTAGTGATGGAATTGAAGAACCTGTAGAACACAAGAAAACTTCATATAATCAATATGTTATTTCAAGCTGCTATTACAATTTAAGAATAAAGTATATATTGTGAGCTTCTGTAAGGAAATGTGTCTGTGTTGTGGGTAGATTGACACTGTTTGGGAAAGTCTAGCTACATTTTTCAAGGTTGTGTGCCTTACACTCAGTTCAGAAGCCTCATATTGCATGTTAATATGAGCAGAAAAGTTTGTATGCAATAGTGCATTTTTTTTTTTCTTCAAATTTTTGGCATGCAAATATTTATTCTGATTTTTAACTTGTTTTACTTTCTAACTAGAAGTAATATTATATTTTTCTATATTAATTGTATTCTAACAAATTAAAAAGAATATAAATAACTATAGAAAAAAATACAATACTATATATATCTACATCTATATCTATAGAGAGAGAAGATTGAAAATGTTTATTTTATTTCTTATAAATATTTAATGATTATTGATATTGATTGTATAAAGATGTATTTATTGATAAACAAATAGGCCATAATATAGTAGAGGAAAGAAAATGTGCACTTCATGTTAGTATCATGAATTGAATCATATTTGAATAAATAAAAGCACTTCGAATAATTATGAGAGTCCCATTTATTTAGAGTTCTTTTGAAAAACATGATTGAAAAAATTACTAATAATTGTATAATTAAAAAAAAAAACTGTTTCCATATTTTAGAAACTTCAAAACAAAATCTAAAAGGATTATGTCTATAATTTTCAAGATTTAACAAATTCACCATTTAACAGTAAATCAAAATGAGAGATTAGTGTATGTAGGGAGAAAAAAGTACTACCACCCTCTATAACCAACTACTACTAATTAAGAACCCTTTTCCGCTTTACTCCTAGCTATCGTTAGATAAAATTGAGGAAAACAATAATAACACAGAACAGAGAGGGAACAGAGAGCTGCATCTCTAAGGGGGGGAACTTTGAAATTAAGACAAAAGAAAGAGTGATAACATGGGGTGGATTTGGAGACAACAAAAAGCCATGAATCTCATGGCTAAAACTCGAGCTATGACCAACGCATGCTAAGGACATGTTTGGTGGTGACAACTGTTGATTGGTGATGATGGATGCAGCAAGAATGGCATTAGTCGAGTTGATGGCTGAATGTCATGAGAAGAGAGTTTATGAAATCTTGCATAGGCCTAACCACTAAGAAACCAACAGCATAAGGCGCTTGTATGTTATTGATCAAAACTGTTTCCATATCAGCTACTATGAAAGGCGATAATTCTTTTTTAGTAGGTTTCAAGGCGGTAATATAGGAGTTATAAACACGCTTACAAATTTCTTTTAGCTTCTTTGGTTCCTCAACAACATCGATCATTTTCAAGAACTTGGTAGTCATTTCATCATTGAACAATTTTATGATTATTTTAGTAACTTGGACAGCTAACACATTGCTCAAAATAGGATCAATATGATGAACCTTTACTGTATTGAATCAATAGTACTTTAAAACTTCTTATTTTACTAAGATTATACAAACAAGGGTGTGTTTTCAACTATGATGCACAAATATATTAAATTTGGTGAAGTACTCGTATGTCGTATTATATCTGTACTGGATACTCGATGTCTGTACTATAGAGTTTGCTTCAACATCGAAGTTTGATTATGTTATCTTTACATTTCTTAATGCGTATTTTTTCTTTGGATAATAAAGCGATTATTATCTGTAACAAACAGTTTTAGGATAATTCGTGTGTATCATTTTACGATAGCAAAAGGACTAGCAGTCAAGGTTAAAATCAGGAAAAGAAAAAAGAAATAAATCGCCAAACTTTAGCTACTAATCAGATAATATAAAAAATAGGAAAGAATATTCTCCTAATAATTACAAATATACAGGCGATCAAGCTTGTGAATAGATGTCAATCATTCCTAGCTTGCTAGCATTTGGTTCAAATTTTGCCTTCTGCAAGGATTTTGTGCTCATACCAGCTTCTTGTGACTTTATTGGAATCCAGTGTAGGCTGAAAGTTTCACTTTTCATTTCTGACTTTATGAAGTTTTGATCAATCCTCGCCGCTTCATCCTGTTGTGTTATATAGGGTTGTGAACTATGCTGAAAGCTGATTTACTATCACTGCACAGCTTCATAGGAACTTCAAGTGGAATAAATGGGTAGTGTAGTAGCTTATTTGTTCAAATACGTTCACGGACACCTTGCACAGATGAGAATCATGGTGGAAACCTCTGATACCAATTGATAAGATTTTGGGAGAACTACACCACAAAAGCTAATTGTTATAGTTGGAGAGCCCAAGACCTTATAAACTCCACTTTAGAATCTCATACTTCTAATGTGTGACTCGAGTCTCATACCTTGCAATTGGATTCTAACATACAGCTTCTAAATGTCTCATAGTAGGAGAAAGCATACACTGACTCACTACACTTCCACTGAGAAATGTCCAATCTAGTGGGAGATAGGTGGGTCAATTTCCTACTAAATGCTGGTAGGATTCCTTTTTTCTACCAGATTGTGTTCTGCATTCAGGTCCAAATTCCAATTACAGTCCGAAGGCATTCCAACAGCCTTGCACCCCAATTTTCTAGCCTCGCTTGGTAGATCAAGGATATATTTCCTTTGGGAAATGAAAATACATTTTCATTCCCAAAAAATATTTTTAAACTGCCTAAGGTCCTTGACTTTGAATTCTGCTAAAAGTCTATCTTTAAGCCTCTCAATTTGTTGGTTGTCATCGCTATTAATGACTATATCATCGTCATAGACAATAACCACCACCTTCTTCCTGTTCTCATCTTGTTTAACAAAGAGGCTGTGATCCGCTTTCCCCTGTGTGTACCCAAATTGTTTCATAGCCAAGATGCCTTAGGGGATTGTTTTAGTCCATATAAGGACTCCTTCATCTTGCACATTATGCCTAATTTATATTTTCCTTCAAATCCAAGCTTCCATTTTGGAATATATTCTTCACATCTATTTGGGGCAATCCTAGTGACAGTTTGCAGCAAGAGAAATTAGGATTTTCATGGAGTTTAGTTTTGCTACTGGTGCAAAGGTTGCTTCATAATCAATACCATAGGTTTGAGTATACCCTTGTTCTACCAGCCTAGACTTGTATCAGCCCATGTTTCCATCAGCTCCTACTACATTTGCATCCCACCACCTTTTCTTCTTTTGGAAGCTCTATACATCCCGTGTTAGTTTTCATTCAGAGCATTCGTTTCTTCCATTCAGCACCTCTCCAAATTGGATCTCCATTTATTTATCTTTGTAACAAAGGCCCTGGACTTTGTTGACAACTTGGAATAGGTGAGATGATTAGATATGGGATGTTGAGTGTAGGACTTAACTCCTCTTCTAATGGCAATAGAAATATCAAGATCATCAACAGCAGCATGTGAATCATTAATTGTGCACTTACCTTCCTCAACTTGTGTGTCTTCTACCAAATTTGGCAGTGCTGCTTCCACTTTATTTGGCACTGGTTCTGGTGGTTGGTAGGAATTCATGGTCTCCTAGAGTAGACTCAAAGCTCTGTTTTGTTTTGGTGGGGTTCTCCACGGATTGTAAGCTCTATATGTTCAGGTTCTAGAAATGTAGGCTCTTCTAAAGATGAAGTGGAAGTAAGATAGGAAGGCATATGGAAGGGTTCAAATCCGTAGCTTCACTTGGATTCTCCCCCTGAAGGGAAACATTTAGAAAGAAAGGTTGATGTGCAAGGAATGTGGTGTCACAAGAAACATGAAAATTCCTTGTGGAGGGACAACAGCACTTGTGTCCCTTTTGTGAGGGAGAAAAATTGTTTCTAGGTCAAATTTGCCTCAAATAGGACCAGGGTTGTGGACAAACACACTACAATCAGAGACTCCAGGAGGAGAAGAGTTGAGTGCAACATTAATGTATTGAGGAATTATAATTTACCATTTACCACCTTTAATACACTTGAGTGCAACACTTTTATAATAATGGTGGTAAATGGCAATAAGAAAGGTGCAGCACGTGTTTTTAAAAGTTTATGAAATTAATTTAAATAACGAAATAAAATTAAGAAAATAAATTATACTTGAATGTCATTATCAAAGAGTTGGAAGGTTCAAATAGAAGAGAAGGTGAGAATGTGAAATAAAAATATGGAATGAAAGAAAGTGATGGATGAGAGTCAATGAGCGAAGAAGGTTGAGTGAATGTGGTGATTCATTTTTTCGTTGAAGTCGTTGTTAATGAAGCATTCTTTTTGTTGTATTTTCTATTTGGTGTACGAGATAACTGCAAACTTCATTGTAGAGGAACAAAATGGGAAAACAACGGGAAAACTTTATTTATGTTGGTTGACCCTAACGGTGGATAAAGTAGCATCCAATTTGACTAATTTTCCAAGTTGAGGTTCAGAATTTATTACATGAAGCTAGGGTTCTTCAAAAAAAAAAAGTGGAGATTTCCTTCATAGAAAGAATCACTTCAATCACCAAATTAAAACTGTTGAAGAATTATTGAAGAAAAGATTTGGTTACTACACAAGATTGAACTTTCATCCTATAAATCCTCAAAACCCTATAACATAACTGATTCTCCACAAGCCATCATCAACATTGCCCAGAACTTGAGGCAAATTTTCTCATGAGTTCTATATTTTCCGCAATAGTCGACCCAGGAGTACCAACAAAACCAAGAGAGGCACAGCTGCATACAGTCTGCTCAACATAAAGAAGCAGATTCGGTAATTTCTGAGTGGAACAATATTTTCTCCCACTTGTATTATCCAAATTTGAAGCGAACCTCTGTCCATGACCAGCTGCCACGAGTTTTATTGCTGCTCGCCTAAACAAGTCATCATCCTCTCTGAAGAAATACACCTTGTAGTTATGTGCATCACTTATCAAATCACCCAAGTAAGTTTCACTCCAATTATCTCTAGGAAGATCAGTCATCACAAAAACATGTATAGGTAGAGGACCCTTCTGCCTCAAAGATTCTAATTTTTGTCTTAACCCATCAAATGTAGCCTTCTGATGATTCTTAAACTGCCCATCCAACAGTCTAAGTTGCGCACAAAGAAACGGAGCCTTTATGGTGGCTTTAGCAAACTCCTTTCCAGCAGTCATAATTTCAGGGACAAATGGAAGAAACTTAATCTTCTCCATCAAAGCTTCAAGCTTCTGGTCTTGAAGCATATCAACATATAATTGAGAACCTTTGTAAGGGGCAGAGAAAAGGCTTCCAAACGCAAGGAGCGAGGCTGATTCAACTTCAGAACCCAGTCCAAGAGTCTTAAACACGTCTTTGCGTCTCCTAACATAAGATATTTTCTTTTTCTGCTTCAATTGTTGATCAGGTTGAAATGAATCTAACATGCCATCCTCATGACCATCTTCATGATAAGTCCACACCGTAGTTCGGCAATCTTCATTAACAGCATATAAACAGTTTCCAATACTCCCATTAAGCCCAGATAGCAAAGATCCACATTGCTTTAAGCTTCTAAAAATCGAAGAGCTCAACTTCGTATCTTCTAAACAAGCCATATCTAAACTTATACCACACCATATTGACACAAAATCCCTAAGATCAATCACGCGAACAAAAGAGGACGAAACAATCGATGATATGTCAACAATTTCAGCAATGGAGATATAGCGTCCACTCCTAATGAGCTCAATCACATGATCCCACACCAAAATTCGAATTTCCTTCGGATCCAAAACCCTAAACTTTGGGCAGCTACCAAGGGCAACAGCATGATGATCAAGAATTGGAGGAACCACCAAAGTTCGATTGAGTATAACTGCCATTAGAATTGCATTCTTGAACTCCGAAAGCTGGTTGCTGAAACCACTGTGAGGTGCGTACCACATGAATTTCTCCCCAATTGCTAGGGCTTGGCGTGAGCATTGAGGATCTTCTGAGGCTGAAATCTTGTACAGTGCAGGGAATTGGGAATTAGATTTTGTATAGCAAAGATACAAAATGGAAAACACTATAAGGACACACAGTGCGAATCTATGAAGGGGTTTTCTTTTGGGTAAAATTCTGGAAGTTATGTTTGGACTCATCACCGATGATAAGTTTCTTTGCATCAATAAAACAATAAAAAAAAAAAAAGTGAAGATTTCAATTGGAACAAAAGTTACGAGCATTTCAGAGACACAACTCTGGTTGGGTTTCAGACAGAACATTCACACGATGGTTCCAATTTTTAACGTGAGTCCCGTAGTAATGGTAAGAGAGATACTACTGAACTTGAGTCATTTATTTACAATTTCAACTTATAGTTTATTGTTTATATATTTTTTAATTTATGCTTAATTCATTAACTCCAACTTTTATCATATATATATACACATACCAATTTTAGTTGCCAAGATAAAACTGATGGCAACAATGATTACCAAAATAAAATATAATGCTTAACTAATTTTAACCTGATAATAATTTCACTATCATGCATAAGTTTTTCTTTTTCTTCTTTTTATTTATAAGCCCCAATGCTTGCATGACTACATTGATGTAATGAATACGCATTGACATTAGAGAATGCTAGTTTTACTTTGATTTTATATAAAAATAAATTTAAAAATAAGAAAAAAAATAGGCAGTAAAATAAATGATATAATAAAAGAAAATTAGAAAAAAAATATCATTATACAAAATGTTATATGAATAATGTAATTTTTAATGCAATATTATTTCATATCCCGTAAAACGGTATTAAAACATGAAACTCAAAAAATAAAAATAAAAATCTAATAGCGGACATGACAAGAAAAAGGAAATTTTTATAGAAAAAAAAATTATATAAAAGGACCAACCACACATATATTTACACAAGTAGACCCATTTACTGTAGCATGTTGCATGCATTGAGGCAGCCAAAATTCGGTTCCCTGAGAATCGAAATCTAGACATTATTTTTTCTCTCAAATTTTTTAAATATTTTTATATAATAAAATAAATTTTATTATTTAAATTATATTTATATATTTATATTTTGTTATGTAAAAATGAATAAAAATAATAATAATATTTATTTTACATGTTTATTAAAATTAATTTTATATAATTATGATAACAAATTATATTTTTATTTTTTTATTATATTATTTAATATAATTTTTATTTTTGTAAAATGATATTAATATTATATTCTGAAATTATATTTTTGGTTATTTAATATTAAATTTTTAAAAAAAATAAAAATTACAATAATAATTGAATTAATTTTAAATTTGTATAAAATAAAAATTACAATAATAATTTATTTAATTTTATATTTTTATAAAATAAATAAAAGTATTAAATAATAATAAGTTTATTTATTTAATTTGAGATATTAATTTTTATTAAAATTTATATATAATTATTTATTTTAAAAAAATATGTTATTAATATTAATAAATATTATTAAATAATATTATGTAGATATATATATATATATATATATAATCATATATTTAATATAAATTACTAATACTAAAAATTTATAAGTTGCAATGACATTCATAAAACTAAAAATTACATGAAGAAAATTTTAAAGTAATAACAATGACATAAATTAATGGCAGAAATTAGAAGCTTGAGCAATGTTTGGACATGTCTTCCTTGTGTGACCAGGAGTGTGACAATAAAAACAATTTTTTGGCCGACTTTGTTATTCTCTAATGTCTATCTTTGTCCTTATCCTATTAGACTTGAGTCGACCCTTTGAAGTTCTTTTCAGTTCTGAATTTGGACACAAAGTTGAGTCCGTGTAAATTGGTCAATAGTCTTCATGTCTGATTTCTCTAAACTGACCTTCGCATACCTTAGAAACTTGTTGTAAGGTATACATGGAAGAAATGTAGATGTCAAAGTTGTGGTGTGTGTGTAAGCATAAAGCAAGTACATGCGAGCAAGAGATGTAAACATTTTGGAACTTGCCAATCACACTACATCTCATCTAACTGTACTGTAAATCTTTCTACGAGTCGAATTTCTGTTGGATGTTGTGTTTCTTCAACTAAAAATTTAGTGTTTGTTCTGTCAAAGGTGATAACTCTATGAGTATTCTCTTTTGACCGTGCATCTTGAATTGTTTTAGTTGCAACCTTCGAGTATATGTTCAACATTAATCATTGCATTTATTTCCTTGCCTCTGTCAATGAAGAACTTATTGCAACAGGTGTATGTTTCTATGACCATTGAGCAAATTGGCAAGTTTTTTATTTTCTTCAAAACCGAATTGATTGACTCTGTTAGGTTTGTTGTCATGTATCTCCAGCGTCATTCGTAGTCCCGTGTCAGTGTTCATTTTTTCCTTGGGATGTGTCCAACCATTGCGCAGCTTCAAGATTATTATCTTTTATTATGTTGTAATAATAAAAGAATCTCAGTTCAATCATCCCATATGCTGGAACAAGATTACAAATTAAATTAATATAATTGGCTAAACAATTGTATAAAATTTAATGATAATATAGAGTACGTAAAAAAATTAAAATTACCCATATTGATAACATTTTTCTTCTGTGTAGCGTTTTTGAATCGTCACATGAAGTTTTGTGCAATGTATCTAATGCAATAGACATGGATAGAATTGTTTTCTGTCAAACCACTTCCATTTCTGGAGTATGCACTTCTTATGGCCTTGTGACGATCCAAAATAAGGCACAACTCCTCTTGTGGGGTTACGTACCATCTTAAGTTTTTTTAAAAAAAGAACCATGCATTGCTAGTTTCACCTTCAACCACAGCAAAGACAATGAGAATTATGTTGTTGCGGCCGTCTTGCGCTACTGCCACTAATAAAGTCCATTTGTATTTACTATACAAAAATATTCCATCCACTTGAACAATTAGTTTGCAGAAGGCAAAACCATCAATACATGGCTTCAAGGTCCAAAACAACTTCTTGAAAAACACATTTCCCTCGTCAAGCAAGTCACCCTTGTATGCCAGTTGTGTACTCAATTTTCAAATGAAGCTCGAAACATGTAGTTGCATTGCAAGCAACTGTCTAGGTAACTTATGATATGACTCCTCCCAATTTTTAAAGATATTTTCAATGACATGTTTCCCTAACCATCCTTTTTTATAGCTGATTGTGTAACATATTGTAGACTTTATGTAGGCTAAAATAGTTGCAATGAGTGTGGATGGATCAGTCTCAATAATTTAACGAATGGTTTAAAAAATTATTCATGATCCCAACTTATTATAATCGATTGAAATGAGTGGAGAAGCATATGCATTGATGTATTTCCCTACTCATTTAAATAATATACTTATTATTTAAATATTTTAATTAGTTTTTAAAAATGTAATTATTATTATTTTCTAAAAATATTATTTATTATCATAATTATGTAAAATAAATATTATTATTATTTTTATTCAATTTCACATAACAAAATATAAATATATAAATATAATTTAAATAATAAAATTTATTTTATTATATAAAAATATTAAAAAAAATTGAAAAAAAATAACATCAAAATTTTTGTTCTTGAGGAGTGCATACTACAGTGAATGAGTCTACTTTTGTAAATATATGTGTGGTCGGTTCTTTTATGTATTTTTTAATTTTTTTAATATTTTTTCTGTAAAAACTTCCAAGAAAAAGAGGGAGAAAAAAAGACATTAAAAAGTCAAAAATTTTCTTAATATTTTGTCTTCCAATTTCGGGAAGGGACAAAGTCAGAGGTAACCCGCAAAGTTTGGTTATTCTCTCATGGGGAAGAGAGAGCACAATGTTTGTGGTTATTAGGTCCATGAAAGGCTCAAACAAGCTAAAAAGGAAACCAAAAATGGCTGCAAATTTCAGTTAGAGGAATACTAGTCGTTTCCCTATACCATACCCTTTTGTTGCTAATTGTTTCAAACACCAAAAGACACAAAGTACACAAATTAAACACATCCAAGTCCTTTTGTCTCTCAGCATTGAAGGAGGGACAGAAGAGATTCAAAACACGAAGCAAGTTAACCTGCATTGTTCTTGAAAACCATTTCCCTTGTCACAAAAAAAGTGGCATGGCCTTTTCTTCATCATAGGACCCAAATACAAAACAACAAACATAAAAAAAAGAAAAATAAAAATAAAAAAGAAACTTTTGAGGACCCTTTGATAAGAGTTTTGGTTTTTGGGTTTGTTTTCGTTGGAAGATAAGAGAAAAGTTGAAGATATTGCAAGAGGTTTTTGGAAGAAAAAGGGAGAGAGAGTAATGTGGCTGCAAAAGAATCATCACTGGGACAAGAAGGATGGGGTGAATGGGATAGTGGCAGTGGCTATAGACACAGAGAAGGGAGGCCAGAATGCACTCAAATGGGCCATTGACCATCTCCTCATCAAAGGTTCAACTGTGATTCTCATCCATGTCAAGCTTAAGCCATCTTCTCTTGCTGGATCAGCTTCTATTTCTCTTTCAAACCCAAGTGAGTATTATAAATAGAGTTTTGTTATATTAACCTCCACATTCTCCTAATAATTTTCCTAATGCTTTTATAAATTATGTATTAAATAAAAAAGTACATATATTTATTATCTTGAAAACATAAATATTTAAATTTTTCTAATAATTAGACAAATTTATAGACATAAAAAAATAAGAGTATTTAGAATTATGCTTATACATTTTGTTTGTGCCATTACATGAAAGTTATAGTAACACGTGATGTTAACATTTTTAAGCATTTAAAAGTGAAAAGTTTTCCTTAAAAAAGAAACTATTTATTATATTTCTATACTCTTTCTAGGCTTTTGGACATGAAACAAAAATAGCTAATTCATCAAAACTATAAACCAATAGTTATATGTAATAAATTTATAATATGTTTTAAAAATTTTCATGGTAATAATTATCAAATTAATAACTCATTTATTAAATAATGAATATATCTACTTATATAGACAATGGATGAGTGCCTTGATAATAAAAATCCTAAAAAAAACAAGAAAGGTATTGAAAGAATTTAACAAGTAATGCATTTGATAATACGTTTTTGTTTTGTATATTCTGGAGTGAAAAATAGTAGTGGTTGTTAGTTATAATTAGGATTGGAAGGAGCATTTCTGATATATTAAATATTTTCTTTTTCAATAAAATTTAGTACTTTTAGTTTCTTAAAATCATCCTTCGGGATTGATATTAATAATTTCCATGATATGGTAGCATATTGGATCATTTGAGCGAATATTTCATTTTGCTATATGATTTGTTAAATGTACAAGTGACAAGAAAAAAAAAGTTTCAAAAGGAGGGAAAAAAGAAGGCATTAACTAGCTACCAGATTGTTTACTCGCTTTGGTGATTGCAGGGTCAGGGATTAATAGTATTTCTGAGCTGGTTTGCAAGGACCCTGATGAACAAACCAAAGAAGTTTTTCGCCCTTATCGTGTATTCTGTGTACGAAAAGATGTAAGTGTTGCCTTTTTCTTGGAAGAAAAACAATGAGTTGGAAAAAAAAAAATCTCAAAAATTCAACTAGCTTTTGCTTTAGTTTAGTAGCTGTTTTGTTTATAAATTTTTTTCTATTTTTATTTTCTGTTCTGATTTTCAATTATAAAATTGTCACCTTATTTTAATTATGTTTCATATTTTCAAAGAAACAGAAAATAGAAAAAAAAAAGTTATTTTTTAGTGTTTTTTATTTACAAATCTTTGAAAATGAGGCGACAATTTTCTAAACAAAAATTCAAAAGTAAAAATAGAAACAGAAAATTTTCTGAAACCAAACAGATGTCTCGGCAAGCGTCCATTTCCACACCAGTTCTTTGTGCACTGTTTCATGTTGTGATAATAATGTTAAAATGTGATAACCACAGTGTCCTTATGAACCAAACATAATTGAGCAAAAGTATAATTTGGAAATAGTTTTCATTTTAGAATTCGTGACATTATTTGAGCATCTCATCAAATTTTTTTCTGTTGGTTGTTGGTTCATAGATACACTGCAAGGATGTTGTATTAGAAGATGTAGACGTGTCCAAAGCTTTGATTGAATATGCTTCTCAATCTGTAATTGAGCATTTGGTCATAGGCTCTTCAAACAAAAGTGGTTTTCTTAGGTACGTTGTTATGCCTCTCTCTCGCTCTATCTCTCTATACCCGAGAAGATTGTGTTGTGCCACAAAATTTTCCAAATTTTGCTGTTTAACTCCTATTTCACCGTCAATATGTAAATTTAAGATATGTATGTGGTCACTAGAAGCATAAATAGTTTAAGAAAAATGTTAACTTCAACATTTAGATCTGAGTTTAAGCATCTAATACTAATAAGTTTTTATTAGAAAAGAAAATTTTTATGATACTTTTATTTGTTTAATGTAATAAATACTTAATTTTTAAAGAAGAACTTACTACCTTTGGATCTTAAACTCAACCGCAAAGCTTAAGAAAATCAATATTTTTAAGTGCAGCTTATAAATGATCTAATGAACTAAATGCTAAATGGAATGATGTAAAGTAAAGAAAAGTTGGCATGTAATCAAACTTTCAACTGGAAAAAAAACTGTCATCATGTCGTACATAATGTACACAACAGTTTAAGGCTTCATCATGTTATTTGAAGTTTTGGTTATGTACCTTGCTGTACAAGTGTTTATGACTAAGCATAAATTGTTGCTTAGATTTCCATATTGAGTATCTGTGTGTGTCATTTACTAAGGAACTTTTTTGCATCAGAAGATTCAAGATAGCAGATATTCCAGGAACAGTATCAAAAGGTGCCCCAGATTTCTGTACAGTATATGTTGTTTCCAAAGGGAAGATTCAGTCCATGAAATCTGCCTCTCGTCCTGCTCCTTCCTTTTCCCCTCTGCATAGCCAGCTTAATCAAGCCACAACTAAGTCAGACCAATCAGATCCACGCGTGCCTCTCATGAATAGTAACATCACCACCCCCACCCACACCAACAACAAAAGCATTATCCCATTAGGTAAAGTCGGCTGCATGGATCATACAATGTAACTAAAGAGGTCAAATTAAATATTTCCTTTGGTATTATTTTGCCAGAAATAACATTTAATTTGATCTCTTAAGATCACACGTCAATGTGTTTGTGTGTGTGTGTGTGAATTGTCATACTGATGATCAATGAGAAATTTGGTTCCTTTCAGGACTTGAAAGAAGGTCCTTTGATGCACCCCGTAGATCACAGGATGGAACAGAATCCTTCAGGTAAAACTAAAAGCAAATATTTTCCTTATACATTTCTTTCTAGGCAAATGAGCATTTACATTTCTTAAATTTGCTCGCAGGTAGTCATTATCAACTATCACGGTGATAAAAAAAAGTGGGGATAAAACAAGGGGAAAATGAGTAGTTGATAGCCCATTGCATATTTATTTGAGTCACTTCTGAAGAATTAAGCTGTGAACACTCATTCATTTGTTAATTGGAAAACTAAAATTGAGAAAACCAAATGAGCAACAAGTTGAAAAGGAAGAAAATGAATCAGAATAAAACCCAAATGTGACATAGAAGATAAAATGCTAACATGGCAAGAGATATGTTTAGGAATAAGTAAAGGAGCTATTTTGTTGACAATAAAATGGGACAGCTAAAATTGTCTCTTTTAATTTTGTAGTATTTTTTCAGATTCATGCATATAAGAAAGATAAAAAGCTAGTGAGAGACAAAGATAATTGTATACAATGTGACATACAACGTAAATATTTAGATGTTCAACTTTTATCTTGCATGGCTAACATAAGTAACAATCTCTGCATTATCTAAAAATGGTATTGAAAGCAGGTCACCATTCACTAGGAGAGGAGTGGAAAAGTCCTATGGGGACATTCAATTTCCAGATACTGACATAAGCTTTGTAAGCTCTGGAAGGCCAAGTACAGACCGCTTATTCCCTTCCTTGTATAACAACTCAGAGTCAGCATTTTCCAACCCTCGATTATCATACAGCTCTGACACTGATGGAAATTATAGCTTTGAATCAACTCATTTTGGAAGGAGGTCTATGGATGTCAGCTCTGATTTCTCATCCTTCTCACATGATAGTGAGGGATTATCATCCACTGCATCACAGGGCATGGTAAGGAAAGAAAATGCATGCAAAGTGCATTTTTATGTCCTGTATTACTTGTTCATGTGTTAGTAGTTCTCCCACTGATATAAGAGGGCCAAAGAATTTCATAATTTATATAGCTATTCCAAAGTGAGGGAGTACATTTTAAAGGACAAAGTGCATTTGTAGCCACTGATTTGATAATCAAAGATTGACATTGTGATACATCACAAATATAACAAACAATTTAGTTGTTAAAATCTCAACCATAAATTGGAAAATCAACAGCTATACAAGTACTTTATCAGAACTATACAATAATATATCATCAAATTAATATTTTACTATAGTTTAGCATATGTTAGTATACTGTTTAACAAACTTCATAGGCAATTAAGCAAAATGTTTCATAATATTAACAATACAGTATCATTAAAACAACAAATGTCATAAACACGATTAAAATCATTGTTCAATATACCTAAAACTGTAGATTAAGCAAAGTTAGTGGAATTTAACAATGTTTACTTAAAGGGTTTAGATGACAAAAAGAAAATTTTAAGGGGAGTAGTTGAGAAAGTATTAACCTACATGGCTTGAGTGTAGTTTATCCTGGAAATATATGATCAAATATTAACTATTTCAGTTACTTATAATGTTATTTATTGATTCCTGATTGCTCCTACCTTGGGGGCAAATCATGTCTTGCAAGTACAGGATGATGTGGAAGCTGAAATGAGAAGACTGAAGTTGGAGCTCAAGCAAACAATGGAAATGTATAGCAATGCCTGTAAAGAAGCACTCACAGCACAGCAAAAAGTATAAAATAATTTCATCTGCTTCCTCAGCTAAAAAAGCACAAAAAGATCTGACTCTGTCATGTTATGCAATGCATCACAGGCTGTAGAACTCCAGCGCTGGAAACTAGAGGAAGAAAGGAGATTGGAGGAGGCAAGACTTGCTGAAGAAGCTGCATTGGCAATCGCAGAAAAGGAGAAGGCAAAATCAAGAGCAGCCATTGAGGCTGCTGAGGCACAGAAGAGGATTGCAGAAATAGAAGCACAAAAGAGAATTAATGCAGAATTAAAAGCATTTAGAGAAGCAGAAGAGAAGAGAAAAGCAGTTGATGCTTTATCAAGCCAAGATGTGAGGTATAGAAGGTACACAATTGAGGAGATTGAAGCTGCAACAAATTTTTTTTCTGAGCAACTGAAGATTGGAGAAGGAGGTTATGGTCCAGTTTATAAGTGTTTTTTGGACCATACACCTGTTGCAGTTAAGGTTCTACGTCCTGATGCAGCACAAGGAAGGTCACAGTTTCAGAGAGAGGTAAGTAGACATAAAACTGTCTGCCCACATATGCAACACTTCAAATTCAATATCATATATAGAAGTTTTGGTTTCAACCAAAAAACCAAATATGGGGTTTTGAGTATACAAGTCAGGCAAGGATGAAAGGGCTAAAGATATATGGCAAAGATATACACAAGATTTATGAGATATTCATAAATAACTTCTCTTAGGCTTGTCTAATTTTAGAGATGTGACACTTTGGTTAACAACATAACGATTTTAAATACTTATAAAAAGAAACATAATGGCTTCAAATTGGTAAAGTGCTTCTCTAAAGTGAAAAAGGCTTCCAATGCCTCTAAAGTGTACAACTAGGGTGGAGTTGCCATTGATTTAAATTAAAGTTCATCTTGTACTTAACCTACTCACCTTTACCTGTGAACATTAGAGGCTTTCTCACTTTAGAGGAATCATATCCGATAAATTGTGATCTGTGACTGCAATTGCAGCCAAATTACTGCAATTTTAATTTTAAAGATGCCTGCAACTGTAACAAGGTCACAACTTGAACCACATTTACCTACAACTTTCAAAAATTTTAGTACAACACCAATGTTACAACAATCACAACCACAGTTAAAAACCTTATGCACATTACAGGTTGAGGTTTTGAGCTGCATTCGCCATCCAAACATGGTTCTCCTCCTGGGAGCCTGTCCAGAATATGGCTGTCTTGTATATGAGCACATGGCAAATGGAAGCTTAGACGATCGCCTCTTTTGCCGAGGAACCACTTCTCCAATTCCTTGGCAACTGAGGTTCAAAATTGCAGCTGAAATAGGCACAGGCTTGCTGTTCCTACACCAGACAAAACCTGAGCCTCTTGTGCACAGAGACCTTAAACCAGCCAACATCTTGCTAGACAGAAACTATGTGGCCAAAATCAGTGATGTAGGTTTGGCCAGGCTAGTCCCTCCCTCTGTGGCAGACAATGTGACACAGTATCGCATGACATCAGCTGCTGGAACATTCTGTTACATAGATCCTGAGTATCAGCAGACAGGAATGTTAGGTGTGAAATCTGATATATACTCTCTTGGGATCATTTTCTTGCAAATTTTGACAGCAAGACCTCCAATGGGTTTGACTCATCATGTTGAGAGAGCCATTGAGAAGGGCACATTTGTTGATATGTTGGATCCAAAAGTGAATGATTGGCCAGTAGATGATGCCTTGAGCCTTGCAAAGATTGCTGTCAGGTGTGCTGAACTGAGGAGGAAAGATAGACCTGATCTTGGCAAGGAAGTGCTACCTGAACTAAATAGGCTAAGAGCACTTGCTGAAAATAGTGATCAGTATGTTATGTTTAGTGGCTACTTTAGCCCATCCAATCAGAGCCAAGTTTCTCTTCAGCTGGTAAGGTTCTTTCAGTTAATGTTGGAATTATTAGGGCAGGGGTCCTTAGAAGAGTATTTTTTGAACTTATTTATACCTTATAATGCTCAAGTGGCATTTTAATGAGTTTATGAGAGTAAATTATGAGTTTATCGTAAGCACTTCATAGCTTATTTGAATAAGTTTAAGGTGAAACTTATGATGAGCTTCTATTGAATAAGTGATTTATTAAGTTGTTTACCTAAATGTGACCTTATTTAGTATGACAAGCTTATGACACATGGAAATAATTTGCAGGATGGAAACAGTTCTCCACTTCCTTATTCTGGGGAGAGCTCAAGAAACACATCAGGTCCTGTCTGACATTCACTCAAAACAAGATCTTCTTCAGCAAAATAGATAGTATGTTCAGTGGAAATGATCTCAAGGACAAAGTGTAAATTATATAGGTGAATTATGATGTAAGAGGGTGCATGATTCTTTCATTTTGTGCATGTGATTTTTGTTTTCTCAGTTTAATTTAGATTGTAAAAACAGAAAAGTTCTAGTGTAAGGACATGAACCCAAACTACTACACTACAGGGACTGCTTGGTCCGGACTTGAATCCCAATCAAGTTATTTTGCATGTACTTTAAACTACTATAGTTCTTATAAAATGTATAACATTTTCTTTAGTTACAAATGTATAACATTTATACATTTCATGATTTTTTTAATAAAAAAAATTATTTGTTGGTTCTTCAATTTTTATCCCTAGTTAGAACAATGATTAGCAAAGCCATCCTTGTTACGGAGTTAGATTCTTGAATGTCTCACTAAAATATTAATGATGGTTTTGTTAACATCATTTTTAAATGATAATTTTAAGCATATAAAATAAATACTTGTAAATAAAAATTTATCAATTTTAGTTTTTAAAATCAATCTTAAGGATAAAGTGTAAATTACATAGGTGAATTATGATTTAAAAGGGTGCATGATTCTTTTATATTATGCATGGGACTTTTGTTTTCTCAGTTTTAATTTAGATTGTAAATACAGAAGAGTTCTAGGTAAAGACATGTTTAAATCTATCTATTAATAAAGAATATACTAAAAAGAGTAAAATGTTAGCACTTTCTTAAATGATAAAAACACAACATTCATGTGAGGTCCCGTAAAACCTAGAAAAAATATGAAATCATTATTATTATTATTTACACAGATTCAATCGAGGTTAGACAAATAGATTATTGTAATTTTAAAAGTCAAAATTCTTGGAATACTATTGTTCACAGGTTACAAAGACTACCATGCAGAGTGACATGTGAAACCCAAATGTGCAACAAGGATAGTTGCAACTAAACAAACTGCATGACGAGGACAATAATATTTTGACAGATGGCTAACCTGTGAACTTCATGCCGCACCTATTCCTTGCATATATATTTTAAGGGCACAAAATAAAGACAAATTGCTGAATTTTATTTGTAGTTTAAACTAAACTATCTATGTATTTCAAAAGTTCATTTGCTCAAACTTGTATCAATATTTTCTTCAAAGGCACCGTTCTAATGCAACAGTCTCTATTGAACAGTCGCAAAATCTAGTATTAAAAATAAATTAGTACAACACAGATATGAGAAAGGTAATGAATAGGCTTTATAATATGAATTTCCTGTGCAAGTCTCTTGATCGGCTTTATAGTATACAAAATGACAAAAAGAATTATCAACCCTTAGGCTGATCAAAATCAAAGCTTTCAGGGTTCAATCAAGTTCAACGGGGATTCCGTATAACAGTATAATTATATTTCTATCTAAAATAAATATCAGATTAGCCTAACGTTGTATACAGTTACACCAAGAAAAAAACATGCAACAAAATTTCAAGAAAAATAAATAAATATACATTTGGCTCCAAAAATGAATCTTCCAGGACTCGTCTGGGACTTGGATTTGCAAACCCTTTGATTGGACAATCGGTGGAAATTGCTAGTAGCAGCTAGAGGCAGATATTAACGTTCAATCACGAGAAAAATCCGCACTTATGCATTACAAAACTTAGAAGGCTTCAATAGCTTCAACTTCAACTTTAGGTTTAGGTTTGCCTTTTGGTCGACCAGATCGTCTCACGTTTTCACCAGATAGAAGTTCAAGGGCTTTTTCCAGGGTGACATCAGTTGGCTTCATATTCTGAATGCCAAATAAAAAAATAAAAATAAAAACCCTCAAACAGTATACGCTGTTAAGACCCACGCCAATTAAATTAGCATAACAGACATCAATATTCAATAGGAAAATGAAGTTTACACTAGATTTGGATCCATTTTTAGTCTAAATCATACCTATTGTCTTCTCAGGTTGATGTATCACTTCATTCCTTTAAATTTTTTCAATACAAATTTAGTTCTGACTTATTTCTTCAAGCCGAAGTTTTCTTTTACCTTTGTTTTGTCTCCAAACTTAACAGTAGTATTTAAAATAACAATATTTTGAACAAGGATTTTTTCTTATTTTACATTTCTTATGCTTTCCACTATCAAAATCATCATCCAAAACTCTCAAACCACCACTACAAACTACTTCTTTAATTTCCACAAATTATTCCTTACCAATCACTTGTTTCTATTTTTTTTTTCTTTTTTATAATAAATACCCACTATCAAACCATCATCATTGATAACACGTCATACATATATCATTGTCATTGTTAATTATCTCCATTATGAACCTACATCGACTTCTAACACCAAAACATCCTTTAAATCAGTAAAAATTGAAAGATAGAACGAAGTTACAAGAAAATTTTGGCACAATAAAATAAGGCAAACTTAATACCTTAGTCCTCAAACTTTATTTTTTGTTTTGATGTAGTTCTCTGATGTTTTTGTTTTTTTAATTTTGGTCCTTAATCATTTTGTTTGGTTTCAATTCCATCCTATTTGCTAATTGTGACAATCTTACTGTAGTAATAAATACAAACAAATTGAAACTAAACAAAGTTAGAAGATCAAATCAAAACGAAAATGGTTAGAAGACCAACATATTAATTTTGCCAAAAAGTAATTCAGTCATCAGTGAACTAAATTGAATCGAAAAAAATTTGAAAAACTAAAGTAAAATTTAAATTAAACCTTTAAGATTAAATTGAGTTAAAAAAAGTTAAGCATATTGAAATTTCAATTAAACTTTAAGGACAAATAATTAGTTTCTTAAAACTGTCCCTAAAGACTAATGTAAACAAATCCTAAAATTTAAAGAATACTAGCAACATACTTTCTACTACACTCTTTTTAACACACTCCTAATTATTGATTAAAATTTATCTAAATCTACAAAAATCGTGTAGGTCCCACTTTTTTCTCACCTAATTTTTTTTTTTCATACTTTTATAGTTTTCAATAAATTTTAGCCAACAATTAAAAGTGTAGTATGTTAGAAAGTGTTTCTATCATTCCTCAAATTTAAATCCTCATCTTCAAGGCGTGGCCCCATCCTTGGGCAGAGAAGAATAAAGGACAAAAAAGACCATATACCAAAGAAAAAAGGAAGAAAGCAAAAAGTTCTTTACAACAGCCTATCACCCTTAATGACCAAACTATAGAATCAATTTCTCAAACAAAACCACAGAGAAAAAAAATAACAAATAAGTATCCTTCAATAAATGTCTTTTCTAACATTCGTTATAGATGGTTGTTTGCTTGAACACCAAAAGGCAAGAGTTAGAAAAGAGCAATGCTACATGCTTTTTGTTTTCTTAGTATTACAACTTTTATATCATTAATGCAGTTCATCCTAAAGGACAGGACTGTAATTGAGTTAAACCAAACTCAATTTCTAAAATCAAGGTTATCTAAACTCAAATTTGCAAATGCACTGAAATACGCTCAATTGCTAACTCTACTGCCGGAGTTGCAAAGATAGGAAGAAAAACTAAATCAAAAAATAAAAAAATCCTAAAACTACAATCATACCTTAGGAACAGAAGCAATCGTGTGTCGATGTCTAACACAAAACCCAACTCTTGCAAGCTTTAATGTGACAGGCCGTCCATCCTTGGGATGTTTACCCTAACCACAAGCAAATTAACAAGTTCAAAAATGACTAAAAAGAGGCAAATCAGATTTGTTAAAATGAAAAACAACAGCAACACACTCAAATTTGGCTAAATTTTATCTAAGATCAGAAAAACCATGCAGGTCTACTGCCTAATTTAAAAATTCTCACTCATACTTATTTATCAATCTAAATCAATGTTATCGGATGACGGCTTATGGCGGGAACTCAAAAAATTGCCATAAAGTTATGGCGGCCGCCATGGCAGGTTATGGCGGATATAATAAAATATATAAAAAATACTATAGGCCATAGAAAATGATAAAAAATAATTAACTCAATATATCTAATATAACTCACAGTCCAAGGCATAATTCAATACAAAATATTCAATTATCAAACATGAAGTTAACATTAAAATAAAAGATGATCAATTTAGTCCTCTTCTTCAACTCCAATATAATCATCTTGTTTGTCATCCACCAAGGCATATCCCTCCTCCTCTTCTCCCTCAGATTGTAGAAGATTAATTTTTAATTCATCTTCTGCTTGTTTTGACATCTCTTCTTCTTCTAATTCTTCCTCATCATCTTCAAAAACCATTTTTTCTTTTCCTTTTGCTGTTGAACATGTTTTGATTTTGGAAACTTTTGCAACTTTGATAGTGATATCACTTTTTTTTATAGGAAAAACAGAGAAAAACCAAATATGTGGAAAAGGAAAAAATTGAAAGATGGAAAGGATAAAATTGAAATTAAGAAAATAAAGAACAAACTGCGAGAGGGGAAAAAAAAGAAAAAAATGGCTACCGAAAAATATGAGATCGCCGGAGACGGAGGTTCAGGTCGCCACAGATGGAGATGGAGAACAGAGTGGCAAAAGTAGAGGGTAAATCTACTTTAGATTTTACTTTAACTTATGTCACTACAGTCAACACTTGTTTCAAGAAGAGGAAGGAGCAACTTACCACCTACCAAAGTGGGATGGCAAGATTTTAAAATGATTTCCTTTTTTTTACTAGTAAATCGAGTATCTTGGATCAATTATAAAGTAAACATGGGGACGGCTTGACTGTACAACATGTAGTCTTGGTCATGCATTAAATCTTGGGAGTAAGAAGGAATGATAGGATAGGTTTTAGGGATCAAGTGGTGGCAATTGAATGGCAAAAATAACAGAGCTTTCAGTGAAGAGTTATGGAGAGTTGTGAAACACAAGTGCAATATTATGTGGGACAAGATGGTCAAAGGGAATATAAAAATAGTACATAAAACTCTTGGGGAATCAAGAAGTTTTAAACCTAAGAATAAAGAATCTTGGTGGTGGGATGCAAGAGTATGTGATAAAATTAAGGTAAAAAAAATTGTTATAAAGTATTATCGCCGTGTAAGAACATTCAAAATTGAGAAGAATATTAATGAGAACCAGGAAAAAACTACACCACAAAGCATAGTTGTAGTAGTTGGAGATCCCAAGGCTTTACAAACTTCACACTAGAAACCCTTATAATGTGCGATTCAAATCTTATGCCATATAATTGAATCTTAACATTCCACCAGGCTCTGCAATCCCAACACACCCATGTGGGCTGGCTATGCACTAGTCCTTTAACTAGTCTTAGGCAAACACTACAATGTTGGCATTACTACATGTGTTGTTCATTTACAGCTAAGAGACAAGATGGAAGGTTCTGTTACCAATTCACAAAGACTTCAAGAGAACCACACCACAAAAACTAATTGTTATAATTGGAGAATCCAAAGCCTTATAAACCTCACTCTAGAATCTAATACTTCTAATATAGGACTCTAATCTCATAATTTGCAATTAAATCCTATAACCGCAGGATTACACCAAGGGTCAGATTTGAGCCCTTATCTCTTCAACATAGTCGTGGATGATCTTATTGAACAAATCTAAGAGCCAATAGCACGATACAACCTTTTTGTTGAGAAAATAGTTCTGGTTGGAGAATCAAGAAAGAAGTGAGAAGTTAGTGATGCAGAAATGATCTTTGCTACATCAAAGCTTCACTCAAGTAGAAATAATATGTAGCATACGAAATGTAAGTTTAGCAAGCAGTGAAACAACTCTAACATAAAGGACAAGTTATACATTTAAGGCGTAGATATAAACCATTAGGTTAAAGAAGGGTTAAATGAAACACAGAGATGCATCAGGTTTCTTTCATTTATGATAAAAAGGTACTACTAAAACTTAAATAAAAATTTTACCATAAAACTAAATATTGAGCAGTAAAAAGAAAATGCACAGTAAATAAGAAGGATTAAGAGGTTAATAGTTTGTCTATAAAGATGATATATGATAGAACATTATGACGTTGCTTGATCCATTAGTCAGCGTTACCTAATGGGGAAAGGCTTTGCTTGTTCTTTTGAATGAAAAAACTTGTCTCAAGCAATGCAATCCTTTATGGAAAACAAAACATCCATATACATAGAATATGAACACCAAGTGGATATTCTAACACATCCCCTCAAGCTAAAGTTTATTAAGCTTTAAACTTGTTAGAAATAAACTTTTTAAGAAAAAGATAAGTATACAATGGGAACCACTATACACAGTTGAAAAGACAATATAGGGCTGCTGGAAAGACAACACAACAAAATGGATGGAATGATCATCAGCCTGAAGAACTATAATACTCCAAATTCAGCAAGAACTTAAAACACAACAAACTTAACAGGGAGATAATACATCTGAATGGTAAAATGCCAGCTAAGGGAGCAAAAAAATCTGAGAAATCAATAATAAACGTAAGAATAAGTTCAAATAGACCAAACATATGTCTTCACAGTTGGGGTTTGACACAATTGAGAATGTGGTTTCAGCTGGAGATTCCCACATGGGAATGTGGTGGTTAAAGAATGATACAAAAGAGAACATAGAGGCAGTTGGAGATTGAAACTGCTGAGAATCTATGAAAGAAAAGATCACATATCACTAATAGAGAGGTATTGAGGGACTATTGCCAGAAAAGATTGTCAAAATTTCATAATGAAAATCACCAAATGTCCATTGAAAAAGTTGCTTGAAATTTCCCCAGTAAGCAAGGTTTGTTGGAAGAGGCTGCCAGAAAGTTTGCCATAGCTGACACCAAAAAGTTCACCAACAATGACCACATGCCAGAAGACGTCATTAAAAAAGGGCAACAGCAGAGGAAGAAGCTGGCAAGAAAAAGGTGAAAGCTGCATTGTCTCGCTATTTGCACCAGAGCACATGACTAGAAAGAAGAAATAAAAAAGCTATGAACACTCCATATTTTAGGAGGGTAGCAGCAAAATTGTGACAGAACAGTACACACAGGAAGGTACCCTAAGATACCATGTTGAATTTGCTTCCGTATGCAGAACACTCAGATGTATAGACTAAGTGGACACAACTTCCTAGGCTAGGTTATATTAATTCTTATGAACACTAAATGCATTTAACATAAAATACACAAGACAAATGAACCACGTCTAACAAACATGATTAGTACATATTGTTCAAACAGAAAATTGAGAAGCATACCAATGTCAATGGATATTGTAGTAAATCAAGTGCATCTTCAAGGGTGATAGAACCCACATCCTTGATCTGCAACAACCGAAATTCTGTTACTTCTTTCCTTTCTTTGAAAGATATAAAAATTGGTTTTGTTTGCACAAGAAGCTCTTAAGCCATCACCCTTAAAAAACAGACAAGGCGTCAACCAGAGTTTGCACAAAAGCATGCACGGCATACTTACTCAGCTGCCACATTCAAAGAGGAAGAAGAAAATTTTCATGTACTATGGAAACAAATAGCCACATTATATAACATAGTCTTAAAACAAATCACGATCCCTTCTTCACCCAAATAAAAAATGCAACCCTAAAAAATAGAATTTAAAAATGACTTCATTCCAGTACAATTAGCAGATAGCTCAAATGATAGAATATGGTCAAGTACATGTACTAATAACTATAGGAAAATCAATTTGTGATTGTGAATCAAATAAATTTCATGTTTACCTTCAATTGGATTATTCAGCAGACTGCATTATCATTTTCAAAAGTCTAATTCACATCTTCCATTTAGGTAATGTTGAGAATAATGTATGCAAGTACTAACTACACAGATATGCAATTTTAGATAAAAAATATCACGTAGATATTATGTAATTATTATACATTATTACAAATCCATAGCTCCAATGTGTATTCCAACACACGGATTCATGCTATGTCTTCTTGTTTCTCTCTTTCTCAACAGCTAAGACAGCTACAACCTGGGCACTGGGTCCAATGTGAGTAGGATCACTTAACTAAGCCTTATAATTGGAAAAAAAAAATACACGTCACTCAGCCAAAGAAAGATGATGGGGAGTTGGCTGAAATGGGCATTAAAAACTTTTCAGTAAATCTCCTCCAAATCACTAGTATGGCTATCAAAATTATGAGCATCACCATGTAGGTTCCAGATCCAATTAGTAGTATCAGGTCCTAGGTCCATTGGCTAATTTATAATTTAGACTGTGGTTGAAAGATAGAATTTAAAGAGAGCAAAGAGTGAGACTTTAAAGGAACTGAAAAATCTCTTTGGCAGAAAGATCATTTTGAAGATTAAGGTTGATTCTGATCAAGCAATCAAGTTAGGAGTTGTTATTATTGATTTTATTTAGGAATTACTGTATCAGATAATATTTTTAGGATCATAATTTTTCCTTCCTTAGCTGAGTTTATCCCTAATTAGCTTTGGATGGTATGATTCTATCCAATTCTGGTGTTTCAAAACTGGGCCCAGAAATCATGGGTGAATATTCTCACCCACTGCATATATTGTATCATTCTATGACCATAGACTGAAGCAAATTCAATTATCTAAATTAGTTTAATTTCATCAAGGGATGCATAGCAGGGACAACGTAAAAGGAATTAAAATCAAAATTACTTTCAGTGCACCTATATAACTGGAAAATACAGATGAGCAAAATTTAACATTTGCATAAATAATCAACATATCCTTATGCATAAGGTCTCTAAGAAAAATATCATTTTCTTTGAATTTTCAATAGCAAAATTTTATTTTTCACCTCATTATCACCTTCACCCCCTCTCTAAAATGTAAATAACACTTCCCTATTTCACCTACACAAACACCCTTATAAACTTCAACCAAATCTTTAGTTTCCCATTATAATTCATTTAAAAATTTCAGAATTATTGTTTTCTTTTTCATTTTATTTTAATTTTGAGAACACATTGATTTAGTTCAGAGTTGAGAACATTCACTTGACAACCATACGACTTTCTATCCATTATCATTATAAACTTATTCTCTTCTACATACATTGTTTAGACTTTACCGTCAAATTTTAACTGTATCATTCTCTCAATTTGAACCCTAAAACTTTCCCCTCTTCCCTCCTAACTATCACAGTTATAGTTCAAACAGTATTTTAACTCATTTTACACTAATAAACTATATATTTGCAGCAAAAGTAGTTTGCTATCTATATCTCCTTTTCTAATCTCCACAAATTTCAGGAATTCCATCCTCGTTCAAGGCTCTGTTAGGGTCTCAGACATAAAATCAAGAAAAGACTGAACAGTATTGACAATTTTTATTGATCTCTTTAGCAAGAACCAACATTACAAGAATCCCACCGAGCTGTCAGCTCCTGTACAGAAGCTAAGTTCTCCCTAACAGTATTTACAGAAAAACAAAAGGTCTCCTTAATCCGGAATCTAACTCTATTTATAGGATCTATTAACCATATTAACAACTAACCAGCAATTGACTCTTTCCTTCCCTTCCTCCTAACATAAACCTTCCACATTTTAAGTCTCTTATTAGTATCAATCATATGTTCTTCTGCCATGGTTCCAACAGGATCATATAAACCTTTGTATTACTATTATAATACAGCATAACAAGCAGGCAACCAACATAAAAACTGATAACTTTTCAAGAAACATGGGAGATACAAACTTCTTTTTGTCACAGATAGAAACTAACAGAATAACTGGCATCAATAGCCCAAAATAAAAAGTAAAATAAAATGACTCAAAGTTGAAAATGTCAATGAGACATACATGAGAGACAGAGGCTCTTTTAGGTATGTATCCTGTCCTGTCTTCTCCAAGTTGAACATAGAATCCAAAAGGACCAGTTTTCAAAAGAACCTGAGGTAAACATAGTGCCAAATGCATACCGTTTAGCAGTTTGAAAAAAATTACGACAGTCCTTTACAACATATAACCAAAGCTAGGACTTAAGCAAACCTTTTCATTTGAACCACTATTAACACCTAGGACTATTGGTTCCTCTACTTTAATGCTTGGCTGAGGTATATCCTCCTCCTCCTCTGTACCGTATAATGTTTTAGCAATGTACCTGTATTCAGCAATCGCAAGAACCACTCATAATGGATGAATTTCTAAACTTTAGCACAAATACTGCACAAGGTAAATGCAATGTTGTAAAAAGGTCATCAGCACATTCACAAAATTTTAAGAGACTAGAGACTAGCACACCCCCTATCAATCATGTATATGAAGCATACAATTCAATGTATGCATCTAGGACAATTTGAATCACCAAAAAAGAAAAAACAACAATAATAATAGCACAAAAACAATCAATTCAAAATAGAGGCTTTAACCAAACAAAAAGTACCAGGTAGTAATCATAATGTTTCTTCCAATACATGACTGCTCAAAACAAACAACAACAATAATAACCAAATCTTATCTCACTAAGTGAAGTCAACTACATAGATCGCACAACGTCATTAAGCTCGATCAAAAATCAAATTTTCATAAATTTAGTTAATCAAAAGTTCTTTTCTAATAACTTCATCTAAGATTCTTTTGGTTCTCTATCAATTCATCTTTATCAGACTAAAAGTCATGCAATTCACTCTCCTTACTAACACCTCCAAAGATCCTCTCTGCATATGACCAAATTACCTTAAACAATTTTCAGTCATCTTTTCCACCATAAGTGTTACTTTAATATTCTCTCGTATACTATTATTTTGTATCTTGTCTTCTTTTGTGTGTCCACTCATCCATCTTAGCATTCTTATTTCTGCCACTCTCATTTTTTTTTCATGTTGTTTCTTTAAGGCCCAACATTCACTACTATATAAGATTATTGGTCATATTGTAATACGATAAAACTTTCTTTCCAGCTTGATACATACATTACAATCATAATAACTCTTAATGTCTTTCTCCATATCACTCAGTCAGTATTATGTGACTAACATCTTCATTAATTTTTCCATCATTTTCTATAATTAATCCCAAGTAATAATTTGCTCGAAAAAAGGGGCGGAAAACATTCCACAGGACCCATTTCCTATTTCAAGTCAAATAATTTGCTAGTTGAAGGGAACAGCACATCCAGCAATGAACAGTATAAAATTTAAAGCACAATATTCAGAACAAATTTTACTAGTAATAGTAGATAAAATGTGGATTAAAATGCCAGGTTTCAGTCATTTATCTCTTAGTTTTTGGTGGATTTACATGCGATCATGATGTCTACTTGGATCCCCAAATGTCCTTTTTCAGTATATAAATTACATATCTCTGAATGCCACAGATTTATGCTTCATTATTTATTTCTATCACAAATTACAATAATCAAACTGGATTGAACTAAATGTGTAAATTAGCACACAAGTACAACATTGAATAGATCACCTATCAGTTAAGTCAGAACTTAGAACCTACAAACTAAATGTGCAATAATATACTCACTTGCACCTCGGATGTTGATCACAGCCTATAAAGTAGCCAGCACCAAATCTACTTACTTTAAAAATAAGTGTGCCTTCCATACAACTGAAACAAGTTCAATCAAAGCATCAAGAGAATATCTAACAAACAAGTAATGCAGCATATAATGAATGTAATCACCATGTCATTTACTACAAATAACTAAATCAGCATAATCACAACACAAAATTAACCTAGTATAATGAAAACATTACAAGAAAAGTTCATATGGTTTTTGTTTAGTATTTTAGTCTTCTCTGTAAAATGTCAGCTCCGCTCTGGTGCTGGATCAGTAATAACATATTCTAAGAACATAGTATAAAGCCATCATTCTTGAAAAATGCCAAGCGAAATTTCATAATAGCCACAAAACAATGTAAGAAAACTTATGTGGCCAATAAACTGCAACCCATCATTTGTATTAGCTAATTCCACCTATAAAATGGAATAATTTACCTTGGACACACCCGACTCTGATTTGGGAGAGAAGCAAATAAATAATCCCCAAATTTTTTTTCCAACATCTTCTCAACCTGGAAGTATAAAAACCGTCTCATGAGTAAATAACCAAAAAAGAAAAAATAAAAAACCACTATTACTGAATATTTAAACATAGAAAATTCATTGAAAAACATTTCCATTGCCATATAGAGCATAGCACCAAAATGAGAATTTTAGATCTCCAAATATCAAGCCCCGAGTGAAGAGAGATGTCACACCTGATGAATATGAACATTAGAAGTACGCTCACAATATGATTTAAAACGTGTCCAATAGTCTCTAAGGAGGCCTTTCCATTCAGTTAATCCAGCAGAAACATTATCAAGCTGAATCAAGAATGAGATATAATTATAAGAAATACAAAATAATATTAGGCAAATAACAACACCCAATCATAGTAGATACCTCAGTTTCCATATCTGCAGTGAAATTGTAGTCTGTGACCTCTGAAAAATGATTTGACAGAAAAGCTGAAACCTAAACACACCCCAAAAAATGGCATAAAATACTCATCATATACCACAGTTCATCTAACGCTTTTGCAAAGCAAAAATTGACAATGGAAAAGTCTAGCATGAATTAAGTTAAAATTTTCAAAAAAGAGAAGGAAAGTTTATACCATTCCCCCATATCTCATGAGCAGAAAAGATTTGTGGGGAATTAAATTAAAAGGCTCATTGATATGAGATTATTGCGCAATTAGAATAAGGACGGCACTGATAATTTTTTAAGTACTTGACCTTCATATGATGCGAAATTCATCCTTGCTTTCTAATGGCCTTTTCTATTTTTTATGGAAACCAAGATAAGATATTTTTAAACAGGTTGAATTCTTTTATGGATCCCAAGAATGACACTTTATATATAAAGCAGCTGAATGAGAGAAAGGCAGCAGGAGAAATATTCCCACAGCACTTACCAATGGAATTAATATAGCAGTATAACATGGCCAAGCAAATGTACATTATATTATTATAATAAAAAAGATATGTGGTTGTTAACTCCCATAAATTGTAGTTTTTTGGGCATAAATTATGATATTATTTGGCTTATTAATGTTTAAGGTTATCCATTAAAGTCATAAATATATTATAGAAGATGAATTTATATAAATCTTTTTTAAAAAGTTATTTGACATATTAATACTTATTTTGGATATTTGAGGATATTTTTACTAGCTAAATTAAACTTCAGAAAGACCAAGGATAATTTCAAGAAAGCCAAGGAATTGATATGAGAAGACTAGAAGTCCCCAAAGAAATCAAGAAAGTCCAAAGAGATCAAGAAATTTTGAAAAAGAAAAAAAGCAAGTCTAGTTTGTACAAGAAGGCAGCGCAAAAAAATTTCAAGATTTTGACTATCAATTTGCCTTGCATAGCAATTTATCAACACAAGTCCTAATAATTGCGATTTGCACCAGATCTCATGAACACATGGGATTTAGTTTAGACAAAGAACATAGCTTCAATTGATCTAGACATGGGATTTTTACTAAATTAGAGTTTTTGCTAAAATACCTTGTTCATAAATAATTATGATATGGAATCTTTACACATACCCAATTGACATAGGGGATCAACACGGGTTCCTAGTCTGTAGAAAATGCATTTTCCCTTAATCTCTTGTACAATTTAACTTTCTTTATTTTATACTTTTTACCAACCCCTCATTCTTTTATAATAGTATGGATAGACTTACTTAAGTAATTAGTTAGTAAATCAGAATCAAAAAGAAAGTTGATCTCCATGGAAACAATACTTTCCTTCACTTTATTACTTGTGCGATACACTTGCAGTATTGAGGAAAACCCCCAACATTTATCAAATTAAAAATGTATAAATAATGAAAAGAAAACTAGAAATAATAGTATAAAAACCACAGACCAATCATTTATTATACAAACTGCATTTATAGTTGATCATCAAAATGCAAAGGGGCCTATATCTATGAATAAGCATATAGATTTAATAGCTATAAATTAAAGGGCCCAAATGATAGCAATGAAAATTTGAGTAAGAGAAAATATAGATCATTTGAATTTAAAATCTCAAGCTATCAAAAGCAAGAAAATTTTGGAGTTTTCGTACAGGGCATATTAATTAACTGTTAAAACAATGTAACTATTATTTTAATCCAAACAAAACAATAAATTCAATAAACTTAAGAACCCAAAGCTTACCATGCGACCACGAAATTCTGGAGACAAAACTCGACTTTTTACCATTACATAGTTTCTATCCTGAGGCAACAAAAATTGAGGACCAAGAATTCTATCAAACTAAAATTTAAAGTGAAGACTTCATGTCCATAAATTTCTAAGCAAGATGCAGTGAATATAAGAACATAAATAGACAGCAGCAACAAGACAAACGCACAAACATCAGTCATTAGATCAAATTTTCAGGAGGAAGAAAATAACAAAAGGGCTAAGATTTTGCTTGTTGGTTGCTAAAGGTTTTACTTGAGTTCAGAGTGCTTCTGTTTTATTTGATAGATATGGCTCAATGAAAGCTTATAAAGGCTAAAGCAATCCTCCCCTTAGGAGCTAGCTTTTGGAGTTGAGTTAAGCTTAAAGGAACAAGCAACTGTTAGATTTGATTTTACGTAGACAAACTACCTATGATAGGCACTGCTAATGGAAATAGATGGAATCACCAGTTAATTGAACCTCTTACCAATTTATGATCTGATCTGAGGAAAGCCTAAGTGACTATGTTCTTGAAAACTCTACAGCTAATTTGAAAAACTAAATTATCTTACTAAATCACAATTTATAATATAAAATTATAAATCGTTAGGCTTGTCGTGATTAGATAAGATATGGCATGACTATGATATTAGACTGTTCCACAAGTAAAGTACCTGTAAAACTTTTAATGTGGTTGCATATGTTGATGGCCTTCCAATCCCAAGCTCCTCAAGCTTCTTAACCTATCATATCATAGGGGAAACGTTCAGAATAAAAAACAAAAGAGACAAATTGCAAAAGAAATGAAAACTGTCTGCCTGCCCTCCTCCTTCCCAACACAAATTATATTTTCATGAACTCCAATTCATGGTGAACACTATATGTGAAAACAGATCTATTTATTTTAGCTAATCCAGAAGATAATTTAAAATTATAAATCATAAATCTGTACATATTGCAAAACTCAACATTAATCTGTACATACTGAAAAATTCAACACATGCATATCTTGCCAAATATAGGATTCAACATGAAGCCATGAACCAGAGTCTTTCGTAACATAATTCCAAATATAACTTGTCAGTGCACAACAATAGAATAGGCTATAGAGATTGAGAAAGGGTGCTTAGCTAACAGCCAACCACAAGATGTAGAAACTTAAAACAGTAACTCGCGCTCAAAAGGAAGAAAATAGTTACTAAAGAGGCAGGCACCAAGCATATAATTCTGAGTAGTAGTCTTCACAATTTCCTATCTTTAAAATGCAGGTTTCAGAAGTTTTACTAAGCTATCATAAAAGAACATGATTAGATGGGAAAATTACAAAGAAATAAAAGACACACATTAGAATACAAAGCTCCCTAGCTCATTGATTTGAACTAGGTGTTACATCAACTAAACGCTATCAGTAAAACTATTAGCTAAGATTATTCAGCTAATGGAAGGATCAAGGTAATACCCTTCAGAAAAGTACACATTGTACTGTTAGAGATGCCAAGAATTTTTAAAAAGAATCAAGAGCATGATAGAAACAAGGTCTTTTCAACAATTAAATTCTATTCAATAGTTGCAATGATTGGCAAAGCTTTATGTTGTATATTTGTTGAAACATAAAAGGAAAAAGGAAAAAAAACAAAAAAACAAAAGAAACCATATTATAAATCAATAACTTGAAAACTAACTTGTAAATTACTTCAAATTGACCTGAATATAACACAAAAACTTGCATTCCTAAACTAAACAATAGCACCATTCAAAGGCTGCATTTAAATCCTAGACTTATGAATTGCCCATGCTTTAAGCCCGAAGACTCTTGCATGATGGAGTTAGACATGTAATATAAATTCATTCATGTGTCTTCACAAAGCCACATACTAGGAGCCTGTTTGGTTTGAAAACAAAAAAATTGTTTTCATTTTCAATTTTCACTTTTAATTCCAAAATGTCACCTTATTTTAATTTTGTTTTGTTATTGTTTTCACTATTTCCTATACAAATCTTTGAAAACAGAAAACACAATGTAAATAAGGAGGCACTTTTGTAATTAAAAGTAACAAGAAACAATAACAAATAACATTTTCTCAAAGTAAACAAATGCTTGTGGACTTTAGTATTCCTTTAATCTTAATGAAAGAAACAAGATGACTTACCAAGGATGCTTCAGAGTACCGTGGTGGCGGTTGTGTATAGTGCTGATTAAGTTCAGTTTGAACAAGAAGTAGTGGATCTGCTGGCTATAAAATAAAAGTCAAAGAAAGGAGATGTGTTTGCTTAGTTTATGGCATCAATAAATGCTCAAGCATAAATCAAGAGTAATTAAGTGACAAAAATAAAAATGGCAATCAGTCTCATTCTGCTAATAGGATATGTCCATATCCTGTTTAGTTGTACAACTTCCACCATCATAAATGGAATTCAGAAAAATGATATGCATACAAGGTACCCTAAGGCAAGGTGAGAACAATTAGCAAAGGGAAAAGGCCACATGAAAACATTTTTGAGCCTCCACCAAATATCTAGGGGTTCTAGGAAAGTTGATCCTCAACATGGTATTGAAGTCCCTCTATGGACAAAGTGGTCAAGAGTTTGATTATTGTCAAACATGGTATACATCATTGACGCTTTAAGCCCATAGAGAAAGGGGTCAGAGACTAAAAACTATTCTTGAGATTCCACCTAACATTAGTTTTACCAAATAAGAGAAAACTATAATAAAGAAAAAAAAAGACATTATACTAGGGTACTTGCTGGTCTATCAGTATATCCATCTAAGTCCCCTCCCTTCTGAAAAAACCAATCGCAAATCACCATTAGGAACCCAAGAACAGCATTCTATCTAAATAAACTGAAATGGCACAGACTACATAAATGGATAAGTCATGAAATTGTTTTCAATAGCATAAATAAATACATCAAGTTTTCAAAAATATTACCTTCAAGGAATTTAGTACCCCAAATGTTTGATCACGATTGGTTCCATCACTATCTTTATCTTGAACAGCTTCAGAATCAAAGTCCTAGAAGGAGACAAAACTCAAAAGTATGTTTTATCATGCAATGCACACAAAATAGAAACACATGCATATTCACACATACATCTATATTTCATTTGGGTTGTGGAAACACTGGAATGATCTTTGCATACATATACCAAACAAGATTTGAAGTTTTTACAAAACATTTTAAGCTATAATTCATGAGATCTGGTTCAAATTCAAAATATGATTTGAGCTAGAAAGTAGAGAGCAAACTTTAAAACACATAGCATCACTTATGAACATTTACTTTTATACAAGCATTAAATTTGAAATCCAACTGCAATATATATTCTCCCAGATGCAACTAACTGGGACTTCAACTCAAAACAACACTATTAAGAACAACAACAAATTATTTAACATAAAATAATGAATAATGCCACAAATTTAGTCCCTAAAATTACAGGCACAAGTCAATTTAGTACTTGAAATTACAAAAATGTCATAATCCCTAAAATTACCAAACAGCGATCATTTTAATCCCTAATAATAATATTACTGAACAACAATCATTTTAAACCCTAAAATTATAATAATAAGGAATAAAATGATTGACATTTAGTTATTTTAGGAACTATAATGGATTTTTGTAATTTAAGGGACTAAATTGATTGGTGCCTGACTTTCGGGGACTGGTTAGGAAAATTACTCGAAAATAACAATAGTAACCATATATATAAACAAATAAAGATCATTATAATTTGTCAGGCCTCGTCCACTGGTATATGAATAATTTCACAGTATCATTTATCGGCAGCAACTAACCATACCACAAAAACTGCCCGGTATCCTGGAAACTCAACCCTTGAGCTGGTCGACCGTAATATAATAGAGTGATCAGCATTTCCAATATCAAGTTGTATCTGGAATTAAAAGGACATGAGGAAAAACATCTGATCATACACAGTAATGACAGATTGAAGCAGTTGAACTTTATATGAATGCAAACGTAATTTTAACAATCAGAAAATGTTACTAACTCTCGAGTACACACATAATCTACCATTAGTTGACCTGGAAAAATAATGTTACCATGAACAACTCTAACATTCCAAATAACCAAAGTTCCACACAACAGAGCAAACCAATCCTATCTGGCTACCTGCTACAAAGATGAGGGAGAAATACATGGAAAGTGCATATTTACCAATTTTTAAGAACATCCAAAACAACCACCGACCAAAGTACACAAAAGAGCAGGATAGATGAAAAGCCTGAATCACAGACCAAAGCTAAGCTGCTACTGATATGCTTACACAATGCATATATCTTATGCAACTCTTCCCGTCAAAAAATATGGAGAAACATCACCTGATTACATGAATAAGGCTTTAACCAAAACTGAGTAGCAACCCAACAAACCACAAAGTAAACAACAAATACCATCAAACCAGCCCACGCAACCAGAATGGGAGTCCAGCAACCTAGACCATTTGCAGTAACTACCAATGTATCTATAAACTATAGAAGATACTGTCAGAATAAATACTCTAGCAAAACTATTGCAGAGGGAGGGCCTCCTAATCGCAACATTGCCCAAGGGGGTAGTCCATAGCAATGCCTTTGGGATAACTCAGTCAGTCAAAGATATTAAGAAACAAATATGAAATCCAAATCTCTTCACTGTTCTGAAGCTTTTAACTTTTTCAGAATAAACTATTTGGATGCTAGACATCATTTGAGATAGGATTATTTTTAAGGGCACTTATTAGAGTCCAGACATTACAGTTATTTTTTTAGAAACATATACATGTTTGTATTACTGTATTTACTATTTTGTGGCGCTTGTTTTTCATACATGCAGAGAGGTTGTTATGCTTTGTTACAAGCTGCAATCTCCTAGGCTCTAGTTTTGCTCTCTTCCTTTTTTTTTCCGTTTTCTTAGAGGATGTATTACACTCTTCCTTTGTCCTTTTCTCTTGTAATTGCATTTCTCAGCCAATAAAACGAAAAAGTGGCTCAGTTTTAAATTCTAAATTAATATACAGCCAATAATTTAGGTACAAACCAGAGATATAATATAGCTAGTGTAAAAAATACTTTCAAGGTTCACCCACTTTATACCACAAAAAGAAATTCAGTAGTCTAACCTGCTCAAAGATAGCTGGTTCCATTTGACATGAAACTGTTCGTGACCAAACAAGTGTGTAGAGCTTCAAGGACTCCTCATCTAGTACTGCAGCGAGCATTGCTGACAAGTCCAACAAGTAATATTATTACCAATCACCCTAGGTCACTATTGAAGTAAAACACTCACAAAAGAAGCATGTAATACATGGTAACTTGCGTATGTCAGTTGGTCTAATGGCTTCATGGGCCTCTTGTGCATTTTTAACCTTTTTAAAATACTTTGGTGCATTTTGTGAGACAAAATCTTGTCCGTACCTGCATAAAGAAAATTCTTGTTCATGTACATGAAAAACAATCAGAATATGCTTAAACAACATAAACTAAGCATTCAAATTTAAAAATAATAATGCAACATTAGACAAATTTGCTAGCTGCATTGAGGAAAGCCATCAATAAGTGTCTTGCATGTAGACAGAATTGACTAGACTTTCTTTCCCCAGACCATATATTATGCATCCCAAACAATAATGCTTAGTTTTCTTTTTCATCCAAGAGGATAAAATTGTAGCATTTGGGTTTTATGAAGTCTATAAAAATAATCATACTAAAATTTAAGATGTCATTCCCCCTCCCCACCCCCTCCTCAAACTTTCTTAAATAGTTCTAAATATTTATTATTTGAGGATTGACCCAGATTTTCATTATATCTAGGAAAATTGCCTAGTGTAACATGTCATTGGCATTGATTTTATAAAGCAAAGTTGTGCAAATAAAATGACTTAACCTTAGAGTGAACTTTGGGGTTCATTAACTTGGAGTATTTCTCTATTCAACAAAAGAGTTAAGAATAGGGTTAAAAAATAGCACTAAAACAATCATGAAGGATAAAGACAAAATTCTTCGTTCTATGTCACAAACAAACAAAATCAAGGAGACTCAAGAATCTCCAACTCAAAGGAATATGAGCTTGGGAATATAGCAATTCCATGTTTGTTATAAGTTTTTCAAAAAAAAAATCCTGGGCATAATTGATTCCAAGGATTGAGTCATTTACATTTTGCTTGGATTTCAGTCCCACAATGAAATGTGTGCAATTGGGAATATAACATTCCCATGGGAAAGTTGATATTTATTATATATTCTAATTAGTAACTTCCATTCCCATTTTTATTTTTTATTCTATTATTGCAATCATAACCAAACATGCTTTTTAGTTTACCCAAGAATAACATTCCTGGGAATTTGATTACATTACATGTTCTGAGTGGAAACCAAAAGAAACACATAATCTTGAATGCTACAAAAATTTGTATCCAAGTTTTGCACAAGGAAACCAGATGATGAAGCCAAGGGAAGGCCATGCAAAAAGGGTAATTTCCTACCCAATAATCCTCCCAAAACTTGGTATGAGAATCATTCGCTACCACCTTCTAGTATAGGAAGACCAAAAGGTGAGATAATGTTAGGATCCAAGGTAAGGGACTCAAGTCCCACCATTGGAAGTATGGGACTCAAGTACGGAATTTATAAGTAAGACCTTGGGCTCTCCAACTACAACGGCTAGCTTTTGTGGTGTGGTTCAACCCAAGGTTCTATGAGCATCTCTCATATTGGTAATGAATTAAAAGTCACTCTAGTAAAGAAGGAGTTCGAGGATCTATTAATATCAGCTAAGTCACTTTTAGAAATAATCTTGAAACCATGAATGCTCAAGGAGCAAAAGAGTTGATTTAACAAAGTGTCCCCATCTCTTCTAAACACAATAGTGCTCTCAGCAAATTTCAAATGAGACTAAAAACCTACTTTTGCAACTTTAATGGTCCCACTTGCAGCTGATCTAGCTTGAAAGTAAATGAGTAAGAACATCAATCACAAAAGTGAACCAAAAAAGGGAAAAAGGATCTACTTGCCTTCACAAGGACTCTGTTAGAGACAAGTTTCCCAAAGGCTTGAAAGTTTACAAGCGGCAAAACTATAGGAGAGGAATTAGGAAATAGGTTGTTATGTTCTGTTTTGAGTAGTTTAGGATTTATCTTATTTCCTTTTGTTATTGTTTTCTGTTACCTTCTGTTATTTTCTGTTACAGTAGTTAGGAGCTTGATTTTAGGAAACATATCAGTTTAAATAAGGGGATTACAGAGGGGAAGAGGCATTGGGAAAATTATTTCAGACTTAGGGTGTTGAGCCACTTGAGAGCTCACTTTCCATTGCTGTAAACTCTGCTCAACTGAGCCAATTCAATACATAATTAAATTTCAGAATCCTTACCATATCAGACTCCAAAAGCAAAACCAAAATTTTGGCTCTCCACTAGCAATTATAGATAAAGTACTAGTTGAAAGACAACCTGAGATTGAACTTCTCCACCAAGAGCCAACACCTTTTTTGCTAAAAGCTTGTCCCAAAACTCTCAATCTTAAGCTTTTACTAATTCTAATTTCAGTACTAGACTAGCTTCTTCTTTTTTTCCATTTCTTCACATCATCCACCGTTTCATTTGCCACCAAAATAGTGTTCAAAATCTGTCTACCAGCAACAAAGGCACTCTGATTATAAGAAATAGTGCCCACCAACACTTCAAACAGATAGTAAGAATCTTTGTAACAATTTCATACAAACTGATGACAAGACTGATGGGTCTATAATCTTTAACAGATCTATCTTTGGATCAAACTCTTTACTGTTTTTCATTAAATCTTGGTTATCCAACTATTTTTTAACTTTTTTTGCTAACTATTTTCAGGGATTTGGGAGAAGGCAAGAGTTGCTGTTGTGCAGCTTTTGTAGTTATCTGGTGTCATGATAAACTGACAACAAGCTCAGCAAGTAAAGCCCACAGCAGAGAGTTCAAAGGTCTTCAAATTGGGATTAGTGATGGGAGAAGAAGGCTATGTCCTGCTGTTTAACACACACCAATGAACAAAGAATAAGAGAATAAAAGGTTAATAACTGCCAAGGATATTCCGTCAGACACTTAGTAGGGCTAAAACTAGCACTGTTCCTTTGTTAGAGTAACGTCCTTTACTAGTATAGATTAGTATTTTAGTTGTAAACAAATAACTATTTCTCACACAATGCATCAGACAGTTTACTTATTTAGAATTCAGCAAACAACATATGGTACAGCCGTACAGTTGAATCATTTTTCATTTTTGTAATGAAAATCATTCAGAACCCATTCAAAACTCTCTCACACACATCTTTCTATCAAATTCTCTCTCAATGTCTTAGTCTACAGATTTTCAACATCCTTGCCTCTTTGGTGTGGAGCTAATTGTCTTCAGACATATGTTTATTTCTGTTATATAGCAGAAAAGAGCTTTACTCTGTGATGCTGTTTTCTTTTCTTCTGTTTCTTATTTCTATAGCTTGGTTGTACCTTTAAGACCATACCTGTGTTATTCCCATATAACCTTCTTTTCTTCCATTTTAATTAAAATTCATCTATCGTAATGTTTTGAAGGCTAAATAGTATGCCATACAGTAACATCATTGTAGCTGTAAGGTTTAAATCTCAACCAGCACATCTGTTGGCAAACTGCACCTTATATGAGACAAATGTCTGAAGAATCTGTTAACTAAAATAGCTAGTACTGTGATTGCTCAGGTTGCATAGAAATAGACTGATTATACATAATAAGCATCAGTAGTAACGAAACTCTGATAGCAAACATATGTAGAAAGATGTAGGAGAAACAGACATCACCTTTCAATGATCAGGGAGCGTATGCTGGCAACAGCTTCATCAGAAATCTAAGAAAAAAAATTCAAAGCGAATTGTTAAAAATAGAAGAGATCATCTGCAGACAAAATTACTGGGTTTGCAGAGAGAAACTCTAAACATCCCATCCACAAGTAAAAATCAAAATTGTGATCTAGCATGGGAAGAATCATGGGAGATTAGTGATCACATTTAAACAGCCAAGATTCATGACATTATTTTCACAGAAAAGCAATGTTGTGTGCGTTGGGGGGGGGGGGGGGTAACAAAAGAAGGAGGATTATTTTGCAAAGGTATGGTCAGCTTTTGTGGACAAATTGATGATATGTGGATATACAATGCATCTAGAGCAGTTCACAGCATTGCACCATATTCATGCAACCACCAAAGTGATACCTACATGGAGTCCATCAGTTCTCATATAAGTTATCAGACCCACTGCTACACCATCAGACAGTTCAACTCCCTCATAGAGCTTCTGTGCAAGCTGCACGCAGAAGCTAATTCAGATTAATGATAAAAGTAATTCTAGCAAATGTAAAATAGTAAATATTAATCACGTAGGAAAAGTAAATCTTATTCAGTACATCCATGAATAAGTTAAGTTGGGGAAATAGATTAGGAATAAATAAAATTTCCAGCACCTTCATTGTGTGACTTGCTGTGAAATGCAACTTGTTTGCAGCATCTTGCTGAAGTGTTGATGTTATGTAAGGTGTTGGAGGATTTCTTCGAACTTTGTTTCTTTTCAAGCTAACAATCTGAAAATTGGCTGAGTCTATTTTGCTTTGGATATCTCTTGCATCAGTACCAGAAGTAATTGAAAACTGATTCAACTTTTTTGAATCAAAATGGGTCAAGTGAGCAGAAAAGGTAAGGTCCTTGTTGGACCCCACTTCTTCCTTTTTCAATTGAGCCCAAACAGTCCAATACTCCTTCGGTTTAAATTCATCAATTTCCATTTCTCTATCACATATAAGAGAAAGTGCAGCAGATTGAACTCTTCCCGCTGATTGGCATCCTGGTAACTTCCTCCATAGTAATGGTGAAATGTTAAACCCAATCAAGTAATCAAGAGCTCGTCGGGCCAGGTAAGCATGAACCAAATTGACATCAATCTCTCGTGGTGTTTGTAGAGCACCTTTTACAGATTGTTCAGTTATCTCGTGAAAGACTACCCTTGCTACAGAAACATTTTCGTGTACCACACCCTGTTGTTGTAACATCTCAATGATGTGCCAAGCAATAGCCTCTCCCTCACGATCAGGATCTGATGCAAGAATAAGGTTTTCTGCTCTGTGGAATAACATAAATGAATTAAGCAGGATATGTGTTTGTCAACCACTTATGCATAAAAACAGCATGCAATGGAAACAACAGCCCCACAAAAGTAATCATGACACGTATGCATTATTATAATAACATCATATTGAATGGCCATTAATTCCCAGGAAACTATGCATAACTGTAATACCAACACACATGCATGCGGCACAAACACCATTACACAAGTATAGCCATCCAATGCTGCAAACACATAGTAATTGGATGCAAGGGTTGAGAAAATTTACCCGCTCAGTGCAGCCTTGATACTCTTCAGATGAGTCCAGGCAGGTGACGGAACCTCCCACACCATGCTAAAATCCTCGTCAGGTCGCACTGATCCAGACCTTGCAGCCAAGTCTCTCACATGACCATAGCTTGGCAAGACTTCATACATATCCCCAAGGTATCCCTTAATAACCTTTGCCTTTGTAACAGACTCCACAACCACCACAGACTTTCCAGAGGGAGGATATAACGGCCTGTGCGTATATTTCCATTGAGGTTTCACCTCTTCATATTGACTAGAGTTCCCATTTTCCTTCACAGAATTAGAATTATCCGGTATTTCTTGAAGAGCACTCCTGGTCGAATTCTTCTGGAAAACACATTGTCAATGTCATTCAGAAAAGCACGGATTCAACATGGGACACAGATACAAAATAATACAGACATGAAATCAGAAGCTCAAAATACAACAAATATCAAAATCCATAGAACACAACACAGCTACAAAATTATCTGAAATTAGAATAAAATAAAAATCTTAAATCACAAGAAAAAATTCATGTTTTAAAAAAACCAGAGTCATTGTAGACATGATAAAATACAAAAAAAAAAAAAAATCAAATAATTACTACGGCATTATTTTAATTTGTATCGGTATAAAAATTTTAAACATAAAAGTAAAGAAAAAACTATAAAAATGCAACTAAAAGTTTTCAAAGTGCTGAACATGAATACATGTCCACGTCTACTATTTATAAGTAAGCATCCATAAACTCCATGCTTTGAAAATCACCAACTACACTAACCTTTGAAACTGTCTTTTTCCCTTTGGAAGAAGATTTTCTAGAAACTTCTGCACCAGCATCCTCTTGTGATAATAAATTGCTGGCAGAAACCTTGCTCTCTTTCTTGCTCCTCGACGGTTTCTTCTTGTTCTTCACCGTTTTGGTGTCCTCTTCACCACTCGCGGTGCATGACAAACCCTTCTTCTCGTCGCCCAAGCTTCTAGAAGCTACATTGCTCCCATCCTTATCTTTTCGGCGGAAAACGAAAGCTTTCGCCCTTTTCTTTTGCTTACTATCCGCCACGCGCGACGAAAAGCTCTTTGTAAAAATATTATCACTAACCAAACCACTTCCAACACGAAACGGAAAACTGAAAGCAGTAGACGACGTCGTAGACTTCACAACGGCACCGAGAGAGCCAAAGTGGCTCTTAGAAGGGAAAACCAAACGCTTTTGGCATCGAACTGTGTTGCAGATGCCAAAAGTGGCGTGCGGTGAGAGCGAGATTGACGGATTGTGAAGCGCCTTGAATTGCAACTGCGACGTCGTTTGAACAGAAAAACACGGTTACACTATTGCAATGATAATAATGAATGAAATAAACAAATTAATTCAGATAATGAATGATTGAAAAGAAGAGAAGAGAGACCATGAAGTGGCGAAGAGAGAGAGGGGTTGAGGAGGAAGGAGTGGAGAAGAAGCTTCTGTGAAGTTTAATCATTGTTATCAAAGCTTCATTTCAGGTGTGCCATTACTGTGATGACGAGTGAAGAGGGTTTTTGAGAAGAGGGTTTAAGGGTAACGGCAAATGGCACTGTCTCTGCCAATGCTACATGAGATTGCGAAGCTTTATATACTTTGGTTACTTTGTTTATGGTTTTGTTATCCTTCTGTTCCTTTTTTTTTTTTTCCTTGGAACAAATAATGGACACTAACTGGGCTGGGCCCATTTTTGGAGTGACCAGATTGTTGACTTTGAGCTTTTTAGAGAAACCAAAATGGAAAAAAAAAAAATATATATATATATATATATATATATATGTGTGTGTGTGTGAGAGAGAGAGAGAGAGAGAATTATTAAAATATGAGTGTGATTTTTGTAATTTTTAAAAAATTAAATTAATAATAAATAATGGGTTTGATAATATGTGTTTGAAAATATCTAATTTTTAATAAATTTAAGAATGTATATAAAAAATATATTAGAAAGAATGTTGTTGGTATTTCTTTTCTTCGAAAAAAATACTATTAAAATATTTAACTCAAATGATACATTTGTTTGTATTATTGTGAAAATGAAAAAAAAACATAATTTTGGAAAACTGATTCCTAAAAATGAGTCAACTATTTAATTTTAATTAGACTTAGATAAACATGATTTTTAATAACTTTCCTGCTCAAAAACATTAAATTTAAACGCTTTCGATATAAATAACATTTCAACCCAAATGTCTAATAACATTGAATACTTTTATGGGGTGTGAACTAAGTCAAATTTCTTTTGTCCTTTTTAGACTCTTGTTTTAAAATACATAAACGTGACTTAATAAAATACTTCTAAACTTTTGCAAATGCATTCTTTCATTTATTATTAGCAGTCCCAACACCCCTTTTGGTTTCTATATATAAAAATTGCATGTTTTACATCACTTCTAATGTAATGTATAACATACACTCATTCGGATATACATAAATTTTAATATAATTCAGGTCAAGGTTAGGAACAACTTTCTTGGCTTCGTATGATAAATGTGAAATTTTAGTTTGGGGTAACAATTATTTTGAAATTAAAGAAATACCTTTTAAAATTTTTTAAAACAAAATATTAATTAAAAAATTAAACTTCTACGTTTAACGCTACACTTTTTATAAAATATTTTTTTAGTTTTTACAATACTCTTTAGAATTATTCGTGACAATTTTTTTATTATTTTAAAATCCTTATCGCTTTAAAAGCTTCGGTGTATTTTAAATCATTCATTAAGAAAACAATTTTTTTTACCGTATCACTGTTAAGTATTAGGAAAGAGGATCAATGGAGTGTGTAATCGAATGAACTTATTTTTCCTAAAATTAAATTATTTAATTATTTTCTTGATTCTTATAAAAAAAACATTTTGTGTGTAAATGAATACATAATAACAAGAAAAAAATATATAGTTTTACAGGAAACTTTTTATCATACTAATAACAAAATAATTATTCAAAATTGTTTTATATATCAAAGTGTTTAGTAAATTTTATTCAATGTTTTTATATCATGTATTTGTAAAAAAAAATATTATAAAAATCTCTTATTTTGTAAAAAAAAAAAAAAAAACAACTTAAATGGTAAGTATGTTATAATGAATAAAGTAACGCAAAACAAATTGAAATATTTTGGTGAATGTTTACACTTGTTTTAGGGTACTTATTATGAATTAAAAATAGGAAATATTAAATAATTTAGTCGATATTTTATATATTCAATATTCTAATCAATTGTTTTTCATTTAAATGCAAAATATTTATTAAATAGATTAATTCAACAAGTATTCTTAATAAAAAAAACATAAAAAATATGCGGTATAAAAATGCAAAGTGAATTAAAGTAACAATTGTTGAAGCATTAGAAAATGTAAATCCAGAATTTCTTATCTCAATTAATGAAAAAAGTGATACATATGTAAAGAGGCATTCATTGCATATATAAAAAACGGTTTTAACAATAATAATAAAAAGCATAGACCCCACCTATACATTTTATAATTTTTTATATAAAATGATGAGTAAAATATGCAATGACCTAAGTGGTGCTTTATTACAGTGATTTGATTAGCATTAAATATTAGTTGCAGTAGATTGTCCTTCCTCTCTCACTTTTTTTATTTTTTTAATGAAATTAATAACTAAAGTAAATAAAGACATAGAATAAAATAAAAGCAAAACTAATTTGTATATATATACATACACTGTGAAATAGGGTAATTTTCTAAATTTTATTTTTTATATATTCTTTTTTACTTTTCTATTCTTATTATATTTTAACTTAATTTTCATTTTCAAAATTTTATTGTAAGAGAAATAATTTATTTGTTTCAGTTTAATCTTTCATTTTGTTAATTTACTTTTGTTGATTTTATTTCATTTTAATAAACATCAACCAATTAGATCTTTATTAATTAGTATTTTTGTCTTTTTGTCATTTACAACATTGACATCGTTATTTTATTTATTTATGTTTCTCTTATTTGATTTTTGTAACTAAATATAGTTAAAAAATTTACTTAATTAACAATTAAAAATTAAAACACTAAAATATAATATAATATATAATTAAAAAATTAAAAGGTTAAAATATTATTTTTTAATATCAAATTAAAATGGATATATATATATATATATATATAATGTCATATGTCATGTTTTCTTTGTTGTATAATTTAAATTTGTACAGTGAAAAAGACATTTAACAAATATTGATTTTTTTTACAATACGGATACCTAAAATCAAATCCAAATACGTTATACTTTCCATGATCAAGTTGAACAATAAACTGTGTAAAGTGTTATCGCTATTATTAAAAGTCGCATTTGAATTGGGTTGATTTTCTTTTTTCCCTAATCACAGCACACTTTTCTGGATCTCCCTACTGGATTATTCTATTATTAGAATTTGTGTTATATAATTAGTTAATTAATTATTATAAAAATTTAATTATCTTAATGGGTTATTACTATAAATTTTAATATAATAAATATGACTAGGCATAATGTAAATTGCGTAAATTTAACTTCTTTACGTCTATCTATTGAGTAAATTGTGCAATAAGCAAACACGCAATTTAATTCTTAAAAAAATATTTTTTTTTGCGTTTTAACTTTTAAATTTTTTTGTTATATAAATGTTTTTAATAAATTAATAATTTTAATACAGAATGAACTTCTTAACAAGTTGATAATTTTACAATTAATTCACACAATAAGAACTTTCAAAAAGGAAATAAATTAACACAACTAACATGTTTAGATATGTACTCATTAATTAATTTCATATGTATAAAAAGTATATCTAGTCATTAGTCACTAATTATTATACATTATTTTATCAATGTACTAAATAAAGATGGTGTAACTTTTAGCTAAGTTCATCAATAGTACTGAGAAACTCCAATTCATTCTAGCTAGTGGGTAGGCCAAAGCACTTTATTTGAATCAATATCTTAAAAAGAAAAGAATTGTTCTCTTCTACACATCCATTTCTCCTAAGTTTCTTCCTTCAGGTGCTTTCCTTTTCACATAGTTACAATCTTGGTTGATTTTGATTATTACTTTGGCAGTTTCTACATAAAATTCACATTATAAAATAAAATTTTGCTTAGGAGTCAAATGTGAAGGGAATGTGGAATCAGTTAACTGAAGGAAACACCCTATGATGTTACTAGCATCTCACAGCTGCAGATAGATGCATACATCATTGATTTAGTCTAACAGAGATACCTTCCCTCATAATGTGGCTTTCCCATGTTAGGTACACTTGTTTCTTCACATTACAAAAGAAGACCCTTCTCACTCAGTTCACGTTCTCACTTTTTTTGTGCCTGCATCATCATTTACTTAAATGCTGAACCTTCAAGAGGGTTCTTCTTCTGGACTAAAAGTAGGAATTTTTAGCTGTTTTGTTTTGTCACAAAATGGTTGGTCTCATTTTCATGGTTTTTCAGATCTGCGTCTTTACTCTTTCATCTTATAATGGGGTGCTAAAAAAAGGGTCTATAAAGCTTGTTTATTGAGTCCTTCCTTTTTGTATTTGTACTTGTAGCGCTTTTTGCTTGAAGTGTGAATCTGTTTCCAAGAGGCAATGGCTCCGAGCTTTGATTTTTCCAATAGGTGGATGAAGGGTTCTTCTCAGAAGGGAACCTCAGTGGTGGTGACAATGGAGAACCCAACTTTTTCTGTTGTGGAGATTAATGGTGCTGATGCTGCATTCAGGCCAGTGGAGAAAACCCGTGGCAAGAATGCTAAGCAAGTCACATGGTTCTTGCTTCTCAAGGCTCATAGTGCTATTGGTTGTGTCACTTGGCTTGCCACTGTTGTGTGGTCATTGTTGGGAGCTATTAAGAAGAGGTTGATTCATAGGGAAGGTGTGCCCTTAGAGAGTGACAAGTTGGAAAGAGGGAAGGTGTTGTTTAGAGTCATCAAAGTGTTCTTAGTGAGTTCTTTGGTGATTTTGGTGTTTGAGGTGGTTGCTTATTTGCAAGGTTGGCATTTTAGGAATCCCAGTTTGCACATTCCTAGGACCTCGGATTTGGAAAGCTTGATGCACTTGGTTTATGTTGCTTGGCTAAGGTTTCGTGCCGGGTACATTGCTCCCCCAATACAGGCACTTTCAAAGTTTTGTGTTGCTTTGTTTCTTATACAATCGATGGACCGTATGCTGCTTTGTTTGGGGTGCTTTTGGATAAAGTACAAGAAGATTAAGCCAAAGATTGATGGGGATCTCCTCAAGATTGATGATGATGATGATGATATTGAAGGATCTGAATGTAACTATCCCATGGTTCTGGTTCAAATTCCCATGTGTAATGAGAGAGAGGTAAGACCGCAAACTTTTGTTTCTTCTTGTCCCTTATCTGGTTATGCTGTTGCTATTATTTAATGTACCAGCAAAATTCAGTGTATTAACTTTGGTTGTTTATTTTATTTACTCTAGAATAAATTTGGAAATTGTCATCAGAAACTGCTCGGACTTATTATGCTATGGCCATCTTGCCCCTAAATAGTCTAAAACTCCGTCAGGAATTATCTGCAACCATCTAGTACAAAAATGCATTTTGGCCTACACAATTATGAATCTTGAGCTCCTTATTTTCAGTTTCTGTAATACACAGCACTTCTTAATAATTGACAAGATTAGTGTTTATTTTAACAGTGGTGGGATGGTTTGTAGTGTTGGAGGAATTTGTAAGTATTTGTCACTTATAAACAATCAGCACAACACATGATTTTTCACTGAATGGAATTTTAATCTTTTGGCTTTGCTTTGCTGATTTTGTGTAGGTGTATGAGCAGTCTATTTCTGCAGTTTGCCAAATTGATTGGCCAAGAGACCGTTTATTGATACAAGTTCTTGATGATTCTGATGATGAGAGCATACAATGGTTAATTAAGACTGAGGTCACAAAATGGAGCCAAAAAGGAATCAACATAATCTACCGGCATCGCTTAGTCAGGACTGGGTATAAAGCTGGGAATCTCAAGTCTGCTATGAGCTGTAACTATGTGAAAAACTACGAGTTTGTTGCAATTTTTGACGCAGATTTTCAACCAAATCCTGATTTTCTTAAGCAAACTGTGCCATATTTCAAGGTTTGAAAGAGAACATACACACATACAATAAGGTTTCTTTGTAAATTCATGTTTACTATATTTTAACATGTGTCCTTTTATTACAGGACAATCCTAAATTAGGCCTTGTCCAAGCTAGATGGGCCTTTGTGAACAAGGATGAGAACTTGTTGACACGTCTCCAGAACATTAATTTATGCTTCCATTTTGAGGTAGAACAGCAGGTCAATGGGGTGTTTCTCAATTTTTTCGGATTCAATGGAACGGCTGGTGTTTGGAGAATCAAAGCCCTGGAAGATTCTGGGGGCTGGCTAGAGAGGACAACTGTAGAAGACATGGACATTGCTGTGCGAGCTCATCTCAATGGTTGGAAATTTTTCTTTGTAAATGATGTAAAGGTGATCATATTGTACTTCAAGAATAATATTCCTATATATGCTAATATGACTAGAGCTAGCTGCTTCACTGTCATTTGAGCTCCCTGAAGCACACTCTTGAATCCTTCAAATTTGTAAATTTTCAGGTTCTTTGTGAAGTTCCTGAGTCCTATGAAGCTTATAGGAAGCAGCAGCATAGATGGCATTCAGGTCCTATGCAACTTTTCAGATTGTGTCTTCCAGCAATTTTGAGGTCTAAGGTACACATCTCATCCTCAGATAAAAGTAATAAATAATAAATAGAAGAATGATAAATGAAAACAAATTCTGTTAACTGGCAAGTATTGCTTACAACAATATGCACAGCCTAAATGACTTGAATTCTCTGTAACTGCAGATATCAGCATGGAAGAAAGGGAATTTAATACTTCTATTCTTTCTATTGAGAAAACTTATTCTTCCCTTTTACTCCTTCACCTTATTTTGCATAATTCTTCCTTTAACCATGTTTGTCCCTGAGGCAGAACTTCCTCTATGGGTGATCTGCTATGTTCCTGTATTTATGTCATTCCTCAACATTCTTCCGGCCCCAAAATCATTCCCTTTTATCGTTCCATACCTTCTCTTTGAAAATACCATGTCTGTCACCAAGTTCAATGCAATGATATCTGGACTATTCCAATTGGGAAGCTCTTATGAATGGATTGTCACAAAGAAAGCTGGGAGATCATCAGAGTCTGATTTAGTGGCGGCCGCAGAAATGGAAACTAAGTCAATAGAACAACAAAAGATCCATAAAGGAGCTTCTGATAGTGTTCTTGTTGAGTCAAACCAATGTAAGGAACATGAAGCAACTGAAGCACCTGTTAAGAAAACTAATAAAATATACAAGAAAGAGTTGACTTTGGCATTTCTCCTTCTAACAGCTTCTGTTAGGAGTCTATTATCTGCACAAGGAGTTCATTTTTACTTTCTGCTTTTCCAAGGAGTGACTTTCCTCCTTGTTGGTCTTGATCTAATTGGAGAGCAAATGAGCTAGTTTTGATTCAAAAGATGAAAGTGGAGAATAAATGGAAAATTAGTTACATGCACTTTCTAGCTGCAAATCAAGCAATGGAGAAAAAGAAGGTTCAGTCCTTTTGATTTGTTTCAAGTTCCAGAGAGTGTTTCTCTTTTGATTCTGTTCTTATGATTCATCCCAAATTTTAAACATAGGGCCCTGGTTATTATATTCAATTCTTGCTCTCAGTTAGATAAGAATGGAAAATTTTTTAGTTTTGTAAGTAGTTGTAGTTAGCATCTATTCTTGGGTTTTATTTGGGGGGAGTTCATATTCAAGTTTATTATTATTATTATTTTACAATTCCATAGGTCTGAGTGGAGTGTAAGCTAAACTTTATTGATTCTTCTTGAACCATAGGGGCCTCCTATATGGTAAAAATGGTACATCTTTCTGTACATTCATTCTGTTTATATAATGTAAACAAATAATTTTCAATTCACCCCTTCTCACACTTTGTTAATTGATCTTATAAATGATAATTTTTTGTTTATTTTAATGTTGTTCCAATTTTAGTTGAGTGTGCTTATAAATTCATCCGAATTTAATCGGATTTGTGGATATATGATTAAATTTAGTCTTATTTTTTATTATTTATATTGATGATTTATCCTAATCAGTTTAGCCTTTTTATTTTTTTATTTTGGTGCAAGAAACTCATATAATTAATGGTGGTATAACAATTATAAAAGAACATGACATTAATAATGAATTGATTTGCAAATTATTAATGTTTATAACGAGTTATTTAATTATAAACAAATGATTTTATTTTTAAGTCAAATGAATTTTGTTTATTAATAATTCAAAACATAGTTTAGTTTAGTTTTTTTTTAACTAGCAGCAATAACACTATTTTTTAACTGCAGTGAATTAAGATTGGTGTTTTACATGTATGAGTGGTAGACTAATAAACCAAAATGATGTCGGCAAGGAAATATAAGAGACAAGTTCATGTGCATTGATAATTTAGTACTTTTATGTGGCCCCTCTTAATAGATTCGCTGTCTGTAAACTGATTCCTACTTAAGGAAACTTAACATCACTGACCCAACTACATAGGGAATGAGGGGTACTCCCTACGTTTGTATGGTATTCATGCCACATGAACATGAATCATGGAGTGTTTAAGTATGGAGTTGGTCCATTCCCTTCAATGGATATTTCAATCATGATTATTATTTTTAAAACATTTTCCCTGAATTATAAATTAAAACTCTTCAGTTTTAGATATAAAATGTGTGTGTGGGCAATGTCGGATCTGGATCTTAGTATTTATATTATTACTTAAAATTAAGTGACATATTACCTTAAATAAAATATAAAAATAATATTAAAGTATAATATAAGTATGTCAGATAAGACGATATTAAATTTGATGTTGATATTTTTAACAAAATCTCAACGTATTAGAAAATGACATTCTTCTTTATATTTAGTGAATGCTATTATTATCTCTCTATCTAAAGAAGATGAAGCTTCTCTGATAAGTTTGGAAGAAAGGAACGTCTTCTATAAATTTAACAAATAAATGAATTGACAAAATTTATCCTACATTGTATAAGAGTGTGATTAGCAAGATACTTAAGCTAATTAAAATTTTATTTTCTTAGTTGAAAAACAAAAATATTTGTGTTTGATAAGGTGAATAAAATAGGTAGTTATTAACATTTTTTTTTCGAAAGCTACTCTAATTAGCATTTTTAAAATGTTATTTTTCAGTTACATTTTTGTTTATCTTAATTTTATTTTTTTTATTTCTTCTTTTATCCCTTCAATTTTAAAAACTTTGGTGAATTTTTTCATGTTCAACTTTTCTAAGTAACTTTGATAGTTATATGTTACTAAAGTATAATTAATCATTAAATCTTGTCACAATATAAAAATACCAAAATAATAATATAAATTAATTTATATGTTCTCATTCCAGTAATAAAAATATTTTAAATGAATAATATTAAATTTTTTTAAGTATTAAAAAATATATAATTATTAAATTTCAAAATTTAAACTAAGAATTAATGATATCTTTACTTGTCATTTTATATTTATTTGACAGTTCAATAGCTAATTTTATCAAACACTTTTAATTTAGTTAAATAATTTTTTAAATTTTATCTTTCAACTTTTAGCTAAATTTTTTACTTTAATTTAGCTTATGCACTAGTTTTGAAATGATCTATGAATAACTTCAAACAATAAGAATTTGATTAGAACACACTGATATTGTAAAAAAAAATTATGCGGTTATCCAACTGTGCAATGTTACGTTAGTGATAGTTGATATGAATTTAAATAAAAATTATTAACCAATGATTGTTTCAACAAAAATAATTGGAAAGAGGAATTTATAATGTTTTTAATTTAATATTTAATTAATAAAATAACATTGTAACAATACTTAAAGTTTAAAAAATAATTAATAAAAATTGGAAGTTTAAGATGACTTAGTACTTTATCCATATAATCTAATGTACAATTATCTTACCATAAAACAAACAAAACTTTCCTCCTTTTGTATTCCTTGCAATAAATTTTTAAGCTAGTACAAATTTTAACGTATTGTTAAGATACATCAATAAAAAGTTAATTCCATTTAAAGTCTTAAACATTAGAACCTTAAGTTAAAATTAGATGGTATGCATGCATAACTTGCAAGTTATTTCTAATTCTATTTATATTTGAACCTTTCTTGTACACAAGGTATAACCAAGCATATTTTTTTTCTTTGACAAAGCTCAACTTTGATTGCTGGAAATGAGGAGGAAATAGAAGGAAAAAAGAGTGACTTTAATAGGAAACGAAAGAGAGGAAGAAAAATGGTATGAATTTTATAGAAGTACGAAAGAAAAATCCATCATAAGAAGTAATATTTAGAAATGGAACTAAAATATTTTAAACATTCAATTCACCCTTAATGAAGTACATTATTTTCAATAATGTCATGTTTGCTTTATTTAATCGTGACGAAATTCTAAGTTTAATATCATCGATAAATATAGACTAAATTAATTTTAACAGTACTGATTATTTCTTGATTTGCAAGAATCGATTTTGAATGTAAACGAATTAGGCCCTATGTATTAATACAAGGACAAAAATTATTTTGTTCTACGTTTTGTATCCTTAGATTCTCGTTGAAAAATCAATAAACATAAATTTAATGCAGAAACTATAACTAATATTATTGAAATAAACGAAAATTTAAATGCAATTATACACGAAGCTAAACACGCACTTTACATAACTTATTCCTAATTCTCGCACCGAAACAGTAATTAATTTGGCATGACATTTCATACTACGAAAATTTTAGACACAACAATTATTAAAAGGAAACAAATAACAAAAATAAGTGAAGACTTGTAATTTTACCCTTAAAATTTAAAGAAAGATAACCGCGGGAATAATGATATTTGCCCATACTTATATTAATATATACTTACTCGAATTAAATAAAGTGAACAAAATGATTAAGTAAAAATAGTTGATTAGATATATTTGATAATCAATTCAAGTAAATATGCTGTGGTGTGTACTTATACGGGCATAGTTATCATAGTCGTTGCTGTGTTCTTTGGGACGATTATGCCAAATCACCAGCTAACTTGCCATACTATCGATAATGGCTATCTAATTTTGCTCGCACCGGCTTGTGTCCATAAATGCAACATTTTCCTTGTTTGGTACATGTCCACGTTACATATGCAACTTGGTTAACTAAAGCAACATTCACAAATCATGCACCCTCACACCCAAAACTCAATCGCCCTAACTCAAGACACATTAATGGCAGAAGACACCCAGAACCGTTAACTGTGTGATTGGGCCCACAAACAGATGCCTCGATCATATCATCTGTCTAAACTCAAACCCATCAAAAGTAGCAATAATACTAATCGAGTATCCATTGCTAGCAACGGCTTTTCCTCGCCAAATGAGTACCCATTGTATATCTTTACTCTGTAGTAACCAAGTTGAATATCAAAATTCAGCATTCGATTCATCCAGCAGAAAGAATCCAGAATATATCTGAAACTCCAAGCAATAATACTAACGGGCACCTACTATTTGTTAAATAGGAGCTCTTCAGACAAACATCACATAACTTAGACGTCTTAATAGCATAATTAATCAGGAAATATCAGGTTACGTAAACATTCATGCTAATGTTATAGATTTACACCAAATAAACGCTGATAAAATAAATTTTCAACATCTGTGACGGTTATTCTTCTAGATGCTAAACAGCTACTATGATTTTTCACGGAAATAGGTTACAAATGAAAATTTTACAATTTCTGTGCTACCTTTGAGATATATATAGAATAGACCTCACCATAAAACTCAAATCCTCGATCCCCTATGTTCCCCAATTAAAAACACCGCAAATATAATGAACTACGATATGTAACTTATTTCCTACTGGGGTTCAATTCCGGGTAGACAATAAGTGAAGACAGGATTTGAATCCCAACAAAAGACGGCCAGTCATGATAAGGTTATGCAGTTCGTGATGTATAATTATTGACGGCAGGGGGCGACAATCATGTTCAACGCTTAGAAAACAAACGAATTATGAAAGTCACAAATCAACCTTTTACTTAGCTACTACGAAAACCCTTTCCTTATTCTTTAGGACCAAGACTTAATATCACACGACTTGGAAAAGCCCAACTAGTGAATGATGTAAGTACCAGCAAGAAGTATTTGATGCAGACCCGCAACAATTAATAGTTAATAACAAAAATTCATTAAAATTTGAGATGCACGGTCACCGGCAGTGAGTCATTGAAATTGAAGAGCATGTAGTCAGCTCCAACTCTCAACCATTTTGAAAATCTCAGAGAACGGCAGCCAGGAAATACATCCTAGTGAAGGAAAAGCACAAAACCAATGAAGCAGTACAGAAGAAACCTCAATAAAGAAGAAAAGCACATACTGTATTGTAGAAAGATCTGGAGACTCTTTAACAAACTAGTAACAACTACCTTAAAAAGACTATTACCTGCAATGAAACTACAAGTATTCTACATAGTAAAAGAAACACAAGCTAAGACATAAAGAAAGTAGCTAATCCAGGTGTAGAAACTCAGGGCCTTGCCCAACAAAACAGATTCATACTTCAGTCCAAGCACCACTAGATTAACAAAATCTCACTATTCTCTTAACAATCACAGTTACCAACTCTCACAATCAACTTCTGCTTCGGCGACGTTCCCTAAGGCCATTTCTGCATATTATTTAGAATCATCATACACGTCAGTACAAATGCACAACAATGAATATTGATTGCAGAATTAATAACTTGTCAACTCAAGCAAGTGGAACATAATATGGCATGCAGGCTGCTTCATTTAACAAAAAGGAATTGAGAAAATATGTTGGTTAGACACTTGGTCAGGTGGGGAGGGGGTCCAATGCATAAAGCCCTATTGTCACTTAAAAATAGATTCCACTCTTGAGAAAATATAATCTTATCAAATAACAAATCATGCAATACATTTTACATCTTACAATAAAATAAAATGCAACTCAAAAATCAGGCATATCCCAATGATAATAAATAACAATTAAAAAACAGACCAGATAATATAATTCTATGGGTGAACATAATTCAAGGAATATAAAACCTACCCATTAGCATATGGTACCTCCTCACGCCCACGGTAAGGAGGTGACCTGCTGTAGCTGCGTCCACGAGGTGACAAACTGCGACGCCTTGGGGACCGGCCGCGCGGACTGTAACTCCTGGTTCATATCCAAGAAAGGTGTGAAATGAACATAAAGACTTATAAGGAACAATATTATTAGGACATACAAAGAGACACAGCCCTTCAACTATAAGAGAAATAATATGCATACTGCTTTTGTCATAACAAATAGCACAATTCTGAAACGAAAAAGGGTAGCAAAATACATATATTTGCAATGTTAACTACTTTTAATTAATAAAAAAGAAAACACAGACTGTTTGGTTTCTGAAAACATTTTCTATTTTCATTTTTGTTTTCACTTTTAATTACAAAACTGCAACCTTGTTTTCATTCTGTTCCCTGCTTTCTAAGACATGAACAGAGAACAGTGAAAATAGAAAAAAATTGTTTTCAGTGTTTTCCTGTACAAATATTTGAAAACGGAAAGCAGAATGAAAGCAAAAAATGAAAACAGAATACATTCTCTGAAACCAAACAACCGCTTAAATTTCAAACCACAAATCATAGTCATGATATCATTATAAACAGGTGGATTAACAGCAATTCTTGCTGCATGATCATTAAATAAAAATACCATATAGAGAACATAATCTGCAGGAAAATACAAGTTCCCCACACAATTGCACATGGGATCAAAAGAAAATATAGGAAAGCAATTTCACCTTCGCCCATAACTTGGGCTCCTACGAAATCGGGGTGGACTACGGCTACGGCGTCTTCCTGAACCACCACGCAAGCGACATTCACGAGCAAAATGACCAGGTTCACCACACTCATAGCATTTCAAGTCAGAGCCACCAGAACGACCACGACCACCACCTCCACCTCTGGAGTTGTGAGAAAGCTCAACCCTCCAACCATTCTTGCCTGCTCCATAGAATAGAAATGAAAAAGCCTAATAAATAAAAAGTGATACAACCATAATTGTAATCCAAGTGGCTACATCTATTAGAGAGAATCAAACAGTAACCGTATTTGATACTTAAAACCCTAATAGAGAATCAACTTCAAGCAAAAAAACATCACATTGCTGTTAGCTTTTAACACAAATAGGAATTAAACAGAAAAATATTGGCAGCATTGAACCACAACCTGCAAACACATTAATCTTTAGGCTGATCATCTCAGTAAAGATCAAGAGAAAGAGCACTGACATAAAAGGATTAACAGAAGCCTAAAAATTATATACATATAATTAAATATGTGCATCACGTGTTTAAACAAAAATAACAATAAATTGCACTTAAAATAAACAGAGAGAAAATAATACTGCAAAAATAACAATTACCAAACCTTATTTCACTATGTGGGGTTTACTACAAGGATCACACAACATCACTGAGCTATATCAAGAACCAATTATTTTCATTAAATCCATTTACAGAATTACAGTAACATCATTTTCAAAGGTTTCAATTTCAACTTCTTATAGAAAACAATTAATAAGAAAATTAAAACATGGTATAATCCATGAGAACACAATATCATCATATAGGCATAACGGGGAAAAAGTTCTTCATTCAGTAAAGACAATGATTGTTTTACCATAATATTTTCAGAAGTTCATTTGACCACTGGTCGATAACAACTTATTGGAGCATACAAGTTGCTCACAGGGACATACACAGCACACAGGCAGCCTCACATGGCCCAAAGTTTAATCGTAGTAGCACACATCTCACAAAACAAACCCAATATGCAACAGAAGTGTAGGTCGCGATAACATTCCAAAGCAGTGCAAATCCTCTGTGTTCACACTCTTAATTCTCTTTACATGCAGTAGTAGTAGTAGTAGTAGTCAAACTGTACAAATCAGCAGACTTTGACGAAGAAGACTTAACGAAAAAACCATTACTGCAGATAGAGAGCAGCATCTGCTTGCCCAAAAAGAAGACTTAAATAGGTAGTTGAGGAAAACCCTTCAACATATCAACCGGAAAAAAAGGGGGGAAAAACAATAACACATTAGCAGATAAGCATGTGGTAAATAAACATATTCACATTTTAATTTTAATTTTTTATTGCATTTCAATAACTCTTCTAATCATACCATCTAACTCTCGAATAGCATCCTGTGCATCTCTGCGGTCATCGAAGTCAATGAAAGCATAACCAGGTGGTCTCCGTGCAACCCAAACACTGCATACACATAATATAACTTCCATGAACACACTTGAATAAAAATTATGGACTGTTTGGTTAAAAAATTGTTTCATGTTTTCACTTTTAATAACAAAAATATCATCTTATTTCATTCTACTTTCTGCTTCCAAAAAATTGTATAAAAAACCTTATACAAATCTTTTAAAATACAAATAGTTACTTTTGTAATTAAAAATTTGTGTCTTTTCAAACAAAACAGGTCCTAATTATCAAAACAAGCTTAAATAGCCCCGCAAAAAGAGAAATTGAAGTGTCCAAAACAAAATACCTCCGAATAACTCCGAAAACGCGGAATTCGTCTTCGAGGTCTCTCTCAGTCACTCTTGAATCCAAGTTACCAACATAAACACGAGACATCTTTCCAGAAGAACCTGAAAATCGCAAAAAAAGAAGATCAAATTAAGTTAAAGTAAAAAGGTGAATTCGCATAGGAAAATCGAGAATCGATGAAGAGAAATGTAATTTAGAGAGAAGAAATTGAAAGGGGTAAAAGGTGATGGAAGTGAAGAGAAGAAGAGAGATCTGAACCTGAAGCGATAGAGAGAAGAGAGAAACCCTAGCAGCTTTGGTTGGGTGATAGAGGAATGAGTGGACCTCTTCTTATAAGCCCTTTTTCTTTCCTCTTTTGCTAATGGGAAAACCGATGTCCTTCCTTTGTCCGTTTTCAAATTTCATTTACAACATATATTTTTATACTATTTTTTAAATAAAAAATCATGTTTTATTTTGATAACTTATAATAATGATAAATTTAATTTTTTTATTGAATTAAAATTTAATTTAATTAAAATTGATTCTGAAAAAGTGTATCTAAATTTTTTTACCTTTATTGATTTTAAGAGACAATAAAAAATATATGCTCATAATTTTTTAAATATTTAGATAAAATATAAAAAAGCTAATTTCAAAACTTTTTAAGTGATAATATTTTTAAATAATTAAATAGATATATTATATAAAATAATAATTTATAGTCTTGCAAACAAATGTTAAATCGAGGCCCTAATGAAAAAGTATTATTGTCATAATTTATTTTTTTAATATTTTTGAAATTTTTTTTGTTATTAATTAGTTTATTAGAACAATACTTATTTTTAAAAAATTAAATTTACCAACTGTAGGATAATATAGTTAGTGTGCTTAAGGTGATATGCATTACAAGCAAAGGCAATCCTAAAATGTGAGTATCATGTTGTCATATAAATATAGAACAAGTCTTATAATATTAATTTGCATCTAGAAGATTAGTCTCTTCTAATATACTAAGATTAATTTTTTTTAAATTATTAATATCGAGATATCTTGTCATTCAATATCTCAATATTTAACAATAACATTATACTTCAATATTATTTTTATGATTAATTTTAAATTAATGTTTTTTTCTATTTTAGAAGAGTTAAACAGCCAAAAACAATCAAATTACAAATAAGTTCTAAAAAACCTAATATCATTGAGACATAGGAAAGGAAGTAAGGAGAAGGAGACCTCATCAAAATAATATAAATATATAGATTTTTTGAGACTTAATTTTGCTAAACTATCTTGGTTAGTCTCTCTAAAAACATGTATAAGTTTGATGAATTTAACATATCTTAACAATTCTCTGATATTCTTAAGCATTTTAAAAAGAGAGTGATAAAGAGAATGAACATTTAAAATTAAGATGACAGACTTTTTACCATCACTCTCAATCCAAACTGATTAATATCATTTCTTGATCGTAAGTTGTACTCCATAAAAGATGTTCCAAAGCTCGACTTCAAGACGAGGATTGTAAAAAATTTTACTGCAAAATCCTATTAAAAATTGGCCTTTGCTGTCACGAACCAGGCTTTCACAAGCAACTGTAGCATGAAACTTGGAAACAACATCATTAACATTCAATTTTACATAACCAGGGGAGGAAGAGTCTACCTGACAATTTTAAGTTAATATTGTATTTTAAATTTTAAACATATGACATAATATTATATATTTATATATTAAATTTTGTTTTAACTCTTCCAAACTTTTAATTCAAGTTCCACCACAGCTAATAACACCATTAATATTATCAACAATTAATACAGTATCAATATGATCTTATTATGCTACATTCAAAACTAACAAGAATTTACCTTCTATCATAGTTAATTAAGCAAATTTGTTTCATAATTAAGGCAACTTCAATATTGTCGTGACATGTTTAGCTTTCTTCAGAATGACCACATGCTTTACATACATTATTATAAAAAAAAAAATTGTCAAAAAATTTCTCATCATTTTAATATACACTAGTGTCCAAATGATTCAAGTTTTCATAATTCATGTTATATCTTGAGGTAAATAGTTGAAGTCGTGAATGAAAAACGTGTATTCATATTTTGTTATATTTGAATTTGTTTTTGTGTAAAATTGCTAATTTCTTACAATTAAAACAGATAGTGAATCAAATACTTCAATGATTATGGTTTAGTCTCCTAATAGAATTGACAGAAACAATTTGGATTGATTAAAACCAATATAAATGGGGGCGAATCATTTCATTAATACGATTGAGTAAATAAATCATTAATTAAAAATTGTTCTTCATGTTTTTTTAAACTCTTGAATATTTTATATCATTAATATTTTTTGACATACCATCTAATTAATTCAACCAATTCAAAATGGTTAAATTTTGATTAAAACCTTACTCACATTTTGTAGAGTCCTAATCATTTGCTAGATTTTTTATTTTTTATTTTTACCTAGAAGACTTGAATGAGACACGTTTCTTTTTAATACTCAATCATTTATAAAGTACATTCCAAAATCCTAAAATTAAGGCAATGGTAATGGAGATCAACAAGTGAGAGGTTACCAATTGAAAACCAAATTAAGCTTTAATCAATTTGTCGGATCGTAGTCCACGTTTGTAAGTTATAGCCCCTAGTGGAACATTGGTTAATCTCCAACAGACATTACCAATTTCTCTCTCTTCTTTTTTAATCATTACACACTAATTGCTACCATTTCTCTCAACCATCGCATGACCATAACCCCAACACTTATTGTAAGTAAAATAACTATTTGCTCTTGATCTTCCTCAAGGCATTACAATCATTAGCAACAATCTTTTCCTTTTTCTTAATCATAATTTGTGTGACTCTTGGATTATTCTCAAAGTGTGATATGCATTTCCTATGTAAGTGAATGAACAGGGGATTTTTTTTCATTGCCAATTTAGATTAGCAATACTAGGTTCATGTGTGTAATTTTAATTCCTTACCCTTTATTTGTTTGAAGGCTACTGTTTTACAAACTTCAATTAATTGATATGTTTACTTTCACATTCCATTCTAGTACAGGAGATTATGCTTTTTATATTTTGTTTCATGTGATTAATCCTTGAATTTTTTTGTTCGGTAACAGAAATTGTAGATACAGCAAATCATTAACATAAAGAAGAAAGATGTCATCAAAACCAAGCATGTATGAACCAAAAAATATCCTCATAACTGGAGCAGGTGGTTTCATAGCCTCTCATGTCACTAGTAGACTAATTGACAAGTACCCTAGCTACAAGATTGTAGCTCTCGATAAGCTAGACTATTGTTCTACTTTCAAGAATCTGCAGTCATGTACTTCATCACCAAAGTTCAAATTCATTAAGGGTGATATTGCTAGTGCTGATATTGTGAATCATATTTTGATAGCAGAGGAAATAGACACCATTATGCATTTTGCTGCACAAACCCATGTGGATAATTCATTTGGAAATTCCATGGAATTCACCTATAATAACATCTATGGCACTCATGTGCTTCTTGAAGGTTGTAGGGTCACCAATTGTGTTAAGAGATTCATTCATGTTAGCACAGATGAAGTTTATGGTGAAACTGACTTAGAGACTGATATTGGAAATCATGAGGCATCTCAACTTCTACCCACCAATCCTTATTCTGCAACAAAAGCAGGTGCTGAAATGTTGGTCATGGCTTATCACAGATCTTATGGTCTTCCAATTATTACTTCTAGAGGCAATAATGTTTATGGTCCTAACCAATACCCAGAAAAGCTTGTTCCTAAATTCATTCTTCTAGCTATGAAAGGTGAGAAATTGCCAATCCATGGTAATGGATCCAATGTGAGAAGCTACCTCCATTGTGGGGATGTTGCAGAGGCTTTTGATGTCATACTACATAAGGGAGTGATTGGACAAGTTTACAACATCGGCACTAAGAAAGAAAGGAGTGTGTTAGATGTGGCAGAGGACATTTGCAAGCTCTTTAAATTGAATCCTAAAGATGTTATTGAGTTTGTTCAAGATAGGCCTTTCAACGACAAGAGATATTTCTTGGATGATCAAAAACTCAAACAACTTGGTTGGGAGGAAAAAACTCCTTGGGAGGAAGGACTTAAGATGACAATTGATTGGTACAAGAAGAATCCTGATTGGTGGGGTGATGTATCTACAGCTTTGAGCCCTCATCCACGATACTCAGCTATCAATCTCTCTGATGAAGCTCAATGGTCATTTCAATATGGATACTCAAGGCTTGCAAGGTCATTTACTGAAGTTAGTAGAAAGAATTCAGGGTTGAAGTTCTTGATATATGGAAGAACAGGTTGGATAGGTGGGTTGCTTGGAAAGCTTTGTGATGAAGAGAGAATTGATTGGGAATACGGTAAAGGAAGATTGGAAGATAGGAAATCAATTATGGAGGATATAAGGAATGCAAGTCCAACCCATGTTATAAATGCAGCTGGTGTTACAGGAAGGCCTAATGTTGATTGGTGTGAATCACATAAGGTTGAAACAGTAAGGACTAATGTAGCAGGCACATTAACACTAGCTGATGTTTGCAAGGAACATGGCTTATATTTGATGAATTTTGCAACTGGTTGCATATTTGAGTATGATAAAGTTCATCCTTTAGGATCAGGCATTGGATTCAAGGAAGAAGACAAGCCAAATTTCATTGGTTCCTTCTATTCAAAGACCAAGGCCATGGTAATGTCTCTTAAATTTCCAATTTCATATTATCTATAGTAGTATGGTTGATCTAAAATTTCTAAGTAAAAATTGTTTTATTTCTCTTTTCTCATTGGCCCCTACTTTAACTTGCTTTTGCATTTTTTTCACAAATACTATTTTGACATGGTAGAGTTCAGTTTTGTAAACCATAAAAAAAGACCATAATCAATAGTTATCTGTTAAGAAATGGTAAAAGTTGTACTATGATACATATCATGCATATAAATTTGCAATGTTTATTATACTTGAAGATATGGCAAAATACATGCAGGTAGAGGACCTTCTAAACAATTATGATAATGTGTGCACATTGAGAGTTAGAATGCCCATATCATCAGATCTTAGCAATCCAAGAAACTTTATCACAAAGATTGCTCGTTATAACAAGGTGGTAAACATACCCAATAGCATGACCGTACTAGATGAGCTTTTACCCATATCCATTGAAATGGCTAAGAGGAACTTAAGAGGGATATGGAACTTCACCAATCCAGGAGTCATTAGCCACAATCAGATATTAGAATTGTATAGGGATTACATTGACCCACAATTTAAATGGGAGAATTTTGATTTGGAAGAACAAGCAAAGGTAATAGTTGCTCCTAGAAGTAACAATGAAATGGATGCTTCCAAGCTCAAAAATGAGTTCCCAGAAATGTTGTCCATCAAAGATTCCATTATCAAGTTTGTCTTTGATCCTAACAAGAAAACTTGAAGATGTTACAGATTTTGCACTTTTGATATACCTTTGTATCTAAAGTTTTATTTCGAAGGCTGATTGTAAGAATTTAAACATAGGTTTATGTGTTCATTATTCTTTTTGCAATTCATTTAATCATCATACACTTATAATGTTTTGGATTTACAAACACTTTGTAGTTTACAAATTTATATGTAAAAAAAAGTGCATGGCATCTTGCCAATTTTGGATTGACTCAATGCTGAGTTAGTTGCCATGATCTTAAAAACTTGATACTAGTTATGTAAATTTTATAAAAAAAAACTAAGAGCGGATTAATGAAAAACGTAAAAAATAAATAAATAAATTAGGTGATGTACTGAAGGGGTTGCTTTTTGCACCTCTGTTTTTTATTCAACCACAATATTTTTTTTAACATTGTTTTCTTACAATATCCTTAACAATAACTTAAATTAATAAATAAAAATAAAAAATACTTTCTAAAATTAAAAAAAAAATCTCTAAATTTCTCTATTTTTGTTTCAAATTTTAAAATAGTATTTCTTATTATCACTTTTTATCTTTATTATATTTTGTTCTTCCTTTCTTTTACTCTAAACTGTGTTGTTCTTCTATTGTTACATTCTTCCTGTGCATGATAAACATTATTACTCTTTAAAAATATCAATTATATTGAATGTATTATAAAAAAAAAAAAACTTGAGTGATCGTTACAAATAATGTTTTTGTCAACTTGTGGTTCCAACATTTTTTTTTAGATATAAGTTTTTGAAATAAAGATTCTATACTTTGAGAAACAACTTTTGAAACTAGGCTTTCACACTTCTAAAACTTAATTTTTAAAATTATTAATTTTTTTAAGAATAAGTTTCTAAAATTAGAATTATACACTTCTAAAAATAAATTTTTGTAAAAAATAAATTTTTATAGTTAAACTAATTTTTAAATTTATAGTTTCACACTTCCTAAAATTAATTTCCAAGATTTCTAATTATTTTAAAAAATGAAGTTCCAAAATTAGGATTATACAACTCTAGAAATAAGTTTTTAAAATTAAATTAATTTTCAAATTTACATGCTCACACTTTTAAAAATTAATTTTGAAATTATTAAATATTTTCATAAATAAATTTTAGAATTAGGATTCTACTATTTTAAAATTAAATTAATCATTTTTACATATGTTTACAAACTGAAGTTTTCGAAAACCTTTTTCTACGTAACTTGCGAAATTTAATTTTTGGAAGTTAGTTTTAGACATTTTTAAACTTTAAATTTTACAATAAAATTGAAAACAATAAAAAATTTAAGAAATCTTTTTTATAAAAGATGTTCTAGAAAATAAAAAATATAAAAAATTATGAATATGAAAAGAAAAAAAAATGATAAAGCAACTCGTTGTACTAAATTCAAAGTTTCACATTTATATTATATCAACAAAATTACAATGAGACCTCTGTTAAGTAGTGGATGTTTAATAGCCAAATCGTGGATATGAATGGTAGAAAACTTTATTAACTTTATTTTTTTTTTCATAATGAAAATAAAATAACTGAATGATATCGGTAATTTTAATGAGTTTAAAGATTAACATACAATTACAAATGACATTAATAAATATTATAGTTAACTCAGCACTAATCAAGAATCTTCAAGAAATGCTAAGAATTTTTATTATATATCTGTTCTAAGTGTTAACTCTCTTTTCTAGCTTCATCGATATTGAATGAATCGAATACACTTCTAATACCTATTCTACTTTTGAAAGACCTTATGTTATATCATCATATCTTGATTTTTCATATATAAATGTAACTAATATATCTCTTTTATAAAACATTTCTTCATAATGTCCATGAACAGTTACTCCTAGAGTTCCTAAATAAGGGTTAGCCAATCTTATCCATATAGAATATATTTGAATTTTTAGAACTTGACCCGATTTTAAGTGTGTTGCATTTTTTCTTTACACTATACATATATTTTCATAAATAAATTGCCCAAGATTATTTATTGTAAATATTTTTTATAATAATTGTGATGGATAAAATGCCAATTCAAATAGAATGGATTTAAAAAGTTCAAAGTGAGATATAAGTAATGTTATCAAATCTTATCTAGGTGATGCAAAAACCACAAGTTAAAATGCGAAGTTTTCATCTTCATTCTTCTTTACAATATCTTGTAGTAAAAATATCTTTAAAGATTATACTATACGTGTAAAACTATAAAAGTGTTAAACATCAATTTTAATGTAAAAATAGTTTAATTTGAGAAAGAACCTTAGCCTAAATGTTACAAAGTTCTTTTATAATTCTAAAAATTGCTATTTACACAAATTAATCGTCATATAAGCAAGTTGGCAATTGAATATTTATATAAATGAGAGGTTTTCAAATTGAAATAATATTTTTCAAATACCAAATTATTTATTTATTCTTTAATTATATATTGCCATGATTTATAATAGTTTACTTCTCATATATTCATTAAAATAGTTGAATTATTTAAATAATACATAAATAATTATTAGATAATAATATAAAAAAGTATTAATTGAAAGTAAAAACATGCATGCATTTCTTAGAGAGGGAAACCATTTTGCTTTTTCCTATCTTTTGTAAGCACGTGAATTTGATGCTAACAAGAGAAAGAAGAGAGGCATCACGACTCTGCTAAGTTTCCTTACATTAGAATTTCTCATTCAACCACAGCATTGTTGTGGATCTAAGGCGATTAGTGTCCCAACAAGAGTTCACATCCTTGCCGCTCATAGGGGCTATGGAGGATGGAGAACTTTAGAGTAGAAAAACGTTTGAAGGAAGAAATAGACCTAAAGATTCAAAGTACAAAGAAGGTGAAGGTGAAGGTGGGCTCAAAATATTTCATGGAGGACTTGAACACACTCATGCAAGATGCTATTTTTGAAGATTGACACATGAACTAAGTGTTTTCTAAATTTGATTCTTCTGGTTTTATTTCATATAAAGTTAAAATGTTAAGAGTCTAAGAGCCTATATCTTTTTCTTCATGACAATGAAATAGTCAAATTGGTTTTACAAGATTTTAATATTAAACCTAAAATAAAAGATAATGATATTACAATGTCTACCTCTCAGAATCTCTATCCTGAGCTAAAGATTCCCTTAGAGGATTATGAGCTATGGTGTTCTCTATGAAAGTTCACCTTGATCATTAAACTTTTAGAAAAAATAATTAGTTTTAATTACCTAACTCAAAAGCTAGGCAATATTTGAGGGGAAAATAGGCCCCTTAAAATCCTGAATTTTAATAATAACTTTTTCTTGGTCAAATTTGATAATTTAGAGGATTATAAACATGCTCTTTTTGAGAGTCCTTAACTTATTTTAAACCATTATCTCTTAATTCAGAGATAGAGGCTGTTATTCAAGTCAAAAGATTATATTTTAAGAAAAATAGTTGTCTAGGTTCATATCCTAAATCTCCCCTTACAGTTGAATGACTAAAAAATTTTATGACAGGTTAGTGCCTCCTTGGGTTCAATACTCAAAGTTGATCCACACACCTCATTACTTTTTAAAGATAGATTTGTTAGGATTTACATTGAGATAGATTTAAGAAAGCAATTGATACCTTCCTTTAAAGTTCTTAGTCAAGAATTCAGAGTTGAGTATGAAGGATTGCATCTTGTTTATTTTAATTATGGGAAATATGATTATAAACACGAATTATGTACTAAAACCTCTAGTTCCAATCATGTACCATGGACCAGATGACCAACTGTAATACTAGTAACTTGGGAAATGAGTGTTCTCTAGACCAACAAATTATTGATTGTAAGGAAAGAAATCAAAATTTTCATGAGGAGGAATTAGTTCAAGATTAAATGTTGGCCAAGAAACCTGTTAAGAAGAAAGTAGGACAATCCCAACATATTAGTACCCCCAAAAGTAATGGTAAAGGTTGAGAGGTATCATCGGGCTCTAGGTTTGGTCTATCTCAAAACTCTAACTTAGATCTTCTAATAAAACTGTTAGTGGCTCTAAGGTAAATAATAATCCTAAGAAAGGTACTAAACCTAAACTTGCATATAAGATTGGAAAACTAGATGAAGAAAAGTTGAGTAACTTTCAACCAGTAATTTCTAAATAAAACAATAAGAAGAATTCCTAATCTACTGAAGTAAGAGATGACCAAGATAAACTTCTTCTAATGTCTAGATTTTAAAAGGAATTAAGCAATAACAAGCAGTTATGTAACTCTATTCAAGATCTGTTAGGAATTGGACTTCAACTTTTGTGAAAGGCCTAAGATAGTATGGTTAAAAACTGTACCGATAGGCCACCTGACAAAACTCCTTCTATGGAATTTGAATGTTCTTTCAAAAAGACCCTGAACAATCCTAGGAATAACCAGAATTTGGACAGTAAGGAAACGAGTGTAAGGCATGTGACACATTTGCTCTTAGATAGATTATGTATAGACATGCGAATATCATTTACCACCCTACATTTTCTCCTAATTTCCAAAATCATTTTCAAACTCTATGTTCTCAGTATATCTCTATAACTATTTATATTAATTCCTTCATCACTTCTTACTTATAATACACTTCCTTTCATCTTATTCTCATCATTCAACTAAAAAGATTATGCTTACTTCAAACACTTTCGGACTAAGTCCTTATCACATATATTACAAAAATATAATAGAATTACTTTAAACCAACCAAAATACCTCATCAACTTTTCACAATAGTTAAATAACATTCAATCATATATTTCAAGCAAGAAACGCAACATAGCACTCTTGTGAGCACAAAAATATTTACTATGCTTTAATGATGGAATAAAGCTCCCCTTATATCGAAATGAAGATTTGGAAGAAAATTTATGAAAGATATTGTCCAAGCGACTAAGTTCTTCCTAGATATTATAAGTGAAAACACTTTTAAGAAAACAGAGAGAATAGAAAAGAGGTTGGCGAAATGAGCTCCAAAGAACTTGCTTAGATTCAATCAGAATGAGAGTCCAAGTCCGGATTTGAAGAAGGCTCAGGATTTAAGGGAGGTTTTTCTGAGGAATGGAGATGAGATATCAGAGAGAAAGTGAGAAAAAAAAAAGATAACTTGAATTGTAATGCAATTTTTATAATTAAATTTATTTAAATATTGCTTAAAACTCATGAACTCTCACTTGAACGAGTGTACTCTCACTTGAGCAAGATCCTCTCTCACCTGAGTGAAAATATTGGACAATGATTTTTCAAGCTTTTTCTAATACTATCATCTAAACGAGAATGAGTCCAAAGAGTTTCTCATTCACCTTGTGTCTTCTCACTAGAGCGAGAAGATAGTTGGGGCGATATTATCTCTTCTTGCTTGAACGAAAATGCTCTTGAATGCCTAGTCCAAAAAACTAGTCTTGCTTACGCGAAACCCTCTACAGCTAACAACATTCAAAGACTTTCTATTTTAAAACAAAGTCCAATAATAAATATTAACAATAAAATTTTAGAGATCACTTTATTCTTCCTAATAATTGGGCCTATTTTTTTAGCAATAGTCTATCTGAGTGGCTGAGACATAATTTAGGGAATTAAAGACTTAATAATTTTCATAGTTGGAGTAGACTTTTTGGCATTATTATCTGAAATTTATGGAGAGAAAGAAATGTTGATATTTTTTTAGAATCTTTCTACTCAATCTAAATTCTTTTTTTAGAAAATTTTATGTGATTGTGAGTCTTTAAATCTCTGTTATAAGGGTGGTTCTAATTTTGTTATAGACTCTCTTCTTGACCAAGATTAAATTAGATGACACTCCCCACTTACTGAGATTTGTTAAAGCTCAATGTGGATGAAGTTATTTCTCAATATTTTGGAACTGTTGAGTGTGGGATATTAATCTGTGTTCATCATGGCAATCTAGTTGTTAGTTTCTTTACCAAAATTGAAGTATTGTTATCTCTTTGCAGTTGAGCTTTAGGGTTTATTGTTTGGAATTCAACTGGTTATTCAGAAAGGTATTTGCCTTATTTGGATTGAGAGTAATTCTAAAGATGCATTATCTTTAGTCTTATTTGGATTAGTAGTATTAGGAACTTACTAAAAAGTATTAGTTTTATTAAATTTGCCTATATTTATAGGGAAGCTAATCAAAGTGTTGATAAATTTGCTAAGATTGATATTGAGAAAGGCCTGAATCTTGTCCATTTTGTTAAGGCTCTTCTTTCTCTTAGGTCATTCTTAAATTTGGATGCTCCAGGTATTTAGTTACCCAAAATGGTTCCTTAAGGTCCGTGTGTGTTGTTGGGATTTTTAGCTCCTTTTGTTATATAAAAAAAAAATATTAGTAACACATTTTTTTAAACAAATTCTTAATTGTAAATAAAAATTTATTAAAAACTACAAAAATATAAAAGATAAATATTAAAATATGAAAAAAAAAGTAAAGAGTGTTACTAATATTTTTTTATGTATAGATGCGAAGTAGTAGCATGAGGAGCACCGATAGTTTCTCAAACTTGTGGCACAGGCAACTCAAAAGTGAAGTCAACAATGAAGCAAAGTTGTAAAAATTACTTAGCAATTTTTGCAAGATCTATGATCAAGTTCACATCGTCCAAATACTCAAGATGAAGGTAAAATGTAAGCACCGAAGAATTGGAAACTTATGCAGAGAAGATAAATGACATCACATATTGTTCTTATTGTAACACCAAAACATGCTAGCATGTTATCTATGGCAAGTCAAAATCAGTTGTGGTTGAAATAAGGAAGATAGAAGAAGAATGGATCACAAGCTATAGAAAAAAGGATTTAGATTTCGTGCACATCTTTGTCTATATTTCTTTCTATTCTATTTTTGCTCAAATCAATTTAGGACTTTTAAATTTAAAAAAAAAATGCTTAGTGCTTGTTTGATATACAGAATTAAGTATTTAATTAGACATTGAAATTGAAAATTGGACTTCAGAATTTTAATTATCATGTTTGGATGTCTATTTAAAATTGAGATTATAATTTCACAAACTAATTCTATAAAATTTTATGACAACTAAATTTGGCTCACTTCAATTGTAACCTACATCCTAAGAATTTCAATTCCTAATATCATAATTCACAAATACACTCTCACATATTGTGTCTACTCATCTTCATAGTTCCTTATCTCTGTGATTCCTATTCTTCCCTAGATACTTCCTTTTTCTTCCTCTTCCTCTTCCTCTTCTTTTGTTCTCTCTTTCTCCTATGCATCTTTCTTCCCCTCCCTACGTTTTCTCATTTTTTTATATTTTCTTTACCTTTTAACTTCACTTTTATATTAATTATTAATATAATTTTTTTTCTATTCTTTTCTTCCTCATTTTACATTGATTATTAATAAAAGTGATGCTTTTCTATTTTTCTTACTCTTGTTCTTTTTATTCTTCTTTCACGTCTTCTTCTTTCTTTCTCCTTTTTTACATCTATTACATATTTAATATGTTTATGTTACTATATCATATTGTTATTATACACTTTCTACACTTGTTATAAACTATATTGTGTTATTTTTCTGCACTTAATGCAAGCTATATTATTTTAGTTAATTATATAATAAATTGTTTGATATTTTTTTTAAATTCCTAAAATATCGAAGGAAATATTAGAAATTAAGTCAAGAACTATTAAGAGTACAAGAGAAACAAAAAAGAGAAAATTAGTGCTAAATGCAACAGTTATTACAATGGCCACAATAACTTTATGGAGGAGAGTGATAAAGACACAGGAAAAAAGTATATTTTTAAGGAGATTATATTATGGGATTGATAAAAATTGTTATAATCAATTACGTCTTACTAAACAAGCTTTTTTTTAGCTTTGTAACATTTTACATGAAGAAGGAAGACTACATGATACTTATCATAAGCGTAGAAAAATTAGTTACAATATTTTTACTTATTTTAACTCATGGTCTTAAAATGAAAGTTCTCAGAGGCGCTTATAATCGTTTCACACAGAGACTATTAGTAGACACTTTAGTGAAGTTCTAGTAACAATTATTAGCCTAACTAAAGAATACATCAAATACTCATCCCTACAAATGAAGTTGTAGAAGATGAAAAGTGGAAGTAGTTTTCAGTAAGATCTATGCTAATTAGATTAAATAGTTTGAGAACAACGTTATACACTAAATTCAATATTGATCATATATTGACAGGATTGTATTGGAGCCTTAGATGGGACACATGTCTTAATTACTCTTCCATTTAAAGACCAAGGTAAATATAGGAACAAAAAATAACAAATCACTACAAATGTGTTAGGAGTGTGTGATCGAAAAATAAAGCTTATTTATGTCTTACCTTGATGGGAAGGTTCAGCATTAGACTCAAAGTCCAGAGTTCTGTGTAGTGCCATGACAAGAGCTGATTCATTTGTAATACCAAATGGTGATAATTTCAAACATAGAGTTAAATTATTAATCATTCAATAATTAACATTAATTTCTATTTTTCTAGGAAAATATTATTTAGTAGATGCAGGATATACCAATGATCTTGGATTTCTGGCACCTTAGCATTCTACTCGCTACATTTAAATGAATGGTCAATATATAGTAATAGTCCAAGAACATATATGGAGTTATTCAACCTTCATCATTCCTCAGCAAGAAATGTAATAGAGCGGACATTTGGCTTGTTGAAGAAGCGATAGTCCATATTAGACACACAATCTTTTTTCAACTTAAAAACTCAAGTATAATTTAACCATTCAATTTTTTTCAAGAAAAAAGATGTGTGCATCATCATTGAAATAATTCACTTAAGTCAAAACAGAACTACAAATTATCAATGTTTATTGTATATTGAACATTGCCTATTGCATAATTGCATTCGAGATAAACAACATGAGAAGGATGATCTTTTGCTCAATGAGGTAGATGAGAAATATATGAAACAAGGACAATGGATGAATAAGATGAAAATGATGTTGTTAGATCTATTGAAGTTACTCAAGATGGACAACATTCAGAGATAATTTGGCCATTGAAATGTTCAATGATTATCAAGCTAGGCATGGATAATTAATGAGTGTGTTGCCATTAATATGTTAAAAGATGTAATATCTATCTTATATTAGACATGAATTTCGTAATTATATCATTTAATGAAATATGCTACGCTGAAATATATTTAATTTTATCTTATTATGTTATTAATCCATTATATATTTGTATTGATTTTATTTACAAATTGATAGAGAAAGACAAATCTTGCAAAAATAAAGATAAGGCCAAGTCATATGTATAATGGACTAAGCATGCAATCGTGTTCTTACAAATGTTCTACTTGAACAACATAAAATAGGAAATAAAGTATCTAATGGATGGAAACCAAGTGCATACACTGCAACAATAAATGGCATAAGAGAACAATATAATATTTTAATCACTAAGGATAATATTTTGTCTCGCCTTAAAACTTGGAATAAACATTGTTATATCATTGCTAGTATGCTTGGCGGTGGCTTTGGTTGGGATTGGCAATGCAACATGGTGAAGGTTAATAGTGATCAAGTTTGGAGAGACTATATCAAGTATCATGAACTCAAGCTTGGTCTGTCTTTTATTTATTTATTTTTTTAGTTTTTATATTAATATACATATTGAATTAGTATTACTTGACATATTTATTTTCAATCTCATCCAAAAGCAAGTAGTTATAGAAACAAAGAGATTAAAAATTGGAAAGATTTAGCAACTATTTGTGGACAAGATTGTGCCACAAGAGAAGGTGTTAAGACTGGTGTTGAAGCCATGAAAGATATTTAACAAGAACATAATGAAAATAATGACAATGCAAATATTTTTAAGGAACCATTATGTGATACACGTGAATCTACACCACGTGTGACTATGCACTCAAATCTTTCAAAAAAAAGAAATTGTTCTGGTGATACCCTTCTATCTGTTGTTTTTTATATGGCTGACATTGTCAACAAGACTTGTCCATTTGATACTATTAAGAAAAGTGCTGAAGAAATATTTATTGAACTTTTAAAAGTAACATATTTAGAAGAATTAGAATAGCTCTAAGCTTATGATATTCTGACTAGTAATTCATGGAAGTATGAGTTGTTTAAAGCTCTTTATGATGCACTTAGAAAATCTTGGTCTTTATGTAAATTAAAAAATGATTAATTTTACCATATGTCTAATTTTAGTATATTTACTATCTATTTTTATAAATATTATATACTTTTGAGTTTATATTTTAGATTTTGAGAATTGTATTATTTTATGTTTTAAGAATAATATTTTCAATTTATATATTAAATTTTGATAATTAAATTATATCTGTGAGTATTCGTATCCTTTCATCTAATTTATGAAAAAGATAGTTCATGACATAATATTAAACATAAAAAATAAATTTACTATGTCATATTTTTTAAAAATAAATATTCAGTTATTATTTAATTATATTATCTTTAACAATTTATTTAATAATTATTTTTATTTTTTAATTAACACATTATTTTTGAAAAAATTATTAAATAAAAATTTAATATAAAATTAAATTATTTTTTAAAAATTTAGATCTTACATCTGCACTATAGAATTTAATTTTAACTTAAAATTTTAATTCTGTATTTTAATTCTTTGAGTATATCAAATACAAAATTATAATTCTAAACTAATTTCGGTTCTCATGAATTAGAATTACAATTTTAAACTCTAATTTTAATTTCATGCACCGAATGACTCATTATGAGAATTAATTCTATTTAAATTTTGTTTATCTAAATTCGCTTACGTGAAGCATAAATGCATTTTAGCTAAAATAGAACTTTTAAATTCTTTTCTCATAATGAGTTATGTGACAAAATTTAAACCAGTACAGTACTCCAACAAACAAGAATATGTGAAAAAAAAACCTTGTAGTTCTCATTCAAAGTAGATTAAAAAAAAACCTTATTTATTGTCAATGATTTTAAGCTTCTTTTAGTAAGGGAAGTTTTTTATGATTTGATATTATTTAAATAGGATTGCTAAGTCCAAGGTTTTTATTTGTTATGCATTGTTATAATACTCTTCTTTAAACATTTGTATTTCTAAGCATGCTGGGCATTTTTAATATATTACCTATTGAAACAAAATAAAAAATAAAAGAGTATTCTTGTACTTGACTACCTTATATCTTTGTGCAAGTTTCTAGTATAAACCAACCTAAAGTTTTTAATAGAATTGACTCATCTCATATTATTGAGTAGCACAAAATAATTAAATCGTCAAAAGAAAGACAAATTTTATTAACTTTAATTTAGTAAGACTTACAATCAATTAAAGTAAATCCCTTAAAATAAGAAAATACCTTTTTTTTATTTAACGTGACCGTCTCATATTTTCTTATCATCATTGTTACGGGGAGGGGGGAAAGCGTTATGATGTAACATTTTATCTTTTATTTCTTTGGTCTATCAAGGTTATCGACCATCAATGCTTCTGGATCATTTATTTCGGTGCAGTAAATAGATTTTGGGTATACAGAATTTCTCTCTATAGAGATCAGTTTAATACCACTGATAAATGGTAAATTAAAAATATCAGCTAATGTCTGCACCAAAAAAAAAAAAAGCATCGGAGAAATCAATCGCCGATATACTATTTGGAAGCGATACACGCATGAATGGAAGTCAAAATCTAAATATATTGAGTTCACATGTATACATATATTTAATGCTTGACAAACTGCCAAAACAAAAATTCATAACGATGCTATGATTGATTTAAGAATACAAAGAATGGCAGCAGTGAAATTTCTTATGGCTAAACAGAAGGGGGAAAAAAAACCTTAATAAATGTTCAAAAGAATTACGTTTTCCTATACCTAATTGGTCATTTATCCTGCTCACCAGAATGTCCAACATTTTCAAAGTACAGGGACTAACCCCTCCAAAAGATAGTGTTGATCTTGTGGAAGGCATCAGGATCTTTGTAAAAACCACCATGGTGTTTGTTTATATGGCAGACTCTTCATCCATTGCTCTTCAAATATTGAGCAATCTGCTTTCTCATCTTTTCTACAATGCTGCTTGTTACTCTTTCTGGCAGCATTTTAAGTTTATTATAGTAGTAACTGCCTCACACTGCAACAAGAAGCAGCAAGCAGAAGGAAGATACTGTACAACTAAACTTAGTCCTTTTTTTCTAGTACCAGTGGAGGCAACCAAGTATCCCCGATCTATAAGGTGGCACTTCCTATGGCAAGGCTATGGATTTTATAAAGTACGCCAATAACTATACAGAGCGAAATCAGGGCCTCTCACCTCAAACAACAAAAAAGGCGAGAAGTGCATGCATTATGACCCAATAAATTATAATTCCAAGCCGCAAGACAGGTTGTCTCATTAGAGTCCGATCACAAGAAACCCTGCAAGAATATGAACGCAAGGTCAAATTACATGAAATTTAAAACCAAATAAATACAGGGAAAAATATACTCACCACAAGCCATCAATCAAGTCGGTCAAAGGTCTAGTAAATCTTGGGACAATTTTGGATGTTGTGAGTGACTTGAAACCATGGACTGCAACAAAAAGTGAGGAAACCAAAATTAAATAAAAGGAACCATCAAGCACTGCTGAAAGCAACAGAAGCCACAGTTCAAAGGTTAAGTAGTGCAGGAATACCTTTGTCATCCTCCTCATCTTCTATCCTACTAGTACTACCAGGGTCTACATCTACAGCAATGGCAACATGATCATTATTGCCTTTGCGTAAACTGCGAACTTGAGGCGTCACAAAAGCACCTGACGATGACCACTCATTCATCTATTAAAAAAAAAAAAAAACCAAATAAATTCAATCCCTTTATATTCAAATCAATCATAACTGTGTCAATGTAGTGCTGACCAAAAAGAAATACCTTTAATTTCATTTACCACAACCCATACATATAGTTTTATTCATTTATGTTTTTCAAAAGCAAGTATATCATATCTAATCAGAGTAAAAGGGTAGTGTCAGAAGAGAAAAAGTACACTCCCAAGATAAATCTTACCATGAAAACAAATTTTCAAACTGCTAGAATATATTTGTCAGTTCTATCTTAATGCGAATGTGTTGTTAATCATGACAAGGTAATGCACCATACAATATTACACGTTTTATTCCAATTGAAAATCTTGTTTGAGTAAGAATTTTATTTAAGCTGGACTTAATATAAGATTCTTGTACTAGTGCAAATCAACTATTAAATAAATAATCGATTTCCTCACCACTGGTTCTACCTCCACAATTTCTGAGCTTGTCCCAGCTCCCTTTCCAGTTTCTTCGACACCTTCAAGTAAATTCAACTGCAATTCTTTCTTGTGCAAGGACATCTCAAGAGTTTCTGTTTTGCGGTTCAACTCTTCTACCTTACTCCTTTCTACTTGCAACATTGCATCCTTGCTTTCTACAACTTCCATTAGATTCGCCAATTCTGACAATAAAGATGTCAGCTTCTTCTGAAGTATTTCTTTGCATTCATGAACCTGATTATTACTCTTCATATCAGGATGTATATCATGTATCCCATCACGAGATACAATCGTGTCAACCCACATCAAGAACTCAAAGATATCACCAGAACTTCTCTGGTTGTTCATTTGTGACGCAACAAGAACATCGTTAGTGCATCTAGTAACCTCTTGCCTCAAGAAAGAAATTTCAGTATCTCTTTCTTGCAATTGGGATTGGAGCTTTTCAACCTCAGAAAGGAGACTTGCAGAGAGATGGTGAAGCTCGTCAAACTTGCTAACAGTTATGGAAAGCTTTTTCATAACCTTACCACGAGAAGATTCAATGTTCTCAATCTCTTGATTCTTTTGTTGAACAACCTTTTCAAGATCCACAATCTTCTTTGTCAATTCTTCCATTTGCATCTCTTCCTCATCAAGTGCATGCATTAGTGCTTCAATTTCTGCAATAAACCATCAAGATCCAGAAATATTGTAAGCTTCTCATTTATAAAAGAAATATTAAAAGTTCACTTCGTAAAAGACACAAGGAATCACACAAAGCCCACCTTGGTCTTTGGCACCCAGTAAATCAGTCTGAGATCTCATTTTCTCCTCTAATTCAGCTGCAGTTTCTTGCCTATCCTGCAGTTCATTCACTCTCTGTTCCAGTATCTTCCTTTCTGCCTCAATTGCTTCCACCTGTTTCTTTAAATTATTTTCTTCAACCCTAAAAGCTTGAAGATCTTGAGAGTAACTGTTTGCAGCAGCTTCAGCATCCTTAATTTGTTTTACCAGTTCCGAGCAAATCCTATCTCTTTGGACATCCTTTTCCTGAAGCTCTCTCTGCAAATTTGCTATAGTAGTCTTCATTTCCTTTTGATTAGCATCTAAAAATTCAGTTTTTATACTAGCAAACCCTTTTGCAGCCAACAGCAGTCTATCTGTCACAATTTTAATACGTTCCTCAGATATACCATCATCAAACGAAGGTGTTTCCAAGTTAATTCCTAGATCTGAAGATTCAACGTTCTTGCCAACCAGTTCATTCTTTCCATTTTCAAGTACAATGACAGAATTAACGCATGCTTCATAAAGGTAGGCAATGTTCCCACGTAATGCAACTAGCTCCCCATCTCGTTCACTTACCTCTTTCTTCATGGCTTCACATGACTCTCTTTGGGAAGTCATTTCCATTTGCACACTTGCCATTAGTTTCGATAGAGTCTTGTCTTGCTCATGTGCCAAACTTGTGTGCATGTCTATTCTTTCCTTAAGAGAACCAACCTCCACCAAGAGCTCTTGCAGCTGATGCCCAAATACATGAAAAATTTCGACTATGGTATTATCCTCATGGTGGTCCATTGTGTCAAAATCTGACCAAGGATCTGCAGACGTAGAGCTCTTCTGGAGAACAAATATCACAAGGATTTAGGATGGAAACTAAATCATATTACACAAAATAATAAAAACAAGGAGTCCAAATAATCCTTACAAGAAAAGGCAATACAATGAGACAAACAAAGAGGAAGAGATTTTGAGTTGGAACATTCCGTATATAATAGAAAAATGTTTCACCTCTAATTACAGACTTAAATGCTCAATGCAACCAAAATTTTTCAATTACCCTTAATTTAGAATTAGAAAAACACGTTGTAATATATCTCCACTCACAGCTGCTCAATTTGTTCTAGTTTGAAAAGTCAGCATTCATTTACAAATATATATGACATTAAAATTAAACTGGGAGTTGAGGAAACTGAAACTAGAAGAAAACATAAAATAATCAGCCTAAAGATCTCAAAGATGCAATAAAGCTGTTCAATCCCTCTGTGCATCAGACAAGGAAATTCCCTAGAAATAATCATTCACAGAACATCAAATATGGGCTACAAACACAACCTTGTCCCATAACATCTGTAAGCACAAAAGAACAACCTTGAAAAAGATGCATTCTGCTGGAACCAGATACATCAGAGAACGGCAATCATCAAATATACAAAGCATATTAAAATAGCATGTAGAGCAGAAACCAAAAAGCACCCTCCCAACCCCATATTACAAAATAGTACAAGAAATTAAACAAACACATCACTGTCACATGCCAACCAACTGCATTGTCTGTTCTATTTGTCATTCTCATTATCATAACATACCTCATGAAAGACAGTTGATGTAGAATATTGAAAATGTCAAAACTTGGTGAAAAATATAATTTTAAACAACTGGTTGCATATCTGTGTGATATCAATACCTTAATAGCAGATGAACAGGGTAAAATGCCATCATGTTCTTTGGTGACAGACGAATCCACCATATTTGTGGCATTGTTTCCTTTCATACATAACTCAAGACCAGCCTCAAGTTTCCGATAGGATTCCAAATCCATTAAGAAAACATTAGCTAGTAAATTCTGAACCTCACCAAAACTTTTGCAAACTTGGTTCACACTAGATTTTAATTCCATTATGTCAGAAAAATGGCTCTTTTTTCCCTCCTCGTGCAAGGCTGATAACTTTTCAAGATGTGCAAGAGCCTCCAGTTTGGCAGCCTCAGCTGAATCCCTTTCTCTTCTGAGATCGACAAGTTCAGCAGCCACGTTTCCAAGCTCCTCCTGGAAACTATCATTCCTTTCTTGAACCTCATTCAACTCTGCCAAGAGGAGTTCTGAAGCTCTTTTTGATTTCCTGGATTCTTGTTCCAAAGAAGTCACAGCACTATTTAGATCACAGCAAAATTTCCCAATCCATTCCAACTTCTTCACTGGATCACTTGTATGACCTTCACCACCAACCTCAATCTCACCTAATTTGTTCAAAATCAGTTTCAAAGAGTATTCTTGCTCCAATGAATGGCGATCAGTTTCTTCCAAATGTTGCTTCAAAAGCAAATTCTCAGATTCAAGAGCTTCTAACCTATCTGGGTAGGTTGACAAATGTCTCAACTTCTGTTCATGCTCTGCAAGTGTCTGTTCTCGGTTGTTGATCTCAGATTTCAAATGCTCCATCTGACCACTCATCTCTTCAATGGTTTGTTTTAGACTGTCACGTTGTTGCACCAACGTCTTCCCTTTCCTGACTGCAACATTTAACTTCTCTCTAACAGAAGCTGATTTCTGCTCTTCCTGATTAAGAAGCACTTGCAACTCTTCAGTTCTCTTAGTCAGAGCTTCAACTTCACCAGATAAGGATATTTGCTTTTCCAAAGTTCGATCTCTATCCTCCTTCACATGCACCAATTCATTCAAAGACTCCTCCAGATCTCTTCTATATCTATCAATATCTACCTCCTCCATATCCTGCACATCTTTACTTCTTTCCTCATGAAGTGTAGCATCACTCTCTTGTGAAACATTTGCATGATTTTGTATAAGCTTTCTCAACAATTCTTCCAAGGAATCAATATTTTCACTATCAGAAACCAAATTTTCTGTTTCAGATTCTGACAAGGCATCACTGACTAAGTCTAGCAATTTTCTGATCTTGCCATCAATGGTGAAAAATTGTTCTTCCATTGCTGCTTTCTGCTCCAATTTATCTTTCAAACTAGTTATTTCATTATGCAGTTTTTCATTCAAAAGTTCAGCTTCCCTTGTCTGCACTGATAGTTTCTCTTCTAAGTTCAGCTTTTCTACAACCTTTCTCAGTAATTCTTCCAAGGAATCAATATTTGTACTACCAGAAACCAGGTTTTCTGATTCAGATTCTGACAAGGCATTAACAACCAAGTCTTGCAATTTTTTTATCTTGCCATCAATGGTGAAAATTTGTTCTTCAATTGCAACTTTTTCTTCCAATTTATGTTTCAAACTTGTTATTTCATTATGCAGCTTTTCATTCTCAAGTTCAGCTTCACTTGTCTGCAAGGATAGTTTCTCACATTCATGCATCAAAGCCTTCATTTTTTCAGAAAGGTGATCTCTCTCAGATGTAAGAGCTCCAAGGTCACCTTGAAGAGAAGATACTGTCCTTTGAGACTCTTCCAAATCAGCATTTAACAATCCACAATAACTATTGTATTTCTCAATCTTCATGTGCAGAGAATCTACATGATGATTAGCCTCAGCAAGTGCTCTTCCTATCCATTCAATCCTATCCTCCATCTCTGTGGATTGCAAATGTGAAGGCATATCAATTCTATTTACAAGCTCTTCCCATCTCTGAACTAAGCTGTTTCTTTCCATCAATGATTGCTCCAGCATTTCATTTTGCTCAGCCAACTCATAATACTTACTCTGCAACTCCTCAGTTTTTTTTCTAAAATCATCTCCTGAATCTGGTTGCAGCTGACTTTCATCTTTCCAGGACTCCGTGACAACATAACCAGCATCAGAGTATGAGCCTCCTCCCACAGAATCCCTCTGCTCCCAATCATTCATGGGCAATGAGTTTCCAGAAGCTGAACTAGCCAACCAATCAATCTTTTCAATTATATCTCCTGAATGAAACTGCTCTGGCAGATCTAGATCTTCCAATATCTCTTCTATCCTCTGAAGCATTGAATCTTTAAGAAGAAATGACTCTCTCAAAGCGTTAGCTGAATTACGGATATATGAAAGCTCGGACTCCAGAGCTTCCACACGCTCACCTGCCTCTGCATAGGTCTTAAGTTTTGTTTCAACCTCATTAAGTCTTGTATCTTTCAACTGTAACTCTTGCAAGCATCTCTCCAATTCACTGGATGTCTCTGCCAAGGACTGCTTGAGGCCATCCCGCTGTACAACCAACCCTTTTCCCTTGGCAACTGCTATGCTAAGTTTCTCCCGAATGGATGACACCCGCTGTTCTGAATGCTCAAGTTCATCTGCTTTCTTCTGTAATTCAGATCGAGCAGCAGTAAGGGCTTCCTCAGTCTGATGTAAGCTTTCCTTAAGAACAAGGATTTCATTTTCATTCTCAAGACGTAGTGTGTCTAGATAATGTGTCTTTCCCTTCAATTCAGCCAATTCCGTCCCCTTAGATTCATACCCTTCTTTAGTCATGTGACATTGGATTTCAGCCTCTCTAGTTTTCTGCACAAGACTAGACACTAATGAATCTAAGCAAGAGAGGGGAGATTTATTTATATCCATCTCTGAAATTTCCACATTCAGCAGGCTCGCAACATCTTCTATTAGCTTACTAACAGAATCTAAACCATTGCACTTCATCTTCAATTCTTCCAATTCAGTTTCCCTGTGCATCAATTCTGACTTCGTCTCTTTGGTAACAGACTCAAGTTCCAGCTTCTCGTTCAATATATTCACAAGATGTTTTAATATTGGCTGGTAGCTATCATAGTTCAGCAGATCAGGCAGTGCTTCAATTTGTACATCTACGTTATCGTCATCCATGGACCCACCATTACTGAGCACAAGTTTTCTTAGGTCACCATACATTGTATGCAATAGACCAACAGCCAAGTCATTTCTCCTAAGCAGATCATCACATTTTGAATTCATTTCTTTATATGACATACACATTATTTCATGTTCAGAATAAGTAGCTTCAAGCTTCTTCCGCAGATCAAAAATCGTTTCAGCAGCTGCATTAACAGAAACTTCTAACTGATTACTGATATCAAAGTTGCCATGGGAGTTAGAAGAGACAGTTGTGCACAAAGTTACACCAATTGATTCGTTCAGTTTCCCAATTAACTCAACAATCTCAGCAGTGGTCGTATTCCAGCCTTGCTCAAGTAGCATTGCCCTCTCAGTCACCACCTTATGCAAATCTTTCAGTTGACCGCCAATAATAGAAGCCATATCATTTGAACTCTGTTTCAGACCACACATTTCAGTATGCAAGTCATTAATTTTTGACTGACAATATCCAAGCCTTTCATAAAGTTCATTATTTTTGGCTTTGAGATGGATATCTTCTTGCTTTAAAGCATCACAAATTTCCTCAAGAAGACATTTTTTTTCTTGAATATTTCCCAGAATTTGCTTTGCAGTTTCACATTGAACTTGCAGTTCAATGTTGGATGCTTCCAAATCTGAACAATGTTGCTTCAATTCATCAAACTGGTCCTTGAGATCACTGTACTTTGCATCACCAGTTTTCCTACCATCGCGCTCCCCCTTGAACAATACACCAGCTATCTGAATATCCACCCTCCACTTTGAAAGCAATTTTTTCAAAGTTTCAATTTGCTCTTTGGTTAACATTATAAATGAGATTGATGATGACTGAACTTCACTAGAATCCCTTGTTTCTGCCTCATTCTCGTCTTCATGTACTTTTGATTCAAAAGCCTGTATCAATTTAGATACCCTAGGTGAAGAAACATTTTCACCCGACCTACCAGAGGATACTGAGTGAAAATGCAACAAATTAATTGCCTTTTCAAGCTTCACCAACATGTCCTCCACCTCATCCAAGCAAGCCTTCCATGAAACAAACCCAAGAGAATCATCAAAGACTTCATGTTCAAGTATATTCACCTGTGGTTCTCCAGGTGCAGCTTCATGTGGCTCTTGATCCATATGCAGCGAATCTTCAGTACTTGCAATTTCAAGGCCCTTATTTTGTTCACATGCAACATGAGTTTGATTCCCAAGGTCCCTAGGTTGAGATAGTGGTTGCCCTTGTTCCTTTCCAATTTCTTCTATCTTGGCTTTGTGCTCATCCAAAGTGCTATTGAGATACACATTTTCGTTGGAAATTTGTTCCAACCGCACCGTGGCTTCTTTAAGCTCACCTTCAAACATCATCCGTTCCCCCTTTTCTGAAGACAATTGCTCTTGTAGAGCAATGGTTTGAGAAGATAACATTTGATTCTCAAGAACAAGATGTTGATTCTCATATTCAAGATTTTTAATCTTATCAGTTGACAATGCAAGAGTCCCATTTATGTTGGAATTCTCTGCTCGTAGCCTTGCCACCAAATCTTTACTATCGACCAACTCTGATGACAACCTGTCAATTTCATGTGAGAGATGCTCAATTTCTGCTTTGATTATATTCCTCTCCTCAGTCACCTTAGAGATCCTGTCAATCAAGTTCGAATTGTCAACTTTCACTCCTTCCATTGAACTCTTGAAGTCAGATAATTCAGTTGCTAGATTCGTAATTTGACATAGATGGAATTCCCTCTCCTCCACAAGCTTATTTTTCTCAACAATCACCAAATCAATAGTTTCAATCATGCCCTTCTTTTCTACCTGTAAACTTGAGATCAAGCCTCTGCAGTCAGCCAACTCACTGGACAATTCCAATGAATCTTTTTGAGACACATTAAAACTACTCTGCAGCTCAACCACTCTGGTAGAAAGAGCTTCGACCTCTGCCCTGGCAGCATTAAACTGATTTTGAAGTTCTACATTCTTGCTAGAAATATCACGTAGTTCAACATGGCAATTAGCAAGTTCTTCAGCAAGGTGTCGATTCTCCTCATTAACTTTATTATGAGAAGCATGGAGCTGAGACATTTCATCAATTAACTGGTGATGCTTATTATCAGACTCCAGTAGTAGCTCCAGTTGTTCATCTAGTTGCATGTTGAATATATTTTTCATTAAATTTGTAATAAAAAATTCTTCTTTGAGACTCTGAAATGCTTCTGAAATGTCATGGTCTGATAGATCTGAACTACGGGCTAAAGGATTCAAATCAGGCCCTGCTCCTCTTGCCTTGAGCAGAAACTGATACTCTTCTTCCTTAAGCCCCCTCATAATTTCAGCCAGCTGCAAGAGGTTGACTGAGTTTTCATCAAAAACAGAGGAGGCATCCCATGGTCTGGCCGAATCAACCTCATGAGTTGGATCCTCAACTGCAAATCCAACAGAAGTAAATTTCTGACTAATACCCTCCTCCTGAAGCCCCCCATCCTGTCCAATAAGAACCCCTTTGCTAATCTGATCTTGATTAGACTGAAGGAGCATTTTGTCGTCAGATGAACCAGGTAATGTTTCTCTCTCCAGATTCCTCATAGAAGGCTCTGCAGTTGCAATATGATCTCCCTGGCCTTTATCAAAACCTGGAAGCTTATCTGACACAATGTCCTCAAGAGAGGAGAGTAATTCAACTGACTTGTCTAGTTGCTCAGCTTCAAGATATTCCTCCTCAATTTTAGTCTTCTCCAAAGCAATCCCCAAAGGACTCTGGTCACTCTTGCCAACATCGGACAAAGGAAGCTCCTTTTGACCATCAATCACTGCATCAATGCTTTGACAAGATTTCTTCATATCCAAACCATCAGCTTCCTGCATTGCCCCTACCCAGCAACAAATGAGAATATAAATTATAAATCAAATCCACATATCAGTTTTCCCAGCTGCCCAACTAATATCCTAGTTGCAAAACGTAACTGTATAATATATAACATTAAATTAAAGGAGTGGGGGTGGTGGGGAGAGAGAGAGAGAGAGCACAACCTAAATCTGTTACCTGATCTTCCCTTGCTTGCATCACAGATGTATTGGGAATATCCTCGGATAAAAGCAACAATTCTTCCCTCTTTTCACCCTCTCTTTCATGTGTTACAGACTCACCCACTGCAGTTGTAAGAGAAGCATGTGGGGACAAAATGGCAGCAGGTGCAGACACATGAACATGATCATATGTTGCTTCACCTTCAGGAACTGGGATGTCTGAAGTTCTCAAAGACTCATCCTCTGGCACATCAGCACCAATGTCTTGAGCAATTACCCCTTGATCTAGGGCAGATAACTCAGAATCATTCTCACGGACCCCATGAACCTGAAGTGCCAAGTTGGTGTTGGAATCCAATTCAGTTTCATCGCTTGCATCATTTGTAGTGACCAATGATGATGAATCAACAGATGGATCAATATTGTCAAAAGATAATGAGTTTTCCACAGAGTGTGACTCTGATGATTCTGTAACAACCCTATTGGAGTCACTGTCATGTCCATCATTAATTTGAGATGATTCCATTGAAATTGAAGCACTACTTGCAGCATCAGACTCAGGTAGCTGAGGTTTACCAGAATTTTTTGATGATTTTCCACGGTTACTACCACCTTTACTATCCTTCTTCTGACGAAATTGCTGAAGCTGAAAACGAAAACATGAAGAGTCAAAATTAAGAACTGCACACCCTATACATATGTCTAAACTGAATAGTAATTATATTCTTTCTGATCCTGTAAGAAACAAATCAAATCCAGTTTACAGTTTACACATAAACCTTCCAAAATGAAAACAGACAGGTGAAAGCCACAAAGTTCAGTTCTTGCACTATTTTCTTAAGTGAATTTGAATCCTCTTAAAAGTTTGGCACATTTTAAAGTGTAAAGCACACATGTTGATCATTGACAAATAAATCAAGGAGGTAGACTCTTGCATTATATAATTAAATTCTAAGCCGTTGATATTGTTGACAGACTCCTCAGTGGTTATCAAATCTGCATTTTACTCTCTCATGGAAGCTCTTTTCAGCTTATTTCAATAAGCATCTTGGTATAACTTATTAAAATAAGCTGTTTTCAGCTTATCCCAATAAGTTTCATCATTAGAGTCATCGTTTAAAAAGAGTTTTTTAAATAAGCACTTAAATAAGTTGTCATCCAAACACACCGTTCGATCCAACAACCCTAACTCTAATTAGAACCAAAACCCAGTTATGAAAAACTCACTCTCAAAACATAAGACGTATAGTTCATTCTCCTCCACACACACACACACACACACAATACACTTAGCAAAGCAAGAATTGAAATTCATTAGGCAAAAATCAGATACCTTTTTTCTGCCAGCTGCGAGTAGATCGGTACGGCTCTTGCTCCGGTCCATTCTCCGATCCACTCCGTTGTTGCTACCCACTGTAAGCGCAGCAATCACCACAAACACGCCGTGGCCATCATTCAGATCCTCCTCTTACACTGCAACCCAGATCAAACCAACAAATCGAATCAAATTCCACGCAGTTACAACAATTAACACACTCTTCACAATCAAAACAAAATAAACAAACCGAAATCAAAATTAAAATATCCATAGCTTATATCCGCCCAAAAAAAAAAAAAACACACATATCAACGTGCTGGTGTGGTGTTTGAAGGTTTTCAAAATTCATTTCCATTTCCGCATCCACCAAGCAGAGCATAACCATCTGATTCAAAAATTAGAAATAAATAAATAACAAAAAGTTCTGCGCATGGAGAGAAGAGGAACGAAAGAAGAACCTGATTGAGGGTTGGCGATAGGCGTGAAACGACGTCGTAACTTTCATTCGAGGTGAGGGCGTTGTGGCTATGAAATACAAATGGAATCGTTTTGTTCCTCTCTTTCCCTTTCTTTATCTTTTGTGTGTGTAAAGAAGGGTTGTGTTCGGTGATGGTAGCAGCGTTTCTCAGATCTAAACGCAACGCGACGCGAGCGTTATTTTCTCCGCTGGTGTAAGTGTCGAATCAAGCAACATCAATTTTTTATTTTTAAATAAATCTTTTTAACCTAAAAAAGACAAAATTAAAAAATTAAAATTAAAAATAGGTTTGTTCGGTTCTGGGTGACTCTGACGGTTATGTTTCGGTGTTTGCTTTTGCTCATTGATCACACCATCATCTGCATGTCCTTGTGGTAACTCGTCAAATTTTGAAATGTAATAATTTATCTGGATTCGCCTGCCACTTTTTTCTTTTTCTTTTTGATCTTGTATTTTATCTGAACTCATGTTTTCAAAATTATTTTATAAAATTTATTAAGTGCTATTAATTATTGAAATGAGATAACTTTGACCATCTCACAAAAATAATATAAAATAAATATTTTCTAATTAATATTAGAGTTTTATCTTAATAATTTGTAATAATATTAAATAGAATTTTTTTATTTAAAGAAAGCTATATTTTTAATTGATAAACAACACAAATAGCTTCTAGGAAATAGTGTATAAATGGTGAGAATAAATTATGATGATAGAAAGTAATTTAAGTTTATGATGATACAAATCTCAATAATTTTATTAAGTTTATTAGCTAATTTTTACTTTAGACTTCTTCCTACAATGATTAACTGCACTGTGAAAAGAATGAAAGGAAAGTGACAATGAAAAGGTGGGTAGGGTCATGGCTCTGGCCGTGGCTGCTGGTATAGACTTACCTTATAAGTAATGCAGTGGTTGAGTGGTAATGGAATCATGGAGCCATTGCTTCAATTGCATCTCCATGCCATCTCATTATTTATTTAAGCAAATTATTTAATTAAAAAATACATACGATAATTAAAATTTCTGAAAAATTTTAAAAATCAGTTTACAACCAATTTGTAAATATTTCATTATTTTTATTGTTCATCGAAAAAATTGAGCATTAATTAAAAATTTAATTTAATTTCACTTGCTTTTTAATATAAAAATGTTTTTATACTACCGACCATTAGAATATAGGACATGTATAATTATTGAAGAAATTTTTTTAATGTGATAATATATGATCAGATAATAATGAAAAATATACTAAAATATATTCTAATTAAATTCTTCAAAATTAAAGAAATTAAAAATATACAAACGAATAATTAAATAAGAAAAGTATATAATTTAATATGAAAAATTCCAAAATATATATTATAAATTGGAAAAAAAATGCAATGTGTTTATATAGGAGTAAATAAATATTGTCAAAAATATGATTTAAAATTGTATGGACAAGCCAAACTAATAGAGCTTAATCTTATATCTTATACAGTCTATTTTCTTTGTATAATGTTTTAAAAGTGACTAAAGGATATCATTTAAAAAGGAAAAAACTAAAAACTATCACTTAAGGAAATAGTGACTGAAAAAAAAAGAGAAATAATGAAACAATAATTGTAATGTTGCCTATTGTATAAAATCTTTGGAAGTCCAAGACGGATGTAAATAAGAGAAAAAGCAAAGAAAATTAAGATAAAAATAATTATCTTTTAATTATGCAGATGAATGAAAATATAAAGATGATAATAGAGAATTTTTTATTATTTAAATGTAAAAATATAATTAAATAAAAAACGAGAAAGTGGGGCTCATTTTGAAAAAAAACTAAAAACTCCACCAGAGACACGTGATTGTGGAAAATGTGAGTTTAATAATAATAAGTTTAATTTTTTTTAAGTTAAACTTAACCTTTTAATTAGTATAATTTATATATACATATATATATATATATATATATATATATATGTATACACAAATGAATGAAACAAAAAAGTTCCGCTTAATTTTTTCTATGAGTTAGTCTGTTTTTAGTTCTTTAAAATATATTTATTTTTTTTAACATTTTTAAAAATTATTATAACATGGCTAATTAGGATGTCGTCTGTGTTAACTTTTTGTCACATACAACCTTTTTGTGAAGTTACTTCGGACTAAAATAATAATTTAAAAAAAAATAAGAATTAAAAGAAAGATAATTGCATAAAATTAAAATTCAAAATATTATATAATCAATATTTGCATATTCATAAAATACATGTATTGCACTCATCATCATTATTAGAGAAGGGTTTTTTTCCAAATTTATATTACTGTCTTTTTGGGTTAAACCAATGATCCAATGTAATAAATCATTCGCTGCATGTTTAAAAATATATTAAAAAGTCACGATCGCATTAAAAAAATATGTAAATAAAATTTTAATATAAAAATACATTGTTATAATTTTTTAGACCATATATACTTAGTGACAATTTTATTCGAGTCACATAAAATTAAATTAATAAATTTAGATTAAATATAAATTCATAATCATTTGCAATATAAATCGAAACACGCACTAAAATCTAAGATAAAATTTAGTTTTTAGTTCTTAAGGCCTGATCGTATTTTAACTGAAATGAAGCTAAGGCTCAGTACCATTGAAGCTTTGGTTTTTTTATTTTTTTTTTGTTCAACAGGTAGCATTGAAGCTAGGCTGAGGATTTAAGGTGGGGCCTTTCTTTCTACACCACATGCACATTATATTTTCAAATATTTAATTTTTTTATTTTTTTTAAAAAATTAAATTTTAAATTTAATTTATATGTAAATTTTTAGTATTTAATTTTATAAATATATTATTTTTTATAAATTAAATTCCAAAAATAACTTATAATTACTTTCAAAATTTAATTTTTAAAAATAAAAGGTTAAAGGGGTACAAATGACTAATTGTCCTACCGTGACAGTAAACTGCAAACGAAAGAATACTAGTTAGTTATGCATCTCATATATGAGAAAAAGATAAAAAAAAATATATTAAAATATGATATTTTAAAAATTATTTCAAAAGTATGAAAATTTTTAAAAATTGTTAATGATAACTTTTTATTTTTTATATTTTTTAAAAAAATAATCGGTGACAATTTTTTAAATTTAGCAACTTTTTATTATTGGATAAGTATTTATATAAAAAATGGGTACTGACAATTTTAAAACTTTATATTTTTGTAATTTTTAAAAATATTACATTTTGGTATATATATTTTTCACATCTCATATTTTAAAAAAAAATATTATTTTCAATTAAGAGGTTGTTTGAGAAGGGAGATTTTAGAAGGAAAAAAAAAGGGAAGGTATAAATTTATATTTAAAATTAATATTTTTAAAAATTAAATAATATAAATTAATATATTAATAAAAATTTAATATATTTAGTATTATAAATAATATATAATTCTTTTAATTTAAAATTAAAAAATATGTTTTTTTCTCTTTTTTCTCTTTAAAAATCTCTTCACATACACATTTTATGACTTTATTTGAGAGTTTGGAGAAAATGGAAAAAAATAAGGAGAAGGAAGTTAAACTCTTTCGATATTTAGTATTGAGAGAAGAGTGTGATGAAAGATTTAATTATATAAATAATATTATATTTTATTTTACAAAAAAATTTAAAAAATTATTTCTTTAAAAATTAATATTTTTAAAATTACTTAAAAATTAAATTTTATTTTTTAAAAAAAGTTAGAATCATATTTATGAAAAGAGTAACGAATAGCAAGAAAGAAAAAATTTCCTAAAATAGAGAAACTCAAAAAATAAAGGTTAAAAGAATTAAAAAAAACTCTCAAAAAAAAATTTCTCCTAATTAAGCAACTTTCAAATAATGATTAATTACTTCCACTTTTTCCTTTTCCTCCTCTCCCTACACAACCTTCAAACATAGTCTGAAAAGGAGAAACTATTTTTTTTATCTAAAATTATAAAATTGTTGGGGTCATAAACAATTAAATAAAAAATAGGGAACTATTTAGAAAATTTAAAAAAAGATTGGAAGTGAGATCGGTTTACAAGTGTTGGAAAGTTAGAAAATCATAAAATTTGTTAGAATATGTAAGAAAATGCAAGTAAGGATATTTTAATGATTTGATTTCTTGTGGTGTGTATGCAATTAAATAACTTAAGTATGCAATTAAAAGTATAGATATGTATTAAAAATGCATTTATGTATTTATCAAAAAGCCTATAAACAGAGGCCTTAAATAAATTGTGGAATGAATTTATGAAAGAAATATAATGGAAATAAGAAAAATGAAAGTGGAAAGATAATTAAAATTTTAAAGAGAGATTTTTCTAAGATGTTATAACATAGATGACTGATAATTATTTGATAATTGTAAATACGCTGTAAACATGTATTTTAAAAATAACTGTTTAAAAATTAATAATATTCATTGATTTAATAAGCTGAATAAAAAATAATACAAGAGAATTTTATACTATTAGCATATTTGAATTAAAGGTTTTATTAATCTTAACTCTTATTTATAGATAAAAAAAATTATAAAAAAAACATAGTTATTATATTAAAGTTATAAAAATATAATAAATATTTGTTTTTTAATAAAATTTTATTATTATTAACGACTTATTTTTAACTATAAAAGTTAAAGTTAACAAAATCTTTTAATTATTTTTTTTTATATTTTTTCTTATATAGACAAAGAAAAAAATTATCGGGCATGATTCAAAGATTCTAGAAATTTAAGTGTAATATTATAAAAAAATTGTATTTTTAATTTTTTTAAATATTTATGTCAAAATTTATTGCATAAATTATTAAAAAAATTAATTAAAAATTATATTAAAATTATTTATAATACTTCCCCTGAAAAACGTGGAATCTTCATCATGGACTTGCAACTTGCAAAAGGTGCAATGCTCTTTTCTCCCTAATGCTCACCTCATAATGTTCCTCCTCAGCTAATTAAAATTCATTTGGGTCAGGTTCTTAATTAGAACAATTAATTCAAAATTATTAATTAGATAATTAACTCCAAATTATTAAATAAAACAATTAGTTCAAATTTTTTAATTAGAAAAATAATTTTTCAAAATATTCACAAGACATAACTTTTATGTTGACGGTGGAATATCCTACCAGTTGATTAAAACAATTTAAAATAACAATTAACTTAGACTTTGTGCCTAAGATTCTGATGTGATTTTTGAGAATCTTGAAAATGTAACAGGATAACTTAGAATTTGAATTAAAAAATAATGGGTCATCTTAAACACGAAAGAGAATACGATAATCATTTTTATCAACTAAATTATACGTCGTAAGTAGGAATCAAATCCTATCACCATAAAAAATTGAAATAAAATCCTCAGCCATGTCCTTTATAACGTTGGTTTTATTGTCATTAATTTACTGAATCATCAACCAAAGATCATAATCATTTTCTTTAATTTGAATTAAGCTTAAGGTGAATTTTACAGTACACTCAGTGTGCGTTTAAAGTATTGCAATTTTGATCAACATAAATTAATTTATTTATAATGATAATTTATAGTAAAAATAAATGATCAAGTTAATTATACCATATGATTAAAAACTTAAGATAATTTTAAAAAAAAGTTAAGCTCTTAACCCATAATTCGAAATTTCACTAGCTTAGTCAATGTCAAATTATCATTTAATAAATTATGGATGTAAATTAATTCAACTATTTCTGTGTCGTTTGTTTAATTAAATAAATAAATTTAAATTAAATTATATTCAATTATTTAAATATATTAAATTTAGATTGTATAAACTTGACCTTATTAGACTCACATTTACGTATATTTAGATCATTATAATTTTAATTGTTATCATCCTTTATAGTATGAAAAAGCATAATGAACCAAATCCAAAATGTCAAATTGTTAAATCAAATTTAAAGAAATCAAATTTAAATATATAAGTTTTATAAATCAAATTTAAACAGTCCTCACTGTAAATCATATCTTATATCTTGGACCATAAATTGTTAAATCAAATATTACACCCTAGGCTATTTTTCTTGTCTAATTTTGTATACAGAAAATAAAGCATAGAGAATAATCGTTCTCCAATGTCAACGTTTTAAAGCAACTACGTAAATTTCAAAATACGAAACATTGCATTGTAATAAAGAGAGGAACACAACAAAACTTTATTCCTCCCAAGAACCATTCACGGGTAGACACACTAATGTTGACTTGTGTTTGTTTATTTAGAGGATTTGAGTGCATATGATAAAGACCATAGAATATAAATATAATAAATATAAAGACTAATCCTTAAGATAATCTTCAATTATTTTATTTCCCTAAGCCCTTTAATATCGCGTGGTGTATATTTTTACACACAAAGATAATCTTGGTCGACTAATATATTGAGATTTGGAACAGGTGACACCGTTAAAATATCCCTACTTAATGATATACAGATCATCAAAGAGTTATTAGGGAGATTTGCAAGATTTGTTCTCACACCTATATATATATATATATTATTTTTTGAAACAAAAGTTTTAATTTAAATAATTAATCATAAAAATATAGTTAAAAGAATATGTTATAATATTTCTTGTATGCATGATAATAGCTCACATGTTCAAGTCAAAATGCATGTAGGTATTGTTATATATGTGCTCCTTATTTCAGGTTGACACAGTCACGGGTGGATTGGAAAATCTAAAAAAATATTACCACTTTAATTATTTTAGAAAATATTTAATTCTCAGTTTCTTCCATTTTATTAAACATTTACCCTCCACTGACTTATATATCACAGCATTTATATGTAACATTTATATAACTGTGTGATATAATTATTTATTATGGTAAATTTTGATTGGAGACTCTTTTTCAGTTGTGATTTTTTTAAAATGTATTTCGTAAAAAATTGTTGATATAAATTTGAAAGTTTGCAGTATTTTTCATTTTACTTTTTTTCATTTATTAAAGAAAGGGACACTAACATATAACATAAATATAAAAATTTATATTAAATTTTATTTTTTTACTATTTATTATTTAACGTTAATATGTGAGTAGCATTTTTTCAAGGAAAACCAAAATGTAGAAACCCCTTTTTTTTCCTAGCCTTCGGTAGATAAATTGATATTGTCCGAGAGCATTATGAAATAAAACATGATATAACATCATAATTGGATGAAATATGATACAATAATTAAATAATAAGCTTTTATTTTTTATGTAAATTAAAATAGTAAAATAGATAACGTTGTATTATTTTATTTAATATTTAAGATAAAAATTCATTAATAAAGCAAAAATATTTAGATATGGTGCATCAAGATAAAACCAGGAAAGTTTAGGTTTAGCTCCATGATTGTGGAGAGAAAGAGCTAGATAGTAGAACATATAGTTTCTAGCAAAGTTTTTAATGTATTATACTATAATAACTCCATCATTTCTCATGAAGAGAAAATATTTGAATCTTTTGACTGCAGTTATTGAGGAAGAGAAGCAACATAAGTGTTTTTTAGATTAATATCATTGTATCCATTAAGAAGACAGAAAATTTCTACCATGTTTTTCTAAATCACTTATCTTTAATGAACAACATCTCATATCAAAATATTAAATTATTTAACTTATTAAATTTTCAATAATATATATATATTATGATATTAATATTTAACATTAAATTATAATAATATTATTTTGTTGCAATTACAAAATTTGATCAAAATATAATTAAAATAAAAAATATTATTATATCTAATTTTTTTAAACTTATTAACTTCTTTAGATAACAATAGAAAAACCCATATTCAACAAAGACAAAAAATGAAATATAATATAATAAACAATTATATTCTATCATCCCGTCCTTACCACTAAACAGCCATAAAAGATTATATAATGTCAAGTTTAATAAGAATAAATTTGAACGAGATAAAGAAATTAATAATTTTTAATTATTGAATTTAATCACAAACAGCTAAACAATTGTATATTTTTAAAAATATTGTGTATACACGATTTTGCATACCACATGTTACTAAATGTTTGGTTCGTGATATACACTTTGAAAACTTAATTACCTAATCTAGAAGATACCAAAATGTATTAAAAAAACATTGCCAATTCATTTCAAACCCAAAATTCCTCTATTTTTTTTCTAGAAGAAACAAATAAGGACAGCGACACTAACTTGTTTACAACTTAATTTCTACTTTATGTTAAGTTATAATTGAATGAATGGTTTCCTTTATGACAGTGGCATCGAGAAGGCTATTAATAATTGAAATTGACTATTTATAATAACATAAAAGGCATGGTCATAAAACGTTATATATTTTATGTTTTTTAAAAGTGCACGAGGTTTCAAATAAACTCTGCAAATGTTTGAATTTTCTATCTTCATTATTTTAATTTTCAAGAAGAATAATTAAAGACATTTCAAATACGAAAAGTCAGCGTGGGAATCCCGTTCCTGCTCTAAATATTTATGATTAAATAATTTTAAATGTTTGAAAATTTAAATTTTAGTGAAATTCTGACAAATTTTTAATTGAATTTTGTTGCTTGGATAAATATATTTTTTAAAAATAATTAACGGAAACTCGTAATGGATTGAGGTAAGTCGTGCCATGGCTTTGTTAATGTGGAGATTTGCGTCATCCAAATTACTTTACTCAGCGAAGCTTTTAACCCAAATGTAACAAATGTCACGTCATGCAAAATAATAATATATTTTAATAAATTACATGTTAAATAAAAACTTATTCTTATAATTTAATTAAAAAATTGAAATTATTCATCTGTGTATTGAATAATAATAAAATTGATAAAAATATGAAAAATACAAAAAATAAATAATTTATCAAAATTACAAAAGAAAACAAGTAAAATTTCAACTAAATTTGTTTTATGCTGTTTTAAAAAATGGAACTTGTTAAATTATTACTGAAACTTTTTTATCCTATTTAAGTTTAAATTAGATTAAAGACAACATTATTCATTAAAGATTACTTATTATTGTTAAAAGTAATCAACATAAAATAAATACTGACAATATATTCTTTACCGATGGTTTAAATTTATTAAAAATTATACAAAATTTAAGTTTTTACTATTTTTTTTTCTTTTGAATTGATTTTTTCAGTTTTTAATAAATTTTAATTAATAAAAAGTGTGTTGTTAGTATTTTTTAGATAAAAAAAAATTAACGCTAACAGTAAAGACTCTGATAAAAGATGTAAAAATGTTAAAAGTAAATTAGTATAAATGAGCGAGGATCCCTCCCAAATCCATGCCTACCAAATCTCACAACATGCACATGTATTTTAGATATTAGTCCAATGCACCAATAATACATATCACCCAATATTATTTTATGTGAGATAATATATGAATTAGTAAAATTATTTGATTAAAAAGGAAGGTGTTTATAACTTTTAGAAAGAGTTTATAAATTTTAAATATTAATTTATAAAAAATGTTTAATAACACAAGTTTATCGCTTTTTTTTTCATGATATAATACGATAGTGTATAAAATTAGAAACTAAAATATAAAATTTATGAAACTAATACTGATGCTTATAATTTCAAAACCTAATTTAGAAGTTCACTATTTTTTAAAATACAAACAAAATTGACCTCAATGAGTCAATTACTAAGAAAGTTTAGAAAAACAAAGAAAAGAAAAGAAAGAATTGAAATGCCTTTTTATTTTTCAACGGTTTGCTTTAGACTTTTCAGGCGCAGTAATCCTTAGAGATAATTTTGTAATGGAAAAACCGAATATGAATCGAAGACCGATTCCATTTTCCATGTACCATTAGTAGGGTATTTGACCCACCATTACTCCACTGCTCATATATTATATAAATATATGAAATTAATTCACACATATTTTTGAGTAATTAAAAATTTACTATTTCTTAACTATTGTATTTTAAATTAACAAATATCGATACAATAATAGTTTTTTAAAAAACTTTAATAATAATAAATTAATTAAATATGATTATTTTCTTCATAAATAAATTATTTAAATAATTTGACTAACAGCCATCATAACAATTCCATTTTTTCACATCCGTTTACTTCCTTCAATCCGTTCAGCTATTTTTTTTTTTAATTCTCCAAAAAAATTTGAATTTTCCATTTTTATTTATTAAAATAATAAAATCACTATGAAAAAAATACATAATTTAAAAGTTTAAAAGCCATTACTATTATAATTTAAAATTCAATTACTAATAAATGCAGTTGTGTTAAAAACTTCAATTTTTTTTATCATTTGTAATAAACTTAAACAAATTTGCCTTAAGCAAATAATATTTAAAAAAAACATTATCATTATTATAAAATATATCACACTTACTTTTTATTTATTTTCCTGATATGAAATTATAACATTATTTATCATAAACACCTGCTACCTTAATTAAAAATACTGTATTTTTAACATAATAAACATTTGTAATATGATTATATTAGTAACAATAATAAAGTAAGAACACCAAAATCATGTTAGCCAACTCATCTCACCGCATAGACTTGAAAAACTCAGTTTGACTAAAACCAAAGAGACTCTCTCTCTCTTACAGAGTCACCATTTCTTGCATTATTGCATATATATATCCACCATCCCCAAAACCTTTCACCCTTCCAAACCCACTTCCCTTCCTTCTTCAATCTCTTATCTTTACATGGCAGTTTGAGTGTTCATTAATCTCTAAAACCCCTTATTTTCATTCACAGAATGGCAGTGGAACTCATGGGGTTCCCAAAACTTGAAGAACAGAAGGCCATACAAGAGGCTGCATCAGAAGGCCTCAAGGGCATGGAGCACCTGATCCGAACCCTCTCCAACCAACCCACCCACTTAAACACCCACCTCACCGACGTAACCGTTTCCAAGTTCAAAAAACTCATCTCCTTGCTCAACCGAACCGGCCACGCCCGTTTCAGACGCGCTCCGCTTCACGCGCCTTCCACATCCCAACCGGTTCAGCTCCCTCCCCCGCAAAACCCCACTCTTTCTTCGCCGCCGCAGTTCGCTTCTCCGGCGCCTGTCAACCACGCGCCGGCGAGCGTGACGCTCGATTTCACGAAGCCGCACAACACCGTTTTGAGCTCCCACGCAAAGTCCGTTGAGCTCGAGTTCTCCAAAGAGACCTTTAGCGTCTCCTCTAACTCATCGTTCATGTCCTCCGCCATCACCGGCGATGGTAGCGTTTCCAACGGAAAACAAGGATCGTCGATTTTTCTCACGCCCGCACCGGCACAGGCACCGCCAGCCACCTCCGCCGGAAAACCACCGCCGTTTAAGAAACGGTGCCACGATCACCGTGAACACTCCGACGACGTCTCTGGATCCAGCAAGTGCCACTGCATCAAGAGAAGGTACACAGCGTTTCACCGAGTCATAACTCCTCATGGTTGTTGACTATTGGACTATTATAATAATAAAATTTGTTTTTACGAATTTGTTAAAGGTGAATTTAAATATTTCAAAGTAATAAACATCCAGAACTACCACTCAAGATTTAATGTTTTTGATCCAAAAATTATAGTGAAATTAAAAGTTAAAGTTTTTTTTAATAATTTTTTAATGGTAAATTTTAACTAATAATTTAATTGAAATTAAAATAAGTTTATTAATTTTAATTTTTAAAGTTGAGTTTAGGAATTAAAAAAATAAAAAAACTCGTATTAAAAAGTTTTTATTATCTTAAGTAGATAAAAGTATGCTAGTAAGTATTTTTTTAATAAATATGATTATTATTAATTAATTGTTTGAACTACTACTATACGCTAAAACTCAAATTAACAAAATCAAAAGAGGAAGAGGATGAAGTGTTCTTTACTTATTCTTAACTAATAAACACGTGAGTGGGTCGCGTGGGTGGGACAAGGCCGCGTTTGGGAGTCAACGATTTCGGTAGTGGTGCAGTTAAATGCATTAAATAGGTACACCACGCGTGATAGTGACAAAACAACATAGGGTTCCTGTGGTTGTGTCTGGTACATCTTTTGTCAAGAAGCCAGATTTTAGAAATTGCTGTCTCAAGAAGAAGACAGAGAAATTCAAACCCCCCAAACTGAACCTTCCTTTTTCAATCCTCTGTCGTTTTTCACTTCTCTCCATTTAATTGGTTTGACTATTGACCCTTCCATTAATTTATGAAAAATACTTATGCAGTATTATAATTGGTTTTTCTGCTATTATTTAATCAAAATTCAATTTTAACTTTAATTAAATAATATTTTAAATTTTTTTTGTGTTCAGGAAAAATAGGGTGAAGAAGACGGTGAGAGTGCCGGCCATTAGTTCGAAGATCGCGGATATACCGCCGGACGAGTACTCGTGGCGGAAATATGGTCAAAAACCGATCAAGGGGTCACCGTACCCACGGTGAGGGATTTGTGTTCGTTGATTGTGTTGACTTTGTGGGTCAAAGACTCGTTATCTGACGATGATTTTTTTTATACATATCAGGGGTTATTATAAGTGCAGCACGGTGAGAGGGTGTCCAGCAAGAAAACACGTGGAGCGTGCACCAGACGATCCAGCGATGCTGATAGTGACGTATGAGGGGGAGCACAGGCACGCGGTTCAAGCCGCGATGCAGGAGAATGCAGCCGGGGTTGTGGGTTTGGTATTCCAGTCAACGTAAAGGGTTGAATAAAAAAAGAATAAAAAAGTGGGAAGTGGAGGACTTATTTTTTTAAAATGATTTTTTAGGGTAGGGAAGTGGTGGGGCTGCGTTGTAAATTTGTTTTTAATTATTATATTATAGAGTGGTGGAAATTCTAAATTGGAATCTGATGATAATTTCTATCTCCTCACGAAAGTCTTGGCTGTTATGATTATTTATGATTTCGTATCGGGAGGAGGTGGAATCCGAGGGAGGGTGACTTTAATATACTGATAAAGTAATAATTGGGTTAATAATTTTTATTTTATTTGTCTGACTTTATCAAGTGGTTGAAATTAAATGGCATGTTGACGTCTGGACATCTTAAATAATTTTCAAGGAATAATTGTTTGTTGATAAATTTTCTCAAGAAATCATTCAACTTTTCAATCTTCAAATAAATTTACCTAAATAGTTTGCTTTTTAAAATTACAAAATAAATAGTTTTTTTAAGCGAAGAGAAATGTAAAATAAAAATAAGACTTAATTCATCGTTAAAATATAACTATTTTTTAATTGACGATAAATACAATTTTATTTTTGTACTTTACATGCTTTCTTTTTCTTTTTCTTCTAAAACTAAATCCTTACTTTTTGACCCTACTTTTGCTTTCAACTTTTTTCCTCCTCCTTCGTAATTACGTACCTTCAAAGTTAGAACTTGCAGTTACGAGTCACCCAATTCATTAAATATAACAATTGGTAATGGGTAAAGTGAGTCACCCAAAACATGTTTGTAATCAGTGTTATTTAATATTTGAGGGAAAAAAAGTCACTTGTCACCCTCAAGACTTCTTCTTATTTCATACACAAGCTTAATCCTAGACTCTGTTTACAAGACTAAAGAAAGAATATTAAGAAATATCTCCTACGTGTTTCAGACTAGTATTTACAATATTGATTTTAAATAATTTTAATTTTATAAATTGGTTTTGATTAAATGTTAGTTTAAATTAAAAATAATCTATGTTTACTAACATTCAATATCAAATTAAGTTAATAACTAAAAGAGTCTAATCCAACGTGAAAAAAAAAAATATTTTTCCTTTTAACTTATTGTTAAATGCCCTAACCTGATTTTTGGTTTTTTTTTTTTTGTGTGTTTGGTAGTACTTTCTAGTTACTTAGAAGTTTATTTTATTAGAAAAAAGAAAAATGTTAAATTAATATAGTTAGGTTTGGTAAAATAATATATTTTAGTTGTTTGTACCTTTATTCAAATGATACTTTAAGTAACATTTTATCCTTTTAAATCTTAGATGAAAGTATTTTTTTAGATATTTTTACAAATTATTGCATACTCATTTATTTTTATAATTATCGAAATAGAAATACAAATTTATTTATATTATTTCATTTAGTTTGATAAAATATTTATAAATATTAATAGAAGTAAAATATATTATTTTAATTCTTATAATAATAAATTATTTGAAATAAATGAAAATATAAATAATTATAATTCTTCAAATTGAAATAAGATAATTATAACTAATTATCTTATTATATTTTGTTTTAAATTTATCATCTATTTTAGTTGCTAGTTTTATTAAATATACTCAATTCAACTACTTAACTTATTCACTCTTAATTTTCAATTTTTTAGTTTATTACTAATTTTTCAACTTCCATCTTTTAAATTTTAGGTTATTAATATTTTTTTTATCATTCACCTAGTTTATTTGTTTTTATCAAATACATTATTTATTGACATTGAAATTAGAGATAAAACAGGTCAAGCCGTTTAATAGAAACATATTGTCTAACCTTTTTAAACTCTGATGTGATTTAACCTATTTAATTAATAAATTTAATTTAAATTTTTTAAAAATTTAATTAATTAAATAAGTTAAACTTGACTTTAAGAAAAAAAACCTATTAAGTCTATTTAAATTTCATAAAATTTATAATAATATATTAAAAAATTTTATATAAAAATTATAATATAATAATATATTATGTTAATTAAATTTTAAAATAATAAAATCTTTAAATTAAAAACCTAATATTTTTTGTTATAATCAACAAATATCTCTAATACATATCTTCTAAGATTTAAGAGAGAGAGAAAAATATATTAAATCTTTCAATACGATATAATTATTTAAATAATTTAATAGCTTATTTATAAGAAAGCTTAATGACTTATTAAATGTCTCTCAATATAAAATAAGGTACTAAAAAGGTTAATAAATCAAATCATACTTTAAAAAAGATCAGACTTAGACTTTAAAACTTCTTTATGTAAAATTTAACTTAACCTATTTCTATCAATAATTGTAATATTTTGATTTTATAAATTTCTTGCATTATTTTCTACAAATTTAATATTTCAAAAATTATACTTTAATTTTTTTATTATTTCATATGTGTGAATATAATATAAAAAATATAAAAAAAACTATTTTTAATGATTCTCTGTATAAATGAGAGTAAATCATGTTTAATTTTTTTAAAAGTAGCATATTTTTAAAGTTACTGTATTAATTTTATATTTCTCAAATTTTAATAAATAAGGTACTTATTTTCAGTGAAGTTTTATTTTTATAAAAGACATTGATGACTTCACTGTGAACAATTATTTTCAATAAAATTTGAAGCTTGGCGCATCTCAACCAAGCAAGTAATCATGAAATCAATAATACTATCTTTTTATTTATTTATTTGTTTTAAAATATTTTTTCATTTATTCATATAAAAATTTAAAACTATTTTTAATTTGTATATATATTTTTAAAGTTAAATGAAAATAGAGATAATACTTTTGTATAAACTAACAAAAGTGGTTGACAATTCGTACGTCATCACAATATATAATCCACCGTTGAATAAATATATATCATATAGCCTTAAACTTTAAAAACGTGCATCAAACGTTATTCATTGACCTTCAAGCCTATCAGAATTTCAAATTGTTTAGTAATTTTATGCTATTTGGAACACATGCATAATGCATCCATAACAACCATATAATAAATTAATTGCCCATTTTCAGCAATAATAGCTCTTTAAACCCACTCTTCCTTCTAGATTTTCTCATCTATTGACTGTTAATTCAATTATCCTTGCATCATATGTTTACTTCATCATTTTGAGTTTTGACGAATTCAAAAGTGACTCACTGATTAGACCTTGATATTATATATTAATGCTTTGTATTTAGGAAAGTAATTTTAATGAAAAAGTAAAAAAATTAATGTTTTATGGTGATGATTTTCTGGAAAAAGCTTGCCAGAGTTTCAAAATGAAATTTGGTGAACGAAAATCAAAGCTATTTGCATTATATGCACAATGCATTAAAATCAACCTTGGATAGTTCTCCCAATAAATCCACTATTCTTAAAGTAATTTTGATGATTTTTTGACTATGGTTGTCCTTGCACCAAATTCACTCTACCTTCACAGTCAATATTTTTATATAATCCACCTTTCAAAACATTGTTATTAATACCTCAAGACTTGGACCAATTCAAAAGTCAATGATTAATTAGATCATGTTATCATACGCTGTTATTTTAAATTTGTTTTTAATTTTGCTATGCCTGACTAATATTATGAGCTTATAAAGTGACAATTTTTTGTGATGTGGATTCCAGAAGTCTATAATGGGCTTAATTTAAATATATGGGCCTTTTAGGCCTCTTCTAGTGATTATTGTGGTAATTTTTTTTATTTTTTAAATATTATTATAAAAAAAGCATATTGAAAAGTTTTTTTTTGTTTGAAATCATAATAAAAGGAATAAATATGATTATTACAGGTCATAAAATATTTTTTAAATATTTAATATAGCTGTATTTATTTATGGTTAAATTAATTTATTTTATTTTATTAAATCAACGAAAAAGTTTAACTTTTACCATCATACTTTTAAAATGATTTGTGTGTTGAATAATAATACTGTAAAAACACTTACATCATTGATACAACAAATTTAAATTCCTAGTTTAGAACAGATTGAAAAACTATATAATTTCTTCATTGAAATTGAATTGATGAATAATGTTTTGATTGCAGATTAGTGTGATTATTATTCTTCCCCACAGTGCAAGTGGAAGTTCACATTATAATGGGTTAAGAGGACCACAACTCTTCTTCTTAGACAGAAATGAATGACGAGTAGACAGAACAGTTCTTTGTACCTCGGAAATATCGAATGAATTATATAATTCATATAATTATTATTTTTATTTCAATAATTTTAAAATGAAACTCTAAGTTTAATTTAAACTAATACTTTCTTAAATTTTATTTCTATTTTTTATGTAGCTAATTCAATAAAATTATCCCATGCTCTTATTTTTCTTAACCTAGGTGATAATAGAAAAAAGAAGACTGCATAATGCTGAGAAAATTCAAACTAACCAAAAGAAGAGAGAGAAAAAAGAATAATTAATTAAACTATGATTTGAAGACACAGCAAAAGTAACAGTAACAAGCATTTTTGCATACTGTCATGCACTTCGCAATCGCAACACCCAAAAAAGGTGCCTCTCTCTCTCTTTGGCGCACACACACTTCACATTCTTCCTTAGGGTTTCTCTCTCATTGGAACACAGATTCAGATTCCCAGCTTCTCCATTTTCATTTCCCTTTTTACTCCAACTCGGTGAGTCCACTCACTCTCTTCGTGTCTTCTCCTTATTATCTCTCTCTCTCTCATACTTTGTCTCTTCAAAACCCTTTTTTCCCCTTTCTCTTAATATTCCTTAATCCTTCCATTTTCTTATTCAATCTTCGCAGTGATCTGTTCTACTTCCATGTTTTGTAAAGTTAGAAATGCAAATGTTACCACTTTTCGATGATTCCTATGTAAAACGGTTATAACAGAAAAACCGATCTTGAATCACTTCACATGGCAATGGAAGGTTCTAGAAGCGGTGATTCTAGAGTGGAGAATTTGATTTCTGCTAAAAGGTCATTGAAACTTAGTTTAGAGAAATCAAAATCGGTGGGTTTAGCGTTAGAGAAAGCAGGGCCACGGTTAGAGGAGATTAGGCTAAGGTTACCGTCGCTTGAATCGGCGGTTCGCCCTATTCGTGCCGATAAGGATGCACTTGCAGCCGTTGGCGGTCACATTAACCGTGCCGTTAGCCCTGCTGCCGCCGTGCTTAAGGTTTTTGATGCCGTTCATGGCCTTGAAAAGTCGATATTGTCGGATCCACGGAATGATCTTGCCGGTTACTTGTCGGTGTTGAAGCGCCTTGAGGAGGCGTTGAGGTTCTTGGGAGATAACTGTGGCTTGGCAATTCAGTGGTTGGAGGATATAGTTGAGTATTTGGAGGATAATTGTGTGGCGGATCAGGTGTATCTTGCAAATTTGAAGAAGGAATTGAAGAGTCTCCGGGAATTGCAGTACAGGGAGATTGATGGTGGATTGTTGGATGCTGCGTTGGATAAGTTGGAGAATGAGTTTAGGTTGTTGTTGACTGAAAACAGTGTGCCGTTGCCAATGTCATCGGCTGCGTCGCTTGGTGATCAAGCGTGCATTGCACCATCGCCTTTGCCGGTGTCTGTTGTTCACAAGTTGCAGGCGATTCTTGGGAGGTTGATTGCTAATGATAGGCTCGAGAAATGTATATCTATTTATGTTGAAGTGCGTAGTTCTAACGTGAGGGCGAGTTTGCGGGCTCTTAATTTGGATTACCTTGAGATATCTGTGTCTGAATTCAATGATGTGCAGATTATAGAGGGTTATATAGCTCAGTGGGGGAAGCATTTGGAGTTTGCGGTGAAGCATTTGTTTGAGGCTGAGTATAAGCTTTGCAATGATGTCTTTGAGAGGATTGGGTTGGATGTGTGGATGGGTTGCTTTTCAAAGATAGCTGCGCAGGCTGGTATTCTTGCATTTCTTCAATTTGGGAAGACTGTTACAGAGAGCAAGAAGGACCCAATTAAGCTTTTGAAGTTGTTGGATATTTTTGCATCTTTGAACAAGTTAAGACTGGATTTCAATAGGCTTTTTGGCGGTGCAGCGTGTGCTGAAATACAGAATTTAACAAGGGATCTTATTAAGAGAGTGATTGATGGAGCGGCAGAGATTTTCTGGGAACTTTTGGTTCAGGTAGAGTTGCAGAGGCAGAATCCACCTCCTCTGGATGGCAATGTTCCGAGACTTGTGAGCTTTATCACCGATTACTGTAACAAACTTCTAGGGGAGAACTATAAGCCAATATTGACTCAGGTTCTGATCATCCATCGAAGTTGGAAGCGCCAAAGCTTTCAGGAGAAACTTCTTGTTACTGAGATTTTGAACATAGTGAAAGCTGTGGAATTGAATGTGGAGACTTGGATCAAGGCTTATGATGATCCTATGCTGTCCAACTTTTTTGCCATGAACAATCACTGGCATCTGTGCAAACATTTGAAAGGGACAAAGCTTGGGGAGCTCTTGGGAGATTCTTGGTTAAGGGATCACGAACAGTATAGGGACTATTACTCTACAATATTCTTGAGGGACAGCTGGGGAAAGCTTCCTGGACATTTGAGTAGGGAAGGGCTGATTCTTTTCTCTGGAGGGCGTGCCACCGCTCGTGACCTGGTCAAGAAAAGGTTGAAAAAGTTCAATGAAGTTTTTGATGAGATGTTTGCAAAGCAGTCAAGCTGGATCATGCCAGAACGAGATCTGAGAGAGAAGACATGTCAGCTTATAGTGCAAGCTGTGGTGCCTGTTTACCGGAGTTACATGCAGAATTATGGTCCTTTGGTTGAGCAAGATGCTAACTCCACAAAATATGCAAAGTACACAGTACAGAAGCTGGAGGAAATGCTCTTGTGTCTTTATCGGCCAAAGCCTGTAAGGCACGGCAGCTTGAGAAGTCCACAGTTTGGTGGAAAATATGGCAATGGAGTTCCTGATCTTCGCAGAACAGCTTCTGCAGTTGTGTAATTTCCCAATTATTATAAATCTAAAGACCAAACAGCATTGAGAATCTCCCCCTCATCAGACGGATGGCAGCTGTATATAATTTTCCTCTGAGCTCTGCAGTGCATGAGATGGGCTTTGCTTAATTTCTGAGAAGGAAGCTTCTGAGCACTGCAATTCAAATAGCTGATGATGTATTTTCATGAAATGAAGTTTAGTTTCTCTTTTGAGATGAAAAAACAGATTACTATCTCCCTTGCTCAGAGGTTTCTGCAAAAGATATGCCATCTGTTAAAACAGTAAGTTATGAACTTTTGATTAATAAGAATGGACCTTGCTAATGAGGTTCATTTGGTCATACTGCCAGCTGAAGTAATTTTATTCAATCTTCATCTTCATCCATTCAGTTGTTCGTAGCAGCAGGATCATTTTAATTTGCCAATTTTATGTACAATTTTTAGTGTACATGGACTTAGAAGTTTAGAGTAACAATATTTTGTCATTAATATCTTTGGGGGTGAAGTTGTTAATTGTAAATGCAGAAACCCTTGTGAGTTCCTTGTTCCATGTACTTTTTTGAGGATGTCTTTTCCAAAATAAGACCTGTATTTTGGCAATGAATTCACGGGGAGGCTTGGGAAAATAGGCTGTTTTGAATCATTTTTCTGTTCCTCTATAAATTAAAATACTAGTTCCAATTATTATGAGTGTGTGTTGGCAGTTCCATTTTTCTACTTGATGCTTTATTTTTCATCCGTTATGGTTCTGCATTTCGTATGTTATGAAATTTGGGTTTTGGGAGCAATTTAACCATGTGAAACCAGCGGCCATAGTTACTGTTTTTTTTGTGTGTAAAAAAAATAAAAAATTTAGGTGACTTGGATCACTGAAGAGTGGTTACAGAGGGACTCATGAATCGCCTACCAACAACATCCTCATGTCAGTAGTGGGATTTGGACGAGTTTTTGTGAGTTACAAATGTAATTCTTATTAACTAGACCGACCTTCGTTGGCATATTTAAAAAACTCTTCAAGCCTAGCTAGTATAGTATGTCCTCTAGTTAGTTTGAGTTGCTGTTATGACAGTGATTATAGCATATTTTTGAGTCGTCTTATACCATTTTCCTTCTCAATTATCTCAAAGCATTAAGATTGGATACATAAAGGATCTTGTTTAACTAGTACAGATATAGTTCTTTGCATACAAATTGAAGTATCTCAAAGCAATTGGATTATGCAGGACAGATAAAGGCTAAAATACTGAATACATTATGAGTATTCTTTCTTAATATCAAATTCATATTTGGTCCACAAGAACATCGAAGCAATGCAGCATCAATCCATATCTACAACGTCAAGTTTATTTAACTGATGAAATGTACAACCTACATATTATCAAGAACGTGACAACGTTTTGGGTTTGATCATGTAAATAGCCTTTCATTCGTTCTGATGTTGGAACGGAGAAGCATTCCTTCAATTTTAAACTTACATATACCAAAAGATAATAAAATACAACTAAACTTTAATCTGAGACAAAGTAAATCCGTATGGTTAGAACTTTAATTAACAGGCTTGGACGAGACTATTTTTAAATATTATAATTTGACTGATAGCAAACAGTTGTTATATTACTATTTAGATGTGTTTGATAATTTATATTGTAATTCAAGATTCTAATATTAGCAAAGAAAATATGTTTTTATAAGAAAATTATGAAGATTATAATTAAAAGCTAATAGATTATTAAATTTTGTTTTTTCATGTTATCCCTAACAATTAATTAATTTAAATATAAAATTAACTAATACAAATAATGTATACTTTTTGTTAATCTTGTTATAAAAATATATCATTTTAGATAATTTAAATAAAAAATTATCATAACATTACTTTTCACCTAACATCTGAAAAAATATCTTATATAATTAAATGCAACAATAATTGATTATATCTACAACTGAATATTGAAATAATTTTAAAATAATCGAATGCAAAAAGGACATCAATAAAAAAATTGATTTTTTCTAAGTTTAAAATATTTTGTTTTACTTTGTCATTAAGAAATCATAGAATAGTTAAGTATTAAGTACAATTAACTTCAACTTTATTAGTTTTGTTTTGTTTAATTCAATCAAGTGATTTACTTATAAAAATACAGGGTGAATTTTATTGTACCATAAAATACGAGTGAGGTTAATCAAACATTTTCTGCTGGGTCATCAATATGCTTCCTTTTGTCTTTCTTTTATGCTATGAATGATTGCAAAATCACTATGATTTGAAGTTTCATTGTTTTCTTTGTCTTCTTTTGAACCTTTCACACATTGTGAATGTGCTATGCGCATCGCGATAGAAGATATTAGGTAAAACTTACAATTACTTGGACAAAATGGCACATCTGAATAATGAAAGATGATGATGACATTAGAGTTTATGGGGAGGAAAAAACAGTAGGGAGGGATATTATCCTTCTCGTCAACCTTAATGAGCACGAAATGAAAACCCAAGAAAAGAGATTAGGTTTCACTTGAGATAAAAGGTTAAAAGGGGAAAACAATGTATCACCTTTAACTAATCTATTATAGATGATGTATTTGATTGAAACGTACATGACCATTTATTATCATCACATGTCAATATATTAATGGTCAAACAAGGAGGGGTTGATTAACCATCTAATATTTTAGAGTACAATAGAATTCACCATATATAAAATGCGAAAACTATTACGTTATATGTTATGTTCATTGCATCACTTACACATGTTAAATATTAGACAATAATTATGATTAAGGGTATTACGTGATTAGACCGTGACGGAAGTGGGAGTTGTAAAGTCACAACAATGGTGACAATAATAAAAAGTGCTGTACAGTGAAAAAAGTTAAGTCACAGTAGAAATGAAGGTTCAGAGTGACAATATTGTTGTATGATATTAAGCAGTGATGACATTAGTGGAAATCTGACAAGAATATATAAAACTGACATTTATATGTTTTTATGCATAATTTTATATAAAATTAAAAATACCATTCATCATACGTAACACATATCATAACATTTTAATATAATTTTAATAATATATAATTATATAAATTGCGTTAAACATATGCTTATAAGAATTCATGATTCATAGTAATCTTTAAGTGAGTATGTATTACTCAACAACCTCTCACTTGAGACATAGAATGAACGAGTAATTCACACTATGAGTTCAATCACAAAATCTATATAACTGATAATAATTATACACATTTATTTTATGTCATAATTTATAATAATATATCTATAATAATTTAATAATATAAATTTATAAAATAATATAAATATTAATATTAGAAAATCTAATATTTTATAACCTTTTATTTCTCTTATTACTCACTTTTTTTTCTTTTATATTTGTCATTTTGAGACTTTACACAAAAAATGAGGAATAAGTTTAATATTCTCAATTTTTATTAAAATTACTATATAATTTGTTATCGTATCTTTTTATCTCTCTTATTAATTGATTATTAATTTATTTTAAGTTTATATATAGTTGATAAAAAAAAAACTAATGTTATCTTGAACTTTTAAAACATAAGTAAAAATAATTTGTTAAAAAAATATGATAAATAAAAAATACATAATTTATCCTAATCTGTCATCCAAATATCTTAATCTACCCTCCAACCCTAGGAATACACCTTGTCTATATTACATAGTTAAAAGTTTTATTATGAAAATATTTTGAATACACATGAATTTATGTATCGCTTTTAAATATTATTACACAATCTTTCAAAACTCACAACACAATTAATCTCTTTGAACTAAAACTCCTTAAGTTGACCATATTCTCCAAAGTGTGTAAAATAAAAGTAAGAAGACTTTATTTCTGTATGAAGATATACAATGTATGAATAATGATAAGTTTTGGATATTATTTCAATTGCACAAAGGGTAATAAAAATTAACCTAATATAACTCCCAACTTCACTGTCTCCTCTTTCATCTAGTTTAATCCTAGCTATTTTGATTCTCTAGGTGAAAGTACATAATATATGTTAGTATATGTTATGATTATGATTAACGTATGCCTATTTAGGGCAGTTGCAAGTTTTCAAATTTTTTAATTTAAATGTAATTTTTAAAACAAAATATGTTCAATAAAAATAGAGTCAAATTCATTTTGAAATAATTTTAGCTTAATTTTTAAATAAAAAAAGTAGTTCTTAGAGTCTTTTTTAGTTTTTCCTTTCCTTTTTTTATTTCTGATAATTTATTGCTTTTTTATTTATATGAAGCGAGAAAGGAAAGTTTTCTTCTAGTTGCATTTACAATTATACCTAATTGACTTTATCTTTTATAATTAACAACTATTATATTAAATTATTTAATTAGAATCAGCTGTAAGTTACATGAATCATTAAATAAATTATTAAAATAATCTAACAATCATTCTTATACTTAGCATCTATTATCATATTACTATTACTTTTGTCATAATAATTGTCATTTCTACTATTAAGAAGAGGATCAACTAAGCTTTATAAAACTATTGTGGTCATATTTATAGTTATGAGGTATATTAACACCCTTCTTCAAAAACTTAGAAGTAAACATTTGGCATATGAAATTTGCTTGATTAAACATTTGTGAGCAGCTAACATTTAAAATAGATGTAGTTTTTTATACCATATTAAAAAATTGAATGTAACTCATTTTTAAAAGTTAGCTTACAGAGAAAAATTATTATAGTCAGGTAAATAATCTTAGAAAAAAGCCTAAATATAGTAGTAAAAATTAAAAAGATATAACAATAGAAAATAATTGGTCATTAACATAATCTTAAATGAACAAAAAACTTAAGAATTAAAAATTTTGGTATATAAATTTCTGTGAGAATGTCTATATATATTACTAGATTTCTTCCGCTAAAAATGTTACATAACTTTTTTTTTACTATTTTTCTACTTTTAAACTCTTCCTGTAGAAAAAAATTATATTCCATCTTATAGTTTATTACTTTATTTAATTTTATGTTTTTTCATCTTTACGTTTCTTAACTTTTCTTTCTAACTCTTAGTTTTTCTTTTATTATTAAATATTTATATATTTTTAATAATGTATTTGATGTTAAGTATTATTAATATTATTAATAATATAATATAAATTACTAATAATATAAAATAATCTACACACGTTATTAAAAACCTGTCATTAGAAATGTTACATAACATCTTTTGTTTTTATTTTTTATTACATTACTTATTAAATTTTTATTATCTGTATTTATTTCAAATATATATTCCTTCTAACTTCTCTTTTATTATTAGATGTTTTATATTTATTTTAATGATTAAATGAATATAAGAAATAATTTAATATTTCTATTTTATTAAATTCTAATATTTTTTATTAAATATATTCTTAACATAAATAAAAATTATTACATATTGTAGATAAAATATAAATAATTAAAAATACAAAATGTTAGATATATTGTAAACTTATGGGTAAAAAAAATTAAAATTTCCCCAGAAGTTATCCCCAAAAAAAAAAAAATGCAGTGACAAAGATGGTTGCTTCAATTTATAATTTAATTTTATTTATTGACCAAAATAATTAGTGGCAAATTGACTAAAATAAAATATTAAATCAAAGACACAAATAGGTTACGATAATTTACTAAATGCTTGTTTCATAAGTGTTTCTTGTTTTAGAAAATATTTTTTTTATGGAAAAAAGTGATTTTTTTCTTTTTAAATTACCCTGAACCTGTTATATAAAGTATGGTTGATGCCCACTCGAATCTTTAGCAATGCACAAAGGAACAAATTAAAAGCTCATAATACATGGCATGGCAACTTTGGGTAGCACTCTTCCAAAGATGAAAATTTGAATTTGTTGTTTGCTGAGTTATGTGCACCAAACCTAACATCACCTTGGTGATGCCAGAATCCCACAAATTCTAGCCCTTTTTTTCCCAGAAGTTTAGTCTTTTCAGAGAGTGGAATTAACAAGGTTGGAAATAATGGATAGGTTCAGAGAGGCATATTAATCATATTCTTATAACTCTAACACTTGATTAAAAACGAATATGATAACTATTTTATCCTATTCACTTTTATTCTGACAATCAAATGATCTTTTATATATATATTTCTCTAACAATTATTTGAATGAAGTTCACGACGTTGATACCGGCTCATTTAACATGATTCTGCATAATGAGTATAAGATTCCCTTAAAATGAATTAAGTTTATGGGTATATTATTGCCTCATATTTAATACAGGTCCTCTTTTTGTTGGCTTTAGTACTTTGTAGAATTCTTGTGAATTTCATGCATGGTTGGAGATCCATTCATTTATTTTTGTCAAAGAAATCCATTGATTTGAAAACTGATATTAATTGTAGTAATGGCAACCATTTACTTGCACGTAGAAACGAATTTTGATCATGTCAACATGTGTTCTGGAATAAGCGAAACCCACTTTTCGCAAATCTATTTCTTGTTTACACACAATAGTGTATTTACCATTCAAGTGGTGTTTTTGTTTGATGGTTGTCAAAATTATTCCAAGAAATCAATAATTTATCCTAAATAGACTAATAACATTAAAATATTATATTAAAATTTATATTCTTTTTTTATATATATAAATAACTACATTAATTCACTTAAAATAAGATTACTTATTCTAAGATAAGTTGAACTCATCAATTTTGTGACACTTCGATCGAAGTTATAAGAATTAAATAATTTTACTTTTAAGCAAACTAGCCTCTCAAGGTGATTTACTTAATTTTTTAAATTGTGATTGATTAACCCAAGCATTTTTTATTTAATTTTTTTTTTAGTAAAACGACAATTCAATTTGATAAAAAAAACATTTTAAATTCATTTGTGAAGGCAAGTTAGACTCGTATAGAATTTAACACACGTCGTGTGCCATAACTATAAAAACAAGCTCTATACCAAAATAGATGAAGTAACAAATAAAAATAAGCTTCTTTATAGCTTAAAGAATACTGCAACTCGAAAACTACTAACCAAATAAATGAAATCAACCCAAAAATATCCAATAGATTGTATAAAATTCATGAAAGAATCTTTTATAACGGTGAATGCTGCAGTACCTGAAATCCAGAATGTACAAATATAAATTGTATAAACCACTCAAGACTAGAAATGAAGAATTTCTAATTCTCCTCAATCTCCATAGTAGAATTTTCTTTGTCTAAGAAACTCTTTAGTTCCTTTACTCTCTGCCTGGTTAAAGCGACACAATCCTGAAATCACAACAATTGTTACTAATTACAATCTATATAATTTCATCCATCATATGGCCCAAAATATAATTTTCACACCTTTTAGCATACGATTCATATCAGTATGATATCCAAGTTACTAACTATATGTTTTGAGATTATTAATGTACACTAACTGAATTTCCAGTATCAAATCAAACCACTTGTTATAATTTCAGTCATCATATTTAAAACTCAAATGAACATCAACAATGAATTATATAACATTTATAAATGCACACTAAATAATGAATCATTTCGGAAAAAGATTGAATCAGAAAATCCTAGACTTAGTACAAATTACAACATTGAAAGATAATTTTCAAGGACCTCAGATTTCTTATTCTTTAAATTTTGATGTACTGAAAAAGTTTTAGAAGTACTTATAGTGTTATTCACAAAATTGCTCACGATTGCATTAGCATGCCAACCCAAAATCAGTGTTAACTAATGCTAAAACTATCATATAATTCACCTTGTTAGTTCCATTGCAATGTGCCAACTAACCTGGATAGCAGAAGTGTAGGCAAGAACTGGCCCACCAGGCTTGTAAAGGGATATCAGCTGACCAGATGTATCCAAAACTATAGTCACACGAGTTTCCATAATGGATTCTTCTTCAGCAGTAGGATCTGCCATGATGTAATTCTTGTGAAGTATGCACGTTAATGAGAATGGAATGCTTCTTAAGGTAAGCTTCCTCCTCTCCTTGTTAACTGGCTCCTGTGCCTGCTTTTCTCCATCTTCATCAGACATGAGTACTATTTTGCCATCATCATTCATGGCAACAGCAGGAATTTGCACTGACAAAAAGAAAATTTACATATGAAAATATAATAATATCATAGCAATTTGAAAACAGCAATACACACCAAGAACATCATTACTCATTTGGACATAAAATCAGATAAGTCAATCATAAACTTTGAATTTAACCTTCAATGCCATGCATCTTATAAAGGTGGGATCATTTATTTTTAGTAAATTATATTATTAGAAAAATGAAACCAGATTCAGCCACAGTTATCAATAGTGAATAGTGGTACATAGCAGTCGACCAAATGTTTTAGGGTGATTGTGCATAATAGGATGGTCACTATTTAAATTTGCTATCCTAAGACCATCCTGTTCAAATACATAGAAGAACACTACTTACAATGAGATAATGCAGCAACAGCAGAAAGTAAAGCAGCATCAAAAAGAGCACCATCAGCATCCAAACAATAGACATCCTACATGGTAAAGATGGCAGCATTATGTCATTTAATAGACTGACACACCTACAAAATCAAAGCAATCAAACATATGGTACCTCAAACCAAAGTTAGAGTACTATGAATTCTTTCTATGGTTGATATGTGAAATTTGGTTAAATGCAATCTGTGAGGTAACCCCCATTAGTATTTAGTTAAAATAAGTTAGTTAGTTACCCATTAGTTGGTTAGTTAGGTGAGTTTGAATAAGGCATGTTGCCTATAAATAAGAGCAAAGATTAAAGAGGAGGGAAGGGATTTGTGAAAGGAAATTGGGGCCTTTATGGTATTGGGAGGTGCAGACCCTTGAAGTTCTGCAGTGTGTGTTTTGTAATTGAGATTCATCCCTAATTCTTCTTAATAAGATACCTAGTTCCTATCACAATCCATATAAAAGCTTACCAAGTAAGCCATCCATGCAGCTTTTCCACTGACCAAGGACAGTTCTTTCAAATCAACTATTCCAGAGCTGCAAAAATAAATAAATGAAGTAAAGGTCATAAAAAAAGAGAGGTTAATTTAATTGGAACCCAATTTAGCATATCAGAAGAGCAACCCTGATTTTGACACAGACCCTTTATGTTTGGATGAAGTTTTTGAGGGAAAGAAAGGGAGGGTAAAAGTCTTCATCTTTTATCGAGTTATATTGTATTTATAAAAATGAATAAGCAATGATTGGAAGGTTTCATGATAATCTATCATTTTATTCTTTTCACTCTAAATAATAGTATGAGAATATTCTTTCTTTTCCCTCCAAAACCTCTGTCCCAACAACCATACCAATCTATGGGCAAGAAATCACCAAAGAAAGAAATCTACAGTTAAGAGGAGAAATTTGTCCGATCCACTAACCATTTTAAATAAAAAACTTTCACCAAAAAGTTCACACACCCTAATGATCAAATTAATAATAATTATATGTACTTTCAGTAAGAATACATCAATAAATTGTGCTAACTGCCAAGAGGGTAGACATGTTCACTTAATAAAATATTGAAACTTGCCTTGAGATGGTGTCAGACAACTGCTTTGACACAACTGGTGATGCTTCAGCAGGCCTGCCAGGCCTAACAATTGGAGAACAAATTGGAGGCATGTGGAAATCAATAGCTGAAATAATAACAATTAACATGTTAAAATCTCGTGCCATATGTTGGTAGTATTAAATAACTAATATCCAAGTGGTACAAAACGGGGATAACTGACCTAAACAGCCCTCATCCGGTGACTCCAAGGAAGGAGTCATGACTTCCATTTTAATAGCAGTCAACATAGTCTAAGCAAGGATTCATAATAAAGTAAAAAGCCAAATTTCACAACATTGAACAAAATAGAGTAAATAGACACGGGAAGAGAGCAACTAACCGTGGATCCAATCTTCACAAGAGCCGACCCATTAGCCAATGCAACAGCACCTAATCAAATGAGCTAGCCACCTAAGTTTTGCTACGTTTTGATCCAAACGTACATAGTATTTGGAAGAGCTTATAGACAGATTATAAAAATAGCTCATGATTCCCATAAGCTCTTTTGAAATTATTTGCATAAGTTCCTTTGTATAACTTATAAAAAATGAACGACTTTGTAGCTTATCACAATAAATTTCATAGTTAAATTTAGAGTGCATTTAGATGCTTAGCTCATTTAAATGCTTATTCAATAAATATTTTTTAAACAATAACATATAATTAATTTAACTATGAAACTTGTTGATAATTTGATATAAGCTGAAAACACTGTAATTTTGATAAATTATACTAAGAAGTTCGTTGAAATAAGCCTTTACAATTGATAAACTGTTCATACATTATTCGCAAGCCCTTTTAAACACTTATTTAATAAGCTCTTTTTAAAAGAATAAGATCTTCATAAGTTAAATTTGAAACCAGATTAGGAGTACTCATAAGTTGTTCATAAGATATGACAAAGTCATTATTAAAAAAGAGCTTATTCAACAAGCACTTTATTAAGTAGTGTATCTAAATATTTTGCAGATTACTAGAGAGGGAAAAAAAAAAAAACGTAACTAACCGAGCAAAATACTTGTTTCTCTGGCTTTTGCAAATGGTCTACCATCCGCGCGTATAGATTCAGCAAAATGACGCTCAAAAAATCGAAGTGGAAAGAGGCGTCGAAATGCATCAACCTCCATTTCCAACGATAAGTCTTTCGAAGCATTCGGTAATGCCATTCTCTTTTGTATGTTCTATCAACAAAAATTAATCCAAGAGTGTAATGAAAAGTATCAAGAGTTAGACGTTATATGCACATATATAATACAACAACTCCAGCTGTGACCAACCTCGATTATTTCATGAACATTCTTTGAAGGGCAACATAATAACAATGTTAAAAACACACAAATACAGGTAAGTTTGGAGGTCGAACCTGTTTGTTTTTGTTCGCAGAAATTTGCTGCTGCAGGAAGCTGTTTTCACACAAACCAGTTGAAGCTTGGAGGTTCTGATCGCAGTTCGCAGAACGTCACCGGTGCCGCTGGTTGCTAGCAGTTTGCTTCGTTTGCAAAATTTGCTGCTGCAGGAGGTTCTGCTCGCAGTTCGCTCACGTTGAAGGGGATGGGATCTGTTTTCCTGTTGCGATGGAGGGTTGAATGCGAGGGAACTGTGGCTACTGGGCACCTCAAACGGAACTGTAGATTTCGGTGCTCGTGCTGCGTATTTTCCTTGGGAGTATACGGTGCTTCTGCTGCATATTTGGGAGTATTGCGAGAATTGGGATTAGGGTTTCTTTGGATAAAATTTAGGATTATTTTCAGAGTCAGGGCTTATTATTATTTTAGTTCAACGCATAATATAATTTTCAAATATAAAAAATTTAAATTTAAATAATATGTTCAAATATAATACACATAATTATAAAAATAACATAAAATAATTTATTAATTAAATTAATAAGTCTTGTCTTTTATAAAATATTATTAAATAATAAAATTTTCATATTTAATATTAATAAATTAAATTATATATAATTACATTAAAAAATATGATAAATATTTTTTTTATATAATTTTTTTATATTTTATATATTTTTCATCCTCTTCAATAATTATTATTCTTTTAGATGATGTAAACATAAAAATAATTTTTTCAAACATAAATTAAAGGAAACATAAAAATAAAATAAACAGTATTTTTTTTATTTTTAAATATAAATAATATAAATCTATTATTATTAAATATTTTCAAATGAAAATAAAAATACATAAAAAAAGTATATATTAATGAGTAAAAATATAATAAAATATTTTTTTTAATAAATAATGAGTTTTAGTATTATATCTGGTAAGATACTTTTGAATGAAGTCTAATTTTTATTTTTCAAGAATTAAAATAAATATTAACATAAATTTATTTGATAATTTATATATAAAATTGTTAATTATTGATTTTAAAATAATATATTTAAATTTGACTTATAATAAGTAATTGTATACTAATAATTAATAATTCTAATTTAAAATATTTTTTAACTTTTAAATTAGTATTAATTTTGAGAATATAATATCATAAATAATTATATCAATACAAAATTATATATTTATCTTACTTTATATTTTAAGTATAATTTAATTTACAACTAGAGAATAAATTTTAAATTCATTATATGATTGAATATTTAAAAAAAAATTGAAAGCGTTCAAAATTTAATTTTAATTTTAAAATTTTTTTAACAATCACATAATTAGAATATAAAATGTTAATAAATAAATATAGTTTGAAATGTTAATATTAAAACTATTGAAAAAATTATTTTTATAATATTTTAAAAATCAATTCATGTCTTTATTTGATTGTAAATTTTTTTCATAACTGAAAAAAAAATTTAAAATATGAAAAAAATATTAAAAAGTTGAAGAGCTTTAGTTTAATGTTAAAATAAATTATATATAAAAAATAAATATAACATTTAAACTTAAATTATATTTAAAATATTATAATTTATTTATTCATTTATTATAGTATAAAAATATTAAATATGCAAATCTAACAATTACAATAAAATTTTAATAATAAATTTATATATTACCCTTTTATTATAATCATACTTAATACTATTTAATTTATTTTAATTATTATAATTAATTATTTATAATTTATAATTTAAAATCATAACTATTAATATAATATTTAAAAACAAATAACGCTATTTTTAAATTTTAATTAATGAATAATTTTAGTTTTAGGATGAATAAGAAAAATGATAAAAAAATTTAAATTACCATATTACTATTTGATTTTGTCATAGTCAAAATTTTATGTAAGTTTTTTAAAATTTTCATACTTAAAAAAATTACAAATATTGTAATATTAATATTTTAATAATATGTACATGTTTTAAATCTCAATGTTAAAATATAATGAATAATTAAAAATTTAGTTAAAAATAAAAATAATATCAATAGTTAACATAAAAAAAATTAATATAATTTTTATACCTAATAAATCTATAAAATGAATAACATTTGATATGTCAATATTGACATAAATTTTTATTGATCTAGATATAAAAATAAAAATATATAATACATATTTAACACAAATTTAATCAAATAAAAATAAAATATAATACATGATATTACTTTAAAATGATATAATTTTATGTTTACTTAATAAATAAAAAATACCTTAATATAATTTTTATATAAAATTATATATATAAATAGCAGAGAAAGAACAAGTAGGAAGAGAAAAATAATTTATATGATACTACTTTTGTTTATTATTTATCTATTTTATAAAATTAATTAAATAAACTATAAAATTAAAAAATAATCATCTTATTAAAATTATTTATTACTTTTTAATTTATCTTTTATTAAATTTTTAAATAATTTAAATAAAATAAATATTTTATATTAAAATTAAGATGAATAAAAATAACAATTAATATTATCTTAAATTTTTATATTGATATATAAATAAAAATTAAGAAAGTTATAGTTGTTTACAAAAATTTTAAATTTTTAAATTTCACTCCTACAAAATTTCAAATAATGGATAACTATTTTATGAGAAAAATAATGCAGAATATCTAATCAAACAGTTTAGCATAAACAAGCTTCTAGCAGTTGAAATTCATTCAGCAACCAGCATCGACTTACATATTTAAAATAGGAAAACCCTATTAGACATGAAAGAAGACAAATGGTAGGATTTTAAATAGTTATGATGTAAACTGTCTTTTATCATTCTACTGAGTGAATGATCAGATTTTTTGTGATGAAAGATTGGTACCAAATATCACAGCTCTTTCAAAAATGAAGAAAAAAATGCAGCTTTTTTCTTTCTTCTTTTTGTGGTTTAACTATTCTTTCTTTTTCCATATACATAGAAAATAGAGAACTTAAATTTCTCAAATCAATGAAGGAGCAAGTTCATTCGTTATCACATTAGTATTATTGAAAATGAATATAATTAAAGTTTTTAATTCTTAATTATTCAGTTGTTAAAGAATACAAACAAAATAATTATGATGATAATTTCACTAAGACAAAAAAAAAATTAAATAAAAAAAAGATTTCAAAAATTAAAATTGATTAACTAAAATCTCTTCCTTAATTAATGCCTCATAAATTATATTAAAATTGATTTGTGATTTTTACTATTAGAGTTATACAGAAGACTTATGTCATTCTTTCTCTAGAATTATATTCAAGTCTTTTTAAATCAACAATGATCAATTCATATTAGATTTCTACTTAAAACTAGAAACATGAAAATAAAATAGGAGATAAACTCAACCAACAAGCAAAATTACTCAATTAAATTCAATAAAACAAAACTTGAAATAGTCTGAAGGAGAATTTTAAGAAAGGATTACAAAAGATTCATTATATTTAGATACTCAAAAAGAAATTAGAAATTAAACATAGTGAAACTATGATTCAAGAGTAGCGAATAAAAAGAAAGTTGTTGTCATCCCCAGTTGTAGCCATCACTATTTTCTTCCTTCAAAAACATTCCCCTTTAGGTATCATCCTCCTTTTATAGTGGCAGACTCACTGCTCATTTTCTCGCAGATGCTCAAATCTGACGCATATTAATCTACACATCCAGATATCATGTACTTGATCGTGTATATATTTGATTCCTTCATAATTCACCTATTTAAGCTTCTTTGAATTACATGCTTGGAAACACAATCATGCACTTGACCGTGTATATATCTGCTTCAGGTACTTTGCTTAATTTATGTGACCCAAGAAGTACATATGTAAATACACGGACGTGTACTTGCCCTGTGTAGATCTTTGCTTTTACGTTTGTACCAATTCATTCAGCCAAAAAAGTACACGTGCATATACATGGGCATGTACTTGCTTGTGTAAATCTCTGCTTTTGGTAAATCTTCAAAGGAAGTTGGCATTGCTTCCCTTTCTAAGCCATTATTCTTTAAAAACTCTCGTTCCTTGTTCATTCTTCCTGAAACATAAATAACAATCGGATTAATAAGAAATTTTCACAATGGCTAGTTCAAAAACTCAATCATTTTTCATGAAATGCATTAGAGAATCAAGCACAAAAAGCAATTATGACAATCCCATCATCTACCACTACACTTATTCTCTCTGTCTGCTACAAAATACCTTAGACACAAACCCACCTACCAAATCCTCTCTTTAATTCAGAAACTTCTGTTGTCTTTCGATATTGCTAAACACACCCTTCTACCACTATTTAAACTACACTAAAAGACCTCTTAGAGTGTACTCTAGAAAAATACTAAGCTCACCTCTCTCTATCTCCACCTAAAAGAAACTTCAGCTCTACATAATCAAGTTTTTCCTCCCCTCCATAATTACTATCTCTTAGAAAGAAAGGTGAGTAGTTCATAAAGTCCCAACATTCTCTAAACCTAAATGACTTATTCTCATATTTTCTTCTTCTCTTTAAGGATTCTACAACCTCTGCACAGCTAAAACCTAGAGATATATTCTGTTCTTTCCAACTGAGTTTCCTATTAACAAAGTAAAGGGGAGTCTATTTTTAGGATTTGTCTGAGTTGATTTTAAATGTTTCATCCCTTTTGTGACATATAAAATATTTTTTATTTTGTTAAACAAATTCGTCTTAGATTTAAATAAAATGCACATTGAAACTCTCACTTATCTTCTTAGAGTGAGGTAAATAAAAGTATATCATCACTTTCCCTCTCCATATCATGAATTTAAATAATAATATTAAATGAAATAATTATAAATTTTTTTTCTTAAAATTTATATTATTCTCAAACGTGGTAAGTGAATTTACGACTAAATTTTTTTTGTATACATAATAACTTAAATTTGAAACTTTGCTTAAGCAATAACAAGTTGCTTGCTATTCAAACCAACTTTCGTTAATATAATATGTGAACTTTTTAATAGTTATACCTTTTTATTAAAGTATCATATACATATTATATTTTTATCTATATATATATATTATAATTTATTTAGTTTTTATTAGTATATTCTATTTAACTTTTGATTTGTATAATTATTTTTATATTTTATATTTACATAATTTATTTTTATTATTAATATATATATATAAATAAAATACATATACATCAAACAAACTACTGAACTAATATATAAAATAATAAAAATGTTAAGAGGCAATGGCTCCTAAAACCTACATAGGTTGGTCCCTGCATGCTGAGAGACTAATATATGAAATTAAAGAAAAATTAAATAGCTATAACTTTCATAATTTTTATTTATATATCAATATAAAAATTTAAGATAATATTAATTGTTTATTTATTAATCTTAATTTTAATATAAAATATTTATTTTATTCTATCACTTTAAAAAATATTAATAAAAGATAAACTAAAAAATAATTAATAATTTGAACAATATAAATTTTTTATTTTATAATTTATTTAATTAATTTTCTAAAATAGGTAATTAATAAACGAAAGTAGTAGCTTATAAATTATTATTCTCTTCTCACTCCTTTTTTTTTCATCTATCTATATTTTTATATGTATACTTATATTTTTTTTAGAATTAGGAGAAAAAAAGAAAAAATAAATTATACATAATTTAATTCATTGATATTAAATATTTATTATTTAATAATATTTTATAAAATACAAAAAATATTAATCTAATTAATAAATTACTTTATATATATATATATATATATAATTTGAACATGTTATTTAAATTTGATTTTTTATACTTGAAAATTATATTAAGTGTCGAACTAAAATAATACAATAAAGTATTTTTATATTATTTTTGTTTAAATTTTTTTAAAATTTATCTATTAATACAAAAATTTTAAATGAACAATTAAATTAATTTCACATTTTATAAAACAATTAAATAATATAATTATATAAATTTTACATGTATAAGCATATCTCACTTTTCTTACACACACAACAACAAAAATAAAAAAAATAAAATAAATGTAATAATATAAATAATTTGATGTACCACGTGAAAAAATATTATCATGATGTCATTTATTTTTATATAAAAACAATTGTTTAAAATTTAAAATTTAAATGTTAAATTAACGAAGATAAAGTTAGATTAAAAATATAATTAATGAGACAATATATATATATATATATATATATATATTAAAAAAAAAAGTATAAAATTATAGGAGTTAATTGTTTATGATGGTATATATATATATATATTAAAAAAAAAAGTATAAAATTATAGGAGTTAATTGTTTATGATGGCGTGTGTCCGCCCATCACTTCTCTTCTTACACTCGTCTCATTATTTTCTTAAATTCGCAATTCCAAAAGGAAACCGTCGACTTAACGAGTCTCCGCGTGACCACTCTCAACCCAACACGACAACAACAACAACTCAGAGAACAACCTTAAGAGTTTCAACCTCGTATTTCTCTGTGTCTTCCTCGCTCGTTGTTTTTCTTTTCGGTTACCAGTCGCTAGTGATAATGGATGTTCTTGCGGGCCCCACTTTCACCATCGACGTTCCATCGTCTCCGCCGCCGTCGTACGCCGGAGACTCGTCGGAGAGCTCCTCGTCGATCGGCACCCCGGACGACAGCGAGGACGAAAACGACAACGTTTCGCCCCAAGAAGAAGAAGAAGAGGTTCAGAGCAAGTTGAAGGGTTTGAACTCTCTCAATTCCTTAGAAGAATCTCTCTCCATCAAGTTAGTGCTTTTCTTCACTCCTTATATATATATATAATATTTTAAATTTTAAATTTAGATTTTAGATACCCTCTTGATTCTTTATTTTCTTTTACAATTTTTTTATGTAATAATTTTAATACCCTCTTTATTACTTCAAATTTGCTGTTATTTTGAGTGCCCATAGCCATAGTTTTGTGTGTTTTTATGTTGCAATTTTTGGTTCTAATAAGGGTATGTGATAATTTATTACAAGCGATGCAGGAGGGGATTATCGAACCATTTTGTTGGGAAATCAAAGTCATTCACGGATCTATCTAAAGTGAGCACAGTGAAGGAACTTGAAAAGCAAGAGAACCCGTTTAACAAGAGAAGGAGGGTTCTGATAGCATCCAAGTGGTCAAGAAGATCCTCTTTTTATAGTTGGTCAAACCCAAAGTCAATGCCCCTTTTACCCGTTGATGAAGATGATGATTATGGATATGATGAAGCAGAGAAAGCCAAAAAAGTGACCCCGTCTTCTTCTTCTTCTTCTTCACCCGCGGAGGAAAAGAAACCGCAAGATCAAGTTTTGAACACAGTGCCTCTTTCTTATGCCGCTCACATGAGGCTTAGACTCGGTAGCTTCAAGAATAGAAGAAGCCTTTCACTTGCAGATCTGCAAGAGCATGATGAGGAGGCCCAAGATGAGGAAGAAGAAGATAAGGATAATTAGTGTTTTACATTATTATTGTATTTTCTGTGTAAATACTCTTTTTAATTTAGTTTAGTTTTTTAATCCTTTTGTAAAAAAGAAATTTTGTTTTGGGACTTATTTAGACAATCCATTTCAAATTATTATTATTATTATTATTAATTAGAAGTTGAAAATGAAGAATTGTTAATGGCTGTGATGTGGGTCCATTAATTAAAAGTAATGAAATGTCAATATAATGACATGAGAGAGCATGGCTGCCTCATTTAGCCATATCACATATGGATGTTGGAATTGTATTAATAGATAGAAAGACAAATAGCCAATTGCCCCAATAAAATTAATAACTCTACGGTTCCAAGTGAAGAACAATGATTCTTTTGTTTGTTTCGCTTTTTGTTTTTAATATTTATAAATTTATATTTTTTTAAAAATAAAAATAAAACTTATATTAATAATTAATTTTTATTTTCTTATTTTTAAAAAGAAAACACTGTTTTTTTAAATAAACAAGCTTAGATTTTCGTGTGTATTTATTGTTATTTATATTTAAAATATATTGTTTATTCTCTTGTAATTATTTTATATAAAAATTTCTTGATAGATTTTTTTTGTGGGAACTGTGGCGAGGAAAGTGTCCAATGGCAATGGAAAGGTGCTCAGTAGGTCCAATACTCGACGTATCTATGAGATATCTTATCCCTTACTCTAGTCTATTGATATATGATTGGGTGATATAAATATTATTATTATTATTATTTAAAATTATTTATTCTCTCTATATTTAATAAAAAAGAACCACTTTATTAAGAAAACTATCTGTTATATTAAAAATATAAGTCATTTAATGATTACACTTTAAAATATCTTGGCTCAATCTGGTTGAAATGAAAATGCATTCTTCGTATTTATCCATTCAATAGTAAGTCTAGATATTACTATTATTATATTTTATTTTTACCTAATTATTAAATATTTTACATATTGAGGACAAATATTAATGCAAATTATATTAAATTTTAAGAATAACTTTAAATGCAAATGATAATATTGATTTTATTTCTTAATAAATGTGATGTTTTATAAAATAGACAAATTGAGAAAATAATTGTAAAACATTAAATGAAATATTTAATATCGTTACATTATATATTTATTAACACATTATGTATGTATGTATGTATAGTCATAATACTGTAATGTTGATAAATATTTATGAGTTGTCCCAAAATTGGTATAATTGGAATAAAAAAGGAATTTGAAGTGTTGGTAGGAAAGAATAACACGAGTTGGTTCCTTCATCTTCCTACCCATTTCCTATTGGGTAAGAGAATGAATGAGATGGGTGAGCATGACTTTTCATGAATCCCATTCACATAAAACATATATTATAATAATATTATTAATAATATCCATTCATTTATTTAAGTAAATCAATTCTCTGGTGCTTATCAATTCAGAGCTGTAATCTCTAATATAATAAAATATGTATTCATACGTACTATTCATGTATGCGTCTGTTGTTATTCTTAAATATGTATTTTATTATTATTTAAATATTTTTATGAATATATCAAGAAATTAATTTTAATGCATTCTTAGTTTAGAATTTTTATATCGTCAGTTAAATAGAATACTCAGTAGTATAATTTTTATAACAATTATTATAAAAATTAATATTTGTTTACATTATGATTTATAATTAAATAATAATATACTTTTTTTTATAGTATCAGTGTATTTAATAAAAATATATATTAATAGAGAAAATATTTGTTTGTTTCTGTTTTGGTTTTTAATTTTTAAAATTTATCTTTTAAAATGATTTAAAAAACTGTTTTTTAATTAAATAAAACTTGTGTTTACAAACCCTTTTTTTTTTACTTTTAAAAGAAAATATTTTTAAAAACAAAAAATAATCGAGCTCTAATAGAAAGCTCACGGTATTTATAAAAACTAACAACTTTTTCCATGTAATAATTATAATAAAGTGCCCAACGATATTACTATTATTATATATCAATATTTTTATTTGTTAATTTTATTTTTGTGGAGGTAAAATATAAGAATATTACTTGAAGTGTATTATTTTGAATTAAAATTAAAATTCTATTTGGATAACTAATTTTAATGGAAAAATATACCGAAATATCATAAAACTATTAAGCTTAAGTTTTATCCAAAAGGCTAATATGTGTGACTGTGTTGGTAGTGTTGCTTTCTTAAGGGACTAGTCTTTTGTTTTTGTTTTTCTTTATTTCTTCGCAACAAGGAGAAAAACTTATGTTCTGTCATATTTTGAGTCTATTATCATTAATTATCAAAAAATTATTTAGTGCGTGTCGTGAAAAACAATGTTCTAATAACGATTACAAGACTGAAAACAATGTTTTTATGTTATTCTATGTTACTGATAAAGATTCTCAAGTGTTGGAGGTAAAAATGGGAACTTTGACAAGATTTTGGTGGGGAAGTTGCAGCATGACAATCATGCATGGTGCCCCCATTGCAATTAGGGACACGTTATGCCCACCCACCCAATTCAATGTGAGTGCTATTTGGATCACAAAAGCTTTTTTTTTTTTTTTTTTTCAACTGTGCTCTAAAACTACAAGTGTACTACCAAAATTGATTTTTACAAAAATTATTCAACCAACTTTAGTTTAGGAAAAAAAGTTATAGAATTGTCCTCCAAAATTTCTAAATATAATACATTTTAATCCTTCATTTTCTTCAAGTAATATTTTAGGGACCAATTTTAGTTTTTAATCATTTTTTAAGGACTAACTTGATGTATATCAAGAAACAGAAAAGAGATTACAAAATTTAAAGTATTCCATGTTTATAACCTGGATTATTATATAAATTTTTAAAAAAATTTGAGTGAAGTAATTTTTTTAAGAACCAAATTGAATGCTTACACTAATGTTATAGTTATCATATAAAAAATTAATGGCTTATATTATGATGAAATGTATTTATATATAATAAAATATTAACATTAGACTAATTTATAACTAAAAATAATATGCTTACATTTTATTTTCTAAAATACATCGTTTGCTTTAAAGAAACTAGCTTTGTTTGTGGATACCCAAAGAAAATATATCTTGAATCACTATTTAAAGAACACTAATTAAGAAAACTCAATATTTAATAAAACATTTAATTGGTTTGACTATCTCCTTGATTTAACAAATCAATTTAATTCCAAAAACTAATACCACTCCCTGTATCAGCGATGCAATTTGTCATAACAATTCCCACTTAAACCCAATGCCATTAGAATGTGTCACACAAAATACGAAAATTCAAAATCTACAGCAGTGTTTCTTAGGCTGCAAGATTCATTGTACTATTAAAAGAATTGAAATAGGATTTACAAGTATGAACTATGACTCATACAAAAGACACTTACTAATCAATCAACCTCGATATACACACAAAAAGAGAAAAATTTTGCTAGAAAAAAGGGAAAGCAAATGATAAACTTTGATTTCTTCAAAATCTTTGTATCTATGTAAGTGTTTTGGATATGATCACTTGTTACACCACCTTTAGTCGCCTTGAGCACATGGAACAGCAGTATCTACGTTTGGTCTTAAAGCAAAACGGCAGAAAACAGAACCTCCATTGGATCTCTACATCAATGGCCTGAACCATCCCTCCACAATAAGGACATGCCCCTGGTGCTTGTTGCCTCCCCAACACCCTCTCTTCCTCGTCACACACAAACACCAAACACATCACAATTTGTGTCAACTAGGTACGTACTCGTACAAATTAATACTAGGTTGTGTTTTGCTTTGAGGGTCTTTTACAGGTTGAACACTATTTATATTAGTGAGGCAAAGAGCCATTTGGGGAATGTGAGTTAGTGGTGTGTGGAAGAATGAAGATTCTTCTAGACGAGTGGAGAAGAGATGACAAACCGGTCAATCAAACGGTCAATGGGTCAACGTCGAAGCGCGTACCTAGAAAATTCTATTCTGCTCAGCTCAAAATTGACAGTAGTTTCACGGCGGTTAATGGTTGTGAATGAAATTTAGGATGGGACATGGTTAGATGAGATATAGCACAACCACATGAACTAAAATATTGTGTTTGAATATGAGATGACAGAACCGTTAACATTCTCGTTATTTCATGAAACTTCTTATATATATATATATATAATTCTTCTGATTTAACATGATTTTAAAATTTTCAATTATATGATAAAATATCTACAATAGTTAGTGAGTTTGTGTTCACGATGGTGTTCCCAGGAAGATCATATGTAGAGTGCTTCCTCTCACTATAAAGAAGGCAACAAGGTGATGAGTTCCATCCTTGTCCAAGAACTCCATATATTCGTGGGAGGAATTATAATGGTAGTTTAAAGTACATTTCACCACAAACAATTGAGCATTCCAAGTGTTGACATTGTTTAGTCTGTACAAGCTAGGGACAAAAAGATTACTTAGAGATTTCTTTGTGAGATTCACTAAAAAATGCCACACCATAAGGGATTTAGATTCTTAATTAGTCAAAATATTGCCAAATATCATGGAAGAACTTCATGAAAAACTATACTAAGGAGAGACAAAAGAGGTAGCAGCTTGAGACCCATTGAAACCACAACAAATAAGGAAAGCCAAACTTTCAAAGGAGGATATGATGAACATGGAACACCAAGCTCTCCTTCATTCGATGATTCATAAAAGAATCCATACACTAAGAGCATAATTGAAACCATTGCCAAAGGTTTTGTAGTAGAAGGAGAAACCAAAACAGCTAAAAAAAAGCATTTGAGGAAAGCACAACATTAATATCTAGAACCTATTCTAGAACATGAAGCTTGGACACATAATCACTATTCACACTTAGGCTCAAAACAAGAACTATAAAAGTTTAAGTTTGTAATTATCAAAAGCATTAGATCTAGATGAGAAACATGGAGCAACCATGGAATAGGAATGTAATTTATGAAAATTATCTTAAAAATTAAAATCACACTAAACTTAGAAATAAACAAATAATTTACCACAATAAATTTAGCACCCGTCATAGTGAATTTTTCCTTTTCTTGTTTACTTTTTTGTTTTTTGTTTTTACTTTTATATTTAAATTATAGGATAACAATTCTTATCCATGAATCTGCGTAGTGTTCCGTTACAGTAGAGGAAGGGGCCCACCGTAGTGTTGTCACTGATCATTGGGCCATATAAAGTAGGGTCCACCAAGCCTATTACAAAAGCCCAACATCGAAATGGACCCAACCCCATATCCACCACACGCCTATCTCATGTTTCCCCCTGTAAGTGATTACAGATTACACACAGACACAGTGCTTCAATATTCCATTTCCATGGCGAAAGGTTAGCGATAGCGAAGCCTTAGCCAGCGTGTTCTCGTACCATCGAGAATGCTTCGAAGTCACATTCACATTTTCTCTTCCTTCACGACCTCACTCCACTCTAAGCCTCTTCATTCCTCACATGTTCCTCTCTTTTGTTCTTCTTCCACTCCTACACGGCGTCGTTTGGTAAGGACCACCACTCCGCGTGAAACCAATCTCAAGCGCCTCACTTCGCGTATCGTTCATCTCACTCGCCGAAAACAGCTTCGCCAGGTAAGCCAAAAATTAAATGAAAATTAATAATAAAAAGGGAATGTTTGGATGTATGAAAAGATAAATGTGGAATAATTCTGAATTTGATGTTTTTGAAAATTTTGTTGGGTACAGATTTTGGATGAGATTGAGGTTGCGAAGAAGGATTTGGGGAAGCTGAACACGATAGTGATGAACGCGGTGATGGAGGCTTGTGTTCGTTGCCGTGACATTGATTCGGCGCTTAGGATATTCGAGGAGATGAGAAACCCTGATGGTTGTGGCGTCGATACTGTCACCTATGCCACGCTTGTGAAGGTATTCATGGTTTCCGCATGTCCTGTTTTAAAGATTTTCCATAATTTCCATTGTTTTTTTAATTAAGTATTATGGTTGTTTAACTGCTGAAGTAACTGAGAGTGTGTTTGATAAGTGATTTCAGTTAGTTTATACTTAATTTGACTAACTAATAAGTTAAAGAAGTGTTTCGTAAGTAAGTTTATTCTATTAGTTAGTAATATTTTTTTGGAGGCCACTTGAAGAAGGATTTGAACTTATAGATTTTATAACTTTTTCAAAAAATTTATCTCCAATTTTTTAATAAAATTTCTCATTTACCATCTTCTTTAGTATTACACTATTTATTATTTTTTTTAATTTTAATTAAACATTACCTATAGTAGTCGAACACAACTTGAACATGATTGCCTCTGGTGGAGGATATGTGTAATTTATATTGGAATCAAGTGTGAATTGAGTCTAAGAGGAAATAGGATATGGGCAAGTTAATGGATCCATATATCCATTGCTTCAAGGTTTTGGGGTTGTAATGTGTTGTCCAACTAATTGTGAGATTCCTTACTCCCTTATCCAAAAGTCATATCAGAGCTAGGTCAATCCAGGTAATCGACTCAGACGAGTAGATGAGCTGCGGTAAAGAGAGGTGATAGTGTGTCTCCCATGGTCAATGTGAGAGTACATTGTAGAAAAAATGGTGACACTAGATGAGCCCTAGCAAAGAGCTTGTGACACCCACATGCAGAGGGTGTGAAGCTCAAAAAGTGTCATTGAATGGACGACAGCCCACGTGAAAGAGATCAAGGGTTGATCTGGTGTAAACCATGATGGATACTCGTGATGGAGAAAACTTCCATTGTAGAGGGAGCCAATATGAAATAGATAAGTTCACACTTGAAGGAGAGTGTTGGAATCAAGTGTAAATTGAGTCTCATATGGAATGAGATATGGGCAAGTTAGGAGTTTATAAGGAGATGCACCCATTGCCTTAAGGTTTTGGAGTTATATTATGGTGTCCTATTCATTGTGAGGCTCCCTGTTGAAAACTCTCCTATGCAACAGTTTAGACAAAAAATAAAAACATTTGATCTTTAGACAAAAGCAGTAAGTGTTCAAACTTAATTAAAAACCTAAAACTATAGTGACCCAAATATATATTTTTATCTTCATGGCAAATAAATTGTACAAATGTCTTTTTTATGTCATTTTACATTTATTAGCTAGTTCAATTGTTATTTTCTAACACTTTTAATTTAATAAGCTATCTTAACAACTTTTCACTAAAAATTAGCTTTTCAGCTATTTTTGCAAAATATAGTCTGAATGATACCATGTTAACTAAGGTATGTTTGGATGAAGTGAAGGTAACTCAACATTTTCATTTCAAGAAAAATCTTTCATTTTTATTGTATATATTCTCATACTTGAGGATATTTTAAAATAAAAGTATCCTCCCGTTTTTCCTTATTAAGGTTTACAATCATTTTATGACATTCATTTACAAAATGAAAAAGTAAGGTAAGTGCTGCCCCTTTCCTTTTCCTCTAAACTTCTCAATCCAAACGTACCTTAACATATTGTATTTGGATTTTATAATCTTTTTTATGTTTGGTTTTATATCTTGGAAGGAATATGAGGGGAGAAGAGGGGGCCAAAATACCCCCTCAATCAATTTTAGCTCCCCTTTGGGAAGATTTGGAGGGTAGATAAATTGTTTAACTAATTCGACAAAATTATCCTTAATTTAATATGTATATTAGTAAACTCATTTATTTCATCTCTCCTCCCCACCCCTTGTGAACCAAACAAGGTATCTCTTCCTTCCATTAAAATCCCTCCTGTTCCCTCCATTAAATTCCATCCCCTCTCTTCCCTTCATTTGAACCAAACTGTGTAATAGTCTCACAAACAGTTTCGCTTTTATTATCTGATGATTCAATGCTATATGCTCTTTAATTATCTGTTCTTTCTGAGCTTGATTGGAATTTTACTTGACATATTATATAAGGGGTTAGGTGAGGCAGGAAGGGTCAATGAAGCTTTTGAATTGCTTGAATCTGTGGAAAATGGTACTGCAACGGGAAGTCCAAAGTTGTCTGCTCCATTGATCTTTGGTCTGCTAAATGCCTTAATCGAAGCAGGTGAGTCAGACAGTCAGGTTTTGCATGTAATTCAGTAATTCAACTGACCAACCATGGATAAATTTAGCATATGGATAATTTTTCATTTTTTAAGGTGCTAGTTGTTGTTCTGGTTTGATTCTATCGAGACATTTTATAGCTTCATGTTGACCAGTGATGTTTTACTTGCAATGCTATATATAGTGCAGGAAACTTGCGTCGTGCAGCTGGCCTCCTTGCTCGATATGGTTTTGTGCTCCGCGAAGGTGGCAATTTTTCAGTTTCAGTATACAACATACTAATGAAGGTTTTGCTCTGATCCATGATCTTGTAAGGAAAAAAGCTTCACTGTAAATGGCATGTTGAAGTAGTAGGGATTGCCCATATTAGTCATAGTGGAATTTAATCTTGATGCTTTTTTTTATTTTATTTTTTCCAACATTTAGGGATACATAAACTCAGGCTATCCACTCACTGCAATAGACATGCTCAATGAAATTTTACGTCAAGGCATAATGCCTGACAGGCTCACGTATAACACACTAATTTTAGCATGTGTCCAGAGTGAAAAGTTGGATACTGCAATGCAATTTTTTGAGGAAATGAAGGTAATGCGGATGTATTTGAAATTTAAGTTCAATCTTTCTTTGGTGGGGAAATATGAAAATGTTTTGTAATTTCAATCCTTGATATTTACAGGACAAAGCACAGAAATTCATCTGTGATGATCTGTTTCCAGATATTGTTACATATACGACAATGCTTAAGGTCAGATTTCTCAAATTTGTTCGCTTGCAATTTTTTATAGTATAAAACTATGAATTGATCAGTTCAAATTCTGCTTTATGCTGAAGAAATTTGTGATGGGTAGTTTCCAGAGTTGTTTTCACCGTTTTCTGTTACTTCTAGTTGTTTTTATTTGATGGATATTTATGTTTATTTATGATTTAAATAGTCATTTAACCAATGTTCTTTTAACATTTGATTTAAAGAAAATTTATTTTGGTCTATTATACATGCTGGTTTGGGTGTTGGAGGGTTCTCTGGCATCTCTCTCTCTCTCTCCCTCCCTCAGTTTTTCTTTCTTTAATGCAGGGTTTTGGGCAAGCAAAGGATCTTGCTTCAGTTCTGAAGATAGTGCTGGAAATGAAATCTTGTCATGAATTATACATTGATAGAACTGCTTACACTGCAATAATTGACGCTTTACTAAATTGTGGCTCAGTTAAGGGTATGTTTTCATTTGACAATTGATACATAGTTTCTTTAGTTGCATAGAGATAGTTTGAGGAATAACAAAAATTTATTGTTTATGGTAGTTCCTTTTCTATTGACAAGTTGAATAAGATGTTGCTAAATGATGCTAATAATTGAAATTATGCCTGTGGAATTATTGAATTCAGGGGTAAAATATTATTCAATTGCTGTTGTTCTTCTAGGTTAACATTGTGAGAAAAAAAAATGTAATTGATGGTCATGTTTGCTGGAGTCATATTCCCTCACAAGGATAACTCAAACTTCTAGGCAACTGAATTGCTAAGCTATCTAAAAATTTAAGCTCTCTCCTTTGTGAGTATGTATCTGGACGAAGAAAGAATAGTGAAACAAAAAGAAGAAAGAAAAAAGCTGCAGTTTTTCTTCATTTTTGAAAGAGCGGTGATATTTGGTACCAATCTTTCATCACAAAAAGTCTGACCATTCACTCAGTAGAATGATAAAAGGCAGTTTACATTGTAACTGCTTAAAAACCTACCATTTCTCTTTCTTTTTTTCGTGTAAAATATTTGTACTATATAGGATTTTCCTATTTTAAATATGTCAGCTGATGGTGCTTGCTGACCGAATTTCAACTGCTAGACGCTTGTTTGTGCTGTACTGTCTGAGTAGATATTCTGCATTATTTTCCTCATAAAATAGTTATCCATTATTTGGAATTTTGTATGGGGTGAAATAGAGTAGAGAGAGAGAGTAAAAGGTGATAGGGTGGAAATATGACTTTTATTGTTTGGGTGGGGACAAAAATGTAGGAGAGAAATTTTTGGGCTATGTATCTCTCTTCACATGGAGAGATTTCTTCCATTTCTTTCCTTTTTGCATGGAGGCCTCAGCTGTGTACATTTTTATCCTCTATTTCTCCCATTCTTCTTTCTTCCCTACATAAGGGCAAGGATGTCTTTACACATTCTTTATTTCCTTCTACTAACTCTTTCCCTAAACCAAAGTAAGAGACAATTTTCCATTTCTTTCTTTTTTCATTTCTATCCATCTAAAAAGTACACCTTTTCAACTATATTTCTCTTATTTCTTTCCCCCATGATGTAGATACTCATTGTGCTTGTTGTTCATCCTTTTGTTTCATTTAGTAATTGATGAATTTGTGTTTTGTTCCTTTTCTAATTAAATCATCTTTGGGCATTTAGGTGCTCTCTGTATTTTTGGAGAAATGCTGAAGCAGGTTGGTCGGAATCCAGAGTTGAGGCCAAAACCTCACCTCTATCTTTCCATGATGCGTGCATTTGCTCTGCAAGGAGATTATGATTTAGTTAAAAATTTGCATAAACGGATTTGGCCTGATTCAGCAGGAACCATATTACTAGTTGCCCAAGAAGAAGCTGATCACCTTCTCATGGAAGCAGCACTGAATGCTGGCTGGGTACTATTTTTTCTTCTTCTGTTTTTCACAATTGGCCATTGATGTTAAGATGGGAAAGTTTTTGGTTTTCCCTTGTTGGTTGTGTTTTTAAAATGTATAAAGAAAGCACAGAGAGAGAGAGAACCTTTATTTTGCTTGATATATAATTGTCTAGCACCTTAGATTTATGTATTATTAATATCTAGAGAGGAAGCTGTGTTCAGCACTACAGCTTGTAGTACAAGTTTATAATGAGTAATAGAGTACAATTCGTAAGGCCATGTTAAGTAAACAGTGTCAGAAATAATGTATGGCGATGAGCCAAAATTCTGCTATAGATAACTGTGGGTGGCATGGCATGGAATGGTGGAAGCATGGTGGTAATATTATGAAACACAAAATATATAAAAAAAAAATGCTAAAAATAATCTGCTGAATATAAACAATGAAGCTAATAACTTACATCGAGGACAATAAATTATAGAAATATATTCTAGGAAGTAAAAATTCACCAAAAAATATTGCAATTTGGAGATTATAAAGCAGAGGCAAAGAATAAAAAAATCTACTATATGTATGAAAATGGTGGGTAAAAATTATAGTTTGAGCATTGTTATTATCTTAGTATTTGATTCTTTTAAAATATTTTCTTTTTTATTCTTTATCTCTTCCATTTTAATATGAATTTTTTTATTAAAATATTATAAATATAACTTAACTAATAAAATTTAGTTAAAACTAAAAGTGATTTATTATATTCTGCTGTTTAAAATGTCGAACAAAAATCAACGGGCTTTGCTTCAGTCTAGTAACATTAAAGATCAAATAAAGCCTCACTTTTGTAGGATAATCCTTAATAATCTATTATGCAATCTTGTGTGATGATAATCCATAATTCATATTATTGGTTTTCTTCTTTGTGAAATTAATTGTTATATGTATAATGCTTGTGCATTTGACTTCATGCAGTAGAAGTTGGTTACTATTACTAACTTGCTTTTTCTAAGGCAAGTTGGTTACTTACTTTAATCTTCACTTATCACTTTCTGTTTTTGTTTTAAGACAATTATTTCACTTAATTTCCTGTTGTTTCTATTTTTCAACATTTTCGTTGGCCTTGGGGATGTTAATAATTCTCAACTTTTTTATGTTTTTGGCATCTGTGTTTCTTTGCCAGGTTGATGTTGCTATTAAAACTCTTACTGAGATTGTTTCAAGATGGAAGGGCATATCCTGGACAAGTCGTGGGGGCATGGTGTGTAATGTAGCGGTCTATAAATTGTGGTTTTGATCAGATCCCATTATTAAATTTTAAAAGTGTTAACCTTGATTTGCATATCTATTATCTAGTGTATTCCCTATCATATTAATTTTTGGACAACTGCTCCTAGAACTGAAATTGTGGTGTCCTTTATTTAAGAATGCAAAGAAAGTTCCTTTTGCACAGCTGTAGCTCTTCGAAAGCTTTTGGTGTATCTTCATGTTTCTTTTATAAATATTACTATGGATCACATGTAGTTCAGCTGTCAAATTTTGTCAGGAAGTAAATTTTTCTTGAATATTTTTCTTTCCTAATATGTCAACGCTGTCAATAATTTGGATTTTTAACCAGATGCCCATGCTTTTGTAATTTAGGTTGCTTATCGTATTGAGGCCATGTTGGGATTCTCAAAGTCATTATTCAGTCCTCACTTACTGCCTCAGGTACTTACCATAAGTTTCATTGACATCCTTTGCACAAGGTGTCATTGATCTGATATTGATTAACAAATATGCTTCACTTGTTTGTACGGGCATATAAAGATGTGTGGTTAAAGGAACAGGTTTGCCTAAAAGCTTAAAATATTGCAGGCTTTCATGCATGTTTATCTTTATGTATATTCACAATTTCTCATGTTTGTCATGCCTTTGGTCTTCAAGTGACTTTTTGATTTTCATTGCATTGTATTTTAGATAGTTTATGCAAGAAGAGCTTGTATTTTGGCTAATTGTGGACCCTCTTTGGTTTAGGTTTCACCTTCTGAGCCAATTGAGAATTATATGATACCATTTGAAGCAACAAGGCCACTACTAGGTTCATTAAAGCTGGAAAAAGTGGTTATGCGTTTCTTTGGTGAAACGGTAGTTCCTATTGTAGATGAGTGGGGCAGTTGTACAGGGCTGTTGCACCGTGAAGACTGCAACCAGGTACCCATTATATGTTGGCTTGGGATCTCTGCTTTGTGAGATTACCATGTCACCAAATACTGTTATAATACATGCATGCAAAAGTCTACTAGTTTTAATTGATGAACTTATTCCTTAAGTCATTGATGTGGAGAGAAGCTAATAGGATTGTGTAAAAGCTGTCTACTTTCTATCTTGGGCCATTGAATGTACCCCTTGAATTATAACATATAACTAAATTATTATGTGTGTATATGAAAGGACACGGTAGTTTTCATTAGTTTCTTTAACAACGATTTGGGGTACTTCAACAATACTACTGAATTCTTTCCGCTAGTGAGAATTGGCAAGATTAGGTTGTATGTGTGAAATTTTAAACAGGAAACTTACACACAGTACAATGCCATAGCTTCTTGAGGTATAGTGTATAAACTAGTGTGGAATTTTAACATGTTGAGAACCAAGTGTATTATGCACATGGTTAATGTGTGGAGGGTGTCTCCTCTGAACTATATTATACAGCACAATGTCATAGTGCTGTGTTGAAGTGTTGCTGTATTATGCCATAGCATAGCATTTTCGTATGGCTCGAATAGTGGCTAAATAACAGTTGAAGAGCATCCAAATTGTGTTTGCACCTCCGCCCCTGTATTTGCTGGCCAAACTCTGATACTCGGCACATTTTTTGTGTATTTATGATTGATTATATATGGCCATAATAATTATTTTAATATGTTTATAAAATATATAATTATAATGTCATCCATTTCAACTATTGATTTAACCTGTTGCCCAAATTTACTCTTGACAACTTATTTTGATGATTTAACGTTCGGTGGTCTAGAAGATTGATGCACCTGCTCCCCGTTTGTGTGCTTGTGTTGTATATATGCACGTCTAAGTTGACATGAACACAACTTGAATCATAATTATTCATTTAATCGAAATTTACTTTCTGAATGGCTCTAACTATTTGATTGTGGGATGAATTTACAATGCAGTTGGATGCTTCACTTGCAACAATGATGAGAAGTCCACCTCCATGTGTTACGACATCAACACCTGTTGGTCGTGTAGTTGATTTAATTTTAGAGAAGCGATATACGATGGTTATTATTGTAAATTACAGAAACTCATATGCTACTACCTTACACAGATCTAGAGCAGTTGGAGTTTTTACATCAGAACAACTGAGTAGGCTTATCACACCTGTATCTGAAGTAACCGGGGAAGACCTTCCGGTATGCAAAAGATAGTATAACGTTTACTTTACCAAATCGTAAGTTTCAATATTTTAGTCATTGACCCTATAAAATCTCATTTTGATATTTAATTTTACAAAATGACATTAATTTTTGTCATTTATGTATAAAATCTCAATGAAAAATGAAATAGAAAAGGACTAAAATGAAAAAAGTCAATGGAAACAATTCGATTTTATTTTTATTTATTGAACGGAGAGATCCATGAATCAAGATCTTAATGCATATAGATACAAATGGTATAATAGGAGCAAGAATTTCTAGGAACATTTGGACCATTTCTTTTTTGAGTAGAATAGTCATTATCAAGTAGCGTTTCAAACAAGGGTTTTTTTTTTTTTTTTTTTTTTAAATTGAGGATTAAAATGAATTATATATGAAGTTAAAGTGATATGATCAACACTTATAATATTAAGATTAAATGGGTATTATTTATTTTTTAGTCAGATAAAAAATACTTTGGTGTCTTTCGTAGAGGAAAATGAGTTTTTATTAGCACACTGCATATAAATTGACACTGCAATGTTTTACTCTGCATGGCTGCATATAACCATGATAAGTGATTTTCTATATATAGATTTATGCTAAAATATAGCTAAACATCAAGTAAATTACAAATTAACTTGTTTTTAAATATAAGCTAGAAAACAAGTTGAAACAAGAAATCAACTTACTGTATTTAAATATAACAATTTTATTTTTGCGATTTCACGTTGCTAAATAAATATATATATTTTGTTACTATTTTATTAATATTGTTATTTGAATAATTTAGTGAGATTATTAGTATTGTTCATTTATTTAAGAAATAAAAAAAGTACTTTTTCGTTAATCATTCCACATTTAATTTAACTGTTAATTTATATTATTATTGTATTTTAATAGATATTATAAATACAAAGTAGATCTTGCACTTCTCCAACTTCTTTCTGATTAAAAAACTTAATTTCTTATAAGTTTTGTATATCAATAAATTAGCTCATTCAAATTTTTTTTTTACTCTCTTACTAAATAGTTTAAAATAATTTTACAGTCTTACTAAAATATTTTTAAAAGGATGAAAAATCATACTTCAATAAGATTTCCCCCAAAAACGTGTTTATTTTATTTTTTAATAAGATTAATACAAGTATAAAAAATAATACAGTTTTTGAACGTGTACTTTGGTTTCGACAAAATGTCTACGTTATTTTGTGTATAGAGATCTATGCTAAAATTTGGCTAAACGTTAAGTAAATTATAAATTAACTTGTTAGAAAATAAGTTGAAACAAGAAATCAGGGTACTGTATATAAATATAATACAAAATTTTATTTTTGTGATTTCACATATTTCATGTTACAAAATGAAAATTAAATTTTGTTGCTATTTACTAAATTTAAGCTCTGTATATTACTATTTTGATTATTTAAATATTTTAATGATATTTTTATTATTTTTCATTTATATAAGAAGCAATAAAACAGTTTTTTACTTATCATTCAACTTTTAATTTAACTATTATTTTTTTTTATTATAAAAATATTTTATGAATGCAAAGTAAATTTTCTTTTTCCTTTGTTAATAAACCAGTTTATTCATAATTTTATTTTTATTTTTTATTATTTTACTAAATATTTAAAATAATTTCACGTTCATGAATTTTTTCAAAAGAAACGAAATTTATAATTTGATAAGATTTGTACAAATTAGAATATTTATTTTATTTTTCAATTAAATGATGTCCTAATAAACTTAAGATTAATAGGTGTAAAACACAATAAACGTCTTCATTTATTTCTATATAAAAATCTGTGATAAAATTTGACTAAAAATCAAGTATATTATAAATTAACTTACTTTTGTTTATAAGCGGGAAAAAAATTGAAACAACAAATCAATATATCCTACATGAATATAACATAAAATTTTATTTTTATGATTTTAAAGATTACATGTTACAAAATAAAAATTATATTTTGTAACTATTTTATTAAATTTAAACAAATTAAATATTATTATTTTTGTTATGAAAATATAACATATAAGTTTCAATTAAATGCTAGACTTCTTAATAAAAATAAAATTAACACAAGTGTGAAAGAACAGTACAATTTGAAACGTAAACTTTGGATTTTAGACAAAATGTTTAGGTTATTTTTTATTTAAAAATCTATGCTAAACATTCACTAATATAAATTAACTTGTTTTTATTTATAAGAAAAAAAAAAGTTGAAACAAGAAATCAACCGTACATAAATATAACATAAAATTTTATTTTTGTGATTTAAATGATTTCATATTACAAATTAAAGTTTGATGAGTTATAGCCGTAAGAACAAAAAGCAGAGTTTCTACCATTCATAAATTAACTGTACATAAATAGAAATTTTATTTTTGTGATTTCATAATTTCATATTACATGTTATAGTACCAATAAGATCAAAGAGCAGAGTTTCACTAGCTTGAGAACATAGTGGAACAATAGTTTAAGCTTTTTATGTTGCTTTGTAAGTGTTCAATTTCACTCTTGAATGTAGTTGTCAGGTTGTGTTGAAATGGAGGTGCAGAAGAACCTATGAATTCAACTTCAATTTTCCTAAAGCTTTGTTTGGCAATTAAGAGAAAGGGAAGTAAAGAGAAGCTTTATGTGATAATAACTCTTTTTTGAGAGTTTTTAAATGTTAATCTTTTTTTATAAACCCTCCAAAGTTTGAAGGAAGAGAAATCTAGGCATGCACCAGAGTAACTTCTTTACCCCTTTGTTCTGATTTTGGTTACTTTTTCTTCTATTGTTGTTTCCTTTAAATCCATAATATGTGTCAACAAAGCAAATGAATCTCACATGAAATATATGTAACATACTTCATTTGGATGTGGTTTGATAATCAATAACAGTTTGAAATGCCCCAGCCAATGCCCTCACCTTGTTCTTCCTTGCCTCCAAAAGCTTGCTTGCAGTTTCCTCAATCACATCATTAGATACTTGAGACTCCTTCTTGCTCCCTTGTCTACTTGCTCCTAATTGTTGCCTTAATTGTGTTGGTTCCACCTTAGCCTCTTCAACACTTTCAACATCTTCCTTTTTTTCCTCTATTGCTTCCTCATTATTTTTGTTTTCACTTTTATGATCTTCTATTATAATCATTCCACCTTCACCTTCATCTTCATTTTCGTTTCCATTAACATTAATTTCTCCTTCAGTTGAAGAATGGACTTCTTGTTGATCACTCTCATTATTGTTGCCTTCATCTTGTTTTATATTCTCTTCTTCTAATTCATGTTGTTCCAAATCATTTTCTCTCACTTCTTGTGGCTCCTTTTCTGCTTCATCAGCTTCTGACACCGTTGAAATGACCCTTTCTTCATCATCAACTTGATCATGAGTTGGATGAAAGTTGTCAATCCCATGAACATGTCCAAGCTCATGTTCAGAATCAACATCAAGTAAAATATCAGTTACATGTTCAATCTCACGTATGTGCTCTTCATTCTCCACCTTTATTACTTCAAATTCTTGACTTGTAACTTCTTTAACTTGCTCACTTTCAACAGTTGAAGTTTCTATAGAAGTTCTCTTTGATGAGATAGCAGAAGCATTCTCATTATTATTAGCTACTTTCTTAGTGCTAGGGGTGCTTTTCTTTGTGCTCTTAGCAACTAGTGGCTTAGCTTTAACTTCACTTGGGGTATTTGAGGTCCTACCTGAAATGGGTTTGGAGGAGTATGTACTTCTATTAATTGGGCCAATGGATGATCCAAGTGATAAGGACCTCTCTCGTGGGCATTGTAGTCTTGAAGAAGAGGGCTGTGTTTGTTTGGTTAACTTTGAAGAGGGAAGTGGCTTGTCTAAAGAATTTCTTCTATTTGGAGAAGGCTTATTGGGAGTGTCACTCTTGGGGTGTTTGAGGGATGGGGATTCAAGGCGTGAGCTTAATGTGGGCTTTAGATAGTTGGGGGTGTTTTTCTCTATTGGGATTGAGTTTGCCTTCTTAGTTGAGTTATTTGTTGTTGTGGATGGTTTAGTGGTCCTTTTGGTGGTTGTAATGTGAGAATTTGATGATGGGGCCTTCTTCTCCTTCCCAATGGCAGTAGTTTCTTTAGCTTTTGTTGCCATATATAATTTATTTAGGTGTTTCTCAGCTTATAAATCCTTGAAAGAACCTGCACATTGTCAAAAATGAAAAAGTAAGCTAGTTAGTTGGCTAAATAATATCTTATTTTAGTCCTCATATAATCACTTATTTCCTATCTTTACAAGGTCAAAAGATTAAAGAGAACCACATTTTGTAATAACTGATTGATTAAAGTGATTAATACTTTTATTTCAAAGAAAATTATTGAAATAACACGTTTTACAGTGAAACTCATTTTACGAAAGAGAAATCATATCTCAATATTTAAAGACTTAAATTGTGCATTAGAGAATAAGATAACTTTAGTTGCATTATAAAGTTGCACTCTACTTTATCAAGTAAGTTCTTGTAACGAAATTGGGATGAATATATACAAAAAATGAAAAAGAAATTGTGATGAATTCGTTGAATTGTCTGTTTAAAGGAGAAGATATACCAACTCCCTAGTCATTTTTTTAACAAAATGGCTCCCTGAAAATAAGAAAGGACATTATGGGCATCTGATCCAATAATATGTAGCCCTCCTTTATTCTCAAATCATCCTTATTAATTATTCTTGACACATAGGATGACATCCAAATTGGTCATAAATTTATGTTTAAATGAGTTGTAAGGAAAAAAGAAGAAAAAGGTATATACCTAAATAAAGCTCAAAAACAGATAAAAAGAAGCAGCAATAGACACCTAAAGCACTAGTCAAATGATTATGATCATCACCTATAAAATCTTTTAAAACAAAAAAAACAGAGTTCCTTTGTTATGCAGAAGAAATAGAATAATAATAATAATAAAAAGCAACCAAAAGACAAATGACACAATGATATGTACTTGCACTCCTTTAAAGGTCCAGGAGAAAGCGATTCCTGAACTTGATACAAAGATAAGAATCACGTTTAGATAACGTACCAGTTCATGGAAGAGTGGATTTGTGGGCACAAAGGAAATGAAATTGCTTTGGAAGGAGATGAAGAAAAGAAAAGAAAAAACAGATAATAAGATTATAAAAAAAGCGCAAATTACGCACAACTCAAAGAAGCTGTATTTTGTTTTATATTTTTATCCAACACCGATACACAAGGGATGATCCACCTCAAGTTGACCTTTTCTTTTCCATTTCTACACATTAAAAATATTATAATTATATTCACAATTATTAACTTATTAGACAAACGCATGATATTAAATAAATTGTTTTTATTTATAATTTTATAATAAAATTTATAATATAATAAAAAATATTAAATAAAATTTAATTAGATTGATAGTGGACATAGACAATTTGTCCATTATCATATTGTTTGATTCAGTATGTGTTGGATGCATAGGTGGTAGCACCCATTCGTTTCCTTCTATTGCTCAGGTTTCGTTTTTAATCAACTAATAATAATCACGTTAAACGGTATTTTTGGTAAAATAAGTTTATTGTTATATAAATAATTTATAAAATTAAAATTGTTTGGTAGATTAACTGTAAAAATATTTTATTTATGTGATATATAATATTATATCAATGTAATATTTAAATTAATTATCATTATTTTTATTTATTTATGATCAGTTAATTAAATAATTATATAAAAAAATAAAATTTATCTTTATATATATATATTTGAATAGAAGAAACAAAGAAATACATAAAAAAAAGAAGAAAAAGAATAAAATTATTGACGATAAATTAATTAGAAACTCCTAAATAAGTTGTAAGTTACTTTTATTAAACATAACTTAAATTCTTAGACTATCTCTGAATTTTATTATTGTTAATTACTTTTACTTAAACTCTATTCTAAATTAAAGTTAAATTACCATCAAGCACATGATCAACTAACATAATATTGTTTTATTTAATTTGTGATCTCCAGATTAAATCTCATGAATATAATTATGTTAAATAATTTTAAGAAAAGTTTTATTGTTAATAATGGTCTTAGTCCTATCCAGATATAATTGTTTTTGATAAAAGATACATGTAGTGTTAAAAAAATGAAAATGAAAATTATTTATTTAATTAACTAGAATAGAAAGAACACTTAATAGTGTTAAACTTCACCTTACAAGTTAAAATTAATAATTTAAAAAAAAAAATACTAAACATGATTTTTTATGAAGAATATTATGAATGTATTTTATTATAATTTTTAGTTAGGTGAAAGTTGTTATTTCTTTCAATGAATTTTAAAATATGACAAAATGAGAAGAACATTGTTTTAGTATGGTATGACAAAGGAGAATAATTTTGACACCTTAAAGTTCAAATTTAAAAAAGATTCAACAAGATTCTGACATATATTTTACTTTTAATATTACATTAATTTAAGGTGACAAATTTATTTTTTCTTAAGCTATCACTTAGGTTATACTAAACTAGTATTTTTACAATTTAATATTATGATTTTATGTGTGGACTGATGATCAAGTCTCATGAAGAATATATATCAAAGTTCACATAGATATACATTAGGAGTAAAAATGTATTAAATTAATTTGCTATGATAATATTGCATTAATGATTCTATACAATAATATATACAGGATCTTTTGAATTAAAGTTATTAGTATTTATATAATCTCAATACAAATGTATGTATATAGTGCTTTTCTCTCTCACACTTCTTATTGTGTTGTGTTAGAATCAAATGACACATCCGATAACTTTTTATGTAAAAAAATTATCAATGTAATTGTTAATTATTGTAATATTATCATAAAGGTCAAGCATGAAAAATAATTTGTATACCATTTAAAAATGTATAAATATGTAATTTAATAATGACTATTTAGTTATATTTTAAATATATATAATTTTATAACTCTAGTTTACATTTGTTCTTCATATATGAAGTGGACCAAATCAACCTTATAGAATAAGTGATAGCTTATGTTGTTCTTTGTAAGAATAATGAGAAGAAGATTGCCATGTAACGAAATAATTTCTAATTTGATCAGAAATAGAATGATTAGCTTTATGTCATGATCCAAATGAGGTATGCAAGTGCTTAGTCATTTTCTATTCATTGTGGTGCTTCTTCTAACATCGAAATCGAATCAAATATAGAAACTTTCTAACTATACCATTGGTTTGCCAGAGACTAACACAAGCTTATTTCTAAAGCTTGCTTCACAGACTTGAATTACAAGCAGTTCATCAATTGAGATTTTGAATGATTTTAGATAGATTTATAAAAAGTCACGATTTTGCTTCTAATCCCTTAATTAATTATTTGTGCCAATCATTCAGATTATTGAAATCCATTCAATTCAAGCACTTAATCGTGACTTAGGTGGCCAAATGCATGTTTTTTAATAGGAAAAAAATTGTAAAAAGAAGAATTTTATGAACAAAAACCAGAGTTTATAAAGTCTAATGCAAAATCGATTTTTTTCTTGGAAATTATAGTTGTATTGTGACAACGTAAGCACTTAGGTTCTCCACTGATTCTTCAGATAAGCTTATGTATTAAACAAATTAGATTAAAATCATTTACTTATATAAGTCAGTTTTGGTAATTCAAAAAAGTTTTTTAAATTTAATGATCTGACTTATTTTATAACAACAACAATAATTATAATAATAATACCAAATAATTTTTTATTATAATGTCTCAAAACTATATTTATTAATTTATTCGATACTTTTTGGAAACTGGGGCTTTGAATTGAATTTCATGTCAAGAGTAAATTTTTTAAAAACAAAGACTTATGTCTAAATGGGTCGAATTCAAGTAGGAAAGAAAATATGTTAGCTTATTATTAAGCATTTATGGGTTAGTTTATATCAGAAAGTTAATCCAAAATTATTCATCAATTAGGTCAAGTCAATGTTTTATTAAATAATTATTTGGTTAAAAAAAGATAGGAAAACCTATTTTTAAGCTCAAAGGGTTAGCCTATCTATTTAAATAACAATATTATAGAGGTCTGTATTGTTGTGGGTAAATTTTTAGGGTGACGATTTGTGATTATATACCTATTATTTTATTTAATGATACTTAAGTTTGTTAAGTAAAGTTTAGGTTTGAGAACTTATTCTAAGGTCAATTTTTTTATTTTTCTAAAATATATTTATTACAGAAGTAGTTTTTTTATTCGATGGGTAGGATTAGAAAAGGATACAATAAATATAAATAATTCATTTACCTGCATAAAAATAAATAATTTAAAAATACCAAAAAATGTATATTGAGTTAGCTTAGGCCATTAATAGTAGCCTACATATTAATCTTTCTCAAAAATAAAATTATTTAACCATAGACTTAAGTGAACTGATCCGTGGATATCTGTTTTCATAGTAGCTATTAAGTTTAATTAATTTTTTATTCTTTTATTTTAACTAAATGTAATTTTTTTATTAATATTTTTTTAATATTTTAATTTTTAAAATTTTACAATCTAGTCTTTTTTTTTTTCTATGAAATAAGAATAGGCAGGCTATCCTCCGATTATTTTAGAAAACGAATCAGGAGACGCTAAGGATTAGATCGAATGGAAATAAGAATATGAGTATGCAAAGTAATCTGTCTTTTTTCTATTTTTTTTTTACTTAATGAAATACGGGGGATAAAATCCAGGTCTTATTATTCCTACCTGTTAATAACATTCATTCTCTTAAAACTTCCAAGGATGTTTCTAGATATTTTGTTTATACTTAATGTTTTCCGATTTTACTAAAAATCATATAAGAATTTGTTAGATATTTTAATAGAATTTTTCGTCAATGGTGTTAGCCCAGAATCCTTTTTTGACTTTGTACCAGCAATTTCACTATTATTATAGTATTCTTATTCTATATTAGAATAGTATTATTATAATTTTCATTTTATCGTTCGTTATTAATGTTAACGACGAGATCTATTATCATTTTTTTATGTCTTCGGAAGTTTAGAGTAGGTGAAAATTCTCCCAATTTATGACCTATTATAAGATCTGTTATATAAATAGGTAAATGTTCTTTTCCATTATGGATAGCAATGGTATGGCCAATCATTGTGGGTATAATGGTAGATGTTCTGTTTAAAAAAATTAATTTTAAAAAAAATTAAAAATTTTAAAATTATATTTCTTTCATTTTTAAAATATTTTTTTTAATTTATTTTACTTAAAATATTTTTATATGGATATAGATTTAAAATTTTATTCATTCTCAATTTATTTTATTCTAAATAAATTTGTTTGGATGATGTAATTAAATTTTATTTATTCAAAATTATTTATTTTAAAAAATATCTGTATAGAGTAAATATATTACTTACATTCTAAAAAAATTACCAATATTTGAAAAATTTATAAAAATGTGAAATTTAAAATTATTAATTTAACCAAATAATTTAATAAATTTACATGAATTCATAAAAAATTATTTATTAAACTCATAAATATTAATTTGACTAGTCAAACATATAACATATTTTTTTTATTATAATAAAATTATTTTAATCGTACATGTCAATAATAAAATTATTTTACTTGTAGATGTAGATCAATATTTTTTTACTGGAATGATTAAATTATTAATATATATTTGAAATAAATATTAATTTACAAATTTCAAAATTTCAATTAAACTTAACGTATTTTATAAGATGTTAAATTAAAACTTGAAAGAAGTTAAAATTTATGATTTTGTATTTTCTTAAAAATTGATGTGTGTTGAGATAATAATAATAATTAATAAATTCAATTCATGGAGATTTGATAAAAAAAAATTACCATTAAAAAATTATAAGTATAAAAAATAATGGGATAAGACTTAACTATAATGAAGTAGAAGTTAAAAAATTTAAAAGGAGTTAAATAGAGTTTTCATCAAGTTTTATAAATCAAGGTTAAATTTTTTTTATAATAGAATTTTAAATTAGAAATAAGTTAAGTTAAAATTCAAAAACTCATTTTTAACTTTTAAAGATATTGAAGCATAAAAAAAAAGAATAACACTAAAATTTATACTAATTCACTCTAAAACGTTAGAGTAGTATATAGTATTTAATTCATTGTCAAGCTTTTTAGTATTCAATTAGGATTTACAAACTAAAAATTTCTAGTATTTTGTAAAAGCTTCTCTAAATTAAAAAAAATTCAAGTATTTTACAACCATCTTTTCAAGTTATTACATTCTCCAATATTACTTTGAATGTTTTTTTAGGCTCTTAACACTCTAAAAATAAGACTGAAATTTAGTATTTAAAGGAAACTCTAATAAAAACTTTTTGAATGATAGAGTGTGTTTATTTAATTTTCTTATTTTTTTCATGATTGTACACTCTTTATATAGTTTTTATATGTTTGTTATTATTAGAATCATCTATATATTCACTAGATATGCCAAACCTTTTCTAAAAAAATTCTTTTGATAAAGTATAAATCTTTTACTTTGTCAAAAGTGCTTTATGAGTTCCTCTTTTTGTTCATATGTTGATTTAGTGTTTGGCTTGAAGAATCAAGAAAATGGTAATTTTTCTTTACCCAAAGGGTATGATTTTAATTTCTTTGAAAATAGATATATTTCTTTGGTTAACACTTACTTTTGCTATAACTTGACAAACTGTGAATCGATTACTTCTCATTATTATTTTTTACATATCATTGTTTAATTCTTTGAATAATTATTTATATTGAAACACTCAACATACTTATTAAATAATAATATAAAATTCATTCAAGATTTAGTAATTTTGATACATCAAATATAAGACTTCATTTTAAGGAGATTGCCTTAGTTTTAACGGTCTCCCCTTTTGATGATGACAACATAATAGTTTGATAAATTCTTTAACTAAAAATAAGCATATCATAATTCAATCATACATTAAATACAAACTTATACATTATCAAGAAAAGAGCAAGTATAATAAAGCAAATAAAAGATTGATTAAAAATTATTTATTCATTCAACTTATTTTCTTACATCTATTATCTTGGTCTTTGTGATAATTAAAATAAAACTCCTTAAAAATGTGCTTCCCATATCTAATTATGAAAACAATTATGAGATCAATAATGATATATTGCTAAGCAATAGTGAGTTAATTAAGTTTCTCAATGGAAACTTCTAAAGTAAATGATTGATTGATCGTTGGAGGTCAAAGAAAGAAAAGAAGAAGAAGAACAAAAAAATTTGACTTTGTGATATTTATTAAACATAAATCAATGAAGAAGAATAATAACCCAAAAAGAAGATAAAATATTTATTTAGATCGACCATAAAAATTAATTGAATAAAAGCACTTGGTAGGTTTGAAAAGGGGCAAAGATTTAAAAGAATAAAGTAGAGAAGAAATCATGTAAGAAATGTAAAAGGATAAAATGGTCTCCATTGTATTATTTGTGTCATGATTTGCAATAATTTGTTATGCATTTGCAATGGCATTAGCTTTAGATGATAGTTGAGTTCATTGATTATCACTCATCATTCTCTTTTATATTGAAAATATATGAAATTGGTCAGATTTGTGTTTCAACTCTTTTCTTTTATTAGTTTTGGCTCGAGAAATCATTAACAGCAACTTAGCAAAAGCAATTAATTTAAGAGCATTAAGCTTTACAATGCATCTCCCAAGTGTTTGCTAAGGAGCATGTTCTACCTTTGAAGTTTATTTAACTACCCTTTACTCCTTGAGTAATTGATTGATCAACCATTTATCTTGTGCACTAATCGACCACAAGCATTGAAGAACTTCCTCAATTTTAATTTTAGTATAGCTAATTAGTCTATGCTCAATAATTAGTAACTTTTCATTTATAGACAAAGATTGACATCTAGTCATCTTAGTTTGTGAAACTCTTTCAAAATGATCTTTCTTTTTAGTTTCTTATACTCGAATTTGATGAATCATCTTTTGTATAGTGCTAGGTGTTGTCAAGAGCAATGATACAATAAGTTTGTAAAAACTAACAATAAAAGTTTTTGATGTGGAGCAATTCATCCTCTAAGATTTCATAGGGTATTTTTTATTTTTTTCTCAAATAAAAAAGAAAAGTAAGAAAGAGAAAAAGAGAAGGCTTAAAGTATCTTTGTTTCTCTTTTTAAAAATTATTTTCTGTTTTTAAAAATAAAACATAATACAAAAAATTATTTTTAAAAAGAAAAACAAACATTCTCTTATTCTTACAAGTGTGATCATGTAAAAGATATAAACTTTGATCAACTTTATACTAATGTCTTTTATACTCTTTCCTAGTATTAAATTGTGAAAAAATATGGACTAAATTATTTTAACAAGTGATCCATTTTTATTAATTTTATTTTCTTAAGGTTCCTTGTGTTAAAGATAACTTGAGAGAGTTTATTAATTTGCTTTTTCAATGTGTGAATTTCTTTCCAATGTGTTCATAACTTAGCGAATTTTAATTCTTTAACTATTTTGTATTTTTTATGTTAGTGTAATTTTTATGCAGAGATTAAACACAATTGATATATCACAGAAATAATGCAGACTAATTTTTATGTTTTTTTTCATATAAAAGATATCATCTATTTTTTTATATAAAAAATGAAAACAAAAGCAAATCATATATAAATACTAAAATTATTTTTTATTTAACCAGTAATCAATCAATGACTTGAGAAGTTAGAATGAGGGCTTCTTCTGTTAGCATGTTCCGTCCAAGAGATAGATGCACCTAACTAGTACAAATGTTGGCATGGATTTTTGGATATAGCAAAACATTGATAGATTGAAAAACAAATGCTGATTTTTTCATGTTTCAAAATTGTACATATTTTTATAATTTTTATTGTATTTTTTGTTATATTTATTCTTTTCTTTTATGATTTTTAAACCTTTTCATGTTTTGTGTCTATAGATTATAAATATATATAATTCACAAAAGATATTTTTATTTGAATAAAGTAAAAAATATATTATATATAAGAAATATTGTTCACAAAACACAATCTACCAAGAAATATTTACCTAATTACATATGTAATATATATAATATTAGTATAATTATTATTATTATTATTTAAAAAATAAATACTTATCTGGAGTCATTTTAATTTCTTTTCTCCTTAATATAACATTATTAGAATCATAAGCCGAACCCTCCCATCCACTAAGAATGTACATGAACTCCAAATCAAAATTACAAGTGGCTAATACATTTTGTAATATCTTTCTATGATGATTACGATAACTGCTTACATCTCATCCCCTCACTATTACTAGAATATATGTCTTGTCAATAGCTTCAATGCAATTCTAAAAGTACTAGTTAACTATTTGAAGATTTACGGTTGATTGTAGAGATCATGATATTAATTTTAACTTTCAACTTTCTCTTTTTTTACACATGTTATAAAAAAAACTACTACTTAAAAAGTTAAAATTTTAAGCATTTTTGTGTTATACATTTGAGGAACAAACTTAACTAAACAGAGCAAGTCAATGACACTGTCATTTATGTTTTCACCAAATAAGTGAATGGAATAAAAAAAATAGTATAATATTATATATAAACAGTAATGCAATATTATTAGCAGAAAAAAAAATGAAGAAGATAGAAGCATAGAAAAAAAAAAGATAAAAAACCCACCTAAATTTTTTTAAAGTATTTCAAAAGTCATTTCAAACAATTCTCCAAAATATGATGAGTTTGGTATTTATAAATACAACTAAAAAGTCCTTCAAAATCACACAATATCAATAGGTGATATATTACATATATTTTTAAAATAATAAATCTGCATATTTTTATTTAATATTTACTTTATAAAACAATAAAAAATTATTACAAAGATAAAAAAGGAAATATATTTAAAAAATCCGTTTTATAAATATTTGGTTTAAATTTAATTGCTGTTTTTTTTTTTTTTTTATGTTGTTGATCTTGGGTAAAGATAATAAATAAAGAGATGTTGGCTCAGCATTGGATCATTCACACACGTTTTGCACTTTTCCCTCTCTCTCTCTCTCTGTGTTTCTCTCTCTACAAATTTCTTTTCTTTTCTTTCTCTTTCAGACTCTGCAACTGCTTTTCTATTCCTAAAGGCAAAGAACACCAACAACGCCAACAACACTAAAAGGTAGCCACCCTAGGCCAGTTCCTCCATAAACCCAGGCTATCATATTCACTCCAAAATCCACACGCTTTTTTTCCCCTCCTTTTCTATGGTGTTTCCTCTTCCTTAATCCTTCTTTTTAAACGAAGAAAACTGGGTAATCATCATAGACACGAATTGAAACCGCAAATAATATACACTTGCTTTTGATGGCGGTGATCATCGTGATACCCAGAATTGAAAACGCTGGTTATTGAAAGCTTTAATCAATATTTATATTTTTTTGTATTTTTGTTTTCATAGTTGTAGTTCGAAGTCATGGGAACTTTTTTTTTTTTTTGTTCTTGTTTCGAGCTAATAATTTTAATTGAAAAAGTTTATTTAATTCATGTTTTTTCTGAGTCACTTTTAAGTGTTGCGTGGAGCTTGTTTTGAGAGCTGAAATAAAGCGAACGGAATTTTTTAAATTATTTTATTTTATTTTTTGTTATTTTAGACACCCTCTTTTTTGTAGTCAAATCACGGGCCGTGTAATTTTTACAACACTTATTTACTTATTTATTTTTATTGAAGATTTTAATCTCATAACTGAGTTTCTTAGTTGATTCTTACGATGAATTAGTACATGTGCCTTAGAGTTTGCTTAATGTTATATGTTGATCATCATCTAATCATGTATTTGTTTGATTTTTTATGTTTTGAATTGTTCCTTGAGAGAACTTTTAATGATAATAATGGGTGTAAATGTGGCCATGGTTGGATTATATAATCAAGCCGTGTTTTACTTATTGGCAACGTTTGTTGTGTGAACCAATTGGAATAGAACAGTTTGTTGACTTTGTTCTATTCTTATTTCTACCCTTTTAGGAGAAGCAAAATGTACTGTGATTTTAATCTTATGTCATGTTTTGCTATCAGTTTAAAGTCCAGCAACATTAGAACAAAACTCCCATTTTGTGTTCTGTTTCATGCTGACATGATGATCTAACACTACCATTTTGAGATCGAATTGTGCTTCTTTGTTTAGAAGAGTTAATGAAGGAGCTCTTTTGATAGACTTCAGTAACCTGTTGTTCTATTTATATTATATATAGATATAGATTAAAGTCTTGGTTGTTTATCCCCGGAGATGAGAAAAACTGAAGATATGTAAGCAGGGCCATGGTTGTAGCTACCAGGAAGCAATTGGAGTAAATCTTCTGGTATTCACACTAGGCATGATTTTGTAGATTTATGCTTGAAAGATTAGAGAAGTAAATTTGGGTTCATACCAGAAAGGATTGACTGTTTAATGAATACTTGTTACTGATTTTTTGAAAACTTTGATAGTCTAAGTTTAGTATGTTTTATTTATTATATGGAATTGTGGATTAAGGATTATTTATTCTCTGGTACTTACATTTCTCCTTTTCCTATAACAGTGAAAACTTTGGAACTTGACTGTTTTCTAACTTTGTTATAATAATTATTTATTGAAAGTGCTTTGATATAGCTCAAATTCCCTAACAATTTGTCTGATCAAGGATGCAAAATCTTATATAATTGACTCAGTTTGCCAAAGCAATATGCTTTATGAATGAACCCCCCCCCCCCTCTCTCTCTCTCTAGGGTGAAGAAATTTAGTTATCACGCATGGCTAGTTTGGAATGATTTCAAGATATGCCATTTAATTTATGAAGTTTATTCGAAAGTATAACAGTGGAAAAGTTCCTACTTCCTTCATTATATCCAAACTTCAAATTTATGCACTCCCAATGGAGCAGCTAGTCTGGCCAGTCTTTTAACTTGCAATTTGATTTATGCATATAAATCATTATTATGATTCTATGAAGCATTTATAAATATTTTCTTAAACAAACTATCTTTTTCGTAAAGATCATATGTTATTTAGGCTTGCCAATTATTTCTATTCCCATCCTCACTATTTTCTTTATTATGATGGCCCTGTGTGATTTATGATTATCTGATTACTACTACATTATATGAATGTGTTGCAGATTTGAAGGTAAAAACTATTGATGGATGGATATTCCGGTAAAAGAGGCATAGATGGGGTGGTAGTTCCAAGAAAGGGGATGGGCCATGTGCTTAGAGATACTGCTAATAGTAGAGATCAAAAGGGTCAAATTTGCAGCCGATTGGGTTGCAGTGGTAGTGCCAATCTTCCTAAAGTTGCTCAAGTCAAATCTTCTGACAAAGGTAAATCTATGAGGTCCTATTCCGGTAGCAAGGAAGCAATTGGAAGTTCCTCCAGAACTACTAGTAAGTCAGGAAAACTGCTTATAGAGTCTCGGAAAACATTATCTTCTCAGTTTGAGATAGATTCATCTGAAACTAGTAGCGTGCAAGATGAACCAGAAATTTCAGAGCTGATACCTCTGCCAGAAGAAAGTCAGAGAAGGCTTCAAGATGAAGGGGAAAGTACAGAGTCTAGTGAAGTGATATCTGTGGAAGTAGGAAGCTCTAATGCAGTATCAAATACAAGATCTCAAAGGAGTTTTAATCGAAGACCTGGATTGCGTGAGCAAGAAAATAAAAGCAGTGTTCCAGTGAGACGTTCTGGTACCTGTAGGTATGAGTTGAGGAGCTTCAGATGCAACTCTATATCTGATGTCATCCCAGCTGGTAGTTCATCATCAGATTCAACCCTTAATAGAAAGAAGGATTCAATGAAAAAGAGAAACTGTGAAGGGGAAAGTAGTTCCACTGTTAAGGGCAAGAAAATTATTGGATCTTCTCAGATAGGACGGAATTCTGGCTCCCGGATTGGGCTATCTATCTCTGATTCAAGAAGATCTAGAAATTTGCCTTCTCACAGTGACATCAGCACAGCATCAGTTAGAACTCAAAAATCAAATAGTGGTCATGCAAGGGGAAGGTTTACTAGCCAAGGAAATGGAAATCCTGTGGCAACCTGTGAATCCTCTGTTATCGTACCCCTTTCACCTCATTCTGATGATCTTGATGCTTCTGGCATTTCATATCATTCTTCTTCAGAGACTCCTTTCAGTTGTTCAAGCTCTTATGGTAGACCAGGCACTAGCAGTGAGCAGTTATGTGATGCTATGCCTGTGTCTCCTGCAGAATATGACATCACTCATTCTCTAATAAACTGGGATGGCTTTCAACACTACAATATGGATGGTATGGCCGAGGTAATTTTTTCTGTTAAGTGTAAACCAGGGAGCACAATTTAGTAATTAGTATCATGGCCTTTGATGAGAGAGCTTAAAACTAAAGTACTATTTTATAATTGTATGAAGGTTTTGTTGGCACTTGAGAGGATCGAACAAGATGAAGAGCTAACTGACGAGGTAATTCTTGACTAAAAGTTGATTCAACTTAGTTGGCCAGTTATTTGACACTTCCATTTTGTGTCTTTGCAGCAAATTATTTTATTGGAAAACAGTTTGCTCCTTAATGGACTAAACTTTTATGATCACCACAGAGACATGCGGATGGATATTGATAACATGTCCTATGAGGTATTTTAATGTCATAAGGCTCTACAAATCAGTTCCTTATTTCCTTTTTGCACATCAAGTTTATTATGATACCAGACTTTTGGTTAAAAATATTCTTAAAATTAATGTTTCTGATAGCAATATTGGCAATTATTACCTAAATTTAATTGATGTTTATTGATAGAAGTATTAAGGGAGAGAGATTGTAAATGTAAAAGTGTTGAGGGAGGTGGCTTTGAGAAGGGAACTATCCTTGAGGAATGAGGATTATATATATGATTAAAAATCTGTAAGTTTTCATTTTATATTTATCTATTCATATCTCTGAAAGTTTCCATTAATGACAGGAACTTTTAGCTCTAGAAGAAAGGATGGGTACTGTGAGCACAGCTCTAACAGAGGAAGCACTTTCAGAATGTCTGAAAACAAGTACATATCAGTCTGCACCTTCAGATGATGTGGCCGAGAATTGTGAGGAGGATAAGGATGATATCAAATGCTGCATCTGCCAGGTACTTTGATAAAATATATTCAATTTTTTGCAAGTATGTTGCTCATTTTTACTTTCATATGGCAATGGGGTATCATCATAATTCAAATGTAACTGCTTGTGTTACTAAGGTCAGCCATGTTCAGTCTTAAAACTTTATGAACCAGTATGCATAGCATTGGAAAGGCTCCATCAGTGTCTAGCAATTCTAAAATATTCTGAACTAGCACCATTTATTTTAGTTATTTCGTGAATAATAAATATCGAACATTTCCACTACTAGAAGGAATCTAAGACTAGTCACTAAAGCTTTCAAACTTGTATAAACCTTAAAATTATCAAATGCTATTCCTAGCTGCATCTAATTTCTCTATCAATTCTATTATTTGAACATAAAAAAATTGATACCGTATATAGGCATCTCAAAAATATTCTCTTAAATCAAATCTGTTGTACCAAAAGCATTTTCCTTTCTTTCTATTACTTATTTCTACACTTATATTGGGAAGTGTGTTTCCCCTTTTTCTTTCCTCAAAAGAGGAATGTGTGAAGTTTAGATTTAAGTGTAGAAAATAACAAACAATTTTTCTAATGTGCGTCTAAAAACACGTAAAAGAACTCATGTATATCAAATTGTTATTGAAAATTATAAGATATCATAAAATGTAATTCATCAATAACATTAAATGCCACAATTTTCAATAAAATCATTATTTATTTATTTCTTATTGTATTTCAAAGGCTCATATTAAGAATCTATTTATAATAAATTTTTAATGAAAGTCACAAGATTATAGAATTCAATGTATTAATATCTTAATGCTACAAATTTCAATAAAAGATATTATTTTTTAATTCTTATTGTGTGTCTTTAGCCACTTTATAAATACCAAATGACAAAACTTTGAACTCCTTTATTACAAGATTCTTGGATACATGTACTTAATATGCAGGAGGAATATGTCATTGGAGATGAAGTTGGAAGTCTGCAATGTAAGCATAGATTCCACGTGATTTGCATTCAGGAGTGGCTGCGGCTGAAGAATTGGTGCCCTATTTGTAAAGTATCAGCAGCACTGTCCAATTCTTCATCTTTGCCTCATTGATTGTGTTGTCCCTTTCACATTTGATTTGATATAAAATGCAGATATTCCTCACTTCTGAATGATCTTGTTCTTCTGTACATACCCAATATTTTCATCCCGTGAGCCCATAATATAAGCCACTGGTTTGATGGACTCTGGAACTTCTTGTTAAAAAATAGTACTATTTATGCATCATTTTCTTTCTCAACCCCCTTTTTTTTTAACTACCGGAATAGAAGGGATTCAAGACGAATAAACCAGCATTTGATACTATGCGGTTATATACTTGAATGTTTTTCAATTATCAAATTGTTTGTTTTTATAAGGCTCCAGCAAATAATGCCCTGCGTTGGGGAAGTTACTATGATGTTTAGATGAATGTTTCTAAAATTGATTTTGTTAAATTAGTTTTAATTAAAAATTGAGTTTAAAGTGAAGTAAATTATTTATAAAAATTTTCATCTTACAAGTAAATTAATAATAAAATTTACTATAAAATTTTTAACCAAGTAAAAAAATTATTTATTTGTTTATTTTATCATAGTCAAGTATATTTTTAAAGATAAATTAGTTTTATATGTATACGCACACTCTAATTATTAATTTTGGTTTAAATCTTTATATTTGAAGAGTTTGATTTTTGTCTCTACTTTACAAATATAAGAACCAAGACTAAAATTGAGGTAAATTATAGAGAGAAAATGTTTTTAAACAAAATAAATTTAATATTTTGCCAAAAGAAGTTTGTAAGCCTACACATTTAATTGAAAATAAGAGAGAAGTAAAAGTTTTATTATTTAAATCACCAAGAATTGTCAACGTATATAATTGTTCCTATCCCTTCTTACTTTTTATTTTGGTTTGATACACTTTTAGTTCTATACTTCAACTTATCAATAATTTTAGTTTTTTTTTATTGTTTATATTTAGTCTTATATTTTTTTAATTATTTAAATGAAGTCTGTCATCTCAAAATTTTATCTAATAATTAATAAACATATAAAATATATAATTAATTTATAAAAGCTAACAATAATTTTAAAATAATTAAATGAAAATAAAAGGTTTTTATTATTTTATACATTTTCTTTACTATTTTTGTTTAATGTTGATAATTGTTTTTGCTAATTTATACAAACCAATAACATGTGATGTCTTCATTATAATTTTGTTAATTATTTATGAAATTTTGAAAGTGAAAGACTTAATTTAAATAATTAAAATATGAAGATGATTAAATATAAAAAAAAAAAATGCCAGCAACACATTTTCTGTTACATTCTTTTTTATACATAATTTATTGTTAGTTAAAATTTATGAATAATTACAAATTTATGTAGGTCCTAATCTTATCTAATGAGCCATGTTCATAATTTTTAATAAATTTAAAAATAAATAAAGAAAATGTTGAAAAAATGTATTTCTTAGAGCATTACAATCGTAAATAGATTAAAATAAAATGACTATTAGACCTTTTATTTTTTGTGTACAACATCCTGAAAATACATTCCAAAAATCAAAATGTAAAAGCATCATTTTCTTAAATGTAATGAATGATAAAAGGTGAGACTAAAAATAATATGAAAAATATGAAATGAGTGATAGCTTTATCGGGTATTTATAACTCAATTGTTTTCAAAACCATTTTTTTTTCAGTGTTTTAAACTTGCATGAGTTGTTTGGGGGAAGAAAACGTGCATATGAAGATCTTCTCTGTTCCTCTTTTGTGTTTTTCTATCAAAACCTCATTGTTCTTCTAAACATATACTGAATCCGATAATGTTGATCAGTCATGCTGTCCCAACTTTAGCAATTCAAGCTAAAAGTTTATTTTTACATCGAATTACTCTAAAAAAAAAAAACTCTAAAATCAATTTTACTATAAATAAAAGTAAGACCTACATCATTAAACAGCTAAAAGTTTTACTTCATAAGATTGAGTTACTCTATATATAAATTTCAATTAAACAGCTAAATTGTAATTTAGACTAAGTTATTGTTTATAACGTAATTTAATATTTTATAGTTACTATATATTTATTTATTTTATTTAATAAGTATTATCTTTTTAAAAAATGTGCTACTAAAAACACTGTGTAATTGAAACTCTATTCATATTCTAATTAATAAAATTTTACTTATTTATTAACTAAAAAATTAAAGTGGCGTCTCTTCAAAAATAAAAAATAACAAAATTGAAAAATCTATCTAATCCAAATCACAAAAGTATCAACTCAGATTGGTTTGATTATTCTCAAACCGATGTAAATTGAACAATAAGTTTTTCTTTAATCAGTTTGAATCGATTCTGAAAATAAAATGATTCTTTTTTGTCTCAAAATCGGTTCAAACCAAACTACAAGCATCCCTAATTATTTTGTTCTTTAAGTGATTTTTGTATAATTTGCAAAAATGGTGATGCAACGACCTATGTTGTTCATCAAGTTCTTTGTTGGCAATTGCACTAGAATTGTTATATAGTTCATGTAGAGTTCTTTTCATTCATAAAGATATTCAGTTTTTTCAGAAAAGGCTGTCTAGCTTTTCTACAATTATGAAATGACAGTTTACAAAATTTCATTTGATATTACTCACTTTTGACATTACTGTGTTTTCTTGATTTATATAATGGCATAAAAAATCGGAGGTAACTTACATAATCAATAAATGTATGAGATATTATATTATATGATTACCATAATTTACACAATCACTTGCAAGGATTCAACTTCATCTGAACAGTGTTCTATCTAGAAGGAGTTCAACCCAACAACAAACACATTTCAATTTATTCAAGCAATAAATACAACCCAACAAGCACCAAATATACAACACTTTGGTCTTTGAGGAAAATCTCATATATCATACTTTGCCCGAACTTTATAGATATGTGCATAAATATGAAGATTAAAAAACGAAATTATAGATCTTGACAGAGATAAAGAAAAACAAATGAATTTCAAAATTTTTCTTTAAATTATAAATTAAAAGAATTAGTTTGTATAAATCGTTATTAGTTTAATACCCATAATAGAAGTCATTTATGTATCTATTGAAACTTTGTTAATCGAAATTTGTCTTCTAATCACGTGCTCGCCAAAACTACTTCTGGAACATGTTATATGCAACTTTTTCCCTCAAGATTATTGTAATCTCACCATGAATAAGCCTCCAAAGCTTCTACTCGCAACCTTCGAGATCCTCCAAACCGTTGATGTGCCAGCACAGTAGAATGCAAGCATCATGCAAAGCACAAAAAGCCACTCAGATGCAGGCATGGCCCAAGGACAAGCAATACAAACAGAATCAATATTCTAAAGAATACATATTAAATGAGTCAGTATATATAGATAAAATAAATACAAATCTTCAATGTTTGGTTCAGATGGTAGTGGTACTGCGTAAATGAGGAATCTTAAGTGTAAAAAGATAGAATAACAGTCTAGCCTTTCTTATTTTTCTCATTGGTAATACAAATTAAACTCGACGTATATATAATGATGGTCAAAGCCATGAAATATAAAACCCAACTAAGATAAGCAATTGGCCACCCATTTATATCACGTGGGTTTCAATGCAAGAATAAACAGAACAGAACATTAGTTAAAAGTTGACCAGCAATGATCACCAGTTCACTACCTGATGCAAGACCAAAAGAAAAGAAATTAATGAGGGGATGTTTGATTTTCATTTTTTTATTTTCATTAATTTTTTTCTATCTGTTTAATTGTAGGCACCTTACTTTTCTTTTACTTTCTACTTTTAAAATTCTTTAGTAGTGAATGATGAAAATACAACCATGAAAAATAGGTGGCATTTATGAAATTATATTGAAACATACAAACTAAAAATGAAAACCTGAAAATAAACCAAACACCCTTTAGTTTTCAATATTATTGGAATATGAGATCTTACTAAAAGCACACAATGCTGCCAAAAGCAAATGTGTCAGGCAAAACCTTTTAGTGATCAGTTGCAGATAAACAATTCTTAATCGTTTGTGTCGAATCCATTGTCAATATTCATATCGAGACACCATTTTAAATTCAGTAGCTGTTGTATACTGCAGCTCAAACACGTTGAGATTTTATTTTTCACCAATCAGTAAACCAGTAAACATATTACGACAATACTTAATTCTCTCCGCATTTCTCAGTAAATTGCAGTTACTTGTAGTAACCACTGTGAAAAACCAAGACAACTATCAAAATCAAGGTTAAAATGTCAAAACAGACATTTACATTTTGTCTCATGAATCATGATTGGTTGCCTGATAATTTTTCTGCATAATGAATCTAAGCAACAAATGCAAATAGGTGAATCAAATTATATGGTTACTGCATTGCAGAACCCTCGTCCATCCATAAGCAACATACAAGTCATTTGCAAGTAACTTTTACCAATCTTCCTGACTTTGAACAAATAACTTCCTAGTTCAACATATTCTATGGAATCCTGTTGTTTACTGTCTTCAAATATATGGGAGCCAGTTACACACACACACACCCACTGTGCACAGAGTACAGGATTACTCCCATGAATTGGATAATGGCATTTGGTTAGATAAAATATTTTTTATTTTCACTTTTAATTACAAAGATGTTAGTTAGTTTTCATTTTGTTTCCTGTTTTTAATTTGTGTATGAGAAACAGTAAAAATAATAATAAATTATTTTCACTGTTTCATATGTAAATCTTTAGAACAAGGAATAAAATGAAAACAAGATAACATTTTTGTAATTAAAAGTGAAAATATTTTCTCAAACCAAACAACCCCTTGTTCCCTTCAAGTTGTTCTATAAAGTTTTCATGCACACTTACTCTGCTTTTAATTCCTAAAATAGAAACAGAATTTCAGATAACAGATGCATGTAGTTATAAAACTAATGAAATCTCAACTACATAAGATATCATAATTTACAAAAAAGAAAGACTGTGTATACTAAATTGATGAAAATGATGTCAGTCTAACATACGATCAGAAATTTATTTATTTTCAACAAAATTTAATAGAACTGAAAGACTATTAGATCTACATGATGAATAAAATAAAAAGAAAAAACTACTAAAGGTAATGGCCAAATTTGGTGGAGCTCAAACCAAAAAATTGAAATCAAGAAGGAAATTTCAATAGATGTCGACGTGTTATTAATATTGAATTTCAATCAATCCTCATTATATAAAAATACATACAGAGCAACCCTTCAGCTACACATGTCATAGTTCCTTGACCCCAGCTACATAACAGTATCCCTGCAAAACTTTCTGAGTCTTGTTTCTCATTGGCTGTAAAGCAAACAATAGCCTCGAGAGATTTAGCAATGGCAAATACAGCCAACACCAATGCTAAACATACAACAGTGCAACCAATCCTGGGCCCATTTGATGGTACCCTTGATTGCAGATTAATAAATATCTGATCGATCCTAGCCCTGCAAATAGCAGAGATAAGACATTTTGAAGCTCAAAAACAGTATTTGATCCTGGAAGGACTGGAAGTTCTCCATTTGGGGGCCATCTGGTTCATCCTGGCAATAAGAACAGAGCTAAGTGCACCAAATACCACCAACAATTTCAGAGCCATCAGAACCAGATGAAACAGACTCAACCTTTTCCTTAAAAAAAATCATCAAAGAGGTGTTATTCTTCAAATGATCGCATAGAAATTTTCTCCAACTGCAGTGGCCAGTCTTCCCCAAGTTGCTTTGGATTTAGCTCCATAGCAACTTTAAAATCATGTAAAGAGACTGATAACGGTGGTCTGTGTTCAGGCTCAGGTTCTGCCAGCCCACCAGCACCCTGTGCTTGTAAATGATTATTTGGCCACATGCCATTAATGACCTTGCCCTGACTCTGCTGTTTCGAGACAGGGAGCTTCCTCTGCTCATTTGCAGACCTAGCCCCTACTAAATCAACACAAGACCTGATCAGCCGTTTCAAGTACACATCTAAGACATTATTCAACACATTTGCACATTCCATAGAAACACCTCCAAGACCCTGTATTGTGGCAATCTGCTCCATGCGCCTTCTCAATGTATCAGTATCAGATAACCTACCACTGTCACTACAACTAACAAAATCACTAGTGCTATTCACTGGCAATGCTTTGCGGGCCCCACCAACACTTGCAGGGCAGTAAGGAATCCCAAGTGGTGCTATCAGGGGGCTTCTAGAAAAGCTTAGCCAGTTTAATTGCTCTACCTCTTCCCCATCCTCAACAACTGATATTTCAGTTGGCCCTTTGCCAAGTATTCTTGGTTTTTCTGGTCTCTGAATAACATCCCTCATACCATTCTCAGGTAGTTCAGCAACTGCTTGAAGATGCTGGATTGGTCTCTGATAATCACACGGTGTAAGAGTTCCATTTTCAATATCAACCTTACTACCACTGTCTTCAGTAGCCGTGGATTGATGAACAACAGAATCAACTTTCCCATTTGGTCCAAGAGGGCTTGGTCTATCTTTAAGCTTCCGATCACGCACTCCAGACCTTAACTTACGTGGGGACACTGGCAAAACTCCATTGGACCAAATGGAAGCATTTTGATTTTGGGAGTTAGCAACACTCTGCTCATGTCCATCATCTTCACCAGGAGATACATGATTGACAAATGCTCCTGATTTCGGAGGACCCGTCGGCTGGATTGGCGGTGGTGTCTTGGCTTGGCACGCATTCTTCAAAATTGACTTTATAAAGTGATTGTGTAATGTAAGATTCTCCCTCCCGAGTACCCGACAACATAACTTATCAAATTCATTCTTTCTCAGCTTCTGACTCAGAAACCTGTTTAAGTAATGAAAGTACTGCTTCGACTTATCTGCTCCAATCCTCTTCACAATTTGTGCTTTCAATTCAACCAAATCAATTCTCGAGCTCAGCTGGGGTTGCATTTCTCAATAGACAGAATCATACACAACCCAACAAATCAGAAAACAACACACCCACACGTAACCTGAATTCAAGCCAAATTGCAGTTACTTCTGCTTCCAAATAACCCAAAACTTCTCCTCTTCCATATCATCAAACTCAAATCAACTACAACAACCCCTGCAAAACACCACAAGCAGATGCAGCCTAAACCATTCTAACATCTTTACCCCCAACAAAAAGCAACAATTTTGAAACCAAATTCGGTTACTCTTTTGCCCGAATTTCACACCCCAAGACACCAAACAATGCAAAGCCAAATCTCAACTTTCGAACCCCCAAAACCCTAGGGATCAAACCGCAACAAAACACACTAACCCCAAGCGCGAAACCAAACACAATTCAACGAATTGAATGGCAAATCAAAACCCTAAGTTTGATGCACCAAACCCGAGGGTCCGAAACACCACGCTCGCGTCGAAACGAACGTTACAACATCACTTGCACCAATCTAAAAACCCTCATTGCTTCGCCAAATTCCCAACGCCACACGAACTTTGAGTCCCGAAGAGATCACTGAGCAGAACAAAATTGAGCAACATGAGATACAATTTTTTTTTAAAAAAAAAAACATTATTATTAATTATTATTAAATAAATAAATAAAAAGGGTGAAAATTTTGAAATTGCAATGAAAGAAGAAACAGCAAAAAGTTAAGGGTTGGAAGTTTGTTAGAAAATAAAAAAAGGGAATTTTATGCATTGATTAAGCTCTGACCTCAGCGTAGTTCACGAATTTGCATAGAAATCTCGAACCTCACTTGCTGCTTTCGAATCTTCGAAAGTTCGATTATGGCTATGTCTCTCACTATTTTTTCTTCTTTTTTTTTTTTTTTTTTTATTTGTTGCTGATTTATGTATTGAACTTTGCTTTCTCTCTGTGTTTAAGCTCGATCGCTGCTAACAGTGTCTCTCTTCTTCTTCTCTTTTGTTTCTTCTTTTTTATTTTTATTTCTATTTTCTACTTCTAATTTTTATTTTATTTCTCTCTCTCTCTCTCTCAAGTCTCACTTCTCATCAGGTCTTCTCTTTCTAATTATTAAAATAAAATTTCTTATTTTGTTTCTCTGTTTCTATGTAATTTGGGTAATTGGATTCGATAATTGTATCAAATAATTTTTGTGTCATTTTAAATTTAGTTTACTGAAGATTTTTATTTGCCCTGCTAACTGTACGATTTGTTTTTGATTGTTGGCGATTTTTGTTGTGTATTCAATTAAACTGAAAGATTTACATTTTGATACGTGATTAAGATGATTTAAAATCATTTAATGATATAAAATAAACAATAAGATAACATTTTTTTTGTAACAATTGAAATTAAATGAGAATGTAAAATGTTAAATAAGTTAATCTTAACGATATTGTTGACATGGGTTTGAGAGTATATAATAATAAATAATATTTTGTTAAAAATTATAATCTTTAATATTATTAATGTGTTAAATTTTGTGATATTTTATAATTATAATAAAAATTTATTATTATATATTTTTTGAGCAATTGTAATCTTAATTATACAATCACATATAAATAGTTAAATTCTTAAGTTTAATACACAAATATTACTTGACTTTCTTGCTAAAGTAAATTATTTTGAGGATCAATTCACATTTTTTCAGTCATAGGAATTGTCAAATTGACAAATTAGTAAATGCTAAATTTGATAACCTTCTGGTGCTTATGATGCTACGTTTTAACACAGTGAGTGTGTGTTGTACATTTGACAAATTTCATATCATAAAGTTCATCTGCTTTGAGAAAATATAATTAAAATAATTCATTTACAATGCATATACAATCAAGTTAAATGATAAGGTATGTGCATATAACCAACAGAAATATAAATAAACAAAATCAGAATCTGAATTTATTTTAATAGAATTAATTTTCAACCGTAAATATGTGTGTTTAAATTAATCAGACATAAATTTATATTAAAGTATATAATTTTTATTAAAAATATAAATTTATTTTTTTAATATCAAGTAAACAGGGGCTAAAGGCGCTGGTCACTTTGTAAGTGATAAATTATGAAAAGCTACATAAAAAAAAAAAGAAGAAAAATTAATACTTTGGTCTCCTTTTTTATTTTTATTTAATTTAGCCTTCTAAATTTATTTTTTATTTTAATTTGATTATTTAATTTTTATATTTTATTTTTAGCTTGATCTTTTAACTTTATTTAAAAACTTAGACTGAAACAAATAGTAATGTTAATTAGTGGTAATGGTGATTAAAGTAAGAAACTATGAGAATAGAAGCAAGAAAATAAAGAATTTTTAGACTAGAAAAAAAGTAAAATTATAAGAAATACAGACATAATTATACTAAATGATTGAATAAGAAATGTTAGATTATTGAATCTTATCAAAATTTTACCCAATTTATTTGTAGTTACGCTATAGATATTGATTATTAAGTATTTATGTTTCTATGCCTCAAATGATCATAGCTACATCTTGAAATGTCCATGCATGTAAATAGACTTTTTTTTAACATTTTTGTAGGTGAAGAACTTATAAAAAAAATATTTTGTATCAGTGGAATCAATTTTTGTGATTTTTTTTTCTATCTTCTTTTCTACACTAGGCATGAATTGCTAAACTTATGTGATTAAAGGATGAGGAATCCTAATTTTAAATATTTGTAACCATTGAATTTTCTTCTTAATTCAAGTATTATTGTTTTCATTAATTGTTTATCTTTTACTTTTTAAGGCTTATAAAGGTTAGCACTTATACGGTCTTAATAAATCTTTAATATGATGCTAATCTTAATTAGAATTGAATTATCAAGGATTTGGTTATGATTTGGTCTATATTTTATGTGTTTTTTATGATTTGATCTATATATTCTAACATAGTAGTATACATTACTTTACATCTTTCAAATATAGAAACTACCTCAAGTTAACAATTAATCATAACTTTCAAGAGTTTAACAAAAAGTAAAGCTCAAGACAACAATCAACCAAGATATAAAAAATCAAAATTTGTGAGAAAAAGTCAAAAGAAAAAGGGCTCAAAGTTTCAAACATAAAAAAATTTAAAATTACTTTTAACTAATACTTAATTAAACTTTATAAGAGTTTTAACGAAATCAAAGCCTCAAATAATAATTATTAACAATGTCACAAATCAAAACTAGAAAAGGAACTTAAAAATAACATCAAACACAATAAAAAATTTCAATAACAAGTAAGAAGAATCATTCATGCATTTGAGATAAGTTATAGTAAATACAAAGATAAAAAATGACGTTTCACGTATGAGTTCATATTTACATATGTTATTTATCACTAGCAAATTTAGATGTTGCATGCATAAAGAATAGATTCAGACACAAGTTAATGTTTGTTAAAGAGATTGGAATACAATAGTGCAAAGAGACAAAGGTTATAAAGAATTAAGATATTATGATTCAAGTAATGAATATGAAGGTTGGATTATTAAAGGACAAAAATTAAAGCACTATTTTGATTATTATAAATCATAAGACTACGAGTTGTTTTGTTTAAGGGTTGTGACATTTATATAGGGCACACCAAACTACATTATATTTTGAATCATATATCGAACGAATATTGAATAGTCCCACTTACAACTTAGGATATATTTCAAAAAAATTTAATAGTTTAAAAACAATTATTTATTTATTTTTAAATCTTAAACAATCTTAAGAAGGGTTTTTTCTTTTTTCTTTTTAAGAAGATTTATTTCTATTAATTAAGTTTTTGTACTTTTTAACATAAACATAAGTATTTTATTAGAATATCAATTTTTAGAATATTTAAAAAAATTTATAAATGTTTTTAAATGATTTTAGCTTAAAAATCATCAAGGATTAGCTTAAGATATGTAAAGACATTCAATCTAAAATATGTATAGTTAAAAAGCAACAAATATTTTATTATCAAAAATATTTATTTAATTTATTTTAATATTTTAAGTAAAACTTTTTGTATAAAAAATTCTTTTAAGCCATATTGGTCATATTATTCTTCAGAAGATCATTTTAAAGATATATAGACATAAAAATGTGATATTATAATGAGTAATCTTCTAATAATAAGATAGTCTTATTCATTGTTTTACATTATTTTAGAACGTAAAATATCTAGATCTTCAAGTAGTTTTTTTGAACTCTTTGAACAAAATTTTAAAGAACTTTTCTTTATTCTTCAAAAGGATTTTTTTTAAAAATTTAACAAGCTCTTATGTTTTCTAATTCAGAAGATTTCTCAGTATTAAATTATTAACTAAATGACTCTCACAATTATTTTTAAAAATGTTACATTACTTTCTCTTAACAACATTGTACACTAAAAAATGATTTTATGCATTTTGCATAGTAAAGGAAACTATTGTTTTGAGCACAAATTTTGCAAACTTGACTTTCCCATCCGTAAAAAGATAATTTAGTTTTCTACATTTTATATTAGCTTCAACTTTATCAATAATATGCTTAAATATTCTTTTTGACTTTTTCTACAATGAAATAGAAATATGATAATGTCCTATATTATTATTGCAAGAGACATCAAAAACCCTTTAAATAAAGTCTCTTACCTCATAATTAATGTATTTGGAAAAATACATTGTCATTTTTTTAAATATAAAAGACATGAAAATGATTTAGTCAATCAATGATGATTTAGATATGGAATCTATATGCCTTTACTAAAAGAAAGGAATCAACAGCAAATAATAAATGTGATATTGGCGAAATATCTTTTTTCAATACTTTTTAGAGTTTATTATTAATTTTCTATAAAGTTATTAATAATATAAGATAATTTTTTTCATTTAAATAATGAATAAAATGTGGATAAATTAAAATCCTACATTTTAACAAACTCAAGGTCCATTAATCATTTGCTATTGTGGTCCCTAAAAAATTTCTGTTTGGGCTTCTAAATATTATCTAATATTTTTATCTCCATCTCAGATCCAAACTTTCTTTAATTTTTTTATATCACAATATCTTCTCGTGACCCAAAAATAATAATAATAAGTTTATATTATTTTTTACTCTGTGTTGATTTCAAGTTATCAATAAGAGCAATATCTTCTTTTTATAGTCATAGTAATAAGGTTCTTTAAATCTTTATGTATCATCGGAGAAGCAATTAAGTGTAAAGGTCAAGAACCTCTAATTTGGATATTGAGCTCTAAGTTAATGTTGATTGACGTTAAAATGTTTGGTACTATGTCCTACAACACACGTTGTATAAAACAAGGTCAAGACTTTTAAAAACTCATATTTACTAGGTCATTTACATCCCTTTTAAGTGAAATGAAATTCATTAATTTCTATTTCAATTAAGTTGAATATGTTAATCTAGTTTTAGAATCTTTTACATTTGTTAGTATGTATCAGTGTGTCTTCTTTCTTATCTCACATTCATAATCTTGTTAAAGACTCTTAGTCATAGTCAACCATTGGAGATAAACTTTACTAGTTTCTTAAGATCTATCCATAAGTTTTGTCTCTCTTTTTCCTATGAACTTATATGCATAGTAATAAAAAAATAAAGTTTTTGTTACCGAAACTGCGCATTTGAAAGAAATATTAATATAAAAGAAAGAGTTGAATTATGTACTTTAGAACAACATATATAAAATAAAATATATACAATGGCACAGTAGGACCCTCGTATGAAACCCCACCGAACTTCCTTGCACTATGTGGAACGGACTATTTTTAGATTGGACACGTCTATAGCTAAAGGAACGTACAGTGAACTGTAGCGGGAGAGAGGCCAATGTCCCGTCAGATACCACGGCCCACAGGCAAGCTAGCCACCTGCATCTCCCGCAAGTCCCTTCGGTCTCCTTTAGCTCTGGTGGGCATGGTTCTGTAGTTCTTCTGGCCTTCCTTCATGTCGTAGCCTTAGCTTATCGACGGGTCTTGCAATACATACAATACAGCATTTTCTTTGACTCATGCCTTGGAGAAGAACGTTCTTTGTTTGAGTTTGAAGTCGTTACCTTGCGGGAGCCACCTGGGCGAGACCCTTCTCTCCTTTTTTATTTCCATCCATATATATGGTATGTTGAATCACTTGTGAAGTCGACTTTACTTGACCGTGTCTGCTTCAACTTCACCTTAGACTCATGTCGTGTAGCAAGACTAACAAATAGTCGAGTGAATTTATGAACAAACAAGCTACTATTATAATATAAAAAAAGCAATACCTTTCTTATTTTTTTGATTCCTCGTTTTATATTTTCTTGAATTAAATCTTGTATGACCATTGGAGATGTTAGTTTAAAGAAATGAATATCAATATTGCATCACTATTGAGTATTAATAGTAATTGTATGAATAATTGGTAATCACAAGAAAATCGAACTTAGAATTAAATAAAAAAATAACATAAATGATTGAATGAAAAAACTCATATGTCCTAGGTTTCTCTCCGATAAGTTCAATCAAGACGTGCATTGTATTTCTTACTCTTACTTTTATAATTGATTTTATAAATTCTTGTTTCAAATTAATTTCATATCTTTAAAGCTCAAACAATTGAATTAGAAAATTCTTAGTAATTGAAAAACAATCGGATAATAATTTAGAAACTTAATTTAAAAACTCTTTATTACTTCTCAACAGTTACACTTGCCTACCAAACATCTATCATAAAGTTCTTTATATCACTAATCACATAATTCTTAAACCTTAATTTCTTCATAGTTTTTTAGGATGGTATATATTGTACATGAGCTATTAAATTTCTAAATCCTTTGCTAAAGGAGGGATTAAGGGCTCATATAACCTTCTAATATTATAATCATTGATAAAATAATAAAGAAAAGAGTAGTAGATCCTAAGAGAGCCTTAGACATCACAAAATCATATCTTCTAAGTAGTAACTTCACCATTTCTCCCTCATTCTAAGGCAACCTCACCCTTTCACGTCATTGTTGGAGAACTTTTTTATCATAATATTTTAGAGCTAATCTTGGTAGATGAATCTATGTCATAACCTTGTTTAATCTGTGATGCATAAAGCTTAAAATTAGCCTTCTATCTTCTTACTGAAAGGTATTGATTAAAGAATATATAACACTCATCAACAAGCTCACAATCATAATATTCTTACCAAAATTTCACAAAAGAAAAAAGCATTGCCAACTTCAGTCATTTGAACATTTTTATTTATCGTCTAAAGTTTTTAATCTTTCTTTAAGTATGTGAACCTTTATTTCTATCTTCAATATTTCATAATTATCATTGTTGATGATATTAAGGATAGTTTTTTTCTTACAATGTCTAAAGCAAACTCACTCAATCAACTTTTTTTAACTTTACTTACTAACACCTCTAACACTAATCGTTATTAAAATTTAAGTACGTTGCTATTGTTGAGTTCACAAAAACCTATTAAAATTTATATGCATATTAATGATAATAAAATTACAAAAGTTTCTAAATGTTGATGTGATTATCATAGTCAAAGCATATATATACACAAATTTAATTTTAAAAATTATCTTTATTCACAAAAAAAACAACAATACATTGAGATATATTGTATTAAATACTAATGTATAGTCAATTTTATGTATATAATAAAATTATATTTATATGCATTCAAATTTTTTTACTTTAAAATGTTTTCTATTTTAAATAATTTATATACAAATGGTAATAGTTAAAAATATTCATAATTATTTATTCATGATAATTAGAAATTAAAATAATATTTATTATACATATATATACACTAAATATTTGTATTTAATTTATAAACATAGTTCTGAATTTTTTATTTAAAGTGATATTCATAAACTTATTTTATTCTAAATAAAAAATTTTCTTTTTTTAACATATTTTGATGTGTGAGTATTTTGAAAAAAATTATAACAACTTTCATTTTTAAAATATATTTTTTAATAATTTAATTAATACGAAAGTTCATTCATATTATAATATATTAGACTTAATTGATATGATAACATTCATATATAATATTAACATGTTTTTATTAAAGTATTTATGTATCATATTTAAATATAACATTAGATATTATAGTGTAATATAACAGTTTCATTAAATTAATTACAAATTATCCTTAATTAATAAAGAATAAATATTAATGAAAATAAGTTTTACAAAACAGTTATTGTATAAAAAAATAAGTTAATAAATATGGAATTTTATAATAACCTGCAATAATTTATATACATTTTTAATTAAACCTAAAAACGATAAATTAATTACTGTAATAAACTTTATTGAGAAGTTTGTGTGATGATATTAGAATGTTTGAATCGATATTTTTCAACTTTTAAGAAATTTGAAATAACACAAATTTAAATTCACACATTCTAAATTTTGTCATTTATAAAAATAATTGTTTAGATGATTATTTAGAAAAATAAAACTTATTTCACATGTAAGAAATTAACCTAACCTAATGTAATTTATTTTTTGAATCTTGGTATTGTAATATTATTATTCAGTTTTGTGAAATTGCCATTCATAGGAGAATCTCTTTCAACTCTCACTATGCTTTGGCTTCTTTGAAATGATTGAAGGTTGTTAGAGCATACTAAATGAGAATCATCATTTTAGTTAGAAGAAAAAAATAATTATTTGATAGTTTTGTAATAAAAATATATTTATTAACTAATCTAAGTAATGTTTAAATTATTTTCATTATATTTTCGAGTATAATTTTTACTCTATTAAGTTTTATATCAGCATATTTTTATTTAAAACTTTCATTCTCATGAGATATGTATAAATTTATCCATATTTTAAACAGTAGTGAATTTTTTATCTTTTATTTTATTTTTGGTATGCCCACATAAAAAATATACTCAAAAAATAAAAATAAAAAAATGAAAATTGTTCAAAAAATATTTTTGCTTAATTATATGTGTTAAGCATTATCATGAACATTAATATTTAGTTTATGTCAATAACTACTATAAGGAGATGATCAAACTCTAATATCAAAACATAAGAGCATGTTTAAGAGTTAGATTTTGAACAGAAAAGGATAGCATGATTTTTTTTCTTTTAGACTAAAAAATATAATAAAAAAGTATTATAAAATTAATATGTTAATTCATTTTATATTATATAAACTTATAGTATTTTTCTCTTCTAAATCTAACTTTCAAATATGGCCTAAGAAAAATAAAAGAAGATAAGCTATAAACCACACTTTGTGATAATATAAGGAAACCATAATTCTTCTATTGTGCATCTAAACATCCCTCTAACACCCTCTCCAAAAACAAATTGAAAGAAAAATAGTAATTATAACTGGTAATTACGCAACATTCTTTTAAGTATGCAGATTAAGAACATTTTTAAAACATTTTTTCTGATTAAAATTTTAAAACTATAGTGATAAAAGCAACCACCTTTAATACATCGTTGGCCCAACATAAAATCAAGGCCCAATAACTATTGTATCCTTCTCTTTCCAGAAACTTAGGAATGGGCCAAAGAAAAAAAATACACAAAGGAAACTCAGGAAATTGTAAAATTATATCAACATATACTAGCCTAGTGATTTCTTTTAGCATATGACATTTTTTTATGTAACATAAAATTGTAAAACATTGAATGAGTATAGATTTTTTTATATTAATAATGTAAAGAAGTTAAACTCTTGAAATATATTAATAAATTTAAATGCTTAAATTTTATATTAACTTAAATTATTTTGTAAGTTCTGAATTTTATAGAAAATTATAATTAAATTTCTATATTTTAAAAATTTGTAGTTATGTCTTGTAATTTTTATATTATTTTAATTAAGTTTTTTCTATATAATTTTTTAAGATTCCATTATAATTTTATTAAATGCTTATATTTAATTATAAAATTTAAAATAATTTAAGAATTTATTGAATAATTAAATGTTTGACCTAGTATCAAAACTATTTAAGTATTTATTATTAAGCTTTCACATTTAGTGGAGTCTAATAAAAATGTGACCAAGAATATAATTAAAAATGATTATTAATTTTTAAAGTATAAAAATGTATTTATAACTTTTCAAAAAAACTAGGAATTCACAGACTAATTTAACCATTATATTATTGATTTATTATACAGGATTTACTAGCAGCTAGCACTCTGTGCTGTGAATACCCAAATAAAGTAGTAATCAAAGTGGCTATCATATGGTCTATTCAGGACAAATAAACAACATTAAGCTAACGTAAAACATTTGCCAAATTGCTGCATTTGTGATGTTTGGTGAGATTTGTGCGTATACAGCTACTATCTCATGTCTTGCAGGATCCAACTACATCAAGTAAAATATAGAAAAAAGCACCATACACTATGTGAGGGACCAGACTATTATTTTGATATAAATTCAAAGTGCACGTTTAATAAACAAGTTGTTTCACCACTCCTTGAGCTTCCACTTAAACCTCTTCACACAAATTAATGCAAGCATTATAGTGAGTGCTTCGTCAGATATTCCAAAAATACTCAACACTTTTTCCAAAAGCATTTCTTCTTGGTCTGCAGCTCTTGTTATTTTGCTTCAAATTTACTGCATTCACCCCTTGTTATATTCCTCTATCTATCTATTTTAGTTTATCTCATAATGTTTATCACTTTAAAATGTTTGAAAAAAGTTCATTATTATTTTTTCAATAACACCCACATTTGTTGGTATCTTACTTAAACATATTTATAATACTTCTTTGATGAAAGTTATTTAGTCAAAGAAAGCTATTTTATTGTAATAACTTATATAATTTATATTTTTCTTAAAATTATGTTCATTAACTTTTGTGTCACCTGTTAATTCTTGTGCCACCTATCACTTTTTTGTGAAATCATGTCATTAAGAGAGATCAAAATTAATAATTTTAAAAAAATATAGAGATTAAAACAAAAAAAAATTATAAAAATTAAAATCAAAATATATCATGATAGAATAATAAATGAACATTTTCATTTAATATTTATTTTATAAAATTGTAAAAAGATTATTAGGAGGATATATAACAAAGCTCATCATCATATATGATTTATTTCATGAATCAATAACATATTTAAGCTGAAATTAAATAAAATGAGATGGAGACAATACTTCACAAAATCAAGAGATAATTTTCATTAGTTCTTAGGCTATTTAAGGATGCAATCACTAAACCAAATGTAATGCTAGAGATACTAGAAACAGCACAACCTGAAAATGAGTTCTCAGAGCCTCGTAATTTTCCTAGCTAACTTGTTTCTTCTGCTTCTCATAGCTAGTTCTCATGCTGAACTTCGTGTTGACTATTACAGAAACACATGTCCAAATGTTGAATCCATTGTACGCAGTACAGTTGAGAAGAAATATCATCAGACACCAGTGACAGCTCCTGCTACACTTAGGCTCTTTTTCCATGATTGTTTTGTTAGGGTCAGCATAGTTATAAATTTATATACTCTTTTTTTCTCCTTTGAGGCAACCCTTTGAAAAGTGGCAATTGTGGCAGCTACTAAATTTTAGTAACGTGTTTTGTGTGTGGTGTTGACAGGGGTGTGATGCTTCTGTGATGTTAGCTTCAAGAAACAACTCAGCAGAGAAGGATAATCCCATCAATCTTTCACTAGCTGGTGATGGGTTTGACACTGTGATCAAAGCCAAGAATGCAGTTGACAGTGTACCTGGCTGCCAAAATAAGGTTTCATGTGCTGACATATTGGCAATGGCAACTAGGGATGTCATAGCGTTGGTAAATAAGCAATGATCTTTGCTATAAAGAGAGTTTCAAATAGAAATTCATAAAAAAAATTTACCCTTTATAAAAAGAAGTTCAATCTTAGTAGAGTAGTGGTCTAAGCATCTATTTCTAGCAAATACAGCATATTTATATAATAAGTAAAAGATGGGTATAGTTTCATATTTCTTTTGATTTGTCTTTATAAGAATGATTTATTTTGGTTATGAAGAGAATTATTATATGTGACATTGTATTTTTCTTGTACATTTTAGCTGAATACAAATTGAACATTCACTTGGTTTCAGACAGGAGGGCCATCTTATGCAGTGGAGTTGGGAAGGCTAGATGGAAGAATCTCTACAAAAGCTAGTGTTAGGCACCATCTTCCTCGTCCTGAATTCAAACTGAAACAGCTGAATCAAATGTTTGCTTCGCATGGCCTCACCCTTATGGATCTTGTTGCTCTATCAGGTATTTCATTCTTAGAAGTCTAAGCTTAAGCTTATGTTCGGATATAAGACTATTATTATTATTTTCTTAATAAGAACTTATCTACAAGAATTGTTATGTGTTATATATTTTTTGCTTCCCTATCCCAAAATTCTAATATAAATTGAAATGATTGGTGACAGGAGGACATACACTTGGGTTCTCTCATTGCAGCCAATTCTCGAAACGAATTTACAGCTTCAGAAGTGGTAAAAGAATTGATCCAGCACTCAATACTGCATATGCAAAACAGCTCCAGCAAGAGTGTCCAGAAAATGTGGACCCCAGAATTGCCATTAACATGGACCCAACTACTCCAAACACATTTGATAACCAATACTACAAGAATCTTCAGCTTGGAAAAGGACTCCTTTCTTCTGATCAAGTTTTGTTTACTCATAAAAAAACAAAAGACCTTGTCAACTTGTTTGCATCCAACAACACAGCCTTTGAAACCTCTTTTGTAATTGCTATCACTAGGCTTGGAAGGATAGGGGTCAAAACAGGAAACCAAGGTGAAATTAGGCGTGATTGCTCAATGGTTAATTGACTCATTGTTAATCCCTTGTTTATCTTTTCAAATCATTGTCAAATACATCTTTCAATTTCTTCTTCTTCTTTTATGCTAAAGGAAGTGAATAAATACTCTCTCCAATATTTTTTTACAAGAAATAAATAATTAATTCATTAAAACTAATAAAAAGTTGTTGGATGTTATAAATTTATATTATATTATAAAAATATCTATAGTATTAAATGAATGAATATATTCACTTATATAGGTAATAAGTGGATGTTTTATTTAGGCAAATTTGAAAATAAATGAGGATATGAGAAGAACTTAACAATTAATATATCTTAAAAATCAATCTTTAGTTTTTATTATTAAGAAAAATAAACACATATACCTATTTTTTAATTTACAAAAAAAATAGGAGGGAGAATGCTCCAAGTGCATATTTCGTTGAGCTTATCTTAAAGAAACATTTTTTTTTAAACTTTTTGAGAAAAGTTTTATAAATAAACAATTTTAAAAATAAGCAGTTTCAAACATTCACTAAGACCAGTGCATGAATGGGGATAATGATAAAATACAATACAGGCGAATCCACTATAGTAGAATTGGATTTTAGAACAGTTTCTACTTTCTAGAGAGACTAGGCATGACTTCAGTTTTAGGCCTTTTCAGTTCAATTCAAGCAGTGAAGCATTTATTTATTATTTTTATGTGCTGCAACCACATCAATTAGTGATTGTAGACCACATTGGCTGCATTAGGCCACATTGCAAACGGAATTTAAAATACTTAAAGATGACATGTAAAAAAAACTTTGTGAAAAAAAATTGGATCTTCTGTAGTAACTACGCCCTACAGTTAGTGTATTTTTCACTTAGCAAAAATGCAAAAAAAATACACTTTCTTTAGCTTGAGGTAAACAGATTAAGTTCAATATTGAGAAAGTGTTAATACCATGGGCTTTAATGTGATATTAATAACACTAGCATACTACCAGAAAAGGGAAAAAAAAAGAAAGAAAGAAAAGATGATATTAAACCCTATCATTATCAATTATGTTATATGTTAAGTAAAGAGCATAGTATCTCCTCCTAGAATAGATGGGAACACCGAGAGACCATTCAAATTTTCACAAGACTGTCATTTTATATATATTATATTTATCTTAAAAGATGGGTTGAAAAAGCTCTTTCTTCGTCATTATATATGATTTTGTTCAAAAAAAGCACTGAACTGGTTCTTCTTGAAGGTTTTCCAAGCTTCTTAAACTGTATAGTGCTGCTGAATTGTATCAATGTCAAGTCCCTTCAGCTTCACCACTGACTCAACGTGTCCCTTCAAAGTATGAAGCTCCCTAAGCCTGTAGCACATTTCAAAATTTGTTAACATGAATTTCACACACACACACACACACACATATATATATAACTCATTCATCATCCCTCAGTATCATATAGTAATATAATTTCTTGATGCACTTTTTATTACTAGATGAAATTCATGTAGGTTCACCAAATAATGGAGTCTCACTACTTATTCAGTGGATTTCACCCAATAACAAAGAATATGTGACTGCTTTGCAAAGAATTCCCATGTTATAGTGAGGAGTGCTACTTGGTAGCAAGTTACTCTCTGTTATAAGCTGAAATTTATTAAATATCACAATATTATGGATGAGACTCGTTAACCAGGGGACAAGAACCACATCATTTTGTAATTCTAATTAAATAAATTTCAATCAATGATATAGATTTATGTGAAAAAGTATGTTTAATAGAATGCATTAAATAGTGCATGGTTAATATTTTCTATAATACTCCCTCCTATCATTATTCATAAAAAAATAATGATCAATCATTTTTTATTCTAATTATAAGGAAAGATAATTTTCAGAAGCATTAATTATTAATTTTTTATATTTTTATTTATTATAAAATTTATTTTTTCAAGACACTCGTTCATTTATATTCATTTATTTAATATATAAGTCATTAATTTAACAATTTAATATTATAAGTATTTTTAAAATATAATACAAATTATATAATTACTTTTTAGTAGTCTTGATAAATTAATTAAAAAAAAGCTAATAATATTTTCTAACACATTTTTTCAGCATACTCTTAATTATTAGTTAAAATTTATTAAAAATTATAAAAATTGTGTAGATATTATTATTCCTAATTTAATATTTTGTTTTTATATTTTTATAGTTTTAATAAATTTTAGTTAATAATTACGAGGGTATTAGAGAATATATTGTTAGCATTCTTCTTTAGTTTTTTATTTTTATAAAAAGTAACAGAAGTGATTGCTGCTTCATGAAGCTTGTGAGGCACTAACTTGATCTGAGACAAGTTAATGGCTTACCTAGCAACTTCGGCACGTCTCTTGGCTTGCTCTGCAATCTCTGAAAGCTCCCTATAGCTATTCTTCTCATTGAAAAGGTTGGAGGTTTCAGGAGGTTGAAGACCATGAAGTGTCCTTTGTGCAGCTGCCCATTGAGCTTCCCTCTCTTCTTTGCCATAGTCTTTCTTTGTAGTGAAGGCAGTCTGTGATGGGAGAGCATCAACATGTTATGAATCTTTATACCTCTGAATTAGATCAATAATGCAACAACATATACTATATATATAAAGAACCTACCTTGTTCTCCAAAAGATTATCCCAAGCTTTCCCACTTAGAATATAACGGATTGCAAATTTGAGTAAATCAAGAGGGATATAGGTTACCACACTGTACACCCAGATTACACCAGCCCAACCCCATCCCATTCCCTTTATTCTTGCAAAGCCCCAATTAGCATATACTGCTATAAATGTTGCAACCTGCAAGTTACACAACAAATTATTGTTACTGCCAATGAAAGCCAAGAACACTAAACACTCATTTGCCTTGATAACTAAGGGGCCATTTGGTTTGAGAATTTCTTTTGTTTTTATTTTCTGCTACCACTTTTATTTACGAAAATGTCATATTCTTTTCATTTTGTTTTCTGTTTTGAAAGATTTGTATAAAAACAATAAAAAATTGCTTTCACTGTTTCCTACACAAATCTTTGAAGCAGGAAACAAAATGAAAATAAGATGACATTTTTGTAATTATAAGTGAAAACGGAAAATATTTCCTACATACTGCATTGCTGAGAATAGGAGGTTCAATCTTACCAACTGAGCAATCATAAAAGCTCCTAGTAGGAGAAGACCAGGTCTTTCAACAAAAGACCAGCTTCGGGACCTAGTGACAAAGATTAGTGCCTGACTTATTATACTGACTTGTAGGTACAATGCTGCCATCATCTCTTCAGGGCTATTTCTCAGTGACCTCACACCAAACTTGTTCTGCAAAAGTAAAAGTTGCGCTCACAGAACTTAGGATTTTGAATAGTTGGTGATGATGATGTTAAGGGGTAATAAACAATAAGTAAATATTATGTACCGAGAAGAAGTTGGTATCTTTCATTGCCCAGAAAAATATTACTGTCATTAGTGCCAAGTAACTTCCCAGCACAACACCAGTAGCAAATATCTCCCTCAGTTTCCAGCTATCAGGCAGTGGAGATGGTTTCACTCTATCCTTGGAAATTGTCATAATGGTACCTTAATGTATGGTAGAGTAAGGAAATCAGTTTAAACATTATAGCAGAACTGAAAACTGTAAAAGTAAATAACATGAAGTTCAAGTATATATGGTCTTACCATCATTTAGTATGGCAATGATCAAAACCATGAAGGGCGCAAAGTCAAACTTCCAGATCAACGCAATGAACAAGAAGCCAAACTACCAAAATAAAAGAAAAAAAAGATCAGAGTGTATGATTATGTAGTATAAGTATGTAGAAAAAAAATTGGCATCTTATGAATCAGCCTAATTTCAGCACTTACCACAATACGAATGGTGATTGACACAGCATAGATCTGTTCCACAATCAAACCTTCTGGATTAGACAAATAAAAACATTCAAATAAAATCAAGAAATTAAATTAGGAAATCAAGGAAGCTAACAGTATAGTTCTTCATTCTTTGGAAAATTGCCCTGCTGGTGAGCACTGCACTAATAATGACACTCAGACCAGGTTCAGTGAGGACAATATCAGAAGCACTTCTAGCAGCATCTGTGGCATCAGCAACAGCAATTCCAATATCTGCTTTCTTTAATGCAGGGGCATCGTTTACACCATCTCCTGTCATTCCACAGATATGCTTCCTCTCTTGCAGCCTCTTAACAATTTCATATTTGTGTTCTATCATATATCATACAAAGAGAAAAGGAATTAAAATGGTAGAAGTGTAGCTAAATTTTGAAACATAATCACACTGTTGATAAAAATAGCAGTTTCTTTTTCCATACTTGAAAAGATGCCATGGCAAGTAAAGGGTATTTGAAAATAGTTGAAGGCAAAGATAATGGATGATTGCTCATCATTATTATAAGGAAAATGCTAACATCATCCCTTAAAAGTGATAAACTTTTATTGGAAGAGAAAATAATCATCACCTTGAGAATAAAAAAGTATAATAAATATTACGTTTTTTGATAAAAGAAATTACTATTTAGATGCTTAAACTTAACCATAAGGGTTTAGGTCAACAAAGCTGTTATTATTATCTTATAAACATTGAAGTAAAGATGTAACTCCTTATCAAGTAAAATATGGTATACAATTATACAAATCTCAAGGACCTACCAGGAAATACTCCTGCAAATCCATCGGCCTTCTCAATCAACTCATCAACTGGAAGAGCTGAAATAGAAGCATCCTTGTCTTGGCCAAGCAAAGAAGATGAAGGGTACATGTTTGTTCCCATTCCAAGCCTTCGGCCAGTTTCCTTTCCAATGGCAAGCTGATCCCCTACAGAATGACACAGCCACAAGTAATTTCAAAGAGACATACTTTCAGTTTTACGGTAAAAGGTACAAGAAATCATGATTTGAAATCTCACCAGTAATCATCTTAACATTCACACCAAGATTAAGAGCTCTTCTAATTGTTTCAGCACTATCATGCCTAGGAGGATCAAACAATGGTAGCAGACCAAAAAATTGCCATGGTCCACCAGGACTATCTCTTGTTTTTTCAGGTACTTCCTGTAGCATAGATCATACAAGCTTTCAATTAAAGAAGTGCACTCATTTCAATCAAGTAGAAAAAAGACACGATGTTTTCATCTTTGTGTACCTGTCTTGCAACACCTAAAGACCGAAGTCCACGCTCAGCAAACTTATCAATTACTGCATGAACCTTTTTCCTAACATCCTCTTTGCAGTTGCAAAGATTCAGGATCTAAAGCAGGAGAAAAACATGGTTTAATCATCTTCATAAAACATCATAAGATGGTGTCAGTGAAACACATATGTACCTGCTCGGGGGCCCCTTTGCTAGCTCGATGCCAATGTCCATCAGAATCAATGTAGGTTAGAGCAGTCCTCTTGTCTACCGGATTGAAAGGAAGAAAATGTACCTCCCTAATGCCGGCTCGTGCCTGATCAATAAAAACATTAAAATTAAATTTTATGCATATCCAAATTCAAGTTTTCTTTGTTTTTTCTTCCCTTTATGATTCTTGTCCTAAAGAGTAAGGTTTTGACAAATATACCTCCTTTGGGTCAGCAAGCATCCCAACAATTGCAGCATCTATAGCATCTTGATTTTCAGTCCTGGAAGCTCTGGCTGCTAGAAGGATAACATACTCCTTCTCAACACCTTTAGCAAACACCTCAATCAAGCTTCTATCAACACTCAACTTGTTCAAGGTGAGAGTTCCAGTTTTGTCACTGCATAGAACATCCATCCCTGCCATTTCCTCAATGGCTGTCATTCTTTTTGTAATGGCACCTTGCTGAGAAAGCCTGTGAGAACCAATAGCCATAGTGACAGACAACACAGTTGGCATGGCAATGGGAATTCCTCCAATCAAGAGAACCAACAGATTGTCAATTCCATCCCGGTACTTGCGGTGTTGTATCGGGTACATAACTATGAGCTCAATAGCAATTCCAACAGCAATTGAGCAAATGCAGAAATTACCAATTGCTGTAAGCACTTTCTGGAAGTGTCCAACTTGATTAGTGCTGTCCACAAGATGAGCTGCTTTGCCAAAAAAGGTGTGCACACCAGTTGCAATCACAACTGCTTCTATCTCGCCCTTCTTAACAGTTGATCCTGAAAACACTTCATCTGAGGGATTCTTTGTCACAGGAAGAGATTCTCCAGTTAAAGCAGACTGATCAACACTCAAAGGGTCGCCGTCAAGAAGACGGGCATCAGCTGGAATGATATCTCCTAACTTAATGCTGATTATGTCTCCAGGTACTAAAATTGCAGCATCTTGTTCACTCCAATGGCCATCCCTTAGTACCTAAAATTTGATGCCACAAATATTTAACAAACATTGATAAAAAAGATGGCGCATAAATAAGGAGTTAATAGATAATTTGGTCCCTGAAAGTGGCAACTTTTATTGCTTTGGTCCTTGTTTTCATCTATCCAAATTAGTCCTTTGAATTATGAAATTATTTACAAGTTGACTATTTAGTGCATGTTTGAATCTGATTATTTTTAAGACATAACCTCAAATTTTTCCAAAGTTGTCTCAAGGAGCTGACAAAAATGAGCATTATTTCTTCAAAACAAGCTGAACCAAACACACTTGGTTGTAAAAATTTATAAGCAAGTTGTTTCTTTGGTGGACTAATTCATATAGACATGCACTTAAAGGATGGCAGTAACACAAGTTTGTCACTTTTAAGGACCAAATTGTATAATAAACTCGACAAAAAAGTTAGTGGATAAAATAGGACCTTGGTCTTGGGAGCTAAACCGGCCATAAGAGCAGCAGCAGCATTGCCAGCATTGTTTTCCTCAATAAAACTGATTGTGGAGTTGATCACAAGAAGAGCAATAATTCCGACAAAATCTTGCCAATCTGGTGGCCTTCCTCCTCCATTTGCTAAAGCAATGGCCATTATAGCAGCAGCTTCCATGACCCAAGACAAGGGGTTCCACATAAAACCCAAGAACTTCAAAACTTTGCTCTCCTGTTTCATCACATAAGACATCACCTATGTGCATCAAATGAAGCAAAAACTTAAAAGTGCAATATTGAGTTTGTGAAAAAATACTTTTTTCTCTTCCAATTTGTTTGGTCCAAAGACTTGAAGCCTGTTGGCCCCTTCGTCTGATGTTAGACCTGCTCTTGAACATTTCAGTTGCTCAAACACCTCCTCTATTGGAATCCGTTCCTGGGGACAAAGGGTGATTTGAATTATCGTTATTTCTCAAAATGTTTAATCAGCATCTACCAAAATGTGTCTAATAAATTTCATGTAGCTCATTTATTTTGCTCCCTATATATATTATGCAAAGTTGCATAGGTTAATAATAATAATAATAATATTTAAACTGATATTTTTTATGGTATATTTAAATACACAATTTAATTAAATATTTATTTAATAATTTTTTAAATACGATAAAATATATTAAACAATAAAATTTATTAAAATAATTTATAAAAATCTTAAACTATTGTAAACTATTTCTGCCTTGAAAAACATAAATATATATATATATATATATATATATATATATATTAAAAAAACCTAATTTATGCCAGCATTTTAAAAAGCCTGCACATGGAGTTTTATTGATAAAATGAAATACACAAAATTTTATCCGTGTAACTTTACTCAAATTATTTTATTTTTTCTTAAATTAAATGTGAAAAATTTTGGAAATATAAAATAACCATTTTTTAAACACATTAGCTTGAGATTGTACAGATAATGAACGGGCTAAATTTAATTGCAAAATTATCTAAAGTAAAAATGAAGTATTAATTATAAACCTAATTATATCTATTACCTCTTCACACAAAAATTGCTAATAACACATTTTTTTTAACATAAGTTTGGTTATAAACTAAAATTTATTAATACCAGAATCCATCGATAGAATATTAAATTTCAAAATCTATTGAATACGCATCTTGTGACTTAGATCCAAGATGAATTAAGAAATTCACGTGCAAAAAGTGCAAGGTCCCTATTCACCTTGAACTCTTGTAAAATAAAATAAAACAAACATACAATTAAATAAAGGGCACACAAACATTCATCTTAATGCTCTATAATTGCATCCAATTTAAATTTTCGTTCTTATAGATCAGTGAAAACAACAAGAACATACAGATAGGCAAAAAAAATTCAAAAAAGTAAAAATGATTCTACCTGAATATTAAAAATTAAAATTAAAATTAAAAAAACAATGTATAAAAATAAAAAAAATTATAAGAATTAGAATCGAGATCTAGTAAAAATAATTATTTAATTCAACCAAAACTTTAAAACTGATTATTAAAATTCAATTTAAATCTAATCTTCTTACTATTTTAAATTTAATTTAACAACATAGATAATCATATTTTATACAAGCTACAAACAATTTTAGGGTTGGATTGCCACAACCAGAAGATACAACTCCTAGTGATAAAGTAAAAAAAATGTATAAATAAAAAAATAAAAATAAAGATATCATAACTCTTGATTTCATTTAACCTAAAACTTTAAATTAAAGTTGAACATATCTTTATTTTTATCATTATTCATATTTGATTTGTCAATTTTAAATGCTTGAAAAATGATAGTGGCACACTTTTCAACCTTAGAAGAAGAAACCCATGAAATTTTCAATAGCCATAGTATTAAGGCGCTTGAGTATAGAGAGAAGCGTGCCGTGCGTGAAGAAAGAGCTATTTCTAGTCTTTCTTCAGCTGCCACTAATCGTACGGTGTGGATTTCTTGGAATCTACCCAAAACATATTTTTTTTTTCATAATATATATATATATATATATATATATATATATATAATTTTTATTTATATTACTATTATATGAATATATACTTAAAAAATAACTTTTATATTTATTTTCCTCTATTATTATTAAATTATAAGTAATTTTTTATCCTTAAAGATAGACGATAAAAATTAATAAATAATAAATATGGACAGGAATAAATAAGCATGTAAGAGTGGAATAATTAAATGGGAATCAATAATAATTAATAAGATATGAAAAATATTAACATAAAGAAAATTGAAGATAAAAATAAGCTAACAACCCAGAAAAACAGGATTTTAGTTGACACGGCAAAAAATGATCAAACGATGACGTATAGTAGTAGTAATCATTTTATGCTAGTTAGCCATATACGTATATCCTAAGAAATTTCAATACATACCTTTTATGTATTTATTAAAGTAAAATAAATGTTAAATGTATTGATTGTGGAATTAAAAATAGTTTCTTTAAAATATTATTGTAAATGTTTTTTAAAAAAAATTGTTTTTAATTTTGTAATTAATGCATTTATCACATTAATTAACGAGAGTATTACAATAATTTTTATTGAGAGTCTTTACCCCAAATGAAAAAACTTCTTGCAGCACACTGTTAGAGTATCCAGCTCATCAAAATCAGTGTCTTTCCAATCGAGTTTTTAGAGAAAAGAAGAAGGGTTGGGGACAGCAAATTAAATTAAAAGAATAAAATTTTCATATGCTTAAAATCAGTTTAAGAGGTGATGTTGAAAAAATTGATGGGTTAGGAAGCAGAAAGAGGAATGATGAAGGTAAAGGAGAAGGGTAGATAGAAAAATAGAAAAAGGGGAAGAAGAAGCATGACAGGTACCAGATCGACGTTCTCGTTTTTGATCTCTTCGAGGCTGATGCCACCCATGATGATGGTGAGGAGGAAGAAGAAGAAGAGTATGTGAATTATGGGAGAGATGGAAGGCAAAGAGAAAGGAAGGGTTAAATAGAGAGGATAGAAGGGTGCATGAGTGGAAAAGTCCAAAAGAAAATAAATGCAAGGAAGGGAAAAAGTAGTAGAAAAGAAAGAGATTGAAGATTGGAATTTGTTTGAGGTGAAAGTGAAGCCGTGAACTTCTCTTTGTGCCCCCTCTTCGCCTCTTTATGGCTACAAAGAGGGTTGAGAGCACTAAAACACACAATGAATCGGGTTAGGCCTGGGTGGCTCTTGTTTCTGCTTGTGCCTCGTGGGTTCCACTCTCTCTTCTCCCCAATCTTTTCATTACTTATTATCGATTATAGAAACAGTTAACTTTTTCTTTTCATTACTGTGGAGAGGTTAAGTTAAAAATAGATCAAATGGGTTATATAATATATTTTAGAATGATAAAAATATATTTAATTTTTTGTGCTTGTTTAATTAATAAAAAACCATAAATGTATTTTATGATAATAAAATAAGATGAACTTATTTTTTATTTTATTTTAATTAAGCTTATTTTATCAATATTTTCAATTTTAATTTTATCTTCTAAAAATATTAAATTAAAATTAAATTAAATAAATTACTGCATACAATATAATATTGTTTATATATATATATATATATATATTAATTATTGGTCCTGGTAAGGAAATAGGATAAATATATTTTATAACTTATATTATTAATATTTTAATATAAATTTTTAATTTAATTACACTTTTCCCCTCTACTTTTGACTATGTATGACTTTTAATTTTTCAAAAAATAATTAACTAATTAAATTTTTATATTTTAGAATTATATACATTTAGTCTCTTCGTCGATTTTTTTTTTTATCTAAAACTCCTAAATGCTATTTTTTTCAAAAATTTTATAAATTAAATTGATAAAAGTGTCTATTATTACAAATTAACTGATCACAATATAAAAAATTTCACCTAAAAGTTATATAAACTTTGAATGATTATTTCTTTAAAAGAATACTCCTTTTTCTTAATGCATGTTTAACTTAATTTAATAGGTTTTATAGAAAATAATTAAAATTTTCTTTATAAAAACCACCCATTAGAAAATTTTCTCAAACATTTATTTTCTTTTATTTTCTGCGTACACAACAAATAAAATGTAGTTACGTAATGTTTAGTTTTTCAAAAGATAGATTACATGCTCTTGTTAATCAATTTATTAAAAACAATTAAAAAAAGTACAATGTTTTATTTTTTTCAATAAAACAATAACAAAATTGTCCTTAATTTTTTTTTCTACATGATTGAATTATGAATTATATTGACTTACAGCTTGTATTTGTATTTCTTATTATTAAATGGTGCTAATTAGTTGTAATTCAATCAAATATGGTTGTATTATGAATCATAGATGGCCTGAAGTTCTTGTTATTAAAGGGGTGGTGAACTTTTCCTCTAAGTGGTTTCAAGGTTAAGTTTTTTAATCTTTTGAACATGAACTTGATTTTCACAATTAGCTCAAGAAGGCCAAATTTTACACCTTTCAAACATGAGAGTAATTTTAAGATTTTGATTCTTTGAAATCTTTCCACTTATGACATTCTCCTGTTTTAAAAACAATTCATCCTAAAATTTGCAAAGATTTATAAAATTAAAACTTTTACCACATTACATAGGTGAGAGATTATTCCATTCTCATTGTTTACTTAGTGATCATGAGATTCATAGTATTTATTAGAACTGGTATCTTTATATTCCTCTCAAATACTTGACGTTTGTTTATTAAGATTAGAAAATCTCTTAATTATCTCCAGATACCTCATTTCCTAATTCAGCTCAAGCCAAATTATAGTTTAAAACATCACACATTTCCTTCGTTGATCCAACCTTATTGAAAGGTCAAATACACAATTATTAAAATTTAAGCTACATATTAACCTCATAATCTTCTTGTAGTTGAAATAATTCAATTTTTTTTTTATCTTCCTTAAGTTTGTATAACAACAATTTAAGTGTATTTACTTTTGATTTCTAAAGTTAAAGACAAAAAATTTATTGACAATTTATTCACTCATTTACTATATTTTTTCCCATTAAGAGACAAGTACTTTGATAGTTCATTTATCTTTTTATAATCTTATTCATTGTGTTTGATTTTTTTATTTTTCTAATAATATATGAAAAGGGACTTGTTTTCTTTTTAAGAACCATTATCTTTTTTTATTATTATCCTTTCCTTTCATTATCATCCATTTATTTAGTGCCACCAATTATGAAATTTTACCATATTTGACCTTCAGTGCACAAGATCAAGCGGGTTATTGTGTTAATCTTGAGAAGTAATATTGACTATTGGATTGTATTAGAAATATGCCAAAATTTTGTTTTCAAGACAATGATAAATATTTTATTATCACAGTGTAATTGTGGAGAAAAAACCTTAAATTGTATTACAATGACAATGAGTAATGAGTTTTTTTTTTTTTTGGTTTAATTAATAAGTTAATTGTGATTGTATGAGTTATAATACACCTATGTCAATAGAACCACAATTACAATGTAGGTAAATTGAAAGATTCAATACAAGATTTGACTTTAATAGATTTAAAAACTTTTAAACTTGTGGACTAGAAAAGAGATATTTATCAATTTTTAACTTTTTACAAAAAAGGCATATAAAATAATGATTATGTGTGTATAAATATTAAACAAAAAAATTCTAAATTTATTTTCTTTAATTCATTTGAAAGCTCTTTCAAATGTGTAGAATATTTCTATAAAATATTATATTTAAATGAATTATGAATCAGAGTAGTTTTTTTTAGCTTGGAAAGTGTTTGTGTCTGTGTGGAGAGATGAAATTCTCTTTATGAGACACTATAAAATGATATAAGATATGTGAAGTTGTATAATATATGCATGAATATTAATCAATAAGAATGGAAGACACATTTTTTACTGTGATTACGTTATTGTTATTGCTACAATTAAATTGATATAGTCAAGCGAATTTGAACTTCTATACAAATTATCTTATTTGTTGTTTTCAATTGTAAGCTAAATCATAGTGATGAAAACTAAAAAGTATATTATAGTTGCAGATTACCATTTAGATGTTTGCATTACTATATGGATGAAATATTGTTGCTAATTTATTTTGTATATCTATTTGAGTGATAATAAATTTTAATTTATTTATGATATGTGAAAAATTATAAGTGTATTTTTGATGGATCTCATCAAAATTTAATAAATTTATGTGAATTAAGTATTATAAAATATTTAAAATTATTCAATACTCATCTTAAGTGTCTGGTATTTTCTTAGCAATTGTTGCTGAATGTACTTTCTTGTAAGGGTTTGCTAATTGATCGAGGTGTTCAAATTGATGATATAACTTGTTGCTTTTATCATAGTTTTGAGGAACTTCCAACTTATTTATTTTTAACGTGTTTAGTTTCATATCAAATCTGGTACTTTACTGCGCGTTGGCTTAGATTCTCACTGGTTTTGCCTTTAGATATATCGACTCACTTGCTTTCTTGAATTGATGTTAGCTGTAGTAAAAGAAAAGGGATATGTTTATTAATTGTTTGGGTAAGTACAATGTGGTCTTTGTAGTTACATAGAAATAAAATTGTATTTTCCAATAGTGTTTTGGATGAGAGGGAAGTTCTAGATTCTATTATTCTGAGGTCTTGGAAATGACTATTACTTGTTAGTAAGGGAGAAGCTATTTTGTTAGCTGATTGATATTTGAACACACGAAATTGCATCTGTCTTAGTTTTGTATAAGTATATTTTTACTTTTTATTTCTCTGAGTTAGTAATTTTTTTTGTGTATATGAGTTTTGAATTTCCCTTGAACTCTCTCTAATAATATATGTTTTGCCTATAAAAAAATATGAAATAATAATAATATGTTATTTAAGAATTCTTTTTGGATACTTGTAATGAAGAAAATTTTAATTTTATTTTTATGAAAAAAATGGTAATTTTGTTTATATTTTTATACTTAACTTTTTAAAACTCATGAACATTTCGTACCTCGTAGAACCCTCTAAAAATCACACAAATACATTCTACATATACATATAGTAATAAATTTGTGTTAGAAATAGTAAAGAACATACATATACTAAAACATATCATGATAGTCATATTCTTACAAGAATTAAAGAATCATAAAAGATAAACATACTCAATCAAGGAAAAAGCATCATAATGCTAAAATAAAAGCATATTTAAAAAAGGTAAAAACAATTTTTATAATCATACTTTAATATCACTATTAAGAATTATGTGTACAATAATAACAATGAAATACAATGACCTATAATGCTCATGCGAGATCTTTATTTTAAAGTATACACATTGTCACTGAAGTCACATAATGACAACATAAAAAAAAATTTATAACCAATTTTAAAAAAATTACTAACAAAAAGTTGCTATCAAAATTTATTTAAAAAAACTTAAATTTTTTTTAAAACGATGTTAATATTTCATGAATATGTTATTAACAGGCAATTATCACTTTGAATAGAAAAAATAAATAACGATACACTTATTTAAATTATATCTTTGATAAATATTATATAAGTTTTATTATATTATTTGGATTCATTTTTATGTGATACTCTAATATTTTATCTATTCATTTTAAAAACTACACATAAAGTAATTAAAAATAAAAATATATTCATTTAATTTAAAATTACCTTTAACTTCTTAATATCATTTACGATAATGTTTGTTTGTTAGTTGTGATAAATGTGTAAATTAAGTGGTTGAGAATTAGATAAAAATAAAGTTATAATTAAAAATTATAATATTAAAGTTTAAAATAGATAAATAAAAAATATATTTATAAAAATTAAATAAATAAAAATATTTATACTTAAAAATTTCTATTTAAATTAAATTATAATATTTGTACGTAATTTTGTCATATAAATATTGAATCAGAGAAAGTATTTATTTTTACTTTTAGTTTTATCTTTTTTAAAGCGCAAGAACATTACACTTCCTTTTAAATACTAATTTATTTAAATTTACAAGTTGTTCTGAGTTCTACTTTATATTTTATAAAAAAATTATAATTAATTTCATAAATATTAATTAATAACAAGGTTTAAATAATTTTATTTTCTTATAAAAATCATGTATTTAAAATTATTCTTTTCAAAATTTTATTAGAATTTAGTTTTTAATAAATCAAACAAGTAAAATCAGTCTTCATTGTCAATTTTTGTATATTAAGTAAAAATTAAGGATTTAGTTTGAGCCAATAGAATTATATGAATTTTTTAAATATTTAATATAATTGTGTTGACTAAACCTTAATTCTATTATAAATTAATTTTAAAACCTTTTTTTTTGCAAATTGATCCGTAATTTCTATCTATTAAGCTGAAGTTAACTACCAAAACTTTAACTTATTTAAATACATTTTTTACACCTATAAAAGTTGAAAATTTTAAATTAACTTATAAATAAAATTTATTAAGAGGTAGTTTCTAATGAATTAAGAAAAAAATATAATGAATATTTGAAAGAATCTGATAAGGGTATATTACGTATTTAATATGTGATAATATTGAGTTAAAATCATGTTAACTAGCTTAATACTTAATCAACAAAGGTCAAAATTATTTTAAATCTCTATTTTATTTTTAAAAAAAATATTGCACTGACTAAGATAAATATGTCATATGTTTAATATTGGGTTAAAATTTTGTTAGTTAACTCAACTCTGAATGACAATGACAAGAATTATAATTTTTTATTCGCTTAATTTGTCATAAATAAAATTTGAATAATTTTTTAGTGTCTAATTTTAAATATAATAATTTTATAAGGAGCAATATTTTATTTAAATTAATAAAAAGCAATTCAAAATAAATTAATAAAATTCCTCTGCTCCATGAACATCAATATCAAAGAAAAAGTTGTAGCAAAGTAACTCCTAATTATTGGAGGATATGTGGCATTTTCCATTCTCTGCCCCCACTCTCCTACGCACGGAGCCCCCTTTGATTTGATTCCCAATACACATGTTTTTGCTTCAGATTAAGTTTTATATCGAATATTTTATATTTAAAAAAATATTATATTAAATAAGACAATATTCAGTCGTTATATTAAAACGAAAAATTCAAATACATCTTCATTCCAACATAAATAATAGATATTCTTTCGATCATAATAAATAAATAAGATAATTAAAAGCTAAATAAATATCTATTAAGTAAAAAGATTAATTATCCAAATAATCAAAGAACTAAAAATAGAACTGATTCATAAAGTCTATTAACTCAATATTTTATTTATAAAAGAAAAATAAAAAATACGGGTAGAAGGTTAGTTTTTAAATATAAAACAATATTTATTAACCTATATCAACTCTTAATTTTATTATCTGAATACATTTGCAAGTACTCTTCTCCCACGTCACAATATTGAAGAGTCTAGAATATTCTACAATAATACTAAAATTAAAAGATAGAAAGAGATATTATAAAAGATTAGTGTTTCTTTAATAGAAATAAGTATGTTTAATAATAAATTATAAGCTAAATAATGCCAACATTAATTATTAATGTATATTTTTTATTTGATCATGGATAGGTACATGGATTTGTATGATTAAATGTGAACAGTGTATTTTATAAATTAAAGTGTTGATTTGATAAAACATAAGTATCAAGGAAGTGGATGATTCATCAATTCACTTGGAAGAAACCCATTTACGGCATTGAAATTTCTTATTTCTAAAGCAATTGTTATAATAATTAATTAAAGTTGCATATACACATCATTTAAAAATACTATAACTGATAAATACAAATTAAAGTCAATAAATTAAGACATGTGCTTTAAGGGGTTATATTTTTATTAAATTTTTATATATTTTAAGAATTTAATTTAAATATACTAATACAATTATAAACTATTATATAAAAATTATTATTTTATATAATAACTAATATATAATTATATTTATATATTCTCTAATTGATTAGTAGTATAAAATTATTCACAGCTATAATGACTAAAATTAATCTCATATTTTAACACTATTTTTTAATAAAAAATTATTGATTGATTAATTAATTACTACTTGCATCTATTCTTCTCGTTACAGAGCAGACGTACAGGAATCGTACTGTTTATTTACTTTGGGGTGTGCGATAGAAAGTACAGAACGTACTTCCCTATTATTATATTATACAATTACGATGACGTAGAATAGACCAGGAAAAGTGAATATTTTAAGATATTTTATATACATTTTTAAATAATAATATAATGTCAATTTAATTAATTTAAACAAATATTCTATAAAATATTATATTTAATAAAAGAAATAATGAAAAGATATTTACAGACGGAAAAAGGTTGTGTGAAAGAGAGAAGATAAATAATTGTGACATTTAATGGTTGTGGAGAAGAGTATAGGTTGGGAATAAAAGAAAGAAAGAGAAAAAAATGTGATATAATAAAAGAAATAAAATTATATAAGAAACTGAATAAATATAAGTGATTTTTTAAAAATTTACTTAGAAATATATTAAATTATAATTTAATATTAAATTATTATATAACTAAATTTATTAATTTTTATAATAATCATTTGAAATTTTATATGTAAAATAGTTTTTAATTACGAAATGTAATAAATTAAAATTAAACTGTATAATAATATTTTATTATATAAATATCATTCATAAAATTAATAGTCATGTTAATTTTTTTACTTTAATTTTAAAGAAATAAAAATTAAATAAATTTCCTTAAATTAAATTTTAAAACTGTGAGCATAGAATAATTTTTAAAATTATTTTTTCATGACGATGTTAACCTTTGTCAAAGTGTGAAGTTAAGTGACATAAAATTGCTAATATTGTTAAAATAGTGTCATTTTATACTTATTAATTTGTTATATGTAACATTGACATAAAATAGTGATTTAAAGTTTGTTTTATCTTTTTTATTTTTTTATTTTTTTATTTTTTTTCTTTTTTCACTATCCAACTTCATGTTTTTAATAGATTTATAATGTTGTTAGTGCATATAAGAATTTGAGTATTTTAGAAGTTAATTCTGCTATTGGAAATGTACTTTCTAAAGATAAAGATTAAAAGAGAAATACGATGAACAAGATGTTGAAGTTAGGATTAGAAAGTTTAATTTAGCTATAATATTTCAATGTATTTTAACATTTTATTTGATATTTTTTTTCTAGGAGTCGTTTGTTTCAAAAGTTGAAAATCTAAGTACCACTAGTATGGTACTGTATAGTGTAAAGTTATGAGTGTCTAAATTACAAATTAATATGACTTGATTTTATTAATGAAAAAAAGTTAGTGGTTGAAATTTTAAATTTATTTATATTTGTTTTATTTCAGTTCAAAAGTAAATAAAACAAGTATAGATCTTAGACATAAAATGAGAAATATAATATATTAACTACTATTCAATAAAATGAGGGTCACTTTAATTGTTCTAAAATAAGTGCATGCTATCCAAATTGTCTAAGTGAATCGTTAACATGTTTAACTTAATATCAAGTTAAAAAAAGTATATTATCTATAGTCTAACACTAAAAACTTATAATCACAACTATCACTAAAGATAATCTTAATATAGCAAAAGTCTAAAGGTGGACGTAAATCTTATAACTTCGAGTATATGGGTTGTTAATATTTCTATGTGGTGAGATTGAATGTAAACTTTGAATAGTACTTTGAGTGGGCTTTATAGCATTTTTCTTTGTCTTTTATATACAACTTAAACTTTAATTTCAAGTGGAGTTAGTTGAGACATCTTGATCAAGCTATGAACATATTTCATCTTATATGGGTTAGGACTAAAAGATGTTAATCTCTTCTTAAGTTGGAGTTTGGCCAATTGGATTAGAACGACAATGCTCAGCTAGGCCATTTTCATTGTTTCCTTCGTCCTTAGATGAATAATTATATGTGTTTGTGTTAATAGTAGTATGTTGTACTTGAAATTCTTTAAGTCTTTATTTTTTCATAATTGAACAATCCTCTTTATTATGAATCAATTCTCCACAAACTCGGCATTTGAACTAAGTCAATCTCTTCTTCAATTTATTTAGGTTGACATGATTTTCTATTTCTTTTCTATCTGTTCTATTTTGTTTCTTTTGTACATCACTAAATTTTTTAGTTTTAGGTAAGATTGGTAGAATTTAGTCCCTATGCTCCTAAAATTCTTGTCTTTAAAGGGTTTGAATATGTAGCTTTATATGAAGTCAATGTCAAATACAGTAGAAACTCTTTAAATTAATAATGTCAGGATCGGAGAAATTTATTAATTTAAAGAGTTATTAATTTATCGATAAATTAATAATTATTAATTTAAAGAGTTTTTAAGTAATTATACTGTACATACCAAACAAAAAGGCAAATTAATCTATGCCTCTTAGAATTACGTTGCAGCGAACCTTGGGACTCAACGTACAGTAAATTAGTAACCACACTACATATGCATTAGAAATCAATAATGACTTTTGAAGTAGAGTAAATGTAAACAAGAGGAACAAATGTGTTCAATGTATTCTTAAGCAAGTTTGGCATATATAAATTACATGAATGTGTTAGAGTATTCAAACCATATCTCACAAGATGACTTCTCATCTAAAAGGTGTTGCAAAATCAACTATGTCAGATCAAATACGTAAGGAGTTGTGTGAGTATAAGAGAGATGCAAGCACACAAAAAGACTTGCAGAGATGGCTTGAGGAAAAATTTCAGTTGAAAGTTAGTCAAGGAACAATATCAAACACACTTAAGCGGTCAGATGACTATCTCTCTGCTAAAATAGAAAAGGGAAGAGCAGAGATCAAAAGACACAAACCAGCAAAATATCCTGACATGGAGAAGGTTGTTTATGAGTGGTTTCTCTAGCATCAAGAATGTGTGAATATCACAGGAGAATTAATTTTGCAGAAGGCATGAGATACAATAAAACTCGTGTACCCTCATGATGATTCAGATTTTAACTTCTCTATAGGATGGCTTGGGAAATTCAAGCACCGACATGGCATAAAGTCATTTCGTCGTTTTGGCGAGAGTGGGTCTGTTGATATACAAGACATGGAGCAAAAATTGGTATCAATTCGAGAGAAAATTGATCAGTTCCCTATGAAAGATGTTTTCAATATGGATGAAACTAGGTTGTTTTATAGGCTACAAGCTGATCATTCACTGGCAACAAAACAACTTGAAGAAAGAAAATAAGATAAAGAAAGGTTGACGGTAGTTATTTGTTGCAATGAAGATGGCTCTGAAAAAATCCCTCTATGGATTATTGGGAAATATGCAAAGCCTCGTTGCTTCAAGAATGTCAACATGAATAGCTTGAATTGTCAGTATCGAGCTAACAAAAAAGCATGGATGATTAGTGTGCTTTTTGATGAATATGTTCGTTCATTTGATCAAATGATGCATGGTAGAAGAGTTCTACTTGTGGTGGATAATTGTCCAGCACATCCAAGAAATATTGAAGGGCTAAGAAATGTTGAGTTGTTCTTCTTGCCACCCAACATGACATCAAAGATTCAACCTTGCGATGCTGGGATAATAAGAGCTTTCAAGATGCATTACCGTAGAAGGTTTTACCGCAAAATATTGGAAGGTTATGAGGTGGGACAATCTGATCTAGGGAAGATAAATGTCCTTGATGCTATCAATTTGGCAATCTCAGCTTGGACGATAGATGTTTGAAAAGAAACAATAGCGAATTGCTTCCGACACTGTAAAATTTGTTCAGATAGTGACGTTGCAAGAAATTTGGATGAATCCACTTTTGATGAAGAAACTCAAGACCTCAAGACTATGATCAATCAATGTGGCTATTGTAATAAGATGGATATCAACAATCTAATGAATTACCCAAGTGAAAATGAAGCATGTTCGGAGGTTCAGAGTTTAGAAGATATTGTGGGTACTATCATTGAGAACAATGCAGAAGATGACGACGAAGATGATACAGTGTCTTTGGAGCCTGTTACGCGAAAGGAGACACTTATGGCGTCAAACACTCTTCACAACTTTATGATACAATACAAAAATACAACACCTGAGCTATTGGATGCAATAAGAAAAGTTAGAGATGAGCTCCAAATAGACTTAAACTTTAAAGAAAAACAGACAACTATTGAATCATATTTCAATAGAGTGTAATATTTTTTTTTTAGTTTCTATGAATTATTAATTTATGATTTTCTTGGGACCGAAAATTATAAAGGGATCTCCCAAAAAATTATTATCTTATTATTTTATCGAGTTTTTTAATTGTTTATATTGGCCCAAGTTGGGACCGGATAAATTTATTATTTTAGAGAGTTTATTAATTTATCAAGTATTAATTTAAAGAGTTTCTACTGTATCTATAACAAAATATCCTAACTCCTAGAAATCGTTGCTTTTTTCCAAGTAGAAAAAGAGTTTATACAGTCTTCTAATTTTTCATTATTGTAAGAAATAACAGCAATAGTTTGGATGCAATGTATCTCAACAAAATTTAGAAAGAAAAATTAGAATTAGGTAGAATTCACAAGATTTTACCAAACAAAGAAAATAATAAAAAGGACTTTGGTTGACCAACATTAGACCTCAAATTTATTTTCATCATTATCACTTGTAACGTCGTATAATATGAGACAAAAAATAAATGATAGAATATAATGAAATGTAAAATACAAGTTAAAATAATTTCTCACATGACCATACGACTATCCACTTTTTATTTTTAATTATTTTCTTTTTTAATTTATTTTATTATATTGGGGCAAATAATCTATATGACCAATGAACTTTAACTTGTTGGTACATATGGTGGTTACAATGTAAGAGTATCTCACTTTCTCCAATATTGTGATGACAATTTTGCACCTTGTAAACACAATTTTGACATAGTTATAATTACAAATATTGTCTAGATTTGTAAGGTCAATGTGAAATAATTACATTATGCTAGTGTTTAATTAATATAAATTAGTTGTATTTATTAAAAGATTTTTATTGAATTTGAATTATCAAAATATTTTAGTTTTTACATCTCTAAATTATGTGATTGTTTTAACAGTATGTTAAGTTATAAGTCCAATTTTAAAGGTATTTTTATTTTATTGAAAAGTTTTTACACTCCCTACATAATGTAACAGGTAATTTTGCAGGAAAAATAATTTCAAAAGTAAAAGATATTGCATGTACAGGTTAAATCACTGTTAATACACACAAAAATTATTAAATTAGAATTTTATTAGACCTATTTTAATCTATTAGGGATCTATTATGATTTGTATTTATATTAATCAAAGAAGACCTACCTAAGATTACTATAAATAGATTAAGGTGGAAAATAGTTTGTAAAAATGAATGAGAGTCAAATTGTCAAAGTTTGAAAGGGAAAAAAAATAAAAATTGTGAAGGTGTAGATGAAAGGTAAGAAGAGAGAAAAAAAATAACAAAAAATTTTATCAAATTATATTGTGTTTTTACTAAAATTTTAGAAAAAAAAAATATAAAATTTTTTTTAAAAAATTTTTTTTACATCTTAAAAGTTAAAAGAAAAAACAAAAATAAAATCATAAGTTGAGAACCAATATAATAATTTAACCTAAATAAAACAATCAAGTTAAATACATCATTCACACTACATATACCAAATATCTTTTTTGTAATTTAATTCTAAAATGACCCAATGCCTAACAATTTGCGTCAAAGAGTCTAAGTACCCAATTCAATAGTGTATAAAACTGTGGGATACACCATTTATTTATTTAAACAGGCTACATATTTACTTAAAAACATCAACCAAAAGCATCAACTCCATTATTTTACTTATCTATATTAAGTAAGTGACTCATCATCATTTTCTTCATCAATACAAAACAGTGAAATATAACAAAACGTCAAGTGGCGCACGCATACATGAATCAACATGTATAGATAAATGATACTCTTACAAAACAACAATGAAATTTTTTATAGTTTAAGAAAAAACAAAGACAAAACTAAACAAATTACAAAGAAATGTAGAGAAAAATAGTTATGTTAACGTTATTTGAGTACTTAAAAAAAATGATGTTTTAATGTACACATTTAATAAAAAATGAATAAGACAACTTTAGTTATCCCATAAAATTGTATATAGATGAAACATTTCTAATATGGAAAAGGTAATTGCATCATCTCCATACATATAAGTTATTCTCTTGTGTAATTTTCGTAATCTAACACGTGAGACCATCACATAAAAATTCTAAATTCAGTATGAGACATGTGTTCTTTTCTTTAGCACCTTATGATGACACAAACATGGCTACTTGCCTACTAGGGATTCTTAGGTATTTTCCATGCATGTTCCAACGTTGTTGAAGTCTAGGTTTTAGGTACAATAGGAAGATGAATTGAATGTCATCAAGTTTATATCTATCAACAAGTAGCTTTCATGGCATGCCCTGGTGTTAGGTTAATGTTAAGAAATCAACCATTTTAATGTGTGGAAGTTTGTGTTTCAAACTTTATGCCACTAAATGTAATTTGAATTGTATTTGGATACAATATTAAATAGTCAAAAACATCTCTATCTCTCTTTATATCCATATGAATTGTCATAATCTCTCTACGAAAGTTCATCATATAACTTTTCAATAAAACTAACATTCTACGTACGTCCGTACATACTTTACAACTACTACTTTATTAATGTGAGATATATACTTAATAAAGTAACACACATTTTTTTTCTTTTTATGTCTTTTTAACGTGTATTTAAAGACATAATAAAAAATTATATATAGTTTATTACTAAAATAATAATTTAAATTCATTAATAAAATTAAATATTATAAATTTTAGTAAATTATTATTATTTATTTTATATTTTATATCCTTTAAATATATATTAAAAAATCATTTTCTTATATGCATACTTTACTGATTATTGTTATTAGAATAAAAGTTAAGAAACTTAAGTAAATATTATTAATAATACTTTATATGGGATAGAATTATTTGTATATGATAATATTATTTAATAAGTTGCATGGAAGAATTTTATTTTTCTTTTTTCATTCAGTGAAATTTGAATTCAATGCGGATCGTGTATTTGAATGTAATAAATAAGTCTATCATTAAAGATTTTTTATATATCTAAAATTTTATTTAAATAATATTAAATCATTTGGCTTTGAATAAATTTTTTGTAGTCATGAAAGGGTGTTATTGACTATTATTTATATAATTTCAATTATTAACGTACGATTGTACTTGTCAAAAGCACAAAAGTCAATTTCATATCAATTTTAGTCAATTTAAAATAAAAATATATCACTAATTTCAATAAAAAAATAGTGATGCTAATAATAAAGTATTTATTTTAAGATATGTAAAACTATGTTTGGTGTTTCCTTAAAAATAATCAAGAAAAATTTGTTGGTAGATAACAGCTTTTAATTAATTTGTTGGTAGATAGTTTTACTTTTTTATTTTTCTTCAATTATGAAATAATTAAAATATAAAATCAATTCTTACAAATAATTTCAAACTATTTTTAATATTGTTATAATTTTTAAATGATTAAAGTCAAATATATTATCTTAAAATCTTTTATTTTTCTCAACATATATAAATATAAATTTTATTTTATATAATCAATCTTAACAATAGTTAACTATTAAAATAAGCCTTTTACAATTATTTTAAACACATACTTAATAGTTAATAAAAAATATCAATACTTGTATAAAATCTATAAATTACATGATATATGTTGCTTATGAGCGCGCGTGCGTGTATTTTTGTAAAAATTATCTAAAAATACTGTTAATGGGTTTTTCATGGAATGAAATTAATATAATTAAGAAATTACTTTTAATTGGAAAAATCGTTATCTAAATACTTCCTTCAATTTTTATATAAAATATTTATTATGTTTTATTTTATATATAAAAATAAATATTTAATTTTTAAATATATCAATACTCAAATCTTTTAATATATTTATTAAATATACTAATTGTTAAATTATTTTAATATTTTATTTATTATGAAATTTATGTTATAGAAACCTACATACATTACATACTGATTTTTTCTCATGCCCTGCACGTAGAAATTTAATAAATTTCTTGAAAAAGTAAATATTATAATTATTTATAATAATTTTTTATTATGTTAAATACAATTTTAAAATAAAATCATAAAATTTAAAATTTAAATTAATATTGTATTTAAAAAATAAGTACATAATATAGAAAATTATTAAATCTAATGAGAAATAAAATTAGTTTCTAAAAATATTTTTGTTTGAAATTTTTCTAAATTTGCTTTCGTTTAATATATATATATATATATATATATATATATATCTGTTGTTAATTTAAATATTTAATAAATAAGTATTTTTAAAATGTAGAAAAATTTGTGACGTATAATTAATTTTTTGCAGAATAACTTTGAATTTTAATTTTTTGATATATATTTTATTAAAAATTTTAAAATATAATAAATTTTAATACATTAATAATAAAAAATTATTACGTATGTATTTGCCCTAACGGGACCATTTCACAGTGACAGTGATACGAACTACGATGAGATCCGAAAGTCAAAGTGTGTGACGGTCCACACAATATCATAGCATCTCAGATTCCTTTGGGTCCACACCGACACGTCACACCCACCATATAATCATTCCACAAATGCCTTTATTATATCAAGAAATTTCTTTTAAATTCATCAAATATGTAACCATCAGCATTAAAAATTTCTACAATAATTGAAGTAAAATTTAAAGTACAAAAAATTATTACCGATATTAGATAAAAATTAAGAAGTAAAATATTTTATTAAAATCATGATAAAAATATATTTAAATTATCATAAAACATCTTTATAAATTTTTTATTTATAATTATTTAATTATTATTTATCATAAAAATAATAATGCATGATATTTTTTATGCCACAAATTTTATGGCACACAATTCAAATTTTTATTATTATTCTCAGAAAAATTTAGTCATCATTGTTATCATTTTTTTAGTAACTAATAACTAATAAGAGATTATAAATTTTTTAAATATTAGTATAATATAATAAAATATATATAAAATTTTTTAATTAAGTATTTAATCTCTACAAAAGTTACATTATTTGGACTTAGTTTTTATAAAAAAATTTGAAGATATAATCTCTAAAATAACGATTTGAATCCATAAAAATTATATCATTAACTAAACTTTTGTAAGTAATGACATGAATACAAAAATTCAATTTATCATTACACGTGATATTTCAAAAAGACTTACTATTAAAAAAAATTGCTAAATAATAACAAAGTCTATTTAGTTATGTTTACTTCTTTATTTCAATTCTCAATTCCTTTCTTTTTATTGCACTGTTTTAAATGGAATTTGTGGGGGAAAGTGTTAAAGAAGTGAAAAGGATTGATGTTATCTCGATAACATTGAAGCTATACCATCATTTTTTAAAATTTTCTATAAAAAAATGGTGATTATGAGGAATTAGAAGACTCTTATAATACTTCCTTCTTACGATTTCAAACGGCTAGGGAAAGGAGTGATTTTATCTGAAGAACAGTGAAATCCTATACCCTTAATAAAATTCTAATATCTAACTTATCATTTAATTAAATTTAGTTAATTGTAGAGACTAAATTTTTATAGATTCAAAATATTAGGTATTATATCAATAAATTTTTATAAATATTAAATTCAAATGGTGTAACTTTTGTAAGGATCAAATGCTTAATAAAATTCAATAAAAATACAAAATATTAAATTTGTAATATTTAATAGAATTAATGTATTAAATGTTTAATATTTCATATATTTTAATACAAATTTACTATACAAATTTTTCTAAAATATTTTTAACAACTTATTTTCTATACTATTTTTATATTAGTAAATATAGATTTTTTATTTGGCTTCTTTTAGAGTTTAATTTTCAAAAAATATTTTAAAATTAAATATAAATTAATTTGACAATATAATTTATAAAAAAACCTTAAAAATTAATATGTAAAATTTGAAATTATTTAATTATTTAAATTTTAAATTAATAAAATATATTAAAATATTTCTATATATTTTAAAAAAAATGATAGTGTAATACCAATAAAAAAGATATAAAGATCAATTTCTTGATTATCAATACTTTTCTATTAAACTTTTTTTTGGTCGATGCTCTTAAGAGTTTAGTTTCTGAAAATATTTTTTTATTCTGTTTTTTGTCATTAAAAAATTATACAAAAAAGACTAAAAATTCATTATTTTCTATACAAATCTTAGAAAACAAAAAATAAAATAAAAATAATGTGACATTAAAAATAAAAAGAAAAAAAAGTTTCAAGAAGGCCCTAAAACTCAATACACAGGATGGTATGTCTTTGCCTCCTACAAGTGCGTTTTTGGGTTTTAGGTGTTTAGATTTATATAAACACTTGATGAATGAATCAACAATACAGTATTACCTTAATAAAGCTAACTATTTTGGCATAGAAGAACAATATGAATAGAATGTTCAATGGTATATGATTGATTCTAAGCTTTAGCTAGTTTGTTTGGGGTTTAGCTCCACCTCTTCTTTTTACTTTTAGGAATATATTTTATTATATTCAATATGATTATTGAAAGCAAGCTATGGTAAGTGCTGTAACTTTTGTGTGTGTGTGTGCATTTTGGTACTTCTCTTGGGTTAAAAAAAGTTATCAACTTTATGTTTACTTTACTCTCTCATGATCTTGCTAATGAGAACTTGTAGATGAATACTTGCTCATAGATCTTGCTTATGTGTACTTGTACTTAATTGCAGGTTATGTGTATATCAGATCTTGCACATGTATTTTGTCTAACTTATCTTACTTGTAGAACTAGTTGAGGTTGGCTTGACATAAAACTTCAAGGTCTAAATTTTGTGTTTTGTGAAAGCTTCTATTAGCTTAACTTTGTTTAGGCATGTAGTAGTCTTATTTATGTGGAAAATCTTTTTTCCTTGAAATGGATGTAATCCATAGAGGTTTAGGTAATGAATGTGAACTTACTACAACATAATCCTTATGACAATGTATTTTTGAATTTTGACTTATTTGTATTCAACTTAATGACTAACTACAAACATTCTTCTTTTAAACTTTAATAAATTAACAATTTATCAAATCTTCAATTTTTGTTTTTTTTAAATTTTTTTTATTAAGCTAGGTTAAGTTCGACCATCGTAGTTTGTTTTAGTCTCACTTTACTTCATATGTGAAAATATATTAAACTAATGATTTATAGTCATGAACTTACTAATCAAGAAACTTTATGAACTTTTTGCTACAATTCAATATTTTTAAAAATTTATATATATATTTTTATTTTGTTAGAGTTTATTATTGTTAAAATTCATCATACTTAGATGGATTTGTTTCAACTTAATTTTCGTCTAAATTCAACTTTCAACAATCTTAATTATAAAGGTCACATTAACCTTTTTAAAGTGCATAAGGTCCAAACCACCTAAGGGCTTAGGGAAACAAACTTTGCCCACTTCATCATAGAAATTTTCCTGTGAAGAGTTTGTATCTCTTATAGAAACTTTCTGTAATACTTATCTAATTAATTACAAATTGTAATTAGGAGTTGAATAGTTTCATAGAATATACTAATAAAACTTAAAAACCAATTGCAATAAGTTCAATCTTTGTATGAAGGAAAGCATATTGATATTTCAAGAGTCATTTACTTTTTCTTTTTTTTTTTTGGACTACACTAGTAACTTTAGATATATGAAATATATATGTTATCATCAAAAGATGATAAAGGTCATCTAAAATCTAAAGACTATCCTCCAAGAAACAAAAAGGTACATGTATCTAAAAACGTGTATTTTTCAATGGAACCTAAATTATGATTCCTTATAACATGATAGTCTTAGACCATCATTATATTGATGATGATTACGTTATCTTTGGATGCAATTAAGGTAAAATTATAGATATAAATAAAGTTGGCAAGTATACTATTGATAAGTTTATTTTAGTTGAATAATTTAAACATAATTTGCTTAACATTGAACAATAAATTTATGCCACAAATGCAATATTTCTTTAACAAAGATCAAGGTATAGTAAAAATAGTTAATGACTTATATCAACCAAATGATCAACATTTAAAGGATTGATTTCCTTATGTTTCTTTTAGATATAATTTTATTAGTAAGCATAATAGAAAAAGGAAATTCAGTGAAAGTCTTTTTATTAATCTAAAAATAATATTTTTAGACCACTTAAATTGTATTAAATTAAAGTCCTTTCTTTAATTTAAAATTAATGTTTTTACTTCTAAACCACTTAAAAGTACTTTATAAATGATTACAGAATAGAGTTCTAATTTCAAATAATTTTGTGAACAAAATATAAATTTTTAGCATCTAAAACTCTATAGAAACAATGAGTAACAAAAGAAAAACATAAGAAATTACTAGAATCGTTATATATAAAATATCTTTGTCCTAAAACATTTCTAGACAGAGAAAACAATATTGCTTATACATAGAATAAAATACTTGCACAAAATTTTAAAAAAAAAGTGTTAGATATATGAAAAAAAAAATTTAACTTAATTTTAAAATATATCTTTAAAACGGTTTCTTTATTTAAATTTAATTTTTAATTTATGGAATAAATTAATAAATTTATGATATTGAATTCATTCCTAATTCTTTTATTACATTATAAATTATTTTATGCTTAATATACTCCCAATCTTCATATTTCTAATTCGTCTAGTGTGTGTGTATGTTTTTTTTTTTATATATAAATTTGATTATTTTATAAATTTAATTAATTTATAAATATAATTAATTTATTTCTTAAATAATGATATTTTAAATTTATTTATAAATATGCTATTGCCTTTAAATTTAAATCAGCTCTTATTCGATTTTGAGGATTTGGAGTTTGACAATTTTTATGTTGAGATAAATTAAAATATTATTGTTATAATTATGATATTTTCTTCAAATCACACTTTATTTTAAATTAGGAAAGATATTATTTAAATTATAACTAAATAATAGTAAAAGTGAAATGTTTATCCATGCATTACACAAGCTTAAATAGTAGTTATTCTAAATTTGAGTTATGATTCTTAAAAATAAAATAATTACTATACTCATTATTCTTCTTATACTATCACGTCTTTCTCATTTTGTAGCACATCGGTAAGAGTTCTTTTATCAAATCAAAATAATATTACTTTTTAATTTTTTATCTAACAGAAAATATTCTTAGTTTTTTAAAAATTGTTTTAATTAATAAATATTTAAACTTCTTTAATTAACATTAAGGTAGCGGATAAAATATCTTTTGTTTTGTTCATTTTGGTTCCGCTCTTTTAGTGAAATCAAAACATATCATTGATTACTTTTATTTTTTCTATTCTATTTCACTCTAATATGTCTATCAAATACTACCTAAATATAATGAGGTATTTATAAATTATGGTTAAAAGAATATTTCACTAATTTTTTTTTTTAAATTAAAGTTCCTTTCTACATAAAATTAAAAATTTCAGAACTTTATAATAAATATAAATAAAATACTTTCAGTAAATTTTAATTTTTTTGGCTTTTATAGTTATATATTTATAAATACTCTCGTTCAGCGCATTAAATAGCTAATGATTTTTAATTAAAGTATATTTGTAATATAGATATACTTTATATTATCATTCAATTATAAATTATTACATTAATAAAAAATATTAATGTCTATGATAATTAATTTAAAAATTATATCTTTTATGTATTTTTATTAATTAATAAAATAAATTTTTATATTTATAATACATCAAAATTAAACTAATAGGTAGGTAGTAATGATTCTTTAATCAAATATAGTTGCATTTTTCAATAGTTGCGGCTATTTATGTTGTTTGTTTAAGATGTTGACTTGCACTAATCGTTTGACAAATGTGACATTTTTCTATTAAAACTGCGTTGAAAAACGTAATAGATATGTCTACAGACTACAGTAGAAAAATATATTTAATTGTGTTTTTTTAATAATTATTTAATTACCATAAACACTAATTGTATATTTTATTTTTTAAAATAAGCCATTATTCTAACATTAAGCTTAAACAAATATATTATATATAATTTGAAATGAAAGAGATAGGGATTTTTAAAATGTAAAATAATTTGTTTATGCCTTAAAAATTTGTGATGCGTATCCAAAACACTTAAATAAATTTAATTATATACTTTAAATTATCATAAAATATATATTATTTTTATAAATTTTAAATAATACATATTTATAGTTAATTTTTTTCACAATTGATTTTAGATATTTAAAAACAATATTTTTCATTCAAAACATAATATTTCTTAAAGTGACAAATACTTTTTTTATGAGAAGAATATTACTTTTAATTATTTATATTTTTAATAAAAAATTACTATTTGAAATTATTTATCTTGAATTGATTTGTGTTGTTTTCAGCGGGGACATGTTTTATGTTTGTGAGTGCTCTTAAATCAAATTAAAGCAATTGTACGGTTAGGGAATAGTCAACAAGAAGCTTTAAATTTTCTTAGACTTGAGTCAATGTTGTTTTATATGCCGCACGCGAAGACATGTAAGTACTTTTGACCATTCATGCTTCAATAGAAAAAGGATGCGATGCTTGTAATAATAGAATAAAATTGTGCATCTACAATTCCCCCAAATACCCTAAATAGTGGTTGAGGTTTAACTAAAATGAATAATCCTATTGTTGAAAAAGAAAAATTGTGATATACTCACTCATCACATTCAGGTATGTGACTCGATTAAATTATTATATTTAGATATATAATTTAAATTAAATTAAATAAAAAAAATTATTTTGCAATTGTAACCTAATTTTTTTACTTTAAAGAATATACAATTAAAAATATATATTTATGAACATAAATATAATTTTTTTAAAAAGGGTATAAAATATTTTTTTGAATTTATGAACATGGAAGCAGGCACTTAATTTTTTATTATTTATATTTAGACACACATAAAAAGAAAGCATAGAAATTATAATATTTAATATAATATTACACAAATTAAGAAATTCATTCATATGTTGTATACCTAGAAGGCTAAAAAGGAAGTGAGTATTGTATTACTCACCATAAATGTTCTTTCATGGTTTCTCTTTCAACCACTTAAATCGAATATGCAATGGCTTACTCAAAAGTTGAGTTGAATGAGATATAGATGTTCTATGAGTTTATATAAATGCCTAAACAATAGTAGCCCAAGGATCATATCAAACACTTTAATTATAAACATGTGAAGACGGATACGGTGCACTTGTTTTTTCTTTTCAATTATACCAACTGTATTTGGTGTAGTTATCATTCAATGCTTTGGAACTTTTGTAGCACTTTTAATACTTTAGTCAAAGGATGAGCAATTTAAAGTAAATATAAGTAAAGAAGTTTTATGTGTTTTTATTGAAATTTTTAATATCTTTTTATTATAGTTTTCAATAAAGTTCTTTATTTATTACCTTTTTATGTCTAAAGATAAATTTAAGGGAGGCAATGTTTATATTAATAATTTTACTTTAGCAAAATTGATATTTTTGTATTTTACATTTAAAGAAAATTTTAATTTCATTTTTTAAATTTAAGAAAGAAGTGAATGAGAAAGGATTAGAGATATAAATCAAGTTTCTATGCAGTATTTTCTTTTTCTATTTAATTTTTTCAATTCTAACTTTCTACTTAAATTTTTTACAATTAAATCTAATAAATTGTCTTGAACCTTCTGTCATTCAAAACACATAAACCAAAATTTCAAATTTTATTCAAAATACAATTAATTCAAAATTTTCTCATCTTATCATAAATCACAAACTAGTTTTAATAAAACATGATTTTGAGATTTTGGATAGAAAAAAATTGTAAAGGACCATATTTATTTGATTCTAGAAATAGTGAGACCTGATTTGCTCAAATAAATCTTGATAGATCAAAATCACACAATCTACATTAAAGGGCAAAAAGAAAAATGCAATATAGCCCTTTCTTTTGATATAAATTAAAAATATTGAAGAGTGAATTATTTTATTTTTTTTAATATTTTTCATCTCTAAACTGCAATAATAAGATTATGATGACAGGGCATAAATTGAGTTAGCAATTCCGTACGCATGCTGGGAAGCACACATGCGACATGAAATATAAATGCAATGTGACATGAATATATATAAGAATATTAAAAAAAATAAGATCACTATACAAAAAAAAAAAGAAAAAGATACAATGTAATTTTGACATAACATATAAAAATTTAAAGTTATCATAGATTAAAAAAATTTAAATTATAAGGAAGAATTCATGTTTTGAAACAAGCATGCATCATTGTAAATATAATAAACACTACAATTATCTAATTATCGTGGCATTTCTATTTGAATCGGTAATAAAAGCTTAAAAGCTAAAAACAATATATTTTAAAAAATGAACAAATTTCAACACACGTAATTGTATTAACTGATAAAATAAAAAAATATGTTAAAATTTGTAAAATTAGATATTTTAGCAAATATTTATAAAAAATAATATTGATTAATTTAATTATTAAATATAAAATTCCAATAAAGATATCAAATTTTAAAATTTATATATTTAAAATATTGTATAGTGTTCTGTTTAAAAAACAATTAATTATCTATTATTAAATTATAAATTTACAGATATTTAAATTATTTAAATTTGAATATAGATTATTATTAGGATATCAGATAAATTTTAACATTCATATTAATATAAAATTATATTCTATAAATATATCACTTAATATATATATACTAATTAATAGAGCTAGTCATCCATGGCCCGCTTAGATCCGTGAAGATAGATCATGGAATTAATAGAGAAAAAGCCCTAACTCTCACACACAAATGTCCATCTCAACTTAGGCAAGTGTCCCTGTTTTAGGCACTTGATTAACAGTACTTTCGGAATCACCACTTGGTTTGCTAAAGACTTTTAAGTATATTTTGAAACACATGAGATAGTGGATAATTGGATATTGATAACAACCCATCACTTTTGATGGGATTGCAGAAACTTCTAAGCCAACCCTCTCTAAGTTCTTTTCTCTTTTTGCCTCCACCATAGCCATTGTGCCACTGTTGGGTTATACTTCTATCACAACTCAAAATAGACTAAGCCTAACATTTTGTTTATCTTAGACTAAGCCTAATTTATTTATCTCATCTGAGTTTACTTTGCTTTATTATTGGATATAATTTGTGGGTCTATGTAAGTATCTCGCCGCCCTTTCTAAAATTGAAATTGCAATGAAACTTTGAATTTGTCATTGTATATTTTTGTTAAGAAAATCTTTTAATATTCTATGCATATATTGCTTTTTAAAAACCTTAGTCATTAACCTATTCATTCAAATGTTTAAATTATTATCATATTAGTTTCCAAAATATCTTGCCACTAAACTAGTCATCAAATATTTAATATGATACTAATTAAAATTAATTCTTTAAAATTTATAATGTCATCATATTGATATTTAAATTTAGAGAAAGTGGGAAAAATAATTTTGAGGGTCTAACTTAGTCATAGATCAAATTTGAAAGGCTAATGTGATTAAGTTGATTTTATTTTTATTTTTATTCATCTGCTATATATCATGAAAAGAAAATTATTAACAATGTTTTAAAGAAATTGGTTAAAAATTTAAATATAAATTAGTAAATAGCCAATGGAAATATTCAATATTTTAAAAATCTAAAAAGTATATAATTCAATAAAAGACATTAAGTGCCTCGTTACAAACATATTTACAACATTGGTTAACATATCGTTTCGAGGGAAATTGAAATCACCTTTGTCCCTCCAATTGAAAATTAACAGATCACTGTTTTTCTCTCTTTATAAAAAAGGATCATTCTATAAACTGTTTATTTCTTGGGTTTTATGGTGAGCTTAGCCAATTGCTGTGATTAGAAACAAGATATGAGCTCAACCCTTTGACAGCGAGAGTTAGATTAATCACGAGAAGAGTAAGAGTGTCTCCATCATGAAAGGCCAAAAAGACAACATGGGTGGTGAAGTTCGTGAGTGATTAGTCACAAGATGGAATAGCACAAGACACGAGACAAATAACAATTTTGACAAAGTGAAACACATTTGATGGTGTGCATTGCTAGGACCAGATCGATGTTGTTGCATTATGAAAGTTGCCCTTCAAATTAGCCATGCCTTTATCTCTAACAACATAACCTTCCATGATATATGATGCACAGTTACTTGAAAGAGAAATGATATGAGACTCATGGATGTGTGGACTATGCCCCATGTGAGGCTGTCACATAAACCATTAGGGTTACGTAGAAACAGGTCCAGCACCATTAAGATGTGGACCGTTTTGCTTGTGAAAACGTCCCTTTTTATACCATACAAGAATCTATATCTTAGGCATGTTGGTTTTTCTTGGTGTCAATGTGAGTGTTTGTGTGTGAAGGTGAAATTATTGTATAGTCTAAGACTATTAGTATGTGTTCTTTATTTCAGCTAATTCACAAATGGCATGTAATTGATTATTTTTTTGTTTTAAAACAAAGGGTTAACAAAAGTTGATCATGTATTGGTTCTAAAATATGTTTATGCGAATTATAAGCCAGCAAACAATTATGGGTTTTCTTCATATTCATTTCTAGAGTTAAGTCTAAACATTTTTAAAAAATAAATTTTTATTGAAAATAAACACAATCATTGCATCAAAGTTATAAAAATAATATATTTATATACAAACAAGCTTTAACTAAGGCTATAAGCACTTGATAATTCCGAATTATTCAAGAAGTTTTTATGTGAAAGAGAGAGAAAGAGTCATGAGAGTCATAATTTCTATGACAATCCACAAAAGCCCACTAAAGCCTAAGATCCCACTAAAGCTATAAAGTGTGGTGATGATTTGGCAAGTCCTGTTTCACTTGGCCTTTTGCTCTCTCTTAGTGGGAAATGATGGTGAAGAAAAATATGTAACCTACCTGTTTTCAAAGGCATTCCCTATTGGAATCTAAATGATTATAATCTGAATTATCATGCAAAAGATAAAGACTTAGAGACATTTATATATGTTCTATGAACATGCATATGTGAAGACCACAAGATCGAAGAGAAGTTGAAATCCAAAATTTTCCTTCCCTAAAAGTCCTAAGGGTCTTCTAAATTTTCTTGTTTCTCTATCAACCACACAACCTCACATACCAAGACAAGAGATTATAGATACGTATCAAAATTCATCATTGATGTGTGGAGAGTTTCATACTATGGTTTCATGGGCACGCAAAGGTCAAATGGTAACCATCCTATACATGTTTTTTCTTATACCATATTTATATATATATATATTCTGGTGCCATTTTCATAGTCTCCTCGGACTTTTTCCCCTATTGAGTTTTCCTTCTTTTTTTTTTTTTTTATTTAATAAAAGAAATTACATGGTGACATGAAACTTGTTATTTGTAAACCAATTTGTCAGTGCCATTTTCACGTGTTGATAGCACGTATTGATTGCGACTGCTTCACCAAGAACTCACTTTTTCTTCATTTTGTTTTACTTAAAGTATCCCTTTAGTAATATTCTAATCTCCCTAAAGTTAAAAAATATATATACAATTTCTTAAAAATATACACTAAATGGGGTATTTCTTTTTTACTGAAATATTTGGTTTTTTTATTCTTAATTTACCAAACTTGCAATTTTTTTAAAAATATGTTGATTTTTAAGCCCTTTGAGAAACAAGTTCTGTTGTTATCGAAATTCCAACACGTAACTCTAATTTTGTTTTTAAGTATTAAGAAACTGATTTCTCAAAACAGTGAGATAATCTCTTTTTTAATTGAAAAAATTATCATTGTGTTAAGAAATTAGGTTTTCCAAACCGATTTCTTATTACTTTAAAAAATTATTGTAACTTGTTAAAATTTTGATAATATTGGAACTGATTTCTCAAAATGCTTACAAATTAAGCATTTTAAAAAAATAAATTTATAAGTGAGGTGGTAAAGTGAGAATTAAAAAAAAAATTATAGAAAAAGGCTATTAAACGCATGCCTTTTAGACTTTCAGTCTAGTCTTTTTTCCTTAAATACTTTATAGGATTATGAGACCGACGTTAAACAGTAGCCAATTGATAACTTTTGGATAAAGAAAATTAGATATACAAAAAAAATGACATTGAGAGAAGTAAAAAGAATTAACTTTTTACGTATATATGAGTTATTTTTACAATTTTTTTAAAGTGTGCCTAAAAATATAAAATAAATAAATATTTTCTATTACAAATTATAACATTTTATTATCTTAATGTATTGAATCTTATGATATTCTAATTTTTTTAATAAAAAATTATTATACATAATTTATTGTATGTCATTAAAGCCACATTAGAAAAACCGTCAATCTTAAATACAAAGTCATAAAAAAATCCAAAACATTTCAACATTTACATTTTAAAAAAGTACTTTATCTTTAAATAAAATTAATTTTTGTAAATTCACTTTTAAAATTATTTGTGAACGTAAATTATCGCCTTTATCAGTTTTTAATGAAAAAAAAAAAAACTTGCATCTGAATTTATATATTGACGCAAGTAACAACTTCAATGCTTATATCTTTACTAACTAAATACTTAATATCCGTATCTAAAATTTATTATGTATATTTTTATCATTCATTTGTTTGGCAAATTAACAAAACATAAATACTATTATAATAATAATATTATTAAAAAAATCAATAAAAAGAGCATTGATTAAAAGTAAAATATGTAGATTAAATGAACAAAATATTCAAAAATACCAATTGGGACAATTCACTATACTTAAAAATAAAGTGAATTAGAATGCAAGTTCATAACTGTAACTAGAGGAGTAGCAGAAAGCGTGCTAGTTCTATATTAACTTTTGGTTTGACCAAAGGTTGATGGAACTAACCCCTGGTGTCAAGAAGGTTCTTGAGAAAGAAAACAATGTTATGCATTTACCACCAATCTGGTTTTTGTTTGTGTTTTTTTTTTTCCCACAAGAAAAAAGAACCCATCAATCTGTGTAATGTTTATGTAGCCCAATCTGTAGCATTGCCCATAAATGGGTTCAAATGTTTCTTGAATTTGAGACCACAAAGAAAATTTCATTGAACTGAAAAGGATGTCCTTTTGACCAAAAAAGAAAACAAGAAAAGGATGTCCTTTTGTTAGATATCTGAAGGATGCACAGTGGTTAAGAAATCAAAAGTAAAAAGTTTTAATTAAAAATCAAGTTGAATTGATTAAAAAATATGAAAATAAAGTGCATTAATAGCATTTTTTTAATATATTTTATTCCTTAATTACTCTCAACATTTCTCATTTTAAAAAATAAATTGATCTTAAATTTAAGCTGGTACAGTATAGCCAAAAAAACAAAAAAAATGGGTAGCATTGCATGTCACCTCAGACATAAGACCGTGCACTTGCTCCAGAGTTATTTTTGCACTATCCTAAGTAATCTTAGCAAGTACATAGGTTGCTGCAATTCATATCAGTATTTGATGTGCTGAAAGCAGGAAAACATGTGAGGGAAATGAAAAAGTCAGCATTCAGTGGTATCAGTGGCTCACAATCACAAAATTGAAAAGCAACAAATGATTGGCAGATCTTATTATGCTTTAGTAGCACAGCAAGATTCTAAATTGGTTTCATGTGGAAAACACTATCCATTGTCATGAAAGAACAAGAGCCATTGAAATTTTAATCACATTGCATGAAACTCCTCTCATAAGCACAATATTTTCTTCAATCAGAATTGGATTTTCACCTTAGAAATGTTACATAATAATGATAGTCATTAAAAATCAATTCATCAGTATTAAAGGTTGACACATGTTATTGAAATGAAACTCCAATTTTATTTAGAGAACAACACCAACACTATTTATGGTACCAATCATGCATATTTTGTGTGCACTTGCATGAAAGCATGAGTACAACTTCCTTCCTTTTGATGAAACTTATTCTTTTCTTTTTCATGAAACTTTTCCAAGAGAAAATGATATGGGATGATTGAGGGCAATTTAATTGGCAGGGAATGAAAGTAGCCACATGTATACTTGTACAAGTTTAAATTGACCATAAAGCACAATAGCTACTCCAATCACTCATGATTGAGTCATGACTCAGAAAAGACTTGCAGTAAATGTAACTTTTAGAAATGCATTTAAATTTCATCTATATCCTTATAATTTAAGCAATGAAGATTCACCATCCATATGATAAACTAACAGCACATTTAAGGAAAAAAAAATGAAAACTTGTATAGTATTCAATATTAAATATTATACAAGAAATATTAATAAAATAATCTTTAAGTACTTTTAAAGATAATCTTTAATGTTGTCTAAAATTTATTGAAAATCATAAAATTACATAAATTAAAATCCTAATTTAATCAGTTTAACTAAACTTATAATTTTTAATAAATTTTAATTAACAATAAAAAATATTTCAATTAATCAAAATCATCAACTCTACTAGAATGAACAGAAATATTTAATCTTATTCTTTCATATCTTAATTTATACTCTTGGAGTGTAATTGCCTTATTTTATCATTTAAAAGGGAGGAAATGTACAAGAGAGAATAAGGTATCCTCCAAAAGAGACAAAAACAAAGCTGAAAGAAAACACAAACAAAAGAAATTCCATACAAGAAAATCAACCAAAAGACAAAGTACAAAAGGAAACCACCATAGGAAGCTCAAAACACTAATAGAACAATCCCTCCATAAAACATCTACTAATATGGTGTTCACTTTTCCAGCAAGTCCTGGTCATAACTCATAAGCATATATCTACTGATATATTGACATATAGCTATGAACTCATATGCATACAAATCTTTTCAGACTATCTCTGGGTTCAAACAAGAGTAAACACTTGAATAATCCAAAGGAAACCATCAATCAATGCAACGATCCCAATAACTAAGAAGAAAATGGATTTAGCTTTATATAGGAGTTGTTGCCTTTTGTTTTTTCTTGAAAGGGGCATCACTACTAGTGGCCCAAAATGTGAGGTGCCCTGATTCTCTGTTTGTTCTAGCTTTCAGGCTACAAAAAGGAATTTTGAAATTGAGATAACCATACTTTTCAAAGTAGAACAAATTTTCAATTTGATTCGGTAATGATTAAAGGTTTTATTTTTTAAAAGTTTAATGAAATAAATTTGATAAAATTAATTATAGACCGATGAATGTAATTGGCATTTGTCAAAATTGATCTTACCTATAAATTTTTATTAAAACATCTTTTTTTTTTCTTAAAAATTATGATAATTAGTTTTCATAAAACCAACAGACATTAAGGTAATTTAACATTAGTCCTTCAAAGATTTTCAATAAATTAGCCTCCAAATTTGTTTATATGGGAAGATGAAAGTAGTGATATAAAAAAACACTTTAATCTTTAAGACATTACTTTAATGACAAAAATATTGAAAATTTAATCAAACGACAACCTAATCCTCAGAATTGAGGATTTGCTCTAAAAATAATGACAGTACTTTCTAGAATCATGACAATCTTAAAGGAAAAAAGAATTGCTTAGAGTGGACACCAAAATCTCCAATATTATTAAGGGGAATGGTTTGATACTGAGAAATAGGTTCATGGGATGGAGAGGCTTATAATGCTCCAATCTCAAGTTTTCCTTTGCCAGCAGAAATTAACTGTTGTGTTAGTGTCAATGTATATAACAAGAGCTAGAAAAGGATCCTGAAACTGCATTTCAATATTTTAAAATTCGACATTCAAATATTTTTATGATTGTGTTATATTTTTTATCATAAAAAATATTTTAAAAATAATTTCTAGTTAATATTTATTTTTAATTAATGATTAAAACATTATCTTTCAAATATATTAATAATAATAATAATAATTAAAATTCATGAGATAGACATCTAGTATTTAGAGCACCACAAGATGTAGTTACAATTGCTTTAGTTTTTAATAAAATAAAATAATTATTAACTAAAAATATAAAAATTCAACTGATTCACATGACTTTTCAAATCAATTGTTTATCATGTGTTCAAAATGACAAACCAAAAGCAAATATTTTAAAAAATTTACACTTCAAAATTATAGATCAAATCAAAATTTAATCACTAATATATTAAAATTCTTAAATTAAAAGAGCAATGTTTAAGTGTAAAACTAAATAACCAAAAATATAGCAAAAAATAATTCTCTCACAGGTTTTAGTTTTACTAATGAATAAAATAATTAATACTAATAAAAATAAATAAATTAATAACTATTTAGAAGTGTAACTAGAATAATTGAGTCATAATGTCATATGATAAAACATTACTAAAAAAAATTATTATTAATTGAGACACTTGAATTATTAAATAGTCTGTTGAATGATAGTTCATTTGATATTTCATCTCCTTTTTAATATTTTGCTCTTTTTATTGTTGAGTTTTAAAAAATTATTTATTAGGATAAGTATAAAACAAAAAACATAACTTTTAAGTTAAAGGTAGTAAACTAACTATATAAATTTGAAATCTCATTTATTGATTAACAAATTCCAATTTTATGGAAATATATCATTTGGCTTTTTGTCTATCACTCTTTTTAAGATATACAAGTAGTAATATCTATTTGATTGAGATTACACGTGTTTTATTGTATTATTTAACCTCAAGTAAACTTAATTTATCAAGTTATACAAATTCACTGGAAAGGAGAAAAAATATTATAAATTCAAATAGTTTTCACAAAGGGGTTGAAAAAATATGAATAAAACAAGCAAATAGAAGAGACTTTCAACTATTAACTTAAAGTGGTGTTCAATGATATATAAAAATAGTTGTTTTAGAGTTAAAAAAAGAAATTACATACTTCCCACAACTTATAATATTGTAGAGGAAATTGGATGAGTGTTTTTTTGTGACCTTTTTCTTTTCAGCATTGATAAAATGATCATGTTGCTTTTTAGTGATACACTCACCTAAATTAAATAAAAATAAAATAATAGTTATTCTAATTATTATGTTATATTTTATTTTCTAAAAAAAGATGCTATAAAATACATACATCACCTAACGTTGATTAATCTAAAGATATTAGGCAAATCATTGGATTAGTCTTGCACACTTAGTTTTCAAGAAAAAGTAATTTGATTGTTAAAGACTCTCTTAGAAAATTTTATATATATATATATATATATATATATATACATATATGTGTGTGTGAATTATTAAATCTCTATAAAAAAAATACTATTATACACAATTATCAATAAGATAATTTTTTTTGTAAATTATTAAACAAGATTAAGTACAATTATATATGATTCAAAAAGGAGTATTTTATTAAAAAATTATTAAAAGTTGTCATTTTTATTGTACTCCCTTATTTACTTGAAGGTTGTTTTGGAAGGAAGAGTTTTGAAAAAAAAAAAAAGGAAAGACAAATTTAATATTTTAAATAAATATATTTAAAATTAATATTTATTCAAAATAAAAGATATAAATTTAATGTATTAATTATGCATTTATTATTATAAGTGATATATAATTATTTTAATTTAAGATTAAAAATATGTCCTCTAAATTCTTTCTCTTAAACATATCCTTAAAAAATTTAATTTAAATTATTTCTTATCTTTAAATCTATACTCTTTATCATTGCATTTAACATTTTCCTTTTATGATCTTGACATTTTAGATTAGGCCTTTAAGGATTGAGCCATTTGAGGCATCCCTAAGGCTTTCAATATGGCTCAGCAATTCTTAATAGCACATTTTCTTGTACTTTGACTTGTTGGGTTTGAATAAGGTAGTAATAATAACTAGATAATTCATAATAGTTGAAAAAAGGCAATTAATAGAGAGAGATACTAAAGAAGGCATAAAACATGATAATCTTATTTTGAGCATAATGTCCCAACAGCACAACATATCTTACCAAGACTCTAGACTTGAGGCAAGATTCAACATGGAGTCCATTCAAGTTCAAAGTAAATTTTGTTACATGCCAATGTGAGCATGGGGTGTTCTTCATTTTCACGACTTTGGGTTCAAAAATGGACAAAAATAGAACCCTTTTATTTTATCTTAATGAAGAACATTTTTAGAACAGAAATGTTTTTTTTTTTTAAAAAAGGTAATGTCCTTGAAACATTGCTGATGAAAGCCCAAGAACATTAATTAAACAGACCCAAAACGAAGGCCCAATAAGAATGGAAAAGAATGACACAAGCCATTGCGCAAGCGCGGAGTGCTTAACCTTCCTTCACCGTATCGCCGACAACGAACGAATCAACGATCCTTCGTTTCCTCTTTCTTTTATATACTCTGTTCCTCATTCCCTTCTTCACTTCCACAAAAATCATAAAAAAAAATATATCTGGAAATAGTTTGAAGCATGCCGGGATTAACGTGCAACGCTTGCAATGCTGAATTCAGAGATGATACAGAGCAAAAGCTCCATTACAAGTCCGAGTGGCATCGCTACAACCTCAAGCGCAAGGTTCTTTTCTTTCTTAATTTTTGTAATCGATTCATTTTTTCCATTTACTTTTTAATTTTAATGATACCCTTTTTTTTTTCGTTAAACCCTAGTTCTTTTTTATGGCTCAATCAGAAAATTGAAGAATTTGAAAACATGCGTGAACTGAGAGTAACGCCGATGAAAATTATGTTTTTCAGTGTTGCTGCCCATATAATTCTTATATTTCTTTTTGTCTGTTGTGTTCATAAGAAAGAATTAATGTTTTAGTGGCTAGTTTCGTTGATTATGTGTTTCTTACTTTAGGCAGAGAAAAAATCAGTATAAAAATGAATGAAACTTCGCTCTAAACAACTTATGACAGCTGATTTCTTTTTATCTGCAAGGACTTCTTTGGAAGTTTACCCTGCGCCTTGGTCTTGGTTTTTTCTCTTCCAAAGTTAGTGTAATCTTGTTTATCTTCTGTCTTGGTTTTGTTAATATAAGGACTGGTTTTGAGCAACTATAAATAAAATATTTTTCTTGAAAAAGGAAATATTTTTCAAGTCGGAAGTATGAAAGTGTAAGAATATTCTTTCTCAAGAAAAAACCTTTCACTTTTAGTTGCTTTAAGGCAGCGTTAAGGATTGATATTAACAAGATTGTTTAGTTACTAGCCTTTTGGGTAGATTTTGTTGTGGATGGGTTGTGCTGAAATATGGAGGATGTTCCAACCGAAGTTAGCTTAACTGGTAGGATCAAGCAACTTAAAAATAAATAGTGTTAAAAAGACATTGCATAGAGCAATTCTTTTTGAATAACTTGGTTTACTTAGTGATTTGTTTTTTTAATGTGTATATAGGTAGCTGGGGTTCCAGGGGTGACTGAAGCACTATTTATGGCTAGACAATCTGTTCTAGCTCAAGAGAAAGATAAATCGAGTGAAACCCCAATGCTTTATAGCTGTGGTCTTTGTGGAAAGGATTATAAAAGCTCTAAGGCTCATGCTGAGCACCTTAAATCACGTGGTCATATGATGCGGATTTCTGAAGGAACTAGTCATGCAGATGAAAAGGCAATAATTAAGCCACTTCCACAACGTGCTGTGAATAGGCCACCTACTAGAAGAGAGGTTGATAACCCTGAAAACGAAGAAAGTGAAGATGAATGGGAGGAGGTTGATCCTGAAGATGATCTGGTTGATGATGCTGCAAAGTCCTTGACTGATTTGAATGTAAATGAGCATGGTAGTAACGATGATAATATGGATGAAAATGATGATGATTTTGAGGAGTTAGATCCATCGTCTTGCTTTATGTGCGATCAAGAGCACAAAACAATAGAAGATTGCATGGCTCACATGCACAAGCATCATGGATTCTTCATTCCAGATGTTGAGTATTTGAAGGATCCAAAAGGCCTTCTCACCTATCTTGGCCTTAAGGTATAAATCTGTGCTCCCCCCTCCCCCCCCTAAAAAAAAAATAAAGAAAGAAACTTTGGTTTGGTCCTAATTTCAGCATTTTCCATTTTCTAGGTCAGAAGGGACTTCATGTGCCTGTACTGCAATGATCGATGTTATCCTTTCAGCTGCTTGGAAGCTGTCAGGAAACATATGGCAGCAAAAAGTCACTGTAAAGTGCATTATGGTGACGATGATGATGACGAGGAAGTAGAGTTAGAAGAATTCTATGATTATAGCAGCAGGTTAGTTTAGTTCCAAATGTTTTCGTTTGAATTTCCCCTTCATTGTAAACCACCGCTATAAAATTGGTAAGGCCTATTAATACATCCAATCTGAAATGCAAATGTCCCTTGCTTTTGTTCAGTTATGTGGATGAGCAAGGTAAGCAGCTGGTTGTATCTGGTGATTCAGCAAACAATGTAGAACTTGTTGGTGGGTCTGAGCTCATAATAACTAGGAAATCTGGTGGTAGAATATCAACCAGAACACTTGGTTCCCGTGAATTTTTGCGTTACTATCGTCAAAAACCACGACCATCACCAGTAAATAGTATGGCCATCACTGCAGCATTGGCTTCAAGGTTCACCTTTTTAACCTTACACTATTTCTTTATAATGATTAGAGGCAAAAATCTTGTGTATCACGCAAGCATATCATTAAAGTCACATGGTGATATGGATCTTTGTCTTTTATTTCAGGTACAGGAGCATGGGTTTGGCCACCCTCCAATCAAGGGAGCAAATTGTGAGGATGAAAGTCCTTAAGGAAATGAATCGGTCAGGTGTGGAGAATATGCGCACCAAGATAGGGATGAAGAGTAATGTCATCCGGAACTTGCCAAAGAATGTCCCATATTAGCCCTCGCAAGTAATAGTTTACTTGTTTATGTGGTGCTATGTAGTGGTAGTTATTGAGCTATAGGCTTTCCTTCTGAATTAATTTTACATTTCTTGAGCTCAACAGTGTTCCACATAACATCCAAAGATATCATTTGTGTTAAATGGAATGACATGATATTTTTCTATTGTGTTGGGCAGTTTACCTTTTTTTGGTTGTTAGTGGTTTCATCAAGATCTGGATTATAATGTTTGATCAATTTGGGGGAAAAAAAAAAGAGAAATTACAATATATTTTCACAGGAAAATATATAGAATTTGTTGTTGATATATGTAGCCGTGAAAATAATGAAACCAAATTGAGTGGAAATTTTAATTTTAATCAAGGTGAATACAATTTTCTATTCTGCTCCTTTTTTATTTGTCAAATTGTCATGATATTGATAGGGAGATGGGTAATTGAACTTAGTCTTGTTTTTGAGGCATGTCAAGGATATTGATTTTTCTATTCGTTTTTTTTTTCTATTTTATTTATCATGGTATTGGGAGGTATAAGGGTGATTGAACTTATCTTTTTTGAGGCATGTCAAGGATATTGATTTTTCTATTCGTTTTTTTTTTTTTTCTATTTTATTTATCATGGTATTGGGAGGTATAAGGGTGATTGAACTTATCTTTTTTGAGGCATGGCATTCCCTTTTTCCTAGTTTGAAACTTCGAGAATAATTTAGTATTTCATTTTCATAAAATATGGATTTAGATTTGGTCTTTGTACAAATTGGCTTGCACTAGAGATCAACTAATTTTGATGATTCATATATGTCTTTGGGGTTGGTGATGATCTCTTAGGCATGGTGTTGTTGGATTGAGCCCTTCAGGGATTTATAGCAAAACAAAAGTTATTTAGATCATGTTTAATATTCATTACGATTTAAATAGGTGAAAAATGAATGTTAGTATTTTGATCTAGGGTGAGTCCTACATCACTACAGATGGAACTAGTACAAGATTCCTAATGACCATGACAACTCTAGCCTCGAGTGGATACCTATCTTGGATGAAATGACCACTTTGCCCGATGTAAATATACCAGGATCTCCCTAATCGTGCTGTGGCACTACATTTGGATCTATCACGAACTTGCAGCATCACGTGTCAAAATTTTCCCATCTCTGAGCATGGGACGGAATGTGGAATCGCAGGCTAAAACTAAGGGCTCATCCTCGTATGTCTTGTGATCAACCATACCTCGACACGAGGTTGAACCCCCAACTCCTGCACAAAGCATGGTTTATATCAATAGAGAGGTCTTGCTGCTCGGCAAATCTTCCATGCTTACATGATCTCAATTTAAACCAAGGGTTTGTCCTTGTATCATCTTGTGATCAACCATGCCTAGACATGAGGTGGTACACCTAACCCCCGCACGAAGTATGGTTTATATCAACATAGTGTGGTCTTGACAAATCTCTTACGCTTATATGATGTCATAGGGATGGGATCTCATCTATTTAAGACACCCATCCCTATAAATATAAGAAATTTAACCTCTAAAAAGTATGCAATACGCACCCATACCCAAATTGGTCCAAAATTCTCTTTAATTTGGGCTTTGAAGTATTTCTGGCTCGAACATTTGCTACCATGTTATAGCATCTGTCAAATGCGAACCATTGCAAACCACTATCTCAAGAACAGTACCTCAAAAGATCACTTAACAGACCATTCGTGCCGTATGTGGAAATTGATTAACTAATTTTCACTCCATTATGGTGAAGAACATGCGCCATGAGCAGTTCCATAAGGCCATGTTGAACGGATTTTTTCACATCAAAGATCCAATATTTTCTTGAGAATCATACATGCAAAACCCTCTATGCTTGACATCCATACCCTATGTCCCATTAAGAAGAATGCACCACTGGCCACAAATTCCACTAAAAATGGAACACCCTTTGCATTATTCCTAGCTAAAAAAGGTCCACAATGCTAACAGATTATCATAAATCACCATCTTGGAACAGTACTTCAGCCGGATGAGATCACTTAACATACCACATTTCAGCATGAAATGTTGCCTTGTGCTTGGTTTTGGTCAACAAAATGTATCTCGTACATCCGAAATAGGACACCTAAAGGTGTTCTATTGTAACTTTCAAGTGTATTTTTAAGATGCACGTGTATAGAAAAAATAAACAGTAAGTGAACGAAAGATATAGATGTATATAATGTCACATGTAAAGTTAATTTTTAGTAGATGAAATAACGGAATTAACTTAATTTATTCATTGAAAACGTTAAACATTTTAGCACTTTGAGTCGGCATCTCTGGTTGAATATTCGGATTTCTCAGTAACAGCTGATAGCAATGTCCTTTTCATACGTCACAAGGGATAAAAACGATGTCCTGTCATCGAAGTCTTTTTGTTTAGTCTTTCATGAAAGGAAACGCCACAATTACTGTCCCACCTTTTATCAATTGTCATTTTTAATCTATTTAGACTGTTAGCAAACTTAGCTAATATCTTTAAGCCTGTATGCATTTCATATAGTTCTTAGAGTAACTCATAATTGTAAAATAACATCAAAACTAATTTTTTTATCTTAATTGCAAAGAAAAAAATCTACAAATTTATGGATTGTAGTTCGTAGTTTATTAGCTATAGAAATATAAGCTTATTTATCAAACACTTTAATGCAGCCAAACAAACTCGTAAGTAAATTAAGTAAGAAGTTGATATATTTGAGGTAAATAATTTTAGATTTTAGTTTAGTTTTTTATTTTTTTTATTTAATTTAGTCTTTCTTTAATTTTTAGTTCTATATTTAATAATATTTTATATTTTTTTATCTACACTTTCTTTATATTTTACTGTAAAATTATTATTCAAAATCGTTCATATATATATATATACACACACCAAATTCTAACAATATAAATTAAATAATTTAATATCTGAATAGTTAGTTGAAAGTTATGAGTAAAAAATTTCAAACATTAATTGTTAATCAGTTTTATTATGAACTCATATTTATATTAAACACTGAAATATCTTTTGAATTACTAAAGGTTGAGAGATCAAAGTTAAAGGAAAACTTGGACACAAGAGACTAAATTAAAACTTAAATTAAACTTTAATAGACAAATTATAATTTGACCTTTATTGAAATGTCAAATTCTTTATAAAGAATGTCTGCGATAATGTATTTATTTAGGTGCTTCTCTTTCATCTATCGATGTCCCGCGAGTCATATATATTTTTATCATTTGAAAACCACTCAATTTCAGTTTTAAAACATAGAAGTCAAATTCCAACCAGAATACTAAATAGTATTTATCATAAAAAAATTGAGTTACATGGAATTCAAAACTTATTTTTATATAAGATTTAAAAAAATTATTTAATCTGCGTAGAACAGAAAAGGCATTTCCTTGTGCTAAAACACACAGTAGCAGAAGGTTTACCGAAAGCACAAGAAGAATAACAAAATAATACAATTTAAACTTCCAAACTATGAAAATAACAGCAAATTCTGATATATATATAAAATGTCCAATCGATTATTCAACGTTATGTTTTATACACACATTTTTACATTAAAACCTTGACAAAATCATAGCCACGCCAAATCCACAACCCTTTTAGCATTCACCAATATATAACATTCCCACACGATCCAAATCTACGTTCTCAGCAACAATGTGATTTTTATAAACTAAACTTTTCTCGTCAAAAGCATTACTCGGTTAAGTAACAGCAATCTTAGAGAAATTTTGTACTTCATATCCTACACCTACAAATGCAACACGTAGAGAAATAATTCTTTGCACAGTTCTTACAATTGCATCGCATTTTTCAGAAATAACACAGTTAAATATTAGGATATATTGTAGATACATCCCCTTAACATCCCTTCTGTTTTTAACCAACAAAAATGCTCCTTAATTTGTATAACAATATATCATAGTATATCGTCTTTTTATTACACCAACTACAATATGATTAATGGCATTTAAAACAACTTACAAGCAAATTATAAAAATACTTTATGGAAATATTTTATCTCTCATAAGTTATATTTTTAACTTGTATTAATAAATTTATAAGTACAACTTATCCAAATAAATTATTTTCAACTTATTCTAATAAATTTTATTGTAAAAAAATTATTGAATCAACACTTAATTAAACTGTATACTCCATCGTAATTTGCATTATATATTTTATCATAAAGTTCAAGTATAACCAATTGAACCAAATCCAAATCACTAGTACAATTGCGCATGGTTACGAATGTAAATTTTTTTGTAAATGCTCATATATGAAGACCGTGGGCTATTATCAGTAAATGGAGAAATATATAATAAATTTTCAGGGACTAGAAACTGCATCCTTAGAGTTATTCTAACATTTCACAATCAATTAGTTATATCCTATATGTACAGGGATAGTATGATAAAAAGAAAAAATCATTATTCCATAGTGAAGCAGCAGAATGCTAGCGAAATCACAGTGGTTGCCCATGAGGAAATTAACAGGCTTCCAATGGCTAGCACAATTACTTGGATTAAGACAAAATGTGATTTTAAAGCTAAGCATAAAAGAAACTGAGTATGTGACCAGATGGAGCTGTCAAATTTACTAAGTCTACCAATTCCAATCACCACATCTCCCTGCGAAAGCAATAGATGAGCTAAATGTAATCTTTGCATGGTGAAAGACAAGCTGTCACACTGTTTTCTACGTCTCTTGACTATTGCCTCCCTTTAATGCATATAAACTGCCTGAAAACTCAGAAAAACAATAAGTAATTTAAAGTTAATAGCAGTCAAAGCCCTCAGCACCATGGTCAAATACGTTTCAAGCCAGAAGGAAATCTATCTGAAAAAATATTATTTTTTTGTATAGTGTTCGTGAAGGGTCTATCTATATCGATGTTTTGGCATAAGTGTCCGAGCTGGTAAGAATGAAATTTTTAAGCGGACACCTGATGAGGAGTGCCTGACACATGTCAAAAGGGAAGGGTCGTGTTTGTGCTTCATAGAGTCAATTAGCAGTAAGTTCAAGTCATCAGGACTTTTAAATAAGAACAAAAAAGGATAGTTTTGAGCAGCCAGAACATACCTAATTGTCATAAAAGCGGGAGCGGCGTCTCTGGGACCTGTGAATAACATTATTGAAATAAAAATACTGAATATCTAAATATAACTTAATCAAACAAACCATTCAAACATCAAATTACACACTTCATCAAATATCATTAATTGATATCGAGAGTAGCTCTAGAACCAAATTGAAAAAGAACACAAGGAAGAGTAAGAAAAGGATATCATTCTCTCAAAACACAAAAGCAAGTAGAGAACTATTGAATAATAACAAAAAAAGGCTAATCAGTACGAAATTTACAACTTCTTCTCAAATATCATAACAAACCACAATAATTTGGTCAAAACGATAATGAGATCATGTTTCAAATTCAAATCAGAATATATTATCTGTAATTATATGCTCCTTTGAGTTATGCAAGTGAACCAACATTTCACTTAAATTGTAATGTTGGGATGATTAACGTCAGAAGGTACTAAAAGAGAATATGATTCTTGTAAGCTATAAAGTACACTGATAAATACATGATGGTGGTCCTAAACCAATGAAAAAGTAACTGGTTTAAAATGTTTGAGGGGATAGCTTTAGAAAAGTTCATCTTTAGTGCCAGAAAACTATTTATCATGGTACCCATAGAAACAGTGAAAAAATTCTGCATGCAAAATCATATACTGAAATTGTCAGACCATAACAACCCAGAAGGTAAAGGAATGGGATGTAAAGGACATTAATATTACTATATAGAAAGAGTAAAAGCAAATGAAGAAGGGAAAGTCTATGCACCTTCGATAACCACTACTACCCCTTGAAGAGCCACTTGTACTAACAAACTCATCATCAGTCTCTTCTATCCTATAATCTGCATACTCCACTGATGCCACAGAACCTTCATCAGAATTTGAATTTGACCTATCATAACTTAAGCGGCGATTACCCCTTCTTGCATGACCAACTCTTGTCCTCCTATTTCTGGAACTTCTGAAGTTGTCAAAGTACAGAATACAAGAGGTCCACCAGTTGCCCTCAACACCAGGGAAGTCCTCAAACTCATCTCTTGCATCATCATCACCATATTCAATCACATAATCACCCAAAACCACCCCCCGTGGTATTTCTGAATGAATAGTGCTCAAAACATCAATAATCTCAGAGGACTGCTGAAAATTCTCCCAATCAAGCTGCCGGGCAGGATCAATTTTTGATGGGCGTGAATGAGGGTGTTCAAGTTGAGCATGATTTTGTAGCTCCAGGTAGCTTCCCATGAATTTACATCCCACCTCATCACAACAACGCTTCTTCTCATCAAGATGAGAGCGAGCTTTATCAACAACAATCCACCCAGAAACCTCACCTCTACACAAGGGGCAAGTTAGATTGCATTGATCATCTGATGCCACAGGCTCACTATTATCAGTCGAGACTGCATCAGACACTGGAGAGGACGGCATGCCACATGCATTTTTAAAACGATCCAAACAATTTGAGTGCAATTGATTTGTGTCACAAACAAAAGGACGACATCCTTTATCATATGACGAACACTGAAGGAGCACACAATTATGAGGAAAGTCCAAGCATATAGGACAGACGAGATCGTCCCAATTAATATCCAATTGAATATCCTCCATGCTGTTTACACTCACAAGGCCTAAAACCATATAATACAGCCACTCAAACCGAAAAAATAAATGTACTAGTCAATTGCATTCTTCTTATTCTTCAAAATTAAAACAGCTAGATGAAGTCTTGGAAATTAATCAAGCAACTGCGTCCTGGATTTTAGCACAGGCCTAATATAACAAGATACAAAAGAAATAAAAAGGAGCTAGTCAAGAACCATATTGCAAAGGTAGTTAGGAATTTATATAACTTGGAACATTTACTCGTGCAACTGCAAGAAAACTCACAAAACCATTAAAAATACTATTTACATGACTGCATTTTGTCTTTAAAGACTAAGGAGTCCATATTATCAACAAAAAAAACATGTTAAAGTGTCAAGAAACTGAACTTATTGTATCGTAAGAGACAGATACATTTCCCTTCAAGTTCCTCAAAAAAAAAAAAAAAAAAGAGTACAAAATCAAAATTCGGAGAAGATGAAGATCAAAGATGCCCTAGTACTAATTGATTGACCAACAAACAGATACACAGACAAACCAAAAGCCACAAAACAGTGCCATCTAAGAATCTCACCAGTTAAATTCCATAATCAATACTTCCCCCAAATCTGAAATTTCAGGGGAAAAAAACAAGAACACCCCTTTACAGATAAAAAAGAACATACCAACCAAAAAAATAAATCAAAATGACCACCATATTGACATTAAAACACATAGTTTACAATAACAAAACATGCAATTCAAATGAAATAAAAAAACACAGAAAGAACACAGTAAAACGTATAAAAATCCTTACTTTAACACCCAAAATTGAAAAGGAAAAAAAATTGACAACCCAATTTTCAGTATTGCAAAAAAAAATTGACAAAGTTGACCAATTCAAAATAAAGGGTATTATTCTCTAGAGAGCAAGAAAAAAAAACTGCTAAAACACCAAGCCCAGGTAGGGAAACATGAATTGAAACCGACCCAAAAAAAAAAAAGAAGCAAGACCCAAAAAAGAAGAAAGAAAAGAGAGACGAACTTTGTGACAGAAAAGTGATAAAGTACATTGAATAACAGGGTAGAAGGGGAAAGGCAAGGTTACCAAACCTTATAGATGAGAATTGATGACTGAACAGAGAAACCTCGTATCGAAGAATTGGTGTGTCAAGTGTCGTTGTTGCGATCTTGGTGCAAATGGGTGATGATGCCACTTTGAGAACTAGTGAAGGTGGGTTGCGCCTCTCTCTCTCTCTCCCCCTCTCTCTCTCTCTTCTTTCTTTGCCAAGTGCAATTGCACAATTTCTACTCTCTTTTTTTAATTTATAAATTGGAAAGACAATAAAGGGTTGTAATAAAGTTGGATTTATTTATTTTTAAATGAGTTTCAAAGATAAAATATAATTACAATTATTAATTAAAATTTATGGTTAGATTTAGATTACCATTTTTGCATTCATGCTCTGTTTCATTACCAGAATAATTAGCTATGTTTTCAAAATTTGGAAAAAAAAAACTTAAACCTTATCAAAATTTTTAACTTTTAAAATTTGAAATTATATTATTTAACAAATTAGTCATAATTTTCTTAAATATTTGAACAAAAATAATAATATGAGAAGTTTAAATACAATTAAATTAAAAAATTTAAAAGTAGAGAAATTTAATTAAATAAAAAATAAGAAAATTAAAATTACACAATGATCAAAGAACAAAAAACATAATTAAAGACAGTTATAAGTGGATTAATTTACGTTATCTTACACGGGATAATCTTGTTGAATTTCTTGATTCCATTTTTGTTTTGGATTTGAATCTTATTCAAACGAATTTTCGCACAATAAAAGCATAAAGCTTTTATGAAAATGAAAATTCGTTGGGAGACTGAATAGTCAAAGTCAAACTTTTTTGTTTAATTTTTTAAAGACAGCAGATAATTAGTGACCATAAAATAAAGGTTCCGCTCACTACGGTTTCAATCGATGGTATATTGGGTGGGTAACCTTTCAGAGGATAGCTGAGGTCAACTGCTCTCATAGTTTTTTATATATTAAACTGTTCAAAGATAATTTGTATAGTCAAAGCAAACTACTCTTTACTTTGAAAAATATAATAATTATAATTAAAAAAATATTTCATATATTATTAAAAAATTTACGTACAACTATTTTTAAATTTATTGCTAAAAGATATTTTTCTATTTAATATATATATATATAGATAGAGTAAGAATTAAATTTTTACACATTTTTTTATTTAATTTATATTTAACGAATTAGTAGGAAGATTATATATATATATATATATATATATATATATATATATATATATATATATATCAATAAAGAATGAAGTGATTAATAAATTTTTTTTGCCTAAATTAGTTTTTTTATTGTAAATTTCTTCTCTTATTTTAAAATAACATTCATGTACAGTTAATAATAATAAAAGTCTTCATAATTTTCTGATTTATTTTTTGTTTTTTAATTCAATTTTTAATTTTATTTTAATTTTTATCCTCATATTAAAATTTAAATGTTTATTCACATGACAATATAATTATGTTAAATTTAAACTAACTTTTAATTTTATGTGCAATGCATAAATATTATTAAAATAAAATAAATTATATGATTACATTAAATTTATATTATATTAAAAGTAAATATGTAATGTAAAAAGAAATTACTTGACATATGATGAGAAAGAGAACTGATTAGGATGCTAAAAAAACAAGGATTTTGAAAGTTAGATGGAGGAAAAAGGTTATTAGAACACGATGTTCCTTTGACAAAAGAACAAGATCTATTGTAGAGAAGTAAAATGAAAGTTAAGATAACAGGAAAAGGCAAAAGTATGATGGTGGTGAAGAGGATCAAACGATGGCAGAATCGGGTGAGCAAAACAAAGACATCTCACTAGAAATACTCACCTGTTGGGGAAGTGCAGGTTCTTTACTTAAATGAGGAATTCTGTATCGTGAATTTCTCACAGGAAGAAGACTATAAGAACACCCAGTATGAGGATCCATGGCTTATTTCGACCTCTATTTAGTGGTCCAAAGATGGAGATCTCCATTCAAACCACCTCTTCAAGCAGTGCAAAGGATCATCGTGTGGATTCGAATCCCAAATTGACCTATGGAGTTTAATAATAGTAAATTCTTATGGTGGGTCAGCAGTTCTTTGGATTCTATGCTCAAAATAGAATATCATACATCCATACCCAGGAGCATTTTGATAGGATATCTGCTGAAATGATCTTAGTAAAAAACTTGTGCCATGCTTCATGGGCAAGAATACAAACTGGAATATGGGTGCTTACACCTTTTCTTTTTCCGGCGCAGGCATTATGTTCAAAGATATAACCAATGCCAAGATTCAATGTCATCAAGAGAAGACTCTAAAAATCCTAGCAAGTCGACTCATCCTCAAGATAACACAGCCAAATTCAAATAATTTACATATAGTAGGGAACGATATCCTTAACTAGCTTTCCAGTGGTGACACTCCATTTTACTGAGGGTGTTTGTCTTGGACTTACGCATAACAAGTATGTTTATCATGAACACAATGTATTTTGGTGATGACTATGAACACTTTATTTTTATTACAATGCTGGCTCGATTGAATTATAATTGAGTTGCCAATTTAAATCTTCTATTGGTATGCGTGTGTACTTTCAGAGCATTGACTGTGAACTTGTTGACAGGGAAGGGTTAAAAATTGAAGCATTAGTGCTAACTCGGCCTCCAATGTCATGTTTTCAGGTTCTAGCAGCAATTTTCAGTTTTTCAAAATAATTGAAATATGTCTTTATTTATTTTATTTGTATGTTTCCTCAATTATGTGGTCCATTGAATTTTGGAATGAGATTTTTACCATACCTCCATTATAATATCACACAAGCTACTCAAACTCCTTAACAAACTAATACTTTTATTTTCTAAGCCATCACTAAACTACTCTTAAAGGATTCAAATAGGAGAATATCAAGCTCTCCAACTTTCATCATAATTTGTTTTACTTTCTGTTTTTTTGAGGTATTAATCTACGTTTACTTATGAATCATACAAATTTTTATTTTTTTTAGAAAAAAATTATTTACAAAAAAACTGAAAGGTACCGTTTGATATTTATATGCAAGATGAAATTTGTCAGAATTTATATTAATTTTTATTTTACTGTAATTTTTAAAAGTGTATATATTACTCTTAACACAATTACAATAAAATTTAATTTTTTATCTTTATAAAAATTATTAAATAAATGCAATATTAGTTTAATTTAAAAATAACACTAAAAATACTTAAAAAGGACTAATTAAATAAACAGTGGTCGCCCATACGTATTTCCTTCTTTATTGACCCATTCGTATCTTGCATATTTCTGAGTGAGTCCAGGCGTAAAAGAAATGCAGGCTGCAAGAATGCATCATGTTTTTGTTGAAAGCCATTAGTAATAGCTCCATCATCAACGTGAAAACAAGATAAAGGAAAAAATAAACAAAAAGTTCCATCATCAGTATCCGTGGTCCTCTGCAGTAAGGGGAAGTTCTGTAACCAAAACCCCATCTTTCTCATCTTTAATAGATGGCTTAATTATAATTTTGATTCTTATAAATATTAAGCATGATAGATTTTTATAAATTTTTGTTAAAATTTAATTAAAATTTAATATTATTTAATTAAATAACATGATATGACAAAAATACTAAACTGAGTTTGAGTCAATCATTTTAATGCTTAACAGACAAAAAAATTAACACTAAAATCAAAATCTAACATTTTAATTTTTTAAAGACTAAATCTTAAAAAATATATATACTATAAAGACTTAAATAAAATATTTCATATTTATAGAAAAAATAAACATAATTAAACTCACATTTAAAAGAAAAAAATTATTTTACCATAACATTAACTTTTAATCAATGGTTAATTTTTAATAAAAATCAATGGAGAGAATATTTTTTTTTTTGGTAATGGACCAGCAAAAAAACAAAAAAAAAGAATACCAACTACATCAACTAACAATTGAAATTCCACCCCTAACAAAGGAGAAACCAGTTTTTCAATTTCTAAACTTCGCGTTCGACCCATTTTAGCCAAAAAGATCTGGACACTGATTCCTCTCTCGAAAGCAATGCATAACTGGAGTATCCAAAATTTGTGCATCAACTCTTTAATTAAATAAAGAATTGCTCCATGTCAATGAGTACTCCAAGTTTCCTGCTTCATAAACTATTCAGCCACAGAAATGCATAATAGAGATTGAGTGCGCGTCCTCCGAACAAGGAGTAGTCCATGGAAAGAAGTTCAATCTCCAGGATATCAACCCGTCCAACGGTCCCACTAAACCCCATAGCCATTTAACATTCGAGTCACGCGAATTTAAGAACTAATTGTGACAGTATTAAAGTTAAAAGTGTGTATTTCCAAAAGGACAGCATCAAATTTAAAGTACCTTTAATCTTTATCCAATCCCAAACTATATTTTGTTGAAAATATTCTCAATTATTTTTTGAAAATTTAACGATTTTAAAAAACTAAAACATTACCTGCAATTCCTATAAATTATGAAATTAACTGGATGTTTAATTTAAAGCTATTTTGATAAAATTATGTTCTAATAGGTTTTTGGGAAAAATTTTAAAAAATAATTATTTTTAAAATTAATGCATATTTAAATATAATATAATTTAAAGAAACAGCCATATTTTTGTTAAATTTAAGATAGAACTTTATTCGGAAAATAATTCTTTCACAAAAAAGATTTGGATTTACCTATTGAAAAGAATTAATTCTATTTATAAAACTTACTATTTTAAAAATAACTTATACTTTAAAGATAATTTTAGTTCGACATTTAAACAAGAACATTTTTTTAAACTCAGTAAAATATCATTCTAAAACACAAATTAACTGTTAAACATGTTTTTTTTTATCAAAAGTAAAATTTTCAGCATCGATTCTCTCAAAATCAAACTTCCTCGAATTTATAAGAACCAGATCCTAAGAAGAGTAAATCTTTAATCCGAAAAATCCCCAATAAGACAAGTGAATAAACATGCTCAACTGTTCAACTGAAATAAAGGCGGAAAACTAGTAGAAGCTTATGATGTAATAATATTATACAAAGTTAGTAGTCACGAGACTATTCAGTTTTACACATATGAACCGATGCAACGTGACACAAAAGATAAATACAGAAGTGTAACCTATCAATCGGCAGCAACAGAAGTTAAATAACTGAATTATGAGTTAAGATTTATAAAAAAGACAACGTTGAAGGAGGTTCAAGGATTACTTGAATTTTCTGAACTTTTTCCCTTGAAATTACAACTTCATATTGAGCAAAACAATGATTCTTACACAACTATAGTATTGATTTCCTTTAGTTACAAGAGATGACCGTCATTTAAAACCTAATAATAAACCTTTTGATTATATATAAGGAATCAAGAGAAAATATAGGACGTGTAACGTATACTCATCTGGCTGAAACAGTATCTGTATTTGCTATGTGCAGGTAGTCCAAAGATTTAGCTATCTATCGGACAATACTGACTCACTCCATGAAAGTAGGAGATCCCTCACAACCGTTGGCAAATCTACACCAAAAAAATATTCATATTTTGTTTGCGTCATGCAGTCATGGCAGATAACAACTGATTTAAGTCAAATTCCAAGTTCATAAGGGCAAAATTTAGATAATCTTTTTTAAAGTCCTTACAGGAAAAAAAATATTCTAAAAAATAAATAAAACTTATCACTTAAGTTAGACACAACTTATTTTTTCAAATTTTAGAGAAATTAAATAAAAGATCTTCTCAATAAAATTGAGATTTATTGAGAAGCATAAGTTCTTTTTTTTCTCCTATAAAGACTTCTCTGAAAGTTTAACCAAAATGGACCAAGGCAAAGAACTATACCTCTAGCTACTTCTACAGCCACTGAGGGTATGTCTATCTGATCTTCAACCAGCCTATACACGTCAACAAGCTGGAGAAAACACAAGTTAGAATTTCCAGGGCAAGATTATGGGCTTTAAAGGAGAGGAAAGGGTCATATCAAGACACACCTCTTCAATATGAAGCTTTGAGTCCTCCGTCAAAGCAAGAAGAAGCTGTCTACGTATTCCTTCATCAACAAAGAAAAGGCGAGCTCCATCTTTGATAGTGTCTGTGAGGTCCAATTTTCTTTCTACTTTCCAGTTTCTCTGGCTTTGCCTGCAGAGAGAGCCTCTGGTGAATATTGCTGGATGACACAAAGGAAGTAACCAAACGTGCAATGCTGTGTTTTTTGGTCACACAATGTTGTTTAATTAAAATACACACGTGTTTTTCACTTTTAATGCTGGATTGCTGCTCATCTTGGCCACATTTTCCTTCGCAAGAACAATAAGGTTTTCTAGCCGTTTCCACTGGAAGAGACCATCTTTGAATAGAACCTGAAACAATAAAGTATATCAAATGAGAAGCAATATGTTTCCAATTACACAGCAGGTATGATTAAGTTATTAGCATTCAGAGTCCTAGAGGAAGAAAGAATCACAAAAATACTTTGGACTATTTATTCTACTTGCTAAGAGGCACTAAAATTTCACTTATGTACGGGACCACTTTAGTGCTTTGACCTAGGTAGCAGAGGGAAGAGAGAAAATAGGACCTTTCCTGCAAATCAAGCTTCTAGCATAGCTGACTGAATTTTGCACCCACATATTTAAAATGCTTAAGAAGAAGATGGAAAAAGAGAGATTTTATTGCTTCCATTCCTATATATATATAACAGAATCATCATCCGGCAAAGTCTGCCATAGACACAAACGGATTGGATTCACCGCTGTTGAAAAGGGTGCTGTTAGTACAGCCAAACAGAGTACTGGTACTTAGTGATACTTTGCATTTTAAAACTATATTTTTTGTGTTCTACTACACCACCACCACCCTTTTCAACTACACTAAATCCAGATCCAAAGACAAATCGTGTTAATATGGCACCAAGGAACCCCTTGGTCATCTTTCATTTCCCACCCTTTTGCAGATTTTCTTCCTCAACAAGGGAAACCTACTGCTGTAAATTTCTTACCCAACACAAATGACTAGACAGAGATTAAAAATTTTAAATAAAGATCACCAAGAATGAGCTTCAGGATTGTAAATTAGACAGAATATTGTTATATGTATAAAAGCTTTTCCATTTTGAACAGCATTGCTAACCTGTATGAGGCGTTCACGTAGAGCTGGATTTGGGTCTGTCAGTAGTCGCTTCGCCACATAAGGATACGCAACCTATTTGACATACTCATATTCATATTATACTGACAAATAAAGTATAACAGAAAAAGGATAATTTTGAGTTTTGGCAGTTGCTCAAACTAATTCATTTACCATGACGAAGTATTTGTTCTATGAAAATATTTAGAAGTTTTCCTCTTCTGATACATATTATGATACAGCTTTCCTTCTCCTAATGCAACTTATTAAACAAAAGTGCTTTTTCAAAATAAGTTGTATGTCTTCAAAACAACTTGAAATCAGGATAAGTCAGAAACATGGGAGCTTTTACCTCAAGAAATTTGAAGTCAGGCTTCAGAGTAAAACAGATGCCTTCTTGGGTCAACAAAGAACGGATTACAAGAGAAAACCTTTCTGGGATTCGAATGGGATAATTGTAAACCAACTGGTTAAACTTTCCTGCAGTATATGATAAAGGCATGAAATACCTAAAATTTAATTACAATTAACTAGATTACCAATAATTTGAGACACCAAACTAAATCATTAGATAAAGAGCTAAATTTATATCTTCAGAAATAAAAAAGAAAAAGAAATAGTAAATTAGTCTTTAATTTGATAGAGCACTGGACCAAATATTGGACTCTCACCACGGAAAGCCCAAGATCTGGAAGATTTATTCTGGTAGGGGAAAGAAGGGCACAGGGGAAGAGAGTTAGATACTACTGAGTTGACTAGTCTGTTAGCTCATGCAATGCAATTATAGGGAGAGGATAATACTGTGAGGTCAGAGTTTTTCCACCTATAAATATCAAGATTCATGACACCCTCCATATAATATCACTGAGGAAAAATGAGTCAATAACAGGTAAGATGGGACAACATAGTCATACAACATGTAATTGAGACTCCTTGAGTTGATTGGATTTCTTCCTCTTTTAGATTCATACACTATTCATTGCGCCTTGTTACTTCTTAGTCTGAAGTCCTTGATTGAACAAGATAAGAAGATTCCACCCCAAATTAGAAAATTTATTTCAAGCAGCAGTAGAGTTTAGGTCAAACGGTCACATAGCAATGGCTATTTTTATATTAATAATCAAGGGAAACAGCCTACCAGTGACACTACGAAAATTAAAATCTGACAGTCCCTTTCCAGCAGAGTTCTGCCAAATTGCTTCCAGAGCAGGAACTATAGGAGTGACATCAGTCCCTGGTGTCAGGAAGCCTAATCTGGTGAAGTCATTAGCCATCTCAGCATAGTCCTCATTCACAGCGTGGACAACGGCATCAATTAAAATCTGTTTATTTTGCTGAAAAAATGGAAGCAGATAAACATGTCAGCCACAAACAGCATACTTTAAACTCCGTAGACCAAACTAAAAATGTCATATTCATGATTATAATGGAAGTTGTCCTAAAAGAAAAATACTCCAATTTCTCTAATAGATCCTTATAGAATAGGGGTATTTGTGCCAGTTCAGTAGGACATAATAAACATGTCTGCACAAACCCTTTTGGTTTATCCAAAACATAAGGCACTAACTTGTCAAAAAAAAAAAAAAAAAAACACCCTCATAAAAGGAAAGTCTATGAATATTATGCACTACACATGTCAAACACCAAGGTTAAATGCACATAGTTGGGTGTGGCTAATGTCCAGGAAGTTGCCAGGGATCTTTAATCAGGTTCAACTTTTGCTTATGGCATTAATTCATTTGAACTTGAAGCACTCTCAAGTCTCAACCATCTGACTAATCTTCTTCTTACATAAACATTTGAGCAGAAATGATTTCTTATTTTTCTTTTACGTAAATTTGTCTATTTTACTTTTTTTGTGGTGACTGACCAATGATCGTTTCAAAGAAGTGTCACTGTCATGTATTCAACAGGATTTATTGGACATATTGATGTATTTCATCAGTGACTGAGCATTATGTTCTTTGTCTATTCTTTTCTTCACGGAATGATATTCAACCCCTTGACTTTCATCTTTTTCTTTCTCTAACATAATTACTTTATTCATTAAAAAGAAAGAAAGTAAAATAGCGTTCATCTCAGTGGATAACAAGTGGGCACTCAGCTGCACTGATGTGATGGAAATTTTGACCCTAATGAGAAAATTTAAAAATCAATAACCAGGATATAAATTGATAAACATTCATTTATTTTAGGGATATAATAAATCCATTACTGGCCCTCACAGGAGTTAGATTTTATACTATACGGCATATAGCTATGTATGGGAGCCCTAATCCACCATATTATTTAATAGAATAAAATTCAATAAAAAGGGACACGGACAGGATGAAAACATTTGGCAATTATATCATCTGTAACTAAACCTTAAATTATTTTTACTCTGCTGCAAGACCAGATAATATAGCACATAATGTTAAATTATTATATACGTGAAAATATTCAAACACGAGAAAAAAAAATCATAAAGACATGTTTGGGTCATCTGTGGGGAAGGGTGGAAGTGCAAAGCAAAATGTTAACGTGATATTCACAGTACCTGTATAATCAAACATATGAGATTCTTCTCTCACATTAAAGAAAGGTATGGATGATCATTACAACAAAACATGTCCAGTGCAACACATGGGTTGCATGATAACTTTAATTATATGATGCAATGACAAACACTCCCAGAGATGAATGATGAATAAGGTATGGTTAGTCTACCTAACCTAACTGAAAAAACACAACTAAACATTCCATCATATGCACTATCTTATAGCATAGAGAAACAATAATAAATGATCATAGAGAAAAAAACAAATAATTGCCCCCGGTGCTCAGCATATGAAGAATTACCTGACTAAGAACAGCAACATTGCCAAAGTCCACATATGCAATTCTCCCATCCCGCATGGCAAAAATATTTCCAGGGTGAGGGTCCCCATGAAATAATCCAAATTCCAACAGTTGTCTTAGCGCAGCACTCACTCCAATTGTTAAAAATCCGTCTACATCAAGACCAGCTTCCTTGATGGCCTAATTCACAAGAAGGAAAACTATTAATCCACAACACAACAAACCATGTTGCTTCGTAATGGGCACAATATGGCATTATCATCACCAATCCAAGTAAACAAACCTGTGGATTGGTGCACCTGATACCATCAATCCATTCCATTACTAACACTCGTGAACCAGAAAATTGTTTGTAGACCTGAGGAATTTTGACAGTAGGATCATTTTTAAAATTCTCAATGAAGTCTTCAAGATTGCGTGCTTCCTGAAATATATAGTTATAGAAATCAGTAAATTTATCTTTGACAAATATACAGTGAAAAATATTCTTGAAATGACAAGAAACACTCATATTTGGTGCATCGACAAGTTCAAAGCATGCATCAAACTACTACAAGTCTACAACAAACACAAGGCAGCACTGAAAGTTACCAAGGTATAATCAAGCTCTTCCAAAAGCTTTTCACCAAATTCATCAACAATTAGCTCTGCATTACACCCCAGTTTCTGTATACTAATGCCATTTAAAAATGAAGCCAAAGTGCGGAATAGGAAAAGATCTCGATATATAATGGGCTCTATCCCAGGCCTTTGAACCTGCAAGTACACCAAAGTATACATTTAGAAGTGGATTTTATCTCGATTTAATCTTGTTTATATTTCAGAAAACATTTGCGGCGCTTTAATTCTATGAAACCATACAAACAAGTAATTCTATAAATTAGATCATATTTGACAACAATAATTAGAAAGACAACACAACAAAACAAATTGAAACTGGAAAAGAGGAAAATGTCAAAATTTTCATATCTTTAAATATAGACATAGACAATTTTTTTAGGGATGAAATCAACTGATTTTGAACAATATGGACAAGCAAATATCAACGAATCAACCAACAAAATAATTATTTAACATAAAAAACTTAGTCTTAGACCTACAAACACAATCCTTCTAGCAAGGTATTCAGGTCACAGCAGGATATTAAACTGTTATGAACTTATGAATATAAAGCCAACAGCTCAGATGCTGCAAACATAAGGGTAAGCAAAGTAGTTAAGAAGATTATTTGAAAAACTATTAGCTATTTAAGCTACGGAAACTGCAACATATACTGCTGCCATGTCAGGACTTCTTAACATCATGTAACAAGTGCTATATTTGAACATTAAAAGAGTTATAACACAGGGGGGGTGAGAACAATGAAACCTTGATAGCAACATCCTCTCCAGTGGCACGTAAAGTAGCTCGGTAAACTTGACCTAAACTTGCAGCTGCTATAGTCTCTGATGAGATTCTGCTGAAAACAGCTTCAAGCGGCTGACCCAGTTCCTCCTCTATGATTCTGAAGGCAATCTAGGAAAATTTCAGGTCATACATCAGAATAATAATATCTAGGTGAGATGACAATGCTCTGATAAATGTTCAGCATAAATAGAATGAAAAAAAATGTTGATTTTCAGTTATTATTTACTTGATTGGGAAATGAAGGAACATCATCTTGAAGAATGCAAAGTTCATTCATATAATCTTCTCGAATGATATCTGGCCTGTTTGCAAGGACCTGTCAAATGAAAGAAAACAGTGTTATCAACTGGAAAACCAAAAGCTAACACTCTCTTGTATGATTATATGACTTGAACAACACACTTGACCAGCTTTGATGAAGGAAGGCCCCAGGTCACACAAGAGGTTCCTAAGCTGCCGAGCACGATATGGAACAACCTCTTCATCCCTTCCAACCAGGAAATCATACACCAAGTTAGACCAGTACAAGCCCAAATTCCAAACTATCTCCACTCCCCGCAGCATAAGGGACAAAATAGCCCCTCTTGATTCTAATACCTTATTCCTCACCTAATAAACAAGAAAAAAACAGTCAAACAAAAGTAGCTTCAAATTAGAAATAATCATCCAGCAGATTGACATTTATTTGTTTTCACTACCCTCCCATGGCGAGAAGCAACCCTCCCTTCTACCAACAGGGATATTGCTTCTACCTTCTACCAACAGGGATAATGAACCCGGTTTACAACAGCAATTAACCCAACTTATACTACCATGTGTTACATACTTAGCATACAGAATAATGTGAAGTTTTATATGTTATACCATAAAGTATAACCTAAAACAACTTACTTATACATCTTCACTCCATTAGGCAATACAATACCCGTCACCCGGATTTGTATTGAGAAGAATGGTGTACTTCAGAGGGGTAAAAAAAGTGCACGGCTGATAATCATTGATTTATATATTAGAAAAATCAATGGTAAAATTTTTTAGAAAGTACAATCACCTGAATTCTATAAATAGATAGTAAGAATCTACTCCCCGTAGCGATAATCAATTCCCCCACTTCACTTTCCAAATTAAACCCCGCACTTTAAAAATCTAAACCCAATTACTTAAAGCTATAAAGAAAAGAAATTGACTAGCACCCAAAAACTGATGGCTGTTCATAAAAACAGAACACTTCTTAAGCAATTGCAATGTAACAAACTCCTGGACTGTAAATGATGAACGATTTTAGCTTCACACACAACGAGTAATAAAGCCTGAAAAATTTAATTATTAAAATTACAAAAATGTCTTTTTTTTTTCCTATTAAATAATCGAATGACAGTATTTTAGTCCTTGACGTTACTAAACAACGATACTTATATTACAACAATCAAAACTAAAATACTCAAGTTTAATAATTCGCAAGAGGGCACTAATTATGAAATTAAAACTGAAAAAGTTTTTGTCTGAAAGTGTTATTAATACACCTCCTTCCTAATTTCTATGAAGTCCAATATAATTTCCAAAAAACTATTTTCAGTTGCCCTTTCTTAACCTACTTAACAAGATCCTTTAATAATTTTCCGAAAAATTCTATATCCTTTCTACTATTTCCGCCTAAAAAGTGACACGTGTCGTTTAAAAAATATTAATTATCTTTTAACTTTTTCTCTCTTTAGATAAGAAATGTGTCACTTTTATTATCTAAGAGAAAGTGTAGGTTGAAATAATAGGTAGATTTAACATCACTCTAATTTTACTATTCGAAGGATTAAAATGACATTTTCCGTAATTTCATAATTTAACGTCTCCTGGTAATTTCGAGGACTAAATTTAACTAACGTACTACTCAGAATCAATTCCAGTAGCAGAAAAACAAAAGGCTGAAATTGAATCACAGGCGTGTCGTATATGCTTCAAGACTAAAACGACAACGAGGCACATAAAACGCAAACAGAGTAATCGAAACGCAAGGATAGCAATTGAAAGCGTACGATCTCTGGAGAGTACTTGCGGAAAGGGATGCAAACGCCACGCTCGATGTCGAGCTGCTCCAACGCACTGTTGCTCACTTGCTGCTGCAACGCCCTTGAAACGGCGCCGTTTGAGGCAGTAGTTCCCGTAGCAGCGGAATTCGAAATCCGCGTCTTCTTGCTCCGCTGAACCGAAGAAGAATAAGGAATAGAAGTTCGAGGCAGAAGAGTTTTGCGGCAGAAAAGGTGAGGAACCGTATACGAAGAGCTGGCGCAGATGGAATCCATGAATGCAAGAAATCAAGGTTGAAACGTGAAACCCTAACTTGAGGAAGAAATTGGGGGCATTTTGCGAGTGACTCGTGAGATGAGTAAAACTGAAGAAGAACCAAACGGGTGCTTTGAAAATTAGTTTTCCATTTAAATAGGCATGTGAGAAAGAAGACATAAGAAACTGAAAGAGAACGAGTGGCCACAGGAAGAGAAGCCGCAAGCACTTTGCATGTTGGTCCACGTGGCCGAACCAACCAATAGCCACCTCTATTTTATTTTTATTTTTTTTGCTTTTTCTTTTAGTGGATAATTTTATGAAGAAGTTAATAAATTATTTTAAGTTTGCAGAATCATTTGATCAATCGGTTTCTTTCAATGAATAAGAAAGAAAAATGATAGCATGAATTGAAGTAGAATAATAATAACTTAGTTATTAAAAATAAGATAAAAAACATTAAGAGTAAATATTTTTTTTTTACTTTTAATATATTAATATAATATCCCAGTTTCATCTTTTTTTAAATGTTTGTTATGATATCATAAATTTAAATATTGCATACTTTTTAAATTGATGGTTATAATTTTTTAATATATTAAAAATTAAAAAATATTTATATTTTAAAATAAATTATTGACTTATTGTCTCTTAATATAAAATTAATGACAATAAGTATTTAACGTGAGAGAAATTTTAATATCTTTTTAATTTAAAAACTATTTTTTTATTTGTGATTGTTTGTAGCAAAAAATGATGTCAGTTCATCCCCACACAATAATTACTCTATTTAACCGCCAGTAACCGCCCAAACAATTTTAAACTGAAATAAACTACACTATATATAAAACTCTTTACCCAAAACCACCAATCCCTTCATTCATTCACTCCATTTCTACTATACATACACTTACAAGTATCAATCAATGGATCAAACTCAACAAGAAATCGGCATCAAAGTCTACAATGCAACTCCACCACCACAAGATGAAATGCAAAACCTCTCGAACAACAACAAACCTTCTCCACCACTGGGGAAGCGTCGTGCCATGATGGCAAAGGGTGTTCAAAAAACCCTCTCAAAGACTTCAATGCTTGGTAACTTCCTCCCAACAGGCACACTCCTCACATTTGAAATGGTCCTTCCTTCAATCTACCAAAACGGTCAATGCACTCACATTCAAACCATCATGATCCACTTCCTATTACTTCTATGTGCATTCTCGTGCTTCTTCTTTCACTTCACCGATAGTTTTCATGGCACTGATGGAAACGTTTACTACGGCTTTGTGACAACTAAAGGGTTGTCGGTTTTCAAACCGGGACTCCACGTGGCAATTCCAAAGGACGAGAAATTTAAGGTTGGGTTAACGGACTTCGTGCATGCTGTTATGTCGGTGATGGTGTTTGTGGCTATTGCTGTGTCGGATCATAGGGTTACGAGTTGTTTGTTCCCTGGGCATGAGAAGGACATGGAACAAGTGAGAGAGAGTTTCCCTTTGATGGTGGGTATTGTTTGTAGCAGTTTGTTTCTCATCTTTCCCACTTCTAGGCGTGGGATTGGTTGCATGTCTGCCTAGTTAATTAAACCCGTCTCTATTTTCTTTTCTTCTTTTTTTTGTTTAAGTTATGGATCTGTATAAATTATTTTATGGATAAACAATGTATGAATTAATAAAGTTTAGATATATATTTATTAGTTCAATTATGATAAATTCTTATTTATTCCATAAAATAACTTAGACACGTCCTATCTTATGTCTGCGTGAAAATAATGGAATAACTAGGTTCATTTTTATTCATCTGAATGTGATGGCAAAGGATCAAGAAGCTGTTGTTCAAGTTTGGATTGCATATGCCGTTAGAATTTTAAAATATTTACATTATTTTAATCCATAATTGTATAATTAATATCATTAGGATATAGTGTTTGATATTAATTATAAATAAAAAAATAGAAAGTTAATTCTAAAAATAACTACTAGATAGTTATTTTTTATGGTAACTACCAAATGATAACCACCAAATAATTATGTTAGTAACTATTAAGTAGTTATGTTTAATTTTTTCTTCTTAAAAATTCTTCTAGATATATATAGAACTCATGTTCTATTATTGATGATGATATTTAATTCTAACGAAATCATACAATATATATTAAAGTGAAAAGTACTTGTAAAACTATTTTTTTCTTTGAAACATCAACAACACAATACGTATCCTTCATCAACAAAGAAAAGGCGAGCTCCATCTTTGATAGTGTCTGTGAGGTCCAATTTTCTTTCTACTTTCCAGTTTCTCTGGCTTTGCCTGCAGAGAGAGCCTCTGGTGAATATTACTGGATGACACAAAGGAAGTAACCAAACGTGCAATGCTGTGTTTTTTGGTCACACAATGTTGTTTAATTAAAATACACACGTGTTTTTCACTTTTAATGCTGGATTGCTGCTCATCTTGGCCACATTTTCCTTCGCAAGAACAATAAGGTTTTCTAGCCGTTTCCACTGGAAGAGACCATCTTTGAATAGAACCTGAAACAATAAAGTATATCAAATGAGAAGCAATATGTTTCCAATTACACAGCAGGTATGATTAAGTTATTAGCATTCAGAGTCCTAGAGGAAGAAAGAATCACAAAAATACTTTGGACCATTTATTCTACTTGCTAAGATAATTCTTGGGTATTGCACTAAAATTTCACTTATGTACAGGACCACTTTAGTGCTTTGACCTAGGTAGCAGAGGGAAGAGAGAAAATAGGACCTTTCCTGCAAATCAAGCTTCTAGCATAGCTGACTGAATTTTGCACCCACATATTTAAAATGCTTAAGAAGAAGATGGAAAAAGAGAGATTTTATTGCTTCCATTCCTATATATATATAACAGAATCATCATCCGGCAAAGTCTGCCATGGACACAAACGGATTGGATTCAACGCTGTTGAAAAGGGTGCTGTTAGTACAGCCAAACAGAGTACTGTTACTTAGTGATACTTTGCATTTTAAAACTATATTTTTTGTGTTCTACTACACCACCACCACCCTTTTCAACTACACTAAATCCAGATCCAAAGACAAATCGTGTAAATATGGCACCAAGAAACCCCTTGGTCATCTTTCAGTTCCCACCCTTTTGCAGATTTTCTTCCTCAACAAGGGAAACCTACTGCTGTAAATTTCTTACCCAACACACATGACTAGACAGAGATTAAAAATTTTAAATAAAGATCACCAAGAATGAGCTTCAGGATTGTAAATTAGACAGAATATTGTTATATGTATAAAAGCTTTTCCATTTTGAACAGCATTGCTAACCTGTATGAGGCTTTCACGTAGAGCTGGATTTGGGTCTGTCAGTAGTCGCTTTGCCACATAAGGATAAGCAACCTATTTGACATACTCATATTCATATTATACTGACAAAGAAAGTATAACAGAAAAAGGATAATTTTGAGTTTGGCAGTTGCTCAAACTAATTCATTTACCATGACGAAGTATTTGTTCTAAGAAAATATTTAGAAGTTTTCCTCTTCTGATACATATTATGATACAGCTTTCCTTCTTCTAATGCAACTTATTAAACAAAAGTGCTTTTTCAAAATAAGTTGTATGTCTTCAAAACAACTTGAAATCAGGATAAGTCAGCAACATGGGAGCTTTTACCTCAAGAAATTTGAAGTCAGGCTTCAGAGTAAAACAGATGCCTTCATGGGTTAACAAAGAACGGATTACAAGAGAAAACCTTTCTGGGATTCGAATGGGATAATTGTAAACCAACTGGTTAAACTTTCCTGCAGTATATGATAAAGGCATGAAATACCTAAAATTTAATTACAATTAACTAGATTACCAATAATTTGAGACACCAAACTAAATCATTAGATAAAGAGCTAAATTTATATCTTCAGAAATAAAAAAGAAAAAGAAATAGTAAATTAGTCTTTAATTTGATAGAGCACTGGACCAAATATTGGACTCTCACCACGGAAAGCCCAAGATCTGGAAGATTTATTCTGGTAGGGGAAAGAAGGGCACAGGGGAAGAGAGTTAGATACTACTGAGTTGACTAGTCTGTTAGCTCATGCAATGCAATTATAGGGAGAGGATAATACTGTGAGGTCAGAGTTTTTCCACCTATAAATATCAAGATTCATGACACACTCCATATAATATCACTGAGGAAAAATGAGTCAATAACAGGTAAGATGGGACAACATAGTCATACAACATGTAATTGAGACTCCTTGATTTGATTGGATTTCTTCCTCTTTTAGATTCATACACTATTCATTGCGCCTTGTTACTTCTTAGTCTGAAGTCCTTGATTGAGCAAGATAAGAAGATTCCACCCCAAATTAGAAAATTTATTTCAAGCAGCAGTAGAGTTTAGGTCAAACGGTCACATAGCAATGGCTATTTTTATATTAATAATCAAGGGAAACAGCCTACCAGTGACACTACGAAAATTAAAATCTGACAGTCCCTTTCCAGCAGAGTTCTGCCAAATTGCTTCCAGAGCAGGAACTATAGGAGTGACATCAGTCCCTGGTGTCAGGAAGCCTGTTGGGTCTAAGCCATTTGGACCCCATTCAAGACATATCAAAGAAAGAGGGGTAAAATGGGAAGAATGAGCAGAGAGACCGTTATGCTAGATTCTAACAGATTAATAAATTAGCATACGTGGCAAGGGGGCGGGGGAAAGGAGAGTGGCAGGGAGAGAGGGATTATATAGAGGTTGAACACTTGGCCAAAGATAGAAAATATCTGGGAGGTCATTAGGGATAGCTGAGGCTATAGGAGCATTGCTCTTGCTAATTACTTGCTAGTTAGATTGCTGTATTCTGTTCCATTATTCTGTTTTTCCATCTTTACTGCTTGTAATCTCAGGGAATTCCCCTGTGTAGGTTCTGTTATTTCAATATAATCCCAGTTCCTATCAAAGCCTAATCTGTTGAAGTCATTAGCCATCTCAGCATAGTCCTCATTCACAGCATGGACAACAGCATCAATTAAAATCTGTTTATTTTGCTGAAAAAATGGAAGCAGATAAACATGTCAGCCACAAACAGCATACTTTAAACTCCGTAGACCAAACTAAAAATGTCATATTCATGATTATAATGGAAGTTGTCCTAAAAGAAAAATACTCCAATTTCTCTAATAGATCCTTATAGAATAGGGGTATTTGTGCCAGTTCAGTAGGACATAATAAACATGTCTGCACAAACCCTTTTGGTTTATCCAAAACATAAGGCACTAACTTGTCAAAAAAAAAAAAAAAAACACCCTCATAAAAGGAAAGTCTATGAATATTATGCACTACACATGTCAAACACCAAGGTTAAATGCACATAGTTGGGTGTGGCTAATGTCCAGGAAGTTGCCAGGGATCTTTAATCAGGTTCAACTTTTGCTTATGGCATTAATTCATTTGAACTTGAAGCACTCTCAAGTCTCAACCATCTGACTAATCTTCTTCTTACATAAACATTTGAGCAGAAATGATTTCTTATTTTTCTTTTACGTAAATTTGTCTATTTTACTTTTTTTGTGGTGACTGACCAATGATCGTTTCAAAGAAGTGTCACTGTCATGTATTCAACAGGATTTATTGGACATATTGATGTATTTCATCAGTGACTGAGCATTATGTTCTTTGTCTATTCTTTTCTTCACGGAATGATATTCAACCCCTTGACTTTCATCTTTTTCTTTCTCTAACATAATTACTTTATTCATTAAAAAGAAAGAAAGTAAAATAGCGTTCATCTCAGTGGATAACAAGTGGGCACTCAGCTGCACTGATGTGATGGAAATTTTGACCCTAATGAGAAAATTTAAAAATCAATAACCAGGATATAAATTGATAAACATTCATTTATTTTAGGGATATAATAAATCCATTACTGGCCCTCACAGGAGTTAGATTTTATACTATACGGCATATAGCTATGTATGGGAGCCCTAATCCACCATATTATTTAATAGAATAAAATTCAATAAAAAGGGACACGGACAGGATGAAAACATTTGGCAATTATATCATCTGTAACTAAACCTTAAATTATTTTTACTCTGCTGCAAGACCAGATAATATAGCACATAATGTTAAATTATTATATACGTGAAAATATTCAAACACGAGAAAAAAAAATCATAAAGACATGTTTGGGTCATCTGTGGGGAAGGGTGGAAGTGCAAAGCAAAATGTTAACGTGATATTCACAGTACCTGTATAATCAAACATATGAGATTCTTCTCTCACATTAAAGAAAGGTATGGATGATCATTACAACAAAACATGTCCAGTGCAACACATGGGTTGCATGATAACTTTAATTATATGATGCAATGACAAACACTCCCAGAGATGAATGATGAATAAGGTATGGTTAGTCTACCTAACCTAACTGAAAAAACACAACTAAACATTCCATCATATGCACTATCTTATAGCATAGAGAAACAATAATAAATGATCATAGAGAAAAAAACAAATAATTGCCCCCGGTGCTCAGCATATGAAGAATTACCTGACTAAGAACAGCAACATTGCCAAAGTCCACATATGCAATTCTCCCATCCCGCATGGCAAAAATATTTCCAGGGTGAGGGTCCCCATGAAATAATCCAAATTCCAACAGTTGTCTTAGCGCAGCACTCACTCCAATTGTTAAAAATCCGTCTACATCAAGACCAGCTTCCTTGATGGCCTAATTCACAAGAAGGAAAACTATTAATCCACAACACAACAAACCATGTTGCTTCGTAATGGGCACAATATGGCATTATCATCACCAATCCAAGTAAACAAACCTGTGGATTGGTGCACCTGATACCATCAATCCATTCCATTACTAACACTCGTGAACCAGAAAATTGTTTGTAGACCTGAGGAATTTTGACAGTAGGATCATTTTTAAAATTCTCAATGAAGTCTTCAAGATTGCGTGCTTCCTGAAATATATAGTTATAGAAATCAGTAAATTTATCTTTGACAAATATACAGTGAAAAATATTCTTGAAATGACAAGAAACACTCATATTTGGTGCATCGACAAGTTCAAAGCATGCATCAAACTACTACAAGTCTACAACAAACACAAGGCAGCACTGAAAGTTACCAAGGTATAATCAAGCTCTTCCAAAAGCTTTTCACCAAATTCATCAACAATTAGCTCTGCATTACACCCCAGTTTCTGTATACTAATGCCATTTAAAAATGAAGCCAAAGTGCGGAATAGGAAAAGATCTCGATATATAATGGGCTCTATCCCAGGCCTTTGAACCTGCAAGTACACCAAAGTATACATTTAGAAGTGGATTTTATCTCGATTTAATCTTGTTTATATTTCAGAAAACATTTGCGGCGCTTTAATTCTATGAAACCATACAAACAAGTAATTCTATAAATTAGATCATATTTGACAACAATAATTAGAAAGACAACACAACAAAACAAATTGAAACTGGAAAAGAGGAAAATGTCAAAATTTTCATATCATTAAATATAGACATAGACAATTTTTTTAGGGATGAAATCAACTGATTTTGAACAATATGGACAAGCAAATATCAACGAATCAACCAACAAAATAATTATTTAACATAAAAAACTTAGTCTTAGACCTACAAACACAATCCTTCTAGCAAGGTATTCAGGTCACAGCAGGATATTAAACTGTTATGAACTTATGAATATAAAGCCAACAGCTCAGATGCTGCAAACATAAGGGTAAGCAAAGTAGTTAAGAAGATTATTTGAAAAACTATTAGCTATTTAAGCTACGGAAACTGCAACATATACTGCTGCCATGTCAGGACTTCTTAACATCATGTAACAAGTGCTATATTTGAACATTAAAAGAGTTATAACACAGGGGGGGTGAGAACAATGAAACCTTGATAGCAACATCCTCTCCAGTGGCACGTAAAGTAGCTCGGTAAACTTGACCTAAACTTGCAGCTGCTATAGTCTCTGATGAGATTCTGCTGAAAACAGCTTCAAGCGGCTGACCCAGTTCCTCCTCTATGATTCTGAAGGCAATCTAGGAAAATTTCAGGTCATACATCAGAACTATAATATCTAGGTGAGATGACAATGCTCTGATAAATGTTCAGCATAAATAAAATGAAAAAAAATGTTGATTTTCAGTTATTATTTACTTGATTGGGAAATGAAGGAACATCATCTTGAAGAATGCAAAGTTCATTCATATAATCTTCTCGAATGATATCTGGCCTGTTTGCAAGGACCTGTCAAATGAAAGAAAACAGTGTTATCAACTGGAAAACCAAAAGCTAACACTCACTTGTATGATTATATGACTTGAACAACACACTTGACCAGCTTTGATGAAGGAAGGCCCCAGGTCGCACAAGAGGTTCCTAAGCTGCCGAGCACGATATGGAACAACCTCTTCATCCCTTCTAACCAGGAAATCATACACCAAGTTAGACCAGTACAAGCCCAGATGCCAAACTATCTCCACTCCCCGCAGCATAAGGGACAAAATAGCCCCTCTTGATTCTAATACCTTATTCCTCACCTAATAAACAAGAAAAAAACAGTCAAACAAAAGTAGCTTCAAATTAGAAATAATCATCCAGCAGATTGACATTTATTTGTTTTCACTACCCTCCCATGGCGAGAAGCAACCCTCCCTTCTACCAACAGGGATATTGCTTCTACCTTCTACCAACAGGGATAATGAACCCGGTTAACAACAACAATTCACCCAACTTACACTACCATGTGTTACATACTTAGCATACAGAATAATATGAAGTTTTATATGTTATACCATAAAGTATAACCTAAAACAACTTACTTATACATCTTCACTCCATTAGGCAATACAATACCCGTCACCCGGATTTGTATTGAGAAGAATGGTGTACTTCAGAGGGGTAAAAAAAGTGCACGGCTGATAATCATTGATTTATATATTAGAAAAATCAATGGTAAAAAAATTTAGAAAGTACAATCACCTGAATTCTATAAATAGATAGTAAGAATCTACTCCCCGTAGCGATAATCAATTCCCCCACTTCACTTTCTAAATTAAACCCCGCACTTTAAAAATCTAAACCCAATTACTTAAAGCTATAAATAAAAGAAATTGACTAGCACCCAAAAACTGATGGCTGTTCATAAAAACAGAACACTTCTTAAGCAATTGCAATGTAACAAACTCATGGACTGTAAATGATGAACGATCACAACAAACGTAATTTTAGTGTGAATTATTGTTGTCAATCTTCATTAAGGCAATTTTCGTAGTACCCTATGCTCTTATAAGGGACGAAATATTGCTTTTAAGAAAGTGTGTATTCAAATCTAGAAGATCATATCGTCAAGTCTTAATTGTTGTAAATTTTGTTTCCCTTGTTCACTTAAAAGTTCTAACATATGTTGTATGTATGTAAATGAATTAATTGGCATATTTTCCCAATGTATGTTATAACGAGTAAATAGATTAAAAATTGGTCGTTAACAATTACTAAGATACTAGAGTTATAGAGAAATTTGGTCAGACATAACACATATGCCTAAGGAACCAATAATTTTGATTAGGCCTAGGACTTATAAACAATCTAATTGCAGACAATCATAATCCTTGATGACTTGGAATGTTGTCATGAATGCTTAGGGTGTTCCTAAGCAATTATTTTAATTGGAGGCTCAGGATCAGTGAAATATCATAATGATTTGAAGAATGGTTTGAGATGGGATCCCTTGGTAAGCAAGTTCTTGTTGTTTATATTCATGACAATGGCCTCGAAGGTAGAGATATACGTAATGACAATGGTTGGAATTTTTCCATGCTTGCTATTAACCTTCTTCATATTATTTGCAACTTTTTAGATTAATTTTTTTGTTCATTTGTAAGATAATTTAGGTGATATTTTAAACAAAAGCAAGCATCATGTTGGTATAACACGAGAAGGTTACAAGTGGCTCATGGATGCATAACAGTTTTAAGAATGCTAAAGGTGGAGATATAGATTTCGAAGCTTGAGGTGTCATAGAATAATTTTTATTTGGTTAATCTATCATAACTCTCTCAAATAAATCTTAGAGCTCATATATATTTAATTACCAAATATGTAATATCAAGAAGAGATTCGTTTCCTTTGTCTACAGGATTGGAAGGAGATTATTCAAGTTTGCGAAGCTACTGGTTTTGTAAATGACATTTTTTATGGTGTAGGATTACAAAGTTGGAATGATCAAGTTAATCAAAGCAACAAAATTAGCTTTTTAATTGCTTTGTATACAATTTGGAGTTTGGAGGACAAGGAATAGCCATGTTTTTTTCTCGTGAGAATGCATCAACATCAAATATATGATGGCTGCTATTAATAAATTATATATGGATATATCATGAATATCCACTCTAAAGAGCTAAAGACAAGGAGAGGGAGATAAGTTTCTTAGTTTCATACAATTGCTCGTAACATGGATGATAGCTCTTATAACAACCTAAGGCCAGTTTTTATGGCTTTTAAGACACAATCTTGGCTAATGGACTTCACAAGTCATGTTCGATAGTTTGATAACCTTCTAAGTATAACTTTATACTATTTTGTTTATCTTTCAATATATTAGGATAATAATTTCAAGATAATTTGCTAGGCCCATAAAAGAAGAACAAGTCTTAGATGTGGCTAAGAGTCTTGAGAAGTGACAGGTTTATGTTAGAAGAAAGAAAAATTGGTTACATAAGGTAATTAGTAATCACGTGTGTGAGTATAAGGCTTTGTTGTATAAATACCTAAGTAAGTTACTTGTAAAAGTTAGTTTTGATTCTTTAATTGTAATTGAGAGAAAGTCTCTTTCTCTGTTACAGAGTGTTAACTCTTGGAAACTCTTGAAGTTCTATCTCTTCATTTTTATAAACATCTTTTATTTTCTCTTTTTAATTCTCTCAATTCCTAATATCATTTGCATTTTAAACTATTATTATTAAATTTGGTTTGTTATAGAACAAATATAAAGTTATCAATTTAGGTCAATGGACTTGTCTTGATTTTCCAATTATGAGTAGATAAAAAAAATTTAGTTTATAATAAACTAAATACAAAATTGTCAATTAAAGTTATATTTAACATGATCTGATGTAATTAATAGACTTATGTGAATTAGACTCAAAAGACCTAAAATTATTCAAAGTTATAAAATGGCAATCAAAACTTATTCTTAAGAAAGTAATGAATTTATATGCAGGTTGATTCATTTTATGATATGTTTTGACATTATTTTTAATCAAGTTCATTAAGTGTTAAGAAAAAATTTATCATCTATATAATTTAAGAAAGTCTAACTCAGCATCACTTATCCACAAGTTTAATACATCACATGAAGTGTAGTTAAGTATTAAAATATTTCTCACACTCGTATTTAGGGTTAGAAAAAAAAATAGATATAAGTCAAATTAGATTTAAAATTCAGATATTTAATAAAATTGGATATATAACATTTCTACTTTATTTAAATAATTTCTTAATTCAATTTAATAAAAAAATATCATTGAAATGTGATTTAACTGAACAAAAAATATTGGTATTAGAAAGAATTTTGATTATATTTATATAAGACTTGAATCAATAAAATGAACTCATTCAAAATTTATCCTTTGAATCATCACTTAATATAATTACATATTAAATAAATTTAAAAATAGAAACAAACTTAATATTATTACAATACCATAATAAATCAAATTCTACATAATACACTACAAGAAAATTATAATTTTGTGGCGGTTATATGGTCATTTTGCAGCAGTTTTTGACCTTCTCAAAATGGATTGCGGCGTTTCTGAAAAATTGTCATGGATAAGTTCGCCACAAACTTTATGCAGCAGTTTTGACTGAACTCTATAACTTGCATCGATTTTTAGCCTCTCATAATCGTGGCAGTTGCTATTTATTTGTGGGAGTTTTTGCCTAGGCAATTTAGTGACAATTTATTTGCAGCAATTTTTAACCTACTCTATTTTAGATGCCTATTTTTAATTTTTTTAGCTGTTTAATGTTGTTATAATTATAATAGCAATTTTTTAAAAACGTACACAACATATTTAATGTTGTATCTAAATTATATTGAACCTGTATACAAAAATAACTTTACAAATATACTCGTAATATAACCAAATTTCATTGATAGGATGGTAAATAGTTTAAACTTCCATAACAAAACTAAATATAATTCATCAACTGTAATGATTACAATACTATTGAAAGGTCTAAATCTATAAAAACCTAGAGTGGTACATGAGAACATGAGATAAAAATAACACTAAATATTATCTTGGTTATTCAAGTTGTTACCATGAGATGATCCTCTAGCATTTAATGACGAATCAAGTTCACTTCCAACATCATTTAGATGAAATATGAAAAATAAAATAATATTAATAATGTGGAAAGAAATATAACTATATTATTGCATCTGTCATATCAATGACCAAAATTAAACCATGTATAACGAATAAAGGTAAAACATAGCAAATGCACAACATAGTAAAGAGATAATTGAAAATTTCTAAAATCCAAAAGCACTATTAGATCATAATCAAAAGCTAAAGATTGAAAGGAATAATCTATTATAAGAAAAGAACAAAAATTTGATTTCAATTATTAATCCTAAAAATTTATAATGGATGCCACAACCTTCAATTCTCTTTGGCTCAATGCATCATAATGCTAATCTCGTATAAACATGAAAAGGAGATCACAAAGTTAAAGAAACACTTGTTTCATACCTCTATACATTGAACAAAATGACAAGTTATAATACTTTACTAGTGAGGGGAAAATGTCAACCAATTCATCAGGAATCTTTCCTTCCTTCATTATCATATAGGTCTTAAGTGCATCCAAGGTGCTTTGTAGTTGGGATTCCAAATGAGTGCACTTCTCTTTACACTGGTTAGAACATGATGACGATGGAGCAACATTGGATGAAGAGAGACTCAAATCACTACGTCGAAGTCCAGTATTTTGAAACGTATTAGTAGGAGCAGCCCCTATACCCATGCATCTTACTCGCCCAGAGTGTTCAAGCCCAAACACTTTACCAACAACATCATTGCGAGAAATTTCAGATTCATCAATAGTGTTTTGGGTCATACCAATTTCAATTTGTTCCTTTACCAAGCAAAAACTATTAATTACTAAACTGTTAACATTGTAATACAAGACTTTTGAAAACAACATACACAAGTTATACTTACTACTAACGCCTTTGCTGTATCATTTATGTAAGACCCATTTTTTCTCTTATGAGTTACAAGATACATTTTTCACGACTAGTATTCTGTCCAGTTGTCAACAACTAATATAGAAAAAAATTCAATTACATAGTTAACTTTGCAAAATAGTAAAAGTTTTCTTGTTAGTATGATTACCATCTGATGCCTCCTTCTTGAATTAGGTTTAGAACCACCAGTATGTGGAATTATTTGCTTGCTTCGAATTTCTTTATTCCTTCTACATAGTTCCTATTACCAAAATAATTATAACATCACTTAGTAATCAAATATTTAGTGATACTAGCAATAAGCTTAACAAAACAATCAAACTCTTACCAATGTCTTCGGTTTCGAACAATAATTAACAAAATGTGCCCATTGATCTCTTTCTATACCTAGTGGCATATTAGTGATAATTTCATCTCTAGTCTTGGATGGGTCATTGATCACTCCATAAGCTTTGCCTATTTGTAGCCCACTTTTTTGTAATACTGAGTTTGCAATATCGTTTTGCCATGACTTCAACAGTCCTAAAAGAAAATCGAGGCTTAAAAATAAAATAAAGTTAGTTATTTATGCATTTGCATGTACTCATGAAATTTAGTACCAATAGAAAGTTATATATGCATATATCTTTATACCTTTATCATTGTTGCAAAGCATTCATCAAAATAATGCTTAGGTATGCCTAATTTCCCGGACCACCTTTCAAAATTGATAGGACATAACTTGCAATTAGTTGTTAATCTTTCACAAAATCCAGCGAGTAAGCCTTGTGCTTCTTTGTATGCTGAGCCTTAATCATTAAACTCCACAATGACTTGTTTCCCACTAGGTAAGTTGATGATGCATTCTTTATAACTCATTGGGAGTCTTTAAGGAGAAAACAACTCAATTCAACACAAGAAATAAAACTTAATGTGAGTTAGTTAGGAATAGATATAATGCATGTACCTATTGCCTTAACACTCCAATATTGTGTAGACTCACAATCAAGATGTCCATATATTGGAGCTTCTTGTGGAATTTCATGTGTTGGTGAGGAATATGATGAGGGATTTAATGGAGCATGTGATGGGGCTTCAACTGATGGTGAGGATTCTGTAAAATGTATTGTTGGTGAAGATTGTGCTGGAGCTTATGCTGGAGGATAAGCATCACGTTGTGGTTGAGGTGCTGACTTTAGTGGATTCTGAAAATGTTTAACCCTTGGCATAACTGCATGTTCATGACAAAAACCAAAAAGATTAAAGGTAAGATAATTAAAAAATAGTTAAATGTAACTTAAACATGTTATAATGTCACATTAATAAAGCCTTAACCTTCAATAAAGCACATTATTAACTATGTTTTCTATTCAGATATTTGTCTCAACTATGTCATCATTTAAGTAGTTTGTAGCTAGTTATATATACTCATCATTGAGGCCAAAATATTGTTGAAGCTGTTACTCTTGGTATGGCTCATTCTCATATACTTCATCTTCCATATCTTCTCCCATTTCATACAAATCTCTTGGCTTTAAATGTACAACAATACTTCGTCTTTCATTGACTAGATCATCCACATAATACACCATTTGTACTTGAGTTGCTTCAATGTAGGGCTTATGTTCTTCACGATTACCCATATGAATCAATCTATCAAAATTAACACAATTGAAATTCCAAGGATCTTTTTTATATCCTCTATCTTGAGTAGTATCAGCCCATTTACATTTGAAAAGAACAATCTCAAACTGACCATAATAGTTAATCTCAATAATAACTTCCAACCTTCTATAATATGGTAAGTCTGCTTGCCTTAAGTTTCCATCAGCACTTCTTGCAACACAAGATGTGTTAGAGGTTAAGAAAACTCCACTATTTTACATTTTCAATCATTCTTCTTGAGTCAAAGTTCGAAACTTAAACCCATTGATATTATAAGTAGTAAATCTTCTTGCATCATCTAAGGGACCTCGAGCTAGAAACTTTAGATAAGTAGACATTGTATTTATTGAATTTGGATTCAAAATCTAAATAAATAAATTATTTTAGCCATGTTTCTAATTTGAAAGTAAATATGACAAAGAAACAAAACTACTAATTGGCTACTGACCCTTCTTTCAAACCAATCAACAAATTTTCTATACACTCTTTTTTCTATATCTGTAGTTGAAGGTCTTCTTTCCCTTGAACTCCTTTTTATGAATTGTTTGAATTCACTACACCAAATATTTTCATTGTACTTAATGCACATGGCTAGTAAATGACAAATAGTATAACGATGAATCATTTAATATTTACTCCATGTACTTACTCTATAAATGGTGTGACTATTGCACAATTCAAAAGCACATATTGTTGAGCTTGTAGTTTTTGCATATGGGTTAAAGTGAACATTGAGGAAGCTCTTACCGATTTACCCAATTGAGGGAAGATAGAGGACATTTCAAATGGCTCATTATCATTTGGGTCATCATACACACATCTAGGCCTGTTAAACCTTGTCTCTATATCTTCAATATAGCGAGAACAAAAAGTTATAGACTCTTCAGCTAAGTAAGCTTCAGCTATGGAACCTTCTGGTTATGCCTTATTTCGTACAAAAGACTTTAAATGACCTAATTCCCTATAAAAATGGACAGATAATTACTGAAAACAACTAGAATTTATATAACAAATTAGCTTAAATCAAAGTAGTAATATTTTATCTCTCCACATGATACATATATCGGTAATGCACAAGACATTCAAGCTTCACTTCCTCTATTAAATGGACGATTAAATGAACCATAACTGTGAAGAATGATGGAGGGAATAACATTTCTGGTTGTGGCTTGTTTCATACAAAGGACTTTAAATGACCTAATTCCCTATAAAAATAGATAGGTAATTACTGAAAACAACTAGAATTTATATAACAAATTAGCTTAAATCAAAGTTGTAATATTTTACCTCTCCACATGATACATATATCGGTAATGCACAAGACATTCAAGCTTCACTTCCTCTATTAAATGGACGGTTAAATGAACCATAACTATGAAGAATGATGGAGGGAATAACATTTCTGGTTGTGCCTTGTTTCGTACAACGGACTTTAAATGATCCAATTCCCTATAAAAATGGACAGGTAATTACTGAAAACAACTAGAATTTATATAACAAATTAGCTTAAATCAAAGTAGTAATATTTTACCTCGCCACAAGGTACATATATCAGTAATGCACAAGACATCCAAGCTTCACTTCCTCTATTAAATGGATGGTTAAATGAACCATAACTGTGAAGAATGATGGAGGGAATACCATTTCTAAGTGACAAAGTGGAACCATAATGCAATCTTGGATCTTATCAAGGTCTAAAATACTCAAGCTTTTACCACAAAGAACTCTAAAAAAATGAGCAAAATTCTACCAAGATTGCAATCATATGGTTTGGCAGCAAATTATGAATTGCCAATGGCAATAATTGCTCCATAATAATATGGCAGTCAATACTTTTTAAACCAAAGATCTTCTTTTGTTTCTCATTGACACATCTTGAAATATTACTTGAATAGTCATTCGATACTATAACATTCTTCAAAGTTTTAAGAAATAACTTTTTGGTTTCACCTGTTAGTGAATACAAAGCAAGGTGATACTTCCTCTTATCATCTAGTCATAGATCATGCCTTACTCCCATTTCTTTTAAATCTTTTCGGGCATTAAGATTATCCTTTGATTTAGATTTCTTATTGAGCAAAGTATATATGATATTATCACAAACATTTTTTTTCCTATATGAATAAAATCTAGATTATGACGCAACAAGTTAGACTTCCAATAAGGAAGTGCAAATAATATACTTCTTTTTTTCCATTGCTTCGTTGCTGGTTTAGATCTTTTTCCTCTACCATCCAATATCACTGCTTTCCCAAATGTAACATTAAAATTTTCCGCTTGACTTAAGATGTCAAATCCCGATAATTTTAATGGTGGATTTTGTTCCTCTGTGCTCCTATTAAAGCGAACATAATTCAATCTAAATCTATGATTTCTGCTCAAGAAACGACGATGACCTATAAAATAAAACTTGTTACTATAAGCAAGATGACAAGGCTATGTATCAAAGTTACAAGTTGAGCAAGGCAAATCAGTATATGTATTCCAACTAGATAAGATACCCAACCCAGGAAAGTCACTGATTGTCCACATAAGAGCAGCTTGCATCTTAAAAGTTTGGTTTAATGATGAATCAAAGGTTTCCACACCAGTATCCCATAACTCATTTAACTCCTTCACCAAGGGTAGCAAATACACATCTATTTTATTTCCAGGCATTTGCTTGCCTGGAATTATCATCGATAGGATAAAGGATGTGTGCTTCATACACATCTAAGGAGGAAGATTATATGGAATTAAAAACATTGGCCAAATGCTATATGTAGAACTCATGGTTCCAAAAAGGTTGAAACCATCACTAGCAAGGCCTACGCAAACGTTTCAAGGATCTGAAGAAAATTCAGGGTATGTCAAATCAAATATTTTCCATGTCTCCCCATCCCTCGGATGCCTCATCAACCCATCTTTGTTACTCTATAAATCACACCACCTCATATGCTCAGCAGTCTTACAATACATAAACAATCTTTGCAACCTTGGTTTCAAAGGAAAGTAATGCAAAACCTTTGCAGCTTGCTTTTTTTTCTTCTTTGGGTTCCATCTCGAAACACCACAATGCTTGCATGTTTGCAAGTTTGTATCATCATCTCTGAAATAAAGCATACAATCATTTGGACATGCATCAATCTTGGTGTAGTTAAGACCAAGCTTGTTAATGATTTTCCTGGCCTCATAAAATGAAGGAGGTAACTTTGCTTCATGAAATTTATCTCTCAACAAATCTAATATCATAGTCATTTCCTTGTCACTTAATCTACACAAAACCTTTATATGATACAATTTTATTAGAAATTATAGCTTTGTGTGCTTGCTCCCTTCATACAATGTCTAATTTCCATCATTGAGAAACTCATAAAAGTCACTATGATCCTCTACAGGCCCCTCATGAAATATATCATCTACATCCGATGGTCGTGATGTGCCTGTATCAGTGGCTTGTTGCTTTTAGAGCCCAAATGCATCATTGACAATTAATTCCATTAGATTAACAGAGTGGGATGCCTCATGTACAACATCTTCATTTTTGGAAGACTTCAATATATGTTTCTCACTATAAAGATCCCATGTTACATAATTTTTGGGAAATGGTTTACAACGCAAGTGATCCTTTACTATATATCTAGTTTGCCATTTTACAAACCCACACTTTAGACACAGACATAGTATAGTATCCCCAACAACCGCATTCTTAAATGCAAAATCTAAAAATTTACTCAAACCAATTGAGTATTTAATTATGTTTCGTGGCTAATTAATCCAAGACTTATCCATTATTCAATATTAACTCGATGCACAACTTGAGATAAAGAACAAATATAATGGCTGCAAAACAGGACAAATTTTACATAAATATGCTGACACAAGCACTTAAAAATTATTCAAAGTTTTTACTTTAACTAAAATTACATTCACAAAAACCACAATATTGAGAAAGAGACTAAGTTCCATACAAGGCAAGTTATAACATATGCAATAAAGTAAACAAGAATAAGAGCTTTGATGAGAGAACATTATCATTAACTTTTAATTTAAAGCAGCCAATCCATCTAACTAATGCTTAAGTTTCAATAGGACAAAACAAATCATGCATTTTATAGTTACCATCAAGTACCTTCTTAGCAAACTAATCCCTTAATTTTCCAACTCCTATTTGAGTTGAATCAACCAGTTTTCATGTTCTAAAACTTTAAGAGCTCTATCACAATAACTGCAAAAGACAACAAAAAATTAGTAAGAGCTAAAGAAGGTTGCACAAAGAACTCAAGGTATGAAAAACTCTAAACATGAATTTTATGTTGCTCCTGGGCAGCACTTTATTTAGCACAAGCTTTAGACACAAAATGAAGTTATTACCTTTGAGATTCATGTATAAAACATTTATACACACGAAAAGACTATCTTAGATTAGTTTTTTAGAGTACTTTTTCTAAAATTTCAAAAGTTGTAATTGATTCACATTTAAAAAATAGCATATGCAAAGATAATAAATTTTTTTATCATTAAAATTATAAATTTGTACAATATTTAACAATCTTTTGCAAAAGATTCATTAGATCTACAAAATAATTTCTGTTAACACAAACACACGCATATATAGACATTTTATGGATATAACAAATAAGAGTTATAACAAGACAGAGTAACACGCATATATAGACATTTTTTATTTATTTGTTTTATTATCATACTTTCATTTCCTAATATGGCAGTTAGAACAATTCTTATCATAAAATTAAAATAATAAAATAATGATGATAGATGACTTTGTTTTATTGTAGCCAAGTCAATTATAAACACTTAGAAATAAAAATTCAAACCACTTGTTAGATTGCTTTTTACGACAATGCATTAATACAACCATACAAATCTTTTCATAAAGCAAGGTAGTAAAACAAAAAAAAGAGACTGAAGTTCCAAAATCGTGAGCTTTGAGTGGCATGTACAATCAATTGTAAAATTACTATAACTTTCTGCTATGCAACATTTATTAGGTGTTAACTAGTGAATTATTAATAGTCCAATCTGTAGAATCATGGTTGCATTTGAGGAAAGGAAATTAAGGTGTTGTCCAAGTGATAAGTTAAGGAACTAACACCTCACTTGCATCAGTTGCTTGCATGTTCAGTGATTAGAAAAAAACTAGCAATTGTCTCCATTTAAACCACTTAAATATTTGTTTATTTAGTAAAAAAAAAAAAAGCAAAAAATGAAGTATTAAAGGGTCAATTGAGGGAGGACGAAATTGCATGCAAGAGAAAAAAAAAATTTCTTCATCTTTTTGCTCTTTCTTGATGGAACCATAACCTTCTCCACCAAATTCCTTCATGGTTCACGGTCAATTCATTGCAAATACCACTCCTTATCTTTTCTTCATTCTAGCTACACTTCATTCACAGAAAAATTAATCTAATAAAGCTTGATAAAAAAAGAAAAAAAAAGGCTGGGAATCCCATGTTTGAATAAGTATCAATTATTAGTTGAACAAGGCTGGGAAGATTAACCAATTCCACTTTTTGAACATCAACAACAAAGGAAAAATATATACCGTAAAATAAATAATTAAAGGGCTTTTATTTATTTATTTATTTTAATAAGCAATTAAAAGACGTTTGTCGCACCTATTATTGAGAATAGCATGCAACTTGACGATGATCTCTTCTTCTTCTTGAGGAATGATGTTGTCTCTCTTCACGTCTTAAACACATACTGCAAATGTTAAAGTTTTGCTCAAACATTTTCTTATACAATTAGAGTGCAATCAAAATAGAGGAAAACTAACAAGCAAAACTAGTCTTTACAGATGGACCAAAGTAAGCCTTAACCTTTAATGGAATAAGACTGTGGAGGGACCAAACTCCACAGACTACTCTCCCAAATGGAACATACATGAAACAAGTTGAGAAAATTAATTTGAGGATCAGAGGTAGAAGAATCTTATATATTCGAAGAGAAAAGAAGTAAATACCAAGAGAGGGAGACGTAGAAGATTCTTTGATTGACAATGCCAAAAGCCCTGCAACCACAACGTCAATGCCAAAGCCAAATGCTTTAGGTGCTTCAATCAATTCTCTAAATATTACACGTGAATCAATGAAGCACGTAGGGAATTGCAAATCTAGTGGAAGCCATAACCATGAATCAGGTGCTTGCAAGGAATGAAGGAAAAACAAGGGCATAAAATCAGACCTTTAGGGTTCACAAAATAAAAGTTAGAGGGAAGTAGAGGAATATTTAGAGTTCAGAAAATTTTAAAGAAAAACAATGAGGGAAATGGAGGGGAAAAAATGAGGGAAAGGTGTTTTGATTTGAGGAGGTTATAAACCTCTACAAAAATAAAAACAAAACCACCATAATTTTAATAATATTAGGCGCTTGAAAAAATGCCGCTATCCATAGGAATTTGAGGCAGTTTCTATAACTTCCGCAAAAAAACCTCCACAATTCAACTTTTTTTTTTTTGTAGTGATAGTTCTCTTTCTGACAATCCCATACAAGTAGGTTTCTAGAACAATTCCATCTTTGTTTATTGCTTCTCTACCTGAAATTATTTGTAAGTCTCTTGCCTATTTAATTCACATTATAATAACATAATCTCAGCAACATAGAAAATATCTTCTAGTACGATATACATCCAATTATAATTTATTTATAAAATCATTCTAAATCAAACAGGAAACATTCACATACATCATTCATCACCCAATCAAATAATATATATTTCTCATTCATTTAACATAATCAAATTCTCACTTTATCACCTTTGACATTCAATTTCTCAAATCATGTCACTTTAATCATTTCAACTCTAAATATTCATCAAATAAGAGTATTTATAGGTACTCACATGCCTCTAAAATGCTGCCAACATACTCTTTCCAATTATGATGGACTTATGCAAGCATAGATAGTCGCTGTTCGCCGCCGCACACAAATACAACGTGTGCGTTATTAGGCATTCATGATAAAGGTATAGTCAGGAGATCAGTAAATAATTATGAGGCCTACAAATGCTTTTGTTGTTAATCGTGTACACTTAAGCTACTAGCATTTATCACCCTCATTTTCTCAGATATCCCAATCGCTTCCGGACTCTATACCCCAAGTGTATTATAACATGTGAACTATTTATGCAGTAACTCAAACGTGGCACATCACAATCATACTGTTCCAATACACATGTTGCAATTATACTAATTAATGTATAATTTATTACAACACATACACTATAATTGCATTAATTAGTGTCCTTGTGACACATATATCAGTTACTTCCCTTTTCTCTTTTCTTATACTTTCTCAACATTTTTCACATAACACATCTGTCATCAATATTTCTTTATTCACCAATTCTCACTAATAACATACTTTTCTCCATTTTCTTTTATTTTACACTATCTCAACAATTCACAGATATTCGCATCATTCTCATTAATGCCCTTTTTATGTTATTCATTTCCTTTACTTATGTCCAAGATACGTGCATTCAAACTTCATCTAGTTCACACATAGGTAACACAATATCTTTTGTCATTTAAGGATAGTTAATCCATTTACATCAATCTCACCTAACATTCAACTTCTCAATCAAACATACAATGATAAAATAAGAAACCACGTCATCACAAAACCAATACAATAGGGTCGGATACCCCCAGACTCAGACCAATTGCACATTTCATAAGTATTCTGCTGGAGATCACATTATTCCGGTATTAATAAAATCATCTATGCTGAGTTTTTATCTTTTCCCAGCAACTTATTATTCTCGTTACCCATTTCACACCATAAAACTGTTCATTCATACTCATCGTTAAATAAGTTATGGAACCTCTTAAGGATAAATTTTCTTTTTATACTCTACTTTTCAAGAAAACACTTTAGATTTATCTTGCAAAATAGATATTTCGATTTTTCTCAAGCTAAATTTATAATTAGAACTTAGGGTCTGAGGTCAGCTCCCCTTGCTTGGAAATAGATCCCTGAGACTATGTTCTTCATGATTTCTAAAGAGGAGCTCCACGTCTTAACCGATAACACTACCCAAGGACAAGAACTCTTCCTAATATCGCAAGATAAAACATTATTACAGCGAGAGAAAGTAGAGAAATAGAAACAAGATTCAAGAGTTGAGATCTAGAAACTTACTAGATTCGAGAGGAATAGACGTTGAAGCTTAAATCTGAGATATATTTTGAGTTATAGAAGGCTTTATCTGGGAAGGAAGAGGGAGAAAATAGAGGAGGATAAGTGATTTTGGTGAGAAATGAAAATTTTCAATATTGAATCCCTTAAATACCCTTTAAACTCGTGCATTCTCGCTTGAGCGAGCTCTTCCTCGCTTGAACCAAAAAATCAGATAATGATTTTTTTGATATTCTTGCCTAGGCGAGATGGAGGCGAGCTCTATCTCGCTTGGACGATAATAGGTCTAGAGAACTCTCTATTTTTCCGGTGACTCTTTGCCTAGACGAGACCCCTTTTCGCCTAGACAAGAGGACAATTGGGACAATTTTATCTTATCTCGCTTGAGCGAGAATGCTCCAGAATGTCCAATGCAGAAAATATCTGTCTTGCTTGAATGATAAGTCTTGCACCAAAATTCCTATTTTTCTCAAAAACAAAGGAATAAAAATGAGGATGTTACAGGATACATAGACCCAAATTATTTTTTATTTAAAATTATTCAAGAATGTATTTTGTAATACCAAATTTTGTTTATTGAAATCAAATTTGTCTAAGTATGCTCTTTTCTCTTTTTTGTTAGCTAGCTAACTTTTCCAATCTAAACTTGTAGCTACAACTCTACGAAGTTATCTACAAACATGATATTAATTAATAAAAAAGAACTTTTGAAACTATTTATAGATTTTAGATTTACTCTAGGAAAAACAAAGTTACAAACATTTTATCAATAAAATGGTTCAAATTTTAACTACACCAGCGTAGTCATCAATTTCCATTAAATGAAAATGGTAAGTTAAAAAATTCTGCGCATACCTTTATTTATACGATTTTTTGGTAGAAAGTTTACTGCTAATAGTTTTAGCTTTAATGCTCTTAAAATGGTTCAATTGAAGCATTGCATCTAACAATTTGTAAAGCTTGTTTTTGTATAATTTTGAATTTAAAATTTATTTTAAACTAAATCTAATTTTATAATTAGTTTTAAACTAATTTAAAAATAAAATAAAATAATTTAAAATCCAATTCATTTATTTAATTAGATTTAAAATGGTTTTGAATTTGTTTTATCTCAATCCAACTCTACTAATACTTTTTTTTTTCATGACTTTATTCAACAGTGTTAATAATCAGATAACCTACTTTAACATGTTATTCATGAAAAAAATATTTTTAATGTTGAGAAAGAAAATAAAAGTTAAATTTTAAACTAAAATGTGATATGAAAAAAAGTTTAACGTACTTAAAATTATTATAGACTAAGCTTAAACGAGTCATATTAAATAAATTTAAACTTATTCAAATATAAAATTTAAAGATATAAACAATCAATTGGAATAAATCATTTTTTCAATTATAGACAAAGAAATCTCATAGATATTTCTCAATTATTTATAACATTCAATAACTTTTAACTAGCTCATAGATCATATAGTTGAAACATATTGTTAAAAGATAATGTTTGACTTAAACTTTTTAGCCAAAAAAAAAGTGTTGCGGTAGTATTTTAAATAAGTTTTTAATGAGATTGTCTTATTTGCTTCTTTTAGATAACTCGAGAAGCTTAATTTTTTTTAAACTTGTACTTTGTTATTTTTTAAAAAATAAACAAACATTTCGTATGCAGAGTTTTTTTACCATAAAATAACAAAAAAATAAAAATAAAAATCTTGATATAGACTCTCTGTCATTTTTTTTACATAAATAGACATTTCTTTTTACTATTCAGAATTCGGTTCCTTGAAAATCGAATTCTGAGATAGCTTTTAGTTTTTTTTTAATAAATAAATATTATTATTTAAATTATATTTATATATTATTATTTTATTAAAATAAATATTTATAATATATTATTTTAATAAATATTTATAAATATTTTATTAGTTATATATATTAAAATAAATTTTATTATTTGAATTTTGTTTTTATTTTTATATTATTTAAAAAAAATAAAAATAATAATATTAATTTTAAATGTTTATTAAAATTTATTTGATATATTTAAGATAATAAATAATATTTTTAGAAAAAATAATAACTAAATTTTTAAAAATTAATTAAATAATAACTAAATTATTTTAGTTAATTTTTAAAAACTATTTAAAATATTTAAATAATAAGTATATTATTTTTTATAATAATGTTAATGTTTAAATAATTTCTACTTAAAGAATACTAAATATATTTTTCAAAATTAAAAAAATATATTAAATATTATTCTATTTATTTATTTAAATATGTAATTTTGACTTAATATTTTTAAATATTAGTATGATAAAATGATATTTTAAATAAAAATTTTATTTTAATTAAATTATTTGTTTAAAAATGTTATTATTTAATATTATAATTTTTAATATCCTAAACTCTAAAACTATACTATTATAATTTTGAATAAGTTTTATTTAAGAATAAAAAATTTATTTTTAAAAAGTAAATAAAATATTAAATTATAATTTAATTATTTATAGTTGAGACAAATATTTTGAAATTAACATTTTCATATTATTAAAGTAACATTGATGAAGACAAAGTACATTAATAAAGATGATAACAAATTTATAACAACATTAATAATTAACTATTTCCGTAATGGTGACCAGCAGTACCACGAAGGCGACGTCTGTGACGCGGTGGGTTTCGTCGTTGTGGTTGTTGCTCTGGGATTTCAGGATAAACTTGTGGAGGATTTAGATCATCATGAAGGTTTAGTTGTTGGAATGCATTTGATGAATTACTAGGTTCATTAGCAAAATTCGGTTGGTAAAGAGACTGCATATAAGTTTGTGCCGAAGATGGAGTTGTAAAATCAACTCCAAATAAGTTTGTAAAAAAATCCTCTGATGTTGTTGCAAACGAATGTCTTGTGTTAATTATGTTTGCTTCTGGCGTAATGTTCAGAAGAATTGATGCAGTCTTGTGGTACGACGGTGTGGAAGTCGTACCTATTTCAAATGTGTTGGTAGTCCTTTGTTGTTGGTCGCTCGTCCTTGGATCTTGTAGTAGTTGTGGCACAAATAGAAAATAGATAGAATTAGCAATATACCATTCCATGTATTCTTGTGTGTGACACAATGGGCCTTGAATTGGATGACCTGTTATTGTTAGCTCACGTCTGTTATTCCATATTTCGATCCATTGAGCATGTCTTGTAACCCAATTTTCATTCTGTCTTCCTCTCATGTCAATTTTGTGGAGGTCATTCAAATTATTCGGTGGAGAAGGGACTTTTAGGATTAGACGAAACTGTAATTTAACTCTATCTGTTTAGTGCCATTCAACAATTGCAAAACAAAGGATGACGGTACATGAAGTCCACAGTTGAACATCTCTATATGCTTCCATAGGTATTGATGTCTGCAAGTCTTGATATGGCGCCTATAAAAACTACAAATATATTTAAGTTTGTTACTTAAAATGATGTGTAAAAGATAAGAAAATAAATATGACGAGTTACCTGATTAGCTTGCAATAAGTTCTTTATTGACAGAAGCAAGGAAGTAGATGCAATGATTAATGCTAGACATATGTACTCAGAAGTTGCAACTAAAGCAATTCAAGATGCACAGTCAAAGGAGAACACTCATAGAGTCATCACCTTTGGCAGAACAAGCACTAGATTTTTAGTCAAAGAAACGCAACATCCGACAAAAATTTGACCCGTAAAAAGATTTACAGTACGGTTAGATGAAATGTGGTGTGATTGTGGTAAATTTCAAAAAGTTCACATCCCATGCTCGCATATAATTACTTCATGCTTACACACACACTACAACTTTGACATCTACATATCTCCTGTGTATATCTTACAACAAGTTTCTAGGGTATACGAAGGTCAATTTGGAGAACTCAGACACGAAGACTATTGGCCAACTTACACGGGCCCAACTTTGTGTACAAATCCAGAACTGAAAAGAACTTCAAAGGGTTAACCCAAGTCCAGTAGAATAAGAACAAAGATGGACATTAGAGAACAACAAAGTCGGACAAAAAATTGTTCTTATTGTCATACCCCTGATCACACAAGGAAGACATGTCCAAATATCGGTGAAGCTTCTAGTTCCCGCCATTGATTTATATTATTGTTATTATTTTAAAATTTTCTTCATGTCATTTTTAATTTTATGAATGTCATTGCATCTTTTTAATTTTTAGTATTTGTAATTTATATTCAATATATAATTATATGTATATATATATATATATATATATATCTACATAATATTATTTAATTATATTTATTAATATTAATGACATATCAAATAAATAAATAAACTGGTTATTATTTAATACTTTATTTATTTTATAAATATATAATATTAAATAAAAAAAATATATTTTTAGAATATAATATTAATATAATTTTCAAAAAATAAATTTATATTAAATAATATAATAAAAAAAATATTATTATCTTAAATATATCAAATAAATTTTAATAAACATTTAAAATTAATATTATTATTATTTTTATTTATTTTTAAATAATATAAAAATAAAAATAAAATTTAAATAATAAAACATAGTTTATTATATATAACTAATAAAACATTTATAAATATTTATTAAAATAATATATTATAAATATTTATTTTAACAAAATAATAATATATAAATATAATTTAAATAATAATATTTATTTATTAAAAAAGAAAACTAAAAGCTATCTCAGAATTTGGTTTCCAGATAACCGAATTTTGAATAGCAAAAAAAAAAATAGGTCTATTCATGTAAATAAAATGGCAGAGGATTTATATCAGGATTTTTATTTATTTTTTGTTATTTTACAGTAAAACACTCTCGTATACACTATTTTTATATTAATTTACTTAAAGAAAATAATAATAATTTATTAAAATATTTAAAAGAAGGGGATCAAAGAGGGATAAAGGGAAGTGAAAGTTGAACCCTAAACGGCGGGGAAAATGAAGCATTGCTGGCGGGAAACAACAAAAAACGATCCCCATTTCCGAATCATTCATTCATTCTTCGCATAACCACTAATCAAATTCACTCTCTCTCTCTCTCTCTCTCTCTCTCTCTAGGGTTTCGCAGATGTTCTCGAGCTCCCAATTCGACGCCACCTCCGCCTTCTCCGGCGGCGGATTCATGGCCTCTCAGCCTTCCCATCTCAACGACTCATCACCCGCACCGCCAAAAGTATCCAATCTCTCTCTTTCCCTTCAAATTAATGGTTTTTTAGGATTAATTTTTGAAAGAGATTTATTTACTTTAAAAAATTAAGTTTGAAGAGATTCATTTCGTCAAATGTTATGGGTGAATCTCTCTTCGGAAGTAAACAGACGATAGGCACGTACTTTTGGTTAACTTATTTTAGATAAAATAATAGTCTGTTTTTCAAAAATAAGTTTAATCAAATATGTTGGTAATAACCAAACTAGGGAATTTTTTTTAAAAATTTTTTATTTCCTTTCAAGTCTTTCAACTAACTTGGTCTTGTGTTTCGGTTGTGTTGAAGAGCCGCGAAACTCAGGGTTTGGTGCCGGTGACAGTGAAGCAGATAAGTGAAGCCTATCAATCTGGTGATGAAAAATCGAATTTTGTAATCAACGGTGTAGATCTGAACAATGTAAGCTTCGTGCTCTAGTTTAACAAATTGTAATGCCATGCTTGTTTGTTTATAAAGCAAAATTAGAAATGCTTTGGTTTGGAATTTATAAAAAAAATAGTTAATGGAGAAATAATTGTTAATTTAAAAAAAAAAAACGATTATTTTATCTCTTTTAACTTTTATTTTTCTATTTTTGGTCCAGGTAACTTTGGTTGGAATGGTGTATGAGATAGCTGAGAGAAACACCGATGTTAGTTTTACTTTGGATGATGGAACGGGCCGAATCAAATGTCGAAGATGGTACTCAGCGGCTTCCAAATGTTATTTCAGATTAAACTGTATATTGAATTATGTATGCATGTGCTTTCTTACGTGCTTATTATTTATGACTTGTTGACTTCCTTTTGGTTGTTTGGTTAGGGTTAATGAGACTTTTGACACAAAGGAAATGGAAGAAGTAATGTAAGTTCTTAACTATGGAAGCTAATATATTAGTCTGTGGTTGTTATATTTCTCACTTTCTCAAATCATTCAATGACAGCAATGGTATGTATGTTCGTGTTTATGGGCATTTGAAGAGCTTTCAGGGTGTGAGGCAACTCGTTGCCTTCTCTGTCAGGCATGTGTGCAAAACCCTTTTTGTTATATTTTATCAATTGTGCAAGTGCAATGACTGTTTATTTACTTTTAGTTTTAGTACTTTAGCTTGCTGCGTTCTGAATCTTTAATTGGATACAATAATAAGCACAGTTATAAAGAAGAGATAACTATTTTGTTACATCATTCACCTAAGGGAGTTTGACATTGAAGTTTTAGAATGTGTCTGTAGATTTTGGAGTCTTGTTCTGATCAGAGCTCAGGGCTCAGGGTGACAAATATAAATAATCCCCAATTATTTTGACAAATATCTAATGTTAATAAGGGAGTTTGATGCTGAAGAACTGAGTAGATCTTAGGGTAATAGTGTCAGAACCAACTCAAATTGGACCAACAACTTACATCCCCTTACTGGCTAATGGAACAGATGTTGAAGCAGTTCAACCTGGGTCTTAGAACCGTTAAATTAAACATTATAAAAAGTCACACTGATTATTGATTCCATTAATAATTCAAATTTCAAAGCATTGCAATTTGCAATATAGTAGCTTTGGATGTTTTGAGTTGCTAATACTGGGTGTGGATTTACTAATTTATCTTGGAAGCTGTTGCTGATATGCATTAGGGTATTTTTCCTGGACTCCAATCTTCTCTTGGGTGTGCTTGGCAGTAGGCATTTTATTCTTGGATGTATCAGAGGGTCTTATTAGGTGTTAGTTTCTCCCATTTTATTTATCATTTACACATAAATTCTTCTATCAAAGCAAACCAGAAAAAAAGTTGAATGTATCGGGACGTTGGTGATCGCTGAGTGTCTCTTGGTTATGTTTCTGTTGCTTCTGGGTATTATTAAAATTATCTAGATTTTCAAAATTTTAGTTTCCTTTTTACTACCCTTAATCTATAGGCAGTGTGATTGAATTTTGACAGGGGCCTGTCAGACGTGTTGATTTTCTTGGCATTATTATGGATGTTTCATGTTTGCATTATTTAACATGATGTCAGGTTAAATGCTTTTTTAGCAAAATCTTTAGTTTTAGTTCGTAAGTTCACCTAACTTTGGGGCTAACTGAGCTAAACATTTATAACCTTTAGTAAAGTAGCTACATAATTCCTTGACGTTGCTTCTTTATCCTATTCTGTCCTTTTGTAATTATGTTATGCATGAAGTTTACAAAATCTTTGATGGTTAGCGATTGGGCATATTTAATTACATGACTGTTCTTTTGTCTGATAAATATGACCTAATTCAATTTCATTTTAAATTGAATGTTAATTATTTGAAATTCAATCATTGTTCTATTGTTGTTGACGGATGCCCTTGTGACCTTTGTGGAGGTAGCATAATGGTTTTGCTTGATGATTGGTGATTTATCAGATTGATGGATACGGTGTTTTCCTTGCTTTGAGAAAATGTTTTATATTTGATTTACCAAATTGGATGGTTTTATGATCCTTATTTCATAACTATGGTGTTTCACAGGCCAGTGACAAATTTTGATGAGATCCCTTTTCACTTTATTGATTGCATACATAACCATCTCCGCACCAAAGTAAAGGTACAACAAATTTTCATATTCCACCTGATTGATGGCTGTGGATAGTGCATAAACTTACTTTGAATTTCATAAATTGAGAATTGTGTGATCCATTTATAGGATCAATAAAAGTTTGTTGACTGCTGACATGTGCTCAGATATGTGACAGATTTGTTTTCATTATGTGCTCAGATATGTGACAGATTTGTTTTCATTATGTGCTCAGATACGTGACTTAGATTCGTTTTGATTATACATAGGTGGAGGGAATTTCTTCTGCACATCCTTCAGCTGACTCGTATAACACTCCTGTCAGAAATGCATCAAATGGATCTCAGGCAACATCATCAAATTCAGTAAGAGATTTGATTTGACAATTGCTACTTGCTACAGTTTAATTTGATTGGATTGATATGATACTATTTTCCTCGCCCCAGGTATATGCACAATATAGCGTGGATGGACTAAAGGATTGTGATAAATTGGTTATTGAGTACATACAACAGCATTCAGACATGTGAGTTATACATTCAAAATTTTAGTTGTAATTGTTATCCTTCATTTTAATGTTTTCGACAAATTTAGGATTATTTAAATTCTCTGCACACAAAATTGAGTTAAGATACTGAAATCTTTCAAAATTGGTTTTAAATTGCAGGTCAGATGAACGTGGAGTACATGTCAATGAACTAGCTCGAGAGCTCAAGCTTCCATTGGACAAGATCATGTCAGTTCTTATTTTAGTTGTCTTAATATGGGTATGCAAAGCAGTTGCCTCTGATGTAACTCAGCTGTTTCTGATGCCAGGTTATCGCTGAAGACTCTTGGAGATGATGGTTTAGTATACTCCACCATTGACGAAGACCATTATAAACAAGCTTGATATTTTGTGTGATCTGAGAAATATAGCTGAGGATCAAGCTGGATAGTACATGAATCCCTGATGATATTAGTACTGATCTATTTTGCTTATAAGTTTCAAGATGTAGATATGTTATCGGATGAATTTAATCTATTGTATGCTCAAACCAAAAGAATCGCTTTTTTTGCCTATAGATTTATAAACGCATGCTAAATGGTATTAGGTTGCTTCGAAAAAATATATATTTTCGTTTTTTTAATAAATTTCTTGGAAACATTTTAAAATTTTTATATTTTGGGAAACGTTTTTTTTTTTTTTTCAAGTGTCGTTGGTGGACTAATGATTTTATTTGATTTGGGGGAGGAAGGAGGGAGGGAAGGAAATAGATGGAAGGAGGGAAAGGATAAGCAAAGTATATTTTTTGTTGATTTCACTGTCAAAATAAAATTCTTCCAAATTTTGTCGAAGTGAAAGGGAGAGGGAAGGGGGAGCGGCGGTGTACTTACGGCTGGAGGATGGTTATTTGAAAAAATATTTATATAAAAATATTAAGAAATTAAAATTATTTTTATTAAGAAAAATGTAATAAAAAACAAATTTTTAGATTAATTAATTTTTTTGATTATTTTTAATATAATTTAATTATTTTTATTTAAAATAAGTAAAAAAAAATTGTTTATTTCTTTTTTATTTTAGTTCAACTAAATAATAAATGTTATAAATTATTATATAAATGAATGTCTATTTAATAACTTCTTATATTTTTTGTAAATTATAATTTTATAACTTTTTTTTAAATTTTATTTAAAGAGATGAGATTTTTTGGTTATAGATTTAAGTTTATAAAAGTATTATTTATATTGAGGTGAGGTGATATAAAATAAAATTGAGATTTTTTTTTCTTTTCTCTATTTTCTTATTTGTTTTTAATAATTTTACATTCTTTTCATAATAATAATTCTTTTATTTTGACTCTATTATTTACTTTTCCAATATTTGTATTCTTTATTTAATCCTTGATTCAAAAGGAGTCCAAAATTCCAAACCAGTAGCTAAGCAGAAAAAAAAAAGATCCCTTAATAAGTTGGTGTCAGCTTTGGAATTGTTCATAACTCAGTTTGCGAGTTTCCTTTGGAAAATTGACGCACAACTTGGTTGTAAATCCAGTGAGTGTTCCCTTGGAATTTAATGATTTTAACTTCCCTTGAAAGGATTATTTATCATGAAGCTTTCTGTCCAAAGTTGAATGGGCCCAACCCGGAAGTCTACTTTGAAGATGTTTTGGAGGTTGAAGGGAAAATAAAGTTGTACTATTCTAACAATCATCAAAGCCTGGAGAGTAGTTCTGTTCATCAACCAACCCAGTATTATAAATATTTTCATTTTGTTTTGTTTATTATTATTTTTCATACATACTGCTTGCATTTAGGATTGAATCAACTTATTAATTCATTAAACCTAATTAAATCAATTAAGTAGGTTTAATTTGACTTGTATGTTTGAATCTAAGTTGAACTAAGCTTATGAAATCAATCTTTAGTTGCGAACTGTATTTTATATTATCCAAATCAACTAACTTGAATTATCTTTGTATCTTTTATTATGCTCGCAATATGATGACATTTTAACTAAAATAAAATGTTATCATTTTTAAAATTAAGATCACATGCTTATTTATAAGAAGTAATTTTATTTGAACAAAAAATATTTGCAACATAATAAAAGTAGTTCTCTTAACAGTTATCGAAATAAATCAATTCAAACCCCTTTAAATTTTTTTATTACTTATATACACTACATGATGTCATTTTATTTAAGAAAATAATTATCCAAATTCAGCGTGTTGACCTAAGGATATTATCAAATAAGAGAAATTTTAATACACCATGTATAGACAAGGTAATATGAAAAATATGAATCCTGACCCTCTTCTATTATTGCAAAAATTGAACGTGCAATTTTATTTTTATTTATGCAAAAAGATATTTATTTAAGTGAAAATAGAAAAAATAACAAAAAAGTTTTTATGAAAAATTTACTTAACTAAATTTAATTCGCTTAAGCAAATTTTACATATTTCTCATGGGATGGAAGAGAGGGGGCTAAGTGTCGGGGGCAAAGGAGGCTGGGAAGAGGTATGGAGGTGGAGGTGAGGGTAAGGGGAGAGGAGGGTGGAGGAATTAGATATAGGGAGAGGTGTGTATGGAGATGGAAAGAGAAAGATAGGAGTTGGGTATAGGGTGAGGAAAAATAGAATTGGGGGAAAAAGAGAGGAATTGAGTTTAGGAGGATGAAAATTAGATATGGAAGTTATGGAGAGAGTATTAAGTATAGAGGAAAGGGAGAATACAAGTTTAAAAATAGAGTGCTTGAAAAAAAAAAGAGTCATGATAATTTTAGGTATTATATAAAATTTAATTTATAAAACTGAGAGTTTAATACAATGATAGGAATTATGTTTTATCACAGACAAGTAATTAATAGTCTTTATGGCTAATATATTTTAGCATAAATTATTAAATTTGTCTGAGTCATTATTTGTTTTAATATAAGAGTATAACCTTAAATCAAACATAAACTTCTAATTTATATATATATATATATATTGTCAGAATGTCTGTCGTGCCTTTCATTGAACCAATATGCAAAGATATATACAATCAGGAAACTAATTTTCCATATGATTTTCCTAGTATCATGCTAACACCATATATGCAATTGCCTAAGATAGCCTAATCAAATACATGACAGAGACAATCCAAACTATACAGAAATAGCAGAGCTAAATAGAGCAACATAATATACATCCCTGTATTACCCCCCTCAAGTTGGAGCATGCAAATTTTGGATGCCCAACTTGCTAAATAAGAATAAGAATTGTCTTGTCCCTAGGGCCTTGGTAAATATATCAGCAGTTTGAACATGGATAGGAACATATGAAGGTTGATTGGTGTGTCTGAGAACCTCATCTCGAATGAAATGGCAATCTACTTCAATGTGCTTCATTCGTTCATGGAAAATCGGATTTTGGGCTATATGAATAACGGCTTGACTATCACAATAAAGGGGTATTGGTTGAGTATGAACCATTCTAAGGTTGGACAATATGTCCTTCAACCATTTTAGTTCACATATAGTGTGAGCCATGGAGCGATATTCTGCTTCAGCCGAGGATCGCGAAACTGTGTGTTGCTTGTTAGTTATCCATGAAATTGGTGATCGACCAAGAAAGATAAACCAACCTGTGAGAGAGCGTCAATCAAGGGGACAACTCGCCTAGTCAGAATCACACCAAGCATATAGATTCAGGTCGCTGTCAGTGTGCAGGAGGATACCTTGACCGGGGTTCCCCTTCAAGTAATGGACCACACGTAAAGCAGCTAGCCAATGTTCCTTGCGAGGTTGCTGCATAAATTGTGACAGTGTATGGACACTGTAAGAGAGCTCAGGTCTAGTGAAGCACAAGTAGATGAGTCGTCCAACGAGGCATCAATAGGCAGCAGGATCAGAGAGCACAGGACCTGTTGCAGATGCCAACTGATGGTTTTCTGCAAGTGGAACTGATGTTGGTTTTGCCCCAAGCAGCCCCGCTTCAAGGATAATGTCCAAGGCGTATTTTCTCTAGCACAAGTAAATTCCTTTGGATGAACGAGCAACTTCCACACTTAGAAAATACTTCAATCTTCCCAAATCTTTCATATGGAAACATATGCTTAGATAAAGTTTGAATCGGTGAATATCTATAGAATCATTACCAGAGATAATGAGGTCATCCACATACACTAACACCACCATATGCACACTTGCATCTCAGAAGGTGAATAAGGAGTAGTCAGAGCAGGATTGATGAAACCCGTATTTCTTCAAGGCAACCGAGAGCTTGGCAAACCAACATCTGGGTGCTTGCCTCAAGCCATAGAGTGACTTGTGTAATTTGCATACCAGTTCTTGTTGTTCCATCTTGAAACTGGGAGGGGGCGTCATGTACACATATTAAAGATTACCATGTAAGAAAGCATTGTGGACGTCCATTTGATGAAGCTCCCAATTTTTCGTAGCAGCCACAGCCAACACAGTGCGGACTGTAACCATCTTTGCCACTGGAGCAAAGGTCTCAGTATAGTCTACTCCTTCAATTTGGTGGTTTCCCAAGATGACCAGTCGAGCTTTGAATCGTTCGATGGTCCCATCGGACAAGTACTTGATTTTGTATATCCATTTGCAACCAAGAGCTTTCTTTCCCGGAGGCAAGGTGGCCATGGTCCACGTACCATTAGTTTGAAGTGCCTGAATTTCACTAGCCATGGCTTCCCGCCATCTGACATCTCGAACAGCTTCAAAAAAATGGAGAGGTTCTTGTTCTGCATTAACTGCTGCAATGAACTGACGGTGGTGATACGAAAATCTATCACAATTGACATTGTGAGCTATAAGATAACACGTACCTGAAGTATGTGATGTAGCGGAGGAATGGGAAGAAGGACCTAACTTTCTCATAGTGTTTGTCACATAATCATGCAACCTACAGACGGTTGCCTGAGTCGATGTCCCTGTCCTACCTGTGGAGTAATATCGCTGCTGGTTTCTGTGTGCTCATGATCGCTGTATGGAGCAACATCAGAGCAACTCCGAGTTTCTGTTACAAGTTCAGAACCGTTTGGTTCATTATGTGCAGTAGCAACCCCCCCTTTGTCGCTACTACTGGAGTTGTCTTCAATAATATACTCCTCATTTATGCCAAGATTGGTAGTAGATAATTGGTTTGTTGGGGAGTTGGTGCAGGTTGTGTCAAACAAAAATTCTGTTTCAACGAATCTGACATCTCGTGAAACAAAAAACACCTTTTTGTCCAAGTCAAACAATTTCCATCCTTTTTGTCCATAAGGGTACCCAACAAACACACACTTACGACTCCTACTATCAAATTTATCTCCTTTGCTATTGCGATTGTGTGCGAAGCAAAGGGACCTAAACACCTTTAAGTGATCATAAGCAGGGGCTTTTCCATGAATTAATTTGTATGGAGTTTTTCCATTAAGAATCGAGGATGGAGTTAAATTTATTAAGTACCTAGCGGTTAGGACACGTTCACCCCAAAAACTCATTGGAAGCTTTCCTTGAAACCTCAAAGCTCTGGCTATATTTAAAATATGCCTATGTTTGCGTTCCACCCTTTCATTTTGCTGCAGTGTACCGGTGCACGATGTCTGGTGAACGATGCCATGGTTAAGAAAATATTGTTTTAAACAAGTAAACTTTGTCCTATTGTCACTCCAAACAATCTTAGCGCGTTTTTCATATTGGCGTTCAACTAAGGTAAAAAAATTGATCATGGTTTGTGACACTTCTCTTTTCTCATTCAACAAATATATCCACATAGCTCTTGAATAATCATCTATCAACGTTAAAAAAATAGGAAGCTCCACAGGACAGAGGTGTCCTGTAGGGACCCCATAAATCACCATGTATCAAGTTAAAAATAGATGAGGTACAATCATTACTCAAAGGAAATTTTTCTCTAGTTTGTTTTGCCCATTCACATATTTCACAGGCTTTATTCAAATTTTCATTTCTACGACTACTACTTGCATTAGGAATCAATTGAACAACCTTGAAGGATGGGTGATTCATGCGTTTGTGCCAAATATCAAGTTGATTTTCTGCAGTAGCCTGACACGCCCGTTCAGCTTGAATACCATGATATATATAGAGTCCATCTTTCTGCTCACCCGCTCCAATCATCATCTTCGAAGTGCGGTCCTGCATCACACATAATGTATTAGTAAATTATACAATATAATTTGCTTCATCAATCAATTGTGACACCAGATTGCAATTTAATTTAGGCACGTATAGAACATTTTCAAGCCTAAGTCCCCCATCAAGAAGCACAGTTCCCTCTTTGGTCACAGTCACCCGTTCTCCATCAGACAATCCCATTGGACATCCTCGGATCGTTCTTTCCTGGCACAGATTCTTTAAATCACCTGTCATATGATTAGAAGCACCAGTGTCTATTATCCACAAATTATTCATCTTACTAGTCATCTTCCCATTCTCAACTGTCTTACGGTTGTTCACCATTTCAACTAGGATCTGCCATTGTTCACTAGTAAGTTTAGGAAGATCGCATTTGCCACTATCTGCCTCATGTCTGACTGTACTGTTTCCCAGAGTCTGGGCTGCATTAGCACGAGCCACACCTCCTCTACCGCGTCCTGTGGAGATTCTATTTCGTTGTTGGATTCTTCCACCAGTTCTGCCCTCATTCCGTGGGCGTTCTCCCTACCATTTAGGATATCTAATAACTTGGAAGCAGTTTTTAGCATCGTGTCCTACCTTTCCATAGTGAGAACAATTCTCTGATCTTTCTTTCGTGTTTCCTCGCCCTCTGGCTTTGTACCCCATTTGCACCGCAAGACCCATGATTGCCCCCTTTTTCTTCCTTGGATTTGCTGATCGTCTTCATCCTCTGCTCTTGTACTAAAGTAGCATACACTTTATTCCTTGCAAGCAGAGGATCTCCAGCTAATATTATAGAGTGCACCGTCCTGTAGCTTACATCATCCAAGCCCATCAGGAATTGGTGGACTCTTTCTTCCTCCCTACGTTTTTCAAGTTTAGATGCAATGTCACATTTGCATCCTCCACATGAACACCTTGGGATTTGCTCATAATTTGCTAGCTCATCCCAGAGTGTCTTCAGTTTTCCATAGTAGGGAACCATGGTTATTCCCTATTGCTTGCAATCTGCCAATTCTGCCTTCAGTTGTTGAATCCTTGGTCCGTTCACAATCAAGAATCGATCTCTAATATCTTCCCACAGTTCTTTTGCAGTTTCAGCGTATGTTATTGTTGAACGCAAGGTGGGTTCTATTGCATTCAACATCCATGACACCAACATGGACTGCACAGTCCACCAATCTTCCAACTCAGGTGCTCCCTCATCAAGGTTGCTTATGAGTTCCATCTATGAAACCCCACTTTCTCCGGGCTTGCAGCGATATTTTTATGGCTCTTGTCCATTCTTCATAATTCTCTCCCCTCAATTGCACCTGGGTGATCAGACTCCCAGGGTTATCTTTTGGATGTAACTCATATGGGGACGTAGTTTTCTTGCCCTCATTATTCTGTGTGCTCACGGTTTCTTCATTCGTTTCTTTTCCGGCCATGGCTCTGATACCATGTCAGAATGTCTGTCGTGCCTTTCATTGAACCAATATGCAAAGATATATACAATCAGGAAACTAATTTCCTGTATGATTTTCCTAGTATCACGCTAACATCATATATGCACTTGCCTAAGATAGCCTAATCAAATACATGATAGATTGTTTCCGAAACCAACCCAAACTATACAGAAATAGCAGAACTAAATATAGCAACATAATATACATCCATGTATTATATATATATATATATATATATATATATATATATATATATATATATATACTGTTCACTCTGCCCTACTGTTCAAGCTAGAGTTACTGTTCATACCGACTTCACTGTTCATTTTTTTAAAATAATTTCAAACTCCATCTAAATCTATTCCAATCACACTTAATATTACATAATTCTTTAATTAATACTTAAAAATAATAGGTGTTACAACTCCCTTCCTTTAAAGAATTTTGTCTCCAAAATTTATTAAGTTACAAAGAGATCATGATACAACTCTCTCATCTTACTTTTAGTCTCCCATATAGCATCTCTCTCATCACTTGCATTTCATATTACCTTTACTAATGATAGTTATCTTGCTAGCATTAGAATGACACCATATGAGGCTTTATGTGGATGAAAGTGTAGAACACCCTTGTGTTGGTATGAAACTGATGAAGTAGTTCTGGATGCACCAGACATGGTCCAAAAGCAAAATGAGCAAATTAGATTGATTAGAGAGAAAATAAAGGTTGCACAAGATAAACAAAAGTATTATTGTGATCGGAGGAGAAAATCTCTAGAATTTCAAGTTGGTGACCATGTGCTTTTTTTAGAGTTTCACCCACTACTAGAGTTGGAAGAGCTTTGAAATATTTTTGAAGTTTATTGGGCCATTTGAAGTACTGAGTAAAGTTGGTCCCATAACTTATCAGATAGCTTGGCCTCCGAATATCTCAAACTTGCATCCTGTATTTCATGTATCTTAATTCAGAAAATATATTCTAAATTCCACTCATGAGATTGAACTAGACCCTGTTCAAGTAAGAGAAAATTTGTATATATATATAATTAAACCAAACTAACTTGTTATTGATCAAATTAGTTTGTTAAAAGAATTACAAATAAATATAACCAATCTATTATTAATCAACCTATGGATGTAATCCCTTGCTACCTCATAAGTTAACAATGGTGTCATTTAGTGGATATAATTATATAAAGAAGAAAATTTAAAGATGAAGGATGCTGATTTCTTGTAGTTGGCTTTTGATTCACAAGAGATACACTTTATAAATTAAAATTTGAAAATCTTTAAAGCATTTTATCATTCATTACCTTAACATAAATAAACGATTATAGATGGTCGAAATTATTCTAATTGAATCTTGGGTGTTAAATGTAGTTACATTTTGATTCATGGTCCTATGTGAAATAATATATCACAACAAATTGATTTTATTTAGCCTTCAAGTAACATAATGCTTACATTGTATCACCTCATATACTACTTTCATTGAGGACTTTCAGAGAAGTATAATTAATATTTGCTTGATCTGTCACGATAACTAAGATTAAATAATCAAGTGCTTATTGAACTTAATAATCAATTAGACATATAATTGGTAAAATACACATAAGCAAAGTGAAATTACTAATCGTAGATAGGACAAAACTTATATGCAATAATACAAGTATTGTTATGATATTTTTCAATCAGAGTTGAAGTTTCATCTCAGTAATATATACAATTTTTTAATGTTGATGTACTGACTTTTAATACAAATTTTTATTATGCATATTATAAAAGTAAAATTAAACTTTGATCATATAATAAATATTAAAAATAATTGTAGTATTATACCTGAGTTTTGTTTTTATAGATATGAATTAAACAAATGGAGTAAGAATGCTACACAAAATATTTCTTCATAAAAGAAGAATGATAGAAAGTACATAGCCAGATATGTAAATATACAAAATTGCATAATTTAATTAATTTTTTTATAAGAAATTAATGCCTGTAATTTTAAGATATGAAGAAGTCTTATAGCCCACTTATATGTGGCATGTGTCAAAAGAAGCCTTGCAGACAAATTGCAAATGAACAAAAAAAAAAAGGCACATTAAATTTAAAGAAAATCATGTATGAAAGAAAGTTTTGGACGAGTACGTATATGTTATGCTTGAAGAATAATCTTTGCTGCTCAAATGGTTAATCGGAGGCACATTTTGGGATGGCTTCATGGGAAACAACACACGAATGGAGTAATTAATGGTAGCCCAAGAAAAGATACAATCAAATCATATTATAAAAAATAAATACTATGAGAAATTTACATCAGATGGAAAGCAAAATTATCAGACAAAGTTAATTTCCACAACATACTATGAGAAATTAATAAGCAAAAATGTTATTTTACAACAAAATTTTAACAAAGAGAAATGGGATCATGATAACATATATTTAAATTTAGAATATTGCCAATAAGTAAAATTTTATTAAAATATACGTTAAATTCTTAAAACACTAATTGGTATTTTTTTAAAATTTATAATAAATGTATATTGCTAACTTTTTTCTAATAAAAGTTACATCTTTTAACTATTTTCTAAGGACACTCATCAATATATTGAGAAGGAAAAAAAACATTTGAAGAGTTCCAAAAGAGAGAGAGAGAGAGAGAGAGAGAGAGAGAGAGAGAGCACTTGATAACACAGATTCTGCAACCATGGCGACAACATGAAAACCTGTGAGAATGAAAAACCAAATATCAAAGGAAAAACAATTTGTGTGCTTTCTCATCTTAATTTCAATACCAAATTGATTGCAATAAGATAGACACTTGAAAATTTGCTGCTACGCTTTTTGCATAGTGAAAGAGCTCAATATTTATACAACTCCAGAAATAACTCACATATGCTCCAAGAAAAATGTTAAAATAGACATCCTTATTATTAAATACTTTCTTTTAAAACTAAAGTTTAGAATTAGCAAATTACTATAAATTTCAATAAAAAAATGTGTATATAGAGAGAGAGTTAGAGGAGCTAAAAACTCACCAAACATAAACTTATTCAGAACCTGCAATTCGTCCATAATTGAGAAATCAAAGGAAGAAAAAGGGTTTTCAGCAACTTTAATTTCATGCCATCTTTCATTTGTTGCCAAAACATAAAATAAAAAATGAAAAAGAGAGAGAAGAAGAACAGAAAGTGGTCTTGAACTTAAGAGAGGAAGTGATAAAAGAGAACAAGAATAACGAACTGAGTGTGGGAGTGAGTTATATGAAAGAAGAATAAGAAGAAAATAAAGGCTGCGTTTTTTTTTTCTTGGACCACAATTTTAAAAAAAAAATTATATTTTCTTTTATTATTAAATATGTTGAATAGGAAAAATATAATTTTTATCATATATACTTAATAAATCGTATAATTATGATAATTTTTTTATTTGATAAGAGCTATGTCGTTTTTTTCTTTGATATAATGATATGCTATATCACTCAATATGTAAAATTTCATTTTTTAAAGCATAAGGACAGAAAATTGGCAGAGCTTTGGATTGAAATTTTAATATTCATGATGAGGGAGAAAAGACTGGCATGAAAAATAATAAAATATATATATATATATATATATATATTTTATATAAATTTAGACATTCTCAGTCGGATTATAATATATAAGAAATAGAATTCTGAAAGACAAATTTTATCTTTATAAGAAATATTCCTTTACTTCTGGATATAATAAAAAAAATTCTTATTAAAAATACTTATATAATAAATAGAATATTGAAAGAAATTATCCTTAAATTAAAATGATATTAGAAGATGAGTGAGATATCGTTTTCATAAAATGTAGATTCTGAAGGGAGCACGTGGCAACGAAGACTGTGACAGTGACTCCTTTCACAATCAGCCTCACGTGAAGGCCATCTCTCCTTTCATGCCTTTGCTTCTCACTCATAACATCGTATATTCATTCATGCCCCAATAAAAACAATTACGTGCTGTCCATTTTTCGATTTTTAATATTATTTTTGCAGAAAAATATAATATTACTAAATACTATGTCAATATACGAATAATAACAATGCAAAATTTACTCTCTTTTTGTTATGTCATGTAAACTTGAGAAACATATTAGCAAGTTCTATTATATATGTGTGGCTAAACTTATGGAAGATATTATCAAATTAATGGTTTGTTTAAATGAGATCAACATAAAGAAAAACTTTATTTTTTTAACTTTTTATTTAATTCAAATTTAAATTTTTATCTCTCCCCTTATTTTTTTTTCTAAAATAAAATAAAAGGTGAGTAATGAGAAACAAATTACTTTGCTTGTCTTATTATAAGGACAAACTTTTATACAAGATCTTAAGTGTTTTTTATTAAAATAAAATTTTCACTTGATTAGCTAAAATCTAATTCTAGAATAAGTAAAAAAATATTGGATTTAAAATTGATCTTATTTGAAATATTGAGTATATAATTTACAGCTAGTAAATGCAATCTGAGTCGAAAAAAGTACAACAACTGTTGGCATATTCATTGGCTGCGGGATTCTCTTTCGTTCAGTCAAACTTGTCTTTCACTTACACATAGACATGTAATTATTGAATGTGTTATTTGTCTTTTTTGCTTCTTACATTCGCATTCGACGGGTAACAGATTCTTCTGCCAGAAATATTCATTCCCCTCCAAGATTTCCAACCTTTGATGTAAGTGGGGAAATACACAACTTGAAAACTTTTTAAACTTCAATTCTAAAGCTATTTCCACACATCTACTTATTTAATTCACATGTGTTTATGCATTTATTTTTTAGTTTTAACATATTAATGTAAGCTAAATTATGTCCTATATTCAATATAGTCATGCATAGACAAAGAATATAGAACGATCGAGGTGTGTTTATAATTAATAATTTAGTAATTAAGCATATTTTTCTCATCTAATGTTAATTTTTTTTCTTATAATCGGAAAATTTTGGGAGCAACTGCTTATGTTTCCTATATATATAAAGCTAGAATGGAACACAGGTTCATCAATTACGTTTAAAAATATATTTATTGTTTGTTATATGGTAATGAATCCTATACATATTCAAAGTGACCAAAAAATATTATTATTATATATATGTATGCTGCTTAATTTTATAATTTTCTTAATAATTAATTATTCTAAAATTTAATTCCTAAAATTGCTCACATTTTTTGGACGTGCTGATTCCTGAGAAAACATATATAGACACGTGATGAATTAAGTCCCTCACCTTTTGAGATGTGTTAATCCATGGGAAGTTGGGAACAGGCAGAGAGACAAGAAGTGCTTATCAAAATCACATCCTCTTTCTGTTTCCCTGAACCAATCAAACCATGTCTTGTATCACACACACTTAACCTTTGTGCTGAATTGGCCTTTCCACACTTAGGGAACGAATATTGTACTAGAATGATGACACGTGACACAGTGTTTAAAAAACATAAGATGAGTCTCCTTTTTCTCTCTCTCTAAAACTTAAATTAATAGAAGCCACTCAAAACTTCATAAAATAAATAAATATAAGCCACTTAAAATAGTAAACTCCCAAGTACGTATGTATAGTAGACAAAACATAGAGGGGAAACTAAGAAATGGGAAATCCATGGAATGCAGAAATGTTATTGGAAATCAAAACCCAATATGTTACATAAGCACCCCAAGCACACATGTACTAGTCATGCACCCACACCATCAATCATCTAACTTATTTCTTATGAACAGAAAGCAAAATAAAAACTCACTTTATATATAATCTAGAGTTTCCATAAACTCTAGATATATGTAGGATCACACCAACATAAGAAAATAGACTAAAATTTGAGATTAAAAAAAATAAAATAAAAACAACACCGACAAAAAAGAAAGGTGAATGGAGGAGCTACTAGGCAGTGAGTAGCACATCAACAAATTATGTGAAGACTCACTTATCCCGGACATGGAAGACATTGGGGTTCTTGATGACTATATCATACATATTGATGGAGTTGAACTTGGAGAAATCTTTTGGTAGGGAAATTAGGTCAATTGAAGAGTGTTTGTGGAATTGGTACAGGTCAGGGTCTCCATCATAGTACCTCTCCCACCCTAATCCAGTTAAGATTTGCTCAAGAAAAGCATAGGAAGACACAACTTCCCCAGTTGGCAAGTGAACCAACACCTTTTTCTTTGAGCTACTTCCCTTTCCTTGCCTTCCATCTGAGGCCTCAGCTTGAGGGTTTTCCACCAATCGAAACACACCATTCTTGAATACCCAAACCCCAGACATTTTTTTTTTCTTTCAATTTGGGTTTGTAGAATTTTGAGGTTGTTCAAATTTGAAATTTTGGGTAGGTATAACAAGAGAGAGGGGATTTGGAAGAGGTTTTTGCCTTTGGTTGGTGTTGTTGAGGAATGCAAGGATGTGAGGGTATATATATGTGTCAAAAGATGATGAGGCCAAATAAAACAAGAGGAAAATACTCTTGGGAGTGGAAGAGTTAAAAGTTGGGTTATGATATAGGCTTGTTCGGCTTTGGCACAGAATCTAGATTTGTGGGGCCTAACGTTTTAATAAAATGTGATTGCATATGGGTGACCCTAGGGCACAGGAACTAGCCGTGGGGTTTCAGTTTGGAAGAATCTCTTTGGTTTAATTTGATGAATGCTTTGTTTTATTTTTTTTAATATATATATATACCCTTTTATTATTATTATTATTATTATTATTATTATTCGAAATTCCCAATTTATTTAACAAATTGATGAAACGGTATCTATAACAATTACAAAGTCAATTGAAGAAAAGATTTGCTCCCACGTAGATCACGAGAGTCCACGTGAACGTAGTGAGGATTCCTTTACATGTTGTTGGGGACTGTTTAGCTGAAAGGAGCAGCTGTTCTTGTTCATGTTTGGTACTCATCATTGGGAATAATTGGACTCCTTAAAGCCAATTTTAGGCACTTTTGTGTAGTCTAATATGTTGGGTTTGGTTTGCCTCTTAGAAAAAACCTATTTTTCAATATATATTAATTAAATATCCTAAATCCTTGTCCACATATATAGTTAGATTTTTAATTTGTCTCCTAATACATATTGATGCATGCTTTTCCATTTGCCTAATTTTCTCAATGATTTCACCATCACTCAAATAGATTGATTATAAGAATCAATATGTATGATTAATTAAAAATTTGAACTCATTATAAATAGAGTGTGTATACACACACATACAGAGTTAGGTCACATTGAATATATTAACAATTATTCTGTAGGTTAGTAGAGCATCGATTTGGAAAAATGAAGGGCATCAATTGGGGCACATCACTCATTGGATCTTCCTTGTCATAAACTTTACACATTCTCTAGTTTATGTAGAAAGATGAAACAGTTTGAATTGTTAAGTAGGGAGCTATTGAATTATCTCCTAAGCTTTGCGTAAAGCCGATTTGATGCCCAAATACAAGAACAAATGTATCTTTTTGTGTGTACGAATGCGTATGAAGCCCGACAAGGACAATTACATATATAATCACGTCTTATTAATTATTCTTTCTGAAGCAAAGAACTTAATTAGATTAACAATAGGAATCTACGTAAAGATTATATACGTACACATACATATGTATAAATTTATGATTATTTTTATTACTGTCAATTATTATTATTTAACATATAAAAATGGATCAATTATTTGTTACCATTTATACTTTATAGTTTATTGAGGTAAAAAAGTGGGAAAAAAATGTAAAAAAGTGTTTTACATATTCCCCCCCCCCCCCCTCATTAGGAGGATGATAAAGGAATGATATAGAGAAGGGAAAACTTGTTGAAATGGCATATTCACTTATCTACCTATCAATCATTACATTAACAAATGTAAAAAAAACTAATATGATTACCTTTTTTTTTTTCTTGCGCACTACTTTTCATTCCCAATCAAATAAGGGAAAATGAAATTGACTGCTTGTTCTATCTCCTTTTATTGCTCATCTAAATAATAAAGGAAAAAATTTGATTGTTTACATCTTTTATTTTTATAAATAATTCTACAAATATGACATTAATTTCATTTTGAATGATTTGTGAAAAAAAAATTAATTTTTTCCATTTTAATACAATTTTTTTAAAAAAAGAAGAAGAAGAAAAGACGATATTTAAAAAAATATTTGTAAAAAAAATAAAAAAATTCTAACTTATCACGTTCTACACTTTTTTTTTTTGTTATACTTCTTTCCTCTTCTTTTATCTCCACATCCAATATTAATGAAGATCTTTTGTTCTATGAAGTAAAGAATCTATGAATGACAGCTAATAGTTAGCTATGTTCCTGCTCTTTATTATTCTTTCAAAGGTTGGAGTTTCCTTTCCTAACATTCTCTGTCCAGATTCTTCATCCAAACCATATATTAATGTGCAACATTTTCCACGTCTTCTTTATTTTATTTTATTATTTTATCGTTTTAGCACTACAAAAGCCAAAAGGCACTCATAATAAAGGTCAAAATTAATTTATTAGTTAATTTGTTTAGTGACCAGAATTCGGATTAATATATTTTAAAATTATCAATTCCGTGCGAAGAAGAGATAAGAAAATACTCAAAATAGCATGTATTTCGTTTTTCTTTTTTGAAAAATATTCACCTAGATGATGAGAATTAGCTAAAAACATTACATAGGCATTGATCAGCCACTAAGAAGATGTACATGAATTCTTTTCAACTTTTTTTCTCCTTCATTATTTTTTTCTTGTTAAACCTTGTTATTACTTTTGGTTTTCCTTGTGTGGTCCCTGATTTGCTAGCCATAATTAGTAGATGATTGCATTATCCATAGTGTTTTCAATCACTACTCTAACTTCATATAAAATAGCCCTTGAATTTGAAAGTCACTTCAGAAATGATTGGGCCTTTAAAAAGCCCCTCAATTTTTTAAGGACCACAAGAGTCTCAGTTATCATTATCATTGTCCTATAATTATACCTCCCAATTTTGCTACCAAAGGCAACATAATTCTTTCTTGTTGCTTAAAATTGCTTAGTTACCCATGTGGCATCACATGGGCCTTGTAGGGTTCATGGTCCTCCACTGAAACTCAAAAATCTGTCAACTTACACAACACTACTAAAACAGTGCCCTAGGATGTTTGTTCTACATAAAATATTTTACAATTTTTCTAATAAATATATAAAGTATTCACCAAGTAAAAGTGTTACAAAACGTGTTGTTATATACAATCAAAACAAATATTTGACTATGGCTTTTTTATTCTTTGACAAATGAAATATACAGATAATATATATTTTTAGTGTGTGTGTATATATATATCATTACAAATATCTTTATTCGAAGGCTAATCAATTATGGGCCAACAGTGTGCTAATCACCATGATTTAGTAATGTTAGTTATTGTTAGCATGTATTTTGAAAAGCATTAAGATTTGAGAAGGGACTTGTTAAGATGAGATTTAGTATCATTTTTTTTACTAAAAGATCTTTGATGGGATTAACGTTTTTATGTATTTAAAAAGTGTTTACATTCAAATAAGCTATACTGAAGATTATGAATAAAGTTTAATTTAGACTCAAATAACTTATGGTTGAGACAATTAAGAAGTTCAAGATTTTAGGACAAAAATAAAAACAAAATTGATTCTTAAACTCAAGAAGCAAAGTGGAAAGAAGACAACACATATGAAATGAAATCACTTGTTTTATATATTTATTTATTATCAAGACTATCCAATTAAAACGTGATACTTGATTAAAAAGGTTAATTTTGTTTGGTTAAAAGTATTATTTTTAAAAGAGGGCAAGGAATTAAGAAAACATGAAAGAGGAAGACATATATGTACCCTAAGCAATCCATCAAAATAAGTATGGCTCCACATCCTCCATGAATGCTCATTTTTAGTAAATATATTCAAGAGTGTAATATAAATTATTCTTGCTCAAATCGCAAACCTCATGCATTATGTCATGGTTTGAATATTAAAATCTGGGGGTGGCAGTGTCAGGTGGGGATGTTGGGTTTATCCACATGAATGTTTAATGCACATGTATGCTCAATCAACATCATAGATAGACTTGACTTGTGTCAATGGTGGTCCTTAACTTTGAAGTGATGAATTGGAGTGGCAAAGCAAAACTTGTGCATGCCTTTGGGCATCCAATGGGTCAGTGTACATTGCTGCATGCCCCTCTTTATACAAGCAATAAAGTCCTTTGATAAAGACTAGTAAGAGAGGCTAGTATGAAATTGGCAAGTTATAGGTGGTGCCAAACCTACCTTCTATATATATCCCTATTTATGTTCATAGCATGCAGCAGACACAATGCACACCTATGCTCATGTGGACACGTGCACAGCATCGATTCCCCATCGTGTATGAAGGAAATTTTAGTGAAGATGACACTGGTCCTTACTCCTTTGCCCTAATTCAAAATGCACTAGTGTGTGAAAATATTATTTTTCAAAAGGATTTTTCAGAAGGATGACAAAATATTTCTTTAAAATAAATTGAGCTAAACGTCTATTAAGTATAAAGAATAATGATCATTTGACATTTGTTGGGATGTACACATTCCAAATGAGAAAATATAGAAATAAAAAAAGAGAAAATGATGAATATGGCAAATAATTTGATCAAATTAGAAAAGAAAAATAGTATAAGTGACTTCAGAATTGAAATAGAAAAACTAACATCCCCTCTACTTTTTCTTAATTAATTAACAGCCAAAATATAAAGAAGTCAGAAATTTCATGTTACTACATTAACCAATCAATGAGGAGTTGATCTAACTTGATTTTGTTACGTGTCCAAATAGGGCCTCCAAGCATGATTTCATATGTACAGTTGTCTGAATTTTGGAGGACAATCCAGCTCAGCAAGCTTTATATTCTAATTCTTATTACTTTTTAGAGAAAGAAACTTTTCATTTAATTAAGAAAACACGGTGGGACAATCCCTAAATTCCTTGAGGCACCTACAAACTTTATAAAAAATGAGAATCATCAAAGGGAAAGTAGCCTCCACTAGAATGTTGCACATATATTCTCATTTCTTTTCTAACCCACAAACTGTAAAAGCTTGAAAGCTATGTATCACATAGGAAAGCCTAGCTAGCTACTTCGCTTAATATGCAGCCCTTGAACTAGTCAGGTCTCTACACATTTTGGCTTCTCAAACTTTCATTAACATCCCTTTCAAGAAATATCAACACCAGCTGGATGCATCTAAATCCTTGCTTGAATTTGACAATATGCCAACTAATTTAGTGTTCTTGAAAGAATAAAAGTCAATAATAGTCTTTTAACTATTTTTTGTGAGATAATTTAGTCTTTTCATTATAAAATTTTTGTTTAACTCGACAAAATGGCTTACATTATTTATTAACTAGTCGAAATAGTACCTATAAATCTGTCTTATAAAATATGATCTTGTAATTTTTTCAAAACAAATTGATCTTTAGAAAAAATTATTCGAATCAATTTATATATTCATGAATACTAAATATCATTTTTAGAAATCAATTTGAGTTAAAAAAAAACTTCAAAAATTATTTTACTAGATAAAATTTGTTGATTTTATGTCAACTACTTAACTGGACATATAAGCAATTTTGTTAAATTAAACGGAAGTATTTTAATATAAGGACTGACATGTTTTATAGAGAAATTTTTTTAAAATGATTTGATGATTCTTTTAGAATAAAATAGGGTCTAATAATTTCAGGAATTATTTTAAATATTTACTCTCACTAGTAGGATTATTATGTGTGCGGGTGGAGTTAGATTCTTTTAATTGCATTGCCCAATTAATAAAGCCCGATCTAAGAAATTGCTAAATTAACAATTATTCAATTTTAATTAATATTATTACATTAAAAATATAAAATATTTAATTAATGTTGAAGAAGTGACCAAGTTAAAAAATATGAAAAAAAAAATATTTGGAGAGATAAATCATATTTTGGTGATTTTTATCCGTCTAACTTTTTTTTTTTAATTATAGAATGAACGATATTTTAGTGTACACAAAACTTATAGAATATTATATTTTCTTAAAAGTGTTACGTATAAAATAAGTTCAAATTAATTTCATTTATTGTTCTTTTAGTTTAAATTACATGTAATTTTGTTATTTTAAGTTTTTGTAAGTTAATTAAGTTACTTTTTAGAATTAAATAAATTTAGTCTCTCATTTACCTTTTTTTTACTTTAAACTCTTAAATTATTATTATCTCTCTAAATATTAGGGGTTTAGGATGAAATTGAAATATGAATTGACATTAAGAGTTAAAAAATAAGAAATTCAATAAAACTTGATAAAATTTGAAAGACTTTATAAAATATTATATCAGAATTTCAAAAGAAGAATTTGAGATCTATTTTTATTTGTCTGAAATTTAATAATTTTAATTGATGAGTTTGAGCATAAAATAATTTTGATTAAGTAATTTGTAAAGATTATGAGTGGAAAATAAGAATTTGAAATTTTTGGGTAGAAAAAATAACAAAAGACCAAATTTACTAAATTTTAAAAGTAAAAAGTAATTAATTAAAAATTGACGATATAAAATTTTATATTGTTTAGATTACGAAAAAAAAAATACAGTCAAAATAATAAAATCTAAAAAATTGTTTTATTTGGGGAAGAAAATAAAGGAGAAAGAGTGAGAGCTTGTTTATTTCTTTTTTGTTAGAAAAAAGTTGTATTATTTTATTTCATACTTTGAAACAATTTTTACTTTTATTATAAAAAATAAAGAAAACTAATATATATATATATATATATATATATGAGGAAGGATCTTCTTACATAAGTCTAAAAACTCTTACAATAAACCTTTCATTTAATTTAAATCTAAAAAATTATAATTTATTACTTATTTTACTGGCCATTAGATTTAAGCTAAATAAAAGATTCAGATTGAGTCTAAGAGTTTTTAGACTTACAATGGTGAAAAAAGATCTTACTCCTAATATATATGGGGAATGATCTTCTTATACTAGTGTAAGTCAAAAAAACTCTTACACCTAATTTGAGTCTTTCATTTAATTTAAATCTAATAGGTTATAATTTATTATTTCATTGGCCGTTAGATTTAAATTAAATGAAAGACTCAAATTGTGTGTAAAAGTTTATAAATTTACACTTGTGTAAAAAGATCCTGCCCCTATATATATATATATATATTATGAAAATATAGATGTAGACTTTAAATTATCCGTTATATAACTTGTTAATGACTTAACTGTTTTCCATTGAATCCGCACTAAAGATAAAGTATTAAATGTTAAGATAATCTTTATTAGTGTAGTTTTAATGTAACAAAAATTAAATTACTCATAAAAATTTTGAAGTTTTATTATAGTAATAAATAATATAATATATTAATATTTATGTGTTAATAACATATACTAATCTTTTATATACAATAATTTAGCAGTAAAAATTTAAAATGTTTATACTACTAATTTAATTGTTATTACAAAAAAAATTATACCAACGGAGAGTAATTCAATGATAAATTGTATATAAATAAATAAGAATTTTAGTGTGTGGGAAGAGATTTGTGCATGAAAAGTTTAGTTAAAGTGAATTATATTCCGATTCTATTAGGTTTTATATAATTATATATAAAAGTTTACTTTTCTCCAAGATTATATAATTATTAATAAGAACCTTTTTCCGTCACTTGAGGGTAAGGTAACAGTGATTCGTCCTTTCTTTGAGGGATATGTGCCCCAATAAGTAAGCCACAATGTGTTAAATTAAGTAACCATATCTATTAAATTTTATTTATTAGAGACATAGTTAAAGGCAAAGATAAGATATAAGAAGTCAGGGTATTATACTAATAATAATGGGTTCAATAGTGGAATGGCATTTGGGTCAGTGATATATGCAATTAATGTACACATAACTTTAGGGAGAACGTCTAGATAAGGAATATTGTAAATTAGGTGAGTAATTAGGTTTGTTTATCATAAGGAGGATAGAACTATTTTGTTGATACCATATTCCTAATTAGCTAATAAAATATGAAGAATGAAAGTGAAGAGAAGCATCTAATACCTCAAAATAAAATCCCTTTCATCAATAACAAAAACTGAGGTCAGGGACTATCGCCAAAGTAAGCCAACAATAGTGGTGAAGCATTGTAAATGAGCACATATTCCCTCATTTTCATAATTTATCTGATTACCTATGCTTATAATTTGATGGGCCATTCAAGTTTCTCAAAATGTTTTGTGGTATATGCGTGTGTTATTTATTTGATGAACTCTACAAAGAAATTTTTGTGATTCGAAATCTGGTATATGAACACCCTTTTTTTTTATGATCTAAAGCATCACGTAGGTTGTTGATTCTAGCATATGATCACATTAAATTTGAAATTAGTTTCTGGAGCACACAAGAGTTGACATAGATGGTGAAGAATGTAATGAAAAAGAAACCCATTTGAAATGAGAATCTATACGCCAAATTAGCAACACTTTGCACTGCACTATCCTCTTATATACGAGGATATATGGAAACCGTCATCAGCAAGATATCATATTAAACTGTTACGATTGTACAAGCTACGTCATGCTTTAAGCTTTACAATAAATATGTGAAGATCTAGAATTACGTTGTTTAAGAACTAATTAAGGTAAGCCTTTTAACCTTTTTTAATCAACAAAGAAGAATTTTATTTTGGGGTTTAGGGTATGTATGTATATATATATATGTAAGAGAATAGATACTCTGATTCATGTACAAGCAAAACTTGCCTACGAACTTTATCAAACTACTTTAAAACATTGTAAAGGATAATTAATTGCACCATTTAAAAATGATAATCATGAACATTTTACTCCAATAAAAGACTATATCAAATAACATACACAATCTTATGCTTAAAATCATAAACTTGAAGCATAAAAGCATATTAATGGATGAGAGTTTGTTCTAATTTAAAACGTGATATCAAATTCAAGTCTTAGTAAATATAGTTGTGTTAAATATTTAGAAAGCTTTTTTTTGTTACTTATAGTAATCTTACTTAACTTGAACATTAATATCTTAAATGAAAGATACATGTATAAATTAAAAATAAAGTATTTAGATAATAAATAGATGCGAAGATATTTTAACAAAATACACACAATAGTTATCATGCTTCACAATCACATTTCTTTTAAATAAATTATGCTTGGTAGGAAGTTTAATTTGCTTACGATCACTTGACATAATAAAGCAAAGACCTTTACTTGGACGAACTTGTTACAAAATTTGAGAAAGAAATCACTATCTTTGAATTCAAGTTTTGTCTATTTAGATTCTAATTTTATAAAAAAAAATTAAATAATGTGTTATAAACGCTAAAATTGTCTAAAAAAATATTTTCAATCACTATCTCTGAATTTAAATTGTCTATTTAAATTCCAATTTTATATAAAAAAAATCAAATAATGTGATATAAATGCTAAAATTGTATAAAAATTTATTTTCAAACATTATGAAGATCAAATTTAGCCTAAAATAGCCTTTTTTTTAAAAAAGATACTTTCAATTAACTTCCATTTCTTGGCCAACCCAACTAGATTATAATATATTTTGACATTGTTATTTTCTAAAATATAATGCAATAGTGTATTAATGGTTGAATAAAGATTCTTAGTTCTTAACCACACATTATACGAATAGGAGATATTTTTTCATCATTTCTTTAAGTCCATAAATAAATCATAGGAAAAATTTCTACCCATTTTTTTTTATCTTATCCTTACTTCCTTTCTCCCAATCTTTAATTTGTAGACATGTAAGTGAAAACTTGTCTAAGAACTTTCTCAATGTGATTATTTTAAATTTAAAAAAAAAAAAATCAACAAGATTACAATAGGTTATGTATTCTAAATATGCACCAAAAATTAATCTAATTGATAAATTAAATTACATAATCAATATAATTAAGTTAAATCTACCTAAATACTTTTATTTCTAATGTCAACATTCTTCCTTACGTTGGTGCAATATCATATATTTATTAAGGTTGTCACATATGTCAGATATCCTTGTATTTAATATGACTTGTTGAAAGTGTATACTAGTTTTATTATTAAACCCATAAAAGATGCAATAATACAATTTATTCTATCACAAATGACTAGATTGATTAGCAACACAAATGAGACACATAAAACTTACTTTTAAAAAATTGAAACTTTTAGAAAATTTATTTTAGCCATAGAAGTTTACATGTGGAACCTGATGCTTTGTCTTTAACATGATCCAATTATTCTAACCAGAACACAATATGTTAAACTAAATTGTTTTTTATTTGGATAATAATCAACCTAATCTACATGTGTGTTTCTAATAATATTAAAAGAGAATGCTAGCAATACATTATCTAACATACTCTTTATTATTAATTAAAATTTTTGAAAACTAAAAAAAATATGAAAAAAAAATTAATTTAAGAATAAAAAACAGTAAAATTCAATAATTTTTATAGTTTTTAATAAATTTTAGCCAATATAAAAAATATTATAAAGAGTGTAATAAAAAATGTGTTACTAGTATTACTCGTATTAAAATAATATATCTATATTTACTAGACTTACTATCAATAATGACAAAAACAAGATAACTTTAATTCACTTAATTGAGTTTTTTTTTTTTTTCACCAATCTCTAAATGCTCAAACTCATAATATTTTAATTAAGTTGATTCAAGTTTTACCTAGCTTTGAAAATATAAAAAGAATACAACTATCATTTCATTTCAAGATAATATATGTATGAACAAGATTTCTAAGCTTTTCACTAAGCATTATACACTAAAATCCTTAGAAATAAAGTGAAAAAATTATTAGAATAAGAGTTATAAAGTGATAATTTTACATAGTCCGTGAATATTTTATTTTGATAAATTTTACGAATGCTTTGAGTATTGAAGAGATATTTTATGCTCTTTTACATGTGATTTTAATAGTAAAGTTAGTAGTTTATTAAAAAAAAATATAAATATCTTTTAATATCTTAGTATAATTTAAACAGTATTTAATACTCTTTAAGTTTAAGAATATCGTAGCAAGTAATTATTATTTTTCTTATACATACATACTAAGTTCCTGAAGATATGTTAGAAACCTTTAATCTAAGTTCACTTAGTATAAATATGAACATTAAATCTTTGTTTTATGGATAATAAATGCATGTAAACATTATTTACTCATTAAATTGCAATTGTTTTTGTCCTTCGAGACATGACGTTTTCAATTGTTGTACATGACAAGATGATCTTTAATTATCTTTAAGGTTAAGTTGTCATATTTCTTTTAGTGCCAAAAACATTGTGTAAGACTTCTACACTGTAATGAGTTCACTGTAAGACATAAATTTATAAACATTTTACTTTAAGCCAAAACTTTACAAAATTTTTACTTTATTTTATTTTTATTCTATCATAGCTACTAAAAGAATATTTATCACAAGAACTCATCTTTAATGAATTAAAATTTATACATGTTTTGTCTTAGAATAATATATATTTTACAAAGTAGTATCATGTCTTGAAAAAGCTTTTGGAGAGAAAGTAATGTGATGAGTCTTTATCTTTATCAAATAAAAATAATTATTTCTTTAGAATTTGAAAAAAAAAAATTGATTAACTCATTCACTTGATATACTTTGAAGTGATACAAGTGATAGATAACATATATTGTAGAAATTTGTTCATGTTTATGCTTAGCAAGCATTCTTTGTTGTTATCATTGATTTAGGGCATTCTCTTTCAATTTATTGCTTTTAAATTACAATATAAGCATTTTATAAATATTTGTACACTTCATAACTTTTTCAAAATTTTGGTTGCCAACATTCATAACTCTAACATTTACATTTTGTATAGTTATTTATGTATACTTAGGGCAATTTATTAGTATAATAACATATTGCTTGTCTAATTACTTAATTTGTAATACATAAAAATTTTAAAATTACATCATCTTAACCTTAATATAATGAATAGATATATTTGTGAATATTCAATTAGTTGAATCATTCTTTAAAATAAATAAATAATAATAATAATAATATATAAAAGAAAGAAAGAAATTTTGTTCTTTTGCTATTCTTATAAATGTTTAAATCAAAAAAAAATTAAAATGGATAATATTTTTTAATGTAATTATCTTTTTGATTAAAAATGAATGAAAAAGTGAAGAAAATAAAATAAAAAAAATAAAGAGATGAAGTAGTTTGTAGAAAATTAAATGAACTTCTTGTATTCCTAAAAATAAAATAGAATAGAATAGGAAAAGAAATCACCTTCAAAGCTTACATTAGAAACCAAGCTATTTGAACATTCCCTTCTCTTTTATGATGTTGCATTTAAAGTGATCACAAAATATTTGGACTAATACCAAGAAAGTATAAAATTTATATCATTTTAGTCCAAAATTGTTTAAGGAAAAGAATTAAAAGTTAAAGATTATTATGAACAAATTATTGTAATTTGGCCAAATCATTGTCTCCTCTTTGTTTACTGTTGTCAAGGGTTGAACAACATAAGAGTTGTGGAAGTGAATCAAAATATAACTTTTTAAAATTCTTTATTCTCAAGTTATTTATTTGTTTATATACATTAACAAAAAAAAGCTCTTTAAATTAAAACTTGGTTTTAACTTTGAAATAACAGATTTGCTTTGTTTAAAATTCATGAGTATCGAATAAAGTTCAATTTACAAAAAATAAAAAATTTAAATCCAACTCTCTCATTGTGTTTTCTACTTTTATGTTTAATTTGACATATTAGATTATTTAAAAATTTATTAAATAACTCATGTAACTTATAGCTTAATTCTAATTATAGATTTTAATATGATAGTTATTAATTATTAAAGATAGAATTGGTGGAGTCTAATTATAAAGTAAAGTAAAAAAGAAAGACTCTTTTCTTTTCCTTTAAAAAAACAAAGAGCAATTACCATATAAGAATTTGAGTAACTAAAAAAGAGTATATAGGCTCATTAGCTTTTCTCTACTACTGTTAGAGAGAGACTAATGGAAGAAGAAAGGGTTAAAATTTTCTTTAAGAAATAATACTATCAAGAAAGCATATCAAAGTTATAGATTTAAATAAATTCTCTTTGCATCTTAATTGTGTGAGTATCATAAAATTTAAGATCGCACAAGACTGTTGTAATTTTAGAATAAAGAACCTTTAAAACAACATTACAACTAATATAACAAACTTGTAAATATATATTATTTTGTATAATAAAAAATCATCAAAGTTTTAATTTAAGTCTATTTATATTATCTCGTTTTATTTTATAAAAACATTTAAGCAAGAATATAAAATAAAAAATTATTATCCTAATTTTTTGGATGATAAATTATTAAATAAATAAAAATAAAAGTAGCGATAATTATTTAAGAATACATATAATTAACAAAATTTTAAATTAAATATATCTTTTTATGTCATTTTACACTTATCAAAAAGTTCAATAGTTAATTTTATTTAACTGAGATAGTTCATTAATTTTACTTTACCAAATAAGTACATCTTGTTTTAGTTTAATTTTAATGATAGAAAGCATCAATCACTTTACTCTTCAATTTTAAAAAGTCTTCATTTTAGGTTTTACTTTGTAAAATTTTATTTATATCAGTCATTTTTACCCTATTTTTTGTTGATTTCTATAATAAAGAATGAAAATGAATATTATTTTGTAAAATTATAGATTTATGTAAATTTTTTTATAAAACTATAGATTAAAGACAAATAACGCTTATTATCTGAAAGAATAAAATGAATTTCCTATTTTCAAACATACCTACATCATTTTCAAATTGAACAAATTGTTACACAAATATAGGTTGTAGATGATATTAAAAAATTAAATTACAATATTTAATAGCTTTAATGTTTAATGGCTATTATATTGTCATGTATTTATTATATGATTAAAATTTGTTACTAAAAGTATTTATATAACAAAGTATCTAACATGTATTTTTAACATTATTTTTTTACCATTTTAGTTTTCATGAGAATCATGACTCATGTTATCTATCATATGTTATAAAAAATTAGAAACTATGATAGGCTTCAAACAAATAAAATTTAGACCTATAATGGTTCGTAAAACAGAAAACTAATTGGCAAAATAAAAATAAATTTTTAGTGTAGAGAATAAAAAAGTTCTAACTTATTGCATTAATTTCTATCAAGAGAAAATTAAAAAATATAGAAGTAGAAAGAAAATGATTGAAGCGTCCTTAATTCGAACATGAAAATATCACTATTTTTTCATTTCCATTTATTTATTTCACAGAAATATGAATTTAATGTCATTGACAATTTTTTTCAATAACAACAATTCTTTTGCATCTCTTCCATTATTATTATGTATCTTTCTTTATATCATTCATTCATCATCATCTTCTTCTTCTTCCCTTTTACAATTTTTCATTTTATGATTCACTTTACAAAACAATCATGAGGGAAGCGAAGGCCATCACTGTCCCACCCAAACCCATCTTAATGGTTGAAGAGGCGCTAGGAGAAGAATCTGCAGCAGGAGCTTCATCACCTATGGGACCTGGAGCAGGAGCCTCAGACACAGTTGGGCTTGTTGCTGTGCTGTCTGGGGCTTCAGCAGCAACAGGAGACTCAGCATCACTTTCACCAGAAGGTGAAGGCGATGTTGCTGTCTTTGAAGGAGCCTTGGCATCCTGTGTTGATGCCACAGGTGCCTTAGCATCCTTTGTCGATGCCACAGGTGCCTTAGCATCCTGTGTCGATGCCACAGGTGAGGGAGCTTTGGTATCCTGTGTTGAAGACACAGGTGCCTTGGCACTTTTTGCTGGGGCACTAGTTCCTTGTGGGGCTTGTGCAGCAACAGAATCAACACCAGGGGCAATGACGAGTTTTGTGACCTTGAGAATTGAGATGTTGTAGGGTTCAGTGGTGACAGTGTGGACAAGCTCAGCATCAATTGGAGCACCACTGACGGCAGAACCAAAGGCAATCTCACCCTCACCAATAAGTGCAACCTTGATAAAGCCTTGTTGGTTCACAGCAAGCCCTGACGCTTGGAAGAGGGTTGTTAATGGTTGGCCGGCACCTTGAGCTTCCATGAGCTTCTTCTCATCAAAATAGTCAAGGATCACATTAGTGCTAATGATGGCTTTTATGACTTCTGGGGACTTGCTAGAAATGGAAGAGATAGCACCATTGTCGACAGCAAGGAGAGTGATGGTGTTGCGACTATTGATTTGGTCTGCAAGCTTGGTTTCGGTGATGTATTTATTCAATGTTGAGAACTCTGGATATTTGCTCAACAAATTTGTTATGTCAAAGGCATGAATACCAGAAGAGAATACAAGTAAAAGAGCCAAGCAGAGAAAGGAAGAACTTTTGGAACTCATATTTTCACTAGTTCTTTTTCTGTGTTTTCTTTTCTTTCTTTCTTCCCTGCTGAAGTTTAATTTTCCTTTTTTTGTTATTTATTTTCCTTTCGGAATTTGTGTCCGAAACCAAGCCTTAAGAGAATGGAAGAATTGAGGGTTTTTTATATGTTTCGAGCCATGTGAAATGAATGGTTTAGATTTGTGTTTCAAAAACCAATTGATTTGGTAAACGGTAAATTGTGAACCTCTCTCTTCCTTGCTATTTGAAGAATGGTGTGAATGGTTCAGCATGGTTTGCATACTAATTCAATCAGAAGAAGAAAATTTGTATATTTTTAGGATGATAATGATCGGTGGTAATGTAATAACAATGTCATTTACTAAAATTAGGGTTTTGCTATATTTGTGCTTTCTCTTGTTTGCCACACAATTCCCTCACAAAAATCAATCTGCTATAATTATAGATTCAATATAACCACAATCGTGCCTTAAATAAGTATAGATAATATGTTGGGAATTCTAACTTTTCATATTCACGTTCTGTATAATTGTTGTTAGTTATAATTTCAATTTTTTAAAATTTAATAATACTATATTAATCAAAATATAAACATTTCATCAAATAAAAGTTTGTTTAATTTTATAGACATAATCAATTTGAATGAGATGAAATAGAGAAAATAAAAATTAAAAAATAAAAGAAATAGAGTAAAAATATGTTTTATTTGAATGAGTAACAATGAGAGAGAAAAGTGAAGAAAAATATATACTTCACATATTTGGATGACTAAAAATTAGTGTAAAAAAATAAGTGAATTGTACTAAAATTATTTATAATAATCATAACAATTTAATTTAAATTTTATTATAATATTTTAATAAAAATTCTTTTAAATATTCTATATTCTATGAAAACAATTGATGAAAATTATGCTTCATCCTTTAATTCACTGCTTCGATTTTTCTTTCTTGCATTTTCTTTACATCCAAACACGGCGTGAGAATCGAACTTTCAACTTAATTTGATGTTCAATGAAGCTTTTCTGTCGCTCATCACTAACAGATATTTCAACGAGTGATCCATATGTATTGACCTAACATTACCTTATTTATATTCCTAATTTTACCTTTTTATGTCAACTAATACCATTTGTTACTGTATTAAACGGTAACCTTATTATCATATATTTTAAAAGCATGTATTATATTAATTTTAAACTACACAGCTGAAATGTCAAATTATTTATATTTTACTAAAAATTACTGACAAATTCCCAGATAAATTTTTAAAAGTTTACCAATGAATTTCATAATTACAAACAAATTAAACTCGTTTATAATTTCTTTATCAATAAATCAATACAAACAAATTTTAAAATTCATTTATAAATGGACAAATTTTTCGTTCTATAATATTATAAACAAATTTATAAATAAATTTTTTTTTAATTTACAGATGATGTTTTCTATATGTAATTTAAAGACATATTTTCTTATTTGTAACATTATTGTGTTTCTTTTTTTTTTTATTTGTATAATTATTCTTCGTTACTCTTAATTATTACAAAAATTTGTAAATATAAAAAAATTATAAAATTTAAATTTAAAATTTAAAAATTATTTAAAAAATATTAAATTAAAATATCATTACAATTTAAGAAATAAACATCCAAAGTAATAATATAAAAAATAAAATAATAATATTTGTTATGAGTACTTAGTGTTTTCATTATTTGGAGCGACATCATTATCAGAGGAGGAAAATGAATTTGGCCTAAATATTAGTAGTATTAGAGCTAGTGAAAGAGAAGAAAAAAGTGCAAAACTATTCAATCTGATGAGTTCGAAGTATGTATGTATGCATTTCTCTATACATCATCAATGACACATTTTTTTCTATTTTTTTCTCCATTTACTTAGTCCACTTTTTTCATGCATTTTCTTAATCTTCTACATCTTAACATCTATTGATTTTGTTTTTGGTCTTCCATGATTGTAGACACTCCACCCAACTTATTTATGATTTTAAAGACTTCTTATCATTAGATACCAATATATTTTTATTCTCCTTTTTTTAATTATCCACTTAATTAATCTATTTTTTCAAGTCAATTATGGAGCACTTAATTATAATATCATGCCAATAATCTCATTCACTTTTTTCTTTATATATTTTTTTTGCACCCATCAAGAATGTGTTTTATATAAACAATAATATTTTTATTTAATCAAACAAGTTTTAGTGACTTACAACAAGCTAGTGATGCAAATAGCTTAAATAATAAAGAAGATTAAGTTACAATCCTAAAATATATTAATAAATAAATCATAAACATATACATTACAATTTTAAAATTGTTCTAAAGAGCATATACTTATAAACCTACAACAAACATATCTTACAATCTTTGTAAATAATACAAACAATTAGAGAAAGGACCTATACGTTCATCCTCCGATCATGCAATCTCTAGTTCTACAACTCTATATTAGATATTGTAAGTCTTTATTCTACATTAATAATTAAAAAAATTAAAAGTTAAAATATCATACTAAAAATACAATAATGTAATTTGTTTTCAAAATAGATGTTGCAGTGAGTAAAGAATTGAAGATGGTATATAAAGAGAGATGAGATAATTTATAGATATTTTATAATTTTTATGAAATATTTATTATTATTTTTATTTATTCTTAATGAATGAAAGTGGTAAAATAAATAAATTAAAATTAAAAGAAGTAAATATTGATCGTAGTAAAGTGTAATAGTATTAAATGAACGTAAAATTATTATATCATAATAATATTTAAAAAATAAAAAATAAACTAATTAACCATTTTTATTGGTTTGTATAACTTAATTGAAAGTGTCATACAAAAGGACTAGAAAGGGTGAAATATAAGTTAAAAAATCTCATTTTTTTAAAAAAAAGTAGAATACATTTGTAAGAAAAAATATCAGTATTTATACAAAGATAGAATACAAAATTTAATATACTTGTTATTCAGTTTAATTCAATTTTAAACATAAAAATTGAATCAAACTGTATTAAACAGTATACTTTTTTTAAAAATTATTTAATTATTTATATTGATTTAACAGTTTGAGTCAGATCATAAATACTTTTAACTTTGAGAAAGTCAATATGAAATAAAAATATTTTGTCAAGTATAGAAAGCAAGACCTTGGAGTAAATATCCTTTCCAACACCCCTTTTCTTGAAAAGATTGAGTAACCAAAATCATGTGATAATCGTCTATATTTTTACAAAAATGCATACATGTCATGTTACTACTCGGACCATGAAAAAATTTCTCCCCCTCTCCATGAAAAAAACATAAGCTGTACTCTTAACTCTCGTGGCCAGAAAAAAACCTCAGACCAACACTCTTGAATCTCTCTTCTTACAAAGAGACTCTTAGCAAATTCTATAGACAAAACTACTCACAACTCACGTAAATTAATTTAAACTTATTTTAATAAATTTCATAATTAAAGTCTTAGTTCAAACTATCATGCAAAAAAGAATATATTGAATACAAGCTTAATTAAACTTTATATTCAAATGCATTCTAAATGTAACGTTAACGACAATACCTTTACATAATTAAAAAAGTAATATCTTTAACTTTTTGAATAAGTAGAAGAGAAAGACAAATTAAGAACATATTTATATTAGATATTGATATTGATATACTCGGTGACATCTAATAAGAACATAAAATAGCAACAAAAGATGGATGGAAGCATAAGCATCCTTACGGAAATCACAAGCATTGACCATGTTGTTCTCGTCTAATTATCCAATAGAAAACATTAAAAAAGCAACAAAAAATTCATAGAAGCATTAGTATTCTTAACAAAATCACAAGTATTGATCAACATCTTGTAGTTCGACATCAAAACGCAAATGAAACCTAAGTGTAGTTTAGATAGAAAACCAAATCTGATGGTACTCCCCTGATATCCAAAATGACTGTCCCCTCTGAAGCAGTGCCACATACAACTGGTTAATACATTATACACAGGTTTACATTGTAGGACTTCAACCATTATCTCGCTTCACTTTCAAGAAAAGCCCTTGCAAAACATCTTAAGTCAACTAGTCTTTGATATCTCATCGATGATGTCCGAGATGACCTTTTCCATGTCTAGATCCTTCATTGGTTTAAATGGACGCTTCATGTCCTGGACACACAAATATAGTTCGCAAACCACATGCGTAGTATGAAAGCACAGATATCAAAACCAAAAAAGCTAGAAAGGACAGATACAAAGATTTGAGTTAAATGTTATCTAATGCCTTAAAACACGCTAGTTAAAAGATTAGGTAAAATATCATTAAAAATGTTTATCATATAGGGTACCATGATTTCTAAAACATATTCAATATAAACTATCTACTTGTTATTTCTCAACTAACACCCCAAAGAAAATTAGTTAACAAGATACATAAAATGATTGTATTTTCTCTTTCTTCAATATTTTGTTAACATCAATCCTAAAATGTTTACAATTAAGGCTACTATTAAATGCAACATAGCAAGATTTCTAGTGCATTTTTATACAGTTTTATACCTTAATAAGGGCACTAATTAACAAAATTCATATAAAAAAATTAAAGTTAATTTTATAATTTTGTTAACATCAATCATTAGACTTGATTTTAAACATTTAAATATTCATTACATTAAAGTATTAATTCTATTCTTTAACTCATGTAACATTGAAATAAAAAATTAAAAATATTATTTTTTTAATAAAATTATATCTAATAATATCAATGTATTATATAATTCTAAAAAACTTATCAAATATAACCTCTTATTTTATGGAAGAGTAATAATAACAACACACTCTTTGATACACATTCTCTAATAGATATCCCTAAAATTTATTAAAAACTACAAAAGTCATTAATTTAGGAGTGAGAAAGAGAAAGTATGAATTAGAGTGTATTAAAGAGTGAAAGTATAAATTAGAGTGTATTAAAAAGTGTGTTGCTAGCATTACTCTTTTATGCAATGGTACAATGAAAAAAAAAAAATTGATAGTTTAAAAGAAATCCCTTATATAGTTCCAACAGATAATTAACAATTTATAGCACACCAATTTCCAAATATAGCTCATTACCAAGAGACTAATGAACTTCTTGCCCTCTTGCTGTCGTATTTCAAAGCAACCTCTTCTTGGCTGTTCAATCAATTAGAAAAAGGGTCAAAGTTGGACCAATCAATATGTTGACATCAACAACAGAGCACCTTAAACAACAAACCAATCCAACAATGTATCATGAAATTCAATAATCATATTCATTGGTCAATTTTGAATCAGGAAACTTCTCAAAGCCACCCTCACCCAAAAAGCTACATTTGATTTTTCGTGGGCAAAGATTATTTCAAATAAAGAAAAAATAAACGCAAATTAGAGAATAGTTGAGGAATTAAAATTAAGAGAGTTTTACTAATACAGTCTAATCGCAATTCCAATAGATCTAAAATGAGATTCAATGTCAACTTTTTATTTATTAATTTTTTAATTAATCTATTAAAGGTTTAGCAAGAAAAAACAAAGATCAATATCCTCAAAGAGAGTTCCAAGTTCAACGAAACGATAACATAATCACTAGTTGTTTATGATACCTTTTCAGGGTTCAGAATCACAGTGATTCCACAACCCGCCTTCTCCAAACCTTCTTTCACCAGATTGGCCCTCGTCTTGAACGAGTTACATTGCTTACTAAAGCAAAACAAAGAAGCACATATAATACATCAGAATTTAATAACAATAATAATAATAACAACAACAAAAATAATAATAATTTTCCTTACTCATAAAAAAGCCAGAATCTTAGGGTTAACAAGTGTACCAAGTAAGAATAACATCTAAATCAAGCGCTTATTGCCTACCTTTAAGCATTCAACACCACCAAAGACAATGAAATTGAAAAGAAAGAAAAATGTTAATTTCAAATTTTAGAACAAAATTTAAAAAGCTAATAGTAATAATTTAATAAAAATAAATATTTTAGTATTTTTCTATATCTTTAATATAATAAAGATATTCTTTTTCGATAAAGACTTATTGTTTTTAGATATTTAAAATCAACTTAAAAAATTAAAATTGATAAAACTCAAATAATTTTTAACTTATACACCTAACACAAAATAAGAAATTAATAAATAATAATTTTTTATTAAAAACTATATTATTTAATACTATATTACTATCTAATACTTAAAGTCTAAGAGTACTATTTAAAAAATCAATAAATAATAAAGTATAAAAACATATTAAAATGCATAAAAAATAACAGAAATAAGTATTTTTCAACGTTTTTTTACTAAAAAAATTACTTTTAGTGCACCTTATAGCACTAATTATCATTTTCTTATCTAATAATTTTTTTATATATATAGATAAATAACCAACTAGTTATACACGTTTTATTTCCTCCTACTTATTTTTCTCTTCATTTAATCCCAAAATATGGTTGAATGTCGAAATCCATGTTTAAGTAAACCTTCACTTTTAGTAAAATCCTAACTAAGCGAATTAAAATATAAAATAAACTAATAAAAACCACAAACACAGACAAAAGATATGTTACTTTATTTTATTTTTATTTTTTTCATTTTAACGAAAGTAAAAAGAGGGCAAAATAGGGAAAAAAAAAGTCACAGACCAATGTTCAACAACGATAGCCTTGGTAGAAGCGTCTAGACCGTTGCCAGAAACGTTTCCTTCTTCTTCAACAGCGCCAGAACCTTCTTTCTCCTTTCTCTGCTTAGTTCCCTTTGCCTTCTTCGCCTTCTTCTCTTCCGGCAACTTCGCGAAGGCCTGAGGCTCGGATATCGCGGCGGCGGAACGCTTGGCCGACGCACGTGTGAGTCTCGCCGGAGGCGCCGTGGCTTCCTCCGTTTGTTGGGCTTTGCGTTTGGCGGGAGGCATTGTGAAGGGAGAAGGGGGTTTGTTATCGTTCTATGACTGTGACGATGAAGATGATAACGGAATGTGTGTGTGACTGTGTCTCGTCGTTATGTGTATAAGTGGGACATTTGATATTTATTGTGCGTCTTTTCAGTTTTGGGTTTTCCTTTCCCGCGCGTGTGGGGGGTTTTGAACGAACGGTGTGGATGGACTGTGAGTGTGATTAACAGTTCTGATCTCATGTCATAAGAACACGAGGGAGAAGAGTCGTAGATTTTATGGATGATTTGATGCAACAACAAAAGAAAATAAATGTTAATATATATTTTTTATTCCACAATTTAATGACAAGTGTTCAGAAATAAATAATAATAATAATAAATTTTTATTCAAAATTATGGCATTCAACGCTATTAATGTTTTAAATTGTGTTATAATTTTTATTTTAATAAAAAATCATAATTAAATTTTATTTTATATTTTTAAATACATATTAAAAATATAATATTTTATTTTTTAAGCTTAATAATATTTTTATTTTTATAAATATAACACATTTTGGGATAAATTTTTATATATTTTTATTAAAATTTAGATTTTAAAATATTAAAAAATTAAAATTTAATTTTATCATTAAATGTTGATGATGTAATATTTTATAATATTTTATTATTTAAAATTAATATATAAATAAATTTTTAAACATATTTTATATTAATATATTATTTTTTTAATAGATCATATTACCAAAGGTCAGACCATATTAAATATTGTCAATTAGACTTAACATATTTATAAGTGACTCATTGATTTTATAAACAAATTGATATTTGTTCTCTAAAATTTTTGTAAATCGTGTATTTTTTTTTTTAAAAATATGTATTTTGCACAAATAATAAGATAATTTACATTTAGAATGCTCAAGATGGAATATGAAGATAATGATTTAAAATTTTTTATTTTAAAAATATGTGATTAGTCAACAAAAGAAGACTAATTAATACACATGTCAAAATATATATAATTTTATTTTATGATGTTATAAAAAGAGATGTATTATTTATTATTATGTGAAAAAGAAAAATATACGATATCAAAGTATTTTAAGAAGTTTGTATAATTAAAACATAGTCCTTTTATGAGTTAAGTTTTTTAAGAAACTCAATTTACTGAGAAGAAAGTCATTTGACATTGGACCTTTTAAATTATTAGTGTAACACCTTCAAATTTGTTGCTTTATATGGGAAAAATATGAGTTTTGGTACAAGATTTCTCGCTCAAGTAAGATAGATCTCGCTCCAGTGAGATAAAATTTTTTAAAAGAAGACATTTTGGAGCATTCTCGCTTAAGCGAGCTAAGATAAGATTGCTCCAATTGTCCTCTCAAAAAATAAGTAGTCTCACTATTTAGTTTTCTCACCCAAGGGAGAAAGGTCTTGCCTAGGTGAGAGTAGGACTCGCTTAAGCAAGAACACGCGAATCTGGGAGATATTTAAAAAGTTTCAACACTGAAACTTTTATTATTCTCATCAAACAACCTCCTCTCTTCGTTTCTCTCTGTTCTTTCACCTTCTCTTCTCAAAAGAAACCTCTCCCGAACCCTGAATTTCTTCCAGATCCGAACTCGAACATTTGTCTCATCCAGATTCAAGTAAGTTTTTCGTAGCTTAGATATCCAGTTTCATTCTTTTTCTTCTATTTTCTCTTCATAATAGGATGTTTATTTCAAAATACTTAGGAAAACTTAGTCTTTCGGACAACATTCTCGTCAAGACCGTTGTACCTCTCCTTTGGATCTTCTGGAAACTTGGTTTGAGGAACCCATTTCTAGGTAAAGGAATTTGATTCTAAACTCTAATTCTTTTTTTTTTTTTAGTATCTTGGTTTGAAAATGCTAAGTTCTTTTGTTAGAACCATATAATACTAATATTTTTCTTAAAAATCTCAAGAGTAAGAAATAGTGATTTTTGACATGAAAACCCATGATTATAATTTGTAGCAAAATCTCTAAAAAGAACCATTTTTGTAAAATTATAATTTTACTAGTAAATAGAGTTTAGATATAGTTAAAATTGCTCTTTGATATTTTTGGAATAATAGACATACTGTGAATATTGGATGATGCCAAACTCTAGGATAGACAACTTTGTTAATATTGAGAAGTGTATATATTGAATTGTATGATTGATTTGAGTCTGGAGGTGTCTAACTTTCGGCATATTGTACTGATCTGTGTGATATGAAATTTCATGATGATTTTTGTACTAGATGATATAGTAAATATATGGATGTGGTTTGATAGTTAAAGTACGTTCAAGTTGGTAGATTTATAGTATCGATGAAAAAGGTTGAATGTTCTTGGATAAAGAGAAATGATTATGTATAAAAGAGATAATATGACATGATTGTGAAATTATGAGATGTGTGATTATAATACGTGAGTCATAACTGACTGATAAGTGTAATTATAACACATATATTATAATGCATCTAAGGGTGTATTTATAATATATATATATATATATATATATATATATTGTAATACATGAATTTATATAAATCATATCTCACGTATTATGATATACTGATCGATGAAAATGATATGATAAATGAAATGAGAATAATTGAGAAATATTGAGTAAGTAAGTGTCATGAGAAATATTGAGACATTGTATAGATAATTACAGAGATACACCGAGTGTATAGAGTACAGAGAAGATTTGAAAATTTTGGAGGAAACGAGGGTAGTGAATGTTATTTGTAAATGGGTGCATAATGATTTGCTGAAAGTAAAAACATTCACAAGCTACACACTTATTTTCTGACGAGACTCCTGACTATATCTTTGCTAAAAAAAGTCAGGTTAACACACGTGTATTCGTGTTGCTGTGACTAACCAGCAACTATCTATATTATAAAGTCCTCAAAAGATCTCAGGAACAATGAATATAAAAGTGTGATGAATGTGAAATAGTATAGAAATTCTATGATTATAATATATGCATTGTAATATATCGATTAGTGTTGTTATGATAAATGTATTGTAATTTATTGACAAGTGTGATTAAGACATATGTATTGTGACATATTAATTGATGCAATATAATACATGTATTGTGACATATAGATCAGAGTGAAAATGTATGTGCTCTATTGTGATGATAACTTGTATGATTAGTGTGTTATTGTTAACCAATGTATGTTAAAAATGTATTAGACGATATTTTCAGTATTATATAATTCTTCTTTTAAATAATGAATTTAGAGGGCAAAAGATACTCACCTTTACTAATCATTTTCAAGAAAACGAGTGAGAAGAGAAATAAAGATGATTGATCTGTTTTAGGATCATAGTTCGGTGATCTTGTGAAGAAAAACCGCTCTATAGTATATGAATTAATTGAAATGTGTAACATTTTATTAAGTTTCCATTCAGTCAATAAGATTATGTAATTATTTAATGTTAAACTTAGAGTTTATACCACTTTAGTAAATTATGTTGTAAATATCAATTTCAAGTTTATGGATAAAACTAATGGTTAACTATTTTAAATTATAGATTGTATTTATTTTATAGAAGTTTACTTTACTAAAAAACAATGCCTTTTGTATTTTAAATTTTTAGGGATGTATCATGAATTAAGTAAATTTTGAAAATAAAAATGTTAATTTGCACTCTAGTTGCAAAAATCTACCTTTTATAAATACTTTCTTTAAGAATTTTGAATATCCTTAAATTTTTACAAAATTGAATAATAGAATAAAGTATTTAAAATATTTTCATTTCTTCATTATAAATTATGTTACAAATTAACGATGTTACAATTAGTAATTTATTTTAAAATTTTATTAATATTCTTGAAAGAATATATATATATATATATATATATATATATATATAGAGAGAGAGAGAGAGAGAAAGAGAGAGAGTGTTATTCTTACACTAGTAGAAGTTAAAAGCTTTTACACTCAATTTGAATATTTCATTTAACTTACATCTAATGGGTTGTAATTTATTATTTTACTAGTCGTTATATCTATATATTGTTAAGTACAAATTACACCATGTGATGAAACTTCAAATGCTTCATTTATAATTTATAGTAGAATGATTTACAAAAAGTTAGTATATAATATTTTTATAATGTTTTTTATGTTGATATAATTTGTGTTGTTTGCTTAGGGTGATGGTTTTTGTGAGAATCTTAATAGGTTAAATGATTTGTTTAGCAAGAAAGTACAACTTGTGTGTATACAATAAAAAGAAATGTTAGCAACATACTCTATCTAACACATTATCTATTATTAGCTAAAATTTATTAAAAAAATATTAATTTAGAAGTAGGGATGTTAATAGGTAAATTATCCGATAGACACCTACAAAATTTACCTACAAGGGATACTCACCCCGCCCCATACCCGCATATATATATATATATATATACGCTTAAACTTTGTTCTACAATTATGTATTAAATTTTTGTATTATTATATTACTTATGTGAAATTATATAAGATTAATATAAAAATATATTTAATAATAAAGTAAACCAAAAAAATTATTTTAGTTTATATTCTTAATAGAAAAATTTATTTACTATTTTATATTATTTAATTAGGCTAATATAATTTAATTACTACATATTTGATATAAGATTGACTTTTTTTAAAATGTTATTTATATATGACACTCATAAAATATTTTTCACACAAATAATTTTGTTAATAAAATTATATTGATATTTAAATTATAAAGTGAATGATAAATAATAAACATACTGTAAATATTTTATAAATTTTACAATCACCTACTATTACCGTAAACTATTATTTATTGATAATATTTAAATTTTATTTTTTATATTTTAATTTAAAATAATATTTTTTATGTAACATATGTATTACAAACACAATTATAATCTGTTGAATCTAAATAATATTATTCTTACTATTTATTTACGTTTAAAGAAGTTTTTGAAAAGATATAAAATATAAAAAATTATTATTATTTTTATTTGTTAATTTTTCTTCAGATGAAAAAACACAATTTTTTTGTTATTGTGACCGTTTATCTTTTATTCAAATTCTTTCTTTTAAAATTTATATTTTTGACAAAATACTTCCGTATACTATATGAGTTAAAAATACTAGTATTAATATATATATATATATATATATTATTTTAATTAAATATATTATTTTTCTTACAATTTCAAATTCAAAAGTTAAAAAAAATATTTTATGTATTCACTTTTTGTTGTTAGTACTTAAACTTATCTACCCTAACTCTACTCTTATTCTCAATGTCTGTTTCATTAAAACTTAACAACTATGAAATGTTGTTCATTAGAGTTGGTTGTCAATGTCGCCACAAGAAGTCACCAAGTAATCTCACACGAAGGGTCACCCATTGTGCAGATCTATTTTATTGTTGCTCTAACGTTGCCGATCGATTGAATCTCACACAAAATAGGGTTATCGTCGACAAATAACTTGTGTATTTAGTTTCGCTTATTGTTTCAAAGAATTTTAGTTTAGAAAATTATTATATTAAGATACATTTAGCACTTGTGATCATTGAATATTTATTTTTTTATCTATGTTTGTACTTTGTTCGACAACTACATATTGAATTTGTATTATTATGTTACTTATGTGAAGTTATATAAACATATTTTTTTTTCTCAAATAAGCGCGGGTAATAGGTACAATATAGGTATGCAGATACACAAAGAGTACAAGTACATGGATTAATATTCATACCCACGCGGGTATGGGATTGGATAAGGGTATTTTTTTAAATCGCAAGTATGAGAATGGGTACTATAGTACCCTACCCATACTCTACTCATTGTCATCCTTATTTAGAAGTGAGAAAGAGTGAGACTTACATTATTTTTGTAGTTTTTAATAAATTTTAACATATAATGATAGATGTGTTAGAGAATCTGTGTTAAAGAGTGTTTTACTAACATTATTCGTATAATAAAAAACATAAAAGTACAAGTTAAAAATATCTCTTATGAATTAATTCATGTGGTCGATAATAGATGGTTAAGACTATAAAATATAAATATCATATCATAAATTAAAAAATCACATGAATTTAAAGTTTAATTCTTATCATCATTATAATTCTTTTGTATATTTTATTTTAATTTTTTTAAAAAATGTGTAAATAAAATTTAACCTACAAAATATGATTCTGTTAAAAACAAGCTTATTATCTCTTGAACCAATATAATTTTACATATATCTTTCATTCTTACTAATTACTTTAATTTAAAAAATATTAAAAAGTAATAGATCATTCTTTTCAAAAGAAATAAATTATTTTTTTAACTGAATAGGTCAAATCCCTAACCTTTCTTCTGATAAACTTTAAATATTAAGTATAAATATCTATATTTTAATTAATACATTTAAATTTTGTTCTCTTAATATTATTTGATTTATTTCTTATTTATTATATTAATTTTAATATAAAAGTTTTTAAATTTACACTAGTGTAAGAATATTCTTTCCTTATATATATATATATATATATATATATATATATGCTTGAAAGGTGAAAGACATTAATAATGATCATTGACAAAATAGAGAAAAAAGTGAATAGTAAAGTAGCAACATCAAATCTAAGCTCTTTATTTTAATTTAATGACCATTATTAATACATCTCACCTCTCATAATAACAAACTCCTCTCACTTGAAATGTTATATATATATATATAAACATTTATTATATTAAAAACTGAATAAAAATCTTTTTTTAATGCTTAAAATGAATTTTAAGGAATGAAATTAGCAAAACTATTTTTACTTCTTTCTCGTTATTTTTTCCCTGCTTCTGTTAGGATGAAAATATGATTTTATTCATATTCATTAACGTTTGATATGAAGATAAAACATAAAATGACAGATTCATTAACAACTTTTTATCACAATTTTACTGAGAAAACTTACGAGTAAAATCATCTCCTTTTTTGCTTTCACATCAAACTCGTTTGCACGTGTATTAAAATAATCAAATTCGACATGCTCAAAATAAACATTAAAGAAAAGCACCACATAAAACCATAGATTTGTCAATGTCTACAACAAGATACCGAGAACTCTCTGCAAAATTCTCTGCATTACTCCTGAACCATTCATCAAGTAATATTTAATGCATGACTACAGAAGAATTTTCAATGCAAAAACAGTCATAAGTGACAGTTAGTTTCCAGAGTCAAAATCAAAACCTCTCTAGTCTCTATCGAGGATACCAAAACTTTCATCCTTCAGGAGAATCTATGATGTTTCAAATATTTAAAAGGTAAAAAAAGTACAACAGGAACAGCAAATTATCCAACCAGACAAGCTCAGCAGTTCCATCAAGCCTCAGCAAGTAAATTTTAACTGAATCAGCTTCTGTCTTCCTATGCAATTTATCCAGTTGTCTTGGGTGCTTTTCAAAACAAATCGGTATGTGCAAAGACAGTGAGGCCGGGGATCACATGGTGTTGATTCACCAAAGAATGATAAAAAACAAATACTTTAGAATATTGTAGAATTAGAGAAAAGTTGTATCAATTTATCCTGAGCTTCTGGGAAAAACTTCCGGGCAAATAGATAACAAGATCGTTTTGAGCCGTTCAATACACAAGGTGTAATTACCACTGTTCTCTGCAAAGCATGTGAAAATGAAAACTAAATAACAAAGCATTCCTTTCCATAGAAGCAGAAGAAATATCACAACATGGAGGACCTTGGAACCTAATTTAGTGGAATGAGATTAATACCTTTGCATCACTTGTGAAATGTGGACTTTCATCAATGTACTGCAGTTAACGAAATCATGTCATTTAGCATTAATTCAAGATAAATGCTGATTTAGAACCTTGATAAGTAACAAGAGACAAGAAAGTAACTAGGTGTGTGCAAAAGAAACGGAAGATGAGAAGATTTGTAACAACTTCAACACCCAATACACCCAGATCCTCACAGTTGAGAAGATTCAGTACCCCCTATAACTAAAACTATCAGCCCAGTCACTGTTTCCACCACACATCTACAAGAAAATTATGTCTAGTCATTCATATAGTTTAATGCAACCTAATTTTAACACACTGAAATTCAGAAACAAGGACTTCATTTTCCTTCCTCTCTAGTCTCCACAAATCTTCAAAGCTATTATATTATGGTCCACGGGGAATTTATATCACAATTTGCTATTGTTAAAAGTAAAAAAGCATAGGAAAAGAAAAAAAGCAAAATAACTAAGGATTCTAGGTGGTAAGACTGCTATTACGAATGACATCATGCAAAAAGAACTTAAACGTCATAAGAAGCATCACACAATAGGCTTCGTGTAGAGTATAATTTGTTACACCATGCCACTCATGAGCAACACAATAAATTTCCTTTGATGATTTTAACATGAAGAAAACAAACATATCGAAAGGGAATAAGAGTATAATTCATCACATACCGCTATGTTTTTCATGAGTTGATAAGTAATATCCCGAGCCCTGAATGACCTTGGATGCCATTTTCCTTCAGACCAATCAACATACGTTACGGACCAATTTGCAATTCCACCTGGATCAAGCATCTAAACACACACCATAAAAGAGTTAGCTTGGAGAGAGAGAGATGCCTGTCATTGCAACTCAAAAGAGAACAGATTTGTGCACCGACATTAAAAAAGGTTGGCAGGTAATGCTCATCAGCATAGCAGTTGCGGTTTCCCTCCATATTTGGCTGGGAAGTTTAAAACATGGGCAGTAGAGTTTTGTCAGTGAGGCTACCTTTACATATTCCTTCCAATAATTTTCAAAAATAGTATTAACAAGAAACAGTAAAGATACTCTGTAAAGAATGAAAGAAAAAAAAATACAAAGCAAATTTTAATTGAATCAAAAGTGGAATTTTTTTATTAAAAAGTGTAATTAATGCACTTATATCATGATTCCCAATGCACTCCCAATGTGATTTCCAATAAAATCCTTTTATTTATTGATTTCTTAACCAATGTCTTTAGGGATCTAGTTAGCAAGACCCAAATGCTATAGTAGATTTGATCAGCAAAAATAAAATAAACAGTCAGACTGTCAGTAATATTATCAAGAGAAGCACATTTACTTATAGAATATCATATAAGTTCATACACACGGCAGCAAGTACACTATTGATGATATATCTGAATAAAAAATTATTACCAACTATCACAGTTTTAACGTACGCATATCTTAATAGTGAAAGAAGAAAGATACTTACTTACGTACATGAGGATGAACAATCCAAAATAAGCATATGAAAAGAAAAAAAACGCAAAGAATAAAGAATCCATATACCATTGCTAGATACAAGATATTTACAAGCTACTGATAATTATGTCCAGGAAATTTTTATAAAATTTAATCTTTATAATATTCAGCAAACTTAATCATATGTAGCTAATTACAGTTTACAAACTTATTAATATTATGTCATGCTTTGACATGTTAATCAAGGTGATAGGATCATTGGAATGATACAAAATGGATCAAACAATCCATCCAGTTAGCAAACACTAGCAAAAAAGATTCTTAGTAACATAGTACCCTGCAATGATGCTTGAATTTTGTGAAATAGAGACTGTCTGCCATAATTATTATTGCATGCTGCCGTTTCATTGAGAACCACTGCATTAGAAACCACAAGATCCAAATTAGCTGCATGTCAGAAAAGTTTCCATTGGTTTCCTACATAACTACATTTCTAAAATTTGTAATATAAAATTCATTTTTCATCCAAATCTTGACTGCTATGAATGGTTAAGCATTTTAGAGGGGGAGATGATTAACCAAAGAAAGAAAAAACTTTGAAAGTCAACCATAAAATCAAATTTTTCTGCCAAGTGAAAGTTTCAAAACTAAGAATGAAACTTGACAACTTGAAATACTGGAAGACAGTTACATTATCCAACAACTCATAGGCATTAAACAATAAATAGGTAATATATCACATAGAGTTGATGACACGGCGAATGAAATGGTTTTGTTATTCCTATTTCCACAATGACTTTCATGCCATAAAAGATTGCCTAATAAAAGAAAGGACCACATGAATACAGAGCAGGGGTATATAGTGAACACTCAGAGGAGAAAGAAATTATATAATTAGACAACTTCTTTCAAACTAAATGAGTCATGCAATGCTAAGTGCAAGTGATAGGAGAAGAGAAGAATAACCACTGAAACACTGCAATTGAATGGATGCTCAAATTTTCTAGTAGTAGATATCAACATCCATAGAAATTATACCTGTGAACCCTTTCGGAAGTCCTTCTTTTCAACTTCAGGCAACATATGTTCTATATATCTGCCATTTCCATGAGGACCAGGATCCACGTAGCTTTTTTCAAACGATGAGGGGGAAAAATAGAGATAGATTAGTCCAATTACCATCCAAAAAGTCTGTGGCATAGAATCTTTAATAAAAGGAAAAAGTTAGAAATTCATCAACTAATTTGTAGAATGTTCTTTTATAATCTCTTACCTGTCAATAAAGCTGACGTTTGTTAATAACAAGTAGTTGTACACAAATTCAAAGCGGCGCACAGGTATACAACTGAAGCAGAGATGGATGTACAGTTGATTAGATTAATTCCCAGAAACCATGACTTAACAGCAAAAAGAACCAGATAACAAAAATACCTTTCAGACAACAAGACAAAATGTTGGTTATCAGGGTCTAAAAGTGCATTTGCCAAAAGTCTCCTTTCTGCTTCAACCATAGAAATTTTCCCCCAGCCTACCTGAAAGAAATTGAAAACCAGTTGGCACTAAGAAAGAGATGGCATGACCTTACAAATGGAGACATGTTAAGTACCAGGAAATCAAAAGAGGAGAAGAGAGTTTTTGTGTTTATTTTCTCTGGTGTTTCTAATGTCATTATTGTTCTGGCTCCAATTAGAAAGAAATTCTACCAGACTATCATCTTAAGTGTGAAGTTCATGTATTCTTTCTGTATATATGAAAAATAAATGTCCCATATGAACATTAGCTCTGCCTGCTTTGTGGAGAGAAGGGGCAGTTTTGTTACAACTAGTAGAAAAACAAAATTGAAAATAGCATGAAATTTACTTTTACAAGGAGTGTCTTTGCACCATTTTACCAAATACTTGAAAGGAGACGTTGCATCATTAACAACTTTATAAGTACTTAGCTATGTGTTGAGTCAATCTCTTATACACTGTCATTGTATCTTAAATTATCTTTATTGTGTTTATATTGCCTATTTCATTAATTACATTTTTGTGGGATCTAATTGGCAAATTTAAGAGTTGGTCCAAGTTAGGCATAGAAAATCTTGTCTTCCAGACTATTGGACCTTGATGCAGTTTATAATGATGCATAACTTGAATTACAAAAGTTGAAATCTCAAGATCATAAAGCTTATGGAAAGCTAAGACAGGGTGCCACAACTTCTCTGTTGGGTGAAAAGTTTGGTTTGGGCATTTTGAGGGTGAAAATAAGCATGCAATTCAGAGCTGGTGGAAAAGGATTAATAGCATAGTATATAATTTAATTCGGTAGTTAATAGATACATGTTTATATTAGCACTATCTAATCATAGTAGGTGTCTTAGGACTTAGGAGCACAACAGTTGGTTATTATAGTACAAGGTTTTTTTATAATTTAAATGTAAATAAATGGTAGTTAGTTAGTTAGTAGATATTAGTATATTGTTGCATACTCCCCACTAACTTTCCAGTTTGAATTCTATATTCTATTATTTTAATTATCTTATTGATATTCAACATCCTTTAATTTCTCTTCCTTAAGAGTCAAGCTACCAATACCAACTCTTCATCAAGAAGACACAGAGCCCTTAGCCTTAAGAGTCAAGCTAGGGATACCAACTTTTCATCAAAATTTTATACGTTGTCCACGTTTTTAACCACTCTTAACTTAAGTTGGAAATTGAAACTGTCATATAAAGATATTCTTTGCAATATGCCATACCGGTTCACTGTGAATGTCTCGGCCAACAAAATAGGAGCTGACATGTACTGGTTTTTCCTTCGATGCATGTACATAAACAGAGAATCTTCCCTCATGGCCCTGCATTTTGTAATGGGTACAATTCAAATAAATAGGAAGTAACAAATCTCTATCACATTCAAAGTAAAAGGAATTGCGCTTGGTAATTATATTCAGAATGACAATCATTGACATTGACATTTTACTAAAATGAGAAAAATATGCCATTAATAAAACCTTCAACCTGGTATTATTGGAACGTGTATAGAGCAATGTTCAAATTACTATTACAAAAGAGAGGAAAAAATAGCAGAAGTAGATGGAAAGTAAAATTGAAACTCGGAAAAGCTATATACTATTATGCCACTACTCTGCTCCAAGGCCTAAGCCTCCATTTCATTCACAGATTCAATTCCCCCCCTCTCATCCCCATGCTTCCCACACCCCCATTCTCCAATATTGTGCTGCCATGTGTCAATTCTATTAGACTCCGCCCTTTATCTCTTTGACAGACTTCTCCAATATGTTTCCATTCCTACCTTGCTTCATTCTTAGGTTAGGAAACATGGATTTGACCATGACCATCATGCCCAATAAAATATTCTGAAAATGAGGTATATAAAAATATTTGTTGGAGACCTGAACAGTATTCATGTCATGAGTCCAAGCAGCATTATCATACATGCATAATGTCCCTCACGAGTCCCGAATGCTGTTTCATAATGTCCCCCTCCTTAGTGCAGATTTATAATAGCCAGACTTAGAAATTTATCCAGGAATGGTAATGCTGTTGAGAGCTCTATAATCAACACAAAAACACCAGCTGCTATCCTTTATCTTAACCAAAATATGTGGACTCAAGTATGGGCTACTAGCACTGCTGGGTCTAATCAAAAGATACAAGTTGTTGAACAAAATTACAAACGAAAATTGAAAAATTAAAGATAGCATTTACAGCATACTCGAGAAAGAAGACACAAGCAAAGTCTATGGTCCATGAAATAAGAATGGCATACCTTAAAGAACATGTGCCAGAGCTTCTCAAAAGGCAAAGAACCCGGAGTCAAAAACAAAAAAGCAACTTTAGGAGTCCTGGTTTGAACAGGATAATAATTCAGAATCTCATTGATAACAATCCGAGATTCAATCTCTGCATCACTTAATTGCCGGGAACGAGCAACCGGTGGAAGATCAAAACTACGACCACAACCTTGTGAGGAAAATAAGGAGCAAGTGGAAGTGCTTTGCGGCGGATAAACGTATGCAGCAATCAGAAAAACACATACTATAGCAATTAAAACAATAATCCAAGTAGGCCTCCTTAAATGTGCCCGGTTTCTTGATCCAACCATGATCAGAATATTTCTTATGAATTGCGGCCATGCAAGTTCCTTCTTCATTTAATTTCAAGGTACCTCACCACCTTCCCCATACATCTATCCATCCATCAACATTCATCCATTCATTCAAATCCTCTCTGTCATTCCACATACCAATCAAACAACACAAAGAGTCACAATAAGCACTTCAAACTACCAAAATCCAAAAAACATGAAATTTAAAACACACATATAAACATCATTCATTTCCTTTCTCTTTTCAAACATTAATTCAGATCTTACCCCCTACCTCTTACCATAATTAAAACAATATTTATATACATCACTAAAGCAGAATCAAAAGATCCATCAATAGAACAAAACACTGTCGTTTTATGAACCCTAACACACACCCAGAAAAAAAAAAAAACAGTTGTTTCTGTTTTTGTGTAGACATGTGTATGTGTGTCTCTACAGTATAATGAAAAGGACAGAGAGGTTCAGATCTTTAGTTTACCCAAACAAATATTGAAACGAAGAAGGGAAAATGTGAGTGAATGGTACCTCTGATCCAGAGCAGGGATCTAAGGAGGGCCCCAACAAAAACCGGAAGAAAAAGAAAGGAAAAAAAAAAACGAAGAAAGAGCAAAGCAACGAAGATCAATAAATAAACAAATAAGAAAAAGGGAAAATGGAGAATGGTTGAGAAAATGCTACAACATAAACAGAGAAAGAGAAAGAGAAAGTGAAAGAGAAAGAACTCGGAAATGACTACGACAGAGAGAGAGGAAGAAGGAATGGCAGTGGCTGGTTCAGATTTGCAAAGCCAATTGGAGAGCGTTGATTCCGCTGTTGTTGTTTAATAATAATAATAATAATAATAATAATAGTTTACTCGTAAGTCTACTACTTTATTTAATGTTATTTATGAAATTATGAGAATGAAGAACCATATACCATAGCAGTAGAAGAAGCCACATCACAACGTGTTTGTGTTTTCTGTGTTGAGCTCTTTCAAGTTCTCATCTCTAACTAAGCCTACGTATATTCACTGTTCGTATATTCTCACTTTTCTCTTCTCTTTTCCTTTTTTAAATCTTATAAATCTCTCTACAATTCTATATTCATTATTCAACCTCTCATGGAGAGAAATCTTATTTTTACAATAAAGTTGTTGTATTATAGTTTATACAAAACGTAAATTTTTATTTTTTATAATTTTAACATATGATTATACCTTTCGATTAAATATTTAAATTCAGTTCTAAAGGTTTAAATTAATAAAAATATTATTAAAAAATAAAATGAATGATGCAAAGAAGAGAAATATTTTAAAAAAATTATTATATAAAGGATTTTAAGTATTTTTATTTTGTTAATTCAAAGAATACCTTTAGTAATTAATATTCGTTTTTATTATATAAATTGCTGAATTGAAAGTTAAATTTTAATTATTTTAATGTAAAAAATTTAAAATATTACAACTAAATTTTGAAACTATGTGTGTGTGTGTGTTATAGTTTAGATATTAATATATTTTATATAAAATTTGTATGTTCGTGTGTAGTAAAAAATTATATATATTATAAATATTTATTTATTTTATATTTATATTTATATTTATATTTGTATAATATAAACATTTATTTATACGATTTAAGCATTAATATATTTTTGAGTAATTTTTTTTTATCTTTGTAATACATACTTAACTCTTAATATTTTTTTAGATTTAATTATATTTTTTTAATATTTAAATATTAACAAATTTATAATGTAAAATGTTTATATCATTGACATATATTTATTTTAGGTATTTCAATACTAATACTTTTATATAAACATTTCGTTCATGTATGATCAAAGTATTTATTTCTTTAAGTTATAAGCTTATCAAAAGTTTTTTGTTTTATAAAAGTATGAAATATATGAGTAATTCATTTTTACATATTTTTTAATCAGATTATTATGATACTTTTTATGAATTTTGTTAGTGTGCAATTAAAAGTTTATCTCATGTAGATTCATCTTCGACCCTGTGAATTAAAATAACTTAGTTAAATGTAGTAGCATTAACACTCCGATTATTGTTATATTGATGTTGTTTGTCGCTTTGCTTTAATTTTATTTTTTTCATTATATATAAAGGAACCATACAAATTATCAGCCATACTCATTCATAATTATTTTTTCAATTCATTATAATATGCATAAATAAAAAATTCCCATTTTATTAAATCTTATTCATATGATTAACTAGAATAGTGTTAAATCATTTATTATTTTGTCTCATATTCCAAATTGAAACAATTAAAAGAAATTTGGTTAAAAGAAAAAAAATTGAAATTTAGCATTACTAATAAGAATTTACTAAAAAAATAAATATTTAAAACCATTAAAATTTTTATTGTAAATTCTTACGTCATGAAGTTATTGACCGAGAAGTCGATGAACATCATCCCCTAATCCCATTGACTCGGTCACTAAATTTGACATAATTAACCTAAGAAATAAACAAATTGTTCCAACCACTCTTTGTTAACTTAATCCATATAAAATATTCCAATAAACTGAATAAAAAAAGATATTTACATAGTTTTATAAAAAAAATTGATACTTTTTTTTTCAATAATGCGTATTACTTTAATGCATAAATTTTAATTTGATTATTACGTATTGTTTTAAACTTTAAATAAGTGATTTTTTTAATATTTTATTTTGTTTAATTCAACAAGAAGGGGAGTAAATAACGTTAGTTGCAAGTAGGTATAGGTTATTTGCATAAAATAAAATAAAATGGTCAAGAAATTCATTTGACTACAATGAATGTTGATTCTTACATGTTAAAATATTTGCAACATGAAATTTTAAAATGGTCAAGAAAAAATTGAATTATATTTTTAAAAAAGTTTTTAAAATGTTAAAACCTTGTTAAAAGTGTGTCTATGGAAGAGGGTTAAAAATCTTAGATCGAGATCAAAAGGCTCAAGCCCTTGTCTAGTAGCATATTCTTTTAGGAAAATATTTACATTTTCTTTTTAGAAATTTCCTAAAAGAAAAAACTATTTTTTATAAAAATAAGTTGAACTAGTGATGCACTAAATTAATATATGTCTAATGAAGATTATAGGAAACATCACCAATGATTTTGAGAGACTATTATATATGGATAAAATAGAGTATGAATGATACAAGGGGAAGTTGAAAAATCTTATAATCTTCATAACATCTAAAAAATGTAGAGGAATGTTGAATTTATACTAAGTTTTCAAAATAGTTGTTGCAATTCATCTACTAATAATCTTCATGTCTTCAAATACATTTCGTATTTGTTGGAAAAATCAAAATAGTTTAGAAGTTTTATCTAATGTCATAATCATTGAAAATGTTTCCTTGTGACTGGGTTTTTTCTTATCATGCTAACTTGTACAATATTCGTTGCTCTAGAATAATTTCCTACTTCACTTTCTTTTTACATGTAACTATAAAGCAACTTGTAATAGTTAAAAGTTCTCTTGCCAAAATTTAGCAAAATACCATTTGCAAATCATTCACCTATTCGAAATTAGTTCAAATGCCTCGTCATCAAGGTTGAGAAATACTTCATATTTTTCAGAGCAAGATAAAGTTGTTAGATATGTCAATTTTCTTACTATCTAACATGAAATCGTCTCTTATCCTTAGATATCTTGAGAATTTTTTAGGTGTTACTATAGACCTTTGCGAGGACATCAGATTAAGTTTATAAATTTCATATAATTCAAAATTTATTTAATATTGCGCATTTTTATTTTATTAAATAGTAGTATATTATTTAAAATGTATGTAAATAATTATTTATTTACGTGTATTTAATATAAAATTTTAGATTTATTATTATTATGTACGATCCATAAGATCAAATCCCACTTTTAAGTGTATGTGTAGAGGGTGCATGGTTGGTGTATGTGTAGTTTTCCTGAATATATTCAGTAACTAACATATTTATTGATTGAAAATTGTTACTTTCTTATATATTTATTATTATTAAAATTATTAACCTTTTTCTCAATTAAAGAAATAATGAATATGTATAGTCTATAGATGTTAATATTAATCAAAATATAACTAGAAAAATACTGACTTAAAGTTCTTTAGTCTTAAGTTTTACATTGTTAAGATAAAATATGTTTTTAGTCTTTTTAAATATGATTAAATTAAACTTAATCTTTTAAAATTTTTGTATTAGTTTTTATCTTAATTTTTTTAAAAATTTAAATAGTATTTATTTCTACTTATTAATGATGTACATGCATTAAAACATGTCGCATTATGTACTAACTTCAAAATAATTATTAATTACTGACATGAGATTATCACAGCCTGTGATTAGAATTTTCATGACCTTTGGTAAAATTTATAAAAAGACTTAATACAATATTAATGCATAGTTTATTTTATTTTTTAAAACTGAAAAAATTATTTATCTAAATTTTATAATCAAGTAATAATAACACTGTACTCATAACAGTTAGGCTTAATTGCACTTTTAATTTCTATATTTTGACATGTATGTAATTTTAAAAACTTGAAAACAAAAAGAATAGCATATTTTACTACACTAATTTAGTATCAATAATCCAATTTAAATATTCATCTCACAAAAATGTAAAAGTAAAAAAAGAATAAAATAATTAAAAATAAATTTTTAAAAAATATTAAAACTTTCTGATGTATATAATATTAAAAAATAACTATTAAACGATATTAAATATTATAATTACTAACAATGTAATAAATATAACATGTGACAGTCTTTAATTAGTCAGATCATTATTTAATAATCATTAGAGATAAAAATATTATATTTAAAAAAATAGAGACAAAAAAATAACGAAATTAAAATAGAAAAAAGTTACAATATTCACACATGTTAGGTAATAAATCATCATTAAATGAATGGAGTTATAAGATCCCGTTCTACCAAAAAGTGATGTTAAAACATAGAGCTTGTATTATTATGCATACACATGTAATCTTCAATTGCCTCTTATAAAAGTAAAATGTTAATAGTATAAATGTTAAAAATTTCATAAAGTTTAATGTAATAGTTAAGTTATAACAATCTTTTACTTGATGAGCTGATCTTTTACTTGAACTTTTCTTGCATATTTAAGTGATGATAATTGAAATTTTAATTGAGAGTTAAATTGCAATAAAAACAACTACTTATAAATTAAAAAAAGATGCAATTTATCAAATATTAATAAATGAGTGAAATGACTAATATAAAGAGAAACTACTAAATTTATTGATCATCACATAAAATTCTATCAAGATATTGTATGAAAATTTAATTTTTTCTATTTTTTATTTTAGAATGAAAAGATTTTGAACTAAATTAGTTCAAATCAAAGAAGGATTTTGGAAGTCTGATCTTGATTCATTTTTATTTTTTTTTAGTTTTACTCATTAATTAATATTCATTTTTATAAATTTTATTCCTATAATATATATCACATTGAATAAAATAGAAAACTTGATATGATATTGAATCCATGAAAGTCTTTTAGCTAATGAATTATTTTCTTAGATTGGATTTTCCTCCCATATTTAAATCGTAACATATTTTCTTCACTAAAGGAAACGTGACAACGATTTGAATTTCACATTGAATAAAATAGAAAGCTTGATATGATAATGAAGCCACGAAAGTCTTCTACCTACTGATTAGTTTCTTTGATTGGATTTTCCTCGCGTATTTAAATCATAGCATATATTTTCTTTTCTGGTGGAAAAACCTTGTCAATGGGTTACCAAGAAGCATGAATGAGGCAGATATGGGTGGGGGAAGAGAACACAGAACTTTCATATGGTGACAAGCAGATAGGCAATTTCTCCAACAGACAGAAATTTGATCCCTAAAGACTAGCAATGGTGACAAGTAAGTCCCATTAACATAGGGTCTGGGAATTCAATCAATATTCTAGATGAGCACTATGATGCTCCAAAAGTAGGGCTGATAAGGTTAATCCTATGTAGTTTGGCATTCACATTGATTATATTTGATGAGTGTGCGTTTAAATGAGATTATCTTAAGAAAAACGTATTAATGTCTTTTAAAAATTTCTATAAGAAACTTTGAAAAAAAAATTTATTCTAGAAATTACAATTGAGCCTTTCACAAAGCTGCTAGCTAGTTTCCATGTGTAAATGAAAGCCAGAGGTTAAAATATATTGTTTCCTAATTTTTGAAGCTACAGTTGCATTTGTTCAAATGTTTATATTTTGATAAATATTAGATCTCGTAAACATTATTTTATAATCATGCCCCCATAATCCATGCACCAAAGGTGGAGGCCTGGGCCTTTGGGGTCTCACATCCTTCATCCTTTGCCAAACCCAAAAAGAAAAAGGACCCAAAGGAATAAAAAATTAATTTTTTCACAGGAATTAAGAAAACAGACACACTACACATTTTTTACCCTAGACTAAAAGTATCTTTTATTTGCTTGATCCTAATAGACCCCCACAGATGGTAATGTTACATATTACACATTCTAACATATTATCTTTTGAGGTTAAACTTTAATGAAAATCGTAAAAACATACTCAAATAACATGTAAGATTCAGAAATTTTAGTGAAATGTATTGTCAGCATTTATCTTTGCTACTGTCATAAATGAAATGAAGAGATCAATTTCAGCAACTAAAATAAGCTGAACTTCAGGGGAAAAAGTGGAAAGATTGTCTCAGTAACTAGTTAATTACACTACATTGCAGCTTATAACACACTAGCCCATTTTAAGACAAACTCTGCAGCCAAAGAGCAGCGCGGAAAGTTTTTCTTCTCAATATCCTACTCATGCACACTCATAATCATATCATTATACATGAAAATGTGCGCAGTGCCAAGTTACAAACTTGTCAGATTTTTCCTGAAGGGAAATTTTTTTTATTGCATTTCGATATCATATTCTTTGAAAAACAAACAAGGAACCTTTGGAACCCAATCCTAACCTGATTTTCTCATCCACATAAGTGATTTTGAGTCTAACTTCACTCTGACCACCATATTGGACCTTCCATGATCCAAGCTTCAATTCAGGCGCTTCAAATATAACTTGAATCCATTCACTGTCCAAAACCTTGAGTTTTCCTGTTTCATGTTTGCAGACATAAAGTCACCACAGAAGTTTCAACAGAGAATAAAAACAAGATAGCATTCACATAGATACAAAGTCATTCACTAAACCTCCCCTTTGATCCTTGGGACTGAAAGCACATTCGCTTTAGTTTCTAAGCTTCACAAAACTTTCACTTTCGACTTCATAAGATATTACAAAATAAATATTATTCTCTTCGGTTTCATTTGCAACATTTTTATAAAATTCCAGCTTAGATAAGCTTTTCAACAAGCACTTATAAAAGATAAATAATAATAATAAAGAAGGAATTAAACTTTTCTTATAAGTTAAAATCAACTTATATTGATCAACTTCTAGAAAAATTAGATGAAAAAGCTTTGGCAAAAGTGTCCATAAGTTGATTTTAACTTACAAGAACAGTTTGATTTATTTATTTTTTCTTTTTCATTGATACTTATTGAAAAGTTTATCCAAATTGAAAAAATCAAAGTCAAAGTTTAGTGATGTAAAGGACTAAAGAGACTGATAAAATTTCAAGGACTAAAATAGAAATTTGCTCCTAAGTCATTCCTTTTTCATTTTCTACTCATAAAGAATTTAAAATCATCAGTAACTATTTATCAGTTTGGTTTTGGTTTTGGAATTACAAAACTGAGAAATTTCAGTTTTGCTACCATCAATAACTTTTTTGGATATGGTATCAGCATGTGGAAGTTTCACTCATATCCTTTGACTAATTAAATGACATACCTTTCAAAGACACCTCTACATCCAGAAAGCCTAAAACAGAAAGGGAGACCTTGTTTCTCACAATATCAGGAGCTTCAACAACTTGAACCATTTGTTTTGTGTTAAAGAAAAGGCGCCCAAATGCACTCCTGTAACCACCTCCAGGTGATGTTGGCCGTGAACAGTACACCACATCCCATTCTAGGTAGCATAAACAAGAAAAAAATAGTAAAGCAAAAATTGAATGATTCTCGTACAACTGATTTACATATATTGTGGAAAGAAATGTGCATAAAGAATGATTTGAAGTTGAAAGTGGACACTTTTAATAGATAATATCTAATGCACTCACATTTTACTGAGGACAGAGATTTAATACACTCTTTTATTTCACTCCATTCCATTATTTTGCACTGATCCATGCATAGCCTGATGTGTGTTTGACTTGCTTTTTTTTTTTTTTTTTTTCAGAAGTTCATATTTTTTTCCTTCTAATAACTATAAAATGACACTTTATTTCTTATTTTCACTTTGTTACATTTTGTTGTTTCTGTCATTTTCTTGTAAATTCTAGAGAACAAGAAATGAATTGAAAACAAGATGATATTTTATAATATAAGAGAAAATATCATCTAAAATTGAAAACCAAAAAACTAAACCAGAGGCACCCTGAGGTTAACAAGATCCAGTAAAATGAATATGAAGACAAGTTGTAAGGAGCTTTTAAACAAAATCTCAAGGTTGAGCAACACAATAAGGTATCACCTCCAAATATTAAAGGGCATTTCACTGGCTCATTCACGCAATACTTCTGCAACTCCTGAGCCACTTCAGCCACCTCTTTATGTTGTTCCTTTTTCAGTAAAACACCTCCATCTGTTTGCACCACCTAATTGCAGAACTCAGAATCCAAATTTTAGACGGAAAAAAAAGTAAAAATTGAACTGAATGAAATGGAAGTAAGTATTGTAATTAATAACTTTTCAGTGCTGAAAATTGAGCATCATAACACATGAGCCCTTTAATAAAATCTATAACAAAAATATCTTGGCTTTTCAGTTAAAAAAATCAACAATAAAAAAAAGAATTAATACACAATTTTCATCTTGTGTTGCTTGGGTACGAAGGTTTTCTTGGGTGCAAATTAATCCTTGGATAAAGTAGAGTAATATACAAAATTAGTCTTACATTATAAACATCAATTCATTCAATTCTTGAAATAAAGTAATATTCCCAGTTGACACTTTCAAAACACAATTTATATAACGTCCACTTTCAGGACTCAAGTACCACAAGTTGACATTTTTAGTGAAAATTTAGAAACACTTGCATTTACAAAAATAACTACTTATTTTTAAAAATTATTTCGATAAATTAATAAAAATAAAGATAAATTTCCGAACGTAAGCTGAATCAAATCCGAACTCATTCAACAAATTATATTTCTATATATTATTAGTTGTAAACAGAAGAGTTGTACCACACTCCCCGTCACACTCTCTATCAATGAAAATTTACTTAATTTTGGATACTTAATTTCAGTGGGAGTTAACAAAACTTATTTAAAATTAAAAGTAAGATCCACCAATTTTTTAATTTTGAATAAATTTTAATGACAGATATAACTAAAATGAAGAGTGTACCTTGGAAAGAATGGAAGCAACAAGATCATGAGGGCCGGTTCGCAAGTTAGGGTTAGAGACCGAAACCGAAGCGGAAGCAGAGACTCCGAAGCTGTAGTGGCGGCGATGTGAACGGAGAACGATGGATTTGGGTGTTTGAGGGTTATGGCTTCTGAATTTGAACGAAGAAGGTAAAATAAGAGACGCAGAAGCTGAAGCTGCAGCCATGGCCAGATACTTAGCCAAACATTGCTTCACCGTTCTCCGAAGTAGTAATAATAATGAAGCGCCATTGCATGCCACGTATGCTGAAAATCGAGTTGGGTCCTACATGGTGTTCAATTATTGGCTCTTGTTATGCCACGTAGGCAACTCTTCCTCGCCTTATCTTCCACAATCTGATCTCAGAGTATTTGAGCTATGTCCGTACGAGAGGTAGGATATTATTAATAAATATCTCCTGCTTATGTACACACAATGTATCTATTTTAATTGCAACGAAATTTCAAAACTGTGAATTAAAGAAAATATATTTGATTCATTTTAAATTTAAGAAAAGATAACATAAAAAAACAAATTTGGAGGCAGTTAAAAATAGTTTTTAAATGTAAATAAAATATTAAATAATAATAAAATTATGTGTCCAAAACAAGTACAATAAAAAAATTCTCATATTAAAAGTAAATATTTAAATTTTTAACTTAAAAATAAATAAAAATAAACATAATACATGAATCATTGTAACTTAATAAACAGTCTATTTACGACGGTCATAGATAAATGTGCTGAAAATGATTTATCTATGTCTTATTTCATTAGAAAATACTGAAATTTATATTATTGTTTGTTTTAAAAGTAACACTTTTTCGTTAATAAATTAATATATGTCACACTTGGGTTTATTATATTTAATGCAATACGTATTTTAAAATTATATTTTTATAATCTTTTAAACTTAAATATAAGTATTATACATGTTTATTATATCTAATTTTAAACTTAAATATAAGTATTATACATGTTTATAAAACACTATGTTTTTATTTATTAAAATCCTAAATTTGATAATATAATATTTTAAATTATCTTATAATGATATTAAAAGTTGTAAGGAGAAAATTTATGGAAGTCACTTCTTGGATTCTTTAAACTTAATTCTTAAAGCTCTCGTAAAATAGAATTCAAAATAAATGTATCACCTAAAATAGTAGTTTCTTACCCTATATTTTTGTACTATATATTTAATGAGAATGTTATTTTTATAAAAAAAAATAAAAAATTAAATCTGTTATATAATCACAGGAATAGGTAAGATTAAATTTTAATCAATGTTACATGATACATTTTTTCTTTGTAAATTTTTTTTTTCTCTCCTCCAAATTCTCAAATAAAGTTTAAGTAATTTATTTAAAAATATATATAAATTTCTCTTAATTTTTATAATATTATAAAAACTTTAAAAAAATATATATACAATATACTCTTAAATTTACAGAAGAAATACCTTAAAATTATATTAAAAAAATTATAAAATTTAACTATGAATCATAAATATTTTTATAATATAATATATAATTGTTTTTGTAATATCTGGCGGTTGATTTTGATTCTGACTTAATGCGTATCTTTGATGTTTTATCTGTTTTGAGAAGGTGACGAGCACTCTACTGGTTTGGTTTGCGTTCCATCGCAGTTTTCACCACTTTGGAATGGCCACAACATTCCACCTCTCTGTTAGTTTCAATCTTCACAAAGGTTTTCACTTTATATACTCTCTCTCTCTCTCTTACCCCTCACACTCTCTCTTAAATCCTTCACTTACCGCTCACATTTTCAGGTACAAAATGCAAGTACACGCCTCAATCAGTGGTATGAACCATCTCTTCTTACGTTCGTTTTACTTTCAATTAATATTTTTCAAACAATTTTTTTCTGTTGCCAAAATGTTAATGTCGAATGGTTAGGGTTTTGTACCTCTCTAATGTGTATGTGTTTATTTAGAATTAAATGTTTGAGTTTTTGCAGAGAGCACTTCCTATACGAATTTTTTCAGTGGGAAAGAAGCGATCACGCGGACTACAACTCCTGGTTGATGAGTATGTAGAAAAGCTCAAGTACTATTGCAGTGTTGAGGATGTTCAAATACGGTCCAATCCCAGAAATGCACGGTGACTTCGCTGTGTTAATTTTATTTTAGCAGTTTTGGCTCACATTTTTTGGAAAAAAAAAATGTATTCTGTTATTATTAAAAGCTATGAAAATATTATCCTTTTTACAAAAATCACTATACTTTTTTAGTCCTAAAATATAGAATTTTAGGTATTAATTGCTAAATTATTTTATACTTTTATTTATTATGAAATTTGTGTTAATGATGCATATTTACCCATTACCCATATATATGGCTATGTTTATTTATTTAAATATTTACCCATTACCCATATATATGGCTATGTTTATTTATTTAATATATAAGTCACTAATATGATAATTATTTTTTATTAGTTTTGATGAATTAGTTATTTATTTATTATAGAAAGGACTGGAAGGAATATCTTGTTTTCACTATTCTTATTGGTAATTACAAAACGGCCACCACAGACAAGATGACTTTTTTGTAGTTCTCAGTGAAAGTAGTTAATGTTTCCCAGGCCAAACAGATTTTTACTTTGTCTCAATTTGAATGAAGGGTACAGATATTGAACTCACATGTTGTGACTGCACTGTAGATGTATGTATGCAAGCAGGTTCCTGACATTTCACTCCAAAATAGACTTGTACGCAAGAAGTTGTTGCATTTTTCATTGTCTACTAATAGAAAGGTTGGATCATTTGTTGGCCTTGTAGTGATCAGAGGGCTCAGGTTGATGATGAAGACACCGCAGTGATGAACCTTATAAGGTCTGATGATTGGGTATAGTACTATAGTCTCCAACATGCATGAATTTAGAATAATGGTGTTAAATAATTTTTGCATCATTATTTGTACTTGTAATTGTAAGTGTATTCTGTTATGTTGTGGAGATGAGAAGGATAGTAAAGTAAAGGAATTGCTTTTGGTGTTTGAAATGAGTTGCTGCTTGGCACTTGCTTATAAAGTTATAATATCATCTTCCATTTTTTCTGCAGTTTAACTTTATCTGAATTGTTTTGAATTTTTATCCTTATTACCCACTTTTATGAAGCCATACAGATCTATATTTGAAGCCTTACTGTATCCTCATATTAATTGTGTTATATGACTTATATTTATATACTCTGTTAGCACTGTGTCCGTAGTGATGGCACATTGGAGTAACATTAAACGTTGGTAGATGTTATTGTCAACTCGATATTGTGATTTGGGTGCTGATGGTCTTGATGCACTTATCCATGGTATTGGAACCAAAATCAGGTTCCTTTTCTTGTTAGTAACACTTTCTACCATATAGACTACTACACCTACTTTACCCACACAATCACTTGGTCCATGAGGATCTATGTCATATTTTTAACCTTTAGCTGCTATGATTGTCAAGGTTTCAATTTTTGCAAGCAGTGTAATATTGCAGTGTCTACTTTAAGTCCTTGCTAGTTTTTGCAGTGTAATATTGTATTATGACAGTTACGGTTACAGTTTTGTAGATCTTTGTTTCATTCATCAGCAAGAATTAGCATTTTCTTCCCTCCTATTTAGGTTTTCTCTGTCATGTACCTGCACTTATAGGTTGTAATGTTGGATGAACGTGGACAAGACATAGGATCTGAGCAAATGGCGGAGTTGGTGGGTGATGCTGGAAATACTGTAAGAACATATTATAAATGATATCTTCCCTATATGGAAATTCTTCAAGTATGGGCATAATATAATAAGTATTGAGTATGCTTGTTGGCACTATGATGAAAGAAAGCATCATAAGTTGTCAACCATCTAACAGATCCTTGATATCCTGTCTAAATTGAGATTGAATACGTCATTTCTGTTCAGATTTTGTGGTAGTAAAATAATATCATCCATATTTCTCACTCTTTTTGGTTCTTATATCAGTCATTTTGTGTATTTCTATCTTTCACGAGCTTAGTCTATAGTACATTGACATAGATTATCACTAAACAATTTCTAACAACCACCAGAATGATGACATCAAATCTACTTTTAGTTTATGTAAACTCCCAGGCTGCAGCAGTTTCGTAACTTGCCTTTGTCTTGTAACTTGAAAAAAGAAAAAACCATCTATCTCTCAAGCAGGCCAAAATAGGTTCTCGGTTTTGAAATCCTGAAGCGTGATTTCTTTCCTGTTATGCAAGTTTGTATTTTAATCATATTTAGTATTAGATACATCTCAAAATTAAGCAGATTTAGTATCTCTATTTTTGTAAGGAATGGATTTTTGTCACCTCAGTGAGACTTTGCTTTGCAGCTTATAAATTATGACAATTTCACCTATGTGCAACGATATATTTTACTTGTTTACTGCATTGTTTGATTTCTGCTTTCCAGAGTCTATCTGTCGGTGCGATTATCTGTTTCTTTTGATTTGAAAATAACATTAATGTCCATTCCCTTGCTTGTTGCATTCACGTCATAACTCTTCTGTTCTTTCTAATAGAAAAATACCTATGAATAAAATTCCATTTTAAATTAAAAAAATATATTAATGTTTGCTTTCTCACAGGGCGTTTCACGATTATCATTTTGTATCGGTGGGCCCTATGGTCATGGAAGAAAAATGCGGGAACGTGCCAACCTATCGGTCAAGTTATCTTCACTGGTCTTAAATCATCAAATAGCATTACTTGTGCTCATGGAACAACTTTACAGGTAGCAATATTTGAATCTCTTAAATGTTGTATACTTGTATTCTATAATTTTCATGATTTCTAGTCTGAAAACGCACTGGTTGCTTATTGATGACCTGCTAGCTTATTTTTTAATTGAAAAGAAAAACTTTGGGGGAACAAAAAAACCCACTTTTAGAGAAGGTAGCTTTCGGTTTCTGAGGAAATCTTAGAACTGTAAACACAACTATTTATCTTTTCATGAAAGCCGACATTTTAACCCTTTTTACATTGCCAATTTTGGGCTTTTGAATCAAATAAACCAATTCAGAAGGGCCCCAATCCACTGACTAATAACTTTTCTTTTCACATGTACTGAATGATGAATTTTGAAATTACAATTGAATGGGATTTTCCCATTTTGTAAATGTTGATGTTCTTGAGACTATTATTTTTAGGTGGCTGACACGCTTTGCAATTTGTGATTTGTAGGTCGTGGACCATTCTAAGAGGACAAAAGTACCATCATTAGACATCTTATTATCTTTAATATATGTCATTTATTATGAGTCCTGTTTTCCTCTGAACCTTTTATGTCTTATCTTTCACCGAATTTGCATCTTTTGAATTTTGGAGTGAACATATGAAGTGACGTCAAAAATCATTTTCTGGGGAATTGGATGGGGACGGGGAGGTAGGACTTAGAATATCTTTTCTCCAAATTGATAAGACGATTGTTATAATTACTAACGAAAGTTATTTTGTTGATAAAAAATTCTAATCTTTTTATAACACCAATCTAATAAATTTTCATTATCAAATGTAGAAAATATTATTTTTTTATGGATTTTGAGTATTAAATTAATTTTTTTTATAAAATGTTAAGTGAATGTTATATGATATTTATTCTTGCACTTACATTATTTTATTTGTAGATGACCCTATATCTTATTTAGAAATGCTTTCACAGCAAATTTGAAGAAATTCTCAACTGTTGAGATCTTACAATGGAAATTGGAGATTTATTTTTATTCTTACTTTTAAGCAAAATGAAAAAAATGTCATTTTTTTAACTTAAATTTGTTTAAGTGAATTTTGTATATTTCTTATGAGAGAGAAGGAGGCTAAATGTGGTGAAGAGGAGGCCGGAGATGGACAGGGATGAAGAGAAACAAGTATAGGAAAAAAGATCAGAGGTAAGTATGCGGGTGAGAGGAAAAAAGAAAGTTGGAAATGGATGAGGTTAAATATGGAGACTGAGGTGAGGAGAGAGATAGATGTGAGAGTTCTCTTAGCACTGCCACTCTTCCTTTTCTTCTTTTAGGACCCTTCTTGTTACAACACTCCCTAAAATAAATTCTTTTAAAAAATAACTTTCATCTTTAATTTAGATAAATTTAACAGAAATTAAATTTTTTAATGAAATTTAATTAAAAAATAAAATAAAATAAAATTTAATATCTTTTGTAAAAAAATTTAATTAAAAAATGAAAGAAAATAAGTCGTGGCAAAAAAAATTTCAAATAAAAAATTTTTAATTTTTAAATTATTTTAGTAATTAGTTATTAAAAACATAAAAAAACCTAAATAAGTCCGAAATAGGCTCTTTTTCTTTCATATGAAAAAAAACTTAAATACCAAAACATGAGAATTTAAAATAATATATTTGCTTACAAATGGCAGAAACTAGTTAGATACAGAAAATGGTAAATCTTTTCTTTTTTCTTAATAATAAATCAATCAATCACATAACAATAACAAGGCTAGGATAGACACATCCCCTAAGATTTGGTTCAGTTTGGATAGGAAGTTACGCAAATTTGCTTATTTCTTTTTTGGTCAAAGGGAGATTAGCTCATTAAAATGCAAATTAATGTTAGAAAAGAAGTAATAAACCCATTCTTCATAAGGGAATCATAAAAATAATACTTCTTAATAAGAAAGTGTTTCAGAGGTACATTAAACTCATCAGAACTAGGCAAAATAGAGTAAAATAAAATATTGAAATGACATTGTAAAAAGCAATCTACTCGGCATCTTTTTTCTTCTTGGGCATTCTGTATCCACCAACAACACAGGCATGGTCCCTCTCAAATGGTTCAAGAGTGACTTGTTCCGAAGGCTTAAATTGGTCTGCCTTCAGCTTGTTGACTTCACTAGCAAACACGGACTCAGCAGGGACGGTGGAGTCAATGCAATTAGCCTAACATACAGAAATGATCTGAGTGAGCATGATTTAATACCATCAGCAAATAGCATGATTTAATACCATCAGCAAATAACTTAAGACACAACCCACCACTTTACAACTTGACTTGCAATCTACCAACCAAAGAACCATAACATAAATTTAAAATTGTCATGAAAATTTGTTCACAATGTTAAAAAGTAAGGGGAAAGACTTGACACAACACAGGGTCACCCTTTCCACAATGTTCTCCACACTTGGCCCTTATTATGATAAGTCGCACCACCCAATTTCTAACAAAAACGTGAATAAATTTCTGAACAAACCTTAATTGAAATGACAAAATGACCCCCAGCTTTGAGATAATATGAAGCATTCAACCCCAAAATCCTTGCCTGCAATGGTCACACAAAAATCATAGAAGAAAAACTGATCAATACACTAACTTGATTTTCCAATAGAATTCATTTCTATTAAAAGTATAAACAAGTAAGAATTCCACAAAATTGAAAACAAACAGACCAAACAGTAAATACACCAATACCAATTTATTAAAATAACAGTAAATTAAAAATTCAGTAATTATAGGTATCAAACAGGTATACATGCAATGATCAAAGAAAAATAAACCGCCAATCACTGAATTAAAATTAAAATAATCAGACATTATATACAAAAACAAATTAAAGAAATTGAAGTGCATCAGAAACTCGGGTCTACATCATCCAAAATGTCTTGAAGGGGAATCCGAGTATAACTCATCATATGCACTGATTATCCCATATTGAACCACTCTGTAATGAATAGTAAAAATGAAAACAATGACTATATGGCAATAAAGACTGAAAAACATCGACTTTATATAACACTAATAATAAATGTGCTGTAACTGTAACAAGGATAGAACCACCCTCAAGAGTATCGTAAGAAATTTACACCTGATCGGGTTGGGCAACATCAGAAAATATCACATCTACCATGCCAACCAACATTCTGTACTTAGCTGGATGTCTAGCATCTTCAATAATGGGTATGACATTAGTCCGCTTCTTTGCCATATTGACCAAGTCACGTCCACTTCTATGGGAAAATTCTACCGCATATACAACTCCAGTCTATAAAGCAATAAATACTCTAATCAGCCTTTTTAAACAACACATGCAAAGATCTTGCAATTTTGAACTTGACCTACTGGGCCAACAACGTCCGATACATGGGAAACAGTTGTTCCAGAAGCAGCTCCTAGGTAAAGAACCCGCGCTCCAGGTTTCTTTATAAGTAAAACAATAAACAAAATGTCAGAATAGTGTATTTGAAAGCACAATGACAAAACACAGCGCGTTTATCAGGGAAACTTCTTACAATCCATATGTTGTCAACCCCACCAAGGATAGCAGCAGCCAACTTTGAACGGAAAGGGTTCCAAACCCTATACTCTTCTTTGGTACCATCCTCATTCTAAAAAATACAAACATTCACATGTCACCAACAACACAACCATCCTTAATTTATACAACATACAAACCTTTTTCCTATTTAATAAAAAAATAAATCACTAAAAATCAGAGAACTTTTAAAAAATCAGAAAGATGAGAACCTGCACAGTAATCCTTTTCTCATTGTAAACAGCTTCACCAGGGACAAGATTCTTAGTTACAAGAGCATCTTCTTTACCCTTAGCAATGAAAATACCTTCATGTCTGTGAGGCTCAACAACAACCTTGCTCCCTCCCTTCATTCCGCCCCTGCCACCGCCACGGCCACCACCTCTTCCTCCTCCACGGCCACCACCTCTACTTCCTCCTCGGCCACCACCACGTGCTTTGAACGGTGTGCCACCTCTATCTCCTCCTCTTCCTCCTCCACCTCTTCCTCTCCCTCTATCACCCCTACCTCTGAACCCTCCACCGCCACCACCACGACCTTGAGGAGGAGCCATCTTCGAGAGCAGAGTGCGAAAACGGCGACGAGATGAATTGCAGCGAAAAAGGAGGGGTTTTGGGGGGGCTTTTATAGTCTGAGAAGAGTTAGGGTTTAAGAGGGAGGGTTTTGATTTAATTTTTCAGATCCATCGGGCAACCCTAATCCTGTCAATCCACTTCTCTTGTTCCTACGCAAAACGTCCCTCCATCAAATTTAATTAAAAAAAATAAAATAAATAAAATATCGTATTTTTATAAGTAAAAATTAATTGAAAAAATAAAAGAAAATAAGTTGGGTCTCAAAAATCTCAAGTAAAAAAGTATTTTAATTTTTAAATTATTTTAGTAATTAGTTATTAAAAACATTTAAAAAACTAAATAAGTCCAAAACGAGTCTTTTCTTTTGTATGAAGAAAACTTGAATACCAAAATATGAGGTAAAATATTCGTTCACAACGGTTCTTAGTGGCAGAAGCCAGATAGATCCAAAAGATGGTAAGTCTTTTTTTTGTTTAAAAAATATAAATTTTTATAATTCAAAAGATATTTTTAGTGGTGAAAAAATTTTCAATACTTAAGATGACATTTTTTTGTGCTTTAAAAATGTTTTTTTTTCTTTTTTATAATATATATTTTTGTTATATTTAATTAAGCATAAAAATCACATCATTGGTGAGTATAAAATTAATAAATAAATTTGGAATTAAGCATGATAAAATTACATTATTATATTTAATTGTTTAGTATAAATTAGGACAACAATCAGCCAGTATAAAACTTAACAAATAAAATTTGGAAGTAAATGTAAAAGAAACTTTAATTGTTTACTGTAAAACTGGAGTAAGCATGATTAAAATATAAGGGTAAATATTAAAATAAAGCCAACAAAAATAAATGGAAAGACTAAACAGTATTGTAATAACGTGGATAAAAATGACATAAAGAGCAACAACATCAACCTTGTTATTGTGATGGCGAAGATGAAGGTGTAGGCAGCTTGATGATGAACTTGGTTTCAAGCTTAGTGTTAGTTTCCTTCATTTTAAAGAAAATTGATTACCATGGAATTGAAATTCTATCTCAAATCTTGAACAGAGAACATAAATAATAGATTCCGTTGAAATCATTTTGGATGTCTTCGTACCATATATCACCTTGAGCTTGTATCAAAATCATAAAATTAGCTTGTTCATGTTTATAGGGTTGATTTTAATAACATATCTTGGCCTTCTTTAAGACTTGTCCATCTTCTTGGTGCTTGACATTGATGAAACAATATGACCACTTCAAATAAGAAAAATGGCATTATTTCATGTTCACTCTGCCTCCACTGATTTTCTGATAATGAATCTTTAATTGATTGTGTGATACTTTTTACGTGAAGTCTTACCTAAAATGCATTTTAAAATTTAAATTTCTCTTCCCAGTTCTGGGTGGCTTTCTATGATACTGGTGACAGTGCAAACAGTATTGACTCATCTTTTTTACAATATTAATTTGGTGGTGCAGCACCTGTAATAATTTCCTGATCTTAAAAAGGACCAAGATTTTTCTGCTGTATCATCACTGGTTACTTTCCATCTGTTTAAAACATAATTTCATGGTAAAGTAGTTTTGTCGCAAATGTGAGAGAACAGAAAACATGTGATGAATTTCATGTGTGTCAAAATTGTATATATATTTATATTAACATTCTCCTGTGACTCTGTCTAATAAGTCAAACAAGCAACGTTTTATTCAACACAGAACATGCAAGTCGTAAAAAGTAACAGGACATTATTCCTAACACTAACGTAGGATCATACGATAAGTTACGTGAAACATTCACTTTGGAATTCTGAATTTTGAAGGGTTTACACGTGGTGATTGAATAGCAAGGCAAGTAACATTTTCCTTTTGTTACACACGTGGTTAAATGGCAATGCAAGGGATAAATATGAGGAAGGGTGAAGGTCGGCTACACGATGAAATAAACTAGTGTTTCAGGCCCCAAGCAAATAAAAGATTTTAAAGTCAATTGCATGGCAGGTAAATTTAATGTGATTAAGTTTTATGTGATTGCACCTTTCTTAAGGGTAAGAGTTATAGGATTAGGGTGGGTGAAGTAAATTAGAAATTTAAGCGAGAATTAAGAGGGGAAGGGTGCATGGCAGGTAGACTAACCAGAGGTAACTAGAATGTTAATTCTGAATGAGCGTTGTGTTTTTCTTCAACTTTGATACTTGTTTCTGCTTTTGTTATCGGGGTGAGAATAAGAAAGTGTAAGAAACTAAAGCTGAGAAGTACTTGGACTGAGAATTACACAATGAAATGAAGTCAATATTGGTGAGTTGGAGCTACATATACTCCCACGGTGTTGGGATGATGCTAATGCACTCCCCTTTGCTTATTATTTAGTTATGTGTCTCTTTTTCTGCTTCAACTTTGTTCTTTTTCAAAGAAAGTCTAAAAGGAGAGTACATCTACAATGAATCCTACGAGAAGACTTTCGATGAATTTTTAGAATCACTTGCATATACTCACTTTACTGGATAGGTATAGCGATGATTTTGGCTCTCACGATTCTCTTTGGCAGTTATGACTTGTGCAGGACGAGATTGAGTTTAAAAATATTTTTTATGTTTGAGGAATGATACCTCTTTAAGGAAGAAGTAATGAACCCTAAAATAAAGAACATATGCTATAAGTGTTATATGTGCTTTATACTCGTCTTTTTGACTCTTCTTTTAGTCGATTTTCTCATCTACCAGAGAAAGAAAGAGCAAGGAGTATTGAAAGCACACATGACATAAGTTGGATCCTGTGTATTCTTAATGTTTTTTTATCCCTTCTTCAAGATCCATTTGCTTTTATTTTTATTTTATTTTATTTATTTATTTATTTTGCAGTTTCGTTGTTACTTGAGCTCTCTGAAAGGTGTGAGCTCTGTGAAAGATGTGGTCAGTTCAGATGATCTTCCTCTCAATGTTCTTGGGGAGATCCTTTAACAAAGTAGAATTGTAAAATAGCTACATATTTTGTGATTAACATGGAAAATTTATTCCATTTGATGAATGTGAAGAAAGGATACTGTGATTAGAATTATTTATGCATTTTTTTTCCTCTTGCTTCACAAAATATTTGACTAACAACATTATAATTTCAGATAAGAATAACAAGAGAGAGACTTATAACAAAGGCAATTGATATGATTAAAGACGTTGTTGAAAGTAAAAATAAAGAAGTTAATAGTTATATCAGCATCTTTAATATTTCAATATGAATTTATTGTCCTATATGAATTGAAAAGATGATTCCTTATGATTACAGGACTACAAGAAATTTGTATGGTAAAAAATAGGTGTTCGTAACATCAACATGAAAAAAGTATGATTTATTTTATACCAAAATATACTAGATCAAATGAAAAACTTTAAAATGCGTACATGTTGATCTCTCTCGAGTAGTAAAATTTCTTCAATAAACTAATTCTCTTGTGTCAACTCCTTCTCTTGCTCAAAACTCTTTGATTGCGAAACAATGACCAGTAGAGAGAGAGGAAAGGACTTTATCCATCCCTTTATGTTTTTTTAATAGTAAAATGTAGCATTTTGTTTAAAATGCATAGTAATATACCTGTAACCAACTATTGGTGACCATTTTTACCAACTCTTGACGATAACCTAATATATTTGCTCTACCATTCTATAACCTTCGGTTTGTGTTTCCTCATCTTGTTGGTACATGTTGATACATTGACTAAGTCAATTGATTGAACTGACAACTCTGCACTTTCAACAATTGAATTTTTTATTTGTTCTCAAACAACAAATTATATATTATGTTGTTGTCTTATTATTAATATTCTTGGTGGTAGCAAAAAATATAATAATATCATTTATAAAAGAAATATTATCTATTTGACAAAATAGATTCCATAATCTTAATAATCAAATAATAATTTTTTTTTGTACATATTAGAAAACTCGTTAGTGTATGACCTTGTAAGTTTAATACTAAGTTGTTAATAAATTAATAATCATTAATTTACTAATCAAAGTTGGTGTCTAGAAGTACTCCTCAATGTCTAGATAATATGAAATAATATATTTTACTTAAAACTCATTACCTGTTAATGGATTCCTTTTTAAATTATCATTAATCCTACAAGTATTTAATTATATTTAATATCTATTCAACTAGTCCTCTAAAGCAATAGATGTCTAAAATTAAAATATAATAAATGACTTATTGATTACTATAATAATCTCATATCAAAGAAAATTTTATATTTTTTTAGAGAATTTTCTATTGATAATATAAGATAATATTAACCATAAAAAATTATAGGCTTAAGTCAATTCAATGACCACATTCATATATGCGTCATTTATATATGTAAATTAAAAAATGAGATATATTAATATTCATCTAATAAATACTATCACATATATATTGATCTGTCTAGATTATTAATGTCTTATTTATAATAATCTTGTGATTAAGAATAATTTAAATTAAATTGTAAGAGATATATTTCTTATTTTCATAATTTCTATTATGATAAGAAATCTTTAATTTAATAAGGATCTTTATTAAATAAACTATTATATCAAAATAATGTATATAGGATAAAGTAAGAAAATAACACTTTCTTACTATAATTGAAATGGAGTACATGATAAAGTTGGGTGTTTGGCATATGTAATTATTCCCAACACTTTGTAAGTTAATGAAGTTAGGATGCATTGAAAACAATGGAAATCATAGGCGCATAACACTGCAATTTAAGTGTTATACTAGGTGGATATGATACTTGAACAGTATGGAGAATAATTTCTTTATTTTACTTTTTTTTTAACGACATTAGTCTTTTCATTTATGAAGGTTACTTTTTTGCATTATTTTTTCTTTTTTTTTCACACTATTTAGTTTTTGTTTTCATTTTTTTTAAAATAACCTTAATTATGATAGTTTATTTTTGCTTTTTCTCAATTTCATCTCCTTCTAACTTAGAGTTGCTTGTTATTCTTACTACCAATCTTTATTTAGCATCATCTTTCATCATTAAAATTAAACTTATGACAGCTTTCTCCAACCACTAATGGTGTAATTTTAAAACTCCATCTTCCTATGTTACTAATCATCATACCATTGTCAAGTTTACCATGAAAGCACCGTTTTATACTCCTTCCTTTCATATCAAACCATCATTATTCATTTTTGTAGTTTTATACAGTGTCATTTTAGAACTTAATAACAATCAAAGTGGGTCCATGAAGCTAAAATAAATGAAGGCTTTGTTTGTTGTTAATGATTTTTTCCTTTTAATTTTTTTAATAAAGTCAAAGATTACATAATAACTATTAGAAAATGTACAATTTATTCATTCAACATTATTGATTTAATTTTTTATCTACATATATACGTAGAGTTTGAACTTGTTATGACACAAATGAAAAAAGATAATAGGAAGAAGCAGAAATATAAATATATTAACATGGTTCAATTAATATACTATGTCTACAGACATATTGAGAAATTTTTATTACTTTAATACGTGAATATAATGTACTATCTACTTGATAAAAAAAAATGTCTTTTTTGCTTTTAAATTTCATATGCATAATGACTGATAACTCACTATAACAACTTGTAATTCATCATTATAATCCATTAAAGTAATAATGACTTCAAGAGACGATAGAAAAACTAGGTTATATATAAATTCAAAACATCTTAATAATTCTTTACTTACGTTAAAATTCTCCTAAATCATTAACAATCAAAAAAATTTTTTTTATAGTAAAATTATTTCACATTTCTACTAGTTTCTTTTCTCATGCTTCTTATTCAGTAATTGTTAGACCTACAACATCTATATTAGAATCAAAGACTCTCCTCTTTAGTTATCTAAAGTGCATACCATCCTTCAACCATCGTCGTTAATCATAATTAGCTCTCATCAACTAGACATGTCACCCAATCTCAACATTGTTAGGAATGCTTTCATATGATAATCTCCTAACATGAATAACCTTCACATTATTGGGAAGACTTTTAAAATAATGATTCTTTCGCATGAATTCACCAGTAATTCCTTACACATGTCTTCAGCTAACCACTTAGATGTATCTTTTGCTTTGATATCACTTGTCATGACATATAAGGGGGCTAAAACACGAATATGATATCTTTCAACAGACCATGAGTAAATCATATAAACAAACTTGAATTCCCCATCCGATCTTAAAATATTAAGGCATTAGATTATAAGCTCATGTCACTTATATATTGCTCAACTTCTCATTTGTATCCAATTTATGACTATTTCACTCATACTTCTTAGCTCAACAATCTTTCTCTCAAGTATAAGTCTTTTTCATTAGGGATACTCCCCTTTTAATAGAAGCATATTGTTGAAGTTGGTTGAAATGAAGTATTTTAAAACGCTCACATGGCTCAAGATTGTAAAGAAAGAGAAAAATAAGTGTTATATATTTTTTGTAACAAATTACATCAATTAAAAATATTTTAAATCTATATTTAACTTTTTTTATACTCTTATTTTAGAGTGTTGTAAGGTGTATATAGATTATTGTTTATAAATTAGTTAAAATATTTGATAATTATATGTGTATATTTTATTGTTCGTATTTTAATTTTTTAATATTTTAACTTATGTATAATTTTTAGTTCTCTTACTTTTAGATGTTCATATTCAATGTTTTATTTTTTTATATTAAAATTAAGTCTATCATATCATATTTTATATAATAATGCCTAATAAAAATATAATAAAGTATGACATAACACTAATTGTTTGAATCAATAAAAGAAAAATGTATAACAACAATAATAAATAATGAAAATATTTTTATTTTTATTTAAATATTTCTTTTATGTTTTTCCTTTATCTTTTTAAATAAATCATATTTTTATTAACCAAATATGTGTTGAAGACTTAATTTTATCAACTAAAAAAGTAAACTTTTAATTTCAAATCTTAAAATTAAATTTACACATATAATATAGTATCTTTTTTTATTAACAATATATTAATATTATGATAATTAAATGTAAACATCAAGAAGAAAACAATAAAGATCAAAATCACACACGGACTATGAGGAACAAAAATGTAATAAATAAATAAAATTATTAATATATTAAAAAAATACTCCATAATTAAAAGCAAAAGGTAAGAGTTTTAACAATTGTAAATGACGATTCATGATCAACAGCTGTAAAATACTAGTGTCTCGAGGAAAAGGATAAAAAAAAACGATGAATTTAACCGCTATTCTTATCCAAATACATGAATTTTATATTTGAAACAAATTGACTTATTGGGGTGACCGCTGCCACCGAACAAAGGTTGTCGCACGCGAATTCCTCGCTCTTTGTATCGCCCACTTATATGTGTGTCTGAGACAGGGGATCTTGAATTCCGTGCTCAACGTTTGTATCTTTGAAGTGATTCAGAGATCTCCTTCAGGCACGTCATTTTTAATTCCATTCTCTGTTTGTTTCATAAATTAAAATAAAGAAAAACGTTTTTTCCTCTGCTCGTTATTATTGTCTGAATTCGCGTCTTGCAGGGCACTATGGCTGCCACGCTGAAACAAATGGCTTTGATTGTATCAGCGTTCGGCGTTGTGTCTTTCATTTTGGGCGTTGTTGCTGAAAACAAGAAGGTAATTAGCCTAACATGAGGAATCCTAAATCACAATTTGTAATAATCATTCCAATTTGAAGGATGAGATGTGCATTTGAAAATTGTTATATTCCTGCTTTTGGATAAGGTTGTGCTTGTTTGATAAGGTGGGAAGTAATTTTTATTTGCATTATGTGTTTATCTACCCATTAAAATTTCTGTAGAAACTATATCTAGCAGCTTGGAATTACATAAAAATTCATATCGGTTCAAGCCTGAAATTAAATAAGAATTTATGCCCGTTGAAGAATCCAACCACACTCCACATTTTGGCCTCTCAATTGCATTAAGGATAAGAATTGAAAATAGTGTATTTCATATACGAGATAATCTAATGAATTCATTATATCACATGATGCACATTTGTCAACTTCTTGTGTCTGTTGTATAAATTATGTTTGTTCTTTAATACGTTCAATATGGTTTCTTTTTGAAGCTTGTTGTTGATGAATAATTATATCTTGACATCTTTGTTTTGGGTGTGAGGTGGGTGGAGGAAAGAGAGAGACATGAAAGAAAAGGAAAAACAAAAAGAAGAAAGTAAGAGAAGTGATTGGTGACATTATAAAAGAGGCAGAGAGAGAGAGATAAAAAGGACTGTGGAGAATGAATGTAAGGAAAAATGAGGATAACAAAATTGATTGTCTTACATGTTATGCGTTGGCTGGTGCATTGATTCCACAAATGTGTGCATGCACACACATACAAAAGACATAAATATATTTTCATTTTTACAGCCTGCAGCTGGAACACCTGTGCGTGGTGGAGATGGTGTCTCTGTCACCTGCAAGTACCCATCTGATCCAACTGTTGTGTTGGGGTATCTTTCTGTAGCATTTCTTGTTGCATCCACCGTGGCTGGGTACCTGTCTCTGTTTTATCCTTACAAAGGAAAGTCTGTTCCACAAGGGGTTCTGTTTAAACACTCCACTTTCACGTTGTTCTTCAACATTGCATTGTAAGTACTGTTCCTTCCTTATACTATTATCCAATTCTTATGATTAATTATTTTATTATTCCTTTTCCTTGTTTGTGGCAAATAGATATTGATTGTCTTAGGAATTGATTCTTGTAATTTTCTTTGATATTAAATATCTGGATCTTTGTTCTCCATTTTGAAAGGCTGTAGCTGTTCCAATTTTTATATGAGCAAGTCCAGTAACAATTTAACATGCTTCTTCTATGTGCCGTAGATAGTGTGACTTGGCTTTATAATTTTTCAGCCTCTACTGGTTAATGTGATTTTGCATTTAAATGGGCCTTACATTTAGTTGATTGAAATGCAAAACACTTATTATTAGTATTACTGTCAAATTGAGTTTCGTATTGATCTCTGCTACATTGTTCTGATTTCTGATGAATGACTTTTGTTCTGTGCAAAGGTTTATCACTGGATTAGCTGCAGCTATGCTGTTATGGCCAACGATTACCCAACAGCTTCACATAACTAACAATGTACATCGTGATATCAACTATGAATGTCCTACAGCTAAAACTGGTCTCCTGGGAGGTGGTGCCTTTTTATCCCTTGATTCATCTCTCCTTTGGTTGATTGCTCTTATGTTAGCTGACAATGCTCGGGAGGACTTTTTCGAAGAAGAAGGTGATAATGGTGAATTTGGTAAAGCTTCCTCTGATGCTTATGATGTTGATGTAGGAGTGAAGAGAAGTGCATGAAATGTGTTACTCAAAGTAGAAAATAAATGTTACTCATGTACTTCTGTAATTTCCTTTTAATCACGCTGAACAATTATTTGAATGTACATAATTTTATTGCTTGTTCTCTAAGCAGTACTGCAGTAACATATAGCTGTTTATCAAGAGGATTCCTTGTCAATGAATTTCTCTTCTTTTATTCCTTGATTTTGAACATTTTTATTTCTTGACTACCTTGTGATGGCGTGGATATTTTTTTGCCTCCTGAAATGTTTATAGTTTTCAGCGACTGGGTTTACCTACGACAATCACTGGAACTGAAGTTCTGGTACTCTTATTCTGTAGGCTAATAATGATGGATATTCTATTCTAGTGTTTTTTTCAGCTTACTACGATAATTATATTGAAATTAACTTTAATCCAGAAGATACCACACAAATATTATACAGACATGCATATTTGGTTTAGCTGAAAGGAGGGGGCGACAAACACAGTGATTAAGCGTATTACAGTGATATAAAGGTAGCGTATTTTAGAGAACTATATTTAAAAATAATAGATTAATATAAATTTAATATATCTTTTTTAATTTTATTTATAAGAAATAGACTATTTTTAGATGTTTTAATTACTAATTTTTTTATATTTATTTATTGAAAGATTTACATCATAAAATCTTTCACTGGTTAGTCATATAAGTAAATATATTCATTCATTTAATGTATGATTACTAAATTATTATAAGTATTTTTTAAATATATTATAAATTGATGATATATAATTACTTTATATTGGTCTTAAAAACTTATATATTTATTTATTATTAAAAAATAGAAGAAATAAATAATTATTTATTTATTGATTTGCATGACGTATAACTTTATTATTTAAAAATAAAAAATTGTTTTTTTTCTTCAACTTTTTTCAAACATTTCTTAAGAATATATTAAAAGGGTTTAGTTCATCTTAATCTTTAGATTGAGTTTAATCATATAAAATAGTTTTTTTATTAAAAATATATTTATTATATTGAAAATGTTAAAATGTAATAAATATTTTTTAATATTATTTTATTATATTAATTGCTTAAATTTAATCCTAAGACTTAAGTTAAAAAAATTTCATGTTAAAAAGAGTTTGTAAATATATTGTCAGCATTTTATATACATGGATAAAAACATACAAAGGGATTCAAGTTAAATACATGTACTGTTAGCATTACTATAGAATGTTTTGAAGGTATTAGTTAAGAAATTTTGTATTAAAAACTACAATAGGAATATATTAACAACATTAATGTTATATTTTCTTAGACAATTTTGTTATTTTAAATTCTGTAAATAATGTTTATGTTTGTATTTGTTTTTTAAAAGAAGGGATCATAGAGTCAACAGACTGGAATTGGCGGTTTGACTTGAATCCAGCACGAGTGGAGCATGAAAAGGATTTTGAAATCTGGCAACTGATTCAGGTTAGTTGAAACTGTTATAACCGAATATAATTGCTGTTGAGTATCGTAGAAGTGTATATATATTAGTAACAGTGCTCTTTTGCTATTTCATATGCACTCATCTTCTCTCTCTCTATCAATCTTTCTTCTATGCTCTTCTTTCTGAGTTCTCTCTTTTTGCTCTTCATCTGTTCTTCTTGTTCTTCTGGTAACTGAAACAGTGAAAGTGAATGTTGGCGAAAATGTCTCAAGCGAGCAAAAACCACGGAATTCGTCCATGGAATCCACCTAGTGTAGGTGTAGAGACGGAGTTCACGTACAACTTGCAAAAAGCCCTCGACTATAATCTTGATGTTGGAGGCTTCAGTTTCGTTCTCACTCCTCTGGTTCGTCTTTTCAACCTCTTTTTTCTTCATATTTAATTCGAGAAATTCAAGGTTTAGTCAATGGAATCGTCGTAGAATATGCATTTAACTACATTTCTAACCATTTTCTTTGAAGAATGTTTTTGCTCGTAGGATTTGGACACGTCGAACTCTGTTACGATAACAATAGAGTAAAATTTAGGCTTAAGTTGTTTGAAGAAAAATAACTCGTTATTTCTTGCGATGCTTTTTCAATCTTGAAGACTACATTTTTTCAATAGGTGAAAATTTTCATGAACAATGTATAAATTTTTGGAAAATAAATGCAATTTGTTAGGAAAGGATCCTTTTATTTTTTTAGTGTAAATGGTGTTGTTTAGCGATTCAGGTACATTGTGATTATCGGCCAAGTGTAGCACAGTCGCTACCTGATGTTGTGGCAATGCGGCTTCTGCCGTATGGTTCGTCAGACTTCAGCGTGAACCCAGAAGAATGGCATAAACATATAATAGGTAAGGGTGACTGGATGATTTTTTTATTTTTTTTTTGTGGTGCGGAACCTGATGCCTTTTTCTTGTCATGAATTTGGATATTTGCATGATGAAAAATTGGGGCGCAACAAAAAAATAGGCGTTGTGCTCAAATCGAGTATCAAATTTTGCACTGAAATGACAGCAGTTTATCGGTTATTCGGAAATAACCAATAAACTGCGGTCAAATTTAATGGGACGGAGTGGATTCCAATTTCTATTCTTATCTTTGGTCCCGTGGCCTCTACGGTTAGTGGTTGGAATGGAGAGCATTGTTATGTTGATTGGTTGGGTTATGTTTTTTACATTTTAGCCATTCGTGATAGTTAATTATTCACACACATGAAACTTGTGACGTTTGTATTTTGAAAAAATTGTTAAATAATTACTATCTCTGTTCAATTCTTGAATAACCTCCGTTTATGAATACATTTAGTTTTCTAAAGAATGTAAGACCTTCATACATGCTGATTGTTGAATTTGTTAACTACATGATGACCCTAATTTTTTGTTCTTTCGTGTTTGTTATATTCTTTTGATTGTGAATATTCTATTCTCTTTTGATAATCTTGCCCGATTTGCAGCTGTGTTAAGCTTCTCATATGATTTATTACACGTCTTCAGGAAAAATTAGCTCATGGATAGACTTGGATTCAGAGAATGAAAGCCTCAGGGTAGATTCTGAAGCTAGTCTCAAACAAGAAATATATTGGGCCTCTTATCTCTCTTTACAGGTGCTCTTTGATATCACCAAAGTAGTAGCAAATGAGATCTTTATTCCTCTCATTGGTTTTAGTTGTTGAAATGAGTAATTTTACACGTGTATTCGTTCAGTTTGAAACTGCTGTTTATTTTACACATTTTTATTGCTTGATTTTAAATTTCCTAGGCTGAAAGCATTGGATTTAGGAGTTGATTATTGGTTAGGAAATTTATTTTGGGCATAAGCTACCAATCTATTGAAGGAACGATAACTGATAAATTTGTGTGAATACATTCTTTCACTCGATAATCCCCGTGAGTTATCCTCATCGTATTTTTAACCACTGACATCTGACTCATATACTTTCCGCTTCTCTAGTGAAGATACATATATTGCTGTTGTAAACTTTTCCACCAAGAGCATGCTGTTTGGTTTTATATATAAAGTCGCATCATGTTTGTTATTAGACTACATTATTATCTCATACTCTGATCAGTAGTCGCCAACAAAAAGAAATATTTTATTTATTGTAAACTGCACATGGTTTTTCTGATTTCATAGTGCGCTGCAGGGTTGCCTTCTTCCAACACCTAAGGGAACTTCCTGTGTTAACTATGCTAGGTGTGTGAAACAAATATTACAGGGCCTAGAGAGCAACATGGAGGTGACACTTTAAGTTCTGTTTTATGACTGAACGCTTGTCCTCCATGAATGTCATTTAAACATTCTTATACTTGTTTCTGATTCTGTAACTCTCCAATGAAGTTGTGGCTTAGGATTCCATTTGGGATGGCTGATGATGGCTGTACAGCAAGCTCCCCTACTTGGGTAAGAGTGCTAAAATCAATATAAAGTAACAATACCTCCCAACCCGCCCGCCCCTGAAAATTGCACATGCACTTTTCTTCTCAAATGTGAATTTCAAGCTAGTTTCGTAATTATCTGATACTCTTCATGAAACGACACTCTTCTGAGTTCTGACTGAAACAACCCTCGCTGTTGTAAAGTCAAAGCTACCGAATAGTGACCAGTGAGTTTTTGGTCTGATATTCATCTTGACAATACACGCGAGATTCATACGGTGTTTATGTTATTTTTTTTATGTTCATTTTCAATTTTCATATAACATTGTTGAGTATCGGAGTATTGAGGGGTTGATTCTGAAGTCATAAAAATTCAAGTTTTTTATGTAAATGAAAAAATGATAGCAGGTTTAATTTATTCTCAGTCACCTTTCTAATCTTGATTTCCAGGTCCATTCTTGGAAAATATGGAATTCGTTTCGTCAGCTCTGTGACCACCATAGTCAATTAAGGGTTGCCGTAGATATTTAGTGAGTGCTTTGGAATTCGTGTTTGATCTATTACACTATGTACCTTGATATTGCATTTGTTCCTTGACTATGATCGCTCAAATATCTCAATAGCTGCACAAAATCTTTATTAATTTTCCCTAGCACGAAAATTGTTCTTGTTATTAGTCGACCCCTGCCTCCAGGAAACTCGTATAAACGTTGGTATGGGGAGCCTGTCGTTGCAGCTATAATAGATTCAGAAGTAAGATTTATAATGCACTTATACCAGTTCATGATGCTGATTCTTGTGTAGTTCATGATGGTTTTGATTTAACTTTTGCAAGATCTTTTATACCAACAATCGTGCTCGTAGTTATAAGAATACTAAGTGTCTCTCAACGCGTCATCGGAAGTTGATTTCTGATTTGATTGACCATTCTATACAGGTATACATCTAAAATCCTTATACTAGTCTGTGTTGGATGACAAAATAATGCTAGCCATAAATAAAATATCGCAGAAATGTCATTCTCAGAAAAAATAGTTTTTTACAAACTCTGAACTCTGTATACCAATAGTCATTTTTCTTTTGCTCTCTTCTCCATCAATTTAATTCCGCGGAACACAGCCTTTTCAATCTTACAATTCATATTTGGACAGTGGATCGACCCAATTAGCATTTTATCTAGATACTGAATAAAGATACTGAATGTCTAGATCATTATATCTGATATACAAGTTCAACCCAATAAGACTTCAGAAGACACTAAGGGTCTTGATTCCGCTGCAGGTAAGTTTCTTTTCTTGTTTTATTCATTTTTCTTCTAAAGTCAGGACACGAGTTTCATTTATAATTATTTTTTAAAACATAAATTCATGTACGTTTTTGAGTGTAATGTTATTTTTTAGATAAAATTGCACATCCTTTGCGGCCTTGTCTGGACCATATTGGTTACCTATGCGAACAAATGAATCCTCTTGATGAACCACAAAGTTTCGAGGTATTTGATGTCTGTGCACATGTCAAATAGAAAGGTATATTATTGTGACATTATCTCCAATTATCTTCTTCTTGACCCTTCAAACGTTGCTGTTTTGTCAGTATTGTGTCAGGGATATTTCACTGCCACCCTCGCTAGTAAGTATTCTCTGTCCCTTGTTTTGTATTTTCCCCTTGTCATTCCCGATCTGGATCTCTCCAGTTTTGTATTTTTTGCATTTCCATTTCGCTCAAGCTAACCTTACCTATTCTTCTTCTCCACCTTTCGAACCCACCCCTTCGACCTTTCCTTCTTCACCTCCTTCTCAATCCAATCCATCATGTAATCTGAACCCCACTCTCCAACTACAACAACCTCATTGCTGCCGCTTAGCCCTTTCCCATTCTTCCTCTGCGTCTCACCTTCAAACGATTGCTCTCTGTTTCCTATTCCGATCCCCCATCGCTTTCCACTTCTCTTGATGTCGTTGTGGATGTGGGGGGTCCTGCGGCGGAGAAAAAGGGTGTTGAGGTTGTGAGCGAATGGACATACACATGAGAATTGATTTGCGAGAAGCTTTTATTAATTAATTATTGAATAAACTCTCAATTAGTTCCTAAAAATTGTAAATATTGGATAATGATTTATCTAATGATTTTTATCATAATTGTGATAATATCTTCTGTTAAATGACAATGAGATTCGAGTTGTTAAAATGCTGTCATTTCACATTTGCAGTATAATATAACTTATTTTTATTGCTGTTGTTGATATCATTGCTGATTTTCTTTTATTTTGTCACTCATAACATTCTTAGCTATTATTGTTATTGAACTTGTCACTGTAGCTTTTGCTATTTGTTGTTGTTGTTTTTCACTCTTCATTGTCTTTTTTGTATTCTCCTGGAAGTCTTATTTGTTGATAAACCTATGGTAAGATGAAGTCATGGTGATAGTGGAGACGGTGGAGTTTGAGGGGATCTCAACCTAGATGCATACCTCTTAGCGAGTCATTTATAACATCAAAGTTCAAATCTACATATGAAGTTTGTCGTTAGGAGTTTTTGTTCACCATAAAAAAAAAGGGTATGATGGGGCAGCAAATGGCTGGGTCCACCGATGATTGCTATTGAGACTATTAAGATTTCACCAAAGAGATTGCTACCAGCGAACTAAAGACAAGATGTAGTCCTCGTGGTGAAACTCATGACTAAATTATTCGACACTCATAATTTTAAAAATCAATTTGAAATTTATTACTCATTAATTATTCGAACTCATTGTTGTGAAAGATACCTATGAGGAATAACATATAAAAAGAAAAGTAAAAGTTTGAATAAAAAATCATATTTAAAACGTATATATAGATATATATATTAATGAATATAATAAAGAATATTCAATATTTTTATTAACTACGTTTTTAATTCCTTTGTGTCACTGACTTGTTTACATAGACAGAAAAATTATTGTTATTTCAATGTCTCCAGTCAAGAATATATGTGGTTTTAAAATAATAATTAGCTTTTCTTTTTTTTTGGGTTTGTATATGTTTTTTTTTAATAATAAATAAGACAATATTTCCTTTTTGATCTGAGTGTTAGTAGCACTCTAAAAAGTATTGAAAAGAGTGTTGCTATTCTTTGATGCAAAAGAAATAACTTTTAACACTACAAACTTTTTTGTATTGCTTTTTTGAAATTTTGTGCAGCCTACTAAGATTTATTCAGAGGCCCTGGTCTGTGACAAATATGAGAAAGATCATAAGAAATATAGTCAGGTGTGCCAATACCCTTAATGAAATAGCTTGGAATGCTTACCTCTTGCGTGGTGTAGAAGCAGAGCGTGATAAAATTTACGAATGCCATCTTTCTTTTTTTGGTAGTACGAAAGTGCAATTCGTCAAGCATTGCTGGACAGGTTTCCTAAGCAAAAGGCATCTAAGATTCCCGCGGTAAAAAAAAAAAGGCACATTTTAAAATTATTTTTTGTTATCTTTAAGCTTTGTAGCAGATCTAAAGGTTATTTTGTTGTTCGTCTGGCTAGGTATTGATTATTGCTGGTGCAGGGCGTGGGCCTCTTGTGAGGGCATCATTAAATGTGTGATCTTTGTACATGTGGATTGGATTTGGGTAATATCATATTCCTTGGAATAACTTTTGTCATCTTCATATGTACGTACGTAGGCTGCCAAAAAAACTGGGCGGGTGCTGAGAATTTATGCCTTGGAAAACAATCCAAATGTAGCTATGGCACTGAAGGTATGCTTTGGTTTTGGTCAAAAATGAGTGCAGAGAAAGTATAAACTATAATTTTTTAACTGTTTGATTGAAGATAAAAAAAATAGTAAAAAAAGAAATCAGGTGGGAGGGACTCCCTAAAAAAATAGTAAAAAGATCAAGTAAAATGAAAGAAACTTTCTTTTAATATTTTTTCATCCAACCTATAAAAGAGAAAATTAACATTCTTTTATTGTTTATTTTCTCTTTTTTTTTATTTTCTTTTTGCCCCTATTTCTTTCGGGCGTCCAAACTAATCATCAGTGGTGTATTCAATTTCGTACTTTCTACACACACACATACATTGCCTAATACAAAAGTAACTCATAGCTCTCCATCTCCTTTAAAAAGCTCTCTTTTTAGCATCAGTACAAGTTAGACTTAATTGTCATATATTTGCTTGAATGTTTTGTTACATGTTTCAGCATTTGTCCAGCCCTATTGCCACGAATTCTTCAAGATGCTTTTCTTCTTTGTTCTATTACATATGTCTCTATGTATTTTTACGTGCTTACATGTTGGACAGTATTGCAAGTGTACTTCATCTTTGTCATTAATGTATTTCTATTACATCTTTGTTTTATTATACTATTGCAAGAATCTTTACTCTAAAAGATAAATTAATTTTGCTTTAACGCCGATCAATGTAACATTTTCAGTGGAGTTAATGGTCCATAATTACAAGAACGGAATTAATGGTTCATGTTATTTTGTTGTTTCGTTTTCACAAACGCCTGCCCAATATCATTTATGTTGTTTACGTGGATATATTTTCGAAAATTTTCCTGAAGACATAATGACTGTAATCTTGAAAAAGGATTCATTCTTTGAATAATCATAGATACATCATTTTATTTGTTGGAACAGGAATTAATTGAGTCAGAAGCATGGGAAAATATTGTCACTGTAATCACATGTAACGCCCGTTCCTGGGTTGCCCCTGTAAAAGCTGACATATTGGTATATTTGTACAATCATACTTGATCACTTGTTTAACTTTTATTCTTTATACTGTCTTGTCTGATTGCTGTTGTGGTGTTAAAATTAGGTTAGTGATTTGCTAGGTTCCTTTGGTGACAATGAGCTCTCTCCCGAGTGCATTGATGGACTTCAAAGGTTTCTAAAGAAAGATGGAATTTCAATACCTTCTTCGTATGTAAATTCCTTTCACTCAATATGTAATTGATTTATGGTCATTAAAGGGTTTTGTTGATTTTGCTAACTTTTTCGTTTTCTATTTGTAATATGAAGGTACATCAATTTCCGTTCTGCTAATTCAAGATAAATGACTAGTGTGCATGAGTTTACATATGAAGCTTTAGATAGTTGGTTATTGGAGCATTTTGGGAATTATTATTCTGAACATTTTCTAGATTCCTTTACTCATAATTCTCACACTTGCTTCGTTCACGGCACCCAGTTTGTGAAAAGCCTGAAAATAAATTGAAGTCAATAAATTGGCAACAAATTTTGGTGGTATCAGGAGCGTAGAATTTTTGGATGTACAGTTCTGTTAGCAAAAACAGAGTGCTCATAGGAGTCATTGCTTCATGGAATTAGAAGTCATTAGTCATTACAGAACGTTAGTGTTAAATTATTACAGTAACTTTCAGGTACACAAGTTTCCTCCAACCATTGACAGCTTCGAAGTTGTATAATAATGTATCTCACTCTCTCCATTGTCAATTTTTTTCTATACGCTCCTTCATCCATACAAATTTAGTACTTCAATTTATTAACTTTTAATGGTTTTCAGATTAAGAAGCTTAAAGATATATTATACTTTGACACTCCATATGAAGTGAAAATTCACAAAGTTTACCGGATTGCACCAACTCAGCAGGTGAGACCTTCAATCCATCCCCTGTTCTAATATTTGCGCTGTTCTACTATTCTGCTTGCGAAAATTGAAATTAAGTACTTTCTACTGAATTTGTATGGTTTTGATTCCACTTGATTAGGTTTTCTCCTTTCATCATCCAAAATGCCTTGATAAAGAAAGCAACCAGCGGTATAAGAAGCTGCATTTTGTGATACCTGATGACCTTGGCTCAGCAATGGTTCATGGTATGTATGGTCTTTCTTTATTTCCTTCATTTTGTATTCCTTTTAACTCTACCCATTTTCCCAGCCAATCGAAGTTTTTGCCCAGTGTTTGGAACCATGTCACTCCTAATATCACATCTAGCCCTCCAATGTCTAACATGTGATCGTCTACCTTCATTTCAGCTGTTGTCATCCATAGCAGAATTTGACAACATTGGCCTTTGTTGCTACCACATGCCCATCCCCTAACCTCAACCTTAGCTAGTGCGCTTTTTCCACCCTCAACCCAAGTGACTCTGCAATTTTAGGGGCCACAAAATTCTCATTAGCCCCACTAACTATCAATATTACCAAAGTAAGAGTTGTTGCGTAACCTGAATTTCCCGCATTTGTTCGCTAAACACTGTCTGTCGCTACACTTGTTCACGATAACAAATATACTCTGCTGAATTGTGGAAATGGGGCATTCGTACAAAGTAGTGTAGGATGTTGGTGTTGTACAAAAACGATGTTTTTCTCAGTCTTTTAGATTATTTCTATCAGCTTCTCTATTTTTGTATAGCAAGTCATCTGCATAACTTAGCCGTATTATAATCCTTTTGTGCTCTCTAATACTAGGATTTGCTGGCTACTTTGATGCAACTCTCTACAAGGATGTGCATCTTGGAATTGAACCTTCAACAGCGACCCCAACTGTTTTTACATGGTATTGGAAAATTCCTTTAAAAAGGAAAATAATGCAATAAAAAAGACAGTTTAGAATGAAATCATAAAAGTCCATCCAACTCGGTTCCTTATTCTGTTTTTCTTTTTTCCTGTAAGGTTTCCAATGTTTTTTCCATTAAAAACACCGATTTGTGTGGATGGTGGTTCTACCTTGGAAGTTCATTTCTGGCGCTGTTGTGATTCGACAAAGGTTGTTCTCGGTTTTTGTATCATTTGCTGCATTTTGTCTATAGACTCTTAGTTCTCTTATCCATTTCATATTATTGATTTCGACTTTTCGATTTCTTTGTGGAATCTGAAACAGATTTGGTATGAGTGGTGTATTACATCTCCTTTTACGTCCCAAATTCACAATTGTAATGGTCGCTCATACCGGGTGAACCTCTAGTGGATTTGCTCCTTGGAATATTGTACAATTCTTTTTGAGAAAACATGTTGTACAAAAACGATGTCGGGTATCATTTTTTTTGCCATTAATATCAATTTACAGTTTGTTTGTAAATTTTGCCGTGATTTTTGTTTGATATTGAGAGAAATGACCATAAAGAAAATGAAAAAAAAAAGGGTCAAAGTTAGAGATTGCAGCTTAATACTTTAAGGTTTGGTTGATGAATAAGAAAAGAAAATTCATAAAATAATTTTTTTCTATTTTATCCAATAGGCTTATTCAATCCCTTTTTCCTAATATAAATTTAATATTATGAGAGGTGTAAGTTGGAAATACACAATTTATAAGATAATGTGATGTATTTAATATGGTAATTTTATGTAGGTCTATTTCATCCCTTTTTTGAATATAAATTTTATATTGTGAGAGGTTTATGTTAAAAATTGAGAATTTATACAAGAATTTGATATATATAATTTATTATTTGTATAGACTAATAAAGTAGTTTTAATTGATTTAATATTTATTTTTGTTATAATTTATTTTTTATTGCAAAAAGATTTTTTAATATTTTTTAATGTAAAAAGGTATTTTGAATTAAATTAATTCTATATTGACCGCTTTTATTTTCAAAAGAGCTAGGACTAGGGTTAAAAAGTTGGAATGAGTCCTGATGAGAATCAAGGAAGGCTCATTAAAAACAAAGACTTGAAGACATTGGAAGAGTTTCAAGGACTAATGGCAAGGACAAAAAGAATAAATGGAGACTTAGAAAAGATTGTTGCTGTCTTATTTGAAAGGGAGCTCAATTTAGAGTTAAAAAAACTCAAGATAATTAATTACATATGCTTAGAGGATTTGAACTCTAACGAGTTTTATTAGGATTTAATTATTATGTTTAGTTTATTTATTTTAATATTAGTCATTACTTATTTTGAGTTTTTATTTAGGATAAAATCTTGTTATTTTATTTAGTTTATTTGAATTTAGGCTTGTTGGTACAAGAAACCCATTAGGGTTTGCATTAGTATTAGTTTACAAGCATTAGGCATATATAAGCTCTTGTAAACACACTTTTAATTAGTTTTGAATATAATTTGAGATTGAACACTCTTGTGAGAGCGTGTAACTCTAGGTTCTTGAGTGAGCCAATTTTCTTTGATCTTATCAAGAGGCCAAAACTCTTGTGACAATCGTTCCTTGGCTTATCAATCTTGCGATTGTGGCGCCATTTTTCATCTCTATTCTATTTTTACTTTTTATTAATTTTCTTCTTAGTTCAATTCTTATTTGTGTCGTAATAATTCTGTTTTTATTGTGTGAAATCTAATTCAAGATCATTTAATTCGGTGACACAGTTTGTGGTTGTAATCAAGTCCACAGAAAAGCTATGAGTTTAGGGTGGAAAGATGGGGCTAAGGGGAGCAAAGTGGGGAGAAAGAAGATGAAGGATGAGGAGAGGGTAGATGAAACTTTTGGGGAGAGGATACTAAAAGAGTTAGGGGAGAAAAAAGATGAAGGTTCGAAAAAAGGTGGATGAAAATTTGTACAAGCTCCTGTGAAAATTAATTTTTCACGTGAGCTTGTATGAATTTATATGTACTTATATTAACTATACCTAAAAAAAATAAAGATAGTTAACTTCTATTTAAACCAATTGATTAGAAAAATATTATTGAAAAATATAAACTATTGTATTTATGAAATTGGATAATATATGTATTTAACAATAAAGGTGAAATATTTTCTTGAAAAAAAAAAAGGAAATTCAAAACCATGTATATTTGAAGACAAAAAAGTTAAGGCCAAGTTAAAGTTAGATTTGTTGGTTTGAGAAAATTGAAATTAAAATGGTGCGTTAGAGTGGTTGAAAATGAACTTTTGTAAATATAAATTTTTTTATAGCTCTTGACATTTTGAATAAATTAAGGATTCAATTTTGACAAAAAAAAAATTCATAGACTTATTACAAATAGTAGTACTTTTATAAAGACAATAAAAAAATATATAATTATGCATATAAGAAAAGATTATTAAGCTGTAAAGAGATATAATAAATTGAATGAAAATATTAATTTTTAAAATTTACTATTTAAAAATAATAATTAAAAAATATTTTTAAAGACTAATAAACAATTTTTTTTTTTAAACCTTTAAGCTTAGTTTGAGAATTGATTTTTGGAGGGACGAGAAAGGAAGATGAAGACTTATGTGATATTTTGTTATTTTTCAGAATCTTTAGATAAGAAGGGAGAAGATTTATAAATCTTAGAAAATTTAGTAGTACTATGTTTTTAAATTCCTTCAAGTTGAGAGACTTTGTATTAATCTTTTTTCTTATTTTTATTTTTTAAATTTCTTCCTCCAAACTCTCAAACAGTTAAAGCACAATAAATTTTACCTATTTTTATTCTGTCATGTTTTTATCCAATTTTTATATCATCTCTTGTTGAATAAATAAGTTGTGCTAAAATTACAAAATACACAAAATATATAGAGATATTGCTATTGATGATAAAAAAAAAAAAACTACAAATGATATTATATAATAAAATTATTGATAAGTTTGTATTTTAACATGTTTTTATAGCCTATATATTTATGTGTGGCTATTATTTTAATTGAGTTCTATATTAATTTATATATTAATTGTGCATATTAATATGAGAAGACCACAATTGAATTTTTGGTGCATTTTGAATCTAAATTAGTTGAAAAATAGAGCTTCACTATAGTTTGTATATCCCAGACTCCAATAGCCAGCACGTGCTTCGACCTACTAGAAGCCCAAATCTTAAGCAATTTAAAGATTTTTAAACCCTATAAAAGCGACCTCTTGGGGAGCAACTTAAGCATCATATTTTTATGTCATTTTTTGTACGTCTTTTACACATCTCTTTTATACTTTCCATCTTGGTGTTAATGGGTCGCTAATAATTATTGGAGGTTTGGGAGTGCGTCTTAAAATCAAAAGCTTTTCTCGTCTCTTCTTTGTTGAGACTCTTTTAATTTGTATCTACTTTTCAAGTTTTATATATTTATTTAGTATTATTTTAGCTTTCTTTTATATGATGTTTGGTTAAATCCATAACTAGGATTATGGTAGATTATTTACATGACTTTGTAAGACCTTTATCATTTATAATGATTTCATGTTTTCTTTTTTTATTGATATTTATTGTGCTATATTTATATGTTTAGAATCAACAACTCTTAAATCTAAGGTGTATAATTTCATACAAATTTTTTTAATCGTTATTAAATTAACAGCTCATATGCACTTTATATTTTTTCTTCTTTTTACTTTGTACGATTATTGAATGTTAATAGATTTATTATGAGTGATTTACAATAAGAGATAAATTGAAATTTGAATTAGTATAAAAAAAATAAAAAATTATAAAGATAAAATCATATGTTCTAAGTTCTTCTTATTAATTTATTGTTGAAAACTGCACTGTTTTCATTTTTTGGTAATCAGTTTTATATTTAAATTCTTGTTTTATTGAATTTCACATTCTTTAAGTTCAAAAAATTAAATTAAAATTTTTTTAATAATTAAAAACAATTTATATCGGTCGATATTTTGAAAACTTATTTTGAAAATACTTTATTACTTTTCAACTATATACATGGCTACAAATAAGTGTTCAAAGAGCACTCCATCTAATATAACCAAACCAAAAATAAGAAACCTAATCGATAATAAAAAAATTATTATTTATTAGATTGAATCAGATTTTAAATCTAATTTTAAAATTAATCCAATTCAATCCAAATTGAACTTATGTTGCATTTGTTTATAAAATTATTTTAAAATTAAAATATTTTTTAAAAATCTTAAAATTATTTCATTTTGTATTTAAGAAAAATATCAAAGTGTTACTTAATATAACAAAAAAAATCACTCTATTGTTTAATTTCAACATTTCTTAACAATAAAACTAAATCAATTTATAATTCTTAACAATAAAACTAAATTAATGTTTAAAACTTTAAATTTAAAAGACCGATTTCAATGAGGTCGCATATCTCATTATCTTATGTGAAAGTTTATTCTTACATTATATAACTCAGGAATATAATTGTCTGTTTTTAAAAGACTATACTTCATATAAGTTTATTCTTACATTATATAACTCATATTTCTCTTATAATTGTCTGTTTTTAAAAGGCTACTTCTTTCAATGACATGGTAACATTTGATTGTATGATAGTTCAGAACTTTGCCCGAGAAATTGCCAAACTTCCCAAGAAATCTGTATTATTTACATAGTTGAGATCAAAAGCACTGAAATACAAATTCTAAAAATCAGTTTGTCGTCAGCTGTGAGGATTTTGAAATATCATTTGCTTTCACTATGAGTTGCACTAATTTGCACGCAGACCTTCAAATATCCCAAGAGGTGAGTTCCACTAAAGCCACAGCGAACATGCGCACCCATTACTGTTGTGAATTGGAGATAAAGTGGGGGATGTAACACACCACTCATACCAAACCTGCTTCAGATTCCATATATGAAATCGAAATAAATGATATGAAATGGAAAAGTAGAGGCAATGATGAAGAGAAATAAGATGAAATGCAGCAAATGATACAAAACCAACCTTTGTAGAATCACAACAGCGCCAGAAATGTACTTCGAGGGAAGAACCACGATGCAAGCACGTAGGTGTCCTTAATGGAAAAAACATTGCATACCTTGAAAGAGAAAAAGAGTTGAATTCCCATTCCATAGGTTGGGCATTCATATGCTAGCCGTTATAGTTGAAAGAGAGAGATGGGGGAGAAGGTTGGCAATCTAATAATGATTTGGGTGGCTCTTTCCATAGGTAGAGAAGTTTCTCTTCTGATTTGTTTACTTTGGTTATCAGTTTCTATGTGCTCTGCATATTTCCTTTATTATCAAATTATAAATTCAGTTCCTATCAGCATCGTGTACCAATAAAATGAAAAATGCAATGTCCATCAAGGAGAGTTCTTTAGCTTCTTTGGACAAAGTAATTCCTTTATCCAATTTCATTATTCAAAATATTATTTTTCCAATCGCCAAAATATAAACAATTTGCCATTTGTCTTCATGAATTGACAAGGATGATATCATGATGACACCATCAGAGAGATTTCACAGCGCAATATTTATAATGTACTAAATGCTTTATTTTGTACTTCTTGATATGGATAAAGATTAGATGAGTGTACAGTCATGCCATTAGAAGTAGAGAGATAGGAATGAAAGAGAGCGAAAGTGATAACGGAATAAGTGATGTGATGGGAAATGAAGAGATAGAATAGGGATTGTAAGGTAGGTTTACAAATTACAGATGTGAAAAAAAAATCAATGTAAACACACTTTTGTCTCTATTTATAAACAGAGACTAACAAGATTTGCTTATTTGATGACTTTTTATCCTTAGATTTTTTCGATTTTGGTATAGTGTGGTTTGTTTTAGGAGAATATCTAAGCCTTTAACCAAGTTTTTTCTTTTTGGCTACTCTAATATGTCTTGTCATATTCCATAAGAATGAAATAAAGAAGGGGATAAAAGTTAATACCAAGTGAACACTTTCGGTGTTGCTGTAGAAGGTTCAGTTCCAATTCGCACATCCTTGTAAAGAGTTGCATCAAAGTAGCCTGCAAATCCTACAGTCAAAGTAGAAGAGGTTAGTATCAAAATAATACACATGGCTTAAGGGGACTCAATAAAACTAATAAATTGTATAGATAACTACACAACATAGAGAAGCTAGCTATACAGTTAATCTGCACGGCTAAAACACACATTGATATGCAACACCAGCATCCTAAAAACTAAATTATGGAACAGCTCCATGCCTCAGCATAGCAGATAATATTTATTAAAAAACTAGGCATCTTTCTTTTAGATATAAAATATCGCATAGAGAATCCCATCTGAAATTTAATTGGCCAGTAATTAGCAGAGGCATTCTACAAAATCAGTCAATCAAACACAGCATGAACCGAGGTTAGTCAATGAAGATAAATTTTATGGGAAAACTTCAAATATATTTTCCTTTCTCCAACCCTTTAATTTTCAACACATGCATTTCGAAACAACCCAAGTAAAATAACTCAAAAAAGTATTGCAAGCAGTATCATTTAGAATTATCTTCCACTTAATTAGAGAGTTGAAGTAAGGGGAATGAGAGTTAATTTCTTTTTAAAATAACCCCCTTCTAATCTTCTCTTATTTGAAGGGGAAGAACTTCTAAGATTTGAGGAGGAAGGCGGAGTAACACTTTCTGCTCCCTTCCTCACATTATTAATAAACCAAACAAGGGCTTTTGTCACTATTTCCTTTCCTTCCCATCACTTCCCCCTCTTTACCAACATTCCGAACAGGGTGTTATAATACCATTACGAACAGTTAGTAAAAGGTAAAGGGTAACTTCCAACCATTTCTAAGGCATTCAGAGGTCTTGACCATGTACAACCACGTGTTGATAGGGTAATTGCTCTCCAACAAACAACGTTGGCATGCCTCCTTTGATTTATTTATGACAAAACAGACAAACACAGATACTGGTGTGCATATAAAATTTCTTAAAATTGGAGGTTAAAAATTCAAATATATTCAGAGTAAAATTGAAAATCTTATGTATAAAATCATTTTCATGAAGACTTATTGACTCAAACAAGAGTGGAAAGACCCTGCATACCATGTACCATTACAGACTCTCTGTCGTCAGGGATAAAAAAAAGCAATTTTTTATGCCGGCTGTTGCTTTCTTTGTCAGAGTGGTGTTTTGGATGTGTGAATGTAAAAACCTAATCAAGTCAAACGAAAATCAAACAAAATCAGCAAAGACCCCTTCCAAGTTTGTAAGACAGAAAAATTATATATATCTATATATATATATATATATATATATATATATATAGAGAGAGAGAGAGAGAGAGAGAGAGAGAGAGAGAATGTATTTAGTAAGAATTATTTTTTGTGAGAATGATAAATTTAGACAGTATAGCTACACATGAATGGTAAAAAATTAAAAGTTTTTTTAAATCTCACAATTAGTTAAAAATATCACGTGACTTTTTAAAAACTCACGAGTTCTGTATTTTCATCTTGATCAACAGTTAATATTTGTTCTTCTCATTCTCATATAAAAAGAGAATGGAGCTAAAATATCATAAAGATCAGAAAGGTGGATGGAATGGAAAAAAAGCAAGATAAGTAAACTGAAAGATAAGAAGCTACTAACAGGTTGAGATGGCGCAAGCTGAGTTACATTGAGTAATTTCACAATAAAAGCAGATTCAAACCGTAAAATATCTTTTTCTGCCTTAATCTGAAATAAAACTGCATGCAATTAAATGAAATACAAAATTAATACAAGTCAAATTAACAGGGAATACAAGAGATATACTTTGTCATATAACTTTGAAGCTGTCACTGGATGGAGGAAACTTGTATACCTGAAAGTGATAATAAACTGCTCTTCATTCATTGAATAACAAACCAAATAAGTGATAAAAAGTTAATGCACAATTTCATTAACCATTAACATTCTGCTTGCTGACCACCAATAATAAATCCATTGACTCCTAGCAAGTTACAAGAAGCAGTGGATCCGCATAATGCATTCTTAGGTGACAAAAAGAAGTGAAACTACATGAGGTCGTTTGTCCAGACTCAATGAAGGAAAACTTTAAAATGCTGATTTCTGAACTTCGAAAAAGTTATGTCAGTGCATTACTGGACAAAATAGTCCAAGCTCCAATCTTTAATACCATTTAAAATGCTTCATACAGTAATCTTGAAAATCAGGTTATTTACATATTGAATGAAAACATGAAAGCAAGGGCTTGAATTTGTGGAACTTAGCATTCATTTGTGCAAATTAAAGAAACATGAAGCTAAAATAAGTAAAACCCGATAAAGATAAATCTATAACATATGGAGGGTATGGAATTTACATACGAAGAGGGTATTGAAATTCCATCTTCCTTTAGAAACCTCTGGGCTCCATCAAGGCATTCAGGAGACAGCTCACTGTCACCAAAAGTACCTAGCATTTCACTAACCTAAATTAAAGACAACTGCAATCAGACACTATCAGTATATAGAATAAAAATTAAGCAAGTACCTAAATATTAATACATAAACATACCAATATGTCAGCCGTTTCAGGGGCATTCCAGTATCGCACATCACTTGTGACTATGGTGACGATATCCTCCATGTCCTCAGCCATTACTAAGCCCTGTTTCAACAAATAATATGGCAGCTTTGATTACTACAAAATATACCCTTCTTCCAAAAACTATATGTAATATTGTCATCAGCAAATTTTTCTAAATCAACGGGAAATAAGGGGAGAACAGATATTCAATTAATATATGCACTGAAAGTGCATATGTTAATTCAGCAAATTTTTCTAAAACAATGGGAACTAGGGAGAACACATATTCTTCAAACAGACCATTTAATTCTGTGGGCCTGTTTAGAAGAATTTATCAACAACTTATAGAAAATAGTTCATGACTCTCATAAGTTTTGTTTTCAGATTATTTCAACAAACTTTTTAGCATAACTAATCAAAATAAGTTGTTTTTATCTTATCCCAATATATTTCATCGTTAAATTTATGGCATGAGTCATTTTTTAAAAAGAACTTATATTAAATAAGCACTTAACTGAGTTGTTTATCCAAACGTACCATATATTATTTTTAATGATTTTACTTAAGTCTTTCTTGGTCCACTAATTATTGTACTCTCCTCCATCTTATAAACTTTTCTAATTTGCGTTTCTATTGATACTCTTCACAAATATCCGAAACAACATAGGTACAATTCTACCATCTTTTCCTCACTAGATGCCATTCAAGTTTCTCCCTAATATATTCTTTCCTGATTTTATCTTTTTTTTTTTAATGACTACTCCCCCAACATAACTTTGTCATGGTTGCAACCTTCATCTTATGCTCTTTTTGCCCTTTTATCACCCAACATGTAATACAATAAAAAAATCCCTGGTCGTATGAATGTGCAGTAACATTTTACTTTTAGCTTAAGAAGTCACAAATAACACATGAAGCACTTGTTCATAAAACTATGGACAATCCTATCACAAAATTCCACTAAAATCATTACATAGATTAAACTCCAATACAAAAAATTGAATTTTCTTTTGGATTAAAGCATCTAAAATAACAATTCATTATTAGACTTACAATATTGCCCAACTTGCAAGCATGCTATATACATAAAATATACGTTAGAAAAGCATGTCAAAACATAATAGAAATGCATCATGAAGAATTTGAGGCACCAATGCACTTTCAACAGATTTAATTTTTTTTTAAACTAAAACTAGTGCCAAAAAGATAATTTGAGTAAACTCACAAATTAGTTCATTAAATAGTAATAATTGTGAATATTAGTCCTTTATATTTTTAAAATACTCTGTTAGTCCCTGACATAGTAGTCTATTATACAGTTAGGTCTATAACATTAACTAATGATGGAGAAACGTTAACTTTTACTAACATTTCACATCAAGTAACATGTAAGATGCTAAAATGACATTGTTTCACATAAAGTCATAGATTAACTTAATCGATTTTTGTCAACACCATTCTTGCCATCTTTAACCCTCCACTCACGACATTTCCAACTACTTCCACCACCTTCTCTCTCTATTCCCGCTATTTTCCTCAACCCCAACTGTTAAGAGCTCGCAAATCGTAGGCTAAAGTCGTTGTTCTTGTCATCGTCCTCAACTCCTAGCTAGTAAGAGCTCGCAGATAGGCCAAAGTCCTTGTTCATTTTATTCTCCTCAACACCTCTAGCATGAATTGAATGTACATACTCACTCACACCTACCATGAACAGAACACACAAACTAGCCATAACTGCAATGAGTCTCCTTTTCCTTCGACTTGAACCCATCCATCATCGTTCACTTCATCAAAACCATCATTGGACCACCTCATCCCAATCTAAAATGCAATACACTCCCCATATTTGTAGACATCTCCATGCAACAATATCCTAGTTCAAGGTTGAAGCCATTAAAGAAGGGACAAAAGAGTTCAGTAATGGCCCCGACATTGTGATTCAAGGATAGAGAGAGAGAAAGGAGGTGGTGAGCACTTTAGGGCAAGTATTGGTATAAGAGGTGGAGTAAAAGGTGGTAGTGACTGCTGGAAACATTGTGGGAGGGGGGCCGAAGATGGCAGCAACAACGGTAAGGGAAATTGGTCAGATTAGTCTCTGACTTTGATATGAAACGACATCGTTTCAGCATCATGTCATTTATCGTGTCATGTTTACAAAGGTTAATGTTTTTCAGCAATTGGAATGAGAAATCTAACTGTTTGACAGCTTACCACGTCAAGGACTAAAATAACAATTTAAAAAAGTAAAGGATTAATACGTTGTTAATGTCTGAGTAGTGGGACTAATTTATGAGTTTACTTGAGATAATTTTGTTATATAGAAGTTGACAGCTAAATGTAACTTCTATTATAAAAATATTCAAGATTAAGCCATGTATTTTTAAAATAAAAAATATTATTGAGCTGTAATAAGCAATAGCCTCATACTAGTACATAATTCCAAAATCATCATAAATATAAGATGCAATAGCAAGATCTATAACTAACATTAAGTGCACCAAGTGCATTTGGATTCTTTTCCACAGCATAAACTTTTAACTTCCGCCCAGTTTCCTTAGCTGCCTACATATGAAGATGACAAAAGTCACTCCAAAGAACAGCATTATCCAAATCCAAATTTGCCACAATCTGGACAAGATCACACTTGTACTGAGGTCTTCACAAGACACCCACGTCCTGCACCAACCACCACCAATACCTAGCCATCGGAAAAAACAAAACAACATTAATGTATGTTACACATCATCCAGAGTTATGCATGTCATAGTGTGCTTAAAAATATGCATGAAGCTTAAAAACCAAGAAAGAAATCATACCAAGGTGATCTCAGATGCTTTTTCATCAGGAACCCTGTCCAGCAAGGCTTGACAAATTGCTTTTTTGTACTAAAATAAATAAACTACAAATTAGAGCAAGTTCATGCAGGAAAACAAAAGCCATCAGTTGTCAGGACCTTGAGCACTAGGAAACAAACATGGTACCAAGGTGACCCAGAGAGTCTAAAAACATGTTTCTAATACATTGCCTACCACAAGAATAACAAAATGTTATACAAGAAAGTATTCACACCACAAATTCAAAAATCATCTGCGCTTATACAATCAATTCCAACACATGTATAAGGGAAAAGAAATCAAACTACAACTGAAAAATGGACAGGCTACATGAGAAAAAGTCAAATTATGCAGGACTGATACGATTACTAGATTACTGCCAGTGGACATAAGTGTACTATTCATGTATATCAACTATAAGTCATTAACAGTTTCATAAATCAGATTTAGTGCAAACCAGGGGAGACTAAAAAGCGGGCAGAGATGGAGAAATATAGATAAATGCATGGATTAAGTTGAGAATGTCACATGCATTTTGGCATACCAGTTTGTATTTCGTTGCATCTTTCTCATTATCATGATAGGTCAGAGCTTTTTGATTTATCTTAAGAGGCTGCGGAAGAATTGCAAAAATTCAAATAATTAATCTAAAGTGTGCGTAAGACATGCAACAAGGTGGTGTAAATGTTAAAATGATTACTATATAATTTTTCCGTAAGAATCCAAAATAATTTTTTACATGTCAAACGGGTAATATTTTTTAAATTGCATTTGTATGATAAAAAAGCGGCAACAGACATTCTTATTCTTATTATAACATTAAGAAAAATTAAAAAAAAACCATTCATTTGTATTCTTGGATATAAAGTACTACACTGAATCCACTTAACGCGTGGACAACAGCATAACCATACACGGGAGGAGAACGAGAGGGGGGGGGGGGGGGAGAGGGGGGCTGGGGAAGGAGAAGGAGAAGGGGAAGCGAAAATTTCCCGTTCTCCCATAGGACAAAGAATACTTACTTGGAAGAGTTTCTGTGGAAAATCCCTGTAACGAAACTGGCATAAAACCCGGAAAGCGTCAAGATGAAGATAATGCCATGGCTTGCTATTTGATATATGGAAAGATAAATACCTCGATACGTTCTCGCTCAGTAAGAGGATCCATTCGTTTGTATAGAAATACAATATGGTCCCGATAAGGCTGGAGAGGATATCTTCCTGAATCTGACGTCCAGAAAACACTCAGTAAGAACAAAAACAGAAGATTCCGAACCAATAAAACAAAAAATCGTACAAATGGGGTTATTGTCTCGAAAAGAATTCATGGAATTAACTATGAACTCAACGGGTATTACGAATTCAAATGGGATTTCGGTAAATCTCTCGCACATATTTTTCCTAATTGTATTTCGTTTAATCGAGCAATTTGGATTGACGGAAGCAACTGGAACCGGATAAAAAGGATATATATATATATATATATATATATATATATATATATATATATATTTCTCAACTGCTAGCTAGACTAACAAAATAGCAAATGTGACACTTCCTTGTTTCTGGTTGTCGTTGACCTTTTTCCTCAGCTTATGTCGCCGTTGATGTCTCTTCCTCAATTATTGACAACACGAATCGCAATAAGAATGGGTAAATTGCAACATTAAAGTGTGTAATCTGTCCCAATTTCAAACTTCGCGGCAAAACTCATTTTTTCTGTTTCATTTGTAAGTGTTGTTGTTGCAATGGTTATAGTTCCTTCGTTTTCTTCTTGTTTTGTTCCCCCATAACATTGAGCTTGATTTCTTCGGGGACGTCGCCAGTAAAGATGGGTTGGAATCAGGAGGAGGAGGAGGGGTGGTGGGGGTGGTGGCTGGTGTGGAAAGAATAGTGAGGTTTTGAGTTGGGGTTGTTTAGATCCTTTGTGATTTCCTCATCCCTGTTGTGATTCGTGCAATAAATAAATGAGAAAGAAACAGCAAAAACAACACGGAACAAGGAGTAAGAAGGAAGTTTGGGTTAAGAATGACGACTTTGGTTTAGGATTCTATGGACTAATTGAAGCATGTCATAAACAAATTTTCTCTCTTAAACCATGCCAGTCAACCAAGTTTTGTTGTCACTTAAACTGTTACATATGTTGTATTTGTCCAACTACCAGCTGACCGTCAAAAGTTGTATACAATTAGAAACTATCTGATTATTTTTTTTAGTTTGGAGAAATGACACATTAAATTAACAGGGAGTTTTCTCCGCAATAAATTATAATTTTTTATTCTTCCAATTTAATCTTTATAAAATATAAGAAGCTATTTTTTATACGAACTAACGACTTAATAATTAAAATTATGACAATAATATGATACTGTTTTTTTATATGCATCTAAGTTGGTTTAATTAATTAATTTAAAAATTTGTATAATATTTAAATTTATATATTTTATTGAAATAGTATCAATCTAATTTAAATTTAAATATTATAGTCAGTTCTAAATTAATAAAAAAATCTAGTAATAATTGTATTATTTACATTTTATTAAAAGATGATATTTACCTATTAATTAGCACAAACTACAAAACTACTTTAACCATTTTCATAAAATTTCATAAATTATAACAATAACATTTTTCTTAAATTTTTTTTATTAAATTCTCAATTTATGATGGATTAAAAGAGCATATATGTTCTTTTAAAAAATTATATCTATAAAAAAAATTATTCTAGAATGTCAAGAAAACAAAAACTCTTTAAAAACTTGATTAGAAAGGTTCTCTAAAATTTTAAATATAAAAAAAAGTCAATCAATCGTGCTTCGAATGAACAATATTATTTTCTTTTTCAAAATTGTTGTGTGCATGCTTTTTTTGTTCAATTTACTGTTCCTAATTTCAATATTTATACTTAGATGTTTAATAAATAAGGATATTACTTGACAAAAGAAGAACAATGATGACGAAATAAGAAATTTGATAACTATAAGTAAGAGTATAATAGTAGTGTGTGTAATTAAAAAAATAAAAATAAAATAGTAACTTTTAAATTTTGAAGTTTATATTTTTAATTTCATCTCATTCCTTTTATATTAAAAATAAAACATAAATAACAGAACAAAATATAAAGAATTCCATTAAATTTCTTTATTTGCATTTGCTATTTTATCAATCTAAATAATGAAATAAAATATTATTTCATGTCAATTTTTCTCGATTTCGTATCACTACTGATTATCTAAATTTACAGGATAGGAACGTACACGTACAACGATCTGCTGCAGTTGCTTCGGTATGAACTGGTTCGGGAGATATAATGATCTAGACACATTTTTCAAAACTCAGTACCTATACTCGCCATTTGATTCAAAGAATGGGAGGGACCGTAACCGCAGAAAAAAGAGCTATATTTTAATGAAAGAAAAAATTCTTATTTAATGGAAAATATATGAGATTAAAAATTAAAAAAAATATTAGTTATCAAACTCTACACTCTTAAATAGTTATCCTCAAGCAATAGTGAATCTAAACTTAAACATAAGAAAAATTAAGAATACATCAATCAAAGGACACCAATACTAATAACACAGGCAATAAACAAAAGTAATATTACCATCGGAGGAATAACTAAAAGAAACCAGCTCTATTAGGGGATTAGGTTTCTTGAAATCCAACTTCAATCAAATATAAGTTTTTTCTCATTTCTCAAAGTTTGCAAGGCTCAAAACCAATCATTCCTCAAATTAAAATGTATTTTCAGAGCTTGATAATCAGCCAAATCCTTACTAAGTATTTTGAATATGCAAGAATCAAGTCGTAACGAGTCAATTAAAAAACATGTTATAAGAGATTAAAAAAAAGATACACAAAGTTAGCAACATATCCCTTCAAACCATTATTATTGCCTTGACTGTTTTAACTAATAAACTTAAATAATTTTCCTAGCTAGATTATGTTCTTTCCTTCATTTTTCTTCTTTCTGATTTTTTCTTTTTCTTTATTTTTTACACTTTTTTAATTTTTGAAAGAGAGAAAAATACGTAATCTTCTCAATTTTTCTATACATAATATTTTTTAAAAAGATATTTTATTCTCCCAATGCTCCATTCATAATTTAAAGGAAGTTCCCTTATTGTGAAGATCCATAAGTAATCACTTTTTATTTTTCTTGATTTGTGATATTAGAAATTTACTAACAAAAATTAATTTTATTAAATTTAATCATGTCTTAAAGAAAATTAATTTGTGTGTTGACTTAGAGTCTAATTTTGAATCTCCTCTCATTTGTTTTGATAAAGTTTTCTCTCTTTAAACCCCTTTCTCTCTTTAGATTCTTTATGTACTTATTTTTTTAGATGGTTAGTTTGATCTTACTTGTTCTTTTAGGTTGTTAGCCCTATTTATTATAAAAAAAATAATATTATTAAGTATTGTACCGTGTGATAGCTTGTATTTTTTAATTAAAAAATTTGTTATATATATATATATATAAATAAATAAATTTTATTACGTGTCACTTTAAAAAATCACATAATAAATTTGTTAGTTCTTAGTAAAATTTTATTAATTTTAAATACTTAAATTCAAATGTAAAGATTAAAGTTATTATTAAAAAATTTTAAAGATTAAAGTTAATATAATTTTTATTTAATTTATAAAAATTGTTAGTATTATATTTTTATAATATGTTTTTAAGCACATTCGTAGTTAATAATTAAAATTATTAAAAAATAAAAAACAATTTTTACTCTTAATTTAATTATTTTCTTTCATATTTTTGTAATTTTTATGTTCTTATTAAAATTTATAATTATAGAGAAAGTAAAATAAAAAATTACAGCAACACCGTAGTGAAATTTGGTCGCTCAATTTGATACGAATTCAAGCAGGTGAGTTTTTTTATTAGTTCAATAATAAATTAAAGAATAAAAAATATTTGAAAAATAAAATAAAATAATCCACGTAAATTCATAAATAATCATAAATTTATTATTAATAAATTTAAAACATCTAAGAAAATTTTATTTGAATTAAAAAAATAATTTATTTTACTCTGTGATCCTCTTATTGTTACTTTATCTTATATATAAGTGATCTGATCTCATATTATGCGTCTCTCAACAATTTCCCCTTATCATAAATTTTTTAAAAAATAAAAATAAAAAATATTTCTTAATAATAATTTATGTATTATTATCTCATTTATATAATTAATTTTTTTATATTCTAATTTTTTTATTTTTTAATAAAAAATATTTTCTCATTACAATTTATATAGTTAAATTTTTTAGTACATTATTTTGTTCTCCAATGGATAAAAGGTAAATTAAAAAAATTAGTCCTTATAATATTTTATTTTTTATTCATATATAAAAAATGATGTTAAATTTAGGTGAATCACTTGATTTATTATGATTTTGAGTTAATTAATTAGAGTTTAAAGTTGTTATTATGACATTTTTTACTGTAATTTACATTTTAGTAGAGTTCGACAAAAAAAAACTAAAATTTAAAATGTTACAGAAAATAAAGTATAATGAAAAATTACGACAACAGAGCCCTACACAGCAAATAGTTTTCCGTAGAGTTACATAGTTTAAAAAATACTAACTAATGCTCTTAATATATTGATTAAAAATCAAAAGTAAAACATTATTTAAATTTTTTTTATTAACATACTTCTAATTATAATTCTTAATGCACCAACAATTTGAATTCCAATCAAAACTTTTTTTTATTTGTTGAGTCTTGGCTAGTAATGTTACTAAAAAAAATTTATGATCACAGAATTCATATTTACAGAGGATTAAATATATAAAAAATTAAACTATAATATTTTGTAATAGATTAATTTTTAAATAATCTTTTATAGAACGGCTAAGAATAGTTATTTTAAAAGATGACAGTGTTAGTTACATATTTTTTCTGCACCTTCTTTTTTATCATTGAATAAATTTTACGAGTCCCTTAATTATAATAATGTGAACGGCTAAGAATAATTATAAAAATGTTAATATTTACAAGGTCATAGGATTCAAAGAAGTAGAATGATTACCTGTATAGAACGGTTAAAGCAATCAATAATTAACTTCTGAAGATGCATCGGGAGGTTATTAGAGCTATCACTTTGGTTAGACAAAAAGGACTGGCAAAAATCCAATCAAAACCATTATGACACGAATAAGAACATAATAAATAAATAGACATCCTTACATCTGTACGCATTATAAAGGCAGCAACAGGCTCTCCATACCAACGTGCTATTGAGTCGTCTGAAGGCTGAACGCCCCTAATAATGTAAAATGAATGAGGACATTAATAAAGTATCGGTGCAAATTATAGAGAGAGTAGTGCAAAATGCAAGATCAAGGTATATTGTAATGGATCAATGGAACTCACAAATTATCAAGTGCAACCCACAAACGACTATGATGCTCACACAGCAGACGGAATGAATTCCATGTCTTCCAATAATCAACCTGGAAATCAGAATTAGAAATGTGATAGAAAATAAAATGAAGTATGATATCATAAATTTCATGTCTACGGAGCGATTGAATCTTCATGACTCGATAGTCCAGTCAACAAGAATTTGATAACATGAGTTTGTTGAGCATCAGACAAAAAAAAATAAAATTGCACAGCTTTGACTTTGCAACTGCAAGAGTTATTTCACCAAGTGAAAAACATTTAGCATTTTTACTCACCAAAGAGTCATCAACTGTCTCCCCCACTGGAATCCGAATCCACAACTTCATGATGAAGTCACAGAAGTACAAGAATGGTGAAATCACATTCATGAAGGACAACGAATTAATCATACAACTTGAACTTAGAGTGGCACCTGCATGCTGTTCTGTAGGCTATGCATGATTTGGTTCACGCATCTAGCATAATTTGCGCAGAAAGTTCCCTTAGGAGCTGGAAGGAGGCAAGCCTTCACATTTAAAAAATAAATTAGAAAAGCCATGTTTCCTTTTGTTCAATAACATTATATATAGAAGCATGGAGTTAAATGTGTTTTGATTTCCCAAAATACATTGCATTTTTATTTTTATTTTTACAAAATTATATATTATATTTTAAAAGATGATTAGTTTTGGTTCCTCTTACTATATAATTATATAGAAGTCTTATAAAAATCAGTATAACTTAAACATTAACCCGTAACAATGCTTATGTTAATATCGTGGCTTAAAATTAAAATTAATCAATTTTAAAAATATAAGAACTAAAACTTAATAATTTTATTTAAAGAAAAATCAAAATATAATAGATTTTTAAAACACAAAATCATATTTAAACCTATCATACAAACTGCCTGCTTTGAACTTGAGCAATATACAAGGAGTAAACATTAACGTCAAAATCGTCCGGTGCCATGTGAAATAACGTGTATTCGCATAAAATCATTTCCCAACAGGTACCTTATAACCAAAATACATAACATCTCCTGAAATCATTTCATATAATTTTTCCGATTACACAAAGAATCATAAGTAAAGCATCTAAGGAGAGCTGGGAAAAAAAGTTTTCTGCCGAGGAAATTTAATAATACCAAAGCATACCCGCAAAGAGAGATAAGAGGCCCAATCTAGTTCCTTTTTGAGAACGGTTTCAGAATCCGTCCTAAGGCTTTCATTTTCTGAATCCAAGTCTATCCACGTGCTTATTTTTCCTAAATAATTGTAATAAATAATATAAGACTAAAACTAAAAGCATTCACAACAATAAAATTCTTAAGAAGAAAAAAACCAGTGGAGTACAATACAATTAGCAAATTATTAAAAGCAAAGCTATTAATAATTAAAAATATCAGGTAACTCGTACCTATTACACAAGCAACGAACTGGGTTGGGCTCATGCTTATGTCTTTCTCAACGAATGGCACAACTTCTTCAAATGACCCGCATTGAGGAGCCTGTTTTAAGCTTGGGCGATATTCAGGATCAATCTGCATTGCACCATAAAATGATTTAAAGCTTGTCTAATTTCCAAATTATTTATACAAAATTGCATATTAGATGATGTTTAAATTTTTTTACTGAAATCAACTGTGGCAACCGCAGTCTTCAGTGAATCGATAACAATTGCTTCATACTTTTTATTGAAACAACCACAGTGGTCTGAATCAACTAATAGATTCATAACACAACAAAATCGATAACGAAATAGTGCGTCATTGCTGATTAAAAGAAAACGATGAAAAAGAAAGTAACCAGAGGAGCAACAACGAAATCGAACTCTCCAATTTTGACATGGTAATCGACGACGCACGAAATTTCAAAGTCGAAATCTGCCTCTATACCACATAAGTTCGAATCGGAGCTATCTCCTTTTCTTAGGTTACCGAGAGGCATTTTCGTCAACCTTCACTTGAACAGTTTCGGTTACCAGAAGAACAGATGAAGACAAAACAGGAGAATTCAGAAAGGTGAAGAACAGAGAAGAAAGAAGATGAGAGAATAGCGATAGTGGAATTGCAAATGAGATACTCAAAGCAGTGCATTTATACACTAGTGTGCTATCCAAGTGAACTTGCTAACTGAAGCGGTAAACCAAACGCAGCGTTTCGTGATGCTGAAAGAAATGGCTTCTCAGAGCTTGAGCTTGTAAAATAACTAACCGTCATTCTGACACAGTTATAACTAACTGATAGAATCAGTTACAGTGGCACGTGTCTTCCATTCCATCAGTGGCACAATCTGAAGAAACTTTTGACTGCTAAAAAATTTGTACATATAATACCTTTTCAGTTGCATAATCCTTCCACTTCCATCCATATTAATTTGCTTCCTTCTAATTACTTGCATCTAAAATGTATTGTACAACAGCAAAGGCGAATTGTTATTATTAAGAACTTTTATATTTGTTATTTTAGCACATGAAAGAACGAAAATAATAAAATGATAATTTTATATTTTATGAGAAAAAGTTTTAAAAATAAAAAATGAAGTAACAATGATGCCGTAGTTTTATAACTTCATATAAAAATAAATAATAATAATACACATTTTTTCAAACACATTTTTTCAAAGCATATAAATCTTGATTTTCTTCTAATTTATTATACATTAAAGACACGCAAGTACAATAAATATTTTTTTAAATAAAATTTATTATTTTTAGATGTTTAAACTCAATATTAAATATTAAGGTTGGCAAATTTATATTTTATTAAATTTATTATCCTTTTTACTTAATTAATTTATATTATTTAAAATTTTTAAATTCTTAAGTGACTTATTTGCCAGTTTACCGTAAAGTGAAGTAGGTTAATTCCGTAAAAAGAGTTCGGATGAGTTGAACTTAACCCATTCTTTTATAGGGTACCAATAGGTTATAATAGAATAACTTACTTTGGCATTTCTACCTTTATACTTGCTTCTTCATCTTTTGATATTTGTTTGGACGAGACATTAGAATTTTTTAAAAACATTAATTAATATTCTCATTTTTAGGCAAAGTGTGGGTGCAAAAATCCTAATATCTTTTATCTTTTTTTATTATTGCTGTGTTATTAGTTCAAACTTGACATTTAGGCTTAAGTTATTCTTAGGTTGTGTGGTTGCTATTTTCGTCCTGGTCTTAGTTTTTTCTTTACATACCACTATTTCAAAAAAAAATAAAATTCAAAAGTCTACTTTTAAGAGATTTAATTTTAAAAGTGATTAATACCTTCTATTTTTTTTTGAAAGATAAAAAATAACATAATTAGAGAAAAGGGTAGAGTTGTTAAAGCCTTTAACCTTTGTTTAGCTTTTGGGCTTTGGGCCCTTTTCCTATTGCAACGTTTTTATTTAAAAAAAAAAAAACTGGGATTCGTTGTTTAAAATGCCAGAATCAGTTCCAGTTCCAATACTTGGATTCTTTCTCTCCTCCTTTTATTTGACACGGGGTAACAACTTGTACATTAAATTTATGTCTTTTTCTCTTCGCACAATAAAACCATATTTTCTTGGGAGTTCAATTTGTTAAGCTCATCAGATATATTTATCTTCCTTTTGATGAAAACTTGAAGATCCCTGAATTACAACGGTAGAAATTAGGGTTTAGAGTTACTTCATTTTAACTTAAGGATCCCTAAATCCCCGTAGAAATTAGGGTTTCTAATATTTGTTGTTCTCTGTTGTTTCTGGTTTTAGGTTTTGTGAATCGACATGTACAACGGAATAGGGTTACAGACCCCAAGAGGGTCGGGTACGAACGGGTATATTCAGAGCAACAAGTTCTTCGTGAAGCCTAAGGTTTCGAAGGTTGCTGAGAACACGAAAGGGTTCGAAGCAGATCAAGGCACTGCTGGTGTTACCAGGAAACCCAACAAAGAGATTCTCGAACACGATCGCAAGCGTCAGATTCAGCTTAAGCTCGTAATTCTTGAAGATAAGCTCATCGATCAGGGCTACACCGACGCCGAGATTGCCGAGAAACTTGAGGAGGCTCGCCAGAATTTGGAGGCTGCTGCTGCAGTGGAAGAAACCGATGGAGCTGCTCCTGTTTCAGTTTCGGAGAAGAAGTAATTAATTTCTGAATTTTGATGTTTGTGTTAGGGTTTTGAAATGTTAATTGTTTCAAATAATGTTTGGTTGATGTTGTGTGGTTTTGAATGTGGCGTGTGTTTGTGTTTTGGATGACATACATCTCCGTTTTAGTTCCTGATATATATTTATAACTGAGGTGATTTTAGTTAGTCCCTGAATTTTCTAAAACTTTACTTTAATCCTTAATTTTAGAAAATGTGGCTTCCTATTTTACTAACACTAAAGCGTAATGCAAATGTTATTTTCTAAAGCTAGAGACTAAAGTGAATTTTAAGTACAATTAGGGACTAAAATGATCGATTTATACAGTGTCTGAAAGGACTAAAACAAGGGTTTACTTGTTTTGGATGATTTCTATAAAATAACCACTGAAAGGTTAGCATAGAATAATATTGATGGCACTCTTCTGATGAAATAAAAGGTTTGCTTGTTAGATGTAAGGTTGTTTTGAATTGGATTTTAGAGGTTGCATGTTGTGGATGGATGTTTTAAAGGCATGTGATTCAATTAGGTGCAGATTCAGAATGATGCTAATTCCCCTTTGTTTGTACAGTAATGGAGAGATTTATGTGTCACTTTGTTTAGTTAATGGTGGGTACAAAGTTGATGCATTGTTATTGCTAATAATAATTCTTTGAGGATTTTTCAGGGTTTCAGATACACAGACTCATCAAATTGCTGCTAGGAAGGAAAAGCAGATGGAAACATTGAAAGCTGCTCTTGGCATTGTCTCTTCTGAAGTCAATGAAATAAATGCAGATGGTAATGATGGGAAAATTGGTTCTAATGCAGAGGGGAAACATAATGTGAAGCCTGAGCATGCCTTTTTGGACAGAGATGTCAGTTGGAAGAAACAGATGGTTGAAGATAAAAAGGATGAAAATGCAAAGAAAAAGGGTGTTAAAGATACAAGGCACCACAAGAAGGGTGAAACGCGCAAGAAAAATTATGAGGATGATTCATCTGATTCAGACAGCAGTTTAGACGATGAGGAGGGAGGTAGAAGGAAGCATGGTAGAGAGACTACAGACAGTAGTGATGAATCTGATTCTGATAGTAATGCTAAGAGGAAGGTCAAGTCTGAAAAGAAGCAGAAGAGTTCTAAGCACCAAAAGAAAGGTAGGGTGGAGGACAGTGATGATACTGATTCTTCTGATGATTCTGATGACAGCAATCATGCAAGAAAAAGTAACAAAAATACAGAAAAGTTTCATAAGAGGCATGCTTCAGATGATGATTCTGATTACCGTGAAGACTTCTCCATGCATAGGACACAGAAAGGGAAGCAACATTCAAAAATCAACAAACGTCATGATTCTGATGGTGAATCTGATGCTGATACTGAGGAAAAGAAATATGGTAGACTTGAGAAGCCCAAGACAAGGAGGCACAGTTCTGATGATGAGGACTCTGATAGAGATGGTATTAGGCGTGCTTCGGGACAAGACAGATATGTTAAAAGGGGGTCATACTCCTCCTCTGATGAGAGTGGCAGTGACACTGGTTCAGACAGCAGTGCTAGTGATCACAGATATGAAAGTACAAGAAAAAGTGGGTCTGTTGTAACTAAGAAAGGCATGGAAGAAAAAAATTTCAGAGATGAAACAAGAGTTAGTGGTGCAGAAAAAGGGAAGAATAGTGCTAATGTTGATGGATTGGACTCTCTAAGAAAATCATATGGGAGAGATTTTACAGAGGGATCAAATAGTAGAAGTCGAGAAATGACACAAGTTAACAGGAAAATTGATGGGGACAGAGATAGGGAGCCTTTCACATTGGCTAAGCGTGATGGAGATGATAGAAAGTTTAGTAAAACTGAGTCTGAATCTAAATCTAGAATGAACCGAAATGATGATAAAGAAAGAGATGGCTATTCCAGATCAGCTAGGCTTGCAGGACGTGATGATGATACTTCTGAGCAGAGAGGCAGAACTTATAATAAGGATGTTGTTGAATCTCATTTTGTTGATCGAACTGCTCGCTATGGTGAGGACCGTGAAGCAAGAAGGCACAGAAGAGATGATGATGATCATAGGGAGCATGAGCATAGAAGGGATAAGGGTGTTGACCATGGAGAAAGAAAGCGTGGAAGGGATGAGGATGGCCGTGGAGAGAGAAAGTGGGGAAGGGATGAAGATTATCAAATGGGAAGAAAGCAAACTAGAGATGAGGATGATTATAGAGAAAGAAAGTTCAGAAGGGATGAAGATGGTCGCACAGGAAGAAAGTTCAGAAGGGAAGAGGATGATGGTGGAGAAGTAAAGCATTTAAGGGTTGAGGGTGATCATAGGGAAGCAAAACACAGAAGAGAAGATGATGGTCGTGGAGAAAGAAAAAACTTAAGGGATGAAAATAGTCACGGAGAGAGAAAGAACTTAAGGGATGAGGATGGCCGTGGAGAGAGAAAAATCTTAAGGGTTGAGGATGATCGTAGAGAAAGTAAGCACTCAAGGGATGAGGATGGTCGTGGAGAAAGAAAACACAGAAGGGATGAGGATGGTCGTGGAGAAAGAAAGCAGCGCAGAAGGGATGATGATGGTCATGATGAAAGAAAGCGGCATAGAAGGGATGATGATGATCGCGGAGAAAGAAAGCACAGAAAGGAAGAGGAAGAGCCCCGAAACAAAGGTTATGAGAGAGATAGCCATGGAGAGTACTCCAAGAGAGCCAAATACTAAGTTTCTCTGTTCAAGTGAGAGGCATGAAAGTGACTCATGAACTATGATCCGGGCAATGATAATTCTTGTTTTACTGCTTTATTTTTGTATTAGACGTGAGTGTCAGTTCTTATACGTTCTGAAGTATGTACTCTGTTTTAAAGCTTCTTCATGCGTGTTTATGTACTTCGTATGTTTGCTAGAGTGGAACAGTGGGACTATTTGTATGAAAGACAAAATACTTTTCTCTGGCAACGGAGGAGATGTGAAGCCAAGGCCTCCATAATAGGATGGCGGTGGAATGTTGATTCGTATAATTCTTTTGGTTACAATCCCTATAATTGAAGCTTAAACTAAATAATGACTTAGATAACTGGTAACTATATCTCGCCATGGGCTTTAGTTGTTTCTACCTGGTTTGCAAGAACTGATCAGTATTCGAACACCTAACTGGGTTACCTTCATTTTTATTTTGGAAGAGAATAAATTATACAAATGAAAGATTTTTTTTGGGGACATACAAACGAAGGAATTTAGTTATTTTGTTGAAACTAATTGATAAATTTTCTAATTTATCTTTTATTCATGAATTTTCTTTTGATTGCTATTCAATAATATAAATGTTTTTATAACATTGTCTTAAAATTTTATAGAATGGATGAACAGAAATATATTTTTTGAAACATAAATACGGATGAAGGTAATATTAAAAAATAGTTATATGGTGACAACGTTAGAAAAAATAAAAGTGAATGTCAATTGATATTAACTAAAACAGTAATGTTTACATGGATGTTTTTAACATGCATCTCGTAGAAATCAAATTCTCACCGTTCATTTTTCTATCTATCCATTTCCCTAAACATCAATTGTCTTCCCTCCCTTTCTGTTGTCTCAACCCAAAAATTTTGAAGTAACTTTTCCGTACCGAGAATCCTGATTTAGGGAGTCTGATTGCATTTGAACCCATTCATCATAATCTTGTAGCATCTGCTGAAGTAGCAGTGGCACGAGTTTGTCTACCAAAGCTTGCATCATTCTGCAATTAGGCACTAGAGATTAATCTTCCTAATCAAATGGGAAGAAGTTATTCAGTTTTCCACAAGAGTAAGACATACTTTGAGAAAAAAAAAAAAAAAACTTCCTAGAGCTGCCTGCTTGCTTTTCATATTCAAAGAGCACTTGAATAAACAACTTATTAATATGATTTTACACAAACATAAATAAAGTATATGTCAAAGCCATAGAACGTTGAAAGGAAGAAAAATCACCACATTCCCTTAAGATTTTGAAGTTCTTTTGTCTACTAAACCTCAATTCTGAGTTTCTCATTCAAAATCCAAATTATTGAAAAGGTTTCTTCAAGAGGGCTGCAGTTTTTCATTCGAAACCTCAACCTAGCAGATTTTTGTCCTAAATTTAGTCCACAATAAACTCCATAGATAACTGCAATATATTAGTGTCCTGACTCATATTTACATTATCTTCCAGTGTTTTTGAATCTTTAAATTTCTAAGTAGTGGCTCTTGTGCATCTTCCTCTTTCCCATGAAGTACAGAGATCTTAGTGAAAGACTATAATAACAACAATTAGGCACAACATCTATAACCAACGATAGTGGACAGTGTTAAATTGAGAATCTACATGCAATACTATATGTAATAATTTATCATCAGAGAATTTCACAATGCGGTACATAACACTAAAAAGATAAAACTGAAATTATTTACTCAATCACTCACATGTTTCCAGGACCCTCAACAGCTGAAATAGGCATCATCGTAAATGGATGTGTGTAAATCTGCAGAAAGTGATATTTTTTTTAAACATGTAAGGAAAATGCAAAATTCAGCAATATCATACTGAAATACAGTTAATATAGTAATAGGCTAATAGCTAGTAATCTTGATTCAAAACCACTAACCTTTTAACATATGAACATACGGCTACAGGATATGAATTAGTAAGGATTAAGAAGGAATAGGTCAACTTAACTCATCAGTTTCTTAGAAAAGAAACGAACTGGAAAATTGCACTTTCACTGCAATGTAATTTACGTGAAGGTGACCCAAGTAAGGCAGTTCATGCCATCATGGTCCTTGAAAACAATTTAAATCATCATAACATACCGGATTACCATTCCAGCATTCCTCTATCCCAAGAAAGAACAAATATTGATGTAACAGTGTATGTAATATTTATATAATTTATGAAGATAAGACCAACCTCAAGTGTGAGATTCAACTTAACATTAACTTCTAAAAATGATTCAGCACCAGCACCACCCCATGTCATGTGGTTTATCATGAATGCTGCAAATCCAGAAATTATAAACAAACATTACTGTGAAAACTCTTAAAAATCACTGAAAGAAGAACAAAAAACGTCACATGAAACATGTATGGCAGATAAAATTGAATTCAGCAAAAAATTCTGTTGAAAGACTAGGTATTGAAAGATAATTTTGAAGGTTCTCTATTAAATTTCTCATGATATCTAGAGAAATTTCCATTTTAAGTCTCCATTAATTAAGAAAAGAGTATAAAAATCAGTTGTGTTTTCATCAATAAGCCAACTAACTGGTTTGGCATTTGGTCAATGATGAAGTCTAATCACGTTTTCATAATTTTCTCTCTTTGCACTGATTTTAAGTCCTTTACATTATTTTCAGGAGCACCTGAGGGATGTGGGGGAAACCACAAGGAGTGGAACCATTTTCCCAGATCTTTTCAATAGGCTACACCAAACACTTAAGGGAAGACAAATCAGTTCCTTTGTACAGGGCTTTTGATAGCAAATAAACATTTTTATAAGGATACAAAACTTATGTGTTGTTCATTAAGTGTTGTTAGAGTCCGTTTACTAATTAAATTTAGAGTTACTTTAATAAAAGGTTTGCATTTAATGTTATTGCAGATTATCGAGGTAAAATTTTAATTTTGATTAATTAACAAACACCTAAGGAATTGCACCTAAGTTTATCCTGTTAATAATTCAACTTAAAAAATGGAAGAATTTATATCCCATAAACAAGGAATGACTGGGATCCTATACTATGCACATGATACATTACAGATACCTGAAAAGTGATTGTTTTGCTCTTTCACAACTTCTGAGCCCTCAAACTGTGAATAATACAGTAAAGCATCCAACAATTAAATGGGATGAGTGACTAAATGAATGTTGCAAAGAATCATGTTCAATCAAACTGAGGTTTATATTAGATTTATTGAATCTTAGTGCATTAATGAACATGCATGTTTTAGGCATATTATTAACTCAAATATTTTCAAAGACACGTGAAAACTTAGAATGTAATAAATTTTACTCCTATGTATATATATATATATGCGCGTATATATCTCACACAGGATCAGTGAACACCAGTGTAAAAACTGTCATGCATTATCTGATAAATACTAAAATATTATATGTTGAATTACCCTTGATTAATATATTGACTTTATTCAACAAATTTTGTGAAACTTTGAACAACTAGGTGTAATTTTAATGTAAAATTTATAAACATAACATGCACAATGAATGCTTATTAATCTGGTGTGGAACATTGATGGGCCTTTGGCACATGTTCAAGATAAGGGGAGGAAAACGAGAGTGAACGAGTTATGAGAGTTGCGAGGAGCAATGAAAATGCAGTTAGATGTATGGAGGAACAGTAATGGGGAGAGGGTAACACAATGTATATGTAACCGCAATGTATTGGAGAGGAGAGAGAGAGAGAGAGAGAGAAAGAGAAGGAAATGTGAAAAAGGAGAGGGAAAAAAGTGGACTGGCATGACAGAATTTTAGGAGGGAATTGGTGGCTTAGGCCAGGGTGAGGGCAGAGTCTATGTATCAGCTCTGATTGTTATCTCTTATTGCAGCAGTTTTTATATTCAGTTGTAATTCTGTTTATTGAGCAGTACTTTACCAAGTGAAGGAGATCCCCAGTTATATCCTATTGCAGTATTAATATCAGTTCCTATCAAACATTCTATAGTGCAAGGTCAACGGTATATATATATACAATACTATATAGTGAATGTGTTTTTAGTGGTTCTGTCACTCAAAAATAAAGCTGTTACATCATGAACCGAACATTTTTGTTATTTTGGTTTTTTTTTCTTTTTTCTTTTTGAGGGGGGGGCGGGGGGGCACCTGACAAGAAAGCATCTCAACCAAGCAATCTTTATCTGTTGAGATAACCCGCAGATCCAACAATGGGGCAGCTTCAAAGTTTAAAAATTGAAGTTTAGGCAGTTCACACCTACACATACAAGAACAATTATTTGATTCCAAAATTCAGAGTCATACTTCTGCTACAAACCAAGTGCAATAGATATTTGCCAGAGTTCATAAAGTATTCAGAAAAAGAAGTATTTGTCGTCTAAAAATGAAGAGTTCAAGACACATGCATTGCAAATATAAAGAGTAGTATTTTCAACCTCTTTTGAATATGGTACAACTGAGTCCATCAGCTGAACCATTTTATGGCACAATCTCTAGATAAGTAACTATATTTGCATTATCTAAACCACTGAAAGAACTCCTGAAGGCATCAAAACAGAATTAAGGAGGAGATAGACCTGTATGTGTTCGCATCAATAGATTGAAATGATTGCAACGCCTTTGTGTTCAACACTGCTGCAATTCCACTAGGGTGGCTCAAAAATTCACTGATGTGATATTTCTTGCCTCCAAGACCATTCCTATATGTTGGCAGCTTAATTCTCTCCTTCTTTGCAGCAAACAAATTGGCTTTCTTTTCGTTGGAATTCAAGCAAGTTATTCTTAGTCCGTTCACCTTGATGTCAATTTTCTTCCTAAAAATTCAAACTTATCCTCCAAGTGAGTTAACCCAATTCAACTCGGAGAAGTTGGGGCTAATACGATTTATGGATAACAAGACTCAGAGACAGAATATATAAAAAAGATGTATATGTAATATCCACAAGCACACAAATTATCAACACTTAAAATACACTAACCCATGACTAAATTTTTGCATGGTAAAGGATGAAAGTGTGGCCCAGTGTTGTTCATGTCCGTACCATCTGTTACTTAAAAGGATTGCTTTTGCTGCAAAATGAAGACACCAACGGTAAATGGAAACGAGAATTTAGCAAAAACAAAGAAATGAAAATATAGTTAATTACAGATTAGTTGAAGAAAGAAGGTTGGTATAATCACCCATTAATCTCTGGAGTGTTTGAGGAAGGAAATTAAGTTTATTACAGATTAGTTAGGAATTGGGAAAATGCCACTGTCACTCACAACTCTCTAACGGAAGTGCGCTTCCTTCAACGCAACTGCAAAAGTAGTGTTGCTATTTGTATGGCTCAGACATGATTTAATTTTTTTTAATGTTTAATAACATTTAAAAATTGATCTTAAATTCATTTAAATAATTAACCACTTCCTATTATGCAATCAGAGAGTACTTCGCTTATTTATTTGTAAGAAATAATTTTTAATACAACTTTACTTTTCTTTCATTATTATTAATTATAATTTTTTTGTGAATAATAATTATAATTAAGGTTTTAGTCTTTGAGATATTTATTATTTTTTATTTAATTTTTTTAACGAGCCTTTTATAAATTATTTTTGTGTTGTAAAAGGTTTTTTTTAGTTAGTCTATTCAAATATCACCACTTTTCTATTTAGACCCTTATTTCAGGATAATCCAATGAAAATTTTATGATATTTATGAAGACTAAATGGAAATTTTGTGATAGTTAAAAATATTAAATGAAAATGTTCATAATATTTAGAGAGACCAAATAGAACACAAAAATCACAGGAAAAATATTTGATAAAAAAAATATATTATAAAAGACTTTAAAATCATAGAATAAATAAAAATATAATTTTTGAAACAAACAACTAGTTAAAATTTTATTATTATTTTATCTGATAGCCCAATAAATTAATAAAGGATTATTGAAGTGCTTGTATGTATGAAATTGGTAATGGAGAGAGAGGGTGTACTGGCAAAGGTAATTCAATGAGTGTATGTTTACATCCGAGTAACAACAAAATTAGATCAAATGTCTCCATAGGTGAATGTTTTGTGGTGATAATGTGTAAACCTTGCCTATGATAAATACACATGCACACTTTGTTTATTCAGTTATAAGGTAGATTTTCAGTTCCTTTTAAATAATAGATTGAGTAGCCTAATCATATTAATAAAATATTGAATCTTTTTAAATTGCAACATATTATAATTGTTTTCTTTTATATATTTATTTGTTTTTCTTGTGAGAATTCATAGTTGACCCTTCACAATAACCATGCTTTTTTGACAATTAATTTTATCTCCTAAATTCTGTTATGATTAAAATTAAAGTTATAAACCATCCAGCTCAAACTTTCAAAGTTTTCAGTAAATTACTTTTAATAAATCATCCGTTGAACTAAAAATTAGAACATTTAACAATTATTTTTTTCATTCTATCTTTACAGTGCTAATCTCAAACGCATTTCTTTTTCCTTTTTACTGTCAAACCAAACACTTCATAGCATTCAGTGAACTCATATGACACTTATGATATAATTATAATCAAAGCTTCAAGAAATATGTACATATAAATTGCTGGATGTTTAGAATTTAAGCAGATAGATTTCCAAAGTTCAAATCTTCAAATAAAAATTAGGTAAAATCAATGTTAAAAATAGATATAATTTTTTATTCTTTTTACAGGACACCATAAAAACTGTTTTGGTAGTTTTTAACTATCTTACAATTTTTATGAAACATTTAGTTATTTTTCATTTATCCTTAATAAATAAAATTGGTAAAAACCGTGAATTGAAACTAGTAAGGGAAGAAACATATTTTCAAATTTAAAATATTAATATTGAGATTAAGTATGATGATATTAAATAAGAACAAAATTAAAATGTAATATTTTTAAAAAAATAATTAACTTTAATTATTTTTATTAATCCGTGTAATTCAATTAAAGACTTTAAAAAACTCAGTAATTTGCCAGCGCATGTAAAAGTCAATGAAAAGTGAATGTTTCTTTTTTTTATCCTAAAGATGAATATGCAGGACAGTCAAGTACAGACAAGTTTATGAATACAGCGATTTCTAAGGGCTATACCCCAGACAACAATTTGTCATATTTCATCTTCAATGCTTTTGAATAACCCTGAGCTTTGCACTTCTACTTCGGCGGTTCAATTTTTCTTCTTCTCCTGATGGCGTGATTGGTCTTTTTGTGAGAATTGTTCCATTTGATCCACATATTACTTGTCTTATCCATGCTTCTTTTGCTTTGACTTCCTCAATAGTCTTTCTCAAGTCATGGTTGATGCTCTCACCTTCTTCCACATCTTCACTCCCTTTAATTATATCAAGAAATGTCTGCTTCACAATTCTGTCCTCTAAACTATGAAAAGATATGACAGCAAGCCTACCCCCAGGTGCAAGGCAGTCAAAACAAGAATATAGGGAATCCTCAAGAGTCTTCAGTTCATCATTAACAGCGATTCTCAGAGCTTGAAACACCCTGGTTGCTGTCTTTATCCAACCCTGCCTTCCACCTATTACAATGTAAACAAATTTGCATGTGAACAATTACAGTTCACACATTCATGAATTTTTTTGTAAAAAATTGAGTGCAAACACGTTATAAATCCTTTTAGAATGCTGGCAGCAAGAATGAAGATCAGGAATGGCAATGTAGGAAAAATAACAGGAACGTGGGTAATCTATTGACATGCATGAGAAATTATGCATATACAACAACGTAGCCTTATCTCAGCAGGTGAATTCAACAACATGGATAACATAATGCAATTAAGCTTGGTTAAAAACCAAGTTCTTCAATATATTATTAACTGCAAGATCTCTTTTAAAAATTTCCTCTAGAGTTTTACTAGGTCTCCCTCTACCCTCTTTCATTGGATTAAAAGTTATGTTATTTACTTTTCTCTGGTGCTACTAGTAGCCTTCTTTGCTCGTGTTGATAAAACAAAATGATGCTTATAGTCCAAGAAAAACAGAACTGCAAGCAAAACTGAAGAAGAGATGAGATACCTTTTATTGCAGGAGTCACACGCTGAATAAGATCTAGCAAGTCAGTAGTGGAATGCAATCCACCGCGTAATCTGGCTTCGACAATTTTCTTTTGCAGAGTACGCCAATTACTTTCTTCTCCATACTCCCATAGGATACGGCCCACTTCAGAATCTGGCCAAGAATTTAATATGTCTTCTGCTTTAAGACTTGCCTGTCAGAGGCCTGTCCATCAGTTCAATAGGAAAGAAAAATTATGTATTACTCTGCAGCAAGCAGGCAACAGGATATCATTACACAAGAAACTCGTTTACCTTAATTACCAAAAACACCAAAAGTATTCTAGAGTGGTAAAAGAGGAAATAGGCACATTTTGTTAACAAGAAAGATTAAAGAAAACCATCAAAGTAGTTTCCAGCATTGTTCAGACAGAAGCACAAGTCAGGCCATATATCTACGTAAGGTATTTTATAAAATAAATTTGACTCCTCTAAAGAGAGATGTGCTTCTTAAGAGAGGAAAAGATAGACTTTTAGAAAAACAACAGAAAGAATTTTAACAACTCCATGCTTTGTACATACGTGCATGCATTTTGTTACAATCTCAGCCATTGATTGGAAAACCAATGGTTATAACTCCACACTTCCCCTCTAAATGCATCCCTCCCTTTAGACAAGCACAAACCGTTTAGAAATGGCAGTATATGTCTCGAATTGAACCATCCTAATTAAGTAAAGAAAATCACAGTACAACATTTATATGATGCCATCCTTGCACCTTTCACTCCCGCGAGTAGAAGAGCGACAAAATTTCATGTAATCCAAAAACAATCATTTGTTACCACTTACCACCATATCTATTGATTCCAAAATGCCAGAAACAATACCTGAGGATCCATGCGCATATCAAGGGGTCCATCAGCAAGCACACTGAATCCTCTCTGGGGATTGTCCACCTGAAACAACAAAAATATAACAAAGAAAATACTTCACTCCATCAACACTTGATCAAACTAAACTCTATAACTTATAACTGCTCAATTAAGCTGGGTATTGAAACACAGTAATAATATAAAATGACCTGCATAGAGGACATTCCCAAGTCCATCAAGATGCCATCAACACCCAAGAGTTGTTGGGAACCAGTCTCTCTAAGAACACCCTTTATGTGTCTAAAATTCCTTAACACAGTGAACACATTGACAGAACTATCGGAAGCGGCATGGAGGCGAGATTGGGCCATGTGATGGGCCAGAGGGTCCACGTCGAGCCCAACAAAATGGGTCAACTCGGGATGGGCCCTAAGGAGCGCAGCGGAGTGACCGGCGGCTCCGAGAGTGCAATCGACGAAGGAGGTTAAGCGAGTGTTGGAGAAGACGTCCAACACTTCAGCCAGCATCACGGGAATATGATGAGTGTGTGATTCTCCAATCAAACACTGTTCAATTATTGCGTCTTTGTTGAATTCTTTGGTCGAACGAGTCCTTCGCTTCTCCTTTGCCAACGCTGCTTTTGCCTTTTCCTTACTGTTTCTGACAGTGAGAGTGGCTGCTGAACGAGAAAGAATAAAAGAATAAAAGGGTTTGGGTTTGAGTTTGAGTTTGAGTTTGAGTTTGGGTGAAAATAGGGATGATGATATCTTCGAAAGCATTGTCGCTTCTGTGATTTCAGAACAATCTTCTTCTCCCCACCTTCTTCCAGACCTAAACTCAGCACTGTAACATATCCAAAACTTAACGACTCAAGGGTAAGGAGCAAAGATTTTATAGATATATATAAAATTTTTATAAATATTTTTGTTTATATATAATATTATTTTACAATTATTATAATTTTATTAAATTTTTATCATTTGAAGCTGAAAAATTAATTGAGTTGGCGAAACAAATAAGGAGCCACCACTCCCCATTGTGTGTGATCATTTCTACTTTTCACATGCCCTGTTATCTGCAGTGCTGTCCACCGTCCCAATCTCACACAGATACAAAATTGTTTAGATATATGTAAATTTGACTAATAAATTAAGTATTATAATAGACTTGAATAAGTATTTTATATTAATTCTCATTCAACAAAGTTACTTTAAAAAACCCAACACGTTATTCATAAATGGGTCTCCACTGACATAATTTTAACAGATTGTTATCTTCCATTATTGAGCAAGGCAATTTTTATCCCAATTTAATCGAAATATTCTAACAGTGCAAAGATATTGTATATTATTAAGTAAACAAAATTTAATAAATTCTGTAATTAACATCAGTTTTTAAAATTAATGTTGAACAATGAAGAATAAATATGAACAAAAAATATATGATTATTTTTTGACACACTGATCCAATATTAAAATTTTCCTAATAAATAAACAGACCTAATTCCCACAATTCACAAATGATCTATAATGAAAATTCCCACTCCCACTTGGTCCCCTCCCCTTGCTTGTGCCTATCATTTGGTTATTTAATCCTTTGGTCCACCCCATGCTTTTAAGTCATGTTCCTCCCTCCTTTTTTGACCCTTAGCCTTTTTCTTCTTTTCAATTCTCATATGGGTTTGGAACTTTTATTTGTATAATTAGCTTTCTTTGACAACTAAGTTGTGTAATGGCCATGGATGGGCAACAATCATCAACAGAAAATGGAAGAGAATCAGTGGGAGAAAAGGGTCATGATCCAATTGCTCAAGCTGGAACTGGCTCTTTTCCTGGCTTCATTGGGAAGCATAGATTGCAGGCAGCCATAACCCACCTCAATAACCAAATTACAATTTTGCAGGTCAACGCTTAGCTACCTTGATCCCTCATCTCTTATTTGTATATCAATTTTGTGACCACTTTATTTTGTTAAATTTGCATAAAATTCTTCTTCATCTTCTCTTATTTCAATTGAATCATATGAATTTGATGATGATACAGGAAGAATTGGAAAAACTTGACTCAATTGGTGAATCCTCCATCCTGTGCAAGGAGTAAGCAAAGCAAAATAAGACAGTTTTATATTTTTTTGTTCCTTTTAATTCTTTCTTATGGCTCTTCTATGTATCACTGACAACAGTGTATATTTGTTCATCTAATTATGCTCCATCCATTGTGCTCTTGCAGTGTAATTTCAAGCGTTGAATCCATTCCAGATCCTCTCCTTCCACAGTAAGAAATCATCTTGATGCTCATGACATTACATTTAAGGATCCAATGTTGTGTTGTGCGTGTTTTTTAATGTAATAAAGAAAGCATATATTATATTCTTAACCAAAGCAAACATGAAAAAAGAAAAGAGATGAATTGATGACATGTAATGTGTTTGCAGCACTAAAGGTTCGGTCGATGCTGGTTGGGATCGATGGTTCGGAGGTGCCCACCACTCAAAAAATCATAAACGCTGGATTTAGATATTTTATTTTATATTTATATATTTTTTGGTAGAACTATGAACATAATTTAATATTTCCCTGCAAGTGATGCAAACAAGAGGGACATTCTAATGTAGTACAGTGATAAATGAATTACATTTTCTTCCAATTTTTAAAAGCTTTGTTTTTCTGTCTAAGAAAATGATAAAGGAATAAAAATTCCTCCTTTTAGTGTTTTATTTTTCTATTTGATATTTCTTTTGTTTAATTTTTGTTTAGCTTTCTAGCCCGGTTTATATCTAATTTACTATATTTGTGTTAAAGCAAAGACTTGATAGTTGATGTGCTAGTCTAACTTGAATAATGAAGGAAAATAATAAACTCTATGATTATTATGTTCTATTATTGAAGTTAATTTCTTATTAGGAATAAGGTGATAAGAAATCATATAGCGTGGCCCAATCTTTATGGTATAGATTATTAAAAATAATCGTAAATAAAAGAAAAGAATGATGTGAGCGTCATACTCCAAATTTAGAACAACAATTATGAAAACAAGTTAATTAATTCACACAATATTAAAACACAAATGGTTAATTAAAGGGTTTATTTGTTATGAAATCTTTCGCAACGGAGTTAACTCTCACTAGCGATCATAACAACTTTTAATGAAAGGAAAGGAAAGGGGAGAAATTTTAATGAAAAGACAGATACTTTATTTGGTTAACAAGAAAAAGGAAGAAGTGGTAAATTAAATGAATTAACTATTATATAATTAGAAGGTTTAAATATACATATTAAATTTAAAATAATTTTATTTTATTGATTTAAGAATTGTCTTTCTTTTTAAATTCTTCACTTTTAGAGGGGTGCTATAGTTGAATGAAGAGAGATTTTTACTCTCGCTAGAGATCTCCTTTATTTTCCATCTAAAATATTAAACTAAACAAAAAGTTATAAAAAAATTTCCTCCAACTAAATAATAGATTAGAGTTATAAAATAATAAATTCTAACTTAGAATTTATATTTAAAAAAACTCTTAAAATTTAAAAATATTTATATTATACTTTATGTTGGACTTTCGTTTTTTTAGACTTGGAATAAATAGATCCATATAACTTTACTTATCTCCTTGCTTTAGACTTTACTCTCTTGGAGTCATAGTTGTATACACCCTTGGACCCTAATTGTCTCTTGTAATCTCTCTCTCTCTCTCTCTCTCTCTCTCTCTCTCTTGTCAAATATTCATAAAAGATTAAGAGAGACTAACAAGACTTACAATAAAAGGATGTTGAATATCAAGAGCATTATAACAATGCATAATGAATATACAGTAAAAGATCAAGTATGCATATTCAATACCAAACACAACATGACAATTCTCCAACTACCAAATACAATAACATTAAAAATTAATTTCCCACTTTGCAATGCAACAAACCTAAGAAACAAACTTATCTTTTCTTTTTTGTCTTCCCTCTGGATTAGCCTAACATGAAGATAGCTCCAATAGATTTATTTATTTTTTCTTCTTTTTTTCTCCTTTTGGATTAGCATAAGTCTAAAGGTGGTTACAATAATTTGAATGCAGGAAAGAGAGGAGCCACATGTAGTAAAAGAAGGATGGAGGGAAGACAATTGATAAAAGAAGAGATAGAGAAATGAAAAGACAAAAAAAAATCCGACATAAGAGGGTGGGATTCCCACAAAGGGAGGCTCCAAGAAATGCAGTATTATTCCTGTTTAAGTTGAGAAAAAATGTTTAGGGTTTTTGTCTCTTGGATTCTCTTAAGCCTTTATCCTGTTAATGGACCTTCACTTAGAATCATATCATTCTCTAATTGCGTTTGTTTAAATAAGATGGTGGCCCAACTTTATATCATAAAATCAAATAAAAATAATGACAAATCAACATAATATGAAGAGACCTTTCACTACATTTTTTTTCAACTTTTTTTTAAAAAAAAATTCCTTTTGCTTTGTATCAATATATCTTGTACAATAGTATAGTTATATATTTTTTACACAATTTTCTGCCAATTAAACGGATTATAAATATTTTAATTCATTTTATGAAAACTACAAATTGAATATAGCCTTAGTTTTTATTCTAAAAAATCATTATTTTCTTATTTAACCTTTTAAAATTAATTATTCTTTAAAATATTTTTATTACCGAATAATCCCTCTAAATATTCGAGGGACCAAATAAAAAAAATGGTATTTTGATTTTAGAAGAATTAAATGAAAAATAAAAATTATAGAGATCATGTGAGAAAAGAAAATTTTATGAGACTCATTTAAAAAAATTAAAATATTGCCAAAGCTTTAGACTCTAAAAACTTCACAAAGCCTTAATATATAAAGGGGTTCGTGAAAAAAAAAATACAAAATTAGGAAATCATAGCATACCCCATGTCCTCCTTCTGTCCTCTTGTTTTAATTATCTACTTTTGTTCTTGTAGCTGTCATTGCTCCTCTTATTTTAATTGATTCTCTACGAAGCGAACATGTCAGAAAGTACTTTCACAAGATTAAGAATTTAGTTGAAGAGACAGGGAAAGAGTTTGGAAAGACAATACCAATTTCTAAATATAAATGGAAATAAAAAGCCACTGATAAACAGGACATAACAAAGTTTTAGTAACATATATCCATGTTAGCAACAAGAGCAACACCTGTATTTATATTTACATTGTGATTTTTTAAAATTATTCAAATCAATCCATTAGCTAAATGCTTATATATCATTAAAGTGCTTTTTCTGAAACTTAAAACAAATGCACCCTATTAAGAAAGTTTAGCATATTGGAAGGACCAAAACTTAAATAAAATAAAATTATAGTAACTAAATCCAAAACAAAATAAAACTATGAAGGCCAAAACCTAAAACTTATAAAACTATAAGGAATAAAATTTTAACTTCTAAAGTATAGAAATCAAACCAAAATTTAGATAAATTATAAGGACAAAAAGAATTTGAACCAAATAATAATAATAATAATTCATAGACTGGCGTTATTCATAAGGAAAATGTCAAATAATACAAAAAGAAATAGAGAAAAGGAGTAAAATAACGTGACATAATTTTAGCTAATTACTTTCGTTTTATTTGCCTTTTAAATTGTTGCTTAACCAATAAAACAAGTGTACTTTCTTTGGCCACTTTTTCATACTAAATATTTTTGTACCATTAAACAGTGCTTTATTCATAATATATGTAACAGTAATTATAACAATTTAAATTACATATGGTAAAAATTACTGATAATTTAGTTAATGAAAAAATATCTGAAAATTTAATTCTCAACTGAAAAATGTTATAATTTTTATATGTAGACAAATATTTTTCATGTAATTATAGTTTTAGGTGCTCTAAAGTTGATTTTGAACATTTATTACTGTTTATTTAAACATCAAATATTTCATTTAAAATTAAATATAAATAATGTAAATATAGTATTAATAGTATAATATTAAAAGAAATCTTATTAAAATAAAAAATATAATAATGAAGGAGGCAATAAATAAAAGATTTATTAAAGCAATATGGATAAAAATAGAAATAATAAACTATTGAAATTCTGAAAAAAGAAAACAGTAAGGTAAATTTATTCACCTAACATTTTTATTTAGACAAACTAATAAAGTAATCAAATAAGCTATAAGCTAACCTATTGAAATTACTACTCACTATAGTGTTGAAGAAATGGTCCAACAATATTTATTGAGATCTTACCCTCAACCTTTTTATAATAATAATTACATTATTTATTTATTGATGGAACATAACTAGTCAGGAAATAAATTCATGCCAACTGATACTGAATTAACCAGTAAGGATTGATACATTATGCTTGTAATGGATAAATTTGATTTCCACTGCTCGAAATCCCTTAGCAAGTGCAAGTGGCTTTCCATCACTTTTAAATGAGGTACCCAGCTCAACCTTGAGCACTTGCTCTCTCACACACAAACAAAAGCAAAAACAAATTCACTCCAAAATTTGCCATTATCTTGGCTTTAGGACCTAGATAGCGCTCAAAGCTATTTAAGGTCCAGACACATGAATTTACATGGTTGAATCGCACCAAACTCTTCCTTTTTTTCACTCAATTGATTTTTTTTTTCTCTTTAGAATTTATATATACACCAATAAATGTTAAAAAAGATGACACCACTGCAAGTGCACTTCCTAAACCACCTGAGATGAAACATTTGATGTTAAAAGTGTTCCACGAAACCCTGCCTCGGTATGCTGAGTATCCATTTGCTCGTCACAAAGCTCATCTGCCAAAAACGAACATAACCATTTCTGTATATATCAAATAGATAATCAAGTACCAGTATCAAATAGCTTACCCGCAATATCTCTATTTTCATGGATCTCAGAGTCCCTCACTATAATCTGATCTCCAGCAAATATGTTTACATCCGCAAGCGTAGCATATTCGTCACCAATATCAATTGTTTTATTATCAATTGTTTTATCACCCTTTTGTAGTATCTGGTTTTCCTTGACAACCTGAGAGGAAAATTACCAGATGTAAGAAAAGAAAATTATACAAAACGAAGCATTACGTAGATAGCAGCAATATACAAAATAATCCAACAAAAGCAGTACGGGGGATACAATCTTGCGATAAAAGTGAAAAAGTTATACAATCATCTCCATAAATAACATTTCATTTGCGTAACCTACTTGTATGCTCTCACACACGTCAACCAAAATACTTACCCATTTAAATTCAAGCCTACTGATGTTAATTATTTAAGTCGGGTGCTTCTATTTCAGGTGGAAAAATGGGGAAGCTGAAAGTAGCTTCGTACAACAAGCAGTAGGATAGCTGAAAGTAGATTTATAGCGTGAAAGTGAGTTGAAAGTGACTCTCACAAAGCAACTAAATTATATTTCTTCCATCCCACTTTATTTTCAGTTTAGCAAGCCATCAACCCCAATTTATGTGTAATCCATATCAGTCAGTTTCGGTTCACCTTGATATGAAATGCTCGTACACAAACAAACTAGTTCAGAGACATTAAAATCCAAAAATGCTGAAGTTTCACCTTCCATTTTTGATACTTGATACTACACTGTACTGGAACTTCAATTATACAAGATCCTTTGATGTCATGCCTAAGAGCCTTAAATATTTAGCAATTAAGGGCCCAAGAACAGTTTTTATAACTCTTCTAAGCATTCTACCTATATAAGCTCCACACACACACACACATATATGGGTGGAGATCAAGTTACTTCTTCACAAATACTTTTTGTCCAAGTTAATCTACTAAATAACTCTATAAAATATAAATTTAACAAATCTAACTATTGAATAATGTGATATTAACAAATTAATCATACATACCAAATTTTGGATAAATCAGAAATTTGTAAATATGTAATTTTATGGTTGAACTCACACACACACACACACACACACTCAAGGCTATTAAAATTCATACAAATCAAAAATTATTTGACACTTCGCCGAGTAACTTTATTTAATCATATAGTATACCTTTCTAGAATATAATTAATATTGAATTAAAATTACATGTTAATGACCATCTAGTTTATCTAAAACTTAGTGTGCATTAACATGTTAATATCAGATTATTCAGCTATTAGAATGACTCTTAATATTTTAGAGTTATTAAATGAAGTAATCTAAAATTCAATGATTATAAAAAGTTATTAAACATAGTAACTCTGGTTAAGAGTTATTCTTAAATAAAATTACACATCTACAAATGCTTTACTTATCTAAAACTTGATATGCATGATCAACATGAACATATCATACTATTCAATGGTTAGATTGATAAAATTTAATGATTATAATGAGTTATTAAGCAAAATAACTTGTTCCTTGAGTAAATTGATCCTTGTCCGTGTGTGTGTGTGTGTGTGTGTGTGTGTATGGGACAAGCCACACATTTCTGCCAAAAAATAACTGGCTCTCTAACATTTTTAAAAGCTAAATGGTTTGAGAAACTCCTCAACCAATTTTAATCAGCCATAGCCAACATTTAAACTTAATGATATGCATGCAACAAAAACCCAGCTTACCCCAAAGGATTCCCATATCATCATTTTCAGCTGGTAAATTGATGTTGAAGCAGAAACTTTTAGACTAATTGAATTCCCATTTTTAGTTTTCCGGGAACGTTTAGAAACCCGCCTTTCTGTTTCAACAAAACCCTTTGAAGCCTCCAAAATTGATCTAGGGACCTCCTTTCCACGGACAAGAATTAAACATATGTCCTCATTGCAATAGTTAAGTTTCTGCATTAACTCACAGCTTTCCTTTTCTCCGATACAACTTTCACAAACCTGCATATGTAGAGGGTGAAAGGGAAGATGATTATAGTTCCTATGAAAATTAAATACATTATCCAATAAAGAGAAAGGAAAGTTTTAGTAATGACACAAGTTAAAGAATTTCTGTAGGAGAAAATATGGGAGTGGACAGTGATAGGTGTCGACCTCCTATTGTGACAGTCTATGAGAGAAGAAATAAGGGAGGTTCAGGGAATAGAAACCACTGATAGTGCATGTAACTGTACAACTGTAAAACTAACCATTGCGGGAAGTTAGATATTTTTGTTCAATTGAGAGGGAAAGATAAAAAGGGATATCACAGTTGTATTTGAGTGGCTAGGAGATATCATGGGACTCTCAAATCTCCCAACTCCAAAGGCTAGTCTCTTTCTATAATCTTTCCAGTTCTAATTCAGCTGCCACATTGAGGCTGGGTTGGAACTAGGGTTTTTGAATAAAAGATCATTCTTTCAATTACTAATTCCATTGTTTCTCAGACAGCAGCCAACATAGGGTCAGCAGTATAACATAGAACAACGCAATTATTAACTCACAATTTAGTTTTCAGTCAATTTATGTTAACACATCCAGAAGCGTCTGTTTAAAGATATAATTGTCTTCATTCAGAAACATGCAGTAAACACAGAATTTCAGACAACTGGCATTGTGCTATGCATGTGCTGAAAATAGCTACTAGGAACACTAGAAAAATCAAGAAATCACCTTTCAAGTTCAATCGAACTACATATGTTAACATAAATCCACCGAGAACAACATATTGTATTAGTTTCTAATAAATGAAAATACCTGTTGTGAACGCAACCTGTTTTCATCATTTTCTATGTAAATCTTTGAAAGTAGAAAACAAAATGCATGCAAGGTGGTATTTTTACAATAACTAGTGAAAAAAAATGGAAACAAAAAACATTCCACGAACCAAATGCAAACTACTGAAAAACCAAGGTGCAAGTAAAGCAAGGTCAGGACCTGAAAAAGCATTTCACAACAGAATGTGGCAGAGTTTTATATTACCTCAGGACAAGTCTTGATCACAATTTGTCCATTCCCACTTTCATTATTCACTTTATCCCAAGTGTCCAATTGATCATCACATATCGGCATCTCTTGGCAGGATCCAGTCAAAGCATTTTCTAAATCATTATTATTCTCAATTCTGGCAGATATCCCTTTGGTCTCAATACCACCCCATTCTTCACAGAAACATTTCCAATCATTCTCAGATATGATGGTTAAGCCACCTACCTAGAATCCACAAAGTGCATAGAAGACTGAGATAGAGTAAAAAAGCACACTTAAAGTTACATTGATATGCAAAAATGGCAGAAGAAAAAGAGAGTAACTTGATATTGGGAACTTACTACTAAAGAAAAAAGATTTGAAGCATACTAAAAGTACTGAATTTAGTTTCTGTGAAGGAGACAATGACAAAACACTGCAAGCACACATACATGTCACATGACTAAATTGCATAAATTCTTTTTCATTTTTCAAACTTACAGAAGATTCTCTTGGGATTATAGCACCACGTCGGAATATCAGTTCAGGAGGCCTTTCAACAAGTCGTAAGTGCTGAAGACACCAAAAAAAAAGAACAAAATTCATCATGAAATTGCTACAAGTTAAATTTTACAGATTGGAAATGTCATATATGTGTAAGCATTCTCATAAATTGCATATGTAAAAAGTCAACTCAAATTTAACTAAAGGCTAGTAGAATCTAAATTGGGACAAAAGCAGACTACATTCATATAAACAAGATGTATAACAATTAACATGACAAAAAAGTAAGGTGAAAGTAACAAAGTACCTTTTCACACATCAGTGAATCAATAATGCCATCTAAAGTTTCAGGTTTATCTGAATTCTTGACCGCCAAATTAACATAATTTCTCCATTTTGAAATCCACAAAGAAGGAAGTAAGAAGTACTTGCAATGTAGAGAAAGCTGCATACTTTTACCAACAAATAATTTATCATGATTTTGGCGTTGCCTTTGTTTTACTAATCTGCATCATGAAAACAGAGTTCACTTTCAAAATTTTGTATATCAGATCTATTTTGATAGCAAATGAACAAAAGAAATCACCTCAAAGAATCCTCCAAGCAAGCCACTTCAGATAATTCATTACTGCATTGTGAACACACTCTGGAGTCTAAAGGAAAGGTAGGGCAGCCCAGAAGATCATCAGGTTTCACAGAAATGGCATCTTTGTAAATGAACAGCCAGAAACCCTCAGGGACAAGCACCCGCTTAGCACCGGCAGCTTGCTCAGGCATAAGTTGCCCATGTGGACAACTAATGGCTGCTGTTGGTCCAGCATCAGCTTCAGATGGAGCATCAACAACTTTTCTTTTCCACCATTGCTGCAACCTACAAAATTAAACCCATCATCATAACAGGCTCACTATTGTTACTTTTGAACTATATCCTAACAGCCTAGGGCAGACAATACAAAGAAATTAAAACAGATCAGAACAGGTGATAGATCCTCTTATGACTAAGCTAGGCAAACTCTTTACTCTTTCATAACAAAATAGAAAACAGAACACTTATCTTCACTACCCCTTATCCCTTTCTGAAGGAGCAGAAATGGCAGAAGAAAAGATTTACAATCATACCATGGTCTAGACACATAGTACTTTCCATCTTCACAGTTTCCATCAAGAATATCACGTGCAAGTAGCTTCAATGAATCTCTTTGATCCCGATAGGTGTCAGCCGACACAACATTCTGTGCCCCATCAATCAGACAATCCCAACAACAGTCATCATGAGAAAATGTTGGTCCCCCGCCATACTGAATTTTACAAGTCAATAAATAAAACATGTTATGGACATAATATTAGCAACAACAGCAAAATATGAGGAGATAAAAGTGAATAAACCATAATTAAATCAACAGTTTCAAAATCTCTCAATAGAAGCTTAAACTTATATGCTTGATGCTTCATGACAAAAACAGCCCACTACTTCAAATCTTCAGTAACTATAAGTGTATGCCTGGTTCAACTTATTTTGAAGAAATAGTCACTTATTTTCACCAGCTTCCTGAGAAAACTCTTGAAAAATAAGTGATTATTTTCAGAAATTGATATTTCCCAAACATACACCTAATTCATTAATAGGATATTAGTCTTTCAGTTTCTCTCCCTATGATAAATTTTCTGTTCATCTCTCCTAGCAGTTTGATCCATCACAATATATAAAATAGAAAGAAATGGAAAAATCACTTTCCGATTTATGCTTTCCCAAGCTATATTATAATTCTTTTTCATATGGATTTTAAAGGAACTCCAAAATCAATGAATGGCATCATAACATGAGACAAATGTAAAAAGGAATCAAGTACCAAACATATAACAGCCAAGGAAAATACAGTTACCTTAGACAATAACTTATCCCATGTTTTAGAAGACAATCGTTTCATTGAGGTAACCTTTGACACTGGGACTTTCCCATGTGAACATTGGATAGATGTGTTGTCGAGAGCACTGCACTAACATTAAAAAGTAAGTAACCTATAAATTAAGCAAAATAACCAGACCCCAATAATTGGCAGAAGGAACACTTGATCTAAAGAATGAGAATGAAATAATTTGGACACACCATTAAAATAAACAGAATAAAACGTTAAATGTTTGTGGTCAAACATACAATAGAAAGTATGCACTAACGTTGGAATAATGTTGTCAGCCCACTGGCGAAGCCAGTCACTACAAATCCAAAAAAAGGGCTGCTCCAGTGGTTGAACAGGAGCTTCAGCTAAAACAGATCGGACTTCCTGTCTCCTCTCATTGATACGACTCAATTCTAACTTTTTCCGATGATTGTACTGCTCACAAGCACCAAGATATGAGGTATTGAAATTTTGAATCTCTTCACAAAGATGAGAAGGAATACAAGTGCTGCCTTGTGCAGTACCTGCAATGCCCTCTCTTTCTTCAAGGTTAGCATCGTAAATCATGCCCCCTTTTTCACCAACATTTCTTCTATGCTTGAGATGGTACATCAACATGTATGCATCACTAGATGAAAATGTCTCCACAGGCAAAAATTGTGAATGAGTGGCAACCGAACCATTTCCATTACAGTCAACTATCATTGGTTCAGAGCAATTAGAATGAAGTACATCTGTCTTAACAGATTTAGAAGTTGAACATGCAGCTCCTTCGCCAAATGGATGACATCCCAAGTTAGTAACATGCTCATCATCAAATTCCCACCATTGCCCAGTGTTTTCATCCTTGATATGAGCAATGTAATGACCACTATTAACAGCAGTTCCTTTGTGAATCAGTACAGCTGACAAGTCATATATCATTTCAAACTGAGAAGGCTCAGACAATCTATGGCGCATATCAAGTTCAGCCGGAAATGAAAATGCAGAAGTAATTTTCTTCTTTGTTGTTGTCTGTAAGTTAAAATAGAAAAATAAAAGAAAAAAATTATTAGAAAAAAAGAATGGTGTACAAAACCAACTTTACATGAAGACACTCGAAGAAAAAAAAACATGTAACTACTAACATGGTTTCTCTCTTCAGAAAACTATTCTTGCATGATCACTATCCAAAGAAAGAATTTCAAGATTTCTCCAGGAAATCAGCAATAATATGAAATTAAACTAATGAGACACCATACAGGTTTGCAAAATAAATCAATATAACCATTCAAAGTTCATTCTCTTTTTGCTTCTCAAAAAAGTTGAAATTTTATTAAAACAAAATATCCTCCTAAACAAAACCAAGAAACACAAAAGACTGAATTAGAAACAAGAAGTGCGCAAAGATCATAACCCTGCATGTGAAAGATAGATCAAGGTTCTTGCATTGTATTTTTGATAAAGTATTCTAAACCAAGATGTGTTCAGTATAAATGGTGATACACACACTGTAAGAAATTTTTTATATATTTGATTTGAGCCTTTGGTATAGTTGTGAGTGTTTGTGTGTGTGTGTGTGAGAGAGAGAGAGAGAGAGAGAGTTTTCTTGACTCTAGTGCGCAATAACTAAGGAGACATTTGGAAGAGTTTACAGATAATGAAAATAGTGTACAACTCTCATAATCTTTTTTTGATTTATTTCAATCAGCTTCTTGGTATAGCTTGTTAAAATAAGCTCTTTTGAACTTATTCCAACAAGTTTCACAATCAAATTTATACTATAAGCCCTCACAAAATAAGAAATTATTGAATAAGTGCTCAATTAAGCTATGTACCAATTACCAAATGCACCCCTAGGAGGAACTCTAATTTTTTAAGGCCAGAATTTGATTTTATAATTGTATAAGAAATAATCATCAATAGTTTCCAGGATAATCTTCCATTACAAGGATCTCCAGAGCACACTCCAGTAGATGCTTGAAGAGATAGATAATTTTCCATTTCTTTATCAGATATTTATTCTTTTGGTAAGTTCACATATCAATTTTCATTCTTAGTTTAATACAGTAATACTCATTTCTTTCTTGTGCCCAAACAAAAAAAGAAAAACACTATAATTAAATCCAAAAAAGAAATAAACAATGAAAATGCACAAAATTTAGCTGTATAATGCTCACAATAATAAAAATAAATCAAGTTTTTCCCAATACCTGTGGAAGGAAGACATAGCGTTTAAGTTGAAAATTAAGTACATCAGGTAATGTACAAAGCTTGATGCTGCGAGTAGCATCAACTCTTGTTTTACATGACTCACAAAAATATCGATTGTCTCCACGAAGCTCTTCAAGAGTGAGGTAATCATCTAGGCTCTCATCTAAACCTTTTAACCCCATGACATTCAACTCCAACTCATAGAAGTCTTCCATTTTGGAAGAAGCTTCAGAGTCTCTTCCACATTGTGAACACCTGCAAAGTGATAAAATTTAAGAAATGTGTAACAGCCATTAACATAGCAACTACTGATCACATATATATCTAATATGAATTTAGATGACATAAGAAATTTATTTGAGATCATTTGAACATAAAATACCAGAGTCACTTCTGACCTATGAAGCACAGACACTTCAAGAAAGGGCCGTGTTGGAAACATGCTAGACACTTCGTGTTAGACACAACACAACGAGACACTACAAAATAGACGTGGACACATCAAATTTTGTTGTCCTGTGGTGTCTGTGTCACTGTCATGTCCTGTGTCCATATCAGTGCCCATGCATCTTAGCTTTGGACCAATAACGAGAAAAGGATTCTGAACAACCAGTACCATTAATTATATTATCAAATACCAAACGGTACTTAAAGACAAATGCAACAGGCAATTTAGCACAAAAAATATAATAGTGTATCATTTGGTAGTATAAAATACATTCTGTTAGGGGAAGCAAACTGATATATACATTTTGCAGGAGGAATCAACAGCATCAAAGAAAAAATGCATTATCATAAGGATTACATGTTAGCAACATTTTCATCATTCCCAAGATGATTGTTCTTTGGGCGTTTTATTTATTTTGTTAAGGAATGTGGGAAGGGACACAGGAAAAATCAAAGATAAAAGAAATTAAAACAGATTCGATAAACCTATAATATTTCACAGCCCCATCCCCACAAAAAAACAAAAAGATGGAATAAAATAAAATTAGAAGGAAAAAATTATTCTATAATATATCATTCAATAAGTTGCTCAAAATCAATGATTCTTACGTTGTCACATGAGACACGCTTCCACGGAAAAGATCTTGAACTATCGTTCTTGCCTTGGCAATTTTGGAATGGCTCAGACAACGCTCAAGCAATGATAGAAGCAATGTCAGAAACTCATGGCTGTCCTGCTGAACTCCATTGTCTAACTCCAGTGTTTTTACAAATGGAGAAGAATCTATGAAAGCCATTTTACTAACACACAACTGTACAAAAAGCCGAGCCAGTTGGTCTAACACTGGTTGTTGCTGTAAAACATCTGGTTCTACAGAAAATATGCCTTCTCGGAAAGATTTATTCATATATAAGCACTGGAGTATACTGTTGGCATAGCACGTTGCACCAAGATTTGTCAGACCTGCAGGTGAACTAACAGAAGCACGAAGATCATTCGTTGGGTCAGGGCCAAGACTTTCAACAAATTCAGAAATCTTCTGCCATAAGCCAGACTTCCGGGTTCCATTTGCAGGTGGAACCAATGCACAAAAGCAATTTGGGTTGTCTTTGGTATTAACACGACAGCCTGAACAGACTGGCTTCCAAATCATATACAGTTGGCTCATATCATCCTCAGTTACTGCACCAGTTCTGTGAATTTTCCTACACAACAAAACATTTAAAGGATGTAACAATAAGTTCTAATATAATCCAATTTCATTTCAAAAGCTAAAAACAAAAGAAGATCAGTTAGTAGTACCTCCATATTTCACAAGTGCTGACACCATCATCCCCTTGTTTTTGCCGTTTATTTTTACTTCGAGTTGTTGGTCTACTCATTGTACAATCAAAACCTAACCCTGAAAGAAAACACATTAAATCAACTTCCTCAATTAAAAACATGGAATGAATCAATACAGCATTTCCACACCCATTTTTCAAATCTTATCACAGCAAAAATGAACCAAACAATACCAACAGAAAGCAATGTTGGTTTCATTTTACTATATCCCTCCTATAATAAACTCGTGATCCAACACCACTTATTATAAGGCTGGCAATGTAACTCAAAAATGCAAACTGTAGAACATGACAATGTTCATGGATGCAACACTTCCAACAAAATTACAAAAAAAAATTTCACGTAATTTGCATATCAGATATCATTAAAAAACGACCAAACCCAAATTTACACAGTACATAGTGGCTATCTTCGCTTCTATGCAAACACATTACATTAAGTTCACTTCCTCGTCATCATTATTCATTCTACCTAAGAACAAGCTCGAAACGAATAGCAAAAATCACAAAAAACCAAAGGCAGTGTGAAAGAGAACCCTAGAAATTTCTAACAGGCAAAAGAAAAATCAAAGGAAAAAAGACGAAGCCACAGCGAAATGTGGAACACACGTATGATTCAAATAATAATAACAACAATAATAATAATCAATTGGCAAAATAAAAAACAATGATCCTGACTGAAACAACGATATAATGGCAAAGAAATCAGTATTGTGTCGTTACCGTAAGGAGAAAAAAAGAAGCCACTGTGAACTGTAAGATCGAGAATCACGGAAACAAAAAGGCAACAAAAATAACAATAACAATAAAAAAAAATGAATAAATTAAGAAAAATTTTAGTGAGAGGATCAGTGAAAAGAGTTTTTATGCAGAATGTTTACCTTTGATTACAGAGGGAGAAGGGAATTGAGGAAGTAGAAGGAGAGTGAGAGGTAGAATTGCTGTTTTGTGTGATGGGGCAATTAAGTAATAAATAAGAATTGGTTAATTAATTGATGGGTCAATTTTGAGTCAGAGTTTTCCCTCCTGTGCACAACACACCCTGCACATCACCCACAAATGGTGGAATGTTCAATTCTTTGGTGTTATTCAATAATGTCATATAATTATTTTATTAATTCTTTTTTTTAATGTATTTTATTATTTTATTAACTAAATATTAAATGAAAATTGTATGCATTTATTATTTTAAAATTCATGTATTTATCTTTTCAACCTTAGTTAATAATATTTATGGATCTATACTTTTTGGATACGAGAATCACATGATTATGCTGTTTTTCTTCTCTTGATATGAGTAAAAAATCAATTTCTTATCTTTAGGGAGTATTTGGAAGGCCTTATAAAAATAATTTATAGCTTTTATAAAAAATTTTAACTTATTTTAATAAGTTTTTTTATTGTAACTTATCATAATAATTTATTTTTATGTATTTTAATAAATTTTATGATTAAATTTATAAAATAAAAAATATTAAATAAATACTTAATTAAAATATGTTTCCAAATTTAATTTTAAAATCTTTTAAATGTTTAATTTATTTTATACTAACGTGTCATAAATCCAAAGCATAAGATGTTCTATGTGCATCTAAAGTACTATATATTAATTTAATTTATTAATCCATAAAAATTTAAATGATTGATTGATTCACTTATGAACATTTTTTATTTTTTACCTATATTTTTTAATTATTAAATAAATAAAATATAAACATTTTATATTTTTTAAATAATAAATGCATCTATTTTATATTTAATATTTACTGTATATAACAATAAAATAATTATTATGAAGTTGTGCAGAAAATTTTGAATTGTTTTTTTAATGATAATGATTTTATAAATTTGAATTCATTCCATTATGTGACCTGACTTTTGGCTACGTTCTTTTTTTAATCTGTATTCCTCACAAATATTATCTTTTAACTTAATTTAAATTTTAAATATTAAAACGCAATATCAAATTGAAGACAGTTTTTTGAAACTAAACTAAAATTTAAATTTTTTGTAAGTACGATATATCTTAATATAAATTTAGTTTTTTAAAATTTTCTCACGCCCATATTCATAAAATAATGTCATAGTTTTAATAAAAAAAAGTTACAATATTATTTTAAATTTTAAAAAGCTTATATTTTTATTTTAATCATTTTTTTTATGATTATTTTAATCATATTTAATGTGATAAAATATTTATTATTAATTGTCAAAATATTTAATTCCTTTATATTTTTTAGGTACTGTGTAATATGCACGAGAAACTTGTTTTTTGTTTATAAGAGCGTTTGTGATGAAACATGGAATAAGAAATATATTAGTTTAGGGTTTAATTTCATATAAAAACTTGTTTGTTTAATGAATTTATAATAATTCACGAAGTAGTATATTACACTTTATTAATATAATCTATTTATATAGGATTTAGCATGTATCATTCAAACTAATCAGAAAATTAAGAGTTTAATTATTATATACTTTTATTCAAAATTATTCATTAAGAAAAGTGTACATTCAAAATGTATTCTAATACATAAATAATTTATAAACTAATAGTTGATTGAAAATGAATTAACTAAACATACTTTTGCTATTTTAATTTTCTACAAATAGGAAACAAAACATCAAAACAACATGTTTTCTGTTTTCAGAAATATAAAATGAATACAACTTTTAAAAAATGAAAATAAAAAATAAAAATAGAAAATAATCTCAAACCGTAAACTTTTTGTTTCTTTTTTCTTTTTTCTCTCGACCAAACAAAACCAAATACATGCATCCCAACCGAAAAGGAAAAACAATATAAAAATGCCAAATTTGCCGTAATTCACAAGCAAGACATGTAATTCATGTATTATAAATTTATAAATCAAAAGTTTCAAAGTACTATATCAAAACTCTTCCTGTTAAAATAGCAAAAAAACAAAAAAAAAACTCTTCCTGTTACAACGCCAACAAGGAAACCAATTGCAAAGTTGTTCTCCTTATGGTCCTTGACCTAAAACAAGGGAAGACGTCATCTCAAGAGTCCATGTCCCCAAATGTGCCTTTACCTTTTCACTAACTTTGTTCCCCTTATATAGCCTGTTTAACTTCAGACACTTCCTCAATCTCAGGACTAGTATTTACGGTATTACTGCTTTTGATTACACTCTCAGCTGCAGAAGCACTAGCATTTTTAACTTCCTTGCCATCATCTGTTTTTGGAGACACCCCAGTGTTTGGATTTGGGGAATTTAAACCAGATAAGTGCTCACCCGATTGCTTTGGTTTGTTCAGCGCGTGACAGTGTGGGCAGTAGTAAGTGATTAATGGGAAATCCTCCTTCCGAGCAAGACCTGAAAAGAAATAAGGAGAATAAAAAACAATATTTCTGTGTTAAAAAATGAAATTTGGCTATTACTGTGTGTGGAAATGTGCTCATGTGAGTGAACAAAAGCCTAGAGCATCAAATTCAGTCCACTTACCATTATGCATATTGCAGTTACCACATATGAGTGCATAAGACTGCGTTGGATCCTCACCCACAAGCAGTGCTGCAATTCGAGCAATCCATCCTCCATCATTCGTTGTTGAATTTTGAAGATGGTGATGTTCAACAACTACAAGCTGATTACGCTCAGGAGTCTGTGTTTGGTCAATTTGCCCAGAGCCAGCAACTTCTTGTTCAGAATAATTTGGGGTACTTGTTCCTGGACTAGTGGATCTAGACTGCACTTGTTTGCGATTTCGTAGTCCACTAGACTGGACAAGTTCAGCATCCTTGGTCTTCCCTGTTGGAGCACCAGACTTGGATTCATCTCCCACGTGCACCTTCAAACCTGAATCTGCACCCAACTTGGATGCCAGAACAGTTGCAGCAGCTGCCTTTGCAGCCGGGTCTGTGTCATATCTCTGTGGATCACAAGGTTAGTATAATACACAGTGATATTAAAGCATACCGAAACAAATACCTCATAAATTGTCCTTTAATAAAGCACTTCATAGCACAGGAATATACTTGGCTCATAATGAAATAAAAAAACCAGGGTCATAGAATTGATCATACGTGATTTCATACATTTTCCTCCCCAAGGCAAAAGCTCTTAATGTCAAACTTTTAACATAACGAGTATGCATAGATCCAGTGACAGCTTGAAGAGAAATTTTAAGAGGGCAAAGTGAAATGTTTAATGCGTTAAAAGTTTCCCTTATTTTGTTCAGTAGTCTATTAATTAAGAACTGAATCCATTTCTTTATTTTTGATCAGTAGATCTTTCAAGATAAAAGTTGACCTCCAAAATAACTTCTCAAATTTTTTATGTATACTGGTAGTAAAGTGATAAAGAAGCACCACAAAGAAAACCTTTTATATAGTCAGCATAAGAAATAATAGAAAATAAAACAAGAAGCTTGATACAAGGGAAAGAAATAGCGGCATAGCTAAAAATCATCAAAAAATGAGAAGATAGCCAAATTTTTATCAGTCATAAAAATGATGTCATGTTATATAAAAGAAAATGAGAGGTTTGTATTAATGCAGCTCCAGCATTGTTTACGTCATTGATTCTTCCAACCAAAAAAGGACTGGACTAAAAAAGCCACGCATAACAAACTTCATTGAACTCGAGCATGAATATGAAAAGAAAAAAAAAAATAATGCATTTTGTCTTGATCTTCTTAGCTCCATTGGGTGTGTCTGATAGTATATGGCTTAATTAAAGGTCATGGTCTGATAGTAGTAAAAAGGCCTTAGCTCTAGTACCATCATTGTTGCCCAGATGTATAAGTACCCCAATAGTATAACACTAGACTATAGATTTTTGTTGTCAGGTAAAATATTATCTAGCAATACTTACTTAGACAAGATACCATCCTTTGCACTAAGAACATATAAGATTCAATCACTTCAGTCTCAACTAAAAGTTACATACATTAGTCATCACATTACCCCAAAAAGTTACTAGTTAAATGAATACGATGTTAAAAGAATAGAACAAAAAAAATTCTTTCACTAACACAACTGTAGAATGAAAAAGAATTACCAACTCAATGATATAATGAAAATAAATGACAGAGAGAGAACATTGAACAAGTCAGAAAATTGACAAAGGGAAAAGTCAAAAGAATGAAAATTAGGCAATGCTTGAAAGAGATTGATGTGAACAACTTACTAATTATTTCCGTTAATTTTTTAATAACTGTCTTTCTAATATTTGCAATTTTTTGTATACCTTATTTTCATAAGATTTTATTTAAGGAGTTATTGTTGGATTAGAGTTTTTATTACTTTTGGGTAACCCTTCAGGTGCCTTATTTTCTCTAAGTTTCCTATCCAATATGTTGGATCAAAAAAATCTTTAGGTGGCGCAGTTGTCGGCATGTCAGTGGCAACAGTAGTGGGCTTACATTAGTGCAAGGAAGGAGGCCTTGCCAGATGATATCAGTTGTTGGAGGACTGCTTGTAAGGGGATGAAAATGTTTGACTGGATTTGACTATAATGTTAGGTGTAAAAACCGAGTCAAAAAATTATTTACTCATACTACAAGATCTAATTTATAAATAGTACACCAAATGCAGACTTGAGATTTTGATATTAGAGAACATGAATAGATCAATACAACACAACATGTATTTTGTCTGCGCTCCCAAAAGCCATGTAAATACTTGCTTTAAAAATAACCTGAATGAGTTGTTGAGTAATGTAATAATTTGTCTTCTCTTTGAGCTCATCAATTTTTGCCTTCCTTTCAGCTCTAAGCCTTTCAAGAATTTTCTGGTCCCTGCGATCACCTATAAAATCACACTTTTATATTTAAATTTCAACTAACATTACATGCGATTGGCATATCAAACTCTAACACAAGCTTCCAAATTCCAATGCAAAATCTGCACCCCTAATTTGAATCCAACATAACAAAATGCATTCATAACACGTTATGAAACATTGCTTTTATAACTTATGACTGATTAAATGCTGCTTGTTTGAGCACGTTATCTCAGCACAGAAGTTTCATTTCATGTATTTGTAAAAGACTTCAAGAACTCTAGAAGCTTCGAACGAATGCATAGACAAATTCAGATAAAGCATTTTCATCAGCATTTGCTGCACAACTACACAAGGCCCATCAATAATACATGGAGAAATTCTTTCATAAAAACCATTCATCCATCAGTGTACTAAAATATAAACTTTTCCACTGACACCAAGAAGTTGCTGAAGCCATTGGCTCAGTAAAAGAAGGTGGTTTGAAATTATTGGCAGAAAGAACTCACCTTGAAAGCTTCTCCATCCCCACTAACTTAAGTGTAAAAAAAGTAAGAATAATGGCCGAAATTCTACCAAAAGTGATGAATTCATAACTCTACACACAGGACTCAGGGAGCACTTGGAAGAACTTATGAATAGCTTATAAAAATGCCTATGACTCCCATAAGCTCTCTTTAGCTCATTTCAACAAATTTCATGGTCAAATTCACAGCATATGCCCTTGTGTTAAAAAAAGAAGAAGATGACTTGTTGAATAAGCACTATATTAAACTGTATATTCAAACGCACCCTAAAACTATTGAAAGCCTCAATTAAAGAATAACACAAAATTTAAGGTTCTTTTGGCCTTAAACTGCAAATTCAGCATAACAGACACAACAAACAATACACGGTGCTCCAATTTACCAATCCAATAACAACAACAATATTAATAAATAGCTTAGACACGTGAATTGTAAACTTTGAGAGTATATAGACTCACACATCCTTGTGATGCTAACAAACGTTGAATATGTAGCAGACGACAAAGCAGGCAAAAGAAACACAGGCAAAACCCGAATTGCCCTCATTTTCCAATTCATATCCATCGAACGCGTCGTTACAATCGCATAAAATACAGCAAGCACCTGAAAAATCCAAACAAAAGAAAAACACTTGAAAAAATAAAAAAATTAAAAACATAGTCAATGAAGAAATAACATTAATGTACCTCAAATAATACAGAAAATAGAATAAGCTGGCGAGAGATTCGCCTCCAAGAGCGAGATCTATTACTGATTCTCGTAACGACGACGTTTTCTTCTTTAGTGATATGCTGAAGCCTCTTCTCAAAATCGTCACCGCTAGACCTGAAAATGAGGTTCCAAATTCGAGAAATAAACCCCTTTTGCTTCTTCTTATTATGATGGTTCCCAGCATCAGTGGCAATGGAACTCGTCTCTTTCTTCTCATCACCCATTCCCAGAACCCCGCGCTTGAAAGAGTTACCACCGCAGCGGAAACTGAATGGAAAGAGAGGTTTAGATCTGAGATGGTTGGAGAAGCGTGAGGAGTGAGACGCGCGTTGAAGTTCACGCTCCGCCAATGCGAATACTTTGATGCCAATCCATGGTCTCAAGTCTCAAGTCTCAACCGTGTGAGGTGGGTTTACTCAACTTCTTCCTAACCCCTCTAACTCTCTTAAATGAATTGAAAATATTTAAAACTAAATAACTGTCTCTCACTCTGACTAGAAAGGAAAGGAATCGCTATCGTGTCTTTAGTCCTAACATATCAGGTGAAAACGCTCTTCGTCAATTCGCTTTAAGTACTCAATATTTTTATTTTAAATATATTTATATAATAAAAATTATGTAGAGTACTTTTTTTATTCAAATTATAAGATATTGCAAGATTCAATACATTAATAACATCAAATATAATTATTATTTATAAATTTCTTATCATGTATCCTTATATATATACTAAAAATTTAATAATAATATTTTTTACAATAAATTATAGTATTTAATAACTACATTGTATACATGTTTTCTAATTAAAATTTATTAATTTTATTGCAATTTTAGTGATTAGATTTTAATTTAAGTAAAATTAATATTTTTGTTTTCTTAGAACAAAATAAAAATTTTGAGGGTGAAATTAAAATTTATTTTAATAGTAATGACAAAATATCAATTTTGCCTTTAATTTGTATGCAATTTTAATTACTTAGATATTAATTATTCATATTTATTTTTTATAAATTTTCAATTATTTAAACTATCATTAGTTATTCCTATTTTTTAGGGTTTTTTTTCTAAAATAGAGTAGAAATGAAAAAATTTATCGAAATAGAGTATATACAAAACATTTCTTTTAATTTAAAGCATTTTTTTGCCACATTACTTTAAATATCAGCTATAAAAGAGTTAATATTTACTTTTTTAAGTAATAAAAAAGAGTGTTATCCACCTAAAATTAACACTTATTTTTTAATAATAAAAAATATATATATCATCTGCATAAACGTCGACACACAAAACATCTCATCTCTTGCCACCATTTTTAATGTTGTTTTGATATAGAGTGTATCCGTGTGTCAGTTTTTAATGCAGCTAATATATTTTTTATTATTATTAAAAAAATAAGTGTCAGTTTTAGAGTTTTTTACAGAAATTATAAAAAAAAAATACTCAAATAGATCCCGTGCCAATTTAATTATTAAAATAGACCCAAAATTTTGGCCACGATTTTGGTTTGTAAAAAACCAAATTTTGAGTTTTTTTTTTTTTACTTTTTAAATTTTATTCTTTTTTAAAATAATAAAATAAATATTATTATTTAAATTATATTTATATATTATTAAAATAAATATTTATAATATGTTATTCTAATAAATATTTATAAATATTTTGTTAGTTATATATAATAAAATAAGTTTTATTGTTTGAATTATGTTTATCTTTTTATATTATTTAAAAATAAATAAATAAAATATTATTATTAATTTTAAATGTTTATTAAAATTTATTTGACATATTTAAGATGATAAATAATATTTTTGTTTTTCTTATTATATTATTTAATATAATTTTATTTTTTGAAAATGATATTAATATTATATTCTAAAATTATATTTTTGGTTATTTAATATTATATTTTAAAAAAATAAAAACTATAATAATAATTTATTTAATTTTAAATTTGTATAAAATAAAAATTATAATAATAATTTATTTAATATTATATATTTATAAAATAAATAAAAGTATTAAATAATAATCAATTTATTTATTTATTTTGAGATATTAATCTTTTATTAAAATTTATACATAATTATTTATTTAAAAAAATATGTTATTAATATTAATAAACATAATTAAATAATATTATGTAGATATATCATATATATAATTATATATTAATATAAATTACAAATACTAAAAATTTAAAAGTTGCAATGACATTCATAAAATTAAAAATGACATTAACAAAATTTTAAAATAATAACAACAACATAAATCAATAATAGAAACTAGAAGCTTGAGGGATGTTTAGACATGTCTTCCTTGTGTGAAAGGGGTATGACAATAAGAATATTTTTTTACCCGACTTTGTTGTTCTCTAATGTCCATCTCAGTTCTTATCCTACTAGACTTGGGTTGACCCTTTAAAGTTCTTTTCAATTCTGGATTTTGATACAAAGTTAGATCCATGTAAGTTAGCCAATAGTCTTTGTATTTGAGTTTTCCAAACTGACTTTCGTATACCTTAGAAACTTGTTGTAAGGTATACACGAGAGATATGTAAATGTCAAAGTTGTGGTGTGTGTAAGCATGAAGAAAGTGCATGCGAGCATGAGATTTGAACTTTTTGAAACTTGCCACAATCACACTACATTTCATCTAACCATACTGTAAATCTTCCTACGGGTCAAATTTCTGTCGAATGTTGTGTTTCTTCGACTAAAAATCTAGTACTTATTCTGTTAAAGGTGATGACTCTATGAGTGTTTGCCTTTGACTGTGCATCTTAAATTGCTTTAGTTACAACCTCTGAGTACATATGTTCAGCATTAATCATCGCATCTACTTCCTTATTTTTGTCAATGAAGAACTTATTGCAACGGGTGTATGTTGCCATGACCATAGAGCAAATTGGTAAGTTTCTAGTTTTCTTCAATACCAAATTAATTGACTCTGCTAAGTTTGTTGTCATGTATCACCAGCGTCGTCCATTGTCCTATGCCAGTGTCCATTTTTCCCTTGGGATGTTGTCCAACCATTGTGCAGCTTCAAGATTATTATCTTTTACTATGTTGTAATTGTAAAAGAATCTCGGTTCAGTCATCCCATATGCTAGAAACAAAATTACAAATTAAATTAATATAACTAGCTAAGCAATTGTATAAAATATTAATGATAATATAGAGTATGTAAAAAATTAAAATAACCCATATTGACGATATTTTTCTTCAGTGCAACGTTTTTGAATCGTCGCACGAAATTTTGTGCAATGTGTCTAATGCAATAGACATTAACAAAATTGTTTTATGTCCAACCACTTCTATTTTTTGAGTATGCACTTTTTATGACCTCATGAAAATCCGAAATGAGACACAACCCCTCTTGCGGGGTTGCGTACCTACTTAAGTTTTTTTAAAAAAAGAACCATGCATTGCTAGTTTCACCTTCAACTACAGCAAAAGTAATGAGAATTATGTTGTTGCGGCCGTTTTGCGCAACTGCCACTAATAAAGTCCCTTTGTATTTTTCATTCAAAAATGTTCCATCCACTTAAACAATTGGTTTGCAGAATGCAAAACCATTAATGCATGACTTGAAGATCCAAAACAACCTTATATGTCAGTTGTGTACTCAATTTCCAGATGAAGCCTAGAACATATAGTTGCATTGCAAGCAACTATCTAGGTAACTTATGGTATAACTCCTCCCAATTTTCGAAGATATTTTCAATGACATGTTGTTTCCCAATCATCCCTTTCTATAGTTGATTGTGTAACCCATTGTGAACTTTATGTAGGCTAAGATGATTGCGATGGGTATGGATGGATCAGTCTCGATAATTTTATGAATGGTTTGAGAAATCATTCGTGATCCCAACTTGTTATGATCCTATGAAATGAGTGGGGAAGCACATGTGTGACACCCTTCAAGCTTCATTATTTTCTAGTGTTGCTCTTTGGTGCGCAATATAGCGCAACATCTCCAAGCACAGTCGTTGTGAACTTAATTTAGCGAAAATATATAGTTGTCAACCTTTCATTTGAGTATCGGTTAAGTTTTTTGTGGATGACTTTCTTGAACCTTTGTAGAGTCACTTCTCTCTTTAGATGTACTAATTTAGCTTATGGTGAGGTGAACGTGACTCCTTCATTAGGACATTGGTTAATGACACCATGAAAGTGAACAATGACATAAATTAAAGACATTTTTAGAAGGAGAAGGTTCACAAGAATAAGGAATAAGCTTAGAAGGTTGAATGAATAAAATGAACACGAATATGACTATTTATAATGGTAACATTGGATTCTCAATCATTCAATGTTTCACCACGTTTTACAAGTAATGGTGACCTCTTTATTCACGTAGACCAAGAGATAGTGACTTCTCAGTCATGGAGACCAAGAGATTGTGTCCTCTCTATTCACGTAGACCAAGAGATAGTGACCTCTCAGTCACGCAGACCAAGAAATAGTGACTTCTCAGTCACACAGACCATGAGATTGTGACTTTTCAGTCACGCAGACCAAGAGATTGTGACTTCTCAGTCACGCAGACAAAGAGATTGTAACTTCTCAAGATTCCAAGGTTACTCTCTCGTACCAAAGTTTATCTATAAATATGTTCATCCAAAGCCACATGTTTTTATTCAAACTTGCATTTATCTTTGTTCTTTGTTTCTCTCTGTCTTTGATCCTATTACTAAAAATGTTGTTGTAGAAGCAAAACGAACATAGGTCCGCATTCATTGGAAGAACGGTAAGTTTTACACTTTACCATTATTAACTAAATATGTAAATCAATATTTTACATATAATGTTACTAGTTTATTAATAACTGCAAGAAACTGAAAATATGATTTTATCTTTCTGTCATTCAATGTCAGAACTCAGTCCTCTAATTGTTTTTATACTTGAATAACTTAATTTTGCTGGGATAGCAAAGCTAAGGCATCTTAAGGTGGATCACGTATTGATAACAGCTTTGGTCGAGACGTGGAGACCTGAAACTCACACATTCTATTTTTCAACAGGAGAGTGCACCATAATCCTAGAGGATGTCGCACTTCAACTCGGGCTAAGAGTTGATGGTTTACCAGTCATTGGTCCAACAATGTTTGACTGGGAGGAAATATGTAACACATATCTCGGTATCATGTCAGTCAAGGGAGAGTCACTTATTGGCTCTATGCTAAACTAAAATAGTTGAAAGATAACATGTTGCCATTACCAGAAGAACCATCTGAAGAAGAAGTTCACGCTCATTATAGGGCTTATATACTAGGTTTAATTGAAGGTGTTTTGATGCTTGACAAAACAGACAACAAAGTACATCTTATGTGTTTAGCTTTATTAACTAATCTTAAAAAAAACAAGACGATATAGTTGGAGTTTTACTTGTTTAGCTATATTATACATAGAAATGTGCAGAGCCACGGAAGTTAGTAGCAAAACAATGGGTGGTTGCTCATCATTGTTAATGTCCTGGACATGATATCACATGTCATATATTGCGCAAATTTCTAGTAATCCACCAACATACCCTCTCGTGTGCAGATGGAGCAGGGGTAGAGTACTAAACTTTTGAAATAAACTTCACAGTGATATTGTGGGATACTGATCAATATTTGATCACATTTAAGCTAATCAGGTAACTCTTCATATTTATTTTTTTATCCTTTACACATTATCTTAAGTAATAAAGTTAAATATATTTGTAGTTTTTATGAGCGTCATATCAAGACTTGCAAACATCAATACCCATGGAAGCCTATAGAGATGTCCAATTGTGAACTTCATGTACTGTCATCTTTTGTTTTGTAATTATTGAATGGCACCAAACTGATAGGGTCAAATTACAGTTTCATCTCTTCCAAGAAGTTTTTTCTCTCCCTAATAATTTGAATGACCTCCACAAAATTGACATGAGAGGAAGATAGGATGAAAATTATGATATAAGACATGCTCAATAGATGGAGATATGGAACAACAGACGTGAGCTGACAATAACGGGTCATCCAATGTAAAGCGCATTGTGTCATACACAAGAATACATGGAATGGTACATTGTCAATTCCATCTATTTCCTATTTGTGCTACCACTACTATAAGATCCAAGGAAGAGCGACCAACAACTAAAGACTACCAACACATTTGAAATTGGTATGACTTCCACACCGTCGTATCACTATAGTGCATCAATTCCTCTGAATATTACGCCAAAAATAAACATAATTAACATAAGACATTCGTTTACAACAACATGGGAGGATATTTTTACAAACTTATTTGGAGTTGATTTTATAACTTCATCTTTAGCACAAATTTACATGCAGTCTCTTTACTAACTGGATTTTGCTAATGAACCTGGTAATTCATCAAATGCATTCCAACAACTAGACCTTCATGATAATCCAAATCTCCCAAAAGTTTATCCTGAAATTCCAGAGCAACAATTACAACGACAAAATCCACCACGTCACAAACGTCGCCCTCGTTGTGGAACTGACCACCATTACGGAGATAGTTAATTATTAATGTTATTATGAATTTGTTATCATCTTTATTAATGCACTTTGTCTTCATCAATATTACCTTTGTAATATGAAAACGTTAATTTCAAATATTTGTCTCAACTAAAAATAATTTTAACTTATAATTTAATATTTTATTTACTTTTTAAAAATAAATTTTTTATTCTCAAATAAAATTTATTCAAAATTATAATACTAAAGTTTTAGGGTTTAGGGTATTAAAAATTATAATATTAAATAATGTCATTTAAAAAAAATTAATTTAATTAAAATAAAATTTTTATTCAAAATATCATTTTATCATACTAATATTTCAAAATATTAAGTCAAAATTACATATTTAAATAAATAAACAAAATAATATTTAATATATTTATTTAATTTTAAAAAATATATTTATTATTCTTTAAGTATAAATAATTTAAGCATTAACATTATTATCTAAAATAATATACTTATTATTTAAATATTTTAATTAATTTTTTAAAACTATTTAAAATAATTTACTTATTATTTAATTATTTTAATTATTTTTTAAAAATGAATTATTATTATTTTCTAAAAGTATTATTTATTATCTTAAATATGTCAAATAAATTTTAATAAATATTTAAAATTAATATTATTTTTATTTTTATTCATTTTTAAATAATATAAAAATATAAATATAATTCAAATAATAAACTTATTTTATTATATATAACTAACAAAATATTTATTAGAATAACATATTATAAATATTTATTTTAACAAAATAAAAATATATAAATATAATTTAAATAATAATATTTATTTTATTATATAAAAACATAAAATAAAATTAAAAAAAAATAAACTCTGAATTCAGTTCCTTGGTGGCTAAAATTTTGAGTCTATTTCAGTAATTAAATTGACATAGAGTCTATTTGAGTTTTTTTTATATATAATTTTACTGTGAAAAAGTCTCAAATTTATATGGTTGATATTTTCTTTTTTTTTATTAAAAAATAAATGTCGAATTTTTTGGTAAAAAATAATGTAAACTAGAAAAATATTTCGTATATACTATATTTTAGTATTTTTTTATTTTTACCTTATTTTGTTAAAAAAAATCCATTTTTTGGGTCTCTATAACACTAGTCAAAGAATTATCAGGAAAAAAATTTATTTGAAAATTACTTTAATATGTATGAAAAACCATAAAAAATTCTTTGATAATATTTAAAAAAAATCTTTATTTTTTATTATTAAACCAACGATCTAAAACCAGTTGTTAACATATACCCTTTTGTTTTTCATATTAGACAGCCACCTCTCAAGGGATGGGAACATAGGAAAAATCCGCAAACAAGGGTAAAGAACCATATTTGGCTATTTCTTAAGATCAAAAAGATTATTTTACTATTTCAAGAATTAAATCAACCAACACTCGTATTTTCAAAAATATTGTTAGTTAATTTTTACTTCCCTCAAAATCAAATTCATCCACCTCAAAATTAATTTTAAAAAACACAATTAAGTTACATGTTAATGCCAAATCACGGGAATTTCTCTTGGTAGCAAACAAAAATTGGGGATTTCTTCAAATTTGCTCTGAAAGCATTTCTAAATAAGATATAGTCATCTACAAATAAAACAATGGAAGTGCAAGTGCAAGTATAAATATCATATAACATTCTCTTAACATTTTGTAAAAAAAAAACAATAAATTTAATACTTGACATGCATAAAAAAATTAATATTTTCTACATTTAATGATGAAAATTTATTAGAAGGGTGTCATAAAAAAATAAAATTATTATAAACAAAATGGCCTTGGTTAGTAATTATACAAGTGAAGAATGATCTTATCATTTTGGAGACAAGATATTCTAACTCCTGACCTCCCTGTCCCCACCCAATTCCCCAGAAAATGATTTTTGACGTCACTTCATATGTACACTCCATTAATCAAACTCACCATTCTCATCCATTCACTCCAAAATTCAAAAGATGCAAATTCTGTGAAAGAAAAGACGAGATATAAAAGCTTCAGAGGAAAACTGGACTCATGATAAATGACATATATTAAAGATAAACAAAATAAGTTACGATGTCTAATGTTGCTACCCTGTCCTCTCCAAATGGTCCACCACCTACACAAACTATGTTAGCCACTTACTATGTTTTCTTCTGTTCATGATACTCTAATATTCTTTTATATATTATTATTCTATATTTTATTTATATTCACATTTTCTATTACTCTAACTTTTTTTTATATTATTCTTTTAAAACTCAGCCTTCACTACCAAATAAGATAATTAATTTGTATTACAGCACATTAAAACTTTTAATTAGCTTTTAAACTCTAAAACTTTTCTTTCTCTATTTTAATCATCCAATTTTAAAAGTTATTTTATGAGAGCCCTTTGAAAAGAGTTAAAATGTCAGCTCTGAGGAAAAGATAAATAGTTGTTTACTGTTCTAAGATTTCCTCAGAAACCGAAAGCTATCAATAAGCAACCAAATGCATTTTCAGACTGGAAATCATGAAAAGAATAGAATACAACATTGAGAGATTAAAATGTTGCTACATGTAAAGTTGTTCCATGGGCACAAGTAATGTTATTTGATGATTTAAGACCAGTGAAGATAACTTGACCGATAAGTTAGCACGTTCCCGCACATACAAAAGGATAATCGTGAAACGCCCTATGAGAAAGAACACGAGAGTTATAATATGAATGCAAATTAAACGATACCAAGCCACTTGTTACTCAAATTAATTTTTGTTGATACATCTACGCATATTTTGTTATTTTAATTTTTAAAAAATATAATAAAAATCTAATTATGTAATATTTAACCATTGCAGGTTGAAAAAAGCATAACTATTTATGTGAATGCTCAGTGATAGAAAGTGTCCTTTACTAAAGGTTTGCATTTTTTTATTTTTTGTTATTTTAATATATATAATTTTTTAGATTTAGGAAAATTATTAAATTATTTTAATAAAAATAAGTTATAATATAAAAAAATTAAAAATTAAAAAAATTTCTTTTAGAGGAAACAAAAACTTTGTAAAAAACGTGAAACTAAAAACACAATTAAATTAAATAAAAATTAAATTTTTTAAAATAAAATTGTAGCCCTAGTATTTTAAGATTTTGTTAGTAATATATTCCACAACATATATTTCTCACACATATTTTAGTTAAAATTTATTTTAAAGCATACAATTTTTTGTAAATCTCACTTTAAACTTAATAATTTTAACTAATACTAATACAATTAATAATAATTTTTAGGTCATAAATAAAAATATAAACAAATATTTCTAATAATTCTTTTGATACTTCATTATTTTCTTTTTTTTTGCATAAATTTTTTATTTAGTAAAAAGATACCAATAATACCTTTTTAATATATTATTCATAATACATATTTTATAATTAGTTTAAATTCATAGAAAATCATGAAATTATAAGTATATTTTATTAAATAAAAATTGTGACTCACATAATTTTATAATTTTTAATAAAATTTAATTAATATAAAAATATATTAAAAATTATATAAAATGGATGATTGTAATTTTTAATTATATTATTAGTTTTGATAAATGTAATGTATTTTGTAATATGTTTTTATAAATTTTTAAAAATTTAATTTTTAAAATATTAAAATGTTAAAATTTAATCTATGTCATTAATTCTTTATATTAATTGTTGGCTGATGAGAAATTAATATTCTTACATGTCATATTATTTAATTTTTAAAATATATTAAACTTAATTATATTTTTTATCTTAGCATTATTTTGTTATTATAATATTATTTAATTTTTAAATTTTTTTTAAGTTTAATTATATTTTATTTTTATAGAAAAATTTATCATTTTTTTCGTTTTTAATCAAATATTAAGAAGTTATAATCATAGAGTTGACCGCACTAAATCTAAATTCTTAATATTTCCGGATTAAATTATAAAAAAAAAAATATTATAAGGAAAGACTCAAGAGTATATTTGACAGATGTGGAAGAAAAATTAGGGTTTTGTGAGCTGAGAGTGAGAGCAACAATGGCGCCGAAGCAGGGGAGAGTGAGGGTTAGCAGAAACCCAGAATTGATTAGGGGAATTGGAAAATACTCAAGGTCTCAGATGTACCATAAGAGGGGTCTCTGGGCCATCAAGGCTAAGAACGGTGGCTCTTTCCCTTGCCATGATTCCAAGCCCAAGCCTCAAGCACCAGCTCAGAAACCCCCTAAGTTCTACCCTGCTGAAGATGTCAAGAAGCCTCTTCTCAACAAGCACAAGCCCAAACCTACCAAGCTCAGGTCACTCATTTCTCTTCAATATCAATGCCTATTTTCGTTATCAATTCTCAATAACAGTTGGTGTTTTTAAACAAGTTATAATCTGATATGAAACCTAAGGTTGTCTAGATTGGGATTTTAGGTTGCGAATGAGCCCTATTTATTTCTTTTTATTTCAATTGTACTTTTCTTAACTTGTTTAGATTGAGAAGATGTGTCTCCGATTATCTTATATGGTTTATGTTGTGGTTTTCAGGGCTAGCATTACTCCTGGGACTGTGCTGATTCTTCTTGCCGGCAGATTTAAGGGAAAGAGAGTAGTGTTTCTTAAGCAGCTTCCTTCTGGATTGCTTCTTGTAACTGGTACCCCTTTTTAATCTTTCTGTTAAATTAGTTATTTATTTATTTTCTGCGTGTGTGCATTTGAGTGTTACTGCTAGAATGGCTTGGAGCGTTATACAATTTCTTTGTGAATACTGAGTATTTTAATAAGGATCAGTTTAATGTTTACTATGTAACCTACATTTTATTACTTGAATTGACTTTTACTGTTATTTCTTCACATTCTTAATGGTGTCTCCCTTACTATTTTCTTTTGTGCATGTCTGTCTGTTAATGGTAGTGATTATACGTTTGGGTGGTTTCTTTAACCTCCTTTCACTAAAGCTTTTGGTACCAATTGATTTCTGTTTGAAGGCACAACACTCTTCCTTTAAAGATGTACCCTGCTTTCCAGTCTTCTCTGCCCATTTTTCATAGGCTTCTTTCTCACCATTTCAGGTCCTTTCAAGATTAATGGAGTTCCTTTGAGACGCGTGAATCAGTCTTATGTGATTGGCACATCAACCAAAGTAGATGTTTCTGCAGTTAATGTGGATAAATTTGATGACAAGTACTTTTCAAAGGAAGCCCAGAAAAAGAAAACGAAGGGAGAAGGGGAGTTCTTTGAGGCAGAAAAGGAGGTTAGTTTGTCAAATTTTGTAGTTTCCCCCCTCTTGTTTCAGTAATTTGATATGACATGTTATTGGCTGATGTGTGATGTGTGCTGATCTTTGCCATGTTCCAATGTAGGAGAAAAATGTGCTCCCCCAGCAAAAGAAAGATGACCAAAAGTCTGTAGATTCTGCATTGATAAAAGCAATCGAGAGTGTTCCAGATTTGAAGGTTTACCTAGGTGCCAGATTTTCCTTGAAGGCAGGGGTGAAGCCTCACGAGCTAGTCTTCTAGAAGAAACTATCGTTAGAATTGTCTTCCTATATTCTTTTTTTTTGGCTGAACTTTGATCTTATAGTTGCATTCGTTGGTAATAGACATCTGAAAACGTGAGTTTTATTTATGTTAACAACAGATATTGTTCCAGGGTTTTTCCTTCAATTCTGCATATGCATATATAACTGTACTTTCATTTACCTTTATGCATTACTACAGCTTCTTCTAAGATCTAGTACGCGAGTTGATGTCAAGTATTCCCAGAAGTTTATAGTATACTACAAGAAACCATATTGATCAAAGCTTCAACCAGATTAATTCTCCACCATATCTTGCTCTTTCAAATTGTTTTTAGATATACTAGCAACTCACTATATATACCACAAATTCTTTACAATGCGCTTCAAGAAAAACTCCTCTTACTCGAGAATTTGAGATGTACTTCACGGGAAAACGAATATAATTAATGATATTCCTGGGAAGAAATGTTTGAGAAAGGACAAGGCACTGGTTAATATATATAGGCATCTGTTTATTTATGACTGGCACTTCTACAAAATCCGAAAACTCTTCTTAGTAATATGCCTATGCCCCCTTCACATTCTCTTAACTCAAGATTATTTACATATAACCTCTAACTCCTAAATATATATATATATATATATATAGTGACATAGCAGCTAGATTTGTGTTTGCTAAAATCAACTTAGTGATTTAAGTGTAGAACTTCCTAACTAGCTTCAAAGTTCAGAATTCCAGAATGAGCACTGTGGATGGTGCTTTTTACCAAAAATTAATGTAAATTAGAAAATCAGGGATTTAATTAGGGATTGGCGGATTCTTTTTGGCGGGAGTGCAGTTCATTGGAACCAAGTCATCAATATCTTGTTCTCCTCTCTGGTTTGGCTTAAACTGGTTTCCGTGGCTATTCTCAGCCGAAACTTGAGTTGATCCATCCATTGTCTCTCGCAAACTTTTCTCTCCGCAAGAAAATACCAATGAGCACGTATATTATATACATTTGGTTTAATTATGTACTCATCAGTTATAATTTGAAGGAAAAAGTATGTTTTAATTATTGTAAATATGATTTCAGTGTTTTAATTTTTTTTTTTATTGATTTTGATCATTATAAATTTTAATAATGATGTGATATACATTTAGCCAAGCTATATCGTATACTATGGGTGGTGATAAGAATTATTTAAAATTAAATAAATACATAGAGGAAATTGAGCTCACCTATAGCAATAATAGAAATGAAACAAAGCAAGAAAAAAGTGATCAGAAGAAGGTGGTTTGCTTCCAACAAGCTTGCATCTATGGTGTACTTGTTAAGGATACACCAATCCACCTTTTCCCTGCTAAGGTCTCTAATCCTATGTTTTCTTGTTTGCACGTCTAATTAGGATATTTTTTATGAAGTTACACACTCTCCTTTAGGAGTGGATACTTACAATAGCACTTTATAATCAAGTAAGTATTTGGTATAAAATAATAAATGTTATTTAATATTTTTTTCTACCTTTTTCTTGTCCTTCTTATTTCCTTTTATAGGTAATATATATTGGGCCTAGTGGATATGTTAGGCTTGACAGGTCAACCATAGATTATTTATCTAATAATTCATATAATTAATCTTGCTAACCTAATTTAATCATAATGTTAATTTATCTTAAGGTGGCCGAAAGGATATGCGACACCATCCGTTCGAGGGTGAGGTCGAAGGAGTGGTTGGTACCCTTCGTCTTGATATAAGGCGAAGGGGTGGTTAGCATAGTTGTCAATAGCGGCGCGATATATTGTGCTGGCACGGCACGGTGCGGCCTTCGGCCGCCACTGCAGTTTCGATGTGGAGCAATTTCGTCATCGCGCAGATTGTGGGTGAAATAGCGGCGACCTGAGATGGAAGATTGCGTGTCTATCGCGATTTGGGGAAGGAAAAGAACTAACCCTAGTTGCTTAGTAAAATTGTACGTTTTTATTTTTTAAAACACTGCATTTTGCTTTTTTTAAGTGTAAAAATGTCATTTAACCTTTTCTAAAACTTATAAATATAATACAAATATAAATCATCTTCCATCTTTCATCTTTGTCTTCGCAGTCCACTCTAAAGCATAGGAAGTTTCGATTTCTCCCTTTCACTCCTCTTTCCGGCTCACCCATTCAATTTTGCCGGCCAAATAAGCTTTTCCAGTACATCTTCTCTGGCCTTTCCTCTCCGGCATCATTGTTCACCAGAGTAATGAAATTTTCTAGCCCATTTCCCCTGCTTTCTGTTCACTGCAGCAAGCTCATTCTTTTGTTTATGACTTCATGCTTTGCTGATGTTAAAACTTTAGTTTCTATTCACACTCTCCTTCTTCATTCATGATTGCATGCACTATTTTGCAGAAAGAGATAAAGTTTTGTTTTCTCTGGTGTTTGGTCATATTCTATTTTTCTGGTCAGGACTTCAAGCTTTGATTTTTTACTCATCCTCTTTGCCTTGGAGTTGAAACTATGTTTTCTTGTTTATGGTTTGATTTTTTCTTGCACTCTCTTGTTCATGCCCTCTTTTGCTGAAAGAGAATTATCTGCACACTCTCTTATTTGAAAAGAAAACAACCCACGCTCTTCGCTGTTTTAGACTTCTAGTCCCATTCCATGGCATCTTCTCAACAAGGACAAAAGCAAGGAGCTTCTGCAATTACTATTTGTGGCTTAGTGAAGCCCACTGGAGAAAATATTGACATAGCTTGGCAATGGAATAGCCTCAAAGATATTAACAACAAAAAGAATGTTACATGTGACTTTTGTTTAAAAATCACAACAGGGGGGATTACAAGAGCAAAAAGGCACCAAATAGGAATAAGGGGTGATGTGGGTGCTTGTAAAAAAATTTCATTAGAGATTAAGAAGAAGCTTATTGAAGTATACCAACAAAAGAAGGTTGAAAATGAAAAAAATACAGTTGATGAATTGAAAGAAGATGATGATGAGGAAGAAGAGGTTCAAGAAATACATTTTGTTCGGGCCAGAAAAGACCTATAAGCGAATCACTTACTGTTAGTTATGTTGTAAAGAAGGGAAAAAATGTAAAAGGTCCTTTGGATTTGTTACTCGTGAAGAAGTCAGAAGCATTAATTAAATTGGAAAAAAATCGAAGGCAAACAAGCATCAAGGATGCTTGTGACAAAGAAGCAAGGATAATGACAATTCAATAAATTGAAAAATTCTTCTATAGAAACTCAACCCCATTTAATGTGATGAAGTCTAAAAGCTTCAAGTTCATGGTTGAAGCAATTGGAAATGATGGTCCACACTTGAAACCACCAAGTTATTATGAAATGAGAGTTCCTTTATTAAAAAAGGAATTAGAACTAACAAAGGAAATGATGAAACCTTTGGAGGTAGAACGATTGAACTTTGGATGCCCTATTATGTCAGACAGATGGATAGATAGAAAGAATAGGACATTGATTAATTTCTTGGTAAATTGTCCTCGTGGCACAATGTTTGTAAAGAGTGTCGATGCTTCTTTATTTGTAAAAGCTGGAGAAAAATTGTTTGAGCTGTTAAATTCCTTTATAGATGAGATGAGAGAAGAAAACATTGTCCAAATAGTGACCGACAATGATAGCAACTATGTTTTGGCCGATAACAACTCAGAACTTCAACTTAAGTTTTTAAGTATTATACACAACAAAAATATTCTTTTATTGTTTTTATCTTAAATAAATTGTTAAAATCTTGTCTTAGGAAAATATTTACAAGCGAAGAGACCACACCCATTTTGGACTCTATGTGCAGCTCATTGTTTAGACTTGATGTTGGAGGATATTGGGAAGATTTCAAAAGTCTAAAGAACCATACAAAGGGGTTGTCCTCTTGTAAGATTCATATACAACCACTCCTTAGCTTTGAACTTGATGAGAAAGTTCACAAAGAAAATAGAATTAGTTAGGCATGAAGTCAATAGATTTGCAACAACATTCCTTACTTTGCAAATGTTGCAAAAACAAAAAAGCTTGTAGACAATGAAAAAAGGCCAGCAATGGGATATATATATATATGTGTGTGTGTGTGTGAAGGAATGGATAGAGAAAAGGAAGCCATTGAAAGAACCTTTAACAAAAATGAAGAGAAGTATAAGAATATATTTGAGATCATTGATAGAAGGTAAGAATGTCAACTTCATCATCCACTACATGTTGCTGGTCATTTCTTAAACTCCAAATTCTATTATTCCAATGCAAGTATTAAGTTTCATCCAGAAGTGACACATGGATTATACAAGTGCATTGAGAGATTGAGTAGCTTTGAAGAAGAAGTGGATAAAATTATAATAGAGCTGGCCACATACAAAAGAGCTGATGGAATATTTAGTTTGAATGCAGCTATAAGACAAAGGCATACTTTGGCTCTTGGTTAGTTTAAAGTTTTAAACCAAAAAAGTTTGATTTCCTTTTAATGTTGTTTTTTATTTTTTTAATTGAATAATGTCAATTATTTTAATAACATTATAGCTGAATGGTGGAGGAATTATGGAAATCAAGTTCCAAACTTGCAAAAGCTGGCCATTAAGGTGTTGAGTTTGACTTGTAGCTCATTGGGTTATGAGAGAAATTGAAGTATTTTTTAACATGTAAGTAACTAACTTCTAATTAATAATTATTTTTTAATTTATATTAATTGGTTGTGAAAAGATACTAACATTTTTTTAATTAATAATTAGATTCACTCTAAGAAGATAAGCAAATTAGAGAGCCAAAAGTTGCAAGATTTAGTTTATATCAAGTACAATCAAAATATGCTAGATCGTTATAACAGTCGTGATGTGATTAATCCCATTGTTTTGGATGATATTGACGATTGCAATGAGTGGTTGATTGAAGAAATGAGAGGAGAAAATACGAAACTTGGTGAGTTGTTGCGGAAGCTACTAGGGCTGATGAGCCTATTGCTTGCACTAGACAACAAAAAATACTAAAGAAGAAAGCTGCTACTACTTCTAGCTCTAGAAAGGGGAAGAATATTATGCAAGATGAAAAGCAAGAAATTAAAATAGATGAAGAAACTAAAGAGGAAGAGGAAGAACACATCTACACAAGTAGTGTAGAGAGTGACAATGACAACAAAAAGGAGGATTTTCAATCAAAGACAGAATCTGATTAAATTATTAGATTAGATTAGAGTTAGGGATAAATCACTTTTAAACTTTAACTTTATCCTTAGGAAACATTTTTTATTTAATAACTCTCATGCTATATTGTTTTGCACTTTTACTTGGAACTATGATTATGTAAAATTTCTTAAGTATTTGTATTTAAATTTTGTGCACATAACATATATATATATATATATATATATATATATATATGTTACAAATTTTTAAATAGCAATCATCCCGCTATACGCTATTCTGCTATAGTGTTTTAGGGGTTAGCCGCTATTTACCGCTATCCAAGATTAACAACTATAATGGTTAACACTCTCCAATCCATGGGTGAGGCCGAGTAGATACTCGACCCCTTTCAGCTTTAAGAGTGGCCGAGTAGGACCCTATTCAGTGCATATGGTATTACTACGAAACCTTGAACTTGCTCATGAAATCTTCTAGTTGCCCTCTTTTTATAGGCAGGAGGGACATAGTTGCTAAAGACATGGGGTGCATTGGACTCTTCCAGAACAAGAAAAACAATCGTTACAATTTTCATTCAAATCATTGTTTCCTGCTTTATTCTGCATGAAAATGACATCCCTTACCTGAAATTGCTACAGGAGTTCCATCAACTTCTTCCTCCACCAATGCATCTCTGCTCCCATAAATGAAAAAGACAAAATGTGAAAAATATTCAACAGAAATTTTAATGCAATACTCAAACATTTACATGATGAATATTGTATGCCAAAGTAAGATCAGAAATTAATCTATTGACACAATACATTTGTTACATCTCCTTAAAGTCATATGATATCAATTCAATATAATCACGAGTTGAAGCTCATTTTTTCTCTATCATGCTAACCTATTATGTTTTCAAATGATGCATTCTTCACTTCTTGTCATAACTCTATGTTTCCCTTTGAAGAGAAGGCAGGTGGAGAAATTACCCCACTAACCTATCAAAAAAATGAATAAGAAAGCACTTAGGACAAATTCTTTCTCATAGTTCTTTCCAGAGATCATTCTTTTGCATGTCAAATTCCAAACATTTTGAATCTCAAAGTAATTAAACTTGCAATGCATATAAGCACAAACACTTCACTAAGAGCCTTACCAACAAGATAAATACAATGTCCATTTAAATGTGGCTTGATCTCTCGAGATTTACTCTGAAAGTTTATTGATTCAAGTAAGATAATTACACTTAGATACCAAGAGAAACAACAACTAAGCTCAGATTACTATATCTACATGTTATATTATAATCGAAGGGTATATGGTATCCCTACACTAAAAGCGCCTCAATCAATTAAAAGTGGCAAAAGCCATTATTCTATACCTTCAAAATCAACTCTTAATCAATAACAACATGAAGCTTAGGAGTGTTCATAGGTTGAGTTTGAGTTGGGTGAGTTTTGATAAAAAAAAATAACTCAATCCAATTAAAATTCCATGAGTTGTGTTGGGTCGATTTTGACTTTTTTTTTTCTTCCTCTGATCTAAACCAATTCAACCACAAATAGGTTGGATAGTCAGATTAACACTTAAATATTATATAAAAATAAATAAATTTTACTGTAGGATTGATGGTACAATATTAATGTCTTAAATAACGAATCTTTTACAATCAAATGAGAAATAATTAATTCTAAAACATGATATAGTACCAATAGTTTTTATATTCATCTAAATAAGGGATCAATGGTTAATCTTCAAGTTTTTACATAAATCAAAATAATGCAAAGTTAATTAAAAAAAAACCTTTATGTAATGAGTCATTAAGTTTATTAGATTAGATTTTAACATTATAAACCTATGACTCAATCTATACTTTATTGAATTTCAATATTTTTATCATTAATCCATTTACTCGAACTAACTCATTAATTTTTAATTAAGTTAAACTAATTGATTCATTGGATCAATAAAATTTATGAACACTCGTGGCATGAAAGTTTTCGAATTGTGTGTGATATTGAAGTTACAATGAGATTTGAAAAAAAAAATGTTGTTAATACTTAAAATGGGCAGCATTTATTACCCTCATTAACAACTGCATATCATTCGAGTATACTTATATACTACATTTGCTCAAACCCATATCTTTCCTTAAAAGATATATCAAGTTTATGTTTTCAACAAATCAACTTAGAGAATAGTGATTAAAGCTGTGAATAATTAAAGGTAATTTAGAATTGAGCGATTTAAGGATATTTAGCTCACTCATCACCATGATAGAAACCTTCTTATAAGTCACAATGATTTAGAACCATTAGTTTCACTCTTGAATCCTTTTCCACACCCTAAAAACAACTAAAAAACAATAACTTTATCAGAATTGTAATGCATTAACTTACTGTTTTTCGACTATAAAATAAGGTTACTTTGTTCTACAACAAGATCGAGAGAGTGTAACCGCAAGGTAAGATAATCACCATAAGTTTTTAACAACAATTTTTTCTATTTTTTTTAAATTTAATTTTATCACTAAAAATACAAGATAATAAAAAAAAGTATACATATAAAAATAAGTATTTTTAAAAAATTATATAAAATAATAAAAAACCTAAGTAACAAGTTTTTCTTTAAATTTTAAAATAAAATAAAAAAATAATTAAATTTTATATCAAGAAAGAGTATAGTTCACACATTTTTTTTTTGTTAATTTTGATAACAAAAAGTATGTGTGATTAATTATGAAAGTTAATAGCTCTACTACATCTCTTATATCTCAAATAAGGCTTATTTATTTTTTTAATGTTTTTTAAAAAATAAATTCTTAAAATAATATTTTTTAAAAACTAATTCCTTGTCTAGGGTCTTTTTTGTCACGTCAAGACCTGTTTTGCATATTGTATGGATGAAATATTTTTATTTTTATTTTTTAAATGCTATTTCATCTTTAGCAGAGACGAAACTATCAGAGTGCGCCATGTGTCAATATATGGTGAGTTTCACCTACGGCAAAGACGAAACTCAATGAACGGTGCCATGTGTCATGATCTGGATCAATTTACGAAAGTAGTTAAAAAAAAGAAAAAAAATTATATTTTAATATTTAATTAAAATTTATTAAAAATAGAAAATTATAAAATTTAAAAATAAAAAAATTATATAATTTTTAATTAACTTAATTAACAACTACAAATATATTAAAAATGTATATTGAAATTACACTATGTATACCGTATGACGCAAAAAAGAATACCCGCTAATAAAATTATAAATTTATAATTTTTTTTATTCAAACTAGTTTGTAAGTTAGGTGTGATATTTAAAAATCTTAATAATTTATATAATAAATATGTATTTTTTATAATTTTTATAGATATTTAAACTAAGATTAACAAATTCTTAACACTATATTTTTTAATATATTTATAATTATTAATTAATTTAATTAAAAATTATCTAAATTTTAATAATTTATTCTTAAATTAAATATTATGATTTTTTATTTTAATATATTTTAATTAAATATTATATTTTTTTCCAATACATTTCCATTAAATTCCAATGTTGCCATTATAAATTTATAATTTTATTAGCAGGTATTTTTTTTTGCGTCATACATTATACATAGTGTAATTTCAATATATATTTTTAATATATTTGTAGTTGTTAATTAAGTTAATTAAAAATTATATAATTTTTTTATTCTTAAATTTTATAATTTTCTATTTTTAATGAATTTTAATTAAATATTAAAATATAAACTTTTTCTTTTTTTTTTAACTACTTTCGTAAATTGATTCAGATCATGACATATGACACCATTCATTGAATTTTGTCTCTGCAGTAGGTGAAACTCACCAGATTTTGACACGTGGCGCACTCTGATAGTTTCGTCTTTGCTAAAGATGAAATAACATTTAAAAAATAAAAAAAGATATATTTCGTCTATACAATATGCGAAACAGGTCTTGACGTGGCAAAAAAGATCCCAGACAGGAAATTGATTTTTAAAAAACATTATTTTAAGAATTTATTTTTTAAAAAACATTAAAAAAATAAATAAGCCCTCAAATAAAGTAATTTTATTTATAATTTAAATATTTATTTATAATTAATTGTTAACAGTTTGGTTTTAATTAATTAGGAAGTGAAAATTTGTTAAGACACTATAAACATATTATATTGCATGTCTTCTTGTTACAACTTATTTCTTATCTGAATTTATTATTTCATTTTTAATGTAAAATATATGATATGCTAGAAATAGAAATTATAGATATATTATCAATTTTTGGTTTTTTTTTAAACAATATAGATACTTCGTTTTTTTGTCCAAACAAGCCATGTATAAATTATTTTGAATTTTGAATAGTAATCTGATGCTCTGCAAAAAAAAATAAAACGATTGGGCTCGCAAATAGATTCATTTAACAAAAATGATTGGGTTTTGACCCATGAACAAGTGTATTGATAGGGTTAGGGTTGCCGATGTGTGAAAAATTAAATCAAAACCCTCCCTCTTAAACCCTAGCTCTTTCCAGACTATAAAAGCCCCCTAAAACCACTTATTTTTCCGTTGCAATTCATCTCGTCGCCATTTCCGTCTCGTCGCCGTTTTCGCACTCTGCTTTCGAAAATGGCTCCTCCTCGAGGTCGTGGTGGTGCCGGTGGAGGGTTCAGGGGTAGGGGTGATAGAGGGAGAGGAAGAGGAGGAGACAGAGGTGGCACACCGTTCAAAGCACGTGGTGGTGGCCGAGGAGGAAGTAGAGGTGGTGGCCGTGGAGGAGGAAGAGGTGGTGGCCGTGGCGGCGGCAGGGGTGGGATGAAGGGAGGGAGCAAGGTTGTTGTTGAGCCTCACAGACATGAAGGTATTTTCATTGCTAAGGGTAAAGAAGATGCTCTTGTAACTAAAAATCTTGTCCCTGGTGAGGCTGTTTACAATGAGAAAAGGATCACTGTGCAGGTTCTCTTCTTTCTGATTTTTTAAAAGTTCTCTGATTTTTAGTGATTTATTTATTTTATTAAATAGGAAAAAGGTGTGTATGTTATATAAATTAAGGATGGTTGTGTTGTTGGTGACATGTGAATGTTAGTATTTTTTAGAATGAGGATGGTACCAAAGAAGAGTATAGGATTTGGAACCCTTTCCGTTCAAAGTTGGCTGCTGCTATCCTTGGTGGGGTTGACAACATATGGATTGTAAGAAGTTTCCCTGATAAACGTGCTGTGTTTTGTCATTGTGCTTCGAATACACTATACTGACATTTTGTTTATTGTTTTACTAATAAAGAAACCTGGAGCTCGGGTTCTTTACCTAGGAGCTGCTTCTGGAACAACTGTTTCTCATGTGTCGGACGTTGTTGGCCCAGTAAGTTCAAGTTCAAGTACAAAATTGCATTATCTTTGCATTTGTTGTTTAAAAAGGCTGTTTATAGTACTTATCGCTTTATAGACTGGAGTTGTATATGCAGTAGAATTTTCCCATAGAAGTGGACGTGACTTGGTTAATATGGCAAAGAAGCGGACTAATGTCATACCCATTATTGAAGATGCTAGACATCCAGCTAAGTACAGAATGTTGGTTGGCATGGTAGATGTGATATTTTCTGATGTTGCCCAACCCGATCAGGTGTAAATTTCTTACGATACTCTTGAGGGTGGTTCTATCCTTGTTACAGTTACAGCACATTTATTAGTAGTGTTATACAAAGTCGATGTTTTTCAGTCTTTATTGCCATATAGTCATTGTTTTCATTTTTACTATTCATTACACAGTGGTTCAATATGGGATAATCAGTGCATATGATGAGTTATACTCGGATTCCCCTTCAAGACATTTTGGATGATGTAGACCCGAGTTTCTGATGCACTTCAATTTCTTTAATTTGTTTTTGTATATAATGTCTGATTATTTTAATTTTAATTCAGTGATGGGCGGTTTACTTTTCTTTGATCATTGCATGTATACCTGTTTGATACCTATAATTACTGAATTTTTAATTTACTGTTATTAATAAATGTGGTATTGGTGTATTTACTGTTTGGGCTGTTAGTTTTCAATTTTGTGTATTTCTTGCTTGTTTATACTTTTATAAAAATGAATTCTATTGGAAGATGAAGTTTTTTTAGAACACTTGTCAACCAACAAGGAGATTGAAAATCAAGTTAGTGTATTGATCAGTTTTGTTTATGATTTCTGTGTGACCATTGCAGGCAAGGATTTTGGGATTGAATGCTTCATATTATCTCAAAGCAGGGGGTCATTTTGTCATTTCAATTAAGGTTTGTTCAGAAATTTATTCATGTTTTTGTAAGAAAATTGGGTGGTGTGACTTGTCATAATAAGGGGCAAGTGTGGAGAACATTGTCGAAAGGGTGACCCTGTATTTTGTGTGAAGTCTTTCCCCCTGTTTTTTAACATCGTAAACAATTTTTTCATGACAATTTTAAATTTATGTTATGGTTCTTTGGTTGGTAGATTGCAAGTGAAGGTGTAAAGTGGTGGGTTGTGTCTTCAGTTATATGCTGATGGTATTAAATCATGCTCACTCAGTTCATTTGTGTATGTTAGGCTAATTGCATTGACTCCACCGTCCCTGCTGAGTCCGTGTTTGCTAGTGAAGTCAACAAGCTGAAGGCAGACCAATTTAAGCCTTCGGAACAAGTCACTCTTGAACCATTTGAGAGGGACCATGCCTGTGTTGTTGGTGGATACAGAATGCCCAAGAAGAAAAAAGATGCCGAGTAGATTGCTTTTTACAATGTCATTTCAAAATTCTATTTTGCTTTATTTTGCCTTGTTGTGATGAGTTTAATTTACCTCTGTAACACATTACTTATTAAAAAGTTATTTTTATGATTCCTTTATTTAACTTAAATGGTTGGTACATTTGCAAGACGTATGCAATCTAACATGAGTAGAAGGTTAAGTTGTGCAGAAACAAACAAGGTGTGCAAATTTATCAGTTAAAGGAACGATGCCTTCACAACATTATTGATGACTCATGAATATCGCATTTCCCGCAGCGTTAAATAAATATGAAAATTAATGTAAATTTGACTACTCATAAATACAGATCGGTTTTTAAAACGTGCGTAAAGAAAATGAATTAAGTATTAAACATTTTATATTGAATGTTGAAATCATTATAAAATATATATATTAAATAGTTTTTATAATTTAGGATAATAAATGTTTTTAACATATATTATTACGTACACGTCATCGAAACTTAATATAGTTATAAATTTTATAAAAATATTTACTGAAAATAATTTTATTTGAGTTATTTTATTAAGACTACAAGTTAAATTAAAATAATTTTCTTTGAAAAATATATGATATTTATCTAAATATTAGTCATTTTTCAAGTAATTGAAATTTATTGTAAATATATTTAATATATATTTCTCGCTTTTGATCCTATAATTGTCTTATTTTAAAAATAACATACAAACGATTTTTCAATTATTATCAATGAAGATAATTTAATATATTTTTTAAATAATCAATTTGATTAAAAATAAAAATTCTCTTATTCTCTGAATAAATATAAAGTTATCCTAGACTTTTATTATTTTTATACATTTTTAATATTTTTTTAGTAATTTATTCTTTTGTCATTTTTCTCTTTTCTCACTTTTTTTTGTTTTTTTCTTGTAAAACATAAAATTGGAAATTCTATCTTTTTTATCCAATTTATGAATATAAAAAATATTTTTGTTGACTCGAAATTATAAAAAATAATATTTTTTTAAAAATTTATCCTTAAAAAGGAGAGAATGACGGTATGATATATTTATTGTTACTCAAAATGTTTATTATTATTTTTATTTAAAATATTTTTATTATGTTCATCAAATTATTAACAAAGAGGTTTATTTTTTAAAATTAAAGTGACAATAAATATATAATAATAAGGATAATTTTTTCTTTAAAACGATAAGTTCATTATCACTCTAAAATATTTATTATTATTTAAATTTTTTAATTAGTTAATTAAATTAATAATAATAGCATTAAATAAACATTTTAAATATAAATAATAATAAAGATTTTAAAGTGACAAAGAAGATATTAACGTGAGTAATTAGCCCCAACTAATGAGAATTCTCTTGAATGTTTTTTAATACAAAATATTTTTCTTCCATTAAAAAGAAACTATAAAATTAGCATTACAATCTCATAAGTGATATGCATCCATTGATATAGAAGCGGAGAATTTGACGCAATCTCATAGGCAGGTTTTTATTTATTATTTGTGGCTCATTAATAATAAATTTATGTCGAAACATGTCATTTTTATAAAAAGAAAATTACAAAACTTAATTTTTCAACACACAAAACAAGCAAGAGTTAAAAAAATCAGAGATTTTTAATTAAAAATTATTATTTATTGATTTTTTTATTGTATATCCAATAGTAATTAGCTTATCATTAAATTAGATACATGTTTAAAACAATCCCGTTAAAAAAGATCGAAAATTAAGCCACACTCGTAATCTTTATACCTCAATTTAAACACGAGTCTTGATAACTCGTTTTATTAAAATCATTTTAAAAATTTAATAAACATTTTTAGGGAAAATTCCATTTATAACACATTGAAAATTATATTTTCTAATGATTTTTTTTAATAAGACACGTATTAGGATTTTTATTTCAAAATTTTAATGTAATTTTAGGATACACATTAAAAACTCACATATAATAACTGTTATTAAAAATAAAAAAATTATTATTTGTTAAATTTTATTATATATTAATAGATGCACTTTAAAAAATATTTTTTTAATTATTCTTTGAAAAAGATTAACTCCAGTTTTTAAATTTGTATTTATATAACTAATGGACATATTTATAATACTTTCATAATTTCAACATAATAAATGTATTTTTCAATAAAAAATTATTAATTTTAAATATTTAATTTTATGGAGTTAATATTAATTTTTAAAAAAATATATTTAAAGATGTGTGATAAAAGTGAATAGATAATAAATTTATATTAAAATTATAACATTTAATATTATTATGTATAATTTTTAATTAAAATATTTTTTCAGTACATGTGTGTAAGGATAAGCATGGTTGACTGGGTGAAAAAGGAACAGGAGAAGAAGACGTGAAGTGAGAGTGTGCTGAAAATAGTAACACTCATATTTTCTAATACATTTTTTTATTAGTTAAAATTTATTAAAAATTAAAAAAGTATAAAAATTAATTTAAAAATAAAAAGAATAAAATTCGATTAATTTATATATATATATATATTTTCATAAACTTTAGACATTAATAAAAGCAAACTTAACTTTCTGTTTGGATAAGCAGAAGAGAGGCATTGCAGATTGGACAACGACGACCAGACAAATGCCTCGAAGCCTTCAACGTTAAGATTATTGTTCTTCTTCTTATTATTATATGCAAACCACTCTTTTTTTCTCTTTCCCTGCTACTCTCAACTCTCTCACACTTCAAATTTCATAATCTGTTTCGAAATTGATAAAATAATTCATCATTTTTTAGTAATTTTTAATACATCTTTATTAGTGGATGTCTTTTGACTTTTTAGTTACTTAATATAAATACTTTGTTAACAATTTTTAAAATAATAATAAATCTATTGTCAGACATGTGGATAAATCAATAAAAATTATTTTAAACATTTTTTAAATGAAGGATGGATGCAGTTTAAATAAAAAATAATAATAAATTTTAGATAGATAGACATGAAAGGTAAATAATATAATTTTACAATTTTTAATAAACTTCAATAAAAATATAAAAAATACTGATTAAAAATTTAAAAGTATTTTATAATTAAAAATATTGTTTATTAATTCCATCAAAGGTGCATTAAAAACTGTTACAAGTTCTTCTGTTTGCCTCATTTCAGTTCTGATGCTTGGTGCTTAGTGCATAGTGCTTAGTGCTTAGTGAAGCAGAGCAAAGCATGGCATTAATAAAACATAAAGAGAGAAAAGCACATAACACGCCACTCTGGGGACGGCCACAACCGCAAAGAAATTGAACTTTGTGTGCTTCAGCAATCAGTGAGTTTGTTTTATTAGAAAATAATACTATATTATAATCTATATTTTTAATATTGAACAAAAGATATACAAGGAAAAATTATTATTATTAATATATTAAATTTTATATTATTTATAATTTATATACAAAAGTTATTATACATAAATATTTATTATATTTCTGGTAGAAGCAATAAAAAAAAGGTATTATAATAAACTCATTTAACCATTTGGTGTTTTCTATAATTTTCTTGACAAAGTGAGGTATCACTCTGCTGTGAACGCTTGGCTTCTTACTTCACCCAAAGAATAAAGATTCTCCACCGTTAAGCTTCTCTCTCATAATTCACTGAAGCAGTTCCTCTCTCTCTCCATCTTTCTCTCTCTACTCATCCTTCCTCTCTTTCTCTCTCTACTGTTATTTGGAAGCAGCTAAGCTATTAGTTAAAGCGCACAACATAACAAAAGGTTCCTGCAATCTAAAGAGATCTGTTTTTAGCTTTTCTGCTTGGCTTTTAAGCCCTTCAACTTTGTTACTTTCTGAGAATTTCCATCTGGGGCCTTTGCTTGTAACTTTCCACAGTTGTGATTTTGCTTTTGTATCGCTGATTCACCTTGGTATCTTCTTAAACTTATTCTTCACTGTGGACTAGTCTTCTGCTATGAAAAATGTTCAGTGTGTGTGCTTGAACAGTTCTTGAGGCTGTGTTTTTTTCAGCTCCCCAGCTTTTGATTTCCAAGGCTGGTTGGAGAATAAATCAACAAACTTGTCAAAGCCCGGAAATAAAAAAAGCATCTTTGGGCTTCAACTTCGATATACTGTTACAAAAGAGCATAGATTTGGTTTTTCTATATTGGTCCTGATTCTGGTTATCTTGGTCCAGAGTTGATGGGGGTTGGAAATTTTAAGGGTTGCTTTGTTCTTATGCTCTTTGGTGCCCTTTTGGTGGGTTTAGTGGGTGGAATTGGTGTTAATTGGGGCACACAAGCAACACACCCTTTGCCACCATCCACTGTGGTGAAAATGCTGAAAGACAATGGTATTCAGCAAGTTAAGCTTTTTGATGCTGATCCTGATATTTTAGATGCTCTAAAAAAGTCTGGGATTCAGGTGATGGTGGGTATCCCAAATGACATGCTCTACACACTGGCTAACAGTGTGCAAGCAGCAGAAAAGTGGGTTTCCAAGAATGTTTCAGCACATGTCTCATCCGGTGGAGTAGACATCAGGTAAACCCTTTTGTCTCTACTCTCTATTGACTAATTTGTGTTAAGTTCAACTGTTGGTGAACGTATTAAGTGATTCAGCTATGTAACTCTGCATTTCATGTTCGGCTGTGTTATCTGTGCTTTTGAGTTGTAATGATACAACACAATTATAGAATAATTATTTTCAACTAGAAGAGACTTGCAATGGATAGAGATTGCATGCCTTTCCTTGATGTAATTTTAGTTGAATACTCGGTGGAATCCGTTGCAATGTGTTTGGAATCATTAAAAAGTAGAGTTAATTTGATTTCATTTAATAGGATTGACTTGGTTTGATTTAAAAATCTATTCTAATTCATTTGATTTTGTTTAGAAATCAATCCAATCAAGCTTGAGTGAGCTTCTATTTGTACACTAGTACAATAAAAGGTATTTGAAAATTAAATCCACTTTTATTTATAACTTTCCGAACACAGGATTTCTTTTAGAGATGTAATGTAAATAGCATTAATGTGTCTTCAGCTAACAAACTTCATTTATACATCAAAGTATTTCGCAATGTTTGTGGTTCTCAACATATCGTATCACGGGTTCTACTTGTGCCGTACCATTGTCCAATGACCTTCTTCCACTCATTCATTATCGGATTTGATGGTAGATTTCGCTACTAAATTATTCGTTTCAAACATCAACTGTATGTTGATCTTGGGAACCAGCACCCCATTGATAATTAAATGGATTGAATCTATGTTCCTTTAATTTAACATTCATCTGCGTCTGAAAGTGGGTCAAAATTTACATGACAGAAAACATTGTGTACTCTTAGTTGACAAATTAGTAAAGTAATTTGTCAGCTAAGTTGAAATTAGTAAAGACTAAATACTTGCAATAAGACAAAACCCAATTATGTTGTGTTTTATTAGTAATGTACAATGTTTGTGGTTCTTAATACCAAATTATGCGGCAATATATTAGCCCCTAAAATATTTTGCATTTCTTTTCTTCATTCAGTGCTTTGGAAAGCTAAGTATAGGTTTTTCTATGAATTTGTCAATGGAGGAATTAGATCCTTATACATGTCAGCTGAATGTCTTTTTCTTTCATTTCCACCAATCCATCGCCAAAGCACATGCACAATTATTTTTCTTAAATGAGGTTATTCTGCAATTGTTGGAAAAAATTGTTTTTGATGACTTAAGATTTATCCTGCTTGTTATCTATTCTCTGCCTTCATTAATGGCATTGTAGTATTGATGTCTGCAAAACATGGGATGCCCCTTGTTTCCTCATCGTTCACAAATTACAAATTATATATTCTATGAATCGATCATGCTATTTAAAACTTTTGAGTGGGTGTCACTATCCTATTTGTAATTTTAACATCATATTCACAGCAGCAAGGTTCATTTACATTTATTCCAAGTTAACATGATATGAGTGGTTGTTCTTCTCTAGTCCTTATTATCCTTAGTGTTGATCCCTTCGTGTCTTTACTTTCTTGCTTATAGTTGCATAAGAGTGATTCAGATATGATGCTAAATTCTTTTGTATTAAGCTGTTACCAATGTGAGATGAAACGAGAACATAAAAGTAGGACATGGTTTATTGATATCCATCAGTATCAGCTGGTGATAAAACATAATATGATTGTTTAACCTGTTGTATTTATAAATTGCAATGTCTTCCTAGATTTCTTGGAGTTTGAGGGTAGTTAGATCTCATAGGGAATTAGATAGAAATATTTGCTTTCTTAAGGAAAGGAATCAAGGAAAACTGTGTCTTCGACTTTAGAAATGTTTCTGGTACTTCCTGCCAAAAGACATAACTTGCACAATCGTATTTTCTCTTGCAATGTGTTTTCATTCTTTATCTGCTATTGCCGATCGTATTTCTTCAATTGTCAAATTATTGACTATACATGTCAATGTTGCGATCGACTATGTTTTCTCAGACATTATTTCTTGTAATTTTTTCAAGGTATGTGGCAGTGGGAAATGAACCTTTCTTGTCAACTTACAATGGTACTTTTGAAGCCACAACACTTCCAGCTCTTCAAAACATCCAATCAGCTCTTGTAAAAGCTGGTTTAGGCAATCGGGTTAAAGTCACAGTTCCCTTGAATGCTGATGTGTATCAGAGTGCACAAGTACCATCGGATGGCGACTTCAGGCAAAACATCCATGATGTCATGCTGCAGATTGTCAAGTTCTTGAGCCAGAATAATGCTCCATTTACAGTGAACATCTATCCTTTTATCAGCCTTTATGCAGATCCCAATTTTCCTGTTGACTATGCCTTTTTCAATGGCTTTCAGACTCCTATAAATGACAATGGAAAGATCTATGACAATGTCTTTGATGCTAACCATGATACTCTAGTATGGGCATTGCAGAAGAATGGTTTTGGAAACATGCCCATAATTGTAGGGGAAATTGGGTGGCCTACAGATGGAGACAGAAATGCAAATCTTCAATTTGCACAACGTTTCAACCAAGGCTTTATGTCACGCTACATTGCCGGAAAGGGGACTCCAATGAGGCCTGGTCCCATGGATGCTTACTTGTTTAGTTTCATAGATGAAGATAACAAAAGCATTCAGCCGGGTAATTTCGAACGTCATTGGGGGTTGTTTTACTATGATGGGCAACCAAAATACCAGCTTAACATTGGATCAAGGGCAAATGGTTTAGTGGGTGCTACTGGGATATCATATCTTCCCAAAAAGTGGTGTATTTTGAAGCCCTCAGCAAACCTCAATGATGATCAAGTGGCACCAAGTGTGTCTTATGCTTGTCAAAATGCAGATTGCACCAGTCTTGGTTATGGTACTTCATGTGGAAATTTAGATGCTCGCGGTAATATCTCTTATGCATTTAATAGCTACTTTCAGGTGAATGACCAGATGGATAGTGCTTGCAAATTCCCTGGCCTTTCTGTGGTCACTGACAAAGATCCTTCAAATGGAGATTGCAAATTCAAAATCATGATCCAGACAGATTGTGCTGGCCTTTATGGGAATGGGAGAATTGGGTCTCTTAGTATACTACTATTTATATTTTTGTTTTTCACTATTCTGTAACCTGTAACTTTAAAGATTCTATCTTTTAAACTTATTTTTGGAGAAAGTACAGTGTGCATTTCATTTTCCTATTCAACATGTAGGTTGGAGCCAGTGCATGTAAAGCTTGTTTAAGACCCCAGAAGCTACTTTGAAGTGTTCAGTTGTTGATAGCATTTCCTTAAAATCTGGATTCTAGAGTCTAGATATCCATCGTAAACCTAAGAACAATATCTATATGTTAATTCAACGAACAATCAAATGAAAAATCATTACATGATCTCGAGCTATTAGTGTACGCACGGAATTGGCAATATAAAAAAGCTGAGGAACTATTTGAGTTCAGAAAATGTTTTTTTATTTTTGTTTTCTATTTTCATTTTTAATTACAAATTTTGTTACCTTATTTTTTTTTATTCTGTTGTTTTTAAAATTTATACAGAATAATAAAAATAACATTTGAAAACACAACAATATAAAAAAGTTTATAATTAAAAATAAAATAAAATAAATACAAAAATAATTTTCTGAAATCAAACAACCCTTTGTCAATTACAAATTTGCAAATTTGTTTTCTTACCATCAGATCAATCTTCATTGATGTTCTTATCCTATTATACAAATACAAAATTTATATCTTACATTTTGTTAATATACATACGGTCATCTATAAAATAAGAGTAATGATACTCTTACAAAATGCTTTTTATAAAAGTTTTTACAATTTACGAGAGGAAGAAAGAGTAAAAAGAGAAATGACAGATAAGCTAACTGATGTAACGGAGAGATAGAGAAAAAGAATTGGTTATCAAAGCTTTTGTAAAATTCATTATGTGTATCATTACTCATAAATAAATGTGTACAAAGAATTAGACAAGAGAGAAAACCAGTAATATCGTAAAGGATGCGAAAATAAAAAAAGTGGGATGAGAATCCTAAATAAATCTTATTATTTACTAAGTAATATTTTTAACAAGAGAGAGGAGAAAACGTGCTACGTTACTTTATAAGACAAAAATAAAATATCTGAAAATTCTATATGGCAAATGATGCTCCAGCTATGGCACTTTCTCAAATACACGTCTTTTAAAATCAACACAATTTAATAACGTCAAATACATGGCTCAAGAACTTTTAGACAAGCATCGCTGGTCTTGAGGTCTTTCAGGAGTTGCTAATCATACAATCAAAGCAACAAGAAACGAAAATTCAGGTTGTTAGCCGGCTGATTGTTCTATTTTGGGGGGGATTTGGTTGAATGTAGTTTTTTTTTTTTATGGACGGTTTAGATATAATTTCACTAATGGATGGGATGGTTCCTGTTTATTTCTGACTACTTGATGAATTGTTTGTGATGGTTCAATCAAGTTCATTCGTGTCCCTTGCAGCCAAATAGCCAAACTTACTATTATCATCTCACATAGCTATGCCATTGTTTAAATGGTTGAAAACTTAAACCTGAAAGAGATTTACAGATAAAACAAGAAAATCAATAAAAAGGGACCCACGTAAATTCTATAGCATTACAAAGTGTAGTGCGGAACAAAAGTTTTCAAGACATCAAGATCCATACTGAGAATTAGGAGGGTGCTAGAGGCACCGGAAAAACAATAGGTTGTATCATCCAAAGTTAGATATTAAAATTGTATCAGATGACAGACTTTTATGGACGTCAAAATATATGGTTTGGAAGCATATTCATAACCTGGAATTCATTCACTTGACATTTCTTAAGTTGAAGATTAACGTTGCTGTGATCACTTACACGCCTTCCCAGTGTTGTAGTTCATGATAGCATGTAGGATGCAGCTAGTACAGATCTGCCTTTAGGTGTTCAAGAAGCAATGAGGAAAGAAATGTTAAAAGTTAATAGTGATGTACCATATCAGTGAAATAACTTTTCTTTGGCATTTTCCAGCTTCCGAATATAATCTCTAGATCTTATGTCAGCCTGCAGTTCAAATAGAGGGGTAAGGACTGGATACTTTGATTTACATTCGTAACTGAGAATTGGAATATAGCCAGTGAATAATATATTTGTTTTAAAAGAAAAGAGTGTTTTGAGCGGAAGTTATATGATGGAAAACTCAGTGAAGTAAAAACATTTAATCGAAATAAGTATTGACCAGCACATTGGGAATCAATAAACCAGTCTAGCTAAACAGCATGTGACACTCTCAACTTTTGTAATAAGGATATTAATAAATGAGATACAGAAACATTCGATAGATCATAGATTATCGGCCAATACTAACATGTCTCTAGACTATAACACCTAAGCTGCAAATTTTCTAGTGAATTCTTAAGTACAAAGTGGCCTATCACAATAAACTACCAACAACTTATAGACAAGAGTTAATGGGTAGCTTAATAGGATATATGCTACGGTGTCTTCAGATTATAATACATAAGCCGCAATTGTCTGGTGAATGCTACTGTACAACGTGGTCTATAACGAAAGACTGGCAACAATTTCCGAACGAGTTAATATTAGCATAATATGGGATAAAGGATTAGAAGCACAATGCATAAATGTTCCTTTTATTGGTCTGGTTCATGTATTCCTTTCTTTTAATCTTTAATGGTGGCAAAACGCATATATATACATCTATATGAAATTTAGGTAGATTTTACATGTTCTTAGACGGCAGAGTGTTTTACCTGCCTAATTGGCTCAGGCACACGATACTTGCAAGTCATTTGAACAATCATAATTGCCGTCTGAAGTGATATCCTGTGACCAATTGATATATATATTGGCTTTATGGATCCCTGTGTTGATCTCATGGCCTGGACATAAGTTTGGCAAGAAAAGAAAAAAAAGTAAGCATGCAGAATTAATATATCAATAGATAAAAGTGCATAAACACATGAAACTAAATTTTAACAGCCTAATCTAAGTTTAGGCTTGATAACATTTATTAAATTATTTTCCAAGATAGTACAGCCTTTTTTCAAAGGCATATATTCACCAGCATCATCATTATTATAACAAATAAGGACAAGTGGAGTGCCATTAGTTCAAATTCTTACCGCTCCCCATATGTGCCCGGAATTACCCACCAAATTAATAAAATCTTTAGAAGTGTTTTCTTCAGCTCCAAGAAGTTTTCTCACTCTAGATTGATTAAGACCGTCCACATGATGCAACTGGAACATATAAAGCTAAAGAATTCAGGCACCTATTTAATGCTTCCTAATTCTTATTGAATCTCTGAATTGCTACAGAAGCGAGTGAAAATCTATAAAAGGCTTGTATTGTGACACAGCATACAGAGCAATAAGTGATACTATCAATACTAACATTCTTTGCAATCCCAATTGTTGGGAGATTGGCCTCAACTCCAATATGGCATGCCAACCCAAAACCTGATAAAGTTAAAGGTTTAGAGACTTCCCATGTTAGACATAGAAACTTAAATGTTAAATCATTATAATATTTAATTCAGAAGAACTTCAAATGACTTCCAACTTTCTCAGGACAGTTATGATTGATAAGAAAAAAGGCTATAACATTGGAAATTGAGTGATAAAAAAGTACTTTAGCTGGGATGTATAACGTATTCCCTAAAACTGTAATCATCAATGGAGTAATTTCCTATGACAAGTGAAACTTAGTGCTTGTTGCCTTTTCAGTTGCACCGAACATCAATTGCTAGTCAATGCCGCAAATTGATCAAATATTGAAGCAACAGCCAGCCTTTACATTAAGTATGGAAAATGTTTGATCCAATACCCCATTAGTCCAGCAAAGCAATTGAGAATAACAAATGCACAAAAATTGAATAATTATAGGAGTACCTTGTGAATGTCATATTTAATAAAAACAAAGTTCAAATGTACGACTGTTGAGAGGAGAAAAAAATGGTGAATGACTATTTAAGAGGGATACAAAATGTTTGTGTATAAAGTGCTTGCCTCGGGGATGAAGTATTCCATTTCCATCAACCATTAACAACTGTCAACAAACATCAAACCAACCTTCTATTCAGATGGTGAAACTTAGGTACGAAAACATCAGAATTTGTTAAAACAAATCCAAAATAGTTATCAATCCGTTAGAATTCTGCATATCTGAGTTTTTAGTGCAGCTAACAAGATTGGCATCAGCAATGAAAGTACCAAATAAAGAAAAAAGGAGCAAGTTTCAAAGGCATCAAATTCACATGAATTTTCTTATGTTAAAAACTTAAAATACAACATTTACCTGAGGGTAGAAAGGATTATCACTCCTTTTCATTTTCTCTAGAAGCTGTAGAAGAACCGGTGCCTAAAATTATAGGGGCAATAAATATAATAGCCGAAACAAACATTTTAGAAACAACAACAGCCTAACACTAGGTAGGGTCAACTACATGAATTGAGCAACGAATTCAGATTCAGTCAAAAAATGGTGCTGTTGGTGCGGTAATTGTAAAGTACCAGTACATTGCATTTTGAATCATACATAATTTGTACAAATTGCAAAGCACAAATACTTTACATTCGACTGCACTGAATCCGGGTCCATCAAACAACAGTATAACATTCCATCATAAATCATGTCTATAGACAAATTATTAAATTGTAGATCCTCCTTAATTATTTGTATTTTATAATTCTATATATAACAGTGTCATATTCTCCCAAAAAAATAAATATGAAATGGAAAAAAAAGAAACCTCTCTAAAAGCAAGGAAGCCAGGGACATAAGGGAGTTGAAGAGTGAGGAAAGAGAAATCATGATAGAGAACTTGCAGAGTGTGAAAGTCCAACACTACAAGGCCACCACATGCCTTTGATGGGTCATTTTTTGAGAAGCTTATGTCAACCCCACCAACGTATCTCAATCCTGAACCTGTTATTGTGCTTGTGCTTTTGCTCGGTAATTCCCATCCCAAACTCTCCTCAGTTATCAACTTTTCCCTCAGAATGTTTTCTGCACTGAAATTGAAAACCAAGTTAGATCTTAGATATCAATATTAATCATCACAACAAATAAGAGTTTCAATTGTAGGATGCAGGAATGTTACGTTATCCACTTCTGGTGATCTTGCGATGCTTCTTCGGTTTCGTCTACTTTCTCCATTGCTTCAAATCAGAGCTCAGCGCTGTTAGATACACTCTTTATCCTGCCTCTGTATCTCTTCAGCACCATGCACACACCCATTTAGTGCAATTTTCATTCACCAATTTTTTTTTTCGAATTAATAAATATCTTTTATTTTCAAATCTAAACGATGAACACCCTTCAGGCCATGATGATAAAATTAGCTGAAAGTTTGAGTAAAATTTCAAATAACTAAATATATATATAATATTATATTATAATATTAAAATTAAATTATGTAAGATTTATAATTTTGTATTTATGTGTAATTTATTTAAAATAATAAAAATAAAAATGAGATAACATTATTCATAATAATGGGCTAAATGTTATTTTAATTTTTTTAAAAGTTAATATCTAAACATTATAAACACTTTTTTTTTATTATAAATAGTTAATAACTTGATATTTTTAATTTGTAAAATAGTTAAAAAAAACTAAAATATAAATATAATTATATTGAAAATACGTTGTTTTGCTAACACATAAATGAGGCATATGACATATTAACTTACATTAGCTATTATTAATAACTTATAGTTAATAAAAAATTTTATTGGTAATTATAAGCTAAATTTTTTGAAGTTAACTTTTGAAAGTTATAAACTTATTTTATTTTGTAGTTGTTAATTAGCTATATTACCTTACTTTTTAAGTAGTAAATTATATGTTTGTAAATAAACACAAAATTAAGTATATCGAGAAAAATTAAATGTGTATTCATAAATAAACTGAACTGCTAGATTATTACAAATAAAATCTTATTATCTCTAAAATACCATAAACTAATCTTAATCCCTTTTCATATAAGAAAGCATCAAATATATGAGTTGAAGATGCTTCATCTGTGGTTACCATAGAATCCCAATTACGAACGTTGTGAACTTCATCTCTAAAATATCCATCTATTTTGTCAAACACAACGATCTTGTCGCCCAAAACAAAATGACCCTCTATTTCATCTTGGGGGTAACTTTTATAGGGAAGAGGATCACTGAGGATTCTGCAATATTCTTTCTCAGGCTCATCAACTTCAAAGGAACCATTTCTCAGGCCCAATTAGTATTTATTATTATATTTAACAAATTTAATAAAAAATGATATATTACTAATTAGTATTTAATGTTATGTTAATTAAATGTAATAAATAATTAATTTAAAGAGAAAATATCATATTATATTATATGTTAATAAATCAATTAAATGCTAACATTCTAATTAAGTATTTTATTTATTGATTAAGAATATATTTATTAGATGAACGTTTTTTTATATTAGTAAAAGCTATTTAAAAAGTTAATACTAAAAATGGTTATTATTATCATTCTAATATTTTGAAATGCATATTAAAATGTGCACTAAAATTTTTTATCGATATTATTATTATTAAGTAGAATAAATTAAGTTTTAAATTTTACTTGAAAAAGAACTAAATGTAAGTGCACTAATATAATAAATATAAATGAAAATGACAAATGTATATAATAATTAATTTATTAATTCTATGTATAGTTATTATCGTAAGTAAATTGCCATAACTTATTTTAAATTTATACTTTTCGTGCTCGGTGTTTAACTAAAATTTTGATTTATTCTTTGAATTTTTTATTTATTTTAATCTTCTAACTTTAATTTAAGTTTCATTTTAATGTTTTAACTTTTCAAATTCAATTGGTCTTCTAAATTATTCTTTTTTGCTAAAATGTTTCACTAATTTTGATTCATCTTTTGATTTGTATAGATTGAAGGATATTTTAGTGTTTAAAGAAATTTTTAATGATGATTTGAAAGTTTTGAATGGTAATTTAATAGTAAAATGCATAAAAAAAATGCAACACAACAAAATTTCTTAATCAAAAGTTTGCTATTTTAATTTTTTTGAAGTTAAAAGACGAAACAAAAGTAAATAATTATTTTATTAAAAAAACTTAAAAGACTAAAATAAATTGAAAGAAAAGGTTAAAGGACTGAAATAAAACTTAAATTAAACTTAGATAATTAAATTGAGTAAAAAAACTGTTAAATGAGACATGAAAGGATAAAAAAAACCAAAATTAGCCTATTAAAAATATATATATTATAATTGTACTATTTATTATATAAAATAAATTTAGTTTAAAAATATACTTAAAAGAACTAGATTGAAATGCATACCAATATAATAAATATATAATAATTAATGTTATTAATTTATGTATGGTTATTATTGTAACCAAATTACTATAATTTATTTTAAATTTAAATATTTCATTTTGTGAAGAAAATTATATTAAAATATAATAACGTAATTAAATATTGAAAATTCAAATAAATATGATATCTGTTAAGTATGCAAAATTTATCACATGGATGGCTTCATACAATAATAAAAATAGGTATTATTAAACGAAAAAGTAATTAGGTTTAATTTAATATCTAAAAGTATATGTAAATTTGAATTCACACGAATATATTTACCCAAATTTAAATGCACATGAATATGATAAATTTAAAATGATAAATATATATATGAATTGGTTTCTTATTTTGTCATTCTAATACTAATCTAAATTAAGTATTATGAGCATTGTGTTATTGTACATTTATTTTATACAAGTGGTTACATTAAATTGAATTTAATTTATTATAAATAATTTAAAATTGGAAAAATTTTAAAATGTGCTCTTTTCTTTTAGACAGGGAGGAAGTAAAGTGGGCAAAGACTTAGCCACAGGATCAAACTACAACCCTAGAGAAATGCCATTACAAAAATATATGTAGCATTTTATAATCAAACATAATTGATTTATTACAAATTTAATCATTGGGTAGCACGAAATTTCTTCAATTATTCAATCCTTCATAGAAGAACTCTATAGATATGTTACAAGCAGATCTAAAAGCTCATAAAAAATAGTGATTTGTACGATGAATTCACTAACAAGAGATTGGATCTACAAAAATTTTCTATTGTAGTTAACACATTTTTTAATTTAATTTTTTATGAAAAATTTAAACTATAGAGATCGATATAAAAAAAAGTTGATACCTAGAGGACAACGATAAAAAAAATCATTTGAAAGATTAAAATAAAAGAAATTTTTTTTGTTATACATTGAGATCAAAACAAAATTTATGATATAAGTTAAAAGTTATGGTAATTCATGACAAATTAATATATTTTAAAAATTTTTTTACTGTAATTAATATGATTAGGGAGATTGTTACGAGAAAAACAATGCTTACGAATTAGATAAAAAAGTATTTTAGTGTTGTCCTTTAGGTATATTTAAAAATAAATGTATTATGTAGAACTTTAAATAATTTTGATACTATGCTCAAATCAAAACTTACACGTAGTACTTAAATATTCACTGTACAAGCAGAAAACATTAAACAAGAAAGTAAAAAATTTGAGTAAAATCTTATGTAAACATAGATTATTTGTTAATATAAAATTTTCTAAATTATCATAAATAAAATCCTATTATTTTCTAATTATTATAAACTAATATTTTTCACTTTTCATAGAAGAATGCATCGAATATATGATTTGAAGATACCCCATCTCTGGTCACCACACAATCCCAATTATGAATGTTGGAAGCTTTTAAGAAGATTTTGTGTGTTGGAGCAGAAGGAGGTAAATGGAGTGAAGTCTCGACCATGGGATTGAAGCAAAACTCGAGAGCAAACGTTGTTACAAAAAGACGTAACATTTTATGGTGATCAAATGCAATCCAAATAGCACAAACTTGATTGTTGGGAAGCTTGAAGAAAAAGTTCCTTCCATTATTCAAATGGACGCGTTCTCCAGTTTCTGTAAGGGGAAAACGATTGTGGAAAACTTCTCTTAAAGGTTGATAAAACAGGAGTGAACTTGAAGATGCATTAATGAGCAGGGCATGAGTTTCTTCTATTCCTCTTCGTGAAAGAACAAGTTCAACTCCATAATTTTCAAGTTGGGGAAAAAATGGCACACACATTCCATTAATAGGAAGGGGTAAACCAGCTTGTGCAAAAAAAGAAATCACATTTGGGTCTAATCTTTCCCACCCACAACACCTACGTGTATCAAAGAAGTAACCATCTATTGTTTCATTAGATTTTTTCTCAAACACAATGAACTTGTTGCCCAAAACAAAATGGCCATCTATTTTCCCTTGTGGGTAACTTTTATAAGGAGGAGGATCATTTAGTATTCTACAATAGTCTTGCTCTGGCTCATAAACTTCAAAAGGACCATTACGATGATGATTGTGAAGATATGGCATCCCTTCAAGCACATAAATTTTACCATTAATGTTTTCAACCATTGGAGAACATTTTCCATAAAGAAACTTTTTGATTCGTGATGTACGCTTTAGACTAAACGTGTTTTTTTCAAATGATAATTGTAAGACTCGATTAGAAGATCCAAGGTATGAGTCTGGATGGTTGGTAACATAATCCTTGTTGGGAATAGCCCCAGACTCTAAGCTTTCACCTCCAATCAAAAACACATTGGAATTCAATGTCACATGCTTCATCCCCACAATGCTTTTTCCTTTGAACAAGTTCATAAGGTTCATCTTCACATAGACTGGAGCAATGTTAGGAACATGTGTTGTAGTCCATTTTGGTTGAAGTAGAAGTTGCTTGAAGTCTATACCAATAAGCTCTCTTTCTGATTCAACGAAAAGAATTTTCAGGTTAGAACGAGATCGAGAGCTAGAACTAGAACTAGAACCAGAACCACAACTCGAACCCGAATTGGTATTAGAATTTCCCATTGTTGTGTGTTCAATTTGTCTAAAATAAACTATCCACTTCTCAAAATAAAAGTAGCTAACGAATAATATTAAAAAATGGAGGATGGATTGAATTGTTTGATGAAATGGTATTATATATATAACTTCTATTATTATAAAAAAAATAATTTTGTAATCTATAACTTATAAAATAAAAAGTTAATGCAAATAATGGTGTAATTAATTACAATCATGCTAACCTGATTGTGCATGTTAGGTAGAATCGGACAATAAACTTTATTTATGATGTTACATGCTTATGTTAGTTGCAAAATTAACAATTGGATATTATTTTAAGTTTTTAACTCCATTAAAATAATATTTTATTATAAAAGTGTTTAAAAATATAATTTTATTAAGTATTTATTTAATAATTTTTTTAATAAACATTTATGTCATAAATTTAATCATAACTTTTTTAAATAAGTTAAAAAATAATTGATTATAACAAGTTATGCTAAAATTTTTATTAAATTAAATTAAAAAATTTATAATATTTATAAGCTATTTCTATAAGGTCTTTTATTGTTTCCAATACTTCTTCTTATTATTGTAATAACCAATTAATTATTAATTTATTAGGATTAAAAATAATTATATATATCATAAATTTGTATCATATTTTAAAAATATTTATAATTTTAAATAATTAAATTAATGATCTGTATATTAAATAAATAAATATATTTATTTATATAGATAATAAAAAAGTATTTGGTTAATTAACATAAAAAATATTAATAATCATTTTTTATAAAATGGATAAGAGATAATAATATAAATTTGTTTATATACAAATATACGATTTTAGTTAAAGCAAGCCAAATATGCAAAAAAAAAATTTATTGATAGGCTCACTCACTATATCTAAGTGAGCGATGTGAGTTGGATCCAAATTAAATCGTATAGATTATTTGATTATGAGTTGGTTAATACGCTATTTAATAGTTTATTTTAAATAATAATTTTTACTATAAATTTTATTAAAATAATATATATATATATATTATAATTAATTTTATAAGTTATTTATAAAATTTTTAAATATATTCTAAATTAAAAATAAAAAATTGATCATAAAATTTATATATTAGATTCATTCAAATATGTAAGTAAAATATTTTTAAAATATAAATATTAAAATACGTAAAGAAACATTAGTCGTAAACATGTATCATAATCAAATACATTGAAATTATTCATCAAGATATATAAATAATATATTTATATTAAGCTAGAAAAACAGATTAAGGATTATCAACAAACTGTGTTATATAATTACATTTACACTTTTAAAAATATTAGTCCTTATAAACTTTTAGTTATTTAACTAAAATATTTTATTTTATTTTTATCCTTTTCTTTCTCTTTATTTTAATTATTGGGCTTAATTATAATATTTTTTTTTACCTTATTCATTTTCTTTATTGCAAATTTATTTGCAATTTATTTTATTTTTATTTTTTAATATAATTAAGGCATTTTTGTCCATTAATAATAAATAAATAATTAAATTTAAGTTTGAAAAGAAAAAAATTAGAGAAAGGTTGTCAATTTTAATTTTAAAACATAATAGCTCGTTTTAGTACTATTAATTTTGAGACAAAATATAAGAATATTAAACAACTCAATATTATTCAATAAATTCTAATTTTGAATTTTAAAGAAATAAGATTAATTCAGAAATATTTTTGTATTTTTTATTTATTCAAATAAAATGTAAAATATTTTTTTATTATTAAATTTTTCATTAGATAAAACAAAACAGACAAGGTCTAGTCTGGAACCCTGCGATAAAATTGAATCTTATTGCCCCATCTTTTGGATTTATAAACTAAAAGTTAAAAGAATTTAAACAAATTTAATTTGCTAAAACGGTTGCCGTTTTCTAAAAATAACTTTAGATAGCTATTAGTCTAAAGTATGACTTTGTAAAATAATTATATACTAATTACTTTTTTTTGTTAATATATATACTCATTACTTTGTAAAGAATGAATAATATATAACCAGTTTACACTTTTGAGAGTGATTAACACAATTGTCTTTCTAAAGAGATAAAACCAATAATTTTTAAGGATGAATAACAAATTAAATTCAAGCAGGTATTATTGAAAAATGAACAAAAGCCCATAAGAATAGGAAACAAAATGAAATGACAGGGGATGAGAAATCACACAATCTCATGCATTAATGCTTTTAATAAAGACTATCAAATTTGATGAAATCATGTTTATACATGAAGATATAGAGACCTCTCCTATTTAGTACGTGTTTGGTTCTGCATCTTAAATCAGTATATGTATGTTCATTTTTTCAACCTAATGTATATTATTACATTAAAATAATATATAACCCAATGTAGTCAATCAATTAACCACAAACATGTGTTTCGAGAAAATAAAAAAGTTACTTTTGAATAATATTATTTCTAGCTCTTAATCCATGCCATATGTAAATAACATACTTGCCAAATGAAATTTTATTCAAACTTTATTTTATATATTAATACATATAATATGTTATTATCTTGAAAATACCATAATCTTATCACTTTTCGAAGAAGAATGCATCAAAAACGTGAGTTGAAGATGTCTCGTCTATCTTCACAACGCAATCCCAATTACGAACATTATGAACACTTAAGAACCTTCTTCGTATTGGATGAGAAGGGGGAGAAATGAGATTTGACACAACTACGGAATCCAAATCCAACTTTGGAACAAATGTTGTTACAAAAAGACGTAGCATTTGATGATCATCCAATGCAACCCAAATAGAACAAATTTGATTGTCAGGCAACACAAAGAAAAAGTTTCTTCCATTGTGCAAATTGATGCATTCTCCAGATTTTGTATGTGGAAAACGCCCACGAAAAACATGCTTTAGTGGTTCATAACATAAGAGTGAACTTGACGACACACTAATGAGCATTGCATGTCCTTCTTCTATTCCTTTTCGAGAAAGAATGAGCTCAACCCCATATTTTTTAAGTTGGGGAAAAAATGGCACACACAACCCATTAATAGGTAGTGATAGCCCATCATGTGTAAAATGAGAAATCACATTTGGATTTAATTTTTCCCATTCACAACATTTATGGTATCATAGAAATAGCCATCTATTTCCTCATCAGATTTTTTCTCAAACACAATGAACTTATCACCCAAAACAAAATGACCATCTATTTTACCTTGAGGGTAACTTTTATAAGGAGGGGGATCATTTAGTATTCTACAGTGATCTTCCTTTGGCTCAAAAACTTCAAAAGGACCATTGCGATGATGATTGTGAAGATGTGGCATGCCCTCAAGCACATAAATTTTTCCTTTAATGTTTTCTACCATTGGACAACATTTTCCATAGTTAAATCGTTTGATACGCGATGTGCGTTTTAGACTAAATGTATTTTTCTCAAATGATAAATGAAAGACTTGACTAGAAGAACCAATGTATGAGTCTAAATGATTAGACACATAATCTTTGTTGGGAATAGCTTCAGACTTTAAGCTTTCACCTCCAAGCAAAAACACGTTTGAATCTAATTTCACATGTTTCATTCCCACAACACTCTTTCCATTAAACATGTTTGATAGGTTCATCCTGACATAGATTGGGGCAACATTTGTAACACGTGTTGTAAACCATTGAGGCTGTTGTAGGAGTTGCTTAAAGTCTATGCCTATCAGCTCTTTTTCTGACTCAATGAAAAGAATTTTTAACTTGGAACGAGAACTAAAATAAGTCATAGTAATTTGCCTAATTTGTTTGAAAATTTATCTTTAGTGAAAAAAATATATTAAAAAATGTAAGGTCGATTGAACTAAGTGATTAGAAGGAAGGCAATTATATATTTAAATAGAAGTTCAGTTCGTCACACAAACAATTGAAATTGTCATACGTGATATTATTTTGTTTACTATGTTTTCGCAACTTTTATCCATGCAAAAAGTTTTTTATTACTAGTTATGGTAACATTAATTCTAATCATGCAAGTCTGATTAAGCATGTTATGTAAAATCAAACAATAAACTTGATTTATGACATTACATGTTTTGTCAAGTGAGAATTAAACGGTTAATATTATTTTAAGTAATTAAATTCATGATGTTATTTTTTTAATTATAACATATAATCTTATTTTTGTACAAATATATATTTGAACAGGTAAACTTAGAAGGAGTGAAAGAATGGACTTCCTAACTTAAATGTCACATCTCTTTTATATTTTTTTATTAATTTGGTATCATGTGCAAGGATAAATAATTTAAATGTGATAATTGTAAAATAAAATTATAGAAATATTATGTTTTTGGCGAATATGCATAAATATAGAGTTCCAAAAAATGTCATTGGTGATTTTTCTATAAAAGAGAAGAAAAGCTACAACCTAAGAGACTTTATTGACGTGATCTTGAGATTATAGGATATTTAAAAACTCGCTATTAACAACTTTTAAACATGTGATGTTTCTGTAATCACCTGAGATTACATGGACTTTAGAGGTGTTACAAAATTGCCATTGACGATTTTTGACCTAGTCAGGAATCTTCCATTTGTCATTGTAGCCTTTCACACTTGTAAGACATTTTTAGGCTTTGAAAAATTGCCAATAACAATTTTTAGATCAGAAATTTTTGCAATTTTATTATTCTTTACAACCATGGGCATTAGTGCACTTAAAAATATCTGATGACGAGTTTTCAAGCTATAAAATCACACCAAGTACATCAAGAACTCACACGCGAGAACGAGGGAGAGAGAGAAGTTGTGTGAGGAAGAAGGAGAAGGGAGACAATAGGTTGTGAAGTTGAAGACAGGTGAAGAAAAATTGAGTGAATTTTTTTAAAATTTAAAATAAAATAAAAAAATATTACCAACAACAATATTATTAAAAATAACACATACTTAAGTTTGCATACTCTAAAAACTAAGATACATGCATAGCATTAAGATTTAATGAACAAACTAAGGGTGACTCTCCAAATAGATGTTGTCCAAACATTATGTTTAACAAATGGACCCCATCATCATTGTCGTCATCTACATCCTCATGTCTTCCATTGGCTCATCGCTTCTATCTTTAGACTTAGAGTCACCACTTTCATTTTGGTATTTATCCATTATAATTCTTTGTTTGGCTCAGAGTTTGCATATGCTTCCTCCATATCTTCTTCATCAATGTTAATTACAATTTCTTTGAAAACAACATATAATTCAATGGTAGGAATTAGCAAATGATGTTATTGATGTATTTTAAATATTTGTAAAACATCAATATCTTTTGTTATTAGAATTATATGATATTGTATTAAACCGCTAAATATTGATAATTGACATCTATAAATAATATTTTTCACTGCTTTTAAAATTCAAATTCTGAGTCAATACTTTGGTTCGCCAAATGATACATTATCTCTCATATACACATATGTTGACTTTTTGCACCTAAATAACACATTTTTCACGAGTGCTTATAATAATTTCACCATTAATATATATCAATAAGAATACACTCATTTTTTCTAATATGATGAACTCACTTATTATCTAAAAATTCTTCTTTCTACTCACACACAACTAACAAAGATTGAAGTAGACAAATATCTTGAAGATCGCTAATGACGACTTTTAAGATTTTTTAATTAATTTACATGATCTAAAAGTTGTCAATAATTCTATTATTATTTTTTGAAATGCCCAAAACTTGCCAATAACAATTATAAGTATATATTTTTTAATTTTTTTAAATCCAAAACTTTTTTTTATGGTGATTTTATATATTTTTTTATTTTTTTAAGCACCAAAAGTCGTCAAAGCAATTTATTACATGTACAATTTTTTTAAGTTGCCGTTGGTGAGTTTTGAAAATGATTTGATATTTTTAATTCTAAAAATATCATTGACAATTTTTACTAAAATTCTATATTCATGTAATAAGCAAAAAAAAAAATTTCATATATCTTGTATTTTTAAAGAAAAAAACCATAAAAAAAGAGCCCGTATACAATTTTCTTATGCATGTTAAAGTTTCAATTTTTTTACCATTTTGTTAGTTGTTTATTTTATTTTCTATTTTTTCTTCTTTCTCCTTTGACCATCTATTTCTTGAACATATTTTGTAAGAACAAAATAAAATTGAATTTTCACTCTAACTTTTTGTACTAGTGCACTAGGATTTGCTTCAGTGAATGTAAATGGGAGAGGATCCAAATCTCAGTGATAGGCTCGACATATGGAGTGCATTCTTCCTCCACTAGTTTAGGCATAGTTAATCTTCTTTTGAGCAAAAACTTCTTTTAAAATTTTGGCTAGTCTGATACAAGAGAAGATCAAGCAGTTTTTCTCTTCAATCCAAACTAGGTCACATCTTTTTTTCTCACTTTTTGTGAGCATGTCAAAAAGTTATTTTATACTTCGGTACTCAAATGTCTTTGTAACATGTTGATAATAATAAAAATAAATAAAATAATTGATACTTGTAATTTAAAAAATTAATGAGTATTTAATTATTATTTTTACCTTAACTCAAATTTTAAAAGAGATTACTAATAAAAATTTAAAATATATAAAATATAAAATTAGTAGTTTAGCTCTCTAATTTTAATATTTTGTTTTAATTTTATACTTTTTAAATTTTATTTTGATCCTTTATATTTTTTTCAACATTTCTTTAATTTTTTTATTATTTTAGTTTAGTAATTTAACTTTCAAATACTATTTTTTAAAATTATGCTTAACTACATTAATTAAAGAGTAAAAAGTATAATGAAAATGTAGATGGTAGAATTAAGAGAAAAAGTAGTAATTAATAAAATTAAACATGTTTAAAAAATAATATTTTTGGTTAGCATTAAAAAATCAAAAGACTATAATAACATAAAAAAGTTAAAGAAGCAAATCACACTAAAAAAAAATAAAAAAATAGATACCTGTAATAATAATCTTACTTGCATGTAATTAAGGATATATTAAATTATAGATTTAATTCTTATACAAGAATTCTCTTTGTAATTTATTTTATATAGATAAAAACTTTATATATCAATATTTATATACAAATTTAATTTCAATACATTATAATGATGTTAGTTCTCTTTCTTGTTTGATAAATAATTATTTAACATAATATATTTAAATTATTTTTTAGTCTTTGTATAAGATTTTTTTTTGTAATTTAGGTTTTTATAAGTAAAAACAGTTTGTATATAAGTTCCTATATAAAAATTTATTTACAATTTTATTTCTATTGTTATTGTGATATTTTTGTATGAGTGTCAAATGACATTTTTTATTATTTTTAAATAAATATTCTATATTTTTTAAAGAATTCTCGTATTGAATATATTTTTAATTTAAAAATAAATAAAATGGTGATAATAGTGATAATTTAAAGAAGATCATAATTTTTTTACAAATATATTTAAGATATAAAAGAAAAAGTTATTGACTTTAAGCATGAAATCTTATCATATAAATAAGATATTAAAATGTTAGAAAGATAATATTCATGTTAATATGAATCAAGATATGAAGTCTTACAATGATATTTCTTATATAAATTTAAAGCAAAGAAACATTAACTTGTATAATAAAGTTGGAAAAAGTATGAATAAAAAGATGAGACTTCTTTAAAGAATTCAAAATACTCTTCTAAAAGATGATAAAATATCACTTGACACTTATATATAAAAATGTCATCATAATAAAGATAAAATTATTTAAAATTTTATATAAAAACTAATAGTAGATAAGTATTTGTTAAATAAAAAAAAGTTAATATCGTTATAACATATTATAATTACAGAAACAAAATTAAAAATAATTTTTATATTAGAATTAATATATAAATTTTTAAACTAAAAGGAGTTAAAAAATAAGTAAGAATAAAAATAATAAAATTACTTTTTTCGTCTTTTAACTTTAGAGTAAAATTTATTTTTGTCTTTTAATTTTTTTTTAGTTCATTTTAGTCTTTTAACTTTTAAAAAAATTTTAAACAAGTCTTTTTCTATTAAAAACTCTAAGTCTGTTAAAAAGTTTTGTCGTTATGGGTCACATGTACTATACATTACTGTTCATCCGACCTTGTCTTGACACTTTTTCTTCTTCCTTCTCCCTTTCATCTTTATCTTCTTATATTCAAAACTTCATCATCAAGCACAACCTAACTTTCTAATACTCATTTTCTATAAAATTTCAGTCATTTTGTTTTCCTCTTCTTTAATGGAAAATTTATGCCCTATTAACTTTGAGTCTGAATGCTTGTTTATGGTTGTTTCATGGTTTGCCACAATGGTAGGTCTGTCTAACATTAACGGTCATAAGGAGTTAGAATTGTCGTTGCCAGTTACGAAAGCACAGGAAAATCCACACTCATAGCTACAATTACATCAAATTCTTGTCCTGAGTCCATTCCAATTGTGCATCTCCCAACTCGTTTAGCCCATTATTTGTACTCGATTCTATTCTGCTTACCCTTATTGACACTCCTTCCAGGTCCCTAACTCACATGTATTCTTCCTCTTGTTGCCACTTCTTTATCATTTCTACTAAAGAAATAAACTACAAAAATATTCAATCCTTCAATAAATTAATTAGTTAATCAAAGATAAGCCTTAGATTTAACTGAATAAAATGTGATTCAATTTTTTTAATCAACAAACTAGATAGTTGATGGGACATAAAATTTTTTTGGCTTTGAATGTGAATAAAATTACTTACATTTAGATCAGAGATAAAATTCTAGAAAAAGAAAAAAAAAACATGACTAGGAAATTCTATTTTTTGGCTTTGAATGTGAATTCTTTAGTAAAAAAATTGAGTTTTGAATATAAAATGATGAAGATAAAAAGAAGAAGAAAAAAGAAAAAGTGTAGAAGATAAGATTAGAGATATGAGAAGGAAGACTATGAACAATAAAGCTTGATACATTAAACGAAATTTTTTTTTAACAGAATTAAGATATTTAACCTATGTGAAACTATTTTAAAAGTTAAAAAATTTAAAAAAATAAAGAATAAAAATAAATTTTATTTTAAAATTAAAAGATGAAAAGAATAATTTTATTAATAAAAATTTATTTAAACTTTTAAAAATAATTAAATATCATTCAGCTTAACCTATCTTGAATAATTAAATATTACTGAAAAAAAAGAGAAATAAAAAAAAATAGCAAAGTGAGTCTCAACAAACGAGCCAGTCATTCTTGCACACGTGCACAAGTCACACCAAAAGGCAACATAAAACGGGAAGAAATCACAAAAACTTGTGGTCGGTTAACCGCAAGGCTATAGAGGCCTAGGCACAATAAAAGAGAAAAATGCTTTCCTTATAAGAGAATCTCCACATCCTAACCGTTCGATTCGTATATCTATTCTACGCAAACACGTGGACGGTCCCTGTTCTCTCTGTTTCTGAGTACAAAATCATAAAAACCTTTGTTGCAGAAAACGACAACATAGACTCAGCACCTAAAAGTTTCGAAAACAAAACCACAACCCCCGGTTAAACACTTAACCATGGTTAGGTTAACTTTCTTGGTTTCGTGTGTGCTCCGCAACTGCTATGGAATTTAACTCCAGCAGAACCCAACGTCTCAACCATAATCATAATACCACATTTCTTTATAAATTTCACTTTTTATATTCGTAACCCAATACGCTGTAATAAACTCATTAATAATGAATCCTTACTTAAATATTCTTATGAAAAATCTATTATATATGTGTAATTAATTAATACTCATTTATACATTTTGTTAACTGACAAGTTTACCGGCATGAAAATAGTAAGTGTAACTCAAAGTAACGTCCACTATATGTACGAAAAATAAGAAGGGATGTGATTGTTGTGTCACGTGGCAAGAAGATGCAAAAACACTTGTCACAATCGAAGTGAAAGTAACAATTTTGTGTGTGACACGGCAAACAAAGAAAGTAACGCGCAAAGAAAGAGAGAGAAAGAAATATAGTACAGATGCACAGTACTGTTCTGCACTGCACAAGTTTCACACACTCCTTGTCATTTTATTACCGCATTTGGGGTTCTTCTCTCTGCAACACCATCTCTCTCTACTTTCTAGACCACATTCAGAGAAAACCCAGGTGGGGTTTTTCATCCATTGTTGTTTTCTTTTTCTTTTTTTATCTCTGTTGATCTTTGAATTTGGTTAACTCTCTTGGGTGTGTTGTAGACCCTGTCCCTGCTTTAATTTCTGGTTTCTCCCCAATCTAGTGCCTTGTTTACGCTTTACTACTTTTTTTTATTTATATTTGGTATTGTTGTATTTTGAATGTTTTCTGAGCTCTATCAGATGTCATTGATAATTTCTCTTGTTCTTTAATGTTATTTTTGTTTTTTTATCCCTCGTTTTTTAGGTGGGGTTCTCCTGTTCAATGATTACTATGTTGTTTTTTTTCATTTTATTTTCTATGGTGCTTAATCATAAGAATGATTTGCTACGATTTTAGACTCTTTAATGTCTATTGGCCCTCCCTCCAAAAAGAAAAACTTCTTTTTTTTTGCCCCTTTTGCATTTGGGGTTGATGCATTGAAGTGAATGTTAATTGCTTGTCATTGAAAAACTTTCCCCTTATGTGATATACAATTAAAGTTCAAATCTTTTTCTCATATGTGGATAGAAATGTTACATTGTGTTGATTTTTGTTGCTGGATTTTGTTGATTGATTTTTGTTTTTGTTTTTGTTTTTTTATCATTTTGTGCTCTATCATTTATGTGAGCAAACCTGTGTTTGTTTTAGTTGGTGGCTTGAGATAATGCTGAGGAAGAGGACCAGGTCAATCCAGAAGTATCAACACAACACAGATCAAATGGCAATTTCTGATACCAATTATGAGTCTTATTCTCAGTCTTATTTGGGGACCAATGTAAAAAAAAGCTCAATTTTCAAGGCCCCTCTTCTGTTTGTGGGTATGGGTTCTAAAGGCATGTTGGATTCTGATTCAGTTAAGAGCCCCACTTCCCCATTAGATGTTACATTCCTTTCAAATCTAGGTAACCCCTTTAGAACTCCTAGATCACTAACCAACGAGGGGCAACAAAGGAGTTGGGACTGTGCCAAAGTAGGTCTAAGTATTATAGATTCTTTGGAAGAATGTTCTAAATTTCCTGGGAAAATTCTCCTCTCCTCAGAGAACAAGAAGACTTGTTTTAGTCCTCAAATGATTACTGAAATCCCAAACTGTAAATCCTATATGGATGCTGCTCAGGCATCTAAATCTTTGCCTACAGATTTTTGTAAGCTTCCTTATACTAAAAATGGTTCTATTTTCCACAAGGGTGAATCTACTGTTCTTTTTGAGATTGGAGAAACCCTTCTAGAACATGAACCTTTTGCGAAAACTGTGTCTTGTTCATTGGACTCTTGCAGTACAATTCAAGATCTGTCTGGTTTAACTGGTTCCAACTTTGATTCTGATTCTGAGAATTTTGCTTTGAACCAATTGAGCTCTCCTCCTCATTTTATTGGAGGAAGCCAGAACTCAAACACTTTGCTACCTGGAGAATTTAATTCAAATCCTGTGTCTGCATCCTCTTCTGATGAATTTCTCAAGTCTCTATCAGCCAGTGAGATTGAACTCTCTGAGGACTACACACGTGTGATTTCCCATGGTCCTAATCCCAAAACAACCCGAATTTTCTGTGACTGCATCTTGGAAACTCATGCAAATGATTTCGAAAAACATTATAAGAATGAAGAGAAGGATGGGGGATTGTCCTGTCTTGGTGTTAACAGATTTCTGACTCCAAACCAATATCATTCCGATGACTTCTTAAGTTTCTGCTACCATTGCAACAAGAAATTCGAAGAGGGGAAAGATATTTACATGTATAGGTAGATTAGCACTATTGCATCTCTTTTGTTATGACTTTTAGTTCCTTTGAAGGATAGAATTTGATTCTGATTTCGGCTTCCTTTGATGTCCTACAGAGGTGAAAAGGCATTTTGCAGTTTGACTTGCCGTGCACTGGAGATCCTGAATGATGAGGAGCTAGAGAAATCTGATCCATCATCTGAAAACTCTCTCAAGTGGGATTTTGGTGGATAACTTGTTGAAACAGGTACATAGAGGCTTTGCCACCATCGGCATTAAGTCCATGAGATGAGTAGACGCGGTTGATCATCTGTTCTAAAAGAGCTGTTTTTGTGTGCATCTATTAGCAGCCATGGATGATTGTTTTGTACATCATTGCGTTTGCTATTTGTTTTTCAGCTTTTTCATGGTCTCGGTGGATGATGGCTCCACAGCTAGATTTGGTTTCCATATATAACAACATATATAATGACATTACATGATAGGTTATGTTTATTTTTCATACAAAACCCAAGGGTTTAAGCCCATTTTTGTTGGCTTACCCCTTACTGAAGTTGCTTTGGCTTATCTCTATATTATGCCAAGAATCAGTGTATGCAAAACCAAACAGGTTTTTGACTTGAAGGTTGTACTACTATATATTGTAGTTCATGTGAAACTATTTCCTTTTTGTTGGATTGTAAATCAAAAAGTTAATTGATTTGGTCTTTTCTGCACTATGTCCTGGTTCGACAGTAATCGCTTTCATATGAATGATTGTAAGCATGAAATTCTTGTACTATGATTTTGAATATTTGGTGCCTTGTATTGCCCCACGATGCAATCTAATGGTTCTTATGAAAGCAGTAGTTGTTATCGTAAGATTTTCATTCTTCTAAACACTCTCTTGTACAACTATTTTAAATCAGAGATTGAAGTGAAATAAGTGTGAAGTAAGATGGATAATATGAAGAGAGGTAAAATAATAATTTGGAAAATGTAGGAAAGGGAAATAATAATATGTATAATGGGAAAAAATGATGTCAATTTTGCATTTTGAATAAGGCTGTTAACTCCAATGGTCCTAGCCTCACAGTTCCAAAATGTAAACCTTTTCTATGCCAATAGAACTTTCTTTTAATATTGCTTCTTTATAAAGAAATTAATTTACTTCTATTGATGGCTTTTGCAATATACGCAGTATGTATCATTTGGGTAATACTTTAATAAAAATAACAGAAGAACGAGTTGTGCATACAAAAGAGTATTATGCACACACAATGCACAAAACTCTTAAGGAGCAGAAAATGGTTTGATTTCGCATGTGGTCTTTTTCTCAATATTTTTAAAACCAGATTAGTCTATTGGTTTACAGTTCAATTGTGGTATGTTAATTAAATACAATTTTTATTTTATATAATATATTAACTTAAAAATTAATATAATAAAGTAATATTATAAATTTATATTAATTAATTTTTTATCATATTTTAATAACAAACTTTATATTTTTATTTTCATATATATATATATATATATACTTTTCTTTTCTTTTTTTATACCTAAACATAATAATGTATTATATATTAAAATTTACTAATCTTAAACGGGCAAAGGGAATCTTTCAGTAAAGTTTTCTATGATTTCAAGATTATAAATACTTGTTTAAGGTTATAAATTGATTTTTTGAAGGAGTGTGGATAAAAAAAATTGTAGGGTTGATAAACCGATGTTAAGAGAAAACTTTATTATACAACATAAGACTTTTTACCTTAATATTCTTTGTAAAAGCCATAAATAAAAAAAATAGACAATTTACAAATATAAAAATCAAGTGGTGATAGCTCAGGGGTTTATCAGTAATTGACTTTTGAGAAGAATTAATTAGAGAAATATAATTGAAAAATACAAGACAGTGATACTTTCATTTGAGATAGAACATTAAGAAAACTATGAAGATAGCTAAAGCAGTCTTAGGTGAGTTTTTTATATTATAATAATGATAAAAGATTTGTTACTTTGCTCCCCAATTTAATATTTTATAAAATTATCACTATTAATAATTCTAAAAAATTCAGAGAAAGATGTAAAATAGTTAAAACTTTAAATTAATCGTATTACTCTTTTAATATTTAAAGATAAATATAAAACCATAAACTATATAATTTATTTAAATTTAATTTTGATACGTTAGTATATAACACTACTCATACACGTAATATATTAATTTAATATATAATAGAAATATTGGATTGACATGAACCTTTCAGCAGCTTTTCTGTAATGTAGATGTACGCCATTGTGTGACACAATCCATATTTTTTCATACAGTTTTAAAACTTTGGACGATCAAATTGGTAGGTGTCATGTTATCTTCTGATTTTCTTTTTTCTTTAGACGAAAACTATATTTGGTTGCGCAGTTTCTATTGGTCGGTAATTTATTTTCTTAATGGTGGAAACTTTCCTGCTAATTTAGTATTTGTAGCTGTCTAAATTAAGGAAGCATAGTTAAGGGAATAAAACTAAAAAGACAAGACATTAAGTTTTCCTTTTTTATCACGAAAAGCGTGAAGTTTTGAATTTAACTCTGCGTGTATTATTGGACAAATCATGCTACAGATTTTAACGTTAAGCCCGCAACTATTTACAAGTGAGAATCAAATTCTTAACCTTTATGTCACGTAAATGTTGGTAATCACACTGAATTGTTGAATCATTTTTTAATTGTTTTCCTCTCTGATAAGCAGCCAATAACATTTTCCCCACTCTTTTTTCTAGAATTTTTATCCTACAAGATCTTCCAAAAATGTAATTTTAGAAGTTCAGAATTAAAATTTCAAAATATATTAAACTCTTTTCCAAAAATAAAAAAGAAAACCTGGAAGGTGCGAATTTAAAAACAATTGAGATTTGAGAAGACCAGGCCCTTATAACGAATGCCTCAAAATTGGTACCAAGCCTGTTCTAACGTTAACAGGCCCGACGTTTTCCATTCATGTATTTTTCAGATGACAGAGTGTTTTCCGTCTGTAAAAATAGTACCAATATCGTGGAACTGCATCACTTGACAGTGTTAGAGCAATGTCAATGACATTTCATAAGAACAATCTATAATGGTTCCGAAGCTTTTCGATCATTCAATAGAACATTTTAACAGTACATTTGTTTCATCTTTTTATTACCACTGTAGAGAGAAATGTTGGACCCAATTATGATCTCTCTAAAGGTACAAATTTCTCCGTGTTTACCCAACGACGAAAATGTCCAGTTACATCTCATACACATTTTTATCACCAGTGTTATCATATCAGTATCCACTTAATTTGATATTCGATATCATTGTCTAGAAAAATAAAAATGTTTAGAAACATAAATTTCCCTTAAACCGGATTCCTATAAATTGAAACAAAAGAATAAAAAAATAAAAGACTGTGCTCGGCAGATTGCAAAGTTAAAATTACACAAACAACTATCATACCCTAACACACACTCGGGGTGATTCCAATTAGTGGCCCCAACAAATTACATCATAAAGGACCATTATTCTTTCCCTATGAATGTGGCTTAGCATGCAATTCAAATTCCAACTGTCCACAACCACGTATCCAATGAAGGACACACGTGGATTCCTAGTGCCTTCACGACAATCTCATGAGAACTCAAATGAAGGCCTTAATGAAGTCAATACATATCCACTGCCCCTTGCTCAGCCTCTTGTCTGTCGTGTGTTATAGGACTTGCAGTGTAGGCATTTTTGAGCCACAAAATGGAACTGAACCTGCGAAGTTTTGCCACAGTCATTGCACAGGATCCAAACCTGTTGAGAATAACAACATTAGTACCTCGTAATCAGCAGGCAATATGATATTGGATTTAATATACAACAAAAAACACAGGTCTATGCATCTTTAATGCATGGCGCAGAAAGAGGGGGTATAAGTCGGAGGGAAAAAGGAATACTGACCATTTTATTTTGATATGGCTCAGGCATTGGTGTAGCGGCAATCTCTATGTCAAATTTCTCCCAAACCTTTGACATATCACAGACTGACTTCGAGCAGAGAGGGCACGCATACCTGATGTGAATAAAAAACAATGAAGAATCAGGATAAATTTTCAGATAGAAGGGGAGAAGTAAGGAGATGAGAAACTGTGATACTCACTGAAAATGTTCTCTCATTTCATTCAGGCAGCTCTTATGGATTGTATGTCCACATGGCATAACAGTGACATCGTTTCTTGATTCAAACAAGTACTGCAATAATTAATAATCAATATTGGTGTGCTTGAATCAGCCTCCAGATATTCAGAAGGTAGTTAGTTAAAGTGATATTTAAACCATAAAAGGTGCAGGATAATACCTCAAAACAAACAGGGCAATCATGGTGCATTGCTCCTTCTACACAAGGGTGACTGTTTTTCAGAAGAGTTGAGTAGCAACAACCTATGCAAGAAAATCACGAATGTCATTAATAAACAGGTAATAAATTTTAAATAATTGCATTTCTACATAGTACTTAAAATCCATAGGAAAGATGCAATAAAAGAAAACAGGAATAAAAATAATTACATACCACACTTGTAGCAATGGAAGAAATTATTGCTTCCTCCAGTTCTGTGTTAGAAGTGAAAACATTACAAAATCAATCAGTCTGAATTTTGATACAAAGGCTAGTCAATCTAAAAACGCAAAACACACTATAGCTTCAAGATATACTTCGGATAAAAGTGACCTTTAAGTCACGGCCAAAACACACAAAAAGTAAAATGAAAAAGTATAGCATTGCATTTCCACTTTCACAAAATTCCCCAAAATCAGGGGTACAGCAAGAGTGCTAGGCTGGCTGAGTTAGGGTGGCCATGTGAGAAATATTATTGCTAGGGGCCAAATTCACGTTTATCATAAAATAGATGGAAAATAAAATTTGAGAAAAAGAGTGGAGTCCCCTTCAAACACATTGCTGTTCCCCCCCTAGAAAGTAGAGATGTTGATATTTCAGATGAAAAACTAAATTAGCAAATTATACCTGCAAATTCCACAGCCACTACAATGGTACTGCTGCTTAGATATCTGCAGCACATAAAAATATTTAGTTAATATTCACTGGTTTATCGTAACCTGAGATAAATTATACCAGCAATCGGACCAAAGATAAAATATAAAATATATAAAACGTAATTTGGTTCCAGGATGATTTACTTACATCATCATCAAAAAGCTTGCATGTCCCACAGAAGTACTTGCCCATACAAACACCACAATTAATACAATTTTGCTGAACCTGGAAGCAGTTAAAATCAGTACATGAAATATTTAGTGTAAATGATGAAATTTCAGCTTTTGAAATGGATATGTTGTGGATAAAATAAGAAAGAAATAATTCAGTAGTTTCAACTTTCAAGCAGCCTATTATCTAGTGCCCTAGTCAATATCTATCTAGGATGAAACCCACAAAAATACTTTCCACAAAACATCTGGCGGAGCTTTCAGAAAGCAACAAGCCTTTAAACTTCCCCTGACAAATGCACCAATTTGTTTCCTTTCTGCCTATGCATGCACATTCACATGAAGCGGGATTTTCTTTTTACTTGATTGGTCAAAGATTTGTCCTATAAACTGCTGTCTACATTCTCCCTCATAATTACTACAACGTGAAGCACAAAGAAAGATATTGAAGAAATTCTAAACTCACCTCTTGTTCAGTCCCACAAAGTGAACAAATCACCTGAGTATGTCAAAATTATTTCATTAGTGTTGAGGAATTCCTTGGCCATGAATAACAAAACAAATGCTGAAAAAATGTTGGGATATTTTAATTGGAAATGTTCAAATAAATAAACATACCTGTTTGACTTGGTGTCGGGGAATGTCATGTCTATGCTTCTGGTCAATGTTGATATCATTCTGTAGAAAAACAAGATAACAAAAGTAAGTTCAAAGTAAAAGTAATGATACAATACAAGAATTATACACAGTCAGATCATTCCCAGTACATTATGGGTCCATTCGATGGAGAGGGTGAAATATAATTTCCTATCCTATCCTATTTTTGAGGGCGGCTGGAATATCACGGGGGGACTAAAATGAATCTGGGTATTTGAAGTTATGAAGGTGTGGCCGTAGCACATTTGTTGAACCAATAGGATATGATAAATCTATCCTATGGCCTTTTCCTATCTAGTTTGTTGAACCAACAGGATAAGGATAAGCCGATAAGCTAACTTAGTTTGCTATTTTAATATGCATCAAATCAAACATAAAATAAGATAGTTCATAACTCTTATGATTCTGGATTGCCTGGAAAACATGGAGACCTCATTTAAAGGGTGGCAGATCATTACATCCAAACAGAAAAAGGTTGGGGAATTGTATCATTTGTGACAACAATCATAAATAAAATATGTGAAACATACAGCTGTTATCAAATACTAGACTTGGCAAATTTACTCACTTTTGCCTCATTGTGACAATGGCGGCAATCAAAAATCTCATTGCAACAAGGTGCCCTGATGCGACATCTTCTCCAGTAATGTTGACATCTGCAGAGAAAGCATAATTTTAACAAAAGAAAAGGAAGTGCAAAAACATAAACAGTGGACGAGTTTATGAACAAGAAATTACCCATATTCCATATATCCTTTCTCTAGCAAGTCATTGGTACTTTTGTGATCTGTTGATTGACTTGATTCTTCTCCTGGCAAGTGCTCTGTATTTGGTGCTGGAGGATACTCTTCTTTCTCAGTCATATGTTTAATGTCATTACATTCAAACAGCAGAGGCTCAGAGTGCATTATTGCCACCTCTCCCATGATACTAGCTATCCTCAGATAAGATTACCAACTATCTAGAAGCAGGCAGTAAGAGACCTGCATGTTAGAACACATTTAGAAATAATCCTAAAACTTCTAAAGGCATATCTAGTCACCCCATCAAGCCAGGTAAACACCAATGCATCGTTGCTTTCTTCTATACTGCTGCAGACCAATGGAAATCAGCAACAAGAAAATCGATTTACCCAGCTCCAATCAGCACTACTCCAAGAGGGGAACACATCAAAACAAGCTTATACACAAGAATTCCACACATTACTACAATGTAGCACTGGGGTACTTGACAGCCTCCAGCAGAAAATACAAACCAATAGTATTGAATGATCACTTGATTCCTTGAAGAACTCCCACAATCAAATCCAACTATACTGGAGCCAATCAATAGACACTCCAACCTATGTTGAAAGCAATAAATCACTCAATTAAATGCATCCCAAATAAAAAATATATATATAGTACATGTGTTGATTTTATTTTCCATGAAGGGCAAGCCTACCTTAAAATGCAGTTCTGCATTGACTCCTCCATGAACTGAAACTTACCAAAAGCAAATACTTAAAAACTCCAAACAATCTGCACCTTGATAGATACCTTTGGATCAAATTACAACCCTTTTCTTCATTAACTAGGTAACTTGACAGTAGACTACGCATTCACCGCCAAAAAAGAATATCTACACATACTCCAGGAACTAGTTTATGAATATTCAAGAACAGAATCCTTCTCCATATCTGGAGTACAGCAGGGTCATCCCCTTCTACCAACCATGACAGAACAAAGGCTGGAAGAAGAATGAAGGAAAGGTTGGATTTAGCAATGATGGTAGTGTGTAATCATATCATACACGATGCTGAACAATGGGTGTAACATCAAGCCAGCATTTTCCCTATCCATAAACTGGAAAGGAAACAACTGGACAGTTTCAATGAATTACGCAAACCCACAAGAAGCTTCAACCACACCAAAACTTGCTGCAAACTTGTTTACCCATAGTAGACATTGAAAGGTGGCAGAGACAAATGGAGACGGGTAAGTCAGCAAAAGATAAACTTGTTTCCTCCCACTTCCCTTCAAAAAAATACAGAGCAGTGGTATCCTTGGGCCTTGCAGAAGTAGCTTTAATTTTGGCAACTGGGGAGTCCAATTTTGATGCAAACTGCATTTTCCTGCAAAAGACTTCTTCGTAGAATCTAATGACATAGCCATTCACCATTTCACCTACCCCTAGTCTCCTAAAATTTTCGCTCTCAAGCAACCCACATAGATTATTCCTATTATCCTATCCATCCACGTAGATTGGAAAGTTGCGTCCAACTATCTTATTACTTTTTATTTTGGTCCGAACTAACTTATTACTTTAAATACGTAAACTCAATGTTTTAAAATCCGAACCAGAATGAGCAATAGTTCGCTACAACCTAAGTTGATGATTCAACCGGCTCACGGTTTGATCAATTGAACCAATGGGTCCAATTTTTAAAACATTGCAGAAAATTCACAATTGACAACGTCCTTAAGCTTTTCCAACATACTCCTCACCCTCAAGTACTTCTTCTTATTCAAGGGTAATAACTACAAAATAACAACATAGATCCAATAAACACTACAATCTATTGCCTGAAAACCAAGGTCTTGGTAAATTCCACTGAACTAAACAAAACCTCGGAGTTCAAGGCAACGAATTATCGTGCTACGTGCCACAAGAGCAACCACTTCTAAACTCATCACAAAACGATATAACCAAAGAGTGAATCACACAACAAAAACAAACACAAATTCAGAATTGCACAGAATTCACAAAGAACACATCAGAAAACGTAAAACACAAGAAATGAAGCGACAAGGTAATCAAAAATTGGAAAAAAAAGAAGAAGCTACGTTACCTAACAAAGAGAACAGAATTATTATTCTTACTATGATTTCACTCAGTCACAGAGTTATCGCAGAAATGAAAATAAAGAAACGACAATCACAGAACAACAACGAACTTTCGACTCGGAGAGAGGGGAAGATGAAGACGACGACGTGATCGGCGATAAACGCGTTGTTGTTGTTGTCGTTTGTTTCTTTTTTAACACAGCTTCGATAGGAATCTTGACAGAAACGTTGGGTCGTTTTAAAGTGAGAATTGAAGTGCGTCGACGTGGAATTTATAGGGGTTGTATGAAGGAAAATCTGGTGAATTTGTAATTCGAGAGGCTTCGAAATTGACCCAATCTGCAAGAAAACGAAATATATATATAATTTGAAAGGGACATTAACACAATCATTCATGCAGTGCTGGTCACCCCTCTTTATTTTCCCATTTCAGTTTTTTTTAACCCTTCAAAATATCTCACATAACATCGATTCGCAACACGCCACGTACTCCTTTGAGTTGCGTGTAAATATCTTGCAAGATTTGAATTCACTTTAGGACACCATAAAGGAGCTTGCTTAATATTCTCCGGTTTCTTTTTTTATAAAAATATTATCTCTTCTTAATTATAAAAAAATTAATAGAATGTTCACATAACTCACAAGAAGTTCATTTACAAATAGAGGATATGGTGTCATAACAATTGTCTACAGAGCAATTTATCTTTTTCCCTATATACATCTTCTTCATCTGCCTTTTCACCCCTCTATTTTTTAATCTTTGTTGAATGTTATTTCTTTGATAGGAAGACTTAAAGAATGAGTTTGATCTTTCATCACATCATGCATGTTGCTCTTTTATAATGGAACATAGCCTTTGGATGATAATGTTATTCATGAACAAAGGTTCTTTACACCTCATAAAAATTGCTTATGTAGATAGGTTAGATCGATGGAAGGAAGGCTCCTTAACCAGGCTGAAAAGCAAGTCCTAATTAAAACAACGTTACAAGCCATTCTTAGTTATGGTATTTCTATAATCAAGTTTTTGTAAGACCCTTTGCTTGCTAATTTTTCCCTTTTGGTTGAATAGACCAGGCAAGGATAAAGGCATTCAATGGAAGAACTTGAAGGAATTAAATATATCTAAATGAAGGGTAGTAGTAGCTTCAGAATTTTTCAAGCAATGAATATCCTGTTACTAGCTAAACATGTTTCAAGGTAAAGTGTTTATAAGAAGATTTAGGAGATGAATTATTGGGCATGTGGCTCATGAACGACAAGCCCATTTCTTCAAACTAGATTGAAAAGTTTCTGATCCATTTTTGAATCGTTAGGGGATGAACTAGCCTTTGAAGTTGTGGATATTCCACTCAGGCTTATGAAAAGGAGAGAGAATTTGGTTTTGCTTTTTGTAAAAACTGGAGGGTACATTGAGATTAGCATATCATATTGCAAATCAACCAATCTTCCTCCCTTTCTACCCCAATGTAACTATGGAAGGTTGTTTGATTCAAAAATCGTGAAGATCTTTCTTTGGAAGATTAGTCATAATGCAATACCAATCAAGCAAATTTGTATAAAAAGTTGCTTCCCAATGACCTCAAGAATCTTAAAAAATCATTGATCATACTCTATTATTGTGCCCTCAGACCAAAAAAGTTTGGTTTGCATCTCAGCTTCAAATCGTTCCCTCAATACAAGGATTTAGGATTAGCTGGGGACTAAGTTGAGTATCTTGAGGACCATGGATCAGTATTTCCAAACAAGTGCACCAATTTCAGCTAAAGCTTTTAGAAGTTTTCAGAAACTACCCACCAAAACATGAAAAATTAAGAAATATATGCATGAAATAAGGTTAAACAAAATAAATTTTAAAATTTTAAATATATCCTCTAATGATATACATACGTTAGGATTTTTTTAAACACTTATACTATTTAATAATTTTTAACAAAATATAAGATTAATTAATTTAATTATTAATTTAATTTTTTTACTAAATAAATAAATTTTATAATTTTATATAAAAATAAAATTAATAAATATTTTATCGTATTACCTTAATTTAACATGTAATAAATTTTTAAAATATAAATAATATATTTACAAAAATTTAAAGGATATAAAATTGATATTATAATTATAAAAATAATATAAAATAATTTAACATTTTGACTAATAAATTTTATATTTTATAAAAAATTATCAAATAATTTAAGTGTTTAGTAACGAGTCTCTTATATATATATAATATAAAATTAATAAATAAATAATATATTAATGTTTTTAATATTAATTTAATTTTATTAAATAATATTTTAAGAATTTTAATTAAAAATTTACTGAATATTGTATAATTAAATATTACAATATAATATATTTAAAATATTTTTAATTTTTTAATTAATATATTATATTTTTTATATTATTTATAAAAATTTTGTTAAAAAATTAAAAATAAACAGTTAATAATAGTAAAATTTTATTAAAAAATATTTATTATATTTTTATAACTTTAATATAATAACTATTTATTTTTTATATAAAATTTTTTATTAAATTTTTTTATAAATATAAATTAATTATTTTACATAGACAATTTTACCCTTTATAACACTGTAATTTACGTCTCATATCTATTTGCAATTGGCTTAGCTTCAAGGCTTCACGTTTCGCTCTGTCTCTTTCTGCGATCTCTCTCAAGCTCGATTCAAGGTTCCTTATCCGGGGCAAATCTCTCTCAAGCTCACGTGTTGCAGGTTTCTCTCACACTTTCTCTCTATATATTCTCTATGCTGTGAACGATTATGTGTGGGTTCGTTCTGTTCTTTGGTTTTGATTGTTTGGGTTTTGTTTATGTCGTTTTAACAATCTTGCGCTATTCATGTAAGCGCTTCAATTTTAATTTATTTTTTGTTGAATTAAGTGTACTGATGGGTGTTTAAGTTTATTGCTGAATCTGTAATAATTCAATTCATTGGGTTAAATTATTGTGGCTGTGTCTGTATATTCTATGAAAAAAATTATCAATGATTAGAATTGCAATCTGCCCTAACTTGTCATGGTTTCGAATGCTATTTTGGCTTATGTAGGAAATCATTTGTGAGTTTCGAATGCTCTAATTGTTCTCCCTCTTTTATTTTATTTTTTGGTGGTATGTGAATGGCACACAGTGTGTTTGTTAAAATGGTTATAAAATACATCTGTTATAAAGGGAACCTTTTTCTATTTGAATCGTAACAAGGGTATCTGAAAACCTGAAATTTGTTAATTCACCGAGAGTATGGGTCCTTTGGTTGGGGAATTGGACTTGGTAGTAGAGTAAAACATTGGTACAGACAGTAATATGCTGTTGAGGTACGGTTGTGTTTGCTGCATTTGATGTTCATATTCACAAGCTATAGATAATTATGGGGTGTAGAGTTTGTTTGGTTGGGTGGAACTAAGTCAGGAAAAGGGATACAATTTCTAGTGTAACATAGTTCTAGGTCTTGCTACTTTTCCTATTTTAATTACATTAAAAATCTTATTACCTTGCAATTTTTGTAATCTGTTTCATGCCTATTTTAGGTGTAGTTACCCAAATAAAAGTTTTTCCCTCCATTATGAAACTCATGAAGTGATGTTACTGGGTAGGGGGAAGCATGTGGACCCCAAATTTTGAAGAAATATGACTCTTGAGGACTTGTATAATGACCCAGGATCTATAATTTGATGGAAAATTTAGGCGATGCTTTTGGGCTATATACCTTTCTGGAAACTCTGAAATCTATTATTTTGTAGTCCTAAGTGGACTAATTATCAATTTTGACCGGATTTATCTTGAAGAGTACATCAAATAACTTAAATTCCCTTTGGAATGAAATTCTGTTATTTGAAGATTGATGCCTTGATGACTTTACTCATCCTTCATGCTGGTTGTAATGTAAACTACCATGATTAAGACATAATTTGCAAGAACTGAACTTTAGCTGAAACTTTGATAGGACCACACTGCATGTGTGTAGCAGAAGCAGAAAAAATGGGCCCAATAACAAAGGGCTGTTGGTTTATGAGAGGGAAAAAGAATAGTCGAAGGGGGTAGGAGGTAGAAAATGCAATTAGCAAAGAGAGAGAATGTCATAACAGAATTGGGACGACGGCATGTGGGATGAGGATTTGGAAATTTGGGAATCACAGGGGGAAGAGGGAGAGACATTACAAGAGGGGTGTGTGTGTGTTGGGGGGGTGCGGGTGGAGAGAAAGGGGGTATGGAAAAATTAGTACTAGAGTGGAGAACAATTGCACTACCTCTGTTTGAAATCAGAGGTAGCACTTCTTTCAGGAATACAACTTTTGCTGCTCGTCTTACAGTTTTGATGATATTGAATTATGATGTTTTCTTTAGTTATTTATTCTTATGCTGGGGGAGAGAGGGAATTTAGTTGGATAAATTCATTCATAATGGCATATTATATTATAACTGTAAAATGTAAAATAATAAAATAAATGAAATTTATTTTTATAACAGGTTCGAAACATGGGGATTTGATATCTAAATCGATTCAATTTTATTATTTGTTTTCTAAATAAAACCATTTCCAATTCTTAATATTTCCATACACATCCTAATGGTTCCAGTTATGGAGGAGCAATTCATACTTAGAGTTCCACCTAGTGTGGCGGAGAGGATAGAGCGTCTTCTGAATGAAAACAATCCTTCTTCTTCATCTGAAGACAAGTCATTAGATTTGTCATTCAGTGAGGATGGAAGGGGTGGTACGTTTGTGATTGGGAATGATCACTTCCCAGCTTCTCTATTGGACCTTCCTTGCGTTGTTGAATCTTATAAGACTTATGATGATAGCTCTTTGATTAAGACTGCTGATATTGGTCAGGTAGGATTCCATCACTATCCACATAATTCATTCATTCTGAATCTCACTCTTGGATTCATATTAATATCGATTTAATGCTTAATCCAACTAACAGATGATTATGGTGAGGGAATCTGGTGATGCTGCTCCAGATGTAATTGAGTACAGACATGGCCTCACCCCACCCATGAGAGATGCTCGCAAGCGTAGATTTCGCAGGGAGCCTGATCTTAATGTATTCTATTCCTTCACATGACATTGACATTCATATTCACATTAACATACCTGTTTGTCTCTCTCTTTGTATATATATATATATGCTCTCATATTTACTTTTTATTTTCATTTTTTATTTTACAGCCTGAGCTTGTCTCCCGTGTTGAGAAAGATCTTCTCAAAATCATGGCTGGAGGAACAGCAGACAATCTTGATATCCTTACAACTTTGCTTGTCAAACAATTAGTGAACATTTCAATCCTTAAATACAAATTTATGAATCAACTTTGAATTTTTCTCTTTAAAATATATGGTTATTGAGATCATTGTTCTTGCTTGCTTCTTTCCCACCTTTTACAATTTGTAGGATAAACTAGAGTAGCTATTTACATCAATGACAGTGGCTAGTTAGTTGCCTTCTTGATAGTGTGAACAAGCTTAGCTTGGTTATTTCCTTGACTGAGATTTACATGTGGAAGCAGCTGAGCAAGAAGGGGATGAGAATGCAAGAGGGGCTAATAAAAAACCTGCACCTACGCCTGCACCAAAACATAATGTCTCAGAGAATCTTACAAATGCAGGGGAGCCTGACAGGAGTGATTCTGAGGAATCTGATGACTCAGTTTGACTGAAATCAACTACCAAAGAATATTTATATCACAATGATGAAAGCCTGTATAGCATAACTTTTGCTGTTAAATTTGAATATTATACAGCATCTTAAATTCTACTAAAGTGGATTTACACCCCACATTGTGCATTACACTTGATAAATGTTTTGTATTTTACGCTTTGTTTGATTGTTAACCTTTGATGTCTTCATTTCCCACGGATATATGAGAATAAGGGTAAGCAGGTGCTCTTAAGGGTGTGAAATGAATGCTTCAGAAGTGGATTAATCTTGACTCGTTATGCAGCTTGGATAGAGCCCAACCGTTAACGTTTATAGCTCAAGCACAGTTTCGAGGACCTATTTTCAGTTGACTGTAAATCGTAAATGACAGTAATAATCATCATCGTACGTGTCAATAAAATATGCAGTTATAGCCAAGGGCTGCTCAAAAGTGCATACCCCAAAACACGATGCACATCTGATTCCAGAAATGTGGACACTGCGTTTTTAATGATTTTTCTAGTAAAGTGATCAAGTAATATGATATCTAAGTATATTATGATTTTAACTCGTTAAATTTAAGAGGTGGGTATATCTTTATTTTTCAACTTAAAAAAATAGACTAATTATTTAAAAAGAAAATTAAAAGGATAATCATAAAAAAAAATAAAAAATCGTGTGCAATGTTTTATATTTATAATCAATAATGGTCAATGTTGATCCAATTGGTAAAGATTAGTTTTGTATTCAAGAACACGTTCAAATCTCGCAGTTGATGCGAAAACTTCATTGGCAAACAATCTGAAAATATCCCTCTATAAGCGTTCTGAGTCTTGAAACAGGCCCTGATCCTCGTAAGCTTTTGAGACTCAACTTGCCTAAACTTTTATCCACTGAAAATTAGATAATTAAACAGTCTAGAAATCTAAGTTAAATATGAACGGATAGGAAATATTTCAATTCTTTTACAAACTGGAAAGAGGGCAAAAAATGATTGAAGTGTAAAAGGAAAGACGAAATTCCTTGTATATATATACCTTGCTCAGTCAAAAAGAAAAGTTGTAAAAGATGATGTGTGGAGTCAAGTAGAAATAACGTTACTCACTACTCATAATAAGTTTTTGACTACATTTGTATGTGAACAAGACAATCATTTCTTGAAGGCCAAATATCCCGTTTGTCTTCTCCAGCTAAAGCTCTAACCTTCAGCAATTACCTACCTAGAGAGTATAAACTACAATGACCCTAAATATACCATACAAGATGGCATGTAGATCTAAACGATAAATATGGTCCAAAAATAATAAAACTTTGACAATAAACTAAAATTTATGAAAGTGCAATCTAAAAGAGTGTTATCCTTTTGGTCATAACAACACCAAAGCAAAACATACACTAATAGAAGATACCAAATACTGAAAGCTAGACACCTGGATGTTCAAACTTGCTCCAATAGGACCTACAGGTACTAATGCTGTTGAAGCTGAACTCCTTCCACCAATGCTCGAATTGGAACTGAAATCAAAATATTCAACGACCACATCAGATTTTTAAAACTTAACAACTTATTGTAAGCTGGTGTGTTGAAAAACAACTAAATTAAGTACTTATTTAATAAGCTCATTTATATGAGTACTGATGTCATAAATTTGATCGTGAAATTTTAGAATAAGTTGACAAATATTTATTCTAATTAGCTATATTGAAAAGTGTCTTATAGGAGTAGTTATTTTCATAAGCTCTCCATAAACTCTTTCAAATGCCTCCTAATTCATAATGGATGTGCATAGAGTCCTATTCTCACCTTCCCGCAAATATACAGGATCCATGACCTGCAATGTAACAAAGAATCCACCATTAATTGCTTAACTCTTCCACAAATCCTCAACAGAGGGTAAGGGTATGATATAACTCTCAATTAAACATTTAGTGCATGTTTCAATACAATTATTTTACAAAAAATAATTGCTTATTTTGTAGAAGCTGTCTCAGAAAACTCGCAAAAATAAGCAATTATTTCTTCAAAATAAGTTGAACTAAACATACACTTACGTGATAAACATAAAAGAATGAAAATGGAAACTTGTAATATCATGATGCATTCCCAGTTTTACAAGAGAATCATTGAAAGAGTTTGTCACTACTCATTTACTCATTCCCCTGTTGTTTGGTTAACATATCACTTGCAATATATTTCACAAAAAGTCCTTGGTACCAAATAGCATGGCTGATTATGCGATTGCAATTTATCAACATAAGGTTGTAGTAAGAAGACACCTGTAGGAGCACATGGTTATATATATGTTTGACAACACAGAAATAACTAGAAGTGTTACAAAAGTAACATACCAGAAAATTAGAGATAAAACAGAAAATAAGAAGCAACATGGACTTACTAGGATCCTGGGTAGTTGTTGTAGCTGTACCATCAAAGTCACATGTTCCACCAGCATTATGCATTTTTTGAAAATAATCGTTATAAGCATAAGAGGCATGGTTTTTCAAATTATTGGGTAAATAGCATGGTCTCCCTGGTTGAATAGCTGCACAATTTGCTTGGCCTTGTCCACAAGCCCAGTTCAAGCCAGCTTCCAGTTTTTCAGTGTCTGCATCATCTTTAGCCACACAAAAAGATGCTATAGAATTTCCATCACTCATGTTGGAAGCACTAAAACTCAAAGGATAAACACTACTTCCATTAGCATGAAAAATCCCCCAATTCTTTTCTGATAAAGGTCCATTCCTCTTGTCTTCATTAAATAATTCATACATGTAAGTATTAATAGCTATCCTTGGTTGACTAGGAGGACCTGAACCATTGAGTACTCTAATAATTAAATTATTATTGTATGTCTCAGCATTCTTTGTAGTAGCATCTGGTTCATTTGCTCCACCAAAACTAGGCCACCCAGTTTCTGTGACAATAATGGGTATATTATTGAAATTGAAGGCTTCTATAGCATAATAGGTAGCATCTACCATAGCATCAAACATGCTGTCATAATGGAATAGTGTGTTTGGGTCAACAATTTGCTTCACTGAAGGAAGGGATTGGAATAGAGCATATTCAATTGGGAAAATGCCATCTCCTTTGGTGTATCCATAATAAGGGTAAGCATTTAACATGTAAGAAGAATTTGTGTTCTTCAAAAACTGAAGAAGCTGGTAAATTGTAGAGTTCCATGAAGAGTTGAAGGTGGCTGTAGAAGGAGGAAAAGGCCTTGTGACTATGTCCATGGACTGAGGTGTTGAAATCTTAACGCGGAAGTTAAGGTTTGAAGCAACAAGGGCCTTGTGAAGATTGTTCAAGGCAGCAACAAGAACAGGTGCAACTTTTGGAACTGAGGTAAGAACCTCACTTCCAACTGATATAGCTGTGATGTTTGTGGATGGCATGTAAGCAGCTACATTCTTAGAAAGCCATGCTGCAGCAACTGATGCAGACTCTCCAATACTTAGTATCTCTTCATCTGTGACACCAACAATCACTTCAATGCCAGTGTTTGACAGTGCTTGTAGCATGTGTTCATTGGCATCATACAAACGCACGTGTGAAATTTGATGTGCTTTTAGAATAGCAACCACATTTGAAGCTGATGGTAGATCAGTAACATCAGTGCCAATGTTTACCCCCACAAATGCACCTACATTATCCATGTTCAAGAATGTGATCTAACATCAACTGAGAAAATATGATACACAATCATCTGTCAGCTACTGAAAATTTGAAATAACCAAGCATAAAAAAGTACCATCCATATTGTCAATATTTATGTTAGAAAAGCTGAACTTTCTATTTTAAGAAGCTTGATTCTTACTTCTAAGCTAAATCAGATGAATTAATAGATGAACAAGCAAACCATAAAATAGAAAAGTGAAATTGTGATTGAAAAAGGAAATTACCTACTACATTGCTTACTGATGCAACAACAAAGAACAAAACACTTGGGAGCCACCTTTTAGGCTTCATCTCTTCCAATATAGCTGGCAGACCAAGCCTAAACTATGAAAGCTTCAGCAAGCAAAAGAAATCACATCATTAACAACTAAAATTAGCAACTTTCAAGTAAATAATATCACTTTAAACAAAGTCAAGACTTTAATAAACAAATGAGGTTGAAAAATTATGGATGGGAACACAAAAAATTGTAATGAAAAACTCATGCACATGTTTGGTGTTGTGCAGCCCATTTTTCAACAAGCTTTACTATTTACCATATGCGTTTTGCTTATTCATATAGGAACCAAAACTTGGAATGACAATGGAAGCATTACTTGATCACAGTTTGTGAGTAGAGTTGGGTTGTTGCTTTGTCTTCTTTCCCTTTCAACACTTTATTTGAGAATTGAGACTTTATGTCATGCTTGTCTTTACCATTGATTTTCCTTCCATTCCAACAAGTCATTCATTTTCTTATCTTTTGTTTTCTTCTGCAATCATAGTCATAAAATCAATCACAAATCACAGTGCTTTACCAAAACTATAAAGGAGCCGAAAGGTCAATAACGCGTTACTATATTATTATTTATTACCACTGTTTCCTCGTTTCTGTTTTCCCGGGTTACCTACAGCTAAGCTATACAATGCAGTTCAATGCTTCGAATTTGAAAAGCCAAATTATTACTAAGATTTTTCAAAAACGGCTCTGAATTTTGTTAGTGTTAATGTGATGTTCCTTGGAAGCAAGAAGTGAATACACATTAAAAAAGGCGACAAGGACAAGAAATATGGGGCCATTCCATTGGGAGAAGAAAAATGAGTCTGTAAAGTGCATAAATGAGCACAGTGTTCCCAATCACAGCATCAAATGTCAAAAAGTGTTTTCTATTCTTCTTTCCCTTTTTTCTTCTCTTTACTCATAAGCGACAACCACCAATACCTGCCACTCATATGCTCATACCGCTCTTCAATTTCAAATCAGTTATCACTTATCCTCACTCATGGACATGGGATACAGATATGCTTAAATTATGATTTTTTTTTTATCAAAAAAAATCAATAAAATTTTTATATTTATATATTATTTATTATTTAATATATTATATATTATTAAAAACATTTAATTGTAAATATATACTTTAATAACTTGTTTAGAAAAACCTTTCTTCTCATCACCCAAAGCTCTCAATCCAATTAACCATTTAGGTTAGTGATTAAAACGCGCCAGAGATTAAAAAAACAAGTTAAATCCCAAAGATTTAGATTAGTTCACTCCACAAACTCAGCTATGTCAAGTCCTTAAGTAAGAAGCTTGATATTTTTTTATACCTAAATAAATTTCAAAATAATTAAAAAATATTTGCCTATGTTTTATAATTGAAGTTTTGAAGAAATAAAGTTTAAATGCGTTTAATTAGGTTGGGTTCTTAGAAGAAAAAAAATGAAGATTTAAGATGAAAATTTAAATGCTTAACTAGGTTTGGAGAAGCCCAATGTAGTTGTATGAATCTTAACTTAAGCATAATTTTTTTATATATAACTAAATGCTAATATAATACAAAAGATATTAATATGTATTTTTATTTTTATTTTTTAAGTTTGGTGGGACGTTAATTCATATGAAAAAATTGAGCTTTAGGATTAAGCTTACTTGGGGTAAGCCCATTATATCTGAATGGGCTTTAGTATTGATTGGGCTTTATGTTGTCTTTATACATTATATGAACTATTAATATAAGTTAGTTTTTTTAATAATACACTTCTCTTAATTAATAATTAAAATTTATTAAAAAGCATAATAATTATATTAGTTACACTTTTTTATTTTTAAATTAATATTTTCCTTTGTAATTTTCATTTCAAAATTATCCATTATGAATTTATGATCATAGATAGCTGGCATCATGGTTGGAGAGGGGAGGATCCAAATCCTTTTAACTCATTTAGATAAGCCTGGGTACAGCTCGCAGCAGTAAAATATTTTGGGTCGGGTATTTTTTTATATTTTAAAAATATATCGTATAAAAATAAAATTGATTAATGAAATATAAAATAAAATATAAAACTATATAATTTTAGAAACTTGATTTAGATTGTATTTGGATAAAAAAAACTTAATTACTTATTTAAAATTTATTAGAATAAATTAAAAGTAATTATTTTAATAAGGTACATTAAAAAAATTATCTAAATACCTTCTTACACAATGAAAATGCTTAATCGAAAGGTTGAATTAAGGAAATTTAATGTCTATAGAAAAATATAGCAAGTAGATTATAAATTGGCCAAGACATTTTTTTTTCTTCTAATAAGTAAATCTTTTTTCATACATACATATATTGAGAATATTAATTTTTCTGTTTAAATTTATTTTTTATGTTGTCTTTTAAATATTTTTATTCAATTTAATCCTCTATTTTTTATTTTTTTTTATCAAGTAAACTCTTTTGTGATAATGGTGACAAATTTTACTGAAATCTCACCAGACTAAAATTGTTTTCAATGATTATATTCATTCTTAATTTTCGGCAAAATTGTAAAAAATTAAATAGTGTTATAGTAAAAAGTTAACTTGATTTTAAAAATAAAATTAAAGAATTAAATTACTAATTTTATCTATGACAAAAAGCACCATCAAAGTTTAATAGCTCATGGATAAATATATTTACAAATAAAAAAAATATTAGAAACATATTTTTATAATATATTTTTAGTTAAAAATATATATTTTTCTACTGTTTCCTTTTAAAATTCCCCTCTCATACAAATTTTAAATATTTTTTTAATATTATATTTAATTAAAAAAGATAATCTTTTAAGTGTTTATATGTAAAGTTTTGTTCAAAATAATATCTTCATTTGCGACTTAAAAATGAAATCAACATTGTTTTTGTTGGGATTTTAGAGTATTTACATTGTTTTGATCCATGATTGTATAATTAATATCATTAAGATATGGTGTTTGATATTAATTATAAATAAGAAAAGAGGAAGTTAATTCTAAAGATAACTACTAGGTAGTTATTTCTTATGGTAAACACCAAATAGTTATGTTAGTAACTACTAAGTAGTTATGTTTTATTTTTCCTTCTTAGAAATTCCTCTAAATATATATAGAACTCATGTTCTATTATGGATGATGATGAAATTTAGTTTCAACGTAATCATAGCATACACATCAAAGTGAAAAGTACTTGCAAAATTATTTCTTCTTTGAAACACCAATAACACAAAACTGAATTTACCTTGTGTTCCTATTAGACGTTAATTCATACAACATGAATTATCATTATCAATCTTCTTTGTATCTCAAAAGAAAATTTTGTAGTACCTTGCGCTCTAATAAGGGACAAAATATTACTTTTAGAAAAGTATGTATTTACACCTAAAAGATCATATTGTCAAGTCTCAATTATTGTAAATCTTGTTTCCCTTTTAATTTAAAAGTTCTAACAATCTAAAAGCAATATCTCAAAGATGGTAACAATTCGTGAGATGTCCACTAGTTTTCACAAGTTGAATAAGTTTGAAGGTGTTGAATTTTGAAAATGGCAAAAGAGCACTTAACATGGCGTATGTTCTAAGTTCGCCTAAACCTCAAGTAAGCGAGACTAAGACATTGGAAGAGTAACAAAAGAGGAACAAGTGGGAGAAACAATTAAGCTTGTTGTGGTCATATTTTTAACGGTACGTTCGATGCATTATTTGATATTTATCAATTTGTGAACTCTGCAAAGGATCTTTGGGATGAAATTGAAAGTAAATACATGGCTGAGGATGCATCAAGTAAGAAATTTCTTGTTAGTAATTTTAATAATTACAAAATGGTTGACTCTAGGCCAATAATGGAACAATTCCATGAAATCCGAAGAATCCTAAGAAGTTTTAAGTAACATGACATCAAAATGGATGAGACTTTAACTGTTTCTTCTAAAATTGACAAATTACCACCAAATTGGAAAGATGTTAGAAATTCACTTAAATATAAAAAGGATGATATGAATGTTGAACAATTGGCAACTCATCTTCGCATAGAAGAGGGAATTCGTATGCAAGATGGTCAAAAGGATTCTAATAATCCTAATTCATCCATCATTAATATAGTGGAAGATGAAAAGTCAAAAACAACTTTTAAGAGCAAAAAAAGGCCTAAAGATTTCACGAAAGATAAGACGGGCAAGAAACCTACAAATGGTGAGAAAAATCAAGTAGCCGGTTGTTGGGAATGTGGCAAGCCCAGTCATTTCAAGTTTGGAAAAGGAAGATAGCCAAGAAGAATGGTCAACAAGGTCATGGCGAGTCTAGCCAAGATCAATCCACAAAAGATAATTGTACAATAATTGCACATAATTCTTGTATGAATTTTGTGGATATAATTTTTGAAAAATCTTTTGTGTACATGATGATTTATCATGGTGGATTGATTCAGGAGCATCGAGGTATATATGTAAATATCGTTATTTATTCAAGACTTTCAAGGAAGTTGACAATGGAGAAGTTATTTACATGGAAAATGATTCTATGGAAAAAGTCTTAGGTGTTGGACAAGTAGAATTATTGTTTAGTCCTAAAAAACCTCTTATTTTAAGAGATGTATTATATGCTCTAGAACTTAGGAGAAATTTAGTGTCTAGTGCTATCTTGAGTCAATTAGGCTTTAAAATGGTGTTTGAAGCCAATAAGTTTATATTATATAAGGGTGGTCTATTTGTTGGATTAGGTTATCTTTGTAATAGCATGTTCAAACTAAGTATTATAAATGATGTGAAAGACTCTATTTATGTTATTAATCATGATTCTTCTCTATGGCATTTTTGACTTGGGCATGTTAATTATAGGAAATTATATTCTATGTCTAAGTTTGATTTGATTCCTCTTTTTAATTTAAATATAGAGAAGTATAGAACATGCATGTTAACAAAGATAACAAGAAATTCATTTCCTAATGTAGAAAGAACTACAACATTGCTTGAATTGGTGCATAGTGATTTGTGTGATTTTCATAATACTCCTTCCTTAAGAAATAAGAAATATTTAGTAACATTTATCGATGATCATACACAATATTGTTATATATATTTATTATTTTCTAAGGATGAAGCCCTTGAAATGTTTAAGATCTATAATAATGAAGTGAAATTGCAACTAAGTGTTAAAATCAAAATGTTAAGGACCGATAAAGGTGGTGAATACTATAATCCAACTTATTTTCAATCTATGGGAATTATACATGAAACAACCACGGCTTATGCACCACAACAAAATGGTGTAGCGGAAAGAAAGAAAAGGACTTTAGAAGAAATGGTTAATTCAATATTATCCTATTCGGGTCTAAGTGATGGTTTTTAGGGTGAAGCTATGTTAACAGCTTGTTATATATTAAATCGAGTTCCAATGAAAAGGAATGAGGTAACCCCATATGAATTTTGGTAAGAAAATCAAACTTGAATTATTTCAAAGTTTTGGATTATAGGGCAATTGTAAAAGTGTCAGAACCCAAGCATAAGAAATTGGGTGAAAGGGAAATTAAATGTATTTTTATAGGTTATGCTGAACATAATAAAGCCTATAGGTTCTATGTAATTGAACAAAATGACTATGTATCGATCCAATTGACCATAGAGTCGAGAGATGCAATCTTTGATGAAAAGAAATTTTCTTTAATTCTTTGATCAAAGGAATTAAATCTTAATACCAATATTCAAGATATTGGTCAAAATTTAACTGATCAAGCTTTAGATGATCAAACTCTTAATGAGAATGATGGTTCTACTTAACAACTTAGACGAAGTAAAAGAACAAGGAGGCCATGAGGTCTCACGATGCCGCCTTTTGGAAAGAGACAATTAATGATGAGATGAAATCTTTCATGGAAAATAACACTTGGATTTTAGTTGATTTACCTCCTATGTGTAAGCCAATACGTTGTAAATGGATTTTCAAGAAGAAAATAAAAGTCAATGAAACTATTGATAAATTCAAGGCCCATTTAGTGGCACAAGGCTTTACACAAAAACTGAAAATTAATTATTTTGATACATATGCACCAGTAGCTAGGATCTCCACTATAAAGTTATTAATAGCTCTTGCGACTATTCATAAACTTATGATCCATCAAATGGATGTCAAGACAACATTCTTAAATGAAGAACTAGAAGAAGTAGTGTATATGAAATAATTAGAAGGATTTGTTATGAAAGGTCAAGAACATAAGGTTTGCAAATTGATTAGATCTTTGTGTGGGTTGAAACAAGCACCAAAGCAATAGCATCAAAAGTTTGATGATGTTGTGTTGTCGAATGGTTTCAAATTGAATAATTCGGATAAATGTGTACATAGCAAATTTGATGACAATGCATAATTTGTTTGTATGTGGATGACATGTTAATTTTTGGAACAAATTTAGAACAAGTTGATTTAACTAAATCTTTCTTATCATCAAATTTCTCTATGAAAGATATAGGAGAAGCTGATGTCATCCTAGGTATAAAGATAAAAAGAGATAATGGAAAGTTGATCTTGTCACGATCATTACATTGAGAAACTGCTTAGAAATTCAATAATTATAATGATTCTCTTGTTTCAACTCCTATGGACCCAAGTCTAAAGTTATTGCCTAATGGTTGCAAGGCTATCTCACAACTTGAGTATGCAAGGGTAATAGGTTGTTTGATGTATGCGATGACAAATACAAGACCAAATATAGCTTTTGCTTTAGGTAAGTTGAGTAGACACACTAATAATCCTAGTTTGTCACATTGGCAAGCTATATGTCGTGTACTTAAATACTTGAAGAAAACCATAGATTATGCTTGGCCACTTCAGGAAGCCAAGGGGGCACTACTTTGATGCACTTATGAATGGATATCGACGCATGGCCTTTATTGTGTCAAGTATAGTAGGAACATGTATTTAATCTTATGTGTATAATATCTTCAAGTTTTTATATGTATTACTTTGGTTTAATCGTTTCGACACCATTGAAATACAAATTCTTGAAATGTGTGTTATACTAAGTAAAAGTTCAAGTCTATGTACACTTTCATTTGTGCATGAGATTGCAAGTGTCAAGTTCGTGTTTGTGTTAATAAACCAATTTTAGAATACTCTAAATGCGGGAGGATTGTTGGAATTTTAGAGTATTTACATGGTTTTGATCCATGATTATATAATTAATATCATTATGATATGGTGTTTGATATTAATTATAAATAAGAAAAGAGGAAGTTAATTCTAAAGATAACTATTAGGTAGTTATTTCTTATGATAACCACTAAATAGTTGTGTTAGTAACTACTAAGTAGTTATGTTTTATTTTTCCTTCTTAGAAATTCCTCTAGATATGTATAGAACTCATGTTCTATTATGGATTATGATGAAATTTAATTCCAACGTAATCATTGCATACACATCAAAGTGAAAAGTACTTGCAAAATTACTTCTTCTTTGAAACACCAATGACACAAAACTAAATTTATTTTGCGTTCCTATTAGCCGTTAATTCATAAAGTGTGAATTATCGTTGTCAATTTTATTTGTATCTCAAAGGCAAATTTTGTGGTATCCTACGCTCTAATAAGAGACGAAATATTACTTTTAGAAAAGTGTATATTCATGCCTAGAAGATCATATATCCAAGTCTCAATTGTTGTAAATCTTATTTTCCTTATTCATTTAAAAGTTTTAAGGATAAAAGTAAAAAAATTAATAAATAAAATAATCTATTCAAATTTAAATTAAACATATGTTAATAATATTAGATACTAGTATACTATTTAGTTTAGATTTCTTAAGTATTATACTTAAGACAATCGATAGTAAACTTAAACGATAATTATTGAACTAAATTATTGAAGTAAAGGCATGGAATAAATAATTATCATTTAAGTTTTAACAGTTTTAAGGATAAAAGTAAAAAAATTAATAAATAAAATAATATATTCAAATTTTAATTAAACATATGTTAATAATATTAAATACTAATATACTATTTAGTTTAGATTTCTTAAGTATTATACTTAAACAATCATTAGTAAACTTAAATGATAATTATTGAAGTAAAGGCAGGGAATAAATAATTTATGAAAAAGTTGTACTCTTGAAATTGGTAGGGTACGTTGTGTGATGTATTAGATATTCTACCAATCAACAAAATTTAGATTACTAATTAATAATTTAAACTTAGTCCCTTTCGTTTAACGAGTTGAAAGTTGCATGCATATAAATTAAAGTCCCACCCATCAACACAAAAAACAAAATCTGTGTAAAGTTGTAGTAATTAGGAGGAATCTTTTAATGTTTATTTAATGAATTGCCGTATGAAATGAAATAGATGACACCTTTCTTGCACGGAATCAAACATAAATTAACATTCCACTCATTAAAAATAATTTTGCAACAATCTAAATTCAAATTTTTTACGGTACGTTTAATGATAATACGTAGAGTTTGGATAAACTTTTTAATAAATATTTAAACGTATAAAAATTTAGTAAGAAAATTAATTTATTTGTTTTTTAAAAATTAATTAAACCTGGTATTTAGATTCTTTATTATTTTTCATTCGTATAATTATAGATATCTAATAATGAAAAGAAAATGTTAAAAAATTCCAAACACAAAGTGGAATTTAACAAGAGAAAATAATTACGTAACTCTTTCTTATTCAGAAAATGTTAAGAAAATCCAGTGTCACAATTAAAACACACTTTCACATTTTACGTTAAGATATTATATTTGTGCAAATAATAATATAAACATCACTCACTGGTATCGTATGATTTCGAAATCATGGTATATATTTATATATAATATAATTTTTTTGTATATACATGTGTGAGTTTATTATTAAAGATGTTTTATATATAAAAAAACTTGAATCTAATATCATACTTAAATAATATCAAAACATTTACCACTCAGATCAACCTTAAATTGATATTTGAAGCGTATTTTAATATTTTAAAACCAACATACACGTCCCTTGGAATAGAAAATTGGTTTAAATGTGTCGTAATTTGGCAACGATCATTTTCATTTGTAGTCTGAGTTTGGACGTTAAATAAAGTTACATCTAACATCTAAGACAAAAGATGCAAATTCAAAGAACGCATACAAAGTGTTCATACTTGGGTGAAGTGAGAATTATACAAAGAACCATAGAAACTTGTAATTTTCACGTGATAATATTTACTGTGCTATGAGATTAAAATACATAGACGGACATGGATGGTTTAGTTTTTGTATAAACAATTATAATTATTGCGTCAAATTATTAAACTTTGTATATTTTGATTTCTTAAGGGACTATAGAATTCAAATGAAAAAAGAAACATTAATATGATTTTATATTTAAAAAGAAATAAATATGACTTTTCTTATATTCAAATGAAAGTGTTAATAGATTTACATTTATCATTGTGTGATTATAGAAGATAAATGAATTCATAGTAATCATCTAGAGAATGGTAATGAAGAACATAATACTGTGATGGTGTGTATCCACAAGGTCGTTGATGGAGTTGTGACAATTGGAGAAATGGGTCAATAAGTGAGATGATGATTGTTCTATTCAGTGATGGATGTAAATAAGATTACCATAAAAAGTGTTTCCTGGTGACCGTGGAAATAGGCAAAAATTTGTGGATGGTGATTAGACATTAATGGTTATTCAGTATTGAATTATTGAAGATGATATTGCAAGTCATGTTCATTATGGACATTAGACAATGTATTATAAGTCCTTTCACTCATTTGATTTTTTGGTGAAAAGTGACAATAACACTTGGCAGAGATTCAATTCTTATTGTGTATATGAAAATAATTTTCTTTTTAAATTATTATAAAAAATTCAAACTTAAACATTTACATTATTTAATAAATTTTTATAAAATATAAAATTAATTAATCTAACTATTTTATGTGTATTAAATTTTACATAATTTAAACAGTTAGAAGTATGTTATTTAAAATTTAATATTTTATTATATTTAAAAAATATATTAAATATTAAAATAAAATAATAAAATAAAGTATTTTTTTCATTTTATTTTTACATAAAATTTAATAAAAATAATCTATTTGATCAAAATCTTTTAATTAATAATTTGATTAATTAATGATATTTTATAAAAAATTATTAAATATCTAAATTTGACGCTTAATATTAACAAAAAGTTTAAAATTTTAAGGTGAAGACAAAATTTTTGCATGCAAAGGATTGATAATGTAATTTTATAATAAATTAATAAACATAAAAATAATATTTTTATAGTTATTAGTACGAAAATGTTAGTTAAAAATAACCACAAAAGGTTAGACTCGACATAAGATTTTCACAAAAGTCACTATTAGAACAAAAAATATTCACTTGAATTGATAAAATTAAAAATAGTAATGCTATTATTTTTACTTGTTACAAGTAGTATTTAAAATAAATTAATTTGATAAAATATTTATTAATTTTATAAATTAATTTACTTAATAAAAAATAGTTAATTATATATTTTATATAAAATTATTAAGTAATATAAGTATGTAAATGAATGCAAAATAATTTTAAAACTATTTTTTTATGTGTAATAGTGCTCCTTTCTCCATTTGGGTTTTGGAGTTATGTTTCACAAAGAAAGAAAAATCCCAATTAGGAAAATGCAAGCAATAGAAAAGTGGGGAAGCATATTGTAAAAAATGATCATAATTTTCCAAAGATAGGGAGTAATGATTGAACATTTGGACCATCAAATTTTCCTCTAATGACTCCCTATCATAACACTTATTTTTTTATCATTAAAGTTTGTTTATTTTCATCTAAAGTAATCATTTAGTTTTTAATTTAGTGCTAATTTTCAGAAATTACTGAAAAGGTTTCTACAATCAAAGTTCGAGTTGTTTTATTATTGTTGACTTTTTTTGAGAAAATGATATGCAACGTCATGCTTGTGGATAGCTTATACCACTTGTAATTGCTTTTGGTCTCAAAATATGAATTTTGTGAGCTATAAAATATTTATTCTTGTAAAATTCTATTTAACAAATTATTTTCTCTAATTAAAAATTTATCTTTTACAATTCAATGAAGTTTTAGATTTTTATTTTTGTCTTTACAACTAGTTTTTGTGAATATTTTGATCAAGAGAAGGTATGTGCCTCATCCTCACTTCCCTTTTAACTCTTAAGAATTAACTTTTGAAAAGCCAATTGAAATATTATTAAATTTATAACCACTAATAATTTTATCTTATTTTAAATAAATTTCACATAAATATAAATTTAATTTTTTCTTTTTAATTAATTCTAATAATACATATTTTTTAGTTATTTAATAATTTTTAATTAATTTTATTAAATAACTCTAATTCTATGAGATACTTCTATCAATAATAAATTATAAACTTTCACTTAGTATAAATTATATAAGTTTTTAATTAGTTTTACCAAATATTTAAACCGTGAATTCATCACTTTGTAACAAAAGTTAAATCTTGCATTTGATCCAACTAGAATAGTTGATAAGGGGAATTAAATCGATAAATAACATAAATTATTATTAATAAAATTAGAAAAATAGATTAACATGATTACATTTTAGATTTAATAATAAAAGAATTACTTTACATAATATATATTAACAATTATCATTGGTGTATTAATGAAAGTTAGTTTAAGACATAAGTGTAAGGTTCTTAACTTTAAAAGAGTTATATAGGGTAACCTTATAATTATTTTTTAATATTAGTTAAAACAAATCATGAATGACGTAATTATTACAGTATTTAAAAATCTGAGAAAACATTATATATTTTTCTTAAATTAATAGATATTTTTTAAAATAAAAAATATTTATATTTTTTCTAAATAAACTACTAACTCTTACTATTTATTATAAACATTTAATATAAAATTAATCATAATAATTGTTCTATGTGGGAGAGAGAGAAAAAATAACCTCTTGATTTACACATTAAAGATTACCTAAACTTAATTAGTTTCATAGACTAATTATGGTTTTACCAATATATATATATATATATAAGATAAGTTTAAAAGGTAATGCATTTCTAGCCTAATACATATGAAACCCACTCATATCACGTATTCGTTTGATTTGTTGGTGATTTTTTATTCACTCTCTTATTTTTAATTTTTTAAAATAGGCCCTTCGTAATATTTTTTTTTTAATCAAATAGTTCTCATGTGTTTTTTATTTTTTATCTGATCATTATAAGTATTATAAAATGAGAGACAAAATCAAATACTTATGAGAAAAATAAATAAAAGAAACTATTTTATATAACAAAATATATTTCATAAGAAATTTGTTTTAAAAACTATGATGTAAAAAAATTGTGAATTTTTTTATGGATAAAAATTTAATTAGGCTTTCATCTAAATGTTTATGGGAAAACATTCTTCTAAAAGAATTGGATATCATCAATCTTAAAACATATTTAAAAATTAATTTGTACAATAAATTGGATCATAAAACTTTTTGTTAAGTGAATAATTAATTTGAGCCTACAATACAATGTTGTTTTCTGTCCACATCTTGCTTGCACAACTTAAGCTGTGCTTACGGCAAGGAATTATTGACCTGCCTGTTGTTGTTTTTGTTTATCTATAAAACTAAGAGTTAACATTAAATAAAACTCTTAATATTAATACTTTATCATTTTTTATATTCTAATCCACAGATTCAACAATAATTAACCCCTTAATATAATATTTGTTGTATTAATTAATTAAAATCAACATAAAGTAGATTGTCAGAAGGGATTGCTTGTTACGTTTTTTCTTTACATTATTGTTAAATGACAAGTTGCTCCTAACATTGACTTTACAAACCCCTATAAATAAACAAACAATTCCAACACATCACATTCATATTAGCTTCGCTAATTATAGTCATATGTTTGTTAGTTTGCTCTACCAATCTTTCACTTGAGATTGAGAGTTTCAAACCAAACATAACGTTTTCTATGGCATACCAAAACCCTCCTTCGATTACAATCTCAGATCCTGAAGCACAGGAAATTACTCCTACTGCTGCTGCTGCTGCTACCACCTCACAAGCCAATGGGTTCACAGCCAAAGTGGTAGTGAACAAAGTGAAAACCAACTTGGTTTTTCATTCAAAATGGGGTGAACTTAATGGTGCCATGGGTGATCTTGGCACCTATATACCAATAATTTTGGCCTTGACTCTTGCTAGGGACCTCAACCTTGGCACCACATTGATATTTACTGGTGTGTATAATATCATAACTGGTACCATTTATGGGGTCCCTATGCCGGTCCAGCCCATGAAGTCCATTGCCGCCGAAGCCTTGTCTGATACAGGCTTCGGCGTGCCGGAGATCATGGCTGCCGGTATACTAACCGGCGGCACGTTGTTTGTTTTGGGTGTGACAGGGTTGATGCAGCTTGTGTACAAGTTGATTCCTTTGAGTGTTGTGAGGGGGATTCAACTAGCACAAGGTTTGTCATTTGCTTTAACAGCGGTTAAGTATGTGAGGAACAATCAAGACTTGCCAAAGTCTAAGTCTTCGGGTTCTAGGCATTGGTTTGGGTTGGATGGGTTGGTTTTGGCCATTGTTTGTTTGTGTTTTATTGTGATTGTGAATGGGGCTGGTGAGAAGAATCGTGGGTGTTGTGCTGTTGTGGAAAGAGGTGATGATTTGGGTGAACAAAAGGATGTTGAGAGTGAAAGAAACAGGACAAGCAGGGTGAGAAAGATCATTTTCTCACTACCTTCTGCTTTTATTGTGTTTGTGGTGGGTGTGGTCTTGGCCTTCATAAGAAGGCATCAAGTGGTGCATGAAATCAAGTTTGGACCTTCCTCTATAGAAGTGGTGAAGTTCTCTAAGCATGCATGGAAGAGAGGTTTTGTGAAGGGTACAATTCCCCAACTTCCATTGTCAATTTTGAACTCTGTAATAGCGGTTTGCAAATTGTCATCAGATTTGTTCCCAGGAAAGGATTTTTCAGCCACTTCATTGTCAGTGACAGTGGGGTTGATGAATTTGGTTGGTTGTTGGTTTGGTGCAATGCCATGTTGCCATGGTGCTGGTGGACTTGCAGGGCAATACAAATTTGGTGGTAGGAGTGGTGGGTGTGTGGCACTTCTTGGTGCTGCCAAATTGGTGTTGGGTTTAGTGTTGGGAACTTCTTTGGCACACATTTTACAGCAGTTTCCTGTGGGGATCTTAGGTGTGTTGCTGCTATTTGCTGGAATTGAATTAGCCATGTGTGCTAGGGACATGAATACTAAAGAAGATTCCTTTGTGGCGCTTATTTGCACCTCAGTTTCACTTGTGGGATCAAGTGCAGCTCTTGGCTTTTTGTGTGGAATGATTGCTTATGTGCTTCTTAAGCTAAGGAATTGGACAATGGATAAACCACTTTCTACCATTTGGATGCAGAAAAGCCCGGAGCAAGCATGAAGAAAGGGTGTAAATATATTTATATTTGCTATATTGCATGCATATCTAGTGCTCTTAATTTGTCTGTAAATAAGTCAATAGTAATGCTTTTATTTTATTTTTTTTCTTCTTGAATTTAGTTGGTACTTGATACCGAATAGGGGGTTGAAGGGGTTTATAGTAGTCTTAATAGTAATGAGTGTGGACCAAAATTTGCAGGAACTTGAACAGTTGTTGCATTTGATCTTTGTACTTGGCGTATATAATCATGTACGTAATGTTGGGTATCAATTAATAGAATAAAGTTGATTCAGTTAATAGAATCTCTTATTTGTGTGTGTCTATGCTGAGTTGTGGGTGGATTCTTGAACTCATGAGAGCAATGAACATTAAATGGTCAAAATCAGTACCTTTCCATTATGAGCTAATGTGATGGGTATATGCAAAGCAAATTGTGACTGCAATTTGGGGTTGCTGTGATCATCAGTTGTGACTGCTTTAATGCAGAAACTAGCGATTTTTACCCACATATATATCTATGTGTGAGTGAAATTTATCATCAATTTAACCATTCTACAGAGAAGTTTCTATCGCGTAAGTTATGGTTGTAAAATTTAAGATTAATTTAATTTTGTTAATATTTCATTCATTTATGTCAAAATTATTAACATAATATATACTTTTAAAATATAAAAATTCATTATATTTTTATTTTCAAAATTAAATATAAATAATTAATGCAATAAATAATTAATTCCTAATAGTTAAATCAATAAAAATACTATATATATTTTGTTATGAGTCACACTATTATCTAATTAACAATTTTATATAAAAAATAATTTTATTAGTTTAACTGCTGAGTTATTATTATATATTATCTTAAATATTTATGTCAATTTTTATTAAAATAAAATAATTATAAAAATATAATTAAATGATTTTTAATTCGAATAAGATTGTCTCTTACAGAAAATACATATGGTCTAAATTAAAAAGTCTATATAAATTTAATTTTAATATATGTGGATAGGATAACAAATAATATTGAACTAATATAAAATTATGTAATGGTCGAAATGATTGAAACTTTTAATTTAAAGATAAAATTTTAAGATTAAGTTATTTAATAAAAAATTATTAAACAATGTGAAAGTAAATATAACTTCTGTCAATGTAATTTGATTTGTTTTCATAAAATAATAATATATAAAAATAAATTTAAGTAAAGAATAAAGACTCTTGAGATATTATATTCATAATAAATTACATAAAATAATTATAAACATTTTTAATAAAAATTATAATTTTTTAATAATTTTGTACCATTTTGTATTTAAAAATGATTTAATAATATTAAATTATGATTTATAAATAAAATTATTTACAGGAATAATTTAATTTAATTTTTTATATAATTTTTTCATTATTTGAGATTTTTTTGACAATTCTTCTGTTAACATTTTCTGTTGGATTTGTATAATAATATTTTCTTGTTTATATTTGTTGTCCAATTTTTTATTATCCACTCTTAATTTTGTAATATAATTTTTTCTACAATTTTTAATTAATTTTTTCTACAATATTTTTCAGTTTCAATAATTTTATTATAAATAACTATATTTGTTGTATAATTACTTATTAAGTTTTATAATGTTTATAATATAATGTTGTTATTTCATGTTTATTATTATTATTATTGTATATACTTTTTTCTATTAAAATTTCATATAATCTCAATGAATAGTTTTATATATTTATAATAAAAACAATTATCATTAAAAAAATTCTGAATAGATATTTTGAGCTGTATATCTTTTTAGAGTTATTATTTTCTTATAACTTAAGTACTGTTATTTAAATGTTATTAGTATTATTTATCAATGAAAATTTTTATTTTAGCAAAATTACTATATTTAATATTATTACAAAATATTAAAATTAAACTTTAATTTTCATTAAAAAATAACACCAACCATATTTATAGAATTATTATATTTTCTTAGAAAAAGTTGAATCATGAGTGAAAATATACAATTTTTATGTAACATTGACAAGGGAGAAAGAAACTTAACCATCATAATTAAGAACTAGTTAATTATTACAAAATTAACATTTTCACTAATCTTGATTAATGAAGTTATTATCCCACAATTTTAATAATATTAACACAATAATATCATACATATTATAGAATCTTGACCAATATTCTTTTAGACATAAAAATGAAGATTTGGTGCTTGAATGAATCTAGTTTGACATGGGCTTGCCGGCCCCTTCTATCCAACAAAAAATGGTGGCATGACTCTATTCCAACTTAAGGGTACTGGTTACCTTTATCATACATTATTGCCTTATTCGGCAGTAAGTGCATTTGAAACCAATTAAGGGCTTCTAAGACAAGATTTAAGCCATAATTATGAGTGGCATAGAGCATAGTTAGTAAGAGCTTCACTTGTTGCTGACATTTTCTCCTTCTCACTGTATATATCGTCATCTACCAAATTATAGAATCACCAAAAATTAACATCATATACTGTTATCTTTAGCTCTTACTTTTATGATTTTATCAATTTTATAAATACCCATCTTGAAAATAAATCACTAATATAAAAGGGATTCATTTAAATATCTATTTTCTGAGTTGTACTACAAATATTTTCCTTAAGCAATAACTCCCTAGGATTTTGAAGTTATATGGACTTGTTTGCGCCTCTGTTCATTTAAGAGGATGACGCTAAGGAAAATTCTTGCACTCTTGGGTTGCAAAGAACAACAAATAATGGTTAAAAAGAATACCTTTTCATTCTGAGGTAATGTGATAGATAACCTTTAGGCCAAAAATCAAAGATTTGGTGCTGAGCTTGTAGTCCCTCTAATGTGCCTTTATCCAACATTAAGTGGTGGCATGACTCTGTTCCAACTTTTGGAATTAGCCCAAAAACAAAACCATACTTGCTATTACTTACAGTGCTGATTTGTTTGTCCTGTTCCATTTTCTATTTCAAATTTCAACTCTTAATTACTATCTGCCACAACATAATAAAAATAGCTTTGTTCTTATGGATTGGATGATAATGGCCAATGATATCAACACCTGTAACAGATTAATTCTTCGACTGCGGTGAATTGTTAATGGAGATTAAACCTTCATAATAACCGTGGCGATTAAAACTTTAGCATTAGCTTAGTCTTGTTTTGCCTCCATATTGCTGGGTCATAGTACGAATTTTTTATGGGTCCATAAGCTTCTTTTTCTTGTTTTTACTACACGGTCCATAATTGCTAAATCAATTAAATTATCAGCTTCTTTTCGTGGGTTGCATAATCTTCATGGGCCACCGTATATCCTTTAACGCCCTTCCTCCTTTATACTTCTAAAATTATTGTTGATTGAATATTGTCTTGGAACTTGTGAAACTAAAACTAATAATATATTTTTTAATGCATTCTTAATTACTAGGTAAAATCTATTAAAAAAAATTATAAAATTTTTTAAAAATATTAATTTATAAATGAAAAAAATAAAATTCACATAATTTTTAATAAAATTTAGCCATTAATAAAAAATATGTTAGAGAATGTTGCTAATAATATTCGTTGCAGCTTTAAAGATATAACTCTAGAATATTCAGGTTATTGACTCTTCCTCGGATTGTTCACGTCAAATTCATTGATGACTCTACACTACAGCTTTTTAATCTAATTAAGAGTTCATTTCCATTCTATTACTCTATGCGCTTAACATTTCTTTTAATCATATTACATTACTGGTCATTGTAAGTGAAAAAAAATTAAATCAGATGTTCGCCCTAGTGACTGGATTGTGCTGCTGCTAACTGTGGTGCACACAACTTTGCTAGCCGCTCAAGCTGCTTCAAGGATGACTTAGCTGGAGGCTATAACAGTGACATCTTGCGCTCTAGAGGTTTTGGTGGCAATGGAAGACCTGGATGGAAGTCTGGTGATATGCAACAGGTTATTGATTTCTTGTTTACTCAGTTTTTAACTATTGGTTTTTCTTGCTGCCTTTGATGTTTGAAGAATATGACATATATAACAAACCAAGGTTATAGGCATGCAACTGATATCTTTATTGGTTCCCCTTTCTTTGACTGCTTTTATAAATTTGCATACTTTGAATGGTTGTCCCCTTTGCTTAGTGATCATAGGTGCAAAATATAGTTCATTTCACTATTTATTTAAATAGGTAAAAGTAAAACAGTAGTCTTTCTCTGTGTTTCTTGTCATGGCAAAATTTTATTTTATTTTATTTTATTTTTCCTTGAGAAGATCAGGATGCAATGAGCACAACTTTGCTAGCAGAATGGAATGTTTTAAATGCAGTGCCCCAAGGGACACGTACTAGAAATGAGATTATCCAAAAAAGAATACTACATTAATCAAGATTTCTTTACTAATTTCTTTGGGATGTTAAAGACAGTGTGAATTCTGAAAAGGGGTTTAAAATGCTATGTTACAGAGAAGCTACATCCCTTAGGATATACCTCAAGAACAACAGCAATGCTGTTTTGGTGCTTTAAACTATTTTCTTTAGTTTTTGTGTTAAGAGTTCATTTATTGTATGGTGCGTGGTTTTCTTAACTGAATATGAATCTCCTGTCTTTTCTCATGAGATGAACCAGTACTTTCTAAACGCATATGTCAGAAGGTGTGATGGAATTATCCATTATTCACCTCACCATCACGGAGTGGACCAGGTTATTTTGTATAAATAGCAGCAACCAAAGTTAGCATGCATCGGGTTCATATGGTACGCCATTTATTACTATTTAGTAACTGAAAAACAAAATGGAACTAGATACATAGAAGTCCACTAAGCAATTTATTTAACAAGGAATAACCTTTTAAACCTTTCAGTTTACCAAGATAATCCTTGAATTAATTTTGAATCAGCATTGCAATTAGTTCAATTCGATTAATAAGGGTAGAAATAAGGAAGACAAAGACCTTTGTCATGTAATTATTAAGTTAAGCATATTTTAAATGGCCAGCATATCAGTCCTAGGGCAGAGTACCCATTACTGAGATATATTCCTTAATGAGTGAAATAAGCAAAAGAAGAAATTTGCTCAAGAAATTTACTTGAAAAGCACACTAAAATAAAAAGGCACGGCTGCACTAACAATTTTGCGTATGCACATGCTAGACATAGAAATTCATTATAAACATTGACAGATGCAAATGGTTACTAACAACGATGCACAGATGTAGCTGTAGTTTAATAAAGATTTAAGCCTTCCAATGTTTTCCAAATATTAAGCATGACAATGCACTCAAGCTCGTCAGTTCATGTGGCATAGTACCGTCTCTTGGGAGACTACTAGATCAATATTCAAATCCACCATATTCCAAAATATAGACATTATTGGGATAAAGATAATATAGAAATAGCCAAGGTATCACAGAACTCTTAACACCTTATTGCAGGGTTTAGCATAAGACAAATATTGTTGGCACTTGTTTGATGAAGTAAAGAACATAATAGATAAATTATATGCCCATTGCGTACTAGAGCAAAACAGAGTTAGTTCCTAGTGAAGAATATAAATTAAGAAATTGAAAGGCCAAAATTTGCTCAAACGTTACAGTCGACTTTGCCTGTTTGAAAATATTTCAAATTCACCTAAATTAAACTCTTAGGTAATTACACCAAAACAAAAACACCTCAATCACACCACCCATAAAAAGAAGTAGCTTCCCATTCTTTTTTCAACTCCTGGTTAAGAAAATATGAACTGCCATGCAATTCAAATTTTACATGCATAAGTATGTTCAAATTCAAGAAAAACTGCAACAGTTCTTCAATTTCTCATAAGTCATAACCAACCTAGAAGAAATCCACAAATTTTAAAAGTTTACATAGATCTACAACTCTGCATCACAGGGAATATTTTAAAAGTAATACAGTAAAAAAGCAAGTCTTTAAAATGGGGCATTTGTCAGAGCATCTACTTTTCTTCTTAATCAGAAAATACGCTAACTGCATTTAATTAAAAGAACTATCTATTAAAACAATATCACCACATATTATGTGCTAGGGGAAATTCATTCATTCTGAAGCTTCTCCAGATAAAACCCAGCTGCTAGAGTTGCATCAGTTGCAAGCACTCCAATCCGCAAAGAATTACCAGCTTCAAGTGGCTTTCACTTAGCTTCTTGAGCTTCCTGGCAACACACTCAGCCATGTGAAGAAAAGGAAAGAACATCCCTCTGACATCTTTTTATACCAAGAAGGTGATACATGACAAGGCATCACAATGCAACGAGCCCCAGAAGACTCAAGAAAAACCCTTTTATTTATAACATTCTGCACAACAGATGAATAATCCAATTTCAAATTTTCCACTTTACTAGTACTAGAAACAAAATAACCTCTTTCATAAGACAAAAGCTCCCTACTCAAAGAGGATCAGAACATAGTACCAAAGGAGGGGGGTTTCCTCCATCTTCAGAACCGAACTCCACAATTTTCCTAAAAGAATTTGAGAGTAGCATAAATAGATACCCCTCCAATTGTTCCCCCGCTACTGGAGTGATTGACCAAAGGGGTAGCAGATCCATAAAGTTCCAAATCCTCGGAAAGTTCATCACTTTCATATGTGTTTAAAATAATTGATGATGGAGGTGCAGCTTTTACTTGGCAAGACCGTGTCTTGTACAGGTTTCTAGGTGAATTAACATAGCCTAATGTCTGAGACAGACAACATAAGCTCTGGAAAGACATTGTCAAAATGACATGGAACATCTCCAATGTGTGAATTCTTAACAAAGCATATTCATGATATCAGATAAGAAATTGTTTAACATATACAAAACATTCAAATGCAGAGACTTGTTAACTAACCGGTGGAGTACAATGAATGCATGTCTCACTTTGCTGTCTCGTATTTATGATGACTTATTGACTGTTTAGAAAAAAAAAATGTTCAATTGTATTTCTAATATCTTCAGCTTAGATTATATGCAATTTTGATTATTTTAATTTTTTTTTGGGCCAATAAGTTTTTTAATTAAGAAAAACTGGTGCATCTATCAAAATTCTTGTTTAAACCTCTTTAGTCTTTGTTTTCTATTCAAGTATGTGTAGGTTTATCATGCATTTGGAGCAAGAAATTGTTTGAAAACGGTTTTCGTTTGTGCAACTGGCATTAGGAGATCAGTTTCGACGCATCTTCCTGAAGTCAAAATACAAGATAAAACTTCAGGCCGAAACATTTTTTTTTTTGCCATTTTTTATATTATTTTGTTGTTAATCAAAACATGGTTATTGTATTTTGTACAACATTTGGAAATTTAAAACATTATTCCCCCTGTTATCAACTATATTATTTAAAATCAGGCCTATCCAAGTCAGCACTTGGTACAAACTGAGAATAAACTAAAGATCCTGCTGATACAGAAGGCATCTATAGTTTCAAATGTTCTAATGGAAGCCTTAACATCCAGGAAAACTGCATATTTCCTACAGTCTAACGCCAAATTACAATGCTAATCTTCAACCAATTAACTTTCTCCTTAGAAAGACAATACACAATTCAGTAGTTTATCTGCAGAATTGACTGTTAATTGAAACTGCATTATGAGAGAGAATCTGAATTGAGCAGGCAGTGTACCGCAAGTACTCAAATAATTGGGTAGTTGCTAGTGGCTGCCAAGAAAGTTGACACAGTTCCAACAAATCCATAAACTGTTCCAGCTTCCCCAAATGTCTACTGTCACATGCAACATCTATCTGGGGGGTAAAAAGTTTTCCAATCCAATCGATGCAGACACATATGTTAGAACCCCAAAGAAAACATAGAACAAAAGTCTGGTCTCATCTACGTCAAGAACAAATATAAATAAGAGCCGAGCCAACAAGATTTTGGATTCATCGACACGCTAATTTAACTTTCAAAAATGATGTAAAAACCTTGTTGAATGTTGAGAACAAATCAAACAACAAAATCTCAAATGAATGACAATAGCATCCGCTCCATTGTATTATTTTCATTTTTAAAATACCATAATAACATCAACAATCAAATTAATCTGAAAATGGTTTCCATGGAATTATTCCGCATGTCACAGCATCTAACCTCGGGGTAGGCAATATTAGTTTACTCTTTTAAATTTTGAGTTAACTTGCAATATTAGCCTACTCTTTTCAATACTTACTTCCCTTCTTAGGTTGGGATGACAAGTAATGGAAACGGGGGATCTATCATAACTCTTGCAGTTCCTAAGAATGTCATAGGAACCCTTTTCTACCTGTTCTTCGGTTCACTATCAAGAATTTAACTACCCACAATTCATGCAGTCCTTATACAGTGAAAGCTTGTTAATGATCATAACTTGCATATCTAACATTCATTGTTTAGTTTCTTCAAGTTAGTCTTTCATAATCAATAGCACATCTAACATATATAAGTTTTTGCTTCATCATCTTTTCTTGAGCAAACCCTAAGCATTAATCACTTTAATCCTGAATTTTAAATCCTCATATAGTCCCCAATTACATAATTAGCCTATAAAGTAATTGAATAGAAGAATGCAATACCTCAACGAGAGGGAATCATGCCGGTGTTCCTAGCATACGCAAAGATACCACCGGCCTCAATCACAGGACCCGCATCGCCGATCGGTTTCAACCGATACTCCTTTCCGGTGGTATGATTGATCAACCGATTCTCTCCGAGCTCGATCGTCACCACGTCGCCGGTTCTGCACTCCTCGCAGAGGCGACTCTCCGATTCCAGCGGATACACCTCGCCTGTCGCCACCGAGTTTCGGAAGAAGATGCGAGCGTAGGACTCGGCCACGACGGCAGCGACACCGGAGGCGCCGAGCGCGACGGGCGCGTGCTCGCGGGAGGAGCCGCAACCGAAGTTAGCGCCGGCGATGATGATGGCGTACTTAGTTTTGGTCTCGCCGGGATCGATGAATCGAGTGGCGTAGGAAGCGGGGAGACCAACGAGGGCGAAGGAACCAAGCTTCTCGTACTCGTCGGGCTTGGAAGGGACGAGGGTGAGGTACTCGGCGGGAATGATCTGGTCGGTGTCGATGTTGTCGCCGACGACGTAGCAGAGGCCGTGGAAGGATGCGGATGCTGATGCCGAGGCGGAAGGAAACGCGTGGGCGCGTGGGGTTCGAAGAGAGAGAGTGAGGTTTGCTGGAGAAGTGGGAAATGAAAGAAATCGAGAAGATGAAGAAGAAGGAGAAGATGAAAGAAGAGATAAGGATTGTTTTTTGGACGAAGCGAATGCGAGTATTCGAGGAACGGTTGCAACTGCTGTTGAAGAGAACGCCGCCATCGCCATTGCCACTGTTCAACAACACACCCTCACTCTGATTTTCCTTTCAGCAGCCACCAAACAAGTCCTTATTGTGTAGGCTGTGGTAGGTGACTTCCTCGTTTAAGTTTCTATAATAATAATTTTCTTGTTTCTATTTGTTGTCCATTTTTTTTTTATCCATTCTTAATTTTGTAATATAATTTTTTCTACAATTTTTAATTAATTGCCTCTACAATATTTTTTTTATTTTCAGTAATTTTATTGTGAATAATTATATTTTTTGTATAATTACTTATTTTTTTTATAACATTGATACTATAATTCCGTTATTTTATATGTTTATTATTTTCATTTTTACTGTAAAGTATTTGTGATTTTATATTATTATTATTATTATTATTATTATTATTATTATTATAGGTGTGTGTACGTACGAACGACATTAAAAATATTATGTAAACTTTTTCTCATTCAGATTTCATATCATCTCAATGAATAATTTTATATATTTATGATAAAAATAATTATCATTAACAAAATTCTGAATAGATATTCTGAGCGTATATCTTTGTAGAGCTATTATTTTCTTATAACTTAAGTACTGCTATTTAAATGCTGTTATTATTGTTTATAAATTAAATTTTTTATTTTAGCAAAATTACTATATTTAATATTATTACAAAATATTAAAATTAAACTTTAATTTTAATTAAAAAATAACACCAACCATATTTACAAAATTGTTATCTTTGCATAGAAAAAGTTGAATCATGAGTAAAAATATAAAATTTATATGTATTACGTTGACAGGGGAGAAAGAAACTTAATCATCATAATTAATAATTAATTAATTATTGTAAAATTAACATTATTACTCATCTTGATTAAAGAAGTTATTATCTCACAATCTTAATAATATTAACCCATAATATCATAATAGAGTGTCTTGTTAATAATATTTTTTGCAACTTTAAAGACATAATTCTATAATATTAAGTTCATGACTCTTCTTCTGAATTGTTCACTTTCTAGATGTATACATCCAAGAAGATATCCAATTATACCTTCAAACATATTTTGATTATTATTATCATTGTTGAAAATTGATGAAAAGAAGACATGTGGTGGTTCTTTGAAAGCAAAATTCTAACTAACTTAATTTGATGCTCAAATTTGCTCTCTAAGACTAACACATAGTTATGTGTTTAGACTCATGCATTTAAGGCAAAAAAAAACATATAGAATCTTCATATAATATAATGCACAAAAAATTAAGAGAGAAAAAAAAATAAGAAGAGAGGCAGGGAAAGCTAGAAAAAAGTATTTTTGTGCATAAGTCAAGCGAATGAAATTACAACATATTTGCAAAAAAATAAAATAAAAATAAAAGCCTAACTAGTTTCAAAATTGAACTTTTTTAACAACATCTATTGTTATAAGTAAAAATCAAATCAACATTAACATGGTCTATGACAACAATTATAGTAAAAAAAGACAAGATCAAATTTATTATTCTAAGATTTAGTTCTCGCCCATGACAGTCAGAAAACATTAATTTGGTTTGCATTGTTATGTATTAGAATTGTACAAATTTACATGCAATTCTATTAAGTAAAATTATGACCATGTTGGTTTGGATATATGGTTTTCACTCTTGCACAAGACTTTTTGCATACACTGGAGAACATGTCCGTGCCATGTTCTTTTACATTTACATTAGACATGAATCTAACTCAACTTGGCATAAGATCATAGTGATTCTCCAATTTTTGTGATCAATACAAGATAAAACTAAAAGATTGTGACAGTATGACAAATATTTAAACTAATCAAATGGGTTTCCTCTTGTATTGGAAAAGGAATTTGTAGTTTTGGGGATCTCATACACCCCACCTAAATGTTGAATGGTATCTCGAAGTCCAAAAGCAGAACTCTCACTATTGAAGCTGTCAGCTCTCTGTGGTCTACAAAATATTATAAAAGCAATTACAATTAGAAATAAGATTAAAATTCTCAACTAAGAATATAACCTTACCATTGGTAGTGAAATCTTATAAATAACTAATTATGCAAAAAGAAATAGAATATTTGACATCATAAACATTCGAGATTTGGAGTATTTTGAATAAAAGAGAAACTAGGTTGGTGGCATGCTTTAGCTTATAATCCATTGACTATAGCATAAAGAATAGAAAATATTATCAAGCATATAATTTACCTGGTAGGTTTCTCCTTATTAACTTGATCAATGTATATTCCTGAGAAGATTGAATAAAAATAACCATAAAAAAATAAAATAAAGAATAAAATCTTCTAGGAAAATGGAAGATAGCAAGAGAAATACCCATAGGAATTGGGGATGCATAATTTGGAGGCTGAGATGCCATTGTCTCTAAAGACCCTAGGCTTGAAACATGCATTAATCCTGTTTTGGGTGATGCAGCTGGCATTCTACTATGCGAAGATGTCGTAGTAGGAAGCTATATATAGACAAATACCATCAGTCTTAAAGGTTAAATAATTTACTTATTTCCCTTAAATATGTAAACGTTAAGGAATACAAGGTTGATAATAAATTAATAATACAAATACAAAGGATGATGAGAACTTTTACTTCAGGATAAGCTATCAAGACATTTCAATAAAGTTGTTTAGAACAATTATTTAATAAGAAAACAAGAGGTTGAGAGCATAAGACCAGATAATAAGACATCATCTCAGAAAAGAGAAATCAAGTTTAAACAAAATGAAAAAAAAAAAAAAAAAAACACATTACATACAGAAACATCAATGTTTTAATGACTCCAATCTGGTTGTCTATCTATTCCAGGACATTCTTAGAGGACCCATTCATTGTATTTGACAAAGGAAACCCTCCTCCATCCCCTATCCAAAAGCATTTCAGCGTGGCAAACATTATTTACTCAATGAATGGAAAGTTCTATGGTCTTAATCCAGTAAGAAATTAAAAATGCAAAAAACTTCTCCCTTAAAAATGTTCAATTTTTAACAATTTGTTCATATTTACTCAAATAATTAATGGGATCAATAAGTTTTGTAATACTGCAGAGTTGTTAACCATAGGGATGAACAGTATACAACTACAAACCAGTTCACATAAAATATTGTTAAGCCTTAGTCCTAAAAGTAAGTCCTTCTTTATGAGTTTCAACTTGTAAACAAATGTTCTAAATGGTTTATAATAATGAATCATATGTGCTCATTAAATTAGATCAATAAAGTGCATGCGGGAAAAAATGCTTCCTAAGTGATAAATTTCGTTAATTAATTATACTCCTCCAGAAGGATACATTAAAATGAGATACGAATTGAGTGTAAACTAAACTTGATATTTAGTTAATTATGTGATTATTTCATCTCACTGGCTTTGATCAATTAGAGTGTTTCTTCTTTTTCTATGTTATGAATTTTCACAAGAGTTTCAGGTTTAATTGCAGAAATAAGCTTAAAATATATTAAAAAAACAAGAATAGTTTGCAACAACACTAAATTAAATTAACATTTTACATACTGAAGATGCGTGGGTTAGACTTCTTCCCTCAATTACTTCAAAAGGATTTGTGGACTTTGGCGTAATGGGAAGGGTTGAGGGAGGCTGTCAATGAAACATCACATCAATTAATCGACATCCATATCTAAACCAAGGGAAGAGAAAAATAAAATTAATAATAGAGTTGCATATAATGGTACCATAGCATTAGGGTAATAATGCATGCCATATTTCATGCCATGAGGTTGAACATTTTGCCAACCTACATGTGATGCAGGGCCAGCTGAGTAGCTTGATGTAAAAAGATCCTGCAGAGAATTCAGTTATGCGTTAAAGTTCTTTTATCTTAAAAGAATTGTTATGACTACAGTACATCTATTACCTCTGGAAGTTCCATTCTTCCACTAGACCTAGTTTCCACATTACTAAACTTAGAACCTACATCAAGTCTGGTTTCTTGAGTAGGTTTTGAGGTAATTTGAGAAGATGGTTCAGCAAAAACACTTGAAGTGTCGTTTGTATTAGGAGCAATTGATGGCTGTATGTAATCAAATTAAAAAACAAAATGAGTAACTATGTAAGTAGATAAATAGAAATAAAACTAAGGCTCTAAAATGCAAGACAATGATGGCGTTTGCTTGCTCTTCTTCTACACATTTCAATATATAAATTACAAAAACTATGTTAGTAATGTTACTTCCTAATATGGGCTGAAACAATGGAATAAGCTAGATTTTACCAAAGAAATTGATAGTAATATTGAGATTTCAATATTTAATGTATAGAAAGCCATGCTAGATATCTCACCTGATTATTTGAAGCTACATTTTTCACTAATGCATTTGTTGGTTGGATGGTTGAGCTATAACCTGTTGATATAGAAGGAATATATTGCATGCTTGATGGTTTTTGTGCATGTGAAACTTTAATGGAGTCTTTTGCTTCATGTACCTCAGCATGTGGAGGAAATTCATTAGAAGGTTGTGCTAACTCAGTGGTAGTATTTGATGTAAGAGACCAAAAACTAGTATTGTTGGGTGTTGTAGTTTTTTGTTCTATTGAAGTAGGTGGAAAATCCCAAGTACAAGCATTTTCTACTATTCTAGTTGTTGGATCATTATTATCACCACTTGGAACTTGTGACATGCCACCAGTCCCTGGAGTCAAAGGGCCTGACAATTCAAAAAGTAAAAGGTCTAAAGGATTTTTTGCAGATGTTGTTGTTTCAAATGTTGCCTCTGTTGTAGAAGGTTTCAAGTTATTTGTGCTTGGAATTTTAGGATCATTGCCCTCTGTTGAAGGTTCAAATATTGCCCAGTTACTTTCATCTGATTGTGGTAAACACAATGTATTCGATCCAACTCCAGCAACAACATCAGAAACCTGAGACTTTGAACTCAAACTAGTGGAGCTTTCTTGATTTATAACTCGTTCAGATGGATTTTCCTCAATAGAACCCTCACCACCAGAAGGTGTGACCTTTTAAAATTGAAATTTATGAAAGATTTAGTTCAAATGATCATTTATAACTTCATAATACAACAATATGTTCTCCTAAAATATAATACAAACTCTATAGGACATGTATCACAAACAAAAATATAGATGTTCTTGATTGTTGTTTCCAAAACAATATAAAAATTCTATCTCAGCATCCAAAAAAAAGTACATTAAGATATAAAAAATCATGAGGAGAATGCATACACAACACCAAATTATGCCAGATAGACTTGGTAGAAGAATTTTTCCTATCATGGATACACATTCTTAATATAAGTGCACCACTAGAAGCTAAAAAAGGGGGATTCACATTGTTATGAGACTAAATACGTGCAGACTTAAAACACAGTCACATTGATAAAGAATGCAATGCATTGCTGCTTCCGAGCTTGAGAAGGAAACAACAAAGGAAAGTAACTCTAAAAAAAGCTAAAAATTTATAAGAAATACAAATAACAAGAAAAATATAATACAAGTAAATAGTTGATTTTGTGCTTGAGGAGGTTCACCTCGTGTAGAGATAGAGCATTTTCCCTTAATATATCTCCCAAAGAACGTGTAACAGGGAGTTGGGCTTTATCCACATTCTTCTGACCATCAATTGAAATTTGTCTTAGCTTTAATTCTAAATTTGAATGTCTTCGACTTTTATAGTCATCATCTCGAAACCTGTCATCAACAACTTCAAATTTTATAGGACTCCTAGTGTAGCTTCCTTGCCTGATATATTTTTGTGTATATCTAGGACTTCTACTTTCATCATATAAATATCTGAAACTTGTGTCATCACTTCTTGCACCAGGATTTGAATGAGGACCTTTGAACTCAAAACAAAGTGAATTACTCTTCCTACTTCCATAGGATTCCTCCTTATTATTCTGTATACAAAAAACAAACTCATTTCAATTGTCTCTTTTTTGTTAAGTCATGATAATCGATGAAAAAAAAGGTATATAAAATTACCAATCTAATATTGGAAATATTGTCATTACTCCTTTCACCAGTAAATCTTCTCTCCACATAGACATGCTTGATAAATTCTCGAAGCTTGTGTATATTACTGGAAACAAAGATTTGAATTAGGAGAGATGTCATATAAACTATCACTATAAGGGTGTGCTAAGGTGAGTAGCATAAGCAAGCACTTGTTCAATCTTATTAAATCATCACTCATTCATAATTTTTTTAGGAGGAATGGGATGATGCAATTTTTTCATAAGTTTGATTACGAAGCTTTTTTGAAAAAAAATGGGTTTCTGGAGCTTAAAGGAAAGTCATAGATTGTTTTCACACATAAAAATTCTAAATTACTAGATTGCATATATTTGACTGATAAAAAAAAGTATTTAAATTTTAAGTTAGAAATTTTTTACATAAACACAAAAACTTTGAAATGACATGTCATAAAAAATTTAAAATCTCTTTTATTATATTTAATTTTTTTAATTATCATTCATAATTCTTCTCATTCTTTATTAACATTTTAAGTTGTTATGTTTCAAGAATTCTAAAATTCTTGATTCAAACACAACCATAAGTTCTTCCAAACACACACTACTAGGGAACAAGAGATAAAAAATTACCAGGAATCAGGATAAGAATGACGTAAAGAATTCCATTCTTTAAAATAAATCTGCTTTGCTCTCTGTGCATGGATAATGTTAAACATTTGTTACTAAATTACTAGTAGCTTGAAATTTGAGAAAAAATAAAAATAGCTTGATCAAGCATACCTCATTTCCACCTGCTTGAAGAGCATTGACTTCTTCTGCAGTAAATTTAGCCATTGATACTGATTTTACTCTATGGGTAAACTCTCGACTGAGATTCATATAACATAGTAAGTACAGACAAATGAACTTTCAACAATTATCTGAAAAATCAATCTGTACTAATTACAAATAAAGTTTGTGTGGAACATGAATAATTAAAAATACACATGAAAATAAATATATATCAATCCATTAAGGGCCTTAATCATTAAAAACCAAAAACAAATTTAAAATTATTTCAATGCTTACTGTATCCCACTGCAATTTGTGCAGATAAATGTCGAAAAAGTTGTACAGACATATTGTGGTCCCTAATTCATAAAAATATTCAATGTTACATAAGATGAATTGTAATGTAAGACTGTTGTGTGTGTATGAAATGTATCAACAGTTTTCATTTAAAAGTTACGAGAACTTTAAATTTTGACTATAGATAGCTAAAATTTAAGGTTAGTAGTCTATAATGATCACTTAAAAAAGTTACATGCATCAATTTTTTTTAATTTTTACCATTTAAATAGAATTTAATAATTTATTTCATTTTTTACAATAAATTTAACGCTAATTTACTCTTCACATAAAAAAAATTCGTATTCAATGATCATTGAGACAACCAATTTATTGTGAGAATATGAGGAAAGAAATCTTAACTATGTAATATTGTATAATGATTCGATTAAAACGCCAATTAAAAAAAAAAAAAAAAAACATATGGACAAACATTGAAAACAAAGGTACAGGTTCATATGTCTTTTATCTTAAGTAGAAGCCATTGTTCTGTTACACATGATTTTTCTTTGGAAGAATTTGTAGAAAAAGTTTACAAGTCTTATAAGGTTTTTTTAACTTACTTTGATAAAAAAAATTATTTTTAACTTATTTAATAAATCTTATAGTAAAATTTATGGCATAAATTATCATTTAAAATTAACATATTGAATAAGAGCATAATTAAATTGTAAATTCAAACACACTTACAGACGTTTTTTAACTAAATAAGATCTACCAACATGTGATCCAATAACTTGTAGATGTTGCAAAATATAGGAGTCCATATATCCCAACATGCTAGTCATCATCATAGCATACCCAAATACGTTGTTTATGATGACAAAATTTTGTTTTTCAATATGTGTAAGTTAAATGTATATCTAATTAATTTATAAAACATGAATTTTCTTTTTCTTTAACAACGTATTTTATTGGAGAACAATTAGTAAAAAGGAAAGAAGTTTTTTTTTTTAATTTATAAAGTTTCATATTGTTGTCTAAAAAAATACAAAATCTATTCTTTTTTATAACTTTTTTCTCAATAAAAAAATTAAAAGATTTTGAAAGCTTTTTATTCTTTACTATTCATAGATTTTAAAATTTTAATTAAATAAATATTTTTATGTTGTTGAGTATTGTATTAATGTTTTTTTTTTCACTGAACATATATAATAAGAATTTTATACTTTAGTAAAAATTATTGTATTATTTAAAGTCATGTTATGACAAACATTAAAATATAAAAGAAAATAAATTGAAAAGGTTAGAATACAAAAAATTCAAATAACATATAAATGAAATAAATAATTAATTAATAAAACATGTGGAATTGTTAAATTTTAAAAAATATATAAATATAAAATTACGACATGTGACATTTTAGTGAAAAATATTTTGTACTAATTATAAATACTAATCACTCTATCTACTTTTGACAGTATAACTTAAGTAGAAGGGAAATTAATCTAAGAAGAATATAAAAAGAAGCTGAGGATAACTTTAATGTGTCTCTAGTAGCATGCTATGTTGATCATAAAAGCCAACTCTTTATTAAATTAAATTACTCTAAGAAGTTAATTAATGAAGGTTCTTTGCACTGGTTGGTCACTTATTTGGTCTCTCTATAAGTACAACACCACATAGTCTCTTGTCATTGAAAATAATATACAGCTGCTTTAGTTCCAAATATGTGATTTCTATCTATTTAAGGATCAATTTTTCAAAAAAAGAAAACAAAATAAGATGGTCTTCCCTTGCGTTTGAGATGAGTTACTCCTAAATATTAAAAATTGCATTACAATATGATGATTTGCAAGCTTTCAACAATAATAGATTTTGCTTTATATTAAAAAAAGAATTTGATCATAGAAAGTAGTGATTTTTCTGCATATATTGGTCGAAATATTGCACTTTGTGTTAGCACTATTATGAAAAAGGAATAATTTTCATACCAAAAGATTGCAGTTGATGCATCTTCGATTTTCAGGAAGTTTTAAAAGACCCCGAATTACTCTTTCAATCCTTTCATCTTCTGCCTTCCGATTTCCCATTTTAAATTGCTGAACCTTAATCACATTGAACATCAATAGAGTAAGTAAATTTTCACAACTTAAAAAATAAGACAACAGCAAGTGAAAAGAACTATAAATGATTGAACATGTTTTTGTTTCGTTGTTAAACTTATTTTATCATCATCTAATGTAATTATATGTTCTCACATGATTTAAAGAATTCAAATATGATGACAACAAATACTTGAAACTTAAATCAACAAATTATTTGAATAATGTAACATTTAATAATAATGTGTCAAAAATTTACTGTGTCGCATCATCATTAAACTATCACCTTTGTAGTTAGTAGGCAACTATCTAAATATTTGTGTATGGTAGACAAAAAAAATGTAATTAAGCTTTGAAGGTGTCACAACCTTTTAAACGGATTGATCATTCAATGTCAAGAGAATATTAAAAATCGTCATCAAATGGCCATGCAATCAGAATATAGTAACATTCTCTAACCCAAGACCTATATATATATTTTCAATTATTAGATTCAATTTCTAAATCATCTTAGGAAAAGAAACACCAGATTTTCTTAGGTACCAAACCATACAATAGAGGGGAAAAAATGTTGGAAAACGAACCTGCTCCAATCGGAAGAGAAAGAAAATACGATGGTGATGAGTAATGACAACAATGAAAGATGATTCAATGTTAGAATTGCAGAGGTTTGAAATATTAGGGACAAAGATGATCACAAGAAAATTTAGTTATTTAAGCCAACGAGGGAAAATTGCCGGTATTGAAGGTAACGCCAACTTTTCTTTTCTTCTTTTGGTCAATGAACTTTATTGACTATATACAAGTCCTCTAACCTGTGACATTAGTACTTTTTGGTAATTTCATATATATATATATATATTCTATCCATTTAATTAGGAAAAAAACAAGGCATGTATGCTTATAAAATTTTGAGCATTTATTCTCATCAAAACCCAGTGTTGTTTGCAATATAGTATCAGAATTTCCTCTACACAATCTACATGCACATAATCACCTTGCTACATCTTAACCATGTGTTATTAATATTCATTCCCAAGCTACACATTACTTATTACTTCATCTAATTCCAAGTCATCTAGTAGGTAGAGAAAGTGAGTTTTCCAAAGGTTTCTACATACTCTCGAATGTGTGTGAGGTTGTGGTTAGAAATAAAATGCCACTCAAACTTAGAGCTACATAGTTCTTCCCAAAATGGATTGAGATGCATGGATTGATTAAACATTTAGCATTAAAAAACTTTTGGTGTGACCCACGAAAGCAATACTAAATCAAGGCAAATTATTAATACTGAAATATGACTTTAAAACTTTTTGTAATAAGTGAAATATGATGAAATGAAGCACGATAGAGTAAAATTCTAGCTTGTTTTGATATATAGTCAAATTACAAAAGTAAGACAAAATGGAATAGGATAGAATTTCAATATTCTATTCTATTGTTTTGTTGTTATAATTATCCAATAATTATTTTATCTTTTTTAAAATTTACACTTAAATCTTTGTTCTTTTATGGAGATTGTTTTCTTCTTTCTTTATGAGTTTCAATACTCGATTTTGTCCGCTCTTTATTTTTCATAAACAAAATTAAAACTCAAAATTTTAAAAAATTATCAAAATAATAAGAATCATAATATCATAGTTAAAAATAGAAAGATAATCTATTGAATAAATATTATGAATAATAATATTATTTTAGATATAAAATAAAATACACCTAATTATAATAAAATTTTATTTCATAATTTTTTAAAATAAGTACATTTCTAAAGAAAAAAAAGAGATTAAAATATTTACATAAGGAGTAATTATACTATAAAAAAACATAATTAAATATTTAAATAAAAAATTTCAATTTGTTATACAGATTCCCATTATATTTTTTGAACAGAAATTAAAAGACCTGATTTTATTTATTTATTTATTTTGAAAAAAATGACTTTTAAAATAAATAAATCTCACAAACCTGCACTTTTATTTTACTTTTGTAAATATTATATAATTCTTTAATTTTGAAAATAAAGTACTTGTCAATTTCTCCCTTTCCTTCCATAAACTGCAATTTCGTTCCTCTACTCCAAATTTTCAATTCTTTAAAGAAAATTACTTATGTTACTCATTTCCAATTATAGTTACCAAGATACATGTTTTGCTCAAATTCTGGATTTTTTTTTTTCTCATAATTAACAAATTCCCATTAAGTGGAGCAACTTGGGACTAATAAATTTGTAAAAAATAATTATAAATAATGGAACAATGAGGGACTAATAACTGTGGGATTAAATTATAAGGTGTACTCTTAGGATTTTAGGACATTAGCTAGTGAATTTGTAATAGAATATGTCTAACATATGATTTATGCAACATGACAGCATATAGTTTCATTTAGAATAAAAGGTTTCATGATATCTTCAAATGCAAGAACATGATGTTGTTTATGTAAACATACCTTATGTGCATTTTCATTTTTGAAGGTAACCATGATCATTTTTTTATGAATTTTTTTCAAATAAAAACAGTGCACGCATGATATTGAGTCTCCTCAATTTTAATGTATAGTTGAGGAATATTAGCAATACACTATTTTTAACACACTCCTAATTATTAATTAAAATTTATTAAAAGTTACAAAAGTATAAAAAAAACATTGAATTAGAAATAAAAAAGAATAAAATTCACATAATTTTATAGTTTTAAATTTAACTGATAGTTAGAAATGTGTTAAAAAAAGTGTATTAGAGAGTATATTGCTAACATTTTTTTTATTTTTGAAATGTCAAATTATTTAAAAATTTGATAGGTTGACTAAATAAAATATTTCAAAAATTACTTGATAGAAATTAAAGTTTATATTAAAGTGTTTATATTGAATTATCTTATCTCATTAAATTTTTAAAAAAATGCATTCTTACGCGTCTTGTGCTCTTATAATAATGTTCACAAAGTAATAAAAGTTCTTAAATATGGTATATATTTAATATTTTTTAAAAACAAATAAATTTTCTTTCTTTTCATTTTATTTTCTCTCCTTTTTGACATTGCTCTACTTCTTTTTAAACTCTCATTTTTTCTTACATTCACTTATAATTGTACTTAGAAGCTAGGTTATAGAGAAGAGTGAAGAGGGTAAATTTTTTCTTTTAAATAAATTTATCTAATTTCAATTTTCATCAAGATAAAAACCTTAAAATGATAAATTAGTATAATTTAATGTATTAATCTTTTATTTTTTTTATAAATCTTATATTATATAATTATTTAAATTTAAAAATAAAATAATTGTCCTCTCCTCCCCTTTCTTCTAAAATTCTACTTTAAGAATATTTCAAAGACTTTGAAAAAAAAATTTCTATGTAATTTTGTTTCTCTATTCTAAATTTTTAATTACTTAGAGAAAGTTACTTATGTTACTATTTTTTATTTTCATCCTTACCATTTTTATAGTTTCTATATGATTTGCTTTACTCAATATATGCTACTTATTTTTTTTAACAATTCACAAATTAAAAAATTAATAATTTGAAAAATGTTTGTCTCGAACTCCAGACTACAGGTTAAGTTAAAATAACCTCTACCAGTTAATTCACGTTTTTGGTAGTATATTGTTGTATTTTAAAATAGATAAATTGACTCTATTTTCATTATATTGAATAAAACTTTAAAAAATTACTTAATAAAAGTTTAAATCATATTAAAAATTATTAAAGTATTTTAATTCAATTGTCTTGTTTTGTTAATAACTTTTTAATTGTGGAAATATTTTTAAAATTTAAAAAACACATTTACCATCTTTTGTTTTTATCGTAACGTTGACAAAGCAATAAAAGTTCTTAAATATAGTATTAATTTAATATTTTTTAAGAAAAAAAATATTTTTTCTTTATCTTTTCCCTACTTTATTTCCTTTATATTTGTTATGTTTCTACCGCATTGCAACACCTCTGTCTAAACTCTTCTCTTTTCTACTTTCCATAGCTTAAAACTCTATAAAGCTTAAGATGCTTTTCATTTTCTCTTTTCTTTTCTTTTCTTTTTCTTTTTTTTTTCTTTTTTTCTTTTTTTCTTTTTGGTTTACAGGATGCTAATAGCATGAGAAATTATTCTACAAGCAACAGAGGGTTCTATGGAAATCATATCCCCAAATTTCACTCGATCAAGTCCAAGAGAATGTCAGCATCAAAGACAAGAAATGGTCTTAGGAAGTGGATCATGGGATTGTTAACTAGAATGGTTCTGACCTTGATGAGTTTAGATTAGATGATGCCTCAGGTATTGAGTTTTAACGATTTTGATGCTTGATTAATTTGTTGGGTTGGTCAATTCACCAATTTGACAATTGAATCAATAGGTCTAGCCCAAAGCCTCAATTTTCTTTTTCTCCTTTTTTCCCCCTACTCTTTTCATGTTACTTTAATTTTTTATTAATGTTTTTGAAAAAATTAAAGAAAATATATCAATATATTTGTGTCATAAAATTACACTTCTTTCTGTTCAATGATTTTGATTTTTTTTATAAATATTTTATTTAAGAAAAGCTTTCTAGTCCCAATGTGATCCACCCTAATCACCTCAAATTTATTTGACCTGAATTTCATTTTATGTCAAACCAAACTCAACCCGACACATGATTACCCTTATCTACAAAGAAGCATGCTAGTAACATACTCTTTTAAATGTGATTATTAGTTAAACCTTATAAAAATTATCTTACTTTTAATTTAATGAATGACACTATATTTTTACAATTCTTAATAAACTTAAATAATTAAGAGCATACGAAAAATGTTAAAAAACATATTCCTAACACTGCATCAATTAGTAGGGATCTAGATGCACTTTACACTACAGAATCATCCTATTCCCAAGGCTTCTTTGGTAGAAAATAAACTAGTATAATGATAATTTTCTTTTTGTTGGTGTGTAAACATTATCATTGCAATCTTAGTCTTAAAGTAGTGGTGGTGAAAAATGAACGGGAACGATCAATTTCAGTAACTCATGCCACAGAAAACAGCCTAGTCTACATTTGGACTGCACACTCAAAGAAACAGGACTATTTCTAATTCAAACTGGTGTTGTATTATTTGGCCGATTTCTATTTGTATATTGAATGTTTGAAAGAGAAGGGGGAAGGGGATCTGTACAAATATAGGCAGCCAAAAATATAGGCAGATCAGTGCTACAGTTACTGTGAACTGAGCACATCCCAAGCTGGAAAAGATTCTGATAGTGAGAAGGTGTTGCATTTTGCAGCAACAGAATCTTCTCCCCTCGCTGAACCCAGCATTCATGATTAAAGATCAATACGGAATATCCAGATAGGGAAAGAAAAAAAAGGCCACAACTCATCAAGGCATTATTGGATGCTTATCTTGCTGCTGATCGCGGACTGAGTCTTCAGCAGCTTTCATTGCTTCAGCAGTCATAAGGGCAATTGCAGCCTTGTGAATTGCTAGTTCTGCTTTACGGAACAATCTCTGAGCTCTCCCCCTCTTTAACTTAGCCACCTTTCGTGCATGCTGAGCCTCACCTACGACGTCCCGCAATCTGAACTCATCAAGGTCCGAACCATCCAGTTGTTCAGTCCCTTGCCTGTGAAGAGCATCTTGTAGAGGCCGCCTGTGACTTCTATCAATCCCATTTCTTCTTTCAGATTCTAGCAATTTCTGGCCAGAATCCATCATATAAGAATCATTCTGGTACATAAATGACTTCTTGGACTGATTCCTACAGAATTTCGGGATGTGATTTCTATACATCCCTCCACTACTTGTGGAATAATTTCTTAAGCTATCAGCATCCCGCGGTGAGAATACCCTCGGTGAGGTCTGACCCAATGGGGAATCATCAAAGGAATCATAACTATGGCCTTGGTAAATGAACTTCTCATCACCTAATGGTATGCCATTCAGTCTTCTTCCTGAGTTTACAACAATTAGATGTAAGGAAAAAATTTTAATTTAATTTTAATATGCAACAATAGCTAATGAAATCAACACTTGTAAACCAAATACTCACCGAATGTGTGGAAGCCATCCTGATCTGGAATACTGTTTATATGACCAGAGACTGAAATTTTCTTTTGTGACCGATGTTTCAGCACCTTGTTCAGTGATTCCAAACCCCTTGGTTTCAGACAGAAAGCAAACATAGGCGGCTTCTCCAAATTTGCAGCCTTATCTGGGCATCCATTAGAAGAAATGACGCTGTTCCTGGTCAAGCCAAATTCCCACTCCCGCATTTGTTGTTGATATCTTTCCCATAGAGGTGGCTGAAAAGCACAAAGGTTTAGAGAGAAAAATTCAGGCACACAATACCGAAGCATACACATCAGGTAAACAAGAAAACAGGCCATCTCAGGAAAAGCCAAGGGAAATTGCATAAACTTGTGACATTTTAAGCCAATCAAATATAAAATCGTATAGAACCATTTGTTCTACCATAGTAATTGAAACATATCCTTCATAGTCGTATCCAGCATGGGACATACCCAAGAATATGTAACAATAGTCAAGCAATTGTGTATCTAGGGACTGACACTTGAAACAACAACTCTGTTAATTACCAAATTCCTCATTAAAGCATCCTAAGGACATTACCACCAAAACCATATTAAGCCTCATTACAAAACCAAATTTAGCACACAACATATAGCTTTTATTTTGGCATTCTTTTAGGTGCAATCGGTATGTCCAATTTCCATGGACCCATTTTCTGTCTATTATTTACTAGCAGATGCTTTGGTAGAAGGTAACATGCACCACAATTCAAAGGCTCAGAACAGTTTGCCTCAGATTTGAAAAGCCTCTTAGATATTTAATATATTTTGAGAGTAACAAAGCTAAAATTAAACCCATTACTGCAGTATTAATCTCTCTCCCTTCTCTCATCCTCCTCTCCAATTATATCAGCAAATCACTTCATATGAAGTCAATAACTTGAGCCAGAGACATATTCCTAAAACCAAAACAATTTTAACAAGAACAAAGAATGGTAATTTAAACATCACCTGAAAGTGCCGTACTAAAGCCATTCCCTTCTTCAGCCTTTTCTGCTGCCAATGGTCATAAATCATTTTGACTACACACAAAGGCCCAACATTAAACATGAGTTCCTCTATCTCATTAGTTGTAAAGTGATCACGCTGCTGAGCATATGCAGCTTTTTCAAACATGTCCATCGTCTTCTCAAGCATCATCTCTGAGATCCCCTTCAAGTCACTGTTGTATTTTTCAGAATTTTGAATGTTTGAAATCCACTGCTCATCCTCACTATCCATGTCATACAGAACACGGGATGGATTCAGAGCCATCTCAACATCAGTTTCAACCTGTTGGAAGTACTTACAGCTCCAAACAAATGTTACCTCAGATCCATTATCATCATTTTCTTCTATCATATGAACACCAGGAATAGGTATGTTTTTAACTGAAGCAGCGCGGATGTTCCGGTTGTAGCATTCCTCATGCATCTCCTTGAAAAGAGCCCACTGACTCCGATCAGGAAATTCCAATATCCAATCCTTCTCTACTTTCCACATCATTGCATGTGTGAAACGATTTGTTGATCCAGGCTGCAGAAACTGATGTGCTTTGTATGAATACCTTGTAACTCCTGAAAGTTTTACACAGAGTCTCCACTCATTATGGTCAAAAAGCTCCATTACAACAAGGGCCCCAGATTCTCTCCAACCTTTATCACCAAGTGTTATCAAGAGATTCACATCACAAGATAAGCATTCAAAATTCTTTTCAGGGCCCCTAGCAACATCAGATGACTTCTTCTCACTAGCCTTTCTTATTCGTTTGTGAGGAAGCCCTTTCTGATGATGGTTTCTGTGCCTTGAACTGAATTCGTACCCTGCAGAAGGCACTGAGTATGATACTTGTGTACGTGGCTTTTTAGGTCCATTGCTAAAATCATTGTGAAGAGTGTCAACCTTGCCATCAGACCACCCATGTGACTGAAATCCCAATGATAAGGAACTATTCCGGTTCCGATATGAATAACTTCTGCGAGCAGTTGGATTGGAGCTTGGAATAACACCTCCATTTATATTACAAGCAAAATCAGGAGGGTGTGGAGCACCACATAAATCACCATCACCTTGTCTCTCGATTTGATCAACTGAAGGAGTTTCAATACTGAGATGATCACCAACAAAAGAATGAGAACCACCTTCAGCCTTATCCTGGCATATTAAAGAACTTGAAGTTAGCTCTTGTACCAAATGGTTGGATTGCCATTCAGGTATGTGGGTTGTATTAAGCCTCTCAGAATCATTGGAAATGTAAGTGCCAGCACCATTAACACCTGTACTCTGGTAATTTTGAGAAATAATTTGATCACTGCAAGTAGCAGGATCCATTACTTGATCTGAGTCAGCACAACACCATCCATCACCAGCTGCATCATTTGACAAAGTTGCCATATCTTTCCTCAGAATAATTCCTGAATTCCTGTTAGAGTAAACATCAGTGCTAGTACAGCCATCTGTCATCAAACCAGAGTCTTCCTGATCATCTATGGGTGCATGACCACAGAAGTTTATACGAGTTGTAGACTGCTTCATCAGCAACTTGAGATGCAGACCAAGAAAAAACACAGGTACTGCAGCAAAAGAAAGAGCAAATGGAGGAAGCTTCCTCGCACCAGCATCAGAATACTGATGAGCATCAACTTGAGTGGACACTTTGGAAACACCCATGATGTTAATCCATGGCCTGCTCTTCTTCTGCATGACCTGTGTTCATGTGGAAGTTGAATGATTTTATTCACAATAGAACCCAAAATAAGATAACTTGCAGTTAATTTTGGAAGCTTTTACAGGATATACAATGTGGAATTACAGCAAGTGTAAAACAAATAAATTCTTAAAAGGGTTAAGGCTATGGAATTACCAATCAGGAAATATAGAAAAAGGGAAAAAGTACCTTCACTGAGGACTCGCTGATAGAAGTTAACTCACTTGATCCATTTTGAAGTGCCTGGATGTTATCATAAGTGCATTCAGAAAGATGGAGCTGCTTCCTGAGCAGGCAATGCCTCTTAAGCTTGGAATCTAAGTACACCCATTTCGAATGCTTCACTCTGGGGAAATTATAGAACGCAAACACTAGTGGCTTCTTAATAACATTAACACAAGAAAACTTGAATCCAATAGATGTACATGGAAAATGCTCGTCAACATACTTCCCTCGGCAAGAAGATTGATGAAACAGCCTAAGGACAAAAAAGACAAAGGCTACAGCCGCGTTCAAGCAGTCTTCAAATAATAGAAACTTCAACCCAACCACGTTATCAACAAAAAGCATCTCCAAACAAACTCTCGGCCACTTGTTCATAACTGTACCACACCGAAGCAGCAAAACAGTATAGAGCAACCACAAATTTTCTGATTGAAAATAGTCATTCAACACCAAACGTGTTGGAAAATTTAAGTCACATTTGAATGATGCTAACTCCATGTCCCAAAAAATGTTTGATACTCCCGCCTTGTAAGTGAACCACAATGGCCCCTCAACTCTGCTGTAACTTTGTTTTTCTACTTTCTGAATCCCACCAGCAATCTGGTCAACCAAAACAGAACCAGATGCACTTGTAATAGCACGTTTCTCTTCAGAGATACGAGAGAATATTGGAGCTGGTCTCCGAAACCGCTTTCTGAAATAGACAAGAGGCTGTTTTCTATCTTCAGTGCGAGCAGTGCGTTGAAATGAGGACTTCTCCCTAAAATTATCACCTAATTTATCTTGCAATCCAGAATCACTAGACAAATTATTTTTAACACCCCTCAAAGAACTCTTAGCTAAATGTCCCTTTACTGTAACAACTTCATTATATAACAATGATGATGTACTTCGAAGTGTAACAGAAGTTTTCTGCTTCTTAATGCCTTGAAATGAAGAAGCTTTATGCCGATCAGAAGATCGAGCCAACCATGAAATTATAGGCTCTGTGTCCATACAGCTCCCATCACAACTATCATCCTCAGTAATCTTGTCTGCGTTTTGCCTTTCTTTTCTGGATTTGCTTCCATGTTGGTGATCAGAACTTCTACTTTTCATTAAAGCTCTCTCACCTTCTGCATTTCCAGGAACTTCACTACGAAGTAACAAGAGTTTGAACCTCTCAGTATGGAGATTAATCCATTCTTCATCTCGATCATCATATTTGATATGGTAAAGCTTGCTTCCCTCATCATAGTCATCAACATGGCCATAATACCAACTCTGGTCCAGAGGCCAAAAAATTTTAATTCTCCGGTCCAGTATCCAATATGCATCCACATCATCTATCAGAATTTCATAAAAATGGCGCCTCTTCCTGGATTTACCTTTGTCTTTGTAATGTTTCCTGGGCCTCAACACTCTGCCAGCAGTATCAGCTGATGCTGAATCTGAATCTGACTGAGACTTTGACCGACAGTTAACAATATTTTGACTAGAAGATAAGAAAGAAGATAAACCATTTGCTGATGGCAATACAGAAGACTTGCTATTGGAGGAAAATCCAGTACAGCTTGGATCAAACCTGGAAGATAGCATCCTTGCTGCATTCGCCTCAAGATTTTCCTCTTCATCTTCTTGTAAATCATCAGATATTTTACAACCATCAATCAAAGGCTCAGCCTTCTGGGAAACCTTAGTTCTATCTGAAGCCAAAGCCTTCCGCTTCCTATTCTTCCTTTCTGACTTGGTCAAAGAGGAATCACCACTATTTACAACAGAATGAGAAGCAAGATCCCCATTCTCCCTGAAATGTTGAACTGAATTTGAATCACTATTCCGATTTTCCTCAAATTCATCAAAATTTTTCTCATGTTTAATCTTCAAAGGCTCAACCCCCCTGCCCAAATCATCACTACCTAAACTAGGCACCCGATTGCCATGGCCAAATTTACTACTAGGCTGATCTAACAAATTTGTTGCTTGACCCACTTTGGATTTCTTCCGCCCCACGAAATTCCTCTTTCGCTTGGGAATCTGAACAGCATCAACACCAAGTGAAACTCTATTGAGCAGACTACTACTGATCAATCTTTGAATCACCCCCAACTTTAATTCATGCAAATCTTGCCTACCAGAGCTTAGCCCTTTCTGAAATTCCTCATCAAGAACCTTCTTCCTGCTACCATCATCATTTTCTAAGCTACTTAAAGACACTTCTTTTCTAGCCTTCTTTCTCTTCCCCTTCTCATCAACACCCCCAGGACTACTGCCTCTCCTCTTCAAGTTCTTTTTTGGAGTCTCTTCTGTCAATTTTGATTTATATAAACTTTTAAGATCCAGAGATCTTGATTTTTTGGGAATTGTAGCGTCATTGGAGTTCTTTGTTTTCCCTTCCATGGACAACCAACAGTACAAACTCACACCAAAATTCCCCTAATTTTCACATTCTATCATACATATCTGAACTTTTTCTTTGGATCTGAAACACCAAAACGACAAAAGAATCACAAAAAGTCCCTCAACTAACACAAATTTAAAATCATGTTACCAAACACCTCCATGCATTGCGTCAATTGCATCAAACAACACCTAGCAAAATTATTCATATCTTTTAACACCGAAAAACAAATTATTTAACAATTTACATACCGCAACTGACATAGCACCGAATAATCGATTCGTCCGGGGAATTTCAAAGATCACGAGCACAAATTCATGGATTAGGGTTTAGAATCTATTGGTCGGCAATTTGAAACCCTAATAGAATCTTTGAAATTGAAATTCCCAATTTTTTCCTTTTTTCTTTTTTCTTTTTTTTTCTTCTGTTTTTTAACCGCGTGAGAGCTAGGGTTTCTTTCTGGTTTCACCAGGTTAAACTGAAGGGTTTAAATTGAAAATTCCATAAATGAACTAATTGACTTGGAAAACCAAAATGCAGAAACTGTTTTGGCTCGACACGTGTTTTGTTATGGAGCGTCCGATTAACAATGTCTTACGTGGGTTGTTATCCTGTACGTCGAGGTGTACAGTAAGGAGTGCTGATTAAAACTTTTTAGCAATTGATAAGGATGTAACAGGCTATGATTGGATGAGCCTAAAAAGTCAACTGTAGTCAAAAGGAAAAATGGAAAGTGGAATTAACTTGTGTGCACTGTGTGTGACTTGAGATTTGACCCTTTTATAGAATAGAACTTCGAAAATGCCATTGTGCTTTTTTGAGTCTTTGGGCTCCATAGAAAGATTGATAAGATCACTCAAACAAAGTTTAGTTGAGTGACTAGATGCTTCTATTCAGACATCTAATTGATTGATTTCAATATAATTTTAGTTTAAATATTACTTTAATTTCAATATAAAATTATTTGTATTTGTCCCTCTGAAAATAACTTACAGATAAGTGTCTAAGTAATTTTTAAATATTTATCTTTTTCAATATTTTTAAAATAAGTCCATTGTTACTTCATGTTTATATATATTTTTTATTTTAACTTCTATATAATATTTTTCACTGGAATTTTAATATAAAATTATTTCTATTTTTATTTTTACATGAAAAAATTAATTATAGGATCTACATAAAATGTGTTTCATAAATAGACTGAAATTAAAAAATTATATAGAAAGGTAAAAAGAATTTGAATCAAAACACAAGTTAAAAAAAGTTATAACAATTTATAATAGACTATAAAAATATTTTTAAATTTTAAATAATATAATTATAGTTTAACATGATTATAGAAATTATTATGAGAAAATAGTATTTAGATAAAAATCATTTTATTTTTATTGATTATAAAAAAAGTAATAAATATGTGAATTAATTGTCAAATGTTAAAATTATTTTTTATTCTCTATTACATTTGACAGCATAATAATAATTTTTTTTATTTTTTTATAATATTTGCACATGAATTGCACTATTTATAATTAACTTTGCTCATACTCTTAAATACAATTTATAAATTATTTATTTTATGAAAAAAACTTAAAAATATTATATTAAATGTTGCTCTTTAATTAAGTTAAATAATTAATAAAAATATATAAATAATTAAAATAAAATCTCAAAAAGTTAGAAAAAAATAAATTTTTACCTCCAAAAGTAAAAAATAGAAACATTGATATTGACAATAAAAATTATATGAAAAAGTGTTCAAATAAATAAATTTTAAAATAGTCCATTGTTATTTTATATTTGTATTTTTTTTATTTTTAATTTGTATATATAATATAATTTGACTGTAATTTTTATATGTAACGTAATTTTTTTAATTTTTATATAAAAATTAATTATAGAATAAAAATGGGAAAAGATGTATGTAGAAGTAAATAAAACTTGCAATTAAACACAAGTGAAAAAATATTATAGTAATTTATAGTAAACTATAAAAAATAATTTTAAATGATATAATTGTTACTTAGATATAATAATGAAAAAATAATGTTTAAAATTTAGGTAAAAAATATTTTATTTTTATTTACTGTAAAAAATTATAATAAGAGAATATAAATTGATTTTCAAATATATTTTTTATCATGTTTGAGAGCATAAAAATAAATTTTTGTTAGTTTTGTTCTTTGATATTATTTGCATGTAAATTGCATCATTTATAATTAAATTTTCTCATATTCCTAAATAAAATTATGGTAAATTATTTATTTTATGAATAAAATATAAAAATAGTCCTTTAAGTGTTTAACTAAGTTAGTTAAATGGCTAATGAAAAATGCAAAAATAAGTAAAATAAAATCTAAAAAAAACATTAAAAATTAATTTTTTATTTTAAAAACAAAAAATAGAAATCTAAATACTAACAATAACAAATTATATAAAAAAATGTATAATTTTTTTTCAAATAGTCCATTGTTACATAAATACTAACAATTTAAAATCAAACATAAGTTAAAAAATGTTATTGTAATTTAGACAATAAATTATGATTTTAAATTTTTAAATCATATAATTGTAGTTTAATGTGATTATAGACATTACTACAAGAAGATAGTGTTTGAAATTTAAGAAAAAATATTTTACTTTATAATAAGAGATTAAGAATTAATTTTCAAATGTTACATTTTTTTCTTTATCATATTTGAGAGCATCATAATATTTTTTTCCTTCATATTATTTGTACCTGAATTGCATTTTATATAATTTAATTTAATTCTTTTCATACTCCTAAATACAATTATGATAAATTACATATTCTATGTACAAAATTTAAAAATAGTCCCTTTTAAGTGTTGCTTTTTAACTAAGTTAAATGACTAACGAAATAAAAATAAACAAAATAAAATCTAAAAAAAACACTTAAATAACAATTAACTTTTTCAACTTTAGAAACTAAAAACAGAAATACAAATACTAACATTAACAAATTATGCAAAAATTTGCAACCATATAGTAATGGAATTAACCAATTGTAACAATTTCAAAATTAAACTAGTAATAAAATTTCAAATTTAAATTAGTAACATGATTTAGAAATTGGACTATTCAAAACACAATGAAAAACAAAATATCCTAAGCTCCAAAATTAACATATATTACTCTATCTAAAACTAACAAAAATATAAGTGAAGGTTAAATACTAATATCTCTAGTGACAACACCAATTGAATCAAAGCTTATTTAGGTTAAAATAACTTTACAAAAATAATGCAGTACAAGGTGACTTAATCTATGTTGTGTTTTTAAATTAAATATAATACACATTAAATTTAAATTAATAATTAAAGAGGGGGTTAAAGATTGATTATTATTAATTAAGAATGCAGAACAAAATAAATGAATTAACAAAAATAACTAATAGATTGATTCTTTATTCAATTCAATAACAAAATTATTATATGTTACTAATAATATTATTATTAATTTTATTATATTTTTGCTTTTATTGTGAATAATATATAATATTCATTGAATTCAAGTTAGTCAACCAAATGTTTCATAATCCTAATTTAATTATCATTAATCGAATTTCATTAAAATTTATGTAAGTAGTTAAATCAAAGTGAATGTGATATGTAAAATTAAGCATTGTTGTGATTAGAAATTCTTGTTAATTATGTGTTAAGGGCAGTAATGAAATTTAAATATCATAAAGCATGCATATTAAAAAAATATACAAAACCTAAAAATAAAATTGAGAATAAGAAATAAAACAGTTTTAAATTTGACTAAAAATAAAACTTTTAATTTCAATTATTGGAATTGAATGAGAATCAACTCTCAAGTGTTTAATTTTTCATATCCAAAACCACAAACACAGAAAAATAAAACACAAAATGAAAATACAAACAAAAGCATGAACTAATGATAAAAATCAAAATCCTAAATTTCCACACATCAATAAATTTTGAAGGTAATATAAAAAGGTAAATCAAGCATCCTAAAGGAGAGGGAAACTAAGTTATGTATAATAACCATGATAAGATTTAATAAATTAATCCCAAAACGTAATCTAAAATTTTTGCATATATAATTGTAGTGGTTCAACTTATGTAAGTAATATTTCTCATTTACAAAGCTAGTTTTCTATGAAATTACTCATCAAATTAAATCTCCAAAAATATTTTTCTTAATGAAACAAAAATCACTTACAAACTTAACTTGTAACTTGAGATATTATCAAAATAATAAACTAAATATAAGTCAGATATAATAAAATTTCAATATTAAAATATTTTTAAATGCCAGATCTAATTAAGATTTTCTCACTAAATATGAATAATTTAAAGTAATTAAACATTAATATAATATGATTAATTCATATCATAACTTAATAGGTGTGATCATGTTACAATAATCCTAAACTCTAATGCAATAAAATCAGAACACCTCAAAATGATGAAATTGACAACACTAGAGCATAACACCTTAAAATGATGAAGTTGTTAAAGTCCCATATTGACAATGACGACAAGTCACTCATGTCACCCACTTCCATTTGTGTTTTAACTGTATTCAAATTTATTAAAAATAAAGAAGAATCAAGCGAAAAAAAAATAAATTCAATATTTTATTATTGCTCAAAATTTTATTTCCAAAATAGTTCATATTATTAATTTTTATTTAATATGTTTAATTTTTTAATTTTTATATATTTTTTATTGTGACATAATGATTTATTGATTTTAAACAGTGTTATTATAATTTAATGTGATTATTAATATTATTATAAAAAGATAATATTTGAAATTTAAATAAAAATATTTTACTTTTATTTATTATAGACAATTATAGAAAGATAATATGAATTAATTTTAATTATTAAATACAATCAATTAAGATTGATGGCTTGTTTTATGAACAAAACATAAATATATTACTTTAAAAATTTTCTTTTAATTAAAATTAAAATTTATCTTAATAACTAATATAATATAGATATATATTTAAAATTTATACTAATTTCAAAAATAAACATGTAATTTTAATTGAAAAAAATACTAAAACTTTTTAAAGTTCTACATATAACTTATATTGTTAAATAATCTTTTAAATAATTTATCAATAATATAAAATATACAATACCAAAATATTTTTTACCTAACTTTTAAATATCATCTTTTCATACTAAATGTCATGAATTATAATAACATTTTTTTAATTTAATTTATTTTAAGTATTATTTTGGTCATACATAATAATTTTTTATATTTTAATTCTTGTACATTACAAATTTTTTATCATTATTTGTGTATATAACATATTCCTCTTATTTTTATTCTTATAATTTTGTGTGTGTAAATATCAGAAAGAAAATGTATCATACATAAAGATTATAATAAAAAATTATTTTTCAAAAAATAAAATAAAATAATATTTAAATTTAAAATAACAATATTATATAAAAGTTATTAACATGAACTATTTTAATTTTTTATTTAAGAACTTATTGACAACTCTTTGTATACAAAATCGAATTAAAAATATTATAATTTTAATTATTATTTTGTTATATATATATATATATAAAAGTATAACATTCTTAATTTTAACTTTTAAAAATCATGTTTTAAATATAAAACGACCATCATCTGAAAATAAATTACCATTTTCATAAGTCATTATTATGTAGAAGCCAATGCATTTTTGTTTGTTTCCCTTCCCTCGAGACGCAACCGAACGATTTCATACGTCCTTTCTCTGAGTCAATCAGAAGCATTGCGCAGGGTCTCACACCCATAAGCAAAATCCAACGCAGACAAACCAAAAATCTCAGACTCTTCACACCCTTGATTCTTCGCCCCTAAGGTTGTCTGTGGCTTAGAGAGTAACAACACAGTTTCACATGTCCACAACTTCCTCCTAAATAACCAACGTTGTTGATTAAGTGACGCACTATAGCCGTGTTTCGCTTCAATGATTCTTCCGAATAAGAATCATTGCTCCACGGTTCCTGTTAGATGAGACCCCACAATGAGTCTGAAAAGCCATTCCTTGTTCTTGGGTACTACCTTCCATGGTTCTTTGGAATGTGGCGCCAGCAAGAGGAACCCTTTTCGTTTGGACAAAAGAAAGTTACCAAAGAAGGGACTTTGGGGTTGCAGGTGCTGCGTGTCTTCAAAACGGTGTCGTTTGGTAAGCCAGGCGTTACTGTCTTCACATTTTTGCATGCAAAACGCTGGGTTATTAAGAAAAAACCTGATTTTGAGAACTGGGTCGAGGTTAGAATGTGCTAAAGAACCCTTTTTTAGGAGTAAGACTTTGGTGAGTTATTTGAACCCTTTGTGGAAAGAGGGTCTTCTTTTGCTCAGGGCTTCTGTGTTCACTGCTGTTTTTTCTGGGATATGTGTTTTGGTGTGGTATGGGCAGAATAAGGCTAAGGGTTATATTGAGGCAAATTTGTTACCTTCTGTTTGTACGGCAATTAGCGAGCACATTCAGCGTGACCTTGTGTTTGGCAAGGTTCGTCGAATCTCGCCACTGAGCATTACATTGGAGTCTTGCTCTTTTGGCCCTCATAAGGAGGAATTTTCATGTGGTGAGGCTCCCACGGTGAAGCTTCGCCTCCGTCCTTTTGCAAGCCTGAGGAGGGGGAAGTTGGTGATTGACGCGGTTTTGTCGCAGCCAAGTTTGTTGGTAGTGCAGAAGAAGGATTTTACTTGGTTGGGAATTCCTTTCAGTGAAGGTGGCAGGGAGAGGCGGTTTTCAGCTGAAGAAGGGATTGATCATCGTACAAGAACCAGGAGGCTTGCACGAGAGGAAGCTGTTTCGCGGTGGGAAAGAGAAAGGGATGATGCAGCCCGGGAAGCTGCTGAGGTGGGGTACTTTGTTTCCGAGTGGAGTTGTGGTCTATCCCAAGGTGATGATGGTTTAAAGGAGATTGAAACTCGCATAACAGAATCAACCGAGTCTGCACCCTTTTTCTGTGTGAATGACGGGAAGCACGATCATCGGTTCATGGACAAAGGTATTAATTATGATATGAAACATGCAGCTTTGGAAAAATCATTTGGAGTGAGATTTCCCGGATCAGGATTTCGATTTTGGTCCAGATTAATATCTGGGCCTAGGAAACACAAATTCAAGAGAAAGGCTAATGGGAGTAACATCAGTGCATCTGGTGTTGCAATAAAAAAAAGAATGTTTGAACGTAGTGCATCAGCTGCTCATGCATACTTTCATGATCTATCGCAATGGAAGTTAGTGGAACCTTCATCATCTTCTGAATGTTTTCTATTTATGAGTCATGATGTGCATTTGGGGAAAAGTGAGGTTGACAGAAAAACAAAATCTGTTATTGTTGGTGATGAAATTAGAAGTGACGATAGCCAAAGTGGAACACGATTAAAAGATATGGGAATCCAGTCCCCTTCAGTAAATGAAAATGATAGCAGTCACTCGGATTATTTTAAATTTGTCTCTGATCCAACTTTACAGACCAGAGGGAGTGAATTTGAAAATTTGCAATCTAGTGATGTTGTTGCAGAACCTACTAATCCGAATAGTACAGAGAAAAATGAGGAGTTTGTACGCCATGTTGATGTTGCTGACAATCATATTGATAATGATAATTTTTCTGGGGGCCAAGGTTTGACATCTGAAGATTTTGTTTTTGGGGAGCCTAAGAGTCAGCTGGCAACATATTTTCGAATTCCATTTGAACCCTTGCTTGTGAAATTTGGCTTAACTTCATTTTTAAGAAATATTGAGTTGATATCTAGCTTTCTCTCTAGTCCCATTGAAAAGCTGAAGTCTGATGTGGGTCTGAAAGTTGAGGATATTGTCTCAGAACATGTTGATGGGGCAGAATTTGTGCAGTCTGAAGGCATTACCCTGCCTGTTACATTGGATTCAGTTCGTTTCAGAGGTGCAACATTGATGCTACTTGCATATGGTGACAGGGAAGTTAGGTGAGAAATGATCTTGTCATTTACTACTTAATCTGTAACCAACTCTATAGATGAAGTGATGTCAGACCCACTTACCAGCTTATGGTTTTAATATTATGTACATAATTAGAGAGGTTGTGCTAGGTTTTCTTCTAGAAGTACATCACATTCACAGTTAACCTGCTAACACTAATAATAATAGCTCAGTTTTAAAGTAGTATGGAAGTTATTCTTCTAAAAGTGTGGATCTCTAGTTGACATATTTGATGAGCCATTCTTGCAGGAAGTTGTTAAAAGTAATTTAACTCAGATATTATGAAAAACCTAGAAGTATGAAGAATTAATGTTTGTAATGGATAGAACATCCTCTGAATGCCAATCATAGGATGTTCAAATACAATTGTAGAGAAGAGAGAGAGAGAGAGGTGAGAAACCTGTAATAGGATACACTACAAAGTTTGGCAATCCCAATATTTATATTGCTAGGTTAAGTGAGTAGTACACAAGTGGGCTGCGGCTGAGCTGGGCCCGTATACTCAATACTTTACCCTATTGACCTTTAATATAATAACTCTATAATCCCTTCTAGTTGGAGCAGAGATATTAATCCTGCCCAGCTTGTCACAAATAAAATCACTATGCACCAATTCGAGGCCATTGCGGTTGTGGACAAATTTGCAAGTTGGTCACTTGCCTAACATAGGAGGTAGATACAAGACGCTCTTGAACTTTCTCTTGGATGAATTAACAGTCTATCTCAATGTGCTTTGTTCTTCCATGAAAAACTGAATTTGATGTCCCAAAAAGTTAGCTCGTATGAGGAGGACTACCCAAACACTTATAAGTAGTATTTTGATTCTATTTCTAACCAATGTGAGACATCTTAATATACTTCTCTTGCACCCAAGAGTGGACATTTAGTATGTGAAGTTTGCAGAATTGGACATATGTGGATGGTTCAACAGGACTAAGCATCTGTGGGCAGTCCAACATTTAAATTGGATAGACTCTGATACTATAGTAAAAAAACTTAGGCCTAACTCACTCCCAAAAACTAGCTCGTAGGAGGAGAACTATCCAAGTGCTTATAAAGAGTATTCTTGACTCTATTTCTAGCTATGGTGGGATATTTTAACAGATGTAAGGTGTATGGCAGCCTGTTATCACACCACAGTTTCATAGGAGATGTGTTCTCAAATCCCATCTCATCCAAGATTTGTCTTACCCATATTAGTTGAGAAGTAGTTGAGCCATAGATCTGTATTCTGCTTTCACACTGGATCTTGCCTCCACATTTTGCTTCTTTCTTTTCTAAAATATTAAATTACCTCCTAAGAATACACAATATCTTTTGGTGGATTTTTTGTTCATAGAAGATCCTTCCTAATCTACATTAGAAAAGGCCTCTGCCTGCATGTGTCCTCCATTATCACGGTACACAGTCCCTTTTCCTAATGCATTCTTTAAATACTTAACAAAGTGGATTAGTGGTTCCCAATAAATGCCAGTTGGATAAGACATAACTATACTTACAATAGTTAATGGAAAACAATATCAGCCTAATAATAGTCATATAGTTCAGCTTCGTGACCAATATTTTATATTTCTGTGGGTTAGATGAAGTAACTCCATTAGCTGTCAACTTAAACCCTAGTTCCATAGGGGTCTCACATGGTTTGGCTCCCATTAGATTAGTCTTAGTCAATAGGTCTAGAACATGCTTCCTTTTCAAAAGGAAGATCCTTTTCTTTGAATACATAACTTCAATTCCCAAGAAGTACTCCAATGTGGTCTTTAGTCTGAAACTTGGTATGGATAAAAGTCTTCTATTTGTCAATTTCTTCACTATCACTTCTTGTAATTACAATATCACCAACATACACCACAAGTAAAATGTTCCCTAGATTAGTGTGTTTAAAAAAATAGTATGATCACTCTGACTTCTTTTTGGTTCAAATTCTAGAATCCACCTCACTGAATTTCCTAAATCATGATCTAGTGATTGCTTCAAGCTATACATTGATTTCTTTAGATGATACACCTGTTCATACTCCCTTTGAGCAACAAACCTAAGTGGTTGCTCCATCTACACTTCTTGTAAGTTACTGTGCAAGATGGCATTCTTCACATTCAATTGAAACAAGGGCCAGTAATGAATGGCAACAAGAAAGGCAAGAAGGCGAACAAATGGAAGCTCAGCAATAGGGGAAAAAGTGTTAGTATAGTCAACTTCATTTGTTTGGGATACCCTTTGGCAACTAGACTTGTTTTTAAGCATACTACAAAACCATCACAATTCACCTTGACAATATAAATTCACTTGCATCCGATAGCCTGCTTCTCAGTGGGAAAGGGAACCAAATCCCAAGTTTCATTTTACTAAAGAGTCATCATTTCTTCTTCTATAGCCTATCTCCGTCCATCATGATTTATTGCTGCGTCTAAAAGAGATTTTGGAATACGAAGAAAATCTATGCCAACAACAGAAAGGACTTAGAATTAGAAAACAAAATAAGCAAAAGAGACATAAGAGGAATAGGATAGGTACCAAAACATTTACCTTTATGTAAGGTTATTGGAAGATCAAGGTTATTAGTAGGATTTGCGGGCACCAGAGGAGGAGGAGGTTGAGTATCCTCTAGAGGAGCATCACTTGAAACTTTTGTGCGACAATGAGAGTGTGTCTGCTCAAATAACTTGAAACCTGTACATCAATAGGAGTTGGAAGAGTAGAGTTGATAAGGGTATGAGTTAAGAATGAATCACCTGACTAACAGACCGGCAAGGAAGATTAACTCAACACAAAATGGGCAGACCTCAAAGGACAAATTAGCAGAAACAGGATGGCAATCCAATTTTGGAGAGAAGCAACAATACATTTTCTAGTTATGAGTAACTCAAGAACACACACTTCAAGGACTTCAGATCCAACTTATTTACTTGTACCGAACATCATACTCAAAACATGAAATGATCTGATTAATTTCCTGCCTTCCCTTCCCCAGACTCCTTTCTATTTATACATTTAGCATACCAACTTATTATAGTAGAATATTCTGTTGTACAGTTACAAGACCTCAGGGATCTGTCCCTTACCACCCCTCTATTATACCCAGTGTAGACCCTTTTAATGAAGGGTTTCCAAACCCATATACTCAATATAAACCCTACCAACCTTTAATATAATAACTCTTAACAACCCTAAATCAATATACTGTGGGTCTCTATCTTTGGTTGATCCTATGTGTTCCTTTCAAGAATTTATTTTTTTATATATTTTCATTTTCCTTTTTCCTTCTTCTGTGAGTCAAATATGTATATGCATATTTCAGAATGCAGATGAACATCCCAAAATTTTGCTTTTGCTTATCTAGTTCTATCAAATACTCATGCTGCCATTTGGCAATAGTTTCTTGAGTTTTGACTTTTGACAAAATTGTAATACGGAAAAACATATCTTTCTTGTGTACCCTTGAAGCTTGAAAAATTTAATTCAGCTTCTAAAAGAGTATGTAAAAATACTTATTTGAAGGAAGATTTTCTGTTTTTGGTGTATAACACAAGGTAATTTTGATGTCACTTTCCATCACTGAGAGATTAAATTCATGTTCGTTTTGTTTGGTGGACCACAATGCCATTACTTCTATCTTTGGGGTGATTGATGAATTAAATGAGTTTTAATCACTCAATGTTATTGAATATCTTAGTTTTTATTTTAATCTTAAGAAATGGCAACTGTTGCTGGGTTTACTGTTAGTTTTAACTGTAACATATTTTACTTGGATTTGGCATACTTTTGCATCATGAAGGTTCTCAATTTAGCTTGTCATGTTGGTACTAAAGACTATTTACTTAGTTATGTCACTGTTGTATCTTAAATTGTAGTCACTGGGCACAAAAATCTTATCCCTAAAAATGACGGTATGTGTGAATTGAAGTGTTCTTTACTCTTACTTTCAGAGAGATGGAGAATGTCGATGGACATGTAAAGTTCCAAAACCACTATAGTCGCATACATGTACATCTGAGTGGAAATTGTAATACTTGGAGATCAGATATTATGTCTGAAGATGGGGGCTGGTTGTCTGCCAATGTTTTTGTTGACACTATTGAGCAGAATTGGCATGCTAATTTAAAAGTTGATAGTCTTTTTGTCCCGGTAAGGTTTATAGTAGTTTAAAGTTCCAATATTTCTTTCTTAGTCATTTAATTTCTGCAGATTGCTTATATAGCTTGTCTGACTTGAGTTTCGTGCAGCTGTTTGAAAGAATCCTCGAAATTCCAATTACATGGTCTAAAGGGAGGGCCAGTGGCGAGGTGCCATTCTAACTTTAGTTCATTTACTTTTCTATTCAATTTCATAGTTTAATAAGACCTTTTTTTGAGTTAAAAACTGTATTTCTTACATATAATGTTAAGGTGCTTGCTATGGTACTCCTAAACTTGAGAGGGCATTGAATACTCTCTTTAGATTGAAGGTTGTGGTTCTTTTAATATTTTAGAAATTAAAAGAGTATTTACATCTTTTTCAAATAAACGACTAACTCCAATATCTATTAATATAAAATTAACGGTCATAATTTTTCTATACTCTCTCATTTTACAGAGTACCGTAGAATTTACCTAATGTTAAATACAAATGCTGAATTTACTTGTTGTGACTGGTTTTTAGTGGTTCTATAACCCTAAAATCTGCCTCATGGCTGGGAAAATTAGTTTGAGTTAAAGAACTAGAGTGACCTGAGCAATGTGAGTAATTGGTTGTTGTTTTATCTGACATGGTCGTTGAACCCACTGGAGTGTCACTATCCTAGACTATCATTCTGGTATTCTGATTATCTGGTTATTTAATTTCCTCTGTTATAATGTTCACTTTTGCTATTAATACTATTAAAGCTATTTGCAGGTTTCTTTGACAATACATATACTCATGTGGAGATTAGTTTTGATATGTTAATGGAAACTTCTATGCCACCTGTTTTATAGATTCAATTGCTTAGTTTTAGTATATTACTATACTACTTGATGAATTAATATGCTATTTCCTAGGCACATAAGTGCTATCATTTTTGGCTCAGGTTGTGGAACTTCTATATCGCATTTTACCTCTTGTTCTTCAGACTGATATAATTATCTGGGTGTGATGCTAATTTTTCTTGATATATATAACTTTTCCTTATGTAATATTTATTACACTTTGTTTAGGTTCACTTGTGCATGTCAAAGGGGGAGACTTTTCCAAATTTTCATGGACAGCTTGATGTGACAGGGTTGGATTTCCAACTATTGGATGCTCCCTCATACTTTTCTGTATGACTTCCTATACTCTCCTCTTTTGGCTTCTTTTCCATATATTTGATGTCCCTTCATTGGTGTAATTAGGCTTGGTGTCTTTTGAAAGGTAACCCAACAATTGCATACTTGTTCTATGTGATATTCGTCACTGAACAATGTAATATTAAAAGTTCTATTTATTGGTTAAGTGCAGTTGCAGTACTAAAAAAATACTTTCTCTCTGCATTATTTAGTCAAATAAGGATTTGTGTGAGGAAGGTAGGTGGCAATATTTTTCTGGATAGTTGTCCTTTCTTGTCTCATATGGTCCATCGATTGGGAATATTAGAAATATGATATATTGGGAGGCCAGAAAAATTAAAGGTTCTGAGGGATCCATTCTTACATCCTCTAGTTTGAAAGTTTTAGTTTATATTGTTCTTGATGGGGTTCTCTTTATAATTTCATATTTTGTAAAATTTCAATAGAAACTTTTGTTTGTTCTTATTCTGTTTTTTTTTTTTTAAATTCCTATCAACAAAAGGCATTTATTGAGATAATTGAATCAAGCTGTGTCATAGCCGGAAAAAAGTTATTTTAAAATTGAATTACATGCATCATCAATGTGTCATACAATTGTTTGTGTTGGACATTTGTCCAACAAGTGTGTCAGCATCAAACTGTTATGTAAGTGCTGTTTAGATCTCTTTGTATCTGTACTTACCTTAGTGAAATACTGGATTTATCAAAAATCACATATGCATATGTAGTACTTAGGCATATAGATATGCAACTGTATTAAATATTTTTCATGTCGATGAACATAAACTGAAATATGGCTTTTCCTCATTTTGTTATGTCTTTTGTATGTCATTGAAGAACATATCAGCAAGTTTATGTTTTCGTGGTCAAAGAATATTTTTACACAATGCAAATGGCTGGTTTGGTAGTGTTCCTCTAGAAGCATCAGGAGACTTTGGCATTCATCCTGAAGAAGGGGAGTTTCATCTTATGTGTCAGGTACTCTCTCTTTCACACACACACACACAATTACAAGACCCATATTGAGAATAGTAGGAAGTTGAATGTGGTACTTAAGCCATGGGGTTCTCACCTAATATACTAGTCTTTTGGATTAAGCTCTCCTTAAGTGCTTCAATCATACTAATTGACATTAGATTTGAGCTGCAAAAAAGGCTACCTATAGCCTGGATTGTGGTATGATGTACCAAATATTAAGGGATGGGTGAAGCTGTGAATGTAAGAGAGAAGGGTACCAAACTTGAAGGGAGAGGACTACCAAGCTTTATAAAGAGTATTCTGCCTTTATTCCTAACCAATGTAGGACTTCTTAATACATCCCCCTCACGCCTAGGACTGCATCTTTGGTGCGGTGAAGTTTGCAGAATTGATATTTGCAGGTGGCTCAAGGGGACCAGACATTTGTAAGTGGCCAAACATTTGAACTAGATAGATTCTTTTACCATGTTAAGAGAAGAAAACAAAAGGGCATTGATGGAATGTCTGTGTATTTGATATACAGTGGAGAGCTTTATTTATAATGGCAAAGTAATGATGACAAAATAATTATATACAATTATCTAATTACCATAATTACAAAGATACTAGTTTTCTTAATTAACATATTTACATATTTAACAGTGATGATAGAATAAAGCTGTTATGGACATTAGCTTTTAAACAGGTGTCACTGTTATGAATCTCACATTGGGTAGAATAGAAAACACAACGTGGTACCTAAGCCATGATGAGAGCCTAAAACACAACGTGGTACCTAAGCCATGATGAGAGCCTAAGTCATAACACATAAGAAGAGACCAACCACCCTAAAGACTATGTCATAATCATTAATCTGCTTAATTATGGGAGGTTGTCTACTGAAATTATATAAATATCTATTAGGATTCAAGTGCAAGGTATGGGACTTGAGTTCTACATTGGACATATGAGATTCTAGTGTAAGGTTTATAAAGCCTTGAGTCCTCCAATTACAATGGCTAAATTTTGTGGTATGGTTCTAATCAATTGGTATTAGAGCATTTTACCATGTTTCTTAGTTGCAAACGAGTAGCATTAGTCTTGATATAAGTAAGCATGGTATGATTGTATTGTTTGCCTAGGACTAGTCAAATGGCTAGTGCACAGCCAACCCATGTTAGGCATCTATTCTGCAAAGATGGTGGGATATTACGATCTAATTGCAAGGTATGGGACTTGAGTCCCGCATTGGAAGTATGAGATTCTAGTGTGGGGTTTATAAGACTTTTGGCTATCCAATTATAAGCTTTTGTGTTGCTGGTGCGGTTCTCTCAAAGTTCTTACTAATTGATCTTGCTTAATTCTTCCTGTATATATATCTTGCCTTTATGAACATACAAATTCTGGTCAGAACCTATCATTTACACATCTGATTCAGTCATGACTGGTAGTGAGAACGGTTTGCATGTATCTTTTAAAGTTGTATTCCAATTTCCAAACCACAGTTGAAAACTGAATTTGAGTGGGCCATATGATATAATTGTAAAATAAATATTGTTTAATCTTTTCTGCTATGGAAAACTACTGTCAATATTGCTTTTATTATAAATGAGGAAGCAGTGTAAAATCTGCATCTAGTCAGTAGTTAGCAGGATTCTTTATGGCAAGTTTATTTTACATATTCACACCTTGATCAATTTTGTGAGATATGATTGGGATTCTTTTCATCTTTCTAACAGTTGTATGATCAAATTTCCAGGTTCCTAGTGTTGAAGTGAATGCTTTAATGAGAACTTTTAAGATGAGACCTCTCCTATTCCCGGTACATTTCTTTAGTTCAGTGCATTAGTTTTAATACATGATAGTTTTGAATAAACTAGAACTTGACTTGATTGAGTGAAAACTGATTGTTCTTATTAATTTGAAACTGTACATAACATCACACTATATAGACTAGGCTTATTTTCCTAAAATCAAGCTCCATCTGTAGTAAATGATTATTTACTGGTTTACAAATGTAACCAATGTGGGATTGTTACAATACTAAAGTTGTTGATACCACTTAAGTGTATTACCAATAATTCTGGAGCAGATCATAAATAGGGAATTTTCAAGACAATTCTAAAACATATATTGATATATAGGAGTCAAGTATTTGCATATTCATGTTTGGCATACTTTCTGTTTCATGAAAGTGAAATTTTAAATTTGAAGTTGGAAGTAATGTTGTCAAGATCCCGATCTTACTTAGGATCGGGAAGGGGGGGTCAAATATCTTAAATCGTGGGATTGTAAAATAGATCTTAAGATACTACCAAACATGTAAAACTATACTTAAACATATATATAAGCATAAAAAATAACATACATAAGGAAATTAACATCTAAATCACATAATTTAATTAAACATAATTTAAAAGTCATAGATTCTAGATCCAATACAAAATATAATTAGTCAAACTAGCACTAATTTATTACAATAAATTTTGCAACCCCCAATTAGGATAATCAAACACTTAGAACCAGCCACACCCACAAAAAACTATGAAACAAAGCAGTGAACCAGAACAACAAACACTAACCAACAAAAAATCAGTGGGAAGAAGAAAGGAAAGATTGAGAGATTATCGCACAGAACAGCAAATACCAACCAACCAAAACAGTTGAAAGCTTGAAACCCACACTGTAGAAGTGCAAAATCAGAACCCAAACAGAGAGAAGATGAGAGATTGAGTGCTGTTGTAGTTCAAAACAGAGAGATGAGAGATTGAGTGTTGTTGACTCGTCGCACGGTTCAGAACAGAGAAGATGAGAGAATGGGGTGTTGTTGCTCGGAAGAGAACTTGAGAATGGAAAAAAATTACCCTAGAACTGTTTTTAAAATCCGGGTCACAAAAACCCGACCCAAAAACCTAACCCGCAAAAGCCCAACCCAGAAACCCAAGTTCAAAAACTGACCCAGAAAATTGTGCCCCATGATCGGATTGGATCGTTGATCCTACGATCCCAAGGAAGAAGATCGGGATCTCATTTGATCTTGCTGATGTCTGATCCCAGTTCCGATCAAGATCGTGAGGGAGGTTCCAGATCGTAAGATTGTATGATCTTGCAATTTTAATCGCGATTTTAACAACATTGGTTGGAAGGATCAACTTTATGCAAGCTTACCTTCTATAACCTTCTTCACATTCAGAAGATTCTTTTTATATAATTATTATTTTCTCTAAAAAATGAATTACATTTTGCCAGTGAAATTCATATATCTGATAGATGATATAGCTGATAACGAGCTTTGATAAAAAAAATAAAATTACTACAAACTGAACTAGTTATTCCAGATTTACATAATAAAAGTGGAAATGTAGATTTTCAAAATTTGTAAGTCATGGCAAAAACCCCTAGGATCAATTAAACTTCTTTCCTTTCTTAAAATAGGAAGTTATATTTCCTTATAAAATACTAATCTCTATGTTTCTCTTTTCTTTTCACATAATTTTTTATTGCAGCTAGCTGGATCAGTAACTGCTTTATTTAATTGTCAAGGACCGCTTGATACTCCTGTGTTTGTTGGCACTGGAATGGTTTCTAGAACATTCTCTCATTTACAGACTGAGACTCCTGCATCTGTAGCATCTGAAGTACTTGCTATAAGTAAGGAAGCTGGAGCACTGGCAGCATTTGATCGTGTCCCATTCTCATATGTATCTGCTAATTTTACTTTCAACACTGATAACTGCGTAAGTTGACATGGAATAATAATTTAGCATTGGTTGGTTGTGTGTAGTGACTCATTGTAAAAGTGTTACTATGGCTTCACTTTGCATATTGTAGGTTGCTGATTTATATGGAATTAGGGCATGCCTTGTAGATGGTGGTGAAATTCGTGGGGCTGGAAATGCATGGATATGCCCAGAGGTATGCAGATGCCTGTTAGAATGCCTTTTTTTCTATAATTTTTTTTACTATACCATATTCAGACATGGACTGATTTTATTGAACTGGAACTACTTGGATGCCTTAGCATTGTCATATCCACCATATATACACTCACTTTTTGACCTTTTCTTTGGGGGTAAAAAGGAAATTTTATCATCAAATTTTTCTGTTAGTTTTCAAAAGCTACTGATTTAATCCTCTTTATCAGCTTTAAATATCTTCTATGTAACACAATGAAGTGATAGTTGTGTGTGGAAATGTAGTGATTCTCACACTAATCTGGAATTTAGGAGGTTTAATCATTTGGCTAAACATAACTTGTTTGAATATCTTTTCCTAATAGTTTGCCTTCCCAAAGAAAAATAAACAATGTCTCTCTAGAACTGTGTTCCCAACCCCTACTAATGTATACCAATTTTGTTTGCAGGGTGAGGAGGATGAGACAGCAATAGATGTGAACTTATCTGGAAGTTTGGCCTTTGATAACATTGTGCTTCGTTATATACCAAGTTATTATCATCAAATGCCTCTTAAATTAGGGGTATTAAATGGAGAAACAAAACTATCAGGATCTCTTTTAAGACCGTAAGATGAACCTTTCTCCAGTTTTTTTTATAATGTCTACCGTTCTTGGTAATTAGTTTTTATTGACTATAATTTTTAGCATTATTATTGCTTACAATAACACATCTGTTTGGGAGGGTGAGCCTTGAGGCAATAGTAAAATTGTTACCTTGGGATCTAGTTGTGGAAACCAGAAACAGTCTCTTTGCTCCTGTAGGTTAGGTTAAATACATTTGAACACCCCCCATGCTTCTCTCGTGGGAACCACATGTGTAGGTTGTCCTTTTTCTTTTTTTGCAGTCAAGGGTGACTCATTATTAGATATATGATAGGATTTGAAGCCATTTTAAATTCATGTTAGGTCTAATTCAATCCCAAAAGCTAGCTTGTATGGTACTGATGTCTTAGTCTTTACAAGTTTTACTTTTGCCATATTTGTTGTCGATGTAGGATCTCATTAATTGGAATTCATATACTGTCGGAATTAGTGTCAACTCTCAAGTAGAATTGGAAACATTGGATCATGGGAATGTTCATAATCCACTTTATTATTCTTCTGAATACACACTGTAATTAATTCTTTGGTGTATAAAAAGGCAATTCACAAATTACATTCCTACTGTATTCTCAAGAAGCACACCCTGTTTTAGTTTTGGAAAGGTCCCAGAAAGGAGTTGAATGGTGGAGTTAGCATGATTTATGCAGACAGATAGATATAGGAGCTCTTTCTAGGAAGGTGGAATTGTGGAATGATCAAGGCTAGGGAGTGACTGGAGTGATGGAGACAAACCTGTTTGTGAAGAACTGGTCAGATGACATGTTTGTTGTTACCAGAAAGGTGAGATTGCCTGTGCCCACAATTTGGTGATCATCAAAGGCTGAAGGAAACAAACATCCTGTGAGGGTGTTGCAACTTGCAGCCAAGCTGAAATAGGTAGGCTTATCAGAAAAGCAACATGGTGTTCTGTGGTTGGCCCTGGGGCAAACTGGACCAGAGAAGTATGCCATTCATCTGCCAATGGCTGGAAAAGTCATTGGAGAGTGGCTCCCAAGGTCTGTTTTCCAGCAACAGTATTCCATCATGTATGCAACTGCATGCATGTTAGGTAATGACAATGGTCTGTGGATAACATTTTTGGTTATGGAACTGCCAAGTTTCCAACGAGAAAAGAAATAATAAAGGCCTAGGATTGGCCAAAACAGATGAGCTAAACTTGCATGGAAAAGAATTATCGGGCAAATAGTTGGACACATGCTACTGATGAGTAAGCTGCTAGAAAATGAGATAACCACTGAAATTAGAATATGATAAAATCAGGCACCCAAAAAAGGGGTTCTATATTTTTGGAACCCAGCAGAAGAATAGATAAGATGTGCAAACTCATTTTGATGAAATAACTTTTAAAAGAACTTTGGCTAAGGGAGATTATGCATATGACTTGCATCATTGTGAAAACCAAGCAACTTTTCATATTGCAGGCAATTCAGTGTTTCATGAGTGGACCAAGCACAATAACTAGAATGTTACTTCCTCAGTGTAAAGTCCCTAACAAGAGATATCGTCACTACCTTCACCAAATCCCTAAGAGGTCTTCAAATATGTTATTTGTGTAACAAGCTTAGTGCTTATGATCTGTATGCTCCATTGAGGGACTAGTGTTAGAAACTTGTATTATTATTACTGTTGTTGTTTAGGTTCATTGTACATATAGCAGTTAGCCCATTAGCTATCTTATAAATATTGGAGTTATTATAAACTCTTTATCATAGTAATATATATTTATCTCTTCATCATGGAATCATCATATTAATATATATTTAGCTGCCCAATGTGTAATTGAGACACATGGTTTCTGCATATGATTGCTTTTATTCTCTCTCTCAATATTATTATGATTATGTAAACTAAGGAGGAGGATTTAGAAATGAGCCAATAGGAACTGGAGGCTTAGTGATGAATCGAAAGTGCAAGGGTTTTTTTTCAAGTAATAAAAAATATTGTCTACACAAGAAATGTCATTAAATACTAAATAATTGAAATTCAACTATCTAAACTCGCTCAATTATTATAATTAAGATAAAGAAATTTTAAAAAGACAGAAAATTGAAGTGTAAATCAATTTAAAAGGGTGAATTCAAATTTGAGGAAACTTCTAGGGATTAGTTTTACTGCAAATAAAAATTGATGAACTTAACCAAAATAGGCTATGCTAATTCTTGATTGTTGTAAAGGCAAATTACCCTAAAGTGATTTTGTTTTCTTTCAGAATATACTAACATATTTAATTAAACTATTTTTTATTTTTGTGGTAGTTATATCTAATTAAACCTATTGATTTTAATAGCAATTCAATGATTTCTTGAGAAACCTAGCATACTTTTGTGGTCTAGAATCTCAGGTTTAATTTTGTGGTTTCTATTGGCAAGTTTCACCTTTCAGTCCTTTTCTTATGGTGTGTTTGAATGACAGGTGAAATAAAGAGAAAAGAATTAAGAGGGTGAGAAATAGACTAGAAATTGAGTGGAATAGACGTGTTATTTGGAGAAGTTAAAATAAGAGCAAAAGAAATATAAAAAATTGCTTTCTCTTGTTTTAAAAAAAAAAAAGAGTGAAAAGAAATAATAAGTGAATTAAATTTAATACACAAAATTCAATTTTTTATGATTTTTTTTTCTTAATGAACAAGTCATTTTTTAAATATTTTTATATTATATTAATTTTATTTTAAAGTCAGTACACAAAAGAAAGAAAGCTTTTTCCATCTTCTCTCCTCCTATCCAAATGACCAATTCCTTCTCTCTCCCTCCAACTGAACAAAGTATTAACATCTAATATCATGCAAATGAGGGGCTAACAAATTTGTAACTATTAGGAGCACCAAAAATTGAATCAAGATTAACAAAAGATCAGAAATATTCAAAATATTGACATCAATCTAATTTCAGTTACTCTTTATCCTTAGCTACTCAATTATGATTTGGTTACAAGCCAAAGCAACAAATAGAAACACAATAAAGAACAAGAACAAGACAGAATAGTGAAGAAATAAGAAGTTCTAAGCTCTCCCTTGAAATTATGTTGATCTTGTAGATTCTGTAGAGATGCTTTCGAGAATTCTACCCCAAGTCTTCATTTTCACTTTGATCTCATTGAGAGTTCTTGATGGCTTGCTAATGATGTGAAATCCTTAGAATGCGATTCTTTTAGGTTTAATTAGTCTGGGGCTATATAACTTCAGTTCCTTAGAATGTTTCTTTTATGATTAATTAGATTTGAACTTTATAACTGCTTTTGCCCTATTTAATTTAGCTGAGGAACTTCTAAAAATAAATCAGATAATACAAATAGGGCCATTTAGAAATAGGTTGGGGCTTCATAAATGCTTTAACCATGGACCTTTAAATCTTCATATTTTAACTCTTATAGTGCATTCATATACACACAAAATATGTGAAAGTAGGAACTTGAACAAAAACAAATAAAAATGACTTGAAAAGATAACTATAGAAGGAAGAATTTGAATAATTCTGTATCTAATTGATTCATATATGGGAGTTTTTCACTGTATTTATAGGCTAATTTTGTCCTAATTATAGTAATTACAAGAGGATCATATCAAATAAAAAACTGTACAAATCATAGCCAATCAAATCTGTCCTAATTACAGAAAACAAATCTGGTCTAATTATGGTAATCAGAATCTCTCTTAATTATGGTAATCACAACAAAATGCATGATAAACACAACCTCAAATGTATGATTATGAATGATTTAAATGTGAATTTGACCTATAAATCCTATGCATGATATGCACTCATCAAATCATGCTACATCTTAGCTTGTTACGCGCTTCTAGCGTTTTCCTAAGCATCCAATTTGATCTCATCCAATTCATTTATTCAGCAACTCTTTTGCTCATTCCATATAGTAAGCTTCATTCCCCAAAATACATTGTGCTCAATAAACTTAGCATACTTTGTGATTTAAAATCTAGTTCAACTTCAGAATTTCTGGCAATAAGGTTTATTTTTCAGTCCTTCCTTTACCATCTAATATCTTGCAAATAAGGGACTCAACAAATTCTCAAGCATTAAGAGCACAAAGAATTGAATCAAGAAAATCACGATTAACAAAAGAAAGATCATGAAATATTCAAAACATCACATCTATCTAATATGGGTTACTTCCAATTCCTAGAATAAAAAAATTACTCAATTATTGTTTGGTTACAATTATTTGGTTTTTGACCAAACTCAATGCTATTGTGTGATTTATGTAACTGATCTCACCTAGTAGGATAAGACATGGTTGTTATTATTGTATTGTTTGGTTACAAGTCAAAGCAATGAATAGAAACAAGAATAAGAAAAAGTAGGGAACGAAAAACAAGGAATCATATTCTCTCCCTTAGAAATACATTATTCTTGTAGATCCCCTAGAGATGCCTTCAAAAATCCTACTTGAGGTCTCCAAATTCGCTTTGATCTCAGTGGGAGAGGTGTGTGTTAAGATGTTCCACGTTTCTTATAAATAGTTAGAATACTCCTTATAAGGATTAAGGTAGTCTTCTTCGTATGATTTAACTTTTGAGAGTGAGTTAATACTTTTCCTCCAATTTTATCCAGTATGTCAAACATAATATCAAGAGTAGAAAAATTCTATTTCAGTTTCTTTTCTTCTTCTCTGAGGACCTTGACAATACATGTCCATGTGTTAGCTTGTTTGGTGTTTTTTCTCTACTCTTCTATTACTTCTGTTTTGTTCTTATTTCCTTACTACACTAGCTGATATCTTATGGTAAGTGGTCCTTTCCCCTGTCTCTTATTCTGTGCTACGTGTGTGCTGGTCTGTGGTTCACTCATTTTCTAGTGTCTCCCTCTGTTTGCTCTGTTTGGCTGGTCTAGTGGTCCTTTTTTTTCTTGTATTTGTTGCTTTATTTGGATTGTCCAATGGTCTCCCCTCTCTCTTGTATTTACTGCCACATTCTGTTTGTTAGTGAAGAATGCGTCAATCAAAGAAGGAAGTTGATATCACTTGGAACCATTGTGAAAGTGTTCTCCCACATAGACTTCTATTGTTCTTATGTTTTTTGGGGTAGTATAGCAAGAATGAAATATCATCTTGCTAGAACTAGAGAAGTAAGTGCCTGTACTAGTGTTCTAGATGAAATCAAGGAAATGTTCAGCAAAATATTGAGAAACAAAGAAAAGAAAAAAGATCAAATGAGTCTTGAGTGTTTGGAAGAAGGAAAAGAAGATACTACTGCAAAAGGGGGAATAATTGACTCATTTGTTTGTAAAGCTAACAAGCAAAAGACAATGAATCAAGTGTTGAGGATGACGAATGATCATACACTATAGTTACTTGCTATTATTTTTTGTTTATCTTTTTGAAAGACTCTATGTTGAATTTAAGCAGTTATTTTTTTTTTTTTTGTTAAAGTGACTGACTATTATAATAATTTGAATCCTAACTTGCTTACAAGTGTTTGTCACCTTGTTAGTTATATGATATTTGACTTATATACTATCTGATTTCAAGATGTTAATATAGATGTTTTGATATTTCTTTATGTTGCAATGCTCTTATATTTATGTTTTAAATTATTGTTCTTGAATCTTAGGATTTGAGATATGATTTGATTCGTGATTCCAAAAACAGGTTTTACGATTTACAATTTGAATCCCGATTTAACTATCTTGCTTTTGATCATTTTTATTAACTACTGAATGTTTGAATTATGCTTATTGTTACATTGGTGAAATTTTTTATTGATATTCTGCAAGTATTTTTACAATATTTTACATTTTTTTAACATGGCCACCATGATTTCACTGTTGTCCATTTTGCAATCCACCAAACATCTTTGATTTTTGGCTTGCCTCCAAAGGCTGCCATTCACGATTAAGAACACTTGGTGCCAATTTTATTCTTGGTAACCTTTTCGCCCTTTATCATAATTTCTTCCTTTATATGATATTTTATTGCAGAAGGTTTGATATAAAATGGACTGCACCTACAGCGGAAGGTTCTTTCAGTGACACTCGTGGGGATATCATAATCTCACATGATTTTATTACTGTGAATTCTGCTTCAGCTGCATTTGATCTGCATATCAGGGTTCAAACATCTTACCTTGATGAATTTTATCTTAAAAGAGAAGAATTTAATGCTCCAAGAGAAATTCCATTTACTATTGAAGGAGTTGAGTTGGACTTGCGTATGCGTGGGTTTGAATTCTTCAGTTTGGTTTCAACATACGCTATGGATTCCCCAAGGCCTTTACATTTGAAAGCAGCTGGAAGGATCAAGTTTCAGGGAAAGGTTTATAAACCTAATGGCAATATTTGTGAACAAAATTTTGAGATGAATAGGCAGCATGTGCAAATATTGGAGAAAGGAATTGCAGATAGTCTCGTTGGTGAAATTTCAATCTCTGGTCTCAAACTGAATCAACTAATGCTTGCACCTCAGTTATCTGGGTTGTTGAAACTTTCTCCTGAGCGTATCAAGGTGATGCGCAAAACTATTTCTTCATAAAATAGGTTTTGTTTTGAAATATTATAGGTTTGTTGAAGTTTACCTCACTGCCCAGCCATATCGTATCACATTACAGTATCATCATTCATGGACATGGTGTCCACTGAAGATGTTTGAATTTAATATTGGATGTGTTGGAAATATGTAACTATAGTAATGCTATAAATAGGTAAGGTTATATCTTTGTAACTACGGTAATTAGGTAACTATACATTCTTGTAATGCATTCTTGTATTAATAATTCCTAATATAAATATATGTTCTGTTGTGTAGTTTAGACACTGGAATTCCATCATATGTCTCTTGTTTTCTCATTTTCTCAACAGGATAAATTACAAAAAATGAATTCTTGGTAATGACTTTCCTAGTTCAGTAATAATTAACCTATCAATCAGGTAGCTATACTCAAAAATGGTTTTTTGAACAATCATTTATTGTCTTAATCAGCCACTTGAGCGATTGGTTGGTTTTCTATTCCAAGAAATCCTTTTTCTAATTCCCCCTATATTATTACATGATCCATGAATATTGGTCATATTTGATGGGGAAAATCTTTGGTTCTAGTGTGAATATGTTATTCACTTAAAACATTTTTTCATACAGTATGTTTATTCTTGGTGCTTGTGTTAAGCAGCTGATAGCTGGCATATCTTTGTAGCCAGGATCAAACTCTTCTCTTAAGATTGACTGGGTTTGTCTGTGGTAGAACATGGTCAACTGGGCATACTGCTTTGTAGTTTTGTGGGCCATGCTTCCCTTTATGAATTTTGTTAGTTTAGAGAATTGATATCTACAGTTTAAGTTTAGTAAGTTGATTCATCCACTTGCTAGTTGTCTTATTGATCAGAACACTCCTTTGTGCTATATATATATATATACACACACATTTCTAAAGTAGATTTTTTTACCTGCAGTCTAGATATCATAACCAATTAGTCATGTAACAGGTTTTTATTTTGAGGTAACATGTTTATGTCATCAAGTTTTGGCTGGGTTTCTGTGAGGCAGCTTACAGATCATCTGGCTCTATTTATTATATCTTGTTGTAACTTCCAATTACTTTTGGAATACAGTTGGATGCCTCTGGCAGGCCTGATGAAAGTCTTGCAGTGGAGTTTGTTGGGCCACTACAATCTAGTAGCGAAGATGGTCTGCAAAGTGGAAAACTTTTGTCTATTTCACTTCAGAAAGGGCAATTGAGGGCTAACATATGTTTTCAACCATTTCATTCTGCTAACTTGGAGGTAAACCATATTTAAATTTTGGGCCCCACTATTTGAATCTAGATCTATTTGTTTCTCCACTTTTATTATTTAGGTCACTTTGTATTAGGCCAAAAGTTGGTACTTGGTATTGAAAATCTTACTTTTCTTTCTCCTTTTTTGTGTGTGGCTTACTTAGGTACGACATTTTCCACTTGATGAATTGGAGCTTGCTTCTCTCAGGGGAACTATACAAAGAGTAAGGCATCAGATCAGCCTATTTGAACTCATTTTCACTAACTGTCCTTGCTCTATGCTGTACTTTGTTGCACATATCTAGATCATTGCAAAGTTGGTCCAATTATGTCAGGGAGAGTATCTCTTTGAGCAATCCAACTTGACATTTGATTCCATCTAGGAGAACTCTAGATGACTCGCTAGTTTATTGGCAAGAATTAATTGTCAAGTTTGTACCATTCCAAATTATTAAGTGATTAGAACCTTGGGAGAACCACACTACAAAAGCTTGCGCTTGAAGTTGGAGAGCTCAAGGCCTTGTTAGCCTCACACAAGAATTCTGTACTACTGATGTAGTACTTAAATCCTATACCTGAAATTGGGTCTTAACATTAAGATATTAGGAGAAGGCCAACGAATATTAATATCTCTGTTGCTCCTTAATGCAAAAGCTCTTTAGGCTTAAAATGTGACAAATCAGAGGCTGTAATGCCACTATGGGACCAACAAACCCAAAACTTAGATGATAGGGTAAGGCCCAGAAAATTAATATATCTAACATAAAGTACATCAATATACAAATACATTTAGAGGAGAGATGGACAAGTTCAACAAAATGGAGAATCAAAAACTCTAATATGCATCTTTGACATTTCAATCAACTTTATTGCTTTTCCTCAACTTTTGTCCATTTTTTTTTTCAGTCCAACCTGAATTATAACCTGGTTGAGACATTATCTCATAGTCATTGTCATTCAATCATATATGATCTTCAACTGGATGCTTCTTTGCTTTCAGGCAGAAATCCAGCTTAATCTTCAAAAAAGAAGAGGGCATGGAGTCCTATCTGTACTTCAGCCAAAATTCAGTGGTGTGCTTGGTGAAGCTCTAGATGTGGCAGCTCGGTGGAGCGGAGATGTTGTGAGTGCATAAGACCATCCTTTTATTTGTTTGTACCTGAACTTTTGTTACCTGTTTCTTTATTTATTGCTATCCTGGGAATTATCTGATTATCTGATTGTTGTGTTAGTGTGTAGACAATGTTGAGTGAGAGGGTTATTTTACAACCTCTTTATCAATGATCATGATTAAAAGTTACTTAAAGGTCACATGACCACAGAAAAAATCCATGACTTTTTATGTTCTAAATCTAATCTTAACCATTGATGTAAGATCTGATGGTATGCATTTTTCTCTCTCTACACATACACACATATGAACATATGAAATAGTACGAATTTACTAGAAACAGTTTTATGTGTTAAATTTAATTAATTCAACTGTTGAATCATATTATATTATCTTCATGATCATGTGTATCAAATTTTTTATAATTTAGACATTTGTCGATATGTAATGTAATATAATAGTAGAACTTCACTTATATTTTAATTAACATGATACCTTAAAATACAGGAATGCAATGGATATGGAGCATCCATTAGTTTTTAATGGTTAGATTGATAAATTTAGCACCTATAAAATAGTTGGAGAACATCATATAAGTTTGATACCTAGTGTCAATTGATTCTGTCAAAACATTGAAGATTCTTGTTTTCTTTATGTTGGAATGCAAATAGCACCATTGAATGAAATCAGTGCTTTTGGAGCTGTTAATACTTTTTTTTTTTCTTAATACTGATCACAACTTGATGCATTATTGTTCAGATCACTATTGAAAAAACTGTTTTGCAACAAAACTACAGTTGTTATGAACTTCAAGGTGAATATGTGTTGCCCGGCACCAGAGATCGTAATCCAGTTGACAGAGAAGGTGGCCTTTTGAAAAGGTTAATGTCTGGTCATATTGGTAGTGTTATATCCTCAATGGGTAGGTGGAGAATGAAACTTGAAGTTCGCAGAGCTGAGGTTGCTGAGATGCTTCCTCTTGCCAGGCTTCTTTCTCGAAGTATGGATCCTGCTGTTCACTCAAGATCTAAGGTTGTATCACTATCATTATTTAAGACTTGGGGGTGGTTACATATATTCAAAATTAACCACCTTAACATAGCTTAGTTGATTAAGATGCTTTCTATTGGCTTCATCTTTGTAACTGTTAGAAATGTATATCTTCTGTCTAGGTTCAGTGTGAGTGTCTAGGTTCATTGTATTGCGTAAATAGAGTAATTTAGGAAATTGTATCTTTGTATCTATAATGTTTTTTCTTTAATATTGAATTCATGATGTTGGACGCATACAGTTTACGATGTGCTTCTCTCTTTTCTGTCAACATATTAACCTGAATAAGAAGAGATGAAACCCAAAGCTGTGCATGCCTGGTGGACCACTGCCCACTGGTGACTTTTATTGTCAACCATACTTTCAATCTGCTTTGTTGACCAATGCCACGTCAGTTTCTGGTGATAACTGCCTCCGGTCACTGTTGATAATTTTTCTAGCTACCTTTGCAGTTGGAAACCCCATCACTAAATTACCTCTGTTTTCTTGGTCTAGCCACTTAGGCAGCTCCACACGCCCATGCACATCCCCAAGCTTTTGCATCTCATCCCATGCATTTGTTGTTATGATCTCACATGGAAATGGGTCTGGCTGCTAGTGTCCTTACGCTTACTTTGACATCCTTTCTTTGGATATGACCACCTCCATTCATTCCTTGATTTGATCAACACATTGTCATTAAAAGACACTGCATTACCTTGAGGTTTTCATTTTTGGATTTCATGATCTAACCCATGGCTGGTACTGGTCCTTCTGAGTTCCAATGTGCACAAGGACACTGGCAAAGGCCCTTGTTTTACTGGTTATGTTAGTGTTTCTTTCTCTAGCAAATTAGATGGAAGCACTATGATAACTATGCTTCTGACATCAAGTTGCCTAGAGAATTTTTTTTCCCTGAAGCAAAAGGATATGATATGATTTTTTAATTGTATCTTTCACCAAAATCCTGTATTGATCATTATAGTTATTTTCTTTTTCTAAGAAATATTGATTATGCATGTTGCTTGGCCCGATGTATGCAGGATTTCTTCATTCAAAGTTTGCAGTCAGTGGGATTATATACTGAAAGTCTTCAACAACTGCTTGAGGTATTGTCAAAGAATCACTATTATCTTAGTTTTCTTTCAATGGTATTAGTTTATTGATAATGTTAATTATCCCAATAATTGAGAAAGTTGAAGTTCTGTTTCTTTTTTTTTTTTTGGTCTATTGTCAATGCTATACACAACATGCAGACAGTGAGGGGGCTTCATGCTACATCAAATGATGTTGTTCTTGAAGATTTAAGTCTGCCCGGTTTATCTGAACTCAAAGGTCACTGGCATGGATCTCTTGATGCTAGTGGGGGAGGAAACGGTGACACCCTGGTAAAATTTTCAGTTTTGTATTCTTGGGAGTTGCATGAAATAATTTATTTTTAATATTGACTTTCTTATTCTGTCATTTCAGGCAGAATTTGACTTTCATGGGGAGGACTGGGAGTGGGGAGACTACAAAACTCAGCGTGTGTTGGCAGTTGGTGCTTACAGTAATGATGATGGTATGTACCTGGAAAAAATTTTTATCCAGAAGGATAATGCCACCATCCATGCAGATGGAACATTGTTAGGGCCTAAAACCAATCTCCATTTTGCTGTCTTAAATTTTCCTGTTAGTCTGGTCCCAACTGTAGTTCAGATCATTGAATCTACTGCAATGGATATTGTTCATTCTCTGCGGCAATTGCTGGCTCCCATTAAGGGTATATTGCATATGGAAGGAGATCTTAGAGGAAGTTTAGCAAAACCAGAATGTGACGTGCAAGTAAGGCTTCTGGATGGTGCCATTGGTGGTGTTGATCTTGGACGAGCTGAAGTTGTTGCTTCTCTAACCTCAAACAGTCGTTTTCTATTCAATGCCAAATTTGAACCTATAATCCAAAATGGTCATGTACTCGTTCAAGGTAGCATTCCTGTTGCTTTTGTGCAAAATAACATGTTGCAGGAAGATTCAGAATTAGATAAGAGTCAGGCTACTTGGATTCCTGATTGGGTGAAGGAGAAGAATAGAGGGACCACGGACGATGCTAGTGACAAAAAAATTTCTAGAGAGAGAAATGAAGAAGGTTGGAATACTCAATTAGCAGAAAGCCTTAAAGGTTTAAATTGGCAAATTTTGGATGCTGGAGAAGTCAGGATTGATGCCGATATAAAAGATGGGGGAATGACTTTGGTTACAGCTTTATCTCCTCATGCCAATTGGCTTCATGGCAATGCAGATGTCATGCTTGAGGTGGGCGAAATCAATATAATTTTCCTTATATGTTTGATGTTTACTTCTCTGAGTCTTGTCATATGGCTTGAGTTAATAGGTCAGAGGTACAGTTGATCAACCAGTACTTAATGGACACGCATCTTTCCACAGGGCATCTATTTCTTCACCAGTGCTCCGAAAGCCACTAACCAACTTTGGTGGAACTGTTAATGTGAAATCAAACAGGTTATGCATCACCTCCCTGGAGAGTAGGGTTAGCAGAAAAGGAAAGCTTCTTGTAAAAGGGAACCTGCCACTAAGAACTAGTGAAGCAGCCCCAGATGACAAGATTGAATTGAAGTGCGAAGTTCTGGAAGTACGGGCACAAAAAATATTAAGGTTGCTTTCTTAACTTCTGTAGAAGGTTTCTTAAGTTAACATCACTTGTTTATGGATTTAAAGTGGATGATGTGCCCTTTAAATCATTAGTATTATTCATTTTTTAGAACTCTATCCTTTTTTTCCCCTATGTATAATTCCTGTTAAACTAAATGTTCTACTTTTGCCAGTGGTCAGGTTGATTCTCAAATGCAAATAACTGGTTCAATATTGGAACCAAACATATCGGGGAATATCAAACTAAGTCAAGGAGAAGCATATTTGCCACATGATAGAGGTGGTGCTTCTGCTTCCAATAGATTCCTAACAAATCAGTCTGTGCTTCCTGCTGGTGGTGTAAGTCAAGTGTTTGCTTCAAGATATGTCTCACGATTTTTCAGCTCAGATTATGCTTCAAAGGCCAAAACCTCTCAGTCCTCCAGCTCTGGTATTAAGTACATCTCTATCAGTTTAGCCTGTGATATCTTTTGTGCTTATAATTAGGTGCTGAATGCTCTGCAATCAGAATGAACTCCCTTCCAATTAATTAAATGAAAAACTCTTGCTTTCCTTTCTGCATCATTAGATTTACCTCTGGCAGGGTTTCCCCCCACTATGTTATCATCACTCCTAAGGATTCAATGCTCTATATTCTTCCTTTGTTACACCTTAGTAATTGTATTTGTGGGCCTAGCTTTAAGCTTACAAACTATGTTCAATCCCATGATCACACTCACCTCTGTTAAATGATTTTAAATCATATGCATAATGCTACCTACCATGAACTTCGTTAATTTTTTCCCCCTTCAACAATTTGAAGGTAACTGCCATGATCACAGCTTTTTGGTGGTACTTTTAAGTTATAATAATTTAGGAGGATAAGATGCAAAGGAATTAGTGTACTTGTTTAAATTGATATAATTTTGTTTTAACCTCTTGAATTAACTCTTTTCGAAAGCTAGCTCATAAGGTGAGAGGTGTCTTAACCTTTTATAAGCACTACTTTGGCCATCGCACTTAGGATTGGACATTTGGAGCATTGTAAGACCTTTTGCACTAAGAAAGTTAAGGGACTGAGGTAGATTGTACTGGAAAAGCTATGTAGCCAGGTGGGTTGCATTGTGAAATCCACAAGGTCAAGTTAATTGTACTGGAAAATTTGTGGGGGCAAGTTTTTTTTTTTAGTAGTCAAGGGTGTCCTTATGTCGGATCTATGATAGACTCTTAAGTCTCTAATAACATTTTGAATTTGGACTTAGGGCTAACTCAATTCCATAAGTTAGCTTACAAGGTGAAGGTTACTTTAGCCTTTATAAGTTCTACTTGGGCCACATCTATAATCGATCTGACATCATATATGCTTATACAGCCTCTAGGTATGCATTGAGTCTTTCCTTTCTAAAGCACTCTTGATACAAGAACCTTAATTTTTAACTAACTATAAAATGGGACCCATGAGTATAAATTCCTATTTGCTTACACCTATCTTATTATGTTTTAGTAAAACATTTGACAAAGAGATGAAAGAAATACAACTCAAGAGGACCTTTGATCCTCCCAAATATTAGAAAAAGGATAAACATAGGCAAATGTAAAAGAGAGAAAGAAAAGAATCTGGTCAAGTATATAAATTAGAAACTCAAGCCTGTGCCCAAGTTGGGAAGGTACAATCTCTGTCAATGCAACACAATTCAGCAAAAATGACAAAACTTCTCAGAACCTTGCGTTCTCAACTGTTAAAACCTTCAAATCAAATAGATAGTTGGGACGGCAACACCAATATTCACCAAAAATGCTTAATTCTCAACTTTTAAACAACCTCACAAAGTAAAGTGACTGCTAAACAATCAACAAATCTTTTTTACTTTTCCAGGGAAAGAAACACATTAGACTAGAGAGGAAACAAACAAGTAGAGGATGAAAAGCTAAGAAATGACTTCATTAGTGTAGAAAACTGTTAAGATGAGAGAAAATGAGAAGGCATGAGAGGAATTTCGAGTGTTTCAACTACACTACGGATGTATATTTATATTAATAACGGTAATAGTAATCATAGCTACAAAATTAAAGACAAATATACGGTTACCTAATTACTATAATTACATGGACACTGTTTCTCTAAATAACATATTTAAATACATTTAACAAAAACAAAGCAATTTGATAGGGCAAAGCACACCAATCTCCTGCATACCAAACAAGCAAACCCCTCTAAAGTAGCCAGGGGCCAAGCAGAGCAGAGAAATTAAGATAGCTTTATGTGAAAGAATTGGTATTGCTAAGAAACTATCCGTTAGAATTCTGGCGATTATCTCCAACCAAATGAAAGGCACTGAATCAGTGCATGTTTTGCACTGCTTCTTAATCAAGTGTAATACTTATATTATGTATTGCTGTCCAATGAACCTTCCAAAAATAGTCCCCAAGGGCTGAATACTTAGGAGGGTTAAACATTTTCAAATGACAACTATTTTAGACTATATTGTACTGTGCCACATAATTCATCATAAACCTTAGGAGATACTGGGATCAATCATTTGATTGCTTGATCTTCTACTTTTGCTTATGTTGTTCACAATTTAATTGAGTTTTTCACAATGACTTGTTAATATATATTATGATATATTTTATTCCTAAAAACCAACAGGAGCAGTTAATAAGTCAACTCAAGTTGAAAAGGAGATGGAGCAAGTGCAGATTAAACCAAATGTAGAAATCTGCCTTAGTGATTTAAAGCTGGTGCTTGGACCGGAGTTGAAGATAGTTTATCCTTTGATTCTTAATTTTGCTGTAAGTGGAGAGCTTGAGTTGAATGGTCCGGCCCATCCTAAATGGATTAAACCTAGAGGCATTTTGACTTTTGAGAATGGTGAAGTTGATCTAGTTGCAACACAGGTATGTGTAACATATTGTTTTTATAACTCCTACAAATTGTATCCTGCGGTAGTCTTGTTTTGGCTAGTTTTCTTTTGACTTGTCTTGTATAACACTGTTGATATTGATACAATTCATTTCAAATGCAGGTGAGGTTGAAACGAGAGCATTTAAATATTGCAAAGTTTGAGCCCGAGTATGGACTAGATCCAATGCTAGATCTAGCTTTGGTTGGATCCGAGTGGCAATTTAGAATTCAAGGTAGAGCTAGCAATTGGCAGGACAAACTTGTGGTGACCTCAACACGTTCTGTGGAACATGATTCACTCTCACCTACTGAGGTAAATCATACATGTCCATGTTATTATCCCGCTCACTCAATTTGGAGTTTGAAAGTCAACTTTTTTTGTCCTGTAATCTGTGCTGTTACTGTCCGTCAAACACACATAAAGTGCCTATAGAGAAGATGATATTGTTTAAGAATTACACTTACTCTGTAAGTTTAGCCTAATTTTTATCTGTTTGAAAAATAATAAGGGAAAATATGAAAAAACTATTTAAATTGAGAAACGTTAGCTTTCCACCATGAGTTGAAAACATGAAGGACATTCACCATGAGTTGGAAACATGAAGGACATTACCTCCTAATCTCCTATTCCAAAATATAACCGGAAACTATGATGAAACTATTTAACTGTTTGTGTCAGACTTCTTGCTCCTGCTCTATTGAATCCTTGCTCTTTCTGTTCTAAGAGAGCCTTGCACTTCAATTCTGACATAAAAATGTGGCCTTTTATTATTATTATTATTATTTGGATTTGCAATTTCACATTTCTCTAACACAAATAAATCGAAACATTCAATTACAAGAAAAAAATATAACTCAGCAATTACTAACAAAATGAAATATTGTAAATGAGTTATTTAAGTTGTTTTCTTGATATATGAACTAACTTAAGGATAGGATATACTGTCTGTTTCACATCCGAGTAACAGTTATCTCGAGTACAAACATCGAATTGAAATCTTAGATTTCATATACACTATTTGAATCCGGTTAGTATTCAATCAGATTCTCATGTTGATTAATCTCTCAAAATTCCCTGGTTGGGGCAAAATACTTGGAGCCTAGTATCGTTACCTGAATTAACGGATTCTCTACATTCCAGTCACATAAAATCACCATGTGCTGCTAGATATAAATATTTCTCTAAATAAGTTGAGTGTGAAGTCAGTTAATAGTGTCATGTGTGAAAATCAATGCCTTCATGATTTGATGTTCAGGCAGAATGATCCTATTAAATGTTTTCTACCTATGCAGGCTGCCAGAAGATTTGAGAGTCAGCTAGCTGAATCCATTTTGGAAGGCAATGGTCAGCTTGCTTTCGAAAAGCTTGCCACTGCAACCCTGGAAAAATTGATGCCGCGAATAGAAGGGAAAGGAGAGTTTGGCCAGGCTAGGTGGAGGCTAGTTTATGCACCCCAGATCCCTAGTTTGGTTTCTGTTGATCCTACTGCAGATCCTCTCAAGTCGCTTGCCAGTAATATATCTTTTGGTACAGAAGTTGAAGTCCAGCTTGGAAAACGTCTTCAGGTAATCACAATAAAACTTGCAAATCTTTCAAAACTTTGCTTCCCAAGACCTACCTATTTTACCATTAATTTCAGTTTTCTTGTGTCGATTATTTAAAACTGTATCAATAGAGGGTAAAGAATAACTATATTCTTTTCCTTTTTCCTTATAAATAAACAGAAGATACCCATTCAAAAAATTCCTAGATTTAAATGTTGTGGTATATGCCTATATTGTCATTTTTCCTGGCCAGTAAATTTTCTTGGATCATATTTTACTCGGAAGATGTTTGGTTTCCATTAAGCAGAATGTAGTTGTTTGTGGCTACTTGCTACATCCATAGAAGCATCAATTAGTTGTTGTACAGTGAAACACCAAATCCTTTCACTGGTTTTCACCAATCCCTCACCATTGTTAAAGCTGCAGGTTTCTAATATTACTCCCTTGTACTAGTTCATGATTATCTAAAGCAACTATTTTTCTTCCAGGCCACATTTGTTAGGCAAATGAAGGAGTCTGAGATGGCAATGCAGTGGACCTTGAGCTATCTTCTTACAAGTCGTTTGCGCGTTCTCCTACAATCTGCTCCATCCAAACGCCTTCTTTTTGAATATTCTGCTACATCGCGAGATTGAATAGCATTCAAGTAACATTTGCACCTTCATTTTTCCCCACCAAGATTAAATTGTAGCACTGTCCCTAGTACATTCCATAGATCTTGCCCTTTGTAAATGCAGCTCAAGTGTATTCTTCTTCAGATTTACCTTCCATATTTTTTACGGTTTTGTTAATCTTATCCCTTAGGATTGAGTTTAAGAAACTAATAATAGTAAGCTTTTGTTGAAAAATAAAGCATTTGTTATACTTTTATACTGTGCCACGTAATAAATGCTTTGTTTTCTGATAAAAACTTATGATTATTAGTTATTTATACTCAGCTCTAAAGGAGAGATGGAGAATTTTTGGATGCTCTTTGAATGTGTAGATGCATATTTTTTCAGATTGAGCATGTTAATGTATAGATTGCTCAATTCATGAATAATTCAATCTATTATATTTGTACAGAAATTCAAATTTAGCGAAAGAAAATATCCAATTTAATCATCAAAACCTCCCTTGCATCGTTAATTATCCAATTTAATATATTGATTGCTACGTTGCAGGGATGAAAATAATGGATGCAAGAATGATGAGTTTTTTAGCATGTTTGATTTTTTTTTTAAAAAAAAAAACTGTTTTTTTATTTTAAAAATAAAGTATAGTATAAATTGACTACCTTTAAAAAAAAATTTTGGGTGCTTTTAGTGTTTAAAACTAGGTCATAAAGATAAAATGTAAGAAATTATAAATAGAACAAATTATAAGGATAAAAGGTGCAATTTAAGTCTTTAGGTATACTAAGGTTATACTGCACTTTTAAAAAGGTCAAGTCAAATATTAAAAGCTGATCTATTTAAATAAATAATAAATAAGCTAGGCTTGAATCTTAAACACAAGGGGATTGATTGTTGAACCTTTTTTTTTCTTCAAGCTACAGTAATTTTATTATTTTTTTTTTTCTAAAATGTTCCTAACAATGACTTAAACTATTAAACAAATTACAATAGAAAACATTTTTTGAAATTAATGACTCCAGTTTTTTTGTTTTAAGATTTTGAAATAATTTTTTTTCTTTTGAATTTTCACTCTTAATTTTATTGTATTTTGTTTTTTTTTATTGTTCTAAGTTTTGTTATTCTTCTGTCACCACATTTTTTTAAGTATATTCTAAGCATTGATTACTTTTCAAATAATGTCTTGTATTCTCTTTCAACTTATCAACCTTTACATTTTTTTAGGGAATAAGTTTTCACAAGATATTACATTTTAGGAATTAATTTTTTAAATTAGGCTTCTAAACTTGCAATTTTTTTAAAAATAATTATTAATGTTTTCTGAAAATTTAAAGTAGACTATATTTTGAATACACTTAATATAGTGTCTTTAATAAAATGTTGACGTTTAGCCAAAAAAATAAATAAATTCTGGAAATAAATTTTTAAAATTAAATTAAATTTCAGTTTTTACACGTCTAAAAATTAATTCATGAAATTATTAATTAATTTTTAAAACAAGCTTTTGAAATTAAGTTCTACATTTTCAAAAGTAAGTTTTTGAAATTAAATTAATTTTCAAAATTATTAACTATATTCATAAAAAAATTTCCAAAATTAAGTTTCTATATTTCTGAAATAAATTTTTAAAATTAAGATTTTTTATTTTTACATTTTTTAAAAATTATTAACTATTTAAAAAAAAGTTGTTTGAAAGATTCTACATTTTGAAAAGAAGTTTTCGGAATTAAGATTTTACATTTAAGAAATTATATTCTACTTTTTCAAAATTAACTATTTTTACATCTTTCCATAATTAAATTTTAAAAAAAATTTTCTAAAAAAACTTTTATTCCATTACTCTACGATACCAACAAGTGAAAAAGTCTAAATAGAACTTTATAAACATAGGTTGACAATGTATCTCCAAATTGAGAAGAACAAAAATAGCAAAAATAAAAAAAAAATAAAAAATGAGAAGAGCAAAAGTGAAAATTTTAAATAGAAGATGATAAAATTTAAACAATAAGACTATTTAATTACCCTCCATTCTATCTTCTACCACACATCTAAATATAACCTTAATTAAAATATAACACCAAAAAACTTATAATTGAAATGAAATGTACTTAAATTTTCTCCTTTAAAAACATGTAGATCTGAGTTTATTTTATATGACACGATTACTCCTTAATTAAAAGCCAAAACATTCGTGGGTTTTAATTTTAATTTTTTAATATATTTTTTGCATATAAAATTATTTATGTATTTATGCATACATCCATTTCTATCCAAATCACAGTTACGCATAAGAGAAAATAATAGTTTCTGTCTCAATCATTTGATCTTAGTTTTCTCTCCCTTCCAATCACAGCGATCTCCAAAATTAGGGTTTTGTGATTTCTTTCTAACTGGTTTGTTCCCAATTTTTATTTCCTTTCTTCTTCTTCTTTTTGTCGTTTTGTCTGCAGTTCGAATCAAAATTCTTGCAGGCGATGAAGTTTCGATCAGATTATCACTGAATTTGAAACAACTAAAATAAAAATAAATTTGGATACTGTTGGTTTCGAGTCAATAATTTTTGAATCGTGGTGTCACTGCAAATTCTGTGTTTTTTTCACTCGTTATTTTGAAATTTGATTGAAGTTTGGTTTTGATGTTTTGTTAATCTTGACCGGGTTAGTGTTTAAAAGGGATTGCGAAAAAGTCAAATTTTCACCGTTTTTGTTTACTAGTGTTTCTTGATCTTCCCAGAACCAGTTCTTGATCGGGTTTTATTTTAATTTTTTACTTAGTAAATATATAATTGAATTTGAATCTTACTAGTTACTTACACATGCATTTGTTGAAAGCGTTTCAAGAAAATCTAGTTATTGAATCACCATTAATATCTTGTGTTTTGGCTATGTAGTTACTGATTTAGAGCTTATTCACTCTTTCTATTTCTATCTTGCTTTGGATTCTTTCTGTTATTTTTTCCTCCTCCACGAAAAGAATTTACCTTTTGAATTTGTTTGACTTAACCCCTAATTCTTTCTGTTGTATATGTGGAAAGGAAAGGAAGATCAAGAAGAAGGACTGTGGTTAATCTACATCTAATTCAAGTCATGAAGCCACAAACATCATCTTTGAATCCATATGCAGCTGCTTATATTCCTCTCTCTAAAAGGGAGGCAGCTGGTAGAACATCTTTGACAGAAAAAGATTCCAAGAATTATGATGGAACTGTTTGGTTTCAGACTCATCATGAAACCGCAAATGATCAGAAACATATCGACTCTAGCTCGGAAAGGCTCTTGAAACCGGACGCTTTTCTAGTGAAAAGCCAGCCTGCTTCAAGCTCCTACACCTCACCATCACGGAATGCGGCAGAGTTGACAGATAAGCAGTTGCTAGATGAAGACCTTGATATGGATATAGAATGTCTTAGGATGGCATTTCCTGGTATATCTGATCAGTCCCTTTTAGATGTCTATAATGTAAACCAGGGTGACTTGGATGCTGCTATTGACATGCTCAGCCAACTTGAGGTATAGTTTTGAAGTTGTTAGCTTTTGGACTTAGATTTGTTCATCGAGTGCGACATTTTTATTCTTCCAATTGATTATGTATGTTGAGTCACATAATTTGCTGTGACATTGATTGGAAATATTGGTTTAAAATAAAAACTACAACCAATATTGGCTACACGGATCACGTGATGCCATTACAATATGTAATTAAATGTAGATGAAACAGTTGATTGATACCACATCCATTTTTTCCCCTTTCTGCTTCCATTCCTTTTCTTCCTGAAGACTGTCTTTCCAGATGACATTGGACAGAAAGAGTTTTCATCTTTTGGTTGTTGAACCTGCCAAAATGATCTGAGATTGCACGCCAAGTTCAAAATTTTTAAATTCCATTTTTTTAACTCTAAATTGTGTTAGACATATTTTATTCAAATTTTATGTATTCTCTGTATGTTTGTTTCAACACTCGGTTTGCTTTGAATGTTTGTGACTGTTTTAAATCCGCTATGCCAATTAATGTTAGTTTATCAATTTTTGGATATAATTAATTGATGGAATTATCTAATTTAATTATGTCAATTGTTGAACATTTGGTTAGGAGTGAATACTTTAAGTAGTCATATCACATGGAAGTGAATGAATTACTTCTGAAACACTTTTAGTTGCCAATCCAACTGAGGGTTTATTGTTTTCATCTTACAGTACGGTGTTGAATCTTCTGGAAGTCTTCCAGAGACACTGGATATTGGTGATGTTTCAGAATCTGGATTATCATCTGATTCTGCTTCATTGAAACAGAAGAATGTAGCAGGCGAAGCCAGTGCTTCATCTAGTCACATGGCATCAGCCAATGTCTCGTGAATTGGTTTGTTATTCACAATTGGTTTGGTTGGATATAATAAGTGTAAAAATAGGAAAATATTAGTGGTGACGTCTCACTCATGGATTTTATGGTTTGTATAGTTCCCAGCTTTGTCTTGTTTTGCTTATTGTGGTTTGAAATGCTTTCTTTTGATGATTTGCTTGTGCCTCTTGCAATCGTGACCCTTTCAATTGCATGAATTGGTGAATTGGAAGGCCCTGAAGGGAATCCAGAGAGAGAGAGAGAGAGGTAAAAGAAAAACACATAAGTAAAGGTGATTTTCGCTTGGGACAGATAAGTGGTTTGTTGACTTGCTGGATTGTACCATGGTGAGAGCTACTTTGGAGCTTTTGCAATAGATTACAATACAACATCTTTATTATCTTAAAGTTCAGTTGAGTGCTAAAGATAATGTTATATATGAGGAAACTCTCAAATTGGTCTTTGAAATTGTATGGATTGGGCAATTAGTCCTTCAAATTATAAAATATACTTGATAGGTCTTGATATCCATCCATTTATTTTGTTCTTATTATCAAACAACATTACTTGTCAGTTACAAATTGCCTAGATCTCACGTGTTAATGACATTGTTGTATAAGAAAAAAAGGGCTTAACTCAACTTTATGCTCATTTCATTGCAGAAGAACGAAAGTTACCGAAAAAATCCTAATTTTTGCCACTTGGTCTTTCTTGGGGTTGTCTGATATCTCTCTAATTCTGTTGTAATTGACGACAATTTCAAAGGAGTTTTATTGTTTCCTCATTCCTGAGTTCATTAAGGCTTCAATCACATGAACAAATCGGTATAAGGTATCCTACTCGTCTAGGAACTTGTTTTTCTTCTCTCGTTGGTCCATAGACTCCATACGGTTGATGATGGATGAAGACAAGAAATAGTAAAAGAGGAATAGCAAAGGAAGAGTAGCAACAAAAGTAAGGAAAATAGCAACAAAAGAAAAAGAACAAGGGAAGAAGAAAAGAAAAGTCATATTAAAACTTTGACAATGTTTTATAACCACATTAACTTTCTACATGCTGTCTACATGTCACTTAATGAGGAAAAACTCAGTAATTCATAATTAGGTAATAATCACATGACTATGGATCACAATATTAAAGGCTATCAAATGAATTTTAAATTTTGAAGGGTCAAATTGTCCAATTCATATAATTTTGAAGACTAATTTTAGAATTTACTTGCGCATGTGTGTATGATTGAGAGACATCATTCACTTTAAAAATTAATTTTGATGAGTTTATTTGTTTTCAATAAGCTAGTAGATTTTTTAATAAACAAAAAGTAAAAAAAGTTAATAACTTTTGAAACTAAATTATGAAAAGGTTATTTCAAGTAGCTTTTAGTTTAACAATTTTTTTTCTATATTAATCCTTAACTTTTTAATTAATTAATGCTTTTAGTTTAACACTTTCTTTTAGTCATTTAAAACTTTTTAGCTTGTATAACTAGTTTTATAGAATAACTTTAATCCAATAAGTCAGTTATAAATTTTTAGCTAGCCTATCAATTATAAATTATAAGTTTTCAGCTAATCTTATCAAACATAAATAAACTTATTTTGTTTAATAAAATATTTAGAGAAAGCAAATTTCATCAATTTAATTATTAGTTTAAGAATTTTTAATAAGTTGATGAAATTTACAAAATTTAATTTTTAAAAGTATTTAAAATTTTATCAAGCAAAATTATTTTAACTTATAATATATTTTTTAAAATATAAATCAATATTGGTTATATGCATTTATATAAATAACATTTATTATTAAATCAAGAATAAAAGAAATTTTAGTTAACATTAATTTATTAGAAAATCTTCGTTGGTTGTGCAGAGCTACACTAATTTATTATAAACTCATATCAAACTATTAATATTATTTATAACATGCTTATCTTATCATGGTAATTTGACCAACCGTGAATTTGTATAATTATTGAATCAATGGAGTATTAGAAGTATATAGTTAGCTACATAAGAGACAATTTTGTTCAACTTGATAAAAATACAAATATTATTTATTACGAAATATTTTTGAATATTTTTTATAAAATTTATTTTAAGTCTCTTTTCATTTATTTTTACAAGCTTTAAAAAATTAAGCAATTGACTCTTCTCACTATTATCTTCAACAACTTTCTCTGTACATATCTAAATTATCTTAATTGATTTTCTATCTTTTTATTAGTAGATACATTTTTAATATTTTTTGTTATATAGTTACTTCTTATACGATCATTTCTTCTATAGTTGTATATCTAAACATTTTTATTTTTATAATTCCTACTTTGTTTTTATATTCTCACTTTAAAGGCTCACGCTAATAAAAAATAGTTAGTCATATAATAGTTTGATAAATCTTTCTTTTTAAGTTTAATAGGTAATTTGTAATTACAAATAACTTTCAATTTTTTTTCATCATTTATAAAATTAATCTTAAATACTTAAACTTTAAAAATTGTGATATATATATATATATATATATATAATTTTTACCTCTAAAATATTTTCATTTTGTGTCTTTTTTTATTATTAAATATGCATATACTTTATTTTACTTTTACTTAGGCAAAATTTTTATATTTCAAAATTTGAGATTTGACCTTAGAGCTCAAATTTATAGCTAACTTTTTTTTTCTTAATTCCTCAACTAGGATTATATTATCTACAAAAAGTATATTTAGGAATAAATATGTAAAGACTATAGGTTAAATAAGTAGGTATTTATGTTAACTTCTTTTATCTATCACCTGTAAATGTCTATGACTATAGGTTAAATATGTAAGGACTCAAGATTGAGTTATGATGAAAATTTGTCCTCATAGGAAACTTCTAAGATACACCATTAGAAGTTTTCACACTTTTAATTACTCGACCACATATGTCTTTTACTATCCAAATAGGAGTTACATGAGTACCTTTTCTTTACAAGTTCATTCATAATATTTCTCTCGACACACAATTATATATTTTTTTCAAGTTAAAAGAAGTCTTTTCTTTACTTCAATACTTTTCTATCATCTTTAGAAGATATACAGTTTCTATTTGTAGATCTTTCTACTATAAAATAAAATTGATTCTCTACAATCATTGTCTCTTCTCTTAGACTTTGCTCAATCTTCTTTTCTTATAATTTTATAGAGTGATTCATAAGTGTATCTCTATAATTTATAAAATTTTAAATGTGTCCCTAACTAGTTCTTAAATATAGATACTGAAGTGCTTTTCCTATACTCATGACAATATGTCAAACTTTGTTCATCCACTTGGGTTTTTTTATCTTTTTATATTATCATTTGATCCTTGTTGATCATTAAAAGGTTTGTAAAGTAATTCTCTTGCTTTTCTTTGATATTTTGATCTATAATTAAATTTTTTTCTTCATCATCTTTGATACATCTTACTTAATTCAAATCTCTTGATTTCTATTTCCTATTTTGAACAAGCTTGTAAATCTTTCTTTCTCTATTTTTTATTCCAAGATCTTAGTAAAACTCCTCAAAACCCTTAGATCTTCCCTCATTCAAAGCTTTTCTTATCTGATTTGTATCATTATGATACTAGGTCTAATTTTTTCCATTATTGCACTTATATAAAGCTTTAAAATATTTCCATTTGTCTTTAACCACCCCCCCCTTTTTTTCATAATTCTATCCCATTAGGGAAATTCTTTATCTCTCCCTTCAAAACCTCTAGATTCATCCAATATTACTTTAGTATCTCAAACAAGGTTAGCATTACCTTATACTTTATAATTACCTGCTTTCAATAACTTCTTAATATATATATATATATATATATATATATATATATCATTTATGAGTTCATGCCGCTTGATTTCTTAATCTATTATAGCTTGTGAGGTTATAAAAAATGAAGAGCCTATGTTATACTGTAAGGCTCTTTCTTGGAACTATTTTGCAATCCTTGAAAACTCTTTTATTTAGGTTTTTTTTCAAAAAAAAAATTAATTTAGGATCTTGAAAATTTACTCTTATAAATGATAAGATTTTTCTCTCAAACTTAAAATAGTGTTTATGGTATTGAAATATAGTATATGCCATTGAGAAAGTAAAAATAGGTTGTCTTCCCTCATTTAGGTCTCTAAAGCTAAAATCATCAAGAGATTTTGTAAATTTGTTTGCCCCAACTAACATGATTGTTCACATCTCCACCTATGAAATTTATTTTTTTTGATGGATTGCCTTCAATTAATCTCTTCAAATTCTATCAAAACTTTTCTTTCAAAAGAAGTTCCAAACTTATTTATAAGGCAAAAACATTGATGATATGGATATTCACTCATGCCACCATTAACTTTAATATTTACTAAATTCTTTTTCTAGTTCTTATTCATGATTATACCTAGTTTGTTCTTTCCTCTAACTTTTTTATATACCAAAGTTTAAATTTTATAGTGTTTAGCTTCTTAACTTTTTCAAAATCTATTTAGTTTCTTGATGACATATGATGTTGTATCCTTCTTCAAATTATATTGTCCATCACTACTAAAGAATTGTTTGTCAAAATACCAATGCTCCATATACCAAACCTAATCAAACACTTTTCAATTAACTTCTTTATCCATGTTTGTCTAAACAAATATAAGGACTATTACTCATTTAACCTTATCAAGCTATCGATAAAATAGTTCTGATTCATTTAACATTGTATTTAAGCTATGCAAAGCCTTAGTACAATATTATAATTAGTGATAGAGATATTACAAACCTAAACAGTAATTCTCATAAAATGTAATTCTTACTTAAATAGTTAAAAAAACTATAGGATCGAACCTCTAAAAGTACTCTCGTATGCTAGCCTTTATTATTGATACTACAACTAGATTATATGCAAACAAGTTGACAATAAGAATATTATAGAATATCAAAATTGAGTGGGAGCGTTTGCCCCCACATTACTAAACATGGTTTAATTTGTACTATTGACACATTATAAATTCATGGTGTATTTTTTTTCTCCTAATATTATAGCATGTAATTCTTAATGTGAATAACTAAAATCGGATAACATTATAATATTTTTTTTGTTAAAAAACTAGGAATACTATTTTTGAACCCTCCTTTTTATGATACAATAAAAGAGTTTTTTAATGTTTTAAAATTTAAATTTCAAAAGTGATTTATAAATCACTTGTAGAATATAAATTTATTAAGAGTTTAATATATTTTAAAAAAATTATAATCACTTCCGAAACTTAATCTTTAAAAGAAATTTACTACACCAAAAATTAAACTTCAGAAAATTATTTATAGTCAGTTTTGAAATGTAATTTTAACAATTTAAAATTAATTCCCCCCCCCCCCCAAAAAAAAAAATAGAAATTTCCTAAATTTAACATATAACTGAAGCCAAATTATGTAATCATAAATGTCATATTTCAAACCAATATTTTAGGCAAGTAGTGTAATTTTTTTTAGATAAATTTTAATATTTTAATTTATACGTTTTTATTTTTATTTTAAAAGAATCAAATTACATTACCGTAAGTTACACTTATTCTTACACCATTAATAACTTAATATAAAAAATAATTTTAATCAATTCAACTGTTAAATTTTAATTATATAAAATATGATAATTAAAAGGTCTTTATTTTCATAAATTTTAAAAATATGTTTAATTAATGTGTATGTATCAAATAATTTTAAATTAATTTCAAATTATACATATAATTTTTGTAATTAAAACTTTTAGTTTAATAGTTAGTTTTAAAATTAAATTATCTAATAAGAATAAATATAACACCATCCTTACTATTGCAGTTCACTCCGCACTGGCAGCAAAACAGCTGCAAAGTAAAATGTTGCGTATTCTTTCGTAAAATATCTTAAATATGGATTTAATTGTCATCAACTCACCGATCTTTTTTCAATAGCCAGTTTAAAAATTCAGCTTCAATTATTACTACGTCAAATGTCGAACAATTTTAAATACCATTGGATTAAATAATAAAATGTTTTATACTCGAATGTTTCAAGATTAACACTGAACATAAATGAAGGCCAAAATAGAATAAACTAGTAAGATACCTATAAATAATACTCCTGAAAAGAAAAAAAATAGCAACTAAACACATTTACAAAGACATGATAATTGCCGACTAATGAAGATGGCACTAACTTCATTTTAAATATATTCCTCTGAACCATTTACATGAAACCATGCGTTTTAATTCCCATTGTCAATACCATAAAGCTTATGGCCATGATGAGCCTCCCTTGAACAATCAGCTGCATCCATCACAAATAGACTACAAAAGGCAATGCCTCGTATCGGCCAACTTACAGTTCCGACAAGAAAAAAAAACTTATCAACAAAAATGGAATAGAAAGGATGGACTCAACCAAACATCCTTCCAAGGAAAGAGTGGATTGCATAGAAAAAGCTTTACAAAATTACAAGTGTGGATATGTATAAAAGGAGCTTTGGATTATTTCCTTTTCCTCAAGATGAGTATCATGTTACGAGAGAGAAAAACAAAGTTTATTGTATCACCCACTACTTCCAGCGGGGTCCAGCAGTTTTATAAATAGGTGATTTGTTCTTTCTCTCTCTCTCTCTTAACTCGCCAGAGGAGATTATCCACTTCTCAGTTCTTAAGGAAAATGAGAGGATCCAAATTGTGTATTTGTATATAACCAGATTAAACTGAGGTATTCGTGAGGCCATTCTCAACCCGTTGTTGGCTGGCATCCTCTCCCGAGACCAATCCTGTTAAGCTCTCACCAACCTCACTCTTGCAAAGAGGGCATAATGCATTTATCTTTAACCATTTATCAACGCAGTCTTTGTGGAAAAGATGCGAACAAGGCAATTCTCTCAGTTCATCATTATTTTCATACTTAGCCAGGCAGATGCAGCAAACCTGCAGACAACAACACAAAGTACCAACATTCCCAATCATAACCAGCAGACAGACTCAGAAAACAATCGACGTCTTGGTTACAACGAGAAAGGCATGTACAGGGTCTTTTAACACTATCTATGACATTCAGTAGCATAAATTAAATATTAGTCAAATTCAACACCAATACATCAAACCAAACTTCTTTTACCTGATGGCATGGAAGCATTCTACAAATGAAATTTTTAAGATACTACGGTTAAAAGGTTTCTTAGACATAGCAGCTATCCATTCTCCTCAAGCAACAAAAAATTAGTTAATACAGACATACAAACTATAACCAAACAAGCAATGTCAGGATGTTATGAATTTGAGTAATGACGTACATCCTACCCTAAGAGTTGGTTAAACTATATTATATATTCCCCTCTATTTTGAAAAATTACACCCCCCCCCCCCCCCCAAAAAAAAAAAGAGATTAATTTCAGCTATACGTTTAGTCACTTTTAACGTGAATGAGTCTCTTAGGGGTAATTTTTTCCTATAACAGCATCATCAATGGCTAATTTGAACCCCTACTATCACCTTTTGTACTTTCACAAGATAAAAGTAAGATGAAGATCCAAAGCCAATGGTTATGGTGTTCACAATTTCATTATCATCTGAAGTCTCTAGTTAACAATTTTCAAGGAGAGAGAGAAAATGTCTTTGAAAAGCTCGTTCATAACTGGATCAGAAAATATGATGAAAAAAGTATGGAATTTTATTGAGAGCTTGTCAGGATCTGATTTGGTTCCTAAAGGGAGTTACTGAAAATTACAGACTTGCAGTACAAGTATCTCTCAATTCCTGGATTAGAGAACCCTGGCCCCACTACCAATTTACAATCTGTCATACCCTATAGTCCTCTCCCACCTTTTTATTCTGTTATTTTCCCTCTTATTCCCAACTACTTCAGTTGGATGTTGCATTTTCCCTCCCCAACTCAGTAAGGGGCTTTATGAATAACACCCCCCCCCCCTCTCTTTCATGACCACCACCAAAAAGAGTTTCATATCGTCCTTATGAAGGTTACAAGGAAAATGCTCCTGCCACAAAGGACTCCCAAAACCCAGGTATTCACAAAATCTTGTATATTTTACAATCAGATGAGCACCGTCACAATACCAGAAGTGTTAAGTCTGGGAGTTAGGAACTCGGCTGATTGAACTTGTAACTTCCACTCCTTAGTCAACATTGAAGGCAAAAGTAGGGAAACATGAGGTTACAGCAGTACAACACCTTTCAGAGAGAAACTTAGAACCGCAAGAGAATTTTACAGTGATCAGGCTATGTAGGTGATAGACAACAGGCCCTACGAATTTCAACTCTCACTCATCATCCCTCTTGGCATGGGACTTAAGTCTGAAAGGTTGCATCTTAAGATAAACTCAATGACCTTCCTATATTTATCAGCTTGGGTTCAAATTGGATCCTGAGCCTGAAGCAAATTAGATTTCAACTCCTCCAACAGCTCTTCACTTTCACTGTGGGTGAATTGTAGTATCTTTAAGTAACAGAGGATGAATCCTGTCGATATAGGGGTTTTAAAGGAGCAACTTTGATAGATCTGCGATAATGGGCACTGTACAAAAATTCATCCCTGTTCACAACTTCAATCTGGCCGTTGAACTGTGGATGATAAACTGAACTTAAGCCTGGTTCCAGCAAGACAAAACAGCTCAATTCAAAAGTTACTGAGGAAGAGTTTATCTTATTGCAAAAACAGGGAAGGCTATCAGGCCTGAACTCCATGTAGACAATATACCTCTTTAAGGAAGATTTCAGCAACATCCTTGGCAGAAAATGGATGTGTTGTCATGAGGTATAATAAATGAGGGTATTTCATTAATTAGTCCACCTCCACTATGTTGTGTCTTCCCATTTGATTTGGGGAACCCTTCAATTCAATCCATGGAGATATTTGATCACATCTTTGTGGGCATTAGTAATGGCTGCAAGAGGTGATAAGGTTTGAGAGTTGTTCTTTTGAAAATGTCACACACTGCCACAAACTGTTTATGATCCTCTCAGTGCGTTCCCATTCAATCCCATGAAGTACATGGACAGCTGCAATGTCTTAGAATCCATTTCCTCTTGTTCCTCCAGCATCTCTTCATTTTCCCCTTCTTTCCTCTCTTGCATCAACATTATATGGAAGTGCATATTTTAAAATCATCTTAGAGTCCATTTCCTCTTGTTCCTCCAGCATCTCTTCATTTGCCCCTTCTTTCCTCTCTTGCATCTCTCTTGCATCAACATTATATGGAAGTGCATATTTTAAAATCATGGTCTGGGCAGATCTCTTGTCACGCTGTTTAAACCTTCAAATCACTGCATCCCAAAAGTCCATCCATGTTGGGTTCTGCGAGTAGAGATTCCACCATCAGAACCACCACTACAAGGCTCTTCCCTCCACAACCTCCATCCTAGCCTGCACTCTCACTAATAGCCACCCCATGAGGTCAAAATATTGACCAACCCAATTGACCATCCTCATGCGTCATCTCTCAATAACAATGCAATTTTGAATTTCCTCCATCACTTTTTGCTCCTTCCAGTCCTTGTGCCCCCTTCTACCATGCAACCTTCTCTTGATGAGTTCACCCAATTCCCCCACCTTTAGGTTTCTGGCTTTCTGCAATAATCTTTCAAAAATCTCTTCCAATTTTGGAAGACATATTTCTTGCACTTCCCAATCTCTCCCATCCTGTTATCAATCTTCATCCAATTGTTTCATCAAGCTTTTTAAAGCCTCTTTCCACATAAAGAATGGAATTTTCTTGCAATTTTCTCAAGGATCTAAATTTTGATCCGACAGAGTAGACCAGAGTCTGGTGAGAATTACAGGAGCTACCCTTCCCTCCTTCAATTATAATTGGTCACGCCATGAACTCCTCTCCCGCCTTCTTTCAATTCTTATTTCCAATCTTATTGCAATTTTCTCTTGTTCCAGGATCTACAATTTGAGTCCTGGCGAGAATTACGAAAGCCACCCCCACCCCCCCCAAAAAAAATCTGTCATGACATGCACTCCTCTCCCACCCGGTGGGATAAGGCTTGGTGGTTGTTACTTGCCTCCTCCCAACTACTACAATTAGAGATTCCTAACCACTTGGCTGTCACTAGCAGAAACTAACTCATACTTTATTTTTATCTCATCACGTATAATCCACCTAAGACATTCATTTTAAAACAGACTAAAGTATGGTACATTTTAATCTCTTACGGAAGGGGAATGTTATTTTTCAAATTTGAAGAGGGGAGGGGGAAGGGGGGGGGGGAGTGTAATTTATGCATTTCCCAAAGCAGGTAGCATAATTTACCCTATAAAGTTTTAGTGAAGTATCCTAAATATGTAAAGATCAGATGGTACTTACTGCATCTTCTCCAGAAATCACACGCTCTTTTTCAGTTCCTGCAGCAACAATTCCACCTTCAGCAGCTATGTTACCTTCACCATTTCTTTTATTTTTCTTCGTCTTGAACTTGTAAGTTGGCAGAGCATTAATGGATTCAGAGGTTGCCCCCCTGTTTTGTGACAAATCCTCTCTAACCCCAAGGATGGAAATTAAACAAGGAAGACAACAGCAGATTGTTGAACAGAGAATGAAGGGCATAGCATAGCCAATACAACTAAATGCAAGAAACACTATACATAACCTGCCAAGTGAAGTGAAGCAAATATAATTTAGAGCCTCTAAAAAAACAGAAGATTAGACCCACAAGTGAATGAAAGGCTATACCTGTACAAGTTAGGAGCTTCATCAGCAGACGAATGTCCCCCAAAGATCCATACATTTCCAACAACAAACCATACAGCAAAAAAGCAATCTAAGGATATTTTGAAGTATTCCACTAGTGTTTTCATTCTGCAGTGCAAGAGTGGACAAGGGCTTAGCAGCGTCAAAAGATACTTACAAATTTCAATGTTATTGGAAATTATAACCATGTAAAATATGCTAAAATTTCATAATGAATAAACAGTGAAATTAGAGTGAGTGGGGGAACATGGTAACAAGCGATGGAGAGGCAAAATAACATGTAGATATTACAATAGGATGTTTCCTTCATATCAGTTTTCAAAACGCAACCTTAGCTTCTTCAATATCTATTACAGGCAAGATCAATTTCAATATTTTTATCCGGTAATCAGTATCACACCTTCATTACAAAATAGAGTAAAAAAGGCTAACATTGATAACTTAAGTATTCTTGACAAAACGTGACCTCAATTACACATAGAAAGAAAAGAGAGAAAAAACTTAGCATGCATTAATTATAAGTTAGCCACAACTTTTCAGTTATGGATTATGCCCACCACACCTTGTATTATGCAGGAAGCATGATGTCTTTATATATGCTTAAAAGAACATTTATATACGTGTGAATATGTCAGCATGTATGATGTACCATACAAACTTTGTACAGTTGTATATATGAATGCATATTAACTTAATATAACTACAAAGATCTAAAAGCAATTTTGATACAACTGTATTCACAATAATGAGGAGCAAACTTCAAACTTCTAAATGCACCACAAGCAGTGATACAATGCAAAACAATGTCTACATGACCTTATTTTTTATCGAGTGTTATCAGCACATTTAAGGATATTGAAGAATGATTTTACATTAATATATGTTTTACATCCAAACTGAGACAATGATCATTGTGAAAGTCAAAGCAATAGTTCAAAGTAATCCATCATTTTCATTGTTTGGTTGGCTTTAAAGGGATGCAACACAAGAAAAAAGACAGATGCCTAGCAATAGCACTTTGTAATACTTTTTAGTTACTTTGGTTTGGTTACTGGAAGAGCAAGGGAAGGATACAGTGTCCAAACCAAATCCCTTCCAAGGCTAAAAACCAGAATTTGATAACTAAAATGTTCAAATTTCTTAATGTGTTCTAAGCTCAATTTATATCTAGGCTATGAAACCAGTTTTCAATAATAGAAAAGAGGACTAAAGAAATATTAAGCTCTATGATGAATTCACAACAGAACTTTCATCGATTCATGCTAAAGAAGAAAGGTGTCATTCAAACATTGTTAAAAGTAATTAAAAAATGGTAACTAACTCACTACCTTCTGTTCATCAACACTGAAGCTTGAATACTTCTGGAGGACACAGTAATAGGATGACCATCTTCTCCTCCATTAGTTCTGGAACTGGAAAGAAGTGTCCCTGAAGGATCATTAATCCGAGGAGATGTTTGCCGCGATAGAGATGAATCTTGCTCTCGCATATGGTTATGATGATAATACCGCCAATAAAGCAGAGGGAGGGTAGCAGCACATCCAGAAGCATAACCTACGATCCATTGAAACAACGGGGTACGTGGATGCTCATGCCTTGACAAAGACAAAACAACTATAGATGCAACAATCTGGCCCACTAAGAGGACCAGCTCAATAGATATCCATAACCCTGAATGCACAGGACTCCTATTCCGACGAGTATCCCCCCGTCTTATAAATGAAGAATTCCTACTATTTGTTCCATTAGATACACTGGAGGTAGAAACCGAAGGCTGAGAAAGAGGCATCCGCACTCCACTTATTCTTTCTTCATGCTGTGCAGCATCTACACCACTAAAATGTCTATCGTGAGGTGAGGCAGATGAGGTGGAAGCATCTGCACTACCAGCTATTTCTATAACATGCTGACTGCCATTGAAGCTCCCCAGCCGCTCCATCAACAACGGCAAAGTGTCGTTCGGACCTTCAAGACACAGTTCTAATGAGAGAACATCCAACTAAATTCACCACCCACACAACTTACTACCAACTAATCATAGAAGAACCCAGGCTAAAAACACACTCAAGACACATACATTTACACCACCTCTAAATAAAAATTGACAGAAAACAAATGCTTCTCCTTGCACCAGCAAATCGGAACGTGGCAAAATCAGTTACGTCCATTGCAATTCTGTTACGAAGCACATTTATTTCCAAAACAATTCACAGTTCCAATCTTCCACTACATATACTTACATAAACAATAACAATTTACATTTAAATTATAAACACTTGTTAAGCACATAATGCAATTCGGTTACTAGCAAAACGAGAAAGGAAAAATACCAAAACTAATTCCCGCACGTGACTCAATTATTCATGAAACGACACCGATTAAAACCTGCAGAACATGAAAATAAATTTAACCACCGTTTCACAGCGATGAAAACCTAAAACACTAAAATAAAGTAAAATTGAATACGAGGTTTCTTTCAACGAAATAACAGTGCGATATGGAGTCATCACGTGCGCGCGTCTATAGGAAATTTCAGCGATGAGTAGAGGGAAATTGGGAAGGGAAGTACCTGAGAGAAAACCGCGTTAAGAGGGTGCTTTGAGTGTATGAATCGACGAAACGGCAATTAAAAGGAGAGTTGACTCGAAGCGAAGGCAAAGCAGAGAGAAAACGACAACGCGGAATCAGATAAAGAAACGCATCGAGAGGTACAGAGAGAGGGGAGAAGGGAAAGAAACGACAGAGGAAAGAGGAAACGGCGCCGTATGGGGTTTGAGGGACGGTGACGGAGAGAAAGAGGAACGGTGTCACAATCACAAGGCTGTCATGCACATCTCCGTTTGCTTCCCCCCCCCCCCCCCCCTTTTTTATTCTTCCAAAACCCATAAAAGTAACAAGTTTTTTTAATTTCAATTTCATATTTATTATTTAAAAATTATGATAATTACTATAATGATTTACATTTCAAAATATTCATTGCTATTAATAAGTTTTATAATGCCATTATTGCAAGCTTTCCGTATGACTATTTTTATTTAAATTAACATTCATTAATGGACTTTTGAAATATGAGTAATTAACATTAGTTACTTCACCATATATTAATCTTCCTTCTTTCACATTCTTTCTCTGCTTTAGTGAATTGTTTACAACACTAAAGCTCCACAAACATAGCTAATAGATTTTATTATTTATTAGAGAAACAAGATCTTCAAAATTAAAAACAAAGTTACTCTTAATAAGTATTTTATAATATTAAATTAGAGAAATAAGATCTTCAAAATTGAAAATAATTTTTAAAATTTGAAAAATAAAAAAATAAATACAAGATAAGTTAAATAAAAAATATATAAATCTTAATATATTCTCATTTTTTTATTGTCTGAAAAAATATTGTCATTTATGTGCTTGTATATGCAACTATTGACAGAAGATAACAAAATTCAAATATCCAATTAAGATAAATATTAGTATCGTACTGGTATTTTGATTATTCATTTGAGAATGGATGTAATTAGGTTAAAGCAAGCAAATTTAACAATACTCAAAAAAATATTTGATATTAGCTTTATTGATTTTTCAATGTTTACTTATCTGCAAATCTACAACTCAATATTCAATTGTTTATTGAAAATAGGCTCAGTTAATAATTTATGGGGATTGCAGAGACCCAAACTGAATCATACAGAATGTCATGAACAACAATAGTAATCATTTATCGTCTAAGTTCAAGTATAATTTTTGTTGTCTGATATAGTCAATCACTTCATCCGCAGTAAGGTACTTTATTGATAACCCTCTTGCAATGCAATCCCTGAAATTAGTGAAAAATACAATAAGAAAATTGAACAATGCCTCCTTTTTCCTTTTAATATTATGGTGCTTTTAGAAAATAAAAATTATTGTTTTAACAAGTAAACAAGGTTGTAGTATTATTACCTTACTCTCGTTGAGCTAATTTGATTTGGTACAAGTTCATCCACAACTTTGATATTATCCTAAAAAATTGTTGTGGCAAATTTATATTTATATATGCATAAAAGCTGACAAGCAAAGCAATTCAATCCAAACCTCATTATTGTTCAATAAATAACACATATCAAAATGCTAAGACAAAATTTGATTCCAGAAATCTTTATTTCATTACTAATCAGTTATCAATTTTAAGCATTCAATATGAAATTCATATGTCGACTAAACATCATTATGCATTTGCAAATGGGACATCACAAAAATTATTTCTATCAATCGGCCTATAATTTGACCTTAATACAGTCAAATACAAATACATGAATAGACATATTTAAAAATATCCAAAATACGTAAGCAACATTTCATTAGATGCATATAGGTAACTAGGACAAGTTTGAAAGGTGCATTACCTGATTTTCATTCAAAATTTCATCTTTAGATATAGTCTTCTCAACATCTTGTCCTTCTCTGCGAATGCAGACTACTCCATAATCCTTGCATATAGTCATAACCTAAAGTACAATAACAAAATTATAGTTCATTGTGTCCACCTATGACAAATCAGTACTCAGCATTATATATATATCTATACTCCATATATGCTTGTATTTATGTGGGACAAAATTATATCACTTGATATACAAACTTGTCAATTCTGAAATCAATCTGAATCCTCTGACTTTGAATCCCATGACCATTGAATGTTGATTTATAAAATATATTATGTGGCTTAAATTGACAGGGTCGTGTTCCAATAATCTTCAAGTAACTCAATGTGAAGCTAATCTATGATAAACAATATTAGATTTTTCTATTTATACTAAATGAATAGGTACCTGGTCACGAATCCAGAATCCAGGAATGCCAAAAGAATGAAAGAGATCAGAACCACAGAGAAGCATGACTTTCAGGGATTCTACATTAATCAATACAAAAGCAAGTGATCATATTAGTTTTACTATAACATTGTCACATATATAGAACGAAACCATGGCCTGGCATAATTTTTTTTTTTTCAATGAAAGGAACTATTAAAGCTTTTTTTACAGTTTACACTAGGTCACATTTACAAAAAAATGAATATATAGCATAAATCACTTCTAAAGACTTTAGTACCATACAAAACCTGATTGCCCGGTCAATACGTATCAATATTACAAATAGCACTAAGAAATTCCTCAAAACACTCGAGTCAATTGAGCACCTAAAGTACTAGAGGGAGGTTAACATGTCCAAACAGTAAAATCTATATATTAATCATTTCAATCTCAAAGTATTCCTAAAACTTAATCCGTAGCACCATGCCACCACATATTTTTCAGAAGTTCATCAACAGTAGGGGTTGGGGGAAGAGAGCAATCTAAGATGGTAATTAGATTAATGTGTTTTCAATTAATTGAAGACAGATTTATTGAGCCTACCTTTAGATACCAACCCAGTCTCACTAATAGAATTGTGAACTCTGGAGAGAATAGTTAAAGTGCGTTGATATGTGATCTGATTTGCCTGTAGGAGTTTATATCCAGATAAAATGCAAAATATTAAGAAATCAGGTTAGTCAGACTCTTGTATTTCTTGCATTACTCATGATAATGATATCATACCATGGTCTCTCAAATTCAATTCTTTGAATAATAAAGCTTTTTACATGCATTAGGAATAGATAGACATGCAATCTAGGAGCTAAAAAGAGTAGTTTACCTCCCATGGATCAACCATTATAAAATCTGAACTTTTGCAAGCTAAATGACATAATTGTAGTCGATGCTCAGCACACATTAGGCCCTATATCAAAGTACAAGCGAAATGCAATTAGACCAATATAATAGTATTACTTAACACAAGCTAGAAAATACAAATGATAATTGCATGAAGAACATCTAAAGATTTAATCTCTTTGTTGAAAGGAAAAAATTAATCAAACGAGTGTTTTAAACCTCAAATAGATTGCTCACCGACTCATAATAACTTCCCTGTTACCCATATGCCAAGTAGATGTTTTCCCCTATTCAATCATTTATTTTGCTTACAAGTTTTACAGATGCACATGAATGGATATAATAAATGAAGGATCTTTTATCCCCTTGCTTGACAATTCAACAATGTACCTTTTTCTTGTATGCATCATTTACAGGTGACATGTAGCCTCCAATTACGCAGTATCCTTCTGAATTCAACACATCTCTTGCAAGCTCTAGAAGGGTAACATCCATAATTAAAAAAAAAAACAGTTGAGCAAAAGATAAATTATATTAAAAATCACATTGCACATAATTCAAGAAATTAAGTTAAAGAAAATCAGGAAATTAGTATTTGAAGTGAATTTGAAGAAATATTCTAAATATAACTTTTACCATCATTTAGAAAGTAGAAATTTGGAGATAGAGATCATGACTAACAAATAACAATATAGGAAGATGCATAGGTATGAATTGCTCCCATGCAAAACCAATGCTTTTTAACATCTTTGTAAAGCTTAGAATTTCAATAACAAAACAAAGCCCAACACACACACATTAATCTTGGTGCTGGTAGACATAAAAGCCAATATTAGTATAACTTTACCAACAGTTTTCATATGTTTGATCACAAAATGCCAACTCAGCAGATTCTGTACTTTTATATTCTCATCATAGGGAGTTCTACATATTTCTATCCTTAAAACTACTGTAAATAGTAAAGTGATTATCATGTCATGAATCATTGGCTACCACACTATTAAGAAACCACCACACTTTTTTCTCACCAAATACAGATTTATCTGAAATTTTAATATTTTGTTGTCCTTAATTCTTCTAAAAAAAATAAAAATCAAGCTGTTCAATGATAAATTCATTCAAGAACGAATCTACATTGGAGATATTTCTTCTTTGTTCAAGAGTGGAAGGAGTTAAAATTATTCAGATTTTAGTTTAATAAGCACCCAAACAATATTCATGTCAAACACTAGTGGAACAACAATTTTCACTAATGCAAACATGGGGAAGCATAAACAAAGGAAAGAATGTGAGCTCTCAACACAACTCACCAAACATGCGCAAATGCATGAAAGTAGGTGGATTAAAGCTTCCAGTTGCAACCAGAATCACATATACCTTGCTGCTATTTTTTACAGAGAGAGAAAGACTGTCATAATTTATAATATGGTCAACAGAAACTCAACCACAGAATTAACCAAAATCAATAAATAGTAAAGGAACATACCTTCTTGTGTTTTTAGGGGAAGGTTCGTTACTAATCAAATTTAAAGCTAATTTATCCAATGGCAATGGAGCATCCATAACCTGAAACCATTACAATTAATACCAAATGAATTAAAATAATAGAGAAGGATCTATATCTGCTTTCAATCAACGAAAAAAGTCCATACAAAAATATCAGAGAACATGGGGGCCTCTGAAGTCTGAGCCTAGCAGTGTTGTTGGCTAACAAATATTACAAGTACAATTGAAGAAAAAGAAAGAAAGAAAAAGAAAGAAAGAAAAAGTTGGAAACTCTAATGAAATATTTCTTTTTTTGCCTACAAACACTAATGAGAATTGCCCACTACTCTGATGCATGGCTGTGGATGCTCCTAGAACAAGCAACAACACCACCCTTCTCACAGACTTTTTCTCTCTCTCTTTCAACATTGTTATCACTTTTGAGACTTTGGAAAATGATAATAAAATTTTGAACTCCCAAACCATTGGCTTTGGAACTTCATCTTAATTTCATCTTATGAAGTCCAAAAGTTTATAGTAGAGGTTCAAGTTAGCCATTAATGATGCTGAGCAATGGGAAAAAATTGCCCCTAAGAGACTCGTTGACATTAAAATAGACGTGTAGCTCATATTAATATCTTTAAGAAGGGGAGTGTAATTTTTCAAAATCGTGGGTAGTGTAAAATAGTTTAAGCATCTCTTAGGAGAGAATGCAATTTACCCAACTTCATAGCATCTTGACATTGCTTTTCTAGCTACACAATGCACAATTACATAAAAGATTTTCTTAGTATAGAAGTGTTTATATCTTATCAAACTTCTGTCTTTTTGGACTATGGAGGACATAGTTTGTATGTCTATATAAACTCGTTATTTTGTTGCTTTAGGAGAATGTATAGCTTCTGTGTCCAAGAAACATTTTAGCTATAGTACTTTAAAATTTTATTTGTACATGTAGCATCCATGCCATCAGGTAAAAGAAGTTTGATTTGATGTGTTGGTATTGAATAAGACTATTATTTAATTTATGCTACTGAATGTCACAGTGTTAGAAGACTGTAGTTTGTAGGATGCCTTTCTCATAGAGTTTAATATTTTTATAGTCCTCTTTACTATTATTCAAAACTGGTTTCAGAGCCTAGGATATAATCAGAAATTTTCAATTGTCCTTAGGATATATTAAGAAATTTGAACATTTTAGTTCTCAAATTCTAGCTTTCAGCCTTTAAAGGGCTTGGACATTATTTCCTTCCATTGCTCTTCCAGTAACCAAAAATAAGTAATTAAAAACTACTATCCGTATTTCTATTTATTTGTGCAGAGAGAGAAAATTCATCAAACTCTACCACCAACACAATTTACAAACAAGGAATCAAATAAGAACACCTTTATTTCCAAAACAATTCACAGTTCCAATCTTCCACTACATATACTTACATAAACAATAACAATTTACATTTAAATTATAAACACTTGTTAAGCACATAATGCAATTCGGTTACTAGCAAAACGAGAAAGGAAAAATACCAAAACTAATTCCCGCACGTGACTCAATTATTCATGAAACGACACCGATTAAAACCTGCAGAACATGAAAATAAATTTAACCACCGTTTCACAGCGATGAAAACCTAAAACACTAAAATAAAGTAAAATTGAATACGAGGTTTCTTTCAACGAAATAACAGTGCGATATGGAGTCATCACGTGCGCGCGTCTATAGGAAATTTCAGCGATGAGTAGAGGGAAATTGGGAAGGGAAGTACCTGAGAGAAAACCGCGTGAAGAGGGTGCTTTGAGTGTATGAATCGACGAAACGGCAATTAAAAGGAGCGTTGACTCGAAGCGAAGGCAAAGCAGAGAGAAAACGACAACGCGGAATCAGATAAAGAAACGCATCGAGAGGTACAGAGAGAGGGGAGAAGGGAAAGAAACGACAGAGGAAAGAGGAAACGGCGCCGTATGGGGTTTGAGGGACGGTGACGGAGAGAAAGAGGAACGGTGTCACAATCACAAGGCTGTCATGCACATCTCCGTTTGCTTCCCCCCCCCCCCCCCCCCCTTTTTTATTCTTCCAAAACCCATAAAAGTAACAAGTTTTTTTAATTTCAATTTCATATTTATTATTTAAAAATTATGATAATTACTATAATGATTTACATTTCAAAATATTCATTGCTATTAATAAGTTTTATAATGCCATTATTGCAAGCTTTCCGTATGACTATTTTTATTTAAATTAACATTCATTAATGGACTTTTGAAATATGAGTAATTAACATTAGTTACTTCACCATATATTAATCTTCCTTCTTTCACATTCTTTCTCTGCTTTAGTGAATTGTTTACAACACTAAAGCTCCACAAACATAGCTAATAGATTTTATTATTTATTAGAGAAACAAGATCTTCAAAATTAAAAACAAAGTTACTCTTAATAAGTATTTTATAATATTAAATTAGAGAAATAAGATCTTCAAAATTGAAAATAATTTTTAAAATTTGAAAAATAAAAAAATAAATACAAGATAAGTTAAATAAAAAATATATAAATCTTAATATATTCTCATTTTTTTATTGTCTGAAAAAATATTGTCATTTATGTGCTTGTATATGCAACTATTGACAGAAGATAACAAAATTCAAATATCCAATTAAGATAAATATTAGTATCGTACTGGTATTTTGATTATTCATTTGAGAATGGATGTAATTAGGTTAAAGCAAGCAAATTTAACAATACTCAAAAAAATATTTGATATTAGCTTTATTGATTTTTCAATGTTTACTTATCTGCAAATCTACAACTCAATATTCAATTGTTTATTGAAAATAGGCTCAGTTAATAATTTATGGGGATTGCAGAGACCCAAACTGAATCATACAGAATGTCATGAACAACAATAGTAATCATTTATCGTCTAAGTTCAAGTATAATTTTTGTTGTCTGATATAGTCAATCACTTCATCCGCAGTAAGGTAATTTATTGGGACCCGAATTCAGTGCAGTTCCCGTGGAAATTGCATCGTGCATTTTGGCAAAAATTTGCATTTTTGCTGAAGCGAAAATGCAAAAATACATAAAAAAATTTGGCAGAAACTGCACTAAATCCAGATCCAATTTATTGATAACCCTCTTGCAATGCAATCCCTGAAATTAGTGAAAAATACAATAAGAAAATTGAACAATGCCTCCCTTTTCCTTTCTAAATTATGGTGCTTTTAGAAAATAAAAATTAATGTTTTAACAAGTAAACAAAGTCGTAGAATTTTTACCTTACTCTCGTTGAGATAATTTGATTTGGTACAAGTTCATCCACAACTTTGATATTATCCTAAAAAATTGTAGTGGCAAATTTATATTTATATATGCATAAAAGCTGACAAGCAAAGAAATTCAATCCAAGCCTCATTATTGTTCAATAAATAACATATCAAAATGCTAAAACAAAGTTTGGTCTCGAAAATCTTTATTTCATTACTAATCAGTTATCAATTTTAAGCATTCAATTTGAAATTCACATGTCGACTAAACATCATTATGCATTTGCAAATGGGACATCACAAAAATTATTTCATCAGTTGGCCTATAATTTGACCTTAATACAGTCAAATACAAATACATGAATAGACATATTTAAAAATGTCCAAAATACATAAGCAACATTTCATTAGATGCATATAGGCAACTAGGACAAGTTTGAAAGGTGACATACTTGATTTTCATTCAAAATTTCATCTTTAGATATAGTCTTAACATCTTGTCCCTCTCTGCGAATGCAGACTACTCCATAATCCTTGCATATAGTGTTAACCTAAAGTATAATAACAAGATTATAGTCCATTGTGTCCACCTATGGCAAATCAGTACTCAGTAATATATATACACTCCATACATGCTTGTATTTATGTGGGACAAAATAATATCACTTCATATACAAGCTTGTCAATTCTTAAATCAATCTAAATCCTCTGACTTTGAATCCCATGAATATTTAATGTTGATTTATAAAGAATATTATATGGCTTAAATTGACAGGGTCATGTTCCAAGAATCTTCAAGTAACTCAATGTGAAGTTAAATCTTATTAGAATTTCTTATAAAATTTATTATGGGCTATAATCAATTATAATTTTTTATTTTGTCAAAAAAATTGGCTAATATTGAGAATCATTTGATATTTAAGGCTGTTAATAATGTGATCAATTATTTGAGCTTTAGACACTTAATGTTGATCTAGAGTGGAATTCAGTGTGGGCCTAACCTCTAGGCTCATGATGGGAAGTGCCTAGGGTTAATAAATATAGTGGCTAAGTCTCTTTTGCCGTCACGGTAATATATTCTATTTGCCTAGGGTTAATAAATATAGTGGCTAAGTCTCTTTTGCCGTCACGGTAATATATTCTATTGCTCTCTAGGTTTGTCCCATTGAGAACCTAAGATTAGGAGAAGGTGATTAGGCAAAGAAAGTTCTTGGCTTCTCGCTGGAAAGGATCGCATCCCACATAAGTCCACGCACAATCAACGATGTCTACAACAAGTAAGTGACTCTACAAATTGCTCTTCAATTGATAGTCTAAATTCATGTAATTAGATCCTATTAAATTTGTGCTACATTTAGTATCAGAGCTTGAATTACATGATTTGGAATTCAGTTATTAACCTTTAATTAATCTGAATTTGAATTAAACTGTAAGTAATGTATTGTTTTCTTTTGTTGTTTGTATTCAATGATGTTTTAATAATTCAATATTATTTGCATTGTTAATATATTACTTATTTGCGTTTGACGTATCAACGATGCTTGTATTCAGTTATGTTTTCATTGTTTATCTATTGAATTATTACCTATTTGCGTCGTTAATATATATTGAATTGTAATGTTGATTCTAAGAATTGCTACCGCCTTTAAATGCATGAATTCAAATTCACGTTAAAAATTTTTTTGTTGCTGTTGTTATTGCATATATTTCAATTGCTGCAACATATTGCTGATTATTTTAATACTTTTCAATTATGTTTATGTGTTGAATTCAAATACGTCTATTGTTTTCAATTTTTCATTGCGTGTGTTTCAAATGCATTGCTGAGATATCACTTTAATGTTTTCACTTTAAAATTTAAAATTCTTGTTACATTATTATGGTAAGATATTCTATCTCACGTATACTTGCATTATAATTGATGAGATTATGATTACTTGTTATTCAAATTTCTGTTGTTATAAATTCATTATTAATATTTAATTGTTATTGTTTAAGTATAAACATGTTGTAAATGTAATTGATGATTAAAGAACAATAAATAAGAACAACTTTGATGCATTCGTCTGTTTCATAACTTGGACAAGAGAATATTGATTCCTGTGCAAAGAATTTTGTGAATTGCTATAAATCGTTACCACCAAAGTGGGACCATTTGTATTAATTCATAAAGTTTTTTTTGTAATTTGAAGAATGTTTTTAATCTTTGCATGTGATTGCCTGCCCAAAAGGGGTAGTTGTATGTATTGGTTGAAAGTTGAATTTGGATGGAGTTATTGGAAAATGCATTAAGTTGAGAGATTTGTCCTCCCAAAGGAGATAATTTTCTGAACTTGGTGTGTGTTCATGGATTAACCCACCTGAGGTATTGACCTGAGTAATCACCTTGGTTAGTGTATTCTACCCAACGAAGAATAGCTATTTTATGGGCCTCACTTTGATAGCTTATTTTTTCATCTTAAGGTATATCTTGTCTTATGATATGATCTAATGCGTTAATGTTTTATCTTATCAGTGAATTTTTCTATGAATAATTGTTCTGCATCCATTGAGATCCTAATTGGGTCAAACTATAGCAAGTGAAAATAAGATTTGGACTTCTCTTTGGGAATTGCTGATCTTCACTTAGCCTTGCTTGAGAGTAAGCCTGCAATTAATGCAAACAGCACACCTAAACAAAAGAAGCGTTTAGCTCAGTGGGAGAGGTCTGACATGTTGAGCCTAATCGCTATCAAGAGAACAGTCTCTGAACATCTTTTGAGTGGTCTTCCAGAGAAAGGTACAGCTAAGGAGTTTCTCACTGCTTTGGGATAGAGATACCAGGTATCTGATAACGCTGAGTTCGAATGTTTGATGAAACAGTTGATAGACATGAGATACAACAATGTTGGGGGAGTAAGGGAGTTCATTATGAAGATGATTCACATTCAAACCAAGCTGAAATCTCACCAAATTGACCTTAATGAAAAATTTATTGTCGAATATGCCTTAAATTGCCTACCTGTTGATTTTACCCAAATCAAAACTGCCCATAATACCATTGGTGCAAATTGGAGTATGAACCACCTCATTACCAAGTGTGTTGCTGAGGAAGAGAAACTTAAGAAAGAAAAGAGTGACATAGCTCTTTTATCTGTCCATGGTAAACCCACTTCTGGCAAGGGAAATTGGAAAAATGCAAATAAGTCTTCTAATGCTTCTCATCAATATTGAGGTTCAGGAAAACTAGGTAAGAGTCAATGCCACAATGTAGGAGGACCTAAACCAATAGTCTTTAAGAAGAGTATTTGGTGTTTTTGATTAAAAAGAAAGAACATAAGAAATTTGATTGTGAAAAGTTCAAGGCTTGGCTAAAAAATAATAACAAATCTGAAGGTAATTGTCTAGCTCTTGTTTGTTATGAATCTAATCTAGTTGGTGTTCCTATAGACTCTTGGAGGATTGATAGTGGTTTCACAACTCATATTGCTGTGTCATTACACGGGTTCAAAAATCTGAGGGAACCCAATTTGAGGAAAAACAAGCTTAGGGTAGGAAATGATCTTGAAGTCTCAGTAAAGAAAGTGAGAGATGTCAGTTTAGTTTCAAGTTATGGATTTGAGTTGATTTTGAATAATACATTTTATGTACCCTCTTTTAGGAGAAATTTGATTTCTGTTTCTTGTTTGGATAAACTTGGTTTTAATGTTATTTTTGGAGATAGAAAAATAAATTTGACATTAAACTCCCAAATTGTTGGTTATGGACTTTTAGTTGATGGTTTATATAAATTGTCTTTAGCTTCTGATGATACTTCTTTATCTTTAGTCATTGAAAATTGTGTTGCTAAAAGATCTAAGGTTGAGAAAAAATTCTTAATGTTGTGGCACAAACGTTTAGGTCATATTTCTAAGGAAAGAGTTGAAAGGTTGACAAAGACAAATATACTACCTCCATTGAATTTTGATAATTTAGGAACTTGTGTTAGTTGTATTAGGGGAAAGTTTACTAAGACAAAAAAGAAAGGTGCAATTAGGAGTAAAAACGTCTTAGAGATCATTCATATTGATATAAGTGGGTCTCTAATTCCTACAATTTGTGGTAAAACTTATTTCATTACATTTATTGATAATTTTTCTAGATATGGTTATCTTTATTTAATTAAGGAAAAGTCTGAAGCACTTGAAAAATTTAAAATATTTAAGACTGAAGTAGAAAAATAATTAGAAAAAATGATCAAAATTGTAAAATTTGATCGTGGTGGAGAGTATTTTGGTAGGTATGGTATTGCAGGACAACATACGGGACCATTTGCCTTATACTTGCAAGAGTGTGGAATAGTTCCACAATACACCATGCCTGGGAGTCCTAAACAAAATGGTGTAGCTGAAAGATATAATGAGAAGTATGATGAGTGAATGTAACTTGCCACAATTTTTATGGGGTGAAGCCTTAAAAACAGCCATTTATATCCTTAATAGAGTTCATAGTAAATCTATTCCCAAAACACCCTTTGAACTATGGACAGGAAGAAAGCCAAGTTTGAATCATCTTCGAGTATGGGGGTGTCTAGCTGAAGTAAAGATTTATAATCTCTTGTAGAGAAAAATAGACTCCAAGACAAGTCATTGCTTTTTCATTGGATATCCGTATCGCACTAAAGGATACAAGTTCTTCTGTTCTAGTAAGGAGAGAAAAATAATAAAGTCCATGAATGTCAAGTTCTTGAAGCTTGATGTAGCTGATCATGTTGAAATATTCAAAGAGACTGATGTTTTGTTACCTAAGACTATTGTCTTGCCATTGCCTGTTTCTGCAATTGGCATCCCAGCACTTGTTCCAAATGAGGTTGAGGTTCAGAATCTTCCAATTGAAAAGAAAAATTTGATTCAAGATGTAGCTGCTCCTTAAATTAATAATGTGTGTGATCTTTCTGCTGCAGTGGGTATTCCACAGCCTATTTAGCCAATAGCACAAATTCCTTTGAGAAGATCAACTAGAAAGAGAAGATTTGCTATTGGTAATGATTTTGTAGTATATCTCAGTGATGATGCATACGACATTGAAGACATTGTTGACCCAAAGAACTATCAAGAAGCTATATCTTATCTACAATCTGAGATGTGGAAGCATGCGATGAATGAAGAAATATAGTCTATGTTGGTAAATGATGTATGAGAGCTTGTTGAATTGCCTAAGAATTGTAAGACAGTTGGTTGTAAATGGGTATTCAAGATGAAAAAGGACTCAAATGGTAAGATTGAAAGATTCAAAGCAAGACTGGTGGCCAAGGTTTTCACACAAAAGGAGGAAATTGACTTTAAAGAAACTTTTTCGCCCGTGTCGAAGAAGGACTTCTTCAGAATCATCAAGGCATTGGTTGCTTACTTTGATTTAGAGTTGCATCAAATAGATGTGAAGACTGATTTTCTGAATGGTGAATTGAATCAAAAAGTATACATGCAACAACCAGAGAGTTTCCATATTAATTATGGTAAGAACTTGGTCTGTAGACTCAAAAGATCAATCTATAGTTTAAAACAAGCCTCTAGACAGTGATATCTAAATTTTGATGAAGTGGTGACTTTTATGAGGTTTGAGGAGAATAAAGTTGATCATTGTATATAACTCAAGGTCAGTGGGAGCAAATTTATCTTTATCGTGCTCTATATGGATGATATATTATTGGCCTGTAATAATTTAGGCATGCTACATGAGACAAAACGAATGTTGACCCGATTATATGACATGAAGGATTTGGGTGAGGCTTCTTTTGTGTTGGAAATTGAGATTCACAGAGATAGATCACAACGTACACTGAGATTATCTCAAAAGGCTTACATTGATAGAGTCTTAGAGAGATTCAATATGCAGAACTACAAACCAGGAGATGTTCCAGTTGTTAAAGGTGATAGGTTCAACAAAGATCAATGTCCTAAGAATGAGATTGAGCAAGCAGAAATGAATGACAGACCTTTTGTAAGTGCATTGAGAAGTTTCATGTATGCTCAAGTATGCACTAGACCTGACATCACTTTTATTGTTGGTGTTCTAGGTAGATATCAATCAAATCTTGGAAGTGATCACTGGATAACTACTAAGAAAGTAATGAGATACTTGAAAAAGACAAAAGAGTATATGCTTGTGAGTAAACAACCTTGAGATTGTGGGATACACAGATTTCAGATCTTGGCGGGTGCCCTGATGATAGAAAATCGACTTCGGGATACGTTTTTTTTATGGTTGGAGGTGTGATATCTTGGAGGAGCAAGAAACAAACTCTCGTTGCCTCTTCTACCATGCAGGTAGAGTTTATTGCTTGCTATGAAGCTGCTACTCATGCTATTTGGTTGAGAAATCTAGTAACAGGACTTCGTATTGTGGATACGATTGGTGCATCACTAAAGATTTTTTGTGACAACAGAGCTACAATATTTTATACAAAGAATGACAAGATTTCTAGTGGATCTAAGTATTTGGAGTTGAAGTACTTAACTATCAGAGACCTTATGAAAGATGGTTCCATTTTGATAAAGCACATTGACATAGATTTTATGTTAGCTGACCCCTTGACCAAGGGACTTAAGCCTATTATTTTCAAAAGGCATGTTGAAAAAATGGGCATTATGAGTTCTTTTGATGTGTTTGGTTAAGTGAGAGTTTCTTTTTGATTTTATGTCATTTCATGTTTATTGAATTCTTCTTTTAGACCTTAGTAAATGTTGTGTTGATGACATTTTGCATTTAATTTGATGAATGAGTAATAAGATGTGTGTGTGTGTGTGTGTGTGTATATATATATATGTATGTATGTATCAAATGTGAATTATTAAGTTCGACGTCGTTGGAACCACTATGCCGGTGGTCGATGCCAGTTAGAGCTGAGGCATAATAGTTCGTAATGAAATATATAATTTCTTTGGCTTTCAAGCATTTGAGAGAAATTAGGGACTGATGTAGAAAATGATAGTATGACTATTTGATCACATTGGCATATCATTTTCTCACCACACTCCACATAGATGACTAGTCAATGAAGTCAGTAGTATTTGTAACTATAGAAGGAGTTGCATCAATAAAGGATGCAATTGCTGCCATGATTCAATATTGCATGATTTTGTTGGATGGAATCTCAGTTAAGTGTTATTTCAAAAATTATGAACTGCACAATTGATTTTGCCCAAGTGGGAGAATGTTATAATTTCTTATAAAATTTATTATGGGCTATAATCAATTGTGATTTTTTATTTTATAAAAAAAATAGGCTAATATTGATATCCATTTGATGATATTTAAGTCCGCTAATAATGTGATCAATTATTTGGGCTTTAGACACTTAATGTTGATCTATAGTGGAATTCAGTGTAGGCCTAACCTCTAGGCCCATGATGAGAAGTGCCTATAGTTAATAAATATAGTGGCTAAGTCCCCTTTGTCGTCACAGTAATACATTTCATTGCTCTCTAGGTTTGCCCCATTGAGAACCTAAGATTAGGAGAGAATGAATAGGTAAAGAAAGTTCTTGGCTTCTCGTTAGAAAGGAATCACATTCTCCGTAAGTTCACACATAATTAACGATGTCTACAACAAGTAAGTGACTCTACAAATTGCTCTTCAATTGATATTCTAAATTCAGGTAATTAGATCCTATTAAATTTGTGCTTACAAATCTATGATAAACAATATTAGATTTTTATATTTATACTAAATGAATAGGTACTTGGTCACGAATCCAGACTCCAGGAATGCCAAAAGAATGAAGGAGATCAGAACTACAGAGAAGCATGACCTTTAGGGATTCTACACTAATCAATACAAAAACAAGTGATCATATTAGTTTTACTACAACATTGTCGGCTTTTTTGCCCGCATAGGGTTAATGTAGAAACAAATTCTGTTTATAAGGCTCTTTCCTAACAAATACCATGTCTATGGTGCGGAATGACGCGGTGGAAGCAGTGTCAGAAAATACATGGCCGACACAGGTAATTTTTTTTTTTAAATTAATAGTGTCGTCAAACTTTTAACCGACACCTTAAAAAATATTAACAGATGGATTTTGATAATACTGATCAACGGATGCAAACTATACACGTGGAGGTTCTCCAGTGTGTCGGACGGTTGAGATCTGACTTGAGTGTCGGAACTACTATTGACGACACCAGTGTTGGGTTGTTTAGGACCGACACACACTGATTGGTCCACGTGGCAAGTTGCAGGAGGCACGCCGGTCGGCCCTCCATCTTCTCCCTTTGTGCTTCTGTTTTTGCTATTCATCTTCTTCATTGTAAAGGTGAAAAAGTTTTGCAAATCGAAAACGCAGAGGAGAAAGCAGGGTGAACGGATTGGACATTTTTAAAACTTTGAAAGGTAAGAATAAAAGATTGTGGCGTATATTAGATATAAATATAAAATATTCATTCTTGCATCTATTTTTGGTCCCAAGAATATTGCAATCGGTGGTGGTCCAGGCTATTGCGAAAGGGACATTTGGTGGTGGTCCAGATTCTTAGCTCAAAAGGTTAGTAAAAATTTACATTTGTAGTTATTTTGTTATAATTTTATGCGTGTAAAAAATAAGAAAATAGGAAAATAGGAATATAGGAAAATAAAAAAATAGAAAAATAAGAAAATATTTAAGTTAAAATATATAATTTTTTTGTTATTTATGTAGAAAACTGTATTTAAAAATAAAAATAATAATAATATTATTAATGTTATACAAATATTATTATGTTAAAATAATAATAAAATCAAATAAGAAAAAGACATAAATAAAAGAATCTGAAAATAATCAAATGAGAAATATAAAAGAATTAAATTGAATAAATATATGAAGAAGAATTATGTGTGATTATTATTATAAGGTTAATAAAATATAAAATTATGAATAATAAAATAAAATTAAAATAATAAGAATAAAATATATTAATTAATAAATTTATATTATAAGGATCTGCAGTTGTTAAATTTGTAATAATATTTCAACAAATATAATATCACATAAATCAGAAATAATAAATAATTTAAAATTGTGAAAGATTAAAATATAGTTATGCATCAAATAATTATAAATTAGATTTATTTAAACAAATTAGAGTAAAATATAAGGAATTAAGTGAAAAAAAGATGAATATATAAGCAATGTAAGTTAAATAAAATTGAAAATGTTATTTTAAAATATAAATGACTGAAAATAAAAATATTAGATAAATATTAATTTAGACATTTGAATATTTTAAAAAGTTTGTAGTTATTTATATGATTTTAATGAATAATAATAAATTGCAATTTTATGCATGTAAAAAATAACAAAAATAGAGAAAGAGAAAAATAATTAAATTAAAATTTATAATTTTCTTTTTATTTGTGTAGAAAACTGTATTTAAAAGTAAAAAAGATGATGATATTATTATTGTTATACAAATATTATTATGTTAAAATAACAAAATAATATAATTAAAATATATATATATATATATATATAAATATAAATGATTTAAGAAATATAAAAGAATTAAATTAGATAAATATATGAGGAAGAATTATGTATAATGATATTTTAAAAATATAAATTTTGTTGTAAGCTATTATTTAAACATATGTTGTAAATGTACTAATTATAGGTAAATTTAGTAAAAGTTTTTTTTGTTTCTATTTAGTTTGATAGCGTCTATTTGAAGATACAAATTGTTTAATACTAAAATAAAATTGTTTTTATTAAATTTGGTTGCTTATATTTTAAATTTGAAGTTAATTGTTTACTTGTTTATATAGATTTTAGATTACAACATCTTCGTCTCGTAGTAGGGTGTTAAATCCCGGCCTCGAGGATGGTTCATTACTGCACTATCAGTCTATTCATGTTTCAGAGCATATTTGGGATGGTCGTGAACACCCAATATTGAGAGTGAGAAGAGGTCATTTCATACATGCTGGCATGGAGGGAGTACCAGCAGAGATTATTCCTCATTTGACAGTAGCAGAATTTGCTGGAGTAGCACAGTTGGCTAGTATTCCTATTGACCGCCAATTGATTACAACGTTGGTAGAAAGATGGAGGCCAGAGACCAATGCGTTTCACATGCCTCCTGGAGAGTGTGCTATTACTCTTCAAGACATTGTTATTCAGATGGATCTTCGTATTGATGGAAGACCAGTTATTGCCCCTACAGGAGGTGACAGGACACAAATTGTTGAAGATTTATTGGGAATTAGACCACCTAGTTCTGCATTTATGAGGAGCAGCTTGAAACTTACTTGGTTGGATGAGCATTTTTCCCATGTTGGGTTGCACAACCAAAATCCCATTCAGCTAACTCGCTTTGCTAGAGCATATATTTTGAGACTTATTGGTGAGTTTATGTTAGCTGATCATTCTAGTAGCAGGGTCTCAGTTAGGTACCTTCCTTTACTTGATGATTTAGAGATAACTGGGCAATATAGTTGGGGAAGTGCAACGTTAGCCTTCCTATACATAGAGTTATGCATGTCCACGAATATTGATCGGTTTGGTATTGGAGGATTGACTCCACTTGTGATGCTGTGGGCGTGGGATAGGTTCCCATTTCTATCTCCAGGTGATCCCCCTTACACACAGAATGATCTTCCTTATGGTGCACGGTATGCCTACAATATTAAAACTTTCATTCAATATTTACATAACAGCATTTTATTACAAACAGTCATGCTGATATTTATGTTTTTATAAGTGGTTAGGATTTCAAAATTTTAGGAAGGGGAGAAAGGATCTAGCATACTTTAGGTTCAAATTTGATCATTTGAAACGTGATGAGATATGCGTTATTTGTTTATGATATATGTTATCATCAATTAATAATTATGAATAATTACATTAATATTTTTTACACTTGCAGTTTGTGTGGCAACCATATAGTATAGATTTGATGCATACTTTGCCTGCCATGTGCACTGAGGGCATGCATATTTGGAGAGCAATTGCGCCGCTTATTTGTTTCCAAATATGTGAATGGCACCAGCCCGATCGTACCATGCGTCAATTTGGGATGGTACAACATATTCCTCATGCTCCTTATCAGCCAGACCAGCTACATGACATTACTCTTAGAAGGAAGACTGGTGACAATTGGGAGTCAAAGTTCAAGGGCGTAGTAGAGCATTGGGACAGGAGATTAGATTGGATAGTGAGTAATGAACCGCAGATTGGTCTACTGAGTTCGAACTCTGAATACATGCATTGATACCATACTCATGCTAGACGGTGGATGAGTAGAGATGTTGCAGTGTTTGCATTACTTGCACGTATAGATCATTCTAGTAAACGATTTTGTTTGTTTAATAGAATCTAATATGAATGTAATGGTTATGCAGGGAGATGCTCATGAGAGGGCCTATTACTTGTGTAATGATGGGAGGGACACATTTTCATTTGAGGAGATGAAGGATTTGTGTGAGACGATGTTAGCCTTGCAAAATGAGCAGGAACGCATCTTAGAGCCTTCATCCTCATGTGATCCTCCTATCCAGAGTGGAAATCCAGATGAGCCTGAAATTGACATTGGTATTAGTGAACAACGTCGGGAAGGCAAAGGTTTGCAACGTCAATTCAGGTATTATGACCTTATGCTTCATTGGCTCATTTTACCTAAATTATAATACTTTATGTTTCATTGAACATAGTTATGTGTTTAAAATTGCAGGCCACAGATTTTACGTTGCCCCCTTTGCCCGAACGAGGAGATGGTGTTTATTATGTCCCACCACCTTTTCCGTTTCAGCAATCACAACCGACACAGTCAATTTATGTTCACTCATCACAGCAATCAAACGTCCCTCCTGCATCTCCATTTTTCAGCGGTGAATTTTATGTTCCTAACGCTAGCCTTTTCATGACACCTCCTCCATATGAGCCGATGTTTTTCACACCGAGTGCATCAGGTGTAGGCACTCATCATACTGGATGTAGTGAGTAAACAACATCATTACGACGTAGGCATGATCGTGAAATTGATCTTAATGTTGAATTCATTGCAGCCTCAGATGCAGCAGGAGCTGATGTGAGACGTAACCCTCACCGTGGAGCGCGAGATCGTCGTCGATAGTGCATTCTCACACCTCATGAGGAGGGACCTCACGAGCAGTCCTTGGATTCTGATTGAGACTATGTTATGATACTGTATTTGAAAACTTTAGATGATGTTAGTGAATGATTTATTTGGTTTACATGCACGACTCATTTATAATTTGCCACATTCTACACATTTGACATCAAACAACTTTAATAAGACAACATACATTAATAAAATCTAGCACACTTTTTACAATTATACGATCATACTCATGATTAATGTTAGCATTGCTTTGTTGAGGACAATAACGTTGATTTTGACCTAGTTGTCGACATAACCTACATCGTTGTCGCGGTTGTGACTCAACCCAATCCATTTCATTTCTAATTCTAGAAGCTTTTGGTCTTCCTTTACCTCGTGCTCTATCTTGATCTGGCAACAACTTCCACTCATCATTTTGTAAAATGTTTGCTTCATTTCCAAGTGGCCACCACTAAGATGAGTATGCGTTCATAACATACTGCAGAGTATATATAGGATCAACATACTGCCAAAAGTCTACACTTACAGTAACACAAGTGGCTATGACATGTGAACATGGGTATCGATATGCCTGAAATTTGCCACATTCACATTCACGTGTAGATAATATCACACTCCACTTATGACCACCCTTTGTGTCATTGGATTAAAAGCCTCTTCAACCTCGATCCTTGTACTTTGTATGTCATAACGACAAACTTGATGTGAAGATGCTTCTTCTTGATTTTTTTCTATAGCTTCAATTAATTTACGACAATACCTTTTGCCATTGTTCATGTCATTGATTGCGCTTTCACCCCGCTTGACAAAATATTCGACTAATCTACTGTAGGTTGCTTTGACAAGGGAAGTAATTGGGAGATTTCTTGTCCCTTTTAAAACTATATTCACTGACTCAGAAAAACTAGTCGTCATGTGACCATAACGCCGCCCTTCATGATCATAAGCCAAACTCCACTTTTCCTTTGATATGTTGTCAATCCATGTTTGAACTTCAGGAGAATGCGAATGAAATTTATTAAGACCAGTTTCAAATCTTTGCTTGCAAGGTGTATACGCTACATTTAAATAAGTTATACGGTTAATGGTGAAAAATAAGAATATATTCATAGATAATGTAAAATGTAAATAATGATAACATACTTACCTAATTTCATAAGCATACTCTTCATTGTGGAATTTTTGAATCTTCTATTGAAATTGCTTGCAATGTGACAAATGCAATAAACATGGTAAGCATTAGGAGGTTGCCACCCAATATGTGGGTTAAATACAACACCTTTAATACTTTGATGGCGATCAGATATTAAACAAATTCCAGTTTTATCAGTAACATTTAAACGGATCATGACTAAGAACCATTCCCATGCTGATAATGTTTCTCCTTCAACAATGGCAAATGCTATAGGAAGCACACTGTTATTGCCATCTTGAGTTGTAGCAATAAGCAATGTTTGCAAAACTTGAAGGTACAAAAAGGTATCGTCTACCTGTATTATAGGCTTGCAAAACTTGAAGGCTTCACGACATTGCCTAAACGACCAAAATACTCGATGAAAGACTCTGAATCTATTATCCATTACATTACCTCTCAGATAATCATTGGTCTCAATTTTGTAAACTGACCCTGGAGCATGTAATTGCATATATTTTAACCATCTTGGTAATGTTGCATAAAATTCATCCCAATCACCAAATATTGTCACAATTGCTTTTTGCTTTACTTTCCATGCTTTTTTGTATGAAACTGAATACCCAAATTGGCCACTTATTCTCTCTTGGATTAATGAAACGAGAACAGAAGGTTTTTCTTTGACCATACCTGTCAATAAAATTAAACAATACCTCTCAGCTAATGATCATATCAAAATCATTGTAAATAGACAAATAAATATAATCTCAATTGAGTTTCACGTACCAATAATGCATGAACAAATAAAATTTGAATCTAACTTTTTGTGGTCTTGAGAAATCATAGTATTAACGCAAGTATGCATATCACCCCATCTCGTATTTTTCACTTTGGGTAGCAATGCTCTTACTTTCCAAGGACACTCGGAAATATGATTCACACACTTGACAAAATGAGTTGATGCTTTTGACTCAATCACAAAAAATGTTTGACATTTCTTCATTGCATAATGTTTTATCACCATCTTTACCTCCTCTTTAGAGTCAAATAGTTGTCCAACATATAATGTATTTCCTTGTACCCATGATTGTGACGAATGCAACTCAAAAAAACCCAATTCTTGATCATGATGTTCCCAATTAATAGTAGTGTAATGTGAACTTATGTTCCACAAAGGTGTTATAGAATCTATATTAAACTCAACAAATGTTAGTTAAAAATATTTAACAATTATTGTATTATATAAAATTATACATGTAGATTGTCCTTGCATAACGTTATTTCTTTCAGTGTTTGGAATTGTCATCATTGAATCAAAGCCATCTTCCAAATCAGTATCAGAAGAACTATCTAAAGGAATTTCTCCTTCATCTTCATAGTCATCATCGTACTCATCTTCTTCATCTGTAGATGCAGCAACAAACATTTATTAATAAATTATAATATTTTAAACATCATATAATTTAAATAAATATTATACATTACCTCCTCCAATTGCATACTCTTCTTCATTGTCACTAACATTAACAGTTGGCAGTGATAAATTTAAATATATGAAAGTTTCACCTACATGAGAAGTTTTACCAACCGCAATATCCACATATAACTCAACTATATTTCTTTGATGTCGTTCTTGACATGCACTTATCATACAGTCAATGTCTTTATCATCACATACATCTAAAATTGTGTAGTTTATACTCCTTGAATCAACTAAAATTCGTGAAATCAGTCTAGAAATTACATTACTATTGCATAATCTCAATTTTGTATGTATTTTTTTTTTCAACATCTCAAAAGTAATTCCACGTTCTATTTTAATCATTTTCTTATTCCCTTCAAATATGATACCTTCATTTCCTTCATACACTCTTCCATTCCAGTAAAAAATAACCAAAATTTTAGTCATCTTGTGTATCAAATTAAAAAATACAACCAAAATTATTACAAAAGTTTACCTAAACAAATAGTAACAAAAATAATTACCAAAAAATTAAAATAAGATATTTTTACATTTATATTTTCAATAATATTATATTAACATTAAATAAATTAAATTTATTACTACAAATATTTTTAATTTTATTTATTTATAATAATATTAAAATTATTAATTCAAACTTATTTACAATAATTAAAAAATTTAAAACAGTAAATTAATAACATTCTAACCTGAAGTTTCTTCCAGCGGAATAGCTTAAAAATGTCACAATTGCTTCCGATACACCCTCCTCTGCCTTTATATATATGCATTTCAATTGGATAAAAACTTCTGGATAAAAGTCTGTCTTTTGTTTTGTTCAGTGAGTGTAAGAGTGAACGACACCGACACACAGCTAGTATTGGCATTCTTTCAGCCGACACACAAGTGTCGCAAAAATATAACCGACACACGTGTCGAAACACAACCAGCCGATTTACAATTTGTGTCGGTATTTTAGTTGCTAAAACTTAACACTGTGTCGGCATTGTAGTTGCTGAAACCTAACAATGTGTCACCAACATTTTGTACGACACTTACAAATCACCCTAGACAAAAAATTTCTTGTCAAATAAACCCATACAGACAAATAGTTTGTCATTTAACCCCTTGCAGGCAAAAAAACCCCAACATTGTCACATATATAGAACGAAACCATGGCCTAAAATAATATTTTTAATTCAATGAAAGGAACTATTAAAGCTTCTTTTACAATTTACACTAGGTCACATTTACAAATAATGAATATATAGCATAAATCACTTCTGAAGGCTTTAGTACCATGCAAAACCTGATTATTTGGTCAGCATGTATCAATATTACATATAACACTAAGAAATTCCTCAAAACACTGGAGTTATTTAAGCACCTAAAATACTAGAGGGAGGTTAACATGTCCAAACAGTAAAATCCATATATTAATCATTTCAATCTCAGAGTATTCCTAAAACCTAATCCGTAGCACCACGTCACCACATATTTTCCAGAAGTTCATCAACAATAGGGGTTAAGGGAAGAAAACAATCTAAGCTGGTAATTAGACTAATGTGTTTTCAATTAATTGAAGACATTTTTATTGAGCCTACCTTTAGATACCAACCCAGTCTCACTAATAGAATTGTGGACTTTGGAGAGAATAGTTAAAGTGCGTTGATATGTGCTCTAATTTTCCTGTAGGAGTTTATATCCAAATAAAATGCAAAATATTAAGAAATCAGGTTAGTCAGACTCTTGTATTTCTTGTAGTGCCCATGATAATCATATCATACCATGGTCTCTCAAATTCAATTCTTTAAATAATAAAGCTTTTTACATGCATTAGGAATAGATAGATATGTAATCTAGGAGATAAAAAGAGTAATTTACTTCACATGGATCAATCATTATAAAATCTAAACTTTTTCAGGCTAAATGACATAATTGTAGTCGATGCTCAGCACACATTAGGCCCTATCTCTACGTACAAGCGAAATATAATTAGACCAATATGTGGTTGTGAAACTAATAGTATCACTTGACACAAGCTAGAAAATACAAATGATAATTACATGGATAACATCTAAAGATTTAATTTCTTTGTTGAAAGGAAAAAAAAAAAAATCAAACGAGTGTTTTAAACCTTAAATGATTGCTCACCGACTCATAATAACTTCACTGTTACCCATATGCCAAGCAGATGTTTTCCCTTATTCAATCATTTATTTTGCTTACAAGTTTTACAGATGCACGTGAATGGATATAATGAATGAAGGATCTTTTATCCCCTTGCTTGACAATTCAACAATGTACCTTTTCTTGTATGCATCATTTACAGGTGACATGTAGCCTCCAATTACGCAGTATCCTTCTGAAATCAACGCATCTCTTGCAAGCTCGAGAAGGGTAACATCCACAATTTAAAAAAATAATAATAATTAAGCAAAAGATACATTATATTGAACATCACATTGCACATAATTCAAGAAATTAAGTTAAAGAAAATCAGTGAATTAGTATTTGAAGTGAATTTGAGGAAATATTCTAAATATATAGTTCCTTTTACCATCATTTAGAAAGTAGAAATCTAAAGATAGAGATCATGACTAACAAATAACAATACAGGAAGATGCATAGGTATGAATTGCTTCCATGCAAAACCAATGCTTTTTAACATTTTTGTAAAGCTTAGAATTTCAATAACAAAACAAAGCCCAATACACACACACACACACATTAATCCTGGTACTGGTAGACATAGAAGCCGATATTAGTATAACTTTATCAACAGTTTTCATATGTTTGATCACAAAATGCCAACTCAACAGATTTTGTACTTTTATATTCTCATCATAGGGAGTTCTACATATTTTTCCCCTTAAAAATACTATAAATAGTAAAGTAATTATCATGTCATGCATCATTAGCTACCACACTATCAAGAAACCATACTCTTTTTTTTTACCAGATATAGATTTATCTGAAATCTTAATATTTTGTTGTCCTTAATTCTTCTAAAAAAATAAAAATCAAGTTGTTCAATGATAAATTCATTCAAGAACGAATCTACATTGGAGATATTTCTTCTTTGTTCAAGGAGTGGAAGGAGTTAAAATTATTTAGATTTTAGTTTAATAAGCGCCCAAGCAATATTGATGTCAAAGGCTAGTGGAACAACAATTTTCACTAATACAAACATGGGGAAGTGTAAACAAAAGAAAGAATGTGAGCTCTCAACACAACTCACCAAAAATGCTCGAATGCATGAAAGTAGATGGATTAAAGCTTCCAGTTGCAACCAGAATCACATATACCTTGCTGCTATTTTTTACAGAGAGAGAAAGAATGTCATAATTTATAATATGGTCAACATAAACTCAATCACATAATTAACCAAAATCAATAAATAGTAAAGGAACATACCTTATTGTGTTTTTAGGGGAAGGTTCATTACTAATCAAATTTAAAACTAATTTATCCAATGGCAATGGAGCATTCATAACCTGAAACCATTACAAGTAATACCAAATGAATTAAAATAATAGAGAAGGACCTATATCTACTACTGCTTTCAATCAATGAAAAAAGTCCAATAAAAAATATTAGAGAATATGAGAGCCTTTGAAGTCTGAGCCTGGCGGTGTTGTTGGCTAACAAATATTACAAGTACAATTGAAGAAAAAGAAAGAAAGAAAAAGTTGGAAACTCTAATGAGATATCTCTTTTTTTGCCTACAAACACTAATGAGAATTGTCCACTACTCTGATACATAGTTGTGGATGCTCCAAGAACAAGCAATAATAACACCATTCTCACAGACTTTCTCTCTCTCTCTCTCTTTCTCTGTTTCAACATTGTTATCTATTTTGAGACTTTGGAAGATGATAATGAAATTTTTAACACCCAAACCAATGGCTTTGGAACTTCATCTTAATTTCATATTATGAAGTCCAAAAGTTTATAAAAGGGGTTCAAGTTAGCCATTGGTGATGTTGAGCAATGGAAAAAAAATTGCCCCTAAGAGACTCATTGACATTAAAATAGACTAAACGTGTAGCTCATTTAATATCTTTTGGAAGGGAAGTGTAATTTTTCAAAATTGAGGGTAGTGTAAAATAGTTTAAGCATCTCTTAGGAGAGAATGCAATTTACCCAACTTCATGACATCTTGACATTGCTTTTCTAGTTACACCATGTACAATTACATAAAAGATTTTCTTAGTACGAAAGTGTTTATATCTAATCAAACTTATGTCTCTTTGGACTATGAAGGACAAATTTAGGCTTGTTGGTTATAGTTTGTTTGTTTATATAAACTCATTATTTTGTTGCTTCAGAAGAATGTATAGCTGTTGTGTCCAAGAAACATTTTGGCTATAATACTTTAAAATTTTATTTGTACATCTAGCATCCATGCCATCAGGTAAAAGAAGTTTGATTTGATGACTTGGTCTTGAATAAGACTATTATTTTGGTGCTCTCTCGTTGTAGCTAGAATCTTCTTACTATAACAAGGATATTCTCACTGTAGCGAGGAGCTCTCGATGTAGCTAGAATGACAAACATCAAAATGCAATTTTGCCTGATTTTTTTCGTTGTAGAGAGAGAAAGTCTCGTTGTAGAGAGAATTCCTCGCTGTAGCGAGAATTGGCTCGTTATAGCGAGAATGTCACGAGTTGAGGGGTATTTAAGTGTTTTCAAGTTATGAAACTTGGATTATAATCCAAATCACAACTCTCACATGTTCTTTCTGACTTCTCTCCTCATTTTCTCTGCAAATCCTTAGAAAACCCCAACTATTTTTCGATCAAAACTTAGAAGTTCACTTTCCTTGTTCTTTGGTAAGTTTTTGAAGCTTGGTTCTTCATTCCTTTGATTATTTTCTTGATTCTCCTTCTTTAAATGAGGTTTCTTGTGATATTTATGAAGAACCTCACGTTTTGAGCAAGAACCCTCAAAAACCCTTTACTAAACCTCCATTTCAAGGTAAAGAGAGCTCCATTTTGTTACCAAGAAAGTGATATGTTTGTATTCATGAAAAGGTTGTGATGAAATGCATGATTTTGAGTGTATTTTAGATGAGAACGTGTTCTTGTCATGTTTGAAGCATGTTTTGTAGTGTTTAATGAAGTGTATGATCATTGATTTGAGTGTATATGCATGTATGTGGTAGACTGAGTTCGAGGGGACTAACTCTCGACAATGATTAAATGATATATGATGTAATAATGAAACTAGAGTAAAATAGAGAGATAAAAGTGTGAATAATATATTTGTAAACAGATAATGAGAAATATAGAGATGAAATGAGAAAATACAGATAAAGGGAAATGAAATGAGAAAGGAATATGATAATGACGAGTATAGATAGTTCGGAGGTACACTGGGAGTGTGAAAGATGAAGAAGACTGAGAAGTCTTGGAGAAACGAGGGTGATAGATGCTCCTCTATATTCTTGACCATGCTTTTGTTAAAAGGGGCTGGGTAGGCACACGTTGTATTTTTGTAGCTGCGACTATCCAATGACTATCTATGCTAAGGGAGACCTCAAAGAATCCCAGGGGCAGTGAAAGTGAAATGAGAACCCTGAGTATTAAGAGAGAGATGAAAAGTAATAAGCCAAACAGTTAGAGATTATTGCATGTATATGAGTATAACTTTATAACATGATTGATTGTTGTATGATCTTTGTTTTACTATGTGACAAATTGTGAATATATACTTGGTAATATGAATAGAGACTCATCCTTACGTAAACCTTTCAGGGAATCCAGATGACAGCACCACTCGAGAACATTAGATTAGTAGATGGTTCTGTAACAAATAGGTTGAACTATATATTTAATGAGTATCAGAGACTTAGTTTCTTTAAAATTATTGTATGTGATAGTGAGGTACCTAGTGAGATGGTTATAATGGAAATGGAACTTGCCTTTAGTGTTCCTTTTGATTTCCTTGTACATAGAATCCATCATACTCTTTGCATATATATCTTCCTTGGTACTGTGAGGACTCCAACAGCAGTGACTTATCTGGTTACATATCATGACCATGATCACTTCGGGAGACCATCGCGATGGACATTCGAGCGGATCACAGGTACCCAGGTCACTGCAGATTCGGGTGATTTGTATCTTGGCTCGGATGACGATTTGGATGCAGAAGACATAGCGATGATAGAGGGTTGGCACAGGGATAGTGCCACTTGGTCATGTGATGAATAAATTGCTCATTAGGACCTATATTATTTTGAATAGATAGTCCTAATGTATTTTGGTAACTTTTATGAATATTTGTAATTATTGATATATTTCTATATATTATAAGAACACTGAAGGACTAAGATATTTTGATGTTTTTCTTAAATTGGTTTAATCATTATGATTTTATTATTCAAGCTCTTGTAATTGTTTAAAAATAATAATAAATTAAAAAATATTTAAATAAAAAAATTGAACAGAATATACAATTAATATATTGTCATATTTAACCATTAATATAATTTAACTTATTTTACATTTTATTCCAAATTTATACCCTTATCATGGTAATTAAAAATTAAGGATGTTACAGATTCTATTTCTCTTGTATCATTTATGATTCTTATATGTCTCATAGTGTATTTTGTAATTTTAGGCTTTTACCTTCTTGTATAGTTGACCCAGCCCAATAGCTAGTGTAGCTCATTGCTTATATAAGACATTTTCTTTTTGTATTTTGGTAACTTTTGTTCATTTTTCAAATTTTATGGAATTTAGATACAAAAATTGAGTTTTACTTCTTACATGTGAATCCTTCTATTATAGTAAAGATCATGTGGCTTATCTCCCTTTGAGAGTGACGCCAATTTCCATTTTATTCTTCTTCCACTTTTTATTTAAATTTTCTTGTCCGATTGCATTCTTCTTCAAAGAAGCAAGGACTGGTGATTGAAGTTACTCTAGGAACAATTTGCACATTCCTATACCAAAGATCACTTCAACACTTTAATGTAACTATAACTCTATGCTTTTAAATCTACAATTCCTTTCAAATTACTATCCAAAACATACAAGCTTGGTCATCTTTAAATTATTTTAGTGACCAAATTATATATATATTTATATTTTTTTTTTCTAAAATAATGACAGATAGTGATTGGATCTCATCATATCATCCTAAATTCTTAATTTTATTATAAGTAAAAGAGAATAAATAAGATAAATACTAAATGATTAATTTTGTAGATAAAATGCTTATGTTTTCTATTTCTTTATTTATATGCCTATACAAGCAAATATTTTTTTGTCAAAAATTGTTAACATTTCATAATCATCAAATTTTGAACTAAAGTAAAACAAAGAAAATCAAGGGCAAGCATACTCTTAATCTTCAAATTGATGATGGGAAATTGTTTGAAAAATGTAAAATAAAAATTTCAGCATGATGCTGCATACAACTAATAAAATTGCCACTGTACTGTACAAGAGAATTGCATGTACAAGGAAAAAATGTCTATACATCAAAATGGAAGAAAAACAATTACTATACTGTACTTGAAAGATACAATGGCAAAAATAATCTAAAAATGACTTCAACCAAGATGTGCATTATTTGAAACCAGGCAAAAATGTTGTTTGAGCTATTCCCATTTTCAACGACCATCTGAATGTTAATCCGATTAATGGCTGTATTCTTCACTAAATCAACCACTCTAATATTTGGATACACAGATAATTTAATTTTTAATTTTTAATTTTAAACAAATTTGCTAAGAACATAATGCAATTCAGTACTTGCATAAAACATAAAACATAAAACACAAAAACAAAGTAAAATTCAATACGAGATTTCTTTCAATGAAATGTTCTGTTCTTGCAAACAGTTTGGTTAATTCTAAACTATGCCACTGTAGACTAGATCACCCTTCTAAGAATGTCTTACAACTAGTTACTGAACAGTTTCATATGTTAAAATTATTTTTTGAATTTATTTGTGATTTATGCTACTTAGCTAAGCAAGTAAAATTACCTTCCCAAAATTGTAATTCCATTACTAATGAATTATTTGAACTTGTAGATATAAATATTTAGGATCCACCCGTTGTAACTTCTGTGCATGAAAACAAATATTTTTAATTTACCGTTGAAATTATAAATTTAATTGAATTTTATTCACTAGTTTAGAAACAATTTAGTAAGAAAATAAAAATTATGATGATGAATTTTTCAATGTTTTTCTAGGCTGAGTATGATATTATTGACGAAAACACAAACACCCATTGAATGTCAACAGGAGTTGGATTTTTTACTCCATTTTTCCAAGTAAATTTGGTGCCAATTCACCTAATTAACAATTTACATACACCAATTTTGAGAGTATGGGACACCTCCAGTTTTTACAACTTTAAAAATACCTTATTAAATAAATATTTAATTAAACATAACTCCTGAATATATTCATAGTAAACGAAGAATGTTGTTATTTGTACGCGTAAACCAATAATAAAATGCATGCCATTCAAATAAAAACATAATTGAAATGTGATGAAATGATTTATGTGTAACAAATGATGATTTATAAATAAGTAAAATTAATTTAAAACTTAATTTGGATTAACTTATTAATAGTTATTTACAAAAAATAAAAAATTAAATAAATAATTTTATCTAAATTAAATTATTATTTTTTTTAAATTCAATTTCACATATGGCTTCTTATAAGTTCAAGTTATGTTTGGTAAAGATAGTTTGTAACTTATTTACGTATTTTTAACTCATTGGCTTAATCAATAAACTAAGAAAATTATTTGGTAAATACAAAATAAAAGGAGCTTATAATTTTTGAAAATTAACTTTTCAAAAGTTATCTAGAAAAATTTTAAATTTTTAAAAGCTAGCTATTAATAATTTTTATTACATTTTTATTCTTCATTTTTTTTAGAAAGATAACTCATCGTTCACACAATTAAAATTTAGTATATTAATTTTATTATTGTTGTTCTTTTCATCTTTAAGGTATTTTTTTTATCTTTTTATTATTAATAATATATTTTGTTATACAAAAATTAATTAATTAAATAAATAATACTTTAAAAATTAAAAAATAAATTATAAAAATAAATCATTTAAATCAATTCATGTATCCTTTATTGATATGATATGTTAAAATTAATGATTTTAAAAATAAATTCAAATTATTATATAAAATTGATAACATTATAATCCTTTTAAGTTATTTAACATAAATTAATTAACTCTATAATTAATTTGTCAAACAAATTTAATATTATAAATTATTTATATAATTATAAACTTTTATCTACAAGTTCACAACTAAAAGTTATAAACTTATATCAACTATCAGTTCATTTTACTAAAATTAACTTTAACCTTAATGTATGGACTTGTTTGACAAGTTACAAGTTTAAGATGGTTAAATGTTAATAACAAGTAGTCCACCAACAATAACATGTATCATGAAACTAGGACAACAATATTAAAATAAAAAAGAAAGACTTTAATTTTAAAAAAATAATAATTAATTTTTTATTTGAAATTTTGATGACAATCTATTAAAATTAATGAAAGGGGTATATCACTATTTTTTTAAATTCTTTAGTGTATTTTAATATGATTTTCTATAAGTATTTATTATTATTAATTTTTTAACTACATCACATTATTTATTATAATTGTTAGCAGAGATTAAATAAATTGTTAATATTAAATGTCAAACTTAAATAAATATATCATTTAATAATTTTTTATAAAATATAAAATTGACTATTTTAATCGTTAGTTTGAAATTTTTTATCAAATAAACTAATATTATAAAATGTTATATAAAATAAAATTGATAAATAATTTATTAAATTTATAAATTTATTTATGAAGTATTTATCAACTTTATTTTTATAAAATTAATATTTAAATTATTAATCGATTGATGAATTTTATAACTTATAAAATGTTTCGTCTCACATTTTTAACAAAATTATTAATCGAAGAGTAAGGCATAGTAATGAGTATAGGAATGGGCAAAAGATTTTGTAAATGAAAAAGGTGACACGTTCTGCGTGGACACGAATGAATCATGTGAATTGTGATGTCCCTATTTTTTCTATTGCCAAGTATCCAACATCATAAAAAATTGCAATAATAACGTAGAAAATACTATACATTGTCACTATTTTTTTATACGTAAAAGTGAGACTGGGTTGATATCTGATCGTTTTCACAGCAACCAAGCTAAAGAAAGTAACCTTTTTCTGTTTGGTTGCAAATTAAAACAAAAACCAACTCATTATTATACTTCTTTCATTTACTTATTCTTTTTTCAGTTTCACGGAAATGGATCATTAACAACGTTACCCAAAATCTTTTTAGAACTTCGTTATCTGAATCTTCATCACCACATTCATAATTTTCCATTGAGATCCCTCGTTTTCCTTATTCAACCACAAGTTTCGTTTATCTTCTTATCACGTTCCCGAGAAAGTTTGGAACAATGTTGAGAATTTGAGATAAGGTTCGAATAGAAAATTCTTATTATTTTTATTATTCTCCACTCTTTTTGTGATAAACAATTTGATTTCTCTTTAGCTTCCCTTCTTTTTCTTTTCCCTGCTTCACCGCTTCCTCTCTCGTGGTTCACGTTGTTCTTCCTCACCCACAATCCACAATCTTCAAGATTTGATTTTTCCATCAATGTGTGCAGCAAAATCGAAAATTTCCTCTAACCCATCTCAAATGTGGATCTCAATTTCACGCTGCACCCCACATTGCTTGTATTTTCCGGTGACCGAGATCTAGGGTTTATGCTTCCCCTTTTCCCTTGCTCGTGCAGAAATCATCACTCTCGGGTCCGATTGATTCCGATTCTGCCTTCATGGGCTTGTTTTCCATCTAAAAGGTTTGCAATCCGTTGATTTCAGCTTCTGGGTCGCAATGCTCAAGCAAATCCTCAGCAAGCTTCCTCGAAAATCGTTGAAACCTGACTCGGACGAGTCAACTCGGGGTGACTCGTCGCATTCCACCTATTCGCCACGCGCCTCTGGCAGAAGCCACAGACCTCACGGGGGCGGATGTTCAACATCAGCCGCCCTGAAGCGAGCTTCGTCGTCAGCAGTGTTTCCGGCGAGCATGGTGTCTGGGATTGAACCTTTGGTGCCGTTTAAGGATGTTCCTAACGCTGAGAAGATGAACCTGTTTGTGAGCAAGTTGAGCCTTTGTTGTGTCACGTTTGATTTCACAGACCCTGGTAAGAACATTGCGGATAAAGATGTGAAAAGGAAGACTTTGGTTGAACTTGTTGATTTTGTGGCTTGTGGGTCAATGAAGTTTAGTGAGCCTGCTATCCTTGCTATGTGTAGAATGTGTGCTATTAATCTGTTTAGAGTTTTTCCTCCTAATTATAGGGCTAATGGTGGTGGTGGTGAGAATGATGATGACGAACCTATGTTTGATCCCGCTTGGCCGCATTTGCAACTTGTGTATGAATTGCTGCTTAAATTTATCTCTTCTTCGAGCCTCGATGCTAAGGTAGCAAAAAAGTATATTGATCATTCGTTTATTTCGAGGTTGCTTGAATTATTTGATTCAGAGGATCCTAGGGAAAGGGATTGCTTGAAGACAATTCTGCATAGGATTTATGGGAAGTTCATGGTGCATAGACCATATATTCGAAAATCTATGAACAATATATTTTATCGGTTTGTGTTTGAGACTGAGAAGCACAATGGGATTGCTGAGTTGTTGGAGATTTTTGGGAGTGTAATTAGTGGGTTTGCTTTGCCGTTGAAAGAGGAACACAAAATCTTCTTGTGGCGAGTTTTAGTCCCCTTGCACAAACCGAAATCTATGGGGGTGTACTTTCAACAATTGGCTTACTGTGTTATGCAATTTATAGATAAGGAACCAAAGTTAGCGAGCATTGTGATTAGGGGTTTGTTGAAGTATTGGCCGGCAACAAATAGTCAAAAAGAGGTGATGTTTCTGGGTGAACTCGAAGAAATTTTGGAAGTAATTAACATGGTAGAGTTCCAGAGGGTCATGGTCCCATTGTTTTGGCGAATTGGATGCTGCATTAACAGTTTACACTTTCAGGTACAATTGTTATGCTGAATTCATTTGGCAAATTCTCATAATTGGATACTTCTATGTTATTTTTTCTCTTAAAAGGATTAGATCCGTACTTCATAGTTTAAGTGGTACTCTATATTTTGTTTTATTTACATGTTCTAGCAGGTTTTATTTCTGTTAATGTATAATATATAAGTATATTGCATTCTTTTTACAATTTACAGATGTGAAGATCTTCCTTACTTATGTTCTGTAATTCATATTAAATATGAAAATATAAGTGAATTCTTGATAGGGTTGAGCAATTAGTCTTGCAATGTGGTTGGATTAGTTCTTTGTTAATTACCACGATTCTGCAAGCTAGTTTGAACATTTTTTTTATAGAAGTGCTCACAACAGTTACTTAACTATTTCTGATAATCAAGGCTGGAGATCTACCCATGGAAAAAACTCCTGACTTTTCTAGATTTTCTCTTTTCTTTTTCCACATTTCAGTTAGTTTGATAGTTTCTGTTGTAGCATTTGTGGCCTATTATGCTCTTTATGAAATGCAATTTTAGTGTAAACTACAGTGGCATTTAGTTAAATATTAAGGGTTCTATAGATGATAATTTAGTTAAATATTACTATATGTCCTAATTTCCCACCTCTATTTAGTTTCTACCAAGGTTTTCCTGGGCTTCAGATTTTCGGAAAACAGTTTTCTTGCCTTCTGTGAATATGTTGTTTTAGCTCTGTTACTGATATGGAATCAAGTTATACTGGAAATAGCTGATATGGTTAGTTAGTTACTGGTAGGAATTGAGTTATTGGAAGCCCAAACTTAGATTAGAGACTCAAGGTCATCTGTTTTTTATTGATTGTTTAAGAGGGGAATTGTACTCAACGATGAAATAAACATGGAGTCTTGGAGTTTGCTTTATCTCAAAATTATTGTTGTTTGTGGACAATTTGTTTTATGTTTTAACAACCATTCAATGAGAATTGGGAATATGTTAATCTTTGAAGATTAATTGGGAGGCACTATTAGTGGGTCTTTCCTTGATAATATTTTACTTTGGGTTCAAAGATAATACCTGTTGCACTGTGTAATGTGATTGTGTTAATTGAGTTCCTGATAGGATGTGAAACAGTGAAAGCCGTTTGTCTCATCTTCCTTGGTTCATTTGAAAACTCTAGTTAGATCTTAATCTTTTCAGGGAATGAGGATAAACATTCTTTTTTCTTTCTACAGAGCTCTTTTTTCTCCACAATATTCATGTTCCTTGAACCCTTTTGTGAAAAGGAAGCTGTTATTGTTACCTTTAGGTGCTTGTAACTGTTTTGGCTCTTCTTTGCCTGCGTTATCACACTTTTGAGAATCAGTTGTTTCCGTAGACATACTTGTTAATAGCTGAAAAATACATTTTCTTTTTTCTTGTCTACACTGATTGTTGCAGGTAGCTGAAAGGGCCCTATTCTTATGGAACAATGATCACATTGTCAATTTGATTGCTCATAACCGTCAAGTGATCCTGCCCATCATATTTCCAGCTTTAGACAGGAATGTTCAATGCCATTGGAACCCAGCAGTTGTCAACTTGACTCACAATATCAGAAAGATGTTCTTGGAGATGGATGAGAAGCTCTTCATTTCTTGTCATAATCACTTTAAGGAAGAAGAAGCAATCATAATCACAGCGGCTGAGAAGCGAAAGGAGGCGTGGAAACAACTTGAGCATGCAGCCAGTCTCAGGCCTGTCATTGGAAACACAGCTGTTTTAGTGTCCTGATTTGCATTGCGTGCTGGTTTCCCAATCCTTTTTCACTTTCCTCATGTTTTGATGGCAAACCTGAAGAAATGTGGAATGGCTGTTATTGAGAGTTGCATTTTGTTTTTGGATCCTATGTTCTTATGATGCTTCTGGCAGCCAATATGAAGTGTCATGGTTTTGATTGCTACTGTGTGGTACAAAGTTTACCTCATGATGAGGACCATGCAGTGAATGAAACCATTTTCTGTACAAGTTTATTTCCAAAATATTCTCAGTATGTATGTACTAATAGTTGTATTTACAGTACAGTCTTCATGCTCTTCTGCTCCATTACCTTGAATTGCTATAAAGACTGCTGTTTGAAGACTAACAACCAACGTGAGATGAAGTATTAATTATTCGTTATAATAACAAAAAAAAATTGATTTAAATAATTAAGGCGTTGCCATTTCATGTACAATATTGTTAGTTGTGCTCGATGATATAAATACTATCCAAGCATTAGTTTTATGTTACGACAGTAGCATATTTCTATGCGGGGCTTTTTTGGATTAACTTATTTTATTAAATACATCTAACTAATTTTAATCTTTTTATCGATTAACATCTTAAAAGATTTCACAAAAAATTTATCTCTTAGATTTTGACATTTTAGATATATATCAGTTGATAAATTAGTAGTTGTTTTGTTTCTTTAATACTTCTAGTAGTTCCATGGATTATTTACAAGCAGTATTCAAACTCAAGCTCTTATTTAGTCTTTGCTAATAGTTGTATTTAAAGTACAGTTTTCATGCTCTTCTGCTCCATCAGATTAAGTATTAATTATTCGTTATAATAAAAAAAATAATTTAAATAATTAAGGCGTCGCATTTCGTGTACAATATTTTAGAAAAATAAAATTGAACATTCATAAGTATATATCAATAAAATTTGATATAGTTGGTGGATAATTAAATTCCTTTAATTTGCGGACTAAGATTTGACTCATGGCCCCGTCTTTATGGTTAAAGGTTTTGTCATAAGATGATAAATTTAATTTAAAAATGTCTACATCCTGAAAATGATAAATCTCCTACTGTTAGAAGGTATCCTGATTGCCCACCAGAAGAGTCACCGGAATACGAAGTAACATGACAACTTTGGTCCTTAAACAATGAGTGTTAGTTCTTTTAGTCTTTCAAATTATAATTTTTTTTAATGCATAAAATGTCAATGACTTTAGTCTTTGAAATTATACTAATCATGAATGTTTAATTTTGTCTGAACATTTTTATATTTTTCATTTTGTTTTGTCCTTGAATTTTTATTTTATTTTAATTTTTTATGTAGTTTATGCCTTTTATTTTATTTTCAAAAATCATAAATAGTATAAAACAAATTTTGACAAAAAAGTATAGAAATGACCCACAAATGATTCTAGTTTAATCCAGATCCAATCCGAGTCGCACACTTGGATGTGATGGGTGGGTTTACTACTAAAGATTTTTTGTATACACAAGGACTCGAACTCAACTTAAACAATACTGAGTCGCTTGCCACTCAGACCCACCTCTGTTAGTTCTAAAATTTATTATTTAGCCAATAAAATTGTTCTATGTCGAATTTGGACTTCTTAGGAGGATGTATTGGTTTAGGATTTTAAAAGGCTTTTTTTAAGTAAAAAAGTTTGTTGTTATTTAATCAAGATTTTATATCACTTAAAAACAATATAGTGGTATTCAATCTGAATTTTTAAGATTTTTTAAAAAGTTCATTAAAATTTATTGGTATTAAGACTTTTTACAACTTAAAAATAATCTATTAGTATTAAAAAATATAAGGATTTTAAAGGATTGTTGTATTAGAGAAATTTTAAAGGACTTTTTAGTGGTATATATAAATACCAAATTCATAAAACAATTCCATCCAAACTCATCAGATTTTGGAGGAATGTTTGAAGTGACTTTTCAAGTACTTCAAGAATTTTCGATAAATTTTTCATCTCTTTTTTTTTTATGCTCCTGTCTTCTCTATTTTTTTCTCTGCTAATAATACTGCAATATTATTCATATATAATAATGTACTACTGTTCTCATTTCATTCCCCTATTTGGTGAAAAAGTAAATGACAGTGTCATGAAGTTGTTCTATTTAGTTGAGTTTGTTCCTCAGATATATAACACAAAAAATGCTTGAAATTTTAACTTTTAAGTATTAATTTTTTTATGACACCTGTCAAGAAAAGGAAAATATAAAAGCTGAAATTGATATCATGATATCTACAATCTAACTATAGATCTTCAAATAGTTAACTAGTACCTTTAGGATTGTATTGGAGTTATTGACAGGATACACATTCCAGCAATGGTGAGGGGGCGAGATGTAAGCAGTTATCGTTATTGTCATGGAAAGATATCACAAAATATATTAATCACTTGTAATTTTGATTTGGAGTTCATGTATGTTCTTAGTGGGTGGGAGGGTTCGCGTCATAATTCTAAGCTACTAAATGATGCTATAACAAGGAAGAATGAACTTAAAGTGACTTAAGGTAAGTACTTATTTTTTAAGTAATAATAATAATGATAATAATAATAATAATAATTATTATTATTATTATATATATATATATATATATTGTATATGTAATTAGGTAAATATTTCTTGGTGGATTGTGAATTTCCTAACTGATGCTAATTTTTAGCTCCATTTCAAAGTGTAAGATATCATCTATAAGATTTTGCATATCAGGGTAATAATCTCGAAAATGAGAAAGAATTGTTTAATCTTCCTGATGCTTCTTTAAGGAATGTGATTGATAGAATATTTGGTATTTTTAAATCAAGGTTCACAATTTGTAAGTCAACACCTTCATTTTTATTTAAGACACAAGTAAAACTTGTGTTAACATGTACAGCACTATATAACTTTTTTCGCAAAGAATGTTTTGATGAATTTTTAATTGAACCGATAGGCGATGAATTTTCAATTGAACCGATAGGCGAACCTTCATCTTCAACATTACCGGTTAATGAAAGTCATAGTTTTGAGCCTATTATTCAAACCCAAGAGTAAGAACGAGAAAACACTAATGCTTGAAGGACTAGTATAGCTATGAATATGTAAGTGAATATTATTTAGGAGAACATAATATTACAAAGAATTATTATTATTATTTATTCAGATATTGTTATTTTTTTATTATTTTTGTCTTTAACTCTTTTTAAATTTGAATGTATGAAAATAATCTTAAACTCTTTATGTAAAAAATCTACGAAATTCTGCAAAGTCCACAAAGTCTCGCAGAATCTCTTAAAATTCTGACTTAAAAGTCTTGCAGTATCCATTAAAATCTTAATTTTAGAGTCTTGCAAAATCTTAAAAGTTATAAAAATTCTGCGAAGTTTTTAAAAATCTGCTGGACTTTTATCAACTAAAAATGTCCTTTAAAATTCTAATCCAATACACTCCTTTTAGTGTTATTTAACAATGCTCTTTTATTTTTTGTCCACTTTATTTTATTTTTTAATTTTAATTGTTGAATTTTAACATTAAAAAATCCAAAAAGAAAATAATAATCAAGAATTGAACTGGTAGCTTAATTTGGTTTGCTCTCATATCATCATCTTCCTTAGATCGGGTCGCAGCATCTTTTAATCAGAAGCCGTTACAATATTTCTAGATGACACCATTTAAATGTTGTAACCTATGCTTTTCATGTTCACACTTTATATATTCTTTTAGCCTTTATATGTTAGCACAGTTATTTGAGTTTTTCTTTTAGCGTGATTTGTTGATATGCAATTCACTTATAATGGGAAGGTTTCTTAAAACCTTCTCCCTTAAAACCATGTTGCCACAATATGATCAATACAAATTCTAAACACCAATTTATCTCTGCTCTCTTACAAATCAATCAATGAACATTATCAAATTTAGTTATCCTCATGATTTGGTTTAATTGAATTCTTGGAGCTTATTTCTCTCTTAATACAAATTTTCATCTCAACTGGTATCAAAGCTTCATCTTGAGGCGTTATCATGGATGACATGACAAGGAAGCAAACTAATATTCAAGAGGTGAAACGATCTTTGACAAGTAATACTAGTGACTCTAATGAAGAGATGATCAAGTCACTGCTTGTTTAACCTTAAGCTCATGTATGATATAACCAATCAATTAATTAGCCAGAAGGTTCATCCACCAATAACCTCGACACAAACTGAAGTCCATGACAATAATTGGGCTTTTTGGGTTTCTAAAAAACAAACATTTCCATCACAAAATCGGTGTGCCACTAGAATTTCAAAAATCTATTTTCCATGAGACAAGAATAAAGGAATGACTCTATAAATGGGAGCATTTTTTTTCGACATTGTACCAGAATCTAAGGTACGTTTGACCTCCATTCACTTAATTGTCATAAGAATAACAAAATAGTGACATAAACATGGATAGTAATCAGTATAGTAGGATAGCACTCCAACAAACTACACCAATTTCACGGCATTTTTTTTATTATATATGGATGGTTGATACAGTCCAAAAATAATGTTGAAGCACTTCAGCTTTCATAACGGCTACCCAAAAATGGATTCTGAAATAGATGTTAGTACAATTCTCTACGTGAACTAAATCATTATGTATCAATTTCACGTTACAATTAGATTTGGAAGCACAAATGTTTGGCACCATCCTACATGAGTACATGTCATGACAATAATTAGATGGTCAAATAATTTCAATCAATGATAATACACCTTTCCTGTATCAGCAATTCTGCATGTCAAACTTTAGTCTTCAGAGACCCATCATTTACAACTTTACACTTGAACCTGGAAAAGTGACTGCACCGCTTTTGGAGACAAATTTGCCACGCTCTTGAACTGTCATAAGAAGTAAAATTCACTGTTATGAGCATCTTCATGTAGCCAAAACTCAGTTTAATCAGATGGAGAGAAGGTTAAAGACAGCAGAACAATTTACTTAATAGACCTTATGATATAGTGCAATTGGGATGTGTCACCAGTGGAGTTAAACCTTTGACCAACAGAAAAAAGGAAGAAGAGTTTGCCTTTTGGTATGTATTATTCTAACCTTCTGTTGTTTATATTTTTCGTGAATAGCATTCAGGCAACAGCCTTTGGTATTAAGTTGCAAATCTGCCAGCGCAAGGACAGTAGTTTTAAGCTCTAACACTTTGTAATTTGTATAGTGCTCCATAGTTGAATTCTGCAAATAAATGGATGAGTTTTTAGACTTATTTACGTCTATAATAAGGCATAATATGTCAACTTGCAAGTATGTAGTCATAATATAGCACAGACCCATGGATGTTCTGACTGGTTGAGGGTCCACTTGGCAAGTAATACGGCCGATGCAGCTATCAGGGAAGGTAGAAACTGCAAGAAGCTATATTCAAGAAGAGTAAGCTCTGCTAAATAATTTGCCAGGAACTCCAGTTCAACATAGCTAACCTGTATAACGGGAAAAATTAACAACCAAATTGGTTTTGTTGGTTTCCTTTTGGGCATAATAGAAGCACCTTCTAAAGTTAAATTGTGGTTGCTTAATAGCTACTACGGGCTATAGTACCTTGTAGGAAGACTGTGCTGCTTGGATGAACCTCCTGAAAGTCAAACAAGATTGTCATGGTTCAATTACGTTTTAAGTATCAACTAAATGACATCAACGAAACAATAAAAGTAACAAACAAGTGCTGCTTTTTCTATGAGGCAGGGCTTGCTGCATGAAGAACTATTGTAAATAATATCTATACACAAATTTTTTGCCTATAAATCTTCCTTAATGGTTTTGCCTATTATTTTTCTTGATCTCGCTTTGCTCTGGTGATTGAGCCACCCTCCATTAGATCTGCTCTTCTTTAACCATGCCAAAATCACCTAAGGCTAGTTTGTACCATCTTTTCTATAATAGGTGCTACTCCAACTTTCTAATTCATTCTAATCTAATTGAATAATGTTTGGCATGTTTACTTATCCAACACAACATTCTGATTTCTGCAACATTAAGTTTATTCTCCTGTTGTGCAGAAAATTTTTTCCTTAAGCTTGAATGGTACTAATGAAGTTTACTCTCCATTTCATCCACCATGCTTGAATCCTATGATTTACATCCCCATCTTTCTCTGTTGTTTTGTATGGTGGACCCAATAATAGTCAAACTGAAGGACTTAACTTATGGTATCGCATGGTAGGGTCTATTATTTCCACGTCTATGCTAGGATTGATGTGCTTTCTAATAAACTTACATTTTCATGTACTTTGTCATACTTACACATACAAAAGCTTTGCATTTCCAAAGTATATAACATTACTAATACTATCTTCCTTTTTATTTTCTTTCTCAACTTCTCCAACTACAACTATATCATCTGCAGAAAGCATGCATCATGGCATTGACTCCTGAGAATGCTTAGTTAGCACATCATCTTAACAAAAATTGAATATATAATACGCACCTGAGAAATGTTTTAGTGGTGGGAACAGATAATTGAAAATGCAAAAGATTTAGAACCTCACTCTCCATTTTCAATACCTGTCAAGTGCCAATGATTAGGTGTTTTATATATCACTGTCGGCCATAATGAATACAATTTGAGAAGATGAAGGTTCCAGCTATACTACCACACGTCATACCTCCGCTTTTGTGTATGTATTATCTGTTATGAAGCAAAATTCTTCCACTCGAGGAGCACAAATCTCTTCATACTTTCTTAAAGCCATGGAAAAAAGAGCAATTTAAAATTTCCTCATAATATTTAAAAAAAAAAAAAGAATTGAGAACATTCATACATTAGCAACTGTCCCTATCCGATTCACCAAATGCATTCAACATCAATATTGTCTGGAAGGATTTATAATACAGCAATTCACTATTTTTCAATTCTTCATGGTTATGTAAGACTAGCAACGCAAAACAAGAGAAATGCTACTATTTCCAAACAAATCTTACACATATGCTGGGAGTAACAGATTTACGAATGGAAATCCAAATAAAATTCCTTGCAAGCTCATTAACAATATCATAAAAAATAACAAGAACATAGTTATACTATGTAAAATCTGTTAACGAACACACATATACAAGTTGAAGACTTACAAGTGAAGTAATTATAGAAGAAACTGTAAAATAATAATCATCAATATCATACTAGATTGAAGATGTACAAAGTGTTGTGATATCAACTCAATCATAATGAGCTCAATATTTTTTGAGTTCAAAGAGAAGAACAAAAAGGTAAAACTAGAGCATGAGGAACTTGCATATTGCTTAATCAGGGCCAACCATGACAACTACATAGTTTTGTACTTACGATGCAAGCAGCATGCATGTAACACCCACCAACTGGAGCCTTTGTTTCTGAACCAAACATCTAGAAAGAAACCGATCAATGAGATTCACCGTCAGGTAGAGAGTGTCAGGAACTAACTTATATTCCTCAGAAACCTGAAAGAGAATATAACAAAGCTTCAACTAATCCATTCAGCAGCCAAGGATTGCGCAACTCAGCTAACAGTAATTAAATATTTGTTTTTTTATCTTTATTGCGCCTTTACCATGGATAATAAGTAATAGAAGTCCATCTTTTCTCACTATCAATAATTCAGCTAGGTTTCAATTGAAAGCCATCCGTCAAAATACATTAGCAAGTTTTTGGTGCATAATAGCAAGAAGCATGGTGAGAACACTTGAGATGGCATTGAAGTCAAGTACCAAAATGTAACAGCAGATTCAAAAGAGAAATAATACATGTTTTAAAATTTGTATTGGCAAACACCATTGAATATTAAGTAATCCTTTTTATGAGATTAACTCATAAAAAATTGATAAAAGGGTGGCCCAACACATGAGGCTTACTTGGTGAGATCTGGAGAGGGTAGACTACACAACCTTACCTCCACATATAGAGAGGCTGCTTCCAGGATTTCACCCTCAACTCATCAAAATTTCATATTAAATGAAAAAATAACATAGTTGAAGAATATTGAAAAATTTAACGGTCAAGAAAAACACTTAGGTTGGTATTGTCTGGCTGATATTTCAAAATTTTTCTGTAATAATCTAAAGGAAGAATGAAAGAAGTGCTACCATAAAAAATATACGAAGACCAAACATTATATACATACAAGAAATTGAATTGTATGACACACAGATTTGCAACAAGGGATAAAGAGGACAAGCTTAAGATATCCACCAGTATAGAAATGAAAAAACTGCCACTAGACTAACCTCTACAAGCCAATCAACAAGAATTCCTCGCATGCTTGGAGTGATATCTTGCTGCAACTTGTCCATGTAATTGGCAATTACCGGCCTGCTTTCATACTGGAGAGATTAAACCAAAACTTACTATCACTTTTTTCTTTTTTTTGGCAAAGCATATCCTTTTCTTTTCTAAGCTTTAGTAATATAGTTTTACTTTTTAAATTAAATTATGCAAAATATTATACTGTTACTGAACTGAATAAATAATGTTCTCTGCTTTTCGAAGGAATGTTATAATGCAGTCAGACAGTCACTAGGAAAATACAAGGAAAGCAGAAGCAGTTGAGATTTAAATCATAATATTGTTAAGGAGACGCCACTACATTGTCACCAGTTACGTAAACAAAAGTGGTAGCAATAATCCAAATATAAAATGACATTTCTTCAATACTAACCTCTCTGATGCATATATTATTGTATATATCAGGGGCATAAGAACTCCAAACTTGAGGATCCTTTAACTCCTCTGAATCAATGTCCACAATGCCCAATCCATCTGAGGCTCTTAGTTTCTCACAAATCATTTCTATGTCTGCATAATCCAATAAAATAAAATATAATAAAAATCAGTAATTTATGAAATGTTAACTTCTAATTTGGATATTATCTTTAGAGTGAATACTGGGTTCTTGTAGTAACTTATTTTTTCACTTTAGCAAAAGAGCAATCATATAAGTTGCCACTCCATGAACTTGAAAGTTCCAATTATATTAATATTGCCATTGCAATGTCCAATTAGTAATCAATAAAATACTGTTGAGTGAATAGTTAGCAAATAATATGTAAAGCATATTAATAGCCACCAGGTAAAGTGCTTGAAAGCATCTATATTATACCCTGTATGCAAGGAAACAAGTAAAAATGAAGAAATACAAAAAAATGGGATGAACTTACACTACAATGAAACACTCATGAGTTCAACCAGAGAGGTGCAATTGTAATTGTCATCTGTACAATTATTATCTCATAAATCGCATTCCTATAGTCTATTAATGCATACTGATAGTAACACATAAGATCATAGAAAAACCTTTATCTGGAGAACTCAGAAGTTCATCAGACTTCTTAGAGTCCTGCACTGAAAGCAGGGGAACTGCCATACCACATTCTCTCATGTTATCAGCCATACAGGGTTGTAGTGGCGCTCTGTCTTCCAGCCTTTCTGCTACGAAGTTGTCATGTGATTCTTCCATCAATATTGTGGAATAGTCTTTAGCTACCTTTGCTCTAACATCCTCTTGGGTTGACAAAACTTGCATGGAGACATCTGAAGCTCCCTTTGCATTTCTCTTCTTATAACCTCCTCTTGTCTATGTAATGCATAGTTAACCATTATCACCAACTCACACTATAATTAGACTAAATAGGCAAGTTAAACTATCATTCACTTACAGTTTAGTCCCTAAATTGATTATGTAAGCCAGTTACTCCTTTAATTTACAAAATCCATATTCAGCTAGTCCTTCTGAAGGACTAAAGTGAGATACAAGAAGAACTAGTGTAGTATAAAATCATGAAATAACTTTTACACAAATTCAAATAACAGTTTTTTAATTTTGTATTTTAAACACGAGAATTTTCCACAAAGTCACACTAAATTTCATAGGTGAGGTTACAACCTATGACTAATTATGCAGATAACATCACCCCAAATCTTCTTTTATAAAAACAATCAACAACAAAGGTTTTCAAATTCATCAATAATGGTTTTTTTAAAAACATCTAATCTGCTAAAAAGGGATTTTGTTCCTTCAAAGCTAGTTAATTCAAACTCATACTAAACTGTTATTTAGACTTTGTCATTGAATTTGCAGTATATCTGCTAAACTGTTATTTAGACTTTGTCATTGAATTTGCAGTATCTCTGCTCAACGGTGGAATTCCTTCTTAGCAGAAAAAAAAAAAAAAAATTGGTTCAGACACTCACATTGCATACCTGAAATTTCCTTGCCTCAACACACTTGTCCTGTGATTTTCTGCAGATGTTGGTAACATCTCCTAACACTGCCCTGTTCTTATCAATAGAAGCTTGGCCTTTGCTTTCCTTTTTAAAAGAGGGTCTGGAAGAGTTAGATACCCCTCCCAATGATCTAGCCATTGCTCGAGTAACTCGAACCACTAGTTGTCCACCATCTCTCACACCACTAATTGCAGCATTTTCTCTATTCATTTTGCAGACCTTGAACATCATCAACAACAAACTGAAAATCAGTGCTTCATGTGAAAATCTCTCTCTTACCTGTTTCCAAATACCAATTCACCTTTCCTTAACAAAAAAACACTCATCAATAAATCTAATCTAATAATAAAGAAGCACATAAAATCAAGTTCATTTCCAACATTGCAAACCTCTTCAAGAACCTCTCTATTATCTAACAGTAGGTAGTGAGTGAGTGTGAAATTAAGGAACAAATTTATTTTCATTATTGGTGAAAAATTATTTTGAATATGAAATTTACAGTTTAATTGTTACAACAACATGTAACAAGAAGGTTCTAGAATGCACTCAGATCTGCATGAAAACCGTAACAAATTGAATAGAAACAAAAAAAAATCAAGTCTCTGGAAGAATGAATGAAGATAGCGTTTTTGAAGGAATAAAGACCACGAACTGGATTCGGGCAGAAAGCTCATTTTGGGTAATGATCCTGAATGAAATAACTAAACTATAACTGGGCACAGAGTTGTGAGCTATGCTTACTGCGATTTTCAGAGCTCATTGGTATCTGAATGGCAGAAAGGAGAGAGAGTGAAACTGAAGGGTGTGAGTGTGAAAGATGAAAGAGTGATGAATGAATGATAATAAAAGCTGAGCGTGAGACTTGTGAGAGCGGGAGAGAGTGAGAGACAGCCACAGTTTAAACTTGTCAAAATCCAAAGGCTACTTTTCCATATTATTGTCAAAACATTAAAAGAAATAAATAATATTTTAAATTAATATATACTTTTTTTAGAGCATATCTAAGAATTCAATCTTAAAGAATGTTAATTACTTTACTTTTTATAAATAGTATATAATTCTTTTTGATTTAAAAATACAAATTATTTTTTTTTACTTTTAAATCATGTAATAAAATATTTTGGGGTTGTTAGTTGTTACATGATCACTTTTAAAAAATCATCTGTTTTTTTTTATAATTTTGACAAATTAAAAAAAATTAAATATATATCATTTTATCCCATAATAATTAAATATTTGTGTATCTCATATATATTATTAAATGAAGATGATCATCATAAAAAATTTATCTGATAAGTTGATGTATATCTATGCTATAGTTCGTGAAATTCGAGTGAATTTAATGGTTAAAAATTATATTCAAATAATATATATATATATATATATATATATATATATTATAAAAGAAAAACATGACTTTCCTTGTTTATTCAAGTATGTGATTATGTAATAGCACATTTAAAAACCAAGGCAGATGCGACGTTGAACAAATTTTGAATGGTTTAAAGGTATAACTATATTTATCCGTAGTATATATACAATATATTTCCTTATAAATTTTCAATCTATGGAATTATTTTTATATTTAACCAAAATTTCATGATTGTAGTATAATTGTTTTTTATTAAATTGAATTTCTCTGTTAGGCAATGAGATAACTTTTGTTAAATTTATAAATTTAGTTTATTATATTTGTGAAATAACTCGTATTAATTAATTCCATAGTAACATATTTGATCATTGCAATTATTTGAATTTATTAAAATTGTGATAGAATTCAATAACTGAACAAAAGTGTACAGATAAGAAAATTAATGAGATTAAACTAAATATCTTTGTTATTGTGTTTCAAAATGTAATGAATAAAATACACTAACTGTTTTGAAATATTACATGTAACTGAACTATTTCAAGATAATATCAAAAAGTTAAACTATTTGAAGTTAAATTGCTGATAAAAATGATTTTATTTTATAATTAATTTTGGGTGTAAACCACATGTATTATCTATTAGATATGGATTATAATTAATTTGAATCGCTAAGGAATAATTCCTGAATTTATTTTTAAGACAATTATATTTTTATATACGTGTAATTTTGGTATTTAATTTTAATTATTTTTAAAATTTTCAAATATTCAAATTAAGTCCTTTACCTCAAAATTAATATTTTTATTATATTTTATAAATTTTATTTTATATTTTTATTTAAATATTTTGTATTTTTATTTTTTTGTACAAATTAATAATATATCATACTTTCATTATATTTTTAAGAATTATTAAATAAAATTTTTTGAACTTAATTTGAGTATTTAAAAAAAATAAAAAAACTAAATATAAATAATTAAAATTAAAGAGATCAAAATTATATACACCCTAAAATATAGGAATCAAAATTATAATTAAATTTATTTTTAATTAAGTGACAAAATCACACATTGTAATATTGTATATTTTTATCACAAATAAATAAAAAAATGTTAATATCTGAATTTTATAATCATCTCTCTCTTTTTTTGGGCGCATAATCAACTTTTAGTAAACCCTAAACTGCACCAATTTTGTAAAAAAAAAAAAAGCTCGAATTTTCAAGCCCAATGGTAAAAAGTCAAACTAACTCAACAAAGGGGAATGTGATACCCACAAAAGATTATGTGATCAAAGGTCAATTGCTTGAATAGTGAATAATCTAAAATATACTATTATAGAGCAACTATTTTGTTTGCTTGTATTCAAAATTATCTCCTGAGTATAAATAAACAAATAAATCACCTTTTTAAAACAAATCTCAAAGTCATTGACTAATGAGGCACAATAATAATAATAATAATGTGGCCTATGCAAGAAATTTACTTTTTTCATACATGGGAAGTAAATATAGAAGATAATGTTTTACAGTATAATTCAAATTTAGATTGGATAAAATTTAACTGTAATTCTTAAAAGTATTTATTATGTTATTTTTAAATTAAAACTAGAATTTTATATCAATAAAAAATCTAAACTTAATATTGTTAAAAATTCCTGTGATAAAAAAAACATAGAAAAATATTTAATCCTCAGCATTGTCCAACATTTTCCTATCTTATTTATTCATTTAGTATCACCAAATCCACTTATAAGTATACTAACAATAAACAGAAGTTAATTACATCTTTTTTTCTCATACACCCTACTTGATAATCCTAAGATGCATTTCATCCTTTGCTTTGCTTGTGGTGTGACATGTTGGAGTGTTTTGTTGCTAAAGAAGCTTACAACATTAATGATCCTTTATGCTTGAATGAGGCTTCCCTACATTTGTAGTCATTGAATGTGGTACAATTATTAGAGTATGATATCAAAGTGATGTGGCCCCCCAATGTGATTGAATTGAAGGTTTTGAAACACAAGGGGCATTGGAAAATGGGTGCATATTCAACTACCCCAACTGCATCAATAGCTTAATTTTAAATTTTTTGGAATAAGGTTAGTATAGACACATTGACCACAACTCATGCATGGACCCGCCATAGAAGAGTCTCCTTCAGCTCTCCGCTCCCCCATATGTCCTATTAAGCTCCTAAGGATATAAAGAATGAGATGTTAATTGTACTCACCCTTAAAGCTAAAGCTAAGTGCCAAGTGGGGGCAATGTTAAGATATCATATTTTAACTTACATCTTTATGTTGGTTTCTATTTAAGCATTTTATTAATTGATGATTTAAAGGAGTTGATTAAGTAATTAATAAATATTAAAAACTATAGAAAGTGTATAAATTTATTATAAGAATATGCATTATACTTTTTTAATAATTTTTAACTAATATTTTTTTAACGAAACTTATTCTTTAAATATTTAATATAATTAACTGAAACTCAAACTCAAACCTACAAATTAAATTAGAATTTTTTTTTATCTATAATAACACTGATTAACGTTTGTCTTTATTTAATTAAACTTCTTCAATTTTTTTATAAAATAATTAATTAATTTAAAAAAAATAAATAAATAAAAATTATAAATTTATATATTAAATAATTAAATGCATCAATTTGTACGTAGAATAAATAAATATCTCATTAATACAAATATTGTAACAAAATAAATAAATTTAATAATTAATATGTCAAAAAAATAAATTTAGATTTATTATAACTAAAAATATATTGTCTGCAATTTTTATTTAATTAGGAAAGAGAGAGTAGAATTTTTAAGCCTAATAATCCCATATAGGAAAAGCCATTCAAAGTTTTGCAATGTGAGGCTCCTGTGGATACAAGTTTCCCAATCTACAAAGCCGCGGATTGGCGGCTTCTGTGTTTCTTGAGAAAGGCCAAAGAAAAGGCTCCAAAAATCTATCCCCACATAATAAAAGGCCAAGAATTTCAAAGCAACCACTTTTTGGGACCCCCGTTTTGTTGAGTAAAACCAATCTCTGCGACGTATCTTTCAAGTCATCAAACAGTGAAGTCCCAACTCAGAAATTTTAAAATTTAAAATCAATCTTCAATTTTGGAGCTTCAACTAGAGGTCTAGAACTCTCTTTCTACAATTAAAAAGGAATAAATAACTTTTTTTCTTTTTACTCCTAGCATGTTAAGCATGTCTCTTGACTATTGCACTTACTTTTTCTTATTAAATTAAAAACTTTTATTTTAGAAGTTTTTTTTTAATGGTGATAGATGCTCAGACTTGGAAATTTATGCATACATGGAAATACAAAGGTACATTTACACAAATATATGAGTAGTTAAGTAAGTAGCATACTAGAGAATTTAAGTTAAGTTTTGATTGTGTATTTATGTCATTGTGCAGTTAAATATTTTAAATGTTATTGAAAATTGTAAAAAAGAGAGAGAAAAGTATGAATAAGAGGACAAAATAGTATTCAAAATTAAAATTGAAAATCAATTATATAATTTTAATAAAGAGAGAAAAGCTTTCAATGCCTTTCCAAACGATATATTTCGCAAATGCATATGCATGGACCATATCACAGGAAGGATTGGTGTAGCTTATTGTGTCAAAGTTTTCACTGTTTAATATCTTCCACATTCTTTAACGAGTTACCACAACTATAAGACGAAAATAACAAGCTACAAACCAAGAAAAGCTACTCCAGAACTATTTTTGAAAAGGCTAAGCATTCAGTTGAAAGTTTAGTTAAAGTTTATATTTTACTGTTAAGTGCATTATGCTAAGGAGTATTTCAGTTAACTTAGTTTGTGTGTCGATCACGGTTTGGATTTTGGGTCATGACACCTGAGAAATTGTAGAGGCTTTGAGAACAATATATACTTTGGTTTATATATCATTGTGACGAGCTTGTGCTGAGTAATGCTAATTCCACTATTAAGATGTAAGTTACTCCAATTCTTGAGTCCTTGCCACACCTTGAGAGCATGTCTTGATACTTGCAAAAAGAGGTTCAAGGTAGGGTGCATGTTGGCCACAGTATAAGGTATTATAAGGTGCAATAACAATTTTCATTTGAAAATAGGTTACTATATGTTGAAATAGATCTAATCTCACTTAGACACCATGCACTAACTTGTGCATTCTTGAGAGTTAGACTTCAAATTATAGGGGGTAGGCCAATAGGAAAACTAAGACATGGTTGTACTTTAGAGAATTTGTTTGAAGAAGAAGAAGACATCATTTTTTTGTGAATAGCACATCAAAGATAATGTATCATTTGCTTCTTAGTCTTAGATAATCTACCATACATTATGAAGTATATAAACAAGATCAAAATTGCATTGACTGGTGATTTTTCTCTTGTATGCTTTCTTTGCACATACACACTGCACTGTGGCTCATGGTTTCGGGCAAAGCACATTAAACTAACAAAGATTTGTACCTTAGTCTGAAGAATAGAAACCAAGTTCCTAGCATTACAAAACATGAAGGGAAATTATACACTAAAGATATCTGCATGATTATATTAAGAACCAAAGCAAAAGTTTTCATAAATTTATGATGCAAACATCAGTGATCTGTAGTGATGCTTCCAACTGTGTTAAAACGAAGAGGTACATATGGAGCTTTTCTTTCTAACGTCAAGAGGTACATTGTCTATTACTTCTTCCACTGAGGAATCCTCTGAACAACAACCTAGAAGTCCATCATAGCAAATATATTAATCCACTATAACTAGAGTACACAAGGAAAACAAATCAAAGATTTGAAGCTTTTAATGTTTCTATGCCTCATTCTTTAAGACAGCTAGCAAATAGAAAAAGATTCCCTAATTAAATTTCGTTTCTATAAGGTGAAAGAGACAAGCAAGCATGTGCATATTTACTTTCTCCATGCTGTAATTGCCTTCATCATTAACGGTCTCATAATAGACTTCATATAAAGAAAAACATGTTACTTGGATTGACTTGGGAGCAGATATTGACACTATAAAATATGGCATCAAATCAGAATAATTTATTATTAAATCAAAGAAATTTTTATTTAAATATCCATATTGAAAGTCTCCACTTATAACCATCACTCCATGCACCACACTCACTGCACAGAACACATTATAGTACAATGGTTTGACATATTTTGAAGGATACCTTGCCAGAGTTTACTTTGTTTCCAACAATGGTTTGACAAGCCAGCCTCCAAGATTCTGGTTTCTGTTTTAAAAAGACAGTTCCAAAGATTAGTAAATTACAAAATTTAGCATCATATCTCCCTCAAAAATACAAAGCGCCTCTTTAAGAAGCAGGTATTAAGGATAAACTACTGATACTTCATAGGAACTTGCACTCGGAATCTCCTTTCAAAATTTATATTTTTCAGTCAAGTCCACCTCTCTGTGAAATCAATTTTGTTCGAGTCCAGTAAAACTACTATGGACAACAAAACTCTTCCTCTGATGACACCATTAAATACTAAAGACTTGAACTTGAGACTAGTTAAACTGGAACAATTTTGTGCTAGTTTCAGTCCTAGGAATGAAATTGCATTAAACACTTGGAGGACAAATTTGCTACTCATGGTAGACTATATGAAAGCCACATGATAAGTTGAAAATGCATTAAATTCAAGGACCAATATTCAAATGACTTTCACAGAGATTAAGAAATTTCTATATTGGCTTAGGATAGGAGACTTCCAATCACTGTTTTAAAAAACATATTTGCATGTTAGAGCAGTGTATGTTTTTAAAGTTAAAAAATCAATTCTCACATTTTCTAATGAAAACACAAGTTTCAATAAAAATATGTGATTAGATTAATTTAGATACACATTTGAATCACATTCAATGGTTGAAAATCAATTTTACTCAATTTAAAACCAAAAAGATACTATATCGGTAAGACTGAATAGTGAATGTCATCCAGTCCAAAATTATTCAATTCAATAACAACAAATTGAGCTATGAGTTTAACAAAGAAAGTGTTCTTGTGTGTCCATGGAAGGGAGAGCGAACATGCCTTTTTAAGATATCTGAGTTCAGTATTTGTTCTTTCATTTAAAAGATCCTTTCCTTCAGTAATCTGCAATAAAAGAATCAATATGCATTGCAATTAGAGATTAATAAGTGAATACTTGGTGAAAAATAGAACTATATTTTGTCATATGAAAAACTCAGGTGATTGATTGACCTAAGACAACATATTCATGTTTCAGTCAAAACTAGAACTACATTTGAGGGTGATCAGAAATTAGATCTTAGAACACTATCTATAGAAAGTTTGATTGAAATTACACACTATGATTAATGAATTAATTGATTTCTAAATCAGTATAGTTCTAAGGAATTTTCTAACAAGAATTAAATTGTAAAAGAATTAAAGTATTTTATTTTAGAGATTTCTGACACATTGTTTAAAGCACTTGCTAGAAGTTGTTCTCAAACATAAATCTTCCAATTTAAACAGAGACAAAGAAACATATTGTAAGAACTATAGTAATAAGCGAAAGAATGCACAGAGATATGTTAAGATGACAACACAATTCCATGTACCTCTACAATGCAAGTTCCGCAGCTACCACCTCCCCCACAATTCATCACCTTCCCCTGTTGAAACAGTTAAACTAGTTTTTGCAGAAGCATAAATAATAATAAATGTTTTTTTTTTAAATGTAAATCACTTATATCTTTCACAGATGATAACTATCTGAATCTGATAGAACCGTTATCAACAACAATACAACTATGTTAAATACTTGATAAGGAATTTTGTTACAGTAATCATATTAGGCTGGAAAATAATTATATGTTAAAATTTTCTTTTCATTCCAAAGAAACTTTAGTTTAAATTTTTTATTTCTTATTTTCTATTAATGAGTAATTTTGTCCCTAACGTTATCATAAATCAGTTAAATGATAACATGTAATTTAGCATTGAGTTAAGAATTTGTCACATTATTACTTATTAGATCTATAATATCTGTGCCTATTTTAAAGAATAAAGATATGAAAAATCTCAAATTTTATAGAAATAAAATTTTTTTATTTACAGAAAAATATTTAAATTTAATAACAATATAAAAAAAGAATTCGGCTCATAAGTGTCTTAATACACGTTATTAAATATATTAATCCCATAAAAATTATTAAATATCTTACATTTGTCGTGAACAAGTAAAAATGAGCAAGAACACATGTTTTCGCCTTTTTGATAAATTGTTAAATTAATTCTCGAGATTGTATAAATCGGTAATAATAATCCTTAAAATTTTTAAAAAATTTAGGCAATTCTTAACTTTGTAAAAGATAATTTATTTAAATAATTTATTTTTCACTAATATTTTACACAAAAATATTAAAATCACTCATGTTTAACAAAATTAAGTGCTTGTTTATTTAAAAAAAAAGAAATTTGCAAGAGAAAAAGTACATAGCAGTGGAAAAACATGTTAGTGTGGATTGGGAGCATGTGGTATGAGACATACATAGGTGGCATAAAGTTCGATCTTGTTATCCAACATAATGTTCCTCAGAAGCTTCTCTCCGCTAATTGCTTTCACTTTATCCACTGGGTACGACCCATCGTTCTCCGGTTTTGGCTGCAACAATTTCACACTTTTCAACATCAATCATCATAATTGTATCTACTGCATTAGAACAAAGTGAATAAGTGAAATTTGATTTAAGCTAGGTAGCATTAATTGAACTATACCCCTATGAACTCCAGCTCTATTTCAGGAGGAGATTCCGGCGAATTGGCGGCGGAAAGGACTGAACTGGATCGCCGCCGGGGAAAATAGGTGGTCGGATTCCGGCTGCCGGCGGTGAGTGAAATGGCGGGGAATATATTCATGGAAGCCATTCTCTTTTGTGTTATGGTTTTGTGTGTGTTTTCAGTAATCACCTTATGAATTAATTACACTGTTCCGTTTTCCTATTGATGAGATTGCGGCTCTAGAACTCGCTCGTTAGTCCCCCAAGAAATAACGATTTGTTATTTTGTAATTTCTCTTAAATAAAGGAAAATTCTAAATTGTAGATTATTATACAATATTTCTTTATAGTTTTGTATAGACTTTAATATGTCTTCAATCTCTATATTTTATTTATATATTGTAGTGATTTTTTAATTTTAAAAACTGACGTTTGAGAGTTTTAATGAAGCAAGACTTGTAAAAAAAACATTGTAAGAACCAAAACAAAAAAAAAATTTATTTAAAGAGATTAAAGTAAAAATTGGTTAAAATGTGAGAACTAAAAATAAGTAATTAATATTTTTTATGTACGGTATGAATATTATTGAATAAGATTAATTTATAAAAATGATTAAAAATATACTATATAACTATTTTAAAATTTTAATAATATTTATAAATTAAAAAAGGACAAACATTGTAATTATTAACAATAAATATTTTATTATATATAAAAATAAAATAAATATAAATTTTTTAATATAAATTAATGTTGAATTAAAAAATATTTAATATATAAAAATTTATTTAGAGTGATGAGAAAAATAATCAACTTCTAAAAGTGCTACTATTTGATAAAGTTTTTAAAATTATTTTTATTTAAAAATTTATACTCATAAATTATGTATAAAAGTTGGTTAAAAAAATTAAAAATATATAAAATGACATCAATGATGAAATAAAAAATTATAAAAGATTATAAGAAAATTATATAACTTTTAAATATTTGAAGGTTTAAATGAACAAAAATGCTATATTATTAAATATAATATTTTTAATTAAATTTATATAATATATCCGTTGACAGAAAAAACATATGAAATATTTTTCAAGATTTTTTAAAAAAATATTTGAATATATTCATTTTAAACTTTTTTTACTTAATTTAAGGTAAAATTTATGATATTCCTTTTAATTGAGATCATGAAGTTAGTGATTTAATTAAAAAAAAAACATTAATATCCTCTCATATTTAATATATTAAAAAAATCACAACCGTTAATCTAAGAAGAATATAAAATATCCTTACGAGTATTACACAAAGCACTCCAGTGAAATATATTATTGCTTTCATGATATCACTGATTTTTGCAAAGGCCCACTAAGGCCGACCCAAAAATTTTCTAAGCAAGTATGCGTCCTGTCCATCACAAAGTTAATTTGATATTCTTTGTTTTTTTCTTTGTCAAAAATAATTTTATACATGCTTTAAACGTAAAAAAAAGTTTAATTGGCCTAATTTTTTTAAACATTTTAATCTTGATTTTCTTTTAATTCTTATGTTTTTGTTAGTTAATAAAGTTTTACCTTACCAAATAAGTGAAAAAATTCATAATTAAAAACTTTAGCAAAGTCTTAGAAAAGCAACAAGTGAACAAGAAGTTAAAATTTTATATTGTGAAACTTTGCATGAGTTACATAAAATTTTATGTATAAACACAATTTCAAAGTGTTAAAAGAGGATCTATTGTTATGTAAGTTATGTAGATACTAAAGTTTTGTATAACACAGATAAATATTGCACATAATTTATGTCTAGGGCTTGAGTCACAAAATTTTTAAAGAGTTAACGTAATTATAATATAAATCATATTTAAGTAATGTAATTGAGGCTCTTTTTCTAACCTTTTTCTCTAGTACAAAACATTTCTTTAAATCTATTGTATTTTCTCTCAAATAGTTTTGTACAAATTTCAGATTTTGAAGAATTAAATTCTATCAAGCTTTATAGAGTTTGGTTTTTTGTTTTTAGTTTCTTCTCTTCATACATATATAATTTAGATCTAAATTCTCTTCTGTTGTAATAGAAACAGAAATGTCTAATTCTATTTTTGTTTAAGTAAATTACACAAAGTTTACTTATGAAAATTTATATTTACTTAATTATTTGTTTAAGTGAATTATCTTGTACTAAAAGATGAACAAAAAATAAATAAATATCACAAACAGAAATAGTCACATGCAAACTTAAAAATCAAAACTGCATTTCCATTACAAAAGAGTTGTCATGTTTAATGGAAGAAGAAGGTTTAAGCATCAAAAGCTTTGCCCTATCACACACCTACGATGTTCAACCCTTAAGTAACCTGTATTTGAACCCCCATCATCAGCTATGAATCCCATTCAAGAAATCCTGTGTTGAAGAATTTTTTTGTTGGATTTCACTATAATGGGTTTTGGAAATTTACTTATGTTTCTACGTTACCTTTTATTTGATATCTCCATTATTTGACAGTGAATAAAAAGAAAATAATCGCTTAAATAAATTTTACATTACTTTTGTGTCTTTTTGTAAGATTTGCTTAAGTAAATTTTAATTTGCTTAAATAAAAATGGAATAACAGAAAATAATTCAAATCTCTATAATTAGTAACTAAAATTCTTGTGTTACGGATGAAGTAATTTAAATTTTATATAAATTAATTTCTTCTCTCTTCTCTCAATTGGTGTGATTACTTTTCTTTTTTGGATTGTCCATCTAGGAGAGAATTTGAGATGTAAATACATGGTTGAAAAACTTGTATTGATTTAGAATTAGAGTAACAGTTGAATAACTTATATTCAAAATAGAATTTAATTGTTGAATGATGTTTGATGATTTTTTTGAGTATAGCTTGCTTGACTTAAAATTATCCAAGAAATTGAAGATTTTAATTTAAATGAATTTGAGTTTAGAAAGAATTTGATACACATAAAATAAAATAAAAGTTAAAAGAGTTTTAATTCTAATATTTATTGTTATTTATGTATATTAAAAAATATAGAAAAGCCACTAAAATTATATTATTATACTAGGCTAATAATAATAATAATAATAGCATATAGTATATATTTTGATAAATCTATCTATAATAAAAAATAATAAAAATACTTTAAAATATATTTATTTTAAAAATGGTCAATTTTTTATTTACAAAAATAAAAAAAAGTTTAGTTAAGCAGTAACATAAAATAATTCATTAAAACTAATTTTACGAGTTTTTCTTTTTAATTTCAAATATCAAGACTCAACTAAAATCATTCTCTCAATCAATTTAAACGAGAGTTATCACATTATTTAAAAACTGTATTATTTATTTAATATTATATTTTCATTATTCCTCGTCATTGTATTAATTATATTTCTACATATTTTTATCTCTCTTTATTTTATATATTTCAAACCTATTCATTTTAAAATTAATAAAATTTTTACGCTTTTAAACATAATTAAAATTAATAATAAATTTACTTAAAATTAAAACGACTCGTCGTATGGAAGCATCTCTTTCCTTGCGTCACATTCAATACTTCACTCACTGCTTCGAAGTTCCGAGTTCCAACTTCCTAACGCAATGCTCTCTCGCTCTCTCAAACATAGTCACACACTTTTCTTCTCCCTTCGCTTATTGCCGTTTACGCTCACACCAAACTCTATCCCTTCAATTCGGGTCTCACCACACCGTTTCTCTTCTTCTTCGTCGAATTCATGGCTTTCCCTACCCGGAAACCCAATCATCCACTGGCCCTCACTACCCCCAATCACCCAACCGGAACCAAAACCCGCTCCAAACCCGAATCCAAAACCCGACCCTGCTGCTTCGGACCCGAACTTCTCTGCCATTGCCACTCTCTTCACCGACCCTTCCATCACTCCCGGTTCGGTTCTCCACTCCGAACTGGACCGGTCCGGAATCGAACCCGATTCACCTCTCCTTCTCGCCGTGTTCGATCATTTCGACTCGTCCCCCAAGCTGCTGCACTCGTTGTTCCTATGGGCTCAAAAGCGAACCGGGTTCAGGCCCAGCCCAAAACTCTTTGACTCTATGGTCAACGTACTTGGCAAATCGAGAGATTTTGACTCTGCTTGGACCCTCGTTCACGATCACGTCAATGGAAACCAGGAAGAAGGCTTGGTTTCCATTGGTACCTTTACTATCTTGATTCGACGCTATGCTCGTGCAGGTAATGGAAGACATTTTGCAATTTAGGGTTTGAAGTTGTTTAATTTGAATTTGGTGTGTTGCAAGTGATCATGCATTGGCGAATTTTCAATTGCATTGTGTGTATTTGGTTTGATTTTACTTCAGTTTGTTTTCTAAAATTGGTTTCACTGACTGGTGTAAAGTATGATTTATATTTTGAAAATTTTATTTAAAACGTAAACTTGTGAAGTGTAATTATGTTACTAATATAGGTAAGTAACAATATAATAAATTATGAAGATAGTTTTGTTAAAAACAGGTTTAACTAGACCTTTTTTAACCTACAAAATAACAAATATTGTGGCTTTGCGTTTTGGCAGCACGTTCATGCAAATTAGTTTTTCGAATTGATCGCTTTAGATTTGGTATGCTGCAACTTGCAAGTAGAAGTGTAGATTTGCCACTGCATTAACAAATTTTCGTAACTCAAAAAGTGTGTGGGTTTATCCAACCTAAAATTATTCTGTTTATCTGTTTCTTTATGTGGTGAAGAATGCACCTTTTTAAAAATTTTAATTTTTAATTTTTCAGGTATGCCCAAGCCTGCTATTAGAACGTTTGAGTTTGCTAGAAATAACAAGTCCATTGTGGATTCTGGATCAGAAACAACTTTATTTGAGATATTGATGGATTCACTTTGTAAAGAGGGGTGTGTGAGGGAAGCTTCAGAGTATTTCCATAGGAGAAAGGAGATGGATTTAGATTGGGTTCCGTCAATCCGAGTTTATAATATTATGTTAAATGGATGGTTTCGATCAAGGAAACTCAAGCAGGGTGAGAGACTTTGGACAGCGATGAAGGAGGAGAGTGTGAGACCAAGTGTTGTGACATATGGTACCCTGGTGGAAGGATATTGTAGGATGCGCCGTGTGGAAAAGGCACTTGAAATGGTTGGTGAAATGACCAGGGAAGGAATTGAACCAAATGTAATTGTTTATAACCCAATAATTGATGCACTGGCAGAAGCTGGGAGATTTAAAGAGGCTTTAGGTATGTTGGAGCGTTTTCATGTTTTGGAAATAGGCCCTACTGATTCAACATACAATGCTCTGATAAAAGGGTTTTGTAAGGCGGGAGATCTTGTAGGTGCTAGTAAGATTCTTAAAATGATGATAAGCAGGGGTTTCCTCCCAAGTCCCACCACCTATAACTACTTTTTTAGGTACTTTTCAAGATGTGGAAAAATTGATGAGGGGATGAACCTATATACCAAGATGATTGAATCTGGTTATACTCCAGATCGGCTAACTTACCATCTTCTGGTGAAGATGTTATGTGAAGAGGAGAAGTTGGACTTGGCTGTTCAAGTTAGCAAGGAAATGAGGCATAATGGATATGACATGGACTTGGCGACAAGTACCATGTTAATTCATTTGCTTTGCAAAATGCATAGGTTGGAAGAGGCTTTTGTGGATTTTGAAGACATGATACGTAGGGGTTTAGTTCCTCAGTATCTCACTTTCCAGAGAATGAATTCTGAGTTAAAGAGACAAGGTATGACTGAAATGGCTCAAAAACTTTGCAAGTTGATGTCTTCTGTTCCCCATTCTACCAACCTGCCAAGTACTACTTATGGTGAAGCCAGAGATGAAGAACACGCACGAAGAAAATCTATACTTCGGAGAGCCAAACAATTTTCTGATATGCTGAAAAAACTGTAAGGACCCTAGTGAACTTGATAAGTATAAAAATTTATCACAAAATGTGGTCTCAAGTGCAAACTGTTTGATAGAGGGTAATAATAGAAAATAAAGTACTGGATGAGCATCTGTCATCTCAGTTTCTGCAGGTAGCAAATTATGGACAGTTTGAACATATGGGAACCAGATAACATTTATTGACAGTATGGATTCAGAGGCTTTTGTCCAAAAAGTTTTTCCTGTACTTCCCTATGAAATTTGTAGGCATCACAGCAACAGTAAGTTGATAAGTGAAATGATTTAATATTGTCTACATTGCATGTGCTAACTTAACAGGGTCTTTTGTACAGAAAATAATTTGTGAGCTAAATTGTGGATATTTATAAATGAGAGTAATGCTATGAACACACTCTCTAACACACTTTCCATTGTTGGCTAAAATTTATTGAAAATTAAAAAAGTAAAAAAAAAATATTAATTTAGGAGGGATTAATAGAAGGATTTACATGATTTTGTAGTTTTCAACAAATTTTAACTAATAGTGAAGAGTGTGTTAGAGACATTGTAGGTAGCATTTCTCTTTTGATCAGAAGGTTGGTGTAAATTCTGGAATTCTTTTTGGTTTTTGATAAAAATCCTAGTAATCTTCTGATCGATAAAAAAGAGGGGGCTGCTGAAGTGAAATTTCTGGCCTTATCTTAACTGGCTACCATAAAAAAAAGAGAGCAAATCATAAGAATGGAGACCAACATAGGATTGAACCTCTCATTTGGTGCTTTATAAGAACACATAAGATGTTTTCTTTAAAACTTAAGCTTAAAAATAATCATCAGTCACACCAATATATCCCATAAACCAATAATCCAATCCTCAGAAGCATTCCAAATGAGACATCCAAACCCTGCATGGCTCGACTTATCAAGGCTACTACAATCAACATTTATGGAGAAGAATTTAATTGAAGAAACTTTCAACTAACCCATCTCCCACTCATCCAAGTAATTGTCAAGTCTGCTGCAGCAAAAGCATTTTCACAAAGAACTAGTTGGATATTTGAAACACTTTTTGAGTAAATATAACATTTTGTTAGAAAAGATGATTATTTCTATCAAGCAAAATATGCCAGAGGGAGAAAAGAAAAGGGTCACCAATGTTTTTCGCCCTGTTTAAGATCTAATCTGTTGACCAAAAAAAAAGAGAGATCCAATCTTTACTATCAACTCCAGTTATAAAATTAGCACAATTTGAAGGACCCAATCTCTGTGAAATATCCCATGAGCATAAATCATTAGTCAGTTGCTGGCATAAATTTCACATATGCCTAAGATAATTATTCAGTTGGGCATCATGAAAAATAAGCCATAAGAAGAACTTTATTTTCTCTGACACTTTTAGCTTACAAATCCAAGACCAAGGTCCCAGTTTAGATTTATAGTTGTAAGAATCCAGTACTCCCTCAAGAAACAATATTTCCCATTTAAACTATGGTTACAAATTAGCAAGTGAAGAGTATCTGGCCGCCGGAATATATACATCTTCCAATTTTCTTCTAATATTGACAAAGAGGAGTTCTAAGGGCAGCAACATTCAGTTTATGGTTTTGCAAAATATCGATGATCTTAAGTTGAGAATCACTCATACGGACACGAGATACTTGCGCACGGAGGAGTCCTCCTTCCAACCAATCTGAATACTACAGAGAGGAGTTGCCATTGCCCACACGAATCCTTTTACATGAATTGCTATCATTTAACTATTTATTATTATTCTTATTTAATAAAACATGCAATATGATTCTTTTACATTAATTTAAAAGTTTGCTTAAAATAAGCTTTTTAGATATAATATTAACAAATATTTAATTATCACTGGTGCCAATACGATACAATCACAATTGAACCATTACATTTTGAATCAGTAACATTACTAGTTTGATTTTAAAATTATTAATTTTGACTTAATAATTTTCTCGATAACAACCTTATAAAATATTTTTAATAACTTTTACACAAATGCTAGCCCGTCCCTTTTGGTACTAGCTAAGTAACCAAAATTTTATTTTTTTTCTTTTAGAATTTGATAGTGATTGTGATAATAGATTGTTAGTGATCATGGATTATCCTATATATATTTGAAGAGTGGCAATGTGGAATAAGTTGTATGACATGTTCCTTTCATATCTTTGGTTTTTATCTACTTTTCGTTGTTTGTTGATGGTAAGTAATTTTTGGCACTGGTCTTCACTGCTCAATTGAATTATCAAAGTGGGGAAGGTAAATAAATGTTTATAGACTGCACACAGTTTTTGTCTCGAAAAGTTTACAACACTTTGCAAAGTAAATGGATCATCTGTATATGAAACTTATTTGACCATTTAATGGAATCCATTTCGAATGATCCCTCACTAGAAGCTATGGATATTACACAGGAAATAGATACAACGCAGGTGTTTTTAAAAAATGCAAACAAGTGTCCAATTCCTGATCGCTTATGTATGAAAATGATTTTATTTAGAAAGATAAAATTTACTTCTTAGTTTTAAAGGATTAGTTTCTACTTGTAGGTTAGGAGATATTCTTGGTATATATTGGGGAAAAAAATGATACACATTTCGCATTATAATATTGAGGTGGAAAAAAAATTGGGTTGTCAGACTTCACTAAGTTTGAGCTAATTTTTAAATAAAAAATTATCAACTTCAAGTTTTTTGGTTAATAAAGAGATTTAAGGAAAATTTGTCCCGTCTCTTTATAAAGAAAGAGGTATATATCCACACACACAAGAGGCCCATGTCATATTTCCTAAAATCAAGTTAAACAATCTCCTATAAATTATAATCTCTCCCATAATACCTAAAAAAAATACAACAAATCCCAATAGATTTACTCCCATAATAGAATTGATTCTAAAATTCGAAAATAAGAAAAATAATATACAGAAGAATATACGATACATATCACCGTAATTAATTTTTTTTTGTCAATCTAACTGTTAATAAAGTAACATGTTTATGTGTAGCATTCAGATTAAGTTTTAAATCAATCATATGTAATTTTATAATCAATGTGTGTATTTGAGATCATTGAATTGTTTGCACAATAATCTCGGGGCTTTAAATTCTGGGTCGCTCTCAGTTCTGTGCTCAATCGTTGTGATTTTGAGCTTTTATATATGGCACTAACAAGCTATAGAATATCGTTATTGCTTGCAATTTTCATTCGTTCATAATGATTTTGTCCCATTTAACTTTTTATTTGGCATCTATTAAGTATTGCTTGCGTCATCTGTTAATGAGCTTTCTTGATTATTTACAAGCACTTTAGATGCTACATTTCTTCATCGAATTTGTGCGTATGGGGCCAATTGTATTTGCTAGTGCTATTTCATTTCCATTAAAGAAGAAAATAAGGCACACGAACGAAAGAGGACAATAGAATTCATGCTTACTCTTTTTACAGGAATAATTGATAACAATCATTTTGTTTGTACTAACTTTATTTGATGCATATTTTTGTCCCGTGTTGTTTGTTGTCATTTGGAGTACTGTGATAGCTTCTTTTAGTCACTTTTTTTAGTTATGTCATGTGGATAATAAAGAGTAAACTAACAAATAGGTTTTTAAGATAAACAAAGTTAGGCATACAAATTTCTAACTTTTTAAAAAATGTGTAAAGTAGTTAAGTTTCTTATATTCATAAATAATTAATAGATGTGTGAAAATAGTTAAAAGAGTTAAGCATATAAGTTTTTAATTTTTTAAAATTATATTGTTAATTTTTCATATCATAGTGTGTCAGATAGTTAGGTCTCTTGTATTAATAGATGTGTAAAAATAGTTAATTTTTATTGATTTTAAAACATTAAGTGACATATGTAATATTAAATTGACCCTAAATAATAGACCTTCATCCTTAATACTAAGAGTCGTCTCTCAACAATACTGTAAGACCTAACTTTGGTGCTACCAAGACGAACATCAAATTAGTGTCATTTTCACTGCCATCATTAATAATGATGAAAAATTTATAAGGTTGTCATATTTGGGATGTTAAGAAGGAAATGAAGTTGAGTCCTACTTTGGAACCATCATGAACTGCCACAAAATTTTGGTAACCAACTATTGCATTTACATAAAAGCCATTTCCTTTCCCAAATAGATTCAAGGACTAGCTTGAAAAACCAAAAGCATGAATAAAATCTCCTAACACAAACATCTACTTCTTTGATTCAACCTCTGTTCTTATTATTGTATACATGTGATATGTCACCGTCATCTATTATTTACTGCTTCCTCGTCGCTCATAGAAGGATAAAATTTCATACTCTAGCATCATCTGTTGTTTACTGCTTCCTCTATTTACTCACTTATCTTCTTCACAACCTCCTTTTTTACTTGTGAGTTCTTTCACATTACAAAAAAAAAGAAAAGAAAAAAAACTACACCGGCCAACACCATTAACATTGAGTAAAATGTTGTTTTGAGGACAATCCTCAAAGTTATAAGTGAAGGCGTTTGTTTTAAACCCAAGAACCCAAGTTAGTATAACACATGTCACGTTAAGTGACATATTGACAAAAATTAACATATTTTACTGTATATTCATACAATTGACATACTATATTAAAAAAAATTAACGAGATAATTTTAATAAATTAAAAATTAATATATTTGACAAAAATTGATTTGTGAATTTAGTTAAATAATAATATTGAAAGTAAGATTTAGGGATCGATACCTAATATAATTGTGGTGGTAAATATTTGATATATCTGTGCTTATATTACCGACTATGGTGTGCGATAATTAATCGTTTAATTCGGAATTATTTTCGGTCCAAACTTTTAGGTGTTTAATATGCCAATGGATAGAACCTAATGATTGCCAAAATTCTTTAATCGTTCGGAGTCTACTAAAATATGTCAACAATGTATAAGCGTTGGACTTATAAAGCATATGATTGTTGTCTCATTTAATGGAAGAACTATTGAAGATTTATTTTCAGAATTATGATGTAAAGTAAATTTGTTTTATGCAATTGATTGGTTTACCATTTGGTTTAGTCTCATAATAATTTGGTTTGATGGGTCATGGGAAATAGTTGAGTCTTTTACTACCACTAAACATTCTAAGTTATTTTAATTTTCTCTGTTTGATTCTATTTAAGGTTTCTTCCTGTATTTGATTAACCTCTTTCCTTTTTTTTATACCATTTTCTTCGTTCTTTTGTCGTTTTGAAGCTTTCGAGATGGAGCCCATTCCAAGTGGAAATTTCCTTAGTGCGTGCTGCTTTTAGATGTTTTTGGTCCTCTCTATGGTGTTTGTGTCCAAGTATATGGCTCAACCCTATTTGGAATCTAATCTAATTATCGTATACTTCATTCAATGGAGTTTTACCTTTTTTACCTTTCCTATTGTTCTTGTTTGCATGCTATGGTACGAATCGGTTTTACGAACCTTGATTTTTATATTGAATTTAAATGGTAAAATATAATTTTTGAATAAAATATTATTGTTAATTATTTAAACTCAACTTTAAAGATAAAAGTTAATATTTTTTAATGAAAAATTGATATCCTAAATTGCATCATCCATGTTAAGTCTCCTGCCGAAGCGTATGATTTTTCTTTTTTAGTTTTGTTAGAGATAAAAAAGGAGAAAAAAATTAGGAGGATGAAGTAGGATAAGACGTAACTTTTTTTCTTTGCCAAAATAATACAACATTTAAAAGAGGTGGTGAGTACGCAGGTAAGCTTGGATATGAGAAGTGAGAATTTTGAACCAAAATTTTAGGATTTTAATTTTTTTTTACCAAAAAATCTAATCCAATTCTCCTTTTCACCTCCAACCTCCACATACTTGATTGTCTCTTTCTCCCATTTCGAACCTCAACCATCATTAGAGAGTGGCGACGAGCTCAATCTTTTCTCACCATAGTTGACTTTTGTGACTGTGCACTTGTTGTTTAAGGATTTCAGATACTAACTCATAGTATGGATTAATTTAAGAAATTAAATTTTTTGTTCTAAAGTGTGAGTATTAAGTTTCTATACTTAATATTATCAATATTTAGGAATATTTTTTGTACACTCAGAAACTTAATATTAAGTTTCTGTGCACTCACAATAATAGGAATATTTTTTCTCATACAGTACCCTTAACAAAATAATGTAAAATAAAATTAACTAAAAAAAATATAGTGATCTAACACATTTGTTAATTGAATAATTAATTAGAAACATAGAGTTCTAATTCATCATCCAAAATTCTATATTTAATTTATCTTATGAGTTTGTTAACTAAATAATGATATAATTACTTCTTTATCTCAAGATTAATTAGTTGTAATAATTGAATGACAGTAATGAGATAAATACAAATGGCAGAGAAGAGATATGCATTCATTAAAAGAAATGGTTAAAATTCAATTACATCATATGATTGGAAAAAATCCTAAGCTATGTATTCACTTGCTTATATTAATTAATTTGCTTTTATTTTCATATCTTTCCTTCACATTCTCTTTAGCATCTTCTTGTATAAATGTGATTACATACTCTTCTTTTTTATAGTTTTCCTTTGTATATATATGCATGCATTCATACTAGTTTTGAGCTTCACTTGAGCATAAAATCTTGAGTTGTAAGCAATGAAGTTATTATTGATGTGAGGGTAATCTATTACATGGATGTAACTTGAAAATGATGCGTCGTTGGATTCTGAACAGCAACGACTGGTTTTGATAATACTGCAGCAATTTATAATGGGTTAGGACAACAATAAAAGTTTCAGCATGACTTTTCTATCATTTGACGAGTGTAAGAACTCCAATTTTTCTTCCCTTTCTCTTCTTACAAAGCCACCAAACATCTTACAAATGCAGCTCCACATAAACCTTCTCTATCATCTCCTCCATAAAATTTTTTTCAATAGAACTTCCACCACCCTTCTTCTTTTTCTCTCTTTTAGGGACTAAAATGTTTGTCTGTGACAATCTTAGGGACTAAAATGCCTGTCGGTAACAATTTTAAGTACTAAAATGCTTGACAAGTTATATTTTTAAGAACTAAAATGAAACGAAAATATATATTATACCATATACGATATCGTTTTTGTCATGTATTCAATGACATATGTCACTTAACATGACACATCAACGTCGTTTTACCACGTAAGCAATGACACGTGTCAATTAACGTGATATATTAGTATTCTGTTACTGTCTATTAACGATGTTTGGGTTTAGGAACTTAAATGCACGACGGAAATGAAAGTTAAGGACTAACGTGACATTTTAAATTTTTAAGGGAATAAAATGCAAGACGCAAATTCTCTCGAAGACCAAATGACAGTTTAGTCTTGTATTTAATGTCCCATTTTATCCACCTTTATAAAACTTAATTAACATTTTAATAGAGAAAATAAAATAAATGACAAATCATGCCCTTAAATTTTTTTAATAATTTCTTGTTTTAGGGACCAAATTGAATTCCTATCTTTTAGGGGGCAAACTCTTAGTAAATAAAGCCCAACTATATGTAGCTCATGGCAAATAAAACTTTATTATGGTGAGGAATATTGTTGAAAATAAAAAATACCTCTTAATATTTTATATATATGTCTTCAAAGTTTCTGAAATTATAAATTTCTTGAAGATAGAAAATTATGCATTAAAAGTATGTTCACAAAATATTTTTTTATATTGTAGTATTTCATAAGTATTATGTGATATTAAGTATCTAGTTGATTTTGAGTCACGCACAACTTAACTTATTTTGGTTATTCTTGTAGTTGACTTTTGTGATTGTGCACTTGTTGTTTAAGGATTTTAGATACTAACTCATGGTATGGATTGATTTAAGAAATTAAATTTTTTGTTCTAAAGTGTGAGGATTAAGTTTTTGTATTTAATATTATCAATATTTATTTTTAAATTTTTCTTTAGATGCTAAGAAATCAACATTGTTGCTTAGCTATTAAGTATATTTAATGCATAGATGCTAACTAATATGTAGTAATGTCTTTGTATTTTTTGTGTTCAAATTATTAGGAATCACATGGTAACTATAACTTGTAAAGCATTTAATTTGAAGATTAATTTTGACTTACAGGTAACTCATTTCTAAATAGTGTGATAGAAAGCAATTATGAATGGGCTTAAGACTTTAATTTCACTTGTAAATTCTTTATTTTTTCTTTAATTTTCTTATAAATTATGATTTGGTCAATTGTTAATCATTCATTCTAATTCTAATATTACCTAATAATTATACAATAATAGGAATATTTTTTCTTATATAATACCCTTAACAAAATAATGTAAAATAAAATTAACTAAAAAAATATAGTGATCTAACACATTTGTTAATTGAATAATTAATTAGAAACATAGAGTTCTAATTCATCATCCAAAATTCTATATTCAATTTATCTTATGAGTTTGTTAACTAAATAATGATATAATTACTTCTTTATCTCAAGAATAATTAGTTGTAATAATTGAATGAAAGTAATGAGATAAATACAAATGGCAGAGAAGAGATATGCATTTATTAAAAGAAATGGTTAAAATTCAATTACATCATATGATTGGAAAAAAAATTCTAAGCTATGTATTCACTTACTTATATTAATTAATATACAATACTAAACAAATTGTGAAAACAAATCAAATCAAGTCAAAAAATAATTTATAATCCTATCTAAAAGGGAACTAGAAAGAAAAATCTCTAAATTTAAATAAAATACAAATGTGTTAAGCTTTAAATTAAGTAAAGCTTAGATGAAATATAAATGTGTTAGTGAGGAACAGGGTGGTCATGCATGACTTTAACATGACCATGCTCATTGTAGCCTAGTCATATTGAGAATTCTTCTTTAGCAGTGTAGTCTATGTATGCCAACAACAAATACAATTATGCTCGTTTAAGTGTATTGGATTCATACTAAGCATATTTATTAAATTTGAAATGCTTAAGTAAACATCACTTGTAGAATCTAAAATTCTAGTTTAAATTTAATTTTTTTCTCCAAGAAAACATCTTTAAGTCTTTTTACTTATATTTACAATAAACTAAAAAATTAAGTGTAAATAAATAAACAAATAATAAACTTAAAAAATTAAAAAATATACTTATATAATAATTTCTAAAAAAAAAACAAAGATCTACTTCTCTTCGGTCATATATTTATAAATGTCTCAATAATATAAATTTTTTTATAGATATTATCACATATAATTTAATAATTAAATTAATAAAATTTATCTATAATAAAATTGTTCAAATATTATATATATATATATATATGTCACTTAATAATTTTTTTATAGAATATAAAATATATTAAAAAATTATCAAATAAATTAATTTTATATATTTTATATATAAAATAAAATTAAAAATACTTTGTTATATTATTTTATTACAACATATAATATATTTTTAAATTGAAATAAATATTAAATTTTAAATTCATAGTTACACATATAAAATTATATATAATTATAAAAATAACATAAGATAATTTTATAATTAAATTAATAAATTCTATATACATGTGGACACGGGCGGGTCAAGACAGTCGGTACCGACTTGCTGTTGTGTATATATGTAGGTTTTGTTGAACAAAATATAAGCACAAAAACAAATAGTAAAATTTCAAAATTCAAATCCTAAATTATTATCGTTTAGTTATAATTAGAATTATTAATTTTTATAGTAATTAATGTAAAGGGTTTTGTTAAAATAATTTTTATTTAGTCAATATTATAAAAATATTTATAAATGAACATATTAAGATTAAATTTATATATCTATGTATCCTCGTATTGACATATATATGTGACAGTAGTGTTTCTTAAGGTCCCCTGCTAGACAGAGACACAGTGTCGGTACCGACATGGTGGTGGTGGTTGTTAATATATATTTATTATGTAGGTATAGCCTTTGCAATTGGTACTTTAATTCCTCAGTGCCCATAATGCTTCAATTTGACTAATAACTTATACCCTCATTTTTCTCAATGTTATGCCTCTACAGATATTCTGTCTACACATTACTCAATTAATCATATTGTTTAAATTATTAAAAGTTAACATTATATGTAATATATTATATATAATTACTTGTATTTTTTATTTTTTCTGTATAAGTATATTCTAGAACTACACACAAAAATGATATAAAGACCTAAAGATATTTATTTCAATTGAGATATACAAAAAAAAAACAGTTTCTCTTATAATATTGCTTTTAATTCATTATTAATTTAAAAGACAGGAACAACCGACTCCATTGAAAACTGAGCTTAATAGCTGGATGCCAACAATTTTTTTAGTGGGAAATAACAATTTAAGATTAATTTTAATTGTGTTATAAGGGTAAAAAATTTAACTTTATCAATTAATTAAAATTCATCTTAAATATTTTTAAAAGGTACAAAATAAAAATTAATACTACTTCTAATCTTTTTTATAAGAAACAATTGGAACCAAGAAAAGTAATTAAGTGTAGTTAATAATTTGTATATTTAATAATATTAATAAAAAAATATAAAATAAATTTAACAATTAATGCATCTTGAATGTATTATTTATTTTTTATAATAAAAACAAAAAAAATACTTCATTTTATTTCTATAAAAAAGACTAAAGATAATAATTTTTAAGATTTTATTAACTTCAACTCTTAAAATTAGAGATAAATAATTAATAATAATGAAATTTTATTAAATACTCATCCATTTACTTATCATGCAGCTTATAAATGTCTTTATCCCAACTACCAAATTGATGAAACAAAAATATATCTATATTTAAAATTTAATGATTAAATAAATAAAATTATATTTATCTTTCTTTATTAGATGTAAGTTATTGTTCTTAAATTATAGTATTTTTAGGGATCCAGATTCCCTCCGGTTCACGCGGGAACTGGACGTCTAATCATTTTTTTGCTTAAGCGAAAAAATTCGCTTAAGCGAAAATGAGTTATTTTCGCTTAAAATCATAACAAAATGGCTTAAGCCAATTTTTATAAAACAAATGGCTTAAGCGAAAATAATAGGCTTAATTGAAAAATGGACAGAGAGTTTTAATTTTTACTCAATTTTCTTTTCTCCTTTCCCCTAAACATAACATTTCCTCCTCAACAATATTTCGGTACTCTACTAGTTATTACTTACAACAGAACCGGTATACTTGCCATGTTTGAAGGAAAATAAACCAATACTCTTATACTTAACTCTTTTCTTTCCCTCCTAACTCTCTTTTCCTTCAACCTCATACCTAACTTCTCTCCTCTTCTTCTCATTCTCACATCACCAAATACCTATCTCTCCCTTTTTTTCTCTATACTCAACTCTTCAATTTCCTCTTCTTCCACCGTCACTACTATATCACCCGCTCTCCTTGTCTACATCCATTCTTAATCTTCTATTTTCTCTACACTCAACTCTTCACTTTCTTCTTCCTCCACTGTCAAAATTTTTTTATACAAAATTAGCTTAAGCTAATTTTTCTGGCTTAAGCGAATTGTGTATTCGCTTAAGTGAATTATTTTATCTTAAGTGAATGTTGTGTATTTGAAGATATGAAGGCTGAGTGTAGAGAAAAGAGAGGATTAAGAATGGATGTAGACAAGGAGAGCGGGTGATATAGTAGTGACGGTGGAAGAAGAGAAAATTGAAGAGTTGAGTATAGAGAAAAAAGAGAGAGATAGGTATTTGGTGATGTGAGAATGAGAAGAAGAGGAGAGAAGTTAGGTATGAGGTTGATGGAAAAGAGAGTTAAGAGGGAAAGAGAAGAGTTAAGTATAAGAGTATTGGTTTATTTTCCTTCAAACACGGCAAGTAATAACCAGTAGAGTACCGAAATATTGTTGAGGAGGAAATGTTATGTTTAGGAGAAAGGAAAAAAGAAAATTGAGTGAAAATTAAAACTCTCTGTCCATTTTTCGCTTAAGCCTATTATTTTCGCTTAAGCCATTTTTTTTCGCTTAAGCCATTTGTTTTATGAAAATTGGCTTAAGCCATTTTGTCATGATTTTAAGCAAAAATAACCCATTTTGGCTTAAGCAAATTTTTTCGCTTAAGCGAAAAAAATGACTGGACGTCCAGTTCCTGCGTGAACTGGAGAGAATTCGGATCCTATTTTTAGAAACTGTCTTATATAAATGTATTTTTTGGTTTGTTTTTTCTTTTTTATATCATTTTACTTTTTTATATTCAATATATAATTAATTTCATATTTTTTATTTAATTTAGTTTTATTTAATATAGTAAGGTATTTATTACCAAGTAAAAATATTTTCTCATTTTAAAATTGGTAAACTTTATTAAAATTTTAAAAAAATATGTAATATATCTTCATAATTTATTTACAAAAATTATTTTAATTTAATAATATTCATTTAGAAAATTTTTATCAATATATATAAAGTTTTTATGTGATAAGTAGGGATGAAAATGGATCAGACTGCTCGTTGGAGACCTATGACTTAGCCTATTTAAGATTTAAACTGAATTGACTCGTTTATTAAAAAGGTTAAGTTTAAACTTTTAAAAAGACTTATTTAAATAAAGAGATCAGACTTAAATTTTTTTAAAAAAATTCAAGCCTATTGAGTAGTCTAATTAAATAATTATTTTATTTTATAATTTTATTTATTTATTTGTAACAATTTAATATAAATATAATTGTCCAAAAAAATTATACATATATATATAACATAATTTAGTATGTAGTCTATAATAATATAATAATTATAATTATACTATTAGAGTACAAAAAATAAAATTTATCATAAAAAAAAATATCAATTTAAACTTTGTCTGATTTTTAAAATATCTCAATTTATTATTAGAATTCATTATTTCTCAATTCTTATTCTAAATTTTTTAATTTTTTAATCTTAATATAATTCTTTAAAACTTTGTGAAGTTATTGAATATGATCATTTTAAGATATGATATCTGTGAAGTCATTTATGTATTTTTTTTTTACTAAATATGGTATTTAAATATAATTACTTATCATATATTTTCTATTTTACTAATAATAGGTTTTTTGACTTGTTAGCCCGTTGGTTACTAGCTCATTGGCCTATTGACCCATTAAATTTAAATTATTAGTATTATTTGAAAGCTTTACTATTAAATAAGCTACTAGGTTAAGTCAGACTTCTAAAAATACGAGGTCAAGCTTAAAAATTTAGCCTATGTTAAGTCATAAGTTTAGGCTTAGACTCTAATTTTATGTAGTAGGTCAAACTCATTTAATCTCTGGCCTAACTCGACTTAACCCATTTTCATCTCTAGTGATAAGAATGCGAAATTGATATAACGTGATCCTTGTGAAATTATTTAAGATTGATTTACTTAAATATATTTTTCATGATGTAAGATTAAACTATTATAGTTATCTTTATGGGCGCACACTTCTTTTATATATAGTTCATTTAATACAAAATTTATTTGCAATCAATTTTGTAATTACCAAATTCAAACTAATTAACAATGAAATTCAAACACGGATTTTAGGTTGGAGTTTGCACGTTATTAAGATCTACAATGTTGGACAAAATTCCAATGTGAAAATCATTTCTTAAAATATAATATCTATACAAATACACTTTTGAACTAGTCAAATGAATGAAGCATCACACCTCTTAATTAATGAATATAATTTAATAAACAAAAAATATTCAAACAGCTTTGCAAAATTACATATGTATATATGTATATCTAGAAAAATTATTCATAAATGTAATTATAGTAGCACCTCCTAAGTCCAACCTAAGAATCTAATTGGCATATTTTCCTTCATCTACATGTAGAGTAAATGTCTACGCTATAAAATGGAGCTATAATTACAATCCCTTCTATATTTCTACAAGTATTAGGAAAGACGTAGAAAGGTCAAGTTTGAAAGCTAGCACACACAAATTTTTTTCCATGAGATTCACCTTTGAATATGAATTTGAATTGTTTTGTCCTCATCATGTTCTGCTTGACTTCGCTCTTGTATTTTCCATCAGATCACTTACTATTCAAATAATTTAACTTTCCACCTTTGAGAGCTTTAGAAAAAAGTTTCAAAATCTTGTCAACCTGGAACTCCCACGCACACAACAAATGAAAATGTCCAATTTTATATACGCATAATGGTCTGATATAACCTCAAAAGCATTCCCACCTTAACTTTCTAACTTTTAAGCCTATGTCATGGAAATGGGAATCATCCTCTTTTTTAAGGCTAAGGCTTAGTAGCACAAAAGTTCTCCGTATGCTCAGATAGTGGCAGCCTTCAATAATATATATTATATATATCAAGATGGGGCACTTGCATAATTTTGCAAGATTTACTCAATCAATGAGATCACATTGACTTTTGCTTGGCTCATTTCATTTTAGTGAGACTATTAAATCCGTACATAAATTGAGTATTAATACAATCTTATCAAATTCATCAGCATATACTTATTTTTGGTTTAGCATTCGCTAGTAATTAATAATCATTTACAAACCACTAAAAGTTGGGTCTAATCAAAAGATTGGTTTTCCGTAAAGCAGCAGACCACAGGTTGAATCTTCGTTGAGAGAAACATTCATTAAGTGTTCAGTTGAATTTCAAACATGATTGTTTCCTAGTAAAAATAGGGTGAAAAACTTATTGTGAGATATTTCATCAAAATGAAATTATATATATTTAACTATACACATTTATGCAATAAACATGCTTCAACTTTCTCCAACGTCGAACACCTGTAAATTCTCTGACATATTTGGGAGAACAAGCCAATCCTCGTTCACTTTGGTTTTCCTACTACAAGACAAAGCGTGCCCTATTCTTGTCCACAAAAGCTAAAGGGAAACAAAAGGGATACTCTATCAAATTTTCTGTTTTTTTCCCCATTTGCTGAATGAGTGAAACATTATCATGAAATAAAGAAAAAGGTTTCTTTATTTCTTCCTTTCTTTTTTTTTTAATATTTAAGACTTTGAGATGCCACAATCTTTCTGAATTGTTTGTTCCTTCTTTTGTCTTACTCAACGATATTCCTTCGTAGCCAAAATCCGACACAACATAGTCCAATAGCCAACCTTCACCCAATTGTATTGTATTATTCGTATTCTTATAATATTTATATACATAGGTTAGAATCAATCAACCACACCCAACATATCTCTAGCTTTCTACCTTGCAATTTCAACTTTGAAATGGCCACTACTCTCTCTGAGGCCTATAGAGACTACCCTCTCCACCTCCATCATATTATCCCCTTAGACTTTTCTTCAATAAAGACCTTACCTGATTCCCATGCATGGCCTCAATCTGAAGATTATGATAATGATGGACCTGAATCATGCATACCCATCATTGACCTCATGGATCCTAATGCCATGAAACTAATAGGCCTTGCTTGTGAGAAATGGGGTGCTTTCCAATTGAATAACCATGGCATAAACTTGAGTGTTATTGAAGAGGTTGAAGAAGAGGCAAAGAGGCTCTTTGCTCTCCCCGCCGACCGGAAATTGAAGGCCCTAAGATCTGCCGCTGGCGCCACCGGATACGGCCGAGCTCGGATATCTCCATTTTTCCCCAAGCACATGTGGCATGAGGGGTTTACCATCATGGGTTCTCCATGTGATGATGCCAAAAAAATTTGGCCTAATGACTATGCACGGTTTTGGTAAGTACAAATGTTACAATCTCATGCACTTCCATGCAACGTGGACACCCATATGCTAATAGAGACTTACTTTGATAACATTAAGTTTTTCTCGGAAAGGAAGCCATTACAATATGTTGCTGTTTCGAGTCTATACTTGGAATTAGTGAATCCTATCAATTTGAATTTTAAATAATTCATTGAACAACTCATACAGTAAACAAGCATGCCTTAGTTTCATTAGTTCTCTCTCTCCCAGATAAAATAATACATGAAAGAATAAATAAAACTTGTTAGTTTTGTCCTCATTAGCTTTATGATTAAATCCTTTTATGCCATCACATGGACATGCATGATAAAATAATTAATAAAAGGTAAGGTTAGAGATTTGTATCAGCTTTAAATATGCAATTAAAGATATCCTTTGAATATTATACACATTGTACTCCAGTCTGATGTTTTACAACATCTCACCTACCTAAGAACAAAATCATAACTTAAGGTTTTCTATCTGGTTTAATAATTCTAATGATTGTATCAAGCAATGATCTAAATAGACCTCTTAGTAGTCTAATCGTAATAAACTGGTGTTAGAATATTCTTTGTACTCCCTTTACTATATATATATATAACATAATGAAATTAACTCAAAATGCTAGGCAATACTTAAATCAAGTTCTTTATATATTTTTGTCGTTAAATATTTCTAATAAAATGACCTTTCCGATATTAAATAATCTCTATTAAATATGAATTATAAAACTTTATATTAAAAATTCAAACATGTCATCATTTAATTAGAGAAAAGATATTAAGAAGGTAAGAGAATTGTGCTAATTAATTACTTTATCCATTCAACAAAATACCTTTATACAAAACCTTGATATCTAAAAGCTAATAAATATGTTTTTGTGCAGTGGAATAATGGAGAATTACCAAAAGCAAATGAAGGCACTAGCTGAGAAGCTAACACACATGATATTCAACTCATTGGAAATTTCTGAGGAACAAAAGAGGTGGGTTGGTTCAACCAACCTATGTGAAGCTGTTCAACTAAATTTCTACCCATGTTGTCCAGAGCCTGACCGAGCCATGGGTCTAGCCCCTCACACGGACACATCGTTTCTCACAATCCTCCACCAAAGCCAAACCAATGGCCTCCAAATCTTCAAGGAAGGTGCAGGATGGGTTCCGGTGCACCCTCACCCTAACACCCTTGTTGTGAACACTGGTGACATTCTTCATATTTTGTCCAATTCAAGGTTCCGTTGTGCTCTACATCGTGTCACAGTTAATAGTACTAAGCATAGATACTCAATGGCTTATTTTTATAGCCCCCCATTAGATTATGTAGTGTCTCCTTTGGTCGTTAATTCCATACCCCATTTTCGGACTTTGACTGTGAAGGAGTATATTGGCATTAAAGCCAAGAATCTTGGGGGAGCATTGTCTTTGATTAGTATGCTTAAAAGCTAAGTCCACATATAATTTTTGCCCCTTTTTTGAATGATTAAGATCATCTATTCCTATTTTTTTATTTTAAAATAGGATTTCATTTTAATACATTATTAATATAAGAACTTTTATGCTGGTAATTAATTAGATAACTACTAAAACACGTATGCCTTTTAAATAGTTATAAGAAAAATGAATGATCATATGATGATTTTAACATTATAAAAAAATTATGTCATTGATATATATTTTTTATGAGAGAAAAGAATGAATATAATTGAAGAGACACAAGTCCAGTGTGAATACGGAGTGTTAATATTGATAATATCGATGAAGTGTAATTAATTTTTTTTTAAAACATGATGTTATTGATTAATAAGTTTTATTTTTTGTTAGCATGTTATTTTATGAGAATAAGTGAGCTTTATGAGTTGCTTTTTTTTTTAACTCAACTTTATTATATAAATAACTGAACATGATTATTATTATATATTTGCTATTTATTTATATACATATATTTAAGAAACATAGCTAAAAAATAGTTGTCCCCGATGATTGTTCAAATACTATTTTCGTTTCAAAGTTTGCATCACGATTAGTTGAAAAACTAGGACGCACGTTGAAAATCAAAACATGCTCTTGGTTCCTATAATCCTACCTATGCATCAGAACTTATCCTGGGATGTGGCAGAAAAAAAGAATAATAATAATAATAATATTGTTACATAAACTTTTATTTATATTTTTTATTTTTATATTATATTTTTTTATTTTTCTTTTTTTCGGCATTATTTCACATCCAGAAAGGATGAGGAAAAAACCTTTCCTTAAATGCAAATGAAGTTACTACTTATCTCTCATAGTTATACTTTTATAGTACAAAATTGATGTCCCATATAAACTTCAATAATGATATTTATCTCATTTCCCATTAATTTATTTTTACAATAAAATAAAATCAATATTACTTCTCACCTTTATTTTTAAAAAAGGTAGTGTAAAATAAAATATTTTCTTTGATCTTGAGCTTCATATATAGTTTGAACGTGCACGTGTCCTTACTCGGTGTTCAATGCCCAGCCCCCAGCTAACCATATATAAATTAAGTTATTATTTTTTTATGCTTGGATGCTTTATAATAAAATGATATATAATTAGTCTCTGTCAGCAAGACTTTAAATCCAGCTTACCCATTTTTTGTATTTATCTGTGCATTACTCGTAGACTCGTAGATACCTTTTCCTTGATTATGTGGAGTCATTTGTATGGTTGTGAACATAGGCAAGACTGTGTTTTGTAATGTAAACAACAACACCTAATCCCCACACGTATCTGCTTCCTAATTAGTTGACACTTGCCAGTTGAATAAGTCTTTAGAATTATTATTTTATTTTAATTATTTTTGTAAAAATATATGAAAAATATTAAATAACATCTTAATCATTTTAAATATCATAAATTTACTTTTAGAATGAATTTTCTTAATTTTAAATTTCTTTTATCTTTTCGCATAAGTGTAATTATTCTCTTGTAAAATGAAAATCCATCAATGATAATACACATTATTCTTAAATCTTATATCTCATTTTCTTTTCTTATTTTTAACATGCTATTATAGAGTTGTATATACCGTTATCTATATCATGTTTTACAAATTGCTCTGTTGCCAAGCTTTTTGTTACTTTCAATTAGTTTCGCTTAATTGCTGTGCCTTGGTTTCGTTTTGCCTAATTCATATCCCTTGACCAGTTTCACCCAATCTAAGAAGTAGTTTCACAAGTAATTGCATAATATAATACTAACTTCAAAAATTTCAGGCAAGGCATAGGTTATCAAACAGATCATATATGAAATACGAAATATAAAACCCATCAATCTTAGCTCCATTTCATGTCCAACATCTTAATTTTGTCGATTATAGCACTTTATTAGAATCTATTTGGTGATTATTAAAATAAAATCATTTATAATCGTCAGAAAAAACCAAATCACACCGAAAATGAAGTCATTTTTGCTTTCTTGTTAAATTGAAATCCAACGTGTTGAAGAAAATGATTCTTGCAGTCCTTGGCATGACCATTTGGAGATCCATCCATCATATATATTCATTTGTAACAAGATAAAGTTAAAAGTTTTAGTTTAAAGAGAAGTGTTAAAATATACAAAAGTATCAAATAATAACTTGATTATTTTTTAGAATATTTTATAATTTTTTTTTCTGATTTATTAGTTTCTTTATTTCTCTTCTTCATGTGTAACACTGTCTATATAACTGTAAATAGCCACTTACAAAATAAAAATAATATTCTCTCTTCTACATTTTACATTATTCATTAAAAAATTATTTTATTTTTTAAAAGATATTTTTAGAAATTATGATTGTTTGATTTTTCTATTAGTTCTCAATATAAGGTTTGAATATCCTTGGATTGAATTCTCATTTCCTTCTCTTCTTAGTTTAAATAATATTAATATTAATACCCTCATAAGCTTCAGTATGATTTAATATTAGAATCTCTACTTTGTACAACACATTACTTAATTAGGTAATTGCTTCTAATTCAATTGATTTATTATATATATAAAAAAGAGATGAATCCTAAACTTTACAGTATTTAGATAAAAGAATGCAGAGGTACTAATATTAAATTTTATTCAATACAAATATTTTAAAAAAAATAATATTATATACTTTAAATGAATGAATATATGATTAATGAAAAGATTAAATAATTTTTATTAAATAAGGTATAAATAAATAGATTATATTTTTTTAATATAATTTTAATAGGTCCCAAATAAATTAATAATTTGTTTTTAATATACTTATTGTAATTCAATTAAAAATTTATTCAATCTATATATCCGTATTTATTCACTAAACTAATATGAAGCATCTTCTTATTCCTTGAAGGCGTTCACACTTTGTTATCCTAATCAACAAATGTCTAGTTAATAGGCAGCACTGTATAGTAGTACAACTGCAAGACTACAGCAGAATACTCCTACTTGCATCAGAAACAAGGCCACAACCAGTGCTACACAACACAATGAAACTACAAAATATGTCATTTACCAATTGATGAAAAAATGTTAAATCTTAAGATTATCTAAGTTGGCATATATACATAAAATGTCTAGTGAAAAATAAGTTGTTTGTATGTCAACCACACAGTTTGATACATCAAATTACAAAGTAGTAATCCTATGTTTCTTCAAAGGTGTGTTCAATAATTTATTGGTTATTCATTAGAAAGAAAGACAAAGGTTTAGTTGCGTGCTTAGATGAACTTAGCTTATAATTATAAAATCACGTTCAATGACGTGAAAAGAATTGTCATCAATTAGGTCTTACATAAGGACAAATCTTTAGAATATGAAGGTATGAAACTTTTCGCATTTGTTGAGCATGATGTATATCTACGCACAAATTTTCAATTTTTGTTGCATAAAGCAAAACTTTCACTATTGAAAGACGTTGTCACCAACATAAGGATTGCATCACTTATTTGTTTTACCTATTGGTTTGTAGGGGAAAAAACAACTAAAGAGTAGTCCAAAAATGAGAAAGCGTTTTATATTTTATAGGACTAGTCTAACTTTTATGTTGTCTTCTTTCTAATTTTTTATTAAATAAAAATTATTGAGTATTTTTATATTTTAAAATGTTAAATATTCTTACTTACTTATAAAGTATTAAGAGAATATTTTGGAAAGTCTTTAACATGTTTTTGTGATGTCCACAATTTTTACGGATATTTGATTTTAATTTTAATTTTGTTTTTGTTTGTTTCTATACTTTTATAATTTTTTTTGTCTTATTCCTTTTATTGAGTTGATACTAAATATGGATCGTATAATTATTTACAGGTAGTTATTATAACATTTAAAAATTCATATAATCAATTAAAAAAATTATGCAACTTTTTAAAAATTATATAATTTATATATTTAAATTTCAACCATTTATGATAAATCTAATAGTCAAATTTTGTTTCATTTACCCTTACATAAAAAAATACTCTCTTCATATATATATATATATATATATATATATATATATATATATAACTTTTAATCTAATAATTAGTTTTCAAAAAATTATCTAATAAAAAATTAGCATAACTTATCTCAATATAATTTAAATATTTACACCACTTAAAAATTGAGTCAAAATATGTTGACATAAAATGTTAAAATTAAATTCTTATATTAATTAATAATTTTTTATAATAAATAAATTTTATTAAATTAACTGTTAATTTAAAAGTGCTTATTAGTGTCTTATATTAGAGGATCAAAATAATCCATAGTTTTAGAAGAAGCATTAAAATTTTAATTCTATTTTTTAAAATTATAAAATTTTTATAATATTTTAATTCTATTTATTTTTTTAAAAAAATTGTATAGAAAATAATGAAGATAAAAAAATTCAGTTTTTTTGATAAATTATATATATAAAAAAAAACATTTTCTAACGTCGAACAAATTTCTGAAAAGCGAAAATTTCCCGGGCAAGTTTAATTTTTAGTCATAATTTTAGTTTATAAGCATCAAATGAGCAGTGTTCCAGTGGGCATGCCGGAGTGGTTATCGGGCATGGCTAGAAATCATGTGGGCTCTGCCCGACTAGAAATCATGTGGGCTCTGCCCGCGCAGGTTCGAATCCTGCTGCTCACGATTCAAACTATTCCTATTTTTATGTATTTTTTTATTTTCATGGTTACTTTATTGGAAACCTTTACTCTCAAGTTATTTTCCCTAATCTTTTTAATAGAAAAATGATTATAATGCATGCTACAGAATTTTTAGTGTTACCTCAAAAAGTGTATTAAAAGTTTATATGTTAGATTAATTTGTAATCAAAATAGTGTTAAATAATACAAAAATTCACGAAAGTTTATTCTTTTTCTTTCGAGATTAAATATGCAAAACTCCGTTTAATAATTTTTAATTCGTGCATTTTGATATTATATTTTTTCTATTTTGACATTACTCTTTATAATCATCATATATTATTCATATATTCATATTTCTTTTCATAAATTGTTTTTCTTGATTATTAAAGTAAAATACATTATTATTATTATCATCATCGATGTTCACATGTTAGATTCATTTGTAATTAAAATAATACTAAATAGTACAAAAATTCATAAAAGTTTGTTCTTTTTTCTTTGAGATTAGATATGCAAAACTCTATTTAGTAATTTTTAATTCGTGCATTTTGGTACTATATTTTTTCTGTTTTAACATTACTCTTTATAACCATCATATATTATTCATATGTTCGTATTTCTTCTCATAAATTGTTTTTCTTGATTGTTAAAGTAAAACACATTATTATTATTATTATTATTATTATTATTATTATTATTATCATCGATGTTCACATGTTAAATTTATTTGTAATCAAAATAATGCTAAATAGTACAAAAATTCACGACAGTTCATTTTTTTTCCTTCGAGATTAAATATGTAAAACTTTATTTAGTAATTTTTAATTCGTGCATTTTGATACTATATTTTTTCTATTTTAACATTGCTCTTTATAGTCATCATATATTATTCATATGTTCGTATTTCTTCTCATAAATTATTTTTCTTGATTGTTAAAGTAAAACACATTATTATTATTATCATTATTATTATCATCATCGATGTTTGTTTAATAAAAAAGTTATTGGCTCAACAACTTACCATCTTATAATAAATTTAAATGACATTAGAAACTTGATTTTGAAAATTTAATTTTAGCTAAACTCAAGTTTAAATTAATGTTATTTGTGTTTTAAAATTTTATCTTAAAAAAAATTATAAAAAAAATTAAAATAATATTCTTCACTTAATGCAATAGTAAGATAGAAAATAGAAGAAATGTTAAACTTTTTTTAAAATTTTATAAATTTTAATTTTATAAAGTGTAAAATATATATATATATATATAAAAATAGAAGAACGACGTATATAAGTTTATACTAGTTTCTCTCAAATCTAGGAGTTACGTCTAATCCTTAACACTATAGTAAGATTTCTATTATATATAAAACATAAGGTAGATATTTCACCACCTAATTATTAATAAATAAATCTACTCAAAATTAAATTACTCTAAATAATTTATAATATTGTCTAAAACTCTTTAAGAAAAATCAAATCACACTCTAAGTGTTTTCTATTCTACCTCCTCAAGCTAACAATAAATTTTTTTTACAAAGAAAGTATATAAAAAATTTGGTAATTGTGCAAGATTTTTTGAGAATGTTTTGAACATTTTTCTTCTTTATATTTTTTTTACATAGAAGTGTCTTTAATTTATAGAGACATGAAAATGTTTACACTAGACGCAACTATTTGTCAATTAGACTCATCAAGTTGCTTTTCTATAATGCATTCTAAATGTGTTTAGGTTCTTTTTGTATTAAGTGTACTTTTAAACACTTTGTATTATTGACTTGTTCTACTTTTTTATTTAATGTGCAAAGAAAAATACAAAAAATTGTTTTTGTCTTTTCTACATTATTGTCTCTTGTTCTTCTCAACATTAGCTTTAGCTTTTATATGTCAACTCCTAGTATATCTTCAATTTTGATATCTTTGAAGTTAAAATAACTTTCCAATGACTGAGTAGCTTGTATTAGTGGTTTGATGCCTTGACCATCTTCAAAGATTATGGTAAATTATGTATTGGATAACTTGTTGCTTCTAGAGAATTTGCACTCTATTTCTAGATAGCTTATACGTATATTATCTTACTAACAATACTAAAATGTTTGAACATACTAATTAGGATTTCAAAGAATTCATCTAAGATAGATATGTTTTTTTCTCCATCAAAATTTAGGCTTTCCATCTTTTTGAAAACTTGATTCAACAATCTCTCCCTTTTTATAATGACAAATACTATGTTCTTTAATGAATAATATTGAATATTTATTGAACAAATAACTCACTCATCATTGAATACAAATCAATTTCAAGATAAATGACAAGACATGGTGAATTATAGCATAATTGAACAAATACTCATATTTGTGAAATAAAACTATTTTTATATACAATAATCAATAATATTTATACTTATGAACCAAAGACAACATATGTACATTTGCATATTCTCCCCCTCTGTCTTTATAAACAAAAAATGAATATAGTAAAAAAGATTTTTCCTTAAGCTTATGGCATCATTGTCTACTTGAGACAAGATGCTCCAATTAAAGGATCCTAGCAGAGAGACCTTTAATGACAATCTACTCGTGACGAATGAGTTGTTTCAGTTATTTAATTTGAGCTTATAGAGTTTGTTATTGATGGTAAGTTAAGGTGTAAGAATGATTAAAAAATAGAGATGAAGGTACATATGCACGAGAATGTTTATAGTTTCTGTATTGTGGATGAGGTAGTAGAATAATAACTTAAAATAAAAAAGAAAGATGAGTTTGGGAGTAGCCACAAAAACTAATAGCATAAAATCTTTTGGAGGTTTATTAATGGCCAAGAGTGAAAGAAATAAAAAAGAGAATGTAGAGTATGAGATGCACAGTAAAAGGGTTAAGTCGTAGTAGACTCTTTGTCAATGTTAAAGAGACCACATGAAGATGCTTCAACCATTATTGGAGGCATGTGATCTAAAAGGACAAAATTGACGTCAACTTCATTTGCATTAGTTTGTAACCATAGTAATCGTAGTTCTTCATCTGTTAAGAGATAGGGAGTAGTGATGTCTGAGTAAAATGACTTTATTGTTATCAAGAATAGTCTATAGATAAGAAGTCAATCAATTTGAAGCAATGAAGATGTAGATAGTTAGATAATGCATTTGCCTAACATCTATTTAGAAGCATAATGAACTTTACTCATTATTTTACCAATCTTTGCTATGTGAATAATTTATTGATGATTCACTTGTCTTGAGTTGAGAGTAACCTAGTTTTGTCTAACGCTTTCTTAGCACTAAGAATTGGATGGAAGAGGAAGTAGATTCAATGAGTTAAATTATTTGATCTTCAAATGAAGAATGTCCTTGATATGCTTTTAAATATAAATATATATATATATATATATATATATCTGTGTGTGGGGGACATGATTTTTTTACATCGGTATAAGTGCAAAAACTCTTATTTAATTTAAATCTAACGGGTTATAATTTATTACTTCACTTAACTGTTATATTTAAGTTAAATAAAAAGTTTAAATTGAGTGAAAGAGTTTTTAAACTTATAGCAGTGTAAGAAGATCTTTTATATATATATATATATATATATATATATATATATATTTTAAAGAAGAGTTGATTTTTCCTTGCACCTCCATGATTTAAGTATTTATAAAAAGGGTAGAAGTCGTAAGATATTGCCTCACTTGCTCTTACCATGTGATCAAGATTTCATGATTGAGTATTAGTCATGTGACAAAAATGTTATTTTCATATGTAACTCAATATTTTAAATATGCTTTTATTATATGACTTTATTGCTGTACATAGTGTTATAAGGGTATACGGTGGTGTATATAAAAAATTCGGTCAATTATAGTTGTCTTCTCAAAGTACATAGAATTCATAAATTTTTTATTTGAAGGTAAATTATTGAAACTATTAATTTTGAGTTTAAATGACTGTTTTTACCTTTAACTTTTTTCCCCTTAATCTTCAAAATTTGAACAAGTTTTATCCTTTTTGTTTTTAATTTTTTTTGTTACAATACTACTCAGGAATAATTTGATTTGCAATTCACCTTTAATAATTCAAGATAGTTTTAAAATATTAATATTGCATCGCTAAAGTATATTGGTGAACATTGATCATTTTCTTATTTGCATTGAAAGTAATTGTTGTGCATGAAGCATAAGTATAGATCATAGTTTAGTTATTTATTTGTGTCTACACCGTTCAAGAATCAATTTATCATTCCTGATTTATGGAGAAGAATTTTGTTTCTCTAATGAGAAGATAGATTTTTTCTTATAAATAGTTTTAAAAATGCCAAAACTTGTTTATGAAGAACCTTTTTGAATATTATCTTCTATCTTTTCAATTGTAAAGGCCAATAAGTCAATTTTTTTCTATATTATTGCCAATGTTAACTGTTTAAAGAATAAACTTATCTAAATTAGCAAGTTTTCTCAAATGAAGAAAAGTGATAAGCTGAAAGTATCTATTTGTACTATACAGGGATCAGTTACTATATTAACTAAACCATTAAAAAATATCCACTAGCTAATTCAATGACATTAGTTTTGCATGAAATAAAAACTTGGAAAATCAATCCTACTTAACATGATTTTGAAACAATTAATATTGGTATCATACTAAATATATCCTATTTTTGTTTAGATGAATACATGAACGAGGCTCAGTTAAGTAAACATTTATTTTGAATGACAATTTTAATGTGGTATCTTATTTTTATGTGTTTTATTTTAGAGTGCATTATGATATATTACTAATTAAGTTAATCACACTAGTATTATCATATCTAATGAAATGTGATTGAGTTGAGACTATAGTCTAAAAGTTGTTTCATTTAAAGCATTTGTGATCAACAACTCAAAACTTTTTATATATGTATTTACGTGAGAATCTGTATGAGATAACATGCCTCTGTATTATTCATTTGTTTAAATATATTTTTTATCTTTATAATTTTATAAATTTTAATTTTTAAGATCAATACTTTTAGTACCTAAAAACCTCTAAATAATATAATATGGCCAATAAAGAGACTATTACATATTGATTATTTACGTAAAAATCTCAAATTAATTTTTCATTCATAACGAACAAAACGTTTAAGAAAATAAAGGTTGAAAAACAACAATAATAATAATAATAATAATTAAAGAAGCAAGAAAAAGATTTTAAAACAAAGATTACAAACTCACAAGAGAGCAATACTTGCGTTATTTATAAAGTAGAGTCTTAGTAATTGATCCCATTACGCAAACTTAAGATACAGAAAGAGAGATACTACTAATTAGGACTATAACTCTTCTGAGCATTCCCCTAATCTATTTATTGGATACACTATATAAGGGAAAACACATTAATTTTATGGCAGTGACACATATAATAGTAGCATCATATACATATGCAACTATCAAACGCCTGCATACACGTCTAGTGCATTTTCGTTGAGAGTTGAAACAAAGTACTGGAAATAATCCCCATAATTAAATGGCCTGTAACGTAGAGGGTGCATTTTGTCGTCCACCAACTCAGGGGGTACCTCAATCTTCACCTCTTCCTTTGGCATTACAAAAAATCCAAATGAGTACCTTTCTTTATCTCCACTCATTATCACTCTGTGTGTAACTGCGTGAAGTCTCCCATTGCTCCATGCCTATAAAGGAATTATCCTTAATTAATAAGCATCCCATCTTACTAGATGTACAAGAGTTAGGGTATGCTGATTTCAACTTTAAATAAACAATTAATTTAGAGATTATGTAAATAAAATAACATTTGTAGAGATTTTTTCAAAACTACTTTTTGAAGTTTCTCAAAATAATTCAAAATCTATTATTTTAACCTTATGATTTTTTTTAATTGAAGTATACACTATTATTAAATCACAAATTATTTTTTAAAATTCATATTTAAGATAGTTTTTAATTAAGTAACATTGTAAAAAAAAATTACACTAATAATTTATGAAAATTAAACTATTTTTTTAAAGGAAAAAAAGAAGCTTACCCAAATTAAACATGGTAACATATTTCAAAAGTAATCTTTTAAGACCAAAATAATCAAAACAAACAAGCTCTTAACTCATATACTATAGTATAATGTCATATGGGGGATATATGTATACCTTCAGTATGTCACCAACAATGATCACAAAGCCTTCTTCGGGTATCTTCAATTGAATCCATTTGTCTGATTTAGTTTGAACCTGAAGACCATGGACTTCATTTTGGCACAAAATGGTTAAGGCACTTTTGTCGGTGTGAGGCAATAAGGCAGCTTCAAAATCTTGGTTGCCTTCAGGAACTTTGTACCTCATCAACCGTAAGTTACTAGTGCTGTTCATCTCTTCAATATCCGAAGTGTATTGCTTTGGAAGGTCATAACCCTCTACAATCATCTTTAGGATGACCCAACTCAGTTCATGCAACTTGGAGCTTGTGGACTTCAGTGTCTCACTATATACCATTCCAACCCGAGAAGATTGTAAAAAACATGTATTTATATGCACGTACGTAGTTATATTAATAAGTTGTTTGACTATTTCTCCATCATTGCTACTAAAATTCATCCAACTTCCATGAAATTGGAAAATAAAAATTAAAGTATTATTTATTAATGTATTTTTTTATAATTTTAATATTTTTAATGTATTTAAATATAATTTTCATTAATTAGGTATATATTCCAGTGTTACACAACTTACATGCAAGCATTGCTTTATTAAAAGAATGTTTTATGATATGTTTGGAAAAAAAATAAGAGGATAAGCTACCTGAAAACTAAAAGATGAAAGTAAAAAATTAAAAATTTGTGTTTATAAATTATTATTATTATAAAAAATAGGTTTTGATGATTTTATTAAATAATTTTATTATTTTGAACATGATAGAAGGAAAGATATTAATTAAAGTTATAGAAATCAAATGAGTAAAGAAGAAATTATTAAAAAATAATAGGGATAAAAATAAAAAATGCTTCCAACTAATAGCTAAAAACAAGCATTTTAAAAAATACTAGTTAAAGTAATGTTAAAAAAATGTAAATAACTACTTATTTTAGTTACTTTATCAAATGTAGTTATTTTTAATTTTATAAAAAAGTTTACTCTTACTGGAGAACAACTCCAAACATTTTATAACCTTTCTATGTTTCAAATTTTACTGCCGAAAACTCTAAAAAAGAATTACGGATTGAAACGAGTGTATTAATACATTTATTTCATAATTTTTAGCACAGTCTAACGTCATTTTAAAAAAATAAATATTTTTTTAACTAGTATTCTTAAGATATTAGTCAAGCACTCTCTTTATTTTTAAAAATTACGACAAAAATGCCATGTGGAGTGTGGATTCACAAACATTTTGAAGGATAAGCCCAATTTAATATGATAACGGCAGATAATAAAGGAGTTGGGTGGGTGTTACAGTCAATGAGATTAATTCGATAAGGATCAAAACACTTCGTTCATATCGCTCATTTTCGATTCTTGTTCCCAATATAATACAATTCTCTTAATTGCCAATCTTAACTCCTACTGTAAAATTTAGGAAACTGAATTGACCTCAGCACCACTCCTCTAAACTTTAGCTGAACATTAAATACTGCTCTATATATATATATCCATTTCTCTCTCGTGTAAATTTTTATTAAACACATTCACTAATTAAAATTATTTCTTAAGTGGAGGATTTGTAGGTTCAAAAGAAGAAAGTGGAATGAAATGAAGATGGGGTTAGGATTGGGATTTGTGAACTTATTAATGTGTCTTGTTAGAAACCTTATAATTAATTTGTAAACTAATTAAAACAAATGGCTTGATTATAAAACATATTGTAAAAGCATCATAACTTGAAAAGGAAATACCATTGCACCCCAATCTTAGAGATGCAAATATGTACCACTGTCTTATGATACAAACTGGTTGCCTCATTTAATTAATTTACTGTTTGCCAGATATTATAACTTTTATCATACCAACACACACCACATTTAATCAACCTGAGTTAGCAGTCTTAATTGAGAGAGAGAGAGAGAGAGAGAGGAGAGAGAGAAAACAAGTTAAACATACACTAGGTAATATACGTACTAACAAGAGGTTAATTCATAAAAATATATATATTATATGTATACCTCACTGTGTGTGTGAAACTAAAAAAATGATAAGGAAAAGAAATACCAGAAAGAGGGGTTTCCTTGAGGCCACATGAGGTTAGTGAAGGCCTGAGCATTATCCAAGAGAGGAGCATCATCAATACCAAAGCTTTGACTCAGAGGAATTATGGGGCTGTCACAATTGTAGCTCCTATAAGGTTTTGGGCTTGTGTGTTTCCTCTTAGTTTCTTCTGGTAAATCAAACAAATCTTTTATTGCAATAAACATGTTATCACGTAGACTCTGAGGTATCTTATCATGCACTAAGAGAAAACAACCATGACTCTCACATGCTTCTCTCACTTTCTTGCTCATTTTTTTCCAATCCTCACTCCCTTCCTCTAAACCCAACACATCCATGGAAAAATCCAGACATGGGACAATGTCATCACTCTCACTACCCATCTCTCTCTTGTTGGTAGTTCCTTACACTACACAAGATTCTTCTATATATAGCGAGTTAGTCACACAAAAGCCTAACATAAAAGCAGGGCCAGAGACAAAAGCAAAGCTACATTTATGGAAAGGGACAATGAGAGATCGATAAAGTCTCGTCACATATCAAATTCAATGTGAAAATTTCTTTGAATATCTATTTAATGGCATCGTTTAAATAAATATTTATGTGAGGATGTTAATATGTTTTCACATTATTGTTTTTATTACTTTCATATAATCACTCAAACTTTTACCTCAAAATATTGGTCCAATAACTCAAACATTAGAGTTATTTGCTTGTTTGTAACTTACGTATGAGTGCGAACTCCAATGTGATAAATATAACAATGTTTATTTGAAACTTCTGTTATTTCAACCGTTAAAAAATTAATATTATATGTTTTACTGAATAAAATTATTTTTATTTTTCTTTACTTTTTTTTTCTCTTACTTGTATTTTAAAAATACATACTAAAAATTAAATTTAATCTTAAATTAAAGACTCTTTAAAAGAGTTCATTATAGTTATTTTTTGCATTAATTGTTTTTTGTAAAACTATTTTTAATAGAGACAAAAAAAATAATTAAGTATAAAAAGAATAAAATAATAAGTACTAATAACTTTAAAGATAAGTTTAAAAAGTCAAATTACTGATAAATTTGATGATATTAATAAAAGTAGTTATACTTTTTAATTTTTATACAATAATTAAAATAATTTTTATTTAAAACTAAAAATAATATAAAAACGACACCTAAAAGGGTCCGTTAAAATTGTACCGCAAATAAAAATATGTTAAAATGATTAATAAAATTTAAAAAAAAGTACTTCTCTGAGACTTGCAGCCTTATTGACAGTTGCGCCACAACCACCAAAAAGGCGAAAAATTCTGGATGATGCCATAACCGACTTAAAAGCGAAGAAAGTAAAAAAAGGGAATGAAATATCCATTTCTACGGGTAAAGAATTATTAAATTAAAATCAATTTCAATAAAAATTAAAGTTCTAAATGTTTTTAAATTAATAATATTTTATGAGTTTTCTAAAAATTATATATATTTAATATATATAATTTAAAAAAATTTAAAATTAAGGTATATAATTTATAAAAATATCTAATTTTAACATTCTAAATATAATTTAATATATCTCATGTTGATAGAATAAAAGTATTTATTTTTTACTATAGTGCAACGACAATCAAATAAAAATTACTTGTTATAAATTTCAAACAAAAGGAAATAATAAAAGTACAATATTATAAGTATAATTTTTAATTTTTATTATGGGTCATTTTTTTAAACCTTGGTTCAATTAATTTTAAACTCAATTTGTAATTTTTAATTTGAATTCTTTACTAAAAATATGAAATTTTTTTAATGTCATCCCAAAAATAGATTATATCCATTTATGTGAATTACAAAATACCGAAGAGAGGAGTATTATATTATTTATTTTTTGAACTGTAAGCTTCTTACTTGATTTATAATAATTCAAAATGTTTGATTTGTAAATATAAATATTATTTGATTTATGAAAGATTAAAGATTTTATTTTAGTTGATAAAAATCTATTTTAATACTAGTATATTTTTATATATTAAAATATATATTAAATTGAATTTGATGTATATTAATGAGAAGGATAAACATGTCTAAATATAAATTTTATCTGTTTAATTTTATTTATTTATTAATATATTACTAATACATGTACTATTTTTTCTTGGATGCATATTAAAAATCGTCTAACAATATATATATTAAACTTAAATCGTCATTATTAAATAAAATTATCTTAAATAATAAAATTTAGTTTCTATTTTTTTCTTTATTGAACCATCTAATTTATATATATATATATATATATATATATATATATATATTTTGTTAAACATCAATATTTTATTAAAGATATTCAGAGTATAAGAATACTCTAACACGTTGTAACTCTAAGAGAAATTAACAATACATATCAAACAATTATTAATCCAATTCACAATAGATCTTTTCAAAGTTTTTGCTATAAGTAACTATCAAGATACATTTATCAAACATTTAGTCCAAATTTTGATTCTTTCATATAATTATTTTTCATAAATTTAGATCGAGCTCATAACTTAAAACTGGAATTGTGCTTCTTCCTTCTTACCTTGTGAAGTGCACTTCTAACATTAATTATTTCTTTCACTATCACTTTAACAACAATATTAGATTAAGGAGACGCTAGTCCTTAACTCAATACATGATTAACCTTGTCTTACCTATGAAAAGTTCTAATAATCAAGTCATTAAATTTATCAATAAACTCTTTTTATGTCACATCTTTGCCTCCAGTTGGTCTTTTGTCAATAACACTTAGTTGCTATAATCTTTCATCAGTTCCCATATCATATCAATTCATTTTCTTATAAGTTTTGACCAACAAAGGCGCATTTCGATCAACCTCTTTTTCAAATGCATTCTCAGTTAATCGCATAATATCTACATTATCATTAAAAATCAAGTTATTATTTATATTCACTTCATAATTTAAATTCTAAAAGTATAACATAATGATTTGTTTGAAAATAATCTGACACCACTCTTCTTTACATTTTTCAATTAAGTCTTAATTTAAATTTTAAGTTTTTATGATGTATTTCTAATTTTAAATTATTTATTTATTTTATTCACTCTTATTTAATATATTTAAATTTTATTATTAATCATAAAAACATTTACTCTTTTTTAATATATAAACTCATCAAAATGTTATTTTAAGTTAATAATACTCAATAAATTTACCAATATAATATACTATTCAGAATAGCATAGTTGAAGAGACGGGGGTTGAAGTGTAATAAAATTGGTGTAAAAAAGTCAGCACTCGAAGAATTATAAAAAATTGAGAAGAATAATTTTCAATTTTCTTACAATATTTCTTTACTAGTTGGATTAAACAGAGAAAAACATTGAATATTTTTTTTATATTTTGAAAATGTTAATATAATGTTCATTTAACTATTTATCAAACAAATAAAAAATAGTAGAAGAGAATAAAACATAACCCATTACGAATTAAAACTTTTTGAAGTTTGTAAAATAATAGGAAGAGTGAGGTATGGAGCCTGAAGGGTGCCACCCTGTAAAGCCCGAATAAGTTCATGCATGCAAGACATTTGTATTAGATTCGTTATTAATTAAATATGCTATCTATTAAATTACAATAAATGTCTGCTTAATTTTTATTTTTCATTTATTTTCCAATTAATGCTTGGTTGGCTATTACTATTTGTAACCGTACCCCTTTCTTACAAGCAAGGCAAGTGCAGTTTATTGAATGCGTCTATGTCTAATTCTTTGTTCAAAAATAGCCATATAAACACTTGCGTGGTTTCTATGTAATAAAAACTATTTCCTTTTTTTAAAAAAAATACGCACAATATATATATAGTAAACAAAGAATAATTAGTGTTTTATTATTTTGAATTTGTCATTAAATAGTATTTGGTTGCTTTCTTCTGATCATGTAGTTCATAAAAGAATCTTCCCACATATATATAATTAGTTCTTTTTTATAAAATTTAAGGCTTCGAAGGTTACCCTATTTTCAGATAAGTTACATTTAAATATCATTATTAGGAAATAAAGCATTAAAATGATACTTAATTCTAAATTAAGTTGAATCAACGTTTAAGGTGCTTCTAGCTAGGAACTATTATTGACTTTACATATTGTAAAAGGCACATCCATTGCTAATTCTAAATTAAGATGTCAAAATTTACTCCATATATAGCTTATATATACCAGTTTAAACTCAAGAAAAACTATGGTTAGTGGAAAGAGACACTAATTTATAAAACAACATAAACTTAAATCTCATTGTCGATCAAGATCAAGAAATTGAAACTCAAAGTTGCAAGCATTTCTAGTTAACATGTCTATTTCCAACCTTAATCATTAATTATATTTTTTATTTTAATTCCATAAATTATCTCGGTTAAATTATTATTTTTATCCAACTAAATTTTAATATTTTTTCTATATACACATTTCAATTGAGTGTGTACCAACATCACTAATTAAGATATGAAGGTCTGCTTGTTGAGTTGCTGTCGCTACTTAAGAGTGCCACCCGTTATACACATCCCATTTCTTTTAGTTTTTTTTTTAATAAAGATTATTTTTGTTTTATTTATATATTTTTAAAAATTATAATTATAGACAAAACTTAAAATCACTTTTATTAGATTAGCGTAATTTTTACTTAGCAATAACTAAATTAATAATATGTTGTACTGATATTTATTATGTAAATAATATATTAATATTCAAAAAAATTATTTGTTAATATGCTATATTAAATTATTAATGAATCATATTTATATTGTGGTGCCAATTGGTGGTATGAAAATCATTACCTTTCCGAACCCTTTTTACCTTTATTGAGGCCGTAGCTAATGCCTATGTGCATGAACTTTGGCGTGTCTACTTTAGGTGGGGAAAATCAACCAGAAGGTAGGGATGAGAATTTCATCTCGATTAGTATGAAGTAATAAAATATAAACATTATTATAAAATAAAGAGTAATTTTTAAAAGGAATTAAATAAAATATAAAATTGCAAATAAAATCATTAATTTAAACTCACATAAAATAATAAAATATCAAATTTTAGTTTAATATATGTACAAAATAAAAAAGAAATCTGTTTGAAACTTTGATTTGAATTATATATATGTGATATATATATATATATATATATATATAGCAATTACTTAATTACGAAAAGTTTAAGACGTTTAGTTTACCTATGTAATTACTAATGTGTAACTCAATTTTTCTATAACATACAATTTTGTTTCAATAACTTTTATTAAATCTACTAATAATAAGTAAGAAAAATATAAAGTATTAATGGATTTTTTATTTTACTACCTAATTAAAAATAAATAAATTATTATCAATCATTTAAAACCTTCAAAGTCTATTTATGAAATGCATATGCATATTAGTGAAGTAGCATGTCATGTTGTATGTTTGCTCAGTTGCAGAGATGGTTTGAATGACCATATCAGATATTAATTTACAACATTAATCGTATTGATTTACATGAATGCGCAAATTTTTACGGGTATTCTAATTTAAACATGATAATGCTAAATTATACATAACTGAGCTATAATGAAACATGCATGAATATATGTTGACGCTCAAATCTAAATTTAATCTCCCAAGCCATGAATAGGTAGCAAGACCTAATCCAATTTGCAATAAACAAGATGAAATAAATAAAATTCAATGTCAAGAAATAATAAATATAACTAGTATTTTTATCATTAAATTAATTTTTTACATAAATAAAATATATTATATGAATTTTTAATTTTAATAATTAAAAAAGATAAATATTGTAATTTTTAATAATAAAATTTCTATTTTATTAAATAAAATTAAAATAAACCATGAAAAATTTAAATTAAATATTAAATTAAAGAATCTATAATATAAAAAAAATCACTTGATAAAAAAATTAATCCCTAAAAATGGTCTCATTTAATAATACTTTCAAAAAAAATATTGTTTAAGAAATTTTCTAAAAACACTCATTTAAAAATTAACAGCCACATTTTATATATAAAGAGGTTGATAAAAATACATCCGATTTTCTTGCAAATAATTAGATTATGACAATTCATCACGCTACAAATTAAATTATCATAAATAATAAATAAAAATGGTTATCATAAACTCTAAAACTGGTTTAAACAACTATTGTTTTAAAAAATCAGTTTAAATATTTGGTTAAATAATTCATTTTTATTTTTTAATAATTATAATACAATAGATTAAAATGATTTTCCACTTCTTTTCGTCACTTCATGTCAATAGCTTGTTTTAAAAAAATAAAATAAAATTAGAAAGAGCAAAATAACACATAAATTAGAGTATAGAATTAAAGTTCAATTGAGTTAAATAAAATTAAAACTATTAATTTTTTTAAAAGAACTAAAAGCGAAAAACTTATAAGAACATATAAAAATAAAAATAAAAACTTAAACTTGATTATTTTCACTGATTATGGATGATTGGTTGGGTCTTAATATAAATTGAGTATCCAATTACAACACGAATCCTTAATCGAATTCATAAAAGAAGTGAGATAGAATATGCCAAAACTAAAACCCTTTTGATAGCAATATGTTCTTCAATTTGTACAAAAAAGACTCTTCATATCAATCGCAAATTCTCGGCCAAAAACTCAAGAGAAGAATCAGAAAACCAAGCTAAAGCAGTGGGAATTATAAAACAGTATTCCCCTTCGATAGCATAAGTTATCTGTAAGACTTAAGTAGGAGCCAAAATGTTGATTTTTGTATTCACATGACATAGTCATGCAAGAAGGCAACACCACTGTCTTAGTATAAACATGATCATGTGACAAAATAGCTTTGCCCAAAATAACGTAAGGAATATGTTGAGTTTCGCGTGATTGTATTTAGGTTTAAGCATCGTCATGTTCAATATACTCTTATAAATAAGCATATTATCATATCACTTGCCAATATCTTTTTTGAGAGATTATTTTTAATTTTCAATTAAAATATATCAATAGTATCTCAATTTTCTATCATATATTATTATATAGCTCAAAATTATTGACTTATAATACCATAATTTATTTTCAAGATATATTTAAAGTAACTTATAATTTATTCTTTGTGAGAGGCAATCGTGTGTCCAAATCAAATAAGATATATTTAAACTAGAATAACTCTTACTAATTCGTTAACTAATAAGAGTTATTCTACGTGTTCGGTGATCTATAAGAATTGATAATTGATCGATGGTATGAATATTTATATACTAATAATACATTAAAATTAAACTCTAATTTTGATTCATTCATATGAAATTGTTTTAAACAATTATTCAATTTTGTTAACACTTTGCTTAATGAGTTTAATTATAATATTATATAAGATGAAAACAAATAATTGAGAACTTTTTGAAAATAGATTACGTTCTTCCACAAAGTTAGTAAAATTAAATAATATTTTGTAAATCTAGACAAAAAGAATCTTTCAAAATAAGTTGAACAAAATATGTAGGAGTATTAAATAATTTAATGAGGCATCATAAATAATAATAAAAATAGTAAGAACATACTAGTTAATACACTTTTATTATTGAATAAAATTCACATAGATTTCATTAAATTAAAAATGAAATTTATTACAAAAAAGTGGCATTCAAATTATTTAATGAATCTTACATAAATTTTACGTAACAGTAGTGTTGATAACATGTCTATATATAGAACAGAATTCAAATTTAGTTTTTTATAAACAATAACCCATATTTAAGATGAATTCTTACCCTAAACGTCAAGTTTACTTTTGTCTAGAATCGATGTTGATGCTAAATTATCGCCAAACGTCTATACCGATCAAACTGATAATTAATGGATATATTTAATTACTAAATCAAGTTTATTATTCTCATGTAAGAAAATATAGTTACATGTAATTAAAAAAAAAACGTAATCCCTGCTGAATTTTCTTTTTAATTTTTTTAAAAAAAACCCTCCTTAAAAGTATTTTGGCATTCAAGGATGTAGATCTGAGTACATTTTTATCGTTAAATAAAGGTTGTTTATTAATATCGTTAAACAATTTATCTAACAAAAATTGAATTAATAATATAAGTTTATATCAACATATAGTTTTGTTAGTATAAAAAATAGATATATTTAGCAACAACAAAAAAAAAAGATATATATCATCACTTTGTCATATAATACATTTTATTATTAGGTTAAACTTACAACAGTTATAAATACTAATAATATAATTTATGTTAAAATATATAATAATAAAAACTAATCAAATGACAAACTTTTGACTTTTGTTAATGTAATTTTTTCTCTATATATTTTAAATGTGCAACTCTACCAAACCTATATATTTCTCACACACTTTCCAAGTTTTGAACATCAACAAGGCAATGTCACATGCTACTACATACAAGCTATTTATTTGTATAGTAATAAAATAGACCCCTTCTGGAGAGTACGTAATTGACATAATTTATTATATTGCTACTCGATCCAACCACCATGTGTCTTATATAGACATTACCACATCCAGTTGTTTACTAATCATAATGATCCTGAGAATAACATTAATTATTTGAAACATATATTGTTCTTGAAAAATGGATTTGTATTCAATAACATTAATTATATTTGTTCTTTTTATTTATTTGTCACACTTTTTTTTCGTATAGATCAAAGGAATGTTGTACAAAACAGCAAATTAATATAATGTGTCTTTCTGTAATTCATATTTAATTTTGGTTTATTCCTTGTACCTATCTCTCTTTCCCAATTTGATTGAGGCTATGGAGTTCTATCTAGTCCGGTTGTCCCAACCAAAAGATTAATAAGTTACAGAAGAATGACTAAAGAGGAGAAGAAAAATTAGAGTTTGATACACTCACTGTCTGATTGCAAAGGGAAAAGAAGAGTAGTGCTGATAGCAAGTGGTGACACATTTTAAGCATTGCGTTTGTTATTTCTTGCTTTGTCATAGTAAAGCATGCATGTTTTCTCAGGTGGTCCAAACAAACACAATAAATAACCCTTCCCATTCAATGGTCGCTGTTACATTGTTTGATATACATGCATAGATATATAAGTGCATATAAAAGGGTTCCATTAAGTTGAAGGGTCGATATCTACATTATGGGGACCAGAATAGTTTGTGCATTCTTCTTCTTAAGTTATCATTACCTTCTTTCTCCTCTCTCTATATATCCATACTTTCTTTTACCTATTCATAACTCAAAAAGGACGTGACACGGAAAGTTATAGAAGTGTTTCCATGTGAGTGAGGTTATTGATCTAACTCTTACCCATCTAGTTTTGTATAGAAGCAGAAAGATACGAAAAGAGATGAGAATTGAACATACGCATACACTGGTAATCCAAAGAAGAAAGGAGATAGAATAACTTTTGCAGTTTGCTTTTGGCATATATATATCAGATTATTTTTAATATCTCACTAAAATAAATTTTTATATTGATCAAATTTATGTTATAAGTTCTTATATAAATAAAAATTGATGCAATTGGATCAATCAAGAAGTATGATGTGTTTTAAAGTTGAGTTTGAGAATTAATTACAAGCAGAAAAAAATATTAAGAGTGTGTTTGATTTACTTTCTAAAAATAGTTTTTAATTTTTAAATTTATTTTTAAAAATAAAAAAATTAAAAATTACTATAATTAAACTAGAAATTTGGAAAATCAAAGTTTTGCATGCCTTCATCATGACTATAATTATTCTATTATAGAGTTTCAAAAGATAATAAATACATAATAGTTGATAATGACAAAATTATTTATAAAAAATTTATAAAACATGGAAGAATGAAAAAAAAAATAGAATTGAATAATTAATAATTAAAAAAATATGTAACATGAATGGAAATTAAAAATATATATTATCAAATACGTTAGCAAGAGTTTGTTTCTTTTAACTTGTGGTCTTGAATTAAAAAAAATACATGTAGTTTAAATAAAAAATTAAAAAAAATATTTTAATTTTAGTATAGCTACATTTTAAAGCCATTGACACTTTTGGTCCATTAGAATATATCATAAATATGATTTTTATATTAATTATTACAAAAATTAACAATATTTCTTATATAATTTTTTTAATAAAAAGGGAAAAAGCTGGAAAAAAAATTAATAGTTACGTTTTAGAATAAAAATGAACATCATAAAATAACAACAAAAAAAAAAACTCAGAATAGAGCAAAATTTTTTTAAGCCTTCTACTTGTCTATCGTGACTTGCAAAGCAACCAGTTACTTTGTTGGATCTCCTAAGAATCCTAATCCAAACAACTTTGTTAAAAGATGATACAAGCTTTAGAATTTGAAGTACCACTGCATGGATATCATGAAGAGCATATGCTCCTCTATGTGAGGCTTCTATTACATTAGCATTGTTAGACTCTACCATCAACAAACTATTTCCTACCTTAACAATTAGCATGAGGCCTCGCTTGAACTTCGTAAGTTCAAAGAACAAGATCGATAATGACTTCAACCACATAGCAAAACTAACTAGGAATCTATTTTGATCATTCCTCATAATACCTCTGCACTTTGCTTGATTATGACTTTATGAGAAAGCCTCATCACAATTCAACTTCACCCACCCTTCCATAGGTGGATACCATCTAGCTACGGGCGCCATTGCCTGTACTAATGGATCAAGGCAAGGCTTAGACAATCTCAAAACAACACATAATCAAATTTTCTGTAACACCCTAATTTTGCAACTGTGTTTTCTTGTTTTCAAAATGGAAGATTCTTTTTACCTTAAGTTAAAATTTTTCACTCAAGTGAAAATAGATAAGAATTTCTTAACCGTAATTTTGCTCAAGCGAAAATGATTGCCAAAAGGAGCTTTCAGATGGATTTTTACTCAAACGAAAATATTAGCAAATGTGCAGTAGAATTTGTCTAATTTTTTCGTTCAAGCGAAAATCTTCAAGAAAAATGGATATTTAAGTAATTTTAAGCATTATAAAAACATAATTTTCAAAACAAATAATTATTTTAATTTTCACCTTACTCTTTGTTCCCTCACTCTCTCGTTCAACTAGAAAACTCTATTACTCTCCAAACCTTTTTCGAATATGAGCTTGGACATCTTTTTCTCTTGATCTCAAGAAGATTTTGATTTTTAAACGATATCTTCCATTAAAACGTTGCACCGTCTTTTGAATCTCGAGGAGAACTTAGCCTTAAAGCACTACTAGAAAAGTGCTTAATATAGACGGATTTTGCAGACGGATTTACAAACAGATTTGTGGAATAATTTTTTTTTTATTTTCTGAAACATCTGTCTGTAATACAGACGGATTTTAATCCGTCTGTATTTAGCTCGCCTTTTGGCGCCAAATGTTATAGACAGAAATTACAGACGGATTTTTCCGTCTATAATTTGAAAATAGGAGGAAATATTATAGCGGGAAATTACAGACAAATTTTTTCGTCTGTAAATGTGGCGGTTTTAGCCGACCTTTTCAGGTGATAAATTACAGACGGATTTTTCCGTCTATAAATGGGATTGACGCATTTACAGACGGAAAAATCCGTCTGTAATGTGCCACCTTAAACGCACCGTTTCATTAAATCCATTACAGACGAATTTTCCCGTCTGTAATGACTGAAACCCATAAAAACCGCGTCTCCTCTTCCCCTCCCCCATTATTAGAACCCCCTCTCTCTCTCTCTCTCTAAGAGCTCAGTGTTTTGGCCATTGCGAGTGATTGGAGCAACCATTTGAAAGTTTTTTTGCATCATTGTATTCCTGGTACGATACTCTAACTTTTAATCGGTTTAGTTTTTTAATTTTTTATGTTTTTTAGAGACTTAAAATTTCTAAGATAGAGTTGTATGATTGGAGATTGTATGACTGGGGAGAAGGGCGTAGAGGTCCTTCTCCGAACCTGATTATTGTGTGTTGTGGGATTGTTTGTGTTTGTGGAGTTTGTAGAATATGCATGTTGTGGAGTTACAAGGGGATGTGCTCTAGAACGGTTTAGGATTGTGATGTGTTTTTGTTTGATGTATCGAATAATTTATTGTTATATAATTTATTAATTGATTTTAGGTGAAATTTTCATTTTTGTAAAAAAATGGTAAACAAATGTAAGGAAATTAACATGTATTAGGGGAGATTCTGCCAAAATTTATATTAAAATTTTCTGTAATGTATTTTAGAAGGTTGATACCACATTGTATATTTGTATTAGGTTTATATAGTTGTTAAGGAAGATGTTTCTCAGAAATCGTCAGTGGATGTATGATAGGTTGCACCCAAGTCGGGGGGGATAAAACCTAAATTCTTTGAGGGTATAGAGGAATTTATACGCGTCTGTTGTAATTTGCATCAATTCATCACCAATCAGGTCGTTAGGTGTCCATCGTCAATTTACTATGTTGCCATATTTGAGTTATCACCAATATTATTCATATTTTAAACAAATTATAGTATTTGTCTGTAAACATATATATGATTTGATTCAGATATGGCAGGTAAAGGTAAAGGTAAGAAGGGTATTATTCAGCAAACTGATCGTGGCAACACTTCTTCACCTACTGCTCCAACTTCGACGTCCACACCAGCAATAGTGCAGACCTCCCAGGTTAGGGGACAGGAGCAATTTATCATGGTGCCCAATCCTGGGTATATTGTTCCTCCCCCTCCAGTACAGCGAGTTTCACACTCTGCACCCCCTACTACATAGGCCACACAGTCACCTGCTACACAGGGCACAGGAGATGGATCCACTGCTGTCCCATCTGTAAGCGGGCAGCAGTCATCACAGACCCAGGCATCATCGAGATCGTTAGAAACTTTGAGATGGGATGGGTCCACTTGGTAAGTAATTCAATCAAATATGCCTAACATTGTGTATTTTATGTGAATGTTAGTAGTTATGTTTTATTTTATTGTGTTATCAGTTGGATACCACCACAGAAAGGTCTCCATCAGGTCACAGATACGATTAAGAAGACGTTTGATGCGCCTTACAGAAGTTTTGCAAAGGTGCCAAATGATACAAAGATGGAATGGTTCAAAGATTGGAAGGTAATAATAGTGTATTAATTTTAACTAAGTGTAATTACATATGACTGTTTGTACCTCTTCTAATGAAATTGTGTTTTTGTAGAGCAACTTCTCCATTCCCCCCCAGGACGAAAAGATGATTTTCAAGGCTTGGAAGAGTCACACTGCAAAGCGACTAAGACAAATGTACACTGAGGCTCGCCAGGACCCTTCTACTTCTGATTGGATAGCACCCAACTTTCTTCATGCCTTGCAGGAGTATTGGGGTACAGATGAGTTTAAAAATGTCTCTGTAAAGAACAAGACAAACAGGGCATCTAATAAAGGGGGGTCACTGCATACTGGTGGGTCTACGACTTTGGCTGGCACTAAGGCGAACTTGGTATGTGATTTTAAAATTCAGTTTACTCTATCTATAATTTCATATTTGAGATTATGATTTATTTCTAATTGCAGGAGAAGTCATTGAAGAGGCCACCTACTACTGGAGAGTTGTTTAAGGAGACACACACTCGCAGGCAGGACAAAAACCTGTGGGTTGATACACGATCTCAGGCCACATATGTAAGTCATAGTTATTGATAATATATGTTATTATTAGCAACTTATTAAATAGTTCTCCAAACTAATATCTAATTATCTGAACTGAACTGTAGGATGACTATATTCAAAGGCTTGAGGAAGCATCTTCTCAGAATCCAAAGTCAGTAGATGAGGATGCTATGTGGTCACAGACAGTGGGTGACCTTTATAAAGGTCGCATTTATGGCATGGGGGGCCGCTTTGCAGACTCCATGTCCCCTGCATCTGTCACTGGAGATGCCCTTTCTCTTGCACCTGAGGATGTAGAGGACATGGTCCGCACTCAGGTCCATGCCCTCAATGAAGAACTCTAGAAGCAGAATGAGGAGATGTGGAAGAGCAAAGAAAGTGCATGGAAGAAGAAGTGGGCAAAGAAAATGGAGAAGAAGGTGGCGTCGAGAATGCAAAGGGAGGTCCAACAGCAGATGACGCAACAGCATATGCAAATGCAGCAGATGCATGCTTATTTTGAGCTCATGAGAGCAAGCAGCTCCACACCTCTTCCTCCTCCTCCACCAGCTCCAGCACCACCGGTTTTCACCTCCATGCATTATTCCTCTACTGACTCCTCTTCTACTGATGATGATGCTCTTTCGGATTATGACTATACAGATTATTCCTGATGAAGACTTGTATTTTATATTTAAATGTATTTATTTAGATGCTTTTTTGTCTTCCTTTGTAATAACATTTAAATTTTATAAATCATTTTGAAATGTTTAGATGCCGAATCTATAGTTTCTATTTTGTTTATAAATTGTGATAATCAAGAACAGCAGGAAATAACTATCTATATAAATAAAAAAATATCAATATTAGTAAAATATATCACCGATGGATTACAGACGGAAAAATCCGTCTGTAACTCACAGACGGACGACGAGGATATTACAGACGGTTTATATCCGTTTGTAAATCCGTCTGTAATAGAAAAAACCGTCTGTAATGCTCTAAAAATCCGTCTGTATAAACAGACTTTTTAGTAGTGAAGGCATTGTCTTTCATCTCTTTGATTGCGATAGATCTATTTCTATGTAAAGGGAGTTGATCTCAAACCCTAACTCCTATTTATATGTTTTTGACTTAAAAACTCAAAATTTTTCTGCTTTAGATAGTAAAACTCTAGTGTTTTCCTAAAACTACAACGTTAGAAATAGAATTTTTGGCATGAAAAACCTATGATTTGTTTCTGGAACTATCTAACCAAAATTTCATAATAAAAGTTATGAATAAAACTTGTTTTAAGAAGTTTTTACAATTTTTTTATTGATTATTATGTATGTACAGTTAATATTATGAATTATTATCTTGAACAATGTGTACTGAAGAAAAGATTAAACTTTAGGATAGATGATTTTTTATTAAGATTGAGAGTGTGTGATTTTCAACTATGTAACTATAGTATATGATTTAATTTCAATGTGTTTTAACTGTACAATTGGAGCTAAGTCAAGAGATGTTCGATCTTTAGCAAAATTGTTTGACCTTCAAAAGATGATATATCTCCAATTTGATTTGTCTCCTCAATCAAAATATGAGGGAAACAATTACTTAGTGGATAAGGGATAACTTCACCCAGATCATTATACAATTCCATATAGAAGGAATTGATCATATGCTCCAGCAAAAGAGGATCACGGACCCATTCAGCGGTGTATCTTAGAGGGCTTTCACCTTGTTCCTCCTTTTAACAAGTGTTGTTCCATAAAAGCAGTGAGTATTACAGTTACCATATTTCACTTTTAAGGCTCTAGATTTTTTAAACCACAGCTCCTTTGATACTCTTGCCATAATTTTTATTCCAAACAAAACCACTAAAAGCAAAATGAGTTAGTCATCTTTGCTTGTTAGGGCAATAAAGAGGAAACACAAAGCAACAGAGGATTATGATCAAATTTGAGCTTAGAAAGATACTCCAATCAAGCATTTGGAAACAACGTAACGCCACTCCTTATATGATAACTTATAATTGAATGACAATGTAAAAAATATGTTTGAGCTTAGAAAAATGCTCCAACCAAATATGAGAAAACAACGTATGCCACTCCTTATATGATAATCTATCAGCTTGCATCATACTCTTAGAAATCTCGTAAAAGTTGAAGTAAAAAGTTTCATATTATCTAATACTAAAAAAGTTTATTAGTGTACAAGAGATGATGTCTCACTACCTATAGCTTTGAAGTTTTAGATGGAGGTGGTGTCCAAGCCCACTTGTGACGATTTGCTGACTCAATGTGTGATTACACACTCTCAATCAGAGATGATCGATCGTGATGACCAGCTTAGACGAGTATTGAAATACATTAGTGGTGGATCCAAGAAAAAGGTGATAAATCTGACAAAAGGAATCTTAGTTGTATTGATACAACAGAATCATTGGTATGCCAAAGAAATGGTGCAGTCTATTAGTCTAGTGGGCTCTAATGCTTGTATTATCAAACAATATTTATGGTGTTAAAGAAAGGCTTCTGCTAGAGAAGGGTGGTAAAATTGTGTGTGTGTGTGTGCGCTGAAACAGGGATTACAATATTACAAAGGTTAGTATCTATGTTTACATTGAAAATCAAATATACCAAATGACAAAAGGGGGAGGGTGGGTTGATCAAGCAACACAAAAGGGAACATAAACTACAAGCATGTTATAAACACTGATAAAACAAACTGCATTGAACAACACACAACCAAGTCACTTCCAAAACTTGACAAACTTGTCATCTCTGGCTGAAGCAACCAAGCCATTTACAGTTGAAACGGCCAAAGCAGCAATAAGACCTTCGTGAGCACATAGAGTCATTGTCTTGTGCTCAGCTATGTTCCAAAGCTCCAATGCCTGCAGGTCATGGATCAGATTTAATTACCATTTGTGAACGATGAGTCATTAAACATAACAAATTATAATCAGGTCAAAGCTCCAAAGACTGAACAGCATAATTATAACTACAAACAAAATTGAGCTATTGTCGACTGAAGCACCCTTTACAAGAAAACTAGTAAATTGGTAGATTGTATGAGTTATATATATATATATATATATATATATATAAAATAATATTAAATATAATTACATTAATAAAGATGATGAAATATTTTTTTATATATAACATTTTTTTAATATTTTATATATTTTTATCTTCTTTAACAATATTAATTTTTAATTTTTTTTGTTGATGTTATTATAAATAATCAATAAACAACTAATTATGATTAAATACATGTTTTGATAAATATAATCTAACATAATATAATAATTATCTTTAATTTTTGTTTATTGTTATTACATAACATATATTTATTGAAAAAAATTATAAAAAAAAGGCATTTACAATCATCTACTGTTAAAATTATATGCAAAATAATGCTTTAGCAAAAATATAGCTTCATTTGATTACTTTTATTTTAATTATTCAATCTATTAAATGCATGATAAGAATTCTTATTTCAATACACATTTTTAATGCAAGATTGATATTCTTTAGTAACACAATTGATATTCGTTCTTTGAGTTACAAAACTATTAAAATTTAGATTATTCAAAATTTTATAAGATACATTTACTCATATTAAATCTTTTTATTAATTGTTTTGTCAATTTCATTAGAAATTCTATAGTATTTTGTTAACTCTTCAATTGAGTTTAGAATATAATGTTGTATTCATAATTTTTGTTTCTAATATATAATAAGTAAAATTATTCTTTTCGTCCATTAACTTTAGGATAAAATTCACTTTTATTCTCTAACTTTTGTTTAGTTCATTTTAATTCTTTAACTTTTAAAAAAAATTTAAATAAGCCTTTTTCTATTAAAAATTCTAACTCCATTAAAAAGTTTTATCGTTTTGTGTCATGTGTATTGTGCATTATTGTTCATCGTCTTCCGTTTCATATTTCTGACCTTTTCTCCGACACCTCTTCTTTCTTCAACCTTTCATCTTCATCTTCTTGTCACCAACACCAAATATCCATCTCCAACTCTAAAATTATAAATAACCTAACTTTTTAATATCCACTTTTCATCTTTAGTAGATTTGAACACACAAATATTTATGTATTCATTTTTATTTTGTTGATTATTCATGTTACTATGACCTTCCAAGCCTTCATTAACAAAAAATAAAAATATTTAAAAAATAAAAAATTAAGTATTTTTTTAAAAATTAATTAAATTATAATATATTGTTTAATAACTTAATAGAATTAGTATTAATTGACATTATAAAAAAAGTAATTTTATAAATAAATAATGAAATATAATAAAGTTATATAATGTGGGTCATAAAATTTAAATAGTAAACTTATTAAATTTTTATGCATTTGTTTAAATTTTTAAAAAAATTTACTATAGTATGTTAATTATTTATCATTTTAACTAAGAATCAATTATAAAAAAAAGTTAAATATATAGTAATTAAATGATATAATAATATTTTAAAAAATTAATTAACATAACAATACTTAATTTAAATAAAATTTAATAAAAAAATTTAAAATACTAGATTCAAAGGAACATTTAAACATACCTAAATAAAATGTATGTTATTTTATTATGTCCATAATTTTTTTAAAAATTAATCAATATAAATTTAATAATACATTAAAAATATTAAGTCATAAGTGAAAATAAAAGTATATTACTTTTTTTTATTGTTATAGAAAACAAATTAGTTTACAGAACTTGCATATAAATTGATAACAATATAATACATAAACTTAAAAATTAGAATTTTATCACTACTTAAACACAAAAGTAAATTTAAAAAAAGTTTATTAAAAGGGACATGAAAGTGAAACTAAATAATATAAAATTTTAATTAATTTTTTAATATAAACAACATGAATGTATTATTTTATTATTATTAAATATTAAAAATAAAAATGATTATTTTAAAAGTACATAAAAAATATACACTCATAAATAGAAATATAATAAAAAATATTTTTCAATAAATAATAAAGTTTAGTATAATAGATACAAATGTGAGATATACTAAAGTTTAAGATCTATTTGAATGAAATCAAATTTCTATTTTTTAAGTAAATTGAAGTAAATATTAACATAAATTTATTTAATTGATTATATATAAAATTATTAATTTATGATTTTAAAATGACATATTTAAATTTGACTTATAATGTGTTATAATAAGTAAATATATTAATAATTAATTATTTTAATTTGAAATGCTTTTTAACTTTTAAAGAAGTATTAATTTTAAAAATATAAATATCATAAATAACTATATTAATAAAAATATATTAATCTTATCTTGTATTTTATTTATAATTTAGTTTATAACTTGAGAATGAATTACAAATTTATAATAAAGCACTATTTTCTGAATTTGTAATTAAATATTTTTATAAAAAATATTAATAAATAAACATAATTTGATATGTTATAATTAAAAGTATCAAAAAGAATATTTTTATAATATTTTAAAAATTAATTCGTGTCTTTTTTTATTGAATTTTTTTTCGTTGTAAGAGAAATTTTTCAATGTCAAAAATATATTAAATAGATAAAAGAGATTTATTCACTTTTGAAATAAATTATATATATAAAAAAATATAACATTCAAATTTAATTCATATTTAAAATATTATAATTTATTTATTTATTATAATATAAAAATATTAAATATGCAAATCAAATCTTATTATAAGATTGAAACAATAAATTTTATTTATTTATTTTTAATATATAACTATTTCACTATTATGATATTTAATATTATTTAGTTTATTTTAATCCTTATATTGCTTTTAATTTAAAATTTTTAAATTTATAATCATTGTTGTAACATTTAAAAACAATTAAAATTTACAACATAATTATTAAATATCAACTATTAATAATTATTTTTTATTTTAAAAATTTAAATTTGTTATCATAATTATAATTATAATATTAAATATTTTTAAAATATTATTTACTTTAATAGATTTTATATAATTATAATATATCAATTATTATTAATTAATAATTGATCTGTTTTTGAAATAAACTAAAATGATAGAAAAAAAGAAAAAATTTAGGCCATTAAAAATTTTAAATTAAGAATTAGATAGACATTAAAAGAGAAAATTATTTTTTATTTAATATTATAAATATTTTTGTATCAATTAAAATTTCATGTTAATATATATATATATATATATATTTATATATATATAATTTATGAGTCACATATAAAATATAAATAATATTATCTAAATAAAAAAAATATTAAAGTGATAATATTTATATTAATGATAAAGTAAGAATAATATATATATATATATATATATATAATATTATATAATTATCTTGATAAAATATGATGATTTTGGTTACCTTTTATTTTTTAAAATTTTACAATATATATATATATATATATATGATTTTAAGTATTTTAAAATTTAATAATAATAAATATCATTGTAAATGCATATAGTAATAAGCAGGTAGATTCAATTTTACATATAGAAATATTTAAATAGATTTATAGATTACTCACATTTATTTATTTAAAAGGAGCTATCATTAGTATAATCAATAATATAAAATAAACTTTGTATTAATATATCATAGGTAAAAAATTATTTTAAGATAATCTATTTTATTTGGATTGTTTAAAAGATCTCATTTTATAGTAAAATTACAAATTTTTTTCTCCATCTCTATCTCTTTCTATATATATATATATATACTAGATAACTCGAAGTGGATCAAATAAAGAACAAATAACAGACTGAAAGGAAAGTAGGCAGTAGCAGGACTACTAAATGAAGTGCAGATCTTTAAAATGCAGAATGTAAATGATGCTTTAAAACATAAGAAACTAGAACGACGGTTTAACCGGCACAGATCTAGTAAAGAGAGAAGGGAAGAAAGCCGGACGACGGTAGTCCGAACAGAACCGGCTAAGAGGGAGAAAAGAGAAAAATAATTTGAAACAATAAATTTTATTGAAAAGATCTCAAAGAGGAAAGCTTATAAAGGATTATTTCTCTCAGAGCTTCTCTCTCTAAATCTCTCTAATCTTGCTTGATTTAAGGGTACCTCACAACATGGTCGAGGACTCCTTTTAAAGAAAAATTTTGAGTACTATTTCTACAGTTCCGGTTGATAACTAGAACTATTTACTACAGTATCGATTTTAAAGCTCTTGGATGTCAATGCCGAAGCAGTCATCTTCATTTTGATACATTTCTTCAATATTGGGATCTTGTTGTGTAGAAGATTTTCCTTTTTCTTTGTTTTGTAAGAGAAGAAGAACATCTTGCAAATTTTTCTTCATATTTTCTTTTGAATCACAGCTTGATAAAAATGCTGCAATTTTTGATTTAGGAATTGAAATGTTGCTGGATCTGCTAAATTTAATAATTTTGGATTCTTGCCAAAATATTCAGCAACACCTTCTGGACCGGCATGGTCAGCATTAAATTGATTCCACCATTTCACAAAGGAATATCTATGAAGTAGTGGGAGAGTATCTTCATTTTCTGTCTTGCCATATCTATACTGTCATGAGAATACCCATGCTAAGGCAAAGTCAGATAAGTATTTGAGGTCTGCTGGAATTCTTGATTCTCGCAAATATCTTCCCTTATAAATTCTGTATCCTTCTTTGACAGGTGTAGGAAGGATTTCTTCGATTGCCCCAAAATAGTCCCACCATTGGAGAAACCAATTTAGAAAATCATAACTCTGATTCTTCTTGAAATATATCAACTAAGAATGTCGGTTAAGCTTATTTTGGAACCAGAATGTTCTTGTCCATGCATCTATATAATCCCAGTAATTGTATCCTACTAGGTCAAAATGTTGGGAAAACTTTTTATAAGAATTCAGATTTTTTCCAAAAGCCTTTGGGGTTAAGACTTTTAAGATCTGGATTGTAGAATGGGTTATGACTAATGGATCTTTTTGGTTTTTATAGTGTTTGATGGAGACAGAGTCTGAATCCACTAAAATAAACTCATAAAATTGCTTGGTTTTATTTGCCGCATAAGGTCTAAAATGAAATCCAGGTGGGAAGACTTTGGTAATAGCTTTGTATGGGTTTTTGTCCCAAAATTCAGGTTCCATTTGTATAACTGAGGAAAATTTCCTTTTAGCCACATAATGGTTTGGATTAGTGGATTTTTGTTTTCCTTTTTGAAGGTCAAGGGTCCCTTCTGTTTTATTCGGATTTGCTATTGTTTTCTGGGTTTGATTGAAAGACTGGAGTATGGTATTTAGGCTTGCTAAATCTATTTCCATGTCTTCTTCAGAGGCAATGTCAGCCCATGATTTTTTTGGTAGGCTACTCAGGCTTCCTTGTTGGACAGCTAAGAGTGTTCTAATTGGAAGAGCATAATCTGCTTTGGTTTGTTTTGTAATTTTAACAGAAGAATCAGTCTTTTTGGAAGATTCTTTTGGAGCTCCAGATTGCTGTGTCGATGACTCAACAATTTGGATTGCTTTCTGAGTCGATGACTCAATGGGGGTGAATGACCCAGAAGAAGAGCATTTTGAATCTGCCGAAGCAGATTGTGGTTTTGATTTGTTTAAAGTCATGGCCAGCCTGACTCTGCCGCCTCTAAATGTTCCTCCCCTGGAAGGGGTAGTTGTCTTTCTAGGCATCTTCCTTATCCTGTAAATATTCACGGGTAAGGTAGTCAGGAAGAGAATTTGAAGTGCCTTTGAGATATTCAATATCAAAATCAGAAACACTTAAAATTACTTGCCATCTAGTAAAGATTTGTTTTGAGGTAAGGTTTTTTACATCCTTTTGTAAAATTTCTTTAGCAGACTTAGAGTCTACTCTAATAAGAAATTTTTTGTTTAGTAAATCAGATTAAAATTTTGAAACACATAAAACAATTGCCAAAACTTCTTTTTTAACAGTAGAATAATTCTGTTGTGCAGAATTCCAATGTTTTGAAGTGTATGCAATGACATGCTCATGTGACTCAATTCTTTGTTTAAGGATACCCCCATAACCTATGTCTGAGGCATCAGTTTCAACAATTTTAAAGGCTTGAGGAATGGGAAGATATAAGCAATTTATCTTTCTGACTCTATTTTTGATTTCTTTGACGACATTGGTATGAACATCAGTCCAAGAAGGATGATTTTTCTTAAGCCTATCATGTAAAGGTTTGATGATATTGTTTAGGTGAGGAATAAAATCACCTACATAATTGAGACATCCTAAAAACCTTTGTAATTGGGTTTTATCTAGGATTCTATCAGGGAATTTATTAGCAAATTCAATAGACCTGCTGATAAGAATGATGGTTCCCTGGTGGATATTGTGACCCAGGAATCTAATGTTGGTTTGAAAGAGATTAATTTTTGTCTTGGAAACAGCAAGTCCGCTTTGTTTGATGACATTGATGAAAACATTTATGTGTTTGAAATATTGGTCAATGGATTGGGAAAAAATTAAGATATCATCGATATAGACAATGACAAATTTTGAATAGGGATTGAAAATGTCATTCATAATTTTCTGAAATTCAGACGGAGCATTTTTTAAACCAAAAGGCATAACATTCCATTCGTAATGCCCAAAGGGGACAGTAAAGGCAGTCTTGTATCTATCATTTTCACAAATTTGGATTTGCCAAAATCCAGATTTCATATCGAATTTTGAAAAGATCTTAGCAGAGTTTAATCTGTTAAGAAGGTCTTTTTTGTTGGGGATAGGATGCCTAATCCATTGAAGGGCTTGATTAAGAGGTTTGTAATTGATGACGAGCCTGGAAGTGCCTTTCTCAATTTCTGCCGGTTTATTAACATAAAAGGCAGAACATGACCAATGACTCTTACTTTTTCTAATAAGATTTTTGTCTAAGAGATCTTTGATCTCTTTTTGACAATAATGAAGGAGTTCTTCATTCATCTGGATAGGTCTGGCCTTAGTGAGAATCTGGCTATCTTTAAAGCCTGACTCATAAGGAAGGCTAACAATATGTTTTTTTCTACTCCAGAAGGCGCTAGGTAGGTCAGAACAAATGGAGGATTGGATGCTTCCTAGAAGGGATTGGATTTTCTTCTGAAGTGAAGGATTCTGTAATTGTTTTTCAATGTTGGCAAAAGACACTTCTTCTTTCAGAAAATTAATTTGGTTGATTTTATTTTGAATGGTGTTGATATTTTTTGTAAATGGTTTGTTGGAAAATTTGAAAATTATTTGCTTCCCTAAATGATAAGTGGAAATACCATCTTTCAAAATTTGTAGGGGGAAGAGGGCTTTTATAAATGGTGTTCCTAAAATAACTTCATTTTTTAAATTTTTTACAAGGAGAAAGTTTGTTTCGATCTTGAGTCCTTGATTTTCAATTACTGCTTTAGAAAGCTTGTAATTAATTTTAAGCTTTGAACCACTAGCAGTGCTGAGTTTTTCAGAAGTTTTTTCAAAATACTTTGTAGGAATTAATCCTTCTAAAATGCAGTTTGAATCAGCACCTGTATCAAAGAGGGCAAGAGTTTCAAGAACAAAATCATCAATAACAATTCTGATATTAATGTAAAATTTTTGTATCTTGACCTTGTTGATCAAACACATAAAGGTTTCTTCTAGATTACCAGAATCGCCTTTCATAGAATCATTATTTTCAGGAGGTTCTTCTTTCTCAATATCAGATTCATCATCTAATTGAGAAAGAATAACTTGATGAATTTGTTGTTGATCTTTGATTTCCCTGATCTCTTTCTTGAGATTGTTAATCTCAATCTGGAGATCCTGAATAGTGGTAGGCTTAATGTTAGAATTCTTTTCTAATCTTTTGAAAATATTTGTAATATCAAATTTATTTGTGGTAAAATACTCTTTAGGCTTAGGTCTATTTTCTAAAACCTCTTTGAATTTGTTTAGAAATTCTTTTCTTTCTTGGGGATCGGAAATAGAACTTATTGCTTCGAAAAGGAGATCTTGTTCTTTTGTCAAAACATTAATTTCTGGAGTATCATCACTGTCAGAAGAGGAAACATGATCACCGTTTTGTATTTGGTTGACATCTTCCTCAGATTCTTTAACAGAATCTTCATCAGATGATTCAATAAGGAGATTGTTTATTTGGTCTTCTATGGAAGGCTCAAGATTAAGACTACTAATTTTTTTCTTTAGCCTACAGTATTTGCTGATATGGCCAGGTTTTTCACAATTGTAACAGGTTACGCCTGTCCCGGGTTTTTTGGAAATATTGGTGGGGATGACATTATCCCCTTGCTTCTTGGAAATGAGTTTTCTATTGTACTTACGTTTGTAAGGCTTCTTATAAGGTTCACCGACCTCTTTCTTGGGGGCATGTTTCTTCTTTTTGGTGGAGGAGGATGGAAGACCAAACTGCTCGCAGAAAGACCCTAATTCTTTCTTACTTAACGCCTTTTCTTTGGCAAGCTGCTTCTGGAGTTTATCCTTTTGGCAAACTTTGATACCGTTATGAATAATGATGGCAGTAAGCTGTCCATAGTCATAACTGTCATAATTGATCTCTCCAGTAGGAGAATGACTTCGGAGTTTACTTCTGATAAGATCGCTGAAAGCTTTGGGAAGCCCGTCAAGATATTTTTCTTTCCAATAGGCTTGGTTGCAATCTTCTCTGGTTAGGACCCTAGACATGAAGGTATCTTTATACCATTTGAAATGTTCTAAGGAATTACACCTGAGGTTTGAAAGGAGTTCACCTGATCTTTCTCTCCAAAGAGAAGGATCACCCAGGAAATGTTGGGATATTGTGTATAACAACGTATACACTGCATCAGGAAGACGCTCATTGTCACTGACAATATTTTTTCCCTTATCATCAATTTTCATTGCAAAGAGGATATTTTCTCTATCAGCTTCAGTGAGATAACCTTTGATATTTTCTCTATCATTAATTGTTTTCCCAACAAAACAGTGAGTTTTTTAGATGACCATATTCTTGACTCTCTATTTCTCAATGTCTGCTTTCATGGGTTAAACATGAAAGAGGGATTTATTCCCGCAGCCTTAATCTATAGGATTCAGTACAAGGCCATGAACTCCTGTGCTTCTCGGGTCCTTCTCAAACTTCAAAGAGGCGAGACTACTTTATTTATCACTGATATGACAAAGGCTAATATCTCTCTTCCTAGAATTATCAAATGGGATGAAGTTTCCCTCCCAGAAAAGTGGGTCTTGGATAAGGCTTCGCCTTGTGTCCCTAGACCTGCTTCTCAAATCGAAAATATTTCTCAGGACAATTCTGAGAAAGTTGAAATAACCTTTGATAGGAGAAACTCCTTCTCTTCCAGAATCGATGCTTACAGCGGTCGATCTAGTTTCGCTTTTGCTAGGAGGTCATTCTCTTACAGGTCCCAATCTACTAGATCAGAAATCCCCAGATCTATTAACCATGATCCTTCCATAAACCTACAGGGTTTAGATACCTCTTCTAGGATTCCTATAAATGTTTACCAGACTTCTGAAAAAGAAGAAGATCATCAGAGTATCCAATCTCCAACCTACTCTTCCTTAAATGAGTCTTATGATGTTATCTCATAAATTCATTATTGATAAGGAAACCCTTAGGAAAGATTTCTACTCTGAGGAATGGAAACCTCAAAGAGAGTGGTTCTTTCAAAAGTATAGGGGAAAAGACAGATCTGATATCCAAGAGAAATTCTACCAATTTCTCAAAAAAGTCAAACATAATATCCCATTAGTTATAACTCATTCTACAATCCAGATCTTAAAAGTCTTAACCCCAAAGGCTTTTGGGAAAAATCTGAATTCTTATAAAAAGTTTTCCCAACCTTTTGATCCAGTAGGATACAATTACTGGGATTATATAGATGCATGGACAAGAACATTCTGGTTCCAAAATAAGCTTAACCGACATTCTTGGTTGATATATTTCAAGAAGAATCAGAGTTATGATTTTCCAAATTGGTTTCTCCAATGGTGGGACTATTTTGGGGCAATCGAAGAAATCCTTCCTACACCTGTCAAAGAAGGATACAGAATTTATAAGGGAAGATATTTGCAAGAATCAAGAATTCCAGCAGACTTCAAATACTTCTCTGACTTTGCCTTAGCATGGGTATTCTCATGGCAGTATAGATATGGCAAGGCAGAAAATGAAGATACTCTCCCACTACTTCATAGATATTCCTTTGTGAAATGATGAATCAATTTAATGCTGATCATGCCGGTCCAGAAGGTGTTGCTGAATATTTTGGCAAGAATCCAAAATTATTAAATTTAGCAGATCCAGCAACATTTCAATTTCTAAATCAAAAATCAAAAATTGCAGCATTTTTATCAAGCTATGATTCAAAAGAAAAGATGAAGAAAAATTTGCAAGATGTTCTTCTTCTCTTACAAAACCAAGAAGAAGGAGAATCTTCTACACAACAAGATCCCAATATAGAAAAAATGTATCAAAATGAAGATGACTGCTTCGGCATTGACATCCAAGAGCTTTAAAACCGATACTGTAGTAAATAGTTCCAGTTATCAACCGGAACTGCAGAAATAGTACTCAAAATTTTTCTTTAAAAGGAGTCCTCGACCATGTTGTGAGGCACCCTTAAATTAAGTAAGATTAGAGAGATTTAGAGAGAGAAGCTCTAAGAGAAATAATCCTTTGTAAGCTTTCCTCTTTGAGATCTTTTCAATAAAATTTGCTGTTTCAAATTATTTTTCTCTCTTCTCCCTCTTAGCCGGTTCTGTTCGGACTACCGTCGTCCGGCTTTCTTCCCTTCTCTCTTTACTAGATCTGTGCCGGTTAAACCGTCGTTCTAGTTTCTTATGTTTTAAAGCATCATTTACATTCTGCATTTTAAAGATCTGCACTTCATTTAGTAGTCCTGCTACTGCCTACTTTCCTTTCAGTCTGTTATTTGTTCTTTGTTTGATCCACTTCGGGTTATCTGGTGTATATATATATATATATATATATATAAAGCTATGATCTCTTAATATCTTGCATCAAACTTAGATACCTACATCACTAATAATTTTTTTTATACACATGATTGATCGATCCAACTGTTTAATTATTTTATATTATTTTTATAATTATATATATAAATTTTACATAATTTAGATATTTATAGATATGTTATCTAAAATTTGATATTCACTTGTATTTTAAAAATATATTATATGATAAAATAAAGTAATGAAATGAAATATTTATTGATTTTATTTTGTAAGAAATATTATAAAATTAATTTATTCAATAAAAACCTTCAAGTTAACTATTGAATTGATTAATCTCACATTATATAAAAAGTTATTTAATGATAAAAAATCTGAATTTGACACATAAATCAACGATTTAAAGTTGTTAGACTTTATATTTAAAATAATCAATTGATCAAAGATAAAATAAAAAATAAGAGTTAGGAAGAAAATAATCTAATCATTTTTTTTCTTAAGCTTCAAAATTTTAGTTATTATGAAAAAGCTATTTACTATGACATTGATATTTTCAACGTGAGATCTATAGAGCCTTTGAATTTTCAAACTAGAACGGTTAACTCTTGTGGTACGGTTCTGGTAGAGTTCTTATCAATCAATCTCATAATATTCCAGTATTTCATTCCAGCACTAAACACTTAATCTATTATTTACTGAAATGTTATAAACAGACCCCTAAAGGTGCAGCACATTACTGCAAAAGATCAGTGGCAGACATTTTGACCAAAGCATTGTCTACTTGGATCCCAGGAACGATGACAAAAGTGTTTTGACCAATTATACATTCTGTTAGAAATGACATTTTCTATTAGGTTCTTAGTTCACTATATATAGTTGTAAGAAATCTCAGTTTGAGATCACATGAACAGAACATAGATTTTAGTTTTCAGTTTCATAGTCTTAGTTTCTCTCATGTTGTCCTTCAACTTTGTCATTTTCCATGACTTTCTGTTTGGTTCTTAAAGACTAACATATTGCAACTTTATCCCATAAGCAAGATTTTTACGTCAATACTGTAAGTTTTAACATTTCTTCCTAAGTTTCTGTTGTTTTGTTTTTATTTTTTTTATTTTACTTTGATCAATTGTCATCGGTATAGACCAACATTATGTTTTAATATTTCACTTCCTAAGTTTTAATATTTATTTATTTTTAAATTAAATACACCAACATTATGTTTTAGCTATACCATTATAAAATTACATTGTCATCGTGGTATAGATTCGTTTCATAATCTACAAACACGGAAAGAAACCTATACAAATATGCTCACATTAAAATAAAGAACTTTTTATCAAAGGAAAAACAATCATCTTTGATAAGTTAGCAAAACATACCAAACTTTTTCAAAACAGCTTTTATCCTTCTAAAAAACCTTTTCATCTCAAAATAAATCCATGGAAACATGATCCGATTTGATTTAAATTGAATTAAATGGAATTCATTTAGAAATCAATTATTATGTTTGTAACTCAGCACACAAACTAGGATATGAATAGATTTATGGATCAAATTTGGAATTCCTAAAACATGAAATAAACTATTTTATTATAAGAATTTTATTTTATTACCCATATGATATAAGTTAGGTAAATGAACTAAGAAGAGTGAAATGATCAATTCAAATATTAGTGATTGAAATCCCATCAAATGCACTCAAATCTAACCAAATTTAAGTGGATTTCTAAATACACAACTTCAATCCAAAAGGTTTTCAAAATCAATTTCTAGAATTTGTGATTGCGAACATACTGAATTGAAATAAGGAAAGGATGTAAACTAACCTGGTAACAGCCAACGACCAACAGTGAAGAATATATTGGATGGCAAACGCAGGAGTGGAACTTATCGCCACTACAACTCATGAACACATTCCCCTTCACTCCCACTTCCAAGAGTCCAAACCCTGACAGAGTCCTCATTGACAGATGCCAAGAACTCCCCAGAAGGGTTCCAACACACAGAATGTATTGATTTTGTATGTCCCTACAATCAAAGTATAATTAGTAATGCTCAAGATAGACAATGAAAAAGACAAAAACTAGAGAAAGAACACAAAATTAGAGTTTTAGTCCTCAACCCAAAAAGAATTTTCAAGATTCAATGTTGTTTAGAAATAAATAAAATATAAGATGTATTTGATTCATATATAAAGAATTACTAATGTTTCTTATCTTAGACATCCCTCCAGCGAAAATAGGTAGCTAGAAGGGATGAAGAGTGGAAGACTCAATACAGACAGACTCAAGAAGAATTGCACAGCTAATTGAAAGCATTTATCTTAACTCCAACAAAGAAACAAAAATATTACTCAAACCAACCTTTAGTGGAGAGCAGATAAGATCATCTTTATTAGGGTGAAAATCTAGTTGACATAACAGATGAAGAATGCCCCGTAAAGATGCAAAGTGAATTTGTATTCGAGTTGTTTAACCTTTAAAAATTTGTTTATTCTATTTGATAAACAGGTAATTCTATTAAACTACAAATTGCACGTTTGAACACATTTGTTTGTAAATTAAAGTATATTATTTATTGAAATAAAACTTTAATTTTGACATGAAAGTAGCACTAAATTTTTTTTATATTACACCTTAATGTTCCTAAAATTATCCCTTTCACTTAGAAGATAAAACTAAATAAAGATGGCATGTTTACATTTTTTTTTTTTTTCAATAATAGTTAGTCCCACAACACTTGCATCATGTATTGTAATTGAAACTTAGATAAGAGAGATAGTGGCAATCTCCAAAACACGGTATGTTCACTTAAAATATATATACAAAATAAAAACAAAAAGACCTTGAAAGTTTCAAACAAATTAAATATTAATTATTTGTTTGTTGTTACTAAAGTAAAACCTCATACAACTAGACAAATTAACTATGTTTAGTAGAAGAAAAGACCATTAACAATAATGGGAAGAGCCCTAACCATCAGATGTAGAAGACGATAATATTGACTGACTGCAAGAGAAGAAAAGGGTTAGTGAAGTTATAAGGGACAGTAATGGGTAAATAAAAATGAAAAGAAGGATGGAAATAAAGATAAAACAAAAAAAAAAAAACAAACAAACAAACAAAAAAGAAGAGGAGAAAAGGAAAATTTCTCACTAAGGAAAAAAAAGAAGCCTAGGAATACAGTAACCGCCTTAGAGGGAAAGCAACGTGCATGGTCAGGTTTTTGTTTACCACTAGAATTTTACCTTCTATCTATAACATCTATTTTACCACAAGCCCCATCTGTCATTTTCTATAACATAAAGTTAAAATCATATTGAGTTTCAATAGTAAATACGTTTATTCTTTTTTTATATAATAATCAACTGCTATATATCTTCTTTCTAAATTATGAACATTAGCATTTTGAAGAATTAATTATTCTTTTATCATGTCAAGTAGTACCTTTTTACGTGTATTTTTCCTTTTTGTTTCAATTTAAAATTAGTTAAAATTTTGAATTTTATAATCCATTTTTTATTTTATTTAATACAATAGAACAATATTAATAATAGTTATTATACTTGCTATCTTTTAAATATTAAATATTACAAAATATTTTTTTCAACTTTTCTTTCTTGTGTACCCTGTTAATTTGAACCGTACAACATCAAAATCTACTTGTTTTTTCTTCTCTTTCTTTTCCTCTTACTTCCCAAATATAAGTATAACATTCGGAAAGAAAGTACAGAACATTAATAGCCAGTGTGGATGATACAAGAGCAGAAATCTCCAAGAAAACAATAATGAAACAGGAAATAACAAGGATTACAATATTACAAGGGTTAGTATCTATGGTTACATTGAAAATCAAATATACCAAATGACAAAAGGGGAAGGGTGGGTTGATCAAGCAACACAAAAGGGAACATAAACTACAAGCATGTTATAAACACTGATAAAACAAACTGTATTGAACAACACACAACCAGGTCACTTCCAAAGCTTGACAAACTTGTCATGACTGGCTGAAGCAACCAAGCCATTTACAGTTGAAACGGCCAAAGCAGCAATAAGACCATCGTGAGCAGATAGAGTCATTGTCTTGTTTTCAGTCATGTTCCAAAGCTCCAATGACTGCATATCATGGATCAGATTTAATTACCATTTGTGAACGATGAGTCATTAAACATAACAAGTTATAATCAGGTCAAAGCTCCAAAACCGTATATCGTAAGTTTCTGTTGTTTTGTTTTTATTTTTTAATTTTACACTGTCAACATATTTTAGATTAAAATACACCAACATTATGTTTAGTTACACCATTATAAACTTACATTGTCATCATGGTATAGATTCATGTCATAATCTATTGAGTTTACATCCAATTGAGTTAACAAAGCAAAGGAAAAATCACATTTTCTCAAAAAATGACACCATTTGAAATTAGAGCACCACTTTTCTTCCCTCTTCACAATTAGGGTGCCAAAACCACATTATCATTATATGATATGGTTATTTAAATATGATTATTGTCCTTTTCTTCATTATTACGACTTTTTAAATATTATTTTTGGATGAGGTAAACTCTTACGAGTTTATTATTCGAGTTGACAAACATTCCATGAGTTTACATAAACTCTTTAGTTTAACAACCTTGTAAGAAATTTATTAGTTGGAGTTTGTTTTATATTTAAAATAATTGATTGATGGGGATAAAAATGAGAAAACAATAGTTAGTCAGAAAATAATTCGATAATTTTAATCATTAGTTTGAAATTTTTGTTATGATGAAAACCATATCTCCTTTGTTAAAAAAATTATCAAATTAAAAAATAAGGGCATGTTTGGTTTGCGGAAAAAAAATTTATTTTCATATTTTGTTTACATTAGGTGTCACGTGGTTCTGTTTACATTATGTTAGATTTGACATTTTTCAGTTAGGTTCTTACTTCATTATATGTAGTTTTAACAGATCTCAGCTAAGATCACTTGAACAGAACATGGATTTCAGTTTCAGTCATGGTTATCATAATTGAGCTTCTTCAACTCAAAAGTATTAAACTCAGCAGTTTAGGGTTGGAGATTGATTTCTATATCTTTGGGTTGCTGTGCCACTGTAATTGAGCTCTCTGTTGCTATGTTCGGTTGTTGTATGCTGTTTAGTGATGCTTTATTTTAATTTTTTTTGCAAAAAACAAGTTCATGGGTGTTTGCTGCAAAATATCTACTATTTTCTTTTATGATTTGCTTAAAGCATTACTTTTGTTTAGTAAAAAAATTATGTTATGAAGCTTATGACATATGTGTTGTATTCAGACTGAATCTTTAGTTTAAGTTTTATTGAATGTTAGTTGTGATTAAAGTTTTATTTTTCTACTTTATTCTATTTTATTTTAAGAATTTTATTCAATTAGCCTTATGATAGGTAAGGTAAATGAACTAATGGTAGTGAAATCATCAATTCAAATGTTTATGATTAAAATCCAAAATTTCTAATGCACTCAAATCTAACAAAATTTGAGTGGCACTCAACTTAAATCCAAAAGGTTTTCAAAATTAATTTCTACATTATAACAATCAACACAAAGAATTTCATTCACAATTCAAGTCAATTTCTAAAATATGTGATTCCAAACATACTCATAAGGAATTAAAATAAGGAAAGGATGTAAACTAACCTGGTAACAGCCAACGACCAACAGTGAAGAATATGTTGGATGGAAAACGCAGGAGTGGAACCTATTGCCACTACAACTAAGCTCATGAACACATTCCCCTTCACTCCCACTTCCAAGAGTCCAAACCCTGACAGAGTCCTCACTGACAGATGCCAAGAACTCCCCAGAAGGGTTCCAACACACAGAATGTATTGATTTTGTATGTCCCTACAATCAAAGTATAATTAGTAATGCTCAAGATAGACAATGAAAAAGACAAAAACTAGAGAAGGAACACAAAATTAGAGTTTTAGTCCTCAACCCAAAAAGAATTTTCCAGATTCAATGTTGTTTAGAAATAAATAAAATATAAGATGTATTTGATTCACATATAAAGAATTGCTAATCTTTCTTGTCTTAGACATCCCTCCAGCAAAAACAAATAGGTAGCCAGAAGGGATGAAGAGTGAAAGACTCAATACAGACAGACTCGAGAAGAATTGCACAGCTAATTGAAAGCATTTATCCTAACTCCAACAAAGAAACAAAAATATTACTCAAACCAACCTTTAGTGAATATCGACATGCTTGTGTCTCCACATCAAGTATAGAGACAACATTATTTTCAGCTGCAGCTAGGTACCTCCCTAGACGAGGTTGAAATCTCATCTGAGAGGTGCCACCCTAATCAGTAAGAAAATGTCAGATAAGAAAACTAAAACGAATACTCAATCACTTCAATACACAAGCCATAAAACAGACACGCATATAACATAAGACAACTAAAATTCTACCTGTGCGACTGTAGGACAACTGCCATTTTTAATGCTCCAATATCGTATCTGACCGTCAACATCACAAGAGCAGATAAGATCATCTTTATTAGGGTGAAAATCTAGTGACATAACAGGTGAAGAATGCCCCGTAAAGGTGCGAAGTGAATACCCAGGCTGCATTTGTAATTACATATCAGCTAAAGTAGAATGCAAAGAAAGAAACAGAAACTCACAGTCAATCAAAATCCAGCAATCATATTTAACATATAGATCAATAGAACATAAGAATTCACAGTGCAATTCAAGCTACAGTTACTAAATCTATACTTGTAACTTGCTAGCCAGGTTACTTTAAATAGATTTAAATCTAAAGAAATAAGTTCTCAAAAGTAGTATACTATTTAGAGTAAAATAAATGAAATCAACTAACATTCTCAACATCCCAAACCCTGACAGTTTTGTCATATGAAGATGTTGCAAGACGAGGCATGCTTGGACTGAAACGGACATCAGTGATTAAAGATACATGCTCTTCAAGAGTAGCTTTCTGTTTTAGAGAATCTGTGAACCATAAAACAGCCTGCACTATGAGAGAATCAGAGCAAATGTCACATTCTATATATAAAAATATATAGTAATAAAGAAATTCCTAATTTTGTTTTTCAATTTCCAAGCAGGTCAGTTGCATAGTGCGAATTTCTGGAAACCAGTTGAACAGCAAAAGAAATAAACAAAATGCCTTCCAGAGCAATGAGCCGACTAACCTTTTTGTCATGGCCACCACTTGCAAGCAATTTCCCATCAGAAGAGAAATGGCAACAGACAACCTTGTTAGTGCTTGCACGTACAGAATTCATTTCAGAAAATGTTAAACCTGAAAATAAAGCAAATCCATGGCCTCAGTTTTGGCATGAAGGCCTTTTTTATGCAAGTCAATAAATTAAAGAGAAAACAATCCACCTTTGTATTCAAAAGTTTATAGCCCTTTTAAACTCTATTATTGAGAAAGTATGGCTACTGCGCCATAAATACACATGAAAAGAAGGCATAATGAGAAGAGTAACATGACAAGAAAGTGTTGCTGGAGAAATTCGGTTTTACAAGAAAGGAAAATGAGATAAAATTAAATATTCCAAAGTGTATTTGTATTTGAGGTACATAAATTTGTGGTTTGTCGTGACAAGAAAGTGTTGCTGTTTAAGATTTGTAGTTTGTCATGAGCCAACTATCTCAAAAGCTTAAGTTGTACAAAGAAGAGATATGAATGGCTATATTTAACTTAGCCTGCTCCATTGCACAACAAGAACCCTCACTTGAAGCTTGAACAATGCTTAGACCCACCCGGTAACTGAAATTTAACTTCTTATTCAGAAGAATGGAGAATAAGTATCAAACTCTAGACCATATGGTAATTGAGGCCTTGACACCGTGCAAAGAACCAAGGATCCTCAAAGCTTAAAATATTAGGTGAAGGTAAATTTTTTACCATGGTTAACTACAATCTACCACTAACAAACAAGTTATCCATAAAGAGACTGGATACTTTTGTATTAGAGCAGGGGAAATTTATCACATACATACACTTGAGAAACTCTTACAAAGGGATTGCCAGATTATTCTATGACCAATAAAAACAATGGTGTTTACTGCACCTTTGCTTACATCCATACAACGACCAACAGTATCTCTAGGGTCTGTATCATCATGGGATAAAAAAGACTCAACATTGTCATCAAGAGATCCATCCTCCACAAAACGGTCCATGTCAGCCTGCAATTCAAAATCCTTATTATCATCCCACTTGCAAAATGGAATGGCAATGAATCTACGTGCAAGGAATCTATTATTTCTTCTGTAATAGATAGAGACACTTACCAACTGGTTTGAAGGTGACGTGAGAGTTCCACCCCCATCAGAGCCAAACATTAAAGGCTTTGAAGAACTACCACTATGAGGTAAAGCAGGCATGGACATCACATCACCAGGTGTATGTGTTGAGGGAGTTGAGGGTGCTGAACTAGGAGAAGGGCCAGCTGTATTTGCTGTTCCTGAACTATTGGCAGGACCAGAAGATGCAGGCTGTTTTCTCTTTCTCCCAGTCTGATTTTTTGAAACCTTGAAGTTTGTTCAGAAGAAACCATGTTAGGAACCTATTTTAGACTACAGTATAAATACAACAGATCAAGTGTCAGCCAAATTCAGGGATAGAAATTTATGCTCACGAGAGAAACAAAATAAATTAAAGAGATCAACCATGAAAGTAAAGACACATGCTGACTTACACATAGACAGCAAGAGGCAAAAAGCGTGACAAAGGAAATTGATTATGAGCATCAATTGACTTCTAGTTTTAACAATGATAAATCAACGGAAAAGGTAAAGGTTATTTTTAATGAAGCAAGTCAAGCAACTACCTATCCGCTTACAAAATTCAATAAAATGAATGGTTATTTCAGAATATTTAACAAAAGAACCTATTACATACATCAGAAATTTGTTAGTGACTATATGTTAATGGTAAAGAGGTTAACCCCAATAATATTCCTATTGAGGTTTGGAAATGTTCGAGAGAATAAGGAATTGAATGGTTTGCTAAGCTCTTTAATAAGATTTTGAGATCTAAGAATGTTAGTTGAACGGAAGGAAAGCATTTTAGTCTCTTTATAAAAGAACAAGTGTGATATTCAAAATTGTGAGAACTATAGAGAGATTAAACTTGAGTCACATTATGAAGTTGTGTAAAAATGTAATTGAGAATACTAGAAGAAGAAACTAGGAATTTGGTTTTATACCAGTTAAGTCTACAACAAAAGCTACTTATCTTTTATGAAAGCTTATGAAAAAGTACAACTACAAAAAAAAAAAAAAAGGATTTAAATGGGGCATTATTGACTTGAATAACATATATGACTATGTATTAAGAGAAATATTATGGAAGGCCTTAGAAGAGAAAATGACTTGTGTAGCATATATTTGGACTATACAAAACATATATGAGGAGATAACTTCATATGTAAAAACTTTTGGAGAAGTATCTAAACACTTCGCTGTAGGGATAAGTTTACATCAATGCTCTATCTTGAGCCTCTATTTAACCCATAGTAGTCAATCCCAGATAGCAACGAGAGCGGCCAACCCCAAAAATGCTATAGTAGAATAGTGGATAATGGGATGACCGCTATTTTGAAGACAATCAAAATAGAGAAAGAAAATAAATCAAAGAGTGGTCAGTCACTGAGCAAAACTCTAATGTAAATGGTCTTGCTGGAAAAATGTCTTATTGGAAATAGCTTGAACCAAAAAACATCTCTGCTCATGTTAAAAATAAGTTGGGTTTCACCAAAGAGAAGATGATCGAAACTTGGCCAAAATTGGTGACTTGCACTAAAAAGTGACACCAGAGATGGAGAATAAAACAAGAGAACAAGCGAATGAGGTAAGGATACAGGGTTCGATCTTGACTCACAAAGACAAAGAAGAACATCACAATATAAAAAAGGGGCAAAATCCCAAGATTGCTCCCCTTAAAAAGAATTCCAAGTTTCAGGGGGGGAGGGGGGGAGGGGGGGAACTAGTCCTTTTGCCCCTGTTTGACATGGGGGCCACAATTTTCCCCTTTCACAGCCATGAATTACGATGCAATAGCCACTACACTGAACCACAACACGATGACCCCAGAATCACGACGGAATGCCGCAAAGCTCCCGCTCCTTTGTGATTGCACCACTATTGACTACTATGGTTTAACCTAGTCTAAAATGTACTTACAAGTAATATAAAAGATTATTCCTAAGTAAATGTTTTTTGTTAATGACAGAATTGGTTGAGAATTCCAATAAACAAGTTAATACTAAACTTGCGTTATGAAAAGAAACTTTCAAATCTACGAGTTTTCACTAAAGCAAGAGCAAGACATGGGAGAAGAAGATTGGATATAAAGATCGGAGATGACAAAGATGGAGAAGATCGGAGATGAAGATGACAAGAAGTTGGTAGGAAATGGTGACTCTCAATGTCACACCAAAGAAGTACAAGGAACCGAAAGCATGTCACACCAGAAATGCAAGAGAAACAAAAGGGGAGGAATTGTTAGGGCTCAACAAGGGAGAAGATATCAGAAATGCAAAAAGGAGCAAAATCTCAAGATTGCCCCCTTAAAAGTCACACAATGTTTAGAAATGGAGGGTACAGTAGGGATTTGACCTAGGAAATGAAATAGCAGCCACAATGGCCGAGATTTGCTCTGTTCTTGGCCACAATTTATGGCACGATGACCGTTACATTGAAATGTGATACAACAACAGGATATTGGCACCCTGCCGCTCTGCTCCACACCTTCAGGCAGCAGCCGCAATTGACTACTATGAATGTACATAAACCTTAATTAAAAGTGCACACAGTAACCAAACATAAAACAAAATCAACTCTTATGATGATTGAATTATTTTGTTTTTCATTTCAATATTAAATATTTTGACTAATACTTTCTCTTAAAAGTCCATAGATAATAATAATATGTAATAGAAGAGATTTGTCTATCAAATAATAAACTGATATGAAATCCAAATTAAATTTAAATAAATTACAGAATAACTTAAATTTTGTACATCAGAAATTCCCTAGTCACTCACTATGTCAAATTTTCAATAGTTGTGACTTGTTCTCAAATATGCATAGGATAGTGGCAACCATAAAAGGACTGACCTGATCGTTTCCTCTGAAGGAGTGTGACATGCTACCATCCACATTGACACTACCACCACCACCCCCTATTTTATCAGGCTGATGCATGTTATGATTGGAAGTCTGAGATTGTTGATTTGAAAGAGTATGCTGTTGAAGTTGCTGCTGTTGTGGATTGGCATTCTGCTGTTGTTGATGCTGTAACTGAGCCAGTTTCAACTACACGAACAAATACTTTCAGAATATGCAACTCATGACAATTGCAGCAACTCCTAGGAATTTATAAATGGGACACATGAAAAAATAATGCAAACATAAAAGATGGAAAGATAATTACAAGAGAACAAGCACCTTCATTAGCATATCTGTATCATTACGGGGAAAAGTAGGGCCACCTGCTTGAAGAGGTGATCCAACATTTGATACTACATCACCAACAGGATTCGAAAGACCATCCTTACTTACACCCATATTTCTACTATTCAGCAACATTCTGATTCTTCTACTATCATCACTGGTAGATGGAGATGCCAAATTTTGAGTTGCTAGCATTAGCTGTTGCTGATGCTGTGCTGTCAACATTGGAAGTTGATGAAAAGGCTGTGGGGCCTGTATGAAAGGTTTCTGTTGTTGAAGTAGACCAGAACGTAGTTGCTCCAAGCCCTAATAAGGAATAGAAAAATCTAAGTACATAAGCTTAACAACTGGATTGTTTTGATTTATTATTAAATGATGTTGAAGTCACATAGTCAGTAGGGTGATTGCTAGAGACTTCAGATAACAACAGACCACTATTTCTGTCAGACGAGGGAGGTTTTGTAGGGTTAACAAGAACTACTTTTGCCACTTGGTAATGACTCAAGTAGTATCGGCAGGATATGATTAGGGTAAAGATCATAGGATTAATTCCCATGTACAACATCAAAACAACAGAGGATGGCTACATCCTAACTCTCCCACACACTGCAAATAGAGTCCAGTACACCATACTGTTGAAGAATATTATTTACCATTTCAACAATGATCAAGTTAAGAAGTTTTGGAAGACATGATTTTACCCATTAATAATAATATTTAATTCAAAATAAACATTAAAATGAAAATAATACTCACTGTGAGAGGCCACCCTTTCAAAGTCAAATTGTTGCTACCTTGATTTGGCCCTAACACAAAAAAAAATCCTGTTAACTCAATTTGTGTACAAGAATAATGATAAAACATCTTAGCGGATTTAACATTAGATCCCAAAATATCCTCAACCAACAAAGTGACCAATAAATTACAAAGATCCCACTAGATAGTAAACAAAACCCCTAACAAATGCTTGCAAATCAGCTTTCAAAATTAAAAAAAAAAAAGTTACATTGAAGTAAGGAGATGATAAAAACAATACCAGGCATTGCCATCAACGATCCTTCCGGACCCGCAGCTCTGGGATTTAAAACAGGATTAATCTCACTCTTTATATCCTGATTCCAACAGGCAAGTCAGGAAAAAACAGCTGATAAGAAATATACTAAGAGATAATGAGATTACTTTAAAAAAAATAGTATACCGGAGTAGACCCTGGTAATTGCTGACTACGAGCTTGAACTTGTGGAGACATTGCACTAGCAGAACCATGCAAAACTTGCCTGAAATCAAGAAATCCAGTTCTAACAACGTCGACAACCATAGCTATAAACATTAAATACCAGATACTAATATACTTAATGGATAGATATTTCAAAAAAATTAAAATTAAAAAAATAAAGAGAAAATAGCTATCAATTCTTCAAGGTCATGGATGAAGCAGGCCCATTTCAAATGAAGTCCAACAACTCCTGCCTCTAGAGAAGAAATCTGGCTTCTACATTGTTTACCGTGCAAAATATCCTTTTTTTTTGGGCCTCACATTGATGAAATAAGATCCAACTCATGTAATGTTCAGATCAAACTTATATTAGCTAAGTCATGGACTAAACAAGCAAAACTACCTTCTTTTTCATGCATATATTGTACTGAATTAAAGACTAAAACAAAAGGCAATAATAACTAAGTTCTAGAAAAGATCACCCTGAAGGCTGGCCAGCAGCTGCTGATGACTTCAATATTGAGGCATGATTTGGGTCCAAGAGTTGGTCACCAAATCTTTGCTGTACAAAATACAATAAGATAGTTATGAATATATGTCATAAAAGAAAATATTAGGATGTATAATGCAAGTGAATAAGGACTGTTATTAGTCATTAGTTAGTTCAGTAGTTAGTTGCACTAGTCAGTTAGTTAGTTAGGAGATTTTGGCTATAAATAGGAGAAATGAGATTGGGTAAGGTTGTTGGTTAAGGTTATTGGGTGACATTGATAGTTTGTAAAAGTGAAAGGAGAGATCCTTTGTGAATGGGAAACCCTTGAGGAGAATTTTATTCTTCATTTTCTGTTCTGTCCTTCAATAAAGTTCTGTTTCTTCAATTCCTCCTCTCTAGTTTCCATTTTATTTACTTTGGTTCTTAACAGAGAAGTAGTTCATCTTAATAAAAAGGCAACCAGAACATATCCCTACCTTCATTGCTGCATCTTCCAAAGAGTCCCTTTGATGGGGCAGTTTCAACCTGTCCTCATACATCTTTGTTGCTAATGCATTTGCCGTGCTAGGGTTTCCAACTAACCCATTCGTACCACCATTTAAAAGATGTGCCCTATCCCTACTCTGCTGTTGCTGTGGTGGTGGCTGTTGATGTTGTGGCGGTGGTTGCTGTTGCTGTTGTTGCTGCTGCTGCTGTTGCTGCTGCTGCCTCTGTAACATCATCTGTTGCATTTGCATGTGTTGTTGCTGCTGCTGCTGCTGTTGTTGATGTTGTGACTGCTGAGACTGTGGCTGCTGCTGCTGTTGCTGTTGTTGCTGCTGCTGCTGCTGTTGCTCTCTGGCCTTAATTAATTGTGTCTGCAAAGAGAGTTTCACATACCATAAACTTCAAGCAGTATCTCAATTTGTTTTCTTCCCTTGGTAATTCCTTAGTCAAATTGTACAACCCAGCATGGCAACAATTTTACAAAGGCAGCATAAATAATGAATAATTAGATAAATAGCTATATCTTGCTGAGCTAGTTATCCAAATTGAAATTTCTTATTCCTAGGCCAAATTTAATAACAATCGTATATACTATAAATGTCTGCAACTCAATAAAGCAAGCATAGCCAACCTGTATGAATCAGATTTCCTGTTTAGCACCAAAATTAACATGCAAAGGCCTCTCCAAGACATAAATTCATCATGATACAAATTGATTAAACAAAAAAAAGTCTGAAGATGAAAAGGAAAAGTAGCCTGTCATCACAAATCAGAGAGATATTACTAACCAAGTGAGGAACAAGAATTTACAATGGGTCAAGATGCCTAATAAACCTAGAGACTCATCAAGCGGTTTAGTATTCAACTTCTCAATTTTTCTTTTCCTAGATTTGTGTAAATAAGCGGTTTAGAGGACAACACAAAAACAGTTTTCTGCGTGCAATTTATGACTTTATGTAAGTAAAATGAAAACATCAAAATAATTTTTAAAAAAAATCATAATTACAGGTAGACAAATAATCACAGGCTCAAAGTGGATGTTTTCTAAAGTCGCACTGCCATCCACCAAGTCAGCAGCCAGTAATTAATGAATAAAGATATTCTTACACTATCTTAGTAAAAATTTATTCTAAAGAAAAGATCCCAACTTTCCATAACAGCAAAACTAAACAATGAAAGAAAGACACAGCAAACTAAATCATCTCTTAATTAGGAGGCACAATTTGGAAGTTATAATCAATTGAATGAATAAATTTCCTAATTGAACACGCTAACATATACTATGAAAGTTAATCAACAGCCAGTTCACCTCAATGCAACTTTTTCTTTGCTGAACTTCTAGCACAGCCATCCTAGTCAGATTTAGCATGCCAAAAGAAGAAAAGTATATACACACACACACACACAAAAAAGGTAAAATTTTCTCCAAACCAACCTCGATATAAGATGCAGCAACCTCTGAGTGTTTCTCATTAGTCCTGGCAATAAATATGTCCCAGAAAACCGACCACCACTCGAACAGAAACCCTCCAGGGGCATCAATAGCTGCAATCCCACATTACCATCACCAAAAGCAAGCAAAATAATAAAATGGCCAGAACAGAAACATCAAATCAAACTACTTCCTTAGTAGATAACTCACCAACAGGGTCGGAGGACACTTTTCCTTCAGCTTGAAAGGCCTCAGCTGAAGCTCTCAAATCCCTCTTCACTAGGTAATCATGGATATAAACATCTAACCTGAAAATCACATAGAGCAAGCATACACAAGTTGAACTATGAGAACCAAAGTTTGGATCTTTACATCAAGTATATCACAGAACAGATGACAAAAGGCATTCATGAAGTTTAATAACCACAAGTGACACCTTCATTCAATGTAAAGAAACCCCTAAAACCCTAACACGCCCATCAAAACATTCTCACACATTCATAGAATGTCAAAACACATAGAACCAAACTAAGGGAAATAAACCAACCCCAAATCAACCCCAACAGCAGAAAGAAACCCCAAAGCCAAATCAACCATAGAAGGCTAAAAAATTGAGAATGAACAAAAACCCATTTTGCAAAACAGATAGAAACACCATAAAAAGTTGAAAAAAATAATTGAAAAAAAAAAAAAACAACGACACTCACATCTTATCAGCTTCCCAGTTAGTCTGAGACATGCTGACGCAATAATAATGATGGGTAATGAGAGAACGAATGAATTTGCTAAATGTTTATGAAACTGAACAGTTGCAATTGCAAAGGAAACGAGCTTTTGGTGCAGCAGAGAGAAACAGAAGCAATGAACAGAAAAAAAGGGACTGTAGAAAGCTCAGACGCGAGGGAGGCACAGCACAAAAGGAAATAACGGAGACGATTTGGGAACAAAAATCTAAGGGTAAAGAACAGACGCGACGCTTCAAAGTCTTTCCACATAATAATAATAATAATAATAATAAGGTGAGATAAGACGAAGACCAAGCAGAAGAATTATTTTAAATTTCAAAAACTAAATTATTGAAAAGGCTTCAACGTTTAATGCTAAAATTAAATTAACAAGATATATTTTAATTTAAACTTATCTTAAAATACCTTCTTTTAAAATTATTGAAGCCCCTTTGTTTAAGATTTTTATCACGAAATAAAAGCACTTTACAAAAAATACTTTTCATTTTTTTAGAATGTTTGGTTAAGATTATTAAAAAAAATTAAAAGTTACAAATAATCTGATTTTAACTTTACAAAAACCTATTTTGAATAGCTTCTGGAAAAAAAAAAACTATGACTACTTACTAAAAAAAAACTTTTTAATTATAATAAAATAAAAAATAACTTTTAATTTTTATAAATTTCTAAAAGTAAATCACTTTTTATACATCTTAAAAATACTGTTTTAGAAGTTGAAACAAACAAGCTCATAATTATAATATATTAACGAATGATTAGTTCATGTGGTAAATATTTAATTATTTAAAATAAAATTAATTTCACAGTGTTATAAATATTTTTTACCCAAATAAAATTATTTTATTATTAAAAATGTAAAATTGACTCATACAATATATTATATATTTACGTACGTCAATATTTGTAGACCTAAATCAGGGTCCATAAAATTATTTATAAATTTTCGTTTAAAAATATTTTTTTATGCTGGTATTATTTATTATCTAAAGAATAATTTTCACACAACTGTATGTAAAATAAAATAGCATGTATATTGAAAGAAAAAGTGTATAAACTTTGTTAAAAGTGAATGGATTTTCTTATCCTTTATTTACTATTTATTTCTTATATTTAAAATTAGTGTTTGTACTTGTATGATATAAGAATAGTTTACAATATAAATTATTTTTTAAAAATTAATATTTTAATTATAATATATACATAAATCAATTAAATAATTAAAATAATTATATTAAAGAAACTGTCATGTGACAGCTTAAACAAAATTATATACAAACGAGGAAAAAGAAACGAATACAGTGATTGGTGGAGATGCTTTTCTATGCAAAATTGAATTGAAATGTTGTTTGTGAGCTTTTTTTTATTTTATTCTTTCCACTTTTCCATGAAATGTTCTGGAAATTATTTTCAAGGGGCTTTGGTGAATGAAGGTGTTGTTGCAGATGGGTGCAGATATGTCATAATGGCACTTTTACCTAATTTGCAAATTCATCCCTTGTTTTATGCCAAATTCAGAGGCAAGCAATTAGCTTAGGATAATGTTTTATCTTAAATGACGGAAATGCCCCGACTTAATTAATACTTTTCAAATTGCCCCAATACAACAAAGGTGAAAGGTGAGAGAGATGAAGTGATATGAAATATATTGAAATATAACAGTGTAAAGATTCTATTTTATTATTTAAATGTATTGTGATAAAATGAAATAGTTTTCTTTTATTATTTGGATAGAATAACGTATAATAGTTTTGTTTTAAAAACATGTATTTTTAATTTAATTTTTATATTTATTATAATTTTAGTAAATTATTATTATCAAATAATAATAATTGTATATCAAGTAAATTAAAATCCTCTGCAAAAATAAAAATAAGGAATTGCTTTTTGTATTTTTATTATTTACTTTCCACACCTCTTCTTTTTTTTTTTTGCTTTAATTTAAATAAGACTAAATTAGAAGATCAATCTATTACCTCTTATGTTTGCATGTATGTATAAGTTTCATATGTTTTAAAACTATCCTAAGTTAGTACTTTTATTAAGTACACAAATATTGTTATTAACATTTAAATTTTAATTACTATTAATGATATTAGTTTTAACTATGTGATATCTAACTTTGTAATATAATAAATATTTGACCTTACAATAACTAAATTGGAATTTTAAATGTAAAGTAAAATTAAATTTTAAGTTCTTATATATATATATATATATATATATATATATATATATATTACTTAAAGTGATAACTTTTAAGAGTTTCTTGAACATTAGTAAGGCATAGTGACCAATTTGTTGTTATGGGCTTCAAGCTATTTGTTATAATGCAACAAAAGTCACTAACTAACGACATAGATTTTGGAGTTGCTAAAATTAGAGAGTAAGCATGGCAATAATAACCACTACTAAAGAAATTCTTATTAATGACTTTTTTTGTAGTTTTCTTTCAATAATATATTTGTTATTTGTATGACTTTTTTAACTAAGTAAGAGTTATGGTTTCTTTCAATAGATGGTAGAAGATGAAGAAGATAAAAGAGAAATTATTTTTATACAAAAAAGGAAAAGAATTTTGGTACTTCAGAGGTTGATGGTGTATACAAGAAGATTGAACAAGATTTTGATTTGTATTTAGATATTTATTATCATATTTAATGATAAGTTTTTTTTTTGTGGGGGACTTTAGTAGCATTAAGAGTGGTTGATCTTCAAAGTTGCAATGGTAATCAAATAAATTAGATATTTAATAAATGCAGTATCTTATAAAACTTAGATCAAACTTCATAGAAGACTTTCATTTTTTACTACGATTACGAAAGACATATTTGAAGATTTTATCATGTAATAGTAATCAATTAATCAAAAGGTAAAACTAAAATTAAGCAAATTATATGCTAAGAAGATATTTGAATAGTTTATTCAATTGATGGCTGAGATGAATGAGTTGATATAGGCTAAGATGGTGAAGTAACCTTAGATGTACTTTTGTTATGACTTGCTAATTTATAGTTTTTACACTTAATGAAAAATTCTTTTTTGCTCAGTTTTGTTGCATTATTTGTCATTTATTCAAGCTCCTTATTTCTTACCATTTTAGGTTTTCTATGTTACTTTTGGTTGGAGGAGAGAATACACCAATTTATGAAGCTTCAACCCACATATTTAGGCCATTTATTAGATATATGATAAGCCTATACACTATTTCATAAGTCTCATTCCTACAATATGATAGGATGAAATCTTTTGAGTTGAAATTTATATGATTCATACATGTAATTACATGATAACATGGTATATCTGTGAGCATCCAATAGCTACAAGATCATTCATGATTGTTCAACCTCATAACAAACCTATCTCCTAAATAGTTAATATGTCTAACCTCAAAAAATTGGTCTCCAATTAATCTTTATAATTCATCATAATAAGTGAAAAAATACCATATTGAAACTACATTAATAGATAAATGACCAAAGTAAATTTTAAACAAAAGTTAAACGAAAGTTATAAAACATATTAAAAAGTTATAGGACCATTAACAAGTAAACAAATAAATGATATTATTTTCTTCTTATCTCGGTCCATCTCTCCACAAGGATACACCATTATTTCCTCTACTATGGCAATAATGGATTTTTCTCTTGGCTAAGAATAACACTATCAAAGGTTTTAGACATTATTCAACACAATATCATGTTTTGATTGAAATGTAAACTTAAAGCCACTTCAATATTTAGGTGGTATTTTTAGCATATGTTTATATGCTTCTTCATTGACCTTCCATATTTTCTTTATTCATTTCTCTCGTTTTCAAGGGCAAGTCACCAATGTTGTCTTTCACATTAATTCTTTGAGTTGCTTTTCAATAAACTTCTTTTTGAAATTGTTGCAAAAACATAATTAATTATTATTAGATAAATTATACCATAAACAAGCAACAACATAATAAATATTGGATATTATACCTTTTGTTAGTCTAATATAAATGTGTAGGGTTCGATTCCATTGGACCATCCCAATTCTCCAATTAAAACCTCTAAGAACTAATTCTAAGATTCTAATAGCAATAAGCAACATTTCATCATTATGATTCCTTCCAATAGCAGTTAGAAGTTGGTCTTCATAAAAACTTTTTAAGAAACAATCATCTAACCTAATAATTGTCCAACAATACAAGAAGCTCTTAATGTATGATGGAAGGCAATAAATAACCTTTGGAAGAATGACAACATTGGGGTAATAGGATTTTCTAATGTTGTTTCAATACCTTCGTAAGATTGCACTTTGAGCTTCACAATAGACCTTGGATTAACCTTTAATAGTTCATGACAATAACAATATCATTTCTTGTATTGTTCTTTGTAAGACCCATCAACAACCTCCAAAACTTTTTTTCTTAGCTCAATAAACTTTTTTGGTTACACCTATTTTTCATTTATGTTGTGCTTTGTCTTGAATATCCATTAACTTGATGCTTGAATTCTTTCTTACACTAGTTTATATTTTTTATTTTTTTGCTTAACCACTGTATACTAAGCATTCTAATTTGAAATTCCCTGCTACATGCATGAGTATCCACTAGCTTTCTTAATTGTCACATATCTTAATTGGGAAACTTACAATATAACACCAATCAATCTCATCTTTTCTTACAAACCACTTTCACTCTAATTTTGTCATTGTTTCAAAAATTGAGGTCTTTAACTAAATGAATGACATATGTAGTTATTACTTCTTTGAATTCTTTCTTGATTGCAAACATAATCTCCAATTTTCATTTATAATCTTCCATTCTCTTTGGTTGCCTTGATAAAGGATAACTTGACTTGCATCTACCTTCATCACTTGTCTTCTCAGACCTATACTTAACATTTGACAAGCCTTGATCTTGTATATCCACGCTAAAAGTAGGAATTTTAGTATGAACACTTATAGTCTTAGGGCCTAATCTTCCTTTTTTCTGTGGAGCTTTCACTTGTTACTTACCTTTTTGTTTTCTTGATTGCTATATGTTTGGTCTTCATTTTTATATTTTGTTTAGATCCTCCCTCTTCTGTCTTTGCATCTTGTGAAGAAAATCCAACATTTGCACCTTCTCCCTTGCCATTCTCTTCCTCTACTTTTTTAGTACCTCATTGACATTATCAAAGATGTCAATATCAAAATGTTCCTTATATGTATATTTATTGCACTATCATCACTTCATAGATTTTCTTCTTCCCCACCAACCTTTGTTCCATAAGTTTTTTCTTTTTTTGTGACATCAAGTTTCTAGTCCACCATCATTACCCATATTCACATTGCATCCTACCTCATTGCCATTTAATTGAGAACGTCTAACAATTTTGGTTTTGGTATAGGATGTTCTATATACATTTTAAGCTTTCTTAATCATTTTGCTACTCTTATAATTTTCAAAGTACCTTTTAAATCTCCATCTAAAGTTTGTCCACCTATTTTATACCAGATTCTCTCTATGATTGCATAATCCATGATCTTTATTTCATGCAAATACTCTTAATATGACCAATAATCTTCATCTACTTCCAAAAGCACTACTTTGTTACTCTCATTGGTAGTTTTTTTCTAATTCACAAAACAACCTCCATGGTGAACTTCAATAGTGAACTTAGCTTTGCCTTAATGCAAAAGTACATTCAAGTAAATAATCAACAATAGCTAAAATGTATAAAGACGCAATTTCAGAATAAAAATACAATGTGACAACCACACATGCAGAACTACCACCCTTTTTTCTAAAACTTCTTCTTTCAACACCTAAAATCATAATACAACAATGAAATACTCCCAAAACCAACAACAAACACAAAATAAACTCAATAATTTTGCATACCTTCAACAACACCAAGATTCTTGGATGAATGTTCTTAAAAAGTTTTACAAAATTCATTATGCATTTTGCTAATATACAATAATAAACTTTGCACTTTTTTCTTCTTTCAATACGTGTTTCTTCTATGGATTTGTGTGAGATAAGAAACATCGTTTTAAAAATAATCACATAATATTATCTTATTGCACATCTAATTTTACATCAACAAAGCTATTAGCATCATCAACAACAAAGTTAGTAACAATGTCAATTAAGTTTAAAAGAGAAGACTAACTTAGAATATATTTAAAACATACAAGATCTATATGATAAAAAAAAGTTAAAAAGAAAAAGAAAAACAAACACGTGTTAAAAGACTAATATACTAATTTAGTCTTTAAACAATTATCTTTATACATTAAAAATTCTCATCAGTTTAGCATTACATCTTTGTACGTGAGCATCACATAAAACCCATTATCTCACCTCCTCCACTTGCAACCATAATTAAATTGTTTAGACAACCCCAAGTGAAAAATATTAATAAAAGAAGTTAGCATTCTCAAATTAAGATAATTGATTAAATCAATTTGCATAACCATGGATAATTTGCATAACAATCAATGACATTCTTCTTCAGTGCACATGATCTTAATTAACATTTTAGTGTCAAGTTAGTGCATATTCATTAGTTTATAATTCATTGTCACATTAGTGTCTTTCTTGCATTCATGAAAGTTGAAAGTAGAAACTAAAACTCAGTGTACTTTTAAAATGCAAATTGAAGTCAAAATAAATGGTAATGAGAGCTATGAATCCCAAATTAAAAAGTAAAACTATAAGCGTTAATTGTAGGTGAAATTTTGGAGATTAACTTTCAATGAAGGATTAATTAAAGAAAATTTTAAAAAGAAAAGATAACATAAGGCTACTTTAGGAATAAAAAATACAAATAAAAAGATGGTAAAAATAGAAAAGATGGGGTGTAAAAAATAATTGCTTAAATAATATTATTTATGAAAATTCAAAAAGTCTTTTTAGCATACTAATTAAGGCTAAAAAAAATGATAGTACTGTCATACTAATTTTTTATGTACATCTAAGTTCATCTAACTAATTATTTTTAGATTTTCATTTAAAAATATGTATATAGTTAATTAATATATTTTATTTAAATTATATCAATCTAATTTTAGTTAGTTTATATTTAAATTTAAATATGATAGTCAATTTCAAATTAATAAAAAAAAACTTTTAAGAGTAAATAAATTAATTTTGTTGATTAAAAAAAGTCATTTGAATATTAATCAGTATAAACTACAAAATCATTTCAACAAATCTAATTTTTCATAAAATTTTTAAAAATATAAAAATATATCATTTTACATTTTTCTTTAGAAATGCTAAGTGTATGAAAAATTAAAATAAGATTTACATTTCAAAAATTCAAGAGAAAAAGACTATTATTTTTAAAAAGGAAAAGTTCGATGGTAAAAAATCTTTAATACTTTAAGGATATGAAAAATAATTTTTTCAATATCAATAGATAATATTTTAAATAAACAAAATCAAATGTTTATATATATATATATATATATATGTTTGTGTGTAGATAAATTTTTTATTCTAATATTTTATATTTACATGTTTGATTTAAAGTATTGTATAATTTTATACTAAAAAAAGATGTTCAGAAAATATGAACATACCTTATCAAGAGAATAATAGTAATAGCTGTAATCAAGTAAGGTGATAAACAACTGTGGATAGAAGTGCATAAACAATTTATGTAATTTATTTATAATGTAAAATTTATAATAATGAAAAGATAGTAAAGATAAAATAGTAATGTTATAATTTTGTTAAAATTCAAATTTTTATGCTATAAAGGTTTAGAATTACTTTATTTGCTCTGATATGTGGGCCTGATTTTTCTCTGCTGGTATCTTAGACGACTCTATAGAAATTTATCTAGTCCTAAGTTGAATAATCACTTCAATTGGTTTAAACTTTTTGACTTTATTACTTGACATTTATGGAAAGATAGAAATAATTTTGTCTTTAATAATTGCTCTATTCAGGTCTCTGTGTTGGTTAGACAAATAATTTAGAATAATGAGTTTTTTGATTTTCTTAGCATGAATCCTCATCTTTCCCTTCCCAAGTTAGCCATGGATCAAGCTAGGATAAAATGGGTTCCTCCATGAAGGACCAGCTCAAATTAAATATTGATGGTTCTGTTTGCCTTAATATGTCTGCTACTGCGTGTGGAGGTATCCTCAGAGATTGGAAAGGAAATATTGTTGCTGGCTTCTACTGCTCGCTGCCTCCTTGCTCCCCTCTTGAAGCGGAACTCTGAGGACTTGTCTATTATACTCAGTTAATTCTGCAATATGCTAGCCTGACCTTTTGTTGGATAAAGACTTATTCACATGATGTCCTATACTGCTTTTAGCATGTTCAATCCCCTTCCCACCCCCTATTCCATGTTATTTGTAAGATAAGAGATCATCTTAAGTATGTAAAGTCTATTAAGTTAGGTCATATATTTAGGAAGGCCAATCATTGTGCAGATTTGTTAGCCAAAGTTGGTCTGGAGTTTCCTTCCTTTTTAGTTTGCTACTGATGCTTATTGTAGGTTGCTCCCTTCCTTATGCCTTGATTGGTGTGGTTGTTGGACTCTTAGATCCACTCATTAGTTTGTTTTATTGTTTGGGCTGTTAGCCCCCTTTCTTAGCAAAAAAAATTCAAATTTTTAGTTTCATCTCATTCTTCAATAATTAGAATAAACACAGAATAAAAGTAATGGAATAGAATGAAATGAGTTTCATAACCAGATATGATGGAATAAGATACCTTCATGTATTCCTCTCTATTCTATTATATAAATTTGAGATTTGAGTTAATAAATAAATAAATATATAAAGTAAAATTTTAAGAGATACATGTATTATCAATTCCAAATAAGAAAATCTTATAATTATAATTGATTTTAATCAGTAGTAGATAGTTTTTTCATTTTACATATTTGCTTGTTGTAAGGAAATTAAATTCATAAATTAACCTCCATTAATTCATATAATTTACATGAGAAATTAGGGAAGGAAGGGGTAAGTTTGCCTGTATATGCATAGAAATTCAATGATCAAGAAGATCCTAAACTGTATTATAGAGACAAGTTGATGCATGCAAATGGTCCCAAAAATGCATGCCTTAATTGCTGACCACTACCTACTTTTTCGAGGGTGGCGAATGATGTTTGACCCTGCTAATAAAAAATGTTCAAAGAATTGCTATTTGGATTAGAATCATGGGTCTTCCAGTTGAGTTGTATAATGATAAACTTCTATGTAGGCTTCAATTACTTGAAAATATTCTTTTATATTCTCTAATTAATAGTATTACGATCTATAGGATTTGTCGGAGATCCTTCTTTTTTCCTTTCCCCGATAAATATTCTCCGATCTGATAACAAACAAATTATCAAATGCTTTAATCAAATTAAGGGAAGATGACATTTTTAACAATTAAATCAAAGAAAATGGTTTGTTTTTGTCTCTGGAGTATATTCCTGAGTAAAAAACAAAAGAGATGATTGTACCAAACTATGGCCATAGAAGTTTTATTAAGGGCGAAGCCTCAGAAATGAGCTCATGAGAAAATGAAATTGGCATGGATTGAAGAGCATATTATATACATCATGACTAACTGAGCTTCTTTAGTCGTAGTAGAACGGAGCATCAAACCTTAATCCTAACCAGAAAAATAGAAAAAAGCGATTTACATGAATTGGTAATCCAAAAGAAGCCTTCAATCATCTGCAACATGCAGATTATACATTCGTGCCAAACGATGGGCAGTTCTATCAGCCATAATGCCTTCTATCATCTTGAACTTTTTGTAATGCACTTCAAGCGTCTCTTCCTGCTGCTTCGCAAGCTTCTCTTCTTCCTTCAGTTGCAGCTATACAAAAGTAAAAAGCTCAGACACACTGTAGAATCATATAGAATCTCTCACAGTATTCATCAAATATATTTATAATGGTTAGCAAGCCAGTTTTGAGCATCATTTGACAGGAGAATTGGGGACTAGACATTCATTTAGTCAAGATGGTCTTTCATACTAATAAAAGAGTGCTCCAAGCCACCACTACAAGTAAGCTAGAACTGCTGGGTTTAGATAGATTGCAAGAGGTCACAAGTTCAAACCTGAATCCTATCATGTAAGAAAACAAAAATGAAACGTATGCTCTTCAGACAAGAACAAAAAACGGATATGCTTTCACTTCAATTTTAGCACATCGACATTCAATTTTCAAACAGTAGAATACTTCTATAAACTATAGAGTGAACTTTGCTATGGTGTATGAGACCTTCTATTTGAAGTACAATAGGATATATTGTGCCCCACATGCGGCACGGTTGTTTCCAAGATTCAAACCTATAAAACCTCCAAGTCATAAGAGAGTAATCTTACCACGCCAAGTATTGCTCTCGATCTAAATTCACTAAAAATTCAGAAGTATATACAAATTGGGAAGTTGCTTAGCTCAAAACATTCAGGGGTGTTACTACAAATTGGGAAACCGTCATGACCATTTTTTTTGTCAAGATTGCGATAAAAAATGTAAGATTTGCATGATCTTGCAATCTACAGAGGGCACTCACAATCTTTATGGCTAGTAGGATTGTTACTTTGGCCGGATTGTAGTGAATTGAGATCTTTTTTGACAGGATTGTAGGATCTACAATTAGATTTGATGTTTTTCATGGAAGTGGTTTTCTAATCAGATTTTTTTGACCTAGTTTGTTAAGAAACCCATTTTCCATTATTTTTTGTGTAAATCTTTAGGGCTTGTGCAATACCGAGGCCAAAACAGTTTCTCACCTTCCATGTTTCAAAATCAACCTCCTCACCTCAATGCATTTCATGCTCTACAAGTGGGTTTCTCCATTCTACACATCTCTTTGGCATTAGTCGTTACTGCTCTCTATGACTATACTGCTGGGTGCTTTTTGAGAGAGTGGAACTATTTCCTGTTCAGTTCTGTTGTGCGTTTTGTTTATGACTGAGTGTTGTGTGGTTGCTCTCTGCAACTGCATACTCTCCATTCAGTATTGTGTTCTACTTCTTTGTATTCTACAAGTTTTTTGTGGCCGGGCTCATGACTTTCAATACCAATGATACTAGGACTGAAGTTGGTGGTAGTGAGAAGGGAAGGAGATGGGTTCAAGTTGAGTTGCAATGAGAATGGGGTTTTTAATGGGTATGGGAGATATAAATCAAACAAGAGTGCTGCTGGGAACAACGAATGATGTGCCTTGGAATAATGTTGTCACTATTTTCGGAGATGATAAAAAAATTAAATATAAATATTGTAAAAATGAATATATTGGAGGGATTTATTGCTTTAAACATCATTTAACAGGAACTAAGCAAAGTGTATGACCTTACATGACTGTCCTTAATGACGTTTGAAAGCAAATATGGGATATTATCATTGTGTTGGTAGAAAAACTCCTATAATAAACAAACACAACAAAAGTATGAAGGAGTGTCGGCAGGAAATAACATTGGTGAATTTGTAGATGTGGAAAAAGAAAAGTATAACAAGCTCGTGTTGAGACTCCTACAATCATTTACCCAACCTACAATCAACTCAATTTTTAAGCAAAGTTTGAAAGAGAATGTTTTCCCAGACATTGTTTCAGTTTTGTGTAACAATGCAATATACCTTTCACAGCTATCAAGAGTGAAGAGTTTCAAAAGTTGTGTTATGATAGATTGACATAATATTAGATATAAGCTACCATCATATCATGAGATTCCAGTAAAATATTTGACGTAAAAAGTTGAGGGGGCAAACAAGATTTTGAAAATGCACAAAGCTTCTTGGAATGAAACAAGATGCACTACAATGAGTAATGACTGATGAGTGGATTGACAAGAGGAGGGCTATACTCAATTCTTTTATAAATAGTCTTATAAGAACTAAGTTTTTAAAGTGTACTGATGCATTTACATATGCAAGATAACTAACAAAATTTTCAAGATGATGGATAAGGTTGTTGAAGTTAGAGTGGAAAATGTGAAACAAATTATCAATTTATCACAGATAATGTTGTAAATTAAAAGGCAACAAGAGAAAAATGTTGATGAGCAGAGGAAAAAACTTTACTGAACACCTTTTGTAGCGAATTGCATTGACCCTATGCTAGAAGATTTTGAGAAGATATTATATAAAGAAATTCTTGCAAGTGAAAGGACAAGTCTTATATTTTTACAGCATTACTTCACTAAATGAACTAATTTTGATTGGAGCTGTTATTACAAGTTATGCAACTTCTTACTTGACTTGAGAGTGTCTGAATGAAAATAAGGGATCATTGTTGATAATATTTACATCTAAAGAATGAAAAAAATAAAAAGTTTGCAAAAAATAAGGATGAAAAAGTTGTTAAAAATCTAGTTACAAATAAGAGATTTTGAAAAAATATCATGAATTGCCTAAGGGATGTTTATCTGTTTATTAGATTGTTGTGCTTGGTGGATTTAGAAGACAAGTCAACCAAGCAATTTATTTATGAGGAAATGGACCAGGGTAAGGAGAAGATTCAAACCAACTTCAATGATGTTAGAGAGAAAATGTGAAAAATTAGTTCAATTTTATAATTTATAATCTTAGTTTGGACACTAATTCTTTTTTTTTTTCATTTGTTAGTTTCATGCATCCAAGGGGGATAATTGATGAGAGATGGAGCAACCAATTGCATAGACTTTTGCATGTTGCAAACTTCTACCTTAACTTGATGTTACACTATGAGTTTTAAAGCTGATTTTGAAGTTAAGTCCCACATTTGCTTTCAAACATCATTGACAACAGCCATGCAAGCACTGATTTTTTACTTAGTTTAGTATATACACCCTCATATTATTTACATTTAATTTTTCTCACATCCCAAACAATAGAGACACCATGATTCTAGGCCACATCCTTGTCCCAATAACATTTTTGTTTGGTTTAGATCTTCCATTGGCAATCCCACTCATTGCAAATCCACTTGAACTAACTTTCTTCCCCTTCCCAATACCACCAACCTCAGTCCTAGTAGCCTTGGAAACCATGAGCCTAACCACAAAAATATTGCAGTATGCAGAGAACACAAAAGGGAGGACACAGTCATGAACAAAAACAACACAAATGTAGACAGCAACCACACCCACAGCATGCAATTCCAGAGATCAGAGAGCAGCAAGTAGGCAACAACCATGAACATAACCAATGGCAGAGAGAAGAGAATATCAGAGATCCAAGCACCAGCACCAAGGTACCATGAAGCTCATTTTGGGTTGCAAGGAGCCAAGAGCCACACCCACACAGAGAGCATGGAGCACCAAAGAGAACCAGCAAGCAGAGGTCACAGAAAACCCACACAAAGAGCAGCACAAAGGTTGTTTCAAAATAGAAAAAGGATGAGAGAAAACAATGTGACCTAGGCTAGAAGGTGTCATTGCACAAGAATAAAGGATATGAAATTGAAAAACAGGTCAAAAACTATGTTGGAAATGGGTTTTTTAAATTGGATCACCAAAACCAGACCCGTGAAGATCAAATTGAATCTGCAATCTTGTGATCTGAAGGAGAAAGACCGCAATCCTAAAGCTTTATGATCGTGCATGTTATTAAGATTGCAGAGTGGTGAAAAGATCATAGGATAGTATGATCTTGCAATCAAGATTGCAATTTTGACAACATTGCCCTTGTGCTTGATAAACTCTTCCAAGGTGAAACTAGAATGGAGGTAGTACAAATAGAGACAATTGAAGTATCAGTTGTTGAAAGCCCAACAGAGAATGAAGAATCAAGCTGACAAAAGGAGGCAAGAAAGGAGTTTTGAAGTAGGAGAATGGGTTTTTTTAGGTTAAGGCCTCACAGGCAGGCTTCTATCATATTAGGATACATCCCAAATTATCAAGGTATCATTGCCCTTTCCAAGTATTGAAATGTGTTGGGGTAGTGGCCTATAAACTTAAGCTGCCTGAGTCCTCCATAATTCATCAGGTGTTTCATGTGTCCTTACTCAACAAAGCAAATAGGAAACTACAGGGTTGAGGAGGAACTGCCTCAAGGCACCGATGGGGAAGACACCAATATATCAGAACCTGCTACTGTGTTACTGTTAGCTACCAGAACTGTGACCCAAGGAAGAGAAAATATCCATCAAGTACTAAATACAGTGGAAAGGGAATCCAGCTGAGGGAACCAAGTTGGAAGGAGTTCACTATTCGCAGCCAAAACCCTAAGTTCAGTCTTAAAGACAAGACTGAAATTGGAGGAGGCAATAATAGAGCCCAGAACGAAGATTCAAGCCCAAGGGGACAGCTGATTCACCAAATGATGCATGGGCCAAAAGTGTTGAAGGTCCATACTAGGAATAATAGAATAGAAAGGAGTAGAAAAGGAATGTGAGAGTGAGTTGGCAGCAGGAAAATGTGAAGGCTAGTGTGCCACAGACTTCCATATTTTGGGTGTCAAATAGGGTCTACGGGGAGAGGGACTATCTTTTCAAAGATAATCATTTAAGTTGTTATGAATGGAGAGCCATAGCTCTCTGTAGGGGCGTTGCTCTGGTAGTTTGAATTCTTTTCCATTGTAATTCGTTTCATTCTGTTTTCAAACATACATCAGTTTCTGTTTCATTATTGTTCAGCCACTTGTATTGATACCAGTTTCATATCACATATTTAGGGTGTTTTGCAGCAAAGCAGCCTCATAGTTGGGCCATGTAGATTACATGGGTTGAATTGTAGTATAACACCATTTTTCACATCTCTAATACTACTACAGCTTTTGAACCTTAAACCCACCCACAGTTCTGAAATTTACACAAGAAGAAATTCCATGTGACTAAGGTGCAAGCTAAAACGAAGAAAAGCAGCAGATAAGCATAGAATGAATATCAACTTTGAGGTTGGAGAATGGGTCTTTCTAACATTAAGACCTCAGGCAGCAAACAGTAGCAAGAAGGATTGATCAAAAGCAAGCTCCCCAGTTTATGGCCCATTTGAAATTATAGTTAAAGTTGGAGGAGTTTCTTACAAATTATAGTTGCCAGAGTAATCCAAAATTCACTGTCTTTCATACACTACAACTAAAAAAGGTCACTGGAAACAAACCGGTCAATCCTATTTTGCCTGAAGGTATGGATGCAGAAATGAGAGATATTGTAGAAACCAGTCCAGGTGTTAGGTGTAAGGAAAGAAAAGAGACATGGGAAATACATCACTACAAGGTTAATACAGTAGAAAGCCAAATAAATAGAGGAAGCTACTTGGGAAGATGATTTTATCATGAGAAGCCTATTTCCTGTATTCAGTATTGGGGATAAGACTGATACTGAAGGAGGGGGCAGTGATAAAGCCTGCAAGTAGAAGGGCCAGCAGGTGGGCCAGTTGTTGAGATGACACAAACAAGGCCTAAAGATTTGGAGTTACTCCAGAAATAGAATGACACATGGCAATCAGCAGAAAGAACAGGCAGTTATGCACAGTGGAGAATTGGTTGTAGTAGAGGAAATCATAAAGGGGGATTGCATGGGAGAATGTGGACAGCAAGGTGAATTTTGAGTGAAATGGCCTGGGGCTCAGGACCTACAGTTGTAGGAGCTGAGAGGTATTGTCCTTGTGATTTCTAGGTTTCTAAATACTTGGTTATCTTCTTTATTTTGGGTGTTCTGGTTTGGGTGGGTCTCTATTGTTTGCTACTGCAAACTGCTCTTCTGGTACAGAAAAATGCTAAATCAAATTCAACAATTTTATTCAAGTACAATTTAGTGTTTGACACAGGTATGCATTTAACTGTACACCAGAAACTTACATGAACATTAGGGATAAAACAAGCAAATAAAATTCGTTTGAAAGGAGATATTCCTAACATATAACTCTGCAAATTGCAAAGTTGTAATAGTAATAAAGCGATAAAAATTAATTGGGTGCCAGGAATGAACTTACTTTGTGCAGGAAATCTATTTCTGCAGCATGTTTGCGTGTAAGATTCTTTAGTTCCTTTGCCACCTCAAAATCAGGATCACTTGGATCCAACCACCGGCATATTATCTTTCTGTTAGGCTTCCTTGGCCGATCATCAAACATCTCCATCACAGCATGCTGAGCCCTTACAGGCCGTGGCATCCCAGACATCATAAAAGGATACTGCCCTATCATTGATATAACTTCCTTGGCCTTCTTGGTCGATTCAAATTCTACTAATGCACATTGTGGCAGATTGCTTGGTCCAATGTAGTTGGGAATAAATTTGACACTTTTCACAGTTGCAAACTGGTCAAGAGCAGTTCTAATCACAGATTCAGTGACCTGTGGTGACAGGTTGTCAAAGTATACTGTCCTACTAACTTTCAGTTTGAATGCAGCATACTCTTCTGCTGATGACTCCATGCAATAAAGTGAATGACACCTAAGAGCAACAAATTTCAAATTTAGGATAAATAAATAGGTATACAATCTCTATAGAAAACGCATGACATAAATATGAAAAAGTAAAGAATCAGTTCCCCACTCAGACACCAGAATGATTTCCTTTTTATTCCATGAAAAAAGTCATTAACAACGTAAGTTACTTCAAAAAGTGCTGAGGGCTTTAAGTTCTTCAACAGATAATTAGTTGAATTAATTGGCCAATTTATAAGGTGAAAAACAACATAATTTCTCTAAAATGCAAAGCATAATCATATATTTTGGCTTATACAAGTACAGAACCAGATTAATATTATTTTCTTCAGAATTTACGTTAACTTAATCATACTACAACTATAACAACAACAAAAGTCTTATCCCGATAGTTGATAGAAACTGGTTCAGATACTGAAGAAAGACTGTCTTTATTAACATAAACGGCAGTAACCCCCCCCCCCTCCCCACACACACACAACATCCCTTCTACATATTTATTTACAGACAGCAGGTCCAATTAACAGGCTAACTAAGATATCGTAACTTTGTAACCATTAATCGGGGTTTCCTAACACAAGGAAGGAGGAGGAGGAGGAGGAAGAAAAATATGAGGCAAAGGAGGTACCTAGTGCTGGTACACAACCAAGGAGAGAAAAAGACACGAACCAGAGGAATACACATGAGAGAAAAGAGAAAAAAAATGGTACTTTTCAATTTCATTAATATTACAAGATTGCCATCACCCGTTCCACATTTTTGTTTTCACAATTTGGACAAGAAACACTAGAAATTTATTTTTCTTATCTTCAGTTTTATGCTATATTTTGAAAATATTTGCAAAGAAAATGTTTTAAAAAATACAACTACACACATTTTCATTATTATTTTCTATTTTTAATGAAAATGAAAACAGGAAATATGCAAAGCAAACAGTCCCTTAATGTTGTAGTTTTAGAGAGGAATTATGACTCAGAGTCAATAAATGACTCCATAGAAAGTCAATGTTTATAGAGTGAATAGATGCCAATGGACAATTAAATGCAAAATTTAGCAAATGAAAAATAAACTTTTCAATGCTTCTCAACTTTAGTTCATTTATATGTCAATAATGTGTGTAGTAGATTTTAAAACAAAAAACAAAACTTTATTTCGAAACATCAAATGAAACTGAGTAACAAAAAATAAAGACGCAGGGGTTATCAAACCACAACCTATCTACAACAGCTTCTACCCAGTCTATGTGCAGATAAATTGCTATTCTACAGATAAGAGAAAATTGGTTGGGATTCCAATATCTGGAAGTGTTTGGTATAGCTTTATTAGCTAAACAAGGTTGGAAATTACTAAAGAATCCAGAGTCTTTGGAAGGCAGAGTTCTGAAAGATAAATATTTCCCCATTGATCTTTTCTGGAGGCTCAGGGAAACAATCCTAGCTTTACTTGGAGGAGTATACTAGCTGGAAGAGATGTACTGAAAAAGGTATCAGATGGAGACTTGGGAATGGTATGCAGGCTAATATGTGGAAAGATCCTTGGCTTGTCTCCCTAGGAAATGGGAGTTTAACCCAGTGACTCCAAATTTATTTTTTTTTGTGAATCTCACCTCCTGGTTTTGGCTTTTTGAGTTAATAAATGAGTTATTTTCTCCAATAGACAATGATATTATCTTCGGTATTCCTATTAACAATTTGCATGAGAATATGGAAATACTTGGCACTATCATCCAAAAGGTGTATTTACAGTTAAAAGTGCATATTATTTGAAGATGGATTGAAAATTAAATCACTCAATAGGAGGATCAAGATCTTCTTCTAGAGGCAACACTGATATGTACTTAGCAGATTTAAATTAGGTAGAAGCCTCTAATTTCAAGATTAATACCTACGGTACCAAGCAGCTTACCATTAAGGCTCAATCAATGATATTGCTACGTTAACTACATGATATATTCATATACAAATTTGAAGGCATTTAAGTAATATTTCTGCAATCTTTCTACTTACATAGCTACACACACTCGGTTGCCTTGACAATTTGCAAGCATGTCTACTTGAATATATGCATCATATAGAAATTCTCTTACACACAGGTTATGTATATTGATACCAAGTGTCCCTACCACCAACATGAGCCTATTGATCATAACTACAGAAATAGATATTGTATATATAACTTAGTGTTATAGTTATCCTTCTTTAATGTAGGTCATATCTAGTCTATTTTCATAAATCATAACTAGGACTAAAGGTGTACAGTGATATAAACACATTCGGTAAAAGGGTTCTCTCAAGATCCTTATCTATATAGTAACAACCAAGGGTTCACATAAAGAACTAATATTGGGTCTGCAAGAAAAACAGTATCTAAGCATAATACTCTGAAGTCTGAAATGAGAAAACAAAACAAAAACAAGGAGGACTTATAATTGATTTAATAGCCTAATGCCTATAATTTTATTTACTGTGTGGCATATGACAGGACATTGGAAGCAGAAGCAAAACCTCATGATTGCATATGCATAGAGGAGCATGAACTATTATATAATGTTGGGAAAGAGTACCCTGTCAGCAAAAATATCTGTCTACGGAATCAGTTGAGATTTTTCATTCACAGTGCTCTGTAGTCTATTCACCTCTAAGTCAACCTGTGCTTGATCTGTAACATATTACATGGTCAGTAAAAAGAAGATAACAATCAAATGTTAATAGAAATCATTTTTTAATACAAGAACTTGACTCATTGCTAATTCTGTTACAGTCAAAGTTATATACCAGTAATTAGAAGCTAAAAAGGATCAGAAATCATGGTAACAGAATTTCACTTCAACTCACTTTATAAGATTAATACATAAGTTCAAAGAGTAATTTAGCTAATTGGAACAGAGCATTTCTTCTTCAGAATATTAACTTTCCTTGCTCAGCAAAAGAGCAAGAATGGAGATAATCGGTCTCATCGGGAACGTCGAAACTATAACGTAGGTGCATAATAATGATTATCCACGCTGAATCATTTTTACTAATACAAGCAAACAATAGAGTTCGGAATCAAAAAAGGAAAAGAATGAGCATATTGAACAGTAACATAACAGCTTACAGAACGAAATCCTGCAGAAAAATCAAAATCTTCAAAACGAAATCGAGTGAGATCCAAATACATTGAGTAATGAGTGAAAGAGTGGGAGATTTCCAAACAAAATCGAACTCTTACCCAATCAAATCGAAATATGAGAGTGCGAAGCAATTGATCCGAAAGAGTGAAGAAAAATCTGTGTTAGGGCATGGTGAGAGGCAACGAAGAAAAACGAAGGAAAACAACGGAGAACAGAAATTCTATGATGTCTGGTTCATTTTATAGTAATGCTAAATCTCTATATGGTTCGTACCAAATGGAAAATAGGTGGCAAAGAAATAAGTTGGAAAAAAATAGCAAAAAAGAAATTGATAAGAATGAAAAATAAAAAAGAATTTTGACATAGTTTAGAAAAATGGAAAATGAAATAAATAAATAATTCATACTAAAAATATTTTTATGCTAATAAATAGAAATATATATTAATTTAAAAAAATAAAACTTTCAATATTTATATTTTTGTATTATTTTTAAAACTAGCTCTATACATCTTTTCACACTACTCATACTTACTCTTTTCAATTTTTTAATGGTTAAAATTAATTTTTTTTATTTCAAAAATTTATTTAATAAAAAATAATGATAATAATTAGTAAAAATATCAAATCACAAATTAAATTCTTTTTTGTTTTATTTAATATATATATATTGTGTTTTTTTATAAATTTGTATAAGTTAGTGTATTATTTAATTTTTATTTTTTAAATTATTTATATGAAAATTTGGAGCAGAAAACTTAAAATTAAGATAATTAAAACTATACATAAAATAAAATATAAGAATTAAAAAATATGAAAAAATTGGTAAATTTCACATAATTTTATTTTATATTCATATACTAAACAAAACTTCTCAAATTTGTAAAAAATATTTTTTTTTTGTTATTTCATATCAATAAAAACAAAAGGTATGTAGCACAAATTATTTATAAATAAAAAAATTAATATTATTTAATATGTGTTATTAAAAAAATTGTATATTTTTATATTATGCACAATGTATATCTAAATTATTTTCGATTGAGATAAGATATAAGTTGAATTTAAACTCAGGTAATTCTTTTATTTTTAATCTAATTTAGGTATTTTTAGATAATTGTATAGTTTTACTTTCATACTTAAAGCTTTAATTGAATTAGTCATAATATAGCTTAATTTCACTAAGTTGCTCAATCACCATTTCCTATAATAAAATTAAGAAAAATTGCGTAAGTTTAAAGAATAAAACATTAATTATAATAAAAAATTAGATTAAATTGTCATAGATAAAATAGTCAAATAGCATTTTATCAAACTCCTAAAACTTAAGTATTATTTATTCTCTAACAATAAAGGTATAAAAATGAGAATGCATCAACTTTTATATAAAGGAAGTCAAGGATATTGACATGCAACAAACAATTTTATTTACTTTATAAAAATTGTTCATGTTAACAATCCAATAAGACTTATTTTTTTACCTGCAAAGTATTATAATGGACATGTAATAGTATTTAATAAGGTTGAGTGATAATTCACTTAGCCTTCTCTAAAATATATCTTGTTATATGCTTGCTCATAAACCTATAAATATCCTCTAATTTGACTAATTATCTCATGAATTAAAAAAGTCTTTACATTGTTGTAACATGACTAGGGTTTAAATACAAAGTTAAACTTGATATTAGAAAAGAAGAATACACAAAGGACCTAACTAATTTAAAAATCTTTTACAATACGAACAAACTTTAGTGACAGTGTGTTGTATTTCTCATTTCTATTTTTGCTTTATTAAACATATCTATTCTCAAATTCATTTATTCATTCAAAATTTTCATCATTCATAATTTTTTAAGGATTTTTTTGCCTTTATTTTATTTATGATCCTTTCACTGTCTCTCAGATTTTATAAGGGTACATGTAGAAAATATTACAATCAAAATGAGAATGCCAATAAAATATTTTTTCATTATTAAGCTCAAAAGAGTAAACTAATGGTAATTAAAATATGATATTTTAAACTCCTAATTGCCTTAATCATTTTTTGGTTAAACTAGTTTTTTTTTTTTGTCTCAATGAAGTTGTAGACCAAGTTTTAGAGTTTATGAAAATAAAGAAGTCACTCATAATAAAGAAAAAAAGAGTAAAACAATCATGTATGTGTTCAATTAGGTGTAATTAATCTAACATACACAAACTAAGTTAAAAAATTGTTTATTCCCATTTATCCTTAACACAAATTAATTAATGTTGTTGATAATAAAATAAGATTCCTAAATATTCAAGTTCATGCACTCTAAGAATAATCATATCCCAAAGAGAACATTAGAGTAAGCTTTTCATCACACATATATAATGAAATATTTAAATCTCCTTAAACTCATCCACTATTTTGTCCATAAATTAAAAAAAAAAATTGAAGAGTACTCCCAAGGTGTTGGAGTTTATAAATCCTTTCATCCTAAAGAAACCTAAAACATCCAAAAGCACATAATAGAAGTAGAAACAAAAAGACTTAATTATGTTTTTTGTCCCTATAAAGTTAATACATTTTGCAATAAGTCGTTATAATTTTTTTTTTTTGTTAGAATATAGTCCTAAAAATTTAAGAAATTAGAATTTAGTCACTGTCAGCAACTTCCTTTTGTTAAGTGTTGAGCTGAGTAGCAGACAGTCAACTTAGCACTTCTATGTGGCACCACGTGGCATACCACATCATTTTTTAAAATATTTTTCTTATTTAATATTATATATTTATAAATATGGTCATGAACATATTTTATATAATTATATAAAAGTTCCTCTGCCTTTTTCTTTCTTTTTCCCGCACTCCCTTCCTTCCCTTTGCCCACACTCTCTTCCAACATCCCCAACTTTTTTATTTCTTCTTCCCACACTCTCTCATATCCCTTTCCTTTCCCCATACCCCTTTTCAGCACTCCTTCCCTTTTGGGCAGCCCCACCTTCCCCTCCCAACCCCAACCCTTCTTCCAACCCAATCCCGTAACCCTATCCCAAACCTCTCTCCCTCCTTCAGCCCCATCCTAACCCTTTTCCCTTTTCAATCCAACCCATAACCCCACCTCAACCTAACCCTGCAACTTCTCTCCCTCTTCCAGCCCCACCTCGTTACCCTAACCCCTCAATAAAAAGATCGAGAACCATGAGTTTTCTTCTCTTACACTAATGGATTCTTTACGGTGTTAATTGAGCCTATTGAAGAAAAAGATGGTCAAGAAGTTTTGGGTTTGTGGCTATGGTGTGTCTTTTTGTTGTGGTGTTGTGTGTGACCTTTATTTGATTTTGCAAAAGCTTTTATGTTTATTGAAGCTAACTGTTATTAGAAATCTGGGACTGGGAGGAAAGGGAGAGAGTGGGAGAGGGAAGTGAGGTTGCAGGAAAGGGAAGAGAAAAAGGAAAACTTTTTTCTAACTTTTTAAAATATGTTAAGGGACTTGTTTGTAAATATTTATTTTAAATAATAAAATATATTAAAATTAAATGATATGGCATGTCATGTGTCAGTGCTAAGTTGGCTCTTGGTTAGCTAGCTTAACACTTAACATAAGGAGTTGAAGGCAAGGACTAAATTCTAATTTGAGGGACTATATTTTAACAAAAAAATTTATGAAGACTTATCACAAAATGTGCTAGCTTTATAAGGACCAAATACACAATTAAGCCAAAAAAAAAAAAAAACACAAACACCTAAGAGGGGGTGGCTATTGGCCCTGTTGGAAGCAAATATGGTCAACAATTGGGACTTGGTTGTGGCAAAGTGAAGCTTCTAAGCTTCCTTTATCGCTTGCTAAACTACTAAATGGTCTAGACAACCATAAACTTTGTCTAGATACAACTACAACTATTCAAACCTTGGTAGCATATCAAAGAGTATTGGTTGCTCTTCCTCTACATCCATGGGATAGTCTTGCTCCTCCTCTTGTCTCTTCTGCTTTGGTTGTTGCAGCAATGATCAAGATCAAGTAGGGCTAGTTGGTTCCTTCTAGATCAATCTTGTAACATCCTTACTATAATTCATTTCTATTAATAATATATAATATTTTTGAATAAACTTGATGAAATTCGTAAGGGGTTTGAATAACTTTGGAAGATTGTGCAAATATATGAATATAAAATAATGAAGGTCAGTAGATTTTAAAACTTTGTCTATATAAAAGTCTCATCCATTTTAAAAATAAAAATATGTTTCCTTAACTTAAATTTATAAATAAAATGAAGACAAAAATTTTGTATTATATATATAAATATATATATATATATATATATATATATATTTCAAGTTTATGATACAAACAATCTATTTTTCAGTAATGTAAATTTTTAACTAAGACTGGGTATGAATTAAAATTTAAACAGTTAACTATTAAATATTATACATAAACCTTAAATCATCATTTACAATAGGGTTCATCAAAATATCATAAGTTCTAAATAGAAACACAATTAATATGATTACATTCCTCAAAATAACAAATCCTGACAGAATATTTCTTTCCCATACAATCCATGACAAGTATGATTCTAGAATAGATCAACCTTCTTTATCTATTCATTTTCATTACCTAAAAAATATTAGTAAGGGTGAGCATCATCTGCCCCACTAACATTCATTTAATTAAAACAGTTCAAATAATAATAATAAATTATTATCTTATATAACATGCATCACAATGGAAATGATTCATAAAACAATTTTAATTTAATAAAGAATATTAACACACACCATTTATCACTTAATTGAATACATTATTTCTTCTTTATTCAATATAATCAATTTCTCATTTAATCAACACAATCATTCTACATACCCACGGTCACTTAAATCACTGCCAACATACTTTCTTAGTTACAATGGACTTATGTCAGTATGGATAGTTGCTGTCAGCCATCAAACATGGATACAATATGTGCTTTATTAGGCATTCATAATAAAGGTATAGTCAAGAAACTAGTCAGGAAATGAGTGTGAAACCTATGAATACTTTTGCTATCAATCATGTATATGTAAGCTATTAGCATTTATTACCCTCATTAAATTTAGAAATGCATGTCTTGTTGAATTTTAATTAGTTAAAGGAAAGTTGAGAATTGTTTTAAAGGTAAAGGTATTAGAACAAGGGAAAAATTGAATCTATAACATTATTTACCTTTTGAGAATTTAAAATTTTAGAATAATTATTATTGTGGAAATAATTACATTATGCTTACATATATTAGAATTTGCATTGTTTCTTGTCAAAATTACTATATCATGTGTAAGTAGAAGTCATTAAGGTATCTTTTTTTAACCAAGAGTCAAATAAGCCTACCTATGTACTATTCTCTTAGTCAATTTTGAGTCTAATATTAATCCTTTTTTTTAAGAACCTAACATTATTAGCCAAAGATTGAATTTTTTTCCAGAAATTCTTAAATTAAGAACATAAATTAAAATTCAAATGTATTTTTCACCTTTTTTTATAATTAATGCCCCATTATAATCTTCTTCAAAAATCTTTTGATTTATCTCCATGATTAACATTGAGAATATTTATAATTTTATAGTTATATATGGTAAAATTGATAATTTGAGATAAATATTTATCTATAAACATTTCAATGATACACTCATCTGTTGAATAAATTATAAATTTCAATTGAATTATTTTTTTTTAGGTGTTTTATGCTGAAAACCCTTGATGCAATTAAATTTGACTTTTTAAGAAAATAAAATTTCTTCAAGATATAATTTTCTAAAGTGATTCATGTGGAAAGATAAAAAGAAGTTATTTCACACTATTACAAAACCTGCATATATAGATGAATTTACAGATGAATTTACAGATGAATTTTTAAATCATCACAGATGATTTTTAAAATTACAGACGGACATAAATTGTCTGTAATATCCTCATCAATAAAGAATTACAAACGAATTGTGAAATGCGTCTGTCACTTACAGACAAAAAACTTATAGACAGAAAAATTCTTCTGTAACTTACAGACTCAAAAATCTGTCTATAATTTGTCTGTGATATATTTTACTATTTTTGTTATTTTTTGTTTATATATATATATATATATAGTTATTTCTGCCTGTTCCTAATTATCACAATTTATAAACATAATAAAAACTACAAATTGGGCATCTAAAAATTTAAAAATGATTTATAAAATATAAAATTTAAATGTCATTACAAATGAAGACAAAAACATCCAAATAAATAATGTAAGAAATAAAATACAGGTGTTCATCATGAATAATCAGTATGCTCATCATCTGAAGGAGCATCATCATCAGTAGACGAGAAGTCAGAAGAAGAATGATGCATGGAGCTGAAAACCGAGGGTGCTAGAGCTGGCGGAGGAGGAGGAAAAGATGTGGAGCTACTTGCTCTCATGAGCTCAAAATATGCATGCATCTGCTTCATCTACTGCTAGACCTTCCTTTGCATCCTCGATGTCACATTCTTCTCTATCTTCTTCTCCATTTTCTTTACCCAATTCTTCTTCCATGCACTTTCCTTACTCTTCCATATCTCCTCATTCTGCTTCTGAAGTTCTTCATTGAGGGCATGGACCTGAGTGCGGACCATATTCTCCACTTCCTCATGTGCAAGAGAAGGGGTATCTCCGGTGACAGATGCAGGGAATATAGAGTTTGCAAAACGACTTCTCATGCCATAAATACGACCTTTATAAAGGTCACCCACTGTCTGTGACCACATAGCATCCTCATCAGCTGACTTTGGATCTTGAGAAGATGCCTCCTCAAGCCTTTGAACATACTCATCCTACAGTTTAGTTCAGATAATTAGATATTAGTCTAGAGAACTATTTAATAAATCACTAATAATAACACATAGTATCAATATCAATAAGAATGATTGGCCTATGTGGCTTGAGATCATGTATCAACCCACAGGTTTTTGTCGCCTTTGCGAGTGTGTATCTCCTTGAACAACTCTCCATGCGTAGGTGGCCTCTTCAACGACTTCTCCTGCAATTCAAAATAAATCACAATCTCAAATATGAAATTATAAATAGAGTAGAATAAATTTTAAAATCACATATCAAGTTCGCCTTAGTGTCAGCCAAAGTCATAGAGCCACCAGTATGCAGTGATCTCCCCTTGTTAGATGTCTTGTTTGTCTTGTTCTTTATGAAGAGATTTTTAAACTCATTCGTACCCCAATACTCCTACACGGCATGAAGAAAGTTGGGTGCTATCCAATCAGTAGTAGAAGGATCCTGACGAGCCTCAGTGTACATCTGTCTTAGTCGCTTTGTAGTGCGACTCTTCCAGGCCTTGAAAATTTTTTCGTCTTGGGGGAATGGAGAAGTTGCTCTACATAAACACAATTTCATTAGAAGAGGTACAAACAGTCATATTTAATTACACTTAGTTAAAATTAATACACTATTATTACCTTCCAATCTTTGAACCATTCCATCTTTGTATCCTTCGACACCTTTGCAAAACTTTTGTAAGGCGCATCAAACATCTTCTTAATGGTATCTGTGATGGTGGAGACCTTTCAGTAGCGGTATCCAACTGATAACACAATAAAATAAAACAATTATTATAACAATAATCATGTTTAAATCCAAACATATATAAATCATACCTAATTGAATCAATATCCAAAAACTTTCTACACTTGCACTTAACTTTTTGGTTGGTGATGAATTCCTCTACACCCTCAAAGAATTCAGGTTTTATTCCCGCCCTCCGACTTGGGTGCAATCTATCATACATCTACTGACGATTTCTAAGAAACATCTGGATCAAGAACTATATAAACTTAATACAAATACACAATGTTGTATCAACTTTTTATTATACATTACACAAATTTTTAATATAAATTTTGGCATAATCTCCCTTAATACATGTCAATTTCCTTACGTTTATTTACCACTTTTTTACAAAAATCAAAATTTTCACCACACATAACTAATATATTATATAACAATATATTAATCAATGCATAAAACACAAACACATCACAATCTTAAACCGTTCTAGAGCACATCCTCTTGTAACTCCATAACATGCATATTCTACAAACTCCACAAACACAAACAATCTCACAGCACACAGTAATTAGGTTCGGATAAGGACCTCTACGCCCTTCCTCCAGTCATACAATCTCTAATCCTACAACTCTATCTTAGGAATTTTAAGTCTCTAAAATATATCAAAAATAAAAAAACTAAACTGATTAAAAGTTAGAGTATCATACCAGGAACATAATGATGCAAATTATCTTTCAAATGAATGCTCCAATCACTCGCACAGGCCCAAAATTTGAAGCTCCAAGAGAGAGAAGAGAGAGAGGGGGCGAGAGAGAGAGAAAATCATGCAAAATGAAGAAGAAGAAGGAGGGGACGCAGTTTTATGTGTTTCGCACATTACAGACAAAAAAATTCGTCTATAAATGTTGTAATGAAACGGTGCGTTTTAAAGGATAAATTATACACATATTTATCCGTCTATAAATTCATCAAATACATTTACAGACAAAAAAATCTGTTTGTAAATTACCAAATGAAAAGTCGGTAAAAAAATGGCAATATTTACAGATGAATTTTTCGGTCTGTAACTCTCGCTCCAAATTTTCCTCCCATTTTTAAATTATAGACAATTTTTCCGTCTATAAATTCATCAAATACAGTTATAGACGGAAAAACTCGTCTGTAAATTGCTAGATGAAAAGTCGGTCAAAAATGACAATATTTACAGACAGATTTTTCCGTTTGTAACTCCTGCTCCAAATTTCCCTGCCGTTTTCAAATTATAGACTAAAAAATCTGTCTATAATGCCTGTTTATAATACTTCGCACCAAATGGCGGGCTAACTATAGAAGAACATTACAGATGGACAAAAATTCGTCTGTAATATAGATGGATTTACAGACAGATTTTTTAGAAAATTTTAAAAAAATAAAAATCTAAAAATCCATTTGTCTGTATTACAGATAGATTTTTGTCTGTCTGTAATGTCCGTCTATAAATAGCACTTTTCTAGTAGTGTCAGCTTTCTTATTTCTCAAAATTTAAGAAATTTTTAATTTTCTAAGTTTTGATTTTAATATATTTTTTAGACTAACTTAGATTTCGATAAATATCGATTATAAATTATAAAATTATGTCATCTTTATTCAAATTATTAAATGATTGAAAACTTCAAATAAATTTATTATAAATTAAATTTATATTATTTTTATTTTTAGGACAAAATTAGAATGGATAATGTTTTCAAAAAGTCAATAAATTATAAAAGTTAAATAAAATGTTAAGCATTTCAACTCTCAGATAAAATGTTACAATGCTCATTTATAGAAAAGAATTTCAGTAAATAATTAGGTGTTTCAATGCTAAATTTTAATATTTCAACTCCAATAGCTTGAGCAGGCTAAGATTAATGCGCATTCCAATCCCTATTTTTAGCATTGTAATGTTAGTCTTCATCTATAATATTGAATTAATGCTTCGAATGCATTCTAATGCCCAATTCAATGTCATGTCATTTTTTAGGAATAGAAATCTTTGGGTGTTTGATTATTTTTTTTTCCAATTATCTTATGCTTGAATACCGTGTGCTTATATATATTCAATTAAGAAGTTAATCTTTATGCACGGATATAGGATTCTATATATCAAAAAATTTGGTATGAATGAAAATCCCTCTTAATTATGAAAAGATATTGCTTAAACAAGTTGAGAGTTTATAACATAAAAAATAAGTGGAGTTCATATTATCATTAGCTATATTATTGATTAATTTTTTAAATTTAGAATTAAAATTTTATTTTGATTATTTACATATTTTTTTATTTTTTTAAAAAGATCCTTTCAATCTAAATTACATTTTAAATAGTTATTTTTTTAGTGAAACAATGCATTTTAAATTCACTCATTGTAACATAATATGCTATTTATCACTTTATTAGGATTAGTCAAACAAAATATTCCTAAGTTTTAACTATTAAGTAAGGATTGGAATTAAAATCTATAGACATCAAATTCATCTAAAAAATAATACCTTGGAGCGATTAATTTTTGATAAAGAAAATATTTGGAGAAATACTTAATTTGTTCCATCTTAAAGAACCAACAAGAGTAGTCAAGCCTCTTGCTGTAAACAATTCACTATGCCTTTTAGTAGTGGATTTGATTCTTTTCCCTCTTGTTGATGAAGATCCCATTGTAGAGAGAGACAGATTTTTCATGAGTTTGAGTGAAATTTAGGACTTTTTGTTTTAAAATTATAAATAAATTCTTAATTGGTAGGAAATGATTCAAATGTAATGAGTTTTGAAGAAATAAAAGAAATTTAGAGAGAAGTGATGAAAAATGAGATATAATAATGAATAGGAGTAATTTGAAATAGAAGAGGGATGAAGAAGAAAAATGAATGGTTTCTTTCCCATAAATAACAAACATATTTTTAAAAATCTAATGCGAAGTAATTGATTACCTAGTGGTGTAATTACCCATCAATTTTGTGTAAAAATATTTTAGGCAAAAACACAAAGTAATTGAATATATTTTATGTAATTGATTTCCAATCAAATTTGTTAGAAGCATAATGTTAGTGTAATCTTTTACAAACATGTGTACTTGATTACCAAACTAGTCTATTTGATAAATTTGAATCCAAAACACTTCCAATCAATTCTTTAAACAATTTATTCAAATCTTTCTACATACAACACATTACCATTGATAATGGAGGAAGGTTTATCAATTTTGTTAATACTAAGAATTCTTCTTTTATTATTATTTCTATATGTCATAAATCCACCCTTGGAGTCAATTGGGTGAATTTGATTTTGCCACTTATCATATGTTTTTCAATAGTCGCTATCAAGATATCAATAGTCACATTTGGCCATAAAGCACACCTAATAGAACAAGTTGACGATAAATTACTCGACTTTGCAATTGATTACTTCATGTCGTTCTTTTAATTTTTTTGAGATTGAGGTTTTCACATAAGTTTTTGCTAATCGACTACATTAAATGATTACTCTATGTATTTTTCACAAATTTTAGCAAATAAAAAATACTAAACTTTGAAAAATGTAATCTATTTATTTTATAAAATACTTTTTTTTAATCTAAAAAAGAAGTTTATAACCTTAAATATTTTTAAAAACTTTTTTTTTATCTTTTAATAGAGCAAATATAATACTTTTATAAAGTGATCTCATACTACTGTCACACAGCTAAGAGAACACTAACTAGCAAATGTACTAAGTTGTTATAGCAAGTAATAAAATTTGGAATTTAGTTTGAGTCCCAAGTATCGTTCTGAGGGATTAGTTCTTTCAATTACCACTTCATAAATCAAAAATTAGTTGAGCTAAACAAAATTTGGAATGTTTTGAACATTTGAAGGTAAAAGCAATAAAGTGCAGAAAATTAGAAAGTAATAACAAAACAAAGTGTAAAGTTTAAAAATGAAATAATATGTAAATGAAGTTAGTAATGATTTAACCTCTTTATCAATTGAAAAATTGAATGAGATCTGAACTCTAAGTTCCTTAATTGATTGATGATCAATTTCACTAGATTAATCAAAGTTCAATTCCTTGACTCATTGATTCTAATATTCAATTAACTACATAAATTTCTTAGGTGTAAATCAATCAAACATTGCATTAGGCATTAGAAATTAAGAGATCACAAGATCATGAATACTTATCCCTAAGATATCGATAACCTTGACATTCAATTCAAATATGAGAAATGAACTCAACTTCCACTGATGAAAATTCTCTAGGTTCAATTCAATTGAATAACTAATCCAACAATTGTATTAAGGATAGAATTAAATGTTTAATACAATTAAGATTTTAAAATCCAAATCCACAATCTATTTATAATATCAAAATCGGATCCATCAATCCTTAATAAAAAGAAATCAAAACATGTTTCTAAAGGAAAGAAAAAAAGAAAGAGTAGAAGAAAATGAGCTATAGAATATCTTCATAAATCTAATCCTCAACCTGATTCCATAAGCTCCAAAGCTTGGAAGTCGTCTCCAACCTTCCTCTCTAACTCTCCTAGGGTGTAAAAATAAAAAAATTAGAAAAGATTACAAAGTATCTGAGCTTCTAGCTTTTTATAATTTTCTCGCCTTTCTAGCGTAATCACTGTGAATGCATAGAGTGAACACGCAGAAAATTTTCTGTGAAGTCTCCAGGATGAAGTAATCACTATTAATGTACACAGTGATCACTTTGTGATGTTTTTCCAGATTTTGGCATGCATGTGTTCACTTTGAGTGTTCAGAGTGTTTACGCGCAACCCTTCTCGTGGATTTTGCCTCTAAAGTGTTCACTATAAGTACATAGAGTGAACACTTTTACTTCTTCCTCTGGATACAGACTCTGAAGTGTTTACTCTAAGTAAAAATAGTAAACACTTTCACCATGTTTTACTAAATCCACTCCAGACTTGTCACTTTGTGCACAAATAGAGAACACTCCTAATATACAACTTTAGATTCTTCATTCTTTTTGTCCAGATTTTCCACTGTCTTCTATTTTCTCTTTTTGAATCCTTATTCTTAAGACTCTTAGCTTAAAATCTCTTGTAAAACTAGTTCAATCAACAAAATTATATCAGAATTCTATTAAATTTATACAATTTAAGTTACTAAAGATAAAAACTGACTTTATTAAACATTTATATATTTTTGTGTAGTTTTCACCTTCCAAATTATATTTTTCTATCAAAAACAATATAGAAAACTACCTAAAAACATAGTAAAATCTGAATTTATCAATCATAACCTATTTTTTTAGGGGACCTATGATATACTTTTCACTTAAAACCTATATAAATTTTAAGCACTTCAAATAATTGAAATTTAACTCAACATGATTAATGGAGAAATAAAATTCATCATCTCCATTGCAAAGTAAACCTCAAAGAGACCATTTTAATAAATCTCTAAATATACACATGTACAAAAGTTGCTCATCATAAAGCTCAAAATACAAACTCATAATTTGATTAATTACATGCAACATCAAGCCTGTAGCTAAATAGTATAGACTCACACTAAAATCTAGACTAACAAAAACAAAGCTACATATTTCAAAATCTTTAACTCAGACCACTTCTGAATCAAACCTTCTAGCATGGAAAGTGGACGCTTCACTTGTCACTCCTGCTCACGTACCCTCAAACGGTCATCACAACATACACGTTAATACAAATAGAATGCAAGGGTGAGCTTACACAACAAATAGCCATAGTCCAAAAATGCAGGACATAATATAATCATTTTACAGTTTAATAAGTCAAAATGCTTAGTGATAAGTTTGTAATTAGGCCCTCTTTTATAACACAATTATTCATATTTGACATTTATTTGAATTGGGTTTTACACTAATTTAGTTGTTAATTGCGCAGTTTGATATAAAGAGACCACGAGTAGATTTTGGGTACATTTTGAGCCCAAATGAGTGGGCTTCAAAGCCTCACAGCAACAAGCACGCCTAGTGAAGCACGGGGGTGCTTCGATGATATGCATGACCGTGCTGCATCATCGTGCACGGCCGTGCTTGTTTGCGTTAGCCAAACTTACAAAGTTCAAAGGAGTTCAAATTCTATAAATAGAGGAGAGAAAGCATCGTGAAAGGGACCCTTTGCTGAGCACAAATTTACACAGAACCTTTCTTCGAGATTTTGGATCATTTCCACCCTTCTCGTAGGATCGTTGGCACACCCTTGGCAAAATTTAGAGCTTCAAGTGACCATACTTGAAGACTGAAGATTCATTTCCTATTCTAGTTTGCTTTACTGCTTCATTATGGATATGTTATTGATTGTTTTAGTTCTTTCTTTCTATATGAGTAGCTAAATCCATAGCTAGGGCTATGGGAATTATCGTTTATGACTTTATGGGATTTTGATATTTGAATCTAAATATGATTTCTACTTCGTGATTAGAATTTATCTTATCGTTTCTCATTCTTAACCCCAATTAATTACATCGTCAGACGATCGTACCTCGGGTAATTAATAGATCTATAGGATAAAACGAGAGGAAAGATTAGGTAGATCAAACCAAACTTCATCTTCTAATCGTTATTGAATTAACAAATTCATAGGCTCCTTAGGCTTTTTCTAAATTAATAACTTGCATAACCATTGGGGATATTAACTTAGAGATAAGAATATTAATATTGCATGACCATTGGGTATTAATAGTATTAGTATGAATGATTAGTAATCACCAGGAAATCAGATTTAGATCTAAATAAAAAATATCATAAAGGATTGAATGAGAACACCCATACGCCCTAGGTTCCTCTCCGATAAAATTTAACCAAAACGTGTTTTGTGTTTCTTACTCTTAGTTTTTACAATTGATTTTATAAATTCTCGTTTTGATTAATCTCGCATATTTGAAGCTCAAACAATTAAATTAGGAAAACTCTTAGTAGTTGATAAACAATCCTTGTGGGACAATATTTCGGGAACTTAGTTGAAAATCCTTTATTACTTCTTGATGGATACACTTGTCCTCCGAACACTCAGCAAAATAATGCAGTCCTTATACTCATTCCATGCTTAGCAAAACAATACAAACTTTAAACTTATTCCATACTAAGCAAAACAATACAGTCCTTATGCTTATTCTCAGTCCATCTAATGCATAATCTAGTTTCAACTAGCATCACAATCTAAGTAATTCAAAAAGAACCCAAAATTTTTCAATTTGTAAGTGACCCATTTCGGTATCTAAATCCAAACAAAGCACAACTCAGTCTTCTTGTCATTACATGTCTAACTACCTAAATACGAAACTTGGCTCCTATTGTTACATGTATAACCACCTAAACATGTAACACAACTTTAGAATGATGCAAGTATATATAATACAACACAACCATATTTATAATTTCATTTAGTCCCATCAATACAGTCATAAGTATTTTCATTCAGTCTCGACAGTATAGTCACATATCAAACTTTTTCAGTACATTATACTTTAACATTTCAAATATTATCTCAGACATAAACAGTTTTGTACCATTTAGAGAACGACAGAGAACTCCATCACACATATTCTGTGTTTTACCCAAAGTTTACCCATAAAATTCGAGTGAATAACAAAACCATCAAGGGTAAGCTCCCCTTACCTAAAATGAGTTTTTAAGATCATACTCGTCATGGATTCCAAAAAGAGATACAATGTCCAAGAAACTTACATACCCTTATTATGACAAAAGAGAAAGCTCTTGAGAAAAGAAATCAAGAATCAAGGGGTGTAGATAGAGAACTGAGCTCTGAAAACTCACCTAGACCTAGATGGAATAGACGTCCACACTTGAATCAGGAAAAAGTTTGGCCTTGAAAAAGTTTTTTTGAGGAGAACAGGTGAGAGAACAAAATGAAAATGAGAGGGAAAGGCTATTTTGTGAAATATGAATATTTTCTGTACTGAGGTCTTTTAAATACCCCTCCATGTCCACGTTCTCTCGTTTCAGCGACGAGCTCTGCTTTCGCTTGGGTGATCTCATCCTCGCCTAGATGAGAAAATTAGACAGTAAAACTATCCAAATTTCTGTTATTCTCGCCTGAGCGAGAAGCATTCTTGCCTGAGCGAGAAGCATTCTTGCTTGGGCGAATAGCATGTTGGCTAGGCGAGTGGTATTCTCATTTGGGCAAGAATGGTCCAGAGAATTCCCTATTTTTCTTGCGGCTCCTTGCCTGAGCGAGTTCATCTTGCTTGAGTGAGGTCGCTTCTTATCTGAGTGAGATTCCTTCTTGCCAGGGAGAGAGGACAATTGGGGTGGTTTTATCATATCTCGCTTGAGCGAGATTGCTCTTGAATACCCAATTCAACATGATTCAATTTCACTTGAGTGAAGCATACCTTGCTTGAGCGAGAAACCCTGCACCCAAAACTCCTATCTCTCCTAAAATAAAGGCAAAACAATGAAGGCTTCACATAAAAAAAGTTTTGTTATACTCTTATAGCAAAACACACAAAAAACACTTAATATTCAATCAAGAACTCTCACTACTAGTCATATCAACCAAGGAAATCACACTGCACGTTAACTCATAACTTTTTATCCAGCTTTGAACAACTCTCATAATTATATGTCAACGTATGAAAATTCCTATGATTCCAGCACCCATAACACAATTTAAAGAAAAAACATATAATATACATATATACAAAAACACAGGTGTAACACCATGTGTACAATTAAATCTAAGCTAATTATACATTCAAAAATTTTTCAAAGATAATTGACTTTTCTTTATAGAAACCTTTACAAAGTTAGTGAAAAAAACTTTTTCTTACATTGTTCATTAGTCTTTTGATTAGTTATAAGTAAACATTGCAATATAGCATCAGTACTTATGCCACTTATTTGTAATTAATGAAAGTTTGTAAAAGAATATGATTTCAAATTATCAATTGTTAATAACCTTACCACAAAAGTTATCCCATGTACTCAGAAAGTTCAAGGCCCTATAAATCATTATATCATATGTAGCAATTGAATCCTAATATTGTTAAATAGCCCAAATTAATGGATCTATAAATAATGATATATTTTGGAATGAATCTTTAAACTTTACTAAATTGATGCATCTCATCAAGGTATGAACATAGTAATGTCTATTGATTTTAGTTCCTAAAATATGCAATGTAACTGAAATTAGTCTTTAAAATTGTAAATTTAAAAATCTAATTCCTGAAAATAACAAATGATGATCACTTTAGTCCTTATATTAGAAGACATTAAAAATAGATAACATATTGTTGATTTGTTACATTGAGTGACATGTAAACATTCACATGAACTTCAAATAATGTCTTTTTGCGACTTCTTCTCACGCAGTAAGTTCCTTCTTCTCAAAACTCCAAGTTGAACCATAATTTTTTTCTCACACTTCATAAGCTCTTTTCTTCTTCCTTCAAAGCTATTTGTCTTATTTTTAGATGGCCAATTGTGGAAATATGTTTCATTTTTCCAAAAGCAACTATGAAAGAAGTCAATCAACTAGTTCTGATGTTCATTTTAAGAGATCTTTTTCTAGAAGATGTTATTGTGGCTTACTTGTTGTATGAAGAGGTCAAGAACCAGTACAAATTCAAGTGGATTGTTCTTCAGATACCCTAATTACAGTAACAAGAAATGGAATAGGTTGAGGTTAATGACTTTTTATGAAATAATTTATTGAGAATAGAATTATAAGATAATGAAAAATGTATCATATCTTTCAAGTTATTGGTCATTATTAGTACTTTGTTGGGTTTATAATGTAACAGAAGTAGACAATATCATTCGAAAGAATTTATAATGCAACTACATATTATGATAATGCAAATTGGAAAATGCAAGTTGTTGTTAAGATTGCAAGTTTAGAAGATGAAGTAGAAAATATGTTTTAGTTGTAATGTGGGCAATAGTTCATATATCAATGATATAGTGTACCATAAGTAATTTATGTACTATTTTGAGCAATTAATGAAATAAGATTTACTCAATTTGTAAGGCTATTTTTGCACTTATGGTAAAATTGTAATATGCTCCTCTTAATTGAGACAATATAAGGATTTGGGGCCATAAATTGCTGGAAGCATAAACACCAAAGTGCAAAAAATCAACATAAAGCAACAGATCAGCAAAAAGCAAAAGATCACTGAAAATAAAATTCAAAAATCAACGAAAACAAAATAAACACTGTAGACAATGAATCTACAAAAAGGAAGGGAAATTATAAAAGCTCAAGAAATCAATGAATGAAGTGCATAAAATAGACAAACATATCAGTTAAAAGAATTACTAACCTGAAATTTTATGAGGAATTACATAGTGAAAAGAGAACATGGGTGAAAAGTACAAAAAAAAAAGAGCAAAGGCAAGAGAAGACGTCTAGGAAGAAAAGGGAGGATAGAAAAAATAACCTAAGGTTATTTTTGTGAACAAGAAATTTTTTAATAAAATATTATGTTCTGTTCTTTTCTATTCCACCTTTTTTTAAGGAACCAAAATGTACCAGTTTTACAGTTTTTTGTCCTGTTATGTTCTATCTTTAAAATACACCAAATAGAGAATAGAACCCAAATATCCTGTTTTGTCCTGTTCTCACTTGTTTACCAAATGATATGTTAAAGTTGCTTCGTCAACCAATCTGTCCCTAATTTGCTACTTTTTTTTTTTTTGGGAGAATTTGTAGTTTTGGAGAGTCCTTTTTCTGGGTTAGGTTTTGGTTTGGCCAAGCAAAACCTAGTAAACTGGTGTCGCACACCCCTTGATTTTAAAAATGAAGGTCATAATTAGGCCGCTTGAACTAAAAGAAACTACTTAGCCTTTTTGTTTAGGATACTTATTAAGTAAGGAGTGAAGTCCATTTTAGGCCCAAATAAAAAATTCAATTTTACTAAGAAGTTCAAGCAACAAAAATTACTCATCCGTCTTCCCATCCTTTTCAATGACTAGAAAAAAATTAACAAAAATAACTAGTGAAAGATAGTCTATGTTATTTAGAGAGAAGACAAATATGACAAGGGACAAAGTACTTATCATTTGTATTTTTTTAGTTTACTAATGACTTTTTTGAGAGGAGGAGGAATTGTTGAAATTTAATGTCTTTGACCAAAATTCCATGTCATGTACAGGTTACACAGAGTGCTCATACGTAATTCTATATGATGCCATGGTTAACTAACCATAGCAATAATTTTTAGGTTGTTCATTCTTAAATGCAATAGTAACTATTACATTTTTGCATGACATACCTATAACATATAAGAATGTATATGTTAGTTTCCAACTAAAATGTTGTGTTATGCTAACAATTGTATATTACTTATTAGTTGTCAAAACCGACAAGTACACGTTTGAGTGCCTAAGTTGACAATAACCTTAGTAGGCCAACACTGATCTTTAAACTTATGTTGTTCATCATCACTTATGCACAAATGTTACTAAACATTAGTATAATAGTAATGCTATTATACAAGATCAACAAATTCCGTTAAATGATATCACCTTTCTCATTAGAAGCTTCAATACTATATTTATTTCTATGGCCTAGTTCTCACTTGGTTCATTTTTTGAATCTTTTTTAATAACTACATTTTTCCTTGTTTCTCCCTCATGCTTCTGTTTCATTTTTCTTCTTCTTGCTCTCTTGTGTTTATGTTGCATTTTTCTTCTTCTTACTCGTTTTTGCTTCTTCAGCACATTTCTTCTTCTTCCTCCCTTTTAGTTTGACCTTTGGCTTTCTTTCCCTTTTAACACCCTTCTAAACTATTGTTTCTATTACTTTTGCAGTTTCTTGTTCTACCAGTTTAGGATCAACAAATTTTGGTTCATGTATTGGATGTTTATATTACACGTGTATGTCACTATTATTTCTCCTTGATGCATTTATCATCTCTAACAAATCAATATCTTTCTTCATAATCTTTAATCTTTTGTGTAGCTTCTTTTTCGGTTGCAATCAAAGTACCTTCTCTACTTTATCATAGCCCAATACATGACAAAAATTATTAAAATTGAACGCATCCAACATTTCATCATCTATTTTGGGCTAAACTTCAACCTTTTCTCTTTCATACTCTATACTTCGATTATCTTCCTCCATGAACTTACCTCCATGGTGGATGAGAATTGAAATAAAGTCTAATCTACATGATAAAACACTCAAAATAATGAACAAATAAATAAACATAAATTTAAAAACTCAATACATCACATGAAAATCAATCATAATTTAAAAACTGAAAAAATCTAAGGAGACCACAATCAACCTACATAATAAACACAAATTGTATCTTTTCCTATACATAAATACCCAATCACACACACAAAAATAGAAAAGTCAAAGATAAAAGTGAAACGGGAGACCTTTGGAATGAGAGACCTCTGTACATACGTTTCTCAAAGTAAGCAAAAAAAATTTGGCAAAAATGAATGAAAAGAAAAGTAGTTGTTGTCCTACACTAAGCAAGTGGATGAAAACATAATCTGAATGCGCATGAATGATTTAATTCAAAGGAAAAAATCAGAGAAATTGAGGTTAAGGATAGCACAATTATTTAATTACATTGTAATAGGAAGTTTTACATGACACACAAATACGACATCGTTTGGAATCCACGCATATGTCTATGTACCACTTAATATGCATCACTTTATTACCTATTCTTAACATCTCTTAACCTCAAGTACTAAACTAACTGGCGATTGTTAATTCTTGGGACTAACTTTTCAAAATATAATTTTGGAGGACTTATTTGACCGATCATGCATATTTTAGGGATTAAAGTGAATGTTTACTATTTATATTTTAGGTTAAAATACCTATTATATTCCTTTAATAACAAAATTATTTTGATTGTAATATTTTATGTTTTTCACATTTACCTTTGTTTGGTTAGGGAAAGAAAAAAGATAAAATAAATTAAGTGAAAAGAAAGTAGTAAAAATAAATAAATATAAAAGTTAGAATGAGATGAATATAAAAGATAAAAAGTTAGGTCTTGTCGGTAACAATTGAGGCACTATGCCAATAAAAGGCCTTACTAAGAAAGTATTTTAGGATATACTTTAATTGCTAACCCAAAAAAAAGACTTTAATTAAAAATTTATTTAATAATCTTTTATATAACTTTTTTTGCAACAGAAATAATATTAGAGAATGTTTTAAACCGTTCTAACAAACACTACTATTCAAAGTAGATGTATTTAGAGAAAAATTTATATAATTACTTTTCAAGTACCTTAGATAACCATTCTCTAAAATATGAATTGTGAATATGAAATTTCTTTCTTCGTTAATTTTTTATTATAAACTAAAATTAATTTATTATGTTTAAACTTGAATTTGTATGTCTGAGATTTAAAATTTCTTCATTTAAATTTTTTTATCACAAAGCAAAATCGATTCTTTGCTTGTTGAAACTCAAGTTTGTATGTTGTGTTAATCAAATAATCTACATCTAAATGAATGAAACATTGATAAACAAAAAAAATCAAAATAATAAGATATTTCATTATTAATAAAGAAAGAAAAAGGGAGAATGAAGATATGCCATAAAAAATATACTTATAATTGGAAAAAAAAAATTAACTTTGTTAGTGTAAAAAAAGACAAAAAAAAAATTCATAAAACTAACGTGAATTGAGTAGCATTTTATTTTTACGTAAGTTTATAAGTTAGAAATTATTAAAAAAATTTAAAATTTTAATTTATAAGAACTATTGGTATAAAATCACTCACTAAAAATGATTTTAAAGAGTTCTAAAATACTTTAAAAAATAAGTAGTACTCTTTAAAAGTGAGTTTAAACACTAAAAAGTACACTTATATTATTTAAATTTATAAGTAATTATTTTAAACAATAAAAAATAACTGATGTTTATATTATAAATTTAACTATAAAATTTATTAATATTTTTTAAAAAATTATAAATTATTTTGAAAACTACGCATCCACTCTTCCATAGACGTAGAAGTATATTTAACTGTTTTTTCATTAGACATAGAAGTATATTTTAAACACATTTCATTATATATTTAAAATAATTTTAAAGAATAAGTATTGAATAAATTTTAAATTTATTATATGGTTACGGAAAAGTGTTTCTTTATAGAAAAAATTATAAAATTAATTAGAAAAAAAAGTATTTATGAAACAGTTTAAAAATTAGGAAAAGACGTTTAAAAGTCTGTCCAAAACATTCTCCGTAATAATGAAGAAATAATAATTGAAACGTGATTGGAATTTGCATACAAGTAGTATTAATAATTTGATAAATTTCGTACACAATTCACAGGTATGAGGGGTGACACTGAATTGAGCAGTAAGCAAGTACTTGGCGTTTGGGGTGTAGATAAGAGGCTACAGAAAGGAGGGTCACGAAAGGTGGCATTGAGAAGTCTTTCTCTTTTGCTGTAACATATATCTCCATGTGTTGTTTGTGTCAGCTTCACCCAAGCTGCTGCAAAAGCTACATGCCACTGAGATACCCAGACCCATTCCCACTATTATATTTTAGACTATTCTCTTCTCTCCTATTTTTTTATTTCATCTATATATATATATATATATATATATATATATATATATATATATATATAAGGACATATATATATATATATGTGTGTCCTTATTATTATTTGAGAAAGGGATGGAGAGCGTCCAGCGACCCTTCCTTATTCCTATGTCATCCTTACCTCACTACTTCTCCATTTTATATATAATATATATATTACTATTGTTAACAGTTTTTGAAAATATTGATAAGTACAGGTACACTATGACAGTTTGATATGGTGGTATATATGTACAAAGTTGCACATGCATAAGCAAGAAAAATGCTTAATGCTATTTGGTATGGCATGCATTCTGTTTCTGTCCTCACCATCAGTCTTCCATCTGATTCTGATCTGATGTGATCAGTACCTATGCATGCCATGCCATGCCAATCCTTACTTTGCATAGATACGCTCCCTGTTCTCACATGCATCCAACTATGCAGCATTTCACACCTCCCCAGCGCGTGCCTTTTGACCCTCTCTAATTGTTTATCTTCAATCTAGAACACTGAACTAAACGATTTATTTTAATACAGTGTTTGTTAAGAACATAGTTTTTTTTTTTAATGGGATAATATATATCTGCTTTTATATTTCAATCAAATCAATCACGTTCTGCTGCTGTTGAAGTGGAAGAAGGTGACATCATTGAAGCATGCAAAGGGTTATGAAATGTATCCACTATCCAGGGAGAAGGCTTAGCCCCAGTGAAGATAGATAAGAGCTTGCCCCTGTGGGTTCGTAACAATAAAAACAACATTTATTTTGTATTTATTTATATATAAATTATAATGTCAAAGAAACATGAATGTAATTTAAAAGTGAATAATTATAAAAATATGAAAAAGAAATATTAAAATTGAAATGACAAATAAAACTTGCATAATATTTAACAAAAAGTGGGGGTTAGTAGAGTGAGATATGTTAGCCTTCATCAAACATAATTAAAAATGATGTTGAAAGTGAGGTTGAAAACTTTGTCATTTTTTTATTTTCTCTACACAGTTAAATGCTGACCAGAAATATGTAAAGAGGGATGGAAAATAATGCAATATTTCAATCTGCCCCCAAAGTCCTCTCTCTATCTATCTCTGTGAATGCAAGAATGGGTCAGTGCAGAGCCAGGAGGACGGAGAGAGTGTGTGAGTATATGCGTGTGCATGACGTAATTTATAATACTATACTGAAAAGCGTGCTTGGAAGCGTGTGAAGTGGTTCTGGAATTCAATGCCTCGTAATATAATATAAAATAAAAAACACCCATTTACAATTTAACTCTATCTTTGGACTTTTGTGCACTTGTTGTCTATGAATGCAGTTAGTTATTTTTGTATTTTTCTTAAGTGAAAAATTAGCTGTTCAAGCGAATATGTTTAAAAGATTTTACTGTTATTCGAGGAATTCTTTTCCTGTTATCTACAAAACTTGACAGTCATCATCCATTAGGAGGACCCCTTGTCTTGTGAAGTGGTAGTATATGTACACATAAATGTGGCGGCAGAAGACGCAGAGAAAGAACCTATATAACATAGGAATCAAAATTGTCTAAATCATCAAGTTACTCCATATTTTTCATTTGTTAAAAATATTTATGGATAATCACTGTCTAAGATGTAATTTTAGTTTGATTGACAATTAATATAGTAAGTTCATACTGTCATGTAAACACTTTTATTAAGTATTACTGACATTTACTTACAATAAATAATATTTCATAAACACTCTCTCAAGTGTTTATATATATATTAGCAGTGTAATTAACATATCATATATTAATTAAGAATATATTAAGATAGTTCATATAAAATTTTAAGGGAAAAGAAAGCAAAGGTGTTTGAATATGTAAAGAAGATGCAAGAAAGAAGGTGATATGAGAGAGAGTGAAGCAGAGCTGTCAATCGGAGAGCTGAGAGCTTCGTACAAACGTCCATGTGGAAAAGAGGCGTCAGAGGCCTATCATTGTCTCAATTATAAGCACGAGGGAGAGAGTGTACCTTAGTATCTCTACATCAACATGCATATTACACATATCATATCAAAATCAGCATCATATATTTATTATTCAAAAATAACACTTAATAAAATTCAGAACAATAGTTGCAAGAGAAATCAAAATTGTATATAAATATCATTACTCATATAATAATATGGTCGTTGTGGGAACGCGTCGATCTTTATTCCCTCAGCTAGCATACAAAACCTGTCCAATTTGTGCTGCTGATACATCGTTATTCGTTTGACCAAAAATAATATACACATCGATATTCGCTATTTTAAGTTTAATGGACTTTGATTTTAAATAATTATTAAGATTTTATCATTTAAGTTTATTTCATCCTAATTGTATGCTTTGTTCTAGATATAAAATTGTATTCGATTTCTTGTCACGCTTTTATCACTTTAAATTGTTCTCAAGTTCTTATGTCAACCAAAATCTACTGGATTACTCGTTCATGTTCAATCTAATTCAACATTTGCATATAATATAGAGTACAAAAGCTCATCCTTACCAACTAATGATTAATAATTGATTTTATTTGAATTAAAACCTTATTATATACACACACATAAAAATTCACTGAAAGAGATAATTTTATTACATTATAAATACTTTTATTTTAAACAAACATGCTTTTATAGAAGTTGCTTCTAATCTTAAAAAAGGATAAGGGCTTAACTTGTTGAAATAGATTTCAGACTCAAATTCTATGGTACTTCACTTTAATTTCTTATCTTGAAACGAAAAGATAAAGACCATAACGTTAGATGATGGTTACGTGTAGGTGATGTGTCAAGAATAACGAAGGAACCAGCCCTATTTATATAACAACTTTTATGACTTTTTATTATATTAATTATTTTATCTTATAATTTTTATCTCGTTTTCCTATCTTTCATGTTCTGTAAAAAAAAATATTAAAATATGCGGAAAAAAAATTCTCTTGTTAAAAAGCTTGCATTAGTTTTATGTTAAAATTTTAGACCAACATTAAAAGATTTGTTTACATTTAATTTTGTCTGATATGGTATTTAACAACTTAAAAAAGAAAAAGCAAACACAGAGTTCAAGATAAATTCTTTGGGTGTTGAATTAAGCTAATTAACAAAAGACTGTGCCTCCAATTTCCTAAAGAGGTTATTTTACTCTTTCACACGTTTTCCCAAAGTAATGATTTTCACTGTTTGAAATTTCTTGTATTAAACCTGTCATTGATTTCCTATGCTGAGTTGAAGGAAAGCTGCGATCACAGTGAACACGAAAATGGCTGCATACAGAGGCTGCTGCTATCTGGCCATAATTGTCATATTTATGTGAAAATCAGGTGTTACGCACGTGCATCCCAAAATTCGCATAGCCATAGCAAAAAGGCACGTTTAGTATCGTAGCAAGGGAGGGAAAAGAAAAGCATGTTTCGAATTGATTAATCCAAGAAAATGGAACATTTTTTGTTCTTTTTTTATGTATAAACTTTTACAGAAAAGGATTAAGATAATTGTAAGTGAGATTTCTTTTACGATATAAAGGAAAATAAAAGAAAAAATTATTTTAAAAAAGAAAGGAAGCGGAAGGCTTATTTATTAGGAAAATAAAAGATTAATTCAATTATTTAAATAATACTAAATTTATATTATTATTATTTTATTTGAACTTATTTTTGCCATGTCAATCAACATTAAGTTTACGTGCAATGTAATTTTTTAAAAAAAAAGTATTACCTTTTTGCAAGGAATGAAATTACTAAAGTATATTAGTCAAAATTAGTTTTGCATGTATAAGGGGTGAGCCTCAGGCATACCCTTGGACTCTATTATGTGTTAATACAAGAGTAAATATTGCCTCATGCATAGGGATACATGTTAAAAGAATATAAATACTTTGTTGGACTAATATCATTTTAAAGGATATATAAGTCTGAAGGCTCACTCTAAAATTAGGTAAGACATTTTAGATTAAAAAAATTCTCAAACTATTTTTTTTACAATGAGATATTTAATTTATTTATTTATTTTATCTTTCATTGATATATTTTATTAATAATCATAAAAACATTTCATTGGAATTTCATATTAATTTAACATATCATTGATTAAAAATTAATATTGACTTTTATAATTCCTTCAAATAAATTTTAGTTGAATAATTTAAAGAACATTAATTATGAATATGGAACTTTAATTTTTTGCCACTTATTGTGTGTTGGACAAATGTACATGTCAATAAATGATAAAATTGATTATTTATAACTTTTAAGTATTATTTCAAAAAAGTTATTCAACAATTATTAAGAGAATTAATTTCTTAATTATTTAGATAGTCATGATGTTATATAAATTAAAAAGAAAACAATGAATAAAAAAAGAAATTACATAAAAATTAATATTTACAAAAGTAATAATAATATTTTTCCTATAGTTCTTCCCCTTTTTCCATTTCTTCAACATGTGAAGTAGTGGCTTAAGGTGCACCTTTAAAAGCAGGTAAGTGTTTAGAAAAGCCTGAAAAAATAAACACCCAAAAAGGAACAATTGATTAGAAGGAGAAATAGTAACACACATCATCGAAATGGGTGCAAAATTTTCAACTAAGATTACACAGCAAAGAGCAATTGGGTCTCAGATTCTAAGTCGGTGGAATTACAAAACCAAACATTATGATTTATGAGCAAAAGGTAGAGCAAATGCAGAAAAAAAAATAGAATTGAGCGAGAAACATAAGGCATATATTATAACACAATAAAGACAAATAGCAATATGTAAGGTAGGAATGGAATGGACTAAATTATGACCTGTCAATATGAATTAAATTTTTATTATCCAATTCATCATTTAATAAGGTATAATTTAAAATAGGATTAAATTCAAACATTTTTTAAATGTCAATGATTCTAATAAAGTAAATTTTTTTTTTGAAAAATTCATCTGTGCTACTTTTATTGAGATAAAAAAACATAATTAAATCAAGAAATTAATCTTAAAGCAAGCAAACTTTAATAAAGAGAAATTTAATCAAGATGAACTTAAGGTGTTCATTTTATCATTTACACGTTAAATTTTTTTTTACTTAGTTCTTTTATGATTTACGTTATTATTTAATTATAATTATCACTCAATAATATTATAATGTTAAGTATTAATTCTCTTAAATTTATTATTTTTAATGATCATTCAAGATAATGAATCATGAAAAATATTAAATCTTGATAAGCATGTTAATCTAATATTTGGTTAAGAAACTTTAGATTTTAATTGAGTGTACAAAATTTTAAAACCAATTTGCATTACAAATCTGTAATTAAGAGATCTATGATCACCAATTATGCAATTAACTAAAATAATTGTATAATTTAGTTTAAAAAATTCATAAACAAAACTAAAGGAAATTAAGTATATTCTATCCACTATTACATCATTATCATTTTTAAATTAGGTAAAATTTAACTGATATAAACATTAGTTAAAGAATTTTTTATTAAAAATATTATTAATGTAAATTATATTGTAATTTTAATATATTTTTAACGTTACTTTTTATAAAATATGGTTTATAATTTTTAAAATTAGTATTACAATGATTAGCAAAACCTTTAAATGTACATTGTCTCTAATCTTAAATACAAGATCACTTGGAGAGTTTGTCATGATCCTTTTTAAAGACTTTTAAAGAGTTATTTTATTATTAATTATTTTCTTATAAAAATATATTTATTAACGACAAATAATTGAGTAAAAAAGTGACAATTGATCGTTATAATTTTAAGAGTAATTTAAAATATATCTAAATTGTTGGTAATGATACTTTTAAAATATTTTCTAAATTCTAAATAAATTTATAGTTATTAATAAATTTAATTATATTTTAAAAAAATTTGTAAAGTATTTTTTTTTCTTTTATTTATCTATATATATTAGTCGTGGAGATACAATAAACAAAACTTAGGTAGGTATTATAAAGTTGAGATTCATAGATTAAAAATTTATTCAAACCAAATTTTAATTGTAATTTAAAAAACATTAAAATACCTATAATTTTCTACCAAAATTTTTTCTTTTGACTATTTTTGTTTGCCTACTTATTTTGCAATAACTCTTATCAATTCATCAATACTCAACCAGAAGAAAGAAAAATCCCAAAAAATGTCTGGCTAAGTGTAGCTGTGTAAACTACTACTTTTATATCATAAGGTAAATTAGCACTAGTCTTTGATTGTTGCACTTAATTTGCTAGTAAAATTATTTACTTTTGAGTACATGAAGTTGCACTTTGTTTGAACAAGGTACCATTTCATTTATTAAACTGTTTTGTACACAGCTAGAAAAACTTTAGTTAGAAAAAGCGTATGCTCCTAGATACAAAATTGCATGTACATACACAGAAAACCAGGAAAAGAGAGGGTAACAAAAAAGTAAAATAAAAACCAGCCCAATTGCCCAAGTCATCCTAACTCAGTATTCTAATTCTTCTCTCCCTTTTTTTCTTCTTCTTCTTAACAAATAAAAACTTGCACATTATTGGAGGTAGTAAGGTCTATGAATTATTTAGTAGAATGATGTGTGAATCACAGTAACTCTTGTCCTTTACGGTTCTCAACTGTGCAGCTATGTCTTCAGCGATCTTTATAGCATCACAAGACGTTCCTTGAAGACCCCTTCTTGTGAAGCCCACTGCATACAATCCATGCTCCCCTTTCCAACCATGAGGAAAGGGTGTTTTGGGCATTCCATCTTCCGTGAAAAAATCACAGCCCTGAATTAAGGAACACAAAAACAAAATTAAGAATTAACTAACTTGATAATCAAATTAAGTATTCATTACTAATACTATGTCACATAGAGAATATTAACATAGGAGTTTTGTAATCTTATAATAGAATATTAAACTTGGTGCATGCTTTGTATTTTGGTTATAAATTTGGATTTTTCAGAAAATCACATAGCTGCATACCCTTTATACTCGGGGAAAAAAAGACAGAAGAAAAGTTAAATTGATTTTGTTTGATAATTTAATCTGAGGCAAAAGGAATTGACCGAAAGGTGGCGCAGTTTACTAACCAGGTTATTCGCACAGCACAAAGAATACTTTTACAAGTTGCTAACGAGACACTTTATGATAGTTACACATCATGAAATGTCACAATGAAAGCAGAGTTTTTAATATGGTGAATAATAATGAATATTTATAATAATTATGCACGTGTTAAAAAGAATACTAATCTTAACATTTAAGAGGATTATTATATTAAAAATATGCAAAATGATAGAAATCATCTTTAAATTCTTAAAATCAGTCCTAAAACTGAGTTAACAAAACCATTTTAGAACCCAAACTGATTTTATTATTTTTGCATGAAGAAAAGAAGACATTTGTAGGTTTCTGCTCTCTGCATGTGTCCCAAGCCTAGATAGTGACAAGTCATAAGTGCTTCATCATAATAAGATAGAGCTAAAAACGCAACAGAACAGATCAATTTTAACCTTGAGCCAAGTAGGCACGTTGCTCTTGTATCCTGTTGCCAAGATTATAGCATCGAATTCCTTTTCTTGTCCATCCATAAATTTAGCACCATTTCTCGTTATCTCCTTCACACCTTTCATCACCTGCACAACCCTAACCAATCTTAGCCTCAATAACTTTATTTGAAAAATGGGATTGTTTTAAAAAATATTTTTTCTAGTTTCCTAGACTATATAAGTTCAAGTAATTAATAATAATAAAATAAATTGTAAAAAAATTCTGAAATGTACCTTTATGTTACCGGATTTTATTTGTGCTAGTTGACCCACATCAAGGACAGGGGTTTTCCCAGTAGCAAGTTTGAGCTCGATTGGCCCAGTTTTAGGCCTTTTGATGCCATAGTGATTGGTGTTGCCCAGAATGAAGTTAGTCGCAAGCAAGAGGAACTTGTCTACTAATTTAATGGGAAGCCATTTATAAAGCGCCATAGCTATTCCAAACGTTGAGAAGCCAAGCATCTCCCTAGGAAGCACGTGTACCTTGCATCATTATATATTGCACCATAGTCAGCTAAAAGTTTTGATGATTAGTTACCCCAAATGGGAAAAAAATAAAAATATAAAACATAGATGACGTCCAGTCCAGTACTGAACAATGATTAACCAATAATAATACCATTTAACAAGAACACAAAAAATCCTTCTTTTCACTTTTAACTATTTTTTCAACCACCATGTCTTTACTATAATTTGTATAATGAATAACTGATTCTGAAATTATAAATTTGGTATCATTTTGTGTACATCAACCTTTTTATAATAAACATTGACATACCCATCATTTTAAACATATAAAAAGATGTTTATTGTAGTTTTATATTCTTTATATAAAAATATTATTTTTAATCGATTAAATTAACCCGGTATAAACACTTATCATTTTGTTACCAATGGAAGTGGGAATGAGGGAACTTACTGTATTTCTTGCAACCATGTGAGGGGTGGCATTGTATCTACAAAGGTCCAAGCTAACTTCCATGCCAGAATTACCACAACCAATGACCAAAACCTTTTGGTTTTTGTACTCAGAGCCAGACTTGTAGACACTAGTGTGAGCAATGGGTCGATGAAACAAGTCAATCCCAGGAATTCTAGGCACAAAAGGTTCAGCATTCTCACCAGTGGCCACCACAAGCCAGTGAGAAACATACCGAAAATCCTGAGTTCTTACCACCCAAAGATTAGAACTTGGGTCAAACTCAGCACTCTGAACGGTTTGGTTGAACCTTGGTTTAATGTTGAAGTGTGACGCATAGGATTCCATGTAGGAAATGAACTGGTACTTAGTTGGGTACTTTGGGAAAGTGTGAGGGAAACCCATTAAGGGAAGTTCACAGAAGTGTTTGGGAAGGTGTAGTTTGAGACGGTCATAGGTTCTGTTTTGCCACAGAGAAGCTATGCAATCACTTCTCTCAAGAATCACACAGGGCACTCCATGTTGTGTGAGACAAGCAGCCACGGCTAGTCCAGAGGGTCCACCACCTACAATGATAGGCCCATCAACACACTCGCACTTTTGTTGTTCTTTGGAAGAACCCATGTAAGAAAAGTAGTGAAAGCAAAGGGGTAAACGAGATACTAAATTAAAAGGTTTCTTGACTTTAAAGTGTGTACTCTCTGTTGTGGGAATTTAAAGGGGTAGGGAGTGGTGTCAGCGGTGGACTTTGGACTCAACTTTAACACACAGATTTTTTGAGCCGAGAGAGGATATGGGGTTGTGGAGAGGAGTGGGTGGGTGGTGGTTTTTATTGAGGCGTGAAGGTTAAGGAAAGGATTTGATTCTTTTTCTCAAGGTTGTTCTCAGCAGAGCCAGAGAGAGATATATGAGAAGCAATGGCCAAAATGCCTGATATATAAATACATTTTTTATGTGCTGCACCATGCATCTCATTCTATCTATTAATACATTTTTGTAACCATTTTGTTTTTTCAGTTTAAATTTATATAGTAAGAGTGAAAGTTATTAAATTAGAAATACAATTTATGTTTTTTTAAATTAATCAATAATAAAAATTTGTGTAAGAGAGCATGTTTTCAAATTTTTTATTTGATTTTATCTTATTACTGACTCGCAGGCCCTTACACACATTACCCAGCTTTTTTTTTTGTTTCTTGACTTTGTCACGCTTTCAAAAGTACTCTGTAGATTCTGTGGCCCCCTTTTGTTAAAAAACCATACTAAGAGAGAGTGCATTAATGAAGTTATATTTATTTTAACATTATCAATTGTAACTTCTGTTTATAGGAATTTTAATGTGGTTTTAAACGTACATGAATTCTTTGATTAGTGTCCTGAAAATAATAGTTGACATATATAAAAAGAGTAATGTTTTTGTTGTGGTGAGGTAAAATTGTTGACTAAAGTGGTAAAGGTAGAAATAGTATTGCAGTGTTAAAATAAGGATTTTGGGTTTGTAAGGTTTTGCGATTTATGTGAGTGTTTCCAAAAGTTGGAGGGTGGAAAGGGGGACACTGAAGGGTCGGAATTGGCACAATACGAAAGAGAGGAGTGGTGGGGTCGAAGTGGAAATGCAGAGAAAGAGAAAGAAGAAGCGGTGGGGATGGATATGGTATTAAGTACGCCACATAGAAAGAAAGTTGCTGCATGATGGGAAACAGCGTGGAGACTTTCTTTGTGCGACAAACGTCCACTTTCTTCAATTTTTTACGATTTCAACAAAAAGTGTTAACTAATATCATTAACATATTGCTTAAAAAATAAAATAAAAGATATTTTTAATACACAACCTAATTCAAAATAATTAAAATTTTAATTCAAAGTGTTTTTTAATAACATGTAAAAATCTAAGGCAATTTGTTGTATACAGTGGCTTCGTAACTTGCGCATATTAGAAACGTTATGACACGGCCCACGCTGTCTTGCTAGCCGGCTCTGCCCTTTTGCAGAAATAAATTAAATAAAATTTTGCGTTAAATACAAATTCGTGTAAATATTTATTTATTTATTTATTGGTTGCATCATTTTTTTTTTTAAATTTTAGCTAAGTGTTGAAATTTAAATTAAAATGATACTTCCATAAGAGAATGTGTTCTAGAATGGATTACCTAAAATGAGTACTTAAAGATAAATTTAAACAATTCAAAGTGGTGTAAAATTAAAGTACTAAATACATTATTATTAGAAGTATTCAAAGTATATTTTAATTTAAAGGGCTGAAATAGATCATTTAAAGTTGTTTGAAAAACTTGATGAAACTTACAGAAATGTACAAATACCTACATTATAAAATTCTGAAAGATCCTTATGATGTGAATTAAGGATAAGAGAAATTTATGTACTGTGTTTGAATAAGTCAAAATCAAACAGTGATTCCAAGATATTGAAGTTAAAAGTGGCCAAATTTAAAGATTCAAGCTTAAAAACCATGCAACACATGAAAAATATTCAGAATAAGGTTTGAAAAATCATTTTGCACTTCATAATTTTAATATTATTTTATTATGTGTCATGATTTTATGTAAGAAGTAATGAAACTACATTTGTATATACCAGTTGTGTATAGTTGTTGGTAATGTCAACTATATATATTAGATCACATATTGTGATAATCAGAGCGAATTTGTTCTAAATATTTTATTTGAAGGAAAATTTGCCCATAAACACGTGTATGAGGTAGCTTGATTCTAGTTACAAATTGGATAGAAGCGACAATAGTAGTCTTTTATATTGTTAAAGTTTTATGGACAAAATTATAATAAAAGTTGTAGAAGCTATTCCTTTGTATATTGTATTAATGACACGTTAAGAAGAAGCTTTTAGAGCTAAAATCCAAAGAGAGATTCTAGTTTTCTTTAAAAGATTCAAAAACAACAAAGTCCCTCACGACAAAAAGAAAGGAAAAAGTTGGCTTTTAATTATTTGTTTCCTCGTAAACGTTAAATGTACGGTAAAAAGAAAGATAAAGATTTATTCTATGTTTGGATTATTTTGATTTCAATTAGCAAAAAGTTTCAATTGAAACTCCTTAAATTAATATTTTAAATTTAAACCTCATGTGCTTGTTTGGACTTCTGTCTTCTTTGCGTTGACTTGTTTACGAATTTGGAATTGTAATTTTAATTAATTCCGTAAAAAATGAAATTGATATAGAACAATTTAACCATAAATATAATTTTATTACTTTAAAACATTGTAAATAATATTAATGATAATAGAGTGTTTAAACGAGAAGATAAAAATAATTTATGATGACAATGACAATATTAGTATTAGTAATAATAATAATATCTATAATAGTAATAATGATAACAATAAGAAAAGTGAAAATGGCACTATATAATATAAGATGGGATAATAATTATCGTTGAAAAAAATACATACTTAACTATAAATTTTTTTTTTTCAAACATCGTTATAACTCTACCAAATATTTAATTTTAAAATGTAATCTTATGCTTAATCTCGTACCCCAAATGTTGATCTATTCTCATGTGACTTTAATATAAGTATAAATTCATTGAATTAGCTTAATGGTTAATGGAGTACACTTTCGTCTTTAAGTCTTTTAACTACTTTAATTCGAATATCGCAGCGAAGACATACAAGATTATTATTTTTTGTTTTATGCACAAGACTAATAATGTATGGGAAGATCTTTAAGATTATCCGGTGAGAATTTGTATTTATTGTTAACATAATGCTCTTTCCATTTCAAAATAACTTCTCGTGTTAAAAGTGTACATCTTTAATTTTACCCCGATACTTTAAAATATAACTACCACTTTTACAATTTCATTCTTTTTTTTTTGTTTTTAACTAAATAGAAAGAAAAAATTGTTAATCAAAGATAATATTCTAATTCTTTAAATAAATATAATTAATCAAATAAAACACGATTATATTTTCATAAAATTAAGTTCAAGTTTCAATTATATTTAATAATATTTTTAACAAAGAAAGTTAAGACAATCTAATAAATGATATTTTGAAGTGGAAGTAGCATCGATACCATGTTACTAGGAAGGGAAACAAATCAAATTATTCACTTAGAGGCTATGACTTTTAATTTAATTTTTTTTAAAAGATCTAATTAATTAAATAGGTTAAACTTAAATTTTAAAAAAATATTAAGACTAATAGAATGACTTATTTAAAATTCATAAAATTTATAATAATATATTAAATAATTTTATATAAAAAATTATAAAATATTTATATTATATAAAATAAAATTTAAAATAAATAAAATTTTGAATTAAGAATCCTAATTTTTTTTATTAGAGTTTGAGAACTCTTGCTACATATTCTTTGACAAAGAGAAAGTGTCACTTTTAGAATCTTTTGTATTGCTATTATTTGATTTGCCTTGTATGCATAATATTAATATGCATTTGTGTTTGTTGTATATTTAGTGATTTATTTGTTTAAATTAAATATGTAGTTTAAAAGTGATAAATAAAAATACATAATTTTATTATAAATATTTATAATATTAAACTATTTTTTATAGCTTATTTAAATATGATTATTATAGTCATATCTATTAAGATGATTTAATAGCCTGTTTATAAAAAAAATTAATAACTTATTAAAAATTTCAATATAAAGTAGGTCATTAAAAAAATAATAAATTAAATTAAAATTATAAAAAAGTTAGTCAAATTTAATACAATACATATAACAAATAATATGCTAGAATTAGACAAAATTATTAAATAAGTTAAATCCATTTATATAAAATTTAACCTAACTTATTTTTATCATTACATGTCATTCAAGTCACAAATATATTAATAACATATTAGCCCATGATTTTTAACATATTGAAAAACTCAAAATTACATAAACTAGTCGGAAGCCTGATATTTAAAAGAAAAATGCAACTTTTTTTTTTCCATACGTGTTATTCAGTAAGGTTAATTTAATAAACTAAGTCATTTCTTGAATCTATAACATTCATTTACATAATATCTTATTAATAAAAACTAATTATTAATATTTTTTGTCATAAATAAAAAAATAAAAACATTTTCATATTTAATATACAAAAAGCAGATCGGTTTCGATGATATGGACCTATTTACACTGCATCCAAAGCGGGGATGATGGTACATACATAACCAACAAAATTTTCTTAAATTATTCCCATTAAAGCATTTTATTAACAATTCTCATCTTACGTGTCCTTTTAATTTGTTGGTTCTGTATCACAGGAATCCATTATCCCTTATTTTCAACCAAAATAAAAGATTCTTGCACTATTTTAATTCTCCAATCCTTCACCCAACTATGTTGTAACGCGTGTTTGTTTTAGATGCGAAGGCACATATCATCAAGGCCGGTTTTGTTCTATCCTTTGGCGTCAATCATCTATTAAGCTATGAAATGTGTTGAAAATAACTCAAATCATAGTAACCCTCCTTTATTTTCTTGTCATTGTCAAAAACAACATACGAACAAAACAAGCACAAAGCTTAAGGTTTATATACTCTAAAGTGAAAAGAAAAAGACGGACATAGACACATATAGATTTAGAACCTAAGGTCCTATATAGTTTGGATGCACATAGTCTATGGCAGCCAGCAATTGAGATAAGATCTAATTATTGAGAAGGTTGAAAATAAAAAACTATAGCTAACATGTGGCTATTGACGTTGGTGAGCGAATAAGGATGTGACAATAATAAGCCTATTCATCTAAGCTCTCGTAGATGTACAGAGAAGAAGAGACACCCCAAGAGCATGCATGATGCATATAACCAAACTACAATCAATGAAGAAATGAAATCCGTGTACGTGACTAGCTTGCAATGAATATATGATATCATTTTGGATACGGGGATCTGTAGGAACAGGTATTTGGATTCACTTGGTAGAAAATCTACTGTAAAAAACGATATCTCTACAGGGATCGTTCATGGAATGCATGTTACGATTATTTTTAGTCCTTTATGCACGTAAAATAGTCATCGATTTCTAAAAATTGGGTTACTTAAATGGTAAATATTTAGAAGATATATTGGTATACCTATTATGATATTTTCTTGTTATTCAGCTCATATAAACACTTGAATAGATAGGGGCTTGGGAATGACTTTTAAGCTTTGTGATGACCTTTATGGGCATGCAAGTTAATTTGTACTATTATATCTTGTTTTCATTTTATATGTATTATCATATTTATTGACATCATATTCTTTTATAGGCATGTAGGGGATAAAGAAGCACTATTTAAAAGGAAATTTAATTTTCATATGTTATTTTTTTAAACGTAGTAATATGTTTAAATTTTATATTTTTTTTTAACAAACATTAATTACCTTGTTTAATATTTATTAGAAGAAAGATATTTTCAAGATTTGAATATGACTGAATATATATACATGAGAGGATTCATTCTCATTTACAGTGTCATATATTAAATTAATTAAAAGCCTGCGTTTATATTCTTATTAAGCATTCCTTCATGAAAAGCAATTTTTTTTTGCTTTACAAAATCATGCAAAGGGAGTCTTGGAAATCGTAAAATGGGATTTCATCTCTTATGCAAATAGGCACTAAAGATATAAACCGCTACTTTATCTTAAAGACAAATGAACTTTTAAACTTTAAAAAGGCTATTCTAACACAGACAGCCAGACAGATACACACACACACACAGAGAGAGAGAGAGAGATTTTATTGTTTACACACTGAATTAATGCTCTCATGCTGATGATTTAGATGATTAAAAGAGAAAATAAATTTATATAGACCTTAATTTAAATAAATGTATCTTATTTCCAACTTTAGAGTTTTAAATTTATTTATTTATTTTATATAAATTTTAAATTTTTAACTTGATTTTTTTAAAAGTCAACATTTAAAATTAAAATTAAAGCTTATTTTTATAGTAAAATATTTAAATAGGTTAATAGATTTATATCTATTTATCTATAAAATTTGAATTTAAACATTTTTACAAGGCAATAACTTTTACATAAGCCAATAAATATATAACTTTAACACATTAAAGTAAAAATTTAATAATGATACTAATAAAGAATAATATGTTATTTTATTTATATATATCTAAAACATTTTTTTTACTTAAAAGGAGTTTATATAACTAAAATAACTATATATTTCTTTCTTAAATAGAGTTGAATAAAACTTTAACTATGTTTATTAAATAAATAAGTATAAGTGGCTTAGAGTTTACAAAATGAGTTTGTAAAATTGGATTGATACTTACTCATTCAAATAAAATGTAGGATTTAAAATTTAAATTTTGAATCAGAATAAATTCAAACTCTTTAGCTCAATCAAATTAAGCCCTCCAAAAGGTAAGCCTTTCTTAAACTTGAATACTACTTTTACAAATATAAATTCACTCTAAACTTTTAGGTTCAACTTGTTGAAATCTTAAATCCTTAAAACCTAAAACTCAACTTGCAATGCATTAACTTGAATAAACCAATTTTAGTTGAGCAAAATTTAAAAAAATGAGTCATAAACTTTTTGCTACTAGAAAAAAAGCATTCTATAATGAGTTTTTATATTAGTTAATAATTAATTGATTTAATAAAAAAATATGATAATATTTTTAAAAATAACAAGAATTTTTTAATATCAATTATTAAAATAACTGATGTAAACAGTAGAAAAAATGCAAAAAAATAGAAAAATAAGAAAAAATGTAAGAATTTCAAAAAATTAATTTGTTCAAACTCTCTTTAATATCAAAAAGTTATATGAAATAGACATTAAAAAGCTTACATGAAATAGATTTTGAAAATATAATTTATATAAATTAGAGTTTTATGTTAAAAGTTTTGCTCTTTCAAAATTTACAACTATAAAAACAAAAAATTACAGAACTTCGTATATCGTTTACTTTTAGAACTAATGTAAAAGTATGTTTAACATAAGTTGTATTTGGAATTGATGTAAAAAATAAGACTATAAAGGTGAAAAATTGCATAACTTTATATATTTATTATTTTTAAAACTGATGTAACATCGATTATTTTTTAAATTGATATAAAATTAATTTAAAATAGAACATTTTAGAGGTACACAAGTAAAATAACATAATTTTCAGGGTGATAAAATACAAATTTTTATACATTCTCTAGCTTCTTTTAAGGTTTTTGACTAAGCTATCGACGAATACAAATTTTTACTTACATTCTCAAACTTCTATTAGCGTTGTTGGCTATGTTATTGATAAATCAAACTTTTATTATCTACAACAATGATTTTATCTTATTTTATTATATATATTTTTCTTTATTAACTAATTGGTACACAACATTTACAAATGTTGTATATTTTTTATTTACAAATTTATCAAATATTAAATTTTAAGTAAATATTGATGAACATTAATACCATTAAAAAATTATTTGCTAAACTGAAAGAGAAATAATAGTGCCACTAATAAATATTAATAAGAAGATCACTTTCTACGTTAATTAATTAATAAACTGATGTAAAATATGTATATTTTTTTTTTACATCAATTAGTTAACTAATTTAAAATTTTGTTACTTATTATATCTTCTGTGTATTTGTGTTGGTTCACCAACTAATGTCAAAATTATTTTTAATCTATGTAAAAGACTTTTTTTACACTAATATCTGATTGATGGCTTAGCTTTTCTTACATTAAAAATGTCATTTTTTAGAAATTATCAAGATTATCAATAAAGACATGGTCACTTTTGATATATTTTCCCATATCAAAAGTTCAAAGTGATTTAATTAACAATATCAACTATCTCAAGCTTTGTTGGTAAGCAATGATTGCTTTACCTAACATCATGATGGCCGTGAATTTATTTTGGGTGTATGTTAATTTTATGATCTAAATTTAATTAATATTTTTAAATAATAATAATAATTATTATATACTTGTCATTGAATAAAATTAGAAAATGGTCTATTGATAAAAAAAAAAAAAAAAGGAACATAGAAGTAGATTCATGGATTTTATGGACCTCTCGGGTGTAGTTAAATAATATAATATAATTGTGATAGAAAAAATATTTTATTATAAATTTAATTAATATTTTTTATTATTAAATATTTATTTCAAAATATTATATCATTATTCTTCTAACATAATGATATCATATTTTTTTAATAACATAAAAATATTTAAATTTGATTTTATTCAAGTGATTTCAAAATATTTAGCAATATTGAATGTATTTAGAAATATGTTAAAAAAAATCTAAATATAAATTTAATAAAAAAGTTACAACTAATAATACTTACTAATATACTTTATATGAGCCCACTTAGACAGTATTAATATTCAACTAGCTTTGTCTCGGCGTTTGCTGTTTCAAGAAAAAATAAAATAAAAAATGATTGCTGTTTTAATACACATGCCACAGTTGGAGTAGATTGCCTTTAATAGGCAAAACAATAGCCAGACTTACAATACCTTTTTTACCCTTTTCACATAATCACGATTACTTAAACTAAAAGGTATTTTTCATCATCATTCATCCATGATTCTTTTCCCTATATAAGATTTATGTTTTTTACAACAATAGTAATAAAATTTAAAATTTATAATCGCTTATAAATTATTTTAACTTTTCATCACTAATTAATTAAATGTCATTAACTCTATAAGCAATTATTCTAATATTTAAAGTGATAACATGAAGAGGTTAATTTTATTCAAAATGAAAAGCAATTCACTATTGATGATGATATTTATAGTGATGACATGAAGATGTTAATTGTAAATTGTCTACGGGTTAATTTTTATTTTTAGTTAATATATTTTCATCAATAATTATAAGTATATTATCCTGTTTTAATTTTATTTTGATGATCTATAAAGAAAATAATAAGAGCATATTTTTTTCACACCATTTCATTCATAATAAGATTTTTTTAAAAAAATATCAGAAAAAGTTTACACTTTTATTATTATTAAGATAAAAGTATCAATTTAAAATAAAAATAAAAATCAAACAAAAACATTCTAATTTGATTTGATGTTGTCAAGCTCGTGTCATCTCAAATTGCAATTGATAACTAAGAGAGAGAAGAATTAAATGAAAGAAATTATTCTCTTGTTTTTGTTTTGCAATTAGAAATGATAATAATTTATGTTATATTGATGGAGACTGGATTAAACAAAGAAAAAAAAAGTTTATATCCACTGAGGAGATGAATAACAAGTATCTATTCAAAATAACTTACAGAAAGAGAAATATAAATAAAAAATAAGAAAAAAACAGAAACTTAAAAAAGTTTTTTTTTATATGTTCTTCATATCTCATTTTTTTTATTTCACTCTTATTATTATTATTATTATTATTATTATTATTATTATTATTATTATTATTATTATTATTTTCAGTATCATTCCATTGATTGTAAAAAATAATTTTAACATTAGTGCAAAGGAATAGACACTAAAAATTATAAAACGCAATCTTTTTAATTTTTTACTAACTAATACATATTTATTGCATAATAGTTTTTACTCAAATTTAATTTTAAATATTTTAATTTTTATTTCTTAATTTTATAAGTATATATTTTTCTTTTCTTAAAAGATTAGTTTATAAATTTTCTAAGATTTAACACTTAATTATGAAAAATTAACTAAAATATTTGTATCCATATATTTTACTAAATAATTTTAAACAAATATTATAAAAAATGATAAAATTTAAAAGCCCGTTATCATATAGGTCCATTACTAGTTTTCTTTTAGAATTGGACAAATACACCGTAAACATGTACACCCTAATTGGAGGGCCAGTTGAAGTTATTCTAAAAGCTACCATAAGCCGACAAAATAAAAACGCTATGATCCATCAACTGAAACATTCTATTGAGACAGTGTGCCCAAGAACTAGTATTGATTTTTCTGCTGTATGTTAAGATATCAAATAGAAGTTTAAGTTCGGTGTGTTTATTGTTGATCTTATAATCATATTAACAGGAGATATATTTTAGATAAAAACAGCTTAAATATGAGTGACAATTAACAATTATATGAGAAATAAATAGTTTTTTAAAATTAAAGACATTACAGTATTAGCTGAAAGTGAATACATGCCATCTGAAATTTTCTCTTCTCTGCACGATAATTGAATGTTTAATTTTATTTTTATTTAAACAAAAATAAATTTATTCATATAAAAAAAAAAAAAAAAACGAAATTCATGGATCTAAAGTATATATGTGGTGTGAGAATGAACAGAGAGGCGTTGTATATAGTTGATAGGCACAGCTTAGTCTGGCACATTGATGCTAACAAGTCCTCATATATAAAAGGTCCCCACTGGGTTAAGTTTTTCCCATCTCAGAGTAATTAACCTCTCCAACTCCTGCGAGAGATAGAAAGAGCATGCAAGCTGTGTACAAATTTACTTGTTTGTTTCGACCAAATGGGTTGGCATTGGTAACCTGTGAGACCTTGGGGGATAAACCATGCACCAAATAACATCATTTGGGGACCCGAGCTATCTTCTTCTTTTCATCCTGTAACATTACAATCACTCGTCAGCCAGTAATCTTCTATTTAGTCACATCACCTTAATTACTATCACCTATATTCAATACATCATATACAAGGACATTCCTTAATTCTCACATCAGCATGCATCCAATACATGATAAATACCTATATCTTTTATAAATATTAATTAAGTTTGATTATTCCTTGTGTATATGAAAAATATTATTTTAAAAAGCTTAATTTATTTTTATGTTTTTCTTATTTAAAAAATTAATCTTTTATTTTTAACTTGAAACGTCATTATACATAAAGGAGACAAGAAAAAAAGCCAGGAAGAGAGGATGTAAGTGGCTATGGGCTAATGAGTACACCGGCACTTTTTTGTTTTCATTTTCTGAAAATTTGATATTTAGATACCACATTAAATATTTGTTAATTTTATTCTTAGTTGAGTAAATTAAATAAATTTAATTTGGTATCTAGATAAGAAGACTTATTACAAGTTAATAAGATCATTAGTCTAAAACTTTTTTTTATTTTATTACAAATTTATTATAAATTACTATTCACAAAATATAATTTCCTTCAAAAAAATATAAAAAAATCCTTACATTATCCAACTAGCCTGATTTTAGCAAACTCTATAGACGTTTTAAATAGAAAATGAACATTTCCTTGCACTTTTCATTTATTATTTTAACAAGAAAATGATAATATCATGCTATTATCATTGTCAATAATTATATATAAGAAGGTTTGAAAATTGAAGCGTGACTTTTTCTTGCATGTACCACCGGTCAAAACTTTTAATTTACTGAAAGTCTGCACATATTCAATATGCGTTTAAATTTATAAATGATTATATTATTAATTATAATTTATGTTTATATATATTTTAATGTGTTTTTCAATATACTCTTAGTATATCATGTATGTGTATAAGCAAATATTATCTCTCAATTTTCACGACACGGAAGAATATATTAAAATTTCAATGTACCTTTATTTATATCGTAAAGTATAAAATTAATGTTGGCTAAAACAAAAAAGAAGATGGAAACTTATTGAATAAATGAAAGGTGAAATAATTGACAATGATAATAGCATGATTTGGGATGATTAGAAACTTAAAAAGAAGGTAGAATGATCTTATATATACAAGGTACTGAGCGTATCTAGTAGTAATAGGGAAAATGACAGGGTTTATGCATCATGGGAAAGGACATATGATGTCACGTGACCTAAGTTCCAGGTCACCCGTTTAGGTCACGTGTCACCAATCAGTCAATAGAAATAGAATCCCTTGGTAAACATGCGTGGAGCAAGTAAAGGTCCCACTGGCACTGACAATGACCAAAACGACCTCGGCAACTTAACCTTGATGGCAATCCCTCAGAAAACACGTTAGCGGTGAAATGACCCCAACCTGTGCATATTAGGATTGGGGTACCATGATTTGATGGTGGGGTGTTTTTGTAATTCCAGGGTGTACACATGTCGAAAATCTATTGGATGTATGAACTGTTGTAGAATGATTTGACTGCGAGCAGAGGCTGAGGAACAGGGATCTTGACGTCACAAAAAGCATGCATGAATTGGGTCCGTCTGATGGAGATGGGAAAGATGTGATCACACGGACTACGAGGTGTATCAGACTCCTTAAGTTGCAGCGTAGCGTGCTATCTTTGTGTATATATATTTTTGACTAAATGGCTCTGACAAAATCCTTTTTTTTCCCTTCGATTATTAAAATGAAAAATCTGTACTAGAATCTTACATTTTCATTTATTCCCAGGACATGATGTCACTAGAATTTTTACTCTATCTTCACTCAAGGTTAAATATTTAAAATTATTCTTTATATTAATTAATCTAAAATTAATACTATTTATTTAAGCTTTTTTTAATTAGTACACTTAAGCATGGACTGGTATTTGTTTCATTTGCGTGTGATTTTTATAAGAAAAAAGTGAGAGAGAGAAAGGAAAAGGACACTGTTCATTAACGTGGGGTTTACTTATTTTACTACTTATAAGGGAGGAGGGATTTACTAGTTCTGGAATGAATTTTAGATACTTTATTCTATATAATAATACTCTATACAAATAAATCTAATAAATTTAATTATTAAATTATATAATATTACTTATATTTTAAAAGTGTTAACTGATAAAATATTATATAATTTAAAAATCATATAACATTTTATAAACTTGAAGATTATTTGACAAGGCAAATAACGTAACTTTTGATTTGCTTAACTAAAATAGAATTTTTTTTTTATAAATAAACTTATTTTACTAGCATTTTATTTTGTTTGGAACGTTAATTTAAATAATCAGTTTTTAAGATAATGAAATATTTAAATATAATCAGTTTTATGATAAAGTAAATAAATATGTCATTTTATGTAGTTATATACTTTTATGTTAGTCTGACAACTAGTGCTATTAAAATACTTTTAATGTGTTTGACAAGGTAAAATGACTTGCCTTCTAACATATTTCAGCAACTTTAAATAGTTTCTATGTTAATTAATATTTTATATAAATAAGAATATAAGCATAAAAAAATTCAAAAAAATATTATGCTGAAAAAATTAAATTTATATTATTTCATAATTTATTTATCTTTTATTCTAAATAAAATTAATACTTTCTCTTTTATTTTTACTCTTTTAAGTGGTACATTTTTACATTTTTTACTTTTGTTATATTTTAATTGAGATTAGAGCAGTGACAATTATAATAAGTATTTTTTATTGAATAAATAGTCACTTTGCTGTTGCGTTAAATTCTTTAATTTTTTATTTTATAAAATAAAAGCATAATATTTACAAATTTTAAAATTAAAATAATGAATACTAATATATTGACAATTCCCAGTTTCAAAAGTTTTGGACCTTCCTCATCATTACTTTCTTTCTTCTTCCATAAATGATTTATCTTGCTTTTCCTTGTTAGAGTGCTATTTGAGGCATGGCACCTTTTGTATGGACAGAAATTTAAATTTAGTTTTTTTTAGTATTTTGAGTATTATTTTTAATTAATTTTTTTTCAATAATTTATGATAATATTAAATATAAATTTTCATATAGATAGATTAACATAGTTTTTTTTAATTTAACTTAATGAAATTTTTATCTCTATAATTTCATGGTGGAACGACAACTCAATGAAACTGTCTTTGCTAATTTTCCTTCTCAATTAGTCATATTGTTCTCTTTTAAGATTCTATTATTTCTATGTGATCATGCTTTCATTTTGCAGTGTAAACCTGCAATAAAAATTATGAAAAAAAAGTTATTAATAATTTTTTTTTATAATTTTTTATTTTAATGTCTTAACCAATGTCTTGAGACATTCATTAATATTTATAATTTTTTTTAATTTTTTTAAACATGTAAGTATTAAAATGATAAGATATTAAATAATTTAATTTACTAAGAATATTAAATATTATAATATTAATAAAAAATAATTTTTAAGTTTTTAATATATGTTTAAATATTCATTAAGAAAACTAATTAATATTAAAGTCACTTACGACAGATTGTGTCTAGCTATAAAAATAACCATTTTTAATTACAAATACTTAAATAAGGGGGGGAAATAATATTTGAACACGATAAAATTAATTTATTGACGCCATATAGATAAAAATAAAATAAAAAATCCATTTGTATATGAAGGACTACTAAAATGACAAGCAAGATGTTAAAAGCTCCACTATAACATTTATATGTTTGATGTGTCATAAACGGTCGTAAATATTAAATTTGTATTCGGATTAATTTATTTTGTTTACAAAATAATTTAGAAGTAAAGATTTTTAAGAAAACGACTATTCCTGGAGTATAAATCAAATTTAAACACATTCAATTACTAAAAATTTAAGTAAAAATATTTATTAGAAAAAATAATTATAAATTGTTGTGAATATTATTATTTTTTGGATCAATAAATATTCGTTATATTTTTTTTGTCTAAAATAAATATTCATTTTAAATTAAAAAAAATTGACTGTTCTCTCTCTATTGTTGTTTTGGGTCAACACTAGATTAAATTTGGCCCAATTCAAAACGCGCGAGATTTCGGCCTCTTTTTGGTTCCAATTCCGTCACCATAGATCGTTTTCCTGTGCCAGAAAGCCCAGACCAAATTTTTACCCTATTTTAAAAACCCAACCAACCTAAATTAATTATTTTTTATTAGTTTAGATATTATTTTTACTTAAACCTGAACCAACTTGGTCCAAACCCTTATTGCTATAGAATTATATTTCTTAAATAAATTTACTTGATGTTTAAATTCTTTTTAAGGTTTAAGTATTCTGTCTAAACACTAAAAATGATGTAAAATGTCTGCAATAATTAATAAAATAAAAACTAATAAACTAATTACCTACTTTATAAAAAAAATATCTAAAAGGAAGGTTAAATGGGATTAAACGTTTCTTTCTTTTAGAGCTTTGACGATCGACCCTTAACAACATCTGAGACTATACAATCTTGAATTTTCTTAACTTGTACAGTGTTGACACATTGGTTGATCAAGAGTATCTTAAATTACTGTTGTGTTGTTCCCTTGACCCTTTGTTCTTATAAATATCGATACTAAATTGGCTCTTGAATCTATATCCTTAACAGCAAGTTCCAATCAAAATTATGAAAAATAATGTGAATCCCTGATAGGATATTCCTCCACAATTTCTTAAGAATAACTCTTTGGTGTCAACTTCTTCTCCATTGTCTTGGTCAAAGTCACACCTGCGACCAAAGCTTTATATACTTGACCTGATTATTGCATGCAAAAAATTGACACTGCATGTTATCTTTACATTTTAAGGGAATGTCACAAAAAAAAAATAAAAAAATACAAAATAAATATAAAATTTAAATAAGGTTTCAATTTTTTAAAAATTCATAATCTTTTCTTTTATTCTAATTTTTTTAAGTGAGTCCTAAAAAATAGTTTTAAAATTTTTTTTATAGGTGTAAATGAACGAGCATAACTAGGTAAATGAAACTTGATTGACAATAAAAATAAAGTTTAGGTTATTATTTAACGAGTAAAATTTAAAACTTGACCTTTATTTTAAAACTTGAGCTCGACTTATTAATTTATGTAATTTTTTTTCTTTGACAAACTTTAGATAAAATTTTATTGTTAATTTCATATTTAATAAAAATATTTATATTAAAAAATAAAGTAAAATAATAATAATATAACTTTATCTACATGAAAATGCTTAAAAATTAAAAAAACAATTTTATTTTAAAAATAATAGAATTATCTCGAGAGATGTCATTAAATCTATCATCTTTCAATGAGTATTATAAAATTGATATAGATGGTAGTTGTAAAATGAATGGATTGTAGTGATGTTATACTAGATTATAATACAAATGACTAATAAAATTTACTTCTTTTAATAGTGATAAATATGTTTTCTGTGTTACATTGAAAATAATCTTTTAAAATTTTTACTTGAATAGATTAAAAATTATTATATTTATTTTTAAAATTTAATTGTTTAGAAGCAATGAACCTTATTATAAAAAAATTAAGATTGATCTCTCATCATTTTATGCAAAGCTTTTTTATGTACTCATATATTATGCTATTTGTAAGGTTAAGTTAGTAAACAAACTAGCTAATTTGACACTCTTGTATCCTGATTCCTTTCACCTTTTAAATAATATTCTAAACACACTTTCTAGACTTTAATTTTAAATAATCCATTTATTTTGTAATTTGCCTTTCTATACTTTTTCTTTTTCTCTTTACTAAAAACATATTAATGAAGTAAAATTCTAATTTTAATTAGTAAACAATATCATCAATAATTGTACTTGAATATTTTTTTAATTAGTATTGACATGGTTAGCCAGGATTAACATAATTGAACCCTTAGGTTGATTATATAACGGATTTTTTCTATACTTTTGACTTCATTTTTTTACCATTTTTGTTTTACAGTTTTTCTATAAGAAAAAGAATTCATTAATATATATATATATATATATATATATATATAATATTATATATTCAAATAAATGAGCAAATTAAAAAGTTGGAATTGATACACACCAAACAACAAATTGTGCAAATGGCCAACTCTTGCTCCTATTTTAGTGAGCAAAGAACTAACTGCAAGCAACTCTAAAATTACAATAACTGGTCAGTGTAAAAAAGTGTTCAACATGTTGAGATGAAGGTGGCTCCAATTGCATGCATTAAAAAAAAAAAAAGCTTTCAAACTGTCCATCCACGAGCAAAGTGAGTGACTTACCAATAAAATTACTTGTCGATCCTTTTACATGTGAGAGCACAAAATTCGAACTGAACAAGCACTGCCGTTGCTATACTTGAAAATAACCAAAATTTCAATTATACTCTTTTATCACATTATCTTATATATATTTCTATATTTTATTTTATCTCTATTATTTCCTTCTTACATCGTCAAATAGGACGTAAAATAAACATTTTCTTTATATATATAACACGGAAAATCCATGGTGTCCTCAAACCATTCTCTTATACTCAAGGTTAAAAATTTATTCAAAACTTAGCAAGTGCAAAGTTTGACTATTTTTTGTACAGTTGATCCAACCAATATATCTGTTATAAATAGAAATCTTCCTTCTCTCAAACCGTAGGGCAGTGCTTGTAATAGCTTCTCCATTGTCTAGCCACTCATGTCGAGCAGCAGTAACAACACTAACCAAGAGAGTGGTAACCACGAGAGTCAGATGAACAATGAAAAGAAAAAGGTAAAGAGGGAAATAGAGGAAGTAAGAACTGCACTGGATAAACAAGAAACAAGTCTGAATCATCTCCAATCTAGCGCGTTCCAACTTGCCAATTATTACTTTGTATTTCAAGGCGTTATTCTCACTGCTCTCTGCAACAAAAACACAGCTCTCAAATGCTCAGATAGATGGTTTCTTGCCACTCTCTCGGCACTCGCTGCAGCTCTCAATTTGGCTGCTTTGTGTTCTATTGGTACAAAGTACAACCGAAAGCTTACCCAACAAGCTAGAAATTGGTCCAAGTACTATGAGTTGAAAACGCAGTTGTCCAATTTCGAGAAACAAGAGAATCCAAATCCACCTTCTCTTCGAATTTCAAGTGGAATAAATACTCAGGATGCAGCAAACTCATCGAAACGTGAGGCCAATTATGTTGACCAATCTGAAATCAACAAACGTTATGTTTTATTTCTTATTTGCCTATTAATCTTCCTTTGTTTTGCCATCGTTGTCATTGTGGAATGTTGCAAAATTTTGTGCAGAGACAAAGTATGAATGTAATTCATTATTAGATGCGAATGTTAGTCGTTATTCTTGTTGTTGTCGTTCATCAAAGATTAATAAAAAATGCTATTTAATTTGATCAAGAGTCATTTAAATGGCGTATAGTGTGTTCCTATGTATAATTTGAATATGTTATGAAACCCTAATCTATAACTCGCGTAAAGAGCATTTGGTGTTCAGGGTCATTTCTCCGCTCTCAAACTAAGGGTCCCGGTTCTAATTTTTGAAAAAAGTTATTTTAAGAATGTATAGAAAGTAATTTACTTTAAGAGATATTATAAAAATTATCTTTTTTTTATTTAGTTGCAATTTTAAAAAAATATATTTTTATTTTAATTGGTAGTTATAATTTATTTTTTTTTAAAAATCACAAAAATCTTTTGAAAAGATTAAAATTAGATTATTTTTAACTATGATTTTTTTTTTCATAATCTTAACCAAATAAAAGAACTTAAAATGTTTCTTTTTTAAATATTTTTTCATTAAATAATCTGAAACAAGCAGGTTCTGAATCTCTCTCAACATTTCACTTAAAAAGAGCGTTCAAAAATAATCTCTGGAAGGTGTTCATTGATCAACTCGATGAGAGGTGGCTTCTAGGATAGCCTACTTAACCACGAGACTTAGTTGTAGTTAAATCATCATCTTGAGTTATTGCTTCACAAATTATTTCTATCTTGGCAACGGCCAAGATTCCCTTCGCAAATTGAAATTGCGCAGCTTGTGCTCCTTGTCCTCGTCATTGTTGACATGCTTGAGTTCAAAAATATTGTGATATCACTGAGGGAAATAAAGAAAGTTAATGATTTCTTGATCAAAATTATCAATTTTTCATGTTTGATAAATGTTAATTTTATGTTCATATGCATCACAACTTGTACATATAATACAACATGTACAACGAGGTTGTTGCGTATAGGATGGAAGCTTAGTTTGTTTCTATGTTCCTAAACAACGGAAGAGTAATACATCTGAACATGTACACCCATTTAGGTTATTTTCTATTATTGTTGACTTGGGATTATAGTTTTAAGAGTTTTATGTTTAATGATGTTGATATATAATTGTTTAATATTTTGCAGTTGAAATCTTATATATAATGTGGTGAGCATATATAATGGTGGAAACATAGGCATTGAAAGGGGCTTGTAGATGTTGACAAACAAATTAAAAAAAGAAAAAGAACTCAAACGGTTAACACTATAAGGTGGTTGGTGGATGATTGACTCATTTTATGGGTTCGGATCAGCTCACCAATGTCTAACACGAGAGGTTTTTAACTCAATGATCATATTATAGTGGAGGCCTCATAAGTATTGGACTTTTTGTTTTGATCGTGTTACTGGCCATAAGTGTAACAGGAATTGTTCACCATTATCTTGTTCATTTATGATATATTCGGTTCTTTCGCTGGATTACTTCTTGTGCTCATTCATCAAGTAGATTTTTTGCTTATAAAAAATATAGTTTGGTGGCCATTTCCTTATCAAGCTCTTTTTTTTAAAGACCTTATCAAGCTCTTGAAATGGTCAATTCAAACGGATATTTAGAATTTTGTTTTGATGCAAAATTTTTTAGATAGAAAAGTTGGATATAAAAAATGAAGTTTTTATCTTGCCAGCTTGGGCCATTTGTGATGTATGTATTATATAGAACGAGTTGGAAAGCATAATTCTAAATTGATAGAAGTATATTTGTTAAGCTCTACATTCTAGAACAGAACTTATTGCATAAGTGTTGATTAGACAATATATATTTTAATCCTCTGGGATATCTTCCCATTTCTTCATTTACAAATAAAACGAAAAACTAAAAATATATGTATTTTTAGTTGTATTTTAAAAAAAATTCTTTCTAAAAACGCAAACAAACATGCTCAAAGAAATTCATTTTGTTTTCTGATGCTTACAAAGCTATAATAATAATTATTGTCTTAATATATGTAGGTAGAAAAAATCATTTGTTAACGATTTAATATTATATTGACTTTGTTATTCGTAAAATTATTTAAACAAAATTAAACTATTATTATAAATACTGTAGATTTATACTAAAACACTGATATATATTAATAAATATTTTAATTAGTACAAAATATTAATGTATCATATTATACATAAATAATTAGTAAAATTCATTATTTGTTAACATAAAACTTTAAAATATATTTATATAAATAATTTAATTTTTATCAGACAAAGATTATATGAACAGAAATTATCTTAATATTTGGAATTTTATTTTTTAACAAATGATTATTTTGTAGCAATATTACCTGTTATTTAAGAGATTTTTTACTTCTTAGATTTCGTCTTAATTATGAGACATTTTTAAAATCTTAATTTAGCTTCTATACTCATTTGAAGCTTCACAGTACATTTACCTCTTCTAAAAAATCTAAATAAGTCAATAATATAAACATTATATAATATAAATACTAATTAATATATTATACAGGCATGAACGTACAAATAAATTTAAATAGGTACTTAGTCATCAGCTGTGAAATGAATTCTTAAATATCTCAAGTATGATGGTCGACCTATTTAATTAATTAACATTTTAATGACTTGACTTAGCCTTTTGTTAAAGAGACAAGGACCATACCAAGCTAAACTGCTAAAAGATAAAATAAAAATAAAAAGTTAGTATCAGAGGAAAAAAAAATTATTCCTAAAATTAATCAATTATATAATATAATATTGCTCAAATTATATTGCATACAACGATTTAATGTTATATTAACATTTGTTATTAATAAAATTATTTAACAATTTCCCAATGTTAAGACACTTGCACCTATTCCCATCATTGACCTATATATATCCTTAAAATAAAAAAGAAACAGTAAATACATATATTTATACTCTGTATCTAAATACATTGCCAGTCTGTTTTCATCATGGCAGCACGATCCATATAATATCATTTTTTTACTATTAATAATTTATGCAAACAGGCAAAAAAAGATATTTAATTGATTGGTATACATTATATAAATCCCATTTCTCCATTGAGAAATTGGCCAGAAGAAGGATGTTTATAAGAATAATGCTTAATAATACGGATTCTTTTTGGTATGAAAGTGACAAAAACTATTTTTAACTTCAATTACATGATTGTGACCAATGACTTTGTAGGTAACCATCCTGAAAGCATATAAGAGAGGTGTAAAATTTTAGCATAAACATTTATTTTAAAAATTAAATTATTTTTTATTATTTTCTGATGAATCTTATAAAAAATGTTTATTTTCTTAAATTTTTCATACCAATGAAATTTGATTTCTCTTCTCTCTCCCTACGTATGCGTGTGTGTGTGAGAGAGAGAGAGTAGAGATAAGATCATATACTACTAAGTATCAAACTTAGTATAATGATACTTTTATCAAAAGTAAATTTTATTAATTTAATCATTTAAAGTTGTTATAAATTAGATACATTTTACAAAATTACACACAAAATAAATATTAATAAATACTCCATATTGTAAACGTACTTACAAATAAAATTGTTAGTCATTAGGACTGTCTTTCTTAATAAAATCTTCACGCGTCACAGACTTTCTTTTACTTTTGGTTTTCATATAAAAAGCTTACAGTATTTATGTTTAACAATGTTTTTAGTGTGCCTTTAGAGACAAATATTCAAGTTGAGGTACATATGACCTTACCTAGGTGCTTATCTATATCCTTATATGATCTATTTTTTGGCTTAATGCTTTCCTTAATTCCGTATCCAAAATTTCTTAGTACACAATGATTACAGTGTTATTAATATTCCTTTTTCCTAAGTTGTCACTCTTATTGATCTTGCAAGATAATATAATTTGAGAAAGTTTAAACCACTGATAGGTTTGTTAATTTAATAAATAATTGAAAACATAACGTTTAAGATTGATCCTCTAAATTTTATATTTTATATTGTACTAAACCTATAGTTCAGTTGTTCAAATTAGTTCAATCGCTTCTCTCTCAAAACTTAGATGACGTACATAAAAATAGTTAAATCATAACATGTGAATGAGCTCAATAAAAAATAAACATAATTGTAAAAAAAAGGGAAGAAATTCAAAGTTGTTTGGTCCATTTTGAAGTTCTGATCAATTTGAAACACCAAACTAAAATAAGTTCACATAATTTTCGTACAATTAGTAAGAACTTTTATATACCATTTATGTTTTTCCCTCTAAAAATTAGGAAATGACCATCACTCTGAGTTTATCTCAAACCCACAAACTTAACGAGTCAATCAGGGACCACCTTATGCCACTAACCACTCCTTTCAGTGCCACGTTGTCTAATATTTAAACTACAAAATATTGAATAATATATATGTTTATTATTGAATATATACTCTTAAAAGACTTGAAACTCTAATCCCAGGTCAACTATATATGTTGATCATTGAATATATACATCTTTAAATGCTATTATGCTTCAATTATTAAGGTTTATAAAAGCAAATTAAGCTTCCATGCTATGCACAAGTTGTGGAAGATATATAATCAAATTAACATTTACAAAATATGAAATATTAATAGTTTCAAACGAGAAATTATTAGCTTTCTTTATTCCCACAATCATAATATTTTCGAATTCAAGCATGTCAACAGTGTTGAGGACGAGGGGCACAAGCAACGAAATTTCAGCTCTGTAAGGGGAATCTTAGCACGGGACTATGCATCAGAAAAAAACAGAAAACTAACCAATCTTTTAACAGGTGAAGCAATAACTCAAGATTATTAAAAGATAGATGATTAAACAAAGACCAAAGTCTAGGGATAATAATTATTCATATCCGCGAATACTCGTATTCATATCTTTGTTAGTATAATTATCATAAACATTGATTCAACTAATTTAAGTTAAACTGCTCAAATGCAATTTGGTTTATTTTGATTTTGATATTAGAATTCAACTGATCTAATTGATTGAACCGCATTTAATCCTTATAATTTGTTAAATTTTTGTCCAAAATACAAATTAAACCCCACAGCAAACGCAGTAATTTTAGTAAAGACTAACTTTTGATTCTGACGACCACGCATGGTTACTTAGAATCTAATTAATCAAATATCGATTCATAACTTTTTGTGCAAACATTTTTCCATCCAAATAACGGTACTACTGTTTATGATTTGATGCTATATTTTACCTTACAAGCTTGGGCCATATCTGCTTGTGTGTATGGCGTGATTGTGGAATAAGTATAGGAAAGCATAACTTCGTATTATCATTTTAGTAAATTCATAGAAATATATTTATTAATTAATCGTATTGATTTATCAATCTAATGTAAATCACAAAAATTGAATCTAAAATCTGTAAAAATGAACTAATAAAAAAAATGCTATAACTAAAATATCTTTATTGGAATGGATATATACTTATATAATTGTACATATTTATGACATTGTAATACTCAATTCTTTATTCTACATCTTATTATTATTATTATTATTTTTGGAATGATCTTGATATTTTAATATATTTATAAGTTATTAGAATTAAATTAATTTAAAGTTGTTCATGCGTCTCGTATTCTTTTATTATGATAAAGGAAAATTCTAATCAGTATCTAGAGAACTTAAAGAATATAATTTCAATAAAACACAAAAATACACTCACTCTAACTTCCTCTAAAATGGTTACTCTCTCTTAGACTGAATAGGTTAGTGTGGTTTAACAAGAGAATCTGTCCTTAGTGTCATGTTCCATCGGCAAACATCGTAAGCAAGACTTCATTGCCACTTTGTTGATTAGAGTTAGAAACATTAACTATTTATCCAAGTAATAAAAATGAATATGTGTTAAAAATATTATTCAAGTAATAAAACTTATGCTATTGAATAAGAAAGGAGCCTTGAAACTGTTCTAGCTTGGTCCTCCTTCATAAATAAAAAAAGTTTATTTATTGAGTAAATTTTTATATTAGTTTCTGAAACTGTGAACGTTAAGTAAATTAATTTTTGAAATTTTTAAATAGATCAATTATTTTTTAACTTTGTCAAATAACAGATACTTTAGTCTAAATAATAATTTCTAGCATAAGTATTAGTTTTTACTATTAAGTAATAATTAGAATATTAAAATGATATCGTTTTATACAATTTCAGAAACTAATCTAATTGATATTTTTCATTGTTGGTACTATCATTTCTCACAACCCGTCCCCTACACCATGGTGTTTCTAGCTTTCATTGCCACCTCCTTGCTCCCCTCCTTCACAAAATTTGCCTCATCAAAGCTCCTCATAGTGTTTCATGTGACGTTCATATCCAAAGTAAAGGAAGAGTCACAAGCAAAAAAAGAATAAAGAATATAGAAAAACTAGCAACGATGGATATGTTAAAGTTTCTCCCCTCTTCATTCTCCACCTCTCCTTTCTTCTCCATCTTGCCAGAGTCTGCCATCAACCCAAGTTTTAGTCATGCTTTTCTATTTTAGTCAGCAAAAGACCAATTGCAAGCAAAAGATAACAATAATCAAAGTTCATATCTAGCTTAAAAATTTTAAATTGGACTGATTTAAATAATCAAGTCTAATGCTAACTTGATTTTACAAATAGCTTATTACACTTAATCCATATAATTTATAAAAGTGAATATAAGCATTAAAATTTTTTTTATTCAAGTAACGAAACTCATTCTATCAAGTAACTAGGGAGCATTGTGATTCTACTAGGTTCATCCTTTTCGTATACAAGGAAAGTTCACTAATTATTGAGGCAAAATTTATGTACTATTTATATATATTTTGAGAGAAGGTTTAAAATTCTAGTTGAATTTTGGTTCCTCTTTGATATGGTATTATGAGTAGATTAGACTTGACATAATTGCTAATTTAATTAATTTTATTCACATATCACATACAAACCTCAAAATCAGTGAGTTGTTTATTCATTGAACTATCTCGCCACATATATCTTGTAACGCTCCGAATTTTGGTAATATTAATTATTGTTATTTATATAAAATTTAAAGGCATATATATATATATATATATATGTGTGTGTGTGTGTGTGTGTGTGTGTGTATAAGCGTAAATTGATGTTGAAAATTTGCATTGGATGCGTAATAATGGTGTTCTTTTGTGTAATGAGTATGAATATGTACATATATGTATGTGGTGGATGTGTGTGTATATATATGTGTATGTATGACTGGTTAGGGTTGAAATGGGTTAAGTGCCTAAGTGCAAGACGTGATACTGGGCTGTTGTCACTACAGCGAGAGGGCCTTGGGAAGAAGGACCAAAATTGCCGCCTTCTCGTTGTAGCGAGAGACGTCTCGCTGTAGCGACAGAGTGACAGTTTGGAGTGCATTTCTGGATGCAGTCTCGTTGTAACGAGAGGGTCTCACTGTAGCGAGATTTTGCAGAAATCAGGGTGCAATTTCGTCTGAGATTTTCGCTGCAGCGTGAGGGCGTGTCGTTGCAGTGAGGTCCCCTTGCTGCAGCGAGAATATTTCGCTGTAGCGAGAGTGTCACGACCAGAAAATGATTTAAAGGAGTTAGGGTTCGGGGAGAGTTATTTCTCCCTCTTCTTTCGAAATCCCTTGGATCCTCTCATACCTAAAGCCCTATTCCACCGATTAATTGCCTCCAAAGTCGTTTGGGATCTTGATTGAAGGTTGAATCCGTGTGGAAAATGCTTGGAGGTGAGTTTTAATGGTTAGGGTTCCGTTTCTCATCCCCTTTTCTCTGTTTCTGAGTTTTCTTGGGTTCTCATGGAGTTTTTCCATGTGTTTTAGGCCGAAATCTGTGTAGGGAGCACGTCCATGGTCGAATCTGAGTATGGGTCTTCAATCCAAGGTAAAGGGAGACTCTATCCTATCTCAATGTATTGTGATTCTTGTGTAGTTTGATGATTAATGCAATGTGGTTGAGATAGAGAGTAGGAATTGTGTCTTTGATGGAAATTGGTATGCAATGTGATGTGTACTGGAATAGTTAGGCCCCATGGGGGTGATTGTGTGTGATAGAATGCCATTGATTGGTGAATTAATGATATTGTGAATAAATGAAGGCTATGTGCCGTATATTGTGCATAAAATGTGGGCTATGTGCCGTGTAATATGAATTGAATATAGGTTGTGTGTCGTGTGCAAGCATGAATATTGTGTGTGTGAATGAAATGTATGTGAATGGAACATGTAGCGCCGTTGTAATGTGCTGTGAATGGTTCAACGATACACTAGGGGTATGAGAGATGAGGACAGTAGAAATACCTTAGGGAAGAGGGAGTGGTGGTGACATCGACTGTGGAACGGGTGCACTATAGACCACACACTCTCTTCCTGATTAGATCTCTGACCATTACCTTTGCTGAGCGACCCATGACTGCCCACGAGATATCCGTGAGACGGGGTTAACCGGCGACCATTCATGGTGTAAATCTGTGATCACAGTGCCACAATGAGTGTGGCTGACGTGCATATGCATGGATTTATGAATTGTACCTATGGATGTGAAATGTTGTTTGTGATTGTGTTTGTTTAATGTATTGAAAATGTTCTGGAGGTGAGACTCTATATTGATTGTGTGTTTTTGGGTAGTGTAGAGTACTCACCTTTACAATTATTTTTCAGGTAATCAAAACGATCAGTACTTGACTCAGTGAAGGGATGGATGAACTACTATAGGACTTAGCTTTTATTTTAGAATTGTTGTAATTGAACTAGTCTTGTAGCAGTCATTTGATATTAATTTGTAACCCTTCCCTTATTTTGAAGTATTTTATAAAAATTTGATTGTTCGAATTTGCGAAATTCTTATTGAATTAAAATTAAATTTAAGGTGTTACATATTTCGTACACATCAAAGTTCATATATACTAGTTTCTATTTCAACAAAGAGAAATATTGAAAACTAATGATATTGTGGAAGTACGAAAGAGATTTATATTTGGCTCAACGATTTGAGATCTAACTCTTTATTTAATTTAGGTCTTGATTGAGTCGGGAAGTTGTGAGTAATGGAAAACATTAGATTTTTTATTTGGTTTCTTTTTCATGGATTTTTGTCCATTAATAACATGTGTTTACTTTACCAAGTTCTTGTCTTAAGTGTTTTCATGAGCATGAAGACATTAACCATTATCTTAGAGATTGTCTTGACTCTAAAAAAGTTTGGTTTCGCCTAGGGACAACCATTTTTTCATTGTAATTTTTATAACCTGACTACCACTTGAGTTGTTATTTGATGAGAAAAAATAAAGTATTGACCATGTTTTGAATTTTATTAGATAATCTAAGAAATATTATTTTTTATTAATTTCAAATAAGTTAGCTTTCAAATTTACATTTTTTCGAGAGATGCCATGAGATCTACCATCTTTCGATGAGTATTATAAAATTAAATGGATGACAGTTGCAGAATGAATGAGTTGTCGTGATGTTATACTAGGCTATAATACTAAATAACTAATGAAATTTACTTCTTTTGATAATAATAAATATGCTCTTTGCATTAAATTAAAAGCAATCTTTTGGAATTTTACTTGACTGGATTAAATATTTATCATAGGTGTTTTTGAAATTTGATTGTTTAGGAGCAATGAATCTTATTATAAAAAAATTAAGATTAGTGTCTCTCAAAGTGTGTACAATTTTACAAGTTATTCATCAACTTATGCAAAACTTCTCTTATGTACTCATATGTCATGCTATTAAGAGGTTAAGTCAGTAACTAACAAACTAGCTCAATTGATACTCTTGTATCTTGATTCTTTTCACATTTTAAATAATCTTCCAAATAATGTTTCTAAACTTTAATTCTAAATAGTCCATTTAGTTTGTAATTTTCCTTCCTATAATTTTTTTTCTTTACGAAAAACATATTATTGAAGTAAAATTCTAATTTTAATTAGTAAACAATACCAACAAAATTGTACTTGAATAATTTTAATTAGTATTGACCTAGTTAGCCAAGGATAACATAATTGAACCCTAAGGTTGATTATATAACGGATTTTTTGTCGATATTTTTGAATTTATTAAAAAATAAAGATATATATATATATATATATATATATTCAAATAAATAAGCAAATTAAAAGAGTTGGAATTGATACACACCAAACAACAAATTGGCAAATTAAATGGGCAACTCTTGCTCCTATTTTAGTGAGCAAAGAACTTACTGCAAAAAACTCTAAAATTACAATAACCGTCACTGTAAAAATGTTCCACACGTTGAGATGAAGGTGGCTGCAAACGCATGCATTAAAAAAATAAACAGCTTTCAAACTGTCCATCCATCCACAAGCAAAGTGACTGACTTACCAATAAAATTACTTGTCCATCCACAAAATTCAAACTGAACAAGCACTGCCATTGCTATACTTGAAAATAACCAAAATTTCACTTATGCTCTTTTATCACATTATCTTATATATATTTCTTTATTTTATTTTATCTCTAGTATTTCCTCTTACATCCTCAAATAGGACGTAAAATAAACATTTTCTTTATATATATATAACACGGAAAATCCATGGTGTACTCAAACCATTCTCTTATACTCAAGGTTAAAAATTTATTCAAGACTTAGCAAGTGCAAAGTTTGACTATTTTTTGTACAGTTGATCCAACCAATATATCTATTTTAAATAGCAATCTTCCTTCTCTCAAACCGTAGGGAAGTGCTTGTTATAGCTTCTCCATTGTCAAGCCACTCATGTCGAGCAGCAGTGACAACACTAGCCAAGAGAGTGGTAACCACGAGAGTCAGATGAAAAATGAAAAGAAAACGGTAAAGAGGGAAATAAAGGAAGTAAGAACAGCACTGGAGAAACAAGAAACAAGTATGAATCATCTCCAGTCTAGCGCGTTCCAACTCGCCAACTATTACTTTGTATTTCAAGGCGTTATTCTCACTGCTCTCTGCAACAAAAACACAGCTCTCAAATGCTCAGATAGTTGGTTTCTTGCCACTCTCTCTGCACTGGCTGCAACTCTCAATTTGGCTGCTTTGTATATTATTGGTACAAAGTACAACCAAAAGCTCACCCAACAATCTAGAAATTGGAAAAAGTACTACAAGTTGAAAAAGAAGCTGTCCAATATCAAGAAACAATTGAATCCAAATCCACATTCTCCTGGAACTTCAAGTGGAGTAAATACTCAGGATGCACCAAACTCATCGAAACGTGAGGCCAATAATGTTGATCAATCTGAAAAAAGAATACGTTTTGTTTTATTTCTTATTTGCCTGTTAATATTCCTTTGTTTTGCTATCGTTGTCTTTGTGGAATGTTTGAAAATTTTGTGCAGAGACAAAGTATGAATGTAATTCATTATTAGATGCAAATGATAGTCGTTATCATTCATCAAACATTAATAAAAAATGCTATTTTCTTTGATCAAGAGTCATTTAAATGGCGTATAGTGTGTTCCTATGTATAATTTGAATATGTTATGAAACCCTAATCAGTAACTTGTGTAAAGAGCATTTGGTGTTCAGGGTCATTTCTCCGCTCTCAAACTAAGGGTCTCGGTTCTAATTTTTGAAGAAAGTGGTTTTAAGAATATATAGAAAGTAATTTACTTTAAGAGATTTTATAAAAATTAGCTTTTTTTTATTTAGTTGCAATTTTAAAAATATATATTTTTATTTTAATTGGTAGTTATAATATTTTTTTAAAAATCACAAAAATCTTTAAAAAAGATTAAAATCAGAATATTTTTAACTTTGATTTTTTTTTTTCATAATCTTAACTAAATAAAAGAACTTAAATTTTTTATAATATTTTTTTCATTAAATAATCTGAAACAAGCAGGTTCTGAATCCCTCTCAACATTTCACTTAAAAAGAGCGTTCAAAAATAATCTCTGGAAGGTGTTCATTGATCAACTCGATGAGAGGTGGCTTCTAGGATAGCCTACTTAACCACGAGACTTAGCTGTAATTAAATCATCATCTTGAGTTATTGCTTCACAAATTATTTGTATCTTGGCAACGGCCAAGATTCCCTTCGCAAATTGAAATTGCGCAGCTTGTGCTCCTTGTCCTCGTTATTGTTGACATGCTTGAGTTCAAAAATATTGTGATATCACTGAGGGAAATAAAGAAAGTTAACGATTTCTTGATCAAAATTATTAATTTTTCATGTTTGATAAATGTTAATTTTATGTTCATATGCATCACAACTTGTACATATAATACAACATGTACAACGAGGTTGTTGCGTATAGGATGGAAGCTTAGTTTGTTTCTATGTTCCTAAACAACGGAAGAGTAATACATCTGAACATGTACACCCATTTAGGTTATTTTCTATTATTGTTGACTTGGGATTATAGTTTTAAGAGTTTTATGTTTAATGATGTTGATATATAATTATTTAATATTTTGTAGTTGAAATCTTAAATATAATGTGGTGAGCATATATAATGGTGGAAACATAGGCATTGAAAGGGGCTTGTAGATGTTGACAAACAAATTAAAAAAAGAAAAAGAACTCAAACGGTTAACACTATAAGGTGGTTGGTGGATGATTGACTCATTTTATGGGTTCGGATCAGCTCACCAATGTCTAACACGAGAGGTTTTTAACTCAATGATCATATTATAGTGGAGGCCTCATAAGTATTGGACTTTTTGTTTTGATCGTGTTACTGGCCATAAGTGTAACAGGAATTGTTCACCATTATCTTGTTCATTTATGATGTATTCGGTTCTTTCTCTGGATTACTTCTTGTGCTCATTCATCAAGTAGATTTTTTGCTTATAAAAAATATAGTTTGGTGGCCATTTCCTTATCAAGCTCTTTTTTTTAAAGACCTTATCAAGCTCTTGAAATGGTCAATTCAAACGGATATTTAGAATTTTGTTTTGATGCAAAATTTTTTAGATAGAAAAGTTGGATATAAAAAATGAAGTTTTTATCTTGCCAGCTTGGGCCATTTGTGATGTATGTATTATATAGAACGAGTTGGAAAGCATAATTCTAAGTTGATAGAAGTATATTTGTTAAGCTCGACATTCTAGAAGAGAACTTATTGCATGAGTGTTTATTAGACAATATATATTTTAATCCTCTGGGATATCTTCCCATTTCTTCATTTACAAATAAAACGAAAAACTAAAAATATATGTACTTTTAGTTGTATTTTTAATTTTTTTTAAAAACGCAAACAAACATACTTAAAGAAATTCATTTTGTTTTTTGTTGCTTAGAAAGCTATAATAATTATTCATATCCGCGAATACTCGTATTCATATCTTTGTTAGTATAATTATTATAAACATTGATTCAACTAATTTAAGTTAAACTGCTCAAATGCAATTTGGTTTATTTTGATTTTGATATTAGAATTCAACTGATCTAATTGATTGAACCGCATTTAATCCTTATAATTTGATAAATTTTTGTCCAAAATACAAATTAAACCCCACAGCAAACGCAGTAATTTTAGTAAAGACTAACTTTTGATTCTGACGACCACGCATGGTTACTTAGAATCTAATTAATCAAATATCGATTCATAACTTTTTGTGCAAACATTTTTCCATCCAAATAACGGTACTACTGTTTATGATTTGATGCTATATTTTACCTTACAAGCTTGGGCCATATCTGCTTGTGTGTATGGCGTGATTGTGGAATAAGTATAGGAAAGCATAACTTCGTCTTATCATTTTAGTAAATTCATATTAACATATTTATTAATTAATCGTATTGATTTATCAATCTAATGTGAATCACAAAAATTGAATCTAAAATCTGTAAAAATGAACTAATAAAAAAATGTTATAACTAAAATATCTTTATTGGATTGGATATATACTTATATAATTGTACATATTTATGACATTGTAATACTTGATTATTTATTCATAATTTTCATCACAAAGCTACATCTTATTATTATTTTTTTAGGAATGATCTTGATATTTTAATATATTTATAAGTTATTAGAATTAAATTAATTTAAAGTTGTTCATGCGTCTCGTATTCTTTTATAATAATAAAATTCTAATCAGTATCCTGAGAACTTAAAAAATATAATTTCGATAAAACACAAAAATACACTGACTCTAACTTCCTCTATAACGGTTACTCTCTCTTAGACTGAGTAGGTTTGTGTGGTTTAACAAGAGAATCTGTCCCTAGGATCATCCTCCATTGGCAAACAACGTAAGCAAGACTTCGTTACCACTTTGTTGGTTAGAATTAGAAACACTAACTACGTAAGGTAAACTTTGATGTTCTTAAGGAGACACGAAGAGATTGAGCATCTTAAGGGTTCGTTGGTCCAAAACATTCACGATGAATGACTTGATCATGTTATTGTTGAAGTGGGAGGTGGTGTGCTTGACTCTCACCACAATCAAGGTTATCAAAAGCAAGGGTAGAAAGGTGGCGTGGGAGTTCAAAGGTGAAGAATAGCGAGTAGTGTGCAGGGGAACTTTTGAAAAACAAATGCATTATTTGTCGTGATGCTTGTCAAAATAATTAGTTTCTTAAATAAGTGCAAGTATTTTAAAGTAAATAATTAAGGTTTTGTTTGGAAGTTTGAAGTAAGTAAAAAAAGGGCTTGGGAGGGGGGGGGGTGTGGTTTGTAGAGGGGTGGGTTTAAGAGATAAGGAAGTGAAAGAAAAAAGAGTACATAGATGAATGGAAATACCCAAAATTTCCATCACCATCTTCATTTCAACTCGCCCAAACTAGGCTGATGCTGATGATACTTCCACTTTCTCCAATAGAAGGTTGGTATGAATAATCAAATCGTTCATCGCCTTTGCATTTGCATAAAGCACAGTTAACAACCTCTTTTAGTTTCTTGGATCATCACAAAATCCAAACCCTCGTTCTTGATGAGTGATTTAACCCTCTGCTTTTTTATTCGCCCCAAGCCTCTGAAAATTATATTATAGATTCAATCTTCATTTGTGACCCCTAGACCCTCCTGTGCAACCATGATGAGCATTTTTTTTGGGTCAAGGTGCAACCATGAGCATGAACAAATCCCTAGTTCTAAGCTGCTTAAGATAGCTTGTAGACTCCGTAAGATTTGGGCTTTCAAGAGATTCAAGCCGAATAGAGGTTTGAGAGGGTTCAAGCAAACATTTATTGATGGACAAATAAAAACTTTTATTATCCTTCTCATTTTGAATTACCATTTGATTGTTGTGCCCTGACACTAAGGGAGGGCTCAAGCAAACATTTACTTGTCGACCAAAAAAGAAAACACAAATGTTTACTTGATTGTATTTGAATTTCATTTGTTGTCTCCACATTATTTTATACATCCTTTGTTTAAAATATTTCTTATATTCCTATCAATTAATATTTAACTAATAAAAAAAATATTTTTGAAGTGTTAGACTAGATAATACGTTAGACTAGATAATATGTATGAATTCTAATGTTCATATTTTAGGTCATATCATCTTATTTTTTTAGTTAATTACTAATAAAAATAAATAAACAATGTCTGAAAATATAGAAAATCTAAAAGTTAATCATGTCTATCTAAAAAATTGACATAAATACTATTTGTGATCACTTTTCGTATATATCTTTATAAGTTATATAAGCATAAATGGGACAAGTTCTATTTAAAAACAAAAACACAACCCTTAAACTTTATCTACTATTTGAGAGATTTTTTTAAAATGCTGAATCTAACTAAATTTTATCTCTAAACTCATTTGAAAGTCAATTTCTCATTAAATTATTCAATAATCGAACAAGTTAACCATATAAATATTACTATATAACATGATTATTACTTAAAATATTACAAATAATATTTTCAAATAAGTCAACTCATCAAATTTAAATTTTTTTAAAGAACTTAAATTTGTTATTTTAATTATATGTTAAATAGACTTTACTCAGTATTTTCGTTGAACATGTTAGCCTAAATTAAGTTAGAGTGCTAAAAAGTTAAGGGAGTAACTTTTAGCTAAAATTGAGTTCAATAGATGCTTGGACCAATATAAAATTAATTCTTATATATTTTCTTCATCGTAACATGTACAACAAAATGTTATTGAAAATATTAAAACACCCTAAGTTACATATGTTCTTAAGTTATTTTTATCTTTAATTATTATCTTTATGATAAAAGAGAAGATAGTAAAACATATAAATGACATAATTTGTATCTAAATGCATATATAGTTTGTTTTCATTATAGCCACACCAAAAGATAAAATAAATTAAAATACAAAGAATCAAACCATTTATAAAATAAATATCACTTGTATTTGTTATAACTAAATACATTCACAAGTGAATATTTATTTGATTAATATACACATCAAATCCTCTTTTCTCCATCAACAGCTCGTTAAAGAAAGTTGTCTAGTGTGTGTGAAGCGATGAAGAAAAATAGGAAACATTTTGAGGCGAAGTCCCAGTTGCATTCTGTAACAAAAAGTTTAAAATAAATACTTTATTTGCAATTTATTTGAAAAGAGATAACTAAAGTATTTCATGCTACCCAAATTTTCTTGGGGAACATTCATAAGACTAGCTATGAACAAACAAGTCAATGTTGATGGTTTTGCAATGAGGTTAACATGTCAACGATTATGAGATGAACGACTTCAATACTTGAATAGATCTAGAAAATATGTAAAGGAAAGAAACAATAATAAATTTTAGCACAAATAGTGCTAGTATTTTTTTAATTTCTTATAATACCATCCTATACTAAAAAGGTTAATCTTAGAATATATTTAATTAAGTGTTAAAACACTTTTTTTAATAATATTTTCTATCATTCAAACACAAATATCAAGATCATATTCAAGAGAATTCCTTTCACTTAAATATATCACTACATACATAATTACAGGCCAAATTACTAAATTACAATTTTTTTATATATATACACACAAAAAATCAAGTTTAATAATTTTTAATAAATAATTGTTTTCGAAAATCCAATATTAGATGAAAATTTTACATCAAGATAAAATTATTTATCATGTCAATGAAATATAGCAAGTATAATTTTACCATCAAGATCACATTTAGTTAATTTTTTGTGTCTATATATAAATTCTTCCATTTGATCAATAATACAGACTTTATTTTTATAATATTTTAGTCTCTTAAATAATAATATTTTTGTTCAACAGTTAAATTTCAAATGTAGTAAAACTTTTTTATTTAGCACTTGTTACTACTAAATGATGCTCTTTGGTACAACTTGACATCAATAAAGTATTTTTTAATGGTGACTTGCTTCTTAGATACCAATTTAAAGAGGATCTCAAACACACCAAACAAAATTTGGTATGCAAAGCTTCATACAAGATTAAATACTTATTTTTCATAAACTAACACAAAACTTTTTAACGTGTATGTTTTGTTCTCACTCATACATCTTTTTGTAACTTCCTAAGAGGTCACATATTACATAATTACTCTAAGTTAAGTACGCTTAATCTTATAATTCTTAAGTGACAGGTTACTTAAAAAGTAAATGCATTTTGTTAGTATAAATGTAGTAATTAATTCTTTTAAGTTATCATCAACTATATAGTCTTATATTTATACAATCTTTAGATCCCTCTTAGTGCATTCAATTCATTCATGTGTGTTTCTTGTTGGAAGCCTGCAGTAGCCACTCCTTATCCATATTTCATTGCACTCATGATCACTTCCCATCCTCATTAGCACCTAGGATCTCGTATGCCCACCAATTCTTGCTTGGTTCATCCTCGAACCACATTGTATTGGGAGAGACCTTGTTCTAACACCACTTGTAACACCCAATTGCTTATTTGATATTGACGAATATTTTAATAAACCAAAACAAGATTTTTCTGTGTTTTATTTTCACTCACGTACTTCTTTAGAATTTTTCAAGAGTTCACTCAAAAAGTAAATACATTTTGTTAATATAGGTAGTATTAATTAAGTTCTCATACTTATACAGTCTTTAAAACCCTCTAATTCCATTGCACTTGATTAATTCCAGGGTTCCCTCCACTGTAAGTCTACTAATAGCTACTCTTTGTGCTTCATTATACGACAATCATTCCTTACTCTCATCAGCGTGTCTGGAATGACACATTGATCAAGATGGTTCATGTTATTAGTTAGCAAACCTACTTATAGAAGCTCTTCATTTGCTTATTTTCAACACCTATTATCCAAGATGCCTGTAAAATCATTTTCATTCCATCTTAAGGATGAACATTACTATTATAATAACTTTGTTAAAGGTAAGATTGGTCGCTCTTTATGTATTATTCCCACTCTCACTATAGTTAGTCATTCAGTTTAAAAAATGTTTATTTGTGATAATTTTAAGAATTATTTTTCATAATTTTAAAGACTAAATTATCAACTACATATTATTTTAAGGACTAAAATATTTTAGGATAATTTTCTTATGAAAAAACTAAGAATTTCATCATTCTCACAATAGTCCTACTCAATTTAAACAAGATCATCTTCAATAATAAAAAAAATGTAATCTATACAAAATAAATCACATGAATGCATTCTTTATTTCACGATTAACATAATATCTGCTTAAAATAATATATTGATAATACTTCTCTTAAGATTATAGAGATAGTTAGGGGTGTCAAACTTAGTCCTGATTCATTTTGTCAAAAGTCAATCATAAAACGAGGAGCAGCAAGTATAAAATATTCAGTCTAACTTACTACTTTTAATGGGTTACACAGGTTGGCACGTTATAGCTAGCCTAATTTGACATCCTAAATGGTATGACTAACAACTCATCTCAAAATAGCTGAATTTGGTGTTCTCCTTTCGATCTGCATGCATACAAGATTAACACCGTGGAGTTGGAGGCAAGTAGAGTTAAAACTACAAACCCCTTGAACGCCCGTTGCTGCTAAACCTCAAAACGTATTTGAATTATATATATAACCCAGGCCACCAACACCATTTTGATATGTACCTGTTGTAACCTTAGGAGGCCCAGGCTCGAAACTTTTACAGGGATGCCACAAAATAATTTGAGATGGGTTTTCAACCCAGTTCATAAATCTTGCACTTGTACACCAACTACCATGCCATCCAAGTTCGCTATAATAATTTTCTGTCAATTAATAGATAAACGACTTCATACGCACTTGTTGATATCATTGCAGCATATATATATTTGCTGAAGTTTCTTCAGATATTTTTTTACCACTTCTATGAATTTCATATTTATTTTGTTTGCTTATATTTAAAATTAAAATATTACAAATGTGGTGATGTTCATTATCTTCAGATATTACTGCAAAATTTTATGTTTTCATCCTATGATGCATGCTTTAACGTGCCTATTTGTTTAAATTGTATATTTCTAGATGAATTATTTGATGAATCATAATTTTGGGTAAGAAATAAAATTGATTCTTATCCAAGAGTTATCATGAATTGTTATGGGTGTTTATCCATAGAGGGTAAATTTTTCATTTTAGTCTGTAAAGTTTTCTTTGTAGTTTCAGTTATTACATACCCTTTGTCTATTTAAAGGAGTTTTATGAATCATAATTAAAAGTTGATTTGTATATTACTATCGGAGATACATTGGTTTAAGGGATTTGTTTAACTAATGGTAATGAAATTTGTAGTGAATGCTAAGTTAATAGGTTATATTTAAAATGAGATAAACTCTCACTTTAGTTCTTAAAGTTTAAAATTTAAAATTTTAATATCTGAGATTATCAATCGTCAATCACATTAGTTCTTACTATTAAGAGAAATTAAAATTAAATAACAAAATTGATGATTTGTCATGTTAAAAGACATATGACAATTTATTCTCGACACAAAATGATGTCGTTTTAAAATCTTTCAAAAAAATTTATTTTTGTCCCCAACTTTTAACATTTTTGAGCAATAAGGTTCCTCCTTGTGTTCTGTTTTACTTTCTTCTATGATATCTTTCTTCCTTCCTTTGGCCACCGCTATAATGGACCACCAAGTGTAAGAATAATAAAACTAATATTTTCAACATGTTTGAGAAAAATTACAATAATCTCTGCCTTGTTATCCTTCAAGAGGTTTTGAACTATAAATGAATCATTGTAAGGAGATATAAGAATTTCATAAATTGCAGATTTGGAGACACCAGGAGAATTAGAAAGTCCTAAGGTAACAACTCCATTGTCAGCCTTAAAAAAAAAGGGGTGAACGTGACACTAGTAAATAAATGATTTTTTCATTTGCAATAGAGAAATAGCCAAAGAAAACCTAATTTTTAGCGTGACCAATAATTGCAAAACCCCAAGAACTCACACAGTCAATGTATTCATTATCCTAAATATAAGATCCCTTCACTGGATCGATCAAGATTAATGGCCTACTCATAGATCAAGACTTAGATCTGGTGATGCAATTGAAAAAATTTAAGAAGAAAGACTTTTGCAACATAAATGTTAGTATAATAATTGTTAGATGAAGGAAGAAGATTTGTCATGGAAGAAGGCGAAATAGGGGATAAGGAATGACCTTATTTCTTGAATATGTTAAAATTTAAGGATAAAAATGAATTATTTTTAAAAATTCTAAAATGACATCATTTTGTGTTGAGAATAAACTATCATATATTACTTAACATGACAAATCATTACTCTATTATTCAATTTTAACATCTCATAATGATAATGACTAATGTGATTAATGATTGTTAATTTTAGGAACTAAAATTTCAATTTTAAGGAATTAATTTGAATGACGTTACATATTTTAAGGATTAAAGTGAAGGTTTACTCATTTAAAATGTGTGAATATTGCTATGGGAAATAAATTTGGTTTAAGGAATTTGTTTGACTAAAAGGAGTCTATAAGATTTGTTTGCTTAGAGAAGATGGATTTTTGAAGTTGATGTATGCTTACTAAATAGCTTATTTTTTAAACTTATGAATGCGGTTGTTGAAAGTACATTGGTCTGAGAAGATGGATTCTGCAACTAATATATCTCAAAAAAAATTGAAGCATAAACGTAGATAGCATGGCTTACCTACTCATCTCAGGATTGCTGAATTTATGTTCTTCCAATGGATCTGCAAGCATACATGACCAACACCGTGGAGGCAATTAGAGTTAAAATCACAAACGAGTTGTAGGTCCGTTGCTGGTAAACCTCCAACACTGAATTTAAAGGCCCACGAAGATCTTTTTGACATGCTGCTGTTTTCCCCTCCTCGGGCCGAGGCCCATGCCCGGGCTCTTCTTCAAGGTCACCGCGTTGATTCTGAAGAATATGAATCTGATGGTAAGTCTGCTCCTGAGCCAAGAAGCTCAAGTCGTATTGGCGCTGTGTTCGGGCCCAACGGTTCATGGTGCTTGAGATAGCAGGGAGAAGGAACATAGCCACGATCAAAGAGAAACTAAAGGGGATCCACCAATACTTACGCCTCACAAGAGAAATTTGACACTCCACAAGCAATATAATGGCCATCATGAAGAAATATAATACCACTAGTAGTGTTGTTCGTGTTTCCAAGTAATGAACCGTTTTGCTTTGCCATCTTAATATTATTTCCTTTTCTTTTAAACTCCTCTTTAGGCTCTTCAAATCAGGGTGCATGTTGCTGCTGCTCATAACCAAGTTATAGCTCCTCACATCACCCTAATAATGAACACAAACTATAAAACTTGCTTTTATTTCAAAAGTTTTCGCCATTTCTTAAACTTTCACGTGATTGCATTTCTATCCTGGATCCATATCAATATATAAGCATGGAGCGTGTGTGTATGTATATAGATTGTTGTAAGTTTGTCAACTTCACGATAAGCCAGAACAGGAAGACAACTTAAATTTGTAATGCCTACGGAAAATTTTTAAAAAGGACAATTGGCAGCTAAGAAGTATATCTATCACCTGGCACACAAATATAATAATAACTCTTATATTTATACACCCATTAACCAGAGGACTAGGTTAGGCTATTTACCCATTAACCAGAGGAATAGGTTATCCTTTTTGACAACAACCTTTGAACTAACATTTTAAAAATTTAAATTAGTTTGGCTATTTAAATAATAGATTTAATTTAAACTTTCTAAAATATTTAATTAAATAAATAAATTATACTTGAGCAAGAAAAAAATCATATTAGATCTAATAGGAATATATTTTTTAAGACTTAAAATTTATAATAATATATAAAATAATTTTTAATAAAAATTATAATATTATATTAAATAAATTAAATTTAAAAATAAATAAAATCTTAATTTTTTTTAAAGTTAAAGAGTGCACTCCTATATATATCCTTTGAGAGAGAGTGTGTTATTTGTTAAAGTTTTTTTATTTTACTATTTCCTTTTCTGATTTATTTTTTTAATATCTTTATGCTTTATTTTGGAACAATATTATTATTTATCTATTTTAGATTTTCATTAGTTTCATTTACTAATTTTAAGTTTAAAACTTATTTAATTGTATTATGTTTGTTAATTTAATTTATGTTACTAGATTTATTTAATGGTGTATAGATTGATATTTATTCAATTATATTTGTTGTATGTTTAGTGATTTATTTTTTAAAATCAAATATATAGTTTAAAAATAATAAATACAAATATATAATTTTATTACAAATATTTAAGGTGCTCAACTATTTTATATGATTTATTTATGTATAAATTTTATTATCTTTATAGAAATATGTCTTTTTAGATAGTTTGACACAACCTTTTTATAAAAGGGCTTAATAAAGTAGATTATTAAAATTGCTAATAGTTCAAATCAAATTTGATTAGGCTTGATAAAAAAACTTATAATAATAAGTCATATTTAAATTTTAAAATTATTAAATAAGTCAATTCTATCTTTACCTATCATTTATATATCTATTTTATTTTTATACTTATTTTTTAACCTTTTATTTTTTATCTTTCTCCTCCTTTTACTTACACTACAATAAAAGAAATAATGACAATTTACAATAATTTAATATTATATAACACAAATGAGAGATATGATAATTTTAAATTTATATTAAAAAATATTATTTACTAACACTCAAGAATTATCGAGTATTAGAATAATTTTGTTAGTATAATCCTTATCTGATGAAAAATAATTTGTTAATAATGAATTATGTTTTATACTAAAACATGATATATTAAAATTTATTACTTTCTATCCTTTTTATAAAAAGTAAAATCATCATGACTAAAGAAAGTAATTAAGTATTATATTTTTTATAAATATAACTAATATCTATAATATTAAATAATATAATTAGTAATTTATATATTTAATAATATTAATAAAAGAAAAGTATAAAATAAATTTAGTAATTAATTTATCTTGATTTTATCATTTTTTTTTATAAAAAAGATCGAAGGTAGTGTATCATATTGTCACTACATATATACATGTTAATATTTTAATTAATAATTATAGCTTATTTTATTTTCTAAAGTTTATCTCCTTATTTTAGTAAAGATAAATTATTATTTTTTAATTAAGCTGGCCATGTGTAGTTGTTGACCTTAAATATTTACATGCCTATTGATTTGATCTCGGGAACTGAAATCGTTGTCTAGATAACCAGTATCATATTTTAATAAAAAATAATAAGATACTTGTACCTATGTTCTTATAATTAAAACCAAAACACGTTAGTAACGTCACTTAATGAAAGACTTTGGCAAAACTAGTATTTTGATTATGTAGTTTTAGTTTTTTATTTGTTAATTTAATTTTTAAATATCTTTTATTATCATTTGATCTTTCAAATTTTAAATATTAATTAAATGATTTTTTTGTTATTAGTGATGTTTAATTTATGAATATAATGACAAAAGATAACGTTGATAATTAAAAAGAAGACAATAATGATAATTGATGAAATTAAATGTAATTAATAAAAAAATAACTTATTTAATTGCAGCTTAAAAGTTATAAGATTAAACTAAAATAAAAATATTAAAAAATAAAACTAAAATAAATAAATAAAGAAAAAATAAAAATTAAATAACATAACAGATATGCAATTTTTATTGTACAAATTATGAGTAAGATAGATAGTGAAAGTTAATAGTAATATCCTTTAATATGAAGAATATAACATTCAAATATAGGTAACGTAGTAAGCATTAAAAAATATAAATTTAACGGAAAGTGTTTGGTAGAACACGACACCAATGTATTGAAAAAAGCAAAAAAAACGACAATTTGCCGCCCACGTTGTAAGCAATTTCTTTTACAAAATATTGAAAATCGGTGTGTTAACGTCATTTAAAAAATAAAAACCCATAGACTCAAAGCCCAGACCAAGTCAACAATAACTAAGAAATGATTTAATATGATGCACAGCAACTTCTCTTCAATTATTGAGGTTATAATAACATTAAACTTGCATACTACACCTAATACATGCTGTATTAAGTGTGCTTAGTGATAACCAACATGTTGGATTATGTGTACTTAGTGATAATCAATAAAATTATCAATCAATAATTAACCGTTTTTTTATTCCAGTAGTCATAGGATTTTCAAATTCAACTATTCCAAATTATCTGTCAGATCATACCTTTTAGGGTATTTAGAACAGCATGGAAAATTCAGCATTAGCGGTTTTTGCGCAGAAAATATTCTCATCAGTGTTAAAGTGACAGGTGTTTAATCTATTCTATAGAATAAAAATTAGTAAATAAACACTCAATAAACGCAAAAGCCGTTCAAATTAAAGTTGTTGCAGATTTATCTTTGAATCTAAGAAACATAGCAAACCAATGTTAATTTGAAGGTTCAGATTAAGTCCAAGAAAATAAAATAAAATAAAATAAATGATTCATAAAAATTAAGATATTGGTAACACAATCACGAGTACTGTTCTTTTACAGTGAAAAAAAAAAGGATCACTTTTAATAAAAATCTTAAGAATTAAAATATAATTTTAAGAACTAAAATAAAACGTATATCATGTCATATATAATATTATTTTGTCATGTAATCGTACATTCTAATCCTATTTATTAAGGGTATTTAAGTTTAAGAATTAAAATATTAAAAAAAAACGAAAATATCATATGTTTAGTATTTTGAAATCACCCTATTTCTTTTGCCCAGTCCTATAGTTGAAAGGTTTCCATACTTTAGTCAACAAAACTTTGTTTTTTTTATTGGTAGCTTAGTGATAAGAACGTGATATAAAATACAAGGAGAAAGATTTAAATCTTGTTATATACTAAACCACACACTATTGCTCTTCTTCAATCCTTACCTCCCTTCCTTGTACCAAAGAATCAATAAAAATTTAGATAAAATAATAGAAGGGTGAGTGTGGACGATCTGGAATGGAGATTTGAATTTGGATATGGTTGACTTTTCTGCATGCTACAAAGCTTTTTGAACTATAATAACGCAAATAAATGAACCCAAATTAAGGATGATAATATAATCTATACATGTGATATCTGTGAGTAAAAAATTATTATGATAAAGATTTGTTATCATAGAAACTTTTAAGTTTGATTAAATATATCCATTTTTACATGTTGTGATGTACTAGTGCTTACGATTACTTGTATACATTAAATTATTAAAATGTTTTTACCGTATATAAAAATAAACTTGATATATGGTTGAACTTAACATTATGCTATTGTTGTATCAAAATATTTTATTATTTTTGTGATTTATCTTTTTATTTTTTTCCTATATTTATAAATTACTTTAAATTAAGTTAATTTAAATTTTTTTCTAATAAAATATAAAAATATTTGTGCATACTCATAAATAACTTAAAATTCGTTTAAAATTTGTTTAAAAAGTACTTGCACAAGTATGGACCGGGATTCTCTTCTATTTTAGCGTTAACTCAGTCAAATAAAATTTTGTATTTTTATTTAAACAAAATTTTTTAGCTTAAATAAAAATATAAAATTAACATGACTAGACATTCAATTATGGGAGAGAATCTGGATCCTACAAGGTAGGTAAGGGCAATTTTTTTACTTCACAAATACTGGTAGCTGATACTTAGCCATCTCTAATAACCCAAATAGTGCATATGGCCAACTTTTTGTGTTGATAAAAAATAGTTGCTTCATAACTCAATTTTGCCTCTAAGGTAAATAAATTTTTGGAACTCTAATGGTACATAAATTTTTTTAAAAAAATTTACCATTTTAAAATAAAAGAAGTAATCATACAAAAGTAGATATTACTGTACAAAGAAAAGGAGTATAAACTAAAGAAGACCAAAACATTTCCCTCAAATAAAGATCAAGGTGCATTCGAATGTGTTATTGTTTTCAGACAATCTACAGCGCAGTTGACTAACATACGAAAAGTGATAAAAAAAATACTCTTTAATATAATTATTTTAACGTATTGTTTTATTATTAATTAAAATATATTAAAAATTATAAAAATATAAAAAATTATAAATTAACTGCGAAATTCACATAAATTTTGCATTCTAAATAATTTTAATTAATATGTAAGAATGCATTAAAGAATACTTTTTCACATTCCTCACGTCTGTATTTACTGCAATAACCTTTGATGCACGCGAGTACATTAAAATTGACAAGACATGTTTATATTTTGTAGAATATCCACCATAATTTTCATATATAATTGCCACAATATTCAAACTTAATTGCATTACATTTAAATTTTTTAATAATTTTTTTCTATAGATAATAATATATTAATATTATAACCTGAATACAATATTTTTATTTAAATTTGACATGATTTATAATTATATTTTTTAATAATATTTATGTGATATGTCATACCTAATATCTTAACATATGATATGACAGATCAGATATATTAAAAATAAAGAAATAATAAAAATATATTAATAAAAAATAAGTAATATATACAAAATTATATTTCACTTAATATAATTTTTATTGTATATCTTAACTTTCTTAAAAAATAATATATTTATGTGATGTATCGTACCTAATATCCATACTTATTCATACAAAGCGAAGTGTTAGAATCACATTTTTTTAACTCCCTTTTAATTATCAATTAAAATTTATTAAAAATTATAAAAATATTAAAAAAGTATTAAATTAAGTGTAGAACTTACATAATTTTTATGTTTTTTTAATTAACTAACAACTAAAAATATGTTTAAACGTAGAGAATATATTATTAGGATGTTTTCCGTAAAATATAGGACACATACCTTTTACTTTATGGCAACATGAGTTCCTCGATGAAAATGCTTCAACAGAATGTGTTCTTTTGGAAGTTGGCCAATAAGAATCTGGTAGCTAGTGACGAACTTCCCTAAAAAATTTTCATTTTTCAGCTTCATCTTACCATAAGTGTACTTGACATACTAAACTAGCCATTAAAAGTTGATTTGTTGCATTTTAAAAAATTTTCATAATATATTTAAAAGTTGATTTGTCTTTCTAGAGTAAGGTAAATGTAAGTCTTCTGTAAATAATTTTTTTTATCTCTATAACTTTTTCTACCTTACAGTGAGGTACCATCTCTTCTCTCTAAAATCGCTGATAAAAAAATAATATCAGTGTATGTCACCCCAATAATTATATTAATGATTGTAAGATAATTATGTATTAATTTATTATTTGTATCAAATTTTATCAAAATTAAATAATTATAAGTGCTAGTAAAATAATATAAAAAATTATTAACATTTTACTTTTCTTAATTGTTTTGCATGACAATTGTGAGAAATAATATCAGAAAAAAGATATTAACACCATTAGGTGCTAGTAAAATAACAACAGGTGATTAGCAATTAATTATATATAAAATGATACAAGTTATAAAATAAAAAGTCAAACCTTAGTAATTATATTAGTAGAAAAACAAAGCTTACTCTCAAATACTTCATATTTTTTTTTAGCAAAACTACCTACTCTTTCGTCAAACTTTCCACATTGCATAACATAGTAATTAAAATTGAATCAGCTTATCATTCAACCAGTTAAACTAAGAACCAAGTAAATCCTGATCATCAGATGCAAATATGAATATAATAACAAGTCTTACAAGGCTAATTCAAAACCAAATCCACTCCTGATAATACAAAATGGTTTGTTAAATCAATCAATACCATAAACTAATTTAATTTTTGGAACCAAGTTATTAAAAGTAACTAGATAGATCCAAAATTGGTTCATTAATTAAATTCTTAAGTTTTGTTTAAGAATTCAGAGGAAGAAAGAAAAAAAGAGTTTGAAAGATAAGTGAAGAGACGAGAAGAAAGGAAAAAAAAAATGGTTAATACACAAATTTTCAAACTGAAAACAATTTAAAAATATAGAATTAAGAAGATTTTGGAAGATTTATGTAAATCCTTTTACTCTAGTCTAAAATCTCTCAAATAAAGATAACAATTACATAAATTTTTTTATTTTCTTTTCTTTTTCTAAAAAATCAACTTTCAAATAAGTCTTAGAGTCTAAATGTGCTAGACTTTGGGCATTCAATCATGGACCACCGTTCATTGTCACTTTGATAAATTAGCCCTAGATAGTTTTGTCAAATTCTTGATGTTGTTGCAACCTTGAATTGACTTAGCAAGCAGAGCCAAAAAGAAAAAACAAGTGAGTGCTCTCTTTTCTCTCCTATTAATTACAATTATGATACAAGCTGTTCAATTTTAAGCATCAACTAAAGGAAAGGAAAGGAGCTTGTATATGTGGAAAAAAAGAAAAAGAAAAAGAGAAGATGAGAATAACACAGTGAACTTAGATGAATTTGCATCATTTGTTCCTTTGCTTTCAATGCTTGACTAGTAACCACTGCAAACCATTCCATATACAATAACAATAATATGGACTTATAATTAAAATAATTAAAAGTGTTTTGCTTTTACGATAAGAGGTAATTTATGTTGGTAGATAGTTTTTCACCTTCAATGATAGCCACCATAAGTTGGCAAGCAAAATAGGTAGATTAAAGTGGTATAAGAGGATGATTGCAAACAATGGACGGATAAAGTTTATCTGTCTACATATGATTTCTTTGGTGATTTTTATCCAATATTCTTTTGTCACAAATTTATTAATTTCCATTAGCTTTGATATCTATTACAAACCTAACTGCAAAAGTAGAAGAAAATTTATGCACAATATCGTAACTTGTTAAATTCTAACGAGTCAGGTTAAGAAAGCATATAGCTAATTCGTGTTTTGAAGAGGAAATACCCACTTTGCCTAGTTTAGGTAACAGAAAACCTTTCGTCTAACTAAATTGAATACATATGGGCCTAACATTATAACTCAGTAGCTTAGTTTCTGTCTAAGCAAAGTTCTTACCACTCAATACAACAAATATTTTACAGCAAAGAGGGATTTTTTGGGTTGAAACAAAATTAATATTGAACTTGTATGCTGAAATGAAAAAGATAAAAAGCGAAGATATCTTACTCTGTAGTAAAAAAACTACATGTTTATCCAAATGGAACACATTTATCATAAATTTATATATACTTGTTACCTATTTTTGAATGTGACCACAGGCGCTTGCCACACTAAAAAATAGTGTTTACAAGTGATGTTTTATTGTCTTAATGTTATTTTTTTATCCAATAATTCTACTGTTACCACATTTATACAAATATATCTATTCCTATTTGCTTATGATATTTCCTATACACCCAAATGCGGAAGAAGAAGAAAATCATGCATAGAAATTTGCTAAATTCTTACAAGCCAAGTTTAGTTGAAGGAAGCAAATGCTTGATTTGAAGAGGAGAATACGAAATTACCTTCGACTTCAGGTATACGGCCAACTTTATGTAAACTTCAAAATTTAATATACGAGGAAAAAATAAATACAAAAAAATAAAATTTTTCTTACAACTTATAAATAATTTATCTTCTCAATTTTTTTTAAAAAATTAAATAAAAGAACTTATAAAAAAAATAAATATTTTTTATATTAATTTTTTTTAATAAAAGCTTCTCTAAAAATTTATCTAAACTGAACTTATATCAAGAAAGTTTTCTCCTGAATATTTGACCGAATTGGATACAGGTACGCATACTACTCTACTACTTAATAGGTCTTAGCAAAGTTCTCATCAATGAGTACAACCAATATTTTGCAATAGAGAGGTTTTATATATTGAAATGAAATTGAACCTTGAACAAGTAGGTTGGTCAATTAGTAAACAATAAAACACTCAGGGAATTCTTTTTTTTTTTTTTTGAGATGTTTGAGTGCAAGAGAATTAGAGTAGAGTGAATCATATACATCTCGAGGAATGTTGAGATCAAAGAAGAAGAATGAGATGCTAGAGAAGAGTGGTTTGTATTGTACGACCAAAATGAGAGTGAAAGGATGTGAGAGAGGGTAGAGGTTCACGGTGGATGGATGCTTGTGACAGTTCAATGGAGAAAATCTCATGCAAAGTTTAACATTTATGTTGGTCAAGCACAAATGTTACCAACATTTTTTTTTTAATAATTTTTTAAGAAAATCAGTGTCAGTGCTGTGGGAGATATTCTTTAAGTACGAGAAGGTTGATGATTTATTTATTCCAATGAAACGGGACAAGGGTGGACGCAGATTCGGGTTCGTGCAATTTGTAGAGGTTGGGGATGTCCATGACATGAAAAGGAGATTGAGTTTCATAACGATAAACAATATTAGTGAATGTGTCTAGATATAGCAAAGCGGACAATAAATAAGAAATCATGAGACAAACTCAGGATGTTGTTGTGTTAGAAAGTGTTGAAACTATTGTCTGACGTTAGGACCAAGGTGGAAGGGAGAGACAATGCTGGTGGGCAAAGTTATGCAGATATGGTGATTAGGATACAGTTGAGAGGTGTTGTAAGACTGTGGTGAGAAGGTTACATCGGTCAAAAAAGCTCAATAGGGTGACTAACTTCTTTTTACGAGAATCCATACTGTCAAGGCCATGAATAACGATATGGTTCTGTTGAAATTAGAGAGTCCAGAGGATTTAGGGGAAGTTATAACTAGGTGTAAAATGGCTTGTTTAAGCTTTTTTATACCATTGATTGGTGACATCCTCTTATGGTGGCTGTTAATAAGGAAACGTGGATTTGTTTGTACGACGTACCATATCATGCTTGGTCAGAGGATGGTGTCATTGTTGAGAGATTTTGTATGCATCGATGATACCATCATTTGGTATCATGAGCATAGTCCAAGGAGGTACGAAATTCCTATATCTAAACTTTTATAGCTTTCTTTTTAAAATCTAATTGTGAATTCTTCATCTTCACATTCTCTTCTACATAAATCTGTTTTCATTTTTTGGATTCATGAGATTTCATTTTTCCCGCCAAAATTCAGTTTGAATTAAAACTTAGATCTACTTTGATCTGTTAGAAATTTTCGAAAATGAATTTCAGATCTAGTATCCTCATAAGGTCTGCAACAAAACCTTGTGTTTTGACCAAAATTCTAAACACTTTCAAATTTTAGTGTCTTAGTGCTAAAAATTTGTTTTCTGTTTTTCGGTTCTGTACTTGAAGTTTCTTGCATTTTTCACTGAACAAGAACTGTACAATCTGTTCCTATGTGCTATCTAGCATTTTAATTGGTTCAGATTCAGCAACATCACAAAATCTACAAAATTCATATTCTGCACCTTGCTGTTTTCTGTTTTTATTTTTGTAGAATTCTATTTCTGATTTTTGTTTCTGCACTTTGATGTTTTCTGATTTCATTTCTATAGAATTATGTTTATGATTTTCATTTCTGCACCTTGCTGTTTCTGTTTGTTGTTTCTGCATAATTTTGATTCTATTTTTTGTTTCTGCATCTTGCTATTTCTGTTTTTGTTTTCGCACCTTGCTGTTTTTATTTTTGTTTCTGCAATAATTTTGTTCTGGTTTTTGTATCTATAATAATTCTAGTCATTTTTGTCCAAATTCTATGCAACATGTGTTGATCAAGTGAAATAATGGTTTGATTTGTTGGCCGGAAAACTGTGTGCAAAGAGTTCGATTTATGAATTGTATTTGTTGTCAAAGAAAACAAAAGAAAAGGAAAAGAGCAAGAGCAGTTATAATATTAAAAAATGGAAAAGAAATGAAAAGAGTAAAATCCAAAAGTAATTGGTGTAATTAAGCATGCAAGCAAGTGGATGATCTTGAATGAGAAATTTGAGGCTAATGCCAATGTTACGCATGAAAAAAAAAAATAGCATAGTGAATTCAGTTTTGATCAAACAAAAGTTGCATTCTAGTATTCTAAGTTCCATTTGAGTGCTTCCTTTTTAAGTTGCCTTAGTTCTAACTTGTCATTATTGATTCTTGTTTGTCACATTCACACACTCCCTTTGAGTTTTGTTATTCTTGTGACAACATTTGCTTTTTTTTTTTTTTTTGCATTGGCTTCTTTGAGTTTTCTCTAACACCTTACCGACATTTCATTTGATTGTTGAATTACATTAATTATTACTCACCCATAGTGGCATCATACAAGATGAGTAAGAGTTGAATGATTATGTATTTTCTTTTGGAAACTTCATTGACAACTCAAGTGTGTATTGAGTGTAAACACGTAAGTTGAGTTGAGAGTACCCAAACACCACACACACACTCCCATATTAATTGTGATTATACTAACTTTGTGTGTTTTTTGTGAGCTTGATCCTACTTGAAGACTTGTAATTTTCCTTGGAACAAAGCTTTGTAATTTGGGGTGAAGGGGCTGTTTTAGTTTCTTTTACTCTTTGTATTTGGAGAATTATATTTGCTTGGGGTTGAAAATTTACAATTCTTGCAAGTAGATCACTTGTAGTAGGTTGAATTTTATTTTGTAAGTGGACATTGGACTTTGATTTTTAAGTAGTTATAAGGTAATTTGTGCATAGGGCTTAGTTTTAATTTTGCACACGACTAGTGTATGTTATTTTAGGCTTGTGTGATTGATTTAAAGCTTTACGATTAGGATCATTGCATAATTCGGGTGTTGGACTAAGATTTTAATCCTTTCCTCCCTTCATTCTTTGCATTTCATGTTAGGATTTCAGGATGTGAAGTAAGAGTTCACATATTTCCTCCCTCATTCTAAAATTTTCTCTAGTTTCTTGAGTTTAGTAATGACTAGTCTTGATAGCCTTTTTCTTTTATTGCATTCTTACTTTGTTTAGTGCTAATTTTAGTGTGCGGTATAGATTAATCACTACTGTTCATTTGTAGTGTTGTAATTGAGTAAAAGTGAACAACAAAAAGAAAAAGAAAACAAAGAATGACTAATAGTAAAAATAACCAAAGTGATGCTAATAGAGAAACTAGGATTAGAGATTACCCCATATCCTAAACCATACAAACTTCAATAATTAAATGAAGAGGGTGAGATGTTGGTAGATACGTAAGTTAAAATAAGATTTTACATAAGTAATTATAAAGATGATGTATTATGCAATGTAGTTCCTAGGGAGGCCGACCATATTTTGTTGGAAAGACCATGACAATTTGACAAGAATGCCATCTATAATGGGACCTCTAACAAAATAACCTTTGTCCATGAATCTAAGAGGATCACTTTGATTCCTCTAACTCCTAAGCAAGTGATGGAAGATCAATTAAAAATAAAATTAAAAATGGATAAAGAGAGAGTCCATAGGCTTTGCCTTAACATATATCTATCTTCTAAATAAGTTTTGCCAGCTATTGATTCACCTAAAAAACATGAGCAGTATAGTACTATTTCCTAAATTACATACATACAAACACACTAAGTGTGAGCCTTGTATCTTAGGGAAAAAGAAAACACAAGCATAAGAAGTCCCCTTTCATTTTCTACAAAAGAATATCAACTATATAACGTTTTCCCTTAATATAAACAACGAAGCAAATTCACCACATCCTACCATGATAATAAATACTAATTCAAAGCTTACAGAGAAACTTTGTGGGTTATTAAATTTATATCTGACAAGCATATGATCCAATAATAATACACACAACACATCGATAACATAGGTTCCGTCAGAGGAAACAATGGAATGCCCTGAAACAAGAATTTTGAAACAAATTGCTGACAGTTAATGATTCATAACAAAACAAAGTGTTAAACCCATTTCATATCCTCAAAAGGAGATGGTATAGGAGAGAAAATTAAATTGATTTTAGGATCATACCTTACACCAAACAAGTCTTGCTCCCTCGCTCCAACCTTGATCAATTCCAACTCTCCTTTTCCATTTCTGATCACTCTCAGCTTTGTGTTATCAAGGAAATCTTGCGGCGACAACGTGGCGAAACAAACGCCTTCAGATTCCAGCTTCAGCACCCTGAAAATTCCTCCAGAATCAACGACATGATTGTGGTACTTTGTCGCACTGATTCTCTTCAAGCTTTTGGGTTCAAGCTTAATTGCAGGACATGTTTTGCCATCTGGGTCACCATCTGGACACTCAAGAAGAAAGACTGTTACCTGGGTATTGTTCTCTATCTCAATGAGACGAGTAAATGCAATACCCATCGAGGTATTTCGAGTTGCAAGTGAGTTTTTGCTTACTCCAACCGCGCACCTTGAGAAGCTGCATAGATTCACATACCTAAGTCCTACTTGATTAAAGAATTAATATAAAATTTTTCTGTGGTTTTGCTTTCACTATTATTATAAGCATCTGTCGTTTTATTGGAAACATTATTTAAACAATGGAGATATTTGCACCATTGGAGATTAGTAATCTATTACATGCTAGGAAAAAAAACTATTTTGTGAAACACGTGTCAACCTTTTCTTCACTTCTCGTATATATAGATAGGTCTTTTCGCTTATTAACAAAACATTAGAGTAATAACTTTAGTGTGGCTAACAATAACTTTTCATACTCTTTTTGCGTACTTTGCTTTTCTCATTTCATGTTTTTAGAAAAGAAAAAGACATGTCGTAGCTTATTTTATTTGCTCTTCAAATGTAAAATTTTCATTATTGAAATGAAAAAATTATACTCTTTTTTATTATTGCTTTTAATGTAATTTTTTCTTATATATTTATATGATAGGAGGAAATGGAGGATAAGCAGAAGTTGAATAAATAATTTTGAAGGTGAATGATAAATGTGAAACTAATCTTACTTTGTAATAACCAATAATGTGAAAATTCAAGTTAAAATTATTAAATATTTTTTAATAATTAATAAAAAAAAAGTACGTACTAGTTAATTATAAAATATACAAGTTATAACAGAAAAAATGTCAAACGTTAGTAATCATATTAGTAGAAAAATGAAGTTTATTCTCAAATTCTACATATCTTTGAATAAAACTACCTAGTCTACCATCTTTAAGCAGCCATTTGCTAAACTAAAAACCAATTAAATCATGACCATCAGGTACAAATATGGATATAGTAACAAGTTTAACGAGGCTAATCCAAAACTAAATTCAGTCTTGATAATACAAAATGGTTTGTTAAATCCATAAATACCATCAACCAATTTATTTTAGTTATAATTAGTTATAAAATGGATTTTGAATCAAATATTGTTTAGTTCTTACACCGATTTTGAAGCCGATTTGAAATTATTTCAGCACCAAACTAATTTTTTTCAAAATAATAATTGGTTTAGATTTGCAATCCTATACACGATGAGGTGTCTTTTAATATTATCTTCTAAGTGTGGGTATTTTTTTAGAAAAAATATTGGTTTTTCAATATAAAGATGATTAATTCCCTTTAGGAAAAGGTATTTTATTAGAAACATTAATTATTCTTGTGAAGATGTTATTTTTTTTTTAATGGAAATGGTGTTTCATGTGAAATATGTTTGTAATTTCTTTAGAAAGATTAATTGAATTTGTTTTTAGAAGTCATAATGTCGGATTCACACACCATAGAATGTAAAAGGATCTCATTCCATGCTTTGATGTGTATCTACACTTGCACACTTATTGTTGTGATTATGCTAGTATAATTATTGATTATGTAGTCATTAGTGAATTAGACACTAAATAGTTTAATTACATTTGTGACTCTAGTGAATGTTTTTGTGGTAATTATTATAAGTTTGTTTATGGCCACAAGGTTATTCAATCTATAAGTCATTTTTAAAATGACTTTCGAAATAAGTTAAGATTCAACCCATATTGTCTATGTAGGATGGGTTCAGGCTTCTATTGATTGATGAATTTAGTTTTATAAAAATGAGTTGAATGGATAACCTTGTATTTTTTTTTATTACTCCATATGATTATGTCATATATAATGAGTTTGAAAAGCACCATCTATGTTTATTTTAAATATTTATTATTAGGTCAAAGTTCAATTGATAAATGTACTTATACTAGTGTAGGGCATATACTTAGGGTTAGTGATGGGTTGAAACTAGGGTTATTGTTATTTATATAAGATCAGAATTCCTTCTCTACTCAGAATACTGAGATTGCATACTCTTCCCATCAAGAGACCCAATTGTTAAAGAAAGAGCATGATAGTGATCATCTATTGCGGTTGAGACCACCAACTACCTTCAAATCATACTTTTGTCTAAGCATTTTACTACCTATTCAAAATCCATACCATCCTAGCGCTAGCGAACTGTAAACACTATTAGAGATTTATGCTTTGTTTGATATCTTATATTTAAGAGAAAAATAACATATAGAGAAAAAAAAATAGAGAATAAATAAAATGTGTGATATGAGATGAAAAAGAAATAAGGGAGAGAGATAGAGTATATGGATAAGACCTGTTCATACTTCTTTCCCATTCAAATTGTTAAGGAGGCATTAAAAGAGGATTTTCTTTTAGTTTAAATCATAAGTATCTTCTTCTAAAGTAATTCTTCATAAGACATATATGCTTCCTTTAAATGTTTAATATAACTACATGACATAATCTCGAAACCATTAGTTAACTTAGAATAAATTCATACTAATTGTCCAACCACTCATTAGTTGGAAGAGAATATTTTGCTTATTGATTCTTTTCATTTGTGTTTAAGATCACAGGATATGAATGTTTATATATTAATTTTTTATTAGAAGCTACGAGATTCACTACATTAATAATATTCATAATTTTTAATAAAAATTTATTTTATACTGATATTATATTGTATGTTCTTAAGCGCACATTTTAAAAATTTGTTGGTTCATTATTCATAAATATATCACTTATTCTTATTCTCTTTTTTATTCTTTTGCTTATTAGAGAACCTTTCTCAATTTTAAGTAATGACATTCTCTTTTTATTCACTTTTTTATATATATTATTACTTTTATTTAATTTTTTTCCTATTTTCTTTTTCGAACCAGTCAGAGTGTTAAGGTAGAAGTCAAAAGTATCGCCCAATCCAATTTTCAGAACTCAATTTTTGAGTTTTTAATTAAGACCTATAAAAAATTGAATTAAAAAAATTGCTCCACACCTAGATTGCAAAACTGTCTCAAGATGGGTTGACACACTCTGCTTCTCATTTGTTGTTGATCCAATAAGCCAGGCTTGACATGGGTCCAAAAACCCAAACAACCCACCATTTGTCCACTTGAAGTGTTTCCAACATAGGCCATGCGAAAAGAGAGGAAGGGCATTTACAGTATCATGGACTACATATTTTATCATCTTAACACTCGTATTTTTAGGATGACCTTTTTCTTACATTCATTTTTCACCTTGTCCATCTTTTTGTCATGTTTTCTCGATCTCTTTCTTTTCTTACATTCATTCTTCTTAGATTTGTATTTTTACATATTGTGTTCCTCCTCCTTTGCGTTTGTATGGTGTTAATATTATCTTGTTTTTCTCTTGTACTATCATCTATGGTTCAAGGTGTACAAATCTTTTGAAAAGTTTGTTTGTTTATAATGTTTTTTGCATTAGATGTTTTTTTAATATATAAAATTAACCTTAGTAACTGTAAAATGATTGTGGAAATGTTAATTAATGCCTGAAAGATACTTATTAAGGAATAAAAAAAAATTTAAAATATTATAAAATATGCACCTACGATTTTCAGTGCGTCTATAACATGATTTTCAGTAAAATTCTTTTTTGTTCTTCATTTCTTAATCATGCCCTTAGAGCATTGGTTAGTAAGAAACAATAACTAATTAATTAGAAAGGGAATAGAACAATAGATCTCAACAATTTAAAGAGTTTTTTAAAAAGTAATACAAATTATTGACAAATTTAATATTATTAACTTAATTAATTATGTTTCTTAATTCTTTTAAAATGATCAAAAGTGTTTTGTTTTTAAGACAAGAGGTAATTTATACTTGCAGATAGTTTTTCACCTTCAATGATAGGCACCATAAATTGGCAAGCAAAGTAGCTAGATTAAACAGGTATACGAGATGTTTACGGCAAATATGGATTTAAGGGTTGAAACAAAAATAATCTTGAACTTGTATTCTGAAATGAAAAAGGAAAAATGCATTAAAAACAACTAGATGTTTGCCCAAATCGAACACGTGTCATCGATTTTAAAGAGTGTTCACAAGGGATGTTTTATTATCTTAGTGATTTTGTTAATCCAATGATTCCACTGTTACCACATTTTTGACAAATTTATCTATTCCTATTTGCTTTTGATATTTCCTATACACCCAAATGCGGAAGCAGAAGAAAAACCATGCACAGAAACTTGTTAAATTCTTACAAGCCAAGATAGTTTAAGGAAGCAAATGCTTGATTTGAAGAGGAGTATACAAGTTTACCAGCAAGTTCAGGTATAAGGCACACTTTTGGTAAAATTTTTCAAAAAATTTATACTAAAAAAATTAGAATAAAAAAATTAAACTTCTGTAATAAGTTATAAATAATTTATTTTGTCAAATTTTAAAAAGGTTAAGTAAAAGAGAGCATCCTTGTCCGAACGTTTGACTGAATTGGATACATTTATACAGAGTACTCTACAACTTGGTAGGTATATGCAACCAATGTTTTGCAACAGAGGGATTTTATAGATTGAACAAGTATGTTGGTCAAATTGTAAACCATCAAATATACATACATATTATATCTTTTATATATGTCAAAATACAGAAAAAGATTCTAAAATGCAAGTAAAACTAAGGCTTGAATCTACATTTTAAAATAACAATCATTTTGGAGAAAGAACACAATTATTTCAAGAAATGTCTTGCCTTAACATATATCTATCTTCTGAATAAGTTTTGCCAGCTATTGATTCACCTAAAAAACATGAGGAGTATAGTTACATATACAAACACACAAATTCACCACAGCCACCTGAAGAAGAACCCATCTTCCAAAATGACTTAGAGAGGAAATGTTTCTGAAAAAACGATACATAAACTTGCTGCATCATCACAGCAAAGCTTAATAAGAAAGTCTAACACTGACAACACAACATCCTACCATGATAATAAATACTAATTCAAAGCTTACAGAGAAACTTTGATTAAAAACAAAAGCTTATATAGAAATACAACAAACAGAGTTAAGAGCAAACCCAGGGCAAAGCAACCTAAGAAAAATTGTGGGTTTATTTATATCTTACACGCATATGATCCAATCATAATAGACACAACACACGGATCTCTTCTTAGGTTCCGTCATAGGAATCAATGGAAGAGCCTGAAACATTGAAACAAGTTACTAATAGTTAATAATTTGTAACTACAGAAAACAAAGTACTAAATTCATTTCATATCCTCAAAGGAGATGGTAAAGGAGAGAAAATTAATTGATTTTTGGATCATACCTTACACGCCCAAGTGTTGGTTGGGCGCTCCAAACCTTAATTCCGCGCTCCAAACCTTAATTCCAATTCTCCGGTTCCATTGCGGACCACTCTCATCTTTGTGTTGTCGAGAAAATCTTGCGGCGACAACTCAGCAAAACGAACGCCTTCAGATTCAAACTTCAGCAACCGGAAAACACATCCGGAGTCAACGACATGATTATGGTACTTTCTCGCACTGATCTTATTGCGGCTTCTGGGTTTTAGCAGAATTGCAGGGCATGTTCTGCCCTCCGGATCCCCATCTGGGCACTCAAGAAGATAGACTATTGCATCGGTCTCATTCTCTATCTCAGTGATACGGGTAAAGAGATTCTCTATCTTAGTGATAAGGATAGAGAGATTACCCATACAATATTTAGGATCCGGACTTCAGTTCAGGCGAAAACTGAAGAGTCCAATCTCACTTTTACTTGAAAGCAAATATCAAATTTTTTTTACAAAAGTTGGGAGAGCAAGGAAAGGGAAGCGGTGGGGCTGGAGAAAGGGGGGAGGGGGGAGGGGGAAGGGAAAGGCAAAGGGGATGAGGGAGAGGAAAAATGGGGGTTGGATAGAGGCTGAGTGGAGAGAGGAGTAGTGTAGGCTGAGGTGGAGGAAAAGAAATTTTCATTTTTTTATTACTAAACTCGTTTTGTGTAGGAATCTGGTCCGTGCAATAGATTCGCTCCATTTATTCAAACTGGGGTGATTTAACGTCCTTCCATCTTTTTTAAGAAATAAAACTAATGCTTCTCTGTAAGTTTAGCCGTCAATATTATAGATAAAAAATAAATAAGTTAAGATTGATAGGTGAAAAAGTTAAGAATAGAGAGTAGTGGGTGATTATTTTGGATAATAATATGTTAATAAAAGATAATTAGATAAATTATTACTTATTTTTTTGTCTCTTTTTTTCTATTTTTATGTATTTTTTTCAATTTTCTTTTTTTTTTCTTAACCTCTTTTATTTTTAGTTTTTTTTATTAAAATTCTAAAATTAGTTGGATAAAACTAAGGTCTAAAATTAGTTGGATAAAACTAAGGTCTAATAGTTGAAGGAGCATATCTGAAAGGAGTTTTCTAATTATTCTGTGTTAAAATTTTTATCATTTCTGAATCTTTAATAGTACTAATGAAATGAAAATAAAAGAAAAAAAAAACAATGAAAAAAGAATACAAACAAAATTTTAAAATTTCAATATTTTTAAAAAGTTTTAATTTTTTTATATTTTTCTGAATAAAAAGTTCTGTCATTTACAAATTCTTTACGAGATAAAAAAAAAAGGAACTAGAAAGACAAAAAAAAACAAAAAAGAAAAGAAAAATTTAAAATTATTAATATATTTTTTCATAAATTTAACTTAAATAACCAATTTTTATTTTATTTTTTAATCATATAATTTTAATCAACTGTTAAATAATATTTAGAAGCTTTTAAAAAATATCTTTTTTTTTTCAACTAAAGAGAGGACATTAAAATCAATCGTAAAATTTAGCTTTTAATTAATTCAATTTCACATTTTGAGAACCTGCAAAATATACCGACACATGCCTCTTCATTAAAGAAATAATATAAATCAAAATCTTTGGAACTTCTCAAATAGCATCGTGTAAGCTAAATTTATTATTATTCTATGCATTAGGGTTCGTGCATCTCGTGTTCTTCTTTGAAATATTGATTAAACAATTGTTTTTTTCTTCCCCTGTTGTTTCTCTTCTCGTTAAGAATAACAGTGGCATTAGATAGAGTTGGAAATCGGGATACTCTCCAGGTTGCATAAGAAAAGAAAGAGTGATATTCGCAGGTTAAATTGATTTGCTTAAACTAAAACAGCGTAAAAAATTATTATTTCAATTTCATCCTTTTTTTATTAAACTAAGAAAATTTAAAAAATCTCATATAATGTTTCTTGGTTTATAAAAGAAATATGACTTTTAGAATTTATGTTTCTTTTAAAAAAATATTCACAATAAATATGAACACAATATTTATAAGTGTGTGTGTTTTCTTTTCTTTTTCTACACTCAAAAATAATATTTTAGACTTTGAATTATTTTTATTTTTTATTAATTTTTGGTGACTTTGTTTTTCTCTAAATGGGTTAGACTTTGGTATGTTAAATGAATGATGAATTTTTGAATTATATATTGAGATGATTAAAATTTGAATTGTCTAAAAAAAAATAATAGAAAATATAAAATTGCTCTTTGCACTTCAATTAATCAAGATGTCGTAATTTAAAGAAAAAAGATGCAGTTTTAACTTTTTAAGTAATTTTAGTTTAAGCATACAAATTAAAGAGATCCTAATCCTTAGAAATCTTAGTTTATATATATATATATATATATATATATATAATTTTTTGTCGTTATATTGTTGTCTGTACTTGATGCGTATGGGTAAGAGGGCATTTGAGGTCACTATTGTATTAGAGTTAATAGGGTACAAGATAGTTAAACTACTAAAATGTGATTCGGGTTATGTTACGTGAGTTGTCCTCGTAGCAAGTTTGGTGTAGAACGGTGTCTATATTCATTTATTTCAATGTTATTGATTGTAACTTCTCCAACAATTTCATGTTTTTTAGCTTTTTAACATGAATTAAAATACAAACTTGATATTGAATTTGTTTCATTGTCCAATGCGAAAATGATATATAGGTGTTAAAAAATATCATAAAGAGGAGTCTAATTTTGGGTATCGAAGGAATGTAGTATTTTATGAGCTATTTGATTTAACTTTTCAACCGAAAAAAGCATGCTTTATGATGTAATTTATCAAAAGGATAAGTTTTTCACTTGCTCCTAGTTAGGCTATTAGTTTGAAATGCTTGTGAACCCATGTTTTGACATTTTCTTGTGCTTATCCAAATCACCTTTGTGGATTTTTATTTGGGATATATAAAATCAGTCAAATCCCAAGTTGAAAGTAAGAAAAATTGGGCTTTTGGTGCTTGAATTTATACGTTGATCGACAGGCGTGATTCGAATCTTTCGAGTACTATGATTACGATATTTCTAGTCTAAAGGCCAGCTTTCATGACAATTTAGGAACACGCCATTGATTTTGGATTCTCTTAATATTATAAGACACAAAAGTTGAATACGGTAAATAGGAAATGGCGTTCGTTACCTTGTTAGCCGAATCTGATGGTTTCATGTTCTCCCTTTCCCCTTTTTCTGTTTTTCTTCAAGAGATTGTGTACAACTATGCTGTATAAATTTTCACCCATATAAATTTATCTTAAGAATAAAAGTATCAGTGCTTTAATCAAAATTAAAATGGTCAACTCAGTTTTAATTATTTGTTTAATCAACTAACAAAAGTGTTTTAGTTTCAAATTCACATAATGAGTGATTTGCAACTTTGATTATATAGTGATCTGATTTCACTCCTTTAAAGTAAAAGAATATGCAGAGTGAAAAGATAAATTATCTTTATTTTAGTTTGAACTTAAGTATTTGTTATATATACCTAATTTTTAAATAAAAAATAAATAAAAGTTTATTTTCTTACTTTATATATCTCTTCATTTAAAAGAATCAAATTTACATGATTCATTGAAACAAAAAAGTTTATCTATAACTATGCTATCTAAGCTTCTATGTAACGTAGATATTCTAAAATTATCATAATTTTATAATTTTAGTAGGATTGAATTTTCATCCCCCGTTGATGAATATTTAAGACTTCTCATTCCAATTTTCAACTTTTAAATATCAGGCTTTCAAAATAGTTTTTGTCTCATTTTTTTTTCTTAAAATAGAAATTAATGACAATTTGGATAATATAATTAGGAAATTATGTTACTTTATATTATTTTTTTGTTAATTTTTTTTTACTCCATCATTGTTCTTCATTACAGAAACAAACTTTTTTTCCATAGAAAACTACTCAGCCCACTCACAACCTTTCAATACTCGTACTCAATCCTTTATCTTTTACCAAGAATTCCTCAAAAACAAATTCCTACTCTCAACATACAAACCTCCTAACATCTTCATCAAATTCCATTACTCAACCCACCAAACCACCCTTTAAACGTTTTTCTCATGTTGGACTTCAATCCTAATGTGAAAAGGGATTATGTTATTATTAAAATACCCATACATGCCAACACATAATTGTAGGTTTCAATGTTCTCTTCTCGTTAGTGATAATGACCAACCATTTGAAGAGTGTAGAATTTGTATCTAACAAGTATATTAAATAGTTGTAACAAGTAATAAAATACATAATAGTGAGTTTCAAGTATTGCTCAATACAATCATTACCAATTTGTAAAATTAAAAATTATTTGATCTAATCAAAATTTGATAAAGTCTGAATGTTTGAGACAATAACATAAAAGTAGTAAAATAGAAGGAAATAGAAACATAGTAAAGATTTAAAAAATGAGATGACTAATCAAATGAAGTTAGGGTTGATGAACTATTTGCCAATTGCAAAATTGAATGTGATCATTAAGAGACTACAAGATGATAAATGTTTATTCCTAAGATATCATAAATCTTGACATTTAATTCAGATATGAGATAGTCACTCAACCTCTATTAAGGTAAAATCTCTAAGTTTAATTTAATTAGCTAGCTAATTCAAGAATTACATTACATAAATAAATGAATGTTCAATACAATCAAGAACCTATAACTCAGATCCACAGCCAATTTAAAATTTTAAAGTAGGTTCCATCAATCCCTAACAAAACAAAATCAAAACATCATTCTAGAAAAATGAGAGAAGGAAAGAGTAGAAGAAAAGGTAAGGAAGAACTCTATGAATCCAAGTCTCAAGCACGATTCTTCTAGAATTGAGCCTTAAAATTCACCTCAAATCTCTTTCTCTAACTCTAAGAGTGTGGAAAAGAAAAAATGAAAAAAATTCTCTTTTAATTCGGAGTTTCTAGCTATTCATAAATTTCTCGTGCTTCTACCATGATCACTTTTGGTGCCCAGAGTATTAATGTGTAGCCTATGTCTTTATGACAGCTTCTAAAACTTTCACTTTTTGTGCTAAGAGTGTTTACGCGTAGAATATGTCTTCATTATAACTTTTGAAACTTTCACTTTTTGTGATAAGAGTGTTTACACATAAAGTATGTCTTATGATAACTTTTGGAACTTTTACTTTTTGTGTTGAGAGTATTTATGTAACATCCTTATTTAATTTATACAATTTATAAAATAACTTTTATATCAAAAAGAGATAACAAGATAAAATATACATATAATCATATTACGAAACTCATTAAATTTTAAACTTTTATTTTATTACCCAGATTTACAAAATATACTACCAGTAAAACATTAAAAAATACATAAATCTCTTAAATACCCTTTAATCTCGTACACTCTCGCTTGAGCAAGTTATCTGTCACTTAGGTGAGGCACCTTCTCGCCTAGACAAGAAAACCATATAATGATTTCTCAAGTTTTTTCTAATATTCTCACTTGAGTGAGAGTTGTTCTCGCTTGAGTGAGAAAGGGTCTAAAGAGTTAGTGATTTTTTCTGCGAGTTATTGCTTGAGCAACTCATCTTGCTTAGCGAGATCTCTTTTTTCTGAGTGAGATCACTTCTCGCTTAATCAAGAGGACAGTTGAGGCCAAGTTTATCCTCTCTCGCTTAAGTGAGACTCATCTAGCTTGAGTGACAGTGCTTTAAAATCTTATAGTTTTGGGCACTTAGTCTCACCTGAGCGAGACTTCCTACACCATACCTCTATCAAAAACTTATTATTAAACCAAATTAAAACATATTTCAACATCACCTATTATCAAACATTTTAACAAATAATAAATAAATAAAAGGGTGTTATAGTTTACACGCAGGCCATTTTTTCATGATAACTTTTGAAATTTTCACTTTTTGTGATGAAAGTGTTTATGCGCAAGCTCTTTCCCATTCTAAAGCCTCTAAAACTTTTACTTTTAATGGAGAAAGTGTTTACGTGCAAGCCATGTTCAATATAAGACCCTTAAAGTGATTACTTTTTTTTGTTTGTTTCTACTTTGCCTTCTGGAAGTGGATTTAGCACTAGGGGTAGAATATTAGACATATTTAAAAGTTCATTATCTCCCAAAATGATCGAGACACTCATTTGTGCTTGAAATTGGTTAAAGTCTTCTCTTTATCAATTTAAATACCTTGATATTGGTGAGGATTTAAAAAATTCTGGAAAAGTCATATCAAGTAATTATTTCTTATATTTTTTCATTTTATGCATTTTTTGTTTCTAACTACTTCTTTTTCATGTAATGAAACCAAGAAATTCAAGACAAGTCATCTAATGTTGGTGGACCTAGATCTGCAAGTTCACTATCTCAGCCTTTGCCATGGCTTAAATACTTGATACAATTTTTTGTTAGTTATTTTCTAAATTTAGTTTTCTCATTTAATGAAGTAATTAGATATTATGTATTTATAAATTTTATTGTATATTTACAAGTGTGAGGTCTGTATATTTTGGATATTTACAGACATGACATGTTACTAATGATATATTTTGTGAGTTATTTTTATATTTAATTTTCTATTTTAATGTATTATTGATATATGCAAATTTAATTTTGGTTATCTTATATGTGCATTGTGGACTATTATTGTATTTGTAATATATGTAAGGGTATTTAACTTTTTGACTGTAACATTAACACCTTCTACTTGACTATTTTTAGGTAATTTATAAATTATAGTAATTAAAATTACATGATTGTCACATTTTTAATTTTTTTTTTTTATGTATCATCTGTACATATATGTGTATATATATATATATATATATATATATATATATAGTGAAGTTTTTTTTTTATCTCATTTCTTTATGCAAAGTTTAAAAATTGCTTCTTATGTATGATGTTAGTGAAATTTTTGATGTTAACAATGCATGATAATTAGGGAGATAATTTAATTATGTAATGGAATTAATGGTTTGAATGCTAGAATGATAACCTTTTTTTATATCATTTATGTTGCTGGTTTGATAATTATGTTTATAGTATATCCTTGTGCAATTGGTTGAGAGTTTAAAAATTGCCTCACTTGCAACTTTCACACAAATTGAGAGGTATAAAAATTAGTTCATATTTGTCTTTTTAAAGAAATTTTGAATTTTTTTTAAATAAATGCTAATTTGCAAGTGTCAAGGCTTATCATAAGATTCCCAAAAGACATATTTTGCAATTTTTGCCCAGAGTTAAAAAAAGCAAACTTATTTTGATTTGTTTGTTGAAGTTATTTTCTTTATTCGATTGATCTCATGATTATTAAATATTTATTACTAGACAATGAACATATTATTTAAAAAATATATAATTTGTTTTAATTAACTTAACTAAAATAGTTAATTATTTTAATTAGGACTCAGTAGAGCAAATAACTATTCTGAATTATATATGTATAACGAGGTTTTTTAATAATTTTTTTTACTTGAGCTTACTAAAAATATACATATTAAGACTATGTTTGTTTACATTTTTAAAAAGAGTTTAATTAGGACTCAATAGAGCAAATAACTATTCCTAATTAAGGGCCTAATACATAAAAAAAAGTTTATATTATATTTTTTACAAAATTTGCTTTTAAAAAAAATAAAAATGAGCTTAAGTATTTAGATAAAAAAAAATACACTCAAACTATAAAAATTTACCCTATCAAACCGCTTATTTTTTTTTTACTTGACACCCGAATCAACCCAATGAGCTTAAAACTAAATTTCTATAGCTGTCCTTACAAAATGCACCTTATCGAATGGTAGCATTGATAGAATAGAGGTCTTAGTCGAATGGGAAGGACAAGCCCAAGAGGATGCAAATTGGGAAGATCTCGAACCCCTAAGGAACCAATTCCCATGTCTCAAACTTGAGGACAAGGTTAGTGTCGATAGGGTGTGTACTAGATAGCATAATAAGAAAATTTTGTTGCTTTCTATTATTTTCTATTAGTTTTTCTTTGTCTGCTTTGCCATTGTCTGATTACAATGTACTCAAACTTGCTATAAATAGTAAGCTCATTGTATTCATAAGATATTCATGAAAGTTATGAGAATATTGGCACCTAAAATGACAGCTGCTTTGGAGATAGTTTCCTCTAACAATTTTTTTTTGTTTTCTCCTATTAGCATAAGCTAACACAACTCCTTTATTTTTTATTTTTAAATAAGTGTTGCTATTTTGACCATAATAAATAATGATTTATTTACTATGGAACATGTAAATTAATTGATAATAATTATTTTAGTTTAACTTATGATTTTGAGTTTTAGTAAATCCAGAATATTAAATTCTCAAATGGAGAGTTGTCACTCACAGTAATCTTATCTGTCTTAAATAAAATTATCTCGATTGAAAGATACGTATTGTAATGGTGATTATTCTATCTCTACATATAATTATAGTTCTAATTTTTAAATAAAAATATTTTTAAAATTTATCTTGATAAAATAATTTTTAGGTGTTAATTATTTTTATTTTTTAATTCAGTCTTAACTTAAATTTATGTATTTTTTAATTTAATAATGTATTTTTAATTTAATCTTATTTATCATAATAATATATTTAAAATTACAAAATTTATTTATTTTGAACTTATAAAATTTTTGAAATTCAAAAGTATTTATAACGTATATTTTTAAAAAATATTTTAATTAAAATGAAATCAAGCCATGTCAACATGTGTGCATACAAAAGTTTTATAATTTATAATATATTTGAACTTAAAAGACTGATCAATATGTCTTTGTTCACATAAATGTAAAGAGTTCAAAATGGCTGTACACATGCAAATGACATTTTTATTAATTAGTTTTCAATTCCTTGAGTTATTTATATTGGTTCTTGACTAAGTATACGTTTCATTTAGCTAATTATAGTCACTGATAATATTATTATTTCTATCTCGATTATAGAACTATACGCAATATTTATTTCAAAACTAACTACTAATAAAAATTAGTTAAAAATATTTTAAAATTGATTTTGAAAAAACTATTAACAGAGGATGAGTTTATTAGAAGTTCTTATAATATCTAATTAATGGTTTTTTTTTCAAACAAAAAAAAAACTTATCCATTAAAAGTATGTTAACCTGTAATGCCTTGATTTGAATGTGTTGGAAATGATATGACTTGAATGTATTTACCTTGTCTTATTGCATTGATTGTTGAATTATGATTAAATGTGCTGTGTGTTGAGATGATGTGGATGTATATGTATATGTATCTATATATATATTAGGTAGTGGCTGAATTTGAAATGAGATAAGTAGCATAAGTTCTGGAGCAGGGCTTTCTCGCTGCAGCGAGGGAATTCTCGCTGTAGCGAGAGATCCCAGGGAGAAAGGCATGCGACTGTCGCCTTCTCGCTGTAGTGAGAGAGTCTCGCTGTAGCGAGATTCTGCAAAAATCATAGTACAGTTTCTTCTGAGTTTTTCGCTGTAGCGAGAGAGCGTGTCGCTGTAGCTAGAGCGTCACGTTTCAGACTGTATTTAAGGGTTCTAAGAGAGCTGCACGAGGGTTATTTGAAAACCCTCGACCCCTCTTTTCTTCCCTTTGCATTTTTGGTCAATTTCTGCCCCAAATCACTAGAAAACCCCAACCTTTTGCGTGATTCTTGGCCGGGGGAGTGATTGAAGCCATTTTGGGTAAGTTCTATGGCTTCCTTTTGGGATTTCTTGATTTCCTCCAATCCCCATTCAATTTTCTAAGCTTGACTGCATTTGTAGGAAAGTTCTTGCGGATTCTAGACTTGTTTAACCAAGAGCACCTTGAAAAACACTGGATTGAGGTAAGGGGAGCTTACCCTAGGTCATTTTGATGATTTGGGAGTGAGGAGAGGTGCTGAGAGAGAGTTAGAACTGTGTTTTTGGAATGAAATTGTTGTGTTGATGTGATTAATTGCTGTTGAACTCTAGGAGAGGTAATTTGATAGCCGAATGATAAAGTATTGTGGTTGTATGCTGTGAAAAACCTAGGAAGGATGACCCAATGTGCTAAATATGACGTGTACTAAATTGTTGGGCTATTTGCTGAGTTAATAATGTTGTACTTGCTGAGAATGTGCTGAAAATAGCTGAGCTATTATATGATTATTGCTGAAATTATTAATATGTTGATTGCTGCATCATTCTAGAGTTGAATAGGACTGTCATGATAGGTGTTGTGTCACATGTTAGGTGGGTAGTCATGTGGCTTTAGAAAGCTGAGTTGTACTATCTGGATCCAGATACCGGAGCGGGTCGCTCCCAGACTGGTACAGTTCCTCTGGACCCACTAAATATGCTGTTAAGGGCCAGATGGGTACTGTTTCTCATTGCTGCATGAGCATGAGCTGGGATGGGCTACATGGGCTGCATTTGCTGTTTCTTGCTGATTTGTTGCTATTATTTTAATTGATATGCTATTTCTTTTTGTAAGCTCACCCTTGCAATTGTTGTTGTTGTGATGTTGTGCTGCGATGACCATACTTGGTACATGAGCAGATCAGGCAGGTGAGGCTTCAGCTTCCTAGACTGACAAAAGTAGCTGATGGAGAAGCGGAGGTTTAGATATTAGGTTATGTTAGGACTTTCTCGTGTATTCGACTTTTGTTGTAATTGTTATTTGTAATGGCAAACCAAGTCATATTTTGTAATACTTATATTGATTAAGAATTATTCTCAATGAATACATGTTAATTTCCTTGATGATTATCCATGAATGCCTAATTAAGAGTGATTATTGTGTTTTGCTGAGATTTAGTGGATTATGTTATGACCTTGCCCTTGGGGTTGTGACAAAATCAATACATAAAATAATGGTTCCTACGTAAATTGATATAATATAATTGTGGTTCGTGTGAGAAATTATTGTTGTAAGAGTTTTGGTTCTTCCATATTATTGATCACACTCCATAATTTTTTAAGAATCAATTGTAATTATTTATACTATACAAATCGCTAAAGTGACAGTGACGTTAAATATAGGTTAGGCCGTTGTTGAACAGATAATAGTCTAATTAACGTTTATTTTAGGTTAGCTGAAATTTATTTATTAAATAAGATTTGAGGCCATTAAAATTATTATTTTTAAGTCTAATAGATAATTCTATTTAAATAAATATAAATAATATAACATAGATTTATTAATATTATATTTTGATATTATATGTATTTTTATTAAAAATTTTAATTCATTAAATTATACATAAATTTAACCTCATTAAACCTTAAAAAATAAGTTAAATCAATTTAATCAAGCGAAACATATACTTCAAATTAAGATATCAAACTAAACTCAGATCATCTTATTTAATGCTAATTAATGGTTAGCTATTTAGACAGAGCATTCATATTCAAATTCTTAAGTTAATAGTGTCATTTTTTCTCACTCTCCTTTTAAATTCTCTGTACAATCATTTCACATAACAGTGGAAATTTTAACTTGAAATTTGAAAGTATTTAAGTAAAATAATTTAATTAAAAAACATTTTAATAGTATAATTTTATAAAATTTTTAAAATATAATATAAAGATATACTTAAAGTAGAATAATTAATATTTGAGGTACCTACAGCTACCATACCGTCTCCTGAAATTTCATATTGTCCTTTCTTGCCAATGACTTTCTCTACCAAGTCAACTCCTTACGACATTCTTTAACTATCTTAATTTCTTATTACATAATTTATTAAGTTAATGAAATTAGAGATATTTGAAGAGAAGGTAGGTAGAGAGTGATCCAAGACAATGAGATACATCAGAAAGGGATGTTTCTCTTAAGAAGTGATTGGCGATAAAAAAAATAAATAAATGAAAAACACATTCTCTTGGGCCAAATTTGAATCACTACAGTAATTGACACCTGGTATTGTGATAGTTTTATTATAATTGAGACAAAACTAGGTATAAAAATATGAATAATTTAATTGTTGCTTTTTAATGAAAATGAAAATTTTATTTTTGATAAATTATCATAATAATTCATAATATTATATTTATATTTTATTATTATAATGATTAATTGTTATAAAATATTTTGATAAATAACAATTTTTTTTCTCATAATATGTATATTATAAGATAGGAAGAATATTATGTGGATGATTTATAAGATGATACAGCAAAGATTCAGTAATCATAAGGACAGATAATATATCTTTTGGAAAACCTAAAAGAAAACAAAAAAAGGCTTTTATAGAGAGGATCATGCAAACACAGAATATTCAATGAACAGCGTAGCGATTAAGCGATTGACCAATCGAGACGCCAGTGGTGACGATGTTACAAGTTTTGTGTAGATTTTGTAGTGGTCCCCAGTTGGAGATAACGAGAGCTTCCTAATTAAACTTAAATTAATTTAATTCATAATGTAAAGTTAAAGCTGTGAATGTGTAATTTAAGTTTTCTTTATTGCTTTTGTTTTAGATCAGATCTTATGTCATGCTTTGGTAATAGATATACAACTCAATATCATAGAATTAAAAAGTTCCAAGCTTCGTTTTCCCCATTCAAATATGCATTTTAACAGAGATCACAAATCATATCAAGAAATTCAAAATAATTAAAGAGAGTTCATTATCTTATATAGATAGTGTTTTGCTTTCTAATTTTCATCTCAAATACTCTTTATTTCTTTGTTTTGTTGCTACTCTTCTCAATGAATCCCTCTTAGAAATTTTTTATTTTTGAACATAGGCACATCAATCTAATATATATATATATATATATATATATATATATATATATATATATATATATATATATAGCATAAATACTTCAACATAAGCTCATCACCTTTTTAAAATTTAAATAATAGGTTATTTAAAATTAAAAAATTATGGTGAAGCTAAGTATTACAATTACAAAATAAGGACCAAAATCAAACAGATTATAAAAAACTAAAGATGCCAAAACTAAACAATAATAAGTTAAAGACGAAAGTGGAACAAATAATAAATTATAAACATCAAAATCATAATTAAGCCTGTAATTTAAAAAATTAATAAGAAGAAGGGAAGTGGGGCACCCTCAAGCCCCCCAACCCCAAAACTATCCTTATTCACAGCTATATTATTGGACACCATGTGACCAAGCCCTTCCAATTGCCAATACAATTCAAGATGTAAAATGTTGCAAACTTAATTAGTAATAAATAAAACTCTTATCCATATATATTCAATTTGACGCCATCTTGAGCAAGACAAATCCACCTAACATGTGTAATATTATTGACGTATTTTGCTCACAAAACCAAAACAATGGATTCTTCTTCTCACCAATATTTTTTAAAAACATCTCTATGCATGATTGTGGATTATACAATCTCTAATTATGCTCGGTCTAATTTTGACGTAAGAAAATGAATTCTGACACCCAAATGACTCATCATTTCTTTTAAATTCGTATATGATAATCAAGTATTAAAATAGCTTTTTATCAGCCAATAAAAAATAGTACTAAACTGATTTAGTCAATAATTTTAGTACGTAGGCTTAAGTTTCGTCACCTTGGAATGCTTTTTGCTATCTTTTCGCCGTTCAGTGTGAGTTACACATATTTGTTTTTTAGGTTAGATTATGTCATTGCTGTTAAAATAGTTAAACAAGTTGAAATAGAAAAATGTAAACAAGACAAGCATTAATTGATTTTCCCATGGATCTTGGCAAAGTATAGAAAAACAAAAATGCTTATTGTTGAATGGAAAAGGTAACTTATGATTTCGACAATGGGATTACGCATACCAACCAAAGTTGAATGGAAATTATGATTTGTTTCATTGGCTCTATGTTTTGTCGTTGGGACAGATGTCAGCAACTTGATTATTAGAGTCCCTCACAACCCTTCGCACGCACCATCCTATTCCTATCTCAGTCTCAATCATCACTAATTACATTCTATTAGTCATTAAAAAAAGAAAAGAAGAAAAAAACTATGAAGCTTTATTTTCCAAAAGTCTGAAGCATCTTTTGTCCTGGCTTCAATAGGTACGAATGCTTCTTAATCGTATGACTGTGACATCTTTGCATTTATTCTATTCTCTTAAATGTCTAGCAAATATACCAAATCTAAAGAGATGCATCACATTTAACAAATAAATCATCAACCTTTTCATTTTCCTTATTACAGAACAGAGTTGTCAAATGAGTCCATTCCATTCACGTGTGTTGTGACCTAAGCATCCATAAAATTGAAAAGTCATTAAGTCGAAGATGATTTGGTCAACTTATGACGTAATTTACTTTGAAAAACATAATTTGATTTTTTTTAAAAGCTCAAACATTTTGCACTTTCCCCCCTATATACACCACTCTTATTTATTTATTATTGTTTTAAAACAATTTTGTAAAAGATAATTCAAAAAATGTGTTTAAAGAGCTTCTAAATTAAAATTTCATAATTTTATTTTGTATTGATAGACCATCTCAAAATTCGTTTAAAAATTATTGTTCCATCTTTCAGAAATAAATTTTTGAGAATACTTACAAAAATTTATTTTTATAATGTGTTTAATACTAAAATGAAAATCACTAATATTCTTTATACCATTTGCTTTCATATTTAAGTTTTTAATGGATTTTTATGATTTTTTAATACGGATATGTAGAAGATTCATGGAAGCATTACAGCATGCCCGTTCTTGTTATGAAGAGTGGCAAATATATCTTCAATTTTGGCCTAAAGTGGGCAAATTTTTAAAAAAGTCTTTATGAGAAAAATATTAGTATAAGAAGTAAATAAAATCTACGATAAATTAAAAATAATTTATCTTCTCAAATTTTAAAAAGTTAAATGAGAGAAATTTTTAAAAGTTAGAAAAATATAAATTGTTTTTAACTTAAAAAGAGAGAAGTTTTACTCATTTTTTTATACTAATTTTTCCTTCTATAAGAATTGGTCTAGAAGTATATCTAAACTAGGCCTGAATACATTGTGAAAATAAATAGGATCAAATTTAAATCAAATAAAGAGATAAACAATCAAATATAAGCATGAAATCTTTTCTTTTGTTTGGTAGGTGATTTTGGAAAAGTATTTGGTTAACAATTTTACATACCTTTCCATGTGATATTGGTTATGAGAATTAAAAAATTATACGATAATATTGAGCATTAAATTTTAATGAATTTTGATTGTTGATGAACATGTATCTCATTCCTATTTATTAAAAGTGAGATCCACATTGAAAATTAGAAGAAAGAGAAGAAATTTTAATTTTAATTATTATTATTTTTTCTTTTACCTTATTACACATTATTCGGCAAACCAAAGTAGTGTGATAAGGTATATGTATATACATGGGCTAAGAAAGTTCTTCAATACGATCATGCCCAATATTTTTACTCCATCTATCTATCTCTCGCATGATGCAGTGTTGCAAATCCATATATGGCCTTGGATTTATTCTTTCTTCGTGAACATTATTGAAACAGTGCTTCATTTGGATGGATCAAAACTCTAGAAGATCAGAAGCATTGCGGTGATTTCATCGCTTTTGAAAGTTGAATGCTTTGATGCCAAAGGCAAAGATGATCGCAAACAACACTGAAAAGCTAACTACAACAGCTGCAACTATTCCCAGATGATCATGTTCAAACTCAAAATAACTCCTCACAAATTCTTCAACACTTTGACCATTCTCAAGTTTGTTCATTTATCATCACCATATTGGGAAGCCACCAATCCATACAACGTCCATGCAACAGGGCAAATCCAATAGTACCATTTCCACCATATGGGTATTCTCTGTCATAGTTTTGTTTCCAAAGTAAGTTCCATGTTATATTAAAAAACAGTTTCATTATTTGAATTACTAAAAATTGATATCATATATAATATCGAATATCGTTATTTCTTTCTTATTCGTTATTTTTTCATATATACACACAATCTAGAAATACACTACAAATATAAAAGAGACACCTAAAAGTGTCCTCTTTTAATGGTACAAACAACATTTTCAATTAAAATGATGTCAGCAAAAGTTGAAATTAACTCACCGATGAGGGAATGATGAAGCCTGAAAAAAGGCGCCATGTTGCATAGAATGAGGTGGACAATATGCCCGCAACGTGTGGGTTAGGAGTAATGGCCATGGTCATCATACCATACAAGGTGTAGTATAAGAAACTGTGTACATGAAGAAGAGATTCCAGAAGACCTTTGTAGCTGTCCACTCAAATCCCATCATGGCATATACTGTGATCCCATATATCAGAGCCTGAGCCAATATGTGAGGAAGCTCTATAGTGACCTGGATTCATAATATACAAATGTTGAGTTTCATGAGCTCTTGATAACTCTGCTTTTTGACTGATACATGTCTGTCTTAGATCCCCCCCCTTTTTTTTTGTTAAAGAGTTACTTGGACTGAAATGAGGGAAATATGAGTACTTTATGTGACTCCTCTAAAATGAAAATACATATAAAGTGGAAACTTAAAATTTTATTTTGAAGCTTCAAATATATTTTTAATTTCTAAAGATATGTCAATTTTTTTACTTTAGTTCTTATTTAAACTTACTTGTTTAGCCTCTAACCCTGTATTTAACAAAACAATACATTTTTAATTCCTTATAAAAGACTAACAAACACTAATTAATTCTTATCTCATTAATTGAGATCCGCTATCAAAGACTAAAAATACTCAAATTTTTTAATTTTTAAAGACTAAAACAAATTAAATCTAAATAAAGACATTTTAAAAACATCATATTTTCAATTTAAGAATTTATATAAAATACAATGAAAACACTTCTACTGATCAAAATCAACCTAAGAATATGTATCTTTAATTTGTCAAATATTTATTGATTGTTATAACTGTATTTCAGGTCATCCTATGTAATGGTAAACATTACAGGGTAATGGAGTAACACCTGTGCAAGAGCATAAGGCAAAGCTGAATACATACCTGCAGCTCTCTCTGTGTAGAAGACTGTTCTCTCAATTGCCACTATAGGCTGAACTGCTGCCCCATTTACAACCCCAATGAAGGTAACAGCAGCATACATTGAACCCATTGCATCAAAAAGATCTTGCTCCTTTCTCCTATGACTATCATCATTATTTTAAAATGGTAAGAATTTGATTTGAATGTTATCCTCATGCTTTAGTTATTATATTTCAATGTGTTGTTTTTTCTTTTCTTAAATACCTTTTCAAGCCAACATCCCAAAAGATCAACCCAAACAATAAGCCTATCATTGTTGTAAATAGGAGTCTAACAGCAGTATATGACGTGTTCCGCCAATTTGACAAATGTTGTTTCCATAGACAAGCTATAAATTGTGCCGCCAAATTCTGTGAATATTGACTAAGAAAGTAAAGATCTTTTGAACCTTGAAATGGTACACTGAGTTCCTGGATCAGTTGTTTGTTTCTCCTGAATAATAGGAAGTATCAGAACCTATTCAAGATCATTCACTACTGCATTAAAATCATGAATTTAGCAATATAAAACATCTTAGGACCAGTTTAGAGTGTTTGGTTTAGAAATTGTTTTCAGTTTTCATTTTTTATTTTAGTTACCAAATTGTCACATTGTTTCATTCTGTTTCCTATTTTTAAAGATTTTTACAGGAAACAGTGAAAACGGACAAAAGTTGTTTTCAGTGCTTCTAGTACAAAATATTTGAAAACAATAAACAGAATGAAAACAAAGTGACAATTTTTTAATTGAAAACAGAAAGTGAAAACAAAAAACATTTTCTGAAACCAAACAGCCCCTTAGTTTGAGAAAACATTTAGTTTTCATTTCCTATTTTCACAACTAATTAGAAAAGTGACACCTTATCTTCACTTTATTTTCTGTTTTTAAATATTTGTACTGGTGAAAACAACAAAATAACTATCATTTCATTTATGATATTTGTTGTTTATGTTATGAATCATATTTAAGTGTAAATAAGGAGTCTAACCGGTGTAGTTCTGAGTTTTTGTATATATCAGTGAAGTCGACCTTAAGATTTGCCTCTCTTCCTGCTGATGTAACTTCGAGCATCCAAGTTGCAGGATTATAGCCATCTCTGATCTTAGGAACTCCTTGAATAGCCTATAGTAATAATGCATCATAGTGAATATGCTAATGCTACAACTGCACCTAATATGCTCAATCACATTTTCGCTAGACTCACCTCAAAATACTGGATCAGATTGGAACAGTGGCTACCTATTGGACCAGCATATATCTGGTCCCCTCCCAATTTCAGAAGTAGCAGCTGAAAAGGTTGAGGTTGAAGTAATTAATTCCTTGAAATGTAGTACTAAAAAACAGAATGGTAAGATTTGCTACCTCATCAAAGGCATCAAATATATCAATACTTGGCTGGTGGATGGTGCAAACAACGGTACGTCCTGTGTCCACGGTGTTCCTCACGGTTCTCATTACAATTGCAGCTGCTCTAGCATCAAGACAAGACCAGAGGTTGGCTCATCCATGAATATTATTGATGGATTGGCTACAAGTTCAACCGCAATTTTAAGCCTCTTACGTTGCTCAGTTGAAAGTCCAGTCTCTCCTGGCAATCCAACCAGTGCATCTCTTAATGAGCTAAGCTCTACAAGCTCCATAAGATTGGAACAGTGGCTACCTATTGGACCAGCATATATCTGGTCTCCTCCCAATTTCAGAAGTAGCAGCTGAAAAGGTTGGGGTTGAAGTAATCAATTCCTTGAAATGTAATCCTAAAAAACAGAATGGTAAGACTTGTTACCTCATCAAAGCCGTACCTTGGCCTTTGACTTCAACCTTTGAAGCATCTCCAAACAACACATGTCCAGTTTCAACCTTTTGCATCTCTTTGAATAGGTGCTTGTGATTCCTTGCACCTTGTCAAGGTACCATACCATATGCTGTTGGTGTTGACTTTTTTGTGTGCCATCAAGAGAAAAATTTCTTTTGCTTCCTCATCTTTCATGACTAAATTGGTTGTCTCTTCCACCTTTTTCTCGACTCAGACATTCTTTCACAAAATGCCCCACCTTTTCACAATTGTAGCACTTATCGGAGTTGCAATCCTTTGCATAGTGACCATATTTGACACAATTGTAGCACTCGAGGTTGGAATAATTCGACCTACTGCCTCTCCAACGACCACTTCCTCTTCCATGATAATTTTGCTAGTTTGAATGTTCTTTCTCCTGGTAATACTCTTCCTTCTTGACCGTGACCTCTACCACTGCAACCATTTTCTCGACTTCCACGACCATGCCCTCTACCTCGAATGTTTTGAAAATAGAGTGCCTTTTCGTCTTTGATTGACTCCTTGGTTTGAAGTGCTTGCTCAAGTATCTCCTCCTCCTTCTTTGTACGTTGTTAGTGTGCCTCGAGAGAATTGGCGAGCTCGTAGACTGTGAGCATTGTTAGGTCCTTTGACTCTTCTATAGCACATACGACATTCTCAAAACTGTCGGTTAACGACCTCAAAATCTTCTTCACAACTTGTGCATCAGTTAAAGCTTTTCCATTTTGGTTGAGTTGGTTCACCACGGTTTGAACACGCGTGATGTAGTTTAGAGACCCCTTTTGACTCCTTCATCTTCATGCTTTCCAACTCACCACAAAGAGTTTGAAGGCCGACTTGTTTAGCATTTGCAATCTTCTCAAAGCCTGACTCAACAGCTCGAAAAAAACATGTACAAAGCTGCCTTATTCGTGTCTCTTGTAACGCCTTGTGTTGAGTCGTCGAATATTTCAGTTCTTTGAAACCTTCTTGGACCACCTCCTAACCATCTTGAGACTCAAGAAGAGCTTTCATTTGTATGCTCCAATTCTCATAGTTTGCCTTTGAAAATCCATAGAGAAGAAAAACTGTTTCTATATTTCTCACTCTTTTGTCAAATAATACAATGATCTAATTATAGGATAAAAGGCTTAAATTCTATTAATAACCATAAACTATAATCAAAATTCATTATAACCATCTATCAAAAAAAATAATTATTGACTCTTGACTTTTTATTTAAAAAAAAATGCTGAATTAAAACCATTAAAACTGATATTTAAGTTTATTCAACAGAAATTGGTCCAAATACTATGAGTTGAAAAAGCAGTTGTCCAATTTCGATAATCAGGAGAATCCAAATCCACCTTCTCTTCAAATTTCAAGTGGAATAAATACTCAGGATGCAGCAAACTCATTGAAACGTGAGGCCAATTATGTTGATCAATCTGAAATCAACAAACGTTTTGTTTTATTTCTTATTTGCCTGTTTATCTTCCTTTGTTTTGCTATCGTTGTCTTAGCGGAATGTTTGAAAATTTGGTGCAGAGACTAATTCATTATTAGATGCGAATGACAGTCGTTATTCTTGTTGTTGTCGTTCATAAAAAATTAATAAATAATGCTATTTAATTTGATCAAGAGTCATTTAAATGGCGTATAGAGTGTTCCTATGTATAATTTGAATATGTTATGAAACCCTAATCTATAACTTGTGTAAAGAGCATTTGGTGTTCAGGGTCATTTCTCCGCTCTCAAACTAAGGGTCTCGGTTCTAATTTTTGAAGAAAGTGGTTTTAAGAATGTATAGAAAGTAATTTACTTTAAGAGATTTTATAAAAATTAGCTTTTTTTATTTAGTTTCAATTTTAAAATTATATATTTTTATTTTAATTGGTAGTTATAATTTGTTTTTAAAAAAATCACAAAAATCTTAAAAAAAGATTAAAATTAGATTATTTTTAACTTTGATTTTTTTTTTTCATAATATTAACTAAATAAAAGAACTTAAAATGTTTCTTTTTTAAATATTTTTTTCATTAAATAATCTGAAACAAGTAGTTTCTGAATCCCTCTCAACATTTCACTTAAATAAAGCGTTCAAAAATAATCTCTGGAAGGTGTTCATTGATCAACTCGATGAGAGGTGGCTTCTAGGATAGCCTCCTTAACCACGAGACTTAGTTGTAGTTAAATCATCATCTTGAGTTATTGCTTCACAAATTATTTCTATCTTGGCAACGGCCAAGATTCCCTTCGCAAATTGAAATTGCGCAGCTTGTGCTCCTTGTCCTCGTCATTGTTGACATGCTTGAGTTCAAAAATATTGTGATATCACTGAGGGAAATAAAGAAAGTTAATGATTTCTTGATCAAAATTATTAATTTTTCATGTTTCATAAATGTTAATTTTATGTTCATATGCATCACAACTTGTACATATAATACAACATGTACAACGAGGTTGTTGCGTATAGGATGGAAGCTTAGTTTATTTCTATGTTCCTAAACATCGGAAAAGTAATACATCTGAACATGTACACCCATTTAGGTTATTTTCTATTATTGTTGACTTGGGATTATAGTTTTAAGAGTTTTATGTTTAATGATGTTTATATATAATTATTTAATATTTTGTAGTTGAAATCTTAAATATAATGTGGTGATCATATATATTGGTGGAAACATAGGCATTGAAAAGAGCTTGTAGATGTTGACAAACAAATTAAAAAAGAAAAATAACTCGAACGGTTAACACTATAAGGTGGGTTGGTGGATGATTGACTCATTTTATGGGTTCGGATCAGCTCACCAATGTCTTAATAAATATTAGTGTATCCTATTATACATTAATAATTAGTGCAATTCATAATTTCATTAATTTGTTAACATAAAATTTTAAAATATATTTATATAAATAATTTAATTTTTATCAGACAAAGATTATATGAACAGAAATTATATCAATATTTGGAATTTTATTTTTCAACAAATCATTATTTTGTAGCAACATTACCTATTATTTAAGAGATTTTTTCCTTCTTAGATTTCGTCTTAAATATGAGACATTTTTAAAATCTTAATTTAGCCTCTATACTCATTTGAAGCTTCACAGTACATTACCTATTATTATCTAAATACATTACCAGTCTGTTTTCATCATGGCAGCACGATCCATATAATATCATTTTTTTACTATTAATAATTAATACAAACAGGCTAATAAAGATATTTATTTGGTTGGTATACATAATATTGAGAAATTGGCCGGCAGAAGGATGTTTATAAGAATAATGCTTAATAATACGAATTTTTTTTTGTATGAAAGTGACAAAAACTATTTTTAACTTCAATTACATGATTGTGAACAATGACTTTGTAGGTAACCATCCTGAAAGCATATAAGAGAGGTGTAAAATAAAGTAATTTTAGCATAAACATTTATTTTAAAAAGTAAATTATTTTTTATTATTTTCTGATAAATCTTATAAAAAATGTTTATTTTCTTAAATTTTTCATACCAATGAAATTTGATTTCTCTTCTTTCTCCCTACGTATGCGTGTGTGTGTGAGAGTAGAGATAAGATCATATACTACTAAGTATCAAACTTAGTATAATGATACTTTTATCAAAAGTAAATTTTATTAATTTAATCAGTTAAAGTTGTTATAAATTAGAGAATTTTTACAAAATTACACATAAAATTAATATTAATAATTACTCCATTGACCCATTATATTTTAGCAATGATATATTATTTAAATTATAAGTAAATAACAACTATTAAATAATATATATAAAGAAATTGTGTAAAATTTTATATACATAATTTAGTTAATAATATTACATGAGTCAATAATTGGATTAATAAAATTTATTCATGTTTTAATCTTTACGTGACCAGTTTTATTCAGTCCCAAAATTCCGTTGTTAATGTTTTTCTTCTTATAGTATTAATAGTGAAAATTTACCCTTTTTTTTCATTACAGTGGATGGAATGACTTTGAAGTGATTATTTGTTCCATTCATTACAAAATATTGTAAACTTACAAATAAAATTGTTAGTCATTAGGACTGTCTTTCTTAATAAAATCTTCACGCGTCACAGACTTTCTTTTGCTTTTAGTTTTCATATAAAAAGCTTTTAACAGTATTTATGTTTAACAATGTTTATAGTGTGCCTTTAGAGACAAATATTCAAGTTGAGGTACATCTGACCTTACCTAGTTGCTTATCCATATCCTTATATGATCTATTTTCTGGCTTAATACTTTCCTTAATTTCATATTGTCCGAATAGGGGTTACAACGGGACAACGATGATAAGGAATCGCTACTAAAGTTTATTAAAGAAAACGTTAGAAAAAATTTTTGATTAAAAATTATCTTTAAAACTAAATTTGAACTTGAGAATCGTTTACGTATAAAGAAGGTAATAGCACCCTATACCTTTCATTGGTTAAAACGATTATCTTCTAATTAATTGTGCAAAATTTTATTCTAACTTTAACAACATTTATTTCATTCTAAAAGAAACTAATTAATATTTTACTATTTTCAAATTTATGATTATTTAGATTTATTTCTAATTTTTACAATTTTTTTAAAGATTTTAATTTTATTTTTTTAAAATAAGAAAACACAATAAAAATTATTTGAATTAAAGGAATGAGTTATTTGTAAAAATATTATTCTTTTTTTCATTTTTTTGTATTAAAGAAATATATAGTAAAAAAATTAGCTTAACACTTTATTTTTTTTTGTTTTTTTATTTTTAAAATAAAATAATTTTTTTTAATTTTTATAAAGAAAATGTGCTACAAATTAATATTAGTTTAAAATAATTTTAAAAATATTTTGAACTTTAAAATTTTTTTAAAAAAATTAGATTTGACGGTCAGGTTCTTACTCCTATGTATCTTCCTTATGCAACGGAAGAATCAAAGCTACTACGTAGGTCTTTTTCAAAAATTACGTTTTGAATAAGTTTCAAAGTTTTTCTTTCTTTCTGTTTTGTGAAAAACTTGATTTTTCTTTATTATTATTTTTTAAGTAAATCTACTCTTGCACAGGGTTTAAGTTAGTACACGACTACTCAATAAACCATTACGATCCAAACAATGTTGAATGTAGATACTCCACTCTATCAAAATTACTTGGCTGTTACGTGGATTCAAAAGACTCTTTTTTTTTTTAATAATGAAAAATTGATGTACCTTTTAATATGATATTTTTGCACACAAAAAAGGAACAAATGAGAGACATACAGAACAAATAAACAAATACAAGAGCAAACAAAAATGATGAAGAAATAACTCTTATTCGATTTAGGAATTAAGTTTTTTTTAAGGTAAGGATATGCAAACAAATTAGAGTTTCTAGAATTTATGAAAAGAAAGAACTTTTTAAGATTTGTTGAAATTAAATTTTTATAATTTGCAAAATTGTTAGGGTTGAAAAAATAGTTTGTTTTAAACTTTGCTAAAAATTGAATGATTTTGGGTTAGAAAAACAAATATTATTTTTAGGGTTTGCAAAAAAAAGTTTAGTTAAAAAAATAATTTGTTTTTAGGGTTTCAAAAAGATAATACTTAGAGTTAGAAAAAAAATTAATTTTCATGGATTTGGATTTTTTTTAGGGTTTGACTGAGGGAGAAGTAATTTAGGATTAAAAAAATTATTAGAATTTATAAAAAAAATTTAAAAAATAAAATTTTATTAAATTTTATCTTTTTATTTATTTATTACACTTACAAAAAGTGTTAAATAATTAAGAAGAAGAGAAGAACGTACAAAATAAATAAACAAAGAAAGAGTATCCTTAATAAAATAGAAAGGACGAGAAATGAATAAAGAAAGAGAATTCTTATTAGATAAAGGGAGGATGAAAAATGAACAAAGGAAAAATCTTTATTAGATAAAGGGAGGATGAAAAACATACCAAAGAATAAAATGGAGAATACTTACTTGATGAAAGTTTTTCTTTTTCCCTCATGGTTGGATCTCTACTTCGATTTGTTCTCTGTAATCCATTTTGAGATATGTTTTAGGATTTTTGGCATTGTAAGATAGTTTTCTCTGATCTCCTCTCCTTCTTTTACTTTTTGTTTCCTAGGCTCACTCTAGAACTCTCTCTCAAAGAGGTCTCATAAAAATAAAAGGTGTCCACCCCTCATGGTTGGATCTCTACTTCGATTTGTTCTTTGTAATCCATCTCGAGATGTGTTTTAGGATTTTTGGCGTTGTAAGATAGTTTTCTCTGATCTCCTCTCTTCCTTTTGGTTTTTGTTTCCTAGGCTCTCTCTAGAACTCTCTCTCAAAGAGGTCTCATAAAAATAAAAGGTGTCCACCTCCTCTCTTCCTGAAGACCTAAGCCTTCTATTTATAGGCATTTTTTAAAATCCTAGATCCGATTTATTTATTTATTTTTAATAAAGACTCCCTTATTTTCTGATGACCATTAAAAATCTACAAACTACTTTAACCATTTGTAAATGTAATTTTAAATTTTAAATTTGAAAATTTGAATTTAAATTTTAAATTAGTTTTTTTATTTTCTTAACCTCTTTAAAAAAATTAAATTATATTTAATTTTTTATTTTGAAATTTATTTTTGAAAGGGACCTAGATAAAATTAGGTATTCACAGTTGCCCCTCTTTAATTATTTTTTACTAAATAATATGAATTTTAAAATTTTTCATATTATTATAGTAAGAAATAAGTAAAGAAGTGAATTAATTTTATCTATGGTCCTGTGTAACACATGCATTGTATACGAGCTAGGTTTTGTGAAGCCGTGAAGGAGAACCAGTCAGGTTTTAGACATTACGAAAATGTAAAAGGTTCTAGTTGTACGCCCCTAATTTTATAATATTAATCATTGTTAATTATATAAATCTAAATGCATATATATGTGTATAAGTGTAAATAAATGTTGTAAAATTGCATTGAGTGCGTAATGATAGTGTTTTGTGTGGATGAGTGTATATATATATATATATATATATATATATATATGTATGTATGTTGTGGATAAGTGTATATATGTATATGTATGACTGGATAGGGCTGAAATAGGCTAAGTGCCTAAGTGCAGGGTGTAATACTGGGCTGTTCTCGCTGTAACAAGAGGGCCCTGGGAGGAAAATGGCGAAATGTCGCCTTCTCGCTGCAGCGAGAGACATCTCGCTATAGCGACAGAGCGACAGTTTAGGGTGCATTTCTGGGTGCAGTCTCACTGTAGCGAGATTCTACAGAAACCAAAATGCAGTTTCATCTGAGATTTTCACTATGGTGATAGACGAGAATTTCTCGCTGTAGCGAGAGTGTCGCGATCTGAGGGGTTTTAAAAGGAGGTTTAGGGATTTGAGATTCATTTCTCAAATTTCCTCCCAAATCTCTTCAATCCTCTCGACCCAAAGCCTTATTCCACCAATTAAATTGCCTCCAAAGTCGTTCGGGAGCTTGATTGAAGGTTGAATCCGTGTGAGAAATGCTTGGAGGTGAGTTTTAATGGTTAGGGTTTCCATTTTCATTCCCTTTCTCTGTTTTCATGATTTTCTTGGGTTCTCATGGAGTTTCTCCATGTGTTTAGGATGAAATCTGTGAGGGGGAGCACTTCTTGGAGAATTTAATGTGTGGGTCTCCAATCCGAGGTAAGGGGGGACTCTACCCTATCTCAATGTATTATAATTCTTGTGTGTTTTGTTGATTAATGCAATGTGGCTGAGATAGGGAGTAGAAATGGTGTGCATTGTGATGTGTGCTGGAATAGTTAGGCCCCTTGGGGAAAATTGTGTGTGATGGAATGCATTGATTGATGAATTAATGAATATTGTAAACAAATGTGGGCCCGAGGGCCATGTAATATAGATGAATATAGGCCATGTACCGTGTAATGTGAATTGAATATAGGCTGTGTGCTATGTGTTGTGTGCAAGCATGAATATTGCGTGTGTGAATGAAATGTATGAGAATGAGGCGTGTTAGCGCCATTGTAATGTGTTATGAATGGTTCAGCGATACACTAGGGATGTGTGGATGAGGACGGTAGAAATACCTTGGGGAGGAGAAAGTGGTGGTAACACCGACTGTGGAACGGGTGCACCATGGGCCACACACTCTCTTCCTGACTAGACCTCTGACCACTATCTTTATTGAGCGACCTGTGACTACCCACGTGGTATCCGTGAGGTGGGGGTAACTTATGACCATTCATAGTGAAAATCTGTGAGCACAGTGCCACAATGAATGTGGTTGACGTGCGAGCACATGAGATTATTGTTAATTGTATTTTTTGAATGTAAAATGCTGTTGGTGCTGTGAGTGCATTGATATTGAATGATAATGTTGTCCATGTTTGTTTCTGCATAAATGTATTGAATTTGATTTGGAGGTGAGACTCTATGCCCAGTTGTGTGTCTTGGTAGTGTAGAGTACTCACCCTTATATTCATTTTTTAAGTAACCAAGACGATCAACACTAGACTCAGTAAAAGGGATGGATGGAACTGCTATAGGACTTAGGATATTATTTTGAAAACTGTTGTATTTGAATAAGTCCTGCAGTAACTGTTTGATGAAATTTGTAACCCCTTTCTTTATTTTGAAATATTTGATGAAACTTGGATTAAAAATGGAAGTTTATTATTTCAAAAATTGTGAAATTCCTTATTTATTGAAATTAAATTTAAGGTGTTACACTAGTCAGATTCTAGACTTTTAGAAAATGTAAGGGTACCAGTCAGATTCTAGACTTTAGAGAATTTAAAGATACCAGTCAGGTTCTGGACTTTATAAAAATGTAAAGGTGCCAGTCAGGTTTTGGGCTTTGAAAAAATGTAAAGGTGCCAATCAGATTCTGGACTTTGGAAAATGTAAAGGTGTCAGTTAGGTTCTGGACTTTTGAAAAAATATAAATGTGCCAGTCAGGTTCTAGACTTTGATAAAAGTGAATGTGCTAGTCAGATTCTGGATTTCTGAGAAAGTAAAGGTGTCAGTCAGATTCTGGGCTTTTGATGAAAGTAAATATACCAGTCAGGTTCTGGACTTTCAATGAAAGTGAACAGGCTAGTCAGGTTCTGAACTTTAGAAAATGTAAAGGTGCTAGTCAGGTTCTGGACTTTGAAAGAATATATAGGTGTTGGTCTAATTTCGGAGGAAAGTATAGCAGCCAGTCAACTTCTGGATGTTTGCATCAGTACAAAGAGGTCAGTCAGATTCTAGGCCTTAACAAGAAAGTAAAGGAAGGGGGGAGGAGAGGACTTGTTTTGCCTGCTCTATCTTTTATTTGATGGTAGGTCAGGAAGAGGAAAGAGGTCTAGTCCTATTCCTTGTGTTGTGTCTGAGTGTTAGATTTCGGACATTGATAAGAAGTAAAGGCGTCGATAAGATTTCAAGCTTTAACAAAAAATTAAAGATACCAGTTAGCTACTAAGCTTTGGTAGAACAATAAAGAAGCCAGTCAAGTCTTGACTTTTGGTATGAGGAAAGGCATGAGAGCTTTCGAAAAGGAGTAGGAACAAAAGGTCCATGAGGCATGCTAGGCATGTGAGCATATGAAATGAATAAGCACAAGACCTACAAAATGAGGTATGTATGAGGCTCATAAGATGATTCAAACATGCAAGGGTATAAGATGAGAATAAAACATAGGCATGTGAGATAACAGGAAGCCTTGCAGGATCCAACTAAAATGAGAGTAAAGTTTCTGAGATATAAGAGGCATGAGTGGTAGAATGAGCATGTGGACCTTTAAGAAAAATTGGTATGAGTGTCTCTTAAATGTGAAGCATGAAACTTGTGAATTGCAACAAGCACAACATTCTTTGATGCACAAAATATGTGAAGCTTATGATTAAGCACATGTATTGGCTTAGCCCTCAGGGATGTATGAACACGAGTACTTGTAAGATGGATGGATAGTATAGCTTTTAAAATAAGCTAACATAAAAGCCTACAAGGTAAAATAGGCATTAGACCTAAGATTATAATAGGCACTAAGTCCTTGGAGATGAAGTGCACATAGAGACTTATGAGCTAAACTTACATGAGGGCTTAGTTGGTAAGTGAGTAAGAATAGATGCGTTAATATATGAGGTATAACGAGCTTAGGAGTTCATAAGCATAAAACCTATGTAGGTACGAAGGCTTGCACGATAGGCAAGAGATAGATTTTTGAAAGCAACAAGTATGAAAGCCTACAAAGTGGGTAGGTAAAAGTCTATCGAAGGCCACGAGCATAGAGACCTATAAGAGTAAGAAAACACGTAGAAACCTATCAGATGAAATTACATGAGGGATTAGTTGGTAAGTGAGTGAGGCCTACAAGAACAAGCGTGCTAACCTATGAGGTACAATAAGCTTATGCGTTCATAAACATAAAGGTCAAAGGAATGTAATAAGCATAGAACCTATGTAGGCATGAAGGCTTGCACGATAGACAAGAGATGGATTTTTGAAAGTAACAAGCATGAAAGCCTATAAGGTAGGTAGGTAAGAGTTTATTAGATGCCACGAGCATAGAGACCTATTAGATTAAGAAAGCACGAGAACCTATGAGGTCTATGTAGAAGCATAAAGTTTGTAAGATGGAAAAGGTCTAGAGACCTATGGATTAAAGTAAGTATGAGGACTTGACACTAGAGCCTAACAAGTGCAAGCATGATGGCTTATGAAATACAACAAACATGAAGCTATGAGGTAAGTACGTGCAAAAGCTTATAAGTTCTAACGAGCATGAAAGTCTATGAAAAAGCACAATATCTTATGAGACATAATAGGTATAAGGGCCTATAAGGTGAGTAGATGTGAGACATATCAAGTGGTGTAAGCACCAAAACTATTAGAACAAGCACGCTAACCTATGATGTGGCAATCTTAGGAGTGCGTATGCATAGAAGCCTAATTAGGCGTAGGTCCTAGGTATGTGTAAAAGGGCCTACAAGACAAGGTATGGACTTATGAAAGTAGAAAGCATGAAAGCCTATAAAATGTGTAAGTACAAAAGCCTGTATAATGAAGATGGCATGGAAACCTATGAGATGAAGCAAGCACAAGGAGTTTGAGATTAGCTGACTTCAGAGTATGCAAGATGAGATAGGCTCATGAGCCCGTGAAATAAGATAGCCATAAGACCTATGAAATGGATGGGTATAGAAGTATGTCAAATGAAGAACGTACAAGAACCTATAAGAAGAAGCAAGTACAAGAGCTTGAGATTAATTGATATCAGAGCTCATAAGATAAGATAGGCACATGGGACCTATTTGAGATGAAGAATGTACCAGAATTTATGCAAAGAAGCAAGCATAAGAGTTTGAGATTAGTTGACATAAAACTTATAAAATAAGATAGGCTCATAAGCCCGTAAAATGAGATAGTCATGAGACCTATGTGATAAAACATATTTTATGTCTAGATTTCTAGTTTTATTTTCATTTATAAACACTTTTAATATGATTTTGTTTTATATTTTTTTTACCATTTTTTACTTATTGGAATAAATTGGGTCTATTACAAATAAATGCTTTAATTTTGTATGTTTTGGTAATTATGATCTCTGACTACTCTTTCGGCCATAACTTTTTCTACAGACATTGTTTTTGGCTGATTCTAGTTGCATGGGATTCTACACATCCAGGGCTTTAAAATCATATATAGGTCGCTGGATTTGAAGTTATTTTCAATTTTTTATGATTTTAGAAGTTGAGGCAGATTTGCTGAATATTTTTACGGGATTGCATTTGGACCCTTATTATTTAATAATTGCATTTGGGCTTTTAGATATTATTGAGACCCAAAACTTTGACCAATTAGTTTACCCTAATCAAAACCTATAAATAAACTAATAAGATTCTGAATTAGGGTGTGCGCGTTTGCTTATGCGATTAGACACTAATCCTTGTTTTTATTTTGTCTCGAACTCTCTCGTTCTTTTCTCATTCTTATGTGGGTTAAGCGTTTCCATGGAAGGCTAAACCTCTCATTTAATCTGCAGAATCCAAACGCTGTAGTTCTGACTTGAGTTCTGCGCTAATTGCTCTGAGTTTGTTCGCTTTTTCTCTCCAATCTCAGAATTGTTTATTGCGACCGTGATTGACTTTTCTATTGTTAGATTTTAAATTAGGACTCGATTGATGCTCTAATTTGATAATTAATGCGAATTAGGTTAAATGATTATTTGATTTAATTCGTAACTCTATTCAATTAGGTTATTCGATTGAATTAATAATTGAATTGAGTGATTGTTCAAACATAGATTTAAATCTTTAGATACTATGATAGTTGAAGTTACACGCTGTAACACCCCGAATTTTGGTAATATTAATTATTGTTAGTTATATAAATATAAAGGTATATATAGGTGTATAAGCGTAAATAGATGTCAAAAATTGCATTGGATGCGTGATGTTGGTGTTTTGTGTGTAATGAGTATGAATATATATATGATGTGGATGTATGTATGTATATATATATATATGTGTGTGTGTGTGTGTGTGTGTATGCATGACTGGATAGGGCTGGAATGGGCTAAGTGCCTAAATGCAGGCGTGGTACTGGGTTGTTCTTGCTGCAGCGAAAGGGCCCTGTGAGGAAGGACCAAAAATGTCGCCTTCTCACTATTGCGAGAGACGTCTCGCTATAGCAACAGAGCGACAGTTTGGGATGCATTTATGGGTGCAATCTCGCTGTAGCGAGATTCTGCAGAAATCAGAGTGCAGTTTTCTCTATTTTTTTCGCTGTAGCGAGAGGGCGTGTCAGTGCTATGAGGTCCCCTCGCTGCAGCAAAAATATCTCGCTGCAAAGAGAATATCTCGCTGTAGCAAGTGTGTCGTGACCAGAAAAGGATTTAAAGGGGGTTAGGATTCAGAGAGAGTTATTTCTCCCTCTCCCTTCAAAATTCCTTTGATTCTCTCACTCTCAAACCCTATTCCATCAATTAAATTGTCTCCAAAATCGTTCGAGAGCGTGATTGAAGGTTGAATCCGTGTGGGGAACGCTTGGAGGTCAAAATCTGTGTAGGGAGCACGTCCGTGGTCGAATTCGAGTGTGAGTCTTCAATTCAAGGTAAGGGGGACTCTACCCTACTTTTTTATGTGTGATTTGCTGTATTTTGTGGAATATTGTGGTATAGCCGAGTAGAAGGTAGGAAATTGCTGTGAAATATAATGTGGGCCATGTGCCGTGATAGGTGATTTATTTGCTAGATGTTGTATGATAGGATGAGGGCTTGTATGCTGAACATTGTGAATGAATATTGTGAAATGTGGGCCCAAAGGCCGTGTAATATGATTGAGTATAGGCTATGTGCCGTGTACTATGAAAATGAAATATGGGCCTTGTATCGTGCAACTGTGAAATGTGGGCTATGTGCCGTGTACTGAATGTGTGTGATTGGGGCGTATTAACGCCGTTGTAATGTGCTGTGAATGGTTCAGCGATACACTGGGGGTGTGGAAGATTGAGGACGGTAGAAATACCTTGGGGAAAGAGGGAGTGGTAGTGACACCGACTGTGGAACGGGTGCACCAAGGGCTACACATTCTCTTCCTAACTAAACCTCTGACCATTACCTTTGCTGAGCGACTCGTGACTGCCCATGTGGTATCCGTGAGGCGGGGGTAACCGACAACCATTCATGGTGTAAATATGTGATCATAATGCTACAGTGAGTGTGGCTAGTGTGCGTATGCATGGATTTGTGTTTTGTACTTATGAATGAGTAATGCTGCTTATGATTGTGTTTGTTTAATGTATTGGAAATGCTCTAGAGGTGAGACTTTACGTTGATTGTGTGTTTTTGGGTAGTGTAAAGTACTCACCCTTACATTCATTTTTCAGGTAATCAAGACGATCAGCACCGGAATTAGTGAAGGGACGGATGGACTGTTATAGGACTTAGATTTTATTTTGAAAATGTTGTAACTAAACTAGTCCTGTAGCAGTTATTTGATATTAATTTATAACCCTTCACTTATTTCAAAATCTTTTATGAAAACTTGATTATCCGATTTGTGAAATTATCATTTAATTGAAATTAAAATTTAGGTGTTACACACGCAATTGGTATTATCTGGATTGATATTTCCTAATTTATTTTTTTACTCACTTTAACTCTGTTTGTAATTTAATTTGATTAATTTCAATTTCCAAAACTCCAAAAATCTTATTTGTATTTTTTAAAAGAAAACATAAAATTGAATTTGACTGAAAATGTGTCTCCGTGAATCGACTTAGGTTTGGCTCTATACTATAAAATCTTTAGAAAACTTAATTGTTTTGATAGAGACTCGGCAATCGTCTATCAAATTGGCGTCGTTGCTGGGGATATGTTGTCAGTTTTGATTTGTTTTAGAGTTTATTATCGCTTTCTACTGTTTTGATTCGTAGTTTTGTTTTTTTAGTTTTTTCTATCTTTGTCTGCGAGTTGGTATATTTTTATTTTTTTCCTTATTTTGCATTGTTTGTTTGTTTGTTTAGGTGTGTCTAATTTTAAAAATTCTTCATTAGTAAGGTCGAATAAAATTAAAAAAATTGCATTAAATAGGATTTCATTGTTTCCTATCTTCTGATTTTGTTTTGTTAAATTTTGTTGTTTTAGTGCATTTTAAATTTGAATTGCAGATTGATTTTTGAATTGTAAACTTTTGAATTTTGAATTTTTGAAGAATTGGATTAATAGGATTGTTGTAGAATTGTGTGATTTGCAGAGATTTTGCAAAGATTTGAGGAGCAGTAGGATAAGGATCCTTTAGATTTGGTTTAGATTAGATTAATATATTTAATTTAAATTTTGAATTATAGTTAAGGTTTGATTGTTTTGATTAGATTAGATTTAGTTTGTTTTGCTTTTAAAGATATGATTAGTTTTTTTTTTAGGTAGATTGGTTTAAATTTAAATTAAAAAAATTATTTTCCTAATTGTTAATTTAAATTTTGAATTTTTTTATTAAAAAATAATTTTTTTAAAAAAGAATTTTAAAAAAAATAATTAAAAAATAAAATAAAATAATTAAAAAAAACTTTATCGCACTTTTTATTATAGTTTATTTAATTGAAAAAATAGTGATATCAAAAGAGCTTTTTCTTGATGGTTAATGGGCATTGACTCAAACTTTTTCATGAGAACTTGCAGGGGCATTCACTAGAGGAGGTCATTCTCGAGTTGGCTACCTACCCCAATTGATAAGGGATTTTTTCTTACCTCTCTCTCATTTATTGGATTGTTTGAGTTGCCCTTGTGCTTATTGTGTTTCCATTGAGGACAATGTTAATTTCAAGTGGGGGGAGTATTATGTTTTTGATGTACATGGTCTAATTAAGTGATTATTTCATGGCTTTAATGGATTGATTGAATCATTCTTCGGTTTGATAGGTGAAATTTGAAAAATCTTGTGTGTTGGATCAATTGTGATAGAATATATACCTTGTGAGGATTTGAGCCATTGATATAGATGACAACATTATGTCATTCTACCTTTTTTTCATTGTGTGATTGCACTCATGGTTGCACGACATTAGAACTTGCCTTTAGCCTTTTTGAGACAATATTTTCATATGCTTGTATTAATATAATAGAGACATTATTTCTTTCTTGTAAACTACTAGCCAAAATGCCAACCTTGCATCGTTTCCATTGTTTGAGCCCCCTTGAGCCTAATTGTCCTATTTCTTGTGATCCTAACTTATTTCAAGCCAAAGGTGTAAAACAATAAAATGACTCAACCTTAAGGGGTACAAGAACTTTGGAATTGTTTTGGGAATGGTCATAGAAATAAGTGTGGGGGAGATTACTTTAGAAAATGCAAGAGAAAAGAAAGATCAGCTACTTTAAAAAAAAATATAGAAGAAGAAAAAGAAAAAGAAGAAGAAGAAGAAGAAAAGAAAAAAGAAAAGGAAAAGAAACATTGGATGGCTAGCAAAAGTAAAAAAGGATTATTTTTGGATTGTATTACATTATATCTTTGTTTAGAGTATTTACTTTCATGCTTACTTTCTTTGAATTCATTCCCCATCATTCTTATATCCTCTTTGGTTTTAGTTTGATTACCGTTGTAATTTTTTCACCTTCACTGTGCCCCTTTATAACCTAGCAAAGTCCTCTTGATTTTTGTGTGTGTGTGAATTCTAGTGAAAAAGTAGGCAATGGGCAAGCTTAAGATTGATCATGTTCATGTTATGCATTTTGAATGATACACTTTACCTTATACACTTGAGTGATTGAGAGTATGTCATGTGAAGATTCTATCTCTTATGATTCATTCACTTGATTTAGTAAGTACATTTGTAAATTTGGAGTGTGAGGATTGATTTCCATTCTAGTCATGATATTTGAACTTCATAGACTTTGTGTATAGCTTAATTTGTTTTAAGTCCCCTATGGTTTGATTTTGTGATTTACCCCAGAGGGCAAAGTCTTAAGTGTGGAGGAATTTGATAAAAACATATTTTATGTCTAGATTTCTAATTTTATTTTCATTTATAAATACTTTTAATTTCCTATTTTTTGGTAATTCTGACTTCTGACTACTCTTTCAGCCATAACTTTTTCTACAGATATTATTTTTGGCTGATTCTAGTTGCATTGGATTCTACACATCTAGGTCTTTAAAATGCATATATGGATCGTTAGATTTGGAGTTATTTTTTATTTTTTATGATTTTTTAAAGTTAAGGCAGATTTGCTGAATATTTTTGCGGGATTGCATTTGGACCTTTGTTATTTAATAATTGCATTTGGGCTTTTAGATATTATTGAGGCTCAAATTTTGACCAATTAATTTACCCTAATAAGAACTTATAAATAAACTAATAAGATTTTGAATTAGGGTGTATGCGTTTGTGCATACGATTAGACACTTTGAGCTTTTGAGACTAGGCCGAAATAAGAATCCTTATTTTTACTTTCTCTCGAACTCTCTCGTTCTTTTCTCATTCTTGTGTGGGTTAAGCGTTTTGATGGAAGGCTAAACCTCTCATTTAATCGACGGAATCCAAACGTTGTAGTTCTGACTTGAGTTCTGCACTAATTGCTCCGAGTTTGTTCTCTTTTTCTCTCTAATTTCATAATTGTTTATTGCGATCATGATTTATGTTAAATGATTATTTGATTTAATTTGTAACTCTATTCAATTAGGTTATTCGATTGAATTAATAATTGAATTGAGTGATTGTTCAAACGTGGATTTAAATCTTTAGATACTGTGATAATCAGAGTTACACACAATTGGTATTATGTGGATTGATATTTCTTAATTCATTTTTTTACTCACTTTAATTCTATTTGTAATTTAACTTAATTAATTACAATTTTCAAAACCCCAAAAACCTAATTTGCATTGTTTAAAAGAAAACCTAAAATATAATTTGACTGAAAATGTGTTTCCGTGAATCGACCTAGGTTTGGCTTTATACTACAAAATTTTTAGAAATCTTAGTTGTTTTGATAGCGACTCAGCAATCGTCTATCACTATGAGATGAGTAGGTACAAAAGTGTGTGAGATGAGTAATATATAAGAATCTATTAGAAGAAGCAAGCACAAGAGCTTGAGATTAATTGACATCGTAGCTCATGAGATGAGATAGGCTCATAGGCCCGTGAAGTGAGATAATCATGGGATCTATTAAATGGATATGTATAGAAGTGTTTAAGATGAAGAATGAGTAAGAACCTACGAGAAGAAGCAAGTACAAGAGCTTAATATTAGTTGACATCAAGGCATATGGGTCAGTGCAATAAGATAGCCTTGGGACCTATGAGATTGGTATGTATAGAAGTGTGTGAAATGAAGAATGTACAAGAACCTATAAGAAGAAGCAAGAATAAAAAAGCTCTAGATTAGTTGACATTAGAGCTCACAAAATAAGATAGACACATGGACCCGTGAAGTGAGATAGTCATGGGATCTATGAAATAGGTATATACAAAAGTGTAGGGATAGCAATGGGTAGGGTATGGGTAGGGTATTATAGTACCTGTAACATCCTCATTTTTGTTAAACAATTAATTTATTAATATAGTTCTATGTTAAAGTATAGTATTTATTTTTTTTGGAAAAAAATTGGGATAGAATTAACATGAAATGCTTTAGACAAAATTGTTAGGTATATTTTTAAGAAATTTTTGGTAATTTTAAATTTTAAATTTTTAAGTTTCAAAAAGTGTCAATTTGTATTGGTTAAAATTGTTGTATAAAGCTAAAAAAATTTTATTTAAAAAATAATAACAGTAATAATATTAATTATAAAAAAAATTATATTTTATTTATAAATATTTTTTAAAATATAAAAATAATTTTTTTATAATTAATTAGCATTTTTGTATTTTCTGGTTAATTTTAAGTAAATTAGTTATATGCTCAAAAAGAAATTGCGTGTAAAAATTTTGGACACCAACTAAAGGATCAATAGTGTCAAAAATTATTTTATAATTATGTTTAATATATTTCATGATTATTTTTAAATTTTTGGATTGTTATCTAATTATTTCAATTAATTATAAAAAATTAGTGAAAATTCTAATATTATATTATTATTTTTACTATTTAAGATAAAATCAATTCATCCAATTCATTTTCTTCTCTTTTGGCTGTCGTAGAGTGCTCTTCCTCTCCTTCCAAAAGCTTTGAAACTTCTTTGGCTCTAATCTTTTGATTTTTCAAGTAAGTTAATTAAATTTTTTTAATATTCCATCTATTTTCATCATTTTGAACACTTTGAACCGATTAATTTTTTTATTTTCTCTCTCTTTTTGAGTGGTGGAATAGTGGTATGAGGGTGAAATTTTGTCCAAAATTTTTGTTTCTAAATTATGTTTTTATTTGCTTAATCCTTCTATGTTTTATAATAAATAATTTTGCTGCTTTTTGTTTTGTTAAAAATGCATTTGACGGTTCAAAACCCTTAGTCTAGAGGTGCTGTCCCAAGAGTGTTATGAGGGAAAAATAATAATTTTTAATCACTTTTAGGCTTATAGTATTCCATTTACATCATAGAAAACAATTGTAAGACCCGTAAGCCATATTTGCAAAGATTAGAAAATAATAGTTTCAACTCACTAGTAGAGGATTGGGTGATTAATGCCTCTTAACATTGATCATGATTATGTGTGATTATTTAGTTAGGATCGTGATTTGAGAAGTGGTGGAAAGAGGACGTTAGTGAGAAAAATTGGTATACACTTCAAGGTAAGAGGGGACATATCTATTTTCAAGAGTATAGTAGAAAAATGTTGGGAGATGAGATGTTTTATTCTTTACTATGTATGTATAAATTATTTGAAAGAATTTATAATTATTCCCATACTTAGTGTACAATTGTTTGATATTCCTTTTTAAGATTGATTTTATGCGTGATGATGTTTCTATGATAATTGTTTGTCAAATTTAGTATAAATGATTGATTGCCAAAAATACTTGAGGAATAAACTATCATTCATGTGGAGTGAGCATATAGAAGGTATGTTGAAAGTTGAAAATAATTGGAGAATTGTGAAATAAAGATGTTAGAAAAAAATGAGAAGATTTGAGATAAAATTTGATGGGTTTTGAAAAATGTTTTAGAAATTGATAAATGCAATTGTGGTTAATTTTCTTCTTAAGAAAATGATTTTTTAAAAATCTTCTTTAATTTCAAGTGGGTTGATCAAAATTTATTTAATAGTTTTTATACATTTAAAGTATACCTATATACATATTTAAATAATTTAAAGTATTATAATTCATTTTCAAGTATTATTTTAAATGAGTATTTTGAAATGTAGTGATAACTGGGAAAAAGTATTTGAGAGCCATTGAAATGGCTGGAAAGTTGTGAAATGTGATGGTGTTGAGTCTCTGCTTCAAATTAGAAGTGTATTGAAATTTTTTGGCCGTTTTGCAGAGAGAAGAAAATTTAGAAATATCTTAATTATAGAGGAAACTCTGCCGGATTATCGGTGGAATTTTGAAACATATGTTGTTGATTAAAAAGAAATGTTTAATACCTAATTAAAAGACTGAAATTAGGTTCATGCATCATACTGGCACTATTACCTTTTTGTTAGCTAGAAACGGGTCAGGCCCTCGGGCATATCCCATCCCCATCAGGGTACCCATGAGACTCACTTTTCCATTTCCTCCTAGAGTACAGTTTAGGAGACCCTATGTCCCACCTCCTGTCCCTGAATTATCGCCCCCAATATTACTCCCGAATATTCTTAGATCTTTAGGGCCTTATGTACCACCTGTTGTACGACCCAATATAACGAACATACCTCTACCCAGACACATCTCCATCTCATCCACTTCAAATTCGACTTCCTCTAGTTTTTCTAACTCTCCGGATTCCTCTCACTGCTCAAACACCCCTACTGCTACTAGAAAGAAGAGGACTTCTTCTCAGGCTGGACTTCCTCCTAATTTTGACTCCTCTGAGCAGAAACCTAGTGGGAAAGGAAAGTAGGCTAGGGCCGAGTAAAGTATAACTTATACGTATATGTAAGTATAATTGCTAGTGACTGAGGAAATGTATAAATAGAAATCCTTAACCGTTGTTAACTTTTGGAGGAAATGGTATTTTTTATGATCATGGGTCTAGGGAGAAAGCTTATGAGGTCATTTTTGTTGTTGTCTCTGATATCGTGACTCCACTTTATTTTGTATGTAAATAAGCTATGTGCATATGTTTACATGACTGGATAACTGTATATTTTGACAGATGATATGTATATATGTATTTGGATAACTGGTGCAGATGGTGTATTTAGCTTCTATTAATGTGAACAGATGTAAACTCATAAATGTGGCTTTCGTATTGCTTGGATTATTTTAATATTATATTTATATTGATGGCGTAATAAGTAGTAAGGGTGTCACAGTACCCATCTCCATACCCGTATTTGTAAAAAATACCTGTACCTAGCCACATACCCACGTGGGTAGTACTTTTAGTCTCCGTACCCGTACCCTCTGGGTACCCGCATACCGGTAACCGCCTCTATTACCCACGCATGTCTAAGAAAAAAAAGTAGTTATAAAATAAATATGCTTATATAATTTTACCGAATAAAGTTCAAGTATAGATAAAAAATAAATATTCAAAGATTATAAGTGTTAAGTGTATCTGAATACATCAACTTTCTAAACTAAAGTACTTAAAAATAAAAAATGAAATTGCACACATAATCTTCAAGATCTTGTAAGATAACCAACCCATAAACTTTAGAAGCATGTACTATCACCCTGCAAGACCTAAAAAAATAACATTAGTTAATTATTTATTGTAAAGTCAAAATAATATAGTTAGATTATTTTACCTCTTCATCAGAATCAGACTCTCCAAATGACTGTAAATGTTTATCTTTCACGTTTACATATTGCTTTGGTCCAACAATATCAATAGAAACTAAAACATACAAGTACATAATAAGAAAATTAATAATTAAGCTATCAAATTAAAATTAACAAAAATATTTAATTAAATAAATATATGAATAGAGTATTCAATACCTTCATTTCATGTTTTAGCCAACTTTGTGCACACATGAGTGCTACCAAAGTATCTTCATAAAGTCGAGAACGATGAGGACTCAACAATCTACCTCCTGTGTTAAAAGCAGACTCTGAAGCAACGGTTGAAATTGGGATGGCCAAAATATCATTAGCAATTTTTTGCAATATTGGATATTTGATCCCATTTGATTTCCACCACCCAAGGATATCAAAACTAGCACTTCTAGGCAATACCTTCTCTTCCAAGTAGATATCCAGCTCAGACTTTGATTGCATATCATTTGTATCTTTAACAAATGAATCATAATCACTTAGAAAATTGCTAACATTAAGTATATCCAAATTCATTTCCATCTCATTAGACTATTTAGCTAAACTTTCCACTATTCCCATGGTTTTAGCTTGATAATCTTCAAACAACAAGTAGCATAATTTCTTCACATTGTTAATTTGAAAAGAAGATGAACTTCTATAGAGCTTGGGAAAGAAATACTCTAACAACTTTAATTTATATCTTAGATCCAAAAATATGGCAATTCCCATGATTCCATGTAAAACTGACCAATATTTCTCAAATTTGGTTACCATTTTTGTAGCCATAATTCTAATAGCTTTAATTGAACAAATTTGCCATTGTTGCAAAGATAACTTTATTTCACAAACCAATGGAAAGAAAATATTTGTTGTAGGATATTGTGTCCTAGAAAACATCTCAGTTACATGATTAAAGACTTCCAACCTACTGCAAGTTTCTTTAGCAATTTTCCAGTCATTTGTTGTAGGGATACGTGTATACATATGCTCTCTTGTTTTCAAACGAATAAAAACATCTTTATAAGCCAATGCAACAAGCATGTGATAAGTAGAATTCCATCTTGTTTTGCAATCAAGTACAAGTTTCTTTGTAATGGAAACTTTGATTTGACATGCTACTTCCTTAAAGGTTTGTTCTCTTTTAGGTGTAGCTGTTCAAAAAGCAACACTACTTTTAACCTTCTCCAAGAATATTTAAACCATCTTGAGCAATTAAATTGAGAATATGTGCACAACACCTCATGTGAAACAACTGACCATCAAGCATAAGAGAAGAACAATCAAGTTTGTTTAGTAACAAACCAACAAGAGAGTCATTTGTACTACAATTATCCAAAGTGATGGTAGATAACTTTCTATCAATATTCCAATCTAGCATGCATTCAACTAACACTTTAGACAAAGCTTCTGCTGTATGTGGACATTCCACATATACAAACCTATTAATGTAAAAATAAATTATATACATATATATAAAAAATATTGAAATAATGCAAATAATTACTAAATGAATATATCATACAATGATCACAAAAATTATACCTCAATATGCTACTTTGCATATCCCAATCATCACTAATGTAGTGAGCTGTGATGGCCATAAACCCTTTCTTTTGATTGCTAACTGTCCACATATTTGTTGTTAAAGTAATTCTACTTCCAATCTTCTCTAAGAGTCCCATAGTCTTCAACTTTTCATTCTGATATATTTTGATAATGTCACTTTTTATTGTGTTTCGACTAAGAACCTTGAATAAAGGTTAGAGGCCTTCAGAATATGCTCTAAACCCAAATGGTCTACAATAAAAAGAGGATACTCATGAATTATTATCATAGAAGCAAAATCTCTTCTAGATTGTTCTGGATCAAAGTGATAATTACTCAAATAAGTGGATGATCCGTCTACTTTCTTTTGTTCTCTCAACAAGATTGATTGTCTTATATCCTTATATGGTCTCCTCTTACAAGTTTGAAAGTGTTAATGCAAATGATTTGTTTCATCTGATCTTCTACCTGTCAGTTGCTTGTTGCAATAATTGCACATAGCTTTTTCTTCCCCATTAATAATTATTTTTCTTAAAGTGATTCCATACAATTGACATCTTTTTTTTTCCCATCATCAGTTGTATCACAATTATCTCCATCCATTGAAATAGGAAGTGTATCAGACTGAGATTGAGATTTACCTCTAATATCACTATCACTCGGTCCAGAATCATTAAGTATACTTTTAAGAACATTTTCAGGTTGTGTGGGAGTAATGAAAATAATTGGAGAAGAGCTACTTTCAGATTCCTTTGAAAGAGTTACTCCACATACATTTTCCATTTGTTATTACCTATATTAAAGCAAAGACATAAATAAAAAATCTTATTTAACCCAAGTCAATATAATATCACATTATTTTAATCACTAAATTTCTAAATATTTTGTATGTGTCATGTATAAATATTTTTTTTAAAAAAAGTCAATATCAACCATATAATAATTAAATTATATTAGTCCAATTAAACGATATAAAATAATAAATAAATTATTCTATTAAATATATGAAAAAAATTATTTTTATAGTTTAGTTTATTGATAAATATATTTTTATATTAATCTTATAAAATAAATTTAATTAGATAAATTTTTATATCTTTAAATATGCATTCTTTTATTTGAGTAACATAAATATTTATATTAAATTTTTCAACCTTTTATTTTGCATCCAAATTTTTTTGAAAATATAGTATTGTAAAATAAAATAAATATGACCTATAAAAGAACTTTGAACTGAGTAAAAAATATAAGATATAGAATTATATAAAATAAATAGTAAAATTTTTATCTTGACCAAAATTTTATAAAAGCATCCACAAAAACTTTCTAAAAAATAAAAGCAGGTTAGATTCTTATTTTCTTAAATTCTTAGTTGCTTCATTATAAGTAAAAAATTATTCAAACTAGATTATATGAAATTAGAATAATAAAAATAATTAGAAATACCAATAATAATTATAAAATAGTTTTAGATTTATTTGTTGAAGACTTGTAATTGAATAAAATTTATTGTACTTGATCTCTGAATTCTATGAGAAGTGATGTGTTAGATCTTTCTGTAAGTCACACTCCTAAAGCACAACTCTCGATAGGGCAAATTGTGAAGTAACTCATATAATTATATAATTATCAATGATTATAAAAGAGACCTAGCCAAATATATAAAGTATTAACCCTAATTCTCTTCCATTATGAGCTTTTGGGTTAAGGGCCTTAAGGCCTCCCTCGCATAATAATAATAATAATTATTATTATAATAATTATAATAATAATAATAATAATAATAATAATAATAATAATAATAATAATAATAATAATAATAATAATAACAATAGTAGTATATGCGGGTATGGGGCTGGTTGGGTACTTAGGTACCCATACCTGCCCATCTCCATTGAAATTTGCGGGTATTTCCTCATACCCATACTCGTACCTGTTTAGCGAGTAAATATCCTACCCATTGAGGGTAAATTTTGCAGGTACTCATTGGGTACTTTACCCATTGTCATCCCTACAAAAGTGTATGAGATGAAAAGTACATAGGAACCTAGTAGAAAAAGCAAGTAGAGAAGCTTGAGATTAGTTAATATCAGAGCTAACAAGATAAGATAGACATATGGACCTGTGAAATGAAATAGGCTTATAACCTATGAGATGTGTATATACTGAAGTCTGTGATATAAAGAAAACACAAGAACCTATAAGGAGAAGCAAGCACTACAGTTTGAGATTAGTTGACATCAGAGCTCATAAGATGGGATAGATACATGGACCTGTAGAATACGATAACCATGAATCTATGAGATGGGTATTTACAGAAGTCTGTGAGGTGAAAAATGCACAAAATCCTATGAGAAGAAGCAAATACATGAGCTTGAGATTAGTTGTCATTGTAGCTAATAAGATGAGATAGGCACATGAGCTTGTGAAATGGCACAGCTGTGGGACCTATGAGATATGCAAGTACAGAAGTTTGTGACATAGAGAATGCATAAGAACTTATGAGAAGAAGCAAACACCAAAGTTTTAAGATTAGTTAACATTAGAGCTTATAAGATGAGATAGACTCATGGACCCTTAAAATGAGATAGTCATGGGACTTATGGAGTGGAGTAGCAAATGGTCTTTCGTGGTGAACAAATATAGGCATAACAAGTTTATGATGCTTTTAGGTAAGTAGCAGCTAGAGCTTATGAGATGCAACAGCAAACACAAAGACCTTCCAATGGTTACAAAAAGTGTTATGAGATGAAACCAATTAGACGATCTTTGAACCAGAAGTAAATGGTGTCCTTAATAAGAAGTGGGCACAAGGACTTAAACAACATGAACAAAGGCTTATGAGATATGACTAGTAAGATGATCTTTGAACTAAGAGTCATTGGTGTGTTTGATAGGAAGTAGGCACAAGGACTTGAACGACAAGAAATCTTATGATGCAACAAGTGTATTTATGAAATGAAATTGACATGAATGTTTATCATATGCAACAAGCATAATGAAACTAAAACTATGGGTGGCTGAGAGATCAAGATTATCCAAGCACTATGAAAGGCAATCCTAGTTGAATTAATTGATGCATGATAATATCGATGGTGTAAGATGTCAAGATGATGCAAAATGCAAAATGAATATTAACAAATTATTTTTATTTTGAAATAGTTTGAAACAGATCCTCTTTTCAAAGTCATGCATCCTATAAATCAAATATAAACATTTATGATGATGTTCAAAGTGATGCAAAACAAATTATTTTCATTTTAAAATAGTTTGAAGCCTATCATTCTTACAAAGTCATGCACCCTATGAATCAAATATGAGCAAGAACTTGTGATTTCTTCGATTGATTTGTGGCTAAAGACTTGGCCAATATGCTTTGAGATTAGCTTCTGCTAATATTCTATGAGTTGAAATGATGATATGCTTATTTTTTCATGTTATATTTATCGATAACTCAATGAACTTCCCATGACTCAAAACAAATCAAAATAATTGCAATGTTCTTTTTTTTTTGTGAACACATGTTTTTCTTCAATATATGTTTATCAAAATGCAAAATTAATTAATGGTAGAACAAGAAAAATTAACAATTTATTTAAAAGAGAAATAAAACACATTGCAAATAGGGTAATGTATGGTGGATGAGCATGAAATGCATATAGTTTAAAGTGGATGGAATCAAAATGTAACATGAATGATTACAATGATACTAGAGTAGTATTTTTTTTTCTTTATGAACAATGTTAGTAGCATATGTCAGTAACATTGACCACTTATTAACAAGCTTTGGAGTAAGTTGACTAAGCTTGAAGTCTTATCAATTATCCCAGTTTGAAGTCTTGCACTTCAACTGACTCACTTTTTTGCCTTAGTTTGTATTCATGTCTTTTCATGCTTTTCGTCTCAAAATCATTAATTGCCCCGATTTGAAAAGCTTGGAACACCATTTACTCCAATTTAGGGTTTGACACTTATTGATTGCCCCTGTTCGAATATATTATACCAATTGTCCCAATTTAAGGGTTTCAACACATCAATTGATCCAACTTAAGCTTCTATCATGCTTCTCATTCACATTTATGATCTCTTTCGGTGACTCTTTTTTATTTTTTTATTTTTTTTCAAATCTAACAATCAAATATCTCTTTTTCTTTTGCCTTCACTTTTGCCTAGGTTTCTCTTTTGAGTTTTCAACCTAGCAAACATCTTTTTTTCTTTTCTTTTCATTCGCATTTATGATCCATTTTGATAACTTTTCATGAAAGCTTTTTCCTTTCTTCTTTTTTTTTTTTTTTTTTGGTATTTTTCAAATCTAACAATCAAATCTTTTTTTTTTTTTGTCCATCCCCCCCCTTTTTTTCTTTTTCTTGCAAATTTATTTTTCTTTTTAAAGAGATCTCCACCATCATATCTGTGAGAAGTAAAGTCTAATTAAGAAATCCTTGTAGCATAATGTATTCAATCCTTTGATGTTCAAGTTGTCACGACCCCAAGGCAGGGTCATAAACATAACCTGCTAATTCTCAGCAAACACTGAGTAAATCACCTTAATTGGATACTCGTGAGCAATCATCAAAAGAGATCAACATGCATTAGTCAGAAATCATCCTTAAACCATGTAAGTATTACAAAATATGACTTAGTTGTCATTACAAATATTGATTACAGCAAAAGATTAATACATGAGAAAATCTTAATGTATCCTAATGCCTAATCCTCCGCTTCTCCATCAACTACTCTGGTCAGCCTGGGAAGCTGAAGCCTCACATGCCTGATCTTCTCACGTACCAAAGTACGATCATCACAGCACAACATCATAACAACAACAAATGCAAGGGTGAGCTTATGAAAGAAACAACATATCAAAATAGGGAAATCTCAACAAAACAGTAAGAAACAGCAAATGTAGCCCATGCAGCCCAGCCCAGCTTAGCTCATGCTCATGCAGAAATGAAAAACAGTGTCCATCTGGCCTTTAACAGCACATTCAGCAGGCCTAGAGGAACTGTGCCAGTCCAGGAGCGACCTGTTCCGGTATCTGGATCCAGATAATACAGCTCAACTTTCTAAAGCCACATGAGTACCCACCTAGCATGTGACACAGCGCCTATCATGACAGCCCTATTCAGCTCTAGAATGATGCCGCAATCAGCATATTAATAATTTCAACAATAGTAAATATATAACAGCTCAGCTAATTTAGCAATTTTCAGCAAGTACAACATTATTAACTCAGCAAACAACCCAACAATTTACTACACATCATATTTAACACATTGGGTCATCCTTCCTAGGGTTTTTCACAGCATACAACCACAATACTCTATCATTCGGCTATCAAATTACTTCTCCTAGAGTTCAACAACCATTGATCACATCAACACAACAATCTCATTCCAAAAACGCAGCTTTAACTCTCTCTCTACACCTCTCTTCACTCCCAAATCATCAAAATGACCTAGGGCAAGCTCCCCTTACCTCAATCCGGTGTTTTTCAAGGTGTTCTTGGTTAACAAGTCTAGAATCCGCAAGAACTTCCCTACAAACGCAGCCAAGCTAAAAAAAATCGAATGGGGATTGGAGAAATTCAAGAAATCCCAAAAGGAAACCATAGAACTTACCCAAAATGGCTTCAATTACTCCCCTCGGCCTAGAATCACGCAAGAGATTGGGATTTTCTCGTGATTTGGGGCGGAAATCAACCGAAAAGGCGAAGGGAAGAAAAGAGGGGTCGAGGGTTTCCAAATAACCCTCGCGCAACTCTCTTAAAACCCTTAAATACAGTCTAAAACGCGACGCTCTCGCTACAGCAAAAAACTCAGAAGAAACTGCACTCTGGTTTCTGCAGAATCTCGCTATAGCGAAAAGGCGACAGTCACATGCTTTTCTACTTAGGACCTCTCGCTACAGCGAGAATCCTTTCACTGTAGCAGGAAAGCCCTGCACCAGAACTTATGCTACTCATCTCATTTCAAATTCAGCCACTACCCAATATATATATATATATATATATATACACATCCACATCAGCTTAACACTCAACACATTGAATAATAATTCAACAATCAATGCAATAAGACAAGGTAAATACATTCAAGTCATATCATTTCCAACATATGCAAACCAAGGCATTACACAAGTGGGAGCTAATTCATAAGTATGATCACATTCTTCATTTTTAAACCTTGTTCCTATTTGTACTCTTTATAACAAGATTTTGTCTTCCTTTGGAAAAATTATTTCAATTCTACACAAAGTTGCCCCAGTTATATGTGTACAAAAGTACAATACCATTGCACTTATTCTTCTTTGATTCAAACCTTTTTCATTCTCCCCAAATAATTGCTCCAGTTGGTATTTGCAATCCAATTTCTATGATGGTTCATTACACCAATATTCTTATATCAATGATAAAGATCCAAATACATGCCATTGTTTGGACTTAGAAAAGGGAAGATGAATGAAGGGTATTGAAATATGTCATGGGATAAAAACTAAGGATAGTGAACTTAAAACGAAAGATAATGGGTAAGGAAATAAAGTTCAACATTCATACAAAAGGAAACATGTTAGTTCAAATTCCAAAAAGGGGATACCCTAAAGCCTTAGGTAAAGATTAGAATTATTGCAAAATTATTTTGAAGAATTAAAAATCAAAGGAAGATTGATGGTTTCTCAATTGTTTAATTTTTATTTGGCAAACAAGTATAGAAAAATGTCTTCCTTAGGGTATGACATTCCATCTTAGGACTCAGTTCAAATTAATGAAGTAAAGCTGAATAGGCATTGGAGAGATATCTAAAAAGAACTAATTTACTCTATTTCTTTAGAGACTTTAAAATCCTGGTCATTTTTACCTTTAGTTGGTTGATATCCCTCTTCATCTCTTGGTTATGGTATTCTAACTCATTGATCATATCCAATTAGGAACGTTCAATATAAATATGTAAGACTTGAAATTGATTTATGTATATATATATATATATATATATATATATATATATATATATATATATATATATATATATACAAAAGATAGGAATTAGTGGTGAAAAGACTTATATGTTTATTTTTTATTTGAAGAAGTTTCCCAATTAGGTCAGAAAATGGTTAACTCTCATTCTAAAGGAGCATTCACTCCTCAATAGATGAGGTCTATCTACTAGCAATGTGTACAACATCATATATTTTCAATCAAAAGACTATTATTCCTCAATGGATATTGTTTAAATCAAACTCAATAATGAGTAAACACAATCTTGATATTTCTCATTTGCTAGTATAACATTGAATAACTTTAAATATTTTTAGTCTACAAGTAAATTTTAAAAAATAATTAGAAATAAGAAAAATGCAACTTAGTATGCTTCTAAAATGTTATGTGAATACACATTATTTTGAAAAAAGAACATATGCATAAATGCATGAATTATTTTTGAAAAAGTGAATGCATTGATGACTTTTGGAATATGTGAATGCACGAATCATTATTTTTTTGTTTTACAAGTGAATGCATGAATCATTTTTTTTTGTATATGCGAATGCTTGAATCTTTTTTATGCGAATTCATGAATTACTTTTTTTTGTATATACGAATGCGTTAATCATTTTTTATATGTGAATTCATGAATAATTTTTTTTTTGTATATGCAAATGCATGAATCATTTTTTTTCTATGCGAATTCATGAATCATTTTTTATATACGAATGCATGAATCATTTTTTATATGTGAATGCATTGATTATTTTTTTGTATATTGGAATGAATGAACATATATTTTTTTGTATATACGAATTCATGAATATTTTATTTTTGTATGAATCAAATTTTTTTTTGTATATACGAATGCATGAATCATTTTTTTCTATGCGAATTCATGAATCATTTTTTATATGTGAATGCATTAATTATTTTTTTGTATATGCGAATGGATAAATATTTTTTTTTTTGCATATACAAATTCATGAATATTTTATTTTTGTATAAATCAATTTTTTTTTGTATACGTGAATGCTTAGATCATTTTTTTGTACAAAACGTGTAGGATGAATACTTATGAATGTGATTTTAAACAAATGAAGGAACATGATAAATTTTGTAAATAAAATATATTTTATTTTTATTCGTTTTGATTTTTCTACATTTCTATGTTAAAGACTCTAATTTTTGGAGTTCACTACGTCCATTTATTGGTGCATGATTTCATGGGTGGATCTAAATTCCTAATGGTCTGATATGACCCACAGATTGCCCCTATTAAATAATAAGAATCTAGCTCATGACTTAGTCATAAGTAGGGACGTGCCTTCTCAATATGAGTAAGTCTATGTACTAGTAATAATTTGAGTGGTAACTTAACAACTACCAAGCACCTCCTACTCCTAGGCTCGCACATGCTCGGGTATAATGTAACATCATGTACTTTGATTTAAATAAAATGAGGTTTGTTAAAGTATAATTGGAATAGATTTGGATAGAATTTTTAAAGAAAAAACTGAACAGTAAAACCGCCTATGAACAGTAAACCGCGTATGAACAGTGAAACCGCCTATGTACAGTGATCGATGACATCATTAGTGACATCATCATGATGTCATGACTGACGTCACATCCGCGTACAGTCTGTGTATAGTACGTGTGTACAATGTTTCCAGCGTGAATAGTAAGGCAGTGAACAGTGTTTCCGGTGGTGAATAGTAAATTTTGAAAATTTTCTATAAAAAAGGGATTTCACACGAAATTTTTATTTCTTCACTCCTATCCAAGGTTCTCAAAGGTTCTAAGGCTATATCTCACCATTTTCTCCCATACTAAGCCTCTTATACTCATATTTCTCTTCAGATCTTTGATTCTACGTCCGTTCTAAAGGATTTCAAGTAAGTTTCTCTAAGTTTGAAGTTAGATTTACCGTTTGTTTCTTTTCTTCTTCTTTTTCTTATAGATGTTCATGGTGATCTTAGGAAAACCTCTGTTTTAGAGTTAAATCTTCAGTTAAATCTTTATAAAAGCTCTGTTTTGAGGTAAGGGGGGCTCTACTTTATCATTTTGTTATGTTTAATACTTGTATTCTCATAGATCTTGTCATGTATGTGATTATATGTGAAATAATTCTTGTTTTATGAAAAATAATCAGTGAAAAGTGAGAATAATTGATTGTTTATGTGATTTTATGATGAGTATATGGTGAAAATGTGATATTATGTTCAAATAAGGCATGATAAGGTATATTGAGGATGGTTGATATGATTTTATGATTTTGTGATATGAAATATACAAAGAACAGGATGTTTTATGCTTGAATATATTGTGTTTCATGTAAAAATGATGTGTATTGTGAATATGCCATGGTTTGATGTATATGATGAAAAGTATGTGAAAATATAATGAAAAATATGTGTAAACATGAGAAATGGCATATGTGAACATGTGAATATACTTGAAAGAGTATAAAATGGAAAAGGATATGATATAAATAGTTAGAGAGATACACTGGGGAAGTAGAAGATGGAGATGATATGGGATATCTTGGAGAAATGCAGGGTGGTGAGTGACATTCGGGATTGTGCATGGAATTTTGTGTACAAATGCACCACATGGTCACACACTCGTTTCCCGACTTGACTCCTGACCATTACCTTTGCTAAGGGGCTGTCTATTGCATGCGTTGTATCCGTATTGCATTGGACCATCCGACGACTATTTACATGGATGTATAAGACCTCGAGATAGAGGCATCAGATAACTGTGGCCACAGGGCGCGGTAAGCACGGATAAAAGGAAAATAAATTGTGAATCTGTGGAATATAATATGTATTGAGATGAGAACATGTTTTATATGACACTGTGATATGTAATACCATGATGTTTGCTTTAATCATAATAAGATGTGTTTTATGATAAATATGTGTTATGTATGAGTGGTAGGGTAGAGACTCACCCTTACACAACATTTTCAAGAAACCAGGACGAATAGTACCAGGCTCACAGTGCATGGATAGATGAGAACTGCTATAGGACTTAGTTATTTTGAGTTATGTAATGGATATTTTCAGTTCTATAGCATTTTTTTGAAACAGCTGTAAAACTACTATTTCCTTTTGTTGCTGATGAAAATTTTTAAAATCTTTGTATTTCTAAAGTACTTATAAATTAATGAAGTTTTACTCTATGAAACTTATATCATTTCACGGTTTCTTTTTCATTAGGGAGTTTTTGAAAGAAAATTTACTTTATCATTTAAATTTTTATGAAAATTTATCATATATTGAGGAAAGAAATATAAGGCGTTACAATTTTGGTATTAGAGCAGTTCATCTAGACCAGACTAGGGTGTGGGACTAACATGTCTGTGTCCGTGTTGTGAGGCAAGACCGAAGGCCTCTAAGATTTTCTAGAGGACCTTACTCTAGTCCAAATCAGTCTCAAGTGAAGGGGACTGTATCTCAAGAAGATAGTAGTGGTGGTTCTGGTTCTTTCAGAAGGCCACTAAAATGTTTCAAGTGTGGTGGACCTCATATTAAAAAGAATTGTCCTCAACTTCCACCAACATGTGACATTTGTAGGAAAATGGGACACTCTGCTAGTGTCTGTTGGTCTGCTCCACCAAAGAGCGGAAGCATGAGTGTGGTACAAAGACCTGAATCTAGAGCAAGCACTGGAACAAAGCCCAATGTGAAAGGCAAATTTTTTGCTATAAATGGAGCTGAGGCTTCAAAATTAGAGGAGCTTATTAGAGGTAAATGTATCATAAAAGACCGACTTTTAGATGTGTTGTTTGATTCTGGTGCTACTCATTCCTTTATTTCTGTGGATTGTATGAGATGTCTATAATTACCTGTATCTGAATTGTCTTGTGATGTTATTGTATCTACTCCTACGGGTAAACCCGTAGCAACTTCTTCTGTGTGTTTAGGTTGTCCTGTGATGGTACATGATAGGAGTTTTAGTATAGATTTGATTTGTTTACCTCTTTCCCAACTTGATGTAATTTTGGGAATGGATTGGTTGTCATCCAACCATGTTCTATTGGATTGTAAAGAGAAAGTTTTGATTTTTGGCACTAAAGTATTAGAAAGTGCTAGACTCTTAAATCCAGATCCATTGGAAAATGTAATGAGTACTAAGGCTTTCATGATTCTATTTTCAATTGAGATTGAAAAGGAAATGAAGCCTGAGTATATCCCAGTGGTTAGAGATTTTTTAGAAGTTTTTCCTGATAATGTTACTGAATTGCCACCGGAAAGAGAGATTGAGTTTATAATTGATCTCATTCTGGGAGCAAATCCTATTTCTATTGCATCATATAGGATGTCACCAGTGGAGTTGGCTGAGGTAAAGAAACAGGTAGAAGAATTATTGCATAAAAGGTTTATAAGGCCAAGTGTGTCACCTTGGGGAGCACCTGTTCTTTTGGTGAAAAAGAAAGATGGGAGCATGAGGATATGTGTTGATTATAGACAATTGAATAAGGTAACAATAAAGAATAAGTATCTTATTCCTCGAATTGATGACTTGATAGATCAGTTACGAGGAGCTTCTGTATTTTCGAAGATTGATTTACGATCTGGTTATCATCAAATCAGAGTTAAGAGTGAGGATATCCCTAAGACAACGTTTAGAACCCGCTATGGCCACTATGAGTATCTAGTTATGCCATTTGGTGAGACTAATGCTCCTGCAGTATTCATGGACTACATGAATAGAATTTTTCATGTGTTTTTGGATAAATTTGTTGTAGTATTTATAGATGATATTTTGATTTATTCCAAGACTCATGAAGAACATGCAAAACACTTGAGAATTGTTTTGCAAATACTAAGAGAAAGACAGTTGTATGCAAAATTCTCTAAGTATGAATTTTGGTTACCACAAATCTAATTTTTGGGACATGTGGTATCGAAAGATGGCATTATGGTGAATCTAGTAGAGGTGGAGGCAGTGGCTCAATGGCCAAGGCCTACTAGTCCAATAGAAATTCGTAGTTTTCTGGGACTAGCTGGCTATTATAAGAAATTCATTGAAGGATTTTCTAAAATAGCTTTTCCTTTGACGAGGTTAACAAGAAAAGGAAAGGAGTTTATGTGGAGTGAAGAGTGTGAAGCTAGTTTCCAAAAGCTGAAAGAAAAGTTAACATTTGCCCCTGTCTTAGTTTTGCCTAATCCAGAACAGAAGTTTGATGTGTATTGTGATGCATCTGGGCAAGGGCTTGGTTATGTCTTGATGCAGAATGGAAGGGTAGTTGCTTATGCTTCGAGGCAATTGCGTCCTCATGAAGTTAATTATCCTACTCATGACCTAGAATTAGCCGCGGTGGTTTTTGCTCTTAAGATATGGAGACATTATCTATTTGGGGCGAGATTTGAGGTGTTTAGTGATCATAAGAGTTTGAAGTACTTGTTTGATCAAAAATAGTTAAATATGAGGCAGAGAAGGTGGACGAAATTTCTGAAAGATTATGATTTTACATTGTCTTACCATCCTGGGAAGGCAAATGTTGTTGCTGATGCTTTAAGTAGGAAGTCCTTGCATATAGCAAGTATGATGGTGAAAGAATTAAAGTTGATTGAGAAGTTTCGAGATATGAACTTGGCAGTGGAGGTGCGACCTCAGAGTCTGTATCTTGGGACTTTGATAATCAACAATGATTTCTTGGTTAGGATTCGTGATGCCCAACAAGAAGATGTGTTCTTGCAGGAAATGATGAGGCAGAGGGGTGAAGGAAAGGATTTGGAGTTCCATTGTGATGCAAATAGATTGATTAAGTTCAAGAATCGTGTGTGTATTCCTTCTAATAATGAGCTTAAGCAGATGATACTTGAGGAAGCTCATAAAAGTAGAATGAGTTTTCATCCTGGTGCGACAAAAATGTATCAAGACCTTCGTAAGAATTTTTGGTGGAATGGAATGAAGAAGGATGTGGCTGAGTATGTAGCAAAGTGTTTAATTTGTCAAAAGGCGAAGGTAGAACATCAACATTCACCTGCGATGTTGCAGCCATTAGAAATTCCTGAATAGAAGTGGGATAGTATTTCTGTGCATTTTATGTCTGGTCTACCAAGAACCAAGAGTAATCATGATGCAATTTGGGTGATAGTAGATAAATTGACCAAAGCAGCTCATTTTCTTTCCATTGATATGAAGTACAAGTTGGAGAAGCTAGCAGATATGTATGTGAGAGAAATAGTCGGATTGCATGGAGTGCTAACTAGTGTTGTGTCAGACAGAGATCCAAGGTTTACATCGAGATTTTGGGAGAGTCTGTAGAAAGCCTTGGGTACTAAGTTAAAACTTAGTTCAGCTTATCATCCACAAACTAATGGTCAGACTGATAGAACAATACAGTCCTTGGAGGATTTGTTGAGAGCTTATGTGATGAAACAGCAAGGAACTTGGGAGGAATATTTACCCTTGGTGGAATTCACATATAATAACAAGGGTTGAGAACCTTATTTGAAATGAAATTTATTTTTATTCCGAATTTGCGAAATTATGATTTATTGAAATTAAACATAAGGTGTTACAGTACCAGGCTCACAGTGCATGGATGGATGGGAACTGCTATAGGACTTAGTTATTTTGAGTTATGTAATGGATATTTTCAGTTCTATAGCATTCTTTTGAAACAGCTATAAAACTACTATTTCTTTTTGTTGCTGATGAAAATTTTTAAAATCTTTGTATTTCTAAAGTACTTATAAATTAATGAAGTTTTACTCTATGAAACTTATATCATTTCATGGTTTCTTTTTTATTAGGGAGTTTTTGAAAGAAAATTTACTTTACCATTTAAATTTTTATGAAAATTTATCATATATTGAGGAAAGAAATATAAGGCGTTACATATAAAGCCCAAATGTGTGTGAGGTAAGTGTTAGTGATATGTGTGCATGGAACATACAAGTCTTTACCCTATTAACTACCCATCCAACACGGACTAACAAATATCGAAAAATGTACAAGGGTCATCTACCTTAAGATTCACAATATAACAAGACAAATAATAGTAACAAATATTTATAAAAATAAATAAATAAACAATAAATGCAATAAAGATGAATACACGAGCAAGAAGAGTAGTGAAATAAAAAAGGTTAAAATTATTGCACAATTAATTAAATCAGGCTTAACTTTCAAAAATGTCCCTAGTGGAGTCGTCATCTGTCACAACTGGGGTCACAACGGGACAGCGATGACAAAGAGTCGCCACCAAAGTTTATTAAAAAAAACTTTGAAAAAACTTTTGATTAAAAAAAATTTTCAAAACCAAATTTGGGCTTGAGAGTCGTTTACGTGTAAGGAAGCTATTAGCACTCTACAACTTTTGTTGGTTAAAACAGTTATTTTCTAATTAATTGCAAAATTTTATTCTAACTTTAATAACATTTATTTCACTCTAAAAGAAACTAATTAATAGTTTACTATTTTTAAATTTATGATTATTTAGATTTATTTCTAATTTTTACAAATTTTTTTTGAAAGATTTTAATTTTATTTTTTTTAAAAATAAGGAAACACAATAAAATTATTTGAATTAAAAGAATGAGTTATTTGTAAAAATATTATTCTTTTTTTCATTTTTTTGTATTAAAGAAATATATAGTAAAAAAAACTTATCTTAACACTTTTTTTTTGTTTTTTTATTTTTTAAAATAAAATAAAAATTTTGTTCTCTTTTTATTTTTTATAAAGAAAATGTACTAGAAATTAATCTTAGTTTAAAACAATTTTAAAAATATTTTGAACCTATTTTTTTTTAAAAAAAATTGGACTTGACGGGTTAGGTTCCTGCTCTTACGTATCTTTAATATGTAACGGAAGAATCAAAGTTACCACGTAGTTTTTTTTCAAAAATTGCATTTTGAATAATTTTTTAAGATTTTCTTTCTTTTTTTTTTTGAAAAACTTGATTTTTCCTTATTATTATTTTTTAAGTAAATCTACTCTTGCACAGGGTTCAAGTTAGCACACAATTAAACCCTTACGATCTAAGCAACGTTGAAGGTGGATACTCCAGTTTATCAAAATTACTTGGCCATTGCGTGGATTCAAAAGACTTTCTTTTTTTTAAAATAATGAAAAATTGATGTATCTTTTAATATGAGATTTTTGCACACAAAAAAGGAACAAATGAGAGACATACAGAACAAATAACCAAATACAAAAGCAAATAAAAATGATGAGAAAATAACTCTTATTCGATTTAGGAATTAATTTTTTTTTTAAGGTAAGGATATGCAAAGAAATTAGGGTTTTTAGAATTTATGAAAAGACAAAACTTTTTAAGATTTGAGAAAAATAAATTTTTGTAATTTGCAAAATTGTTAGGGTTGAAAAAATAGTTTATTTTAGACCTTGCAAAAAATTGAATGATTTTGGGTTAGAAAAATAAATATTATTTTTAGGATTTGCAAAAAAAAAAAAAATAGTTAAAAAAAATAGTTTGTTTTTAGGGTTTTAAAAAGGTAATACTCAGAGTTAGAAAAAAAAAATTAATTTTCATAGATTTGAATTTTTTTTAGGGTTTGACCGAGGGAGAAATAATTTAGAGTTAGAAAAATTATTAGAATTTACAAAAAGTTTAAAAAAAGAAAATTTTATTAAATTTTCTCTTTTTATTTATTTATTTATTATACTTGCAAAAGGTATTAAATCATGAAGAGGAAGAGAAGAACATACAAAATAAATAAACAAAGAAAGAGAATCCTTAATAAAATAGAAGGATGAGAAATGAACAAAGGAGAATTCTGATTAGATAAAGGGAGGATGGAAAATGAACAAAGAGGAAAAATCTTTATTAGATAAAGAGATGATGAGAAACAAACCAAAGAATAAAATGGAGAACACTTACTTGATGAAAGTTTTTCTTTTTCCCTCATGGTTGGATCTCTCTTTCGATTTATTCTCTGTAATCAATCTCGAGATGTGTTTTAGGATTTTTGGCGTTGTTAGATAGTTTTTTTCTGATCTCCTCTCCTCTTTTTGCTCTTTGTTTCCTATGCTCTCTCTAGAACTCTATCTCAAAGAGGTCTCATAAAAATAAAAGGTGTCCACCTCCCCCCTCTTTGAAGACCTTTAAGCCTCCTATTTATAAGCATTTTTTAAAACTCTAGATCCGATTTATTTATTTATTTTTAATAAAGACTCCCTTATTTTTTGATGACTAGTAAAATTTGTTTATCATAAAATTTTTTGATGAAATTTTAATTTTTTATTTTAAAATTTATTTTTGAAAGGGATCCAGATAAAATTGGGTATTCACATATATTCAAAATTTATTAGTACACAATGATTACAATGATTACAGTGTTATTAATATTCTTTTTTTCCTAAGTTGTCACTCTTATTGATCTTGCAAGATAATATAATTTGAGAAAGTTTAAACCACTGATTAGGTTTGTTAATTTAATAAATAATAGAAAAAATAACGTTTAAGATTGATACTCTAAATTTTATATTTTATATTGTACTAAACCTATAGTTCAGTTTGTTCAAATTAGTTCGATCGCTTCTCTCTCAAAACTTAGATGACGTGCATAAAAATAGTTAAATCATAACATGTGAATGAGCTCAATAAAAAATAAACATAATTGTAAAAAAAAAAGGGAAGAAATTCAAAGTTTTTTGGTCGATTTTGAAGTTCTGATCAATTTGAAACACCAAACTAAAATAAATTCACATAATTTTCGTTCAATTAGTAAGAACTTTTATATACCATTTATGTTTTTCCCTCTAAAAATTAGGAAATGACCATCACTCTGAGTTTATCTCAAACCCACAAACTTAACGAGTCAATCAGGGACCACCTTATGCCACTAACCACTCCTTTCAGTGCCACGTTGTCTAATATTTAAACTACAAAATATTGAATAATATATATGTTTATCATTGAATATATACTCTTAAAAGACTTGAAACTCTAATCCCAGGTCAACTATATATGTTGATCATTGAATATATACATCTTTAAATGCTATTATGCTTCAATTATTAAGGTTTATAAAAGCAAATTAAGCTTCCATGCTATGCGCAACAACTTTGTTGCACAAGTTGTATTATATGTACAAGTTGTTAGCTTTCTTTATTCCCACAATTAATCATAATATTTTCGAATTCAAGCACAAGCAACGGAATTTCAACTTCATAAGGGGAATCTTAGCATGGGGCTATGCATCAGAAAAATCAGAAAACTAACCAACCTATTAGCAGGTGAAGCAATAACTCAAGATTATTAATTAAAAGATAGATGATTAAACAAAGACCTAAGTGTAGGGATAATAATTATTCATATCCGCGAATACTCATATTCATATCTTTGTCAGTATAATTATTATAAAAATTGATTCAACTAATTTAAGTTCTGATTGTGGAATAAGTATAGGAAAGCATAACTTTGTATTATCATTTTTAGTAAACTCAGAAATATATTTATTAATTAAGCGTATTGAGTGATCAATCTAATGTAAATCACAAAAATTGAATCTAAAATCTGTAAAAATGAACTAATAAAAAAAATGTTATAACTAAAATGTCTTTATTGGATTGGATATATACTTATATAATTGTACATATTTATGACATTGTAATACTCAATTCTTTATTCATAATTTTCATCACGAAGCTACATCTTATTATTGTTATTTTTGGAATGATCTTGATATTTTAATATATTTATAAGTTATTAGAATTAAATTAATTTAAAGTTGTTCATGCGTCTCGTATTCTTTTATTATAATAAAGAAAAATTCTAATCAGTATCTTGGGAACTTAGAAAATATAATTTCAATAAAACACAAAAATACACTCACTCTAACTTCCTCTATAATGGTTACTCTCTCTTAGACTGAATAGGTTAGTGTGGTTTAACAAGAGAATCTGTCCCTAGGATCATGCTCCATCGGCAAACAACGCAAGCAAAACTTCGTTGCCACTTTGTTGGTTAGAATTAGAAACGCTAACTACTGATCCTTCATATTGACAAAATGGTTAATATGGCTAAGGAACTAAAGGCAAGCTTTGATGTTTTCCTTAAGGAGACGCGAAGAGACTGAGCATCTTAAGGGTTCGTTGGTTCAAAACATTCACGATGAATGACTTGATCAAGTTATTGTTGAAGTGGGAGGTGGTGTGCTTGACTCTCACACCACTATCAAGGTTATCGAAAGCAAGGGTAGAAAGGTGGCGGTGGGAGTTCAAAGGTGAAGAATAGCCGATTAGTGTGCATGGGAACTTTTGAAAAACAAATGCATTATTTGTCGTGATGCTTGTCAAAATAATTAGTTTCTTAAATAAATGCAATTAATTTAAGGTAAATAATTAAGGTTTTGTTTGGAAGTTGAAGGAAGTGAAAGAAAAAAGAGGACATAAATGAATGGAAATACACAAAATTTCCACCACCATCTTCAATTCAACTCGCCCAAACTAGTGATGCTGATGATACTTCCACTTGCTCCAATAAAAGGTTGGTATGAATAATCAAAGCGTTCATCGCCTTTTCATTTGCATAAAGCGCACTTAACAAACACTTATAGTTTCTTCGATCATCACAAAATCCAAACCCTCGTTATTGATGAATGATTTAACCCTCTGTTTTTTTATTCGCCCCAAGCCTCTGAAAATTATATTATAGATTCAATCTTCATTTGTGACCCCTAGACCCTCCTGTGCAACCATGATGAGCATTTTTTTTGGGTCAAGGTGCAACCATGAGCATGAACAAATCCCTAGTTCTAAGCTGCTTAAGATAGCTTGTAGACTCCGTAAGATTTGGGCTTTCAAGAGATTCAAGCCGAATAGAGGTTTGAGAGGGTTCAAGCAAACATTTATTGATGGACAAATAAAAACTTTTATTATCCTTCTCATTTTGAATTACCATTTGATTGTTGTGCCCTGACACTAAGGGAGGGCTCAAGCAAACATTTACTTGTCGACCAAAAAAGAAAACACAAATGTTTACTTGATTGTATTTGAATTTCATTTGTTGTCTCCACATTATTTTATACATCCTTTGTTTAAAATATTTCTTATATTCCTATCAATTAATATTTAACTAATAAAAAAAATATTTTTGAAGTGTTAGACTAGATAATATGTATGAATTCTAATGTTCATATTTTAGGTCATATCATCTTTTTTTTTTTTAGTTAATTACTAATAAAAATAAATAAAAAATGTCTGAAAATATAGAAAATCTAAAAGTTAATCATGTCTATCTAATAAATTGACATAAATACTATTTGTGATCACTTTTCGTATATATCTTTATAAGTTATATAAGCATAAATGGGACAAGTTCTATTTAAAAACAAAAACACAACCCTTAAACTTTATCTACTGTTTGAGAGATTTTTTTAAAAAGCTGAATCTAACTAAATTTTATCTCTAAACTCATTCGAAAGTCTATTTCTCATTAAATTATTCAATAATCGAACAAGTTAACCATATAAATATTACTACATAACATGATTATTACTAAAAATATTACAAATAGTATTTTCAAATAAGTCAGCTCATCAAATTTACAATAATTTTTAAAGACCTTAAATTTGTTATTTTAATTATATGTTAAATAGCCTTAGTATCTTCGTTGAACATGTCAGCCTAAATTAAGTTAAGTTAGAGTGCTAAAAAGTTAAGGGAGTAACTTTTAGCTAAAATTGAGTTGAATAGATGCTTGGACCAATATAAAATTAATTCTTATATATTTTCTTCATCGTAACATATACAACAAAATGTTATTGAAAATATTATAACACCCTAAGTTATATAGGTTCTTAAGTTATTTTTATCTTTATGATAAAAGGGAAGATAGTAAAACATATAAATGGCATACTTTGTATCTAAATGCATATATAGTTTGTTTCCATTATAGTCACACCAAAAGATAAAATAAATTAAAATACAAAGAATCAAAACATTTATAAAATAAATATCACTTGTATTTTTTATAACTAAATACATTCACAAGTGGATATTTATTTGATTAATATAAACAATAAATCCTCTTTTCTCCATCAACAGCTCGTAAGAAAAATAGGAAACATTTTGAGGCGAAGTCCCAGTTGCATTCTGTAACAAAAAGTTTAAAATAAATACTTTATTTGCAATTTATTTGAAAAGAGATAACTAAAGTATTTCATGCTACCCAAATTTTCTTGGGGAACAGTCATAAGACTAGCTATGAACAAATAAGTCAATGTTGATGGTTTTGCAATGAGGTTAGCATGTCAACGATTATGAGATGAATGACTTCAATACTTAAATAGATCTACAAAATATGTAAAATAAAGAAACAACAATAAATTTTAGCATAAATAGTGCTAGTATTTTTTTTAATTTCTTATAATACCATCTTATACTAAAAAGGTTAATCTTAGAATATATTTAATTAAGTGTTAAAACACTTTTTTTAATAATATTTTCTATCGTTCAAACACAAATATCACGATCATATTGAAGAGAATTCCTTTCACTTAAATATATCACTACATACATAATTATAGGCCAAATTACTAAATTACAATTTTTTTTATCTATATACACACAAAAAATCAAGTTTAATAATTTTTTAATAAGTATTTGTTTTTTAAAATCCAATATTAGATGAAAATTTTACATCAAGATCAAATTATTTATTATGTCAATGAAATATAGCAAGTATAATTTTACCATTAAGATAACTATGATAGTTAGTTACTTTTTTTGTGTCTATATATAAATTCATCCATTTGATCAATAATACAGACTTTATTATTTATAATATTTTAGTCTCTTACATAATAATATTTTTGTTCAACAGTTAAATTTTAAATGTAGTGAAACATTTTTATTTAGCACTTGTTGCTATGCTCTTTGGTATAATTTACTTCTTCAATACCAATTTAAAAAGGAAGGATCACAAACACTCGACAAAATTTTGCATGCAAGCTTCAAATAAGACTAAATGCTTATTTCTCATAAACCAACACAAGACTCTTTAATATGTGTGTTTTGTCCTTATTCATACATTTTCCTATAACTTCTTAAGAGGTCACATATTACATAATTACTCTAAGTTAAGTATGCTAAATCTTGGAGTTCTTAAGTGACAGGTTACTTAAAAAGTAAATGCATTTTGTTAGTATAAATAGTAGTAATTAATTCTTTTAAGTTATCATCAACTGTATAGTCTAATATTTATACAGTTTTTGGATCCCTCTCATTTCAGCGCATTTGATTCATTCATGTGTGTTTCTTGTTAGAAGCCTATAGTAGCCACTCCTTATCCGTACCTCATTATACTTATGATCACTTCCCCTCCTCATTAGCACTTAGGATCTCGCATACCCACCAGATCTTACTTGATTCATCCTCGAATCACATTATACTGGGAGAGACCTTGTTCTAATATCACTTGTAACACCCAACTTCTTATTTGAGATTGACGAATATTTCAATAAATCAAAACAAGAATTTTCAGTGTGTTTTATTCTCACTTACGTACTTTTTGAGAACTTTTCAAGAGATCACTCAAAAAGTAAATGCATTGTGTTATTATAGGTAGTATTAATCAAGTTCTTCTACAGTTTTTAAAACCCTCTAATTCCATTGTATTTGATTCATTCAAGTGTTCCCTCCACTATAACTCTACTAGGAGCTGCTCTTTATTTGTGCTTCATTATACAGACAATCATTCCTTACTCTCATCAGCGTTTGGAATGTCACACTGATCTAAGATAGTTCATGTTATTAGTTAGCAAACATACTTATAGAAGCCCTTCATTTGCTTATTTTCAACACCTATCATCTAAGATGCTTGTAAAAATTATTTTCCTTCCATATTAAGAATGAACATTACTATTATAATAACTTTGTTAAAGGTAAGATTGGTCGCCCTTTATGTATTATTTCCACTCCCACTAGTTAGTCATTCAGTTTAAAAAATGTTTATTTGAGATAATTTTAAGAATTATTTTTCATAATTTTAAAGACTAAATTATCAACTATATATTATTTTAAGGACTAAAATATACTTATTTAATTTTAGGATAATTTTCTTATGAAACAACTAAGAATTTCATCATTCTCACAATAGTCCTACTCAATTTAAATAAGATCATCTTCAATAATAAAAAAAATGTAATCTATACAAAATAAATCACATGAATGCATTCTTTATTTCACGATTAACATAATATCTGCTTAAAATAATATATTGATAATACTTCTCTTAAGATTATAGAGATAGTTAGGGGTGTCAAACTTAGTCCTGATTCATTTTGTCAAAAGTCAATCATAAAACGAGGAGCAGCAAGTATAAAATATTCAGTCTAACTTACTACTTTTAATGGGCTACACAGGTTGGCACGTTATAGCTAGCCTAATTTGACATCCTAAATGGTATGACTAACAACTCATCTCAAAATAGCTGAATTTGGTGTTCTCCTTTCGATCTGCAAGCATACAAGATTAACACCGTGGAGTTGGAGGCAAGTAGAGTTAAAACTACAAACCCCTTGAACGCCTGTTGCTGCTAAACCTCAAAACGTATTTGAATTATATAACCCAGGCCACCAACACCATTTTGATATGTACCTGTTGTAACCTTAGGAGGCCCAGGCTCGAAACGTTTACAGGGATGCCACAAAATAATTTGAGATGGGTTTTCAACCCAGTTCATAAATCTTGCACTTGTACACCAACTACCATGCCATCCAAGTTCGCTATAATAATTTTCTGTCAATTAATAGATAAACGACTTCATACGCATTTGTTGATATCATTGCAGCATATATATTTGCTGAAGTTTCTTCAGACATTTTTTTACCACTTCTATGAATTTCATATTAATTTTGTTTGCTTATATTTAAAATTAAAATATTACAAATGTGGTGATGTTCATTATCTTCAGATATTACTGCAAAATTTTATGTTTTCATCCTGTGATGCATGCTTTAACGTGCCTATTTGTTTAAATTGTATATTTCTAGATGAATTATTTGATGAATCATAATTTTGGGTAAGAAATAAAATTGATTCTTATCCAAGAGTTATCATGAATTGTTATGGGTGTTTATCGATAGAGGGTAAATTTTTCATTTTAGTCTGTAAACTTTTCTTTGTAGCCGTAGGGATGCTTTTAGTTATTACATACCCTTTGTCTATTTAAAGGAGTTTTATATATCATAATTAAAAGTTGATTTGTATATTACCATCAGAGATACATTGGTTTAAGGGATTTGTTTAACTAATGGTAATGAATTTTGTAGTGAATGCTCAGTTAATAGGTTATATTTAAAATAAGATAAACTCTCACTTTAGTCTATAAAATATGTAATTTGACTAAAATTAGTTCTTAAAATTTGAAATTTGAAATTTTAGTATCTGAGATTATTAATCGTCAATCACATTAATTCTTACTGTTAAGAGAAATTAAAATTAAATAATAAAATTGATGATTTGTCACGTTAAATGATACGTGACAATTTATTCTCGACACAAAATGATGTCGTTTTAAAATCTTTTAAAAAAATTCATTTTTGTCTCCAGCAATAAGGTTCCTCCTTGTCTTTTATTTTGCTTTCTTCCATGATATCTTTCTTCCTTCCTTTGGCCACCGCTATAATGGACCACCAAGTGTAAGAATAATAAAACTAATATTTTTAACAATATGTTTGAGAAAAATTATGACAATCTCTCCCTTATTAACCTCAAAGAAATTTTGAACTACAACTGAATCATTGTAAGGGGATATAAGAATTTTATAAGTGGGAAATTTGGAGACACTAAGGGAATCAAAAAGTCCTAAAGTAACAACTCCACTACCAACCTTAACAAGAAAAGGATTAACGTGACTATAGTAAATAAATAATTTTTTCATTTGTAATAGAAAAACAGTTAAAGAGAACCTAATGTTTAGCACGATTAATAATTGCAAAACCTTAGGAACCCACATAGTCAATGTATTCATTGTCCTACATATAAGATCCCTTCACTGGATTGATCACAATTAATATCCACTCATAGATTTGAGACTTAGATATCATGATGCAATTGAAAAAACTTAAGAAGGACTTCTGCAGCATAAATGTCATTATAATAATGGTTGGAGGAAGGAAGAAAATATGTCATGGAAGAAGGGGATGAGGAATGACCTTATTGCTTGAAAATATTAAAATTTAGGGACAAAAATAAATTATTTTTAAAAAATTCTAAAATGACGTCATTTTGTATCGAGAATAGACTATCACATATCACTTAACGTGATAAATTATTACTCTATTATTTAATTTTAACGTCTCTTAATGGCAATGACTAATGTGATTGATGCTTGTTAATTTTAGAAACTAAAATTTTAATTTTAAGGAATTAATTTGAATAATGTTACATATTTTAAGGATTAAAGTGAAGATTTACTCATTTAAAATGTATGAATATTGTTATTGTTGATACATTAGTTTAAGGGATTTGTTTGACTAAAAGAGTCTATAGGATTTGTTTGCTCAGAGAAGATAGATTTTTTATGTTGATGTATGCTTACTAAATAGCTTATTTTTGAAACTTATGGATGCGGTTGTTAAAAGTACATTGGTATAGGAAATCTATGTACTCAAAGGAAAAAAAAAACCTTTGAACCCAATATGCTTACGGAATAGTTTGTGACGAAGTTATTAAATATATATTGGTCTAAGAAATCTATCTAGCTAAAGAAAATTGATTTTTAAACTCAATGCATACTTATTAAGTAACTTATCTATAGTTTTGACTTAGATTGTAATCTTGCTTTACATGTCATGAGCAAAGAAGAATATGTAATTTTAATTGTTAGCCTAATTTTAGTATAACTTACATTTAGTTAAAAGTATGTTGGTATTCTAATACATTCCTAATTTTGTATTGACAATATATATTTTTTTAATAATTATTTTGCTTTAATTAAAACTTTGAAGAGTCATGTAATAAATGGAAGGAATACAAATACTTTACTTTAAGAACTACTGACATTGACATAACACAACATGAGAATAAGCTTGAGGTTAATGATAAAAGTATACTTGAAGAAAAGAAAAAGTTAACTAAGTGAGAATGATGAATTAAACCTAATCTGAATGCTACTAAGAGAATAATCTACAAACATTTTTTTAGTGGATTGTCCAATTTTGCAAATGATAAAAAGTTCCTTATTAGTCTAAAAGAGATGTATCAAGTATTTAATAATATATAGTTTAGATATTTGATGAAGTAATCAATTCAATAGTTGATCTAAATGTTTTTATCAATCAAATTAATTTTATAAAATTTCATACAAAAATTAATTAATAGATATTATAATATATTATATCATTTTAATAAATAATATATTTTTAAAACATAAATAAATATTAAATTTTAATATATGATCCTGACATAGTATAATATGATTCAATAGATTAATTAATTTTACATTATATATATATATATATATATATATATATACACATATATATCACTAAATCAATTTTCTATATCTATGACACGCTTCTCTCCTCAAAAGTTGTAATTTGAGACAGTAAATTACATGTAAAGTCCTAACATAAGTGTTGTCAAATGATTAGAGATTGAGCATGACACTTCTAAGTTCTAGGAAATAATTTTATATAATCTTATTGAATAATTTTAGCTTATAATGAATATAGAGACTAAAATAATATATTACTTTGGTTTTTCTTAAGGATTCTGCAACTAATATATCTCAGAAAAAAATTAAAGCATAAACGGAGACAGCATGGCTTACCTACTCATCTCAGGATTGCTGAATTTATGTTCTTCCAATGGATCTGCAAGCATACATGACCAACACCGTGGAGGCAATTAGAGTTAAAATCACAAACGAGTTGTAGGTCCGTTTCTGGTAAACCTCCAACACTGAATTTAAAGGCCCACGAAGATCTTTTTGACATGCTGCTGTTTTCCCCTCCTCGGGCCGAGGCCCATGCCCGGGCTCTTCTTCAAGGTCACTGCGTTGATTCTGAAGAATATGAATCTGATGGTAATTCTGCTCCTGAGCCAAGAAGCTCAAGTCGTATTGGCGCTGTGTCCGGGCCCAACGGTTCATGGTGCTTGAGATAGCAGGGAGAAGGAACATAGCCACGATCAAAGAGAAACTAAAGGGGATCCACCAATACTTATGCGTCACAAGAGAAATTTGACACTCCACAAGCAATATAATGGCCATCATGAAGAAATATAATACCACTAATAGTGTTGTTCGTGTTTCCAAGTAATGAACCGTTTTGCTTTGCCATCTTAATATTATTTCCTTTTCTTTTAAACTCCTCTTTAGGCTCTTCAAATCAGGGTGCATGTTGCTGCTGCTCATAACCAAGTTATAGCTCCTCACATCACCCTAATAATGAACACAAACTATAAAACTTGCTTTTATTTCAAAAGTTTTCGCCATTTCTTAAACTTTCACGTGATTGCATTTCTATCCTGGATCCATATCAATATATAAGCATGGAGCGTGTGTGTATGTATATAGATTGTTGTAAGTTTGTCAACTTCACGATAAGCCAGAACAGGAAGACAACTTAAATTTGTAATGCCTACGGAAAATTTTTAAAAAGGACAATTGGCAGCTAAGAAGTATATCTATCACCTGGCACACAAATATTATACTAACTCTTATATTTATACACCCATTAACCAGAGGAACAGGTTAGCCTTTTTGACAAGAAACTATGAACTAACATTTTAAAAAGTGTTTGGTAGAACACGACACCAATGTATTAAAAAAAAGAAAAAAAAAACAACAATTTGCCGCCCACGTTGTAAGCAATTTCTTTTACAAAATATTGAAAATCTGTGTGTTAACGTCATTTAAAAAATAAAAACTCAGACTCAAACCGCAGACCAAGTCAACAATAACTAAAACTGATTTAATATGATGCACACCAACTTCTCTTCAATTATTGAGGTTATAATAACATTAAACTTGCATACTACACCTAATACATGCTGTATTAAGTGTGCTTAGTGATAACCAACATGTTGGATTATGTGTACTTAGTGATAATCAATAAAATTATCAATCAACATTGTACACAACACAACCAGAAATGTTAAATAATTTTGCGGAAGAAATAATTAACTGTTTTTTTATTCCACTAGTCATAAGATTTTCAAATTCAACTATTCCAACAAAGGACAGAACTAGAAGCACAGGCACTACAAGTAAGAAATTAGGAAACTACACCACTCATTACCCAAATTATCTGTCAGATCACACCTTTTAGGGTATTTAGAACAGCATGAAAAATTCAGCATCAGCGCGGTTTTTGCGCAGAAAATTAGGCATTACCAAATTAGTAAATAAACACTCGATAAAATATCTTATGTTTAGTATTTTGAAATCACCCTATTTCTTTTGCCCAGTCCTATAGTTGAAAGGTTTCCATACTTTAGTCAACAAAACTTTGTTTTTTTTATTGGTAGCTTAGTGATAAGAACGTGATATAAAATACAAGGAGAAAGATTTAAATCTTGTTATATACTAAACCACACACTATTGCTCTTCTTCAATCCTTACCTCCCTTCCTTGTACCAAAGAATCAATAAAAATTTAGATAAAATAATAGAAGGGTGAGTGTGGACGATCTGGAATGGAGATTTGAATTTGGATATGGTTGACTTTTCTGCATGCTACAAAGCTTTTTGAACTATAATAACGCAAATAAATGAACCCAAATTAAGGATGATAATATAATCTATACATGTGATATCTGTGAGTAAAAAATTATTATGATAAAGATTTGTTATCATAGAAACTTTTAAGTTTGATTAAATATATCCATTTTTACATGTTGTGATGTACTAGTGCTTACGATTACTTGTATACATTAAACTTGATATATAGTTGAACTTAACATTATGCTATTGTTGTATCAAAATATTTTATTATTTTTGTGATTTATCTTTTTATTTTTAAGTTACTTTTAATTAAGTTAATTTAAATTATTTTTCGTTTTCTAATAAAATGTGAAAATATTTGTGCATACCCATAAATAACTTAAAATTCGTTCAAAATTTGCTTAAAAGGTACTTGCACAAATATAAGGTAGGTAAGGGCAATTTTTTACTTCACAAATACTGGTAGCTGATACTTAGCCATCTCTAACTCAAATAGTGCATATGGCCAACTTTTTGTGTTGATAAAAAATAGTTGCTTCATAACTCAATTTTGCCTCTAAGGAAAATAAATTTTTGGAACTCTTATGGTACATAATTTTTATAAAAAAAAAAAAAAGTTTTTAATAAAAGAAGTAATCATACAAAAGTAGATATTACTGTACAGATAAAAGGAGTATAAATTAAAGAAGACAAAAACATTTCCCTCAAATAAAGATCAAGTTGCATTGGAATGTGTTATTGTTTTCAGAGAATCTATAGCGCAGTTGACTAAAAAAATACACTCTTTAATATAATTATTGTAACGTAATTTTTAGGCTTATTTATTTTTTTAATGTTTTTTAAAAAAATAAATTCTTAAAATAATGTTTTTTAAAAACAAATTCCCTGTCTGAGATTTTTTTGCCACGTCAAAACTTGTTTTGTATACTATCTCGACGAAATATATATTTTTTATTTTTTGAATATTATTTCATCTTTAGTAGAGACGAAACTATCAAATTACGTCATGTGTCAACATTTGGTGAATTTCGCCTACTGCAAAGACGAAACTCAAAAAATGGTGTCATGTGTCATGATTTGGATCAATTTACGAAAGTGGTTAAAAAAAAAGAAAAATTTATATTTTAATATTTAATTAAAATTTATTAAAAATAGAAAATTATAAAATTTAAGAATAAAAAAATTATATAATTTTTAACTAACTTAATTAACACCTACAAATATATTAAAATGTATATTGAAATTACACTATTACACTGTATGACGCAAAAAAGAATACTTTCTAATAAAATTATAAATTTATAATTTTTTTTATTCAAACTAGTTTGTAAGTTAGGTGTGATATTTAAAAATCTTAATAATTTATATAATAAATATGTATTTTTTAGAATTTTTTATATAAGTCTTAGAGTCTAAATGTGCTAGACTTTGGGCATTCAATCATGGACCACCATTCATTGTCACTTTGATAAATTCGCCCTAGATAGTTTTGTCAAATTCTTGATGTTGTTGCAACCTTGAATTGACTTAGCAAGCAGAGCCAAAAAGAAAAAACAAGTGAGTGCTCTCTTTTCTCTCCTATTAATTACAATTATGATACAAGCTGTTCAATTTTAAGCATCAACTAAAGGAAAGGAAGGGAGCTTGTATATGTGAAAAAAAAAAAAAGAGAGAGAAGATGAGAATAACACAGTGAACTTAGATGAATTTGCATCATTTGTTCCTTTGCTTTCAATGCTTGACTAGTAACCAGTGCAAACCATTCCATATACAATAATAATAATATGGACTTATAATTAAAATAATTAAAAGTGTTTTGCTTTTACGATAAGAGGTAATTTATATTGGTAGATAGTTTTTCACCTTCAATGATAGCCACCATAAGTTGGCAAGCAAAATAGGTAGATTAAAGTGGTATAAGAGGATGATTGCAAACAATGGACGGATAAAGTTTATCTGTCTACATATGATTTCTTTGGTGATTTTTATCCAATATTCTTTTGTCACAGATTTATTAATTTCCATTAGCTTTGATATCTATTACAAACCTAACTGCAAAAGTAGAAGAAAATTTATGCACAATATCGTAACTTGTTAAATTCTAACGAGTCAGGTTAAGAAAGCATATAGCTAATTCGTGTTTTGAAGAGGAAATACCCACTTTGCCTAGTTTAGGTAACAGAAAACCTTTCGTCTAACTAAATTGAATACATATGGGCCTAACATTATAACTCAGTAGCTTAGTTTCTGTCTAAGCAAAGTTCTTACCACTCAATACAACAAATATTTTACAGCAAAGAGGGATTTTTGGGTTGAAACCAAATTAATATTGAACTTGTATGCTGAAATGAAAAAGATAAAAAGGGAAGATATCTTACTGTGTAGTAAAAACAACTAGATGTTTACCCAAATGGAACACATTTATCACTAAAAAATAGTGTTTACAAGTGATGTTTTATTGTCTTAAGTGATATTTTTTTATCGAATAATTCTACGTTACCACATTTATACAAATATATCTATTCCTATTTGCTTATGATATTTCCTATACACCCAAATGCGGAAGAAGAAAATCATGCATAGAAACTTGTTAAATTCTTACAAGCCAAGTTTAGTTGAAGGAAGCAAATGCTTAATTTGAAGAGGAGAATACGAAATTACCTTCAACTTCAGGTATATGGCCAACTTTAGGTAAAAAAATTTAATATATGAGGAAAAAATAAATACAAAAAAATAAAAATTTTCTTACAACTTATAAATAATTTATTTTCTGAATTTTTTAAAAAAATTAAATAAAAGAACTTATAAAAAAATTAAATATATTTATATTAATTTTTTCAATAAAAACTTTTCTAAAAATTTATCTAAACTGAGCTTATATCAAGAAAATTTTCTCCTGAATATTTGACCAAATTGGATACATGTCTACTTAGTAGGTCTTAGCAAAGTTCTCGTCACTAAGTACAACCAATATTTTGCAACAGAGAGGTTTTATATATATATATTGAAATGAAATTGAAGCTCGAATAAGTAGGTTGTTCAATTAGTAAACGATAAAACACTAGGAGAATTCTCTTTTTGGAGATGTTTGAGTGCAGGAGAATTAGAGTAGAGTGAATTGTAGAAATTTTGAGGAGTGTTGAGATTAAAGAAAAAGGAAGGAATGCTGAAAAAGAGCGGTTTGTATTGTACTACCAAATGAGAGTGAGAGGGTGTGAGAAAGGGTAGAGGTTCACAATGAGTGGATGCTTATGACGGTTCAACGAAGAAAATCTTAAGCAAAGTTTAACATTTATGTTGGTTCAGCACAAACATTACCAACATTTTCTTTACACTGGAAGATATTCCATAGGTACGGAAAGATTGATGATTTGTTTATTCCAAAGAAACGGGACAAGGATGGACGCAAATTCGGGTTCGTAAAGTTTGTAGAGGTTGGGGATGTCCATGACATGAAAAAGAGATTGAGTTTCATAACGATAGACAACATGCGGATGATAGTGAATGTGTCTAGATACGCAATAAACAAAAAATCATGAAACAAACCCAGGATGTTGTGTGTGAAAAGGTGTCAAAATCATTGTCTGACATTATGACCAAGGTAGAAGGGAGAGGCACTGCTAGTGGGCGAAGCTATGTAGATATGGTGAAGGGGAATGGTGCTATTGGAGGGCCAAACAAGAATACAGGTACCTAAGAAAGAACAGCGGTGTCACATTGAGTTTCACATTGATCAGGATACGGTTCAGAGGTGTTGTAAGGCAGTGGTAGGAAGGTTACACTTGCCAGAAGAGTTCAATAGTATGACTAACTTCCTTTTACGAGAATCCATACTAAATGTCAAGGCTATGGATGACGATATGGTTCTGTGGTAATCGGAGAGTCTGGAAGATATGGGGGAGGTTATAGCTAGGTATAAAATGGCTTGTTTAAGCTATTTTATACCATTGATTAGTGACATCCTTGTATGGTAGCTATTAATAAGGGAACGTGGATTTGTTTGTAGAGCATTTCATATCATGCTTGGTCAGAGACATTCTTTCAGAAGATTGTGTCATTGCTAGGAGATTTTGTATGCATGGATGATGATATGACTTCCTGAAGACGTACGGATTTTGTAAGATTTCACCTACGGACTCAAACATATGTGCTGATTAATGAAGATCCAAGGATTTATGTTAATGATCTCGTGTTCTCCTTGTGGAACATTGGAGAGAATTCTTTCAAGAAGAGTGGTGGTATCATGATTCAAATGCTTCATTGGATTTGGACGCTTTGAACAGAACTAAAGATAGTGTGGAGAGTATGGAGGAGTGGGAACAGGGGATGATTATGGGGAATGAAATTTATGAGATTTCATGTGCCAGACATTGCACAATATCATAAACAGTTTGAAAGTACAAAATCAAATTTCATAAAGAACTTAGTAAATGTCCGAATGAGAGAGAATTTAAATTACGAAGTGAATATCAATAATGACTTGATTTTTAATAATAATGTAGATGTTGTGCAATTGAGTGATGATGCATTTGAAAAAGAGGTTGACCGAGATGGGCTTTTATTGGTCGAAACTTATGAGGAAGGGAATCGGTGGGACATAGGAGTTGCTGAAGGATTATAACAACTATATGTTATTGATAAAGGACTAACAAGAGGTAAGGATGTGATAGAAAAATAGTTTATTGGTGAATATGATGGCCTGGTTATTGGGCCTTTTCATAGGTCATACGAGGCTATTCACTTATTAAATCAAGGATTAGATTCTCTTCAATCCAATGTTATTGTTGAAGTGGTAGTACAAGAAAGAATTAATGTTAGGAGTGTACTTTATAAGGAGAAGAGTAAGAAGTACAGCTCTAACTCTAAGTTATAGGCTCAATCTAAATTTATAAAAAACAATTCTATAAAAGCTTCAAAGTTTGGGCCAAATATTTAGAATATGTATCTTGGAATTGACTTATAGCAGGGCCTTTGGAAAGATCAATTATAAATATGAGTAGGATTAATAATCCTTTGACATGTATTGTTAATTCTCTCTATAATTGTAATGGGTTAGAGTATCTCTTATACTCTAAATTTGTCCTTAATAAAATGTTAATATTTAGAAAGAAAAAAATTCATAAACAATAAAAACATTCTTATAATGTATTAAAATAAAACTAAATGTTTCACTAAATTGAATATATATATATATATATATATATATATATATATATATATAGGGATAAGATTCATTGACACCAGATGTAAGTTTAAAAGACTTACACAAAATTTCAACCATACAAATCAATAATCTAATGGTTAAAAAATTACTTCTTTCTACGTGCTTGTACTTTATTGCTTTGGTTAAATAACAAGTAACTTTTCAACCGTTAAATTATTGATTTGAACGGTTGAGATTTGATCTAACTCATATATATATATATAAAGAAAAAATCCTAAAATGCAAGTAAAATTAATGTTTAAATCTACAATTTAAAACAAAGCAGCAATAAGAAATGTCTTGCCTTAACATATATCTATCTTCTGAATAAGTTTTACCAGCTATTGATTCACCTAAAAAACATGAGCAGTATAGTACTATTTCCGAAATTACACACATACAAACACACATAGTGTGAGCCTTGTATCTTAGGTAAAAGAAAACACAAGCATAAGAAGTCCCCATCATTTTCTACAAAAGAATTTTTTTTTATTATTGCTTTTAATGTAATTTTTTTATATATATTTATATGATAAGAGGAAATAGTGGATAAGCAGAAGTTGAATAAATAATTTTGAAGGTGAATGATAAATGTGAAACTCATCTTACTTTGTAGTAATGTAAAAATTCAAGTTAAAATTATTAAATATTTTTTAATAATTAATAAAAAAAAGTACGTACTAGTTAATTATAAAATATACAAGTTATACCAAAAAAATGTCAAACGTTAGTAATCGTATTAGTAGAAAAATGAAGTTTATTCTCAAATTCTACATATCTTTGAATAAAACTACCTAGTCTACCATCTTTAAGCAGCCATTTGGTATTCATCAAACTAAAAGCCAATTAAATCATGACCATCAGGCATAAATATGGATATAGTAACAAGTTTAACGAGGCTAGTCCAAAACTAAATTCAGTCTTGATAATACAAAATGGTTTGCTAAATCCATAAATACCATCGACCAATTTATTTTAGTTATAATTAGTTATAAAATGGATTTGAATCAAATATTGTTTCGTTCTTACACCCATTTTGAAGCCGGTTTGTAATTGTTTTAGCACCAAACTAAATTTTTTTTTTCAAAATAATAATTGGTTTAGATTTGCAATCGTATACACGATGAGGTGTCTTTTAATAGTATATTCTAAGTGTGGGTATTTTTTTAGAAAAAATATTGATTTTTCAATATAAAGATGATTAATTCCCTTAAGAAAAAGGTATTTTATTAGAAACATTGATTATTCTGGTGAAGATGTTAATTTTTTTTAATGGAAATGGTGTTTCATGTGAAATATGTTTGTAATTTCTTAGGAAAGATTAATTGTATTTGTTTTTAGAAGACATAATGTCGGATTCACACACCATAGAATATAAAGGATCTCATTCTATGCTTTGATGTGTATCTACACTTGCACACTTATTGTTGTGATTATGCTAATACAATTATTGATTATGTAGTCATTAGTGAATTAGACACTAAACAGTTTAATTACATTTGTGACTTTAGTGAATGTTTTTGTGCTAATTATTATAAGTTTGTTTATGGCCACAAGGTTATTCAATCAAACAGTCATTTTTAAAATGATTTTCAAAATAAGTTAAGATTCAATCCATATTGTCTAAGTAGGAAAATATTGATTTTTATTTTTTTTGGGGGTTCAGGCTTCTATTGATTGATGAATTTGGTTTTATAAAAATACATGAATGGATAACCTTGTATTTTTTTCATGACTTCATATGTCATGTATAATGAGTTTGAAAAGCACCATCTATGTTTATTTTAAATATTTATTATTAGGTCAAAGTTCAATTGATAAATGTACTTATACTAGTGTAGGGCATATACTTAGGCTTAGTGATGGCTTGAAACTAGGGTTATTGTTACTTAAAGATCAGAATTCCCTCCCTACTCAGAATACTGAGATTGCATACTCTTCCCAGAAGAGACCCAATTGTTAAAGAAAGAGCATGATAGTGGTCATCTATTGCGGTTGAGACCACCAACTACCTTCAAATCATACTTTTGTCTAAGCATTTTACTACCCATTCAAAATCCATACCATCCTAGCGCTAGCTAACTGTAAACACCATTAGAGATTTATGCTTTGTTTGATATCTTATATTTAAGAGAAAAATAACATATAGATTAAAAAAATAGAGAATAAATAAAATGTGTGATATGAGGTGAAAAAGAAATAAGGGAGAGAGATAGAGTATATGGATAAGACCTGTTCAGACTTCTTTCCCATTCAAATTGTTAAGAAGGAGGCATTAAAAGAGGATTTTCTTTTAGTTTAAATCATAAGTATCTTATTCTAAAGTAATTCTTCATAAGACATATATGCTTATTTTAAATGTTTAATATAATTACATGACATAATCTTGAAATCATCAGTTAACTTAGAATAAATTCATACTGATTGTCCAACCACTCATTAGTTGGAAGAGAATATTTTGCTTATTGATTCTTTCATTTGTGTTTAAAATCACAGGATACAAATGTTTATATATTAATTTTTTATTAGAAACTACGAGATTCACTACATTAATAATATTCATAATTTTTAATAAAAAATTATTTTATACTGATATTATATTGAATGTTCTTAAGTGCACATTTTAAAATTTGTTGGTTCATTATTCCTTTTTTTTTTTTAATTCTTTTGCTTATTAGAAAGCGTTTCTCAATTTTAAGTAATGACATTCTCTTTTAATTCACTTTATATATATATATGTGCAAATCCAGGACCTGCGGTCGGGGGTGTAAAAATATAAAAGGTAAAAACTATAAAATTAGGGGTATAAAATATAAAAAATATATATTATTAATAGTAATTTATTAAAATTAAAAAAGTTTATGAAAGTTGAGGGCCCCTCAACTCTATGTGCATCCCCCATTGTGTATATATATATTATTTTTATTTAATTTTTTTCCTATTTTCTTTTTCGAACCAGTCAGAGTGTTAGGGTAGAAGACAAAAGTATCGCCCAATCCAATTTTCAGATCTCAATTTTTGAGTTTTTAATTAAGACCTATAAAAAATTGGACTAAAAAAATTGCTCCACGCATAGATTGCAAAATTGTGTATCAAGATGGGTTGACACACTCTGCTTCATATTTGTTGTTGATCCAATGAGCCTATCTTGACATGGATCCAAAAACCCAAATAACCCATCATTTGTCCACTTGAAGTGTTCCCAACACAGGCCATGCGGAAAGAGAGGAAGGAAGGGCACTTACAGTAACATGGACTACATATTTTATCATATTAAGACTTATTTTTAGGATTACCTTTTTCTTACATTCATTTTTCACCATATCCCTTTTTTGGTCATGTTTTCTCGATCTCTGTCTTTTCTTACATTCATTCTTCTTACACTTGTATTTTACAATTTGTGTTCTCCTTATCTTGTTTTTCTCTTGTACTATCTATGGTTCAAGGTGTACAAATCTTTTGAAAAGTTTATTTGTTTGTTCATAATGTTTTTTGCATTTCGTTATTTGCATTAATTATTTTTTTAATATATAAAATTAACCTTAATAACTGTAAAATGATTATGGAAATGTTAATTAGTCCCTGAAAGATACTTATTAAGGAATTAAAAAAGTGTGTAAAATATTTTAAAATATGCACCTACTACGATTTTCAGTGCGTCTTCAACATGATTCTCAGTAATTTTTTTAATTTTTTTTTTGTTCTTCATTTCTTAATCATGCCCTTAGAGCATTGGTTAGTAAGACACAGTTACTAATTAATTACAAAGGGAATAAAACAATAGATCTCAACAATTTAAAGTGTAGTTTTTTAAAAAGTAATACAAATTATTGACAAATTTAATGTCATTAACTTAATTAATCATATTTCTTAATTCTTTTAAAATGATCAAAAGTGTTTTGTTTTTAAGACAAGAGGTAATTTATATTTGCAGACAGTTTTGCACCTTCAATGATAGCCACCATAAATTGGCAAGCAAAGTAGCTAGATTAAAGAGGTATACGAGATGTATACAGCAGATATGGATTTAAGTTTTGAAACAGATAATCTTGAACTTGCATGCTGAAATGAAAAAGGAAAAATGCAGGAAAAACAACTAGATGTTTGCCCAAATCGAACACACGTATGTGTCACAGATTTTAAATAGTGTTCACAAGGGATGTTTTATTATCTTAGTGATTTTGTTTATCCAATGATTCCACTGTTACCACATTTGTGACAAATTTATCTATACCTATTTGCTTTTGATATTCCCTATACACCCAAATGCGGAAGCAGAAGAAAAACTATGCACAGAAACTTGTTAAATTCTTACAAGCCAAGATAGTTTAAGGAAGCAAATGCTTGATTTGAAGAGGAGTATACAACTTTAGCAGCAAATTCAGGTATAAGGCACGCTTTAGGTAAAATTTTTCAAAGAATTTATACTAAAAACATTATAATAAAAAATTTAAACTTCTGTAATAAGTTATAAATAATTTATTTTGTCAAATTTCAAAAAAGTTAAATAAAAGAGTTTATCAAAGCGCAGTTCGTACCGAGAAATGAGAGCATCCTTGTCCGAACGTTTGCCTGAATTGGATACATTTATAGAGAGTACTCCACAACTTAGTAGGTTTATGCAACCAATATTTTGCAACAGAAGGGTTTTATAGATTGAACAAGTATGTTGGTCAAATTGTAAACAATCAAATATACATACATATTATACCTTTTATATATGTCCAAATAAAGAAAAAGATTCTAAAATGCAAGTAAAATTAATGTTTGAATTACAATTTAAGACAAGCCAACAATTATTTCAAGAAGTTAACATAAATCTATCTTCTGAATAAGTTTTGCCAGCTATTGATTCACCTGAAAAACATGAGCAGTATAGTTCCATTTACAAACACACAAATTCACCACAGCCACATGAAGAACTCATCTTCAAAAATGACTTCAAGGGGAATGATTCTGAAAAAACGATACACAAACTTGCTGCATCATCACAGCAAAGCCTAATAAGAAAGTCAAACACTTACAACACAACATCCTACCATGATAATAAATACTAATTCAAAGCTTACAGAGAAACTTTGATTGCAAAAAGAACCTTACATAGAAATACAACAAACAAAGTTAAGAGCAAACCCAGCGCAACGCAACCTAAGAAAAATTGTGGGTTATTTATATCTTACACGCATATGATCCAATCATAATAGACACAGCACACGCATCACATAGGTTCCTAGGTTCCGTCATAAGAAACAATGGAAAGCCCTGAAACAAGAAGTGTGAAACAAATAACTAATAGTTAATAATTTGTAACTACAGAAAACAAAGTACTAAACTCATTTCATATCCTCAAAGGAGATGGTAAAGGAGAGAAAATTAATTGATTTTGGATCATACCTTACACGCCCAAGGGTTGGTTGGGCGCTCCAAACCTTAATTCCAATTCTCCGGTTTCATTTCGGACCACTCTCATCCTTTGGTTGTCGAGAAAATCTTGCGGCGACAACTCAGCAAAACAAACGCCTTGAGATTCAAACTTCAGCAACCGGAAAACACCTCCGGAGTCAACGACGTGATTATGGAACTTTCTCGCACTGATCTTATTGCGGCTTCTGGGTTTTAGCAGAATTGGAGGGCATGTTCTGCCCTCCGGATCCCCATCTGGGCACTCAAGAAGATAGACTATTGCATCGGTCTCATTCTCTATCTCAGTGATACGGGTAAAGAGATTACCCATACAATATTTAGGATCCGAACTTCAGCTCAGGAGAAGTGGAGGTGGAGGTGGAGGGAAAGGGGGGCTACATGGAGGTGGGGAAAAGAGAAGAAGAAGAAGAAGAAGAAGAAACAGAAGGAGAAGGAGAAGTGGTGCTGAAAGCGAGAGGGAGCAAAGACATTTTCATTTTTTTATTACTAAACTCGTTTGCCCATGAATCTGGTCCGTGCAATATATTCGCTCCATTTATGGAGTAAACTGTAGTGGATTTATATCCAATACTTAGGTGTATTTGGGGATTGAAAGTGAGCTTATAGTTAATTAAATTTCACATTTTCAGAACCGACGCATGCCTCTTGATTAAAGAAATAATATAAATCAAAATCTTTGGAAAGTTTCAGTGGAGCTTTTCTTCTCAAATAGCATCGTGTAAGCTAAATTTATTATTATTATATGCATTAGGGTTCGTGCATCTCGTGTTCTTCTTTGAAATATTGATTAAACAATTGTTTTTTTCTTCACCTGTTCTTTCTCTTCTCGTTAAGAATAACAGTGGCATCACACGTTAAATGTATGATAAGTTTTTGAATCATGCATTGAGATGTTTAAAATTTGAATTGTCTCAAAAAAATATATATATATAATTGCTCTTCATATATCGCATTTCAATTAATCAATATGTTGTAATTTAAAAAAAATGCAATTTTAACTTTTTACGTAATTTTAGTTTAAGCATATATAAAATTGGACGTTTTATTTCGATGCAAATTGAAGAGAACCTAATCCTTAGAATAGAAATCTTGGATTTTTTTTATTTTTTATTTTTATATAATTTTTTGTCGTTATATTCTTGTCTGTACTTGATGCGTATGTGTAAGAGGGCATTTGAGGTCACTGTTGTATGAGTTAACAGGGTACAATATAGGTAAAACTACTAAAATGTGATTTGGGTTACCTGTTTGGTGTAGAACGCTGTCCATATTCATTATTTCAATGTTATTGATTGTAACTTCTCCAATAATTTCATGTTTATTCGCTTTTTAACATGAATTTAAATACAAACTTAATATCCTTTAAATTGAATTTGTTTCATTGTCAAATGCGAAAATGAGGAGTCTAATTTTGGGTATCGAAGGAATGTAGTATTTTATGAGCTATTTGATTTAACTTTTCAACCGAAAAAAGCATGCTTTATGATGTAATTTATCAAAAGGATAAGTTTTTCACTTGCTCCTAGTTAGGCTATTAGTTTGAAATGCTTGTGAACCCATGTTTTGACATTTTCTTGTGCTTATCCAAATCACCTTTGTGGATTTTTATTTGGGATATATAAAATCAGTCAAATCCCAAGTTGAAAGTAAGAAAAATTGGGCTTTTGGTGCTTGAATTTATACGTTGATCGACAGGCGTGATTCGAATCTTTCGAGTACTATGATTACGATATTTCTAGTCTAAAGGCCAGCTTTCATGACAATTTAGGAACACGCCATTGATTTTGGATTCTCTTAATATTATAAGACACAAAAGTTGAATACGGTAAATAGGAAATGGCGTTCGTTACCTTGTTAGCCGAATCTGATGGTTTCATGTTCTCCCTTTCCCCTTTTTCTGTTTTTCTTCAAGAGATTGTGTACAACTATGCTGTATAAATTTTCACCCATATAAATTTATCTTAAGAATAAAAGTATCAGTGCTTTAATCAAAATTAAAATGGTCAACTCAGTTTTAATTATTTGTTTAATCAACTAACAAAAGTGTTTTAGTTTCAAATTCACATAATGAGTGATTTGCAACTTTGATTATATAGTGATCTGATTTCACTCCTTTAAAGTAAAAGAATATGCAGAGTGAAAAGATAAATTATCTTTATTTTAGTTTGAACTTAAGTATTTGTTATATATACCTAATTTTTAAATAAAAAATAAATAAAAGTTTATTTTCTTACTTTATATATCTCTTCATTTAAAAGAATCAAATTTACATGATTCATTGAAACAAAAAAGTTTATCTATAACTATGCTATCTAAGCTTCTATGTAACGTAGATATTCTAAAATTATCATAATTTTATAATTTTAGTAGGATTGAATTTTCATCCCCCGTTGATGAATATTTAAGACTTCTCATTCCAATTTTCAACTTTTAAATATCAGGCTTTCAAAATAGTTTTTGTCTCATTTTTTTTTCTTAAAATAGAAATTAATGACAATTTGGATAATATAATTAGGAAATTATGTTACTTTATATTATTTTTTTGTTAATTTTTTTTTACTCTATCATTGTTCTTCATTACAGAAACAAACTTTTTTTCCATAGAAAACTACTCAGCCCACTCACAACCTTTCAATACTCGTACTCAATCCTTTATCTTTTACCAAGAATTCCTCAAAAACAAATTCCTACTCTCAACATACAAACCTCCTAACATCTTCATCAAATTCCATTACTCAACCCACCAAACCACCCTTTAAACGTTTTTCTCATGTTGAATTTCAATCCTAACGTGAAAAGGGATTATGTTATTATTAAAATACCCATACACGCCAACACATAATTGTAGGTCTCGATGTTCTCTTCTCGTTAGTGATAATGACCAACCATTTGAAGAGTGTAATGATGTTGATGATTTCGAACTTGAGGCTGTACCTATTACGTAGAATTTGTATCTAACAAATATATTAAATAGTCATAATAAGTAATAAAATACAGAATTGTGAGTTCCAAGTATCACTTAATACAATTATTACCAATTCACAAAATTAAAAATTATTTGATCTAATCAAAATTTGATAAAGTCTGAATGTTTGAGACAATAACATAAAAGTATAGTAAAATAGAAGAAAATAGAAACAGAGTAAAGATTTGAAAAATGAGATGACTAATCAAATGAAGTTAGGGTTGATGAACTATTCGTCTATTGCAAAATTGAATGTGATCATTAAGATACTACAAGATAATAAATGTTTATTCTTAAGATATCATAAATCTTGACATTTAATTTAGATATGAGATAGTCACTCAACTTTCATTAAAGTAAAATCTCTAAGTTTAATTTAATTAGATAGCTAACTCAAGAATTACATTACATAAATAAATGAATGTTCAATACAATCAAGAACCTATAACTCAGATCCATAGCCAATTTAAAATTTTAAAATAGGTTTCATCAATCCCTAACAAAACAAAATCAAAACATCATTTTAGAAAAATGAGAGAAGGAAAGAGTAGAAGAGAAGGTAAGGAAGAACTCTATGAATCCAAGTCTCAAGCATGATTCTTCTAGAATTGAGCCTAGAAATTCACCTCAAATCTCTTTCTCTAACTCTAAGAGTGTGGAAAAGAAAAAAATGAAAAAAAAAAAAGAACTCTAGTTCAGAGTTTCTAGCTATTCATAAGTTTCTAGTGCTTATACCATGATCACTTTTGGTGCCTAAAGTATTTATGTGTAGCCTATGTCTTTATGACAACTTCTGAAACTTTCACTTTTTTTACTGAGAGTGTTTACGCGCAGCGTATGTCTTCATTATAACTTTTGGAACTTTCACTTTTTGTGATGAGAGTGTTTACACACAAAGTATGTCTTCATGATAACTTCTGGAACTTTACTTTTTGTACTGAGAGTGTTTATATAACATCCTTATTTAATTTATACAATTTGTAAAATAACTTTTGTTTTATCAAAAAGAGATAACAAGATAAAATATACATATAATCATATTACAAAAGTCATTAAATTTTAAACTTTCATTTTAGTACCCAGATTTACAAAATATACTATCAGTAAAACATTAAGAAATACATAAATTTAGACAACAAGCTAAAATAAAATACATGTACACTAGCTTTATTAATATACAAGAGTTTATAAGTGCTGATCTGAGCCATTTTAACAAAAGTATAGTTATGAGTTTAGGTCAAAAAACGAGTGTAAGGTCTGTGGTACTTTTACTCTCATTAGTTACGCACAAATTAAAGAAAAATATTCACCACTCTCATTTTTTCAATATTTCTAAAATTGTCTCCATCTTCCACACGACCAAGCTTTTTCTCACCTAAAATAAGCACCTTCTCGCCTAGACAAGAAAATTAGACAATGATTTCTCAAGCTTTTTCTAATATTCTCACTTGAGCGAGAGTTGTTGTCGCTTGAGTAAAAAGGGGTCTAAAGAGTTGGTGATTTTTCTTGCGAGTTATTGCTTGAGCAACTCATCTTGCTTAGTGAAATCTCTTTTTTCTGAGTGAGATCACTTCTCGCCTAAGCAAGAGGACAGTTGGGGCCAAGTTTATCCTATCTCGCTTAAGCGAGACTCATCTATCTTGAGTGAGAATGCTTTGAAATCTATTAATTTTGGACACTTAGTCTCACCTGAGCGAGACTTCCTACACGAGACCTCTATCAAAAACTTATTATTAAACCAAATTAAAACATATTTCACATCACCTATTATCAAACATTTTAACAAATAATAAATAAATAAATAAAGGGTGTTATAGTTTACACGCAGGCCATTTTTTCATGATAACTTCTAGAACTTTCACTTTTTGTGATGAAAGTGTTTCTGCGCAAGCTCTTTCCCATCCTAAAGCCTCTAAAACTTTTACTTTTAATGGAGAAAGTGTTTACGTGCAAGTCATGTTCAATATAAGACCCTTAAAGTGATTACTTTTTTTTTTGTTTCTACTTTGGCTTTTGGAAGTGCATTTAGCACTAGGGGTAGAATATTGGACATATTTAGAAGTTCATTATCCCCCAAAATGATCGAGACACTCATTTGTGCTTGAAATTGGTTAAAGTCTTCTCTTTATCAATTTAAATACCTTGATATTGGTGTGGATTTAAAAAGTTCTGGAAAAATCATGTCAGGTAATTATTTCTTATATTTTTCACTTTATGCATTTTTTGTTTCTAACTACTTCTTTTTCATGTAATGAAACCAAAAAATTCATGACAAGTTATCTAATGTTGGTGGACCTAGATCTACAAGTTCACTATCTCAACCTTTGACCATGGCTTAAATACCTTATACAATTTTTTGTTAGTTATTTTCTAAATTTAGTTTTCTCATTTAATGAAGTAATTAGATATTATGTATTTATAAATTTTATTGTATATTTACAAGTGTAAGGTCTATATATTTTGGATATTTACAGATATGACATGTTGGAATATCAACTAATGATATATTTTGTGAGTTATTTCTGTATTTAATTTTCTATTTTAATGTATTATTGATATATGCAAATTTAATTTTGGTTGTTTTATATGCGTAGTTGTGAACTATTATTGTATTTGCAATATGTGTAAAGGTATTTAACTTTTTTACTATAACATCAACACCTTCTACTTGACTATTTTTGAGTAATTTATAAATTATAGTAATTAAAATTACATGATTGTCACATTTTCAATTTTTTTTATGTATTATATATATATATATATATATATATATATATATAGTGAAGCTTTTTTTATGTTAACAATGCATGATAATTAGAAAGATAATTTAATTATGTAATAGAATTAATGGTTTAACTGCTAGAATGATGACTTTTGTTATACCATTTATGTTAATGGTTTGATAATTTTGTTTATAGTATAGCCTTGTGCAATTAGTTGAGAGTTTAAAAATTGCCTCACTTGCGACTTCCACACAAAACGAGAGGTATAAAAATTAGTTCATATTTATTTTTTTAAAGAACTTTTCAATTTTTTCTTTAAATAAATGTTAATTTGCAAGTATTAATGCTCATGACAGGATTCTCAAAAGACATATTTTATAATTTTTTCTCAGAGTTGGAGGAAGCAAACTTATTTTGATTTATTTGTTAAATTTTTTTTTATTGGATTGATCTCATGATTATTAAATATTTATTACTAGACAATGGACATATTATTTAAAAAATATATAATTTGTTTTAATTAACTTAACTAAAATAGTTAATTATTTATTTGTATTCGCATGGAGTTACAAATTTATAAATGCAATTAATATATATGTAAAATCAATAATTATGAATTGTAAATATATAAATTTGTGAAATATATATGTATAATGAGGTTTTTCAATAATTTTTTTTACTTGAGCTTACTAAAAATATACATATTAAGAGTATGTTTGTTTGTATTTTTAAAAAGAGTTTAATTAGGACTTAATAGAGCAAATAACTATTCCTAATTAAGGGCCTAAGACATAAAAAAAAAGTTTATTTTATTTTATTTACAAAATTTGCTTTTAAAAAAATAAAAATGAGCTTAAGTATTTAGATAAAAAATACACTTAAACTATAAAAATTTACCCTATCAAACCCCTTATTTTTTTTTACTTGACACCCGAATCAATCCAATGAGCTTAAAACTAAATTCCTATAGCTGTCCTTACAAAATGCACCTTATCGAATGGTATCGTTGATAGAATAGAGGTCTTAGTCGAATGGGAAGGACAAACCCAAGAGGATGCAACTTGGGAAGATCTCGAACACCTAAGTAACCAATTCCCATGTCTCAACATTGAGGACAGGGTTAGTGTCGATAGGGTGTGTAGTTGATAGCATAATAAGAAAATTTTGTTGCTTTCTATTATTTTCTATTAGTTTTTCCTTGTCTGCTTTGTCATTGTCTGATTACAATGTACTCAAACTTGCTATAAATAGTAAGCTCATTGTATTCATAAGATATTCATGAAATTTATGAGAATATTGGCACCTAAAATGACAGCTGCTTTGGAGATAGTTTCCTGTAACATTTTTTTTTTTTTTTTGTTTCCTCCTATTAGCATAAGCTAACACAACTCCTTTATTTTTATTTTTAAATAAGTGTTGCTATTTTGACCATGATAAATAATGATTTGATTTACTATGGAACATGTAAATTAATTGATAATAATTATTTTAGTTTAACTTGTGATTTTGAGTTTTAGTAAATCCAGAATATTAAATTCTCAAATGGAGAGTTGTCACTCACAGATCTTATCTGCCTTAAATAAAATTATCTCAATTGAAAGATACGTATTGTCATGATGATTATTCTATCTCTACATATAATTAGAGTTCTAATTTTTAAATAAAAATATTTTTAAAATTTATCTTGATAAAAGAATTTTCAAGTGTTAATTATTTTTATTTTTTAATTCAATCTTAATTTAAATTTATGTATTTTTTAATTTAATAATGTATTTTTAATTTAATCTTATTTATCATAATAATATATTTAAAATTACAAAATTTATTTATTTTGAACTTATAAAATTTATTAAATTCAAAAATATTTATAATATATATTTTTTAAAAAATATTTTAATTAAAATGAAATCAAGCCATGTCATCAATATGTGTGCATACACAAATTTTATAATTTATAATATATTTGAACTTAAAAGACTGATCAATATGTCTTTGTTCACATAAATGGAAATAGTTCAATTAATGGCTTTACACATGCAAATGACATTTTTATTAATTAGTTTTTAATTTCCTGAGTTATTTATATTGGTTCTTGACTAAGTATACGTTTCATTATAGAACTATACGCAATATTTATTTCAAAACTAACTACTAATAAAAATTAGTTAAAAATATTTTAAAATTGATTTTGAAAAAACTATTAACAAAGGATGAGTTTAATTAGAAGTTCTTCTTATAATAGCTAATTAATGGTTTTTTTTTTCAAACAAAAAAACTTATCCATTAAAAGCATGTAAACCAATACATAAAATAATGGTTCCTACATAAATTGATATAATATAATTGTGGTTCGTGTGAGAAATTATTGTTGTAAGAGTTTTGGTTCTTCCATATTATTGATCACACTCCATAATTTTTTAAGAATCAATTGTAATTATTTATACTATACAAATCGCTAAAGTGACAGTGACGTTAAATATAGGTTAGGCTGTTGTTGAACAGATAATAGTCTAATTAACGTTTATTTTAGGTTAGCTGAAATTTATTTATTAAATAAGATTTGAGGCCATTAAAATTATTTTGTTAAGTCTAATAGATAATTCTATTTAAATAAATATAAATAATATAACATACATTTATTAATATTATATTTTGATATTATATGTATTTTTATTAAAAATTTTAATTCATTAAATTATACATAAATTTAACCTCATTAAAGCTATTAAAATAAGTTTATCAATTTATTTGAAAAGCCATGTTATAAAATAGCCTTTAAATTAAGTTTAACGACCAAGTTAAAATTTTAAGAATTAAACCTTAAAAAATAAGTTAAATCAATTTAATCAAGCGAAACATATACTTTAAATTAAGATATCAAACTAAACTCAGATCATCTTATTTACATGCTAACTAATGGTTAGCTATTTAGACAGAGCATTCAAATTCAAATTCTTAAGTTAATAGTGTCATTTTTTCTCACTCTCCTTTTAAATTCTCTGTACAATCATTTCACATAACAGTGGAAATTTTAACTTGAAATTTGAAAGTATTTAAGTAAAATAATTTAATTAAAAAACATTTTAATAGTATAATTTTATAAAATTTTTAAAATATAATATAAAGATATACTTAAAGTAGAATAATTAATATTTGAGGTACCTACAGCTACCATACCGTCTCCTGAAATTTCATATTGTCCTTTCTTGCCAATGACTTTCTCTACCAAGTCAACTCCTTACGACATTCTTTAACTATCTTAATTTCTTATTACATAATTTATTAAGTTAATGAAATTAGAGATATTTGAAGAGAAGGTAGGTAGAGAGTGATCCAAGACAATGAGATACATCAGAAAGGGATGTTTCTCTTAAGAAGTGATTGGCGATAAAAAAAATAAATAAATGAAAAACACATTCTCTTGGGCCAAATTTGAATCACTACAGTAATTGACACCTGGTATTGTGATAGTTTTATTATAATTGAGACAAAACTAGGTATAAAAATATGAATAATTTAATTGTTGCTTTTTAATGAAAATGAAAATTTTATTTTTGATAAATTATCATAATAATTCATAATATTATATTTATATTTTATTATTATAATGATTAATTGTTATAAAATATTTTGATAAATAACAATTTTTTTTCTCATAATATGTATATTATAAGATAGGAAGAATATTATGTGGATGATTTATAAGATGATACAGCAAAGATTCAGTAATCATAAGGACAGATAATATATCTTTTGGAAAACCTAAAAGAAAACAAAAAAAGGCTTTTATAGAGAGGATCATGCAAACACAGAATATTCAATGAACAGCGTAGCGATTAAGCGATTGACCAATCGAGACGCCAGTGGTGACGATGTTACAAGTTTTGTGTAGATTTTGTAGTGGTCCCCAGTTGGAGATAACGAGAGCTTCCTAATTAAACTTAAATTAATTTAATTCATAATGTAAAGTTAAAGCTGTGAATGTGTAATTTAAGTTTTCTTTATTGCTTTTGTTTTAGATCAGATCTTATGTCATGCTTTGGTAATAGATATACAACTCAATATCATAGAATTAAAAAGTTCCAAGCTTCGTTTTCCCCATTCAAATATGCATTTTAACAGAGATCACAAATCATATCAAGAAATTCAAAATAATTAAAGAGAGTTCATTATCTTATATAGATAGTGTTTTGCTTTCTAATTTTCATCTCAAATACTCTTTATTTCTTTGTTTTGTTGCTACTCTTCTCAATGAATCCCTCTTAGAAATTTTTTATTTTTGAACATAGGCACATCAATCTAATATATATATATATATATATATATATATATATATATATAGCATAAATACTTCAACATAAGCTCATCACCTTTTTAAAATTTAAATAATAGGTTATTTAAAATTAAAAAATTATGGTGAAGCTAAGTATTACAATTACAAAATAAGGACCAAAATCAAACAGATTATAAAAAACTAAAGATGCCAAAACTAAACAATAATAAGTTAAAGACGAAAGTGGAACAAATAATAAATTATAAACATCAAAATCATAATTAAGCCTGTAATTTAAAAAATTAATAAGAAGAAGGGAAGTGGGGCACCCTCAAGCCCCCCAACCCCAAAACTATCCTTATTCACAGCTATATTATTGGACACCATGTGACCAAGCCCTTCCAATTGCCAATACAATTCAAGATGTAAAATGTTGCAAACTTAATTAGTAATAAATAAAACTCTTATCCATATATATTCAATTTGACGCCATCTTGAGCAAGACAAATCCACCTAACATGTGTAATATTATTGACGTATTTTGCTCACAAAACCAAAACAATGGATTCTTCTTCTCACCAATATTTTTTAAAAACATCTCTATGCATGATTGTGGATTATACAATCTCTAATTATGCTCGGTCTAATTTTGACGTAAGAAAATGAATTCTGACACCCAAATGACTCATCATTTCTTTTAAATTCGTATATGATAATCAAGTATTAAAATAGCTTTTTATCAGCCAATAAAAAATAGTACTAAACTGATTTAGTCAATAATTTTAGTACGTAGGCTTAAGTTTCGTCACCTTGGAATGCTTTTTGCTATCTTTTCGCCGTTCAGTGTGAGTTACACATATTTGTTTTTTAGGTTAGATTATGTCATTGCTGTTAAAATAGTTAAACAAGTTGAAATAGAAAAATGTAAACAAGACAAGCATTAATTGATTTTCCCATGGATCTTGGCAAAGTATAGAAAAACAAAAATGCTTATTGTTGAATGGAAAAGGTAACTTATGATTTCGACAATGGGATTACGCATACCAACCAAAGTTGAATGGAAATTATGATTTGTTTCATTGGCTCTATGTTTTGTCGTTGGGACAGATGTCAGCAACTTGATTATTAGAGTCCCTCACAACCCTTCGCACGCACCATCCTATTCCTATCTCAGTCTCAATCATCACTAATTACATTCTATTAGTCATTAAAAAAAGAAAAGAAGAAAAAAACTATGAAGCTTTATTTTCCAAAAGTCTGAAGCATCTTTTGTCCTGGCTTCAATAGGTACGAATGCTTCTTAATCGTATGACTGTGACATCTTTGCATTTATTCTATTCTCTTAAATGTCTAGCAAATATACCAAATCTAAAGAGATGCATCACATTTAACAAATAAATCATCAACCTTTTCATTTTCCTTATTACAGAACAGAGTTGTCAAATGAGTCCATTCCATTCACGTGTGTTGTGACCTAAGCATCCATAAAATTGAAAAGTCATTAAGTCGAAGATGATTTGGTCAACTTATGACGTAATTTACTTTGAAAAACATAATTTGATTTTTTTTAAAAGCTCAAACATTTTGCACTTTCCCCCCTATATACACCACTCTTATTTATTTATTATTGTTTTAAAACAATTTTGTAAAAGATAATTCAAAAAATGTGTTTAAAGAGCTTCTAAATTAAAATTTCATAATTTTATTTTGTATTGATAGACCATCTCAAAATTCGTTTAAAAATTATTGTTCCATCTTTCAGAAATAAATTTTTGAGAATACTTACAAAAATTTATTTTTATAATGTGTTTAATACTAAAATGAAAATCACTAATATTCTTTATACCATTTGCTTTCATATTTAAGTTTTTAATGGATTTTTATGATTTTTTAATACGGATATGTAGAAGATTCATGGAAGCATTACAGCATGCCCGTTCTTGTTATGAAGAGTGGCAAATATATCTTCAATTTTGGCCTAAAGTGGGCAAATTTTTAAAAAAGTCTTTATGAGAAAAATATTAGTATAAGAAGTAAATAAAATCTACGATAAATTAAAAATAATTTATCTTCTCAAATTTTAAAAAGTTAAATGAGAGAAATTTTTAAAAGTTAGAAAAATATAAATTGTTTTTAACTTAAAAAGAGAGAAGTTTTACTCATTTTTTTATACTAATTTTTCCTTCTATAAGAATTGGTCTAGAAGTATATCTAAACTAGGCCTGAATACATTGTGAAAATAAATAGGATCAAATTTAAATCAAATAAAGAGATAAACAATCAAATATAAGCATGAAATCTTTTCTTTTGTTTGGTAGGTGATTTTGGAAAAGTATTTGGTTAACAATTTTACATACCTTTCCATGTGATATTGGTTATGAGAATTAAAAAATTATACGATAATATTGAGCATTAAATTTTAATGAATTTTGATTGTTGATGAACATGTATCTCATTCCTATTTATTAAAAGTGAGATCCACATTGAAAATTAGAAGAAAGAGAAGAAATTTTAATTTTAATTATTATTATTTTTTCTTTTACCTTATTACACATTATTCGGCAAACCAAAGTAGTGTGATAAGGTATATGTATATACATGGGCTAAGAAAGTTCTTCAATACGATCATGCCCAATATTTTTACTCCATCTATCTATCTCTCGCATGATGCAGTGTTGCAAATCCATATATGGCCTTGGATTTATTCTTTCTTCGTGAACATTATTGAAACAGTGCTTCATTTGGATGGATCAAAACTCTAGAAGATCAGAAGCATTGCGGTGATTTCATCGCTTTTGAAAGTTGAATGCTTTGATGCCAAAGGCAAAGATGATCGCAAACAACACTGAAAAGCTAACTACAACAGCTGCAACTATTCCCAGATGATCATGTTCAAACTCAAAATAACTCCTCACAAATTCTTCAACACTTTGACCATTCTCAAGTTTGTTCATTTATCATCACCATATTGGGAAGCCACCAATCCATACAACGTCCATGCAACAGGGCAAATCCAATAGTACCATTTCCACCATATGGGTATTCTCTGTCATAGTTTTGTTTCCAAAGTAAGTTCCATGTTATATTAAAAAACAGTTTCATTATTTGAATTACTAAAAATTGATATCATATATAATATCGAATATCGTTATTTCTTTCTTATTCGTTATTTTTTCATATATACACACAATCTAGAAATACACTACAAATATAAAAGAGACACCTAAAAGTGTCCTCTTTTAATGGTACAAACAACATTTTCAATTAAAATGATGTCAGCAAAAGTTGAAATTAACTCACCGATGAGGGAATGATGAAGCCTGAAAAAAGGCGCCATGTTGCATAGAATGAGGTGGACAATATGCCCGCAACGTGTGGGTTAGGAGTAATGGCCATGGTCATCATACCATACAAGGTGTAGTATAAGAAACTGTGTACATGAAGAAGAGATTCCAGAAGACCTTTGTAGCTGTCCACTCAAATCCCATCATGGCATATACTGTGATCCCATATATCAGAGCCTGAGCCAATATGTGAGGAAGCTCTATAGTGACCTGGATTCATAATATACAAATGTTGAGTTTCATGAGCTCTTGATAACTCTGCTTTTTGACTGATACATGTCTGTCTTAGATCCCCCCCTTTTTTTTTGTTAAAGAGTTACTTGGACTGAAATGAGGGAAATATGAGTACTTTATGTGACTCCTCTAAAATGAAAATACATATAAAGTGGAAACTTAAAATTTTATTTTGAAGCTTCAAATATATTTTTAATTTCTAAAGATATGTCAATTTTTTTACTTTAGTTCTTATTTAAACTTACTTGTTTAGCCTCTAACCCTGTATTTAACAAAACAATACATTTTTAATTCCTTATAAAAGACTAACAAACACTAATTAATTCTTATCTCATTACTTGAGATCCGCTATCAAAGACTAAAAATACTCAAATTTTTTAATTTTTAAAGACTAAAACAAATTAAATCTAAATAAAGACATTTTAAAAACATCATATTTTCAATTTAAGAATTTATATAAAATACAATGAAAACACTTCTACTGATCAAAATCAACCTAAGAATATGTATCTTTAATTTGTCAAATATTTATTGATTGTTATAACTGTATTTCAGGTCATCCTATGTAATGGTAAACATTACAGGGTAATGGAGTAACACCTGTGCAAGAGCATAAGGCAAAGCTGAATACATACCTGCAGCTCTCTCTGTGTAGAAGACTGTTCTCTCAATTGCCACTATAGGCTGAACTGCTGCCCCATTTACAACCCCAATGAAGGTAACAGCAGCATACATTGAACCCATTGCATCAAAAAGATCTTGCTCCTTTCTCCTATGACTATCATCATTATTTTAAAATGGTAAGAATTTGATTTGAATGTTATCTTCATGCTTTAGTTATTATATTTCAATGTGTTGTTTTTTCTTTTCTTTAATACCTTTTCAAGCCAACATCCCAAAAGATCAACCCAAACAATAAGCCTATCATTGTTGTAAATAGGAGTCTAACAGCAGTATATGACGTGTTCCGCCAATTTGACAAATGTTGTTTCCATAGACAAGCTATAAATTGTGCCGCCAAATTCTGTGAATATTGACTAAGAAAGTAAAGATCTTTTGAACCTTGAAATGGTACACTGAGTTCCTGGATCAGTTGTTTGTTTCTCCTGAATAATAGGAAGTATCAGAACCTATTCAAGATCATTCACTACTGCATTAAAATCAGGAATTGAGCAATATAAAACATCTTAGGACCAGTTTAGAGTGTTTGGTTTAGAAATTGTTTTCAGTTTTCATTTTTTATTTTAGTTACCAAATTGTCACATTGTTTCATTCTGTTTCCTATTTTTAAAGATTTTTACAGGAAACAGTGAAAACGGACAAAAGTTGTTTTCAGTGCTTCTAGTACAAAATATTTGAAAACAATAAACAGAATGAGAACAAAGTGACAATTTTTTAATTGAAAACAGAAAGTGAAAACAAAAAACATTTTCTGAAACCAAACAGCCCCTTAGTTTGAGAAAACATTTAGTTTTCATTTCCTATTTTCACAACTAATTAGAAAAGTGACACCTTATCTTCACTTTATTTTCTGTTTTTAAATATTTGTACTGGTGAAAACAACAAAATAACTACTCATTTCATTTATGATATTTGTTGTTTATGTTATGAATCATATTTAAGTGTAAATAAGGAGTCTAACCGGTGTAGTTCTGAGTTTTTGTATATATCAGTGAAGTCGACCTTAAGATTTGCCTCTCTTCCTGCTGATGTAACTTCGAGCATCCAAGTTGCAGGATTATAGCCATCTCTGATCTTAGGAACTCCTTGAATATCCTATAGTAATAATGCATCATAGTGAATATGCTAATGCTACAACTGCACCTAATATGCTCAATCACATTCTCGCTAGACTCACCTCAAAATACTGGATCAGATTGGAACAGTGGCTACCTATTGGACCAGCATATATCTGGTCCCCTCCCAATTTCAGAAGTAGCAGCTGAAAAGGTTGAGGTTGAAGTAATTAATTCCTTGAAATGTAGTACTAAAAAACAGAATGGTAAGATTTGCTACCTCATCAAAGGCATCAAATATATCAATACTTGGCTGGTGGATGGTGCAAACAACGGTACGTCCTGTGTCCACGGTGTTCCTCACGGTTCTCATTACAATTGCAGCTGCTCTAGCATCAAGACAAGACCAGAGGTTGGCTCATCCATGAATATTATTGATGGATTGGCTACAAGTTCAACCGCAATTTTAAGCCTCTTACGTTGCTCAGTTGAAAGTCCAATCTCTCCTGGCAATCCAACCAGTGCATCTCTTAATGAGCTAAGCTCTACAAGCTCCATAACTTCCTCAATGAACATCTGCATCTCATAAAAGTGAGTTGAAGTTAACAAGATATAATACCTCCGAAAACCATAGGTTAGTACTTATTGAAAATTGATGATCACTTATTAAATTTTGTGTACTTTCAGCAATATTATGATATTTGAATATAGTTTAAAGCCATGAATTTCATGCCTCTAATTTAAGAAGGAAGAAAATTATCCTAAACCACCTTTCTAGTTGCTTTATCAACTTCTGAAGATAAACGAAGCCATGCAGAATATAGCAAGGATTCATAAACTGTAACATTGGGTGAGTGGATGTCAAATTGTTCACAATATCCTGATATGCGGCCAAATGTTTCTTGATTCTTTGGGAATCCAGATATTGTGATGCTTCCTTCTATATATCCACTAGTTTTCCTTCCAGCTAAAACATCCAATAGAGTAGTCTTGCCAGCACCACTTACACCCATCAGAGCTGTTAGTACTCCTGGCCTAAAAGCACCATTAATACCCTTCAAAAGTTCAAGACGATCCTCACAGACTCCTTGACTTTTCATTTCCTACAATCAGGATAATAGAGTCAAAATGACGAAAAAATTCTAATTTTGTTCCTCTATTCCTGTGTTTTTCTTTTTAGCTTTATGGAGGTTGAATTGAAGATTAAAGAAATGCTTTGAGATACATAAAATATTGTTGAAGACAGGGCTAGTTACTATGATCAAATAACTAGAAGGATTAAAGATGCAATATATAGGTCTTCAAAAATGTTGCTGTGTTATAGCAAATGGCTAGAACATTTGGGGAAAAAAAAAGTTGATGAAAACACACAAATATATTTTAAATATAACTAATACAGATACAAAAGTTAATTAAAATATCATGTTTTAAAAATAAGTATGTATGGTACCGGTGGCATGTCTACAGAATATCTGATCTCATCAAAAGTGAGGAACAGAAGTTGAAAAGGAAGAACCATGCCTCTCCTTCCACTACTACTAGCTTTGATTTCACCATCTCTTCCAGAAAACGACATTGATGATAGATCTGCAGCTTCTTCCATCTTTGTTTCTGATTTTTCATTTTAATGAATTGTGTTAACTTGAATACAAAAAAGGATAAAACTTAGCTGCAATTCTTCACATACTTTTGATGTTGTTTTCAAATTAAAATTTGAGTTTCACATCGATAATTTACAAAAACATTAAATGCTCACCTTTTACCGTGGTGAAACTCTATTTTTTCTTTAAAACGACACCAAAAGTACTTAAAGAACTGTCTGTACCTAAGTTTTGTCCAATAGAAAACTTGAAACAACAAACTGACAACCAATAACTCAGACCTCAAGGACTCACCCAGAGAGCTCTTTTGTGGTTGTAATTGAATGTACTCTTCAGCTTTTGAAGCATTTCTCTAAAGCAATTTCTCTTGGGATAACCCTGCTTGATCCTTTCTGAATGCTGCAGTGGCAACAATCATTAGAGATATGTGGTCAGAAAAAAGGTCTAAGTAAAGTTCACAGCTCAAAGAAAGATGAAGGTACTTACGACTGAGATATTGCAAAGCCATGGTGAAGAGAAAATTAAATAGAAAAGCATAACCAATCAAAGCTCCAATACCAATAATCTTCTGGGAAAAATCCACGAGATTTCAATATCAAAACTCCTAATGTTTCATTGGAATTAGGAGCAACCTGCCATAACTCAACCCATTATCTTTATAAATATCTTTTACCAAAGCTCAATTTTTTTCGTAGAATTTCTTCACCATTAAATACAAAGTGGATGATTACCTTTCTCCAACTATGTCCAAGAAATTCATTTACAGCTATAGCATTCTGTCCATATATCAGTGGTGAGGACCAGTATCCCCACAGAAACCATTTCTGCACATCATCTGATGCAAAATAACAGTTTCATCATAAGAAAGGCTCTTTAAATTAGCCAACTTTGTAGTTACATTACCACTTTCTTACCTCGAGAAATCACGAATCCTCCTAAAACTGCAACTGCAAGCAGTGCAAATGTCCCAGCAGTGTTTGCAACTACAATATCCCTTCCTAATGCAGCCATCAACCGAAATAGTGATGACGCTATCTGGTTAATACACAGGATTACCAAGTACTGTTTGAAAAGCCTGTCATTAAGATTTCTCATTAGATCACAAAACTGAGTAATTAATAGCATAGTTGAGGACCTATGATTTTAGTTTCTTCTTGCCTTGCAATATTTGGATCATAGCCAATGGAATAATAAGAAATGCATTCCCATATGGAAACTTCTACCAGGGTTATTGGTATTTTGAGGATCCATGGTGGAAGAGAATAAGCCCATGAAGGATAGAAAAGGTGGTCTCTTTGCTTGTAAAACACAGGAAGTTTCATGATGGCCATATTCAGTTCTGGTATTCCATGGAACATTGCAACAATGACTGTGAAGAACAAAGCGCCCATGTAAGTTTCTGCATCCTCTATGGTATTGTGGTTCATCTTGGTTCGCAGAAATAATGTTGTTGTCAAGACAGCTAAATAAGTAGACTGAAAAAGAGGAAACAAGAAGAAAATGAAACATGCAACAGTCCATTAACATTCCATTCATCCACAAATAAATTGACCTACATTTTTGGACTAAGAAAAGTTTCAAATTAGATGATATAAATAGATTGAATGTTACTCACTTGGGTGGCTTTGAATATGTAGATAAATGAATTTCGCTTCATAAGCAAAAATTCTCTGCTAGCACAAGCTCTCAGCAGCTCCTTCTTGTTAACACCATATTTCTTTGGGGTCAAGGCATTTGGATGGCATTTAGACTTATCAAAAGGATTGGCCAGCTCATCTCCAAGTTGTTGACCAACGTGAAATGACCTTCAGCAAAATCCTTGACAGCTACAAAGCTATGAGGTTCATCTTTACGTGCCCAATATTGCCATTGATCTTTTCTTGATGTTACCTATTGCACATCACGAGAACAAAACTTAATCTATACCAATAAAAGAAAGAGAAAAGTTTTGAAAGGAAGAATAGGTGAATCACACTCATACTTCTTGTAAGAAATCAGCAACTCCTTTTCGTTCAGGACATTTGAATCCCATTGATTCAAAGAACACAAGTACATTTTCTCTTGGTCCTTGGTCCACAATTTGTCCATCTGTCAGAAGTATTATATCATCAAATAGTTGATAAGTTTCTGGTGCTGGCTGTAGCAGAGACACAAGTGCAGTTCCATTCAGAATATGAATGGATTTCCGGATTGAGTTGATTATTTGAAAAGTTGTAGAACTATCCAAGCCAGTTGATATATCATCCATGAACCACACCCTTTTTGGTCCAACCAGCATCTCCCCTAACCATCATTCACCAAAAGATTTTAATCAATCAATCTCAATACAAGTCCCAAATTCCAGTTAAAATTTTTGGGGTTTGTTAAGGACTAACTTACCCTGAAGAAGTAAGTTTTATTGATAAAAACACATTCATTACATTAAAGTTATAAAGTGTGATAAATGCTTCATTTTTCAATAAAATCTTACTGTTATTAGTTGCTTAAACTCAACCTAAACTCAATCCTAAGGACTCAGCTTAAAATGTTCCAAATTTTTGTCATGTTTTTCTTGTAAAATAGAGTCTACCAGTTGTGATTCGCTTTTTCTACCCTCCCGAGATACCTCTGATCATTTCATCTCCTACGATAATGTCAGCACAAACTTCAAGTCCTAAAATCTGCAATTTTTATATGGGAATAAATGAAAACCATTTTTGGTTCCTCAAGTATTCTATGTCTGACGAATATGGATATTACCTTTAGTATGTAATCAATGACCACACTAGTCTGCTGCCCTTCTAATGCTGCTACCTGAAGATTTTTAAATGAATAGCAAGTAAAGAAAAATGCAGCTTCTTAAAAATTCTACGTGTTCATCATTTCAAACATAAAGATTCAAGACTTGTTTTCGAATCTTATTTCTCACCTTCATATAGGCATCAATATCAGGTTCTGGTTCAATGTTTGCTTCCTTCTCTCTTCTCAGTAGTTCAGTCAACATCTCTGTAAGGTAGTATATTACAAAATTCTGATTAAGAGCCCTGAAAAGGTTTGGATTTATTTTAAAGTTTTCTTCTCTCTTTTTTTTTTCTATTACCATAATTTTGTTCAACCCCTTGACATCTTGCTGAGAAAGCTAGTGTTTCTCTCACAGTCATTTCTCCAATGTGGTTATCATGTTCACTTATGTAAGCTGATGTCCTTTGTGGCACAAACTCTTCAAGTCCATGCCCATTGTATGTTACTCTTCCAGAATTCTAAGGTTTCATCACCATAGATATTTGTTATAATAATTAGAGAACTACTCAACTACAAGTTATAGATTTCATAATTGGTTTTTCTAATGTGTCCAAGAGTACACAAAAAAAATTAATAAATAGTAATATTTTATTAACTATTGCAGCATTAGATCCTATGATTTTCATAAATACTTATCATTTATATGTTCTTATTGTGTCTCCTTTGGCATACGTTAAAAATCCTGTTTATAATTAGGGAATTATATTATTTATTCTCTCAAAGTTATTATAATTAAAATTGGTTTCCTTACTTTCAAATCTTTACCAAGTCTTCCAGCCAATGCTAACAGCAAAGTGGTCTTTCCAGAGCCTGGTGGCCCCAACAGCAATGTCATTCTGCAAAAAGTTAATCATCAGAACCAGAAAAGATCTCACTGAAGAGTGTACAATGCATATTTTTGGTCAAATCTAAAAAGGTACAAAATGGACAACCGAGAAAAATGAGAAATTGTCTTGAATTCACCTTCGAGGCTTTATGATTCCACTAACATTCTGAAGAATATGTAACGGTTTCTTTGGACTTGGAATTATGTGAAGATTATTTAAAAACCCCTTAACAAAAGAGCACAGAAAGAATAATCAGAGACAAAGCCAATGAATAAGAGAGAAACAGTCTGTGACATACTGAATTACCTCTAGTACATTCACAAAGAAGTTAAGTAATGTAGGCAATGCTTTCCTTCCTACATAAACTTGTGCTTCCACATATATATGCTCAAATCAAACTTCCATTGTTGGAATGTCAAGCCCAACTCTATTTAGTTTAGTTTAATATAACAAATATAAGATATCTCAATTAATTTTTCCAAGTCAATGCTTTAGGATTCGGATATCTTTAAAAATCACTATTCTACAATTCTCAAAGCTGTGCATTTGGAAACACATTGAAAAGCCTTTAAACGTGGATCTATCGCAGAAGTTACTCCAAAGTTACAACTCAGTTAAACGTGAATCTATGACCATTCTCAAATTACACAGTGAAGTAAACGGAGATTCATCACCATTCAAACGTGAATCTACACACCTACCAAACAATTCAGTTCTTTGTTGTTTTTTTATGTGCGTGTGCGTGTGTAATTTTCAAGTTTGTTCCATAAAAAGCTAAACACACAAAGCATCAAATTGGTGGTGTCATTCATGAACTCTATAAAGACTCACCTGTGCATTCGTTCCCTGATTTTTGACAAGAACCTTTCATTATCTTCTGGTAAATTCGCAAGTCTCTCAAGAAGATTCTTTCTCTCTGTTAACTCTAATTGCTTGATCTCAACTTCTGTTCCTTTGCCTTCTACTTTGGTGAGTACACTTTTCCTAATGCGTGCTCTTGTAAGGAGTCTCTCTATTGCTACACACTTGAGAGCTTCCTCATCATCTTCACGTTCAGAAGTTGAGAAAACACCCATTCAATGGCTCCTCCACATGTTAGAACCACTTACTTTTTGACTATCAACTCTAGATGTGCCACTTCTCTTCGTTGGTCTCAATTTTCATGACACAAGGACTATTGCTTTTTCTCACTTACAAGGCTTTTGAAGAATACTTGTTTGTTTGTAGCATTTATAGAGGGAGTTTAACTTGAGTTCAAAATTTTGGGATTTAATGGATAAATGAAAAATTAGATGCCAACAAAGTTTGGTATCTTAATTTCAAATTGCACTAAAACTAGAGCACTGTCTCAGACATTTATCCTCTTATTTTGGGCTAAAGACAATATCATAACATGAAATCATCAAACTTAATCATTTATACTACTTAATAATTTCAAAAAATAGGTTCTAAAAAGTATTCAAAACATTCTCTTTAATTTTAGAAAACATTATATCCGTTCACTGTTAATATTAAAGTATCATCACTTTGTTTTACTCCACAAAATATACTCAACTAAATTAAAATTTGCTAAGTTGTGTAAATTTTTTAAAATAAGATAATATTTTTTTCAAGCCAAAGATAAGTTATTTATTATGTTGTCTCGGTTTGACATTCAAGACTTGTCGATTAGCATTTGCATTACTCTAGCAATTCCATATTAGAAAGCCCAAATTCTGACTATTGATTTGATATATCAACGCATAATGATAACGACCATTTTGTTGTTCATAAACTGTACCCTTAACTCAGTATTGATAGATAGAGTAATGCTAGAAACATGTTTATCCATTCTTTCATAAAATTTATTAAAAACTATAAAAATAACTGATAAATTTTAGTTGATGATAAAAAGTGTGTTAAAAAAACATGTTGTGCCTCTTGCAAGATATAAATCCTGTATAGAATTTGTCAAATGAAATTTGACAAGTTAAGATATGAAAATAGTTTTCGGATTGAACAATGACATATTGGCATATAGGGTTGGATGTATATGCCTAGAGCCTATCGAACATACAACAAAGTAAAATAAAATATATTACTTTGTAACTATATATGATTTCTCCATAGAAATAGGGGCTTTTCTTGCTTATGGCCATTGTATGAGTCACCTTATAATAATAATAGAGCAAAAATAATATGTATGTATATTTCTCCTTACTGTTTTAGTGTGCATGTGTACGTAACTAGTTCATAATCTTATTATGTAATTTGTGATTGGAAAATATTTCTTGAATCATTAAAAAGGGATATTTTTAAGTATTTCTTTGTAATTGAAATATACTTTTAAAATACACACATATAGATAGGAAGAAAGAACCGTTGTCCTTATAAAATTGTTTGAATATTAATTTAAACTATGCAATCATGTATGTGGTATCACCCGAAAGATCGTGTGCATTTTTTATTACAGTTATTTAAATAAAATTTAACAGTTTATTTTTATTGTTTTCAATTTTTATAATAACCAAGTAATTTTACTTGATATGTTGATATCTGTAAAAGGAAAGATGGAGGACTCTCACTCCAAAGAAGACAATTGTATTATTTTTTTTAATCAAAAAATGTTCAATACACTGTCAACAATCCTTCTTTTATACAAAACCATGCAAGGCTCTCCGTATTTCTCGCTTATTAGATGCAACTAACTAACTGCTTATTCTAACATTCTAACTAATTCTGATCATCTAATTTTGCACGTGAGCTTATACTAGTTAGTTTCTCGCATCATTAGTTATATCAATAGTTACCTCTTCAACTACAACCTTGTCCTCAAGACTGATATTAGGAAAACGTGATCGCAAAAGGTGGAGGTCTTCTCACGTAGCATCCTCTCTTGACTTATTCTCCCATTCAACCAAAACTTGTACTATTAACTTTCCTTACTGCTGCCATGTACGTTTTGCCAAAATGGAGGCAGGGTTAGCCTCCTCTGATAGTTCCTCTATTATATTTCTGTCACCTTGTTGAGGCATTGCTGAATCCTTATAAGGCTTAAGTAGTGACACATGGAATACCGGGTACACCTTGGCTAAAGCAGGAAGGAGCAACTTATAAGCTACCACCCCGATCTTCTCCAGTATAGAAAAAGGGCCATGATATCTCTTGCCCAGCTTAGGATGGGCACGACCCTCCATAGTAAGTTGCTTATGGAACTTAGTGGGCAACCAAACATAGTCACCTATTTTGAGTATGCAACCAAACATAGTCACCTATTTTGAATATAGCTCTTTGCGATGTTGGGATGTTGGTCTGCGAACTTCTTCATGCGTTGTTGAGCCTGTTGGAGGTGCTCTGAGATTGAACTTCAAATTAGTTTGCGTTGTTCTAACTCTTCTTCCATCACTTGGACCGTCGTACTACCCACCGATAGCCTAGCCATGGCCGTGGTGTTTTGCCAAAGACCGCTCGATATGGGCTCATTTTAATGGCTATGTGGTTCGACGTATTATACCAGTATTCTGCCCATATGAAAAACTTATGCCATCTGGTAGGATGGTCACAAACAAAGGCACACAAATACTGTTCTAGACAACGATTAAGGACCTCTGATTGGCCATCCGTTTGTGGATGATGTGTTGTACTAAATTTGAGTTGTGTGCCATATAATTTTAGTAGATTATGCCAAAACTTGCTAATGAAGAGCAAGTCACGATAAAAAACAATACACTTAGGAAATCCATGGAATTTCACCATTATGTTGCTGAATAGTGTTGCAACATCTTATGCGGTGTGATTAGGTAACAGTGGTCCAAAATGCGCCATTTTGGAGTATTTGTCCACCACTATGAAGATGCAGTTGAACCCTTCTAACTTGGGTAATGTGGTGATAAAGTCCATAGTCAGATCTTTCCAAATTCCCTGTGGACATGGAAGTGGCTGCAATAAACCACTGGCCCGCTCCGTGGGCACTTTGATGTAAGTCCCACATCGGTGGGAGTAAAGGGGATAGGACCCCTCCTTTGCTTATAAAAGGGCAAGGGGTCTTACTAATCTAATCATTCCAAAAATCTTCTCTCCCTCTTATGTTTGTATTACACTGAGATCTTGTACTCGGTAGTAATAGTCTCCTATTTTGAGGAGTAAATTTTAGAGTGAGGAGTAATGTAATTTTTTTTCTTCTGTGATAATTTTAGTATTGTCTTTATTGGTTCTTATTTTTCATCTCTTATTTTAAGTTGTGTGTTATTATACTAGTACTCTGGTCCTAACAGTGGTATCAGAGCCACTAGGTTGTTTATATTATTCTGCTGTAGTGTACATTGGTATAGTGCTAGAGGAAATTCTTAGTATGCTCTGTGGTTGCAGTATTGTCTGATCTGCCACATCAGAAAAGAATTATTCTTTTTACTGGGTATACAATTTTTTGGTAGTGTAAAAGTGCATATATAGTGTGTACTTATTCACAGTCTACCATTATTATTGTTCCAGTAGGTAGTATTATTCACAGTGAAAGTTACATAAGTCGGTATAATTAAGAGAGAAATTATGGCAGCAAAATATGAGATAGAGAAATTTCATGGGAGTAATTTCTCCTTGTGGAAATTGAAGATAAGAGCAATTTTGAGAAAAGACAATTGTCTTGATGCAATTGAAGGCAGACCTGCAGATATTTCAAAAGAAAAATGGAGAGAAATGGATAACAATGTTGTTGCTAATTTGCACTTAGCATTGGCTGATTCAATGTTATCTAGTGTTGCAGAGAAGAAGACTGCAAAGGAGATTTGGGACACACTGATCAAGTTGTATGAGGTCAAGTCACTTCACACCAGAATATTCTTGAAGAGAAAACTCTACACTCTTCGAATGAGTGAGTCCACATCAGTAACAGACCACATCAACAATCTGAATACGTTGTTTGCTCAGCTTATAGCCGCAGATTTCAACATAGTAGAAAATGAACGTGCGGAGCTTCTACTCCAGAGTTTACCAGATTCATATAATCAACTCATCATCAATATAACAAACAACAACATTATCGGTCGTCTATCCTTTGATGATGTTGTTGGAGCAGTTCTTGAAGAAGAATCCAGGAGAAAGAATAAGGAAGATAGACTGGAAAATTCTAAATAGGCAGAAGCATTGACGATGATGAGAGGAAGATCAATGGAACGTGGTTCCAGTGGGAGCCAGAATCATGGTAGATCAAAATCTCAAAGAAGGAAGAACCTCAAATGCTACAACTGTGGCAAGAGAGGGCACGTGAAGAAAGATTGTTGGAACAAAAAGAGTGGAGGAGGGAAGAATATTGAAGCATCAACCTCTCAAGGTTGTGTTGCAAGTACCTCAAATGATGGTGAAATCTTATATAGTAAAGCAGTAAAATCTAGAGGTGGAAGACAACTTCATGAATGTTGGATAGTGGATTCAGGTGCAACCTGGCACATGACTCCATGTCGAGACTGGTTTTACAATTATTAACCTACCTCGGGAGGATCTGTGTTCATGGGAAATGATCATGCCCTAGAAATTGCTGGAATTGGTACTGTCAAATTGAAAATGCATGATGGTACTGTTCGAACAATTCAAGGGGTACGACATGTGAAGGGCTTGAAAAAGAATTTATTGTCTGTTGGGCAATTGGATGACCTCAATTGCAAGATCCACATTGAAGGTGGAATCTTGAAAGTGGTTAAAGGCAACTTGGTGGTGATGAAAGCAGAAAAGATCACAACTAATTTATACATGCTTTTGGGAGATACGTTGCAAGAAACAGATGCATCAGTTGCAATTAGTCAAGAAGAAGAAACAATGATGTGGCATCGTAGACTTGGTCATATGTTAGAACGAGGCCTGAAAATTCTAGCAGAACGTAATCTCTTGCCCAGGCTCAAAATGGTAACCTTACCATTTTGTGAGCACTGTGTGACAAGTAAGCAGCATAGATTGAAGTTTGGCAACGTGACTATAAGAAGCAGACACATACTGGACTTGATTCATTCTGATGTATGGGAATCACCGGAAGTATTCATTGGAAGAGCAAAATATTTTGTATCATTCATTGATAATCACTCAAGGAGATTGTGGGTGTACCCAATCAAGAAGAAGTCAGATGTGTTTCCAGTATTCAAGGAATTCAAAGCACTAGTAGAACTTGAAACTGGGAAAAGAATTAAGTGCTTAAGGACAGACAATGGAGGAGAATATGTAGATGGTGTTTTTCTAGCATTTTGCAAGCAAGAGGGTATTTCAAGGCAATTCACAGTGCCTTATACACCTCAGCAGAATGGTGTAGCAGAGCGGATGAACAGAACTCTTCTAGAAAGAACAAGAGCTATGTTAAGAACAGCAGGAGTAGCTAAATCTTTCTAGGCAGAAGCAGTGAAAACTGCCTGTTATGTAATAAACCGATCACCATCAACAACAATTAGTTTGAAGACACCAATGGAGATATGGAATGGAAAGCCACCTAATTATTCTTCATTACATGTGTTTGGATGTCCTGTGTACGTGATGTACAATTCCCAAGAAAGAACAAAACTGGATCCAAAAACCAGGAAATGTATATTCTTGGGTTATGCTGACAATGTTAAGGGGTATCGCTTGTGGGATCCCACTGCCCGCAAGGTTGTTGTTAGCAGAGATGTAGTCTTTGCAGAAAATGAACTGCAAAAGGAGCAGAAAGATGACAGTACTACCAAAAACACTACTTCAGTAGTGATAGAAAGGAAGGCTAAAGAAGATGACAACTCTGAAGCAGAAGAAGAGCACGGAGAACAAGAACCAAATGATGCCAATGATGGAGAAACTCAACAAACAAGACGTGAGATAAGGAGACCATCCTGGCACTCAGACTATGTGATGGCAAGCCACGATGCATATTGTCTTCTAACAGATGAAGGAGAACCATCAACCTTTCAAGAGGCTGTGAGCAGTTCAGATGCTTCTCTGTGGATGGCAACAATGCAGGAAGAAATGGAAGCCTTACATAGAAACAAGACATGGAAACTTGTAACACTTCCAGAAGGTCGAAAAGCCATTGGAAACAAATGGGTTTACAAGATCAAACGTGATGACAATGATCAAGTGGAGCGATATCGTGCAAGACTAGTGATTAAAGGATTTGCTCAGAAAGAAGGCATTGATTTTAATGAAATATTTTCTCCAGTGGTTAGACTTACCACAATCAGAATTGTTCTGGCAATGTGTGCTGTATTTGATTTACATCTTGAGCAACTTGATGTAAAGACTGCTTTTCTACATGGATATCTTGAAGAGGAGATATATATGCTCCAACCAGAAGGTTTTGAAGAACATGGAAAGGAAGACTTGGTTTGCAGGTTGACCAAATCTCTGTACAGTTTAAAACAGGTGCCAAGGTGTTGGTACAAGAGATTTGATTCCTTCATTATTAGCCTCAGATACAACAGACTGAGTTCAGACCATTGTACGTATTACAAGAGGTTTGGTGATAATGATTTCATCATTTTGTTGTTGTATGTGGATGACATGCTAGTGGTAGGCCCCAGCAAAGATCGAATCCAAGAATTGAAGGCACAATTAGCTAGGGAGTTTAATATGAAGGACTTGGGGCCAGCAAACAAGATTTTAGGGATGCAAATACACCGAGACAGAAAAGATAGGAAGATTTGGCTCTCTCAAAAGAATTATCTTCGTAAAGTCTTGCGGCGCTTCAATATGCAAGACTGTAAGCCAATCTCTACCCCACTTCCTGTCAGTTATAAATTATCCTCAAGTATGTGTCCTAGCAATGAAGCAGAGAGGATGGAAATGTCTCGAGTACCGTTTGCATCAGCGGTGGGAAGTCTTATGTATGCCATGATTTGTACTAGACCAGACATTGCACAAGCAGTGGGAGCAGTCAGTAGGTACATGACAGATCCTGGTAGAGAGCATTAGAATGTTGTAAAGAGGATTCTTAGATACATAAAAGGAACCTCTAATGTTGCATTATGTTTTGAAGGATCAGAATTTATTGTGAAAGGCTATGTTGATTCAGATTTTGCAAGAGATCTGGATAAAAAGAAATCTACTACTGGTTATGTGTTTACACTTGCTGGAGGGACAGTAAGCTGATTATCTAAGTTGCAGACTGTTGTGGCTTTGTCTACTACAGAAGCTGAATACATGGCAGCTACTGAGGCATGTAAGGAAGCAATCTGGATTCAAAGGCTATTGGAGGAACTTGGGCACAAACAGCAGACTACTACTGTGTATTGTGACAGTCAAAGTACTTTGCATATTGCAAAGAATCCAGCTTTTCATTCCAGAACAAAGCACATAGGTATACAATACCACTTTGTTCGTGAAGTAGTAGAGGAAGGTAGAGTGGATATGCAAAAGATTCACACCAAAGACAACATAGCAGACATAATGACAAAGCCAGTGAACAATGACAAGTTTACATGGTGTCGATCCTTGTATGGCTTATTAGGAATATAAGCAACATATAATTGTAATATATTAGGAATGTGTGAAGATATAATTAACTTAATCATAATCTTCAAGTGGGAGAATTGTAAGTCCCACATCGGTGGGAGTAAAGGGGATAGGACCCCTCCTTTGCTTATAAAAGGGCAAGGGGTCTTACTAATCTAATCATTCCAAAAATCTTCTCTCCCTCTTATGTTTGTATTACACTGAGATCTTGTACTCGGTAATAATAGTCTCCTATTTTGAGGAGTAAATTTTAGAGTGAGGAGTAGTGTAATTTTTTTTCTTCTGTGATAATTTTAGTATTGTCTTTATTGGTTCTTATTTTTCATCTCTTATTTTAAGTTGTGTGTTATTATACTAGTACTCTGGTCCTAACATTTAATTTGCTGACAAGTGACATATGACACAATATACCTTTGAACGTCTCTTCTCATATTGGGCCAATAGAAATTTTCAGCAATCTTCATGAATGTTTTCTGGTTACCTGCATGTCCACCGAGTGGTGTGTTATGAAATTCACATAAGAGGTCCTTCTTAACATCAGCCGCTGAGTCAGGCACGAAAATTTTATCATGCCACAGAAGTAGATCCTCGTTCATTGAGTACTCACTCGTTTGAGTTCTGCAAGTCGTGTATAATCTGTTGAGCTCTTGTGTTTGCTTGTGTGGCCTCTCTTATGCACTGGAAAAGCTTACATTGCATCGACGTCATCACACTTAAGTAAGCTGGTTGTGATTGATTCGCGAGAGTGCATTAGCAACCACATTTTTGGCCCCTGGCTTATACTCAATGGAATAATCAAAACCCAACAATTTACTCAGGTAATGGTGTTGTTCAGGTGTCTGAATGACTTGATTCATAAACTCCTTTAGACTCCTATGATTCGTGCGTATAACAAATTTGTGGCCCAATAAGTAATGACGCCACTTGGATAATGCCTGAGTAATCGCATATAACTCGCGCATGTAAGTAAATGCCTTTACTAGTTGAGGATTTAACATTTTGCTAAAGAAAGTAATTGGATGACCTTGTTGCACTAAGCTAGCACTGATGCCAAAATTTGAAGCACCAGTTTCCATAATAAACTCACGTGTGAAATCCGGCAAGGCTAGCACAGGAGCACTGGTCATATGTTGTTTAAGTGAGTCAAAAGTCTGTGAGCATCTGCACTCCAATGAAACTTAACCTTTCGAAGTAACTCTGTGAGAGGGATATCACTCGCGCATAACCTTTAATAAAGTGCCTATAATACCCTGTCAAACCCAAGAAGCCCCGCAGTTGACGCACTGACTGTGGAATAGGCCATTCATGCATGGCTTGGAGTTTAGCTGGGTCAGCATGAACTCCCTCAGATATGACAATATGTTCCAAATATTCTATTTGTGCTTGTCCAAACATACATTTGCTTTTCTTCGCTAGAAACTTATGTTGTTGCAAGGTCCTTAGGACTGTACGTAGGTATTCAATATGTTATTCTTCTATTTTGCTATATAGCATAATATCATCGAAGAATACTGCTACAAATCTTTTAAGATAAGGTCGGAAGGTCATTTTTATGATTGATTGGAATGTAGCAAGTGCGTTAGACAGCCCGAATGCCATTACAAGAAACTTGTAGTGGCCATTGTGGGTACGAAACGTTGTTTTATGGATATCTTGCTCTTTCACTCATATCTAATGGTATCCAGCTCTTAGATCGAGCTTAGAGAATATGCTGGCTCCATACAACTCATCCAACAATTCGTCTATGGTAGGAATAAAAAATTTGTCTTTGATCTTGTTTAGCTCACGGTAGTCTATACAAAAATGTCACGAGCCATCCTTCTTTTTAACAAGGAGTACCGGTGATGAGAATGGGCTTTGGCTAGGACGAATCACACCTTCATGCAGCATTTTAGTCACCAATTTTTCTATTTTGACCTTTTGAAATTGAGGATACCAATAGGGACAAACATTCACTGGCGCTGCCCCTGGTTTCAAGTGGATCGTATGCTCTATTGCTCTGATGGGGGTAGTGAGGATAGAATGACAAAGATGTCCTCAAACTCATGCAACAGCTTCTGTATTATAGGCGAAGGAGCTAGGGCTTGGTCTCAAGAAAGTTGGAGTAGTAACAAATGGAAGCAGGACCCCTGTGTGTTCTAATGTTACCAACTGATTCATCTCTCGCTATTTTAAGGGTCTGAGAGTAAGTTGAGTACCCTTTAATTGTATCTGGCCATCCTTAGTAGTGAACGTCATGGTCAACTCCTCATAGTTTATCGTAATGGGTCCCAATGTACGCATCCATTGTACCCCAAGAACTACATCAATGCTCTCAATGTCCAAGATAAAAAGATAAATAGTGAACTCATTACCTTGAATCTTGAGGGTAACATCCTGACATTTTTGGTTGCACACTAAGTGTTGTCCACTGCCCACGAAGACTCGAAAGGGTGTAATGGTGGCTTGGTGTCAATGAAGATGTTGAGCGACGCTGGGTTTCACAAAATTAAATGTGCTCCCCCCATCTATCAGTACTGAAAGTATCTGTGTTTGGCAAGAAGCCATCACGTGAAGTGTTGGGAGATTTCCATGCCCTATGAGTGCATGTAAGGATATCTCTAGTATCGCATTGAGCTTGGTTTCTGTGTACAAGGGTATCCCTCCTCATTTGCTATTTGATTGCCCGCCTCAGGTCCAATGTTTAGACAGCATTGTGCCTTACATCTATGGCCATAGTATAAGCTTCATTACAATAGTAACATAGGCCTTTCTCTCTTCGAGTGCGCATTTCTGTTTAGGGGATTGTGTTACGGAGGCTTAGGAGAATGTGTGTTGTGTGGTTGTCACTCTTTGAAAAGTTTGTAATGGTTGGGTTTGTGGCACTGTTGGTGAAGTCTGGGTTGGGAATAGCGAGGTGGACCAAGAAGATTGTCAGTGAGTAGTTGTAGGTACACTTTTTGTGGCCTCAGTGGTGTGGATAGAGTGGGTTTGGTTGTGTTTCTGCTCATGGAGTTTGGCAAGATTCAAAGTTTGAAAGTAGGATGCGGGTTGAGCTATTAATAATTTGAATTTCAAATGTTCATGTAGACCAGCTATGAAGAAACTAGTGAGCCAAGATTCTGATAAGCCTGTTACCTTGAGAAAAATGGATTCAAAAGCTGCTTGGTAGGCACACACTGTTGTCGTCTGACACACCTCCTTCAGAGCTACACGATGATCTTCGTATAAACTCGTGCCAAAACGCAGCTTAACCGCTGTCAAGAATGCTTCTCATGTGCTAAGAAGATTATTTTGAGCCATCCATTTGTACCAAGTATATGCTGCTCTGCTCATGGCTATGGAAGCCAGTTTTACTCTGTGAGAAACTGGTGTATGTACATGAAAAGAGCTCTTGGACTTTGAAAATCTAGTCATCTGCATCACTGCCATCGAACTGTGGAATTTCTAACCTTCCAGTTAGAATTGGCGATTGTAGTGATTGTGGTGGTGTCATTTCCTCATTCTCATTGTGACTGTTTTTTATGCACTGGTTGAGCAATGCATGAATCTGCTGAAGAGACTCATCAATCTACAAGAATCATCGTTCATGAGTCGTTGTTAGCGATTCAAGTTTGGTATCCATAAGACGAACTTGCTCCTTTAAGCGTGCATAACGTGTACCTTTCGCCATAGTAAATGCAAGTGAGAGGAAGGCAATGAAAGCACCAATTGATATATGTTGAAAGGAAAGATGGAGGACTCTCACTCCAAAGAAGACAATTGTATTATTTTCTGAATCAAAAAATGCCCAATACACTGTCAACGATCCTTCTTTTATACAAAATCATGCAAAGCTCCCTACATTTCTCGCTTATTAGATTCAACTAACTAACTAACTGTTTGTTCTAACATTCTAACTGATTCTGATCATCTGCATGTGAGCTTATACTAGTTGGTTTCCGACGTCGTTAGTTGTATAATATGTTCACTGTATATAATAAGTAGTAATAATAATAATATACAATATCATATACATAATATTAAGTTTTAGTAATTTAAATGAAAAATTATTTACAAAAAATTTAATACATGAAAACTTTAATCCGAAGGAGTTGATTGTATAGAGAAATATAAAGTCTCGCAGACAAATCGTAAATTGTTTATAGATGACTTTTCCTCAGTTTTTAAAAAGAAAAATAAAAAACTATTTGTGTTTATATTTAATAAAATTGTCCCTAATAAAAAATTATTTTAGTCTATATTAAAAAATTGTCTATGTTTGCTTCGAGCCACCTAACTATTGGCCCTCAACAATAATATATTGAATCAGTTTCAAAATTCATCAATTTAATCATTAAAATTATAAAATATTTTAATTTTATATTTTAAAATTTCATTTAATTTACATTTTTAAAATTTAATATCTAAATTAGAAAATAAAATAAATATCATTCCATAATTTTAAAATAAAATATTTTTACAAATTTAAAAACTAAATCATTAATTATTTTAAAACCAACAATGGCTTATATTTTATTACATTAAAATATGAAATGTATATTATGTCACTTGATAATCTTTAAACTATTATATTTTGAATTAAAATATGTCTTTAAAAAATTTTAATAAGAATTTGAATAAAGCAATTATTACCTAGCTCTAAATTTTAAATTTTAATTTCTAAAATTAACTCCTATCAATCACTTTAGTTTTTATTGAAAGACGTTAAAATTAAATAATAAAATAATAATTTAATCCTCATTAAATGCCACGCATAAATTTAATATAAAAATAAAATCATGTTGTTTTAGTGTATTCTAATTCACAATTCATGCATGTTGCTGTGAACCTGAAATTTTAATTACTCTGTAACATTACTTGAAAGGATTTTTATGTAATTAATTTGTTTAAATAATCGTATATTCTTTAATTACAAATATTCTGATGATTCTCACCTCTTCTTTTTTTTTTATTTTGGTATTGTTATTATATTTATATTAATTATTTAGACAGAGATGGCAGACTTGGGTGAAAGTTATACTAGAGGAAGGGGTATGGACCTTACTGTACTAAAGCTACTTAATTTGCCTTCTAAACTCTATTTTATGCTGAATTATTATTATTTTTACTTGCTTTTTCTCTTCTTTTTTTTAGTTTTTTTTTATACTATCACATCGCCTTTTCTTTTTTTTTTATCTTCTTTCTCTTTTCTTTTCATTTTATTTTCTTTCTTTCTCCCATCCTCTCATTTTACACTTAAAAGGTGGGTGTCAACAAATAATTTTCCTGTTATGCTGCTCATGAACAAGTAATGACCTAACCACCAAATTGGGCTATGTAATTATGACATTTTTATAAACCACATACACCCAACATCCAATTACAAAGGATTTAGTTTTTAGTTAAGGAAAAAATTATAGTTATTCGTTTTTTAAAGAGGAAAAATATCAAATATGACGAATGATATGATAAATATATATATATATATATATATATAATAAAATTATAATAACTCTCAATTACATGGCATTTTTCAGCACAAACAAATGAAATTCTAACAGAAAATAACGGATTATATTCCATCCGCTTTTGTATTGCTACTCTCACTTATTTCCTCATGGGAGGAAGAAATTATTGCTTTGATTTCACGGAAAGGATAACCTAAGATTTAGTGTATGTGTGACTTTAGCTTACTTTAAAGAAATAATTGCTTATTTTTATTCATATTTTTCAGAAAACTTGTATAAAAAATAAGCAAATATTTCTTCGAGTTTAAGCTTTTCTAAACATGCACTTAGATCTGTGTATATATAATGTCAGAATGTTAACAAAAGAATTGCTAACTTCAGTTCAGCCTTCGCCTGGAACGTGCGTTTCCATGTAAATTGATTGGAGTGAGAATTGAGAGCATAGGCACAATGCTTCATATAGATGTATAAAAACTGTAGGGTCTAGAGAAGAAGCATAGCAATGATTTCACCGTTTTTGGAAGTTGAACGCTTTGATTCCAAAGGCAAAGATGAGTGCAAACAACACTGAGAAACCGGCCACCACAATTGCAACCACTCCAAGAAAGTCATGTTCAAACCCAAAGTAACTCCTCACAAATTCTTCAACCTTTTGACCATTCTCTAGTGTGTCTCTGTTGTCACCATATTGAGAAGCCACTAATCCATTCAAGGTCCATGCAACAGGACAAATCCAGTAGTACCACTTCCACCATATGGGTATTCTCTGTAATTGTTTTATTTTTTAAGTTAGATCATGTCATGCACACTACAAAATAATATGTAACATACAAAGGAAATGGAAAAATGTTATAGTAAGTTTTCATAAAAACTTATAGCATACTATCAATGCATTAAATTACATTAAATTTTATAATTTTATAATCTGCAATGTTGTACATGATAGAAAAATCACTCTTTTATTATTATATTCTTTGTCTAACAAAAATTAAATTATCACACTAGCAACAACTTGACGTGTTATACCAAGTGAATAATATATTGATAATATAATATATTAATTTGCTATATCAATGAAAGTGTATGTTAATGTGCATCATGCTAATGGTGTAGACTCAATTTTTATATTACCAGTTTAATTTCCATTAAATGATATATCAGCAGCAGCTAGCTCAAACTCTTAAAGGTTAGTACATAAATCTTTTTATGTAGCACAAAAAGATGCCAGCAAGGTTGTAACTCACAGATATGGGAATGATGAAGCCCGAGAAAAGGCTCCATATTGCATAGAATGCACTGGACAATATGCTAGCAACTTGTGGGTTGGGAGTGATGGCCATTGTCATCATACCATAGAAGGTGTAGTACAAGAAAGTGAAGTACATGAAGAAAAGATACCACAAGAACTTTGATGTGGTCCAATCGAATCCCATCATGGCATATACTATAAGCCCATACATCAGGGTCTGAACCAAGATGTGGGGAAGTTCAATAATAGCCTGCAAATATAATACAGTTGTTACTTGTTAGAGTTCAACTTTTGCATCTCATAACATTTTTTCCTTTGGACTGTGATTGGTAGAACAAAAATGTGTCATATCATGTTCTTTTTAAAGGGTTGCATGCATTGAAGTTATCAAGATCCTACGTTAACTACAAATATGACTAAAGTAGAAGACTAAGACAATCCTCACCTAGATTGTAGGAAAAACAAACCTTGTCCCATGGATTTTCCCAAGTTAGCTTTTGCGTTTGAGTTAGGTTTAAGCTCAAAATATAAGTGAAGTGAGTATTTTACCTGTGCAAGAGCATATGGCAAAGCTGAATACATTCCAGCAGCTCTCTCTCTATAGAAGACTGTTCTCTCCACTGCTATTACAGGCTGCACTGAGGCACCATTTTGGACTCCAATGAAGGTAACTGCAGCATACATTGAACCCATAGCATTGAAAAGATCTTGCTCTTTTCTCCTGTGATTTTCATTTATTTAAATGTATTAGCCTATTATGCGGTAAGGTTTGTTTTGAATTCCATTTTCACATCACTATTTATTTTATGCAATGTATTTTGTTTCACGTACCTTTTCAAGCCAATGTCCCAAAATATGATCCCAAATAATAAAGCTATTAGTGTTGTAAATAGGAGTCTAACTGCAGTATATGACGTATTCCGCCAGTATGATAAATGTTGTTTCCATAGACAAGCTTTACATTGTGTCACCAAAGTCTGTGAATACTGACTATCAAAGTGTAGATCCTTTGAACCTTGGGGAGGTATACTAAGTTCTTGGATCAATTGTTTGTTTCTCCTAAACAATTGGAAGTATCAGCAACTTATTGATAAGTTGATAATTTCACTTTATCACCATGTAGTTTCATGCTTTTTCAATTTAACCCTTGTACTTTTTTTCTGTCAATAAATTCTCCTATGGAGGATAAAGTGAATTAAAAAAGATGTATAGGGTGGTTTGGGAGTAAATTGAGAAAGCATGAAACTTAAGGGGGGTAAAGTGTAATTTACCCTTGATTTTATTTTAAACATCAAATGAAAAATTGAAAAGAAATAAAATAACTTCTCATTACTAATATTTGTGATTATGTTATCAAACAAAATATAAGGTTTAAGATAGGATACTAACCGGTGTAGTTCTGAGTTTTTGTACACATTAGTGAAATTGACCTTAAGACATGCTTCTGTTCCTGCTGATGTAACTTCCAACATCCAGGTTGCAGGATTGTAACCATCTCTAATCTTAGGAATTCCTTCGATAGCCTATAGTAACAATGAACTATAATGAATCTCCTAAAGCTACAGCATCAGTTTATGATACATGCTCAATCTCATATACAGTAGAGATTCACCTCAAAGTACTGAATCAGATGAAAACAGTGGCGGCCTAATGGACCAGCATATATTTGCTCCCCTCCCAATTTCAGAAGTAAAAGCTGAAAAGATTGAGATTGCTGCAATTAACTCTTTGAAATGCAGTGTTACACAAAAGGCCAAAACAAAATTTCCCCCTAAGTTCTTACCTCATCAAAGGCATCAAATATATCAATACTTGGCTGGTGGATGGTGCAAACAACGGTACGTCCTGTGTCCACAGTGTTCCTCACAGTCCTCATTACAATTGCAGCTGCTCTAGCATCAAGGCCAGAGGTTGGCTCATCCATGAATATTATTGATGGGTTGGCTACAAGTTCAACTGCAATTGTAAGCCTCTTGCGCTGCTCTGTTGAAAGTCCTGTCTCTCCTGGCAATCCAACAAGTGCTTCTCTTAATGAGTTAAGCTCTACAAGCTCCATAACTTCCTCAATGAACATCTGCATCTCATAAAATTGAGTTCAAGTTAATAAGCTGTTATGTCCACACCAAAGGTTAGAAGGAATATCAATTATTTGTTCTGCACTTGGAGCAATCTTGTAAGGGAATACTACAGATATGACTAAATAAAGATTATATAGGTTGAAACAATCCTTACCTTATGAGCTACCTTTTGGGGTTCAGTTACGCATAAGCTCAAATTTAAGACATGCTTATAATTCAGAAAGGAGAAAATTGTACCTTTCTTGTTGCCTTATCAACTTCACGGGGCAACCGAAGCCATGCTGAATATAGCAAAGATTCATAAACTGTGACATTGGGTGAGTGTATATCAAATTGTTCACAGTATCCTGAGATGCGAGCAAATGTTTCTTGCTTCTTTGGGTACCCAGATATTGTGATGCTTCCCTCTATATATCCACCAGTTTTCCTTCCAGCTAATACATCCATTAGAGTAGTCTTGCCAGCACCACTTACACCCATCAGAGCTGTTAATACTCCAGGCCTAAAGACACCACTAACACCCTTCAAGAGTTCTAGACGATCCTCAGAAACTCCTTGTTTTTTCATTTCCTAAAATCAAGATAATAGTCAGAATGTGGAGGAATTCTAATATATTTTTCCCTTGTGGAAGCAGGATATTGAAGACAGATGAGAATGATTTTTGGATACATAAAAATCATAAATAGTGTTGAAATACCCTGTTTCCGTAGTTACATAAAGAGAGTGATTAAAAATACCAGGTGCAATGCTGATTATTTAGAAAGAAGAAGGCTAGCAACACACTCTCTAACAAAACTAAAAAAATTGTCATGTCCATTTCATGAAAAAGAGAGAGAGAGAGAGAGGAATTAAAGAAAATACTCTATATATTTTAAATAGCCAACACCGTACCAATAGAAAGATTATATCTTTAAAAAGGAAGTATGTAAGGTACCTGTGGCATGTCTACAGAATATCTGATCTCATCAAAAGTGAGGGACAGCGGTTGAAAAGGAAGAACCATACCCCTCTTTCCACATCTGTTAGCTTTATCATCACTAACTCTGGGTGATATGCTTGCTTCTTCCACCATCTTTGTTTCTGTCTCGTCATCATAGTCATACTGTTATGGCTTGAATACTAAAGCTACGGAAAGTATGTTATGGCTCTCACGGACTCACCAGAAGAGTTCTTTAGATTTTGTAATTGAATGAACGCTTCAGCTGTTGAAGCATTTCTCTCAAGCAATTTCTCTTGGGATAGCCCTGCTTGATCCTTTCTGAATGCTGCAGAATCAACATATCCAATGATCAGAAATTAAGTCAGAAAAGAGGTCCAAACAAAGTTTGCAACTTAGACAAAAATGAAGATGGTACATACGACTGAGATATTGCAAAGCCATGGTGAACAGAGAATTGAGTAGAAAAACATAACCAATCAATGCTCCTACTCCAATCCAATACCAATAAGCTTCAGGAAAAAATCCACGAGTTTTAAGTATTAGAACTCCCAGTGTTTCATTGGAATTAGGAGTAACCTGCAGCAATCAGATCAATAAATCATTTCATAAAACATATCATGTCAAAACTCATTATTTCTCTTAGTAGAGTTTATTCAGCATTTGAAACAAAGGAGGATACCTTTGTCCAACTATGTCCAAGAAACTCATTCACAGCAATAGCATTCTGTCCATACATAAGTGGTGAGGACCAGTAACCCCACAGAAACCATTTGTGCACATCCTCTGGCCCAAAAGAACAGACATGTTAAAAAAAATATAGGTTCATTACATCAACAAACTTTGAAGTTATATGAACATTTTTTTTTACCTCTTGAAATCACAAATCCTCCCAAGGCCAAAACTACTAGTAATGCAAATCCTCCAACTGTGTTTGCAACTATAACATCCCTTCCCAATGCTGCCATCAACCGAAATAGTGAAGATGCCATTTGGTTAATGCACAGTATTATCAAATACTGTTTTAAAAGCCTGCCAATAAAGCTTCTCATTAGATGCCAAAATGAGTAACTAGTAGCTTAAGACACTGTTTGGATAAACTTTGCAGAAGTACTTGTAAAAGAAGAAAATAAAGAGATAAAACCCTTCTCATTAATTAAATTCAACTTATGCATCTTATGTTTTAGAGAAGTTAATTGAAAAAAAAAAAAGTAGAAGTTTAAGTTATAAGAAGAATTTTGTGTTTTATCTTCTTATTTTACTTCTCTTATAAATAGTAAATATTTTTGCATAAGCTTATCCAAACTGGATCTTGATCATGGTATGTGATGTTTGTGGCTTCTTGCCTTACAAAACTTGGATCAAAGCCAACGGCATAGTAAGTGATGCCTTCCCAAATAGCAACTTCTATTAGGGTTATTGGTATTTTGAGAATCCACGGTGGAAGAGAATAAGCCCATGCAGGATAGAAAAGAAGGTCCCTTTGCTTGTAGAAGATAGGAAGTTTCATGATGGCCATATTTAGCTCTGATATTCCATTAAACATTGCCACAGTGACTGCGAAGAAAAGAGCCCCCATGTAAGTTCCTCCATCCTCCACGGTATCCCGATGCATCTTAGCTCGTAGAAATAATGTTGTTGTCATGATAGCTAAATAGATGAGCTGAAAAGGATGAACAAGACATGCATAAGAACTCACAAAAGAAGAAAATGATAATTGGTGCGTTTCGATACATAGCTTGTTTAAGTGCTTATTCAAAAAATTCTTTTAAAATAATAACTTGTCATAAATTTAACAATAAAATTTATTGGAATAAGTTGATAACAGCTTATTTTGATAAGCTAAACCAAGAAACTTGTCAAAATAAGCAGAAAACAACTTATGAAAGTCATAAGTTTTTTTTTTTTTTTCGTAAACTGTATATAAGCTCTTCTAAGCAGGCCCAATTATTACTCCACTTAGCATTTTGATGCATTCATAACAAATTTTTTGTCCAAGGAATCTAGTTTCAAATAAGATAATATCACTAACAAAAGTGCTTGAATGTTTCTCACTTGGGTGACTTTGAATACGTAGACAAATGAATTTCGCTTCATAAGTAAAAATTCTCTGCTAGAACAAGCCCTCAGCAGCTCCATCCTATCAACACCATACTTCTTAGTGGTCAAGGCATTTGGATGGCATTTAGACTTATCAAAAGGATTGACTAGCTCGTCTCCAAGTTTTTGACCAATGTGAAATAACTGGAATGCTTCTGCAAAATCCTTGACAGTGACAAAGCTGTAAGGTTCATCCTTACGTGCCCAATATTGCCATTGATCTTTTCTTGATGTCACCTATTGCACATCATGACAACAAAATTTACTCTATACCAAAAAAAGAAACAGAAAAGTTTTGAAAGCAAGAATAAGTGAATCACAATCATACTTCTTGTAAGAAGTCAGCGACTCCTTTTCTCTCAGGACACCTGAAACCCATTGATTCAAAGAACTCAAGTACATTTTCTCTTGGTCCTTGGTACACAATTTGTCCATCTGTCAGAAGTATTATATCATCAAATAGTTGATAAGTTTCTGGTGCTGGCTGTAGCAGAGACACAAGTGCAGTTCCATTCAGAATATGAATGGATTGCCGGATTGAGTTGATTATCTGAAAAGTTGTGGAACTGTCCAAACCAGTTGATATCTCATCCATGAAGAGCACTTTTATAGGTCCAACCAGCATCTCCCCTTCATTATTTTGCAGAAACTTTTATCAATCAAACTCTTTATAAGTTCCAAATTCTGGTCTAAGTTATTTTGTCATGCTGTTCTTGATGAACAGAAACTACCTGTTGTGACTCTCTTTTTCTGCCCTCCTGAGATACCTCTTATCATTCCATCTCCAACCATAATGTCAGCACAGACTTCAAGTCCCAAAATCTGAAACATTTTAGAATGGAAAACATAAAATATCCTATATTCTTTTGCAAGAAATTTATATTCCCTTATTTGATGAATCTGGACTTCTACCTTAAGAATATAGTCAGTGACCACACTTGTTTGTTGTCCTTCTAGTGCTGCTGCCTGCACAGTTTTCGATGAATCACATGTACATAAACAATGCAGCTTTCTCAGAATTTTCTGTGTTCAGCAATTCAAACAAAAATAGAGACTTCTTTTATCAACCTTTTTTTCTCACCTTCATATAGGCATCAATATCAGGATCTGGTATAATCTTTGCTTGCTTCTCTCTTCTTAGTAGTTCAGTCAACATCTCTATAAGCAGTGAAATTCAAAAGATTAAGAGAACTTAAGAAGGATGAAATTTAGCCAAAGGGTATTCTTTCAATACTCAAAATGGAGCAACCAACCATAATTCTGTCCAACCCCTTGACATCTTGCTGAGAAAGCTAGTGTTTCTCTCACAGTCATTTCTCCAATGTGGTTATCATGTTGACTTACATATGCGGATGTCCTTTGTGGCACAAACTCTTCAAGCCCATGCCCATTGTATGTTACTCTCCCAGAATGCTAAGGATTCATCACCAATGAAATTAGTTATTATAATTAAGAATAAAATCAGCGGCATAATATTCATATCTGGTCAACCCCCCCCCCCCCCCCCCCAAAATTTTCCATTTGATAATGATACCGAATTTTGGTTTCCTTACTTTCAAATCTTTACCAAGTTTTCCAGCCAATGCCAACAACAAAGTGGTCTTTCCAGAGCCTGGGGGCCCCAAAAGCAATGTCATTCTGCAAAAAGTCTATCATCAGAACAAGAAAAGATCAAACTGGAAGGCGAACAATGTTAGTTTTTAGTAAAATCTAAAAAAAATACAATATGAAAAATAAACAAAATGTCTTGAATTCACCTTCTAGGCCTTATGATTCCACTAATATTCTGAAGAATATTTAAAGTTTTCTTTGGACTTGGAATTATGTGCAGATAATTCAAGAACCCCTTGGCAAAAGAAAGAGATCATTTTACAGACAGTTGAAGATAGAGACCAATAACACAATGGAAACAGCATGTGCCATATTGAATTACCTCTATTACATTAACATAGAAGTTTAGTAATGAAGGCAACGCTCTACCTCCAACATAAACTTGTGCTTCCACATTTATATGCTCAAATCGAACTTCAATGGTTGGAATATCAAGCCCAACTCTGCAAATTCAGTTCAACAGAACAATTATAATTACAAGTATCTCAAATCTCAACCACCATAACAGTTTCAAATTATCATTTTTCTATGTCATAAATCACAAGATAAAGCAATTCAGCCATAAAAAAGTGGTCCTTTTAATTCATGAACTTCTTTCTCTATGACAAATAATTACTCTTACCTGTCCATTCTTTCCCTGAGTTTCAACAAGAACTTTTCATTATCTTCTTCTGCTATTTTCACAAGTCTCTCTAGAAGAATCTTTTTCTCTGTTAAGCCCAGTTGCTTGATATCAACCTCTCTTCCTTTCCCATCTTCACTGCGGAGTATGCTTCTTCTAATGCGTAGATATGTTGGGAGCCTCTCTATTGCTGCCCATTTGAGATTTTCTTCATCATCTTCACGTTCAGATGTTGAGAAAACATCCATGCTATGGTTCCTCCATATGCTAGAACTACTAGCTCTTAGACTTTCAACTCTTGATATGTCACTACCCTCCATTGATCTCTTACAAACTAGAACTGAGCTACTAGTGAAACCATACTTTGATCATGTTCTTGCTTTTTGTTGTTCTCATCTGACAAGTGATTATTGTTCTCTCTTTTTAAGAGCAAAAAATCCTGTTGGTATTTTATTATGAAAAATGTTAACTTTTATCTTTAGAATTGAGTGTAACTACTTAAAAATAATATAATTTTATTCAAAAATATGCATTTATTACATTTTTATAATTTTAATATAAGTAAATATGCTTTTTTTAAATAATATATTGCTATTTTTTGTATTTAAACTCAATCCCAAAGTTAACGAAATTCTTTTATTAATTGTAAAGGAAGAATTAGCATGCATTTAAATGAGTTTGCGAAAAATTACGAAATTGAAATAATTTATAATTTTTATAAGTTTTTTATAATTTATCTCAATATTTTTTTGTGTGATCATTAAAATAAATTAATTTTAAATTTTTTTAATAAATTTTATAATCAAATTTATATCATAAATTTCAAGTGACAAGAGTTTAAGAAGGAATAAGTGTCACTTAAACTGCTTAATTTTTACAATATTGCTAACTTTACCAAGAATTCGCAACAGTAAATTAGTAATCTAGCTAACCTGAATTTCATAAGGCTCTCAGTTTTTTACTAAATAAACGTGTTTATTCTGAGGAGCATCGAACTTATATCATAATGACAATTGCTTAGTTTACATATGACAAAAAAAAAAAGATATAGAAAAATAATAAAAAAGTATAGAGAGTAAAAACAAACTAGTTATAATAAATAATAATAATTAGAAAGCTCAAAAACTATAAAGAAACCACAAATTAAATGCTATAGAAGTTGATAATGTGATCAAAGAAATTAAGAAGTCAAGAAACAAAAAAAACATTTTATAATAGTGAAAATGATTACTGTGACATAAAAGTTTAACGCAACAACTTCACAACTCACACTTCAATTGAATGTAATATTTAAAAAAAAAAAAATTGAATATTAGTGTTAGAAATGGTTACAAAATGATGAGGAGAGGAAAGACAGATAGAACAGGCATGTCAAAGGTTGAAGAAAGAAGCACGAGGTGCAAAAAAACAATAGTTGTTAGGTGGTGAACCAATACAAAATACAAAGGAGAGAGAACCCTAAATCATTACGGACCAGAAAATTGTTTCATGGAGGTTGGTATACCTGAAAAAGAAACTAAACAAAAATGAGGGTTTTACCAATATTCAAAAATTAAAAATTGTTAATCGTATAAGAAAAGTTGAAAAAAGCATGCAGAAAATGACCAAGCACATAAAATGTGCGTGGTTGTGGATTCCCATTGGATATTAGATGATGAAAGTGAAAGAAGGTACGATAAAAAGTGTATCTCATCCTTTGATGCCAAAACCATTGCTCTCATATGAAAAAGGCATTTATTCAACCACAAGAGTGACACCTCAACAGACTGCAAAAGCTAACAAAAAGGAAAAGCTTCTAACAGAAACCCATAATTCACGATCTTATGCAAGCAATGCGTAATGCGTGTGTCTGCTTACTTCTCACACGTGTGCTTCACACAGTGCCACATTTTCCATCAGGATAATCTTATTCATTCATGCATCTTACTATTCATTTTTTTAATAGAAAAAAGAAAATCAATATAGTCAACTATATAAGAAGACTTTTTTTTCTAAATACATGTTTTGTTTATAGAATATTTATTGATTCTAATAAAATATAACTTAATAAATATTATTGTTAAATAAAAATAACCATTATATACAAATTAAATTAAAACCCTTCATAAGAATAAAATACATGAAGCTACTTTTACATACCAATTAAAATCCTAATACACAGACAAAAAAAATCACAATACCGATACTATTATTTTGTGTATCTTTGTTTTTTCGATCTCGATCGCAAATGGACAAAAATGGATAAATATAATATATATAATAAAATATAAGTGGTTAAAATTACGTAGTCTCGAATTGCTCAATTATTTTTTTTATTTTTTTTATTTTTTTCTTAGGGAAGATGGGTAAGGTTATCTTAGTCATGTATAACAATATTTTATGTTCATAAAAAATAAAAATAAAAAAACACACATGGAGTCATTTCCAAAGAAGAAAAAAAAGCATCACAATAATGTGATACAATTATTTTGTGTTTGCATATTTATTTATTCGATACAAAGATTTTAGATGATTTGACCAACTCCTACGAATATGTGTGTTGAGGGGATCCACGATTTTGGCAGTTAATTTTATATGCAGCGATTATAAAATATTTATAATATTTTATAGTTATATCTAACATAGATTATCATAGATTATTTTTTTAGGGAGGGAATCCAATTCCTAAGTTGACTTATTTTTTAATATTTTAATTTCAAAATATGTTTATTATTTAAATTTATATAATTTAATTTAAATTAAATTAAGATATGAAAGCCAGTTTTAAATTGATCAAAAAAGTAGTCTAATTAAAAAATACATTACTTTTGTTTAATTAAAAAAACCCTTTACATGTTATTCGATAAAAGTACAAAATCATTTCAACAAATATTAACTTTATAAATGTTCAAAAATTATAACAAGAATATCATCTTGCATTTAAAAAATTATTTAATTTCTGAAAAGTTAATTCAATAACAAAAAAGAACAACATAACTTATATCTATTAAAAAAAATAAGAGAATAACAGCTATTTAAAAAATTGATAGTAAAACTCCTCTAACATTACAAGCATAAAAAAAATATTTGTTTAATCAATGTGAACACTCTTTAACTATTGTATAATTTTATATCAAAAAAAATTTTGCTCAATTAACAAAAACATCCCTTAACAAGAGAATAAGAATAACAACAATATCAACTAAAAAAATTTATAATTATGAATAAGAGTGCAATAAAGACGTGTATTATTAAAAATAATTATAAATAAATAAAATACTTATTTATTATATTAGATAGTGTATTTATAGTAAATATGTATAAGAAATTTTAAATATTACCTTATTATAATAAATAAAGTTATTTACTATGTATCAAATATACATGAATTTTATTTCATATATTTTAATCTCTTTTTCTTTCGACATGGTGTTTAAAACCTAATAAAAAATAATCTTACTTTGTATTTTATTTAATTGACCTGCTACTCACTAGTTTTTTTAATTTCTAAACTATGCTTTCTACTTCTCAGTTTAGGGTGTTTGCACTATTTGACATTATTCTTGTGCGTTTTGCATTTTTATTTTATTTTTTGTTTTCCATAGTATTTTTCAAGTCATCAAAGGTTAAATCTACTAATTTATGTGACTGTTCCACTTTCTACATAGTTGTTGGATGCTAAGAATTATAGCTCTTAAGTTTCTAACATTCGTCTTTAGCTTGTAATACAAGATTATGAAGAATATTTTGCTAAAATGACGAGATATATCAAAGACTAATTGCTAAATTTTGTGGGAAAAATCTAGTCTTATTGAATACCAAAGGTAGAAATATATACATGCTTTAGTTACCTATCAAAAAGAGAAACAAATCTGCTGCAATCTCGTAACAAAGGCAGCAATTATCTAAAGATAGAAACTACTCATATACATGTATTTGACAGCAACAAATTACTACAAAAAGAATCAATTGGAATATTTCTAACAAAAACAAAGCCTTGATATGTTCGTGATCGATCCACTTGGATTTGTGTTAAGAATAGGGTGAATTCGCTCATTACCTTCCCCCTTCCCCCCCCCCAAGTTGGAGCGTGCAAATTATGAATGTCCAACTTGGCTAGTAAAGAACTGAACTGTGTAGAGCCAAGGGTTTTAGTAAATATATCTATCAAATGAGTATGTGTGGGAACATAGGAAGGAAGGATGAGATTTTGAGTAATGGAATTGCAAACGAAGTGACAGTCAACCTCAATGTATTTAGTCCGTTCATGGAAGACAGGATTCTTGGCAATGTGTAATGCAGACTGGCTATCACAGGAGAGACACGTGGGTTGTGTATGAGAGATGCCAAGATTGAAAGGAGTTCCTTCAACCATTTGAGCTCACAAGTAGTATTAGCCATAGAGCGATACTCTGCCTCGGCAGAGGATCTAGACACTGTATGTTGCTTCTTTGTTTTCCAAGATACTGGGATTTGCCAAGAAGAATGAACCATCCTGTAATAGATCTTCGAGTAAAAGGAAAACTTACCCAATCAGAGTCACACCAACCATGAAGAGTAAGGTCACTGTCCCTGCCTAAGAGAATGTCTTGGCAGGGCTGCCCCTTGAGATAGCGAACAAAACACAATGCGGTTGTCCAATGTTCTTCGCGTGGCTGCTGCATAAATTGGGACAAGAAATGAACATTGTAAGAGAGTTCGGGGCGAGTAAAGCACAAGTAAATGAGGCGCTCAACAAGGCGCCGATATCGACCAGGATCAGAGAGCAGAGGTCCTTCTGCTAGAGCTAACTTATGATTTTCTTCTAAGGGAGTAGAGGATGGTCGCAATCCAAGCAACTCGGTCTCCATAATGATATTCAAAGCATATTTGTGTTGACTGAGGAAGAGTCCCGCAGGGGATCAAGCAACCTCCACCCCTAAAAAATACTTGAGTTTTCCCAAATTTTTCATGTGAAAACAGGCATGGAGATAGTCCTTGAACTTGCTAGTAGCAACGGAGTCATTACCAGCATTGATGAGGTCATCCACATATACAAGGATTACAAGCTGAACATGGTGTTGACGAAGAATGAACAAAGAATGATCTGAGGAGGATTGTTGAAACCCGTATCAGAGGAAAGCAACAGAGAGTTTGGCAAACTAGCAACATAGAGCCTGACGTAATCCGTAGAGAGACTTGCGGAGCTTACATACCATGTCGTGATTTTGCACAAGAAATCCCGATGGCAATTTCATATAGACTTCCTCTGCAAGGTCACCATGCAAAAATGTATTGTGAACATCCATTTAGTGAAGTTCCCAATCCTTAGCAGCAGCCACAGTTAGAATAGTGTGAACAGTGACTATTTTGGCTATTGGTGCGAACATCTTGTTGAAGTCCATCCCTTCGACTTGATGATTTCCCAAAACAACCAACCGAGCCTTGAAGCACTCAATGCTCCCATCAGAGTGATATTTGATCTGATAAACCCACTTGCACCCAAGAGCTTTCTTCCCAAGGGGCAATGTGGTTATATCCCAAGTGCCATTGTTTTGGAGTGCTTCGATCTCATCGATCATGGCTGCTCGCCAGCAAGCATCTCGAACAGCCGTAGTGAAGCGCACAGCTTCTTGTTCCTTCCCTAGTGCTGCAAGAAATGATCGATCTTTGACAAAAAATTTGTCATATGACACATAGTTATTGAGGATATAAGGGTTACCTGAGTGATGTGATGAAGCAGGGGAGTGATGCGATGGGCTCTTTGTTTGAGTGACATTGGTAACATACTCACGAAGACGCACAGAGGGTTGTTTGATTCGATGTCCTCTGTCAAGCGGAGCAGTAGATTGGGTGGAGGAAGATGTATCGTCGTCAGAAATTAGAGGCGAGCTGCGGTCTTCATCACATTTGGGAGAAGAATTTTTCCAATCTTCATTGTTAGTGGACATTACGATCTCAACCACCGCTTGATCATCGTAGGCCATGGAGAGGCTCCTTCTTGTGCCCAAAGCAGAGTCGTCATATGCGTTGGGCCCTGGTGCAATGTTATTGTTGGCCCCAGGTGCAAGATCGTCACAGGTATTGGAGAGGAACACCTTGGTTTGGATCAGGAGGTGTATTGGAATTGAACAGCGAGACAAAAAGGAATTCATTCTCTACAAATTTGACATCACGAGAGACAAAGAAAATATTTTTTCCAAGTCATATAATTTCCATCCCTTTTTCTCAAACAGATACCCAACAAATACATATTTATGACTCCTACTATCAAATTTGTCTCCCCTGGTGAGTTGATTATGTGCATAGAACAGGAAGCCAAATACTCTTAGTTTGTCATAATCAGGCAGTTTTCCATGCACCATTTCATATGAGGTTTTCCCTTGAAGGACAGACGATGGTGCCAGGTTGATTAAATATCTGGCAGTCAGGATGCATTCCCCCCAAAAACGAATAGGCAATCCTTCTTGAAATCGCAGTGCTCTAGCTACGTTAAGAATGTGCCTGTGTTTTCTTTCAATCCTTCCATTCTGTTACGGTGTCCCTGTGCATGATGTTTGGTGAACTATTTCGTGTTGCAGGAAGTACTGGGTTAAGCACATGAATTTTGTTCCATTATCACTTCGCACCCTTTTGATACGTTTGTTGTACTGTCCTGAGCGAAAAAATTAGTAATGACTTTAGAGACTTTTTTCTTTTCACACAACAAGTATATCCACACAGATAGAGAATAATCATTCACTATTGTTAGAAAATATGAGGCTCCACAAGATAAGGGAGTTTTATAAGGTCCTCATAAATCACAATGTATTAGATCAAAAATTGATGTGGCATGATAATTGCTTAAAGGAAAACTTTCTCTCGTCTGTTTTGACCTTTCACAAACTTCACAAATCTTGTGTATGCTTTCAAGTTTACACTCACTACTTATATTAGGCAACATTTGAACCACTTTATAGGAGGGGTGTCTCATTCACTTGTGTCAAAGATCAACTTGATTCTCCACACTAATCTGACATGCTGCTATTTTACTGATCTCATGAAATAAACAAAGCCTATCTTTTCGCTCACCCGCTCTAATCAGCATCATCGAAGTGAGGTCCTGCATTACACAAAATTTATTAGTGAACAACACCAAGCAATTTACATCATCAGTTAATTGTGATACTAAGATTAAATTGCATCTCAATTTTGGCACATATAACACATTCTTCAATTGGAGCCCCCCTTAAGAGTCACAGTTCATTCTTTATCTGCAAGAACTTCTTCCCCATTTGGTAACCTAACTACACAAGCAGCCACATTGCGTTGTTCCCTTAAATTTCTTAAGCTCCCTGTCATATGGTTAGAAGCTCCACTATCAATAATCCACAAAACACAACCTCTCTTACCAGACATTTTTTCTGCTCCATTTTCTTTGTTAGTATTAAGCATCTCAAGCAATGTTTGCCATTGCTCATTACTTAGCCCAGTCACCACGCCACGAAGTTCTCCTCCTTGCACATTGCATGTTTCAGTTGCGACATGTGCAACATTTGCTCAGACAGTTCCATTTTTACCACGTCTCCCTTGTTTCTACGCATTTCAGTTGCTAGTCCCTTCATTTCCTGGGCGATCAACCCACCACTCGGGTATCCAACTAGCTGAAAGCATCCCTTGACATCATGACCTGTTTTGCCACAATGCGAGCACAAGAGGGGCCTTGTTTCAATTTGCCCTTTGTTCCTATTTGTCATTTGCACTAAAAGTCTCATTAGGGTTCCTCTTTCTTCTTTCGTTCTGGTGATCATCTTCATTCTTTCTTCTTGCACCAAGGTTGCATATACTCTATTGAGGGAAGGCAGCGGGATTGGATCGCACTGTCCCATAACCCATATCATCTAGTCCCATAAGAAATTGATGAACTCTTTCTTCTTCCCTTCTCTTTTCTAGATGTGATCCAATGCCGCACTTGCATCCTCCACATATTTACTTTGGAATTTGTTCATAATTTGCCAATTCACCCCATAGAGTTTTCAATTTTTCATAGTATGCAACCATGGTTGTTCCTTGCTGCTTGCATTCTGCCAATTCAGCCTTGAGCTGCTGAATTCGCAGTCCATTCACCATAGAAAAATGCTCCTTAATGTCTTCCCAAAGGTCCTTCGCATTTTTGACATATGTTATGGTGGAGCGCAGGCTTGGCTCAATGATGTTCAATATCCAGGACACAAGCATGGATTGAACCATCCACCAATCCTCCACCTCTGCTGCATCTTCATCTGCCTGCTTGTGGGTTCCATTAAGAAATTCCCACTTTCGTCAAGCACGTAGCGAGACCTTCACAGCTCGTGCCCATTTGTCATAGTTCTCACCACGCAATTGCACTTGTGTGATTACATTTCTAGAATTATCACTTGCACTCAACTCATAGGGTGATGGACCTTTCTTGCTACCATCCCCTTGATTTTTTGCAGTCTCCTCTGTTTGGGGTATCTCACCAGCGCTTGCCATTGAACAGCAGAGATTTGTCTATACGCGATGTCTATCAGAGCCTGGATAGCTCTAATACCATGCTAAACTTTGTGGGCAAAAATATGATCTTATTGAATACCAAAGGTAGAAATATATACATGTTTTGGTTACCTATCAAAAAGAGAAACAAATCTGCTGCAATCTCGTAACAAAGGCAATAGTTATCTAAAGATAGAAACTACTCATATATATATATATATATATATATATATATATATATATATATATATATATATGTTTGACAACAACAAATTACTACAAAAAGAATCAATTAGAATATTTCCAAAAATAGAGCCTTGATATGTTGATGATCGATCCACTTGGATTTGTGTCAAGAATAGGGTGGATTCGCTCCTTACCAATCATCTCAAATAGAAAAAAGTAGATGCTTAACTGTGTTGCATCAATAAATTCACATTGTATTCATTGTTGTGTTCCACTTTTCATGCTTATGAGACTTATGAAGGTGTTTGGACACAAGCGAAAACCCTATGCAACAATACTACTCATCGTCTAGATTGAGAAAAATCGATCATTCACAACCACTGATGAAGGATTCCTCGAAAAGTTAAGGATTAATAATCCTTTTGAAAACTCAAAATCGAAAGGATTTATGACCTCTTGATTATTATTAGGCTTATTGCATTGATGACTCTATGGCTAATTACTTAAGTAAATTTTTTTATCTCCTTTGTGACTTTAATAAGTTACTTCCTCTAGCTTCTACACCAACTTTAAAGCTTGAGGCCTAGCAATTCTCTATGATTCTTGCTCTATATGATTTGCTTATTGAGTATTCTCACATTCATGATCATATTTTGGGCTCCACTATAATTCTTTTATGGATAGTATTTGGTTCACTCTTTTTTGTGTTCCATCCAAAACACTTCTTAAGACTTTACACCTTATATCTATATCAACTTGTTTGTTTGATCTTGTAAGGGGGTGGTTTTCCTAGTTTCGTAAATATAAAAAACTTCGTCCAAAATGTGATTATTGTCACAAGCTTGGTCACACCATTGATAAATGTTCTTGTATTGCGTATGTTGGTTAACATATTTTACTAGTTTCTTCTAATGCTACTTGTCCACACCTTCATAGGCACTATCTTCTAACTTTAATGATTTTCTAATGAGATATCAAAAATGTTAAGTTTTAGATTCCTTTGTTTCTAGTGTATACAATGGTAATTCTTTTGCTGACATCTTTCATTCCTCTTCAATTAGTCCTTGGGAACTTGATTTGGGGGCCATTGATTATATAATTGGTAAGCAATCTCTTTCTTTACCTTTTTTCCTTTTGTATATTTACTTTCTATCATCGTGATTAATATTTCTCAAATCCAATTTAAAGACATTAGTACTATTCATCCTTCTTCTTTCTTTCTTGTTGACAATGTCTTTTGTATTTTTCGATCTTCTTTTAATTTGCTTTCTATAAATTGTCTCACTTGATCTCTTGATTTCACTTATTACTTTTACTAAAGATTTTATTTTTTGCAAGATTAAAGCTGAGGATGATGATTAGAAATAAATGTGAGTCTTATGATCTTTGCCAACTATGTAGATCATCTCATGTTATTTGGGTGGACTCCCCTCTCTTAATCCATGCTCAATTAGAATAAGTCTATCAAAAATTTTGTCATTATCTTATGAGTTGTGTCAATTAGATAAATATGTATATAATTCAAGTCATACTAATAATAGAGTTTATTCTCTATTTTTATAAATAAGAATAAAAATAAATTAAATTTTTATAGATAAATAAACTTATATTTGTTTAATAATTTTTTTAAAATACAAAATGTATAAACTTATTTTAACTCATAAAAAATTATTTTATCTTCTTATTATTTTTTCCTACAAATACTTTTGCAAAAATTAATATAAACTCGATCTAATTTTAAAATTTTTTTAAGTTAAGATGTATTTTGAATCTTAAAATTTATAACAAAAGAATTATGAAACCATGTTTTATAAGTTTCCTTCACTTGAAATTTTATTTTTTTAAAAGTTGTTAATTTCAATTTTATTTAATCTAACTTATTTTAAAAAAAAAACAAGAAAAATTAAAAATAAGTTACGTGAAACACTGGCCACCATTTCTTGCACATCATTTTCAGCTCACGCGCGGTTGTGTCGTTTGTGTTCTCATAAATAAAATAAACTTAAGGGCCCATTTTCTAACTTTAACGGGGAACAAAATAAACTAACACAAAGGACATTTCACAGAGCAGAAGCATTTAGAAAGGGGTTTTTGACAGCTCTTATCGAGAACAGAGGACAGAATGAGATTTTGAGGTACCATATGAGGATTTTCTTTGAAGCACTTGTGAGGCTCAGAAATTATCAAAAATCGAATATATCTCTTACTTGTTTACAAAAAGTAGTTAATTAATTTGATTCCTTTTCATTGTATTCCTTTTAAATTTGATGGATACCGTGAATGCTTTTTTCTTATGTCATGAATGTTTATTTTAGTTTGTGATTTAATTTTCGTATTTCATTCTCAATTCCATAAATATGGGGAGTCTTAATTGGATTTTTTAATTCTTGTCTTTTATATAATTTAATAACTTTTTTTGTTCTACTTATTATCGATGCCTTGATTGATTTTGGAATGACCAATTAAAGCAAAAGATCATTAACATTCCCACTGATTGTTAATAGCTTGTACATCTCATATTTTTTAAAAAGTATAAATTAATTTTAATTTATGAAAATAATTTCATTTATTTATTTTCATTATTTTTTTCTTACATAGGAAAATTATTTCATTAAAAAATAATTTTAATGACATAACACATGATTATGAACACATACATAACAGTTTGGTTTTATTTTAATTTAATATTCTCCATTGATAATTACATGATGAAGAATAACTATTCTCATTTCTAAGATTCCTACCTAACGTGTCCTTTGTCTTTCACAGGTATTTATGAGATAGATAGAAAAGTGACAAGTTGTGTCGATTAAAAAACACACATCCCAATCGTTTGTAAGTGTTCATAGTCAACAACTTAAACTTCGACATAAATGGATGGTCAATTTTGAAAATATGTGTAATAATATAAACAATTTATTAACTATATGTTTAAGAGTATACAATAAAATTATGTAATGGCACGTGTTTTTAAAAATTATTAACATAAAATTATGATACTCAACTTGCATTAAAAATACCATATAAATATAATAAATTACAAAGTAGTGCCAATGCATCTAGATGACAATGGCTAAATAGTAATCAGTAGAAGTGTGTACGAATTAAATTTTTAAAAAATTAATTTAGATTTATTTAAAATATAATTATATAAATTGAATTTTTAACTAATCTATTTTAATTTTTTAAAATTAATTTAAATTTATTTTTAAAATTTAAATTTGATTTAAAATTGATTTTAAATTTGATAAAAATATACATAAATATTTTTTTATTATCAAATTATTATATTAAATTTTCTTATTTTTATATTATATTAAACTAATAAATATTTACATATATTCTACTTTTTATCATCTATTCATCACATAAATTAATTATACACATTGAATTTTAAACTATTTTATTTTATTTTTAATCAATTTAAAAGTAATTTTAAATTTTAAATTTAGTTTAAAATCAATTTTAAATTTAAATTTTGTTAAGATTAGTTTTAAATTTAATTTTAAATTTAATGTTTAAGCTAAAATTAGTTTTTAATATATTTGTGAATTTAATTTTTAAGATAAAATTAATCTATTTTACGTACCGTTATATTAAATTAGTACATTTAAGAAGATTTTAGTAATATTTATTAATTATATTATATTTTATAGAATTTTATAAAATATTTATTATCATTTTTAATTTATTTTTAATAAATAGAGTTATGATAAAAGTTTAAATTAAAATTTTTAAAAATAAAAATTAATAATACAAATAATAATAAAATTATTATGTTATAATATTTTAAAAATTAAAAATTAAAAATAAATATAATTAGTAGAAATTAATTTAAAAATATTTATTATATTTTAACATCTTTAATATAATAATCATATTTTTAAAATATTATTTTAAATATTTAATTTTAATTATAAGAATTAAAATTAATAAAAAAACTAATCATCAAAATAAAATTTTGTGAATTAATATAGCATGAAAATTTAACAAGTAAAAACATTATACAGTATCTTTATACATATAAATTTAAATAAATAAAAAAGAATTTAATTTTAAAAAGTAAATTTACAACATTAAATTATACAAATACAATCAATCAAAAAATTAATTTAACATCAATCTAAAATTTTTAAATCAGTTTAATATTAATTATAGATTATACTTATAAAACTGAAATTTTTTGCGTAACACTAATCACGGAGGCTATGTATCAATAATTAGAGACTAGTGGACAACAATGTTCAGTCATTAAAACTTATATCGATGGTGACAGCAATATTATTTTAAACAAACCTAGTTCAGTAGATGCAAGCTATTACATATAATTAAGCACAAATAATATTCATTGACATTTCATCAAGATAATGGGAGAGAATTGTGAAATAAGATAATCTTCACAAAGCTTAATCGCTTCCTCCTCCTTAAGTGTCACCATAGCAACCCTGCTTAAGGGACCCTCCCCTTTTGGAGAAGAGAGAATCAAAACCTGTCCTTGTCCCAAAACTGGTTCTATGTAATAAGAAACATGAATGGGTTTCAACCTATCTTGAAATACAGCTAAATAAGGGTCCACATTCTCTAAGTTAACACATACCAGATCATGACCGTTTATCATTGTAGGTGAATTTATGTCATTATTTTCTAACCACTCAATTAGATCCATAATCCCCTCAGAGTCCATTTTAGCCACTACATCTTTTATGGTCCTAACAGCTTGTGGGAAATGGTTATATTCTAAATTCCCTTCTGAATGCACCTTATTATAGACCATGCAATTCCCAAAGAATCCATTATCTAAGCCCAAAACTTTCCTTACATCCAAACATATGGACATGTCAAGAAGACCATTTCTCAATCCCTTGACTTTGCTCAAAGAGACCCAAAACAACCCTGCTAAAGCCTCGAAGGGTGTTATTGGGCCTGATGTACAATTGGGTTGGGCCATGGACATGCAAGCCTGAACCATGTGGTCTGAGAAACTCAGGGAAATTGTAGTGTACTTTGCTTCCTTTGCACAAATGGGTTTCTCAATTAAGGATTTATAGTAATGTATTAACTCCATATGGGGGTAGTGATTGGGCTTTATGTTTCCTAGTCTTCTAGGAGGTAAAGGGATGAATAGTGGAGGAGTATTCATTTTGTTGCCAAATGAAATGTCAGCCCAGGCCTTCATGAATGTGGTTGCACAAGTGGAATCTGCCAAGAGATGAACGCAGCTTAGGCCAATTGCTAATCCTCCTTCTTCAAATTCAGTTAGCTGAAATTAAGACCAAAGTTCAAATGATCCACATTTTAAAACATAAAAAATGAATTTAGCTATTCCATATATTATTAGAAACTCTTGGATCATTTAACCAGTTTTTACCATATCCAAATCATTTAGTTTTTCCAAGAACTTATTGAAATGCAAGAGTGTCATTAATATGAATTTTTACCATAATTAATTTAAAAGCTAAATTAACAAACACTTTCTAATTGATTAATAATATATTAAAATAAAAGTTTTTGTTTTCAGTAGTATAAAATTCTAACCTGGACATAAAAAGTAGACCAATAATAAGGTTTGTGAAACATGGTCTCCCAATACACAAGCTGAAGTTCCTTTTCCCTATCAACACATCTAAGCCACCCCTCAACACTCCCTTTGGCTTTTGCCTCCACCATTCTGACCCCAGCATCATTGCATTTGATCTTCCATTGCCCTTTCTCATCCCTTATCAACCGTCCACTCACTTTGGGAAAATGGGTAAGCATCTCTGACAAAGTCTCTCTCAACTTCTTGGTCACTTCTCCAAGTCTTACTTCTCCTGAAGTTTGGTAATAGTAAACCATCCTAATGTGGTTATTCTCCATGTAACGATCCAAAACTGATAAGGGGAAGTACTTTCCTGGTTCTACTGGCTTCGTGCTCACCACAGTTCTTTTGCAAATGAAACTTACTTCGTTTTCCATTTTAAATATATGGAATATATAACACAGAGTACCTAGCTCTTCTTTTAGTAGTACTAGCTAGAGTAAGGAACTGGTTATGAATCTTTGATAATGATGTTATAAATGATATATGTTTAGTTTTAGGCACGTATTGCCGCAGCATTATGTTAGTGAGAAATGAAATTAGAAGGCGCAGATAAAGGGAAACAAAGTTTTCATGTTTACCCGAAAAACAATTAACCCGCCTAGACATGAGGCAATGGTATGTTCATGATTCGTGAATGTTGGCTTACTTTGGGATTATCGTATGTGTGTGCAATTTGGAATATCGTGCATGCAAGACTTTCAGAAAATATCGCTTACAAAACACTTAGATAAAGGCTAGTTTTATTTATTTATTTATTTTTGTTATTCATATTGTTTCCTTGACATTTTTTGTGACAAAAATATACTTGAGACGATCGGTGACATTGTATTATCTTTTTAAGACTTTTTTTTGGTAAGTTTGGTTATATCCTTCGTATTTTTAATGTTATTATCAGTTAAATTATTACAATATAGAAAATCTATTATATGGTTATGTTATAACTTAAGTTTTAGAACAAATTCTTTCACTCCAACATTCTCTCTATGTAGCTGTCCATATTATACAATATTAAACATTCATGCAAGGTTAAGAGTGAAGGTGGTATCCTGTCCACTGATTCAGAGTAAACTTTCGATTTTCTATAATACATATTTTCTAACAGTTACTTTTTCTTTAATTAATAATTTTTTTATTTTTCATTTTTTAAAAATAAATTAAGAAAATAATCATACATGCAAGATGTCTTTCTTTAAAGGAATATTAGATGAGTACTGAAAATGATCCCTTAATTTATATACCAGGAACCCAATTTATACGTCATGGGCTCAAATTTCTAGGTCAGACATCATAAGTAAGCCCACTCATCAATAACCATAAGCCCAATAATTATGGTTACTGTTCACAAAATTATCTGAGCTTTAGAAAATTTCTGACCAAAAAAAAAAAAACCTGAGCTTTTGAAAATAATTTGTGATCCATAAAAACGGTGAGAAAATTATACCTGATATTGTGTTATTAGTAACTTAGCATATATATTAAGAACATCTTTGTATATATACATTAAAAACATGATTTTTTTCCCCAATATTATACAATTAACGGTTTATTTAAGAGCTGATATCATCGGGACAAATGTAAAAAAGGATAGTTAATGCAGTAATTATAATGCTCCAACAGAAAAAAGAAATAAAAGCTTTAAAAAAATGTGATCGACAGGTACTAGAGTTTGTTTTCAGAGAAAATGGGAGAAGGTGATATACAGAGAGAGATAATTCTAAGAGGGGAAACGATGGATGAGAGAAACAGAGAGGAGTAATGTCAAAAATCTGTTCTTGTTATTCATCCAAACACCTATGTAGACAGGTTATGGTATACATAGAAGTTGTTAGCACCAGTTAGAGATGAAAAATAAATTATGCATTTAGAAACGCAACTTAATTAACAACTTATTTAATAAATTCTTTTTACATGAGGGAATCCTATAAATTTGACAACAAAACTTCTTACAGTAAGTTGACAAGAGCTTATCCTAATAAGATACTAAGATGCTTGTTGAAAGAAGCTCAAAAGATTCTATCAAGCCTATAAGTTTTTTCATACGATCTTTCAAACGTTTCCAATGTCTCTAACTACTTAGCTGACTAACTGCCAAACTTCTCATACTCTTATTTAGTGTACTGGTGGATGGTTAAATTGCTTTCAGGCATAGCATTCATTGTTGAGGTGATGTTATTTATAATATAGATATATTAATTTTCTGAAATACTATTTTTGAAGATAAAGGAAAATAATTAATCAAGCAATTGCATAAAATTCACAGCAGAAACAAATACAAACCTGAATAGAAAAGAACATAGGCTGAGAAAGCAAATGTGATAATAGTTTCAAAAAGAAGCACAAGATTGGTCCAATTACAATGGAAAGAAGCCATGAAAATGAACCATATCACTTCATTTTAGCCTCTGTAAACAGAACATGGCGATTAACTCTAGGATCATATTTTCGAAACTCAAGCTTCTCTGTAAACTGCCTTGGTTTCCTCTTAACATAGAAGAATCCAGTCCCAGCAGCAGACACTAGTTTGACAAACATCTGAGCCTTTTTCTTCTTGTCACCCATTCTTTACTCTAGCAAAAGGTAAATGAATTACTAGTAAAAAAATACAAACCCAGTAAGGGTGCATTTGGAAATACAGCTAAGTTAAGCACTTTCAATAAGTTTTTTTACACGAGTGCTTATCCTATAAATTTTACCATAGAACTTCTTGGAATAAGCTGAAAAGAGCTTATTCTGATAATCTATATTGAAATAAGCTGAAAAATACTTATGGGAACTATAAGATATTTTCATAAACTCTCAATAAGCTCTTCTCAATGCCTCCTAAATTGTTCAACACTTAACATAATCAAATGTAGTTCTTTTTTTGTTCAAATGGAAACTAGACATACTACACTAGAAATCCAGTTCAGAGAACAGGGTTGCATCAGCTAACAGTGTCTTTAAATAGGTAGAGTAACACATTTAGTTATTAGTTGCATGGAAATAAGAATGCAAAACATAACACTATTTTTAATTTCCAAATATTTGACAATTTCCACATTTCTTAACATAGTAGTACAACTAAACAGATTGAGATAATCAGGCATAAATTTCAATTTGAATTTCATGAGTCCATTAAAAACAATTAATCCAAATAATTGTATTAAACAAGAAAAGTGCAATAATAAAACGCAGAAAAGAATGCATTTTACTTAGAGTCATATATATCATAATAAATCCAATAGCAAATTACCAAGACCAAAGTGCATAAAGCTCTATAGTTTCTCTAAATATACATCCACAGAAAAGAAGGGAAAAAAGGATCCATTTTTATAAACAAATTAATGAACTCCAAAAGTTTTGCACAAATAGTAATTAAAATAAAAATTCCTTTACTTCTGCTGAACAAAACAAATGTTACAGAATCGAATACTACACTGTTAAATCAGGGAAAGGTTTACAGAACAAGAGTGAACAACAAAATGGGGAAAAAATAGAATTTGAGTCAATGATTAAAAGTGAAAAGCTGAAAATGGTTTGTTCTCTATGTTTGTTCCAATAGGGAAAAGGCGAGGTTGTGGAGAGAGAAGCGTACCTTCGATGCTGCAGAGAACAAACCAAATTAGGGTTTCGACTTTCTAAAGAATGGGGTTGAAGCTTTGATGCTTTCAGGCTGTGGGGGTCACATATGAATTTTTTTAATTACAAAAACATGAATGTAAATAGGAATGACAAAAAAAAAAAAGAAATTCATTAACAATTAAATTAATTATGTTAAAAATTATTCAAATTTCTTCCCATTATAAGTGATTAATTTTTAACTTATTTAATTAAGATAGTATTTAGAAAACATTATTTCATATTATATAAAAATTGCTAAAAACATTATTCGATCTTATTTTGCATTTGTTAAAAATATATAGCTTATAATTTTTAATTACTTTTTTATAAAATAAATAAAATTTTAGTGTTTACAATTAAAAATTATTAACTTATTTTTAGTTATTTTATTTTTATTCTTACTAATTATTTATTATGTATATTTTGTACATTTTCTATAATCTCATTATGGAAAAAAAAAATATACAATTTAAGTAAATACATTATTATAAAAATGCTTCTCACTTATGACAAAATATCACAAGTTTATTGTGCTTTAAAGATATTAAATTTATTTTTATTTAATATTTTCTTATAAAATATGAGTTATCTTAATAATTACTTTTAGGATATTAGTTAAAATAATAATAAATAGATTATTATTATTATTATTAAAAAATAAGATTAAAAATATATTAAAAGTTACACGATAGTATATTATATTATTTTTTAACTAATACCTTAAATACATACTAACATTTGTCATAAAAAAAATAATGATAAATGATAACATTGTAGGAGAATAAAAAATATTACTCTTACTTAGAAAGTAAGTATTTTTATACTTTTTTTTTTATAGGTAAAACATATATTATTAAAGAGTTTAAAGGAAATTCAAAACTCATATATACAAAGAAACAACATAATACTTATTCAAAAAAATAAAAAGCAAAAATATATTTATATAAAGTTAAAACAGATGCAATTTCGTGAGTTCAAATATCAATCAACTAACAAAATATTTTCTCCTTTACTAATAAGTGATAGTCATTTTCAAGACCTCATAATAATAGAGTCTAGGACTTCCCTTTCATCTAAAACACCATTGAAAAATACAATTCTATTTTTATGTAACTACAAAGACTACTTAACCAAACAATTAATAAATATATCTATTCTTTTTTACTACAATCAACATCAATCCAAGAAAGCAAGTGAGTCGATAAATCTAAAGGCAAAATCAATGATAATCTAAGCCAACACGCAGTAAAGTACCAGATTTGAGATGAAACTGAACATGTTAAAAACAAATGAGTTGAAAGTTTCTCCAAATCATGACAGAAACAACAAGTTATATCATCAAATTGAACACCATGAACAATCAGCAAACCTTTACAAGGAAAGTGCATTCAACAACAATTGTCAAATAAATACCAGACACTTAAAAAGCACATTCCTTCTTCATAACCTTTGCACGGCATCCGCCGTACATTAATCTACAATATTAGGACCACTAAAAAGTTCAAATAGTCATGAATACGCAGATTGCACTGAATAACAACCTAAAAAATTTGTCCTCCATACTCATTTACCTTCTTGTAGTACCTTAATAGAAACACCATCCACAATCTCCAACAAAATATTAAAGCTTGAGATCTCATGTTGAAAGAGTCTTCTTCGCTAACTAATATCCCAAACTCACCTAGTGTCATCATGAAAATCATTCTCCAATACACACGATTCAACATTCCTCGCCACTGCAAATAATCACAGAAATATCTCACACAATTGCACCTCGCCTACCCACTTATCTCTCCAAAAAAGAGTGTGCAAACCTGCACCCACACTCCTATCCAACATCTTATTCAGTCATGAATTCCCTTGATGAATAACCTCCAACAAATCACGCCACCATAAAGAACACCTGTTGTGGACTGATGGATACTAAATAGAAGAAGCTAATCTGCAATACTTAGCTTCCAACACTCGCACTCACAAAGAACTAGAACAATTAACACATCACCACAATCATTTACCAAGAAGCACTCAGTTAAACTATTGCACATTCCTAATGCCCAAGTCACTATTCTTCTACGGTCTACAAATCGTTTCTCATTTCACCCAGAGGGTTTTAGATTCATCCTTAATACTCTTCCATAAAAAATTTCTGTTGAATAGTGACAATCCTTTTTATCATTGACTTTAGCACCTTAAAAAAAAAGATAACAAGTGCAATGACATAGAATTAAGAACTACATTAATCAAAAGTCACTCTGCCTCCAATAGATAAATACCTATGCTTCCATGACACCAACCTCTTTTTAAGAGTCTCTAACATATCCTTTCATGCACTAGGCTTCCTCGGGTTAACAACTAACTGTAACCTAAGACACTTTAATAGGAAACTACCAATCTTACAATGTAGGAACTTTGCAGCCAAGTTTTCAAAGTCATTGCCAGTGTTAATCCCCAATACACAACTTTTATGAAAGTTAATTTTCATACTTGACATTAACTCAAAGCTATGCAATACTGCTTTGAAGGTTCACAAGTTCTGAACCGAAGTCTTTCCCATAATCAGTGTGTTATCCACAAATTGCAGCAAAGAAATATCCGATCCCTCTACCCCAATCTTCACACCAGAAAATAACCCACAAACCGCTGCCTTCTGCATAAGAACTCCTAACCCTTCCGCTACCACAAGAAAAAGAAAAGGGGCAAGAGGATCTCTCTGTTTTAGGCCATGCTCAATATGAACCTCTAATGTAGGATAACTATTAATCAAAGCTGATAGGCTACCCCCACACACAAAAGCTTCCATCCAATTAACCCATTTTTCTGAAAATCCAAAGCTATGTAACATAAACAAAAGATATCCCCACTCCACCGAATCATAAGTCTTCTCATAATCAAGCTTTAACACAAAACACTTCTTTTATGCCTTCGCACATAATCACATGTCTCATTAGCCACAAGCACACTATCTAACATGATTCTTATCGAGATAAAGGCTGATTGTTGTTCTGAAATTATTGAATCCAAAACTCCTTTCAACCTATTTGCCAAAAGTTTAGAAATAATCTTATAAAGGCAACCTAGTAATAAGATAGGCCAAAAATCAGATATCTGTTATAGATAAGACATTTTTGACACAAGTGCTACAAAGTAAAATAACAAAGACCTAGGTAATTTCCCATTTCTAAAAAATTCAGTAAACATACCCATCACTTCTTCCTTGATCACTCCTTAAAATTTCTTAATGAACACAAAATTAAAAACATCAGGCCCTAGACTTTTATCCCCTCACACTCCAAAATCCTCCTCCTCACTTCCTCCTCTAAAAAAGCATGAGCAAGACAGAAATTCTCGATAACTCATTAACATCAATAATAGGTCGAAGCCAACCTCTACTACTAAAATGATCTTCAAAATAAGACACCACAACTACTTTAATCTCATCAATCTCTTCAACACATCTCTCCCTAATTTGAAGCGCATTTATATTATTTCATCGCCTCTTCCCGTTAACACACAAATGGAAGAACTTTGTATTTAAATCACCCTCCTTCGCCCATCTCACACGAGCTTTTTGGGCTATGAGACTCTCCCTATTTTCTCTAGTCTTCAAAATATCACCCACCAATATTTGTTGACGCTCTTTCTCTACATTGGAAAGTTCTATCACAGAATTTTTATCATCAATCAAGCTTAATTCAGTTATCAAATCAGAAATCACCTTATCAATATTTTCAAACACCTCAATATTCTATTTTTCAATACAATCTTAACATTCCTCAACCTCTAGCTAGTTCTCTGGGCAATCCATGGAAGCGTAATATCTCTTTTCCATGCTTCTTTCACCACCTTTACAACTCCCTTATGAGTCAATCAATAATTGTTAAATCAAAATAACTTCAAACTCCATTTAATCACTTTGTGCTTTAGAATAATGAGATAATGATCAGACACATCTTTGCTCAAAACCTAAATAAAATCATCTCCCTAATAATCAAGCCAGGAACCAGAAACAAAGACTCTATTTAGCCTACTCATCATAGAAGCATCCCCTTTATCCATGTAAATTTCTTACCCACAAGTTCCATTTCCTGAATGAAAGAATTGAAACCATCCATTTCAGAAATACCATAATCTGTCTGACAATCCTTCCTCTTTTTCACCTGTCTCACAACATTAAAGTCATCCAATATACACCACATAAATTTCTTTCAATATAATAAACACTGTTTCATCAAATTATTTTCATTTTTAACTATTTTTTTTAAAATCATAATCATTTATCCAAAAATAAATAAATATAATACAAACACACTTTTAGAGTGTGATTACTTTAAAAAAATATATAATTATTATTTTAAAAAAGGAATGAAATATCTTAAACCAAGCACGAAAATAAGGACATGTAAAAATGGCATGGAACCGTGAGTTGAGGGCTGACCTTAGGGTTGGAATTCACTTATTTTAATATATTAAATTTTATAAATTTAATTATTAAATCAAAATTTCACATGAAATAAATATTTTTTCAATTATATATAATTTAAAATTATTTAATATTTTTGTCGAATAAATTTATTTTAATAATGTTTTATAAATTTAAATAAATATCTACATTAAAACTATACATTTATGAGTATTTAATTTATCTAAAATTCAATATGTATAAATATTAAAAAAATGTTACATAATTTAATAGTTAAGTTGATAAAATTTAGTGTCTAAAAAACTGTTAGATATAATAAATATTTAAAACTTAGTTTTTTATAAAATTATCATATTAGTTGTCTTTTATTTTGTAAAGATAGTATTAAATTAAATAAAAATTAATATTCTTATTTAATGAAAAAGAATATTAAAGGGTTGTTCGAGAATCAAAATTTTAGAAGTGAGGAGAAAATAAAATTTATATTTTAAATAAATATATTTAAAATAAAATATATAAATTGATTATTTATTCATAATAAATATTTTAATTTAAAATTAAAAAATATGTTCTTTTCTCTTCTTTTAAAAAAATTCTTCCAAATATATTTTTAATATTTTATTTTAAATTAAAATAATTATGTATTAATTATGATGAAAAATATATTAAGTTTATGTTAATACATATATTTATAATTTTTATTTTTTTAAAAATATTAATTTTAAATATGTTTATTTAAAATATAAATTTTCTCCTCTTTTTTTAAAAAATAAAAAATCCTCTCCAAACAACCTAAGAAAATATTAAGCTGGACACTTCAATTATTTAACTTCCAAAATCATTTAATGGAAAAACAGACTTAGCATATTCATTTTATTTTATTTTTTTGTCAATAACTTAGCAATATATTTTTACTCCCCAAAAAACGACAAACAGATTTCTTTCGCTCACCTTGGCAAAATTCGTTTAATGTTAATTGGGCCTCTATGGGCCTTTGGCGTGACTACACTAAACGACCCGCCGTTTTAATCGCATGATTTGTTCCCTTCCCCAAGAGGTGAGTGAGAGCCTCGTTCATGTTTTTCTGATTCAATATTTGGATAGCAGTTAAACGGCACGACGTTCCGTTCTCTCTCTCAGTACAGAAGAACCCTGAGATCCGATCCCAATCATTCATTTCGTTCACAACACGAAGACAAACAATGGCTTCAACGACGATGGCGCATTCAAGTTCTTGGGGTAGGGCACTCGTCGCGATCTCTCCTTACACCTTCTCCGCCATCGGAATCGCCATCTCAATCGGCGTCTCCGTACTCGGCGCTGCCTGGTATGCATTCCGTTTCCGTTTACCGTCTTACATTTCCATTTTCGTTATTCTCATGCTCCAATTCGCTTCGGTGACGCGTGTAGGGGAATTTACATCACCGGTAGTAGCTTGATCGGTGCTGCAATCAAGGCACCTCGAATCACTTCTAAAAATCTTATTAGGTAAAATTGCTATTACGCTTTTCCTCGCTTTATGTTGGATTTTTCGGTTTAAATTTAGCTGTAGATATTTATTTTTGGTGTTTCTCAGTGTTTTCGTAAAAAATAAAATATTTTAGTGTTCTTTGTGATAGTTGATGAAGTTGCTGAGAAGTTTAACGATGGTGAAAGTATCTTGTCTATGTTGATTTAACGTTGTTTTTGTTAGTTCTTTGTTAGATGTATTCGGATTTAGATAGGAAAGAACTTGTGTTGCATAGTTTTGCTTTGGTTGAGGATTGGAATTTGGAGATGAATAATTAGGATCACAGATTTTTTTTTGAGATTGCAATTGCGTTATGATGGTTCACATATTTCAGCTTATCCTCGGTGTTGTGTTCTTTTAATTCTTCTGATGGGTTGTGTTACTGTTTTCTTTTCGGCTGAAAGGAAATGGGAAAGGTTATGATAAGATCTTTAATGTTGAGTAATCAATCTAAAAATGCCTTTGTCCACGACTTACTTTGTTGTTGGCTTAGTGTTCACTTTTGTGGTTTTTTTATTTATTAATATAAAAAATATGATACCTGTGGAAGTGATTTTATTATGTATTGGGCATTAGTTTATTGCTAATGATCAATGATGATATCTTTTTTCTCCTGTCGATAATAAATGATCATATCGTCTGATGAATATAGTTGTCAACTTTTAAGCATGAAGTCTGCTGGTTTATTGATATGTGTGTACTGTGCAATATCTGAAAAAAGAAATAGAAAGAAAAAGGGAAGAAGGTAGAAAGTTTCTTTCACCTAGTTTCCTCATCCATTTGAAACCCTCTCGTCTCTTTTTGTGTCAAATAATGCTGGTGATTTACAAATTACGATTAACATAAGGGACATGATTTGAAATCTATTTGTAGTTTTTTTTCTTTGCTCAAAGTTAGAATTCACATGTGCATATTATACTGGGTGTGGGTAATTATTTCAGATGGATGTTGTACACTTTTTTACATCCATGTTGAATGAAGTCTGACTGCTCAATTTTAGTAAAAGCTTCTGTATTTTCATTGTTGATTTAAAATAAAAGGCTTACCATTGAGAGGCATTATAGTTGGAATTGTATTTCTGTTGTAGTCTGTGTCAACCTCTGTTCACACTACCACACTGGCTCTTGGATTTAGTGTGGTTCAACCCTGCATGTGGGTGTACAGTGTACCAATGACATTGACAGACTACATCCTAAGGGAAGGCCCAGGCTACTGCTGCTGTATCTAACTAGGCCTGCTTATATCATTGAAATGTTTGAGAAGGTTTACATTACCTGTAGAATATCAAACTTGGTTTGCTCTCTTAAGAGTTAACTTTGGTCCATTTGTTTTTAAGGAAAATTATCTTTGGCTCTGTTTTATAAATGAAAGAGTTTGCACTGATTTTCAATACAGGTTTTCCACAGCAAATTTTTTTATTGCAGGTCAAATTCCATTTCAAATGAAATAATACCAACAAACCCTTCTTATTAGACAAAATGTTTTCTCTAGAAAATGGCTTCCTGAAAAACATTTTCAGATCAGATATTTGAGTAAATATTTTCACCTGTAACATTTTTAAAGAAAATGATTCATTTTCGCAAGATTTTCTTTTCTTGTTTAAATTGTTCAAAGGTTTTTGATAATTCCAATTACATCACTTTAACTAATTTGGTTATTGACTGAACCCAATAATGTTGTATGATCCATGTAGTTGACCTCACTTAGTGGAATAAAGCTTTATTGTTGTTGTATCTAGCTCTACCTAATTGTTGTATCAATTAACTAAAAGAATATTTCCCTTTGCCTGTTATATTAACTTAGGAAAGTGTTCTCTAAGGTCTAAACTATGCCTTTCTGCACTCAATGATAAATGGAATTCAGGGGGAAATATTTTTCCCACCAAACACCAGAAGGTACAGAACTATTTTATTCAACACAAGCATACAGTCTATGTGATAGCTTTGTGAAGAAATATCTTTGATGTTTGAAACAAGTAAAAGCTAAGTGATACTTATGGCATGTAAAATATTAAAGTTTATCAACTCCTATGTATGTTACAGGGAGAAAGATAGTGACTGTGTGAATTGCTCTATTTTTTACCCCTAATTTGTCTGCTAATACAATGATCAATTGATCTTACAATAAAAGTTCAACTTCATTCAATTACTATTGTTTAGTGGTAAATTAAGGCTGTTGAACCTGTTATACAGAATTGACGTTTAGAATGGTTGAATTTAAGATAACACTATTTTTAGTGCTGTGAGATTTTTGTGGTTAAGATCTTTGGTTGCTTGCTTGGGCTACGTTGATTTATTGTTGGGAATCATGGGATTATTTTGTCAGCTCAAGCAACATGACCCTCTAAGCTTAGTCAGCATGAGAATGCAATTATGGTTGAGCTCAAAATGTTTTCTTTTGGCTTTTAGTGCATGTTTTTTTTTTTTTTTTTTTTTTTTTTGTTCAGAAAAAATGCTCTTTTTCAAGCTCAGTGCAATATTAGCTAATTCAAGCACACGCTTAAATAATAATAGTTATTCAAATCATTAAAGTTGAATGGTAAATTAAAGTTGTTAAACTCTGTTAATGTGAATTTCAGAATTGTCAATCTAAATGCCTGAACTTAAATATTGTTCTATTCGAGTGCTGTGAATCTTAATGTTCCTTTTATGTATGTTATCTACATAAAGTATCCTGGCACATCTAAGTTTCAAATATAAACAATTGTGACACTTGACGTTATGGTTCATGTTTGTGGTATTTCAGTGTAATCTTCTGTGAGGCTGTTGCTATATATGGTGTTATTGTGGCAATTATTCTACAAACAAAATTAGAAAGTGTTCCATCCTCAAGTATCTATGAACCTGAATCTCTTAGAGCTGGATATGCAATCTTTGCTTCTGGAATTATCGTGGGCTTTGCAAATCTTGTTTGTGGGTGTGTATTCTTTTTTACCTACATCTCATATCTTTACGTAAAATGCTCCTGATGAATTCCATCCTGCTGTTACACGTTTATTTTTCCTTTGATAGGTTGTGTGTAGGAATAATTGGAAGCAGTTGTGCGTTGTCTGATGCTCAGAATTCTTCTCTCTTCGTGAAAATTCTTGTGATTGAGATCTTTGGAAGCGCGCTTGGGCTATTTGGAGTTATTGTTGGAATCATCATGTCTGCTCAAGCAACGTGGCCATCAAAAGTTTAGTTTCCCTTCTACCAGGATGCTGTGTGGGAATGAAGTTATGGTAGCACGCAATATATTTTCTGTACTGCCAGAGATTGAAGTCTTCTCTGTTTTCGGTTGGTAAAAATGTAAAATCCAGCGTAATAGCTTGCCTCCATTACAACTTTAGGCTGTATTATTTATCAATGAGTCGTTAGAAGGTCTTGTGTATCATTAGATATATCCGTCTATCGGTTGAATTTCAATATTTTTGGAGGACTAAAACTTTCATTAATCAATAAGAAAATTGAATTTATTCGGGCTTGTGAATAAAGTCATCGAGCAGTTTTGTTGCAGTGCGGGGTTTCTATTTGGGTTTAGACATGTGCTAGTGAAGTTCATTTTGTTTGTTTAGCACAAAATTCATTTCTTTTGAGTATAGTTACAGAGAACAATATTCATGTCTGATATTACAATGCATTTGTGATTAGCAGGGATGAGTCTGAGATTCTCAATGTTGTGTAGCGGAAAAAAATATAAAACTTGATAAAAATTGCGTCCATAGGGAGTTCAAGTTGCCAGAATTAATTTGATAGGATAGCGATCAGAAAAATTGGCATTAATTATTTTCTCATTAAACGAGATTTATTTTTTCTTTTTAATTATTTTCTCCCTTTGCCAGCATAGCATTATGTACCAAACAATATTGGTTTTTTTCCTTAAGTCTCTCAAAGTGGCTTATATGCGATTGCGAGGCAACTTAAGAGGAGGAATTATTTTCAAAAAGATGGTGATTAAGAGTGTTCATTTGAAAATATTGTTTACGAGAATTATTGGCTGAATAGTATTGTCACACTTTAGCACACTCTTAATCATTAGTTTACTCTCTAACAAGTATTTTGTTTATTACTTAACTAAATTATCTTTTAAAACAATGTGTGAAGAGTGCACTAGCAAATTTTTATTTAAAATGATTTGTTGATGCCTTTTAAAAGAAAAAAAAATTATTGACTATTATTTGAATTTAAATACGTAAAAGTTTAAAGGTATTGTGAGTAAAGTTATACTAGACAGTATGATTCGAAGAAAGATTAATATATATATTTTCAAGAAACAAAATTAACAAGAGAATAAATTAAGACATTTAATAAAAAAGAATAAAGAAAACACCATTATTAATAACACTTAAAAGAAAAATATAATAGAAATTAAAAGGATAAGAGAAATGATCATAATTTTAAGATATTGATTGCAAAAGATACTACTGATATCATTAATACTTATGTTTTATAAATTGGCTCAAACCTTTGTTAAAAGAAAAGTTTTGAAAAGATCTAGAGAATTAGATTCAAGATATTCCATCTTAAAGAGTCATATTAGTTGAGGCAATACAATTTACAAGGACTTACGATAATTTTAGTTTTTTAAAATTAAATGAGGATAGACAATTTATTTTTTAATTCTCAATACCATATGATTTCAAGATTAAGAACACTTGTTTTAAGAAGGGAAGAAGGGGTAAAAACATATTATCACTTGTAAAAGTGGAATCTCAAAGCTGCAAATCAATTTCTTTTTTATAAGGAGTCTAAATAAAAAAAAATTGCAACAATTATAAAATAATTTTAGAAGAGAATCTTGCTATACAACATAAAATCTTGTTTTTTGATGTTTGTTTTAAAGTTTTAAGATCCAAGAATCAAGCAGTGATGACTAGTTTAAAGTGATAAACAAATAAATTTTAAGAAATAGTTAACAAAACAAGATATTTAAAAAGCATAAGATAACGCAAATATTGTTTGAGATGAGATGTCCAAAAAAGTGAGGAGAGTTGCTAAAGTCATGTTGGTTGTTTAAGAAAATGAGTTATTATATATTAAAATGTTTACTTGATATAAATTTGAGTGATCAGATTATATGATCAACTTCTTATTTTGAAGAAATATATGCATATTTAGTAGGTTTATGTATGCGCGCAAGTGTGCACAGTGTGCGTGTGTTTGGATCCCTTAGTATTCTTTACACCGACGTATAAGGGAAGATCCCTCTTAGTAGCTTTTTCCTTTTGTACCTGAATCCCAAGATTGAACATACGGCCGTATGTTAAAGGAACTAAAAAACTAACACACGTCGTTATGTGTGTTCGTATATATTGCTCCACAATTGGTCATTTTTCCACTTTCATTTCGAAAATCAAAAAACATTTTGTTCATATAGAAATTTTGTGATGAGATCCTAAATAAAATGAATTTGGAGATAAAAGCATTAATAGCCAAAATGAAGTTTTAGGCCAGAGGCATTATATCACTTATAGGAACCGCCTTATTAGTTATTAGTTCTATGCATTTTCAATGCAGTGATAAATAAAACTTACTGCTATAGGCATTCAGATGGTGAAATGGAGGATGGTATTGAAGCAAGTGACAAAGGCACATCATTGAAAAAAGGAGTATTCCTCTGTAGAAGCTTCTCACAATCCTCAGGCTTGGCTGATTTGGGGTTAAAAGGTTCTTGATCAGGGAGAACCAGACCTTGTTTTATGCGGCCAACAAATCTTGCATGAAGAACTTGCTTAGAAGTTACTGGTTGCCTTATGAGCTGATAATCTTCCAAAGCTGATTCTAGTTTTTCTGCTCCCCACTTCTCCAAGCATTTTCCCAATACTGCTGCATCTAATATTGACATGTTTGTGCTTCTAAGGCAGTGAGGAGTTGTGGGGTGAGCTGCATCTCCTACCAACACCACATTGTCCCAAAAGATCTTCCCTATGGGTTCACTATCATATATGAAGTTTAAGAAAGGGTCCTTTGTTTCTTTTATGACCTTTACCAACTCTGGAATCCAAACTTTTTCTGCCTCTTGCTGCATCTTCTGAATCATGTCACTATTTACTTTCGTTGTCACTGATGTTCCCTGAAAAGTGAGAAGTTTATCCCCCAAATATCAAAATACAATCTGCACTAGCTAATGTGGTAACAAAGGAAGCATGAATGCACTCTAGATTTGAGGTCAAAATAGAGAATAAGCTAGAAAGCTTTCCCATTATCCTGACAAAGAATATAATTTATAGACCTTATTTGGAATATGTTGTGACGAAAAAAATGACAGAAAAAATCATTTCAGGATTATTTTCGATCAAGGTATCGCATAATATAAGCGTAGGATGAGAGGAACAAAGTTACCTTGACTTCAGGCTCTGGCTGATTCACATACCAAATCCAATTGAGCTTTTTGTTTAGCAGCTCATAGAACACTGTGTGTGCGCCAGATGCCAAGTCAAAGTACAAGCATTTTCCTAGATCATGGTATGCCTTTCTGATACCCATGATTGTTTCTGAATTCTCAATTTTTGAAAAATCAAGAACTCCTCTCCAAGCACAATAGCCTGAATATCTGCAAAAGATAATGCTAGAGCCTTAGAAGACCTTCTTCAGATAGATGGATAGAGAAAAGCTAATTCAGATCATTTTGAAACATAAACCTCAGTTTAAAGTCAGGGAGATATTTCTGCCGGATCGAAGAGAGACAGCCATCTGCTGCAACAAGCAAATCCCCTACTATCTCTATAACCTTGCCAGTTCCTAGTACTTTAGCCTTAACTTTGACAGAACGCTTGTCATCTGCAACTTGGAAAGAGAGAAAAAGGTGACCCCATAAAAATATGTTTGGTGGCAGTGCATTGTACAGAAGGCCATGAAGATCAGCCCAATGTGCTGCTCTGAAGTTGAAACTCTCATCTCTTGTCAATGTCCTGCTAACCTTCTTCTCACTATCAGTTGCATGATTCTGCTCAGGAAATAATAACAACAACAAAATAAGATTTTTTTTGTGTGTGAGAAAGACTACAGCTTCTCATAGGATTCCTACTTCAACTATACATCAAGATTGAAATTATTAACTGCAATCAGCACTCATTCAGAGAAACACATAATTGAAATTAATTTATGATCAATTTTTAGTCATTTTGTTTCTTACATGATGTCATAAGTGTAGTGCAGAATTGAATTCAGTGCATTCATGACAATTGGCACTGTGAGACCATAGTTAAATAGATGCTACATATATTGAAGAAATTCAAGATAAAACACTCACAAGTAAAACAAAACATCAGGGGCACCAAACAAAAGTGACATTTTGGCATAAGAAATGAATAAAAGAGAATTCACCATTTCACCCTTACTAGAACATCTTGTTAGAAGGGGGGGGGGGGTAGTAAAAGGACAGAAATTAAGAATAACTGGATAAGAAAGAAATAAAGGCGAGGTGATAGAAAGTAAAAAGTGTGGCACCTGATCAATAGTTAGTGGTAAAGTGTTGTTGTGTAGGAGTTGTGGCTGTGGAAGCCAAGATTGAATGATTTGTTGAGACAAAGAGTTGAGTCCAAGCCCTGCACCAGTGGGACTTCCAGTTGGAGGTGAATAGGTTTTCTCAAGCACAAGAACATCCCAAGTAGCTAAGGTAAGAGCATGTGCACATGATATTCCAGCTATGCTACCTCCAACAATCACTGCCTTTGGTTTTCCTCCTTCACCCACCATCTTTTCTGCTTTCTCTTTAGACAACAAATAATCACACACATATGGACATGTATATTATATATGGTTCATGTTTCTCAATCTCAAACACTCCCCAAGACAGAATCACTGCCGTGAAGTTGTGACTAGGAATTAACAACTCTTTCAAGGATCCTGTTGGAGACTAGGACAGCTACCTATTGGGTTGAACCTGATTAAGGCAAGCCCATTACCATGCTCCATTGTTTTAGTCCAATCTAATAAAGAATTCTTCTTAAGACCAAAAATAATTAAACAATAAAAAATTCGTCTATAATAAAAGTGAAATTATCTTTTCGGTAGTTTATCTCTGTACATGAAAAAGTGAGTTAATCCTAATTGACATTTTCTGACGTATATTAAAGGTATCCTTTAGCTTGTAATCAAAGATTACTTTTATTAATAAATTTTAGTTTTTTTTTGTTTAATTATATTTTTAGCCTCCATATTTCAACTTAAGTATAATTTTGGCTCCTCTAATTTCAAATATTCGCATTTATTATTTTTAATTAATCAAATTAAGTCTCTTACATCAAAATCTCATACAATAATTTATAAAAACATAATAAAAGTGTAACATATTATTCATTTATATATAAATTAGTAAAAACAAAGTCAAAAGATGTTATTTGGGTGGGTCGGGTTGGATATAGGTTAATTTTGGTTTAAGTATCAATGGCTGGTTAAAGTCGGGTCCGAGTTTGGGATTTGATGATTCTCAGTAATTGAATTGAAACCCTACTAATACACATTCCAATTATTTCCATCCATTTTCTTTCTCCATATTTCAGTTTAAGCTTTGTACTTGTAATGTTGTTGTTATTGCTGCACGTTCTTTTGTTTTCATGATTACATGAAAATCAAGAATGAAGTCTCATTTAATATTCATTTTTTATTAGAAATTACATCGAAATGTATTAAAAATAAGAATATTTTACATTTTTAATAAAAATTTATTTTCTATTTTTTAACCTGGTTAGAATTTTCCTTTAATATGTAAGTATGGATTAATTACAATATAAATATGGAACTGATATTGTATATAAATGAGTAGAAATTATAGTCCATTTAGAAAAAGATTAAATTAAATATCTTTTTCTTAAACATATACTTAACATTAAAATTTATATATTAATTATTTATGACATATCAAATAATATTTTAAAAAATTAAAATGAGGTTAAATATAACTTTTAATAGACTAAATTAACATTTTAGTGTTGAAAAAATTTTAAAATGTTAAATCTTAGGTTATATATTATTTTTGTGCCTACATATTTATCTTTTTTAACTATGATGGAGGTTAATAACAATGGCTAACTTTTTATTCACTTAATTTGTTAAAAAAATTTAACAAAACTTTTTAAAGGACCAATTTCAAATGTAGAATTTTTATAGAAATAAAAAATTTATTTGTTTTTTTTATTTGCCGATGACACCTAAAATGAAGGTGAGAATTGAAGCATCTACCTTTAAGAGTAAAGGAATTTTCACCAAGAAAGAGGTTTCTAATTGAAAAATGGTGCATACTGAGAGATCAAGGATGAGATAGCATGTAGAGGTTGGCAAGAGTTAGTTTGTTGGATTGGGACTGGTAGTGAGAACTTCTGCTATTGAGGTGGATTTTAATTCTATTTGTTAGTCCTTTAAGAATCATGTTATTAGCCTTCCTCATATCATCTCATTAATTTGAAGATGTTAATCAAGGAATTTATTATTATATCTATTTCCTATTATAGGTTGTATTAATTAGAAACAGAATCAGCCTATTAATTGTACATTTAGAATTCCTAGTTTAGGTTGAATAAATTAATAATTAGATTTAATTTGCAATAAATTATTGTAAATGAAGTTGTACTGAATAACCAAAGAAATCAGAAAAGTGAAATATTCTTTACACATGAGACTATTGCTTCTTGTGCGATGGTTTTAGGTGTAATAGGTGTCATTGGCTGAACAATCTCCATAATTAGCTACTCAACTACTGTCATTTTGATGAGAAAGGCAATAACTGTGAATATTCTAGCATGGTGTTTGGACAATAAGCAAGCAATATGACAATTAAGCGCTAGGCTTGGTGTGTTCTGATCGGTTAGAAACTAGAAGTTTATCTTGTAAAAAAGTACATCAAAACTTTGGAATCAGTTTAAGGTTGCTTTTGAAATCATCACAGGCTTAGTGAAACCTTTCTTTGGTTCTCATTTAGCTCCTGGTATACAAAGTTGAAGAACTTCATCCATATTCCCACCTAATGGCTAAAAGATCATAGAGTTGTTGTCACCATTGTGGCCTTCATTTACCAAACCATAAACTTCATTGATTCTCTCGAGGTATAGAAAATCTCCTACCCTCTCATTAAAGTCTTACAGTGAATGATAGGTGGATTATTATCTAGAATAAAAGCATTGACATAGAAATCTCGGGTTAAGATTTTAAATCCATCAAGGGGAGTATCAACCAACTTTCCCTAACCCATATGTGCTATCTCATCCTCAATCTCCTGATATTTTAATCATTTTCTAATTAGAAACTTCTTTCTCGACAACAAACCTTTTTCATCAAATCATTATCGAAGTGTGAGAAGAACCACTCACAGTCAAAATTCCTAACAGTGACACATTGCTGAGCTCTAGAACCCCTAAAAATGGAACCTTGAGTCCTTTTACCCTTGGAAATGAATGTTCTAGTTCTCGGTTTCTTTTTAGGCATCATCTGCAAAATAAAAGAATTTTCAATTAGCATTGCAATTAATCATATCTAAGCAAGTTAAAACATTTGTAAATCAAAACAAACAAACACAACCTGCTTAACTTGACTGCAATGTCCCATTGATACATCATACAATTGATTCTCAACGAAGTTCACAAACAAACAGTTATGTTCAGCATTTTCAGAAGAACCCACAGATCTGTAGTGTTTAGACAATCAGTATTCAAGAATCACAATAAACTCAGTTAAAACAATTAATGGCAATTCACCCAATTCAGTTTAGTCTATTCAAATGTATACCTCTCATCATTAAGTAGAATAAAATATTCAATGTATATTATGTATGCACACCTAAGAGCTATGAGTCTCAACAATTGATCATATATGTTTTAACACATTGTTTCAAAAACTAATTGCATAACTCGTACTGCAGCATTTACCCCACATGAAGAAGTTAAACCCTAAAATTGTAATCCAGCAACACCATTCAGCAAGGTCAGTTTAAAACTCAAACAAGCAATTATGACATACACTGACCAAGCAAGATGCCCAAACTAACTTCCATTAAAAAATAAGTCATTCACACCAATCAAAGAATGGCCCAGAAAAGGTTGATCAAATCCAGCAAACTATAGTAGCAGAAATGTGTTACTAGCGAAGCTGTTTAATCGATGGTGCCAGAATAAAATTGTGTGCGACAAGATTACCTCGTACATAACCTCAATTCCATAATTTTGATGATACTGATCATTATACCTTTGATGTATATTTAAGAAAATATTATATTTTTCATGTGAGTACTTTGCTATTCATTCTACTTTAAACAAGAAAGTTTCCACTTTTTTCTGAAAATTAAATACACTTTGTTCTTTGTAAATAAGTTTTGGGATGGGATGTCAACAAAAAAGAATTTGGTGATAAAATAATTTGTAGGAGCCGAAAAAGTTTGAAGCATAAAGCCAGCACATCAGTCATGGGACTTTATCACTGTAAAACAGTTGCATAGATAGAGAGTATAAAATCAATTTTCGATGCGGTACTAAAATTTACCACTACAAGCAATCAAATGGAGGGTGGACTTGAAGCAAGTAGCAAAGGCACATCATTATAAAAAGGAGTGTTCCTCTGTAGAAGCTTCTCACAATCCTCAGGCTTGGCTGATTTTGGGTTAAAAGGTTCTTGATCAGAGAGAACCAGACCTTGTTTTATGCGGCCCACAAGCCTTGCATGAAGAACTTGCTTAGAAGTTACTGGTTGCCTTATGAGCTGATATTCTTGCAAAGCTGATTCTAGTTTTTCTGCTCCCCACTTCTCCAAGCATTTTCCCAATACTGCTGCATCTAATATTGACATGTTTGTGCTTCTAATGCAGTGAGGAGTTGTGGGGTGAGCTGCATCTCCCACCAACACCACGTTATCCCAAAAGATCTTCCCTATGGGATCACTATCATATATGACATTTAAGAATGGGTCCTTTGTTTCTTTTATGACCTTTACCAGCTCTGGAATCCAAACTTTTTCTGCTTCTTGGTGCATCTTTTGGATCATGTCACTACTTACTTTCATGGTCACCGAGGTTCCCTGAAAAGTTTTGCCCCCGAATTTCAAGGTACAATCAGAACTTAGCTGGTGTGGCAACAGAAGGAAGCATTAATAACTTGTAGATTTGAGGTTAAAATAGACACCAAGCTTTCCTATTATCCTGACACCAAATTTAACAATGTTGGGAATATGTTTTGGCATGATAAAGGGAAGAAAAAAGTTCAGGCAAATGCAGAGGGAGATTATCAATGAGGGTATCTCATAATAGTAAAGTGTGAGAAGAACACGTTTACCTCAACTTCAGGCTCTGGCTGATTCACATACCAAATCCAATTGAGCTTTTTGTTTAGAAGCTCATAGAACCCACTATGTGTACATGAGCCCAAGACAGAGTACAGGCATTTTCCTAAATCAGGGTATGCCTTTTGTATGGCCATGATGGTTTCTAAAGTCCCAGTTTCTGAAAAATCAAAGACCCCTCTCCAGGCACAATAGCCTGAATATCTACAAAAGACATTAGAGCCTTAGTGGACCTTCTTCATAAAAAACTTTTTAGTCCTCCTGTATTATGTACTACTTGCATTCAAATGAAGACACTTAGCATCCATGGCTACTTTTCCTTAACTTTAATTTTTCAAATTTAAAAATGAGAAAAATTACTAAATTAGGAAAGATAACCGCCAATGAAGTAGATACTACAGGAGTACCAAGCTACAGGCAATTTAAAAAGTACCAATAATTTGTTCCATTTTCAAGCAGAAGGAAAGAGGAAGATTAGGTCAGCACCATTCTAACCTACAAACCTCAGTTTAAAATCAGGGAGATACTTCTGGCGGATGGAAGAGAGACATCCATCTGCTGCAACAAGCAAGTCCCCTACTATCTCTATAACCTTCCCAGTTTCTAGTACTTTAGCCTTAACTTTGACAGAATCCTTATCATCTGCAACTTGGAAAGAGAGAAAAAGGTGACCCCATAAAAATATCCTTGGTGGAAGTGCATTGTACAGAAGGCCATGAAGATCAGCCCAGTGCGCGGCTCTGAAGTTGAAACTCTCATTTCTTACCAATGTCCAACTAACCTTCTTCTCACTATCAGTTGCCTGGTTCTACTCGGGAAACAAAAAATTGAATAAGCTATTGTTTTAATTTTCTTTCATTTTATTATATGTTTATTTCTTTGAGAAAGACAACAGCTGATCAAAGGGTTGTAACATAAAGATCAAAAGGGTTAATTTATAATCAACCATCTATTCAACAGAGAGAGAGAACAGTTACATAATTACAGTTAATTTAGATTAATCACTTTCTCTTTTACATGTCATATGCTCATTGCAGTATAGCAGTGCATTGCATCCGTCAATTATCATTAGAATTCAGAGCTACTATTTGAGTTCATAATATTTAGCTCTGAAAGACAGTAGTTACATAGATACTGCATGATCCACTGTCAGATCCAAGCCCAAGAAAGCCACATATAAAATGTTGAAAAATTCCACGTAGCAATTATCCAGGACATTTATGTATTCCTAATACATGATGCCAGCAGTGTCTAGAAGGTAGTTATTACGTGTGTATTTGGTAGTTTTGGACATTCTCTTTAGAGTTTCATTATCTGGGATTGCATTATTGCTGTAGTTTCTATATAACCGGTGTTTAATCATAACATAAACGAATCTCAGTTGGTATTCTATCACTGCATAATTCACATATATAAAGAGGGGCTAAGAATTAAATAAATTTCATAGACACTAAACAGGGTGACATTTTAGGCTTAACAAATAAATTAGATAATTCATCCTCACTAGCAGGAGCATACAAGTTTTAGTAAACTTGTAGAAAAATCTTTATAAAAAAATATCAATATAAAAAATAAATAAAACTTATTTCTTAAGTTAAAAACAACTTATATTCTTAAATTTTAGAGAAGTTAAATAAGAAACCTTTTCAAAAATAGAGAATCATAAGTTAATTTTAACTTATAGAAGGAATTTAATTTCTTTTAGTACATTAATTTTTCACTCGTATAAGTACTTATTGAAAACTTTATCCAAATTGGGTCAATTCTATTTCCACGGGTGGTTTCAGTTACACAAATCAAACAACACCATAATGTTCTTCACTAGAGACAGCACAATAAGGAAGAAAAAGGAAACAGAAACAAAGAAAAGGAACCTGATCTATAGCTAAAGGTACAGTAATGTTGTGGAGGAATTGTGGCTGTGGAAGCCATGACTCAATGATTAGTTGGGACAAAGGGTCAAGTCCGAGGCCTGCACCAGTGGAACTTCCAGTTGGAGGTGTATCCGTTTTCTCAAGCACAAGCACATCCCAACCAGCTAAGGTAAGAGCATGAGCCCCTGATATCCCAGCTATGCTACCACCAACAATCACTGCCCTTGGCTTTCCACTTTCACCAACCATCTTTTCTACTTTTCTCTTCAAATCTTTAAAATCCAAACATTACCATACTGTCTCACCCAAGGCTCTTAACATCATATATTGTGCCTGGTACTCTGATTCATAAGGCAAATGCACAAGCACAATGTGATATAGCTTAGCAACATCAACTATGTAGACCCTTTAGTGAATTTCATTGATAGGAAATCATAAAATTCAAGACTCCACTTCTATCCTGTCCTTTATTTTAGTGCAATTGCAGCATGCATAGAATAGAAAGCTAACACTTTTTAACTTTGATTCCGTTCTTACAAAGACTAAAATATATTTTATGTTCCTTTACCAAAAATATTCTTCAATTTAACCTCTATATGTACAGTTACCATTAAAACAAAATGAAATTATCATTGAACCTTCCTTGAGTTCCATGCATTTTATTGTTTTCAATCATTTGAAGTTTCAACTTTCAATAGCAGAAACAAACCTACTCCAGTTCTAAGTTGTGCCACATTCAAAGCAGAATAGCCTCTTAAGCCTTAAAAATAATGAAAAACACTCTTAGTTGACACGTGAAACAGGAATTAGAGTGAGTTTTGATGATAAATAATAGTAGTGCTAACTGATAATTGAATTAGCAACAAAAATGTCGTATCCAGTGAACATTTGAAAAACAAACACCATAAAGCTTTTATCTGAGAGACAAATAAATGAGAATAAAATATATGAATGGACCCACCAACCAGACATTAGAAGCGGCAAGGCGTGCAACAGATAAGGCGCCAGTGCGAAACCATATCGAGACAGGTGAGCACTTTATAGTATAAACTAGTTATATATTATATAATATGCGTGTGTTGCATGAGTTTATTTTAATTTTAAATAAGATGTTAAATAAAATTATCATATATTATAAAAATATATAAACAAAGTGATAAATTTAAATTAAATAGTTAAGATAAAAATATAATTTTTTTATTTTATTTGAAACATAAAATTAGTTTTAATAAAATCAACACTTAATAGTTATAATAAAATTTATTTTTATCATAATTTTATATTATATATGATATTTTAATATAGTATATGTGTATTTTTTATTATGATTAATAATAATATGTTTTTAGTAAGTTATGATTTATTTTACTTAAAAATTTTAAAATAATAATTAGAAATTAAAAAATTATGAATATATTTAAGATTATAATAAAAATTAATAACTTAAATAAATCAATAAATCAAATTAAAAACTAAATTAATATTTTATTTATCAATTTTTATATAATATATAATTATGTGTATCAATTTATAGTACATGTTTGTTTATATATTTTATTAAATTATTTTTTAATAATTAGAAACGATTTTATTTTACATATGAAAATGTATTTTTAAAAAACTCATAAATTTATTATTTATTAAATGATGATAAAAACATCATATACACAATATTTGTTATGATCTTCATAAAATATTATAAAATTGAAATAATCATGCAAACAATACTATATATTTTTTATTACTTAACCTTTTAAAAAATATTTTTAGTAAAAAATTTAAAATTTATGGCTAGAGCATGATACTGTGCATCGTGTGACATGTTTTCAGAATAGTATTGTTTCTGTACGAGACTATACTCTTTTAAAAAATAAAAATTAAATTACCATTCTTGAGTGACACAATACTCGTGTCACACGTCAAAAAATAGAAAATATATTTTAAAATAATCTTAAATCAATAATTAGTTTTGAAGAAAAACTTATTTAAACAAAAAAGTTGAAGAGAGATGATGAAAGTAAATTTTGAAGTTGGAGAGAAAATGGTATTATAATTTTTACTGTTATTTAATTTTAATGACATAACAATCTCATGTTAAGAGTAACATGAGATAATTTTGATTTTTCTTGATCTTGTATTAACGAGAACTTGGCCATTAAAATTAAATGCTTTATTGATCTTTCTTAATTCTATTATTTAAGCTTAAATTCATATGAACTAACAAATTCAAAATCTATTCGCAACTCATTATTTTATTATCATTTTTAAGTAAATATAATTATAAGTTAATGTTGATAACTTATATATATGTTGTTTGTCGATCTAATAGAAATTTTCTTTACTTTTTAATATGTTATCTTATTTTAGTGCATTTTTTGTTGCAAAATTCTAATTTTAGAACTTTTTCAAGACATCAATGTGAATTGTTAACGTGTGTGTGAATACTTTTCTTGCACCACATGCATATTGTCGTTGATTTGGTAATTTTAAAAATTATTAGTATAATTATTATTATTGTGCATGTTATGCTCTATATAATTATTGTTTTTATAGCATTGTAGATCATTAATTATGAATGATGTAACTTAATTTTTTTATAATTTTGAATAATTTATAAAAGGAATTCAAGAGTGAAAAATAAAAAATAATTTTACAATCTTTTAATCTTTAATAAATATTAAAATAGATATTTAAAAAAAATACTGGGAAGTGAGCTAGGTCCCTGGCCGCAAAGTGTTGAGATTGGACTAAACCCAAATTATTGTGGTCTGCATTAGTCTGGCAACCTTATGTGGCTTAGTGAGAGTCCCAAGTCTCCAACACAAGTTGATGGTTTGCCACTGCCACTACCTGCTTCATCTCTCAGCCTCACCGTCAGTCAAGTGTGCCATCCATGTGGTCTTTGTTGCTTCATTATTTTATGAACCATGTTATCTTCATTACCTTTTCAATTTTTTGTTGGGGTTTACCAATTTGTTATCACCCTTTTCTTTGTTGAGGTTTAGGTTACTAAGTGACTGATTTTGGATTGACGCTTGATGCAGAGGAGAGCAAAGGTGAGACTCTTGTGTGCAATGACTTGTGTGAAAAATCCATACCCTATAAACATAATTTTTTAGACAATCCAAACACAAAGAAATCACCTTTGAGTAAACTTTTACTTAATTTATTCAAACGTGGAAATTGATTCTACAATTAATTATAACAATAATTAATTATAAACACATTGCCGCAAATGAATTTCATTCCTCTCCCGCATTCAACAATGGTAAAATGTAGCCAACTCAATATTCCAGTGGTTGGCTGATAAAAAATAAAATAAAAAATACCGGTGTTGTGATATTGACCTTTGCCATGCTTGTAACTAGGTTTCACTCATCCCAATTCAATAAAAAAAAAATTAATAATTTGATTTCGATAGCAGTAATTTAGTGCTTGTTTGCCTTTCGCATGAAACGGAATTAATGAGACAAATTCCCATTTATGAAGCAAGGTTAAAAGAGTTTTTACAAAGCAAGAAAATTTCGATTTAGACAAAACGGAGGTTCTAATGTGAAACCAATCAGGCCTTTAAATTCGATGCACAAAGGAGTTTGATTATTTTCGAAAGCATGGGTACATTTCGTCGCCAACCAAGATTTTCTTTCTCCAAATCAAGTGTAACTGCCACTGTTGGCCTAAGAGATTTGCATACATACATTTGTTTAACCACACTCGGTATTCTAATAGCCAATGCTACATCGAAAGCCTATATCTGGTGGTGCATGGATTTCAATAGCACTGACCTGTATTGCTGCATGGGTAAGGAAGAAAAGGGTAAAATTACAAAGGTGGTAAGGGAAAAAGAATACATTTTTTATTTAAAAAAGTTGTTCTAGTTATAACTGAATTGACTGGGATGATTAATTTTACCGAGATTGGGAAAGAGTATAGTGGTGGTAATGTACAAATCTGATAATCCAAGACAGTCAGAGAGGTATTGTTAGTATTAGTAACAAAATGTAGAAGGAAATTTCGAAACGGATGAATAGTGGCCAATAATTTGTAACAATGAGAATTATAGTGAAACCATTATAAATTAAAGGTATATTTTGCCGCTGAATTATTTTAAAATAACAAAAATATCATGATACCCAATTTAAGGAAATCTTATCTCACGAAAATGATGCTAAGACATGTCCAATCATTTTGGGTATCATGATAATAGTTCCTCCAATCACTTGACGTTTTACTGTCCATTAGAAAGCTACTGAATATAGCGATTAGTGTTCTTCAAAGTTTTAAATAACATGGATGACAAGAAAAAAAAATTAGAGATTGTTTATAACTGGGCAAAGGGATCATATTTTATTAGGTACTCGAGTATTAAGCTTGCCATTCTTGAAGTTAGCAATTCTGGCCACCTCGTTATAAGCTAGGTATTCCCAATCCTACACTGCTAACTGGGGAAAAGTTACCTAAATGTTCCTAATCCTCAAAGATTTGAATCATTTCTTGAAGGGAGCTCAAAGGGCTAGAATCTGATTCAAAAGAGAGAATAACAGACATTTACAGGCCTACTCTTTCATATTCATCCATGCAGAAACAAGGTTAGTTAATTGATGTCCCTAACTTAAGAGGACCCCTTCAACAAAATGTACTAATCCAAAGAAACAAATCCTTTGATTTGAATTCTGACTTTGCTTGACAACGCTACATATTAAAATAGACTGCTGTCAATCCTGCCCATGAAAAATCCTTCAGCATTTCAATAGATTAGGAAAACCATCACTTGTAGCCACTGCTAACCTCAACCCAGTGCTCACTCATAAACAGTCTCAACTACCACCACTCCAACTCTTCAGTACTCTTCTTTTGAACTTTTTGGTATAGGGAGTTCAATGCTGTTGTCTTTCCATAATGAAGTTTTTCCTACGTTAAGGTAATAAAGAGTATTTTGGAGAAAATAATAGTAAATATAGTAAAACTGTTAAAAAAGCAAGAGTACTTGCAGCAGCAGGCCAAAAATTCCATGCACCTTGACTGATCAGGGAGCATGCTCCAATTACCTATTCTAAGTCCATCAAATACCAAACTGAACAAGTTACCCACAAGTTAGTCTTTTGAGTTAGCTATCCTTGCAGGCTTGCCATAACATCAAGATAAAGAAAATTTGAGTATTTGACCACTTTCATGCAACGTGACTTTATATATTTAAGGTTTGATGAAACTGGCTGAAAGAATTCCACCATAAGAATGTGACATTACAATATTGGCCTTTTGGGGGGAATGGGGGAGCAGGACGGAATCTAGCTCAAATCAAACACAAATGCACAAACCCAATTAACTAAATCACCAGAACCGTAACAATCAAACAGTTTTTTCAACAATTTATATGTTTACAGAGTGAAATGAATCACATGACCATCATTAACGGGAGCTAACATCAACAGAACAACTAAAATGCTATTTATTTTTTAATAGCTATTGTTTAGGTCTAAATTAGGCAAAAAAAAAAAAAAAAAAGTTACCAGTGATTCATAACTCCCAGATATGATCACATTAAACAAGAAAACCTACAGGCAATTTAATAGAATCATGATAAACAATGCAAATGACAAACTCATACCATCATATCTTGTTCATCATGACCATTAATAGCAATTACAAATTTGAAATAAGATACCTAATCTCCTTAAAGCTCAGGCACGCCCCTTCCTGCTTTAGCATCATAAGTCTTCTCTAACACTTGATCCATTGGAGTATCTTTGGGACCAACTGCCAAAAGTGAATAACAATATAAGAAATTCAGTGAGTTTTTTAGAATTAACAAACCATAGGTTTCCCACTGAATTCAATATATCCGTGCAAGTTTTGTGCATTTACAACAACAGGAGTAATTAGCTTCTTCCAACACTAGGTTGAAAAAATAGTCATAGAGGTTGCGTTTGGAACAAGAGAAAGAGTTCACACCAATTGCAACTGCTTTGAACCTAGCTACTGACTAAAGAGTAAATATTACAAAAAAAAAACTAAAATTTACCAATCCAAATTACTCTGATCGATAAATTAGTGTTATAACATACAAATGTTCCTTTTTATTTGTGTTGGAATGCATGTCCATCATGCTTAAATCAATATGAAGGGGGGAAAAACATCTAACCAAAATACACATCCATACATCTTAAATATTTGATGAATAACATTCTTCAACATTTAATCCCCCTCCTCCCAATTAACACCCTTTTCCAAAGGCTACCTTATGTTGTTGTGCAGCCAATTATAATAAGCTTATAATATGGACAACCATGTATGCAAACTGACATGTAGGAAAGAATTGCAGAGGTACATCATTGGAATTAAATGATAAAAATCAAATATCACCGTGGTTTGCTTAGTTTGATGAGTCATCTTGTTAATTAGATATGCACATGAAATTAGGTAGCAACCACTAAATCTAGCCCTAGTTTGGTAAACTTCTAGAAAAGTCCTTATAGGAGAAAAAAATCAATATAAAAAATGAATAAAACTTCTCTCATAAATTAAAATAATTTATCTCCTTACATTTTAGAAAGGTTAATTGAGAGAGCTTCTCAAAAAATAAAAAAGCATAAGTTATTTTTTACATTGATTTTTTTCTCCTATAAGGAATTCTTTAGAAGTTTACCCAAAATGGTCCTAGTCTACATAAGCCACATTATTAGCTTGTTGTACACACCTTTCTCATTTCAAACCAAGTTCTTTTTCAGTTCCTCACTTTCTACTGATTCTTTCTTGGCTGTTGCCATGTTTATCAATAGCAACTCAGACAAGAAAAAAGCATAAGTATTTTAGATACTTACGGACTGTAGGTCTGGGTGTAGTTCTTATCTTTAAGATTTCAGGACGAGGGATTATGGACTCTGATGCTCCTATTCCTCTCGATACTCTGACTTTAGTACCATCTTCGAGATATTTAATACCAACCTTACAAGGCTTCCTGTACAAGCAAGAGTTGGTTACTTTGACATATATTATTCCCAGTCTCTGTAGATACAGTCACCAGTTCAACTTTCTGAACACATTTGCATACCCTGTTACTGGGTCAAGAACTTGCACATTGGAGACATGAATTGGGGCTTCAACAGTAAATATGCCCCCTTCGTGGCCTTGCCCTTGCTTGATATGCTTCTTCACCTATCAAGAGGAAGTCAAAGTGCATTATAGTGAGAAATCTACCAGGCAGATTTACACAGTCACATGCTCAGCATGACAATTAAGTTTCTAATGTAACACATGTTGTTGATGGTACGAAAAACGCAGATGCTAGCTCAAAGCTATAGAATATTGGAATTCAAACAGAAGAACCAAATTTTGGTGATAAATGCTATGTTCATTGCTCACCAGATTTTTACCCTCAACAAGGACACGATTCTGTGTGCGAATGACACGCTTAATAGTTCCACTCTCGCCCTTATCTTTGCCCCTTATTATCATAACCTGTTATTAATGAACAAATATATATGTCCATAATAATTATTATTATTAAAAAAAAGGGAAAGTATGAAAGGAAAAACAAAATATATGTGATGGATTTGGCTCAGCTTACATTATCCCCTCTGAGAATTTTCCAACGCCTAATGAGTTTCTCAGCTGCTTTCCAACCCATTTCAGGATAGCACTTCACTCTAAAATCACAAAAGCTGAGTCAAAAACTCCAACAGAAAGAAATTTAAAAACAAATCCTTAAAAGTAAAAAATTTGACACGCAAAATTTCACCAGTTCTAACAAATAATAATACTAACGACAAGGAATAGATTATAAGAGACTATAAAGATCAAATTAAAAGTGTGTTCTGTATACGAACTAATTACATATCTTAACTTTATCAGTTTTCACAAATTATTAAAACATAAATGCTTAAAAAATATGATTTTGATAAATGAAACTGACAAAATCAATTAGCATGAAACTTCGCAGGCAAAATTTCAAATAAGCATCAACAAACACAGGCAATGCATATAGCATTACGTCCGAGAAAAAATATAAAGAGCACAAACAAAATGGAGGAAAGCAAATCGAACCAATTAAAAACCATGAGCAAACACAATGAAGAAAAGAAAAATGTATGAAAACTCAAAACTGGACACACAACAGAATACAGAACGAAACACAGAGCTCAAACGTCGAAGCAAAAGTAATGGAACAAAGCAACGTTTATGACGACGACTAAAACAAACGAAACAGAGAAGGACAAATAACGATTCAACTTGAAACAACAGAGCTAACAACAAAAATGACAATGACACCCGATGATAGAAAAGAACTCGAGTTTAGGTCCAAACCTGTGTTGCAGCCACCAGCACTAGGGTTCTGATTCTTAGCTTTGTTTGTATCAACCCAAATGTAATTGCCTGTAATTAAACTCGCTTAGTTTTTTATTTAACTGAAATTGGTTATACAAATTCAATAATTTCAGTGAGACCCCCAATTTCCATTTTCACCTGTCTTTACCCTGAAAAGCAGCAATAATAAGGATTAAAATTCAGATGCCATTTTATCCTCGTAAAAAAAATTTTACAATAAGAAAAAAAAAGATAATCACTTTATTACAAATGTTACCGAGAGGAATATCTTTAAGGAAATTTCAATTTTAATAATTCTTTGCCACATAAGAAGTTACAGTAAAAAAATTTTTCTAATCTTCATGAATAATTTTGAACAGTATCAAACTAGAAATAAAATTATCTATCTAAAATTTTATTTTATTTTCGTTATCAATTATTCAAGTAATACTATTTTTTACAAGCATCCAAGTAAAAATAAAAACATGTTATATTTTATATAAATAATCTATTTAATAATTTTGAATTTTTAATTTAACTTATTATCTATCTGATTTGGTAAATTAGTTTTTTAATTATCTATTTTATATTAAGATCTTTAATAAATTATTAAATTTTTTTATTAATAAAATATTAAATTATATAAATAAGTGTGTCTTTATAAAAATTATAAAACTTATATTTAAATAAATTATTAAAAAATTAAATATCTTAAATATTTGTAATAAAATTGTACATTTTTTATTAATTTTAAAACAAATTTTATTTAAATAAGTAAATCATTAAACATACAACAAATACAAATGCATATAAGCCTTGTGTGTAGAAGACAAATCAAGAAATAATAATACAAATGCTCTCTCTTAGAGGATATATAATAGAAAAACTCTACATCCCAATAAAAATAATTAAAATTTCTAATTTAAAATTTTATTCATTTTAAAATTTAATTTATTTAATATAATATTATATTATAATTTTATATAAAATTATTTAATATATTATTATAAATTTTATAGATCTTAAACATATTATTTTATTAGGTCTAATAAAAAAAAATTTAAGTTCAAGTTTAATATATATAATTAATCAATCCTTTTAAAAAATCTAAATTAATCTATTACTTAAACAAATCAAGTTAGATTAAATGTATCTCTAGTCAAACAATAACGTGACTTATTTTCATTTCTATCTCCAAGTCTCTAAAATACTTTTCTAGCTATTCAAATTTCTTTTAGAGGAGAGACAATCGTTAACTAAAAAAAATTAACTTTATCCAAATTTGTCCATTTTTCATTAGATAACCGTGCAGTCACGTATCAATCTATTTGAGTTTCCATGTAACCAAAAGCTTTCAACCTATAATTATTAAATTTGAAAAATAAATTTTTATAATATTTACCGATTAAATTGATAAAGCAAACAATTGATAAATTTAAAGCAGTCAATGGAGTAAGATAAAAAAAATCTCTATTTTGAAATGAATGTTTTTTTTAATATATATATATATATATATATATAGATAGATAAAAAAAAATTCAAAAGTAAGTTAATCTTCAATTGGATTTGTTGGACGTCATCTAAATTCTCTAAAAATGGAAAATAAAAATTGTTAGAAATAAAACAAGACATAAAAATAGATTACACAGAAAGACAAAGTTGAGTAGGAGAATAATTTTAATTGGTATGGTAGTGGCAACGAAACTTGCCAATGGTTGGTTTCAGGATATTTAACTTTACTAGAAAGTACAATGATGTGATAACATTTGGCTATGCAAAAGAGAAAATATGGTGGATGAAAGAGTACAACTTAATATCATAACACATTTAGATTTCTTTTATAATTTGCTTGATGTGTGTTGGAAACATGGTTCAAAAACATGCCTTCATGAATATTATATACAAAGGAGAGTGTTTATAGAATCCATGCTGATCTCTAATTAGGTATGAAACATTGCAATAACCTTTCCTTCCATTTTATGCGTAAATGACTCATTTATCATGCATTTTCATGAGTTTCCTGCTCATATATATTCTAACTGTGTGATAGATCATATTTATGTATCCCCGCTCATATGTATAATTTATAATTTATACATATAATGTCTTAATCTTGCAATTGAAGCAATGTTTTTATATTTATGTAAGTAGTGCTTTTATATTTTATGTCCCTTCGTCTTATTCTTGTCATCATTTATGCATGGTATTAATATCTATTGGATTCAGGCAACAACTTAATACATAACTCATAATATTTTAAGATATCTACAATATATTGCATCATCTTGCTCTATTTAATCCTCTCTTTTTAGACATGAACTATGCCCTTCGTTTTTCTTTCCCATTAGTATATATGTTTTGTTCTGAACATATAACCGATACTCTATTCAGCAAATTATATCTTATATAATGTCAAAATGATGATTAAGATATGTAAATCTAATATTTTTTCAATTTTATCATTTCAGCCCATTCCAGCTTAATATGCTCGTGAGGAATAAATTCTGCAAAGCATTGAATCTAAAAGAAGAAGATAAGATTCGATTTTGGCATGTTGGAATCCAAAATGAACTTGAAGTCTACATTATACTTGCATGACCTATTTGAACGATTTTTTTTTAGATGAATCTCGAACAATTAATCTTATGTGTTTTTATATTTAATTTATTATCGTCGCAATACTTTTTTTTAGAACTATTATTGAATGAATGATCATATACATCGTGTTGTTTACATGTTATGACCAAAGTATTGTTTGATGGAATTAGTTTTTGTATTGTAAAATGTAAACTGGTTGAGATTCTTAGATTGATTGCCTTTTTTTTTTCTTTCCAATATAGTAAATATTTATGAATAATTTATATCAAGAATTAAAATTTTAATTTCAAGCATTTTCTCTTTATTAAAAGAATAAAATTTACCCTTTTTAAATATAAAAATAATAAAACTCAAGTATATTTTTCTCTGTTTTATTATTAGTATTATTATTTGCTAACATTAGCCAAAAACAAAGACAAACCTGTTTATAATGTTAGGAATTTAAAAAACATAGCATGCAAACCATCAATTTTAAGGAATTAAAATTTTTTAATACTAAATAAAAGTAGTCTTAATTTCTTCAATTGTTATTGGACTATACATTCTATCTTTATCAATATCTATGAGGGAGAAAGAATTTATTAATAAAATTAAGTTGAGATTCTATGCAATTTTTTTTTAAAAAAAATAATAACTATTTGTTTAAAATGTTATAGTTACATTTGCAGTTGACATTATTTTTTTAAGAGCTTCAAACATTATGTTGTCTCCTAAATATAGCAACCTTACGAATGTAACTAGTATTTCTATCCTAGAGTCTAACTCAATTAGATTTATATTCATGAAACAAATAATTTTTTTTATTAAGAAGTTGTTCGTATTTTAATTAAAGAGTATTCGTAAGCTTAGGAAAGAAATTATTCTTTCCACCGGACACTTTACGAAAAATTTCATTAATTCTAATAAAAATACGCTGCTTTTGAGTAAAAAATATTACTAAATATAGGTTAATTATAATTAATTATGTTAACCCTAAATCTATCAATTTATTAATCCAAGAACAAATTTTAAATCAAGAAATTTTAATTTGATTAAGAAAATCAGAATGAGATAGCTAAGGAGTCAGAAATTTGAAAAAAAACAATAATTACTAGACTAAATTAGAAGTCTAATTTTTAACCAAATAAAAGAATAGTCAAACTTGGGAATCACAATATTAACAAGAGAACTAAAAACAAAATTGTCCCTTCACAGCAAATTAGTAACCACATTTATCTTTTCTTTTAAAGTACCTTATTGCCAAGTACAATGGACACCCTTATAATCTAAATCTATTAAGCTAGAAGTATCAAGACTTGATACAAATCTAGCAATATTACTATAATTCACATATCCTCTCCCCATAATTTTTTTCATTTTCAAACAAAATAGAATTACAATCTCCAATTACGCAATCAAGAATGTTCAATGTATCAATAATACCTATCAACTCATCTCATAAAACAGACCTAGGATAATTTGTAGGACTAGCATATATGGTTGAAAGAAGTTTATATCCAACTTTTAAATGAATTGCAAATTTACAAGTGAAATGAATTGAAATGCTTATTATTATTATTAATACTCTAAAAAAAATCACAAGTATTTACTTTAATAACTCTATCTAAATTAATCCTCTTCAAGATTAGATTGGTCCTTTTTTTTTTACTAACTCTAGATTCTAAAAGAGAAAGAAAATAAAGATTATATATTTTTAGCAAATTATTAATTAATCTACAAAAATAATTTTTTCCTAACATCCCTACAATTCCAAAACATGGCATTCATTATCAACATTCTAGAAAAAAGGAATGTAAATGAACTTTATAATAAGAAAATTGAGTTTTATTCAAAGTTATCATATCATCAATAGTGTCAGAGTCATCTATAACAAGAACTACCTCATTTAAGTTAAGAGTTTTATCAAGAAGAGAGTATATTCCTTTTTAGATAACTGAATTTTGTCTTTCACTAACATGTAGAATATCAAGCATAGACTCCATCTTTATATTTATTGTATACCTTCTTTTAGAATTTAGACATAATCATCATAACTTCTTTGTCTCTATTAAGTTTATCCTCTAAGACAGAATTAGACTCAAGAGTTTTATCAACAAAGTTACTTTTTGGGACTTGAACATCAACATTATATTGATATTGACTTTTCTTAAAAAGAGATTTATTCTTCCTTAGAACTTCTGGCATTCTTACTTTATGAACTATGTTTAGAGCCGAACCTAGTGTACAAGGACACATGTTTCATAGTAGCAAGTAATGTTATCAATGACAGATGATGAGTCATGTGAAAATCCAAAAATTTGTTATAAAGCTATGACAAATGCCATGGTGGGTCATGACTGATATAATAAAATATATAAAAAATATTATAGATCATAGAAAATAATAAAAAAGAATTAACTTAAAGCATAAGTAGCATAAGTCACAATTCAAAGTATAATTTAATATAAAATAAATAGTTATCAAATGTCAAGTTAATAACAAAAATATAAAGATTAGTTATCTAGTCCTTCTCCTCAACTCTAATGTAGTCATCTTTTTTTTATATATATCTACCAAGGTGTATCTAACCTCCTCCTTTTCCTCAAATTTTTAAAATTATTTTCCAATTCATCTTCTATTTCTTTTTACATGTCTTTATCTTCTAATTATTCTTCATTAATATCTTTAATCATCATTTTCTCTTTCTCTTTTTGTTGTTAAATATGCCTTGACCTTGGAAATTTTTACAATTATAATAGTAATACCATTTAATAGATTCTTTCATTTCTTAGAATGATGCTTAGTATATGTTTTAGGTTCTTCAATTCCAGAAGCTTCATAAACAATTGCTCAATTTGAAGTGTTATCATCATGAACAAAAAAAATAACCATCTATTTCTAACATCCAAAACATCATGAGCATCATCGTTCATCTTTCCAGCCAACCACTTATTACACTTAGCAATATCATTGAGTATAATTGGATCAATTATATCTTTAAGATTGTAACACGGTTTAAGTTCTTAGTTATGTTTCACATAAATCAAATCATGCAATTTTTTGTAATCAAGTTTATTCCTCTACTTTGAATGAATTTACAACATAAGTGTAATTTAAAAAGTATTGGTTAGTTTCTTTCTAATTTTTAGAAGAAAGTATTAACGTTAAAAAATGAGAAATTACTAGCTAAAAAGCATGTCAGTTGCATTTACATCCAGAGACACTATATGTCAAATTCAAAAATTTGATAGCTAGTTGTTGCAAATATAAAGTTGAATGTCCATACATTCTCCACCATTGAGCTATAAAATCAAAGATAAATTATAACTTTAAGGGTCTCTTAACTATAAATTAACTTGAAATTGAAATATTAAAGCTTTTTATTAATTACCAAGAACAATGCTTTTTCTTTATGATTTTACAAAATCAGACCCAAAGATATCGCCACTACTTGATAGTTCAATTAATATGCTTTGTTGCATTGCATATCCCAACTTGGCATAAATCTCTTGATGATATAATCAAATAAATATTCATAACTTCTAAATCAAACCCTATTTAATGAAGTTGGCAAATCCATTTATTATCAACAATTGTAAATATATTTTTGTATTTATTTTTATTATTTTTGAATAATTTCATAATAACTTCTTTAGGTTTCTCCAAACAATTATTTGTCCAATAACCCCTGTTGGACAAACTCATTCTTTACAATCTTATTGGTCAAAAAAAATTTCAAGAAAGAAATTGATTCTCCAACAATACTTAATTGCTTTTTAAATGATTTATAACAGGTAATGAGATTATTGCACTTTTATCACTTATCAATAATGCCACTTAGGACAAAAATCATGGGAATTTTATGACATGCTGGCTTTAATTGAATTTCTCAACTTTATCAAATGCAAATAAACGGTTTACTTATAAATGCACTTGTGAAATATTGAAGGCCCAAAACACATATATTTCACTTACTTTATGAAGAATGCACAATTATATTAAAAGATATTTCTATGTTGCTTGAACTTCAGATCAACGATGCACCCATAATTGGTTTTACAAATCCTTTTACTGTAGTAGTACAAGAAATGCATGAAAACTTAATAGGGGTCGACTTGAATCAAACGACCTTAAAGGATCATAAATAAGATTAAAGTTGTTAACACAACACCTTGATTGACTTCCTATTAATTCCAATGTTAGGTTACAAAAATATGCTTGTGGATATATTCTTTGTTTGCTCAAACATGTTTTGATGCTGAATAAAAGTAATTCAGTAGTACAGCAAGTTGTTGACAAATGTGAATCAAATTGGCAATTATAGTTAATGATCAACTTGCTTATCCTTTCTTTATAGAGGGTTAGATCGTGTTTCCAAACATGATGCTAAAGAAATTTGTGTCTGCTTGATACTTCTGCAGGTGTGGGTATGACATTGGCTGCCACAATTAGCTCCAATCCCAGGTGAACCAATAATATTTCTACTTGCTCTTAGATAAAGACACTTGCAATATCCAGCAAATATTCCGTTTAAGAATCTTGGAAATATCATATTAGCATTGAATCAAATGAGTATTCATGAGGTAAACATTATTATTAATTCTTATTCATATGTTAGATAAATCTCTAAAAAAAAAAAACTTTCCTTAATGATTATAACACTAATATCATTTTATTTATTGCAAATTTTATGGACACCATATGTGGATAATGAAAATTAATGTAATAATTCCAGATGAAGTGATGCGTGAATGACTAGTGTGGTCAACATTTAGTCCTTTGATATGTTTTGAAGTTATAAAGCGACATGCAGCTAATCATGTAATGCTTCAATTTGGATAAACTTAACCTATTCCTCTTCAGCCCCAACAACTTGAGGGAGTCCATAAAAGAGACTTACATAGGGTAAATCAAAGAATTGGACACTTATACATGATGATTGAGTGACAATATGAGAGCATTGAAATAAACATATCTTAGAAGGAGTCCCAACTCAAAATTTCTATCCTTGTAATGAATATTTGGCATGGTACATATTGTATGCAATAAATTGATTGTGGTTATCCCCACATATGAAAGCCCAACACCTTAACAAGAAATGTTGCCTATGGAACCAACAATTTCTGAGCATAAAGAGATTCCCATGGATGCACTACCTATCTAGCCACAAGGGATTCCACCAGCTTCTTTACAATCAAATTAAGAGTATTATTAGCCACCGCAAAAGAATGAGTGTCAACCTTTTCAATGGGATGAATAACCACCACAATCACAACAAGGACATATGTCTGTACATAGGAGAAATGTTAGTTGTGGTCCAAGAAGCAGAGAGGAACAAGGTCAAAGGTTAGTTAATTACAGTAGTACCAGTGGAATTTCTTATGGATTTATTTCAACATATGGTTTTGTAGTAGATGATACTTCACCTTCCCAAAGCAATCCACCTCTTAACTTTGACCTAAATGAGGAAATAACTATGAAAGATGTTTCTATATATCAGGAGGATGTGTATCAACCACAACTTGTGATACTAGTGTATGATGCTATTCCACCGCAATGGTTTATGCCAATCAGCTTGTGGGATTTGATGTAATAGGAATACTCATTTACCCAACCATCCATGCATGCATTAGAGCTTGAACTTATAGCATATATGGATGCAACAAATGAGGACATAGAAACTCAACGTTTAGAAGATGATACAAGTCAACCAGAAATATAAAGGGACTTTCCCGCATGTTATGTCCCTTTACACATGCTCTAGATAGATATAACCCTTCACTAATCAAGAAGAAAAAAGGAAAAAAGAGGATAATCTTATTAGTAATATGTAATTTAATTTATGTATTAGTAATTTATATGTTTCTAAATATGTTTGAATACTTAGGATTTAGTAATTCCTATTGTAATGATATTAATGAAGTATTTTATTAAGGGTGAAATTAAAGTATATGCTTATTCTCTTGAATACATTCTTATTTATTTAATTATTATTAATGTACTTTTTTTAGCAAAATAACTTTAAGTAAGTAATTAAAATATAAAAGGTTTAATAGTAAATTAACAACATTCGTTAAGTAAAAAAATTACAATATACCAATAATAACATATTAATATAAAAGATAGTCACGTTAATGTTAAAAAACAACAACATAAGAACAAGTAAAGCATCACTACTTCATACTATGAATTAGGGCCACGAGTATTAGAACAACGCTTATAACTATGATTGTTGCATCAGTAAATAATACAGTGTAGTGGTCACCTCATTTGTTGCATATCTATTTCGTTAAGAAAACAAGTTGATTTCAGATGACCTTTTAAAGTATGCTTTAAGGTAGGATTAGGACAAAGTTTGAGACCTCGATATTTGTGCCACTTGGATTTGCTCCTGACAACCCCAAATTCCTTCTTGTAGACTTTGCAAACTTCATTAATCTATAGACTTCATTTACGTAAGCACGTTAATCAATGTTTTACTGTAACAAACAATAATCATGTGACGACATGAATATCTATCAGTCTACGTATTTCTATAATTACAATAATTTTGTCTCATATGAACTCTGTATTCCTAGCTATTGGATAAATCTTAAACATGAAAAGCCTCATTCCATCTATCAAATTGAGTGACACGAAAGTTTCTTGAGCCATGCTCGTTTAATTGAAGATGACTTGTAATATTTTCATAGAAAAAATGTCCAACATTTTTTCGTACATAAGCCTCCTCCCTTTATGTGCAAATAATTGTGTCAATTAGAAATAAGTGGCTCTAATAAGTGTGGTAATAGGCAAATTGCAAACACCATTTAATACTGAATTAATGCATTCAACGATATTTGTGGTCATATGATTCATCAATGTTTGCCATCAAATGCTAAAACTCACTTTTCTCATGAAATTTCATTAAGTCAATCTATAAAGATCTGTTCATGTTCTTGTATTTGCTTATATTGAATATTAAATTCACACTCGGTCCTTGAGTAACCTATAAATAACAAATTCAAATTCATTAAGTATAGAGAATGTCATCTAGTAATATGTTTTTTTGTTATATTTCAAATATAGAAATGAGGTTTATTATCCAAACAGACCACAAGTTTATGCAAGTAGGAAGCCTTGAATCTTTGTAAGAAATTTGCAGCAATATGCCTTATATAATACATGTGGAATGCTCTTAGATGTTCTCATTGTCCATTGTTTCTTCTTATTGTTACATTAATTGACTTATGACGATAAAAAATAATGTCAACGTCATCTTTAGTAACGACGTATTTTTGTAAATTTTCAAGAAAAAATGCAAAGCATCTCGGTCTCACCCTCAACAATAGCGAAAGTAATCGGTAATTTATTTTGATTTCCATCTTTTGTAACTATCACAAGTAGAACTTTCTTGTATTTACCATATAAATGTGTTCCATCAGTCTGTACAAGTGGCTTGCAATGTTAGAATGGTCTAATGCAATGATCAAAACCTCAAACACTTGACGTAATATTTGAACATTAGGAACCAATTCATTATTGCGATAAGCCTTTGCAACATCTACTTAAATAATAGATCCTTGAACAACATCACATATTGCTACACATCATTGTGGCAAAGCTTCAAATGAGACTTTTCACTGACCAAATGTTTTCTCGACTACCTTCTACTTTGCTAACCATGCTTTCCAATATGTTATCGCGTACCCAAATCGAGGCTGAATCTCCCCAATCACTAGTTTTATTTTTTAAAAGAAAGATCAAATTCTACCATTGGTTTTATATATTCTGCAATTGTGTTTGTATCTAACTTTTTATGACCTTGAGAAATGCTTTCATTGGTACAAGTGTGTGGATGTTATATTTTCTAATTTCCCAAAAATACTCATTTTTCTTGAAACTAGCTCAAAAAAACCACTTGCAATCTATGTCATACCTTACATATTTGCAATAAAATATATTTGATTCTGACTCAAACACTTTGTATTTTGCCCTTTCAACATACAGTAATGCTTTATTGTTTGTATAACAACTTCTTTGTCATTGAATTGCCTTCCAACATATAATTCACCATCTATTTCTGTGTCACATACCAATAGAGAACATAAACTAATTAATAGAACTAAAATTAAATTCACTAACATAATTATAAATTTCACATACCTAAGTTTGCATACTTTAGAAACTCAGAAGCATTCACAACATTAAGATCTAAATCATACAAGAAGGGTGACTACGCAAATGGATGTTACCCAACTAGATGGGGCTCCTCATCATTATCAAAATCCTCATCGCTTTTATATTCTCCTTCAAAGTCGTTATTATCACTTTTAGTATTGTTGTGTTCCCATTCTATCTCTGTGCTTAACATGATACTTGCATATTCTTCTTGAACCTCATTATTTTTAAAACAATATATAACTCAATGGTACTACTTGGAGGATAACATTGCATATATCTGAAATACTTGTTTTCGTTGGTTATTGAAATTGTATGATATTAGATGAAACTGCCAAAAATCAAGACTAGACATCAATACATAATACTTTCCATAATTTTTTGAAAACAAGACTTCTATATATTGACAAAGCCAATATTTTAAATTTTCAGATGATATATTATATGAACTATACAGACATATTAGTTTTTCACATGTAAATGTTACACTTTCACTTGTGTTTAGTACAATCTCACCATTAAAATAAACTACAACTATCGTACTTATTTTTTCTTCTAACAAACACAAGATTCAAAATATAGGAGTAACAAGTGTTTGAAAACCTTTCAAAAGCAACTTGCTATCAATAAAAATTACAGTATTTATAGTCTCATCTTTAAAAATTTTCATTAGCGATTTATTATTAAATAATATTTTTTAATAATTTTTATTGGTTAAAAAAGTGACTTTTAAAAAGTAAAATCTTTTTTGATGGTCAAAAGTTGCTAATAATAATTTTAGTGTATTTTTTTAATTTTTTTTAAATCTCACAAATGACAATTTTTAGTACTAAAAAAAAATTATTTTTGTTATCTTAAATTGTCAATGACAAATTTTATCAATAACTAATCAACCGACATGTAAAATTATTACTAATATTCTTTTAAAAAAAATGTTATATTCAGGTAAATTTATAATAATTTTATAATAAAAAAAAGTAAAATCTATTATATCTTTATAATTGAATGAATTAGATATCGTTTCTTATAAATAGAACAATTATTTCTGTCGTTAATTTTATATCAATAAAGAATATAATTAATTATTTAAAATAAAAATATTAATACTTTTTAATTTTTAAAATAATAAAAGAATCAGACTTATTAATTTTAAAAATATAAACCGTTGAATGATACCATATCATATAAGCATTTTTAAAAGAGTAAGACTACTTTGTTGATATTATTTTTCCTCTTTTAAGCACTGCCACGTGGTAAGTAAAGCCACGCACGCGTCACATCAACGAACGTGCATGAACGCGCCAGCTCATTTACTCGCGTGCACTCGCACTCGCTTGATTCTCTTCCTCCAACAATGCGACGCAGTCCTCCCACCATCCACTTCCTCGCCGCCACAGCCACCGACGCCGGCACAGGCACCGCCATCACAATGTCTTCAAGCTCTCATGTTCTCTCTCTCTCTTTCTTCCTGATGCATACACACGTGCTTATCATAGTAACCAATGCGCTCAGTAATTTCAAAGCTCATTCTTTTATTTTTTCGCAGCAACGAGGACGCGGAAGAGGATTCTCCGGCCGCTTGTACTCCGGTGGGAGAGGCCAGTTCGTTACCGGCGACGCGCACTTCCAGTCAGTTCGTGACGCCAATTTAGGATTCCGGCGAGGCGAGAGAGGAAGCTTCGCGAACCAAACGCAGCACCATCAGAATCCACCTTATAACCCGAGGGCTCCTTCTCCGCCGCAGCATCACAAACCTCAGTTCCGTCACCCTCCGCCGCAGTTTCGGCCGCCTCCGCCGTCTGATAACCGACAAGCGTTTCGTCCGCCACCCCATATTCGGCCTCGGCCTCCGGATTATCGAGACTGGGAGCTTGCTCTGACGCCGCCGCCTCCCCCTCATTGTGGTAACTTCACTCTTATGCTATATGATTATGACTTCGGTTTCAACCTTAGGGTTTAGGAAGAAGTGATTTTTGACATAGCCTGAATATGAATGTTTGAATTCCTGATGTTGCTATATTGTTTTGTTGAATGTGTCAAATTATGAACAAGTAATGGTGAGTGGTTAAATATGAGTTATCATGGGGCAATCGCCTGCTTTTGAGAATTTGGGTGTTAATTTTTGTATATTAAAGAAATCAAGTGTCAGTAAAGAACAAAATTTTCAGATCATGGATTGATGAGTGAGGCTTCGCTTGTGAATTTGGTGGATTTGATTCAAAGATGAGGGTGTGTCACAGGGAGAAGCGCTGTGAGGTTCAAAATTTCAATCTTATAATAAAAGTGTGCGCAAAGTTGGAACTGAATCTGCATAAATGAAAATATTGTAAAACTTTTTGATAATTTGGCAAGTGACAGGAGGATAGGCTTGAGGCTGAGTATTTATCAGTACTCCCCCTTCCACTCTTTGTTGCTCATAATTGGTTGTTTTGGAATCATATATCATCAGACTAATTTAGCTTGGGAATTTTTTCCTGTGCTCAACAGAGAGGTTTAAAGTTCTTTCCTATAATATATTGGCTGACTACCTTGCATTGGACCACCGGAACAAACTTTATTTTCACATACCTCGATACATGTTGGACTGGCAGTGGAGAAAGAGAAACATAATTTTTGAGCTGGGGTTGTGGTCTGCTGATATCATGTGTTTACAGGTTTGTATTAATTATGTTACATATTACACCACAATGCTTATTCTTTGCTTAAGCATGAACGTTTAACATGTTTGTGATCATACTTGTTGTAAAATTTTGTTTGGCTCGTGTGATAATTATGATATGAATCATGTATGTTGTTCTTGGCAATTGTATTTAAAGATAATGACATATTGTAAAAGAGATTCTTCACTTATAATTGTTAATGGAAAACATGGACTTTACATCTCATCACTATCTCATTTTCTGAAAATTGCTTTACATTTTTCCAAACAAGTTCTTTTGGTTGCATTAACATCTTGGTAAGATTTATGTCTTTGGAATTTTAATATATTTTTTTTCAGGCCTCTTTGCTGATCATGTAATTATTATTTTTTATTGTGTTATGTGTATCTGGTATACTGCTCTTGGAAAATATTATTGATCATAAAATTATAAAGAATATTCCCTTTTGATTTTGAATTATCACTTCCAGGAGGTTGATAGATTTCATGAGTTGGCAGATGAGTTGAAGCTTAAGGGATACCTTGGCATTTGGAAGGTGGGTTAGAAGTCTTTGTCTTAATGTTACATGGCATATGCATCCATATTTTGTTCAATGTTGCTTGTGCAATTGGCATCAGTTTGTTTCAGGTTTTGTTTCTGTTCTAGACTTCTAGTATGAATTTTTATAGAAGCTATTTTTAAACAAATGACTGTGTTTTTGCGTTTATGGAATGATCAGAAATTCAGAATATCAAAGATTACATGGTGTTGTTTACCATTAAGATTTAAAAATATATAAATGTACCTCCCATCTGGCATTACAGGTCTCTGTCATCTTGTGTAGTAGAAGCTGGCATTAGCTAGTTAAACAGAGGAGTGTACTGTTACTTGATGAGCAATTTGTTTATCTGTGCCGCATCATTTAGTTGATTGATTGGCTACATTTCCACTTTTCTCCAGTATAATCAATGAGTTGTAATTGTGTCCTATCTTCAGTGTGATTATTTTTCAGTATTATTTTTGTTTTTCTTTTCATATGATTGTCCTCATTTTCACTGATTATTCAATTAATTTTTGAAAGAAAAATAAACAGTTCTATTGCATTATGAAGTCTAATAGCATTCTTTCTACTTATAGATGCGAACAGGGAATCCAGTTGATGGCTGTGCAATCTTTTGGCAAACATCAAGGTTCTCTACGGCTTTGTTTTGCACTGGATGCTACTTGCCACTTATCTTAGTGGGATTTATTTTCTTAAATTGTGATTAAACATTCACAGTATTCATGCACATATAGTTTTGTTAAGCTTATTTTTTGCCATGAAAAATTATGTGTATCTTTTGCAATTTTTTTTGTATGTTTGATGGCTTACACTTATTTATTTGGCTCATATTATTTATAAATTTAGAAAATTTTGTTGGTATTTTCTTTGTATATATTATTGTCATATGATCTTGTTGATACTTGATTCCACTGTTTAATTTTTGCTGTTATTGGGCATTGTATCTGTATGTTACATAATGCTTTTCCCATATATATTTTTTTGGGGGTGGGGGAACCTGCCCTGATGCTTCCTGGGCACTTTTGTTTGCTATTTTCTGTATTTTGCACTTCGTAAGCTCATTACTGTGATATATCATAGGTTCAATTTGTTGTATGAAGAATTCATTGAGTTTAATAAGCTTGGACTTAGAGATAATGTTGCTCAAATATGTGTACTAGAGGTACATAATACTCTCTACTACCCTTGCCTTGTTCAACTTCTGCTGAGATAAACTGAGAATATTCAATTATCTTTCACCGCATAATTTATGTGCTTGGATTTCTTTCCAATATTTTCTTCCTGCAGTCTATTAATCAAAATGGATCTCTGCCATCCAGGTAATTACACTTTTTTTCTTAGGCTAGTTTGATTTGTATATTTCTTCTTTTATATTCCTGTTTTAGAGAAGTGTAAGGGTACCCATGCATATGCTAGTTATCAAAACTGAGTAGTGGCATGGAATGGTCAACCCTGAATACATTATAGTGAGATAGCCACTATGTTAAAGGCAAAGATTATAAATGCTAGACAAATGATTTATATACATATAAATATATCCAAAATAAAAGTTAGACCCATAATTAATAATCCAAAATCATATTTAAACACACAATGACCATAAAAAAGGAAGATGATAGGAAAAAAATAACGGGGAGGCTGTGAATGTGAGGAACATAAACACACACACAAAAATAAAAAAAAAAAAAAATTGAACATATACATGCATGGAAAAAGACTCTTGGATGTGTTGGAAAAGGAACAGGGACTTGAGGGTGAGCAATGCTGGTAAATAGTGGGTTTCAGAAATTGCCTGGCGTGGTCACAAATGATGCTGGGAAGCAGTGGGTTATAGGTTGATTTGAAACATGTCAAATTATGTGTTTTTTGCATGAATGATAAGGGTTTCAATCCCTGTTATGTTTCTAATGCCATAATTGAAGGGGAAAACATGAAAATGCTTAAAAGAGGAAGACTCAGAAGATGGGGGCAAAGATGAAATTTTGTTTTGAGTATTATGGCCGCGACAGCTATGCTTTGCCACTATATCAGCTGTAATCACAACTGTGACCCAAAAACATGTTGACCTGGCACCCTATAGAAGCTTCAAGCCACTCCACCCTGCTCTGGTGCTATGTTGCCACCATGGATGCATTTGACTACTTCGATCGTAAAATGAAATAAATGCCCTATAAGTTCTTGTGCAAGACTAACAGCCAGGTACTACAGCCGTTTAGAGTATCTATGTATCATACGGTGAAAGTGCTGCCTTCTGGTTGTTTCAAGTTCAACATTAAGAAAACCACAATCTCCCTTTTAAGAAAGACCTATCTCATCTAGTGGCTCCCCTGTCCCACAGAGAGAAGAAACGCTTTTGCAAAAGATCAAGGAAAATTACTATTACATGCAGAAAATTATTTTACAATTTTTGTAAAATTAAATGGCATATAGTTAAAATGAATCATTGGAATGTAGTTTCAATTAAGGTCAACATAACTGTAATCTGGCTTAAAAGGCTTGGATAGTCTTTTTTAATCTGGGGAGTATTTTATTATGTTGGCATAAAGCATTAGGATTGTACACAAGGTTGTTGGTTTTTTTTTTTTTTTTTTTTTTTTTTTAAAGTTGATCACTAATTGTATTTTGAATTTAGGACGCTTGTAGCTTTTCTTTTAATAATTGAGGCATTCTTAGCCTTAATTACTTTCTTTTCATTTTTAATTATTATTCATTTTTTTTTATCATGGGATGTTTTTGTGTTCTCAATATAACATAAATGTGACATTCTGCAGCTTGACAGGCTCCAGAAAAGTAGTGGTTTGTAACATTCATGTGCTTTACAATCCTAATAGGGGGGAAATCAAGCTTGGCCAGGTTTGCACTGCCTGCTTGACATAACATTTCCTGTTATGATGAAGCTCTCTGTTCATCTGATTCTGTCTTTATGCATCACCATCTATTGTTATGAAAATGCTCTTCACTTTGATGGCTATTGACACTGCTTTCTGCATTTAAAATGTTGTTTGATTTTTCTTTTTTCCCTTTTTTGGTTTTCTTTTCATCCTTTTTCTATTCATAGCTTAGAGGCTTAGGTCTCTGATACAGGATATTTTTTCTTTTTTAATATCATCAGCAATATTATGTTTTCATCACTTATTCCAGTCATTGATTTGAAATGTTGGTTTGTAGTTTATTGAATCTAGATATGCTGTAGGAGGGTTGCTTGCTATGTTATGTTTTAGGCATACTGTGTGTCAGTGCAAGAACTAAGGATCCTTAAATGTATGCAATTTGACTGATTAATGAATGTGCATAACTTCTGTTCTCTCCATTTGACTTCTGTGAGTGTTGAACAGTATATCCCATCTCATTTGACTCTGTTTCTTTTGCTATTTGAACTGGTAATATCAGGTCTCTGCAGCTAACTCTATCAGCTACTGTTGTGTCTGAAAAATGATTTCAAATTCTTCTTGTAAATGCTTTTGCCTTTATGTTTACTTGGAGCAGGTTAGAGTGCTACTTGATAAGGCTAACGCAGTTTCTAAACTCTGGGATGATGCTCCCGTAGTTATCTGTGGGGACTTTAATTGTACCCCTAAGGTTATTTTTTCTATTATGCCATTTCATTGTTATTTTGTAAAATGTTATCACAGCCTTTGTGATATGAATGTTCTTTATCTTGCCTCAGAGTCCATTATACAACTTTATAGCAGAACAGAAGGTATACTCTTTAGTTCTTTCTGACTTTGATGATCGACACATACAAAGCCGCAAAATGATATGTTTATATTATTACAGTTAGATCTGTCTGGAATAGCTAGGAATAAGGTATCTGGACAAGCTTCTGCTATAATTTGTCCACCAAAGCTCTGGGGTCCTAATTCTAGGTATACTTTTGCATTTGATATGTTTCTATGATGATATTTATTGGATTTCTTGCTTTTTACAAGAAATATATGTTAAAATCTTTTAAAATATTGCAGTGAAAGATCTGCTAATGGTTTAGTTCAAGCCACATCCACTGATGGTGTCAAGGAAGTTATTGAAAAAAATAATTCTTTGTCGGACATGCAGAATCTGGACACTAAGAGTAATAGTTTGGAGAATCAATGTCAGACTGTTTTGGATATGTCTGTTAAGTCTCTTACAAATGTGGAGAGTGGAAAGGAAAATGGTGTATATGCAGGAAAAGATACTCAGGAAACTGCTGTTGTGCATTCTAATATTTTTCATGAAGTTGATAGAATAAAAGAAGAGCCTAACCCTTCATATAATGAAAGTAGGCGCCATATTGATCATGTAAATGGTGAGATTCAAGACATCACACCTGAGACCGCCTCTGCTTCTGAAGCTGTTCACAGGGATACAACTGGTATGGGCTGCAATGAACATATATCAGATGAAGTCCCAACTTCAAGCAAAGAATTATTAAGCAGAAAATCCAACTTACATGGCCCTGAAGGAGATAAGCATGTGGAGTTTGACTGTTTCCTGACTTCTCTCCTGGAAGACAATCAACCTTCCAGGGTGAAGATTGATCTTGGGTCAACAGATGTTGTCAATGTAGAAATTTCTTCAACTAAACCATCCAGCCAGATTTCAGTTTCCAATGCATTTGAAGCCCCTCAAACAGAGTATGGAGATATCTCATCTTGTGAGGTCACTGATAATGACCAAAATAACAGCTTATCAACCTCATATCTGGCTGACAAATCTCATCAATGGTCCAACATTGACGTTCCACTAGATGAAAAACTAGAGAAATCATTCCTTGATGAGACAGATAAAACCAATATAGGCAGTGAAAATATTTGTGAAGATGATAATGCTTTCATATCTTCATTACATAATTCTGAAGGAATTACTCTTGATCTTGACTCATCTATGAAATCAGATCTTGAAAAGTCATATCAGTTTGAGGAATTAGATTCTGCTTCCAACAACTTGGTGGTGCCTGTAGAAAGCAATCAAGTGGAGGATGACTTGTCTCCAAGTGATACTTTCAAATCTATTGATGCAGAGGAAACTTCTTATTATAATCCATCATTATGGACCCCTATGGAGATAGAAACTGCAACAGGAAATGCAGAGTGCACCTTCTTGGAGCATCCTTTATCACTTAGGAGCACATACACTGAAGCTATGGTAGATCTAAAAGAGTCTCCTGCATATTTTTCATTTTAGCTTTACTTTTATGTGACAAGCTGACACATCTTACACCTAATTTAAAAGCTACACTTTACTAAATGCTGTATTTTCACAATTTGTACTAAGAAGTACCACTCTTTGTATACATGCAGGATTGTTCAGGGACCAGAGACCCACATGGAGAGCCCCTGGTAACCAGTTATAATAGGTGCTTCTCAGGCACCGTAGACTACATATGGTAGGTGCTAAGCTCTTGAAGTTTTTCTGCTTCTGTTTTGCTTTCTTGTGCTTATTCAATTTTGAATTGTATAATCACAAGAAGTATATCGTTAAGTCCATTATAGTGTCTTTGCTGAAGCTCTCGTAGTTGCAAGATGTTATTTTTTTCAATAACATTCCTGATAGTGCATTTGAGTTTTAATGAGCATTTGAAAGAATTGATTGTAAACTTGAATGCTTTCAAATATCAAAAGGAGTTTGATAGGAATGCATTTTTTCCATTGATCTGTCACAGGCGAACTAAAGGTCTTCAAACAATCAGAGTTCTTGCTCCAATGCCTAAACATGCCATGGAATGGACTCCAGGATTCCCAACAAAGGTAAGAATAAGTTGGCAGCTTTTGTGTGAGGTTGCAGATGGATGGGGTTTATGTGTGGGTTTTTTTGGGAGTTTTCTTTCCCTCATTATCCTTTTGTGTTACCCACATCTCAGATAAGAGGCTTTTGTTGTAAGGCTGTGAGTCTGTGACTTCAAAACCGGATTCATTTACTAATAGAAGTTTTATGTAAAGAGGGTGGGACATGCTCGTATCGTTGCTTGACTAGATCATTTTTTAATACAATTTAGATTTCCATGATTACCATAAATGCTCATAACTTAATTGGACTTGCTTTCCTTGATTTTGCAAATGTTGCTTAAGATGTGTAACTTCTGACTTGGAAGTTTTTCTTTGCCCTTCTATTGTACAGAAATGGGGTAGTGACCATATTGCCTTGGTTTCCGAATTGGCTTTCTTGAAAGATGGTACCGACACTGGCACCTATATTAAATAGCCAAGGGATGGCCAGATTTGAATTATTTCAAGTGAAAAAGGGTGTCAAGTGAAAAGTGTGGGTGTTATTTCTGATCAATGGTGGAAACACTACTCTTTTCAAGTGAGAGAATCCAAAACCCCTTGCCAAAATTTCCCCCTTCAGTATTTATTTATGTTATAGGGAAGTTCAAGGTTCTGCCAAGTCTGAGGCATATTTCGTTGTAAATTAATAATTTATATTCCTCGTCAAGTCAGTCCAGTACATTTGAAAACCCCTAGCTCATGATATATGGGATATATGATTTTTTGAGCCGTTAGTGCATGAAAGGTTGGTCGATATTATTTAAAAATTAGTTACTTACTTTTTAAAAGCGCTCACAAAGTTTAAGAAAATAAGTGAATAATTTTTTTTTTCTAAACAAGCTGCATTGAACTCAGTTATTCAACTAATCAAATTGGAATGGGTGATATTTGCTAAACTTTTGTGTCTTTGTCCAGAATAATGATGCATATTTACTTATTTTTATCACGAGAGTGTATTACATGACGCTCAACGTAAACATTGTATTTTTTTTCACAAAATAATAATTACTAGTATATAACTGAACAGTTTTTACTTTTCGGGTGGGGGAAACGTGAGACTGTAGTTTTCATTACTATTGTCGATTTGACCGTACTTTACGGGCGGATTAGGCATGACTCTTTCTCTGTCCCCATTTTATGAAACTAATTGATTTTGATGATTGTAATTTACAGTATTTGAAACAGTTTTATGATTCTTTAACTTTGAATAAACGGTTTCCTTCATTGCAAAGGCATCACATCAACGAGGTAAGTACTGAGATTGTAGTCACATTTGATGGGAATTTTATGAATTTTTGAAACTTTGATTCTAGTATGAATATCTATTTTTATTGTCAATGTGTGCACGCAAATTAATTATAAAAATTAATCATATACCTTTTTAGTAGTTCTTTTAAAAATTCGAATATAATTTCTTAAACATATAGCAGGAGACTAACAAGAATTACATCTTTATAATATTGTCAAGCTTCATGATTCAAAATTCAAGTTGCACATATTTTTGGAACGTAATTTGCCCTTGAAATTTGCATGCCACAATGGAAACAACTTTGGAGTTAGTCAGAACAAAACCTCCCCACCCCAGGTTCAAACTTCAGTTTTCTTCGAATATACTGTTACATTCTCTCTGCATCCTTCCAATTTAGTCAATGGTAGCAAAAGTCTTTCCATCAATATTGTCGAACAATTACTAGGCATTTTAGACCATATGATCTCGGTCACTTATATCTTACCATGTGTTAATGGTTTCTTTTTGTAAATTTTAAAATTTATATCCATGACAATAATTGATCGGGCCTATGTAATCGCAGATCACACATTTTTTTCCAATATTGTCAGGTAGTTCATAAAATAAAAAAACCACAAATAATAGCTTTAATGGGACAAGAACCATCTAGCATACAGTACCATAGCACAGAAGTCAACATGTCAGTTAAAACAATTCAAATATAGAAATCAGAAATTTTCAGATTCCTGGGGAAGGACAGTTCAATCAAACTAATGCAAGGAGCAAATTATCCACAATTCAAAGTTATAAAATTTACAGTAAAATTTGTCTTTTCCCACGTTGATTGAAATAACTTGTGAGCTCTCACTCCTTTGAAGACTTGTTGATAAGAGACTTGTGGATATGAGGAATAACACCACCACCGGCTATCGTTCCTTTTATGAGGGTATCAAGTTCTTCATCTCCACGGATAGCAAGCTGTAGATGTCGCGGGGTAATTCGCTTCACCTTCAAATCCTTGCTTGCATTGCCAGCCAACTCCAACACCTCTGCAGTTAAATACTCCAGGATAGCAGCAGAATATACCGCAGCTGTTGCCCCAACTCTTCCATTGGCTGTCACCCTTGACTTCAGAAGACGATGAATACGCCCAACTGGAAACTGTATCAAAAGATATTCAAGGTGACATTGAACAGATTACATTTATGCTAATATGGGACCATTAAACACAAATCGAAGTTCATCATGATTTGCGCCAATACTACACCCATCCAAGAATCAAAGAAAAACGTTAATTAATCACTTGCAACATTAGTTATGATTACTCACTGCCCCTACATTCAAATCAGGTGAAATTCAATAAAAGAAGGAATTCAATAAGGTGAAGAGAAGGAAATTAGCTGGAAAATAAGGTATACTCTGCAAAACAAGAAAGGAAACCCTTAAATGGACTGTGTTTTTCATGTAATAGAAGCTGATCATCTTAAGCTCAAATCAGCTGCTAAGCCAATCAAATGCACTGAATGGTAGCACATGGATTGCTCATTGACAGAAATTTCAACTCTGTACTTCTACCAAAATCATTATATCCGTAAACAAAACTTGGTCAAAGGACAAGGGCACGGGCACAACCAACATCAACAAAAAAAGGGTCCAAGAAACCTCAAAGATACAAATACTACACTCCACCAAATGCACTAAATCATGGATTGCACATTGACACAAAGATTTAGTCTCACCTCTACAGAAATCATCAATACTAGCAAACAAGCGCTAGTCCAAGAGTCTAGAAAACACCACACAATAACGAAAAATGCCAAACAAAGAATTCCATAATAGAGGTAGTAGGAGAAGAATGTAAAAACAGGTAAGGGACCATTGCAGCACAAGTGCCAGCTTTACATTACAATACAAGCCCTCTTACCGTTACAGAAAGCAATTGGCCTCCAACTTCACTAGGGAAATCTAGACAAGGTCCAGCATTCAAAGAACACATGTAAGATAAGTAAACTTCAAGAAAATTAAAGAAATTGAACAAAATGGAATTTAAAGTTTAGAAGAAATTGCCATAATACAAGGTAACCATGACCTAAAAGAATACATCAACAACAACAAAACCTTATCCCTCTAAGTGAGGTTAGCCACATGAACCATACGATGCTAATGGACTCAATCCAAAGCCATATTTTCAAAGACATTAGTTATCAAAAGATCCATTTTCATGATTTCCTCCAAGCTTCTTTTTCCTCCAAGGTTCAGATCTGCTTTTGGTTCAAGGTGAAAAAAAGAATGGTGATTGAACCCTTCCCAATAAACCACACACAACAACACAACACAAAAATTGCCAGAGAAATAGCAGACACTAATTCCCAAATTTTGGGTACACTTGGGTCGGAGAAAAAACTGAAAATTTGAGAATGAAAGCCACTTTATAGACTCTTCATATAAAAAAACAGAGTAAAAAAATTGTACCTAATTTCCACTCCTTTGTTTTTTAACAGAACACAAGTACACAGCAAATATAATCCAAATCCCTACAATAGGAAGGAACCAACGGAGCACCCAAAGAATCCTAATTGTCCTTTCCCTATTTCCTATCAACTAAAACACCTTTTCCCATAAAAAAAAACAATAAAGAAAAAGAAAACTCAACAGTATGTTGAAAACATGCGGATCCAAAACAAAACATTGTAAAGTCAAAAACTTGCGACCATTTGGTAAATGGGCAACACAGAATAATCAAATTTAAAGTAAAAAAAAAAAAAGAGAGGGAAAGAGGGAGATAGAAGAACCTGAAGACCAGCTCTTGAGGAGCGAGAAATGGGTTTCTTCTTATCTTTGTCCTTAGAAGATGATGGGGTTTTACCAGTTATCAACCCTTTTGCGCCTTTCCCTGACATCTCTCTCTTCAACTCAACTACTCCTTCTGCTGTGCCCTTCGCTTCTCAGAAACAAAGCCTTCTACTCTTTTGCTTTGATTGTGAAGGAAAACCAAGTAACACTTTTTTTCCTAAACCACCCTTTATCTATTTTCTTAATTATTACTGTAAAATCTTAAATACTGTCATTAAATGCCTATTTGGTTTGGATATTGTTAAGGATGAATAATTATCATATCAGCAAAGAATTAATTTTATAACACTTTTCAGTAATGATTTTTATTTTCTCAAGATAACTAGAGACTAATTTCTTAAAACAAATAACTATTATTGAATTGAACTTCTTTTATTAATAGAACTGCTTTTAGTTGTGTTGTTTTATGGTACATTAGTTCAGGTATTTTGTTTTTTAAAGGGTTTAAGTAGCTATTGTACTCACTTATTAATATAATTTCAGTTGCTGATAAAAAAATAAAAATTTAAGCTATTAAATATAATTAAAGCATATGTTAAAACTAATTTTAGCAATAAATTCTATATTTCATATGTTAATGAAATTGGAAATTAATTTCTAATGTAAAATAAAACAAGCACACAATTAAATAATTTGACAATCTGTCACTTACATAATTGCATGTTCATCAATAACATTATTATAAAAGTAAAATTGATTACGCAATAATATTATATCCTATATTTATTATATATAATAAATAGTGAACTTAAATAATGTTATTAAATATTATATTCATTTAATATAATATTTATTGGATTTATTAAATATAATATAACAATAAAAAGTATGATTAAGAAGATTAATTAAAATCACTATCAAATAAAAATATAATTACAAAATTAAATACTTAACATCAATGTTCTGCTATATAATAAAAAAAGCGCATCACCTTTATTGTAAATAAGAAATTCACTTTATAAAACATTTTAAAATAATAAAATGCAAGTTCACATTTTAAAACATCAATGATTTAAATATTAGTGTTATTTGATTTTGTACAAATGTGAAATTATTCGGTTTTGAAATAAATATTTGATTTCTCCTATATTCATCAATCCATGGTAGATTTCAGTCAATAAAATTTTAATTGTTAAACAAATTTAGAACATTGTTTGTTCTCAAATAAATAAAATCTGGATGCTACTCTAAACTTAATTTTAAACTCATTCTTGATTAGACTTAATATGTCTCTTTTTTTTAGATGGTTAAAATGATTTTTAATCAAGGCTTGTAATGAAAAAAAAATCAAGGAAGGAATATTAAACTCAATGAGGTGAACTATGATTTTGACATTTTATCTTTTTACCTTCCATTTAGTTTTGTTTACAATGATACACATTCATTGTTATTACACTTGAGAGGAAAAATATTCTATAGTAAATTTTAAATATTACTTCACATATTTTTTAAAATAAAATTTTAATAAGCATATATGTATTTAGTTTAACTTATTTTAGAAAAACATTTATTTATTTACAGAATTTTGAATAAAAGTAATTATGTGTTTCAATGAGATTATTATTATTTTTTATTTTGTAACAAAATTTAAAAAATACATATTTGTTTGGATGATTTGCAAAAATTAAATTATAATTTATTATAAAGGAAATATTATATTTAAAATAAGTGAAATTATAGAGCTTATGATTAAACGTTATTAATTTTTTAATTGACTTTTACTTTCTCATTGATTTTGAATAATTATTTTTTAAATGCAAGACTAGCTATTACACATAATTTTATATTTTTTTTCTTGCAATTTCGATATAGAAAGAGTGATTATATAGAATACACAATAAATAATTTTAAAATCATTTTTCATCCAAAATATTTAAATAAAATATTATTTTTAATTAATTATTTTAATAATAACTTATAGATATAACTATTTTTTTTATTTAAATTTATTTTTTTAGCTAATTCAAACATATACAATAGTTTTAAAATTTAAGCCGAAATGAACATGAGTAATACTTGTTAAATTAATAAATAGACTAACAATAGCAAAAGAATAAAAATAATAAATAAATAAATAGATAGACTAACTTTTAAGTCATTAATAACTCTTCAAAGATATTGTTAGTGATAGGTGTCTAAAATAAATAATGAGTAATTATTTACACATAAAAATTGTTTAACTGACATCTCAGATGAATCAAATTCTTTAACATATATATGGATTTGTTAAATGAATTTTAAGGGTTAACCATGAAAAAAATACTTAAAATTAAGAAGGAAAAAAGTATTTCAATGCAAACAATAATATGCCAATTCAATATCTAAATGAACTAAGAGATTATTTACTTAATTAAATTCATAATACATATTAAAATGTTTAATAATAAATGTGAGATAAAAGTACGTAAAAAATAACAATACTCAATCCTTTATAAATAGTATTATAGACAAGATCAACAATTACAAAATTGACATAATTAATTATCAATTATTGAAGCTTCAACATGACTGGTAACACAATTGATGATGACATCAGTTATAAGTGAGTTTGTGAATAAATTTTTATACAAAAAATAACATAAAAATAGTTTTAAAATAATTTATTTCTTTAAGTTTTAGAAAATTTAAATAAGAGTAATTTTTAAAAGATAAAGAAATATAAATTAATTTTAATTTATAATTTTTTTGTCATTTTATCACTTAATTTTTTTACTCTTATAGAGAAATTTATCTAAACTGCGAGCCATATTTTATTACGCACAAGTAATTATACTATGCATTATCAATAATAACGTCACCAAAAGAATTAATAATGAATAGGATGAAAAAGAGAAATTATATTAAAAAGTATATAATGTATTTAATAAGCTACCTTAGTGTAATTACCTTTAACAGAATTTATTTTAACCATATAACCTCATGATAATAAAATTGATAATTAGTATTACTTCTCTTAATAAAAAATATATGTAGTACTCTAAAAATATTATCTGTAATAAATCATACATTAATAAAAAATTATTTAATTTTTTTACATATTGAATTTATATTTTTCTCATCTTTAAATAAATTTGTGTAATAAATAAGTATTTTCCAATAACAAGTAATATAGGACAATTATCCAGTTGTGAAAATAATTTATAATAAATTAATATATGATAATGTGAATCAATACATAGTATGCTATGTATCATTAAATTAAATTTATAATCTATTTTAGATCAAATGCATGCTTTCATCTTATATTAAATATAGTTTTGAATTTCATTTGTTAACCTTTTCTTTTAAGTTTTTAATTTAATACTCTAAAAGTTATTAAATTAGTACAAACTTTCTTGAATGTTACTTCTATTGACACAATTAATCATATATGTATTTTGCCAATTATGATAAAACACTAAAAGAATTAGCCTACATAAAAGTTATTAAGTAAAAAATATTTAATATTAAAAAACTCAATAACTTAAAAACGAACTTTGAACAAAAATTAATAGGATGAGAAATTAGAAAACTATAAAATAGTTGAAAAGATAAGAGTACATTTTTGGTCAAAAACATATAAAGTATATTAAATGTTGAAATTATTAATGAGATGACTATACTTTTTTTTTTCTTTTATTAAAATAATTGAAATGTTGAGAAGCCGAGGTGCAAGCAGGATGCACTAATAATATTAGTTCAATTTGAAGGAGACAATTTTCCTCAGAAGTCCATAAAGAAGGATGAAATCTAGCAACCAAGGTAGAAGCATACGACATCATCAATGTTTCCGAAATAGTAGGAAATGGGAAATGGATCTGTCCTTGTAACAACACCCCACAAAAATCGCTCATTTGCCTTTTCAACCTTTCTATTTTTTGCATGCATGCCACCCACCCTTCTCCCCCTTCTATGCCTCTGGCTATTCCTTCCTCCTTTGTGTGTTCTCTCTCTCTCTCTCTCCCCCCCCCCCCTCTCTCTCTCTCCTCCACCCTTCGCACGTTAGAGAGAGAACAACCATCCAAAAAGAGTCACACCCTTCGTATTCTGGATTCTCCAGCAACTCTTAATTTCTTTAAACATTTTTCTTTATTACACTAAGCCTCCTGATCCTCCCTCCTTATTGTACCATTATCTTATACTCACTTTGCATTTCCTTGTTCCTCCAAATCCTAAGGGTCCATTTTGGGCCCTCATTTAACGTGCGTTCTTTTTAACATTCCCTTTTCTTCTTCTTTATATTGTGTCATCTATGTGTGTGCATCTTTTATATATATATATATATATATATATATATATATATATATATATATAACTTTTGGTTTCATCGTTTGGTTTTATTTGTTATTTTGGAATTTTCTAATCTGTAATGTACATGTATTTTGTTGCACGAAGGCTTCTTCATTGGGTTCTTTATTGCGAGGAGCACCCATTTTACGTGTCCTTTTCGATTGAAGCTTTATTAAAAATAATTGAAAAGAGATTTATTAATGATTACAAGAAAAGAGATTTATAATGATTGATGGTGGTGAGAGTTAACCATGATGCTTAATTTGTAATTTACTCTCATTGTTTTTATTATTTTATCATTTATTATACCACTGACATTAAGGATTTAAATTGGGGTTGCATTCGACTCGTGATTACAAAAAATGCAGAAAAATGAAAGCAAATGCGAATGTTGGGCCATAATTGCAATTGTAGATAGTATAATTGCACTTATAGTAGTAGACGTCAGTTCAAAACCTTATCCCACTTGTATAAGCTACACCGGTCTTAGGATGCTGGAGAAAATATATATCATGTCTGTTTCATACCACAAATTTATATAATTTCTTTATTTTATATTGTTTAAGGACAAGTGAATTCTCGAAAATTCCTTTATTTTAGATGTTTATCTATATATATATATATATATATATATATATATATATTGCTTGTACTGTATTTGTAGCAATTGTAATGATTTATTGATTGCACTTATATTGTGCCTTATTTTCTCTCTTTTCTTTTTAAGAAAATTTTTTAATAACACTTCTTTTAAATACTTTTTGTAACATAAATTTTATCCAATAATACTGAATATGTTAAAAAATGTATTAAAGTATACGTTAATAACATTTTTTTTAAATAAATGCTAACACACTGAAATATGCTAATAGTTCATTCATTTCAAGACATCACAATTTTCTCAAATATAACTAAATTTTTGAAATTTATGAATTTATGTCTAATCTCTTGCATCAGCGCTATGGGACCATTTAGCGGAATAATTCAAGATGTCAAAGGAAGAGTTAAGTGCTATAAACAAGATTGGGCTTGTGCAATCTGTTCTGGCGCTAGGTAATTCTTGTTTATCTTGGCCTTCTGGGGGAGCAACACATTACATATTAATGACACTTACCTCTTCTCTTTACATGTGTTGTCTGTGCTCAATTTTAATTTATGGTTCTTTGAGTAATGCTAGGATACTTGCTCCAACTTTCTACATATTCTTCGCTTCTGCTCTTCCTGTTATTGCTTTTGGAGAGCAACTTTATAGGGATACAGGTAAAACTTTTGAAGTAGCCTCAAATCCTTGAAGATAAAAACATGGAGCTAGAGTTTACTTTCAACCATATAGGGGATATATGTTGTCACTTTTATGTGTTTAATGTCACCCATATTTTAAACAAAAGTATGTGAAATACTCCTATTATTACCATGATTATAAGAGAAAAAAAATTAAGATATTTTAGTAACAAATCATTTAAATATATAAAAGTAATAATATAAACACTTAAGGATGATGATATACACACTTACAATAGAGATATTCTTTTTGTAGCTAATATTATGTTTGTTGTTCTATAATTGAGCATCCATATTATGATCTTACAGATGGAAGTTTGAGCACAGCGGAAACACTGGCATCAACTGCTATTTGTGGAATTATCCAGTCTATATTTGGTGGTCAACCTTTATTGATTCTAGGTGTTGCTGAACCAACTGTTATAATGTACACTATTCTATTTCAATTCTGCAAGGATAGGCCAGAACTAGGTGCCAAGCTCTTTTTGCCTTGGGCTGGTTGGTATGTGTGGCATTTAACGCTATAATTATGTTTTTACTTTCTCATCTAGCTACTTCATTCACTGTTCAAACAAATGTTAGTCACTAAAATTGAGTTTAAACATCAAAGTAATAATAAAATTTAATTAAAAATATTTATTGCATTAAAAATATAGTGTAATAAATATTTTTTAAATAAAAGTTTAATACTTTAACCTGCTTAAACTCAAATCTTAAAAATGATGTTAACAAAATTGTTTTTTAAATATAATAGTTGAATTGTAGTACATATATGTCTGACTTCAATGTTCAATTCTGTTGTAGGGTTTGTGTATGGACAGCATTCTTGCTTATAATGCTTGCAGTTTTTAACGCGTGCACAATTATCAGTAGGTTCACAAGAATTGCAGAGGAAATGTTTGGCATGCTAATTACTGTCCTTTTCTTCCAAGAGGCGATTAAAGTATAATACTAACTCTTGATAACAACGTAGGGTATATTTTAAGTATATTTTTGGAGAAGTTTTTATATAAGAAAAAATTCAGTATGAAAAATAAATAAAATTTTTATCATGTTAGAAATAATTTGTTTCCTGAAACTTTAGAGAAACTATTCAAATAAAAAAGTTTCTCAAAATTTTTAAAAAAATAGAAAAATATGAATTATTTATAATTTATAAAAAGATAGTTTTTATACTGATTTTTTTCTTTTACATTGATTACTTCTCAGGAATATTGTAAATTTTACACTACAAGATTCAACTTGAAAATTGTTTGATTCGTAGGGACTTATAAGCGAGTTTGGCATACCAAAGGCTGAAAATCCATTGTTAGAGGAATATCAATTCCAATGGCGGTATACAAATGGATTACTTGCAATCATTTTCTCTTTTGGAGTGCTTCTCACTGCCATGAAAAGTAGAAGAGCAAGATCCTGGACATATGGCACAGGTAAATAACTTGAAATATCTATATACCAAATAAACCACACACAAAATGTTTTCAACATTTTATGTAAGACTTAGTTTCTTTTATCATTATATTTATCTTCCTTGTGTACTTTTTGCAGGGTGGCTACGAGGTTTCATTGCAGATTATGGGGTATCAATGATGGTAGTGTTTTGGACTGGACTATCTTATACAGTACCAGGCAAAGTTCCATCTAGTGTTCCTAGAAGGCTAATTTGTCCACTTCCTTGGGAATCTGCATCTCTCTACCACTGGACAGTTGTGAAGGTACTATTATTATACACAAATTTTTTTTTAGGTTTTTCTACGTTATTGTTCTTTCATTAAAATTAAAATTTTACTTTGACGATAACCGTAATAAAGATAAGTGCATATTACTGAGGTAAATTTTAAATTTAATTGGAGAACAATACTAAAAACATTTATGGTATTGAACTTATATTTTATATTTTATCTTCTTATGAGATGGAATTAGTCCCTTTGATGGTAGTACAAAAAATGTTGTTCTCTTACTTCTGATGATTTCATCATGCTATCTTGCACTATGATCGTGGAGAAGATGAATGTTCAACGTTGTATATTGCAATTGCTAATTGCAGGATATGGGGAAGGTACCTTTGGTTTATATCTTTGCGGCACTTATTCCAGCTGTGATGATAGCTAGTTTATACTTTTTTGATCATAGTGTAGCTTCTAAGATGGCTCAACAGAAGGAATATAACCTTCAGAAACCACCTGCCTACCATTACGATATTTTCCTACTTGGAATAATGGTATATTATTTTCTCTAAAATTAATCTTGCTTCCTAAAGCTTCTTTTTGTATAAATTCTACAAGTTGCCTGACCCATCCTATCCTCTTAATCTTTAGACTCTAATTTGTGGTGTTCTTGGCCTTCCTCCATCAAATGGAGTCCTTCCTCAATCCCCCATGCATACAAAGAGTTTGGCAGTTCTTAGGAGGCAGGTAAGTATCATCTTAATTTTACATAAATACCCTTAAATCTAAATCATTAACTCAAAAATATATTTGATATATATATTACCTGGATCAATTTGTAGTTGATTCGAAAGAAGGTGATAAAAAGTGCCAAAGAGTGCATTAAACAACAAGGAAGTAACTCTGAATTATATGGAAAAATGCAAGCTGTGTTTATAGAAATGGATACAGCGCCCACTGTAAGTATACGTAGCTAACTTGATACATATTTGTGTGTGCACGCGCGTGCATATTTAAGAGCAATTTGATTGCCGTTTTTAAATTTGGTTTAGGAAAAGGAGTTGGAGAATTTGAAGGAGGCTGTAATGAAATCTAATGAAAAAGAAGGTGAGAAGGAAAATTTTGATCCTGACAAACACATAGATGCCTATCTACCTGTTCGGGTCAATGAGCAAAGAATGAGTAACTTATTACAGTCTCTTCTGGTTGCTGTATCAATTTTAGCTATCTCTGTTATCAAAAGAATACCTACTTCAGTTCTATGGGGATATTTTGCTTACATGGCAATTGATAGTCTCCCAGGAAATCAATTCTGGGAAAGAATATTGCTTCTCTTCATCTCTCCAAACCGGCGCTACAAGTAAGTATTTTTATAAGTAAACTTTTGATCAAACACAATTGTTTTTAAATTGGTATATTGGTTCATGAATTTCAAAGTTGTCTTTTCTTTGTGATGGAAATACTTTTTTTTTATATTAGACAAGAGGAGTGTTAGAAACACATTTTTTTAAATACATTCTATTAAATTAAAAATATAAAAATATGAATGAAAATTAATAAATTAAGAGTATAACTCATAATATGTGTTTAATAAGCTGGTATCCAACTTATGACATTTTCCTTTACTTTAATTTAATAAGCTAATTTCATGTTGACTTGTCACTGTTCTAATATGTGTTTTTTTTCTGGCAGAATTTTGCAAGGATCACATGCCTCATTTATAGAGTCAGTACCATTCAAGGCCATAGCTGCATTCACAATCTTACAATTTGTGTATTTTCTCATATGTTTTGGAGTAACATGGATACCTATTGGAGGAATACTATTTCCGCTACCTTTCTTCTTACTCATAACTATAAGAGAGCATTTGCTTCCAAAGCTATTCAAGCCTAACCATCTTCAGGAACTTGATGCTGCTGAGTATGAAGAAATTGGTGGTGCTCCACATGTTGCACATAATATATCGCTAAGGGTACTTTTATTGTTCACTTCTTGATACAAAATCAGTTATATGTTTATAACACTTCTGAATGTAATCTTAAAAATGCTTGATCAGGATAAAGAGCCAGGTGATGGTGACAGCGAAAAGAGTTCAGAAGATTATTATGATGCAGAGATATTGGATGAGATGACAACCAACAGAGGAGAATTAAAACTTAGAGCTGTAAGCCGAAATAATAGTAGAAGCCTCAGCCACAGCTTCAATGAAGACAGGCAAATTTAGGTAACATGCACACACGTACAGATAGATAGAAACATGTTGTATCTTTCTACTGTTTCAGCATACAAATTTTTCTACTCACAGAAAATGACATGTGACTTTTAAAAAAATATTAACTAACTATTATTTTTAACAATTTTTTTCTTTTGAATATATGTGTCATTTTTATGTAATTAAGTAAAATAATTTGTAAGTCAATTGTAATAGTAAGAGGATAAAATATTTCTAACATATATATATAACCCTTGGGTTTGAATAAATATATAGCATTTATTTTTTCTTTGGATGATAAGGTGTATTAGCTAAATATGATATGGACTTGGACAGATTTACCTTGAAGAAGCAAGGGTATATATGATGAATTAGTCGCTCTCCATTGGCCTTTTGTTAGCAATTAGAAATGAGTTTGATATATGAGTATGATCTTCTTGAAAGAAATCAAGATTCTTGCAAAAGTCAGTTAAGTTTGGAGTCAATTTTGTGTTGAACAAGAAAGGATTCAATCGGGGGAAGATATGAAGATGCAAATGGAGAAGAAATCATTTGAACTTTCAAATTTCTCGGAAAATACACTTCCATGTTGAGTTCAAGGACTATTTTCCTAAATTAGTTGGCAATGAAATTCAAAAAGTAGAGTCATCAGAGGTGGAGGTGAGATTGATAAGAGAGAGAAAAGTGGGAGGAGCAAGGAAATAAGAGTTTTTTTTTAAAAAAAATTACTATACTTGTTATAACGTTGAAATACAGACAAGTTTGTAACTCTCTCTCTCTCTCTCTCTCTCTCATCCTTGTTTATTGGATACTTTAGGTGTTCGTAACTTTTTTGAGCCATAAAGTATACGGTTGATTAAACTTTTGGTAGGCTTAAAGCAAATTTTAATATTAAGTTTTTTTAAAAATAAAAATATTTTAATAATATTTTATTACTTTTTTTAAAAAAAATTGAAATGTAAATATGTATTAAAGTAATACAATAAATTTGATTAATAATCTTTAATCAATACTAAAATTAATCGATTTAGGTGAACTTATAAAAAAAAAATAGCTTATTTCAATAAATTTTATATATTTATTTCAATTAGTTTCATGAGCATGACACTACCAAAAGGCTCTATACGATGAGAGTTTATTAAATAAGTAAATAAGTAATTAAATTATTTAGTGATTATCTAAATATTTTGTTTATTTTTTGAGATATATATTACTGATCTTTAGTAAAATGTTAGTAATTTATTTTTAAAATATCATTTTTAATTTAATACTTATTATTTAGAGTATATAATGTGATAAATAAGTAAAAATATAATTAATTTCTAAGTTTTAACGTTATTATACGTGCAAAATTAGATTATAAATTATTGAGAAAAGTAAATTAAATACTATAAAAGGAGAAAGAGAAATTATAAAAAGAGTTATCTTGAGAAGATTACTTTTTTAGTTAATCTTTGAAAGTACAAAATTACATAAAGCTAATTAAAAAATAATATGCGCAACAACTAAAAAAATAACTGAATATATTCACACAAATTAAACAAAATGTAGTTACTTTAGCACAATAGATTTTTATTATAATTTTATAAAAAAACATATTTTGATTTTAATATTTTAAAATAATTTTTCCTTACATTTTCATAAGTTTTCTTTTCTTAAGTTTTTATTTCTGGTTTGATCCAATAAGAGGTTATAAATGTTAATTTTTGGTTGACCATATAAGTGAAAATTACTAAAAATAATAATTTGCTATAATATAAAGATTAAAACTAAAAAAAATTGTTTGTGAGACTTTAAAATAAAAAAATAATAAAGAAATTAAATAAGAGAATTATTCTAAAAAAAAAATAAAGCATAAGTTGATTTTATCTTAATGAAGAGTTTGATTTATTTTATTATTAATTTTTTTTTAGTTTTATAAGTATTTATTGGGAACTTTATATAAAATAGGTTCAAGTCTAAAAAAGAAAATACATAAAAGATTAATTAATAATTCATTTGATTATGCATATATATCTGTTGCAACAAGGGTGTTCAACTAATATACAAAGAGTCGGCTAAAAGAAAAATAAAAGTTGGGAATTTATAATCTGTAACCACCCTTTACTACAAAATCTCACTCATTTTTCTTTTGTTTTGACGTTCTATATTTGTTTTCTATTTGAACTACATGATATCAACACTTAGTTTATATGTTATATTGTTATATACTTGTAATATAGAGGGAGTTGGCTCCTGAATGACCTCTTTATATACTAGGATACTTTATTTAATCATGATTTAGGTCCTTACCTTATTGTAAAAAGGAAGATTTAGCGTGTAAGTTTTCTAATAGGATATAAGTATTCTAAATTTTTCTATGAATCAAATAGGTACTTCTTGTTATAAATTATTATACGAGTGAATGTCCATATTTATAACTCCACTTTATTCTTTGTAACGTACGATTTTGTAACTATTTTGTTTAATTCTTATTTAAAGAGATACGATTCTTCGATTATAATTTTAAGTCTATAAATAAGTGTTTCATTTGTATTGAGGATACGGAAAATGAAATTGAGATTTTCTCTTCTTCTCTATATTCTTCTCTCTATTCTTCCTTATAATTTTATATTCATTTTATAATACATTATCAACACGAGACTCTAGTACACATTTTTCAAGAAATGAATATTGTTAAATAAAGGTACGATATTATTTCATTTTTATTTTTCTTATAAAAATATATCATTATTTATTTATTGTAATCTTAATTAACATTGTGTGGAGAAAAGATTTTCGATGAGTATACGTTAGAAGAAAAAACATTTTCAACTTTTCACGCATGTGCTCCTGCAACAGCAATATCGTGAAAAATGATTCAAAAATATTCTAAATTTATTTTTGTTTCCTTGTGCCTGAATAAAATAATAAATTTTTGATAAAAATCATGAACCTTGTCTAATTGACATTGTTCCATTCCCAAAAGTGAATGTAACAAATTGTGACTATTGTAACTATGCACAAACTTACTATCGTGGTAATGGTTATGGACATGGTCGTTGCGATAATTAGAAATATACATTTTTCACACCAGAAGTGAAAAAATAGTGAGAAAATTGAAAAGGATAAAGGTACCCAAAGTGGTGAAAATATGAAAAACATATGCATTGTGGAAGCAAAGGTCACTGATAATGTATTTGTCGTACACCAAAGCATTTTATTGATCTTTTTCAAGAATCACTTAAAAATAAGGGAAAAAGATAGAGACAAATTTTATTTGTAAAAATGATAATAATTTTATGATCATATGGACGTTATCCACTTAGATATTGCTAATCATTTTGCTGATCAAGATAAAAAAAAATGACCATCTCATTAGTGATCTATTATTATTTTTGTTAGTGATTTAATTTATAATCATATGGTAGTGTTTAAAATAATTTTATTATTATTTTTATTATTATTGAGTTATTATGTTTTTTTTTCTATATGTTAATTTATGTTTAATGTATTCTCTTCGTCTAAAAAAATAAAAATAAAATAATTATGATTAAAAAAATTGTTATGTATTATAGTTATTTTTTCATTGAAATAGTTGTTATTTAAATTAAATTTTAATACAGTCATTGTAAATAAATAATAATAAAATAATAAATTTTTACCAATTTTTTTAGTATCTAATTTATTTTTTTATTATTTATTTTTGCAATGAAGAATGAATGTTCTTATGGACGACACCAACAATAAAGACATATGTCTTATTGATAGTGCAACAACTCACACAATTCTCAAAAATAAAAAATATTTTTCTCATTTAGTGATGCAACAAGCTAATGTGAGTACTATATCTGTTAGTATAAAAATTATTAAAGGTGCCAGTAGAGCTAATATATTATTACCTGCTGGAACAAAATTACACATTATTAGTAGATTATACTACATTAAGTCTCATAGAAACTTATTAAGTTTCAAAGATATCCACAAAAATAGATATCATGTTGAAACAACAAATGAAGGAAGAGAAGAATACATATATTTCATAAAAATTATTTCAAATAAAAAATGTGTGTTAGGAAAATTACCTTCTTTTTCTTCTGGCTTATATTACACATATAAATATAATTGAAACACACATTGTTGTAAACCAGAAGTTTACAAATCATGATAATTTTTTATTTGGCATGAACGATTAGGCCATCCTGGATCAATAATGATGCGAAAAATAATTGAAAATTCATGTGGACATTCATTGAAAAGCCAGCAAAAATAATTGAAAATTCATGTGGATATTCATTGAAAAATTCTTCAATCAAATAATTTTTTATGTGTTGCTTGTTCTCAAGGAAAACTAATTAGTCGACCATCATTAGCTAAAATTGGAAATGAATCTATCATATTTTTAGAATGTATACAAGGTGATATTTGTGGACCAATACACCCATCATGTGGACCATTTAGATATTTTATGGTTTTGATTGATTCGTCAACGAGATAGTCACATGTTTGTTTATTGTCAACTCGCAACCAGGCGTTTGTGAGATTACTGGCACAAATAATTCAGTTAAGAGCTCGTTTTCTTGATTATTCAATCAAGAAAATACGCCTTGATAATGCTGATGAATTTACATCTTAAGCTTTTAATGATTATTGTATGTCTATTGGAATTGATATTGAGCATCCTGTAGCACACGTACATACTCAAAATGGACTTGCTGAATCATTGATCAAGCGCCTTAAATTAATTTCAAGACTATTACTAATGAGATCAAAACTTCTAATTTCTACTTGGGGACATGCAATCTTGCATGCTGCAACACTTATTCGCATAAGACCAACAAGCTATCATATGTTATCCCCTTTGCAATTAGTTTTTGGTCAACAACTAAATATTTCTCATCTTAGAATTTATGGATGTGCGGTGTATGTTCCTATTGCTCCACCACAACGCACTAAGATGGGTCATCAAAGAAGGTTAGGAATATATGTTGACTATGAATCTTTATCTATAATAAAGTACCTTGAGCCAATGACAGAAGATTTATTCATTGCTCAATTTGTTGATTGTCATTTTGATGAATCATTTTTTCCTACTTTAGGAGAAGAAAATAAACATTTGGAAAAGGAGATAAGTTGGAATAAATTATCTTTATCTCATCTTGATCCTCGAACAAAACAGTGTGAACTGGAAGTTCAAAAGATAATTCATTTGCAAGGTTTAGCCAACCAACTACAAAATGTGTTTATGAATCCAAAAACAATGACTAAATCATATGTCCCGACTGCTAATGCTCCAATCAAAATCAATGTTCCGATTGGATAATCTAATATTGTAAATCAATCTGAATCACGTATGAAGCGTGGTAGACCTTTTGGTTCCAAAGATAAAAATCCTTGAAAAATAAAAGAAACTAAGAATCAAGGTGATCAAAATGAGGATGTAAAGACTCCAGAAGAGTCATTAGACATAATTAATATTTTAGTTCCCGAAGAAACCAAGGTACCTAAAAATGATGAAAATAAAGAGATCTCAATAAATTATGTCATGAATAGAATACAATGGAATCAAAATAAAGTCAATATTGATGATATTTTTTCATTTAATGTAGCATTGAATGTGATAACTGATATAGATGATCATGAACCAAAATTAGTCAACAAGTGTAGACAAAGAAGTAACTGGAAAAAATGAAAGCTGCAATTGAGGAAGAATTAAAGTCGCTTATAAAGCGTCAAGTTTTTGAACCTATAGTACGTACACTTGAAGATGTAAAGCCAGTTGGATATAAATGGGTTTTTGTGCGAAAACGAAATAAAAATGGTGAAATTGTGAGATATAAAGCACGACTTGTTGTCCAAGGTTTTTCGCAAAGACCTGGTATTGATTTTGAACAAACATATTCATCTGTAGTTGATGCAAATACTTTTTAATACTTGGTTAGTATAACAACAAATGAAGGACTCGATTTGCGATTAATGGATGTTGTTACAACCTATTTGTATGACTCACTTGATAATGACATTTATATGAAACTCCTTGAAGGTTTTAATTTATCAGATGCATACAATTCAAATTCTAGAGAAAGTTATTCAATCAAGTTGAATAAATCACTTTATGGATTGAAACAATCTAGATGAATGTGGTATAATCACCTTAGCGAATATTTGCTGAAGGATGGATATAAAAATGAACCTATTTGTCTATGCATTTTTATAAAATGATCTTATAATGAATTTGTAATAATTTTTGTTTATGTTAATGATTTAAATATCATTGGAACTCCTGAAGAGATTTCAAAAATAGTAAATTGCTTAAAGAAAGAATTTGAAATGAAGGATTTTGGAAGGACAAAGTTTTGTCTTGGATTACAACTTGAATATGTAAAGAATAGAATTTTTATGAATCAAGAAACTTATACTTCAAAAGTGTTAAAACGATTTTATATGAACAAATCACATCCTTTGTGTACTCCAATGGTTGTAAGGTCACTAAATGTAAACAAAGATCCTTTCAAACTTCGAGAGCAGGATGAAGAACTACTAGGTCCTGAAGTGTCTTATCTTAGTGCAATTGGAGCACTAATGTATCTTGCCTGTCATACACGACCTGATATATCATTTGTTGTTAACTTATTAGCAAGGTATTGTTCTTCACCTACAAGAAGACATTGGAATGGAGTTAAACATATATTTCGTTACCTTAAATGTACAATGGATATAGGTTTATTTTACCCAAACAAATATAAATATGAGTTGATTGATTATGCAGATGCGGGTTTTTTGTTTGACCCACATAATAGTTTATCACAAACATGTTATTTGTTTACATGTGGTGATACAGCCATTTCATGGCGATCTATGAAACAAACCATAACAGCTACATCATCCAATCATGCAGAAATTTTAGCATTACATAAAGCAAGTCGAGAATGTGTCTAGTTAAGATCTATGATTCAACATGTGCAAGAAACTTGTGGTTTATCTTCAGAAAAAATGACCCCAACAATTATATGTAAAGATAATACTGTATGTATTACTCAATTGAAAGAAGGGTACATTAAAGGAGATAGAACAAAGCATATCTCTCCAAAATTCTTTTTTACCTATGATCGTCAAAAGAATGGTGATATAAATATTCAACAAGTTTGTTCATGTGAGAATCTAGCAGATATTTTCATAAAGTCACTTCTAAGTAAAACTTTTGAACAACTAGTTCACAAGATTGGACTTCGTCGTCTTCGAAATGATTGTCCACATAAGGGGGAGAATTAAATATGCTCTGCACTCTTTTTACCTTAACTATGGTTTTTTCCCATTGGATCTTCCTGACAATGTTTTTAATGAGGTAGCATGTAATAGCATATTGAATAATAATGTATTTTTCTTATACTTTTATCCCATTGAGTTTTTTCTATTTAGAAGTTATGAAACATATTCTCAAATAATGGACATTCAAGGGAGAGTGTTATGAATTATTATATGAGTGAATGTCCATATTCATAACTCTTCCTTATTCTTTGTAACTTACGATTTTATAACTGTTTTGTTTAATTCTCATTCAAAGAAATGCGATTCTTCGGTCATAGTTTTAGGCTTATAAATAATTGTCTCATTTTTATTGAGGATACGAAAAATGAAATTGAGATTCTCTCTTATTCTTTGTATTCTTTTCTCTATTCTTTCTTATATTTTTATATTCATTTTATAACACTTCTCACATTTTCAAAGTGTCAAAGTGAAAAAAAATTATGCCACCTTACACTTCTTTAAGAAAATAAAAGCTCTCTTTGGATTAGATATTTTAATTCTGATTTCAATTAAAAAAAATTCTATTAAAAGGTTAACTAATAGTTTTCTGAAAGCTATGGTTAAAGTACTTTGTGGGGCAATAGCTACTACAACTTCCACACGAAAAGAAAAAGTTAATTTTGCAAATTAACAATACAGAGAAAATTTTACATAGCAACAAGATGTGAGTCGTGCAAAAGTTGAACATGGAAAGACAAATTTGCATACCAACTTGGTTTGGGTTATGTAAATCTTTAAAATGGAAAGATAATTTTGCGGACCGATTGAATATATGTCTTGTAAACTAAAAATGAAAACACAAGTTTGCACTACAACTCTATAATTGTGCAAATTTTTAAAATAAAAGACAATTTTATAGATACGGGCTTCACAAACTAAAAGCAAAAAGATAACTTGTTAAACTAAATAAATACGAATTGTGCAAATTTTGAAAGTAAAAAAAAGAAAAGAATTTACAGACCAACCAAACGTGGGTGATATCCACCCGTACAAATAAACATGCAGGACAGAAAATGTCCTAAGAAATGAGAGAATATTTTATATTTTTGTATAAGTGGAACAATTATAATCCATTAATTTTAATAGTAGAGTTAGTGATATATTTTAAAAAAATGTAAATATCTTGATATAATTTAGAGAAAATATCCTATTCTTCCTCAAATTTAATAGTACTATAATAAGCACCTTTATAATTACCATTGTCTATTTCTTATTTTTGGCATAAAAATATTAATTTGAAATCGATATTCAAAATAAATTAATCAAAATAAATATTTTCTTAAATTAAATTACTATAATTAAAAAAAACACCAACTAGATTTTATTATTGTGTTAAATGTATCATGAAGAGAAAAAGTAATTAATTTGACATACAACTCTTTTAAATAAATTAGACATTAAATAAAGTTAATATAAATATTTAATAAAATTTAATTTAATCAATTAATAAAATATTATTATAACCAACTAACTAAATATATAATTTATCTTATTTAAATATGAATCATACGTTACAAAAGTTTCAAAAAAAAATATATTATTATATTTTATATGATTATAAATATATTTGAATCATAAAATTGATCTATTTTTCATCAAATGTTTTTTTATTAATATTTATTAAAATTATAATTAAAATATATTTAATTATATATTAAATTTTTATAATTCTAATTATATTGTTTTTAGATATGAATAAATCGTATATGGTAGGATTATAAATTAGCTAGTGCTATGATATAAAATAAAATTATTGTCTTATCGAAAATTCTCTCCAATTATTTATTAAACTATATTTTAATGAAAAATTCAAATATATATATATATATATATATATATATATTACTTATGCATTAAACACCTACTAACTAGTTTTTAATTAGCTTATTCACATCAATTTGTTGATTTTTGAGAAATAAAAGAGTTGCAATACCATTTAAATAAATATAAAAAAAGCATTTTGATTACTAGTTGCTTTACAAATGTATTTAAATATATATATATATATATATATATATAAAACATAATTATTTAAATAATTTAATTTAACTTTATAATTACAAATAATATGTATCAAAATAATAAAAAATTAATAAAATTATAATATTTAAAATATAATTTATTTTAAAGTGAAAATAATGTATTAAGTATTATAAATTTTATAAAAATAAAAGATATCTGTAATTTTTATCTTCAACATTTAAAACAAAACAAAATTATTGAAATAATAGAAAATATAACTTACACATCATTCTCTTCTCATTTATAATATAAAGGTTGATTAAAAATAATGATAATTAAGACAATTTTCATGTTAAGAAAAAAATTATTAAAAGTTAAGTTAAATATTTACATATTGTCCACATTTTATATATCAATAATTTAGTAATTAAATATTATATGATAAAGAATATTTTTAAGAGTCAATATTTATATTTTATAATTATAATTTATATCAATAAGTTGATTGAAACATTTAACAATTGATATAATTTTCTATCTATAAATTTATACACGCTAATCGAGTCATGTTTTAAATATTAAAAACTTTGATACTAATATAATTAAAACGATTAAGACCATTAAAATATAGACTAAATATTTTTACGTAATATATTTGTACGACTTATATAACATAAAATTGGCTATACAATAGTATCAAATAAAGCAAGAATTTTCTAGCTAGGTCTCATATGATGGGTCACTTACAGAAATATTTCAAAAATTTTTTAAAAATATATATTTACATTATTGACAACATAAAAGATATGTAAAATGCAATAGTTAAACCTTTCAAAGATGAGTGATATAACAGAAAATTGTTATAGAATCATAAAATTTAAAAAATATCCATCTATAAAATTATAAAATCTGTTTGAATTATTTTTTATTACAAAAAAAATTGAAAAATATTTTATTATAATAATTAGATGATAAATATTTATTAAAATTAGTAATTAAAAATATATTTTAAAATAAATATAATTTTATTCCTATTTAATATTAAATATAAATAATCCCGTGTCCCTGCATAGTAAGAATAAATTAACTAGAGTTTTAATTTTTTTTAACTAGTGACATAGTTGTAGGATATAATTACAATGTGTATACACATAACAAAAGTGTTTAAAATGGTCTTCAGTCGCGCGCAAGAATAAGAAGATCACCATCTCTTATAACCTCTATGTCTTCAACTATAGCTCCTTCTTTAGTCAATATTTTGGTGGGTGAGTAATCAAACTTTTCAACACCAATATGTAGCAGTTCGTGAAGAGAATTTGGGAGAAAAATAAGCCTTTTGGCATGTTCACCTTTTTCTGGACAACTAACTGTTATTCTGACGGATGGAGAGCTGGAATCCTTTTTATCTACAATCAAAAGTAAAATTAAAATTAACTATCCCAAAGTAAAAAGTAGGATTGAATTTGAATGCCCTAGCAGTCAACAATGAAATGAACTTCATAATTGTCGTATTTCCATTCTTTAATAACCATGTCAAACATGCAAATTATCATGAAAGTAAAATTTCTTTCTCTAAAAAAAACTCTTTTGTCTTTCTCTTTCTATTCATATACTTATTTCTCTCAAGATGGTTTGAAATGCCATTTGCAACGTCTTTTATAAGTACCGAATAACATTGCATTTACGTTTGAATTGAATTATTCAGGTTTGAATATTTAGTTAGTGTAAGACACGAGAATAATCAAAATACAAACAATTAGATCATGTTTACATGATAAATATTAAAAATAAAATATACATTACAATTTTAAGTGCTCGTGCAATTATTGATTAACTTTTATTTTGACCATTAATACGCATGGTTATATCATACATAATCCAGATTTATAATATTCATATTGTTAAAATAGTAATTATTCTCAGTAGATCCATCCCTGTGTATATTAAAATGCTATCATTGTTGTATTTATTTATCTCAAGTCATTCTTGTATTTGAGTAACGGAATACAAATATTTTTGTTGCTTTCTTTCCTTGAGCCATTTGAAAATTTGCATCCAAGTTAAAGTCAATTAAATTTGAAAGATAAATGCTTACTTACCACTTGCTGCGGACATTATCCCAAAAAAGGAATTATGAAAAGGGCTAACCCTTCTTCTTTGATGATTATCAAACCATGTCAGTTCTTGATAAGGTGGCATGCGTCCTTGGGAAGAGGGTGTACTTCGACACTTTACAAACCCTCCATTCTTTGATATTGTAGGAGAAGCATTTGTTACTTTGATTTGTCCAATGTTTTGGAAAATATTTTGTATTTCTTCGTGGCATTGTTGATCTGCTAAATACCTTGGAGTCAAGCCATTACCATCTTGCTTGTCAATGTTTGCTCCAAGGTTTATAAGGAATCTCACCATTTCAACGTTTCCTTCACTCACTGCAAAATGGAGGGCAGTGGTTCCATTACTTGTGGACCGTGTCACATTCCCACCACATTGAACAATGTTCTTAAGCATTTCTAAGTTATTTTGCTCAACAGCGATGCATGCAAAATGGCCTACATCAGCAGATGATAAGTTTGCACCATTGTCTTCAAGAAGTTTGATGATAGATTCATGCCCACCTTTTATTGCTTCCCACAGTGGGACATTTCCATCTGAATCTGTATAAATAAGAGTAATTAGAGATTACACCAATGAGTTCAATACCAACCTAACTCCTTTATGAAAAATAAAGTTGATGTATTAATAAAACCAAAAGGTGCGCCGAATAAAACAATAATTCAGCACTGAAGTTTCATTCAAATAAAGAATAATGAAGCAATGAATTCATCATGCATGGACAAAGCAATTCTTTTTATGTTGAATATGTACCAAATGAAACACTATATTAGCATTTAATTAAAAAAAAATTGAGGATAAACATGCTTTACAAATGGTATAATTCAAATGAAGAAAGAGTTGCTTTTAAATTCATTGTGACATTTGAAACTAAATGTTTCCATCATCTTTTTGGTTTTCACGTTTAGAAAGTATTGTCTAATAGCTTTAATAATTTACCAATGGTATTAGTCTTTTATTTTTAACATTAATTGAATTTTTAAAAAGTTCTAACTATACCTTGGATGTTGGGATCAGCTCCATGTTCTAGAAGCAAAACTACACAATGTTTAGTGCCTTTAGAAGCTGCAACATGCTGTTACATGTGAAAGATATAAATTGTAAGGGTCAAATATTAAAAAAAAATTTATTTTTATAAGAAGAAATGATATTTGCTAACCAATGCAGTCTTTCCATTCCTATCTGCTTCATTTGGATCTGAACCCTTCTTTAGCAACTGATGTAATAATATATCGTCACTTCTGTTAGCTGCAAAAAATAAACTAATTGGCAAATCCATTTTTCCCCGAGTTAGCATTGCCTGTGTTTCTACCAAAATTTCTCTCATCAACGGCGCCTCTGATTCATGCAAATGCTGCATCAAGGAATAAAACTAGTCATAACAACATAGACAAACTCAACCCCGGGAGCAAGTAGTATGTTAGCTTAATTTGAAGACCATGGTTTTTATATCCTATAATGATTTGTCATTATAGGACAATTATTATACAATTTCATTTTCCCGCGTAGGAACTATGTTCCAATAACAATTTTAACCTTTTAAGATGCAAAATTAAACATGCAATTAGTCCTCAAAAGGACTATTTTTTAATATTTGTAGCATTTTTACAGATCCAAACAGTCACGCACATATACTTTTGCACGGGCACACACATATATACACCAATACATATTCGAGATCATGGTAGATAACTTATAGAAGTGAGCCAAGAAATGCCTGAGCAATTCATTCTTTGCTTGCATGGTATTATTTATTGCTAAATATTTTAAGGTGTTCTTAAAAATCAAAATCAATATAGTATGAAGCAATAAACAAAGGATGTTTATAAAAACTAAGGATCTCAAAGGTAGCAATGATAATATTAAAGGGGTCGAAGGTTATTTGAATATTATGATTGCTCATTTCAAAGGGACAAGTGTGCCACAGTGTTGGAGTTTGACCTATAGACTTAAATGAATGAAAATAATTTTATTGTTTCTCATATATGGTGCCAAACTAATGGATGGCACCACTATAATAAGCCTCAATGATGAACCTAATATGGTCCATAAGTTAGGCATCACTACACTGATCAATATAAGATTGAATATAATGAGGAAAAAAGACACTTTAATGCAACTTAGTGTTTGGATTAATAAAGTAATGGTAGGTGATAGAATGTATCTTGTAACGACCTTGGCTACTTATATAAACCTTGGATGCAGGCGATGCACAACCATGAAACTATAGTGATCCTTTGCATTGTGGTCATGTTTAGTTTGATTGTTGTCCTGTGGGGTTATATGCATCACCTCCTTGTCATGATCCCATGCATCGAGCTTGTATAGAGTGTTGAATGGGCATGCATTTGTGTCAAAATGGATTTGAACCATATGTTTAGCCTAGTCTACATATTAAGCTACTAGTGAGCTCAAGATAATAGGTGGTGAGTTTTGAACTTTGTTGGGTTGGCATAGAACAACATACACATACACACACATTAAGTGAGAGAGATATAAGTATTAAGCAATTGAAAGGTCAAGCATTCCTTTATTTAGCATTCTTTATGGAACCGTGTTAAAAAGTTAGATAAAAGATTGTATAATGGCTAAAATATTAGATAATTAAGTTGAGATTTAATAACTTATGTTTCTATTAAAAACATCAAAATATTTCAAATAATGGTCTTCAATAGGGAAGTTTATAGTGACATGAAAGGACTTAGTACCTTATTTTGTGGTCTATGTCATTGGAGTAGAAAATAAAATGAGTTAAACCAAAAGATTAAAATCTAGAACTAAAAGTGATAAAAACATCTAACATATATACAAAAAAAAAAAAAAAAAAAAAAAACTATAACATTTACCGACTATAAGCATTTTTAAAAGAAAATAAAAACTCAAGAGCTCAAATATTTTATATACCTGAAGAAAATTGTTCATGATTATTGTTCCATCTCCAATATTTGAATGAGTAAGATTTACAAATGTAGTTCGATTCAATCGTAGAAGTTGGCTTAATCGCTTAGTTCTAACAGTAAATACTTGTGGCTTATAACATAACACTCCTATTTCTCCTACTAAATCTCCTGTCCTTGCCTCGCCAATAACCTAATATAATTGAATCAACATGTAATGTTACTCACAAAAATAAGTCTTTTCATTTGGTTAGTCTCTTGACATTAGATAAAGAAAAATCAAGTTAATTCACAAAAATATTAATGTATAAGAACTTGCCTGCTCTATTCCATTCTTTTGAATAACAAGATCCTGTTACACAAAAAAATAAAATAAAATTAAGATTTGTCATATTTTTCTATAAGAAAATTACAAAATGCAAAAATAACATTAAAAAATACCTACTTCATATACATTAAAAACGATAATTATGGAATAAATGTCTTAGTTTCATTTTTTTATTTTTTTTAGTTTTAATTGCAATAATACTATTCTCCTTTGTGTTTTTTTTTTTAATCTTTTTTTGTTGTTGTTTATGCTCTTATTTTTAAATATTGACAAAATTTGGATATCTGATTTTTAAGATGAATTGTATATGCAAACCATTTTTTACAAATATAACTACTCTAAATACTAAAATGAAAGATAGTTTATGTGTGTATAATGTAATATAACACGTGAAAATAAGTAGAAAAACAATTTCTTACAACTGCTCCAGTAATCAATATATAAAAGTCTGTTGGAGCTTCATTTTGCAAAATCACATCTTCCTTTGGAGGAAAATATTCAGCCTTCATCTCTGTAACCTTCAATCAAAATAAAAGGAATAACAACAAATAAATATCTAAAAAATTATTCTCAAATCCTTTTTATTAATACTATTTGTCATTTTAGATGCTTATTCGTTACTAATACAATTATATATATATATATATATATCCTCAAAAGTTTGGGTTGTTTTCGTTTAACATAAATGGGTAAGGTTATAATAGATATAAAATATTACCAATTGAAAAAGTAGATCGTTTGATACTCCATGAAACAAGTACACTTTATCGATAAGTGAATAAAACAGGTAGTGTGAGATGCTAGATTGAATGGCTTTTGGAAGGGATTCAATAATCTCTTGTTGTTGTAGTCCTTCTAAATCAGTTCTATACTTCATAAGCAAGTGAGCAAATATTTGTTCTTGCAAACGGATAGGCAAACGATTCCTTTTGGCAAAATTTGAGGCAGACTGGACAGTTTCTCTCTATTATGCCAAAAAAAAAAAAAATTTCAATTCAAATTATAATCAATGAACCTCTTGAAAAATAAATAAAAACAAAATAAATGTGAACTATATAAATTATGGTGAATAATAAATTATACTTACATATCTCTTAGTTCTATTTGTCCAATGGACAACCAAGTTGGTCATGTTTCCTATTAGATATGAGGTGAGTCCAAGATTAAAGAGCATATACAAAATATCAAATACCATTTCTTTTGTATTTATAGGGTGCAAATCGCCATAACCAACTGATGTAAGAGTCACTATGGCCCAATATATTGATACTACATATTTTCCCCACAAATTCTGGTCAATGGCATCAGGAACAAGTCCAAGCCATGTTGATTTTGGATCACGCCTTACAGCAAGAAAATAGAAAATGCATGCAGAAAAATGCACCGAGAATAGAGTAACCTATAAAGAATAGAAAAAAAAAAAAAAAAGAAGAAAAACCAATATATCATTACTAATAAAATATCTTGTCTTATATCATTAAGACTATGATCGAACCAAAATTTTCATTGTTATATAAGAACTCACCCATGTAAGCTTGGAGCAACGGACCCAAAAGTAGTTATAATTTCTGTCCTTTTCCAATCTAACACATTAAGGAACAATGTAAGTACAATGTAAGTAAAATGAAATATTTTTTTTTAAACTTAATTTTATGGTTTTTTTTTTTTTTTCATTATATACCTTTTGCAGAAAGCCAAAATCATTAGGAGTGCTAATGTTTGTACATGCCTCTTTCCATTCTTAGGTCATATATCTAGTTTAAATTATATATACAGGCACGTTAAAGGATATAAACCCTAATAAGGTTTTAAATTATGATTTATAATATTTATCTGATTCATGTAATCTCACTTAGTCCATTGTCAATCATATTTTATTCTCAATATTACAAATTCAATTGCAATTTGTCAAGTTACTTTGTTACAAATTGTTATTAGTTATTGATTATTGCGAGGTAAGTTATGTTTGCTAGCTTTAGTACAAAAGGATAACACATCTATAACACTTTTTTGAGATCAATAAATTTACTAATATCCAAATCTTTTCCAATTTTGTCATATTACTTGTTAAATGTGAAATTAGAGAAAAGAAACTAAGTATTTACATTTTGATTTTTTTTAGCAAGTTTATAATATTTATTACTATGCTAATCCTTCCAACTTTATGTTTTTCATTGAAGGCTCTTTTTCATTCATAATGGAAAATTCTCCTATCTTATTTTTTGTGAAATTTTATATAGTCCTAAATTGATATTGTTGTTACAAACCTTGACAGGAAATAACTACAATTTATGGTTTCACATCATGCATATAACATTAATTGACACAAATAAGCTAGTCTTTGTACATAGATTACTCATAACTTCTTGTCTCAAATTTCTAAAATGGTCACTAGCAATGTGATGATTTATTTTCCACTATTATAAACATATTGAAGGATCTTTATGAATATTTTCACTAGCATGATACCTTACGAGTGTTTTAATTGAAGAAGTATCTTCCCAACCTAGACTTAGAAATGTCTTTCACTAAGCCAATACTTCACAAAATAGGAAGACTTTGGGAAATATAAGCTAATGCATAGTTGTATGCATGGTGGAGTCCAACCTTTAATCAACCATTTTCATACAAAATATGTAAATTGATCGACCTTTCTCTTCGATTAAAGGAAAAATATTAATATTGTAAAATATCTTCATTATAAATTATGTCTTCTCATTGATTTATTAAGAAAGAAAAAAAAGAAAGTTAACAATAACACAATCGCTTCACATGACTTATGCCATCCACTCTTCTCAAAAACTGAAGTAAAAATATGTAAATAGAAACAAATCCATATATCCTCATTGTGGTATACCTAAATACACCAAAGGTAAGTATTTCAAATGTTATGTTTATCTTTCGTTACATAAAAAATTTGACCACTTATTGATAATTAAGTTTTTGATATGTTCAAATTCAATATAATGCTAATCCTCAAATGAGTTTCAACATATTTCTATAATTGATAAAGTATGTACAATATCAAATAGCCAAAACACCAATGTCTAATCCTTATCTTGATATTGATTTCTTAACCTTGAACTCAACTTCTTGTAGATCCTAAAACCTAAATCGTTGATATACTGCCACCACTCATATAACTTTTACTTTAAACATGTTAAATTTTATTTTATTTTTATCGTAAACTTGTCCATGTTGTCAAATGGTTATTATATCCTAGTTAAAGTATTAGACATTGTCTTTATATCCTAATTTTATTATTTTTAAAATTTTGTACATACTAAATCTTCATGTGATCATTTTTTTACATTTTATTGTTACGTAATTTCAATTATTTTATTGCTTTTGTTGATAATTCTTTTGCCAATTAGGACATGAAAAGTTAAAAATGATTTGTAAATATAATTTTTATTAAGACCTTTTTGTTATCCTATGAGAGATTTTTTTTATATTATATATTCAATATTTTACTTATGATTTCATTGTAAATAATGAAAGTTTTACTCAATATAATTCCCATATCCCTCTCCACCAATTTCAATTCTCATATGTGTCATTTTTATTTTCACTAAGTATCATAAACTACTTTTTGTACCTAAAAATAAGTTTGCAAATAATCCATTTGATTTTATTCATAGTAATGTATAAAGTCTTTTCATTCATCTTAATTATGATTAAAAAAAACGCTTTTTTCTACCATTTTAGATGATGTAGCAAGATTCACTCGACTATATTTGATTAAATCTAAAGCTGGAAACATTTCAGTCAATTAAAGTTTTCTTCATTTTTATGACTTAATTTGACAATGACGTCAAAAAGTTATAGAGTGACAATGCAAAGAAACTATCTTCACCTTTCCGTTATGATGTGTGAAGTCTTTTAATCATCCTAATTATGATTAAAAAAAAACACTACTTTTACCATTTTAGATGGTGTAATAAGGTTATGGCTATATTTGATAAAATATAAACTATAAACATCTTAATTGATTAAAAACATTTTTTACCTTTACGACTCATTTGAATGTAACATCAAAAAGCTACATAATGATTAGAAAAATTCAGAGAAAAATTATTTATAAATAAATTGCAAAACATGAGTTTTTACATACTTATGGACTTTATGAAAATGTTGTTGTAGAGCATAAACATTGACATGTCTATACTAGCTTCTAATACTTTTTTTTATCAATATTAAAAATCATTTATAATAATTTTATTTGCACTAATCACCCTAGAAAATTGGATCATGCTTCAATTTTGTACAAAAAGTTTTTTGAAAAATTATGTGTATGAAGATATTAACATCTTAGTTCCACTTAGCTGTTTGGTTGTAAGGAAAAATATGGCTCGTAAACTCAACAACTCTTTATAAACTTAGATAAGCCTCTAGGCAATAGTTTCAAAAATAATTATCTTCATTAGTTTAATATGGCTTTCATTACTTATGTACGTTGATAATATCATTACATTAAGTCCAAATCTTTATTAAATAAAAAAAGACACTAACACATGCAATCTCAATTTAAAAATTCTTAAAGATTTCAAATACTTTTGAAATTTAAAAATTATAAAGTCCAATATAAATATTTACTTATGTTAAGAAAAATATACATTGCAACTTTTTTAAAATATTTCTTGCAATTGTAAGTCATTACCACTGTGGTGAGGTTTGACTATATCCTTTCATGTATAAATTTCCTTTTTTTTAAAAAAATTATGAATAGGTGGTTCTTTGGCAAATACACATGTATTATAATTTATAGACTTAACATAATATATGTAATCAATATGCTAAATGCATTTATGTAACATTCAAAAACTTCAACCTTCGTTAAGTTTATGTAACATAATACATGTTCAAAAATATTTGAACTCTAGCCTAAAGACAAGGTATGCTGTTTTTTTCCACCTCATCCATTCACATAATAACCCTTGTAGATGTTTATTGCGACAATTGTTTAATCACCCACAAGTCAACCATTAACTTTTGTATCTTTCTTAGACAATCATTAATTTACAAGAAATTAAAAAAAAAACTAATAATACATATCAATTAAAGTATAGTGCAAAATATTAGCTTGGTTTACTAGTGAGTTAGTTTGGTTGAAATAATGAATAACATACTTTAATAACATTTTTAGGCTAGTTTTCTTAAAATTATATTTGTTGCTAGTCAAATGTAGATAAACGGCCTCTTACCAAAGCATTGTCTTAGCCTCAAATTCATTTTCTTTCACTAATATCCAAGTTGGAATTAGTTTTAGATATGTAGCTCTCAAGTTGATGGAACATGTCATAGTTTCTATATGTATCAAGTTAGGTAGTTAAAAATTGTTATTGTTGATTGAAGTTTTATGTAAAACATTTATAATTGAAATATAATTTCGTCTTTAGAAGAAAGAAAACTTTAAGGTATGTAATTACCTTGCAAACATGGCACTAACTCTTCGTAGGCGCCAAAGGCGAAGGATACTGAAGTACCCATATATTTGAAGAGAAGGTGGTAGCACAATGTGAACAACTTCATAAGGAATGGAAGCAATAACATCAAAGACCAACCATGATTTAATATATCTTAAAGCAATGAGCTTATGATCATCAATGAGTAAATAAGTGGATTTATCAAGGTATGCAACGAAGAATGTAAGCACAATATCAATGGCAAAAAGTCCATTTACAACATTGTCAGTTATAATGAGTGGACCTTTAGATTTGTCAAGGAAACCAAATTCAAATGGACACACCCAACCAGTGTAGAAAACCAATATCACCAGAAACTTGTCCCATAGCCTGAAATATCAATTATTATTATTGTAATAATAATAATAATTATTATTATTATTATTATATATTACTATAAAATCATATATACATGTAAATCATTCATCTATTCTTATCTCTTTAAAATTCAATAATAGGATAACTCTTTATAAAATAATTTTTAACATTCACGTGTAAATAATTAGTGCATGATAAGCTTAATATATTTTAAAAAATTGACAAGAAAAGATAGTAAAGAATTTATTTAAAAATGCATTTTCTTAATTACAACAAACCAAGTATGGTTGTCAATATTCAAGTTGATTAAATAACTAATTCATAGCTTCTACAAATATTTTTCAACTAAATAATACTTTTTTAAAGAAATAATTACTTTTTATGTTGTGAGTTTTCTCAAAGAACTTATAACATAACAAAATGAAAGAAATTGTGTTTATCCACTAATTAAGAGAGAAAGAGAGACAAGAGAATTATGACCATTAATTATTACCTGTAATTGTGATTATTTGGGGATATAATGAAACGACGAAGCTTATGTTTCTGATTGTCATTGCAAATAGCTGTGGCACCAAGAGATGGAAGAAGAATGCCTGTGAGACTGTATTGGCTATCCTCTTCTCTTGGTTCGATATCCCCTTCATCAACTTCTTGTTTATCGTCACCTATACCACACATTTGAAACTTCTTCATATTCTTTTTATGAATTGTCATTTTTTTGTCATCTTTTTGTTAAAGTAAAGAGAGACATTTTTGTATTTCTTCTCCATCCAAAAATAGAAATTGTTATCTTCTCTTTTCCTTTTCTTTTGCGCTCTTCCTTTACCACTAATGTTTTGTTGGTTAACAATGATAATATAAAAGGGTCTATTGTTGAATATAAACTGTCCATTTGTCATTATGTCATTTGGCCCAAATTAAAATCCTTTTTTGTTTAAGGAATCTAAAGATTCTTTTCTCTTTTGTTATTATAGCCTTTGAAATGGTTGCTATTATTAGAATACAAGTTTCCCAATGTCCGCAAATGATAGCTTATTAGTCGCTATGTAAGGTGTTTGTTAACTTGTTGGACGTCTTATCATATGACATTTGACATTGCCTCTAACTTCAAATCAAAATGAGTTTGACTTAAAACTTTGATTCAATGCGTTATCTCATTATGAACTTAAGGCATATGCATCAATTACCACTTTTCATTTTCTTTGTTTTTTTTTATGAATTTCCATAGTATTTTAATTACATTTGAATTTTTTTTATTTACACGATAGAATATAAATATATTTTTTAACACCCATCCATTTATTTTCTTATGCAAGTATAATAAATATACAAATAAATAGTCTATGAATTATTATTTTTTATAATTTCCTTCCTTTATTTGTGATTTTAAATTTTAAATCTAACCTATTAGGATTTGTTTATAGTGGTTTCAAGTTTTAAAATTTTATTTTTAAATGTAAATTCTAAAGCAAAATATGCTTGATAAAAATAGAGCTTAATTGGATTTTAACTTAATTTTAAAAAACAAAACAAAAAAGTTATCTTGTCTTTGGTATTTTAATTTTGAAAATCTTACTCAATCTTGTATCTTTAGAAACATTTATACATGATCATCATTATAATTCTCATTATCTACTACTACAGTATCTAACGATGATTATCCTAATAATTGTTGCTACCTTTCTTGTTCCTTACATACAACTAATTATTTTCTTAATCGCTTACAAATTTTAAGACGCATTTATTCTCTTTTTACCAATATTATTCCTAATTATAACTGACCACCTTATTAAAAGTCTCTGTCTACTTTTTGGTTTAGCTGCTAAAACTCTTCGAATTCCTTCCTTTCAGTAGCATACATATTAAATATTTTAGAATCACCTAACTTGTACTTTCTCTCGTATAACTATACCATGAGGTGAAACGATAGCTTATATAATCCCTCATATGAATAGTCTCTTGTTTTGTATAGCATGACTCCTTATGAAGGTACCAAAGAAGATCACTTCCTCAATTTAGAAAGAGGTGAAGATTTCATAGAAGTGGAGGTAGTTCCATATTCTTTTGATACCTAGAATAAAGACTCTGTTCATAAGGAAATAAAAGACTCCATTGATTTTAAGGTAGTTCAAGATTCTATGGATGCAAAAGATGATGAAAACTCCACACTTTCAAGGATTGGTAAAGCAAGAGCAATGTTAGAATAGATTTAAATGTTCCTCGTGTTTTAAACGAAAAAACAAAGACTTCATCAATTGTATATCTTTCGCAAGAAAATGGACAGCTTTAGATAAAGATTTAAATGTTCCTGCACCCGGAAAAGATGAAATATTCAGGCGAAAAAATGAAAGAGAAGTTGTGATAGAGACTATGTTGCATATTTATGTTCCAAAATTTTATGAAGCTGTAATAGAGAAGACGTAAGGAGAATGAAATGTTACTGCTTATCCTTTTTGTTTGCTGCTCATGTTCTAAAATTATTTTTGTTTTTAATATTCACATGTTATTGGCATCTAAAAAAACTCAAATTTTTATTTGCATGCTACGATAATAATGAAGTTAATGTGACAACATCGTAGTTTAATTTATTTTTTTTTTATACAAATTGATTTGTATAAATTTTATTGTTATTTCAGGCCTAATTTTTGTGTTTTTTAGAACATTCACACCAAATAGATGATTGGTTATGATGTTCAATAAGAAAGATTATACTACTTAGACTCAGTGATAAAAGGTTCAACGAAGTTAAAAAAAGATACAGTGGATAGTTCTAACAAAGAGGAGATAATTGAAATGTAGTTATAACATCGTCACTTAGGACATACTTCATTTGGGTATTTAAAAAATTATTTCTTATACTTTTTGCAAAGTTTGATGTTTCTTCTTTTCATTATGATGTATGTGAACAAGCAAAAAGTCACTATGTCCCTATTTCACTTAGTTTGAATAAAAATTCATGTTCCTTTTAGGCTTATACATTCAAATATTTGGGTCCTTTTAAGATTTCTACTTTAGGGGATCACATTGATTTGTTACTTTTATAAATGAATTCACAAGGATGATTTGGTTATGGTTACCGAAATTCAAATGAGTGATATGTGTCAAGTTTTAGTAAATTATAATATGAATTTGGACACTTATTTACTTAAATAAATTTATTTTAAATTTAAATTTATGTTTTCTTTTAATTTTGAAGAATTTAAATTTAAACAATTATTTTGGGTTAAAGATTGAGATAAAAAAAATTTAATTATTTTTGTTAAATTTCTTGATTTACAAGAGCTTAATGAGTATGAAAGGCAAAGGAGACCGAAGGCAATAACCTAAACCTATTTTTGCTCAAGCAAGAAACAAACTTGGGTCTTAGCCTTTTTAGCTTGAGTAAAACTTTCTTGCTTGAATAAGAATTCACTAACTCTACTTTTAAAAAAGAAGAATCAAGGACGAAAGGAGGAACAAAGAGCATCCAACAAGAGGAATATTAGGGCATACATTGAAAAAGATTGGAGAACTATTTTATATTCATTTTCCTTTCTTTTTTTGGTTGTGATGGACGTTATGAGCGACTAAACTCCTTGTGAGATTAGATATAATCTTCAACTCTAAAGTATTTTGATTATATATATATATATATATATATATATATATTCTATTTATATAGATATTGGTAGCTTTATTCTATTTTAATCAATAGTATTTTGATTTAGGATTCAAGGTTTAGCTTAGCTAGAAAACAATCTAAACCAAAAATTGAATGAAACTCACTCGATATATTGTAATGCTAGGAATATGTTTCAACATATTAATTACTTCTTAACTCTTATCTTTAATGTTGGAGTATTTATTAAATATATGTGAAATCATTATTCAAAAAATACTTTTAAGTTATATTTGAATTTCATGTTTAGGAGGAGAAGGGAAGGGTTAGTGGAGTTTAACCCTTATTTAGAAATTAACTAATTATGAAGAAAAGGGTTAGCGAGTTTTTCTATACCCAAAACTCTTCTAATATTAGTTTTTTTAGTTTCCCTAATCTAAATTTTTTTAAGTAAAATTTTAAGATGATTAATTTATCCCTTCTTTCTTTCTTACAAGAATGTGATGTTAATTTTAAAGAAAAGAATAGTACTAAAATATTTTTTTCAAAATATGTTAGTTTTTAAAGTGACATTTTTTTAAAAATGTATACAAAATAAAAATATTTTAGAGAAAAATATATTTAATTTTTTTATATTTTAAAAAAATAGAAAATATAAAAAAAATATATAAATAAAAGTTATAAAGGACAATAATATCATTTATATAATTAAAGCTTCCATTACTCTTTCCTCTCAATATTAAACATTCAAATAAGAGAGGAACTTAACTCTATTCCCTCTTTTCCCTTCCTTTTTCCTACAAACCCTTTTTTTCTTTCCTTCCAAACATCCAAATAAAACATTAAGAATCTTGTATTTGAGGAATCAGTATAAGAAATATATTGAAAGATTGCATCTACTTGTATTCTCTAAATTTTTAATCAAGTTAGGCAAATTTATGTTTATGCACAAACTTAAAAGAGAGTGTTGAGATTTTTTTGATGAATTTATTGTATTGTAAATTATCAAATATAAATTGATTTGTTGCATTAGCCTTTAAGATTAATTGCAAGAATTAGCTTAATTATAAGGATTAGGCCATTTTTTCTAGAGATACATTCTCTTTACCACGCTTAACCTCTACTACTTGAATAAACCTATTTGTGTAATTATATAATGAAAGCTTAACAAGCCTTTTATAATATATCCTTCCATCAACTTAAATATTAAGCAGTCCCATTTTTTGTTGAACAAACAATTTTTATTTGTATTTATGAACTCTTAACATAATTTTATTATTTTGTAATTTTTTACTAGATAAAATTATAAACCCTCTTGCATATTTTAGTTAGACTGGCAAAATTACAAACTATTGGTACGAGATTTTTCCAATTTTTTCTCAAATTCTGCGTGCTTCCACCTACTATGTCAGATTTTGTACTATCTTTTTTTCCAACGGTTTTAAATTGTTTTCAAACACATTAAGTTGCTAGTATCAATAGGAATTAAAGACCCACTTATCATTGAATTATATATATATAAGGACCCAACCCAACATTTTTTAATTTTTAGGTAAAAAAACAAAAATAAGGCTCAGCTACGTAAAGGACAATTAATTTTGAAAAAATTATGTTTTATTTGAAAGAAAAAAAAATTATTGTTGATTTAAACAGAAATATTTCATTTTATTTTTAAAGTAAAATTGTCTGAGAGCATGTTTGTTTTTCTTTTTAAAAATAAAATACAATACAAATTTGTATTGAATTTTATTTTAAAAAATAAAAAAATTACTTTTAAAAAGAAAACAAACCTGTTATAAGATTCTTAAATAAATAAAAAGTCATTCAAAAACTAAAATGTAACATATGTCTTTTAAAAGAAAGGAATGTATTTAATATTAAATATATTTTTTTTATATAAAAAAACAAAACACTGCAATTTAAGAAAAATAAGTACAATTTATATCCCAAAAATACCACTTGCCTTATTATATTTTTAAAAGAGTATTTTTAAGAATTATCTTAAATGAAAATATTTTTAAATTTATTATTTGTATTATTATATCATCTGATTTCTTCTATGTTAAATACTGAATATGTTTAATTCAATTTTTTATAATTCTGTTTTAAATTTAAAAATATCATATTTTAAGTTTTTCATATTTTGTATATAAAAAATATTTATTATTAATAATAATTTTTTAAAATAATTAAAAATACTAATACTATATATTTTTATATTTTATTTTAAAATTATTTTAATATAATAATATTCATAAAATGCATGTTAAACTCGTTAGTATCTTTATTAATTTTGGCTACGTAATTAGTTTTAAAAAGCTTTACATGAAGAAATTAATTATAAAATTATTAATAAATTGAGATTTTTTTACCCCATACTTTAATGTAAGATTTTTTAATTTAAATTACTTATATTTATTTTTCTTAATGGATAATTATTCAGAAACTTTTACATCAAAATTTCATTTAATAATAAATAAAAATATATCATATTATTAATTTAATATGATAAAATATTTTATTTTACATATCTTTTCTTACAAATTTTTTGCTAGATCTTTTCTTACAAATTTATACAAATCAATTAAGCCTTTATTTATGATATAACAAATTGGGAGTCGAGGCAAAAACGACATGTCACTCACTCGAAGGAAGCAACAACGCGAGGAAAAGTAATCGTCGTACACTCAAAAACCTTTATAAAACGCACTTGTTTGTCTTCTTCCTCTGCGATTGTTCGGGAAACTCTAACGAAACAGCGAGAGAAGCGAACAGTGCAATGGCGTCGTTTTTGCAATCGTTTCTGGATCCAAAGAAGAACTGGTTCGCTGCTCAGCACATGAAATCTCTCTCCAAACGCCTTCGGAAATACGGTTAATCCCTCTCTTTCTCTCTTTCTCTCTTTCTCCAATTCCCAAAACCCTAAAATCCAATCTCTTAACCCTATTGATTTGTATGTGATTCAATAATTTTCTGGATTTAGGGCTCCGATATGATGATCTCTACGACCCTTACTACGATATAGATGTGAAGGAAGCTCTTAATCGGCTTCCGAAGGAGATTGTTGATGCACGCCACGCGCGTCTTAAACGCGCCATTGACCTTTCCATGAAGCACGAGTACCTCCCTGAAGATCTTCAGGTTTTTTTCATTTATTTTATTATTTTGGATTTATTTATTTATTTATTCATATTGAAATGCTAAGATGTGACCAGGTCTAACTAATTATGTTTTGAGGCATGGTGGATGTGTATGAATATACTTATCCGCTGCTTGAAAATTGGATTGGGCAGAATGTTAGAATGGGGATAATCATTCTTTCGTGTTAATATGAATTGGTAACTTTGAGGGTTTGAGAAATTAGGTCTGTTTAACATTTATGTGAAGCACACACTACCACTCACTTTAAATTCTGTGAATGCACTTTGAATTGATTTCTGTGTCTGGTTTCTTTGAAAATATCAGAGAAGATTTAATATGATGTCCGTGGTTGGTATTTGCGTGTAGGACGGGCATGTCTTTGTCTCTTTTGACCATTGCTGTTAATTTTTTATTGAATGCTCATAGTTTCTGTTTTTGTCTTCTTCACAGGCAATGCAAACACCATTCAGGGGCTACCTTCAGGATATGCTGACCCTTGTATGTGCTATTATGATATGTTGATATGAATGACTAAATGTGAATATTGGTTTAATGGAGGGTGATGAAACCCTTCTTGATTCTCCAAACTTTTCTGTCAACCCCCTCACTGAGGACCATGTGAATCCACTGTGTTAGTTTCTTTGCAGTTTGCACAACAGTTTGTTTGTGTTCGATGCCCCAATTAACTTGACAGTCTTATTCTCTTAAGTGCATTGCTTAGATTGCAAGAGGTGTTGTTGATTGCTAGAACTGTTGTTGTGGAAGGATCTTAATTATTTCAAGAAATATTGTATCATATTTGATGATTTAATTGCTTTCTGTTTTTCCAAGACAAAAAAACGTATGACCTATTATGTTTCACTTTTTTTAGCTATTTCTGTTAGTACCAGCTATGCTAGATTAGATGGATCATGGATATTTTGCAATTATCTGCGATATTTTCTTTGGTTTAGTATACATTATTCTTTCCTCCTTTCTACATCATTATATTGGTTTGTTTGGATATGGGGATATGACTATTTTTCACTAGGAGTTATATTTGAGCAAAAGTAACCCCAATTTTACGTTTTCAACTCATTGTTTTCAGAATAATGATCAGAAAAGGAAAAAAATGAAAATATAGTGTTTTTCTTTTTTTGTCCTGTGGGAGGTTAATAATATGAATCATATGACTTATGAGAGCCTTATGCTACCAGGTACGTACTGGGCATCTGGTGACTGCTAAGATATGATTATTGACTACCTGTATAATTTGAGTAATGCACCAAACAATCTAGATTTTACTATAAAGTATCATAAAATCAATCTACTGCAAACCCAACTTTCGTGATACATCAACTTTTGATTGGATGAGTGTATTGCTTTTGAGGATATGTGCATTTAGCAGAACGTGTTACTTCTTAAATTTGAAAATTTAACTGCCTAATAACTGCTGCTAAAATTGTCGCTAAAAGTGCTTTGCTACCCATGGTTTGCAGGTCAAGAGGGAGAGAGCAGAACGTGATGCATTGGGAGGTTTGCCCCTGTATCAACGAACCATTCCTTGAATATATTAAGTATTGCATGAAGCTATTTTGATTGGAGTTGGAGTTTGAATTTGTATTAATGTTGTGGTAGAATGTTTTCTCTGAAGAAGAAAAATATGGACAGCTTTTTTGTTGAAATCTTATGTGAACTGCATTTTTTTAGCTATGATCTTGCCTCAGGCATTTTCTAATAAATGGCAACAATAAACTGGTTTGCCTTCAAGATTAATAGCTTGCATGTTCTTTTGGTTCTCTGTTTATCTTGTTTGAGTTTCAACGTAGTTGATACTTGTGCTGGCCTGTTTGTACTTTTAAGAGTTACTGCGTTTTTCGAGGTTAGTGATATCAATATTTGTTGCATTAAATGAAACTATAAGTGATGTGGTTTTTAACAATGTTTTTTCCCTAGTAAAACCCTTGGTGTATTCCATTAGGTTTGGGTTAATGGTGAGGGACTCGAATTTTGTAGAAACTTGCTTGAAATCCGTTACTACCCGGAGCTTTCTAGTTCCTCCTACCAAACTCAGCTGTCAGTTGCTTGGGCTAACAGATCTCGAATGTGAGAATACAATAGAGAAGGAAAACAGCCACCTTAGGGTTGTGTTGTCTTTAGATAAAGAATTCAAAAATACTGTATTACATGGATTTAGAAAGTAAGAAAAGGTTGTTTTAAAATACTGTAGAATTTTAATTTAATAATTTTTATATCAAATAAAAAGAATTTTAAATTGCTTGTCTTTATAGCTAAAGTAAATTACATCAACTGTCCGCAGAGAGTGTTAATCCCACACACAAAATCTCGCCAGAATAGCCAATTGCCTCAACTAAGCCAGAAAAATCAATATTTTTTATGTATATTTTTAGCTTTCTGCCACTTGAGGTCATAAGAGGGATTGCAAATCTCTATCTAGTCCAACTATTTACTTTAAAATTTTATAAAGTAGATTAAGATATTAAATTTTAAATAATTTAAATATAAATATTTCATTGTCCTGTTATATTTTAACATATAATATATTATTTAATATATATAAATAAATAGTTCATATTAGATTATATACATCTATAAATGTTTAAATTGTATAAAAATTTATACATATAGGCTTCTAATCTTCGAAACATTACACGTGATACAATAGTTAAATTAATCAAATTTATTTTTTTTAAAATGTTATAAAGTATGATTTGATCCCGATTACATTATCAAACCTCCGTATCCCCTTATTTTTAACAACTTTAGTCATAGTGAAACTATATTGGAAATAATTTTTCATTTTGAACTTTAATCTGTTTGTAAACTGACATAAAATGTAGTCCCTAAGCTATAAATGTTCCAACTATAAAGTCCTTTTTTATTTTGTTGTTATTAATTTACTAACGCTTCATGGCACAACATAATTTTAACCTTAGATTTGAATAATGTCATTACCATTCATTAAACTATTCATTCAAAATCCTTATTTCGTGTGTATTTCACTGCATCCATAAAAAATAAACAAATATAACTTGAAAATAATTAAATAAACTTCTTAATCTTCTCCTTTTATTTTTCCGAATTATCTCTAGCCTTACTTTCGTTGTTTTTCTCTTATCCCACGAGTCATGTCTAAGACACAATGTTCATTATACTGGAGTCCGAAGCTCATAACCACATGTAAGTGTTGGTGGTTAGACCATAAACAAAATGGGAAGAGGCTGCTCCATTTATTGTGTGAATGCTTTACCCTATAATCGGTGGGTTCTAGGAACAACCCACCTTCTCTAATGACCCATGAAAAGGAAACATTTATTTTATTTTCTAAAAGTCTATATATGAAATTGATTTCGGTTTTTAAAAGGAACTTTACGAGACTTAAATTATGAAAAAAAATTGAAAAATATTTATTACATAAAAATATAATTAACACTTTCCACTTTCATTATTGAAAAAAAAAACAGGATTTTGTAGAAATACCTTTGATGTGGAGTACTTGATTGAGAAACAAAACTAACACCACATTTTATAATTGAAAAACTAAATTGATATTGTAGAAATTATGGGATTTAAAAAGGATAAGGATGAGTATTATATTTAATATAAAATATTATAGAAGAGATATGTTGTTATGAAGTTCAAGTGCACACCAAAAAGGCTATAACATTATTTAACTTAGTCACTCAATGAAAGTCATCTTGTTTGAGCCTTTTTTTTATTTTAAAAATCTTTTTTATTTTAATTAAAGAGACTGTCATCTCGTAGGCCCTTAAGTTGAGTTGAGACTATTAATATATGCTTCTTTATGATGAAAGATAACAAGAAACTAAAGGCTGAAAACTAATAAGTTATCTTGTTAAAAAATATTTAGTAAAAAAATTGTTAAATTAATTAATAAGTATAAACAATTAAAAAAAACACACATAAACGACGAAACTATGATAAGGCAGCAAGAAAAAAAAAATTAAGAGTGTATTACTTAATCATTACCAAAATAAGTTCCTTCGCCAAATATGTGTAATTTGATCAAACAAGCTTTAGTTAGTCAAATAAATTAGAAATCAACTTGAATTTGGAAAACTAAGATTTATTGCATCTGCAATTTGAGACAAGTTTTAATGCAAACACGGGAGGGTTATATTACATATAAATTAGAATGTATCTAAGTGGGATACACAGACAGTAGCAGATTGCATTTAGGAACAGATACTGGCCAAACTAGACTCCTGAGAAAGCCAGATTGCGTTTTTTAATCATAGATAGGACATAGGAAATGACTTCATTGAGGATCCAAGATGAAAGCTACTTTGTGCCTACAACTGAAAATAAAAATTTTATGATATTTATGAAGATAATATAAAATAAAACTCACAATATTTAAAAGCATCAAATGAAAAATAAAAATCATAAGACCATTTGGTAATAATAAACAAATTGTAAAGAGCTTGTTTTAAAGAATAAAAAATAATATACTTTTAAACAACACATATTTATTACGGAAAAAGTGACAAATGAAAGATTGAGAGTAAACAAAAACACATATTTATATGCTAAATAATTAACTGCGTTAATTATTCTTTCAAATGTCATTAGAAATTAGTTGACATGAACTTTCTTTTTTTTGTCTAATAACCCTCTTTTGTAAGAGAGTTAAACTAAGGCACATTACAAGAAAACATGGTCGTTCTCTGCTTGATTTCAGGAATTATTTTGTCTTATTTTTATTTTTAAAGATTTGTATAAGAAACACTAAAAATAACTCTCTCTTTCTTTCAATTTTTCATGAACAAATCTTAAAAAACAAGAAACATAACGAAACAAGATCCGTTTGGTAATAAAAAGAGAAAACAAAAAAACATTTTCAGAAACTAAACAAACCTTAAAATCTATAGATTAAGTTAATGTTTTTTATGAGCCACTAAGTGTCTTAGGGTGAAACTAAAATAATGGAAAACATGGTTATCTTATTTCTCATAATTGATCTACATTAGGAATGGAAACATGCCAGGGCAGGCCAGGCTTTACTCTAAACAGGCCTGTCTTGTAACATAATTATTAGGTCTGAGCCTATCCTGTTACCTGTTAAAGGCTTTATTTTAGGCCTGGCCTGGCCTGTTTAAGTGGTCTGGCCTAGCCTGAAGCCTGTTAATAAAGCCTGTTAAAAAAATTTAATATTAATAAAAATATAAATATTTTATTATTAAATTAGTTTATACATTTTTCTAATTTCTATCTATGTTCTTAATAATTATTAAATAATTATAATAATATTTATATAATTTTATAAATAATTTTTAAAATATTATTTAAGTATTAATTATAAATATTTTATATTAATAAAATTTATATTTATATTTTTTTTATTTTTTAAAATTATATAAATAGTAAATATTTTAGTTTTATTTTATAAACATATTTTGTTTATTTAAAGACATCTTGTATTCAACAAATAAAGTTATAGTAAATACATAAAATTGATAAAAAAAAATAATATTCACACAGTTTATTGAATCAATTAAAATAAAATTATATGTTTTTAAAAAAATAAATTTAAACTTACTGCAATATATATATATATATATATATATATATAATATGACAATAATAATAACTATTAAATTAAAAAAATAATTACAAAAAATAATACTTATAAAATTTATTGAATCAGCTAAAAAAATTATTATATTTTAAAAAGTAAATAAATATCGTCATTATAAAAATTGTAGATGATAAATACTTATATTATAAAATTCATAGATGAAGATAAATAACATATGAGCATAGGAACAATTATTAAAATTTATATTTAAATTAAAATAACTTATATTTCCAAATTTTTATCTTAATTAAAAAATATGTGATAAAACTTAATATAAAAATTTAAACTTAATGTACTATATATATAAAATGAAAATAATAATAACTATTAAATTAAAAAATAATTATAAAATATTTAATTTTATTTATCTCATTAATTTGTTATTTTAAATTAACAAATAAATGTAAAATTAACTATACTATAATATTAATGTAATATAGAAAATATTAGTGATATAATAAATTAAAACATATACTTATAAATTACATATAAATTGATAAATTGACTAATAATTTAATTAAAACATATGCAAGTTATAAAAATATATATTATCATATAATTTATTTATAATTATATTATTTATATTATTTGTTACATGGTCTGATTATATATATATATATATATATATATATATATATTAATATATATTATAATAAATTTTTTATTTTATTTTTTTTTATTTTTTTATAAATTTTTACTTTCAAATAAAATATAATTCAAATTTAAGCAATCTCTATTTATTATAAATAAAAATAATTATAACATAATATATTAATATAATAATTAAATTAATAATAATAAAATTAAGAGTATAAAAAATATATTAATATAATTTTATTATTTTATTTTTAAATTTTATTTCGTTTAGTTTTGATTATGTCTTATTCCTATTCAAAGACTTAACTATTTTTTAAATTGTTTAAATATAATAATTTATTATTAAATAAATTGATTATTTAAAAAGTGTAATCATGTATAAATATTTTTAATTTTTAATATAATATAATTTTTGTTTATTATAATTATAAATAAATAAAATTATAACATAATATATTAATTTAATAATAACAGAATTAAGAATATAAAAATATATTATTAAATAACTTTATTATTTAAATATATTTTGATAGCTCTATTTTTAAATTATAATATATATATATATATATATATATATATATTTATACAGGCCAGCTTGTCAGGCTTAACAGGCTTTATAAACAGCTCAGACCTAACTTGTTTACTTAAACAGACCTTAAAAAAGGCCTGAACCTGGTTTGTTTATTAAAAAGGTCAAGTCAGACCAGGCTAAAATCAGGCCAGGCCACAGGCCCCTGTCAGGCGGTCTGCCCTGTTTCCATTCCTAATCCACATTTGTGTAGCTCCTAACCTGTAAACAAAATTTTTTCCTTCTTTGTCATAGTATTCACTTTCTTCAGAAATGATAAGATAATTTTCTTTCAAAAATCTACCTTACTTATCATGTCATTCAAAGAAGTGATAACCCCTTTGTCATCCACCTATAAAGAAAAATAAAAATTAGAATTCACTTAGTAGCGAGATTAACTACTAACAAATTGATTTTGTTACTTAAAAGAGCTCACACTCATAGAAATGTTAGTATGGATTATCATTTATCTACAATGTTAGCAAAAGAACTTCTGCATGACAACTACAAAACTTCCATTTCCTTCTAATTCTTGTCTCGAGAGAGGAAGCAATTTTACTGTAATTTATTTGATTAAAAATTTAAATGAAATAATTATACTGTAAATTTATAAACGTATGCAGACTTTTCTTTAACAGGAGAGGAGGGTCCATCCTTGGCTCCTTGCACCCACCTGAAATTAATTTGCATAGCAAATATAATTGTGGCCATGTCAAATTTCAGTTATAATTGTAATTGTGATTGTGATAATGGTATCATTGTGTATCATCATTCATTACTCTTTTTCCTTTGAAGAACATGAAATTCTATCCATTAGCACTCCACGTGATTTCATGAGAAAACCATTCCTACACCAATAAAACCATTATCCTCGAGTACATATCAACTGCAATTAATAGATAGTCCTAAATTTTCTTCTACCATTTCTGGTACTGAGTCCTGCATCTTATCTTCAAGTACACATGAACAGGGAACGAATACGCCTCATAGGCACATGAAACGTTAAGTTTTAGGCCAAATACAGACGGTGAAGTACCACTTTTGAAAGCAATAGCTTGTGGGTTTGATCGTGACCCCTAATATATATATATATTGAAATTCTCTTTAATAATATAATTTAACAGAAACAAGCATAAAAGGGAATAAAATTATTATGAAAATAAATTTCTTCATATTTAATTACTGTTACATATAAATAAACCTTATAACTAAAGAATCATTCACCCTCATACTGATGAGCCCTTATCATCATTCTAACAATTACCATTACCGAGGGTAATGACATTTGCATTAACCACACACTCTTCAATTTCATCGCCATCTACACTATCAATTTCATCATGAAGCCAATGGCGCAATTGAGCAATTATTGTGCATAATATGTTAATAAAATTGGAGAAAGTGTTGTATCTTAGTAATTGTCGCTGATCTAAAAGCAAATTAATTTTTAGTGGACCTTTGATGAGACCAAATAGCTAACTTTGCTTTACGAAGTTTATACAGCGGAAGAAGGAAAGGAAAGGAGAGTAACATAGAAAAGAAAATTGTCTTGTGTCCAATGCTTATATTGTCATTCCTTTTACGGTGGTGGAAGAGAAACACCCGTTACTAATAATTCATTTAAAAGCAGTAATATGTTACAAAGACTAAATCAGGTAATTCGAAAATCAGTCGTTATAAATTAACGATATAAATAATGTCATACTTTGAGCAAAATCATGTGTATTATAAAATATTCTAAAAGTAAAGAAATATTTTATCCTTAAAAGGAAATAAGGTTTCCTTTATTTTAAAACAAAAAAATGACAAAAAAAATTACTTGATTATCATTGTCTCATCAATCTTCACTAATAGCAAACAAGTGAAAAAGATAATTTTTTTTTATGGGAACATCTCTTTAAAATAAGACAACATTGAACATCTAATAAGAAATTTTTTTTCTTGAACTTAATGTTCTTAAAATATGTCTCTCACAACAAACACACACACACATTACCTATTTTTAATTATGATGACTTCACAATAAAATATTTATATAAATATTTAAGGTCTTTATATACACCTTAGTTTGTTGATGAGTGAGTGCTCTAAATATATTGTGCAAGTATTTTATAAAATGTGCCATATACATTTACTCTTAGATAGATACATTAAATGCGTCTCTATATCACTACTCAAATGATAAGTAAGTCTCTGTATCTATTAATAGTTTATTATTCTACCTCACATCAAGTATTGTTGCATGTCATAGGGATGAGAAGTGTAGCATTCATTATATAAGAGTATTTATGTGAATTCTTTTAACTTTCTAATTGTATATCTCATTATATAAAAGGATATGATCTTATTACACAAATATAAATTTAAAAAATTTATATTCGATTTCAGATTTTTATTTAATTTCTAGTTAATATATTACAGTTTATTATTTTGTTAACCGTTATATGTAAATTAAATAAAAAATTTAAGATAAAGTATAAAAAGTTTTAAACTTACATTAAAGAAGATTTTTCTTCTATTAAATATACTTTTTATTGAATAAAAACTACAATTTAATTAATAATAGCATTAAAAAATTTCGTCTAATTTTTATTGCAAATGAAAATATATGGAACATGAATGACCCAGCAGAAGAACTGCAAAATATAAAACTACAAGAGTGGCTGTGGTGTGGTTCATCTCTATATGCGATTAAGACATTGCGTCAGACAGTGTTTTTGCTGCAAAAAATCATAGGCCATTCAAATGACCACGTACCATGCATTTAAGGAACCTGTCTCTGCTTCTAAGATAAGATGGAGCAACCATATGCCATCTCTTGCTCCCAAAATTCCATATTCGTTTCAATTTTTTTATAAGAAAATAATCTTTGTACTGTATAACGTATAGTGTAAATTATAATTTTAATTTAATAATTTTTGTAAATTAGTTTTATTTACTTGTCTATTTATTTAATGTAATATAACAATTCTAATTATAATTGTTAAAATATTTTAATTTTTTTCAAAATTCTTTCTGTTTATCACTTAATTTTTTATTAAATATATATTTATTTCATGTACTTTTTATTTTCATCCTTTTAAAAAAAAATTTGTTAGTTTACCAACTTTGAAATTTTTTGTCGCATGAAAAAGATTAAAAGAGTAATTCTAATACAATATGTAAGAGATTATTAAAAAATACAATATATATATGAGTTAAGAACTTAAGATCCATTGATACCAATTATTAAATTTAGACACTTAATTATTTTATATTATTTTTATGATCATATATATCAAGTTTAACATAATTTAAATATTTATAGTCATGTTATCTAAAATTTAATATTTATTTATATTTTTAGAAATTTTATATATTGAAATAAAATAATAAATTGAAATACTTATTCATTCTCTCTTTATATAAGTTTTTTTAAATTGATTTACTTATAAAAACCTTCAAACAAACAGTTAAATTAATTAATCTCTCTTTATATCTATTTATTTATTTATAATTTTTTTAAAGATTAATGTGTACATATTAAAAAAATATTTTTTTCAATTGTTATTTATTTAATTTTTTTAAGAAAAATTTTAAAACTTAAAGTTTAAAATACCAAGAAACACATGCATAAAATTAATAAATATTAATAAAAATAAATAAATAATATTAAAATTAATGTTTAAAAATTTTAAGGAAAGAAATTGCACTTACTTCAAGGACAAGTCTTACTAATTTACTTTAAATATAATTTCATTAATTTAATTATAAATTAATAATGATGTATATTAAATTTTTAAAGAATTGAATATTCATGAAAATTTAATCTTATAACCACCAATTGTTTCTACTTTAAAGAACATGTTCTAAATTAAAATAAACTTGTTCAATGAAATATCAAATACTTTTAATACTTTGCAAACTCAACGTATTTATTTTAAATGGTTAAATTCAATTGTTGGATTGATGAAAAATTGATTACAAAATTCATTTCAGATTATTTTAATGATTAAAAATTATATAAAATATTTATTAATAATATAAAAAATAGAAATATCATATTTTAAAAATATAAATATATATATATAGAATAAAAAATTACCAAAGTAATAAGTTAAAAGACTTTTATAAATAAAATAAGCAAAAAAAAAAAATGTTACGTGTGAGAAGGCTTTAATACTGTAGATAGGTTATTTTATATCATAAATCCCGTATAATATTAAGGTTTAATTATACTTTTAATCTTTAATTTATGTATAATTTTAATTACTCACTGTCTTCCAAAACTTTTTAAATTACTTATATTTAGTTTTTCACATTAGAAATTTTATACAATAATTAACAAAAAATAAGGTTTCATTATTTTTTAAAATATATATAATAATAAAATAAAAATAAAATAGATTTTTATTATGTTTTATTTAGATATTTCATAATTTTTATTTATTAATTATACAAATAAAGAAATATGTGAAACAGAGAATGAGTCGCTTTGTAATTCCAGCTGGAGGAAAAGATAATAGGATGGTAAACAAGAAAAAAATAAGTTATGGATTGATCGTCACAATTTCTTTGATAAAATTGAATTAGTTGTTTACTTAAGTTATCACAATTTGAAAAAATAAAGATAATTTTATTGAATTTAATTTTTTTTAAATTACATAACATGCTATTTATAGAAAAATATCATAGAAAAACAAGTAATAAAGAATAAATCCTAATTACTTACTATAAACAAATAATAGTAATAAAAAAAATCGTAATCTAAGTAAATCCAAATAACGTAATACAAGCCTCATTCTAATAAAAGAAACAAATTCTATAATACCAAATTAAAATATATTATAATAAATCATTAATTTTAATAAAAACCAAACTCCTTTTATTACATTTAGTCAAAATCTCTTTTAAATTAATTATCACAAAAATTAATAAATATCATTATTATAGTAATCTAATAATAATATAAAAATATTTAATATTATCAATATATTTTAATTAAATCCTCATACAAGTATATATAATAATTTAATTGATTATATTATATCGACTTAAAATTTATTTAATTAATTTTTATTATACTTTATCTATCAATTAAAATTTTATCAACTAAATATATTTAAACACATTTAATATTTCTTTAATCATGACAAAAAAATTATTATATGTAAATTATTTTTAGTATTTTATGAACTATATTTATGATTTTTTTATTAATCTAAAAATTTATTAAATTAATAAATTATATATCAATGAATATGTATGATCTTTAGTTATAAATAATGATATTTAAATTAAATATATAAATTTTTTAGTCTCTCAAAATTCATAATTTTTTATTTGATACTCTATTTTATTTTTTTAAATAAATTTATTAATAATTTTTAGTTAAAATATATACTTAATTTATATAGTTAATGTTTGTTTATAAATTAATTTCTATACTTAAAAAAAAAACATGTTTCAATCTTTCTACGAATGTTTTGCAACATTTTAGTATTATAACATTATTAACAATTGAGACTAAAATGTAAATAATAAGAATCAAAAAGTCACAAAATACTTATATAAAGATTAAATTAAAAAAAATTTTAAAATAAAAAGACTAATTTGTTGATGAATGTTAATTATAAGAATAAATATATAATTTGACAAAAATTATTATAAGTATTTTTTTTTTTTTTGTCTTCTTAAATACATGTTAAAAAAATTATTGTTTAATTAATAATTTTTTCATTTCTTACATTATTATATTTACTTACCCTTTAAGAATGTGAAATTGACTGACCTAAATTATTTATTAAATGGGAACAGCTTTCTTAAAAGGATTGTAAAATCAAATCAACAACTCTTGTACCAATTTCACTCTTATATTTAATGAATGATAAATGTTCTACATAGTCCTATTATATCTTCCATTGAAGGACATACCATTCCTTCTTAACTAGAGAAATTCTTTGCTATATATATATATATATCCTCAATCCATTGATTAATATAAGTGGCTATTTTTGAAGAATGAAGAATCTTAAAACTTTAACAACAATCCACTCGACATGTTATAGATTATTGAGAAAATGGCTTTGTATTTGCTTTGAACTCTAAAACATTCCAATTAGCTATTACATAAAATACTATTGACAATACTTGTAACGATTATAATTACCAATATATTATTTATTTTGAAATAAATATTAAAATTATTTATCATAAAATTTTGATAAATAACTTTACAACTAAAAAAACTACAAAAAAAATTATAAAATTAATTAATAACTTATATTACACTAAATTCCTTAACAATTTTATCTCAGATCTTAAAATTTTAGACAGAACTTTAAAATTTAAATAATATTATATTGGTTTCTATTGGCTAAAGTTTGTCGGTAGTTTATTATTGTATATTGATTTATTATATTTAATTCTCTCTAAGTTGAAAATAAATTAATGATTGAGAAGACCTCATCCAGGCGTGAGGCTGAGAGTGAAAGCTTAACCACCAATTTCATATCTAAAGAGGCCCACATAACATCAATGAAGGCCCATAAACAAAATCAAGACGTGTGTGCTTTCCCAATTATAGGTCGGTGATTATTTCCAGCAATCACATCATCAAACAGCATATATTTTAAGTAAATGCTAATCATATATTAATTAAAAACTAAAAATATTAATATCCCTTCCCTTCTATGTATTTAACATATTTTAACATGGGTTTTAGTAAAATATTATTTTTAATTTCTTAACAAATAATTTTGAAATATCATTTGCAAGACCCTAATATGTATACAGTCCAGCTAGTTCCTTTTTGTGGGTGGGACACAATCTCTCTCTCATCATTTTCTTCCTCACCCCACCCTTTCACCTTCCTCGTGACATGTTCTATTTTTTGGACTCTCATAACATGCAGATGTTTCATGTTTTAATTACCATTAATGGTTTCGGCTTTAAGTATCTTTGTTCTTCTTCCATTGAGTTTGGTCTCCAACTCCCCCTCGATTTCGCAGTAGTTTTTGTAGAGCAAAAACACGACAGCTTCATCGTTTTAACTATTCATAGATAAAATATATCCATGATGACATTTGTTATAAGAAGTACAGATTTTTTATTATATTTTTACATTAATACGATGTTATCTACTTTAGGATTAAGCTTTTGTGGTTTTATTTTTGAACATCTATCAAAAAGCCTTGTATTAATAAAGATATTTACTATACTTATATGCTTTTGATCTTTCTCAATTTTAATCAACGTATGATCTTGTTTGTAAATCTCAACGATGATAATAGTATATATATGTGTATACATAAAAATTTTATGAACATTATTGATCGATTTTTCTTTTCTATATATACATTATAAAGAATTGTCGACAAATAAAGAATACTTTTATACATGTTTTTTTTTTATAATTTAGTTTACATTTCTATCTTGGATGTATTATACCTTTTAGTCTACACTATTTTATTTTTCTCTTAATTTAAAATAAATTTGAATTTAAAACTACATTAAAAATATGTTCATCATATGATAAAACAAGATTATATCATGTTTTGATTGTATGTTTTAAGCTAGAAGTATCATTATTTTAATTATTTGAAAATTTGCATTAAATCATAAATTATACAGAATTCTAATTGAGATAAATCAGTGTAACAGAACGCTGATTTAATACTATTTTGATTACATTTTACATAATTGAAAGACTAAATTAATAATATTTTATATTACTAAAGGATATAGTGATTTTTAAAATATTTGAAAGGCAAAGTGGTGATTTGTTATGTTGTCGTGTAAGTAAACTAAAGATGCAAAATAGACCAGAATTTTAAAATAGTAAATATTTAAATGTATTCTTTTATATTTTTATATTTAAGTTTTTAACTATGAAATAATTGCATTTTCCAAAAAATAATGTAATCAAATGGGGAAAGTCAGTTTGATATCTAAGCACATTAACTTTAATTAAAAGAAATTACATTCTTAAATAATGTGATAAATTAAATTAAGGGAACCTTCTTTATTGTCCACATAGACTGTTTTACATATTATTTTTATATTCTTCAGAGGAAATATATTTAAGATCGCAAGCAACTTGTAGAATAAGCTTTTCGTTGTTAATAACTCTTGGATTGATGGATAAGCTTTTCATTTTTTTTAAGCCTAGAATCGGTAGAATCTGAACATCTCATTAAGCCATTCAAATAATTAAAGTTGAGTAATATTATTTATGAACAATTTTTTACTATTTTGATTAATTTAAAATTAATTTTTGAATATTAACAAATTTTGACTAAATTCTATCAATTTGTTTTGGTTGTTTATTTTTAATGAAGTAAAATCACTAAGCCCAATAATAAGAAAAAGTTGAGTAATAGATAAACACTTACAAAATTAATTAATTAGTATATATATGTATTAAAAAATTAAGAATAAATTTTAAGAATTTATGTAGTATTAATTGAAATAGTAATACGTGATTACGAAAGACATCGATGTCACCACAAAAGAAAGATATCTTATAAAGTAGTGTTTAATTAGTTAATCAACACAATATTTTCTTATATACAAGATATTTTGCAAAAGAAAATCTCAAACTTGATCAATGAACTTATTCTATTCAGCCTTTTATGTCAATAAATAAATTGTATTAGAAATAAGTATTTATCGATTAGTTATTAATTATAAACTATTAAATCAAATCTTCTGATGGATTAGGTATTATATTTTAAATAAAAAATATTTTTAATTGACTTCATTAATTTAAATTTTTTTAAAATTCAAGATGAAATCATGATACTAGCAAATCCAAATTTTAGAGTATGATTGTTACAAATTTGCTTTTATAGTTCTTTTTAAGATGATTTTGACCAAAATAAAAAATAAATTACATATTACATACATCTCTTAAAATTAATTTCTTTACATATGTCTTGTTTTTATATAATAAAAGTTTATTAAAATTAAATTTTATGCAAAATATTTTAGTTTCAACTATCATTGTTGTTTCTTTGCATGCATGTGTGTTAAATTATGTAAAAGTCGAGTAAAATTATTTTACTTGTAAAGTAGAAGTTAATTATAATAGACTTTTGTGTATAAAATATTATGTATGAAAGTCAATTCTAATCGACTTTACTAAATTCATAAAATCATCATTCTTACTTTTATGATTGTCTCTTCTAAATCAGAGTTGATGTGATTTTGTCCATTTACTATCTTAATAATTGTCAAAACTTAACTAGTATTGTAGAGACTTGCCTTTTTAGTGCTTTGAGTGGTATAATCCCTTGTCTATTGATTATTGTTGCTTTTATACTAAGAAGACCTTCTTTATGTCTTTACATTCCTGTATCAAATGACTATAACAACCAAAGTTATGATGAAGTCTTTCATATTCAACTTTATACCAAAAACCATTCAAACATACCTTTCCTATAATTAGCTTTGTCAACATTCACTTTAACATTTACTTATAAACATCTATTTTAAATATCTTGAAGGGTTTAAATCTATTAGGGTTGATGAAAATAATACATTAAAGTTCTATATTGTTCAAGACATGTTGGAAGAAGTCTCACATCGCCCAAAATGAACAACGGGTGAGCAAGACTATATAATGGACTTGTTCTAAGTACTTGCTTTGGAGAGTGTGGATGTAGAGGATAAAGGAGAATAGTTTATGCATTGTAAAAAAATTTAACACAACAATTATGATTTTTTTTCTTTGATTTTGGGGTTTCTACGATATTATTCTCCAACAACAAGGATGTGAAGTTGCTTGAAAATTTTTATAACACACTATTTTACCTTGTCCCCAATACACCCTTTCGATTGAGGTGCATTGATACTATGAATTCAAATCTATTATATAGCCTTGTTCACTTACTCCTTTGTTCATCCCAAGTGATGTGAGACTTCTTTCGACATAACACGATGTGAGACTTTTAAGATGTACTATTTTCATAAACCCCAACAATCTCCACCATGATTAAAATAGACACATCTTGTGTTTTCATTTTAATCATGGTGAGGATTGTATTAAAGTGTTGTGAGGTTTAATTTAATTACTTACATTAGAAAATATAGATATATCGAGGGCAAAAGAGAATAATCTATGCGTTATAAAAATTTTCATACAGTATTATTTTGTAGTTTTCATTAAAACAATTTTCATATAGTATTATTCTCTTGTTGTCATTAGACAACAATCATGGTTTTTCCTTCATTTTTAGAGTTTTCACGTTATATTCTTATGTTGATTGTTTTTATTTTATATCTCTATTAAAATGGCATAGATAATGTTTTCTTTCTTTTTTACTCAACAAAATCTACTACTAATGTGAAGACTAAGAGAATGCTTTCATCATAGAACTATTCCAATCAACGAAACAAATTCATACCATAATCTTAATTTGGAGATATAAAGTTAGGGTCCATCACTATACTATTAAATAATTATTAAAAAACATGCATGGTCAATTTTGACCACAAAGTTGTTGCTAATATCTAAAAATTCAAAACCTAAATTTAATTTTCATATATTTCCTAAATGATTATACATTGTATTACATTTTAGCCATTTCTTTAAGAGTTTAACTACTAAGGGCATTTTGCCACATAACACACACCTTGTGATATATTATAGACTCTTTAGAGTTTAACTACTAAGAATGTCTTTCTATAAAAAAGCACACACGTACACATTTTCAAGTTTAACTACTGGAGTATCTTGCCATAGAATCTGAGTGCGCACGTGTGCACATATATTTTGTATGATTTAATTTTTTAATAAAAAATAAAAATATGTTTGATTTATTTTTTTTATTCTTAGTTGACATTTTTTATTAATAGTTATAAAAATGTCATTTTATTTTAAATTTTTTCACTTTTAAAAATTTAGGAAAGAGATATCTAAATATATAAAAAATACATTTTCATTTTATACATAAATTATTAAAGTAAAATAAATTTTAAAATAAAATCATATTTTGTATTTATCAATAATAATATAACAAAAACAATAAAAACAAATTGAATAAGATATAAGAAATTCCTATCACAAAAATTGCTGACCGAAAGAGATTTACTATCAATTATGGTGAAAAACTAATTTGAAGATACAATGTATAATATATTTTCTTAAAAAATGTCTGAATAATCTTCTATATAAACAAAATTAGAATCATACGGCTTGGACTTAAATCTATGTTATAAATTTTGAGATAAATAATTTTCTTTCCAAGTGGAAAGGTAAAATTAGATCAAAGACTTCTCAAACAATTTAGGTAGATCGCAGTAAGAGTTCTATCAACAGAGGAACTTTATTTTTGTTTTCTATTGATTGTTATTGCATATGTTCTTTTGGTTTATTTGTTTAAGCTTATTTTAAAAAATATATATATAATTAAATATTTATTTTTTAAAGTCATTCCTTATAATTTTCTAAAATAATTTAAAAGTATTTTTTTCATATTTTAATTTTACTAAAAATTTATTCAAACATGTTATCATATTTTGAAAGTCATTTTTTGCAATTTTTTCTGAAAAAATATTCTTCAGCAAACATTTTCCTATTACAATAGCTTGGAGTGAAGGGATAATCATGTGAGGTGATGCACATCATAAGAACATACAAGTATTATTAATATTTTTTTTCACAGGTTTACTCGAAAGAGATGTGTATGATTGATTGTATGATATCTGAATTGAATTTCTTTTATTTTTTTTCACCAACATTCAATAAATAAATCAAAAAAGAATTATTTTATATTCCCAAAATACATGAGGGTTTTCTATTAGAAAACATCCAAAAAAAAATTCAGATTCGGTTCATATTTTAATGCAGAAAAACGCATGGTCAATCATTGACGCAGTGATGTTAAGGATAACCATTCAATGGCACATTTGAAATTTTATTCCAAATTTAAGCCTCATATGGTAACAAAGCATGCATATAAGGCCAAGAACCTCCCTCACTGCTATGCCACGCTCTTTTCTTCTTTCTTCAATCATCTTCCCTTTTCACCTCATTATCCGAAACTTGCAAAGTTTCACATCCCAGACAACATGGAGGGAAGGTTCATGTTTCTGTCGGTGCTCTTATGTGCCACCTTTCATGTCTCCTTCTCCTTCACAGACGGTAAGCTACCAATTAAGTTCAATAGTATTCGTATATTTATAATGTATACATGTACGTACATGTGTATGTAGGCACTGAAGGGTGCCCATATTATACAAAAATTATACAAACTTCGACAGCTCAATGTATCTTTCCCATTTAGCTAGCAAATTAACACTCCCTTTGTTTATGTTGAACCAACCTTTTCACCTTAGCACAGAGTTCTGAAGTTTTAAGGACAAAGTTTAGGAACATTGTAGTGAGCATTTTGAAATTAAAATTTAACCTTTATTATATAAATTACTAAAAGAAAAATATTTTAAAATATAAAATATAAAATATAAAATTACTTATAATATTACACGTATTTTTGTCCATTTCAATATCCGAAGGGGTGAGTTTGTTCTAGTGTTGTTAATTGACGTGGACATCATTTATGAATATGATATGCACCCTTACTAATCTGTCTCGCTAAGTTATTATTCTTTTCCTTGGCATTGAATTATATTGGGTTAACAGCTATGAGGGTGACCTGGGTGTCGCACGGTTGTCATAAATTCCTATTATTTATTTCATTTTGGGCCCCACATTTTTAGGCTAAGCACATAATGCATGCATGACGCTCTGAAAATTCACATGGCCTTGTATGCATACTAGGGACGTCACGAATGGACAATGAGATAGGTGGTGCAGAGCACCTCCACCAGCACCACATGCTTCTGAAATACTTCTGAAGAGACTTTACCATAACTAGGAACTGGTCAATTTTGGCACAGTGCTTGTAGCATTGGATTGGGAACTATGTTAGTTTGGATTTTGCATTCGACCTGGTTGGGCTCCAAAATCTCTTTTTGATTTGCCAAAGTGGTCCTATAAAATAAGATGCCCATTATTAGCTTATGATTAGATTATATATAGAGCTTAGGCGTTGGATTTGTCATATATATAATTAATGTTCTTATAATACTGATTAATATTCATTTAAAAGTTAATGTATTACACTAAAAAATACTTTTATAAGTATAAACATATATTGTCAATATATCGTACTAATGAAACTTTTTAAGGTATTTTGGATTTGTCGAAGTTACTTTATTATATATGAGTTCGGGTGAAAGTGTAACAGATGAATTGATGCAGGACTAGTGGCAAATGGGAATTTTGAGTTGGGGCCAAAGCCATCAGACCTGAAAGGCACGGTGGTGGTTGGTGGAAGCCACGCCATACCAGAATGGGTGATTTCTGGTTATGTTGAGTATATAAAATCTGGGCAAAAACAAGGTGACATGTTGCTGGTGGTGCCAGAGGGTGCTTATGCAGTGAGGCTTGGGAATGAGGCTTCCATTAAGCAAAAGATAAAGGTGATTAAGGGAATGTACTATTCCATCACGTTCATGGTGGCACGCACATGTGCACAAGAAGAGAGACTCAATATATCTGTGGCTCCTGACTGGGGTGTCATTCCCATACAAACACTGTACACAAGCAGTGGTTGGGATCCCATTGCTTATGGCTTCAAAGCTATGAGTGATGTTGTGGATATGCTAATACATAACCCTGGAAAGGAGGAGGATCCAGCTTGTGGCCCTCTCATTGATTCCATTGCTCTCAGAACTCTCTACCCTCCCAAACCCACTAACAGTAAGTTTGCCTCTTTAATCTCTTTATTCTAAGGCTTTCTCTAGGTTACTTTTCTCATACATAGTTTCATTTTAGGTGCATTAATTAATATTTTTTTAATAAAAAGATTAGTAAAAAATTATAATTTTTAATGTAATATTTTACCTTTATTAGTTTTTCCAAGATAGAGTTATTTATTTAGAGTTAATAATATTTTACATTAATAAATGTCAACTTTATAAAATGCTAAATTAACTCATTCAGCAAGTAAATTAATATTATAAAATTTCATATAAAAGTAAAATTAATAAATTATTTATTATAATATTTTATTTTAACGTATAATATATTTTTAAAATATAAGGAGATATTAAATTTTAGATAATATACTTTTAAATAATGTAAAATTTGATATATAGAATTACGAGAATAATATAATATGATTATATTTAAAATAACATATATATATATTTATTATTTATTTTGTTTAAAATAAAAATTATTAAAAAACATGTAAAAGATATAGCAAAACTTCTTAAATATTATCCCTTCATTTTTTGTTAGTTTCTGTTTGGAATGTTTATGGAATGAGTTGGAAGTTATTTGTTTTATGTTTGCTCCTGCTAATAGATATTCGTGTTTTTAAGGAAATGAGTTGAATCTAGACCTATTTCTAATACGTGTTTAGTTTCATTTATGTTAAAAAAATAATTATTTATTTTTGTTAGTTTCTTGAAAGATATTTTTATATATATAAAAAAAGTTATTACTCTAAAGATTTCATTAATTGGATCATTTTGTAGTTCAAATTCTGTAAGGTCATGAATCAACTAATAACCAGTTCAAAACAGGGTCAAATTTAATTTTTAGACATTATGTATACTTTTTGGCATTTAGAATTAAAAATTACAATTAAGAAAAACTTAATAACTTATGTTTTAAAACAAAATATTAATTTAAATATTTATAATTTATCACTAATATTTTAAAATATTATATGGCATCGAAACAAGACAGGTTAGCCTAAATTCAAACTCCAATTACCTTGAATCAGGATGAAATTTCAGAACATAGCAGGTCTTGAAACGCCTACAATAAATTACAAAAGGACAAATGTAAAAATGAATTTAAAAACGATTAGGACACATTCATTTTTAACTTAAAAGACCGAGTATTGTATTTTTTTTGTAGACTAAAATGCTAGATTGCTCTTTTCATTAGATTTTCATGTTACCAAATAGTCACATGCGACTGCAGATTGACAGTGCAGTTTGATTTGACGTAATATTCCTTAAACTCGTTACAAACATAGCTGCTAATTAGAATGCCTAATCAAAGACAGCATATAAGAACAAACATTAATAGCTCAAGAGAAGAAGCTGGATTAATACCTACAGAGGCAACAAATTTAATAGAGGAAAATGATTGCTTCACACCCTTTTGAGATGTAAACGCCTCATTAAGGAAGAGAGTATATATATACAATGAATAATATTATAATAAAAGAAAAGATAAATTAAAAGAAAAATAAATAAAAAATATTAAAAGTATGGTATGAAAATATCAAAGTGGTTAAATATATATTGGCATGATTATACATAGATGTCAGGCAAGAAAACCATTGGCTGTGGTCCTATATTAATAGTTCGCTATATAGAGTAAGGTTGGTAAGATGTTACGATCATATTTATGAAACGCAATTATGCATTCTTTCTCTGTAAAACTCCTCTAAGAGCTAGTACAAAAGGGTCTGCATAAATTCAAATTCATATTAAGTCTGACATTAGAATAGAACGGTTGTATTTTTTATAATTTCATTGCATGTGATATGGAAATAAGTCACTGTGGTACTTACCTATATGAAAGAAAACAGTTTTGATTTCACAGAACACTGTCCCCTTTAAAAGTAGAAAAAAGAATCCACAGAAAATTAAATGCTTGTCAATATATATACACATGAAATTTTAAATCCTATGGGACCAGGGCAAGCAATGAATACTAACTGTCCACTTTATTTCTCTAGTTAGGTGACTATTTATGCACAATGTACCTTATAATTAACAATTCAGAATTTCACAGCCACTTCACCATATTAAGTTGTCGAACAAATAGTCAAATCAATCCTTTAAAAAAATTAAAATTTGTTATATCATCAATTCACGAATAATGGAAATTATGCAGTGTTCCTGGAACTGTAATTTGTGTAAGTTAAATTAGTTTTAACATCATAAATTTTTATTCTCTTTCATAACTAATGACTTTTAAACTACGTAAATCTAGGAATCACAAATTCAGTTTTTTCAAGTTTCAATTGTTTTTGTGGCCTGCTTTTCGGAATGTCTGAAAAATGAGATATAAAATTAAATATGATAAATTTAGATTTTTATGTGTTGATAAATAATATGATATACTGAACCATACATATTAATTGTATTTTTTTAACCTCTAAATTGATTCATGAATATCTTGAAATGAGTGGTTTCCTTTCTCTATACATGGTATAATAACACATCTCACGCTCCACAGAAAACCTATTGAAGAATGGTGGTTTTGAAGAGGGACCCTATGTGTTCCCCAACTCATCATGGGGTGTGATTATCCCACCCAACATTGAGGATGACCACTCTCCCCTACCAGGATGGATGGTAGAGTCCCTTAAGGCAGTGAAGTACATAGACTCAGCCCATTTCTCAGTCCCTGAAGGCAAAAGAGCTGTGGAGTTACTAGCAGGAAAAGAAAGTGCCATTGCACAAGTAGCAAGAACAATTCCTGGCAAAACTTATGTGCTCTCATTTTCAGTTGGGGATGCTAGCAATTCATGTGAAGGGTCTATGATTGTGGAAGCATATGCAGGCAAAGACACTATAAAAGTGCCTTATGAGTCCAAAGGCAAAGGTGGGTTTAAGCGTGCGGCACTCAAGTTTGTTGCTACCACCCCAAGAACACGCATCATGTTCCTTAGTACCTTCTACACCATGAGAAGTGATGATTTCTCTTCACTCTGTGGACCTGTCATTGATGATGTCAAGTTACTAAGCCTACGTAAACCATAAGGGGATTGGGTCTGTTAGAGGCTAATGAATCAAAATATTTATATATGGGTTCTAAGCCTTTGATTTTATATAGTTATTAGGATAATAATTAAGAATGTTTTTTCTCTTTTTTTTTAAGAGACGCGAGAGGTAATGAGTATGATTTTCATTTTATTATGAAAATAAGTGTGTATAACAACTATCTATAGACGTATAGTATACAGTGGCGTGTTTCTATAAATCCTTTCATGTATTTTGCGTGAATAAATGATGTGAAAGAAACATAGTTTATTCATAACCTTTCTCTTGTGCTATAAATTGAAGCTTAACTTCAACTATTTATCATTATTGTTTATATGAAAAAAAAAATTTCAATTGTAACGCAGATCTTCTGAAACTGATTGTAGATTAGAGTTTAATTCGCCAATTCGTTCAAATAATTCGAAAGTTTTAGAAAAGCTTTACATTTTTATCATTTTTTGTAATTTTTACTTTTTACGTTAATTTTAGGTGAATTGGTGCCCATCACCTCATATACTTTATATTAAAAGTATGTTATAGTATTTTATTTTTTTTCCAAAAAACATTCATGGGAAATTATTTGAATATTTTAAAAATATTTACACTATTTAAATTAAATTTATTTAATTCCACGACTAACAAATTCATTGAAAATTAATTTTTTAAAGAAGTGAAATTTGCGTTTTTTTAATTAAACATGAATAATAAATTTTTAAATTTATCAAATAAATTCATTTAAATTAAATTAATTGAAATTAATAAGTCTTTTTCTTTTCTTCTTTATTCAAAAAAATTAACCAACCCTTAATATAAGCTTCAAATAAATAAATAAATAAATAAAAGGTAAATAAATAAGGTGAGTAAAACAGCAAGCCGAAGAGCAGGGATAATCCAGTAACTTCACACTTCAGTGTAAGCTACCAGACTGAGAGCTCATGCATTGAAGCCTAGGTTTCATTATCTTTCTCATCTCTTCAGTGAATCAGGTGATTCAACCCTCTGCTTCTCTTCCATACTACTTTGTCGTTTCTCATTTGATTTCTGCACTAACTCTGCTAAATAAGCCTCTTCAATTTCAAACACTATTCTCTCTGTCGTTCATCCCTATGCACCCTGCACTTCATTTTCTGTTCATGTTCAGTTCCAGCTCAAATTCGACACATCTACTGTGTTTTCACGCTGTTTATTTCAATTTAGTTGATTTTATAGTGAATGGTTGCTTTGCCCTCTTCCTGATCTTGGTTTCATCGCACAATTAAAGGGTTATAGTGGAATTCGTTGCGGTTTCCTGCTTCGTCTGGCCTAATCAGTTTTTGCTTTGGTGCTAGGAAGTGGGAAATTATTTGCTAAGAGTTTGACGTGATCTCTATTTTGCTTACTTTCTCACCTTTTGCTTTGTTTCGGGTTGAGTTTAGCTGTATTAGTGTTCTAGCATTGGAAGAAAATTTGGGTGTATATAAGGGTATATTGATTTTTGCCACAAATGCAATGCACACTGAATTTGTTTCCTTGTAACATTTTTGTTTATTAAGGTTCACTGTATAACTAATGAACTTAATGTGAATTTTGTAGATTTTGGAAAACTTAGCTTGTGAAAGCTTGAAAGTGCAGCAGGGTAGTTTCGTTAAGTTACTAGGATTGGTGTTTGTTTGCTTATTGATGAATTATAGCTTCCTGTCGGTGAATAATAATGTTCAGCATAGCTATTTGGTACGAAAATAATTACACGAAAGCTCATGAATTTCGTATTGACCAATCAGATTGATGGTAACCATACATCGGTGGAGAGAGTGTATGTTAGTTTTCATAAAATCTTACACGTCACTTTCATGCAAATTTGTGTATAATTTATTTGCACTATTTATCTCTTCTCATTAATGTTTGTGTAATGATGATTTGTATCAGATCAGTTGCCAAATCAGTTTAAGTTTTGACAAATAATACGTGCAATGGCAAAGAGGAAGAATCCTTTGGTGTTTATGGATGTGTCCATAGATGGGGATCCTGTTGAAAGGATGGTTTTTGAGGTATTTTTTCTATCTTTATATATATACATATATATCGTTTTAAATGCTATATGCAGTAATGTTTGACCTAATTATTGATCTTGTTTCCCCCTCAGCAAAAGTCCTGTCCGGTAAGAGTGTCAATAAAGAGCATAAGCAGGAGCCCACTTAGATCATCTTTTCGAAGTTCTGGTAAACAATATTGTCAAGATCTGGATCTTACTTAAGATCGGGAGGAGGGTCAAAAATCTAAGATTATATATATATATATAAGTATAAAAAATAACATACATAAGAAAATTAATATTTAAATCACATTATTTAATTAAACATAATTTAAAAGTCATAGATTCTAAATCTAATACAACACATAATTAGTCAAACTAGTAATAATATATTATAATATATTTTTTAAGTTCCAATCAGGATAATTATCTTTTATATAGTCATCTTTATCAATATCATCCATAGTAGACTCATCATCATCAGCAGATAGAAGGTCCAAATTATTTATAGATGTATTTAAACTATCAACACCACTGCTTGCTTCTCCATCTTGAATCAAGTTCTTATCTAAATCTATATCTGATATTACTTCATTCTCCTCCTCTATAATCTAATCATCATTAGAAGCAACATTCTTAATGTCAAAGTTAGGCTCTTTCCTCCTCTTGATACTATTGCCTAATTTTGAATTTGTCATTACATATAAAACACCATTCATCATTTTTTGCTTTAAACAATTTTTTTCTTGGTATGAACCTAAATATCAACATAATTAATTAATAATTTAACACAATAATTAAAGTAATCCATTTGGTAATTTTAAGAAATAACTTACCATTTAAAAAAAACACTCTAATTACGTTCACAATCAGATAAGCTTCATGTCAAGTTTAATACACGAATGACAAATTTTTGTAACTCTCGATGTTCTTCACCATAAGATTCTCACCATTGTGCTGGAGTTTTCACTTTCATTTTAGTAATTGCTAATTTTGTACCAAAATATCCTTTTTTAGCTTTGAAATACTCCAATTGACCATCAATCTTATTCGCTTCATCCATATTTTCTACCATTCTTTCTAAACACTCATATAATTCATGCTTAACTTCAAAATCAGCTTCAAAATCCATAGCATAATGCAAAATTGGGTTAAGGTAGTAGCCTGCAGCATGCAAAGGTCTATGTAATTAGTTGTCCTATTTTTCATCAATTATCTGGCATAGTGGCATGAAACTAGAGATTAAAGAATGAAAAAAAAAAGAGTTTTCAAAGCAAAGCTATAAATTATCAAATTAAACTAAAGTCTAATATACCTTTTTTTTAACATCATTGAAGTTTGTTTGAATTTTCTCCTTGGCTCGATCTATTTTCTCATAAATGAAACTCATGGCTGATTGTCCTTTGAATCCACCAAGCACAACACTCTAATTAAGGGATATGCACCCCTTAAACAATTCAAAATATCGTTTCAAAACTCCTTATTTATGACTATATTTCTACAACTATTTCATCTTTCATTTTGACAAACTTACTATCTTTCCATTCTTTGGATGTAAACATTTTTAATAATGATCCTTTATTATCATTCAAGCATCACAAAGTCAAGTAAGAAGTTGCAAAACGTGTAGCTACAGGTCTAATTAAATTTGTACCTTGAGTAAAGGCATGCAATAAAGATATACGACCAGTTCTAAAATAGATTAAGTTCTGATTTTTTTTCCTGTTTGCAATAGTTTCTTTATGTAATGATATCTTAAAATCTTTCAACATAAGATCAATGCAATGTGCAACATAAGGTGTCCAATAAAGCTTTTTCCTCTTCTCTATCAACATTTCTCCTGCTGCCTTATAATTTACAACATTATCTGTCACAATTTGTACCACATTTTCTTTTCCAACTTCTTCAACAACATCATCTATCATCTTAAAAATTTTGTCAACTGTTTTGCATATGTCAGATGCATTAATAGACTTCAAAAACATAGTTTCTGCTGGATTATTTACCAAAAAATTAAGTATAGTCCTCCTTTTGTCTGTCCATCCATCGACCATTATAGTGCATCCGATTTTTTTTCATATAGCTTTGTGCTCTTCTAAGATGCTATTGGTCTCCTCAACTTTTTGCTTCAAATATTTTACACAAATCTCATGGTAGGATGGTGGCTTAAATCTAATACCATGTCGAGCAATTCCTTCACACATCTTTCTAAATTCCCCACTCTTCACAACATTGAAAGAAATTGCATTATTGTAAAAAAAATGAAGCAATTTCTAAACATGCATCTTCTCTCAAACCTTACTTAAAAATTAAATTAATTATAGATTGGGTGGTCACTCCCCTTTTCTTGAAAAGAGTTGCTAGACTTTCAACATCACCATGTATTTTTCTTTTGCCCACATTTTCAAATTCACCCACATCATCTTCTATTCCCTTTCCTTCAAGCTCTTGCTGTGTATTTATTTTTTCTATAAATTTTTCTTGTAATTTAACAACAATGTCCAACATTGGTTTTCGAACATCATCAGGGACAGTCATGCGAGCTCCAATATTTTGCTTTGTTCCTGCCAAATTATGTTTGAAACGATAAACTTTTCTAGTATATTCATTCTCACAATACTTGCATTTGATGCGTCTAGTATCTCCAAAAATAGAAATGTCATGATTCCACACCACATTATTTCTTGTTCCAGCAGTGTTGTTTGATTTTGATCTTAAACTTTCACTTCTACCAACAATACCATTCCTTGTAACTCCACTTAATTGAATTCCTTTTCCTTTTCCATAGTCACTAACTTTTTTCCTTATATTATCCACAATGCAGCAATGAAAATAACAAAAATAAAGGAGAAATGTAGAACCAAAAACCCCACAAATCCACCCACACAGAACTGAGATAGCCTCACTCACTTAGAACCAGTCACTAAACAACACAAAATCGATGGAAAGAAGAAATCAAAACAAATACCAACAAAAACTAACAAATCAAACCTGAAATCTACAGTGTAGACGTTGCAAAATCAGAACCCAAATAGAGAGAAGATGAGAGATTGGGTGTTAAGGAGTTCTCCAATGGTAGCATGGTTAAATGTAGAGAGAATTGAATGATAGGTATTGAGGACACCTCGTGGGAGGAGCTTCTCTAGGAGCGTGTCACCTGATGCTTCACCAAAACATATCAGAAGGGGAAGAGGTTTTGATGAACGATACTCATATGCTAGAACCAATGTTGTTAAAATTGAAATTTAAATTGCTTGATTGTACGATTTTACGATCCTAAACCCCTTGGATGATCTTAATCAGACTTAGGATCGAATATGTGAAAGATTGGATGCAATCTTGATCATTTTTGGCAGGATCGTAGGATCGGCGATCCGATCTGATCTAATCCCAGTGGTAGGTTTTTGAGTAAGTTATGGATTGGGCTTTGTGGGTTGGGCTTTTGGGGATTTGGGTTTCTGGGTCAGGTTTTTCTAACCAAAAAATCTATCTAGATTATTTTTTCTCAATCTCTCTTCTTCTCATGCGCGTGCGACCAGTTCTCTCTTTGTGACACCCATCCTTCAATTTTCTCTCACTTCCACAACATCCATCTTTCAATTTTGCCTTTCTTCCTCAACACCCATCATTTCATTCTCTCTACATTTAACCATGCCACCATTAGAGAACTTCTCGACACCCAATCTCTCATCTTCTCTCTATTTGGGTTCTGATTTTGCAACGTCTATACTGTGGATTTCAGGTTTGATTGGTTGGTTTTTGTTGGTATTTACTGTTCTGATTACTTCTTCCCATCGATTTTGTGTTGTTTGGTGGCTAGTTCTAAGTGGGTGAGGCTATCTCAGTTCTGTGTGGATGGATTTATGGGGTTCTCAGTTCTACATTTCTCCTCTTTTTTTGTTATTTTTATTGCTGCATGGCGGATAATATAAGGAAGGAAGTTGGTGGCTGTGGAAAAGAAAAATGAATTCAATTAAGTGGAGCTACAGGGAGTGGTATTGTTGGTGAAAGTAGAAGTTTAAGATCAAAATCAAACAACACTACTGGAACAAGAAATGACGTGGCGTGGAATCATGACATTTCTATTTTTGGAGATGCTAGACACATCAAATGCCAGTATTGTGAGAATGAATATACTAGAGGAGTTTATCGTTTCAAATATCATTTAGCAAGAACAAAGCAAAATGTTAGAGGTTGCATGGCTGTCCTTGATGATGTTCGAAAACAAATGTGGGACATTGTTGTTAAATTATAAGAAAAATTTATAAAAAAAAAAATATACACAGTAAGAGCTTGAAAGAAAGGGAATAAAAAGTGATGTGAGTGAATTTAAAAATTTGGGCAAAAGAAAAATACAATGTGATGTTGAAAGTCCAGCAACTCTTTCCAGGAAAGGGGGAATGACCACCCAATCTACAATTAATTCAATTTTTAAGCACGGTTTGAGAGAAGATGCATATTTAAAAATTGCTTCATTTTTTTATAATAATGTAATTTCTTTCAATGTTGTGAAAAGTAAAGAATTTAGAAAGATGTGTGAAGAAATTGCTCGATATGATATTGGATTAAAGTCACCATCCTACTATGAGATTCGAGTAAAATATTTGAAGCAAAAAGTTGAGGAGACCAATAGCATCTTAGAAGAGCATAAAGCTATATGGAAAAAAAAACTAGATGCACTATAATAATCGATGGATGGATTGACAAAAGGAGAAGGACTATACTCAATTTTTTGGTAAATAGTCCAGTAGGAACTGTATTTTTTAAGTCTATTGATGCATCTGACATATGCAAAATAGCTGACAAAATTTTTAAGATGATAGATGATGTTGTTGAAGAAGTTGGAAAAGAAAATGTGGTATAAATTGTACGGATAATGTTGCAAATTATAAGGCAGCAGGAGAAATGTTGATGGAGAAGAGGAAAAGGCTTTATTGGATACCTTTTGCTGCACATTGCATTGATCTTATGTTGAAAGATTTTGAGAAGATACCATTACATAAAGAAACTATTACAAACGGGAAAAAAAATCAGAACTTAATCTATTCTAGAACTGATCTTATATCTTTGTTGCATACATTTACTCAAGGTACAAATTTAATTAGACCTGCAGCTACACGTTTTGCAACTTCTTTCTTGACTTTGGGATGTTTGAATGATAATAAAGGATCATTATTAAGAATGTTTACATCCAAAGAATAGAAGGATAGTAAATTTGTCAAAACGAAAAATGAAATAGTTGTAGAAAATCTAGTCATAAATAAGGAGTTTTGAAAAGATATTTTAAATTGTTTAAGGGGTGCTTATTCCTTAATTAGAGTGTTGCGCTTGGTGGATTCAAAGGATAAGCCAGCCATGGATTTCATTTATGAGGAAATAGATTGAGCCAAAGAGAAAATTAAAACAAACTTCAATGATGTTAAAAAAAAAGGTATATTAGACTTTAGTTTAATTTGATAATTTATAGCTTTGGTTTGAAAATATATTTTTTTCATTTTTTAATCTCTAGTTTCATGCCACTATAGGAGATAATTGATGAAAGATGAGACAACCAACTACATAGACCTTTACATGCTGCAGGCTATTACCTTAACCTAATTTTGCATTATGCTCCAAATTTTGAAGCTGATTTTGAAGTTAATTATGGATTATATGAGTGTTTAGAAAGAATGGTAGAAAATATGGATGAAATGAATAAGATTGATAGTCAATTGGAATATTTCAAAGCTAAAAAAGATATTTTGGTACAAAATTAGTAATTACTGGAATGAAAGTGAAAACTCCAGCACAATGGTAAGAATCTTATGTGGAGAACATCGACAGTTACAAAAATTTGTCATTCGTGTATTGACCTTGACATGCAGCTCATCTGGTTGTGAACGTAATTGGAGTATTTTTAAAATGGTAAGTTATTTCTTAAAATTACCAAATGAATTACTATAATTATTATGTTAAATTATTAATTAATTATGTTGATATTTAGGTTCACACCAAGAAAAGAAATCGTTTAAAGCAAAAAATGATGAACGATGTTGTATATGTCATGGCAAACTCAAAATCAGGCAATAGTATCAAGAGGAAAAGAGTCTAACTTTGACATTGTAGATGTTGCTTCTGATGATGATTGCATTATAGAGGAGGAGAATGAGCTAATATCATATATGAATTTAGATGAGAACTTGATTCAAGGTGGAGAAGCAAGCAGTGATGTTGGTAGTGCAAGTACACCTATAAATGATTTGGACCTTCCACCTGCTGATGATGATGAGCCTAATGTAGATGATATTGATAAAGATGACTATATAAAGGATGATTATCCTGATTGGAGCTTGTAAAATTTATTGTAATAGATTAGTACTAGTTTGACTAATTATATGTTGTACTGGATCTAAAATCTATGACTTTTAAGTTATGTTTAATTAAATTATGTGATTTAGATATTAATTTTCTTATATATGTTATTTTTTATGCTTATATATATATGTTTAAGTATAATTTTATATGTATGATAGTATATTATGATCTATTTTATGATCCTACAATTTTTGATTTTTGACCTCCTGATCTTAGGTAAGATCTCCATCTTGACAAAATTTACTAGAAGGTATAGGAACTCCTTTAGATCTCTTGTGAGGTCGTATCGTTATAATGGAAGAAATGGCCGTGATAAGTAAACTGGTAAAGTTGTATATAATTTTTAGTCATCAAAATAAGGTAAAACTGAGAATTGAATAAGATTTTTTTTATTTTTTTTTACACTTTCTGCAATCAGATACTCAAACTACTGGAGGTACTCCCCTAGGCGTAATAAGAGCCCACCACCACGTGGAAGAACTCCACCAAGGTTCCCTCCAAACACCCTTTAACATATACATTTCTTAGTTAATCTGGTATTTGAGGCATGCTTTATTTCTCATCATGATTTGATTCATTTGTTAAGACACTTTCTTTTCTGGTGCTGAGTTTTTTTTTTTTTTCCCTTTCCCCTATGCCACTAATTAATAATGATAGCACCATGCATGCTAAGTGGAGTGTGTGAAAACCTATATGTAAGTACCGAAGTAGAAGGAGCAGGACACCATCTGCATCACGCAGCCCTCATTACTGAGCTCGACGATACAACCTAAGCCTAAGCCCAGTTCACAGTCGTTCACCTGTTAATGCTTATCAACCTCATGTGAAGAGGCACTTCTCATCCCGGAGCAGGAGTCTATCACGAACCAGGTCTTCAGTGGAATCACAATCTCCACGAAGAACAAGCAGAGACAACAGGTAAAGGTCATCATCCGGAAGCCCAGATGGAAAGAAAGGCCTGGTCTCATACGGAGATGGTTCTCCTGATTCAAGCCTAAGGTGAAATACTCTATCTAGAGTATCTAGTGAAACCATCATCTTTAGTGAGTTGGAGGGCTTTAATTTTTTCACTTCACCTTGTGCTTTGTTTGCTTGCTGGAATTCGTGAATGTTACATATTTTTTCTTTATAAACCAAGGTCTAATTATTTCTTTTTTATTAAATTGAAACGGCATGGTGAAAGATATTAATGCTAGAATTAGACTATTACCAGTTATAAATGTCGAGTTGTTGCAGTGTATCCGAGACAGCTCGGGTGTGTAAAACACCCCCTAGTTATTTCGTCGGTAACTGCATTTGAGTTGAACTATGAAGTTTTGACCTAACCTTCGTAACTTCTGCGGTTTAGAGCTAATTCAGGTGTGACACTGTTGGTTAATATTTCTATATAAGGACATTTGGGCCAATTTGTTATGTATATCTTGGTTGAATGGCACGTATTCTTATGTTTAGATTAGTTTACTGTGATCAAGATATCATAGAATCAAAATTTTACTTAAAGCCTAAAAGAAAATATTTTTTAATCTACTCAAAACAAAACTTTTCACTCTAACTATCTCATACTACTGCCGCTTGTAAACTTGGTCATGGTCAGCAGCTATCATAGTGGTCAAATTTGTAAATTTGGTCTGTCTACTAGGTTAATAAATGATTGAGTGTTGTGATTATTGATATGAGAAAGGTGCATGTAAATTGAAGACTACATTAAACCAGAGTTCAAGCTTATGACTGTTGAATTATTATACTATCACGTTCAGACCTAAAATTTTAATTAGATTTTGCTTCTATATCACCCATTTTAATCTCTTAAATTGTTTACTTCCATTAATTTAGACTTTTAACTATACAAAAATTTTAATTTAGTCCTTAATTTTTTAAAAGTCATTCATTAGCCTTTTTTGTTTTATTTTTTTATTGTCCTTTTGTATTTAAAAAAAAAAGGATTAAATTGAATGTTGTTTTATAAGTCAAGGATTAAAGTGGAGTTTTTGGTAAAGGGTTAAAATGATATGCACTTGTAATTTGAAGGATTAAAGTATTTATGATTTGATGGTAGTATTTTTATTTGCCCCTACTGTAATTTTTTAAGTTTATCAATAAAAATGGCATAACGTGATGAGGTTCACAATGAAAGTAATTTTTCCAGGGTCCCCATTTTGTTCTTAGACTAGGTCTAATAGTATAGTCCAAATTGAAGCAAATTGTCTCACCAAGATAATCAAGATATGTAAAGGATGTGTGAATGGTGAAGCAAAGCATTGCTTTTATGCAACACAACTTTAAGAGGACTTTTGTGTTGTTTTAAGTAATGACTTCTACACTTCATAGCATTACCCGATCTGGTATATTTTAGCTATCTCGCTTGCAATAGAGGTGTCAAATTTTCACTGTAAATGTACTGCACGAATTTATTTTCATTGGAAGATAAATTTTAAACAATAAAAATATTTGCAAGATGATATATAATATAATTTCTATACAATATTGCTATATAAGTATGCAATAATATAACAATAAAGTTACAAATGTATTTTGCTTTTAACATCATGCTCAATTTAGCAACATTCACGATATGGCGGAATTAACTCAACCAAAGTTTTAGAGAGTATGTAACGTTTAAATCTGAAATTTTACTTGATGAAAATCAAGCAAATCTACGTGAACTAATTACCCATTTTGTAGCATAAGTAAATTTAATATTAAAAGTGTAAAATTTAGAATTTGTAACTTTAATATTTTTTAAATTAATATAATTTTAACTTGAATTTTTTAAAATAAATTAAAGAAACTTAAAATATCATTTAATTGAATAGTTGTTTCAAGAAAAATATTTTTTAATTTAAATGATTTAATGTGAAAACTAATGATGCTTCCCGGTATGGAAAAACACACGTTACAATATGAGAGAAAGTATTATTCAATATCTTCATGGAAATTGAAAATAAAGGCTCAAATTGAATATATAAATATAAGGGTTGATAAAACAATTTTTAAAATAATAAATAAATTAAGTAAAAAAAAAGAGAGAAAATGTCCGTTGTTAAATAAAAAATAAAATAAAATGACTCCACTATGCTCTTTCCTAATGTCACATTTTCGAACTTCTCTACCTATTCTCAATAATTAATGTAGTCAATCTCAAGCATTTAGTCAATAAACCATAAATATGTAAACAATTGATAATGCACATCTTTTCAAATTTCAAGATAACCATTCAAAATCAATTTATTTTTCATGTATTATTAAATTTCTTGAAGAAAGGTATTATTTTACGACAAACTTAAGGATAATGATATATACAGTGTCCAAAAGTTGGGCTTGACCAATTGAATCAGTGAACTAGCAAATATCACTCGACTAAAGTCATCCATATCAGGTGAATAAAAAAGGGCTCCTTATTTATGTTTTTCTGCTACCATCTGTTGTAAACTAAGCGGCCATTGCTTCCATGAACCACAATGGTGTAAAGCTGCTCATTGAGAAAATGGTATGATGTGATTAACAATTTTAATTAAGACTTCAATATAATTTTGGTGTCTACAGTTTTATAAAATTTAAATTTAAATTCTTGATTTTTTTAAAGTTTAATATTTTTATTGACATGATTAACTACGAGGTAGCCATTATAAATTTTTTGTTATTGTCACATTATTACTATAAATCAAAAGTGAAGAATTAAAAACAACAAAACAAAATTTCAAAGATTAAACTAAAAATCTCACAAAATAAAGATTAAAAATGTTTAGAATATTTAGTAAAATATATAGGAATAGAATATGCATATTTTATATTTTTGTTATATATATCCAAGTTTATATTATCTTTGGACATTTCCAAATAATATGTTTTGTAAATATCTGAATAATTTTAGGATTTTGGTGAAGGGAAGATTTTATATTTTAAAAGAACTACAGCTTTCGTTATCTTCCACCGACAAGTTGTGTTGTGCACATAACATTTAATAGTAATATCGTAGATATCTTCAAGTTTCTAAAATTATCATAATGTTATATTGGTAAGGAAAGATGTCAAATAACTTGACCTAAATAGATAAAGTTATTTATGATTAATACTAAAAGAATGTTAATAATATATTTTCAAATATTTTTTAATATTCTTTATTATTAGTTAAAATTTATTAAAAACTAAACAAATATTAATTTAAAAATAAAAAAATTAAGACGCACGTGATTTTATCAAATAATGAGTGTATTACAAAGAATACGATACTAGCATTATTCTTAATAATATATATAAACATAACCTATTCCTTCTCTCTCTCTCTCTCTCTCTCTCTCTCTCTCTCTCTATATATATATATATATATATATATATATAATACTGCACCTTATCCTACGAACTAAACAGCCAAAGCGAAGTAGAAGCCCAACAACCAAGATGCTATCGATTAGCAGCATTACATATTATGAATTTTGTACTCAGTGTGAGGTTTTATTTATTTAACCTAATTAACATGCCCAACCTACCGTGAAGAGGGTAAGACTCGATCTGAGAGTGTGTCATAGCATTCATACCCAAATAGGAAAAAGAAAAAAAAATAAAAAAATAAACAGTAAAATCTGTTGCAAGAAAAAACTACTAAACAAAAACTATGATGAATTACATATTGGAGAAAGATGCAGTCATAACTTCAATTTTGCAATGGCTGTTTGCACAAATAAGTCACCTGGGAACCTGTTTGTCAAAAAGAAAGTGTTACTAGAATGGTAATATCCTAAAACATCTGAAACAGAATACCAAGAAAACAGTTTTGTCAACACACCTGTTCCAGACAAGATGTCTATTCCAGATTATATAATCTTCTGTCTGTATAACACTCACATTGAAGGTATTCTTTAGCTTTGAGATTGTTTGTCCTTAGCTTCGTTGTCTTTTTTGTCCTTGGCTTTTTCATTCAAATCCTCATCGCTATTGCCTTTGGAATCAACGCAAGGAGTCAACGGTGGGAAAGGAGGTACAGCTTGCAATATAAATTTCCTGCCACTTCTCAAGCCTCCAGAGGAGTTTGATCCGATCCCATGATGATGACTCTGGGGAGGAGAAACTCGCTTTTGGGTTGGGGAATTTACTTTCACAGATGTTATGGGAGTTGAAGCTTCCTTCAGTATATCAGGGGTGTCATTTTCTAGAATGTCAAAGAGTCTGCTATCTGATTCAGGACATTGTAAATATTGAGTTTCCCCCGCTCTAGTCGTTGGGGTAACCGGGGAACTACGCCAACGAAGAGAGCCTCCAGGCAACTGGCGAAAACTTCCTTGGGAAAGTAGCGATTGTGGAATATTTGTCCTCTCGAATGTTCTAGATGAGGACGATGAAGCACAAGACATTGACTCCGGGTTGGACACAGGAATAAGCTGAGGTAAGATAACACCTGAATTATTTGGTGATGACTGATCCACCGTGTTCATATTGCTGCAGTCAATTTGTGAATCATAGGGGGCAGTTCCCAACATCTCATTTGTTTCCGGAAGTGCTTGACTGGTGTGCAAATTTTCAGAAGATTCAGTGTATCTTGCTTGAGATGAGAACATACTAACATCAGATTCAGGGGATGGTTGGAAGTTTCCAGAAAGAAGTCTGGATTTTGCGGCCTCCTTGCCTTGGCTGGACGGTTGGAGAAAGGGAAATCAAAGAATAAAAGCACAAATTGTCAAAAAAAACTCAGGAAGACAATTTCTTATTCTATCAAATGTAGGTTTATAGTAAAAGCAATCTTACTCAGAGCATTGCAATGATGGCGTTATAGGTGAGAGGCCTTGTAAATCATAATGTGTCTTGCTTGCTACCGCTTCCGGTTTATTGGGAAATGTGCTGTCTGATCCTCCTTTCTCAACACTACTGCCCACCCTTTCTTTACTTAAAGAGTGTTCTGATGCAACATAATCTGAATTTAAAAAATGTGTACAACATTGAGCTACGTTCTTAGATGCATGTCACAGCTATACTTAAAATAGTTCTTCAGGTAACCAATTAGTAAGATTCAAGGTTCTTTCACAATAAACCCACCCCCTCTAATCGTGGTTATTACAGGCATCATAAAGCAAAGAAGTTATAACTGTATGGAGCATCATGACTAAAACATATTAAAAAGCAAGCCACCTTGTCCTAGGGGGAGCTGGGGTTTGGGTAAAGGATCTTTATTCAATTCAATTCCAAATATAGCATTAAAAAATGCAAAACGATTATGGTCTCAACACTTCTCCTCAGAAGGATGAGTATTAAGTAAACTAAAACGTCCCAACATCATTTCATATCATTTCTACTTATCAGACAAAATTTAAATTAAATTTGGGGTTGCATTAAGAATTTATGATAGCTACTCATTAAATAGTCTTACCTTCTTTCTTGCCATAGATATTCTTACATCCCTCACATCGACATCCACTAGAACATCCAACATTAGCCTTTTCCATACATTGGGAAAAAAATGTAATCAGCGATTAGCAGACACGAGATTAAACTGGTGAAATGTTTAGAGCATAAAGAAATGGACATTATCTACACAACCTGATAACATTCACAATATTTTTTCAGACACATTGACCTTTTGCAATTGCAACCTCTTTTGTGCCTTGCCGATGATGGTGTCGTCAGATTTATATCCTCCTGCAGAGGGCATACAACACTATCAATTCATTTCTGAAACCCAAAAGATAAACAAAAATCTTATATATGAGGATCTTATACCATATTAGATGAAATATCAGTGGTAGATTGTACAATCTTGGGAGCAAATGCAAGTGGATTACGGGATTCAATTTGTTGTTTAGTCTCAGTAACTGTCTCCGCATATTCTGGTCTATTTAAGCAGCCTTGGCAAGTACAAGACTCGGAACAATAGGGTCCAGCAGAAAAACAGTCACAGTAACTGCGAAGCACTCAAATCAAAAAACATTGATATTGCATAATCATATAGTGAGATAACAGAACATAAAAAATTTACTTACAGTTTTAAACATTTACTTTTCTTACAGTTGCACCGTTTAGGGCCATTGTCATCAGCAGTGCTAGATGTTTTCCTCCTGAAGAGCAATGCAATATTTGGTGATGCACCTAAGCATATAAAGTGTAAAAATGATGAATTTGTAGAAAGATCAGAACTTACTTTTTCTTGGAGGGGCTAGGTTGGTTGAACTCCTCAGAATTTCTGGCATCTGTAGGGCTTTGTTTCCTCTTCTCATGCATACTTACAGAATATAGGGGGATAGGTTGTTCTGTCATGCCGGGAGACCCAGAGATGAAAGAATTTGTAGCTACTGAAGCAGCAATGTCATGGCTTTCATTTCTAATATCAACTAATGATTGCCCATCCACATTAGATGTAAGTACGGATCTCTTCATGTTCTCCACTCTATATAAGCTTATTGAAGATTTGGGTTTCATCCCCTGTAAACCATCTGATAACCGCATACTCGTAGTTGTAGCACGACCAGTTGGCATAGCATTTATTATGCTATTTAAATGCAACCCAATACCTGATGGCTTGGGACCTGTCACAGGGAAGTTTCCACTACCTCGCTGAGGAAACGAGGAACTAATATGTTCGGACGGCTTAACCGTTTTCATTTCGCTTGAAGTCGCATTCAATTTCACATTGGACTTGTTACTTCCAAAAGCATCGGAAGCACCTTCCTCAAATTGTAGGCAGCGTCTACGAATGCCATGGTACTTTAGACTAGCCTGCAGTGATTGTAATAATTAACATATTGCACAAAGAAAATCTTCACAGAATTGTAATAATTACTATATTGCACGAAGTAAATCTTCACAAACTAAAATAAGAAAACAAATTCCTAATAATCATACTGCAACCCATTATCCTAAGTAAATTCTCTGATAGAATAGTCATTTTTGCTTAGCAGATAATCCGACTAGAACACTAATTTCATCTTAAAAGACTAAAACCTTTTGGCAAACAATATCTAAGTCCTAGTTCAAAATATTTACCGAGTTCAAAGACATAATCATAAATGAAAATTACCTTAAATACTAAGATGCCCTAAACTGAGGCCTATGATGTGATATCTCGTCAGGATTCAATTTTTAACAATCTTGATTGACTCAGAAAATGCAATTACTGCATGTCCACAAAATTTTAAAAGCTCAACTGAAGGAAAATTAATAAGCAGAAAAATGAGGGAAAATTTATAACTAGAGACATCCGATTACAGTTACCAATCTGTCACAGAGATATTGAGTATACCACTGCTGCTAATTTCCTTAAAAACATTCCTGCCACGGTGCATGCAAAGCTCCATAAACAAACTAGATCATCAAAGCAATAAATTTAAATACTGACTCTGTCAACAATGTACAAAACATTGTTCTCTTCTCTTGAATCTAAATTGATGATAATAGGAGCCAAATGATAGAAAAAACAGAAGCATATTCACGTCTAGAATCATTGTCCTTGAAGGAATATATTCACCTTTAAAATATTGGAAATACACAGACAGAGACAATGAAACTTCTGACAGAAGAAAAGCATGAAAAGACAACAAAAATCAACTAAAAGTTAACCTGCCTCCAGAAGATTACAATGAAAGAGAAGAAGACATGTTTGATTACCTCAGAACCATCTTGTGAGAGATTCTCTGAAGTTACATGTGAAGTTGATACCATCTTATTGTAATCTTCACATCCATTAAAATCCTGCAGAGGATCAGGCATCAACTTAGGTGTATAATTGTTATGATCCCATCTTTTATATTCCACAAACCAAAGCTTAAAAAATGTCTTTGGATTAAAAGGAGAGAGAAAAAAAGTAAGTCACACTAAACACTTTACACTACGAAATCATATCCATAAAATTATAAATACTGACTGCCCTAATTCAACATTATAGATATATACCGCAAGAACCTATGGTTTACCTGGGGAAGTGAATCATGACAAGATTGTTTCTCAAAAACACCTGAAGCTGAATTGGACTCTAACTCTCTGTGCTCTTGAGAAGCCCATTCAACGTCATTTTTCTCCCCTGCTATCTTTCCAGGTTCTTCCCCATATGCTGGCTTTTCTTGATGACCCTTTTCAGATTCCTCTGACAAAGGCAAAATGTCTTCTGCTTTATCACCTGGACAATCTTTCCTATCAAATTTTAATGTACTTTTCTTTGACTGAGTTAAGTCACTTAGTGATGATGCTTCAGCTGCATCAGTAGAGTGTTCCACATCTTGGTTGGCCAAATACATTCGATCAACATCCCTGGGATCAGCCAAATATTCATCAACAGATGATGGAGGACTGCAATTCTGAGTATTTGCACCATTCCTGGAGTCAAAAACCTCCCGAGTGTCAGTTATAAATCTCTCTGGCCGTGGCTGCTGAGAATCTGGTTTGCTGGAATCACCAGGAGCTTCCCCAAGACTGGTGCCTCCATTTTCACTCTGAGATGTTTCTCCAGTGAGCAACTGAGTGCTTTGAGACCTGGTATGGAAAGATTTTTCAACAAACAGCCAAGTGGGTTGATAGCCAAACAAACACACACAAAATTGAAGTCACAAACCTTTCCATGAAATGTGTTTCACGGTAACAAACTCGTGGTGACTTGAATACAAGCGGTGGAGAATTGAGTCCTAGAAAACTTTGTCCAACCACATGGCTAGCCTTGACGGGCTTTATTGGAGACAAAGTGTTTACAAATCTTAAAAAGGGGGATTCCTGAAATTGAAGGTGACACATGAAATTCATTTATTGTTCATGACACTTAAAATTCTAGTTGAAATAAAATGAAACAGACTGAAAATACAATAAGCTAACTAATGTTCTCAACATCTCTGCACATTAAAAGAGAGTTCAAGAATGAGGACCAATAATCAAAACGTGTGGCATCAAAATGTGCACAGAATACATGCAGAAATCCTCCAAAACCTATTAATACTCACATAATCAACGTTATTTTATTTCTTTTCATCATTCACTTCATGCATTAATAAGACACCGAGTTTATAAACTTTAGAGAGTAGAGCACCATCACCAAAGCAATTTTTAAGAAACAACCAACCAGTCAATGCCATTGAATTTCAATCGTTCGACCCAAAAAGAAAAATAAAAGATTTGCTTTAATGCACTGTACAACAGAACTTGTACTAAAGTAAGGTCTAAAACAAATATCACTCTAAACAAGTTTCTCACAATAATTCGTTTATTAAATGAACTGAACTAACTAACTCCTAAAATTCGAAACACACCCTCAGCATCTAATTACATGATCAGCAAACAATAAACTGGAAAAAAAAAAAAAGTCTCATCAATCATCACAGCAAGCAATAAAACAACTCGTAAAAAATAATCACAATCCAAACCCAGAGCAATTCTTCATCAAAACTCACTCAAACCCCTAAATCCAGTTCGAATTAGCCCTCGCCATAAACCAAGAACCAAAACGGAACCGTTTTAAAATAAACAAATAAACAAAATAGGCATAATTCCAAAGGCTTACAAAGCCCTAATCAAAGCGATCTTAAGAGAACAAGATGAAAGAAAAGCGCGGCGAAAAAGAAAAAAGAGAGAGTGAGAATCAGGGAAGTGAAGTAAATGACTTACTTGAACTTGAGGGGATTCAGATGAAGGAGTGGCATTGAGAGTGGAGGCAGAAGAACTAACATTCTTCTTAGAAGGTTCTGGAGAATCCATCATCGTCACAAGATCTTCTTCTTCTTCTGTAGAACTTGTTTAACCTACACAACGCATCAATATCTTCTCTGATCAACAATGCAAGTCGCCAACCACAAGATTAAGGTTTTGTTTTTGTTTTTATTATTATTGTGAATCTAATTTTTTGTTATCGGTTCAGAGAGTAAAAGATATGGGTAGCGCGTGAGATGCGACTACGGTATAGCCGTATAGGTAAGTGCAAAGGCGGGCATTTAAAATGCGAGCGGGAATTCACTTTCTTCTCTTCTTTTGGTCGGGTCGGGTCGCCTCCCTCCTTTAACTCGTTATCTTTACTTCTACTGCTTTTTTTTTTTTAATACAGTGAACATGAAAAAATATTTTATATTTTTTTAAAATTAACGTAATTTTTTTAATATTTTAAAAATTAAAAAGTATTTATATTTTTAAAAGTATATTATTAAATTTTATTATCTATTATATATATTTAATATAATATTAACATTAGTAATTAATTCATGTAAATGGTTTCTTAATTTTTTTGATATTTTAAAAATTACTTATTTTTTAATTACATAATAATCATATTTTTTAAAATATTTTAAATTTTTAAATCACAAAATATATGAAATAAAAAAATTTTAAGTTTAAAATTATTAGTTTTGTAATGTATTCAAATTAAAAGTGACTCTAAGAAAGCTATTAATTTCGTTTTACCTATTTAACCTATTATCTATCTTTTATTTATTTTGATCTGTAGCAATAATTTTTTTAAAAAAAGATTAGATTTGTTAAGTTAAATTATATCTCTAAACAAACAATCGATTGTGCAATCAATGTGCAGATATTCTTGCGAAAATGAGTCTTTATTTTCTCTCATCCCTTTCATCTTGGTTCCTTTTTTCAGTTTGGATTCTTGAAATCTTTAATACTCTGTACTTAGAATTTTTTTATTTTGGTTGTTAAGCTTCTTTACAAAAAAAAATATATATTATTTTAATATATTTTAAAAATAATTTGACTCATGTAAAAATAATTATGCAAATTTATTATTATTATTTTAATTAAATAATAAAAAAGAAAAAAATAATTCTGTTTTATTTTAAATATCGATATCATCATGATAAATAATAAGGTAATGACTAAATTAGACAATTGTTAAAAACTGAAAAAGTAAAAATCATTATGGTATTAAGTAACGTTTACTGTAATCCCTAAATTAAAATTGTTTGCAAATTTACATATTAAAAATTAGTTATAAATAACCAAACATCATTGCAGTGAGGTTAAGAATATAGCTCCTTATCAGGGTATAAATTAGCTAATAAGACGTTATTATACCTTGATTTAGAATCCTAAGTGTAACTTTTTAAGAATACAATTGAATTAAAAACTTAAAAAAAATGTTTTTATATTAATCGACTCAATCTAAATTAGTTAAATAATTAGATTTAAATACTAGTAAATTTAAATAATAAAGAAAAATAAATATAACACATTACAAATGGCACATAATACATAAGAAAACAAACAGTATTTTGCTCTAATCGTTAATCACTTTAGAGAGGCAAAAATTAAAACGGAACGAATTTAGAAAACAAATTTGATGAGCTTGTTGAGATATCATGTTCATCTTCACCGTAGTGTTAATATGATAATGACTCAACGAAGATAATCAATTAATAATTATTATTAAAAACTGAAGCGAGTTAATATGTACAAGAATAATTCAAATTCAAAATTTGAGTTACGTTTATTGTTACATCAAATTAGAAACTTGTCTAAGGATAACTGAAATCTTCTAATCTTAAAAAAAACTGAAAATTTTAACACTCAGAATGATGGAAGAAGTATGGCTGGCTGGCACGCAATAGAAGCTAACTAATACTCTAATAGAAGTTTTTGTATTTCTCTCTTAATAATATATATATATATATATATATATATATATATTTGGTAAAAGAAAATAAAAAAATTAATATGAAATATTTTTAAAGATACCAATTTTGATATATAATTTGTGAATATTCAGTCTTAAATGAGAGTAATTTTTACAAATTTTTTCAAATAGAATATATTTTAAAGTTAGTTTTCTTTCTTATTATACTAAATGAAGTTTTATATTGAATTTTTTTGTTAATTAAATAATTTAAATTTTTCATAATTTAGCTTTAAATTTAAAATTTTCATAATTTAATTTTAAATTTAAAAAATTTTCACTTTATTTAATTTTATTTAACATAATATAATGAGACATTTATTTATTTAAAAAATTTATTTTAATTTAAGAATACTCATACAATATATAAGAAAATCACTATTTAATTTGTAAAGAAATGAAATAAAATTATCTCATAATAATTAACTGTATGGTTACTAAATCTTTTCATATGTCAAATATATTCCGTATACCACAAACTTAATTTAAAAAGGTAAAAGAAAATTGGGAAAGCTAAACATGAATAACAGTTACATAAAAATTATGATTTACTAATGATTTAATGTTGTTATTCCTTCAAATTATAAGTATAGATTACTGTAATATTTAGAAAACCTCACTTTAATTCCTAACTTTACAAAATAACATTTATTTTAGATATTTTTTTTATACAAACAACAATGAAAAATAAAATAATTATACGCGTCAATTTTTTTAATATGTGCTCAAAGACACATGTTAATAAATGAAGTAATAGTGATTTTTTATTAAAAATTAAGATCTTTATTATTAATAATGCATTGAATTCTACAGTGCATTATTATTTCCAATAGAAAATTACTATTCATAAGTTTTTATTATGTGTTATTGGATAAATTTTAGTAAAACTGTTAGTAAAACTCAACATAATTTTTTTATTTAATTATCCAATTCAGAATTGGTAACATTATTTTGAAATAAATAGTACATTGTAAATCCTTGACAAATGACAAGACTAAGCCTACATACACAAAATACTTCGTAATTGATATACAGGGCGTCATCACTCATCAGTGAAGAGAGTACACGAGTTAGCAATTTAGCATCACAAAAAATAAACGATGATATTACCATTTCATAGCTTGTGTGAGCGACTAAATATAAAGCACCACATAACAAGAAAAGTAGATTAATTAAAAAACTGATATATGCCAAAGACAAATTAAAAGGAATGTAGCAATTAAACAGTCCAGTGACAGTATTTTGAAGCTTCCAAGTCTGTGAGTTAATATTAAAATCTACAAGGTCGTCATCTGCACAATCTTCTTTAAATGATGCACCGCATGTTCCTTTTTAGGACCTGATCCACTTTTCTTGTAAACCTTGTAAAGTGTATAATAGTAATATGATGATGAATTTGTATCATAACCCAAAAGGAGGTAAAGAATACTTACCTCCTTCTCTGATCAGAAAAAGTGACGTCTAAAACAATAAAACAAGAAATTTAAAGCAAAATGGCAATTTGAATGTGATACCTTAACATCCTGGCATAAGCTCCTCTTCATCCACGATGTATGCATGCATTGCCATTACAAGCTCTGCTATATAGAAAACCGTGTCTCTTTCACTCCAACTGCCAAATGTGACATTTTGACCCTTTCCAATTGCTCTCTGGAACCCATGTCTTGTTGCTCGGTTAGACCTTCCACCAATTGATCACTTACCTATCTCCAGTTTCAGCATAGATGGCCCTGCAAAATATTACAAGCTATCAGTAATAAAACATGAAGAAGTTAACGGATAGTCAAAGTTTTAATAATCAAATTAGCAGTATTAGGATTAAATTTGACAGATAGATAGCAACGCACCAGCATCATATCCTATCTGTTACATTGCATAAGTGTAGGCCAGATGGAGTAGCTAGAACTTTATAACTTCCAAAGCATTGACAACACTGCAGCTTCATATGAAATTCCCACCAAACATATCAAGAAACCCAAAAAATAGATAAAGCTGTGTCAATGAAACCCAGTCACAAAAGGAAAGGGAGGATCAGTCTTACATCCAGGTCAAATCAATGTGTGAACCAGCCCAGCCTTCAGCTGCTGGGCTACTGAATTTATTGTAAGAAGTCAAGGGAAGAAACCTTCTATTTCATAAGCATGGCTTTCCTAAATAGATTAAATTTTTCTCCTCTAACTCCACCAGTATCTACAGGAGAAAATGTCAACAAAATTTTCTTTTCTACTGATAAAACATTGTTTTTAAATACTTTACATTCCCAATAATAAGCTAGTGTTATCTTCCTCTCATTGATAATTTAGGTTCAGATCATGAGCATACAAGTCTAAAACCAAAATTATTTTGATTAACAGAAACTATACATGATAAATTCATGAGGGGCCAGAATACTCGTGTGAATACGAAAATGTTCTATCAGTGCCTCTGTCAGAGCTTTCTGTTAACAAGGGCCAGGAGAATTTTGTATCACTTATCTTCTCTTTGCCTCTTAATTGCTTATAAAAGCTATCAATCCCATGATTCCGCAACTCCTTATCTGCTCTTTCATGCAAGCTTTCATCGTTCCTGTGATCATGTGTGGTAGATTGAATATAAAAAGAAAAAAAATGCTCTAAAGCCTACATGCAACCTGTTAATTTAATGTAAAAAAGTAAGAGTTTATTTACATAAATGTCATTTTGGATCCCAAAATTGAAAATTACCAACCATCATTCATCCGTCATTTTAATTGAGTAAATTACCACTTTTACCAAACATTATACACGTTATATTCTTTAATCCCTGATTAAAAAAAAAAAGAGTAAACCCCTAAATTAATCCTGATATCGAACCCTGAGAGATTTTTAAATTCACTTCAGTTAAACTAACTTTTTATCATAATGTTAACTATTGCCGACAAGTGACCGACGAGACCTAAACAAGGTAGTTTTCAATTCTTAAAATAAGCTGAAGTTAACAAAATAGAATTTTTTTAAAGTGAAAAACATTTACAATAATTAAAACGATTATTTATTCCATTTCAATTCTTATTATTATAATTTTAAAATTAAATAACTGCCATAGACTAAAATAGTATTTTTTTTAATAATTAATTATATTAGTCTAAAAATATGAAAGTAATTTGGGGTTACCGAGATTGTCTGAGCAGAGCCCAGTGCTTGACGGGGAAGTGAGGAAGGCCAATGGGATGAACGAGAACTGCAATCTTTTGAATCACTTCAAGATCGTAAGGTACGATTTCGGAGGATCCAATCTCCAACACTCCCTTCTTCGAAAACGGTATGAAAAGCAAAGTTTGAATTCCAAATTCGTGGCCCCACTTGGTCCTTTCCCACTTCGAACCATCTGAATCTGCTGCGGTCACCCACACCGGATTCGAACAGAAGAACGCGTATCCAGGTAAGTCTTCGGTGTTCGCGAAGGACTGAGCCATGGAGATTTTGAAGAACCACTCTGCGTCGGTGACCTCTTCCGTGACGGTCACGGACGATCCGAAAATGCGAAACGCTTTGCACTTTGCCGTGCCTTTGTAGTAGCCGACGTGGAAGTCCAACACCGACGGGTGAGACGAGCATCGCCAGAAAATAGCGTAGGTCCACCTCATCGTGGAGGCCTCCACCAGATTCTTAAGGTGCTCATGGATATCATCAACATCTCGCATCCTCTCTGTCGGGGTTTTGAGTTCTTTTTTTTTTTTTGGTAAAGAAGCGCCCCAACCTTTACAATTAACAGTGAAAAACAAAGAGGAAACCTTTATGTTCCAAAACGTATTTAAGTCAATCCTTCTTCTTAAATGACATTAAAATCCAATACCAGAAGAATAATGATATGCCATGCAGATAATTCTAGAAATAAAATGATATTTAATGACTTTTTTAAAATAGTTTATTTTTATTATTAATTTTTAATATTTTAAATAATACGATTTTTTCTTGGAGTTTCCTTTGTCGTTCAATTTTATCACTTCAAACTATGAAGATCTTAATAAAAGTTTTAAATAAAATTGATAGAAAAAAAGCCACGAGTTTTGGCCAGATGAAAACTTAAATTTATTGAATTGTATTTTTAAAAGAAAAATCAAAATTTAAAATTTTAAGTTGAATAAAAGAAAAAATCATAAAAAAATATAAATTTTAATGTTAAAAATATTAAAAATTAAAGATAAAAATAAATTATTTTTAAAAAATTATATAAAGATATTAATTTATGCTCAAAATTAACTGCAGTATGTTATTTAACGTCTCTTAATAATAATAACATAATTAATAATGATTAATTTTAAAGATTAAAATTTAAAAATTAACTTTAATCAAATTATATATTTTAAAAACATTGAAATGAAGTTTACTGGAAAAAGGTAATTTCTTGACTAAAGTTTTTTAATAATATTAGTGAAAAAAGGTAAGGTGGTGATTTTTTTTCATATATTTTGAATTATTAATTAAATTTATTATAAATAGAAATAAAAAACTGCTAAATTAAAAATAAAAAAGTAAAGCTCATATAGTTTTTTTATAAACGTTAATTAACTATAAATATATTAAAATGTATTTTATTAGTACTCTTTTTTTCTTATGCAGCCTTCACTTGAGTATTTTAACATTTTAAAAAGTTAAAATAATTTAAAAATTCTTAATTAAATTCTTATACAATTGTAATGTTTGAAGGATTAAAAAATATACAGCTTTAGTCTCTCGTGAGATACTAAAATTATATATTTGTTTAAATAAAATGTTACATTTTAGGAATTAATTATTTAATTATTTATAAAATAATTTATATTTAAAAAGTTAAATAATTATACAAATGTATTCAAAAAAATATATTATTAGAATTTATTTATTCTTCAATAAAGGTTTTTTTTATCAATAAAAAGGAAATTATTATACAACGAAAAAATTAGCATAAAATATTTATTTTTAAAAACTACAAACTGTTTTTAAAAGATAAATTAAACATACTTTTACTACAAGTTTGGTTTCATTTTGTTGAAAATAAATTTGTTTCTTATGTACCAAATTCTCGGATAACAAGTGAATTGGATATCCAGTTTTATTTTTATCAAAAATACAGAAAATAACAAAAATTTTGTATGTAAAATTAGCTTAAACAAGTCCATTTTAACTTAAATGAATCTAATTTTACAAATTTACTTAAGCAAATTATGTTAATTTAAGCTAATTTTATGCATTTAAAAATATGAAAATTAGGTGAGGGAGTAGGAAGAAGAAGAGAGGAGTTGGACATGGAGAAGAGAAAAGAGAAAGTTGAAAAAAAATCATAGAATTTGAATATGAAAGAAGGAAGAAAGTTAAACCGGACTAGATCTGGATCCCAAATTCTCCAGCAAATTATACTAACCTTTTCTGCAATTTCAACTTGTCCTATGTTTAGTAAGGAGACAAACTACTCATTATTATGTGTTGTGTCTCCGGAACCAAATGAAAATAAAACTTGATGTCTTTCCGTCTTGATCCTGTGAGCCCATATAACTCGGTGTTCAGTTGGAAACTAGCTCAAGGGTATATATTCTTGATTTTCTCCTTATCTAGTGGATGAAAAACTCTATATATTAGCTCCCAATTCCACTGCCTTCGGTGTGCCAAACATAGATCTGCTACTTTGGCACTTGTGGAGAGCTCATTTTGAGGTGTTAATATGTCGCCCCTTCCCACACCAAGTGGCAATTATCATTCCAAAAACTAATTCGTTCTCCATTACCGATAATCCATTTTGTACCTTTCAACAATAATATTTTTTGCACCTCAGATACTTTTGCCACGTATAACCTGGGCAGAAACAAAGCTTAAAGTTTAAGAGTGTGTTGGAAAATATTAAGCCTTTAAACATTGGAACAGCAATGAATTCTCATTCAACATGAGTCTCCAAACTTGTTTGCCTAAAAAAGTGTCATTAAAAGCTTGTAGATCCTGGAAGCTAAAACCACCCAAACTTTTGGATCTACACGAATGTTTGAAGTTAATCCAATTAAAAAGAAATTCCATTTTTCTATCTTCACTGAAAGATGTCATCAAAATTTTCATAGAATGGAAATTATCTTCAATAGAAGATGAGCACGTTTTGTACCGAAGTAGAATAAATAACGATCTGTATTCACCCTTGACAATGAATGATCATCAGTTAAGCCACAACAAAACCTAGGCTGATTGACAAGTGCCAATAGGCAAGAGACAGAGAAAAACCAAAACCATTATTCCATTCTCAATTGCTAACCATAAGTTATTAGGAGATAAAAAAATTCCAGTGACAAAAAAAAATCCAAAATAATTTAACCAAATATGCAAAAAATGAAGTATGAGGTTGTGCCTCAGTCTCAAATGGAGAGTATTAGCATTCAGGGGTAGACTCATCCTATTCTTCATCATCATCCTCTACCAGTATCCTCTTGCATGCTTCATAGCACATGAAAGAGATTCCTGCAGCTGGTACCAACTTCATGCAGCTAGGTCCCAACCCTCTATACAATCCCTGAATCCCTTCTTGTTCAAGGATGCTTGCAAGAGCATGAATCACATTCTTGTAAACATGTCTTCCACTGAGGGCTCCCACTTGCATATGCTTGCGAGCCACTTCAAGAGGAAAAGTGGCGCTACTTGAAATAGCACCAGCTGCTGATCCTATCAAAAGGGTTTCAATGTTGCCAATCTTTTCTTTTTTGAAAATTTTTCTGTATGCTTTCCTTAGACTGTCATATGCAAAGTAATTGGTTGCAGAGTATGGAATAACTCCAATCAGACTTGGAGTAAGGCCTCTATAAAGTTCTCCAGCACCCTCTTCTCGAACGATTTTCAAGAATGCATCAAGTAGACCGTCATAAACGCCTCTCTGCAAAAATACTGATTTGGCTTAAAATTTGCTTTTATTTTTTTGGTAGATGCTAATCTATAAATACTTGCTTGTTTATGTAGGTACACACCTGGATAGTTAATCGAGTCTTGAGTAACTCCAGAGGGTATGTGCATATGGTTGAACTAACTCCAGCACAAGCACCTGCAATCAATGATGGAGGAATAGGGAGTTTAGGCTGTTCCCCAGGCTTTGGTGAGAGGTTCTTGTTAACAGTATCATAAGCAAATAGCTGCAGAAACAAGTGAAATATATTCAGATGCATAAAAAAATTATCACAAACGACTCGATTTGATCACTTTCTGACAAATAACATAGTTCTGTTCCAAATTTGAAGCATTAATGTCCAACAAAACATTAATGAGAACAGAAGAATGCCTCTCTATTAATGTAAATGACTATATCCTCTTTGCATAAAAAGTAATCTGAGAAGAAAATGCAAGATAACCAAGTGAAATCTTGTATGAAATTTTATGCTTTTCTAGTCTGAAAAGACCTCTCCTTCAATGCAAAAAAAGGGTTATCAAATTATCATGCATGAGGTTTAATATTGAATATCACTAAATAAAATCAAGGAAGCACATCACTCTAGATAAACTTAAGAATCATTAAGTTCCCATTGAGTAAAAATTGAAGGAACAGACAAAAAAGACAGTTACCAAAATCCATGTCCACAGGAAGCACGTGACTTATAAACTGTTAAACAACTCATCCAATGTCCTAAAGGGAAAGGTAACCTAATTAAAAGACATCAACAAAGAAAACAAACCATTTGAGAAGACAAAATGAAGTTCGTTTGGTTGCACTTTGTCATGACATATTATATGATAATTTCAAAGTTAAAAGAGCACAGATTTCATCAGAGGCAAGTTGCAAATTGATCTTAACTGAAGGATCGTTTTATATATTTAACATCCCTACCAGGCTCACCACCCATAAAAAAAATATAAAAATTGGAACAATGAAATCAAAGTTGTTTACTAACATAAATAAAACGAACACAGGAAATAAGAAACACTCAGACAAAATGCAACAAATAAATTGAAACTTAAATAAAACAAATTCTGGCAGCAATGCAGCTAGTTAAATACCAAACCAGATATTTCCATTGTGATAGCAAAAATCATCAGCCTAGATGGTTAAGTATAGAGCATAGCCTCAAGAATCTCTAAAACATTTTCTTTACATTAAAAAGGCTTAAATATATTATTGGTCCATCCAAATACACCAAATTTTGATTTTGATTCCTATATAATTATTTTTCTTGTTTCTTTCCTCACATTTTTTAAAAGTATAGGTTTTGATCTCTTTAAATTATATAATTTCACGAAAAAGGAACATGTGACACAAAAGTTGCCAAGTGTCAGACAACTAAGTTAATCATATAATCATTTAACAATGAAGAAACCAACTTTTTTTGAAAAAAAAAAATTAGGGACAAAAACAAAAAATAATAATTTTATATGGACCAAAATCAAAATGTAATATATTTTGAGGGACCACAAACATATTTAACTCATTCAACACATAAATAGTCCTCCCAAAAGCAAATGCACCCAACAGTGGCAAATCCGTTGACATAATGAAACGCACATACCAATCAAGAATTCAACAAAATACCTTGACACAAGCAAATCAACCAACACAAAAATCATTCCAAAATAGAAAAAAATTGTGAAAAACAGAGCCATACAAATGTACACCCGCGTACACACCCACATAATTACCTCAATGGCCTTGCTAGGTGCAACCCGAATTACATTAACAAAATTACCCCGAAACAGCCCCTTCCACCCATCAGTCTTCATGATATTCTTAAACACCTCACCAGTAGAATGGCCACTGCTTCCAACCATCAAATGTGTCCTTATAGTCTCCAAAGGTGCCACAGTGGTACGTGAAACTGCCCCAGCAAAACCACCACTAATCAATCTCCTTAGTGAAGGGTTCTTAACCTTAATCTTCAACCCTTTAAAGACACCCTTTTTCTTTCTCTTAACCCCTTCCACCACCTCTTCCTCTTCCTCAGGAACCCCAAGAATCTTCACCTTCCCCTCTGATTGCACATACCTCACATACAACTCAGTGCATGGAATCCTCATACTCATGCCACCGTTGTGTTGTTGAGAACCAGAAGGGTTCGGTTCTTTTACACCAAACCCCATTCCCATTTGACCAATGCTTGCAAACAAACCCATAGAAGGGTAACTCCCTTCCTCATTGAGAAGGGACCCAAAATTCGAAATTGAGAAAAGACCATTTCTTTCCTCATCAAATAGCTTAATATCTCCCCTACCCATCAATCAGAACCTTGTAAAAACCCTCTCTTTTATGGTTTTTGTGATGATAGAGGCTTAATGAATCATAATATTCAAATATATCGTACTAAGAAGAATGAGCATAGATAAAAAGGTTCATCGATTTGAAGGTGAAAGAACAAAAAGGGGTATCAGAGAAATTTGAACCACGGCGGAGAATGCGAGAGGAAGATGAAGGGGCGGCAGAGAGAGAGAGTAGGTGAAAGGAATCAATGTCTGCGTTCTTCTTAATACACTCAATATAAAGCTGAGTGGTGCTAATATATATTATAGTATGCACACGTGTCAGAGAGAGTTGTCCGGTATTACAATTTTTAACGTTATTATCGCATCAAATTCATATGAAATTGACTAAGAAAAAAACACTTCTTTCCCTTTCATTAGTAAATGTTTTATGCACTGTGTAAATATTATTAACTTAAAATAAAAACATATCATATAACCGCTTTTATATTTTTAATTACTAGTAATAAATATTTTATTATAATAAATAAATTGCACAAAAAGGTAAAAGAATTATATGATATAATAATAATAAAAAAATTGTCAAGCTATTCTCGTTTAAGATAGTTTATAAAAATATTTTCTTTTAAAAATAAAAATTCATATTTTATATATAAAAATTTTATAAACATTTATATATATGTAAATAATTAATTTTGTCTAATTCTTATTAAAAAATAATAAAATAAAATTTAAAAAATTAAAATATCAATTAGATTATATAATAAATTAAGATAGTGAATAAAAATTAATTTTTAAAAATATTTAAAAAATTATTAAATAGTATCAGAATAAGTATAACTTAAATCATGAAATCTCAAGTTTGATTTCATGATTTATATGTATGAAAAAACAATAGTCTTTATTGTATTTTGATATCTGAAACAATTGACACATTAGAAGCCATACCTAACAAAAGAAAATTGTCTATCAAGAGACTCTATTTACTCTATTGTGTTGCTTCAAAGTCTTAATAAGTTAATGAGTTGCTGAAATATAACTTTAAGGAAACATTGAACCTTCTTTTTAAAGATTTACATGTTAAGCTTTCATTGTTTAATAAGTCTTTCTAATAAAATTATAATTTGTATTATGGGTTTGCTTCATCAATTTATCACTTGTGCTTTTGTCACAATTTTCAAAACTTGTTTAGCTATATACATTTAGTAGATTCTATTTATGTAAGCAACTTTTAACTCAAGGATTGCAATGCTGAAGAAAATTTGCACATTGTTTTTCTCCTTTAAGTATATGTTTCCTTTATGCTTTTTGAATGGGAAAATAAATGACTTCAGAAATGATGTGTGTAGAAGAAAAAAGTTGGAGATTCAAAGTTAAAATTACATGTCTTAGAGAGCAACCACATTTTGGCAAATAAGTTGGATTAGATTCATCTTTTGATTCATTTCATGAATTTTTTATTTTTAATTATTTTTTTAATGCAAAGTTTTATTCAGTAACCACTACAAGTCCATTATATTCTCAACTTCTCTATACCAGTATTTAAGTGTCCTCTATAAATCGATATAAATTAAATTTTTTATTAAATTAATATAAATTAATTTTAACAATTTTTTCAATATATTTTCATTCTTAGTCTAGCACCGTAAAATTTTTAAAATAATTAAGATTTTGGTCACCAAATTAAAAAAAAAAAACTAGTTGTAACATATAAGAACATAATTAATTTTTAGTCCATAATTTAAAATTTAGTAATTATATATTTATGTAATTATAAAAATTAATTAAAATTTAATTTTATTCTTATTTAAAATATTTTTATTGAATAAAATAATATAAATTAACTTATATTAATTATATGATGATTTATATTTAAAATATTTAATTATTTAGGTATATTTTAATAAAATTTAATAATAAATCATTTAAAAAGTTAAACGTAGTAAAATTTTAAAAGTTAAAGAGATAAAATAATAAATTATTAAATTTTTTTAATTTTTAATTTTAATTTAGATCTAACTCAAACTACATATTGTAAAAATCTTTTGCATCATAAAAATTTAAACTCAAAATTTTATTTAAATGATATCTAATTTTTGTCATTTAAAAAAAAATATTTTTAGTTAATAATTAAAAAATAACATTTTAAAAGATATTAGTTAAAGTAAAATTAATAAAAATATCAAGAAACAAGTTTTTCAACTAATAAAAATTTTTCAGCAAAGACTTGGTCAAATTTTCAACAACCCACACAGTCATAGTTAAGCGTAGGTCATGTTGTTTTCCAACACGACATGCATCTGTTTGTACACCCGTTATGTTACTAAATTTAAGCACGTGCAGTATGTTACATAAAATCGTCAGCACATGAAACTTGTGGGTGTTACTACGGCCAAATGCCATTATTGAGAAGAACATGGTCAACAATGTACTTTTAAATGTACTCTTCAATGTATATATATTATAAATAGTATTAAACGAATTTTCACAAATAATTATATTAATGACCTATTTATAATTTCTGTGATTCTCTTTTTTTAATTAATTTTCTAATTTATTATTTAGTCAATAAAATTATTTTACGCTATATTCGTACTATTTTGTGTTAAAATAGTATGTCCTGTATATTTAGCAGTACTCGTATATTATAATTAGTTACTTTTTTAAAAACTGTTAAAATAAGTTTTAAAATTATTAAATTTATGACCTAAATAATTATTTTAATATAGAGTAAAATGTATTTAAAAGATTACATTTTTAATATATTTCGAGAGGAGAGATAAAACTAAGAGTTCTTTTTTTTTCATGTTAAATTTTTTTATTATGTTTAGTAAATTTTTAAGGTTAAATATGTTTTTTTTTATTTTTTAAATATACTAAATTTTTATCTTAATAAATTTTTCATTTTAGTTCCTATATTTTAAAAAATAACTTTTTTTTAATGTGTACGCAAGAGCACGCCATAAAACTTGTGTATAGTAATTTTTTTTAATTAAAAGTTATATGATAATATTAAATTTTTTGCTATAATGTGATATTATTAAATTTAATGTATTAATAATATGAAATGTTATATTTTTAATTAGGTGTATACACGTTAAAAAATATTTAAAAAATTATTAATTTAGTCTTTAATCTATTAAATGATGATGAGACTAATTTATACGTTGTCACATGTTAATTTTTATATTATGTATTACTTTTTTTGTAAAATTAAATAAGTATGAGGATCAAAACCAATACTTTTTTTTAAAATAGAGACTAAACCAAAAATTAATAAATTTATAAGAATCAAAATTAAAATATTTTAAGAAACAAAAATATATTTAAGTCAAATTTTGAAATAATAAAATTAATAAATTTTTAAAAATTAATGTACTGGTTATGAAATAAAAAAATAGTATATTTTTTCTATTGAAAAACACAAAAGCGCACCCACTCCTATAAATTTTAATGCATTTTACTATATTTTAGAATAATAATTTGTTTCTTCTGGTCATTTTTTATAAGAAATAAATAACTAATTTATTATGGTCGATAAAAATTAATTATATATCATAAATTTATAGTATATTTTAAAAATATCTTCTAAATAACTGATCAAATTAGTAACTCTTAAATTAAATAAATAGATATATTTATTTTATATGGGCAAGTGCTTTTAATAATACAAATTTCACAATAAATAAAGTTATCAATCTTTTTAACAATTAATACATTTAAAAATGCATCTTTGTTTCTTATATTTTGAAAAAAAAATGGTGATAATTGTCTTTTAATAAACAAGACTAGAAATAGTACTATTTATTAATTTTTTGACGAATGTTCTTAGGACATTGGTTAACATGACCTATACATTTTTATTGAAAATTATAAGATACTACAAAATATAATGCATTGTAACATTAAATGCAATAATTATTTATAAAAATTTATTATTTATTAATTTATTATCAATTTTTTAACCTTAACCCTTAGAACTATGTTTAAATATTTAATAATAGTAAATTTCTACTGAGAAATAAATTTTTATTGTACTTTTGTATCTTCTTGTTTCTTGGAGCTAAAGCATTGATCTATCAGATATTTTTACATGGGATTTCAAAGAAAGTTCTTCTGAATTGATGCCCATGAGAAAAATATCTCAGATAGGCTTGGATTCACTGCAATACAAAATGAAACAGGAATTGGATATGAAAAACAATGCAACATTAGAAACCATGCAGCGGCACTAACCTGAAGCACAGTACCCTACCACACCAATCGATGAACATGAATTTGCATGACATTCTCTTCTGTTAATTCAAAATTTTCTGGTAATTCAAAATTTCTACTATTTTGTACAAATAATTTAAATTGTTGAATTACGCTGGGAAGAATTGAAGTGCAATTCTTTTTTCTTTAAAAAAACGGGGATCAAATTTCGGATATTATGTGTATTACTCTACGATTGTCATTAGTTATAAGTGGGTGTTTCTAATTCTTAATGTATCGTTGCAAATTTGTAACAAATGCGGCAGAATAAGAGAATGTTTCATTTCTCTAATAATAGTTATGCACCATTATTAAATTTCTCTCAAACTATCTTATCAAACCAATCATTGCATCTCGCAGAGTCCACACAAAAAGCAAAGAGTTGTACTACAATGAAGTCAACGGTGAACTTTATACGTGAAAACATTTATTGATCATGAAAGTAGGTCTATTTAAATGATTTCGCATAGTAAATATAATAATACTATATACCTTCGAAACAAAACTAAAATGGTTAAAGTGGTATTTCTAGCCTATTCAGAGACATCAACATCAGTCGCGTGTCACTTATTTTTGGTCTTTCAGATAAACTTCTCACGATTACACAGTAACCCTCGTATGCTATCCCAGCTTGCCTGTTGAAGTTGACAGTTGTAACGCAGAAAAGGGTGAGCTTGCAGATTCAAAATCAGCAAATTACGCACGCAACAGTTTGACAAAGTAACAGGATTTATTATTGAACTGGATCAATCTTTACAGCTAACAAATATGCAGATAGGATTTAATCCTTCAGCATTTATACAATTAGAAGTTTAGAACCTCTTCAAAATTACACGTTATATGCATTATGCAATATGCATTTTTTAAGAGACAGTTGTAAGGAATAAATCAATACTGTCAGTAACTTGATCACTCGTCTAGTCTGTTGGTCCTTATTACTGACTAATGTGGACCGATTATCTATCTCCACAGAAGAGTATAAAAGTCAATTTGCATCAGGTTACAATTTTACTTCATGTAGAATAAAGAAATTTACTTTCAGATTGATGACTCAGATAGCAAGCTGTCACGATCTTTTTGGAACTTTTTATGTTGCCTCTGAAAATAAGGGTGGAAATTACTGGCTCCATCCAAGTATAATGGCGTTTGCATTTCAATCAGGCGTGAGACCTACAAAGAAAGACCCAATGTTATTATTTTCTTCTTTGTTGATCTTTCAATGTTTAAGAGCAATGCAAAGAATTTAGGGGACAGCTATATCGTTGTATGCAAATACGACCATGCAACATTGAACACTGAGTAACTAGTCAGAGTTTAACAACACGATGAAAAACAATAGAGTCTACAGGCAAAGCAGTTCACGGCAGACAAGTTATGCAGCTGCATATGTTCTAATATTGTAATGATATCTACAATTTTTCCTTTTCAAACTCTCCAGAAAGCCATTGGATAACACCTCAATCCGACGGTAACTGTTTTGGAAGGCCCAAATGAGTTTACCAGAGTCTGAGGCCTGAGGTGTTCGTGAGGATAAAGTTTGTGCAAGTATCATTAATCTCTATAGTAAGCTTGACAATTTCAAATCTATCTGAAACATACCGAAAGAAGATGGTTCTTTTGCAAATCTTAAGGCAGGCAGATCATATCTTGAAGAAATCTTGTGACTACAAATTATGCTTAATTATTTAGCAAGTCTGCTGACTGTGTGAATGAGTTTAAACTGCACTCTATCAATTGTGTTAACTACATTTTTTTCAATCATTTTCAGATTTCCATCAGAAAACAAATAAAAGTGAATTGTATTTCATGAGTTACTTCAAAGTTTCCTTTAATGTTTTACAAAATCACTGTATAGCATTAGCACCCTTTATCACAACATATGAGAAACTAGTGTATGTTACACTCATCAGCAGGAAGCAAACATCTATGGGAATACAAAAAAGAATTTTATCATGAAATGCCACTACAATGCTTGTAGTCAGGAACAATAAATAATACACGGAACCATTCATCATAGTGCTAAATAATGATTTTGTTGCAACTTGCAACTAAAACCAGGGAAATCACTACTTACAGCTCTGTGAAAAGCAAACATCTCTTCTTGACCGGACAGGATGGATGTGATACCAACCGGGGCACCTCCTGAGCCCACCTTGCCTTCTGCCAAGACATTGCAGCGAAGTTTCCCACCTTCAGTCTCAGTTTCAAACTGGAAACTGGAATCAAACAAGAGTGAGAAGTTTCACTTAACAATGCATCATTTAATTAGAACCATTACTATAAAAATCAAAGCTGATAGATAGGCCACGAGTCATCATGATTTTATTCATTATTCAGAATTCTAACAACAAAAGGAATGCTGGCCCAACTAACAGAACATATAAAAATCGGTAACTAATTATTAAAGTTACAATTTGTCACAAGAAAATTAAATAGACAGGGAATTTAACAATTTCATAATTTATAATTCTGCCTGCCTTCCATGCCAAGTTAGGATATACATGGGAAGTGGACCTTTCAAATCAGGGTATATGGTCCCCAACTTCTCAACTTTATCAGTAAAACCACTTTTATAATTATTTTGGATTCTATGTAACCTTACCACACCACAAAAATAGCAATTACTTAACATAGATTTTGGATAAACTGTGAGCAAAACCCTTCCTTCTTGCCTAGTCTCACTTTTTTATGCCACATGATGGCAAATGTAATATATGGTTATTTGTTTGGTCAAGTATAACATTGGTGTATAACATTGGTGCACAATTACAGGGATTCATTCAATAACTGTAAATGATCAGTTAAGAAAATGAATACCCATGAATTCAAAAGAAAAGTTTCCAATACAAACCCATCTGTTCCTAACTACAGGCATAACAAGCGTCAGAATCAATTACTGGATAATGTATTGAAGGTGAAGTGACAAGAATGGTAAACAGAATTATCATCCACTATTAGGGAAGGTTTAACACAATTATACTTTGTAAAACAAAGCATCACACATGATATAATTCATACAAACAGACAAAATTACCTTTCCAAGTCAAAAAGTGTGCCTTCCTCAGTTCCTTGAAATAATTCATCAATTGAAGAGGATGCCAAACAACACAGGCAGCAATGATGATTATATAACTCATCAATAAGGGTTATAAATCTCCGCGCCTGAAAAGTGGAACAAGTTTTAGGTCAAAATAGGATAGGGGTATGCAGAAACAAATGTACCAAATAGAAAGGCCAAGACTGATGCACAAAAATTTTAAGCATTGAATTTAAGGAATAACTTATGAAATTAGGCTGAGAGTCAGAAAGCAAGATATTAATGCACAATTTCTATTGCAAAAAATTAGGCATTTATCACTAGATTAAGGCAAAATCAACTTATCTTTCTGATAAGTACCTTGTCACGGATGCGCATACTCATCACTGGAATATCAGATATGAAAACAGTGTGAAAGTTTTCAGCTACTGCAATATAGTCTGCTGCACCCAACTGAAAACCAAAACGAGATAGAACATATCATGTACACCTGCTTGAGTGTGCACAATCACACAGAAAATTTAAAATCATGATGATGTAAATGCAAGCCAAATAATGCTTAAAGAACAAGGGAAAAACATGCATAGCATTTGTACCATCCTTGTGGTCTTAACAAGAAACCACCTAAATATAGACACATGGTATTCTGGTATCCTTTCTATCACTAGATTTATACTCAACCAGGTCCTGTCCATCCTTTCATAATTCAGCCTAAACATTCTTAAACTTAGAAGCTCAATTAGTTCCTATCATAGAATAATTCCTACTGTTGATTGCTGTAAAAATCAAATATTGTATGGTGTAATCTAATCAGAGTAGGAAATATATGCTGTTAATACATGCATTTCTATAGTTTAAGATGTCCCTAAAACTGTGGAAATTGATTTTATACTGTTTCAAATATAATTCAACAAGGGTTATATGAATTCTCTCAACTCTCAAGCAATTAAAAACACCTTAGGGTCATTCCTACCTTATTAGCAAAATGGTTTTACAATTTTCTAAATCTTTACCTCAAGAGCTCCCTTCCCTCTACTCCAAGGCAAGAAAAGTTGCCACGAGATCACCACAGCAAGAATAAACCACAGAGAGCAAAGAGTTTAACCATCAAATGTTCCATCATATCTATAAACTAACTCTTCAAGGTTGTTCTTAGCCATTTGAGCCATGAACACTTTAATGAAACATTATATCAACTTGCCAATTTAGTAAAAAATAAAATAATATAAAAAAAATTATTTAATAATTTGATTAGCTGGAAAAGCATTTTGTTCAGCAACCAAACAAAAAGAATGTACCGGACGACCGCAGAGATACTCAAATGTGAAGCGTGCAACTCCTTGACAGCTTTCAGGAACCTCAAGTGTCCTGTCAAAGAAAGAAATTATATGATTTATGTTTATTATGAACACTTGTTTGACAGCACTAAATATCAATAGAACACCTTCCAAACATCACTGAGATGGTGTTGGAGATAATTCTTCCTCCCAATCTGCCTGTTACATCATGCCACTTTCTCTCAAATTCCTTGATGGCTTCCTTTTCAATAGGCCAGAAATAGTGTACCTACATATCTATGCCCGTTGAAATTCCAATATATTCCAATTTCAATAGGCATAATATGATGTATTGTTAACATATAGCTATAAGAATATGCCATGTAAGGATGCAAAAACTATAATAGATGGATGGTATATCCCTTATGGTGTGGAAGGCTCTAGGTGAGAAGGTATTAGTTGACTCACAAAGTTACTTAAGAAGATTATGACGTTGTCATCTATGAAAATGCTAAACGAGTGGAGTCATACTATAATCCCTGTTTATAAGAAGGGAGATGTATAAAATTGCACAAAATATAGGAGGATATATCTTATAAATCATGAAGTTATGAGAGAAGGTAATTTAGTAGAATTTATGACAAGAGACCCATTTTATTAAAATTTGATTTGGTTTCATGTTGGGTGGGTTGACAGTTGACCATCATACAATACTATGATACTGGATGGAGAGGTATCAAAGAAATAAAAGATAATTATATAATTTTTATTGATTTAGAAAAGACAATGATAGGAGTTTATATAGCATAAATTTGAGCAATCAAGTATGTGTAGGAATTTTGACTAGGATGAGAACAAAAGATGTGGCCATAGCAGACCTTCCTATAACCATTAGGACTGCATTAAACTTTGAGCCCTTATCTTTTTATCTTGGTTGTGGATGTGGTTATTATACATGTCCAAGAGTCAATGTCATGGGGTTGAGTGCATTATTATGATTTTCAATAAAAAATTCTTCTTTTGATTCCTTAATGGGTACTAGTTAACATTTTTCATATACTTATTATAGCAAAATTGAGAATGTAAAATTGGTTAAGTGCATATAGTAGACAAAATATGATTATGAATAAAATTTCCTTGTAAAATGCATTGGAGAAGAAGTTGGGGTGACACACCTAAGGTAAAACAAAAATTGTAGAAACTCGCCTTAGTTGGCATGGGTATGTCTGGAGAAGACATGTAAAAGCCAAAGTGTGGAGATTAGATTTGATAGAGGGTAGCCTAATTGTTAGATGCAGAGGGGGACCAAGAAAAATCTATACGTGAAACAATGGAAAGGATTTAGAGGTAGTACTTTGTCTGTAATTTTAATATGTTTCACGATAGAACAATATGGCACCATTTGATCCATGTTGCCGACCCAAAAAGGCTTAGTTGATGTCGTTGTTGTCAGATTACTACTCTTCTACTATGGAATCAATTGACAACACATAGAGATCTTTTTCAATAGTTGAGACAGGTTGGAAAATAACAAATAACTTGAATTCTCACCTGATTTTCTGATCTCTGTGCTATAAAACGACGGTAGTCAATTTCACTTCCTATCAATATCTTCTCACAATGTTCCTCTAATCTGCAGACAAGTTTTTGGAAGATTTCTTTTTGCATTCCAGCCTGCACAAAAAACAATTTCTGAAGAAAATACAGAGAAACAAATGAAGCCTTGTTTCTAACTGGTCTAGGATGAGAGGGATGCAATTCCTCCAAACCAGAAAATTACCGAGGATGTCATTGGTGTAACTATTAACCCCTACCACGTAATTGAATAACAGGTAAAAATGATAACACATACTACAAAAGATTGATTAGTAAAGAACACACCTCATTTAAGTCCTTTGGTGCTCGATTACTGGTAGCAACAATAATAGTTCCGCTACTCAGCAATCTGCTAAGAATTCCAGATAAAGCCACAATAGCAAATACATCAACAGTCTGAAATAAAAAGCATCAAAACTTAGTAATATTCTACACTACAAGCCACATAATGAATAAAACCAGTTATGCAATAAAGTATTATAACAATGAGTTCAGGAGGAACAAAAATAAGAGATGTAACTCAATCCTACAACAGTGGTGTTTCAAAGCCAACATAGACTTTTCACTAGACACTATGATCTGGAACATGTAAAACATATAGGTAGGAAAAATATTCCTAACCAAGAAAAACAAACAGATTACAAATGAGAAACTAGACCAGGGAAGGAGAAAACTACATAAACTTTATCCTCCATACTTTCAAATGGATTATGAAAAAATACTCCAAGTGGGAAGGACACACCCAATGTTCACCAAAACCCTAAACAGATTAAATAAATAATAAAATAATCCATTAAATCCATTTTACTCTACCCATGAAAGAAATTATTATAACACAATGCAAGAATTTTCCTTTACCTGTATCTCATCAAAACACAAAATGCTAGCTCCCTTTTCACCTTCTTCTTGATCCAGGAAAAACGTATCTGCTACAGCAGCAAGAATGTTTTTCATCTGTACCTCTTGCTTGTATCTTTCTTCAGCAGCCAGCCACTCCTTTGCTTTATTGTCAAAGGGAAGATTCATAATCCAACCAGAAATGGCTGATTGGAAAGGCCTCTCTTCCACTTGATTCTTCCATATCTTGTGCATATGTTCGTTAATTCTAAGCATGGCCTGCACATTGATGGAGGAAATTAATTTTTATTGCTTTCATCACCATGATCACAAAATTTTTCAACGGTCTAGATAAAATAAGAAGATGCATATATTCCAGAAAACAACATAGGTGAGATCTACAATTCTACATCAATATAACCAGAAGTTCTCAAAAGCATAGTAAAAGACTCACCTCATGAAAGTGATACCTTCTTCGATGTTTAACAACTCCTTCCGTGGCACTATAAAACATGTCCATTAGCATGGTCTTCCCTTCAGCATTAAAGTAAGCAAATATTTAGAAAAGAAACTGGCAAAATAATTTTACAAAGAGAACCAAGGAAGTAAATTATATCTACTTTGGCGTGTGACATTAATGAAGCAACCAGAGAAATCAAATCAAGCTGATATAACTTATATGTTTGTATTACATGTAAACATAAATAGTACCCAAAAAAAAAGTGAAAAACACAAAGAAGGTTAACTACCACTGCCAACATTGCCATATATGTAAAGTCCCTTAGGAGCCGGAGGAGCAGTTGGACGGGGACCAACTAGTGAATCCAACTTCTTCTCACGTTTAAGATATGACACCCATTTCCCTACCCCTGGTTCCATATTTTCTGGTCTTTTCCTGAATCATTAAAAAAGACATGTAGCTTCAATACCATGACAGCAAATACATGAAACAACATTTGCAAGCCTATTTTGCAAGTGTTAGTTTCAGTGAAAATCCTCAGAATCAGTAAAACCACATTGGTTTAAGTATGGCTGAATCAAAACCATGTTAAATGAACTCAAAATTTACCGGGATGCCCATCTTTCAGTAAGCTTATTGTTCAACCGCTTCCACCAATCCTCATCCTTCTGCTGCAACTCAACTTCCTCCATGAGAATCCTTCGCCGCTCATTCTCCCGCTTCTTCTCCCAATTAGATAGATTTACCTGCCAAGAGCATGGCCAAATTCAAAAACCACAAACACAAAAACAATAAAAGCAGCGCAACCATAGCTAAAACACACGTTAGTTGGTGCAACAAATGTATAACTAACAAAATATCCAATTCCAATTTTACATGATACTCCTCCATATCTTTCTCATACTGCTCCAACCTTGCAAGCAAATTCTCAAGCTCTGAAGCAACAATCTCTTGGTAAGGATCCTGCAGCAATCTCCCTTGATCAACTAGACTTCTGTACCGCACAAGAGGCCCTGGAACACCACAATTTCCACAAAATTTAAAAATTTTAAAAATAAAGAAAAACTACGTTTAAATTGTTAAAATTAAAATAGAGAACGTGGATTTTCACGATCCAGAAATGAAATTGAAATTACAAAAGAGTGCAGAAAAGGATCGACCTGAACGGTTTTGACGGCGAAGTTGGGATCGGGATTGATCGCAATAAGAGCGAAGAAGCGCATTGACGCGGAAATTAGAAGCTGGGCTTGCAAATGCAAATGCAGTGAGTTGTTTAGATTTAAAGAGAAGATTCCATTTTCTTCTCATGTTTTTATTTGCGATTTGTTTGGTTCTTCAAACCTCAATGAACTTCAGTTGCATTTCTAATTTGCCTGAACCGTAACTCATAAGAACAGAGGTGGCTGATGGTTGATGGATGGTCACTGACGTGGCTGCTTCTCCCACCACCACCATAAAACAAAATTGAAAATCGCACGTGCCAATGTCACATTAGGAGAAATATTTTATATATATATATATATATATATATATATATATATATATATAATTACGAAAATATAAAATTTAAAAATTATTAGAGGCAATTTTAGCTTAAGGTTGTTTTTTCAAAAAACAAATATTTAAAAAATAAAAAATCGCTACTGATAATTTTTTTAAAAATAATAAAAAATTTTAAATTTGAAAATCACCGCTGAAGATTTTTTGAAAAAAATAATAATAAAAAATTACTCTTACGAATTTTGAGAGAAAATTATATTTTTGTAATTTTTTTAAAATATCATACTTTGGTAATTTTTTTCTCATTTATATGAAAAAAGACACATTAGAATTGCTCTCAATGCACTGTCCTTTCTCTTTGAATTTTTTATTTAATTACACTTTTATTCCTTAAAAAATAGTTAGCTAGTGCTCTTTTCCATGTATTTTTAATATATTTTTTATGATTCATTATTTTTTTTAAAAACTTAACATACATGTCTTATAAATTAATTATTTTTAAATTTTAAAAAATTATAATTACAAAAAATATGTTACTAACTTTTTTAAAATATGATTTTGTCTTTTAATATTTTTAGTTATTATAATTAAAAATTTTATCAAGTTTTTATGTATAAAAAATTACAAATTCTTAATTTATTTTCAAACTTAATTTGAATTGAAAATTTTAAATTATTTTAAACAAATTGAATAAAAATAAGAACTTTATATTGAACATTTTATAAGAAGACTTAATTGTTATAAGTTGAGTATGAGTTTATATATATATAAGAAGACTTGAAGCAAGACCTTGATATCGTTACACAAGAAAAAAATGTTTCATTGAATATATATTAAAAAAAACAAAAATATTATATGCATTGTCTCTTTTAGTCTGAATCTTTTGTGTTTAAAATAAAACCAAAAAATATTAGGATTTGACCGCAACAGAAAAAGGCAGAGGAACAGAGAAAAGGAAGGAAGAGGAGCGTGAAGTGAAGTGCGGCTTCAGAACTCATGAAATGAACCAATGCAATTAACCAAGCTATCATCTGCAATCACTATCCCATGGCTCCAACTTCCTCCAGACACCACGAAACGACGTGTGGCAGAACAAACATGCTTGGCTCTTCTTCACTCCTGCAACAATCTCACCAATCTCACCCAAATCCACGCGCTCATTCTCAAACTCGGTCTCCAAAACAACCCTCTCGTCCTCACCAAGTTCGCTTCCACCTCCTCACACTTCCACGCCATTCACTACGCTTCCACCTTCCTCTTCCCAAATGACCAAGCTACCCCTCTCCCCTTCCACGACACCGTCCTCTTCAACACCCTCATCAGAGCCTTCGCTCAAACCAACGACTCAAAGTTAAACGCTTTACGTTACTACAAAACAATGCTCCGTTACGGCGTTTTGCCTAATAAATTCACTTACCCTTTTGTTCTCAAGGCCTGTGCTGGCCTTGGGAATACTCCGTTAGGGAAAACGGTTCATGGGTCGGTGGTAAAGTTCGGTTTTGAGGATGATCTTCACGTGCAGAACACCATGGTTCACATGTATTGTTGTTGTGAAGAGGGGGTTGAATTTGCTAGGAAGGTGTTTGATGGAAGTACTAAGACGGATTCGGTGACGTGGACTGCTATGATTGGAGGGTACGCACGTGTGGGGGATTCTGCACGTGCCGTTGGGTTGTTTAGGGAAATGCAGGTTGTGGGGGTGTGTCCTGATGAGATCACCATGGTTTCAGTTTTAACTGCATGTGCTGATTTGGGTGCACTTGAGTTGGGGAAGTGGTTGGAGTCTTATGTTGAGAGGAAGAATGTGACAAAGTCTGTGGAGCTTTGTAATGCAATGATTGACATGTTTGCAAAGTGTGGTGATGTTGATAGGGCTGTGAAATTGTTCAGAGAAATGGAAATGAGGACCATTGTTTCGTGGACTTCGGTGATTATTGGTTTGGCGATGCACGGTCGTGGATTAGAGGCTGTTTTGTTGTTTGATGAGATGGTTGAGCAAGGGGTGGTGCCTGATGATGTTTCCTTCATAGGTGTGCTATCTGCTTGTAGTCACTCAGGATTAGTTGATAAGGGGCGATACTATTTCGATTTGATGGAGAAGAGTTTTGGCATTGTGCCTAAGATTGAACACTATGGATGTGTGGTTGATATGTTGAGTAGAGCAGGGCTTGTGAATGAGGCGTTGGAGTTTGTTCGAACGATGCCTGTTGAGCCAAACCAAATCATATGGAGAAGCATAATTGTTGCTTGCCATGCTCGCGGCGAACTCAAGCTGGGTGAGAGCATCTCGAAGGAGCTAATAAAAAAGGAGCCAATGCATGAGTCTAACTATGTGCTGCTTTCAAACATTTATGCGAAATTGCTGCGCTGGGAGAAGAAGACTAAGGTTAGGGAGATGATGGATGTTAAAGGGATGAAGAAGATTCCAGGGAGTACCATGATTGAGATAAACAGTGAAATGTATGAGTTTGTTGCAGGTGATAAGTCACATGATCAGCACAAAGAGATATATGAAATGGTGGATGAGATGGGAAGGGAAATAAAGAGGGCAGGGTATGTGCCTACAACATCTCAGGTATTGCTTGACATTGATGAAGAAGATAAAGAAGATGCTTTGTATAGACATAGTGAAAAGCTTGCCATAGCTTTTGCTCTTTTGAGTACTCCCCCTGGCACATCTATTAGAATTGTGAAGAACTTGCGCGTTTGTGAAGATTGTCATTCTGCTACTAAGTTCATATCTAAGGTTTATAACCGAGAGATTGTGGTGAGGGACCGCAATCGCTTCCACCATTTCAAGAATGGCTTGTGCTCCTGCGGAGATTTCTGGTAGTACGTTGATTAGAGGCATAAAAAACTTTCTATTCATTTGTTGAAGCATGAAAGCTTCAAGATTTTGATCATGTGCTAAATCCTGTTTGAAAACTAACTAGAGGAAAGATATACAACGACTAATAACATTTATCGTTGTACTAAAAATATGATTCATATTTCAAAGTAACAGCAGTAATTTTCTTATATTTATTTCTCATTTTTGATAAACTTCCTTTATATATTAAAATACATCCTACAAAACTAAAGAAATTAAGAAAGAGATGCCATCCTTTGTATATAAAAAAGGTAAACATGTCTGTTCGGTGATTGAGACAAGGTACAAGATGTGAAATAATATCACTGGATGTCCCTTGAACATTATTTCATGTTGCTGAAGCTGGCTTCTTTGGATCAATTCCAGTAATTTTGATTTGTTTCAGGGGAATATTGTTACACCCTGAATTGTGCATCCTCAAGCAGTTAATGTAATCAAATACTAATTAAATGTAATAAGCCATATTTAACAATTAATCAATTTTAATAATCATTAAAATGTTCAATTTCTGACGGGATTTTGGTAAAATTTAGTAGTGTCATAATCGAATGACTATCTCAGACTAAAATAAAAGTGAAAAAGTTATAAATTGAACCAAAATTATTTAGTGAATAAATTTGAAACAAAAGATAAAATTAAAGAAGAAATTATTAAACTGTTTGACATATTATACTTGAGAAATAATTATGCATCTCTACGAGATGAAAATGTCAACAAAATCTTCTTTTCCAACTGATGCAACATTCTAATTAAATTATTTAAACTCCTGATATTTAGTTATCATGATCGTATAGAAGTGAAAACCACATTCCATTAACTTAATATGTTGTTAACTCAAATTCTATGCATGATAAATTCATGAGGGACCAGAATACTCTTGTGAAGATGTCGATGTTGTATCAGATCCTGAGTCAGAACTTTCTGTTAACGAGGGCCACGGGAATTCAATGTCACTTATCTTCTCTTTGCCTCGGAATTGCTCATGTGAGCTATCGTGTCCATGATTGTTCATCTCATCATTTTCTCCTTCAGACAAGCTTTCATTGTTGCTGTGATAACGTGTTGCAAATTAAATACATAGAACAATAATTCCAATTTCACTCAAAATTGATTTTTTTTTTGTATTTTTATAATTTTTTAATAAATTTGAACTAAATGTGTGAGATATGGTGTTGCCATTGTTGCTCGTCACATATGATATCACAAGAATAGTTGAGAGAAAGACCTTAGATCCTCTCTAATGGGCGATAATTTCGTTCTTTTGTGAGTTGAATCTTGAGACTGCAAGTCGTTGGTGGTAGTTTCAGGAGCTACATAATTCAGAACAGAAAAAATCTCATTGTCAATTCTCAGCATCGATTCAATCACTTTCCGATTAGACTCATTAGACTTGTGAAACAAACGAAGGAGCTCTGTAGCAATCTCGCGACCCTGATCCAGCATCTCATTTAGCCTAGCTAAGGGACTCTCAGAGAGAGTCATACTCATTTTCTGGTTCTGGTTTGGGTTTGGATTTGCAAAATTGTGTTGAAAATAATAAAATGTTGTTAGTGTTGAAGATAGCTTAGGGAGTGTGAGGTCGGAGTGTGCGAGAATGAAGGTCCCATGCTTTTTCAGTAAAGAGGTAATTACAGTCAGATACAATTATGGCTTTAACTTTTAGAGATATAAAATAGAGTCGTCTAGTGCATCGATATACGGACGGGATCCTTTCACGTTTGCGCGCGAACACGAGGGTCTTAAACACGGTAACACAAAAACACGGCAACATGACCCTCATGTAACAAAAGGGATCTTTTTCTTCGATATTCAAGTTGTAAATTAATTTTAGTTAACATGTGATGCAAGATTAATATAATTTATGAGATAATTCAAAAGTTGTATTCAAAATTAGATTAAAAATTATTTAAAAAGTGCAACAAAAATCAGCAAGTTGAAATTTAAATGAAAATGATTCAGAAAATTATGATATAATTATTTATTTTTGTTTTTTTATCGTTCTGCATGCTTGCCTCAAAACCAACTACTTCACTAGCACCTCCTAAGAGTGAAAGTCTGCCTGTGATCTTTGTGATAAAGGTTATATTACTTCTTTTGTTTCAAGCTACGGGGTCAAATAAAAAAATTATATATTTTTAAAATTAACATATTAAACTTAATTTATAATTATATTATTTAGAATGATTAATACTTATATAAAATGTGAAACAGTAAAAAAAAAAACTTACTATTAATAGTCACTTAGAAAAGTTAAGCTCAATTATAATATCAAATTAATCAATAATTGACTCTATATTAAAAATAATAGTAATGTATTTTTAAATATTAACAACTACGCATTTTACAAAACAAACTCATCATCTATATTGTTTTAAAGTCTTGTCTTAATAATTTCCATTACTGAAAAGGTTCTCTCTGTTGTTGCTATAGAGATTGAAAGTGTTAAAACATGACAAATCAATATATCAATTAAACAATAATTTTTTATCTTCTCTATCATTAATGTTAAAGAGTGTTGTTATATCTTGAAAACTTTGATGATAAGGTGTATCAATTATATAATGTCTCAATTGAAATTTTAGATGATATCTTTTGTTCTCATTGAAATCGTGAGAATAACAATCTCTACCAACATGCATATATCATAAATTTAATGCATCAATCAAGTGATAATTTTTTTATTTTTTATTTTTCCTTTGTTAATATATGACACAACTTATTTTAGATAAAATCTTTCTTACTCATTAAAATTTTAAGAATAAAAATTCTCTACTAAAATATAAATATCATCAATTTAATGTGTTAATTATAATATCACATAAAGTATTTTTTAGATAATGAATTTTGAGAATAAAAACTCTACTACCCTACAATATCATCTACAAATATCATCTATGTCAAATGCCTTGTAATTGTTGCTATAATCCAAAGATGTTCTTAGAGTTAAAAGATCTATAGATTTCTTATTGTAGAAATGGAAAGGTCTGTCTAAAATTACTTTATTTTTTTCTTTAGAAAGTTAATATGATAAACTAATTATTGACAAAGAAATAAAAAGAGAAGAATGATTGATTCTAATATTTGCCCTATATGTCTTTCTATCCTTGAATCAACTATTCATGTTTTAAAGAATTGTTATTTCGCTGCAAATATTTGGGATTAGTTTATTAATCAAGCCAAATAGAGTAGGTTTCATAGCTCTAGTCTTAGTTCTTGGTTATCTAACAATTTGCAATGTAGAAATATGAATAATTATAGTAACTGGAACACCCTTTGTGCTGTTACTATTTGGAAGCTTTAATATGAAAGAAACTCTTTTATTTTTGGACCGAAAGTTGTTGTTCATGCTGCTTTGACAATTCAGATTTTAGTCTCTGCTGATTGTAATTCTCAATCTTCACTTGCTACCGGTACAATTCTGCAAGGGGCAGACAAGGATGATATTCTAATCTCCTAGAAATCTCCTTCTAGAGGTCACCTTAAGATAAATGTGGATGAGTTTGTTCACTAACCTTTTAGCTGCTTGTGGAGGAGGTCTGCTTAAGGGATCAAATGGAGAATTTATAGTTGGGATGCAGAAATTGGACTTCTATCATCTCGAATGTTGGACCATTCTTTTTGTTCAGTTGGATAAGGTGAAAAACCTCAAATATGTTTGTATTGAACTAAATTCTAAGCTAGTTGTTAAAACTATTTTGATTGAGAATGATAAATTTCAGCTTTAGTTTAGTCCATTTGTTTGTTAAAGGAGTGTACAAATGTTAGTTTGCCCCATGTTTTAAGATTAACTAACAAGTGTTTTTATTGTTTGGTTTAACCCACCCATGATGCTCCTAGTAGTGTTTGTTTTTTAGATCGAACACCTTTTTTGGCCCCCTCATTGAGGATTGATTTATCTAGAATTTTTATGTAGTTCCTCTATGTTATTTTTAGGCTTATAATTAACTATAAAAAAATTTAAAAATATATTAATAAATGATTTAAGTTTTAAAAGTTTATAAATTCAGAAATTATTTTTTGTTTGATTATAATTATACAAAATAAAATTTATTTTAAAAGGAAGTTATAATCAATGTTATAAAACTTGGACTGGTTATTCCCACGATCTAATCACTAGAATAATGAGTTACAGATTAAACTTATGAGTCACTAGTTAAACTAGTACATAGTATATAATAAATATTAAATGTTATACACATCTTATATAAAAGAAGTTTGGTCCAACAAGTATGCGTTTATCTCCCCTCAACATATTTAGAGTTTGATTCTTGCCTCTATCTTTTTGGTCTTTTTGTTTTGTTTTGTTTTGTTTTTTTCAATTTCACTTATTATTCACCTGCCGATTGAAACAAAAATTCACCAAGTCACCGATTTTGGCCTGAATTATTGAATTTTATGAGTTAAACCGATTTATTGCATATTTGATCGATCGGATTATCAACGAGTTTAATAACATTGGTTATAATATTAGTTTTCTTTTAAATATATTTAAAATAGATTTTCAAAATAATAAAAATTATAATTTTTTCATATTCTCATTTTTTTTTCAAAAGTGTAATGAAACACACTAAAAATTCTTAAAAAGATTAAAAAATAAATAAAAATTCATATCTAAAAATTATAACCGAGAAAATGTGGTCAAAGACAGCAATTCCTTTTCCCATTTTAAGAATGGTTTGTACTCCAGCAAAAATTTCGATTACACACTGAATAGAAGCATAAAAAACTTTATGTATCAATTTCTTGAAGCCTGCAAGCTTCAAGATTTTGATCTTGTGCTGAATCCATTTTCGACAATAGTATATTAAAGTTAAACCCTTAGAAGTATGTGAATGTATAAGAAAGTTTTATGTAAAAGTAACATTTCTCAATGGAAAAGGTTTTTTGTTTTTATTAAATATATTTTGAGAAAGATACTTTAAGTCTATTTTTTGTTTGAAGAGTGTATTTTAAGGATACGTTTGTAGAAAAAGGTAAAATAATAAGAGAAAGATAAAATTAATTATATACAGTATTATATATGATATTGATTTTTAGTAATTCAAATAATATAACTTTTTTTAGAAGAGTGTTATGATTCATATGTCAAAATAACAGTAATAAATTTTATATTTATTTATTCATTTTTATAAAATTTCTTTTAATAATTAAAGTACATCCTACGATAAGGAAAAAACTAAGGATAGAATATTTGGACGTGTGTTCAGTGATTTAGACAAGTTAAAACAGGTGAAATAATATCAGTGGCTGTCCCATGAACATAATTGCATGTTGCTGAAGCTGGCTTCTTTGGATCAACTGAGGTAATGTTGATTTGATTCAGGTTAATATTGTCACACCCTATAGCGGCACAATCCAATACAACTGCATTCTCAGAGCTACTTGTCCCATAGATAGTACTAAATGTAACGTTACTCACTTTCAGTGCCTGCTTCTGCTACCAAAATAGGAACGAAAATGATGCATTTGTTCATAAACAAATCAACACAAGGAAAGATCAGAAGGAATATTAACCTTTTCTGGAGTGCGCATGTAATGTTGGTCTATTAAAATTGGGTTATAAATTTGATTGACACTGATATTATGATATGTTACATCGTTGACGTATCCTTGTCCACCCTTCAAAATGGATATCATTAGTTAGTAGTCCGTGCACAGGTATTTAACTTTATGATAAATAGATTAAAATATAAAGATTTAATAATTTTAAAATTATTATTTGTATCATATTTTCTCAAATTTAAAATATATAATTTCTTTCATTTCATGTATTGATTACTTACTGGCCATGTCTTGATTCTAGCTGCACTATCAGCTCCATTGAATATGCAATTGCTGACGTTCACATGTTGTGAGTATTCCCTTTCTCCACCACCTCCAAGACTCCCCACACTGCATCAAAACTTCACAAATTGTATCATGTCTTTGGAACAAGACCTATAAACTTATCAATGATCATACAAATATATAATTTACATTTCATCATGAGTTTTTTGACAAATAATAACTTTATGTTCTGTGAGATAAAAAAAATATAAAAAAGAATTGTTTGAGGAATACCTGATGCCGTGACCGGGTCCACATGTAACTCGGTTAACATTGATGAATTCTGTGCCACCTTTAATAGCAATGCAATCGTCACCTGAGTCAACTTAGAGTGAGATACTGTTCTGGCAAGAGTAATGAAAATGTTATTTGTAAATAGAGAGATGAATACCGGTTCCAATTACGGAGTCAAGAATGTTAACCCGAACAGAGTTAGAAACATCAATTCCATCGGTGTTGTGACTTCCGAGGGGTGAATAAATATGAACATTTGAGATGGTTACGTCTTGGCTATGGACAACATAGATATGTGACGATGGCCCGTTCATGTGAGTGAGTCCACTTATTTGCAGGCCATCGCATCTCTCAAAAAGAAGAGCCTGCAAATTTTTAATGTTTAGGGTACAATTCCAAGAGTTTTCAATGTTAAAATCAGAGTACAATTCCAAGAGTTTCTAACCGTAGGGTTTCCCCTGCATCCGCTAGTTGCATTCAGCTGCAAGTAATTTAAACATGTTGCAATGTTAGAAGATTCATCTTCAAAATAATAAAACATACAGTAAATTATTTAATGCAGATGAATGTAAATGTTCTTACATTGCCCCACCAATCCTTTCCACGACCGTTGATTACTCCTGATCCACGCAGTGTCAAACCACGCACGCCATAGAAATGAAGCCACCGTTTTGAACATGTTCCCCATTCTTTTCTCGTAGGTGCAATTAACTGCCCCCCAATCTGCATCCTCAACCATTTTAATTTGTTCAATGTTTTAAGAAACAAATGTGTAAATTAAATAAAAGTATATTAATATAACTGAAAGTAACAATAAAAAAATGCATTTTTAAAATGGCAGTAGAGAAATTTTACCATAATATCGATTTTATCTGAACGACAGGGACCTTTGAATCTCGTTTGACTCACAAAAAACGTATGCATAGGTGGGACCACAAGCCTTGCACTGCCGTTAGTTTCTCCGCACGCAGCTTTCCATGCCTTCACAAAAGCCTATACAAAAAAGCATATTAATATTTGATTCTTTATTCTTAAGTGAAGAAGAAAAATAAAAACAAAATCGAAATTCTAAATGTACTTGAGTATCATCGGTGACGCCATCTCCTTTGGCACCAAATTGAAGCACGTTAATGACATTCTGGCTATGTCCAACCCAAGAGTTGCACGATACAATAGAAAATATCAAAAGACCAATTACAAGCAAGTCCTGTAACAAAAGATACACACGAATTATTATAATAAGCATTAAAATATGAAAATCGAATATGCACACAACTATTATTTTCACTAACCATAGTATATATGTATTTGCAAAGATGAAGGGTATGCCAAAACTAGTGTTTATGTGCTTTAGACTTGCTTATGCATCCTATATATATACATGTAGAGGCTTTCAGAGTCACCTTGAAAATGGGTTCAAACTAAAAAGGAATCCATAATGATAGAGATTTGTAATAAATCACTTTACTAATCTATTCTCTTGATAAAGATGGAACTATTGACATTTAATAAATGTGTTCACTTTTAATATTTTCAATCAATAAAAAAAATTAAAAGCCCAAAATTAAATATTTTACAAAATTAAAATTTTCATAGATGTTAAAAATTTGTAAATTGTATTTACTCTACTCATAGTCAAAAGACGATTTGGTAAATGAAGAATTTATAATTTGATTCTAACGATAAATAACTTATAAAACATTATATTTAAAGTGTTTAAATTCTTCCATTTAACATTTCAGAAATTATACATTATAAAATATATTAAAAATTTCATTCCTACGTACATTTAAGTATTACATATTATAATTATATTAAAAAAACTACACCAAGACAATCAATCAATTTTACTTTTATTTTACAACAGAAAAATTAAAGTTGACCGATTAAATATTAAATACTATAATATTTTAAATATAATCTTTTTAACGTGTGTCTAATAATATAAGGTAAAAGTAATATTAATATCTAATTTATAATATTTGATATTAGTATGCATTGAATTTTTTATTATCTTTCTATTTTAATAAAAAATTAAATATAAGTATTACTTAAATATTAATTAAAATAACATTTTAATAAATTATACTGTTAAATGTTACATTTATTAATTATATTACATTTAATGTTGAGAGTAATACTATTAAAAACAAGAATTTTAATTATTAAATAAGATGATAAGTATGGTTCATAATAAAATATTTATGGCGTCCTTCAATGTTTTATTTTGATATATTTTATTTTAATAATAATCTTTCTATTTTTTTTATGGCAAAAATTATGAAGCACTAGTAATATTTAAAGAAAAAGGACAAAAGTAATGGGTAGACGATCTGCAAGCCTCCATAAAACGAAAAAGATAATCCATTGATTAATAATATATTCATTTATGTAAAGATTAAGAAAATACTTGATCACAAGCCTTTAATAACATCACGATGCATATGTATTTAGACAATTTGATTGTGTTGTATAACCCCTAAAATTTTAATTTCGAAAAATATATTACTTATTTTTAAAAAGTTGAAATAAAATACCAATTCTTATGTATACTAAAAATTATTATAACAAATTAATGAATATTCCATTAATATAAATTTATTTATACAAAATTTTCAAAACTTGCAATACTAATGGGATAATATTAATAATTTAAGAAAAAAAATAAATATATATCACAATCCAAAACTAAGTATTCTCAGTGGACAACCTAAAAATGCATTATATCTATTCGATATAAGAGTTTACAACTGTTTATCAGAATCTATAAACTTAAAATAATATTTACATAATCAAAATAGTTTCATTACATACACAAATTTTAAGTCCCAGTGCAGTCTTCAAAGCACATCCCAACCTTGCAGGCCCGATACTAAACCATTCCATGCTAGCTCTCTATCTCGTTCAGATCTTCAGAATCAAGATCATCATCTGATTCAAGGTAACGATCGCCTGAATCAGCTGTGACCTCCATAACAGTAACACGCTTAAAAGTCCACCTAGATAGTCTCCTGAGATGATCATAGTCGTGGTATGTAAATAAGTATGTGTTGGCAGTTGGAGTTCTAATAATATCACTATACATGTAGATACATAAGGTCTGATATATTCTATTACTAGAATAATCAAAAGGAATACTATAAAAGTAATCCATTTCTAACATCACAAAAGTCATAGGTTCATTTTCAACAAGAACAGCAAACTTAAAATAACACAATCTCTAATATTCATTAAATACATAATTTAGTCTATTATGTACTGAGCTATCTAACTCTTTCTTGAGGCTCCGTCATCTTGTTTTTCTGAAAATATTAGTAAGAATGAGCATCTATTCTATCACTTACAAAACATTACATCACATAATCATATTTTATAGTATAATTACAATATGTTTATTTTCACACTTATTCATATTTCAAACATACTCACACATACACCACTCAATAATTTACTATACATTATCCATTTTCTCATTCCAATACGCACTTTCAGTGCATTGTGATCACAGATCTTGATGCCTTCAGCATTTCTTGAAGTCTTACTCAACTAGGTAAATAGTTGCTAGTTAGTCCATGCACACGGATAAAACGTATACAATAATCGGGCCCCTTAGTAAAGATATAATCAGGATTTTAGTCAGGAAACGAGTGTGAGGCCATGTGACACATTTGCTCTTAGATAGAGTGTGTACACATACGCGAATGTCGTTCACCACCCTACGTTTCCTCTAGATTTTTATCGTCTCCGAACTCTATACCTCAAGTGTATCTATGTAACTATTCACACTAGATCCAATCTATCTTCGACACTTAGTGTCATTCTCAGAGTTATCCTTTCTCTCATTCATAAGATCGTGCTTAGTAAAGCACTTTCAGACTAAATTCATTCCACTCATACCTCTTTTAATGTAGTTACAATTACTAAATCCTTCAGATCAGTATTACATTTTACCATATCATTTCATCCAAACATATTCCATAAAATCACACAATGATTACTCAGCACATTCATCAATATTTCACATCGAGTACTCATCATATAATACATACCAATATATCGCAACTAATCAGTTCAAACAATCAAATAAGTATATTTTTAGCTATCATTCACACAACAGGTATTTCAACCACATATTTTCATGAAATGTTCATATAATAGTGCTCTAATAAGTACAAAATAAATATTGTAATATAATGATAAAATAGAGTCCTCTTTACCTCAAGACAAGTTTACGAAGAGATATTGAAGAAGATTGGAGATCAACTATAGAAGTTCTCCTAAATACCAAGAGATATCCATAAGAAGCGAAAAATACAAGAAATGATTGGAAAAAATAAAGTTTGATCGGAAGAAACTTACTAGAAATCGTTCAGATTCAACATCCAAACTTGAAAATGAAGAGTAACTGGAGTTTCTGAGACTTTTATCTAAGGAAAAGGAGACATAGTTCAGAGAAAACTAAGAGAGGAACGTTAGTTTGAAATGAAATAAAATTTCTATGCTAGAAATTGCTTAAATACCCCACTCCCCTGCGCACTTTTGCTTGAGTAAGGAATAGCTCACTTGAACGACGGATATCTCGTCTGACCGAGATATGCAGACAGTGGTCACTATTTGGAGAGCAAGTGTACCTATCGAAAAGTAATAAAGAGTTCTTAAATTAAGTTTTTGAAATATCATCCCACAAGGATTGATTTCTAATTACTAAAAATTTCTTAATTCAATTGTTTAAGCTTTAAAGATACGAGATTAATTAAAAACAAGAATTTATAAAATCAATTATAAAACTAAGAGCAAGGAATACAATGCACATTTTGGTTAAACTTATCAGAGAGGAACCTAGGGCATATGAGTTTTCTCGTTCAATCCTTTATGTTATTTTACTGTTTAACTCTAAATCCAATTTTCTTGTGATTACCAATCATTCATACGAATACTATTAATACCCAATGGTCATGTAATATTAATATTCTTTTCTCTAAATTAACATCCTCAATGATCATGCAAGACATCAATTTGAGAAAGCTTAAGGAACATATGAACTTGTTAATTTAATAACGATTAGAAGATAAATATTGGTTTGATCCACCTACTCCTTTGTCTCATTTTACCCTATGGATCTACTAATTAACCGAAATACAGTCGCCTGACAATATAATTAATTAGGATTAAGAAAAAAGCGCAATAGGATAAAATCTAATCACAAAACGAAAATCAAATTTAGATTCAAATATCAAAATTTCATAAATTCATAAACAATAGTTCTTATAACCCTAACTATGGACTTAATTACTCATGCTAAAGAAAAAAACTAAAATAATTATAAACAAAGCCATAATCAAAAGAAATAACAAACTAGAGTATGAGATATGTTCTCGGTCTTCAAATCGCTTGAAACTCCAAGTCTCGCCAAGCATGTGTCAAGGATCTCGTGCAAGAGGGACGAGATGAGAGGTGTATCCGAAAGTCAAAGACTAGATGTAAAAATGTTTTTCCTTTACGATGCCTAAAATCTCCTTTTAATAGGGTTTGAAAATCGTATAGACTCTTGATAATTGGGCTTCTTGCAGATAAGTACGGCCGTGCAAGGCCTTAAGCATGACCATGCATGGGTTCGAAGCACCTTCGTGCTTGTTGAAAGGGTCTGGGCGTGCTGACTGTTGCAAAGTTCTAATCTTCTATCAATTTTGGCCCAAAATACACCCAAAGTATACTTGCGATATCTTTATACCAAACTGTATAATTAATATATAAATTAGTGTGATCACCAAATAAAATAAAGGTCAAATATGAATATATGAACTGTAAAATATGGTCTAATTACAGACTTATCAGTCATGCTCTACATTTTCTGATATGCTCACTTGAATCTCCATCTCGCTTGAGCGAGATGACGTCTAGAGAGCAAGATATTTCTCCTATGAGTCCTCCCTGAGTGACTCAGCGAGATCTTATTTTGCCTAAGCGAGATCTCATTTTGCCTAAGTGAAATCACTCTTGCCTAAGCGAGGTGACAGTTGAACTAATTTTATCCTATCTCGCTTGAACAAAAATCATCTCGCTTAAGCGAAATTGCCCTGAAACATCATATTTCTGGGTGCTCAGTCTCGGTTGAGCAATATTTGCCTCATCTGAGCGAGACTTCCTGCACCAAAATCCTTCTAAAATCTCTCTATAGTCACTTCTAAAAAGCATTCTAGCACTACTTAATATCAAATAAATATAATTTGATAAATAATAAAAAAGAAGGTATTACATGTTGCATTGTTCATTCCTGAGTTGGACATGTTGGGTAAACTTGCAAATTGCAAGCAATGATTTTTACTTATATTTGTTATGACAAAATTATAATCAAACCATTTAAAAGTACTATTTCAAATCAAAACAGCTTTTGGACATAAAAAAAAATATACTCCATACATTTTTCTTTAAAAAAAAATTACAATTTTTCTTATATATTTTATTTTTATATATTTAAATTTAATAAATATAAAAAGTCAATTTTGTTAATATTAATAAAATTAATAAATTATTTAGATTAAAATTTAATTATACCTATTTTATTTTTATTATATTAGTTTTTTTTCCTTAAATATGTCAATCTATCAACGCATCTCAAAAGTAAGATAGGTCTTATTTTTAGTCACTTGAGATATAGGGCAAGTTGAATCTAAGATGGGGTCATGCGAAACAAAGTGGGTTGACTTGTTTTGCCATTCCTATCTAAAACTTTTTGCATTTATATAATGTATCCTTTCTAAATTACACATCTTTCTTTCCTTAAGAATCTTCGATTCCTGTACAATGCCAAATTAAATTATTTATCCCCCTAACACATAACCCTCCCAAATTAAATTCCTTACCATCCTAAATTCTCAATTTTATCAATCATTGTCTACCAAGTTGATATCCTCCTATAATTTTTCCCAATAGAAGTCCTAAGATAATTAATTGAGAAATTCTCAATCAGAAATTTTCAAAACAATGTTGCTATTCGTAATCAATGTGGCTCTACATTTAAACATATGATCTAACTTTTATAAAAATTCACTTTCAAAACTTGAAACCAATTCTAATAGTTGCAGCAATACCTTTAAAACCAACAAGTTTGACGACACTACCTCTTAAAAATTAAAGTATCATATGCATATTCAATGCATATTGAAGATGATGAATCATTAAATTACTCATTCCTTTTTCAATCTCCTTGAACAAACCCAATACTCGCTCTTCATACCTTTTACAATAATAAGGAATAAGAAAAGAGACAATGGATCTCCCTAGCCTAAAACTCTATCAATATCAAGCTCCTCTATTGGACTTCCATTTACCAAGATATAAATGATAAAAGTATGTATACATTCTAACATCCATTCCCTCTATTTATCTGAAAAACCCATTCTTATCATCATAAATGATATAAAACCAATAAATATGTGACTAAAAACATAAACCTAAATAGAGGAGTGAGTTTTCTGATATAGGTGATTAAATGAAGGAAAATAAATTAATCTCAATTTCATTACTATGAGTAATATAAAATATATATAAAAGGATGAATAAAAAAACAAAATATCTAATAAGATCCAAAGTATTTAAAAAAATATCAATTTCTAACAATAAGCCTCCAACCCCTAATACAAAAACAAGTTTTTAACATTCATTAAAAATGATATTTAACATCAATTATAGTTGATGTAAAAAGTACTTTGTAAATCAGTTGTATATTCAATGTAAAACATTCTAACTTTGTATGTCATTTATGAATAATTGAATTAGAAAGTATTCTTGTTCATTAATAGTATCAACCTATAAAATATTCTTATTTATTAATAACTAACAATTTTTTAATAGTGTCAATGTTCATTAATATTCACTCATGGTTTAGTCTTCATTGTGTCATTAATAAAAAAAAATATAGTATTCATTGTTAATATTCATCAATATATAGTGTTCATCACATCACCAATCTTTGTTGAGTCTATAAATGAAAAACATGCAATATTTGTCAATTTCATGTACAATAGGTTAATTAAAAAGAAAATAAAAAATGAAATAAGATAAAATCATTGTGACCACAAACTTGAAAATGTAAATAAAAGTCTACACTATGCCAAAAATGAGTTTTTGAAGCGCTAACTTAGACAGCAGTTAATAAAAATCGCTTTGTAATTATATATTTAGAGAGCGATTCTCTATTAACTGCTCTCAAATCTATATTTCTGAGAGCGGTTAACAAAGAACCACTCTCAAATCTATACTTTTGAGAGCAGTTCTCTATTAACTGCTCTCTAAAGTCATTCTTGGAGAGCGATTAATAAAGAATCGCTCTCTAAAGTCATTAAAGTCGTTTATAAATGAAACACGCTCAACGCATTTCTTCTTCTTACCTAACAAAGTTTGTCTCGTTTACTGTAAGTTCTATTTGTCTTCTTTGCTCTCTTATGTTCTTTTCATTTTTCCTGTTAGCCTGCTCTCTTTGTCTTCTCTCAGTAACAAGTTGATTTTTTTTTTCACATCTGTAGGTACTTCTTCATCTTCTTTGTGTTAACAATTAGTTTTTTTTCCATATCTGTAATTACCTCTTCATTCTCTATTATTCTCTTCATATTTCTGCGCTAACATATTTTTTTTTCCACATTTGTAGGTACTTCTTCATTCTCTCTTTCTTTCTTCTTCTCTTTGTTAACAGTGAATCATTCATTCTTTTTTTTTTCTTTTTTTCTCCCTATTAACGTTAAAAATCATCTTACTAATTTGTTCCTTTTTTTTTTATTTGTTCATGCTTATATGGATTATTTTTAGTTAAAATCAAATGTATAAACTCAAGATTCAATTTTGATTTGTGATAAAAATGAAGAAAACTTATAAAGAAATCAATTCTAGATTTTAATTTAAACATAATAATAAATTAATTTTACTTTACAACAAATCGAAAACTCAAAAAGAAATCAATTTCAAATTTCGGATTCGCAATGTGCATTTATACTTTGGAGAGCAGTTTCATGTGAAACCGCTCTCTAATCTTACACATATTTTGGAGAGCGGTTCTGCGTGAAACTGCTCTCCAATCTTCACTTTTGAGAGGATTGTTTAACCGCTCTCTTAAATATAAGACATCAGATAACGTAAGATTTTTGAGTAGTTCTAAATACTCTCTAATTTAAAATAAAACCGCTTTTAGATCTCTATTCTGACGTAGTGCTATATTCATCGTCTCTAAATTATGTTATTTCACTAACAAACATCTTTAAAATATTTGATTTTAAATTGACTTTATATTGATTTTAAAAATAACTGATGTGAAAAGTATTTTCTATATCTCTTGTTTTTAAAACTAATGTAAAAAATATTTTTTACTTCGATTTTCTAAACAACTGAATTAGAAAATATACTTTATTTATTTATTTATTTTAAATTATATATTAAATTTTAAAACAAAATTTTACCATCTTCTCTTTCCTCTCAAACAATTTTTAAGGCTGAATTCAATTTCAAAACAATTTAAGAATTGAATCTTCCAAAATAATTTTAAAAGAGGTAACCATTTGCCAAGGCACCACCATCGTTGATCCACCATGCCGTGAATCTTTTATGGCGTTATAAGTAATTTCCATTACACCACAGCACTATTGTGGCTGCTTTCTAGCTTTACGGCAGTGTCCAACATCAAATAAATAGTGACAAGAAAATAAAAGAAAAATCAAGTTTCATAACAACAACATTTGTTGAAACTAATGTGATTGCAAGGGCTTAGGGGACGAATCTTCCAGCTTGGCCAATTTAATCAAAAACGAAATCAGTGCTGGATGCAGATCCCTTGAATCTCCCAAGAAGAAAAATATTTATTATCTCAAGATTATAAAAAGCATTCTAATACACGCTTAAAACAATTTCAAACTATCTTAATATGAAACTTTTATTGATATTTAAGAAATATATTCATGTTATATCCATAGTTTGATACTAATATTTTCCCATGAACTGACTCATTTGGCTCTGGAGTAACCGAGTTGCACTAGATTCAGGATAGAATACATGAAATATATGTGGCTCTTCCTTGGCCTCCACAAGCTTCACCTCTTTCACCCCTTTCTTCTTTAAAAATTCCGCATACATAACTCCTCTTTCCATCAAAAAATCCTTACCAGCAACATAAACCTCAACTGCGGGAAATTTAGACCAAACACTTGTAGACAAGTTGGCTTTCTCAAAATTACAACCAAAATAGTCCCGATTTAATCCTTCAGGAATGCTTAGTCTCCAAAACATATCATTCATAGTCACATCCTCTATACTTTCATCATCCATCTCTTTTTTAGTCCTTTTTTCACTACCAAAGTAAGGGTGTATCGGCATTAACCCTTTAATTTTCAAAGGGCACCCATTATTTTGAATAGCCTTAATAGCAACATGGTGTGCAATATTACCCCCAGCACTATCCCCAGAAAGAAAAACTCGTGATGTGTCTGCTTGTTTCAATAAGGGTTCATTGCTTACTTGATCACCAAGCCATTCAAGTGAAGTGTAACAATCTTCATAAGCAATAGGAAGGCGATGTTCTGGAGCCAAACGATAATCAACTGAAAGAACAATGGATTGTGATGTGACAGAAAAGTCACCAAGAAAGTTATGGTAACCAAGCCATGTTGTGGAGCCAATGCAAAAACCACCACCGTGGAAATAAACCAATAGAGGAAGTTTCTCTAAGGAAGAATTTGGAATAAAGAGTCTTCCAGTGATGGGTTTTGATGGGTCAATAATCACATCCTTGGACTTGTATCCATTGGATGATTCTAAAGAGGCCAAGGTAATTTCAGGGTTAAAGCGTTTCACTGAACCATCAGAGTAAACTTGAAGAAAATCAGGTGCTTCTGCTATTAAGGACATGTTACTTGTGATGAAACAAGCTATTAGTGTTTAAGGAAAAATGAAACTTCAAATGGTGACATGAAGACCCTCTATCTAGTGGGGATTTTATAAGCTAAAATAATTAAAATAGAATATTTACTTTTTGTTATATATCATACCTTATTGGTGTTTGTATTTGTAGTTGGCCAACGTATGGTTTATCTTGTTTGGTTGGTCATGTAAATTACATTCTGATACTAATTGTTAAAAAGCTACCCTTGCTTGCTTGCTTCTAATATAGAAAAGCATTGTCATTTACAAGATTGGCCAGCATATATTTGACCTTCTTCATTTGATTATGTATATAATGCATTGTGGTATTAATTGTTAAGAAGTTACCCTCACTAAAAGAATGACATTGGTTGGAAATATATCTACCATAAACACTTTAGCCAATAATGTTTACATGGATAAAGTAATTAATGTTTGGTAACAATTTTACTTTTGAAAAATAAGTTTTTAACGTATCTATAATAATTTGTTTGAAATAATCAGCATATAATACTAAACTTTTTTAATTAGAATTGTCACATGGTATTTTCTAGTAGATGTTTCCAAAACTTTTGTAGTTTGAACCTTTTAAATTAATGTATTTCAAATTTTTATAACCATATATCGTCGTAAATAAATATCTTCTTGCTTAGTATAATGTAAGATAAACCTTTATTTACTTTTATAGTAAAGGGTGAATTATTTTACTAAACATACTAATGAAAATAACTTTATGAAAGAATTAAAAAGTAAGTAATAAAATATCAGTGTTAAAAACTGATTAAACTAATAGTTATGTTGAAATATATATTTGAAATTATTAATCATACGAGATTCTTTAGGAGAGAAAACAACAACGATGATAATAATAAAGATTGAAAAAAACCCAATCCAATAAGTGTGCCCTAAACGAAAAATTAGAAAAGTCAAAGTATATTATAATTCAAAAATAAATTACGTTTTGCAATAAAATCTAATTGACTCAACCGGATAAAATTCAACTAGAATATAAAAATTAAACCCAATTAATAATATTAATTGGGCCAAATAAAAATATATTTGATCATATTTACAAGAAAACACGCATGTGTATAATTGATCGTATTTACAAGAAAACCCTCAATGGGATTGGTCCAACACCACACACAAGCCCAACAACTCCACAATGGTCTCATCAATTAAGAAGCCATCACGACCGAAAGCAACAATTGAGAAGCCATAATTGTCATGTCTAAGAATAAACAAGATTCCTTGATCCTTGGGCCATTTCACTCACAAATTGAGAAGCCATTGAATAAGAAATAACAACAAACGCATGACCTACAAAAGGGCAATAACCAATATACCTAGGTATGGACCATTCTACTATACGAATTCACAAGGCATTAGAATGTTTCTGCAGCTACCCAACACTTCACCAAATGGGGACTCAAACAATATTGTAACACATTGTATATAAAAGAAAAAAATAAAGAGATAAACATGATAATCTAAGTTCAACTTTCATTTTAACTAACCAATCTTTTATACAAATCCACCTTGTTGTACCCAAGAGTTGCAACAAAGTAATGGTGCTATGTAAATTAAAGTATACATAAAATAATACATTATTTTATATTTTTTAAATATGAAACTAGTCACATAAAAATTTATATAATTATTCTGTGCATGAAAAAAAGTGATCTGGTTAACATCTAACCGTACTCTACGCGCATCAATTTCCCAATTTTTAGAGGTGAGATACTTTAGAAAATGAATACATTTATACAGCAACAATAAATATTTATTCTGTGAAAAGTTGGTTATATAACTTACACGAGTAAAAAAATTAAATTTTATTAATTTTATTAATTAAAATTTTTTAATAATGTTGTTTAAAAGATTTTAAAATTATATATATATACATATATATATATATATATATATATATATCACTTTAAACAGTTTTTAGCAATCGTTGATGCTGTGTGACTGTTTTATCTTAATATTTTTTATTTACTTGTATTAGTTAAAAAATGTTAACATAATTTAAATTTTAATTAAAATATATTAACTTTATTAATTAATAGCAAAACTCAAATAATTTTTAATTAATAATAAAAATATTTAAAAGAATATCCATTATTAATATTTCTCTTTAAAAAAACAGAAAAAAGTTATATATTCTTTTTGTGGACTAATTAATAATGACAATGAGTTCATTAATATTTCGAGGCCTGTCCCATTGTCTTGCAAAAGGAAAACAGAGAACAACAGCCACATATTTAGGATCAAGTCACGAGCACAAGTACAAATGTTGTTGGGTTTCTCACTTCCTTCGGAAATAGTTCGATGTGTGTGGCTGTTCTTCGTTTTGTATAAAATTGTCGCCAATAATCACTATAAAAAAGTCATATTTTAACGATTGGATTTTAAATTAGTTTATTTTAATCGATTTTTGGTGATATAACTTTTATTTAACAAAAATTAAATTATTAATATAAATATTTTAAATTTACACTATAAAACCATATACTATACCAATTAAAACATCAAATATTATAATAATACATCATATTATTTATAGAAACAAATAATAATGTGAGTATAGTCAAGATTAACTGACACTAATTATTAAATGTCATAAAATGATACTTTTATTTATAGTTATTTGTTTATATTTTAAATAAAATATTATATGTTTAAATATTACAAAATGATGAAGTATTAATTAATTTTTGAATTATATAAAGCTTTATAAACTTGATTTATTTTATAAAAAAATTAAATTTAACATTATCTTGAAAGAATTACTTTTTGATACAATTTTTTTTGAATTTGTTATTCAATTAAAAATAAAAAATAATTTTGAGACATTTAAATTATATCATTTAAAATTTTATTCTTCTAAAATATATTTATTTGGATTGAGTTATTGAAAATTTTTTATTTTTATCTCTGACTATAAGTTTGCAAATATTATCACCTTTGACTCTTAAAAAAATGAAGAGAGGATTGAATTAAAAATAAAGAAGTTAAAAAAAGTGAAAAAGAATAAAAGTAATAATATATATATATATATTAATAATTTTTTATTCTTTTAATAGAATTTGTAATTTTTAAATTTTAAATTATATAAATTTTTAATATTTTAAATTTCTTAAAAGTATTCCCGAAGAAAGTATTTTAACACACAAAATTTTACACTCCCACAAAAATTAAAAACTTTTCCATTCAAACACCCTTTAAGAGTAACTTTGTTTATAAATTAAAAAAAAATGTTAAATGTATTTTTCACCTTTATTACGTCTCATGAATTCTCATATATTGAGTATTTAAATTTTTTTGTTTTTAAATATATTTTATTTATTTTAATTTAATATTAAAAAATAAATTTTAAATACGGATGAATTATATCAAAATAAACACATCTCTGTTTAGATAAATTGAATTTGTAAGATCATTATTATTTTAATAAATACTTATTTAAATTTAATTGAGTTTAAATTTTGAATTATCATTATTTATTTATTTATTTTAATCTTATCATGTAATACATATATTTTTTTAATTTGTCAAATTTAAAAATAATTTACGATATAATATATTATTTATTTCAACTTAACAATACGTATACAATGGAGAGAATTTATTAAGGATTGAGGAAAGCTTGAGTCCATGGTAGGGCACCAACTTAATTAATGTGTAAAACAAATAATGCAATAAACTAAAAGAGTTGACTTTTGCATGAAAGGGCACAGAGAAAGACTTGCATATTTGATTTCCACAATAATAAAGAAAATGAGTAAATGTAGATAGTAACTGCATCTTCCCATTTATTCATTACCAACCACTGCTTTTCTTGTTTAGTTTAGTTTAGTTTTGCATGCAAGTAATTTTCAATAAATAGTCTTATAAAAAGTGTGTTATTAATATTATTATATATAACATTTATCTCAAGTTAAATATCTAATTCCAATTCATGAAAGGTACCGATGAAAAATATTAACTATGTACATTAAAGGTACCGATGAAAAAAATAAAAAATAATCACTATGCATTTTTTATTTTTTATTTACATTTATAAGGTAAAAAAATATTAAAAATATTTATGAACTTTCTAAATTCATAAATATGTATGTAAAAAAAATTATAGTACAAAGAATTGTTTCCTATAGATGATAAACCATGAATCTAAATTATAAATTATCATTCAAAATAACATTAAATTTTTTAACGATGGCAATTTAATAAATAAATTGATATGTATATATATATAGTAAAAATTATCAATTTCATAAAAAAATTTCAATTTTAAATATTTGATAATTTTGAATTATTTAATTCTTTAAGTTTCAATTCAATTTTGATTTTACGTTAAATTGGGTCTGTGCCTGGCCAATATGTTATTGAGAATTTACCTGTCAGGTCAACGTCTGTGTAGAGTGCAGACCAAACAAAAAAAGTCAAAGATTAAAGTAACCGTTGGCTGGGACGCGGTTTGTGGTTTTCCACTAGTTGCTCCGCCAATTCGTGAACAAAATTAAAATACACAGGGATTAATCAAATCATTAATTATTTAAAATATTAAAATTTAACATCATTTATAATATTGTTAAATTTATTTTTTAATTTTTATTATATATTTTTAAAATTAAAATATCTAAAGGTATCTTCTCTTAATGATTATAAAAACCATTTTTCTTTGTTAAAATCCTTTAAAATATCTGAAATTATTTTTTATGATTATTTTTTTTAAATGTCTCTAAATGCAGCATGATTTGTCTTGGATGTAATTTAATTTTTATTTATTTATCATAAACTTTGATACTATGTTGAAATAATGAAATTTTTTTACGTAAAGGAAGACGAGATTGTAAAAAAGAATGGATCTTTAAATTGACATTAACTGAAATATATTATTATGAAATATACATGTCTGATGATGAAACAGAAGCTTCAATCTTTTATTTATATTGACAATACTAATTAAATAAAAATACATTATAAAGTGATAAGAATATAAGAAAACCAATGAATTAAAAAAAGACTAGTTATAAACTATATTTTAAAATATAAACAAGATATATATTATCTAATATTTTTATACATTCTAACAGTCACAATAGTGTATATTGTATTGATATTAGAAAGCAGTATAAGTGTCCATTTACCATCAGTTTTACATAAGACAAAAAAATACATATGAAAAAGATAGAAGAAAATGGACATACACTAATTCAAGAACTATGACATGAAATGTTACTTTCTAATTTGGCATTTGTTTTTATCTTCCAAAGTGTTAATTACTTGAACCACAGGGATTGTTCCAATTAAGTAGTTCATCAATCATTTGCATGGCAACTCTGTCCTCTTCATTTCCAGCATAACCATCACCAACACTAGCACTGTTTTGTGGTGAACCTGTTGACACACTAGACTCACCTTCTGCATGCTTCTTTCCAAGCTCCACCCTTATGATCCAATTAGAGTCTGAATGTGGTCCTGCTCCTTTTTGCCACACTCCAATGTGGGAATTGTCAGAATCTAGCCTCAGACAAGTGAGGGATGGAGAAGGGTCTTTGCAACACTTTTTGAGCTTTCTGCTTAGTAGCTCAGAAAGAGCATTGTGAGGTAAAAATGAGTCTACACAAGAGGTAGTAGTAGCAGTAGCAGCACTTTGAGGTTGATTCATTGGTGCAGGGAAATTGGTTTTGGCATTTTGACCACTCATTAAAATGGCTGCTTGATCATATGCCCTTGCTGCTGCCTCAGCTGTCTCAAATGTACCTAGCCATATCCTTCTCTTCCTGTACAATAAATAATTCACTTTTAATATTTTAATTAGTATTTTAAAGACAATGACTAATATTTTAAGTTGTAAGTCTATATTAATAATATATATGTTAATGGTATATGTATTAAGCTCTAGTACCAACAAACTTATTTGAAATATAATACATCATAATGTTATTACCAACTTGTTATATCGTTACTAATTAATAATTTTATTTTTGCTAGACAAACCAATGGAGGCAAGACTAATGACTATTATTTAGTATATACGTGTGTATGCATGTCCATGTGAGATTAAATATTAAAGTAGCAACAGTGTACATAAAATTTGCATCAGTATTGAGTATAAACCATAGAGATGGATGAGGTAATTACAGTAATGGGTGACGAATTTCTGACACCCATGAGCCCCACTGGCGCTGCCTTACTCCTCTGAACTTCTTTGCTTGTACCATGGCTTGGTGTGTTAACTATGAGTGAGCAAAAGGGTAAGTACAGGAGAAGATAGAAAAAAGAGAGGTTGCAGAGAACCTAAGTACGATACAGGAAATAAATATGGGTTTGTTTGTGACAGTGCCCTTTGTGAGATTTATATAGATTGGCGGTGATTTGGTGGGGAAGTGAAATTGATGCTGGAGGAATTATTAGGCACTCTAATTACTACTATCAAGTACGGTCCTGCTAATTAATGCACCATGTTAAATATATTATATTCATTTTTTAATTATTTAAAAGGGTTAGATGTAAGTTTTTCAATAATTTTTTATTTCGTCTATTTTAATTCTTACAATTTAATTTTGATATATTTTGTTGATGTGATTCCAAAATATTGGTATTTGATAATTTTAAAATTACTCACATCATCATTTAATAATTATCAAAATAAGAAATTTTGAATTTTTAGAAAAATTAAAAATCAAATTGAAGAATTACAAATATGTAGAAAGCAAAAATATATTTAAAACAAGGATGTTCTTTCTCTATAATAAATGTGGTTTTTTAATTAAAAAAGTTACTTTTTAGTATTTAAATTTTATATTTTTGACGTAAATAACAATCTTTTTTTCTAAATAAAAATGTTTCAACTTTGTTTTCTTAACTTGCTTCTTAATTACTTAATGTTTATTGTTAAATATTTACGAAACTTTATAGTCATGCTAAAAAAATATTTGTGGATCCTGCACATCATCATTTTTAACATACTTGTTACAGAATCTAGAAAAATATTAATAAAAACTATAACATCTAATGAAAAATTATTTATATTCAATCGTTTAATTTTTAGATTTAACTCGTTGACAGTAATTTTTAAGACAATTAATACGAATTGCCTGTGTATCAAATAATGTATTGATAGTCAATTATTGAATGAAGGTTCCATGCATGTTAGTCTATGAATTTTTTGAATGTCGTACATATATGCATTAAAAGTTTCACCTGCACAAGTTTGAGAATTCCCTCACTTCTTAACCACTTCAATAAATGTGCCACTGGTAGGACTCCCTCTGTCCACAAAATAACATTTTATTTTCTTAAGATGTCTTGACAACTCAGTCAATGTATTCCTTATAAAATTTGGTTAATTTTTTATTTTAAGATACCTTTTGAGAATAAATTTAATTAATTTTATAATATTGTATTGAAACTTATCCAGTTTAAATAAAGTTACAATATTCTTTATAAAAACTTAGTTTACACATGTTTAGATTAATTTATTTTGTGAAAAAAAATTCGGATTTAGTCAAAATTTCCTAAAATGGTTAAATTTTTTTCATTTAAGAATTTGATGTATATTTTCACAGCTGAAAGTTCAAACGAGACAAAAGCGTTTATAAATAAGAGCAGATGCTTTTTAGGGATAAATATACCTTTAAATATCTCATCTGGAATTGATATCAAATGTGAGTCAAAGACATTCTAGAAATGTAAAAGATTAATTCATCGGTCTCACAAGACGAGTAATGTCACTGTATAAAAAACAAATAATTCTTGAAAAAAATATATAACTGACATATTTAATAATTAGAATTTTCAAAGTGGGAATTTTGATCAGCATTGATAATAAGTTTAAAATCCCGATTTTTTTTTCTGAAAAAAACATATGACAATTAATTGATCTCTTAAATTATTAAGTATTCCTGATGACTTTACCTTTTAAAATTTTGTTATTGTATCAATCTTTAAAAATAATGTAATATTTATTAAAATTATGTTTTTATATTATCACTTTAGTTTTATATATAGATGAATGTAATAATATTTTAAAATTAAAAAAAAATTGATGATAATTTTTTTTAGAACTTAATGAAGTGACGTACTAGTATTTTAAGGAAATAATTTTTCCACAAAACCCATTAAAATATTAATAAGTTAATATCTTAATATTTAAGGGAACAAATAAATAATAATAATAATTAATTTTGTATTTACCCATCCTCTTAATAGTTTACATTGCATGGATTGACAAAGAAAGAATAGCATATACGAAAATAGCAGCGTTTCAGGGATGCACGGAAGATTAACTACAGCAAAGCGTCGTTTTTCTCCGACTTTTGCGAGAGGTTTAATGATGTTGGCAAGATTACGTACACTTTACGTGTTGAAACATCTTAATTATGACCCATTAAAAGTGGACAAAATAGAGAGATTAGTATAATTCACATCAAATACAGATTAGAATTCTCAGTTTTGGGTGAATACGATTTATTATATATTAAAAAATTTGAGTGAAAAGTAAGCAGAAAAAGGGATGAACGAGGGAGATATATGAGTGAAAAAGATATACAATAAAATAAGTTGCATTTCAGTCCCATAATGATTTTTGTTAATTTAAAAATAAAAAATACAAATGCACTATTCTATGGAAATAATGATTTGCTTCTTTCTTAGAGATAATTTTTTCAAAAAAATAGTCACATGCTTATCACGTGGTTAAATTTTAACTTTTTAATGAAAAAAAAGAGATTACAAAAAAATATCATGTATATATTAAAAATCTTATGGAATTAAAATGTATTATCTAAACCTCAAAGTACTAGTTAATTACAAAGCAAATTTTATTTAAACTTAATTGAGTAATATAATTTTTTTATATTTCCTATTTAATGGAATCTAAATAAAACATTAAGAAACCGTGTGATACTATGATTAAAATTCCTTTCTTGTGAACAGGGATCCTTTGACTATTTTAGTACTTGTTTATTTGCGTAACCATAAGACAACACGTGTCTATCATTGGAGTTGAGGGACGAAATTCTGGACCATTTCAGGGTTTTCATTTTGTTTTGTTTTTAAGGGAAGGACAAAGCAAAACATATTTAATTAATGTTTGACAATTTGCTGATCCTTATCTGTTAGACTCCAGTGAGAATGCAAACCATAAACAATGAATCAAATTATCAATTAAAACTGAGTATGAATATATGTTACTCTTCCTTCATATTAATTAAACTGTTGTAATTTATGTCAAATAACAGTGTTAAATTGTTAGTTTATTATGATTTTTATGCTTTTTAAAAATTTTAATTAACAAGTATAATATAAATCTAGTTAAATAAGTTGGAAATGCTCATTTATCTGACCAAATATATTAAAAATTTAATCTATATCTAAAATTAATGTTAGCAATAAGAATTTGTAAGCAGAGAATGAGAAAGCTTGAGCCGTAATATGGACAATGGAATCAAACATTTGTACACAAAGGGACATAAAGCATTCTCATTAACCTCAGAATATGCCTCTTTTTCCCTTGATGAATAGTATAAAACCTTAGAACAGAAATAGCTAGAACAAGAATATGTCAACGACAAGAACTACCCATAAACCAAATAAAGAAAAAAAGAAGATGAAAAGGAAAAGGAAAAGGAAAAAGAAAAAGAAAGGTACCAAACTTGGATTGTTTACATTGTAAAGGTCAAACTATGGCTACCAAACTATGCGATTTTATGTTTTAACTGATGACATTTTATTTCTTCAAAAAATTTAAATGAAAAAAAATGACGGAATTTTAGGTTTTTGAGTTCTCTGCAGCATAAAAAAAATTAAATTAAAATAAAAGAATGTAGGAAATTAATAAATGACCTGACCTGTAGGGCACGTTAACTTCAATAAAGCGTCGTCGTTGACCATGTTTCGTCCTCAACTTTCTTTTTCTAATTTCTCTGTAGAGAGAGATTACAGCCAAGTAATATATCAATGTTTTTTTTATATTATTATGTGTTCAATTATATTAACCAATTAAAAATATCTTTTTATTAAAAAAAATTTATTATCTCAAAACTATAAAAATATTCAATACATACTTTATGATAATTTAAAGCATTTAATATAATATTTAATACTTTTAAACATTTACTCTAAAATATATATTAAAAAATTAATGTATCAAACTATTTTATTTAAATTAATTTTTAGGATTAATTTTAAATGTATAAAAATAATAATGTAATCAAGTTATTTTTAATAATATTTTTATTCATAATGTAATTTAACTATTCTTATGAAACAGAATTGAATAATATTTTTATTCATAAATTAAATAATTTTAATTCGCCACGTTCATAGAATTCATTCGTAATAATTGTCGTGTTTATAAAATTTATTTGCATTCTTAGTCATTTATTTTGTAGAGAGTTTGTAAATTTGTTATTTGGTAGATAAGTTTAGTATTTCTTTTTCATTGAAATTAATTACATTCAATTTTCAACGGAAGCATAAAATTGTTATAATAATTTTTTTGTCTAATATTTTTTTATTTAAGAATATTTATTACCGTTCATATATTTATATGTATTATGTTGTTTATTTGATTAATTTTAGTTAAGATAATAAATAAATATAAGGTTTAATGTTATGAAGGAGATAAAAAGATGGTATAAATGATAGGAATAATAATAATAATAATAATAAATTGTAAAATTAGTTATGATAATTTAAGTTTTTTTTTTTAAATTGATGTTTTTAAAAAAGCAATATTTTTAGTATAATAGATACACTATAAGAAATGCACCACTTAGCACACGTTGGTTCATTAGCGGAGGTTACCCAAGATCTGGTGCATTAGTGCTGGTATGATCGCACTTGTGATGTTAACTGTGATCAACTTCTATATAAATGTTGAGGCTGAAGTTGACCTCAATTGGAGCGAATCGAGAAGGTCAAGTCGAATTTACTGTTATCATCATAAAATAGGTACAAAAAAGTTCATCGATCAATATCACATAATTTTGGGACAAGATCATCGAGTCGAGGTGGAGATCGAAGAATAACAGATATGCCAAAAAATAAAATAAATTAATAGCAAAAAATAAAAAAGAGATGCAACACGAGAACTTCCTAGGAGGTCACCCAGTTCTATTCTTGCCCAAGTTTTTTTTATTCTTTTATTAACCGATTTATGTATAGGATTCCATTTGACCCATGGTTGGGAACTAACCGTTAAAATGTTAACATTTACAAATGCAAAATTTAGCAATAACAATTTTGAGTATTCGTCACAAAAAAAAATGCAGAATTTAGCAACGATTTTGCATAATCACCGCAAGGATTTGGTTTCAGTTTAAGATAACAGAATATAAGAAACATCATTCTAGCCCCACCGATTCTCCATCACTCACTCAAAGCTATCATTCACCTCTACATTGGTCTCATTGAGTTCTACCACCACTCTCCTCTTTGTCATTACTACTGCTACCACTGTCAAAGTATCTTCTCCAACTGTGCAAGTCTAGTAATCCTCCACAATACTTTTCACTTACTCTAAGAATGGCTCTCCTTCAACGACCCTACACAATGAATTATATAATATAGTTGTGAGTAGAAAAAATAAATAGAATGTGAACTCAAATAACAAAAGAAAGAACTAAGTAGAAGATAAGAACAAGAGAAAAATGTAGAAGCTAAACTTTAAAACAAAGTACAGTTTCTTGTCATAGTCTGATATTTGAATTTCAAATTTTAGCAGTAGAATCGTCATTAAATAACTATCACAAATTTAAAGATTTAGTAGTAGTTCAAAATCGTCACAAATTTAGCTTTGTGTCACCAATTTTAATGTCAGTTTTATAACTGTCAGAATAAAATTTAGAAATAGTTAAAATCACCATTAATCATAAAAATTAACTGTCACAAATAAGTAAATTTTTTATAGTGATATATTTATGATATTTCATGAAAAAAAATATACTGTAAATTTTGTGATAAAAAATATTAGGTAATAGTCTTTAAAATTGTTCTTTGAACAAAAATATTGGCAAACGTATGATCACTAAAATGTATAATAATATATATTAAACATTTTTTAATTTTTATTTAGATTATTTTTTGTTGAAATTTATTATAATTTATTTTCTTATTATTTTTTCACTTAATTTTCTAACTATTTTAATAAGAGTTTTTTTTTTATTCTTTATCATTTCATATACATTTTTAAATTAGTTTTACTTATATTATGGGCAGTTATTCATGTCTCTAAAATATCCATGAAATTTTATTAGTATTTTTCACTTACTAACAGGACTTATAATACAAAATATTGTTATATAAATAATACAAGAAATATAGAAATTTAAGCGTGAAAACAAATATGAAAATTATGCTCTTTCCGTAAAAGTTTAAAATAATACTATTCCATTGCACAACAAAATGCAACATCCACACCATGAGACTACTTCCCTAGTCCAATAGTCTACAATTACATTATTAATTCTAATGGCCACACAACTAAAGTCACACACACAACCAACAGAGGTTAGTTTAAGTAACAAGCAATTTAGTATCACTTAATCAAAGTTTCGAGTTTGAGTCCTTTTAATTCGAATCTGACATGGACTGCACACCTAAATGTAGTACATGAGTCTACTTGCTTAAGTGATATTGAGCTATTTGTTATTTGGACTAACTTCCATTGGTGCAGTTGCATTACAAAATTACATAACGATTGAAACATGGATTTCTATTAAGAGACTTGCTTCCTACTTCAAAAAGAGAAACAAAAGAAGCAGCCATCATAGCAAAAGATTCCCTATAGATGAAGGTACATACTCTTCATTGGAAAGGGTAAGAAAAATATATCCCGATAGCTTTTTTACTCTAATACATTTCTTCAACTCCTATGTAAACCATTAAATCAAGAGACAAACCTTGATTTTGAAAGGCATGCAAGTTATTGATTAATAATTGAGAAAATATAACTTCACAATCTTGCCACGGAGTAGCAATAAAAAGTCCATAATAAGTATGACAGCTACTCTATGTACTTTCTCTCTTCTTGTTTTATTCAGTGCTTGGATTCAAAAGTTGTGCAAATAACCATGGACTTGTAATGAAAAACAACACCGCAAATTGTTCAATGAGATACTGCAAAACCATAAAAATTATATTTTATAAATTATAACCCCATCTTTCATAATTTATATTATTATCACATAAATAATGGTTGTCGTCTAACATACTTTGTTCTAACTACAACTAAAACATGCACAAACATGTAAGAGATTTTATAGCTTACCTAGTTGATATACCAAACAAAATATTTTCTCCAACTAATAACTTCCTTAGAAGTTATATTTTTTCTTAAAGATTTTTGATAACTTTTAGTTTATGGATAATTAGTTTTAGTTTTCTTAGTTCTCCTTTTCACATTATTAAGTTTAAGTTTCTTGCATGATTACATTCACGTTTAACCCTACATTTTAGTTATTATTATTTTTTTTTTATGTTTTGTAACTTTTTGAAAGACGAATTAAAGAGATTGGATGTAGGTGATCTTGAAAATTTAACTTGCTCCAGTTTGATTATAACCACGCTACAATATGAGTTCACGAGTATATATGTGGGTTGAATCTCTATATTGATCCTGATAATTCATAATTGAAACAAAACCTAGGAAAGCATAACAACTGCCAGCAGCAGTAAAGAGGGAGATATGAAAATTGAGAGGAAGAAAGAGGCAAAAAACTTGAAGCTTGGGAGCAAGGATATTGAAACTTCAAGAGCTTGAGAGAGAAACTTTTCTTAGGATTATTTTTCGACTTTTTATGTATTTTTTTTTTATTCACGACTTCTTATTTTAGTTCTCTTCGTTGTAAGCTATTTTTTATTATTTGTAACTAAACTCTTTACTAAGGGTGATTTAGGGAGACTATGTATTTGATATTATAATAATATAAATAAATTTATGTCTTGTTCTTATTTAATAGTAAACATTGTATTTGAGCTTATTTATCTTAAAGTGCTTGATCACCAAATTAGGATTATAGAAATTTTTACAAGTTTACTAAGAGAACAGTCATGCCTATGAATGCAATGCTATGAGTTGAATAATACATAGAGATAAACAAATATGATTTATGTGGTATTCAAAAGTTAAAAAGTTTCTTGTAAACTTGATTATGTTAAGAGATTATGTACTTGATTTTATTTAAGTGACATTGATTGATCTTAAAAAAAACTTAATGAGATAATTTCTACCACGACTTAATTTAATTTAAACAAGACATATTAATATTTATGTTACATTTTATTAACACATAGTTAAAATAAATTATCCTAATATCTAACTCCATCAAATCTTACATTATTTTTATATTATTCAACATTTTAATATTTATTCTTTTTAATATTATCTCTTTTCAATTGTTCAACTTTTATCTAATTAATTAAAATTAGTATTTAAATTATTCCTGTGTCTACGAAAACCCTCTATTTTATTCTGTTACTTCACTGCCTAGTGTACTTTAGTATACTTACTAGTATTACTTTCCTTGATCACCCACGACATGCAGAAACGATCAATATTATTATTCTGAGAGTGTCTTCGATGATTGAAAGTCGCACCAGTTTTGATTTTTATCATTTCGTTTTTCTTCTTACCACCACTCTGCACTCGTTATCCTGTCTTTTCAAAACAGATTTTCTATTAGTATCTTCGATGATCAATTATTGCATCAGTTTTACTGTTCAACATTTTTCTTTACTCATGCTATCGCTCCGCATTGGTTATCCTTTTTTCTTAAAAAGAAAAACAAATTAAGACTTTCTATTTAGGAGCAACAAAAGTAAAGGTAATAGAAAATTTATATTAAAATATTATATAAAATATAACATATACCACAAAGCTACGGGACAGGCTGCAGGGACACCCAAACCCCCTAAAAGGAAAGGCACCAGAGATTTCACCTTTTTTTAAACCAAAATGGTCAAAATGCAATCTTTTCAGGATTCTTAATTTTCTCAACAACCAAACATGCAGCTCTTTCATTATTTTCAAGAACCAAACAACTTGAATATTTGCTATCTTTCTACCACCCCTCCTTCCTTTTCTTTATTGAACGCACAACTGTTTTTTTTAGCACTACTAGTGTGGTTACAATATTGAATTCTCCTCAAAGAATTCAGAATTTTTTTTATAATAAATCACTGCTTTGACTTATGCAACTGAATTTCTGTAGATACGTTCCATATCTGGTCTTTGGGATGCATGGGGTGAGTTCTTTGCTCTTTTGTTGCTTCTCTTTGTTTGGTAGCTGAGGGGAAAAAAAAGTACTAACACGGATTTTCGATTTGAATTTGACTTTTACTGTTCTACTTGTTACTTAATCTGAAAGGAAATAATCAAATAAATTTATATTAATGTATTATTTATAACTAAATAATATTTTATTAACTTGGCTTCCTGTGCAAGTTAAAACATCAGCCAAGTGAGTTTTGAGCATAGAACATGGGAGATCCAAAATCACTAGTTGATGCTGCTTTTGTAGTTCTGAAATATTAGGATACCAGAAATTTGAAAATTTGATTGTTTTGCATGTCTTAACCTTTCTGGGTATGTTAAGGTCATTCACTATAGTTTAATATAATTTTTTAATCACGTTTGTACTTGCTTGGTTTTTAAGCAAGCAAGAGATATGGCCAATAGGGTAACCTGATGGAACTTTTTTGTTTGTCATTCTTTCATTGAATTCTTTGGAAATTGGTATAAGATACCTTCAATTTGCTTCTATAATGGGGTTACATTTAGGAGACACGTATTATAGGTGTTGCTTGTTAACACAAATGGGTGGATTCTTTGAGATGAAATATTGCTGCTCCTCAATGTTCTGTTTTGTGGTGCCTAGTTTCGCATTCTTATGCTTTCGGTCATGGATAAGTTAAAGCTCAAATGTAAGGGGTTTTTCTGTGTAAGAGAGATTTATTTCATGTTAATTTTATTAGTTTCAGTAATTTTTTTGTAACAGTCATTGCAGATATTTTTTCCTTTTCTAGTATTCCATTTATTGGAGAAAGGAAGAAGGGTTTATTGTGAATATGATTGCATAATCTTGGGCCCTTAGGGCTGGTCACATCCTTTATAGCTTCTCTCTTGATGCAAAGTTCTTTTTTTTTATTGATTCCGATCTAAACATATCATGCTTAAGCTTTTTTATTTTTTTTCTTATCATTCTACATTTATATGTAATTTCAGTTAATTCAAATGATAGGAAATAAACAAGACTAGAGTACTGATTTTAACTTGATGGCTATATTTAAGTTTTGAGATCGTTTTTCCAGATTCTTCAATTTTATAAATAGTTGTATCATTGTGCAGCGTAATTTTCTCTTGTAGACATTGACCATAAACAAATAAATAAATCATAAACCTGTTAATGGAGGAAAGCATATATGAGGAGTTCATATCTTTAATATTCTATTAATCTGAGAAATCATCACATATATCACACATACATAGAAGAAAAATTGTTAGGTGAACATTCCAGAAGCGTAGGATATTATATCTCTCTGTTGTACATGCCTTTCAATGTATGGTTTAGGTCCAACAATAATGATGTTGGGGTATCAACGCAATGCGGAAGAATGGATCGAATTTAATTGGAAATAAAGAGAAGGAAGAGAATAATGGAGAAAAGATTTTAACGTGGAAAAAACTCTAAATCGGAGAAAAAACCCACGGATAACGACGAGCAAAATAATTCCACTATGTAAAAGGGAGAGTACAAAAAGTCCTCTAAAATTATGAGGACAAAGAGTAATAAATCACTCTATTTTTTCTCTCAATAAATACTCTCTCAGAATGAAATAAGAGCTACAAAATAACACTCTCAAATTTCTTCTTCTGATCAGTGAATGATCGATTTCCGTATGTTATTCATTCATTCTTACACTGGGTATTTATAGGCAAAATTTTGTAAAGTTTTTCAACAATTACTGTAGCAATTTGGTGCCTACCAAATGCAAAATTCAATGCCTACAGATTTTGAATGCCGGTGCCTACAAAGTTGAAAAAAAAAAACAAAGTTGCTGCCTACAAAATTTGACAAACTGAGTCACCTACTAACAATCTCCACCTTGGATCAGTTTTGATAAATTGCTCGACGTTGTTTAAACCCCGAAGGGCATTCAAGTGCTGTAGAAACCAACCAAGTCCAAGCAATGCTGGAACTTGGCCTTTGGAAGAGGCTTAGTAAGCATATCAGCTGGATTCTTAGATGTATGAATCTTCTGAACCATGACTTCACCCTTAGCAACAATTTCTCGAATAAAATGATGTCTCACATCAATATGTTTTGTCCTATCATGGTAGCGGTTATTCTTGGTCAAGTAAATAGCACTCTGACTATCACAAAACACAGTAAGAACATCTTGTGTAAGACCAAGTTCATTAATCAGACCTTTAAGCCAAAGAGCCTCTTTCACACCCTCTGTTGCTGCAACATATTCAACTTCAGTCGTAGATAATGATGGAAGAGACTGAAGCTGAGCTTTCCAACTAATAGCACAGTTACAGAGAATAAATATGTAACTAGAAAGAGATCTTCTTTTGTCAAGATCGTCACCATTATCCGAATCAACAAAACCTGTAACTTCAGTTGTTGCATGATTTCTATCGAATACCAAGCCAATATCAGAAGTACCTTTGAGATACCGAAAAATCCATTTTACAGCACTCCAATGATCCTTTCCAGGATTATGCATATGCCGACTCACCATGCTAACGGCATATGCTAAATCAGGTCTAGTGCATACCATAGCATACATAAGACTGCCAACAGCACTAGCATAAGGAACGCGTGACATATGTTCCATGTCTTCCTCTGTCTCAGGACAAAGGTCAGATGATAACTTGAAATGTGCAGCAAGTGGAGTAGAAACAAATTTGCAATTAGACATATTAAACTTGTCAAGCACTTTCTCAACGTATTTTTGTTGAGATAGAAACAATTTACCAGCTTGACGATTCCTGCAAATCTCCATACCAAGAATCTTCTTAGCTGCACCCAATTCTTTCATTTCAAACTCATTATTGAGTTGAGTTTTCAATTTCCTGATCAGAGACTTGTCACGTGATGCAATCAACATATCATCAACATATAGTAACAAGTATATGTAAGATTCATCAGGAAGTTTTTGAAAATAAATACAGTCGTCATATTGACTTCTGCAATAACCTTGCCCAATCATGAAGGAATCAAACCTTTTGTACCATTGTCTCGGAGCTTGTTTGAGTCCATATAAAGATTTCTTCAATCGGCAGACAAGATGCTCCTTATCAGGAATAATAAATCCCTCAGGTTGCTTCATATAAATTTCCTCTTCCAGCTCTCCATGCAGAAAGGCTGTCTTAACATCAAGTTGCTCCAATTCCAAGTCAAATAAAGTAACAAAAGCAAGCAAAACACGTTTGGAGGTATGACGAACAACAGGTGAGAAAATCTCATTAAAGTCAATACCTTCCTTTTGACTGAAGCCTTTAACAACCAATCGTGCCTTACATCTAGGATCTTCAACCCCGGGAATGTCATCTTTCTTCTTATAGACCCATTTGCATTTCAAAGGCCGTTTGCCTTTGGGAAGTTCTGTTAAACTCCAAGTACCATTCTTATGAAGACTTTCAATTTCTTCATTCATAGCCACTAGCCATTTTGAAGAATCAGCACAAGAAACAGCCTCAGTATAACTAGCTGGTTCAATTTCGTCATTTATTTCTTGTGCAACAGATAATGCATATGCAATTAAATTATCATCACAAGCATAATTTGCATATCTAGCTGGCTTAGTAATCGTCCTTCTTGGTCTGTTTTGGGCAATGAAATACTCCTCTTCCTGCGGCTGAATTGGAGAAGTGGTAATCTCATCAACATCATCATCACCACAAATATCAGCGCTAGACTCATTGATAGAAGAAGATGGAACATCAACATTAGGAGTTGTAGATTTCAACTCCAACTCCACCTTCTCGCTAGTACCCTGCAGATTATTAGTACTAGTAGAAGAAATCACAGAAGTTTGTTTTTCAGAAGATAATAAAGCATCCTCATTAAAAGTCACATCTCTACTGAGAATTAATTTTTGTGACTTAGGATTCCATAAACGATATCCTTTAGATTCAGATGCATAACCAAGAAATATGCACTTAACAGCTCTTGGAGCTAATTTTCCATCATTGACATGTGCATAAGCAGGACATCCAAAGATTCTCAAATTGGAATAATCAACAGGATTATCTGACCAAATTTCTTCTGGAATTTTAAAATTAAGTGACGAGTGTGGAGAACGATTAACCAAGTAACAAGCAATTGATATTGCCTCAGCCCAAAATTCACGTCGATGCCATAACCCAGCATTTGAGATCATACAACGAGCTCTCTCAAGTAGAGTCCTGTTCATTCGTTCTGCAACACCATTTTGCTAGGGTGTTCTTGGAATGGTTTTATGTCTAGCAATTCCATGATTTGCGCAGAACTCATTAAATTCACCGTCACAGAACTCTAATCCATTATCCGTTCTGAGCTTCTTGATTTTTCTCCCTGTCTGGGTTTCAACAAGAGTTTTCCACTTCTTAAAAGTGGGGAAGGTCTCACTTTTATACCTGAGAAAATAAACCCAAACTTTGCGAGAAAAATCATCAATAATAGTCATCATATAACGACGTCCTCCATAAGAGGGAACTTTAGAAGGCCCCCAGAGGTCAGAATGAATATAATCAAGAATACCCTTTGTACAGTGAGTTGCAGTAGAGAAACTTACTTTTTTCTGTTTCCCAAAGACACAATATTCATAAAACTCCAACTTACCGATACCTTGATTACCAAGGAGACCTTGCTTGCTCAAAAGATGCATGCCTTTTTCACTCATATGGCCCAGGCGCATGTGCCATAATTTGGTGACATCATTATCAAGCATAGAAGAAGATACAGCTGCTGAACCTGTCACAACAGAACCTTGCAAGAAATATAAAGTACCAACTCGGTTACCTTTCAACAAAACAAGGACACCTTTTGATACCTTTAGGACTCCACCTTCAGATGAAAACTTGCACCCAAGAGATTCAAAGGTGCCAAGAGAGATAAGATTCCGCTTTAATTCAGGAATAAAGCGAACATTAGTCAGAGTCCTGACAACACCATCATGAGCCTTGATCTGAATAGTACCTATTCCTTCAACTTTGCATTGGGTATCATTAGCCATTAAGACAATACCACCATTAATTGGTTCAAAAGTGGTAAATAGATCCCTATAAGCACACATGTGGTATGTGTATGCAGAGTCAAGAAGCCACTTATTTTTACTTCTCTTGTCAGAAGAGACAACAGATGCCATAACATCTCCATCAGAATCAGTCTCAATATTAGCAGCTTCAACAGGTTGTTTACATTTTTTTTTCTTTTGTTTATTTTCTTCTTTTTTCTTTAAGATAAAACAATCAGAAATATCATGCCCATATTTTTTGCAATAACGACAGGTAGTGTTGGATTTTCGTCCCCTAGATTTGGATCTACTCTTTTTGTGACTAGTACTCCCTTTGACTTGAGTTCTACCTCTAACACTTAGACCCTCACCCTTGTCCTCAGAATGAATTTCAAGATCAAATTTTTCTTTGGATAATAAATTAGATTTAACATCTTCAAAGGATAAGGTGTCATTATTACCATACAACATAATTTTCTTGAAGTGTTTGTAGGTAGAAGGTAAAGAGACAACCAACAAAACAGCTTTATCTTCATCATCGATTTTAATATCGATATTTTGTAGATTCATAATAATAGAATTAAACTCATCAAGATGAGATTGAATGGGAGTACCTTCTATCATACGGAACGTATATAATCGCTCCTTGAGACGAAGCTTGTTGGCGAGACTTTTAGTCATATACAAAGTTTCCAACCTTAACCACAATTCCGCAGCGGTGGTTACATCGGCCACTTCACGTAGAACCTCCTTGGACAAGAAAAGTTGGATTGCTGAAAGCGCCTTTTCATCCAACTCATCCCATTGCTCATCGGTCATGGAAGCCGGTTTTTTTAACTTTCCATCTAAAGCTTTTTTTTAATCCGTTCTGAGTGAGAACGGCTCTCATTTGGACTTTCCAAATAGAAAAACTAATCTTACCATCAAACTTCTCAATGTCAAATTTTGTAACGGTAGACATTTTCAATTAAATAACTGCTCTAATACCACTTGTTGGGGTATCAACGCAATGCGGAAGACTGGATCGAATTTAATTGGAAATAAAGAGAAGGAAGAGAATAATGGAGAAAAGATTTTAACGTGGGAAAAACTCCAAATCGGAGAAAAAACCCACGGACAACGACGAGCAAAATAATTCCACTATGTAAAAAGGAGAGTACAAAAAGTCCTCTAAAATTATGAGGACAAAGAGTAATAAATCACTCTATTTTTTCTCTCAATAAATACTCTCTCAGAATGGAATAAGAGCTACAAAATAACACTCTCAAATTTTTTCTTCTGATCAGTGAATGATCGATTTCCGTATGTTATTCATTCATTCTTACACTGGGTATTTATAGGCAAAATTTTGTAAAGTTTTTCAACAATTACTGTAGCAATTCGGTGCCTACCAAATGCAAAATTCAATGCCTACAGATTTTGAATGCCGGTGCCTACAAAGTTAAAAAAAAAACAAAGTTGCTACCTACAAAATTTGACAAACTGAACCACCTACTAACAAATGAGAAGTATTGTAAACAGAATGATGCACTGATTCTAGCTTGTGTTATTCAACTTGAGTTATATATAATTGTTAGCTCCAGTTCTTTATTATCATTGTTTTATTCAAGCTGGCATTGATAATAATTGGAGTTAATCATACTTATGGTTTAACCTGTTATATAACAGAACATAAGTTGCCTTGGATGCTTCAAAAAACCCTCAGGGAATATTTCAATGGATGAGGCACCTAAAGAACAAAGAACTCAAGGTCAAACAGTGGTTAAAGAGGATGGATCAGAAGATTTTTCTAGAAGCAGCACTTTTGAATTAGATTATAGTGCAACTTAGTCGTCAACTTTGTCAAGTAATTCTTCTGATCCTCCAACTAGTGAACGCAGTCAAAGTGATTCTTCTGATCCTCCAACTAGTGCACACAGTCAAAGTGATTCTCCTGAATATGTGAACATTGGCAAGTTTTATGCATATGTTTATTATTTGTTGGTTCTTTCATCTTTTCTGTGGAAAGTGAAAATAGTCTTTGCTTAATTAATTGTTAATAGAGCTTATTCAGGACTTAAATTTGCTTTGCTAAGTTTCGCATGTCTTAGTGTTTTCATGCAATATTTGAATCAAACTCCTTGAGCCTCAAGGAATAGTCATGTGTGTTTGGATTCACATTCAAATGGCTATAGATTCACGTTTAGTTTACTTTAACGTTACTAGTTATAGTTTTTTTTTTCTTTTAAATTCCCGTTTACAAGTTTTTCACTGTATTTCCAAACACATGCAGTTTAACATTCTAGGAATAACTTGAATGCATATTTACTTACCATTATTCTTTTATCCTTTCATGTTCTTATATTGAAACAAAAAAAAAAGGAGAAAATGTAGCTTTCTCCTCAGGTGCAGCATTACTCCATGCATGGAAATTTAATTGATTACATATTAACTTAAAATTAAGAACTAGTTTTTGGGATTTTAGTTTATCTGTGTGCCCAATTCTTTGTTTTCATTTCCTATGAAATGACAGAGAATTTTGATTTATGCAGGGCTTCTTCTCTGGAAGCTGAGAAGGCAACAATGGGTTGGAACTAAAATATCTGAGAGGCAGACAGAAATTCGAGAACCAAGAATAAGGTAAATAAATATACAGTTTTTTAGCATGTGCCCAAGAACACATGAGAAGAAATCAATAAATAATTTTTTATTGAAAACTATAACATTTAATGTTATTAATATATCATATCTTGTCTTGTGACATGTCTTTAATTTCTTGTAAAAGCTTAAAATATATATATATATATTTCAATCGTGTGTCTCTGGACACATTAAAAAAACCGATAAATATATGCACTATGAAGTGTTAAGTGTTGAGTTACAATATTAATCTCTTACTGCATAAAGTTACAAAAAATTATCCCTTTCCTATATATATTCACACAACTTTTGCCTCATTACTTCAATGTATAATCTGCTGTTCTACAGGTAGACCATTGTTGGGTTTGATGTTAATTAATTTCATGCGTAAATTTTCTCTTCACTGGAAGAAGCACCCATCTATGCTGACAATACTATTGATTATTCTGAGCATTTTTTAGTTGTCTAGCTGCTGCTTATTTTCACATTTATCATTCTTTTTACACTCCACTTCTCACAAGTCTTCATGTGAAACATGTTGAAAAACTTATATAAGTCCAATGCAGTAATTACTACCAGTAGCGCTAAAGTAAACGTGGATTCGTGTTTACTCAAATGTGAATCTAAAAATGTTAATTAATTGAAGAAAAACTCTTCTAATTTTTTTATAATATTTAAATTAATGTGGATTTTTATTTTATTTTCTTGGGCTAATAATTTTATCATAAAGACTGCACTGTGGAACATGGCCTTGAGCATTTACTACTGAGTTATTATTTTTTTGAGATGTTGGTTAACCTCTAACTCTGAGCTTATGTTCCATAGTTCATTTGCAACCTACGACCAACTTGGGAACAACAAGCCCTTTACCCAACCCATCCCTCTAAGAGTATGATTTTCTAAACTTATTTCTTTATTTTATAGATATTTTAGCAATATATCACTTATTCTAATAAAAGGGGTGGCTTAGTTCATAATACTCCCACCCTTTTCTTAACATATCGCTAATTGATTATGATATTTTTTGTGATAGGAAATGGTTGACTTTCTTGTTGAGGTTTGGGAACAAGAGGGTCTATTTGACTATCAAACAAAATAGTCTATTTTATTTTCTAAGGATTTTAGAGGAGAGTTGAGGTGGAATTTGTTCACTGTCATATTGCATAGCTGTGAATGGTCTAATTATTACAGTTTACAATTTTTCTCTTTCTGTGCCTTCATTTGTTATTATGAATCCATTAGATCAGTTTAATTGTATAATTGTGAATCCATTAAACCAGTTTTTCTGCTGCAAAGGGATAATTTCAAGCTTCAGCTACTGCAAGCTTCTAGCCTAAATGCTGGCTAATATTTGAGAATTGAGAGGTCACGTTTCTTGTTGTCACTACTCACTAGTGAGTGAGTAGAAAAGAGAAAGTGATAAATATGATGAGAAATGAAGAGAGATATAAAGAATGGTGTAAAGTGAGTATACAAAATGGGGTGGCTTGTGTGTGTACATTTATAACCTCCTTAATTACGATATGATCCAAACATTGCTGCAATAAGACCACACTCAAATTGTTGTCATTGCTGAGTGAGGAAAATTTCATAAAAATCGTTCAGTTTCCAACATGAACCATGGCATCAATCTCTTTAGCGGAATTGCCCAGTTCTGAGAATCTTTTTAACTTTTGGGGAGGTATACCGTTAACTCTCTTAAGTGATTAGTGTACAAACAGAAGTTGTAAAGAAAAGGGGTAAACTTTTCATTTCAAAAATGGTTTCCTTAATACTTTATTTCTTATTTATTTACCTAAAGAGAGATTTTTTTCTAATTATCTGTTTACGTAGAAATTTAAGACGATATTAATTGATATTTTTCGACTAATACTTTTTTGTCTATATAGAACTCTAAGTATAATCATGGTTGAGGTTAAGAATACTGAGGTAGTTAAGTTTTAAAGGTTTTCTTAACTTTGTTATTATATAATTGAGTTTAAACATGTAAAATTAGCAAATTTTTATTGAGAAAAAACATATTCACTATATTAAACTAAGAAAGTGTATGAATGTAATTTTTTTATTATTTTTGAATATTTAAACTAGGTCCTAAAGATTGAGGTTAACATTTTTTTAAGTTTAATTGAGAAAAATTACATTTATTAGATCAAAGTTATTAAATTGTGATAAATACTTTTTTTATGAAATTTTAATATTATTAATTATAAAAAAATTATTAAAATATTATAAGAAATGCCTTATAAATTAAAAAAAAAAAAAAAGGACTGGCGAGAGTATATTAGTTAAGTAGGACAGACCAAAAAAAAAACTCAATAATAAACAGTAAATTAGAAAGTTAATCAAATACTCCTCTGTTATTTTCTTAACACTAGCAATTTTTATTTTGTTTATTTTTCATTATCATTCTATAAAATTAATGGAAATTTTAATTTACAATTTTACTATTAATAATTAATATTTGTTTGTTAGAGGATATATAATTAATTAGTATAATAAATGAAGGCTATAACAGGGAGTTAAGTAATATTCTTTTCATAAAGTTTATAACATCAATATTTTTTAAGAACCTCAAATGTCAAACAAAAGAAATTGTAGTATTTGATGTTATTAATACATTAAATGCTATAATTTTTACTAAAAACTTTGTCGAAAATTCATAAATAAAACATCTGACGGTACCTACATTTAAGAATGTAAAATAGAGAGCATAGCGTTAGAATAGTGCACAATATATACATACACAAAAAAAAAAAAAACAAAACAAAAACCATGCACACATGCTCATATTTAAATTAATTTAACATTTCTAAAACTTCAAAATCCAACAAAATAAGAGTTAAGCTCACAATCTTGCTTGCCATAGGAAAGAAAAAATTTCTTGTTCTTCTTTTTTCTCCTTCCAGATTAGCACATGCCCAAAAATAAGTTTGACTGATTAATGAATCAGCTTGAATGATGTGAAGCCTTTTTTTTTTCCCTTCTAAATTAACACAAACTCAAAGACAAGCTAGAACATCAAGGTAAAAAAATAGCCATTATAGAAGCAAGTAAAAGAATGGTATAATATGACAGAGCTTAATATGAAAAATGTTATAAGAATAGAGAGAAAAAAATTCAGTATTGAAAAGAGGAGAGTTTATCTTAATTGATTGTACATGTCATATGAATAAAAAGGAAAAATTCAGCATTGAAAAGATGTGATTTTATCTTAATTGATTGCACAAAGTAAATAACAAGAGACAATATATATAGGTGAAGGCTAAACTCACAAAAAAAAAAAAAAAAAAAACCCAAAACGAAAAACACAAGAAGCTAAAATAAGATTAGCAGAGTTTATTATAAAACTAAAATAGTGGTGAATTGTCGATGTAATATTTTGCATATAATTTGGAGGAAGGGTGTAACAGAGCTCTAACAAATTTAATTAAAAAAGAAAGATAGTAAGATGACAATGAAAGAAAAAAATTGAAAAGGAATGAAGCATTTCAAGTAGAATAACTCTTACAAAAAAGAGAAAATATCTACCAAGTATAAATAAAATATCTCATAAAAGAGAAAAAAATCACAAAAAGAAACAAGGTTAAAAAAAAAATTTTAAAAAAAAGTTCCTACACTGTAATATTGAAGAATGAACTAGAGTTGTTGTTTGTTCCTCTCGTTAATAAAAACTTATTAAGTATAATGATCTTGTATCACCTTAATACTTAGAGTGATAAATTACTTGTACAATAACACTCAAATATAGGTAACACACAACTAAGATTTAGTAACCGTAGAAACCTCACCAAGTTTAAATATTGGACCATAATCAATTTGAAATGGTTGGCTTACTATTGGGCCCTCTCAATTTGATTCAAAACCTTAACAAAAACAAAGTTGATCCAAAACATAAATTTTTATTATGTCATTAGACACATATTTAAAAATTATTTTTAAAAAAATAAAAAAGTTAAGGTCATGCGATGTAGTATTTAAACTTTTGAAAAAGTATGTGTTAATCAGTCCATAACGTTCTCAAATCATACAATTTTGTCCCTTCATTAATGAAAATTAAATGATTTGTGTGTCTCTTACATGACAAGTTCTTTATAACCTTTGATGGGAAAAAGTTAAAATCGAACATGACAAGAATTTTAGAGAATATTTGCATTTTTCCTTAATAACTCTTGTAGAAGAAAAATTCAAGTAATTTTCATTTTCTTTCTACGACCCAATGGTGACCGTGGCAAGATTAGTTACTGAAAAGAACACAGTTGTCAATTTTTTTCTAAACATGATTATGTTTCCTTAGTGATAGAACACGTTAGAAAAATACTTTAAAGTCAGGCAGCATAAATAATTGATTCGCATTTCTTTTAAAACCAAAATGGTTAAAATGCAATCTTTCAGGTTTCTTAACAATTTTCTCAGCAACCAAACATGCAGCTCTTTCATTATTTTCAAGAACCAAACAACTTGAATATTTGCTATCTTTTTGCCACCCCCTCCTTCCTTTTCTTTATTAAAGGAACTATTTTTTAAAAAGTTTTAGCACTATTAATGTGCTTACAGCATTGAATTCTCCTCAACTTGTGTAACTGAATTTCTATAGATACGTTCCACATTGGGTCTTTGGCGGTGCAGGGGGTCAGTTCTTTGCTCTTTTGTTGCTTCTCTTTGTTTGGTAGCTGAGAAAAAAATAAAAATACTAATACTGAATTTTCCATTTGAATTTGACTTTTACTGCTCCACTTGTTACTTAATCTGAAAGGAAATAATCAAATAATTTATATAAACATGTATTATTTATAACTAATTAATATTTTATTAACTTAGCTTCCTGTGCAAGTGAAACATCAGCTAAGTGAGTTTTGAGCATAGAACATGGGAGATCCAAAATCGCTAGTTGATGTTGCTGCTTTTGTGGTTCTGGAATATTAGGATACCAGAAATTTGAAATCTTGATTGTTCTGCATGTCTTAACCTTTCTGGGTATGTTAAGGTCATTCACTGTAGTTTGATATACTTTTTTATTCACGTTTAGGAATCTTTATTTGTACTTGCTTGGTTTTTAAGCAAGCATAAGATATGGTCAATAGGGTAACCTGATGGAGCTTTATTGTTTGTTATTCTTTCATTGGATTCTTTGAAAATTGGCATAAGATACATTCAATTTGCTTCTATTATTGGGTTACATTTAGGAGATATGTATTATAGGTGTTGCTTGTTAGTACAAATGGGTGGATGCTTTGAGATGAAATATTGCTGCTCCTCATGTTTACTGTTTTGTGGTGCCTGGATTCGCATTTGCTTGCTTTCAGCCATGGATAAGTTAAAGCTCAAATGCAAGGAGCTTTTCTGTGTAAGAGAGATTTATTTCATGTTAATTTTTTAGTAGTTTCAGGAATTTTTTTGTTGCATTAGTTGCAGATATTTTTTCCTTTTTAAGCATTCCATGGATAAGAGAAAGGAAGAAAGGGTTTAATTGTGAATGTGATTGCATAATTTTGGGCCCTTAGGGCTGGTCACATCCTACATAGCTTCTATCTTGCTGACAAAGTGCACTTTTTTATTGATTCCAATCCAAACACATCATGCTTAAGCTCATTTTTTTTTCTTATTATTTTACTTTCATATGTAATTTTAGTTAATTCAAATGATAGGAAATAAACAAGACTAGAGTACTGGTTTTAACTTGATGGCTGTATTTAAATTTTGAGATCACCTTTCCAGATTCTTCAATTTTACAAATAAATGTGTATTTGTGTAGCGTAACTTTGTTTGGTAGACATTGACTGTAAACAAAAAAAAATCACAAACCTGTTAATGGAGGAAAGCATAATATTCTATTAATCTGAGAAATCTCCATCACAAGCATTACAAATATATATATATATAAAAGAAAAATTGATAGGTGACCATTCCAGAGAGTAGGCTACTATGTCTCTCTCTGCTGTATTTGCCTTTCAATGTATTGTTTAGGTCCAACAATAATGAGAGGTATTATAAACAGAATGATGCACTGATTCTAGCCTGTGTTATTCAAACTGGTAGAGTGAATATTGATAATAGTTGGAGTTAATCATACTTATGGTTTAACCTGTTTTGTAACAGAACAGAAGTTGTTTTGGCTGCTTCATAAAACCCTTAGGGATTATTTCAGTGGACAAGGCACCTGAAGGACAAAGAACTCAAGATCAAATAGTGGCTAAAGAGGATGGCTCAGAAGATTTCTGGAGCAGCAGCACTTTTGAATTAGATCATAGTGCAGCTCAGTCGCAAAGAAGCGTGTCGTCAACCGCGGTATCAAATAACCCTTCTGATCCTCAAACTAGTGCAGGCGATCAAAGTGGTTCTCCTGAATTTGTTAACAATGGCAAGTTTTATGCATATGTTTATTATTTGTTGGTTCTTTCATCTTTTCTGTGGAAAGTGAAAATAGTCTTTGCTTAATTGTTAATAGAGCTAATTCAGGACTTATATGTGCTTTGCTAAGTGTAATATTTTCATGCAATATGTGAATCAAACTCCTTGAACCTCAAGGAATATGTGTTCGGATTGACATTGAAATGGCTATTGATTCACATTTACTTTAACGCTACTAGTTATAGTTTTGTGTTAAATTCGCGTTTACCACTTTTTCAATGTGTTTCCAAACACACATGCAATTTAACTTCCTAGGAATAACTCGAACGCATATTCACTTTACATTTTTCTTTTTTCCTTTCATGCTCCTCTAATGAAACAAAAAAATTGAAGAAAAAGTGGCTTTCTCCTCAGGTGCAGCATTACTCCATTCGTGGAAATTTAATTGATTACATAGCAACTGAATGTCTTATTATATTACATCTTTCCTTTCTTTTTCAAACTGTAATTTTTGTACACTTGATGTAGTATTGCAGTCAATTTAGGAATGTTTCTGTAACTTGCAATTAAGAACTAGTTTTTGGGATTTTACTTGATCTGTGTGCCTAATTCTTAGTTTTCATTTCGTATGAAATGACAGAAAGTTTTGATTTATGCAGGGCTTCTTCTCTGGAAGCAGTTAAGGCAACAATGGATTGGAACTAAAAGATCTGAGAGGCAGACAGAAATTCGAGAATCAAGAATAAGGTAAATAAAATTACTGTTTTTTTGCATGTGCCCAAGAACACAAAATAAGAAATCGGGTAAATAATAATTTTTTATTAAAAATAGCATTTAATGTTATCAATATATTATATTTTAAGTTTGAGTCCTATTGAATGCAACTATGTTAAATATTTGGAGGGAGTGTTTTGCTATTTCCAGTGGTTCTATCTCGCTGAACAGATTGACTCCACTAGAGAATACATGTGGTTTAGAAAAAAATAAAAATATATTAGATGTTGTGACATGCCAATAATTTCTTGCAAAAGCTTATTATATATATGTTTTATGGTGTGTTTTTCAGCATACATTAGAAAAGGCAATAAATATATGCACTAAGAAGTGAAGTGTTAAGTGTTGAGTTACAATATTAATCTCTTACTTCATAAAGTTAAAAAATATCCTTTTCCTATCAAGCATATTCACAAAGCTTGTGGCTCATTACTTCAATGTATAATCTGTTGCTCTACACCAACTAGCGGTAGACCAATGTTGGGTTTTATGTTAGTTTCATGCGCAAGTTTTCCCTTCCCTGGAAGAAGCACCCATCTATGCTAACAATACTATTGATTATTCTGTGCAATTTTTAGTTGTCTAGCTGCTGCTTTTTTTTCACATTGATCAAGCTTTTTACTCTCCACGTGGCACAAAGTCTTGGCCTGTGTTTGAGAAAATGTTGGAAAACTTATAAACATAAATCCAATGGATCCAAACATGCTATTAATTGAAGAAAAACTCTTCTAATTATTTCTTAATATTTTCAATGTGGATTTTTATTTTTTTATTTTCTTGGGCTAATAATTTTATCATAAAAACTGCACTGTCGAACATGAGCTTGAGCATTCACTTCTAAGTCTTTATTTTTTTGAGGTGTTGGTTAACCTCTAACTCTGAGCTTATGTTTCATAGTTCATTTGCAACCTACGACGATCTACTTGGGAACAACAAGCCCTTTCCCCAACCCATCCCTCTAAGAGTATGATTTTCTAAACTTATTTCTTTATTTTATTGATATTTTGGCAATATATCACTTATTCTAGTAAAAGGGGTGGCTTAGTTCACAATACTCCCACCCTTTTCGTAGCACATTGCTAATTGATTATAATATCTCTTGTGATAGGAAATGGTTGACTTTCTTGTTGATGTTTGGGAACAAGATGGTTTATATGACTGATCAAACTAAGTAGTCTATTTTTTTTCTAAGGATTTTGGAGAGTTGAGGTGGAATTTGTTCATGGTCTTTATTCCCTATCTGTGAATGTTGTAATTATTACAATTCTTCTCTTTCTGTGCCTTCATTTCATAAGAATCGTTTAGTTTCCAACATCGACCATGGCATCAATCTCTTTAGCGGAATTGCCCAGTTTTGAGAATCTTTTTGTCTTTTGGGAAGTTGCCTCTGTTAAGAAAGGTGTCAACTTTTCATTTCAAAAATAGTTTCTTTAATTCTACTTCCTTTCTTATTTATTTATCTAAAGACAGATAAAAAAAATTACAATTATTTGTTTATGAAGAAGTTTAAGACAATATTCACTGATATTTTTTTTAACTAATACCTTTTTGTTTGTATTAGAATTCTAAGTGTAATAAATGAAGTATTGATTCTATCTCATTTTTTTCACAAAGCATGTCGAACTAAATTATTTAGAGTTTTATTATGTTGAGTTTAAGAATACAAAGATAGTAAAGTTTGAAGGTTTTGTTAACTTTAGTTCTTATAATTGAATTTAAAGATATATAAGTAGCAAGATTTTTTTAGTAAAAAACATATTTACTATATTGAAGTTATGAAAGTGTGATGAATACATTTCTTATATATAAAATTTACTGTTTTTGGATATTTAAATTATGTAAGATTAATATTTCTTTTATAGTTTTATTGACAAAGAATCAATTTATTATATTGATAAATACTTTTTAAATAAAATTTTACTATTACTAGTTGCTTAAATTTAACTTTAAAGATAAAATATTTTTAATTATTCAAACTAATAAGACTAGATAAATTTTGTTAATATTTTTAAATTATTATAATAGGATAATTTTACTATCAATTAATATCATTGAACTTAATCTCATCATAAAATTTATCTTTTGTTGGTTTTAATAGGTTTTCACTAACTCTATTAATTAAGGATAAATACAAAAAATAATAAATGTTTTATAAAAACTATAAAGTACCTTATAAGACTTATAGAAAGGGTCTTATAAAATTAAAAAAAACCAAAAAGACTAGAGAGAGTATATTAGTTGAGTAAGTCAGGATTAAAAAAGAGACTCACTAATAAAGAGTAAATTAGCAAGTTGATCAAATACTCGCTCCCTCCATTTTTTTTCTTAAAACTAATTATTTATTTATTTTTCATTATTATTCTATAAAAAAATGAAAAATTTCAGTTTTACAATTTCACTATTAATGATTAATATGTTTTATTAGAGGATCTAAATAATAAAGATATTAATTAATATAGTAAATGAAGGATATAATGGGAAGTTAAGTAATATTCTTTTCCTGAAACTTAGAATATCAATCACTTTCTTAATTCTTGTAAAGAATCTTGAATGTCAGGAAGAAAGTGTTCTAACAAAACAATTTTCTAGTCTTTGTATAATTTATTTTCTTTATGCATGGATTAATAGAAACATAAGTAGCAAGGAGTAGTAATTTTAATTTTTTTATAAAAATGATGGGTTTTTTTTTGTTATTAATATATTGGATATTATATTTTGTAATGAAAACTTTTTTCTTTGTTGAAAGCTCATAGATAAAATGCCTAAAAATACTTATAATCATAATTCTATAAACATTAGAATAGTGCACAGCATATATACACACAAAAATTATGAAAAGGCTTTTTTTTTATTAGCACAAAATCAATGATATGCTAGAATAGAATATATATGAGATGGACTCAAATTGATCTAAAAATAAACAAAGTTGAACCAAAACATATAAATTAATTTTTCTTATGTTATTTAAAATTGTTTTTTTGAAATTAAAGTCATTCAATTCAGTCATGCAATTATATTTTTTAGCAATTTTTTTGAAAAAAAAAAGCGTGTTGATTAGTCCTTAACATTCTTAAAATATACCATTTAGTCTCTTCGCAATTCAAAGTATTTTTAAAGATTGGTCGCTGAAAAGAACACGGTTGTGAAATTTCTTCTGAACTCGAAACTATAATTTCTCCTTAATGATAGAACACGTTAGAAAAGTACTTTAACGTCAGGCAGCATAATTAACTGTGAACCAATAATTAATCACACGTGGCATGCTTCCTCTTCTATCAAAATTTCATTTTAAAATACGTAAATACCATGTTAGGTTAAATTTAGCAGACTTATGAACAGATAACGATATTATAACATTCATTCACAGATAGTGGCACGTTCTTAATTATGTAAAATGATTTTAATACGACATAATGTTTACAACATAAGAAAAATGAGATGATAGAAAAATAATTTAAAGTTTGGCATAAGATCAACGATTGGTTGGGAGGAAGCAAAGAAGAGTCAAAGCGCTGAGAAAAGAGGTGTGAATACGAATACTAAGAAATACACGTTATAGCCTCCAATTTGGACCCCTAATATGAATGTTCATTCCTCACATCATAAAGATAAGCCAATACATTTCGCGATTTCCTTGTGCTTTAGTAATGATACATACATATATATTTGTTATATTTTATACTTTATGTAATAAAAGCTTATTTTTCTGATAAAAGCTATTTACTTTTTGTTATTTAAAATTAATATCAATTATAAAACTAATAGAAATAAATTTTAAATTATATTTTTATTAATACTACACATTCATGATTTTATTGTTTTATTTTTTAAATCATTAAATTACTATATAATTATAACTTATTTTCATGTTTAAACTTATTATTTATTTCTAAGTCTTTATTGCTTACGACCGAGCATAGAAAATTAATTAATAAAAAATGATTTTAATTTAACTTATAATTTTGAGTTTAAATTTAAAAACAGTTGGAGCCTTTGTCATGACGCTTTTAAGGTTTTCAAAAGCAACCTTAAGTTGTAGGACTCCACATAAATTGGTTATTTTGTTATAAAAATGTTAAGGAAACTAAATCTTAGCAAAATCCTATATATGAATCTATGTTAAAAGCTTGTGAGACGAAGAAATTCATGCAACGACTTAATTAAATTTGATACAAACCATTCTTACGGGCTCTGATTTTGGATGATTCTAGTGTAAGCACCCTCTTCTAAAACTGTCTCCCAAGTACTTAATCTTCTTTTAACTGAAAAAACTCAAAATAATTTAAGAAAGAATTGCATCATATGTAATTAATTCAAGATGCTATGCATATATATTGACTGAGAAAATAAACAACTTATGCTCTCATATGCTTTAAGTTGGTAAGAAGTTTGAAAAAGTTTTTCATAATAAATGAACATACACGAAGCTTTGCTGTCTTTCTCTTCATATAGACACAGTTTTTCTGTATTTTCAATTTGAGTCATGACGCGAACTAGCTGATGTCATGTAAAATGAGTTATTTGATGAAACCAAAAGTTCCTTGTTAACAAAGAAAGATAGGTGTGTCATTCACAGATACAAATGGGATAAAATCTCAGCAAACTCATGTGGAGTCTGATATGTCTCAACAGTTTTAGATTTAGATGGTCCCATATATGCTTCGTAGATAACAAGGGTAGATTTGAGACCAGACATTCTCAATCGCGGTTAAGTCTCTAAGTTTGATTTCAAATTCGATACGATCACAATTCTAGTATTTAACCGCGATCAATTATATATATAACCTAATAATGCCATATCCAACGTTGAAAACCAATATTTTATACCTAATTTATCTGAAAGCTCATCTATATTTGATATGACAAAACAATATTTTCTAATTCCCATTGCATTTAATGCACGATATTTAATGCAAAACCGTAATGTATCAGCTTTCTTCTATACCAGTGTGACAGATGAAAAGAATAGGCTTCTTCTTAGTTGAATCATCGTCTATAGCAATACATCATCGTTCTTCTTTGCAAATGAACTTTATACGCCGCCATAGTACTCCTGATCTATCTTTCTATATCGTTCCAATCTCCTTACTCATGATCATATCTATGTGAGGCGCATTATTAAACTATAACCCTTTGACTTTCAATTGCTCTACGATCATGTTCCTTATTTTTTGGGTCAACTATGTGTTGGCTATCAAATAAGAAACTTCAAATTAGTAAATTAACTTTCAATTTTGATCGAAAAAATAATTGTAAAAATTTACAAATTAAAATAAAACTTTCCTTTATAATATATTTAAATATAGATTTAAACATAAATAATGACAGGGAGAATATAGATACAGTAAAATGTAAAAATTTTATCATATATACACATGAGTTAGAATTTATTGACATGTGTTAAGTTTAAATAATTATGTGCTTAAACTTTTTATAAAATATAAAAATGATAAATTTAATCATTGAATATTTTATATTATTTTTAATTATATATGTTCAATTTTATATAACTTAAATATTTATAAATATATTATTTAAATTTTTATATTTATTATTTATTAAAATTTAAGTAACGTGATAAATTAATTATTTATTTATTATATTTATAAAATTAATTTATTTAATAAAAATTATTAATAATATAAATGTGTGAAACTTGTGTGCGTGTGTGTATATATATATATATATATATATTCTCATTTATGATGGGTGAACTCAGTATATCTAGTCTCGACATCTCTCAACCTAAAAAGCAGTGAAAGATGAATAAAATTTTGATTCGAATGTATTAACAGTGGCATATGGAGAATTAAATATGCAGAGAAGCATGATGATGATACGTCAGAAATATTCAACATAGTCAAATGGAACAATCGACACAGACTTCCAAAAATTGGTTGAGTTGGCAGCATCACAAAAAGAAATTGAATAATTGTTCCTAGTTCTAAGGGTTGCAACGATTTCAAAGATAAGAGATGAGCTATGAATTATCATTGTATATTATAAGCTAAACCAAGTGGATGACATGCTGCAAGTTAAAGGGAATCCCTTTTTCCCTATTTGTTATATATCATCAATCCAAATACAATGCATGTTTTAGGGGTAAGAGAGAGCATGATTGATACTTAAAGAAAAGAAAAGAAAAGAAAACTTGATCAGGGTCAAAAGTACTTGAATGGGAAAGAATTTCTATTAAAACAAAAGGTGGTGGAGATCTTTAGCTTTATCATTATTTAACAATGAACATGGAAATGCAAAAACAATTAACACATGCATTACATCCCCTCTTTACAAAGAAAGCACAATCCCACGTTCCTCATACACCACTACACTTAATTAATATACAATGAAAATTTTGTCCGGATCTATAGTCTATGACGCTTGTATATTTTATCAATCAAATTTGAAACAATTAACAAAGGTAATCATTAATTTGGCATTTTTATTTTTTCAAAGTAATACACACACGTTTAAATTTATCAGCATTATTATTCGTATTATTTTATCATCAAAACTTGAGATAAATATCAATACTCTTTTAGATAAATACACATTTAATTTCTTAATTCATTTTATGCATTATTTTTTTCAAAATCTTTAGCAGATAGTTTCTTTTAATGCATGCATGTACCAGTCATATAGAAAGCTGAACCATATAGAAACCAGCAAGTGGATACATATTGGCACTCCAGCTAAATCGCTCTGGCTTTAGCTTTGTGCCACCTCACACACCCCCTCTGCTGTCATACGTACACGTCATAATTTTTAGTTTTTTTTTTAAAGTAACATTTTTTTAGTTTAAAAGGGCATGTACATCATTTATATACAACTACAAGATTATGCATGCACCCGACTCAGAATTCTGAAATATAAAACAAATTTTATGTTATAATTTGCAGAATAAGGGAATATTTTGGTAAAATTAGATAGATTTTAAAAAGGATAAAACTTGACACATAGCTATAATATAACACACAAATTAGAATTAATTAAGGTCGACTATCAATATGCTTAGGACCACTTTTACGAGGATCGAAAAAATTTAATTTTTAAAATTTATTTTAGAAATAAAAATTATAAAAGTTATCATCATAAACTTTGAAATTTTAAAATCACTTGAAAATTTAAATTTTTCTAAAAATATATTTTTTCTGAATGAATGGATAGTTCGTAAAATATTAATTATTCTTTTTCTATAACTTTAATGAAATGAAATTTTTCAAATTTAAATTAATAAAACCTTGTTTGTGTTCAAATATATCAATTAAAAAATTAATTTCTAAAATTAATCATATAAATCTAATAATTCATTTTGTATTAAAAATATATTATACATTACTAAAACGTCCTAATAATCTAATTGTTTCATAAGACCTCAAATATTCTTAGCCCCTTAAAGTAATTATAAACACAATAAAAACAATAATTTATTTAATTATCCCAAGATTTCAACATACTTTGGTATAAAAAAATTAAAAATATAAAATATAGTTAAAAGTATTTAAAGTTAATTTAATATGTGACACAAATACATATCCAACACAAATACATATAAAATGGTTACTATCACATACTTAAGGTTATCAGTGTTGAAATGCATCAGAATGGATTATGTTTGTTACTCACTTTGATGAGTTTATCTAAATTTTTAGTCAGGTGGCCAAATTTTTTAATATAACTCTGGTTTCAGATCCAATGACATATAAATAAATTTGGTGGAAACTGAATCATGTAAGGCAGGATTTGAATGACTAGAAAAATAAGTTAAAAAGTCATAAAGTGATATAAATATTTAATTTATACAACTAGTCAATTATATTATACTTAATACAAATTAATTTGCATTGTTCATACATTTCTAATTATCTGTCAGTACTCTAATTTTAAGTTAAAATAGTTAAAAGTATGTTAAAAATTTTATATATATTCATAAGAATCTGATTCCTTTAAAATTGAACTTTTGATAAATGCATTTACAAGCATACAAAAGCACCAACAATTAAGTAGAACTTAGAAAACACAGTTTTAAGTATTTTTTGCTCTTCTCAAAAGTAACAACATGATACGATCCCGTAAGATGACTTAAAGTTTTGTTATTATTGTTATAAAAAGTGTGAAATGTTAGACATATAAATGCAATTATACATGTGTTTTGAAGAAAGAAGTAGACATAAAAAATAACAGATAAATGAAAAGAAATAAAAATAGGTAAAATTAAGAGAGTAAAATGAAGAGATTTGTGGGATTATGATGGGAGTGAATGAGTGGTGTTTTGAAGAAAAGATTTGAAAAATGAAGGAACAGTGAGTGGGTGGTGGGTTGGGTTTGTCGCTTTGTCTCGTGGTAACGCATAAAAGGAGTTGGCTGCGTCCCAAGTTGGGTATCAAAGATTGTGGTTCTCATTCACATCATTGCAGGTTCATGAACTTCTTTTTCTCTCTCACTTTCATCAAATCTCCTCACAAATATCAACCCCCATTTCCATCCCTGCTTACGTCTTTTCACTCTTTCTAAATTAATAAACAACATTTTAAAAGCTCAATATGTTAATTTTTTTAATTATAATACTAAAATTCTCTTGTGGTTTTTTTATAACTTTTTTTATTTTTCATTGAATATTTCCCTTAACTTTATATTCATTTCATTTTCTTGACTTTTCGTATTGTTCACCTTTCAATTTCTTAGTGTAAAATTTGTAGTTTTTTTCTTCAACACTAAGATTCATTGTCTCATTGCGAGTCGAGTACAATGTAATTTAATTTGTAAAAATTAACCATAGTCCGAGTTGATAATTTGTTGTTCTTATGATCACTTATTATAATTCTGTAGTTCATATTTGCTTTGCTTATTCAAATAGTTCATTTCTTACATATTTTATCTGCTTGTTTAGATTGATTTTTCGAGAGTAATAATAATAATAATATAAGTATTATGATTAATATAATAATATCTCTTATCATTATCATTAATAAACTAACACATTAAACACTAAATTAATATTAATTCTAATATGTCTAATCTTATTATTAATTTTTAGAGTAATAATCACTTTTGTTTTATTCTGATTAGGAAGATCAAAAAGTTGTTATCTAATATTGAATTCATTCGATTTAACTATATTATTATAGAGACTAATATGTGTATACTGACTGACTTGCCAATGTGATTAAGAAGCTTGTACGTCTTTTTCTTGTTTTGATATTATTCTTCTTTTCTTAATTCCTTCCTTAAGGATGAGTGTTATTAGAATCCCTTCCTCTAAATTATTGTATTAGTTTGTTTATGTTTGAGCCTGTATGTTCTATTTATAATAAAAATAAAATAAAATATTTTGAAGTTCTTAATATTTAATATTGAATAAACTCATAAAATGCATGTTCTTTTTTTATATCTCTAAAATAAATTTAAAAAATTATATCACTTTAAGATGTTCATAATTTTTGAAAAATTTCACCATTAATTAAAAAAAATTATTATTGTCTAAAGACAGCATTTTTTTTCTCTTTACAATTTATTCAATCCCTCTAATCAGTTTAAATCAATTTTTTTCTATTTTTATTAATAATTATAAGATAAACATTACATGATTTTTAAGCTTAATTAAATTCCTATAAAATTAAAAAATTTAACTTTATATATATTATTAAATAATCTTCTTGTGATGATTTTATATATGATTGTTTTAAATATCATAATTTTTATTTGATTATTCTAAGAAGATAAATAAATAAAATAAATTTTTGGTATTTAAAATAAAAATTTTGAAAGAAAAAAAATTTATTAATATTTTTATATTTTTTGTAAGAATTTTCATACAAAAGAAATAAATACGAAAACAAAGTAATATTCTTTTATAACTATCATTTATAAAAATTATTTTAACACCGAACAAGCCTTCAAGTATAAATTTTTTTAATTTCACAAATTGTTATAAAAGTACCACATTATTCAACTTTTAATACTTCCATACAAACACAAGTTCTCAAAAAAAAAAAAAAAAAAGCCAAATGTTTTATAACGATTCAAATATTAAAGTATACTAAAATTATTAATATGAAGTAGCAGAAAACAGGGAGAAAAAAAAGAAAAAGGAAATGAAAAACCACGACTTGGTTTCTGGTTTCTGGTATTGAGTGGTGGGGAAAAGAATATTACAAAAAAACCCCACTATGCGCAGATACATTGCATGTTGCAAACCATTCAGTGTACGCGAATCTCTTTCATTATTCAATAAAAGCCTCTCTTTTCTCAAACATTAACTTCATTTTTCTCCTTCTTCTGCTTCTCTTCATTTTCTCTCTCTCCCTCTCTCTTTTTGCCCTATCTCTTAGGGTTTCAGCTTCCATTGCTCTCTCTCATGCGTTCTTGCTCCCAACAATCACACATCGCCATTGCTGTCATCCTCGTTTTCTTCTTCGCGCTCTTTTTTGCTCTCTTTCGAGGGTTCTTTCATAGAGAACAGTGTAGATTTGACCTCCCGGGGCTTCTTCAGTTGTGCCCATGTCCAAAGTTCTTGGCTTTTCCGGTATTTTTATTGATTTATCTTGTTTTTAATTCGATTCGTGCCTTTGGGTGTTGTGTTTTTGGGGCGGGGGGTTTGCCAAAAATTTTGTAGCTTTTAGGTATGTAGAAGATGCATAGGAGCTTATGTTTGATGATGATTTCGACTTTTTATTTATCTTTTGGGAAAAATGGCTCCTGGGTTGTCTTTGATCTCTTAATTTCTTTTGTGTCGTGTTATAATCGTATAGTTATGGAAAGATGTGAAAATTCTAGTGGGGGATGGAAGTTTTGTCAAGCATGCGCTGGTGATTTGGTTATATGTATGCTTTATTTTCTGTTTGGGTTTGATAAAATTGGTATTTGGCTATTTGGGTTTTGCATGAGAAATCCTTGTGATTGATTAGAGATGTAAACAATTTGTTGATGAGATAGTGATGAGGATTTTAAGAATTTTTTTCGTAGTTCTTGGTTTCTGGTGGAATTCTGGATCTTGTTTTGTGATCCTTACAGCAGATGGTTATAGTTTGATCACTTTCTTTTGTATGTTGAAAGTTGATCTCTCCCTAGTGTTGGTTTCCGAGGATGCAACCGTGTTCTTAGACATATGTGGATTTCTGTTTTTTTACGCAATCTCAGAATTTAGTGCATCGATAGATACTTGCTGTTGTTCCATTTTCTGGTTAAATCTACATGTTTTATGATGTTTATATGCTCAATTTGAGCTTTCCTGACTTTATACATATGTTCGGGTTCTCAGGAGGTGATGACTTTTGCCCTGGGGGGTCAATATATGCCAACCCCAAGGAAGCAAGCTTCTTCCTGCCTCTTGGCCATCAAGTTGATGTATACTTTCCTCCTCGGAAGAGATCACGTGTCAGTGCTCCATATGTTTTCAGTGGCGAATGGTTTGAGCAAAAGCAGAAAACCTCTATTGAAGCCTTGCCTGATGAATGTATTTTTGAGATCTTTAGAAGGTTGCCTGCAGGCGAAGAAAGGAGTGCATGTGCTTGTGTTTCCAAGCGCTGGCTTATGCTTCTGAGCAGTATTTCTAAGAATGAAATTTGCAGCAACAAAAGTACTGGCCTACAGACCAAGAGTAAAGAGGAGGAGGATGATGTAGAATTTGGGGGTGAGGGATACCTCTCTCGAAGCTTGGAAGGAAAGAAGGCAACAGATGTTAGACTTGCTGCCATTGCTGTTGGGACTGCATCCCGAGGAGGATTGGGGAAGCTCTCTATCCGTGGAAGCAACACTGTTCGTGGGGTGACTACTCTAGGTCTTAAAGCAGTTGCTCATGGATGTCCTTCTTTGAAGGCTCTTTCTCTATGGAATGTTGCTACCGTTGGTGATGAAGGCCTGATTGAGATTGCTAATGGATGTCAACAGCTAGAGAAGCTTGACCTTTGCAAGTGCCCTGCAATTTCTGACAAGGGTTTAATTGCAGTTGCAAAGAACTGCCGGAATCTGACCGAGTTATCATTAGAATCTTGTCCAAACATTGGTAATGAAGGTTTACAAGCCATTGGGAAGTACTGCTCCAATCTTAGGTCCATATCTATCAAGGACTGCGCTGGCATCAGAGATCAAGGAATTGCTGGCCTGTTTTCTTCAACTTCTTTGGTTCTGACAAAGGTGAAGCTCCAGGCACTGACTGTTTCTGATCTCTCTCTAGCTGTTATTGGACATTATGGAAAATCAGTTACAGATCTTGTTCTAAATTGCCTCCCAAATGTCAGTGAGAGGGGGTTTTGGGTTATGGGTAATGGTAATGGATTGCAGAAGCTAAAATCACTTACAGTGGCATCTTGCAGAGGAGTGACAGATATTGGGCTTGAAGCTGTAGGTAAGGGTTGTCCAAATCTGAAAAGTGCACACCTTCACAAGTGTGCATTTCTGTCAGACAACGGTTTGATATCATTCGCCAAGGGAGCTTCATCACTTGAGAGCCTCCGATTGGAAGAGTGCCACAGAATTACCCAACTTGGGTTTTTTGGTGTCCTTTTTAACTGTGGTGCAAAATTGAAGGCTATTTCTCTGGTGAGCTGCTATGGAATCAAAGATCTAAATTTGATGTTGTCAACTGTATCTCCTTGTGAGTCACTTAGGTCATTATCTATCTCCAACTGCCCTGGATTTGGCAACGCTAGCCTGTCTGTATTGGGAAAGCTGTGCCCTCAGCTTCAGCATATTGAATTAAGTGGACTAGAGGGAGTGACAGATGCAGGGCTTCTTCCACTGCTTGAGAGCTCTGAGGCTGGTTTGGTTAAAGTGAATCTTAGTGGTTGCATAAATCTTTCCGACAAAGTTGTTTCATCCCTGGCCAATCTGCATGGTTGGACTCTTGAGACTCTGAACCTTGATGGCTGTAAAAATATCAGTGATGCTAGCTTGATGGCAATTGCTGAAAATTGCCCATTGCTAAGTGATCTTGATGTTTCCAAGTGTGCAATCACAGATGCTGGGATAGCAGCCGTGGCACATGCCAAACAATTTAATCCGCAGGTTCTTTCTTTGTCAGGTTGCACTTTGGTCTCAGACAGGAGCTTGCCTGCTTTGCGAAAACTGGGCCAAACCCTTTTGGGACTAAACATCCAGCATTGCAATGCCATCAGCAGCAGCATCGTTGACATGCTTGTGGAACTTCTATGGAGGTGTGACATCCTCTCTTGAGCTGAAAGAACTAATTTCACAATGCAATTTTAGGCCACAGGATCACAACATGCAGGAGGCTTGTTAGAAAGTTATGATAGTGTTGCACAGTAGTTTTTGGGTCCATTAACTGTGGGTCTTGATCATCCAGTAACTCGGTTCCCTTTTTCAAGAGAGTATGCAGCCATTTATCCTTCATTTTTGCAGATTCCTTTTATGGGAAATCTGTTTTAAGTTTTTGGCATCCATTTATGGGTAGCCACCTTTTAGATGGCTGCATATCTCTGAGAACATAGCTACCGGGTTCTGGAGATAGAAATCTCTCTCTTACTGGTGTAGGCACCTAATGTTTTTAGCTCAGCTTTGCATTGGTTTTGCCACCATGTGTGTCTTAGTTCCCTGTTTTTAAGTTTTTACAGCTACATGTACCACAGTACCATTAGTCTGTCTCTAGTTTTACCAAAGTCCTTGAAGCCTGTTCTTCACGTGATGTTTGGGTCTTCAAGTTTTACTCAAAGGGCAGTTTGGAAGTTCCAGTGTAATGTGCTGTTAATAGGTGGCTTGCAGTGGCCAGTTCGGTGCTATGATGCCTTGTCTTCAGGGGCTTTGGCCATGGCAGCAAGTTGTACAGGTCTGCCATGACACAATCTTCTCCCTTGGGTGGGGGTTGTTTTTTTTATGCCAAGCCCTTGTGTTTTTTAAGGCTTCATTTTTTATGAGCTTGCCACTGCAGCTTCTATATTGTGTAACGATGTTCATATCTGCCCTTTGTGCTGTATGTTATATTATGAAAACTAATGAAATAAAATTTGCAGTCATTCCAAAAGTGGATGTGTGTGTTGATAGTCTCTCTACTTCGATTATATATACCCTTTTAAAGTTTTACCAGCTATCTCATTCTCATTATCCTATGATGCAAGCCTAATACATCTAGTTTATGGTTAAAATGATAATTGATTATGGGGAACCTAGAGGGACTCTAGTGTGATCGATCTCAAGAGAGTAAAATGTACGTAATCTTACATCCATAAGCAAGGGAGGCTATGTTATTTTTAGGATTTGAATCCGTGCTTGACTTTCATGTTGTAAGAGCAATTTATCTGTTCATTGCGCCAAGCTTGTCCTCTTCTTTTCATAATAGAATTTTTGTGGAAGTTGAGTAAAACACTGCCATCCGACTAATTTTACAACAAATAAGAGAGAAATGGAAAGACAAAAAAAGTTGAGATAAGATTGATGATATATATGATTGATATAAGAAAAGAAAAACGACCTGTAGAATGTGTCGAAAGAATTTGCTTTAAGGAATGAACATTTCTCTAAAATTTATTAAATTGAGCGTGTTAACAATTCATAGGAGCTTGGATGTGTATATGGAAAACTTTGCTTGCTGTTGAAGAATTTGAGTTGGAGCGGACAGAATATTGATTTCTGCACCTGTACTTAACTCACGTGGTATAAATTGTGTTTGGGAAAGAGGATGTATAGATATTTAATTATTAAATATTTTTAATTTAATTAAAAAACTATCAACTTTTTAATTTTAATTAATTTTTCAACATTTGTCTAGATTTCTACTTAATTTTATAAAAACACCCGTAATTTGTGAATCCTGGAAATTGCGTTTGCACAAACTTGGGACATTATGAAGCTTTTGGAATTTCAGTCTATAGTTTGGTCTTAGACCACTATTGGTTCACTCTTAATATTCGTTGAATTTGAAAAACGAAAATTTCAAGAAAAATGGTTATATATATATATATATATATATATATATATATATATATTTAATTCCTTAATCAAATATATATTTTATGCTATTAAAAAATACTAATATATTATTTTCATAACTTATAGTATATTTTAACGAGTATTTTAAAAATAAAAACTAGTATAATTTATTGATGAATGAAAAGAAGTGCATGTACATTAGCACGATGGATGAATCAAGGTAGAGGTAGATGATCCTATGGCTAATATTGTGATAGACAGGAAAATGGCACATGAACCTTCACATGCATTGCTGTATAAAGCAATGATTGATGCAGCACAGCGAAAGTGTCCACATGACCCAAAATACGAAGCTTCACCTTGCGCTTGAAGCACAGCTATAAGACAGGAACAGGAAAACAAGCCCCACTTGGGTCCACTTGTTAATTTGAAAGGATGTGAATGGTTTTGGTTATGGATTCTCTTGAGCATAAAATCTATTTATCTAATCACCAAGATTATTGCTATGTCAAATCTCATTTGTTATGTGATTGAGGTTCATCACACACAAAAATATCACTCCCTGTTTGATTAGAGAAGAATTTGTGGTTTTATTCAACAACTCCATCGATGAGCTTTAGCGGCAAATCCGTAGTGGTTAAGGGTATCCAATGAAATGAACCATTCTTATATAATATCTTCAAATCTTTCTACTCTGTACATTAATATCGTCTCTATTATTATTATTATGGTTAAGACTTTTGACCCACTAACACCAAAAATCTTATGATTTTTATTTTTCTGTTCACAAAAGAATATAGACCGAATTTCTCCTCTCTGGATTACAATCCTTATGTCAGAGGATGCTTCCTCGGTGATTCTCTTTGCTCAAAATTAAAATATTTGTATGTTTTGGAGGCACTTCAAAACATTGGTTGAATAATCAATCAAAATAATTTTTTTTTTTTTTTTTGCATAAATTGATTATTTTTCTTCAATTTAATGCTACAAAATTGCTTTCAAATTAAAAATTTCTGGATGTGATAAAAAAAGTAAAATATGAGATATAAAAATTTTATAAAAAATGAACAGTAAGTTAGATATAAAACAAAAGCCACCGGCAGCTTGTGTGGAGCATGAACAGAAAGTTAGATAAATGCATTGCATTTCTGACAATGAATGTGTTGTTTTTCAAAGCTCATATGTTGGCTGCTTATCCAACAAAGACAGTCACTGAAAACGACCTCATAGAGCCTACTGCACAAGTCAATCAAAATTGGTGTCTTTGGTACATGCATGTACCGGTAAATCTTTTTCTTTTTCTTTTTTCTTTTTGGGTATACACGGTAAAGATTAAAATATAAATTTGTGATATTTTCAAATAATAAATAAAGTATTTTCATGTTTTTGTATTTTTTTTTAATTAAAAAACTTCATATTTATAGACACACCCATGAATGGTGTAATGCTTCTATTAATATATTATTTTATGTTATAGCTTCTATTACTGTTATTGGACTGAGAATATTTGAGCATAAAACATGATCAATTGAAAAAAATTGAAGACTCTAATTTTGAAAATGAAGTAAAATAATTTAGTTATTTTTGTTAATTTAACTTTAAAATTATGTAACTAACAATAGTTTATATATAATTTTTTTATAAACTTGAAAAGTGATATCATATGAGTCTTGTGAGGATAGGACTTGTAACTTAATAAAGTAACTACTAGAAAATTAGGCCTAACTTCTTAAAGCTAGTTCAAAGGAGGAAATTATCCAAGCCTTGCTGTAATTTTACACAATATTTGAAATTTTTAATTATTATTTTCTCTTTAGATTGTCAAAAAGTGTAAATTAAATTTTAGTTAATATAAATGAGCATGGGAATTTGAATACTATTAGGTACAAGGACAAGTACGAATAAATTTTTAATTCACTTTAAGTGATTAGTATTTAAATTGAATATATTCGAATATTACATTAAAAAAATAAGATTTAACTCACTTTAAAAAGTTTGTTCATAAAATAAAATGACCAAATTCTTATATCCAATGTAAAATATCTCAACACCATAAGTAGTCTAGCATCTAAATTGAATAAATTCCCACCCTACTAAAAAATTACACTGAACTCACTGTCAAAAATTAATTCATAAAATAAAATATCTAATTATCACAATTTTAACCATATTCTTTTAGTGTAAGATATTTTAACATAAAATGTAGACAATTAATTCTTCAACCTAAGTTTTTTTAATCAAGTTCCTTCTCAACCACCAATTCTTCAAAAATTTTTGAAGTGCAGGACATGAAAAATATTGATTAGAAATTTGTATGTAAGTATTGTGCTTCCCATGCAACACCTCTTATCCATGCAGTGTACTACAATTGACTCAGTCACAGTCAAAGTATACCTTAAACATGCCTCTCTGTCTCTAGCTCCATAAATCGGAGTATGCTTGATATATAATAAAAATAAATTAAATTAAACTTTTTTTATATGTTACAGACACCAATTACTAAAAAAAATATCTAACTTCCCCCCAAAAATAATGTGTATAAATAAATTTTAATTTATAAAAAAAAGTCTAATTCATTTTATTTCTTTATTTTCTTTCCTATAATCCTTGTTAAAAAAATACTGAAACTGGGCTATATCTAGTGTGGTCGTAGTTAGACCTTACACTTTCAATTAAACTTTTTGTACATATTTCAACCTTTTTATACATTCTTCACTGTACATAGGAGAAAAGCTTATGGTAAGACCCACACCAATTACACTGTTCATTTTCTCTCACTTTTCTTTTCTAATTTCTTCCTTCTTCTTTTCTCTTTCATTCCAAATAAATGATAAATAAGTTGGTCTCCATTGCTAGAAAGTAAAAAACGGAGCTAAATATTCTGATATTAATTACTTGGAATTTTTTTTATTAGATAATATGTTTAACTAATTATTAGGTTCTGTCTTTAAGAGGGAGAGAATAATAGTAAGATAATTACGTTATATAAAAGTTTATTTTATTTTAAAAATTTGATAATTGCATTGTTGAAAAATTTTACTTTGCTTCAGTGATATTTGCTCAATAAATATACTCTGTGACAGAGATAATGCAGGTGAGATCCTCTACAAGGCACCTCCCATATTTCTCTCTAATTAGAACTCGAAGATTGCTATTTACTTGAAACATGTTCTTCATCACGTAACCCATTATCTAATACGTTAAAATGTTGTTAATTATCAGATAGGATTAAAAAAATATAAGAGAGAAATATTAAATTAAGGGCGAGAAAAAATAAAATTTATATAATTTTTAATAAATTTTAACAAAGTATATTTAAAATAGCGTGTTATTAACGTTACTATATATATATAAAAAGTTTGCCACTGTCGCACTATCAGTTATAAAGATCCAAGTTCCAATTCATGACCATATATAACATTCTGGTTAATTGTCGTATTTTATAATAAAAAGAACAAAATTTTAATGAAAATTAATAAACAAGATGAATTTTGATATTTACTGATTCAAAATTAATTTATCTCTCTAAACAAATTTTTTTCATACACATAACTATATGAATCAAACTTGTATCAACGTATTTAAGGAACATGACTATTTACCAACTATGCCAAACTTTATTAATTATAATATATTCTTTTAAATATACTTCTACAAAAAATTACATTGGTCTATATTTTAAAATATAAAAATATTTTTTAAAAAAATCATTAATTTACAAAGCAAATACTTTGTTAACAGTTCTTTCTTTCAAAGCTTCCAAACTCAAGGATTAAAGTGTTACTCACTGATAAATAACTTACACAAACGAATCTTATTCAATATTTAGATAAACATGTTTTTCATCTACCGGGGAAAAAATGACATGTTAGACGAATGTTCCTTTTAGATTATTGAATTTAATCTATATGCACGTTAAATAGAAGACTACCAAACAACGCATTCTTTAACAATATTTCATGAGTAATACTATTTAAACTCTCAGTTTGAGTGTGTTTAATATTGACACAGAAACCGAATGTTAAAATAGCATTCCTAGTATTTTATATATGTTAAGTGAAATTTTATGAGCTGTGCAAACAAGTCTCAACCCATTATATATTAGACAAATTTCAACATGGATCTTAGGCCCAATACATGTGCCATGGTCCATGCACAATGGAGTTTCCAAGTGAAAGAAGTAAGAGACTGAAAAAGTATGTTGGGCAAGTAAAAATTATACTAATCGGCCTAATTGCATGATGCATGTCCATGTGCTATAATGGTTAATAGTCAAAGTGTACACAGACAGAGAATTTAATCAACAACAAAGTGGACTAACCAATGGTGTATGACAAACAGCAGAATTTGATCCATATGATATCAGCTATAAGGGTGTTCACAACACAAACAGCGTGTACATGGGATGATGTCAAATTGTTCAACAAACCAAGGCTTGAACAAAAAGCCCTTGAACCATCATTAGATGGCAAACTTTCTAAAAATTTTGCTCCAAAAATATCCACTAAACTGACAAGTGCAGCATATACCAAAATAACATCAACAGTAACCTGGCAAATAGTTACATACATTGCTGTGAGCACTAAAGAGAATGATCAGAACCGAACCAGCAAGCTTGGGAATCGGTAAGCACATGAAGAAACAATGCTGCTTGGACATGATGACAACACAAATCATAATGCAAATTTGCAAGTCTTAATTGTCGAATAATCTGAGTCCATATGCTTCTATAATATTTACTGGATGAATCAAATTCTCCAAAGTGTCACCACCATACTTAGCTGATGCAAGGGAATTGCACACCTCATCAACCTAAATGTGGGACAAGTCTCATTTATATGCTGGTCATTTTCTCCATTATTATTCAATTTATGACCTCTTTACACTTGATTTATACTTGACTATCAACACACGTGAGATCCTTTTGTTTCACTTGACTTATCTGAAGGGACAACATTTAGAAACATATCATCACTTGTCTCGTTGGACAAGGTACTTTTCTTTTTGAGCAATGATCTTTAAAATTAAGAAAAAAAAAGATAAAATAAATATTTTTTTATAAGATAAAATTAACTATACATCTCATGTTTTAGATAAATAAAAAAAGAATATAAATTAATTTTAACTTATAAGAATTATTTTTATTCTATAAGTACTTTTACATGAGCTCACTTAAACTAGTCCAAGTTGCTTTATGCAGTTAATCCTGTTTTAGTGTTTCAATTTACAGGGACTTTAATTTTATAATTAGTAAGGATATAATAAAAAAATGTATTCAAAATTATTCTACCACATTTAAATGTTTTTGGATGCATATGGATTTTGGAAATTTTTAAATTGCAGGGTTACTTGAAAACTCAGTTAAACTATTAAAGTGTGTTTGGATGAAATATTTTAAATGGGTGATTTATTTTTTAGAAAAAAATTAAAATTTTATGGGTTAAATTTTTTAATTTAGATATTGAATTTTAAATGATTTAGAAATTTTACTGAAAAATTTAATAGACTAAAATAAAAAAATTAAATTCCACATAATTAGTGAGAATTTAAAATTATGGTTTAGGGTGCTAAATTTAATTCGTTGCTACTCTATCTTTTTCGTTAGTGCTTATTCTCTGACTCTCTTGTTGGTGGATCGAAATTCTCTTTCGTTTTAGCATGAACTGGACAATGTAGTCAAGTAAAATTTTGCATTTTCACTTAAGCAAAATTTTTTTGACTTAAGCGAAAATACAAAATCAACCTGACAGGACGTCCAATTACGGGAGAGAATCTGATGCGTTGTTGGCCCTTATTAGCTCTCAAGTTTAGGTTTCTCTCTCTCTCTTCCTTTTTCTCTCTGTCTCCCTGGTTTGTTCCCCACTCGGTTCTCTCTCTCAATCTGCTCTTGATTACATCAATGTTTCTCTTTTGATTTTCTGTCATTTCCCTGTTAGATCTAAGCATATCAGAAGTATCAAATTTAGCAGAAACCATTAACTAGGAAAAATGTGATTGGTTGCTTTTGTTTTTGTAAACTTGGTTACAGAATCTATTAAGTTAAGCAAACTTGAGTGGTTATATGAAACAATGTCAACGTTATAGACCTGCAAAGTAATTTAACCTTATCAAAACAAGATCAAGTAAAGGATCAATAGTCTAGACAATAGAAAAGGAAATTTCAAAAAAAAAAAAAAAGATTAAAACTATTATCGTTCACAATGAAATGCATCACAACTGTTATTACAATGAGAGACAAAATATTTAAGAAGAGTTTATTTAGAAATGAAGTTGCTACCAATTTTATTAAAACCATCAAAATTTAAAAAACCGTTTTATTTAAAATGAAGTGGTTTGCCAAAAGAAGAAGGTTAAGTTTGAATATCAATTTAAGTATGGAAAAAAGCTAAAGATTTAATCTCACAATACTCTTAATATATTCACCTTCAAGCGAATAAGTTGAAATATATTGTGTAAATTTATAATAACTTTACAAATATTTATTTTAATCATTTTAAAATAAAAAAATGAGATAAAAAAATGAGATAAAAATATGATTAAAAAATTAATTTTACCTTGATAGTTTAATTATTGTTTTTACGTATCCTCTAGTATAATAAAAAAACTTCAAGTCATGTAGTTCTTTCTAACAGCATGAATTGGTTGATTTTAACTAAAAGAAAAATGAGATAAACTAAAATGTGATGGAACTATAAAAGTTTAAGATTGCCACACTGTTACAACTTTGGAGTTCCAATTTTAAACCATACAATAATTTACAATAACTTCTTTAAATATGAAATAAAGTATAATGAAAGAAAATTTTAAATTTGAACAGGAATTGGAATCATCAAATAGTCACACATTTCAATTTTTAAAACATAGAATTAACGAAATGTCTCATCTAAATTAACCTTTTTAAACGTGAAATAAAACATTTACGAAATTGATATTAGCGAACATTTTGATTTATAAATAAAAATAAAAATGAACATTTATGTAAAAGAATAGCGAAAAATATTTTCTTTTTGTTTATTTTTACCTTTTTATTATTATTTTTAAAACAAAAGATTGATAAATAAAATAGAAAAAGATGATTCAGAACTCCAAACTAGAATGAAATTGCTGGTCTATGCATGATGGTGGCCCACTTTGGCTCAAATAAATTCCCAACCCAAAAGATATTTGCTGGATCATGAGTGCATTCTACCCACTTTTTTTGTTTTTTGTATTTTTACCAATGAAACCCAAAAATAAAATAAAATATAAGCTGGAAACTCTCAAGTGGCCCTAGAGACTTCTAAGCCTTGGTCGATGTCACCCTTAAGATTCAATGGCAAATGGACCAAAAGCACATTTAGATATTATCTTTTACTACTAAAATTGCACAATTTCATTATTTAAACAGTAAATAATTGATATTGTATACAACTATCTTTATTTTTCACTTTTTTTTAATCTTTTATTATATATAGTATTTCAAAATGCAGTTGTCCCACTTCAGTCGTATAAAGAACATTTTCCAAGACTGCAAGAAAAGCTTTTCATCTTCACACATTCATCCTAGTCCACAAACACATGGAGAATTTGTATATTACAAATCTTGAGTAACTTAGAACAAAATTTACTAGGGCATGATGTATATACAAGAGTAACTAAACTAATCAAGAAAGGATTCTTCATTTGATACCAATTTGCTCACCAACCGCCAAAAAGAAAAGGTGTTAAAAAAAAAAAGGTACAGCTATTGTTATCTTGGTCCTGAAAGCTGAACAGCAGAGAGATAGGCTTCACTATTACAATCTGATGGTCCTGAAGAAGTGCCAGCCTCACTCATGGGTAAAGTTGAATAAAACCGAGAACCAAAAACACTACAAGTTGGTGGCTTAGGAACACTAGAGAGACCCTCTAGCATTTGTACAACTTTGGTCATAGAAGGCCTTAAAGACATGTCTTCTTGTATGCACCACAATGCAATTTTAACAGCAGTGTCAACCCTCTCTTCATTTTCACATGTTTCTATCTTTGAATCAAGAATCTCTTTCACCTTCCCTTCTTCCATCATCTTAAAAGCAAAAGTAGGGAAATGGGATTTCTCTGAAGTTTCACTAGGATCATAGTTTTTCCTTCCCCCAATGATCTCTAGCAACACCATTCCATAGCTATAAACATCACTTTTCTCAGATATAGCATAGTTTGTGATCCATTCTGGTGCAAGATAGCCCCTAGTGCCCCTAAGTGTGGTGAAAACATGGCTTTGTTCACGTGTCATGAGCTTAGCCAAACCAAAATCTGAAACCTTGGCTAGGAAGTTATCATCTAGAAGCACATTTTCTGGCTTGATATCACAATGAACAATCTTTGAGTCGCAATCTTCATGTAGGTAAGCTAGTCCTTTTGCTGTCCCAAGTGCTATGTTAAACCTTGTGTCCCAATCCAACACAAATGCACCTATATGCTTATTAAATATCCATTTATCCAATGAGCCATTGGCCATGTACTCATAAGCTAGAAGCCTATGAGACCCTTCGGCACAGAATCCTTTAAGCCTAACCAAATGGTGGTGATGAATTCTCCCAATAGTACTAACTTCAACCCTGAACTCTTTCTTCGCTTGGTCTATGCCTTCCAACTTCTTCACAGCTAGTTGAGTCCCATCTGGCAGAACTCCTTTGTATACTGAGCCAAAACCACCTTGTCCAAGTTTCAAAGAGAAGTTACTTGTTGCTGTTTCTAGATCATTGTAGCTGTAACGGATTGGCATGCTTGTTAAAGTCTCCAAAATGGTTTCATCTTCTGAATTCTCTTGAGGAGACTCAGGAGGCAAATTTTGCCTTTTCCTGAAGCATCTAAGTGCCACAAAGAGCATACCCGAAATGACAAACAATGTTAGTATGACAATGATCACAACAACTATTGTCTGCACATTGCTGCTTCTACTGTGTGTGATAGTGCCTCCTTCACTAGAGACCTTAATGAATGAGACAAAACCAGAATCCTTATCAGATTTCTGAAAGCTTCCAATTCTGTCTAACAGGAAACAATTCCCTGAACTTTTGTGGAAGAACAAAGCAAGGCATGAGCATTTTTCACTGCAAGAAGTTTTGCAACCAACCAAATCAGTTCTTGAAGAGGGTGGAAGAAACTCAAGTGCAAAGTAATTGAGTCCATCATCAGCTTTGAGGAGCTCAACGGTGCTTTTTGAGTCACAAGGTGAGACCAACCCCGGTTTGCAATTAGGACGAGAGTTAAGAACAGAAGGGCAGCTACATTTTTTCTGACCACTGCATATGCTATAGGGATCACAAGGTTGTGGTGTGCTACAAGAATCTTGTGGTATTCTTTTTGGTGAGGCACCAATTGACCCTTTACTTTGGAGATTGGAGAAAGTGATGAAGCCATCACTTCCAAGAATTGCAATCCAAGTGACATTTGCAGCTGATTCTTCAGCAAAAGCAAATTGCCACAACAAGGATTTATTCTTATCATAGAATTTCCAAGAGTTTGCACTAAGTGTAGCTGAAGCTACCACCACATCACCATTTTTATTGGGGCTATCTTTCTGTATAGACCAATAAGGCTGTGGAGTTTGCAAACCCGCGGAAAGAATGACATTACCATGTTCAATCTCGAGAACATAGGACAAGTTGTTAGAATCAGGTTCACTGATAAGTTTCATTCCCTCAATGAAGTCCTGCATTGGCAACAAGGTGTCTGTTGGGTGGCTGAAACTTTGCCATATCACTCTACTATCGCTCCCAACCAAAACCAAATTTCCAGTGTCTTGCAATTCCACTAAAGTAACTCCCTTGCCACTTGTATCTGTTGACCATACCACCCTTCCTCCTTTCTGTAAAAAGACATTACCCTTCTCATCAAACACAAATTTATCAGAATTAGACACAGGATTTGCTCTATTTGCAACCCAAACCACCTTGTTGCTGTTCATGTGGAATATAGCTAGTAGAAACAATGTGTAGTCATTTTCTGTGGTTACAAAGCCAAAGCCAAATTCTCCTTTATATGACACGAGGAACAGGCCATTCCTATCAACCCAATTCATTTGAGAACCTTCAAAACCCCGAGAGAAATTTCCAGTCTGTAGATAACTAGTCAAAACAACTTCAGAAGAAATAAGGATACACAACCAAAGGGTATCCATAACATAAAAGAGAGACCAAAGTTTTCCCATGGTTTTATAGTTTTACTCAAACACCCAATTTCTTCTATTTAGGCAAATTAGATGAGAGAAGAAGAGGGTTGAAAAAGTACATAAATTACAACCTCACAATCACACATGTTTAACAAGAGTTAGGAAAAAGCGAAACTTTCTAAGTTGAATTTTTCTACTTTGACTACACAGTGGAAAAGCAATATGGCACAGAAGAATAAAATGGTGGATATTAAAGTGGCAAATATGAAAGCACCCCAATAAAGAGAAAGCAGTAATTTACTTTGTTCACACAAGAATTGACCAACTCAAGTTTACCTCAATCAGCTGAATCATGTTCTTTCTAATACCATATGAAAAATTGAAGAAGAAGAAGAAACAGAAATTAAGATAGATGGAAACTCTTTAGTTTCGTGGAACAGAAGCCAGAGGATGGCAGGGACTCTTTGAAGAAACACCAATAGGCAATAAGTAAGAGTGAAAATGGGTGATAAAGTAGTTAGTTGGGAGTGCAGAATTGATTTTTTTTACTGTGACAGATCAAGGGAGAGAAAGTTGCACTTGCAAAGGTATGGAAACTCCACGTGAATTGTGAAGAACGTCATAATTAGGGAGCTACTGAGAATCTGTTCAACTGTTGAAGCAAATTATGGCCATGAATGGTATAATATTAGAAAAATATGATATGAATGAAAATAATGATATTATCCACTATGAGTATATATATACAGCTTATAAAGGTTGGCACTTTCTGTGATTGGTGGATGAGATAAAGATTCAAAACAAAGTATTTCTACTTTTTTTTTGTTTATTTTTTCTTAACCTGTTTGTGTTTGTTCCCTAGTTAAATATGGGCTAGGAATTGACACTGACATCTCTCTCTAAGATTATGATACCTCAGGAAATATATATTCAACCAAAGAGATGGGTATGGGTGGTTGAAATTTATAAACCTCAGATTTAGATACATTGATGGACAACTCTTTGTAGAATAGAATAATTACAAATTTGGGTTTTAAGGCATGGATAATATTATCTATGATAGTATATTTAGATATATTGTATGAAGAGAAGCACTAGTTAAAATTTTATTTTATTTTTTGAAACTTTTGTTATTTGATAAGGGAATTGAAATAAGTAACTATTAGCATTTTTTAAAAGTTACTTTCACTGACAAATTTTTTAAAGTATTATTAATGATCAAATAAAAAAAATACTATAAAGTGATTTTTTTTTATTTTTGTCTCTGTTATTTTTTTAATAATTTTTAAATTTTTAAAACCTTATTACCTTTACTTCTTTCCTGTTGAATATTTCTAAACTACTTTCATCATTAAAATTTATTCAAATATAACAAATTTATTCAATTTTATTGTTTTTTATTATAAAATTATTAAAATAATAATATCAATTAATTCATTTTATGTTATTTATTTAATAAAATATTTTAAAATTGTCTGTGTGTCTGAGGTATCATGTAAAAATGAAAAGAAAAAATATTTAGTCAAGTTGAAATTATTTTTTTTAAATGGCATACTTTTATGTTTTACGTTTAATTTCTTTTGGAGAGAAAAATAAGCTTCTTCTTTATTGAATAACTCGGTATTTAAGATATTTTAGTAATTTAAAACTATCAAATTTAATAATAAAACAAAATCATGAAAGATAACTTTGAAAGAAAAAAAAATATTTGATTTTAATGATTAGAGAGAATTTGACTATTTTCATTAGATAAATTTTGCAATTTTATAGTATTTTTAAATATATAAAATTAATAAGACATTTTTCAATACATAAAATTGTAAGAGTAAATTACATCCCAATCTTTAGCAGTTTTATAATGCATTCCAAACATAAAGTGAAACTAATTTCTTTTAAAAAAAACATATCTTTTCTTTTCCTTTTTACCTTAATTGTGCATATCAGCTACTAATTGAAGTCTTAAACTTGTTGCATGATTTGCATGTTTTATTTATTCATTTGGGGACATGTTTTTGGTTGAAAATAAAGAAAGTTCGAAAACCAATTAAATAATGAATTTCTTTGCCAAGATGAAGATGGTGTATAAGGTTAGTCAAAGAAACCAATTCTATTCTTTTTCCAAAGATTCTCTCAAATAGAAGTAGAGAACAAATTATAATAAGTAACCAGAAATTTTTTTTACAAATTATATAATAATTTTCTTCTATACGAATCATTAAATTTTAAATGCATTTAAACAAAAGAAAAGAACTGACGTAGATGGTATGGGTCAATTTATTTTGTTCATATCTTCGATCTCTTATTTTTTTTGTAAAAGAGTACAATGAAACAAAAGCTTCACATTCAACTTTAAATTAAAGACGTTAAAACAAAATGATAAATCAACGTCGATTAACTCAGTCTTTCCAACTAATAATGCAAATTCGATTTTGGTTGTAATCCACATATATCACATCTATCTATTTATTTTACTTCAATTTATCTTTTTTGTCCTATTATAAAATGAGTGTAAATTTACAAATTAATTATTTTATTTCAATTGAATTTGATTATTTATTAGTTTATTGTCTCTATCCGTGTGTGAATAAATCACACACAAACACAAGAACATATGAGATAAGAACATGATTTTATGAGACAAACTAATCAGTTAAGTAAATATAAAAGTTTTTTTTTATTGAAAAAGAAAGTAGAAGTTTATCTTATCTAGTAGTTAATTAACACAAATATATTCTTTCAGAACTTAATTAGTTATTTGTAACCTCAGTTAATCATAACTAATACCAGTGAGTGTAACTTGGATGAGGAAAATCACTTTGAATCAAACATTCTGATTGAGAATTATGTCAAATTAGGATGTTTGTATCGAATTGTTGGGTAATCATTTCAACACCCATTTGAAAGTTGTTTATAGTTAAGACAAAATTAAAAAGTTCTTTAACTTTCTTATTAAATATTAAGTGCTGATATTAATTTTATACACTCTTTTCATCTTTATTAATCATGCTTCCCTCTGTCACGTATGATTTCATTTATGCATTTTCTATGTGATAAGGAAGACGGAATGGATCATTTTAACATTCAGGTGTATATAAAGATATTCATTTTATACTAAACAAAAACTGAGAAGGTGAATATTAATTAATACATTAATCTAATTAATTTGACTAAAATTAATTATATTTATTACATTTAAAAATAAAATATAAACCATCGAGTATGTAAATCAACCAGTAATAAATTGTATTCAAGTTTTAATGAATATTACTTGTTAAAAGAGCCATTTAACTCCAATATCTTGTATAGATTAATGTTATTTTATATTTTAAATTAGCTAAAATAATGATATAGGCTTGAAAACAAGATTCCGTGTTAAGTATTCATTATTTTAATCTAAATGTTACTTTGATTTAAAAAGAAAAAAATTTTAGACCCATCGTCACTTAATCATATCAACAGATGCACCACTTTAATATTAAGAAGAAAGAAAGAAACATTGCAGTATTGAACATTCAAAACTCTCATACGTTATTAACAGAAATTTATCTGCCAACCACTTGTCATTGATATTGGAATGTGAAATGACGCAACTGAAAGGGACAGAACAACATAAAAAATAAATAAAAACAATATATTTAGATCTTCAGTTCTTTAAAAAAAAAACACCTAAATTTCAGCTCCAAGACATGTGGCAAGCAATTTCTATTTCTTTTGTGTGATTCAAAGTTAGGTGCTACAAATACTTATTAAATTCACCCTCAAACATTTTATTAATGTCGTGAAGAAAATATCTCATTATTTAAAGAGGATTGTTAATGACGAAAATCTAACTCTCTTAAGGAAAGAAAACGTTAACTTCAATTTATAAAATTGAGTTAAAAAAAGTTTTACTTTTTTTAAAAAATAATTATTAACGTTTATAAATTTAATTTAAGTAATATAGAGTATTTATCAAATTATGCAATTAATAGTACAGTGAATTAAATTATTCATAAATTATTTATATTTAATTTATTAAATATTTGTCTAAATTTATTTATTTATTTAAATAATTTTAAATTTAAATTTTTAAATAGCCAAACTAAGATTAAGCCCAAATTTTAAATACTTATTTTTTTAGAAAGTGCAAAATTATTAAGATGAGAAAATAGCTACAACTAACATATCAAGAATCATATTATATATCAATTTATTAATAAAGGATGCATAAATTTGAAGAGTAATGGATTGAAACGTGAAGTAATTGTACATGTTTTTAGTTGTTGAGAAAAAGAGATATGAATGGGTTTTTATTTCTCATGCGATTTCTTTTTCAGTTTCAAATCAACATAGTATAGTATACATATTGGGAGAAAAACAAAAGACATTCTTGGCCTTTTCAAACTTATTTTTTCTTTTTGGTGTGAATAACCTTTGCACTTTATAATATAATATGTTAGGCAACGATTCCTGGTCATGAGATCTAACTAAAAGATAGTTTAGTCTTTCATCCATATATGTAAGCAAAATATAGAAAAGAGAAAACTAAAGCCAAAAGGTGAAAAGCTTAATTGATTGGACCTTATTCCCTTGTTGATTACACCCAAAATAGGTCACAGATGAGATCATTGACACCCCATTAGCAAAGTTTTTTAAGTTGAACTTTTCGGTCTATTAGTGTATTGCAAAATTAAATGCACTAAAAAATATTTTTAATATATGACACGCATTATTCTAGTTTGGAATATGAAAAATATATAAGGATTGTAATTTGTAAAAAATGTAAAACAGCAAAGATTGAATAAGTATGGGCATATGTATATATATGCACTTATGAGACACCATTTATTGAAGTGATTGGTGAGAGTGAGCATATATAAAAATAAATGCGTTTTAAAGGAGATTCTGATGTTACCGATGAGGATGCATGAATGCTGGGTAATGGATTTTGTTCGATTGATTAGAAGAGCAATTAAATGGAGTCTCTAGAAATGCCAAATATTTTGGTGAATGATTGAGTGAAGGGTGTTGTAGATGAGCATCTCACCATTTCTAGAGCTCAAAGCCAGGTTTATTGACATAATTTAACTATAGATTAAAATTTATTAAAAATTATGTGAATCTTACTTTTTCAAACTCATAAATTTTGGTCAATATTAAATATGTTTGAAAAAAAGGTTAAAGTATATATTGCTAATTAACATTCCTTATGTGTTTTAAATAAACTATTTTCTTTTAATTATATTTACAGTTAAATTTAGTCTTTTTCTTATTACATTACTATTATTACGTCAGAAATGACTTTTTGAAGCGCTAACTTAGACAACGATTAATAAAAATTATTTTGTAACTATATATTTAAAGAGCTATACTTCTGAGAGCGGTTAATAAAGAGCTGCTCTCTAAAGTCATTAAAGTTGTTTATAAATAAAACACGCTCAACGCATTTTTTTTCTTAGGTAACAAAGTTTGTCTATTTTATTGTAAGTTATGTTCATCTTCTCTGCTCTCGTATGTTCTCTTTATCTTTTTATGTTAGCCTCCTCTCTTCGTCTTCTTTCACTAATAAATTAGTTTTTTTTTTATATTCGTAGGTACCTCTTCATTTTCTATTAATATGCTCTCTTCATCTTCTTCTATGCGCTAACAATTAGTTTTTTTCATATCTATAGGTACCTCTTAATTCTTTGTTAGTCTGTTCTCTTCATATTTTCTATGCTAATAAATTAATTTTTTTTCACATTTGTAGGTACTTCTTTATTCTTTCTTTCTTTCTTCTTCTCTTTGTTAATGATGAATTATCTATTCTCTCTTTATTTTATTTTTCTCTCTATTAACGTTAAAAATCATCCTACTAATTTATTTATTTATTTGTTCATGTTGATGTCGACTGTTTGATTAACATCAAAAGTATAAACTGAAGATTCAATTTTGATTTGTAATAAAAATAAAGAAAACTCACATAGAAATTAATTTCAAATTTTGATTTAAACGTAATAATAAATTAATTTTACTTTATAGCAGAAAACCAAAAAAGAAACCAATTTCAAATTTCAGATTTGCGGTCTACATTTATACTTTAGAGAGCAGTTCCACATGAAACTGCTCTCTAATCTTACACCTAGAACCGCTCTCCAATCTTAACTTTTGAAAACGGTTGTTTAATCGCTCTCTTAAATATAACACATAAGATAGCGCAAGATTTTAGAGTAGTTCTTAACGCTCTCTAATTTAAAATGGAATTGCTTTCAGATCTTTATTCTGGCATAGTGATATTCATTGATATTTTTAACCTTATTCTTCTTCCTTTTTTTTTTGTCTCTTTCCTCTTCTCAAAATAACACATCACATTTTACTCTAATCATCTCACACTTGCATTTTCAATATTAAAGTACTCACACAATATCACACGCGCTCTCTATCCTCAATCACTACACAATACATGCGCAACAATATTGTTCCACACACACATGCACCATATCAACAAGGAGGAGGAAATAATAAAAGAAGAAAAAATGGAGAGAAAGAAGACACATAAACAAAATGCCATAACAAAAGGAGAGGGAGAAAAAAAGTGTAAGAAGAAAAAGATACAGAAAATATGTGATGTGAAATAAAAGAAGACAAGTGAATAATAATAATAGAAAAAAAAAGATAAGAGTTTAATGTATCTAATAAAAAATAATTTATTTTAAACATGTTTGAAAGTTAAATTAAAACAAAACAAGAAATAAAGTTAGATGATCAAAATAAAAAAAAAAGATTATTAAAGGATAAAATTTAAACCAAAAATAGAATTAAAGGATAAATATTTTAATTTACATTAAAAATCCAAGGTGATTGAATTATTATTTAAATCTTTTTGTATAGAAAAATAAATTATTTTTGTTTGTAGATGGATACTTAAAAACTATTATAAAGTATTATTGTAAAAAAATTGAAAATAAAGCTTTTTAGAAACATTAACTCCTTTTATGTGCTTTTTGAATAATTTATTGCTAATCAGAATTAAGAGTAAGAGAGATAATTACACTTAACTTATCTTAAGTTGATCCACAACATTTAAACTACATCAAATCTGTTTTTCTTTTTTTTGTCATAATTTTTACTAATATAAACTAAGTTTTTACCCTAATCTCTCCAAATATATATATATATATAATTTGAATCATTTATGTAACTTAAATTTAATAAGTTATAATTTATCATTTTAGATTTAAGTTAAATAAAATATTTAAATTAAATGTAAAATTTTTTAAACTTATACTAATATAAAAATATCGTGTGAATATATATTTTACACTAACCTTCACCTTAAGGTGATGTGAGTAATTAAAAAAAAAAAACAACTGCAAAAAGTATAAACGTTTTAAAAGCCTGTTTTTGTGTACATTTAGAGCTCCGAGCCCCAATAAAGCCCAGACATACGAACCTTGTCGTAAACGCCTTGAACCAAAAAACAAAAGAAGACTGTCAAAAAGGAAATAGTTTCCCATAAAATAATAATAGTTGACAAAAAAAATATACACAAAATATTAGTATGATCTAATTTATTAAATTAGAGTACATAATAATTTAATATTATATTTTTTTCTTCTAAAATAATAACATAGGTCGTTTTTTATTTAAAACAATTATTTTAACTTGATCATTATTCTTTTGAATCCTAAATATCATTTTTTTAACTTATAGCAAAGTTGGGTGCTGCAAATGACAAGATGGCCATTCAGATTATGGGAACTATGAGGAAAGGGGAATTTTCTTCAATTTCAAAAGGCCCTTTTCCAATATTTCGTAGTACCTTGGAACAAGCATTCATATTGAAGAAGATGCTTGTTATGTAATCGACAATTTGGTAGAAAGGCTCTTTGAGGGGTGCCAACAAGCATTCATATTGAAGTTTGATGGTTTAAGTATGATGCATGCAGTAGTGGACAAAGTAAAGGAGGACCCTTCAAAGGGAAGTGATCAGGAAGAAAAACTTGAGATAGTTTGCAGTGGAAAAGTGTGTTGTAAAGAGTTCATCAAACACTTCCTTGCTGCCATACCACTTAGGCAACTAGAAAACGAGGAGAAGCATAAAGGGACAGTTTCTAAGCCTTATTTTCATAGACAACTACAGATATTGACTTCCATTTTAGCTTGTTATCATCCTTGTCTTCAGCTTCTTCTTCTATTAGTGGACCTTTACAAACCTACCTAAATAGCTAGGCATTAATTATATGAATATGGAAACATTATTTCTGTTCTATATTTAAAAAAAAAACAGAAGTGTTGTTATGAAAATAAGACACCTTGAGAACTCCTCTCTTAGGTAGGTATATATCAAAGGATGTCATGCTCACCTATTACACTCCAAAGAAAGCCCATAAATTTGTAGATATCAAGCACCCTTGTTTGATTAAAGCATTACCAAAAGAGTTCAATTCTCTAAAAGTATGTATTTATGAAATTCACTTCTTGTCTAAGCAAATCAATTCTATTCAGAGTATTTAACAGCTTCCAAGGTCTACTATGGCCATTGTTAAGCCAACTTAGTTACTGCCAAAGTGGAATCACACTCAATAAACCTTCATTTTCTAATCCTTCATAATATTTTGTACTTGTGGGAGTGTAGTTACGTGTCAGAAGCATGCAGAATCCTACAAAAGGAAGGCCATTTCTTGATCGAAGCACGCAGCCACGTTTACAACTGGTTTGGGACAAAACACAGAATTCTGCACCTCACCATCTCACTCTCACTCTCCCATACTCCACCGATCCAAATTTAAAGATTAAAAAAATCAAACGAAGAAATAAATAAAAAAATTGAGCAGATTCTCGAAAATGCTATCTCCCAACCCACTCTCTCTTCTATGTGCATTACTTCTATGCTTACCTTTAGCCATATTCTTCACCACCACTACAAACACCAAACACGCCACTACCACTAACCCCACCCCTATCATCTTTAACAGACCAATGCCAAACCTCAAAAACAAAAACATTAGCATCCCCGAAAACCCCAACAACAAATCACAACCACCACTTGAAGACGATGATGACGAGTTGCTATTCCAAGTTGCCACTCACGTGAAATCAAAGCCCATTAGGCCCAACAAGATAGCATTCATGTTCCTAACCACCATGCCACTCCCATTCGCACCACTGTGGGAATTTTACTTCAACCAAACCTCAAACAGCCTCTTCAATGTTTACGTCCACGCTGACCCCACTCTCCCCTATGACAAACCGTTCTCCGGCATCTTCTCTAACCGTATCATAGTTTCAAAACCGACCATGAGATTATCCCCCACGCTCGCCGCGGCGGCGCGTCGCTTACTCGCGCACGCGCTGATCCACGATCCTTCTAACTCCATGTTCGTCTTGCTTTCTCCGTCCTGCATTCCCCTCCACTCGTTCAATTTTACCTACCACGCGCTCCTCTGCCCCGGCAAGAGCTTCATTGAGATTCTTGCCCATGAGGTTGGAAGCTATGACCGTTGGGCGGCGCGTGGACCACACGCGATGCTTCCGGCAGTGAAGCTTGAGGAGTTTCGCATAGGGTCGCAGTTTTGGGCGCTGACACGTCAGCACGCGAAGCTTGTCGCGAGTGACCGTTTGCTTTGGCCCAAGTTTAATGTGCCGTGCGTGCGGTTAGACTCGTGTTACCCTGAGGAGAATTACTTTCCTACCCTTTTGAACATGTGGGACTCGGAAGGGTGCGTGCATGCCACGCTCACGCATGTGAACTGGACGGGGCGCGTGGATGGTCATCCTCGCACGTACGAGCCGTGGGAAGTGGGGCCCAACCTGATTCGAAGGATGAGGTTAGATAGGCCAAGGTATGGTAACGGTAACGGACGAAGTGATCCGTTTTTGTTCGCGAGGAAGTTTGCCCCTGACGCTCTGGAACCGTTGATGAGAATTGCCAACGACGTAATCTTTTGTGATTGATGGCTGTGATGTGATGATGTATGTTGCATATTCTGAGTTGTTAATAGGTAAATATGTGCGTTGAACAAAGAGGAAGGACCAAGAACGTGAAATGTTTAAATTAAATTGAAAAAAAAAAAAACAGATATTTCATCTTTGATTTAAAATAAATAAATGTATTAACATTAATTTCTCATTTTATACCATTCATTCACTGTATTCCAATAAAACATACTGGCCCAATTTGTTTTGTCAATGAATCAAATTCAAATTTAAATAGAAAAATAGTTAATCTTGGACCAGATGAACGATGGTTTAGAAGCTGGAAGCATGCTAAATTTGGAAGTGCATCAGATCATGTTCCAAATATTGCTGGGTTTCACCGTCAAGTGTTCAGCTGAATTGAAAGGTTAGATTACAATGAAAAAGGGTACAAATAGGAGTAAATCTACAGACTGGTCCTCCTGAATCATGCAGTTTAGTACTTGAAATTTTATTATTCTTCCATTGATTTTTCACATTGTTTTTTATCCTTTAATTTTGTCTTCAGCCACAGTGAAAACAAAGCTAAGTGATGATATGGAATAAAATTATGTCACATTTCAATATATTGGGTAAAATAAACTTATAAAACAGTCTTGAAAATTTAGGGTCATGCAATTCCAGGATTTCAAAGTTTCCCTGTTAATCCTTACATTAAATGATAAAAAAAGATGATAACTTGTTATCCGAACGATCTCATATTTTAATGTCATCGTGGTTGTCATTTGTTTAACTCCCCACAATGAAGGCTAACTCTCCACAAACACATTCAAATATGGCATCATTTGTCACTATTAAGCATTGGTTAGTGTTAACTACTGAAGAATGGAAGATTAGGTGGAGACTACCAGAGCAATTTTAAAATATCATAAACTAAAATCGATGACTCATACAATTTTAAAGTCAAAACAATGTTGTGGGTTTACTCCTATAAATACCTTAAGTTTAAATATATTTTTGGTTTATGTATTTTAATATTATGTTTTTTAGTTCATCAAAAATTTTATTCCCTCTTAATGACATGTTTCAATAATAATAAAAAAAATATTTATAATAATATTTTAGTGGACCACGTTAATAGAGACTAAAAATAAAAAATTGTAAAAATATAAATCAAAATGAAAAAACTCCATTTAAATGATTATAAAAATAAAAACTTAAAATATATTTTAGACTAATATACGACCTCAACATTGTCATCTTTTGTGTTTCTTATGACCCTAAGAACTAGTATGAGGATAAAATGAAATAAAAATATACTAGAGAACTAAATCAAAATAAAATGAAAGTTAAGATACCAATTTATTAATTTAGCCAATAATATTTCTTGAATTAAAATTCACTCCTCTTACCCAATTTGTTAAAGCAAATTTAGTTTATGATGACAAAAATTTCTGTTATTACTTGTTAATAAAAAAATTATAATGTTTTTTTTTAAATTTTTTTGTTAATCTTGAAGTTTAAATATGAAAAAAGTAAACTTTTATTAAAAATATTTATTATAACAAAGATAAAAAGTATAATAAATGTTATTAATAAAAATTCCCTTCTTCTACGTTTAAGATTTTGTATAAAAATTAAGAAAATGATTGGTATTCTAAATTTCATTAAAAATATTACTTGACTTTCTAATACATACTTCACCAATTATACTATCTCTGCTCTTATTCACATGTCAAAAGAGAGTGAAAATTACACAAACCAATGCGTTGTATTGGATTTAATTGTTAAACACACTTATTTATCTTTTCTTGAGTTTCTCTTAACTTTTGAACTATTAAAATTGTATATAAAATTTTTTATTAATTTTTCTATCAAATATAATATTATACCTAATAAAAAATTACATATAATAAATTTTTATTAAAAATTATAAAATTTATTAATACACTAATATTTTTTAATATTATTAATAAATTTATTATTAAATGCTTATGTTAAAAAATTGATATTCTTAAAAAAATATTTTTTAACTTGTGTCGTTCACTTACAATAAAAATTTAAAAATATATTTTTTATAAAAAAATGTAGTATTTAATATTATTAATATATTAAATCATATGATATTATTGGATTTTTAATTTATAGGAGATCTCTAAGATCCAGTTCAAAAAAATATTAGGAAAATAAGCGTAATTAGTATTATCTTTATCTTCTAGATGAAGAAATAAATAAAAATATATTTTATATTTTCATAAATAGATAGATAATGATAAAAGTAATGTTAAATGTCTTACTTATTTATTATTTTTATTTTTTATTAAAGAAATATTAATTATTAAAGATGAAACAAAAACATATTCAACAATTTTTGTAAAATTATTAAAAAAAATTTAATGGCAAATAATGATGTGTGGTAATATTATAATATTGAATATATTTATAAGATCAAATATTACAAGTCTTAATATAACCGACGTTAACGAAATACAATAATTTTGTGTGTTTTGTTAGAATAAAAGTTAAGTGTGGGGTGGTGGAGGCGAGACGGAGACATGGGAGTTGACCCAGTCAGTTCAAGTGGGGAGTTTGGATTCGCAACCGGCGTCTGAGTGCTCTCTCTCTCTCTCATTGGCTTTGCAATTCGCATCCTCGAATTCTCCCTCAATCTTCAAATCACAATACAAAACCCATTCCTCTCTTCAATTTCCACAAAATCTATTTCCTTCTTCGTACCGCAATGTCTCTGAAACCGTCGAATTCGTCGGAGAATCCGATACTTCCCATGTCGGATCCTCCCCACAACCAAGACGACGACAAGCTCTTCAAAGGTTCCGCCATGACCAAACGAGGAGCCTTCGCTGCCATCTCTTACATGTCCTGCGCAGGTTCTCTCTCCTCTACCTCTGCATTTTTTTCTCCAAGTTTTCAATTTCTTTTTAATTTCTATTTTATTATTTAATTTATTTTTGTTATGCAGTTCTGTTGGTGATGTTCAATAAGGCTGCTCTTTCTTCTTATAACTTTCCATCCGCAAATGTTATAACACTTCTTCAGGTTCGTACTCACTAAGTTTTTTTTAATTACGTCTTTGTAAGTTTACATCTGTATTATAGATATAGTTCTTCATCTGTTATATTGATAACCGTTCTCCGAATTATTTGTATTATATGCCCTAAAATTACTAGAGTTTAAACATCTTAAAGTAACAAGTTTTTATTGTGGAAGAATACGTTTATTGGAGTGAAGATCTAAAAGTGTAATAAATGTTTTATTTTTAATAGAATTTTACTATTATTAGTTGTTTAAACTCAGTTCTAAGGGTTGATGTTAACATTTTCTTTTTAAAAACTCTAACCATGTCTTTTAAGTGCATTTTCTTCTAAAACTGGAACAAAAGCAAACTAGCAAGTTATTGGAATTAGAGTGTGTGGATGAGGTGAATGGCTTGGACTGTAAATTTTAGAATTCCTTGCAGTGTCTTCTACTGTGCTGTATATACTTCTGTTGACCGCTGAGGCCTTACAATTAATCAATTACCAATGTTGTTGTGAAGATCCACTTGATCCATTTCACGTTTTTAAACACAAATCTATGTTTCTTTTTTCCCCAGATGGTATGTTCGTGTTGTTTTCTCTATGTATTAAGGCACTGGAGGGTGATTTCTTTCACAGCAAGCGAATCTTTACTTATGTCAGATAACTCAACAAAGTTTGTATCATTGAAGACTTTGAAGCACACTCTTCCTCTGTCTGGAGCTTATTTACTTTACATGGTACACCCTTCTTCCCCCTCCCCCCACAACAAAGGATCAATACATAATAACGTAATAATTTGTTTATTTTTATTTTTTATTCACCCATGTACTTCTCCTTAGCTAGTCACCATGGAGTCTGTTCGTGGAGTAAATGTTCCAATGTACACCACCCTTAGGAGGACCACAGTGGTATTTACAATGCTGGTAGAGTTTGTTCTGGTAGGGCAGAGATATACACCCTCTGTCATTTTCAGGTAAATTGCTTTCTCTCCATTTCATGATATATCTGCAGTACAGTATGATATAGTTTCAATGAATCCTTGATTGATGCACCTTCAATTTTAGTAACATATAGATGCGTTATTTAATGTGGGAGTAATGAATTGTGTTATTGTATGTATATATATAGATGCATTTTAAGGTTCTTTGGACCTTTGCTCTTGTTTATTGTTGTTTATTATTTAAATAGGTCATCCAACATGATGATTACAAATTCCATAGGATGCATTTGGATAACAATTTAATTAAGTGTTTACTTTATAAACTCTTGTTACATAAGGGCTTTATACCACTAATTTGACCATAAAATTTATTGACATAAGCTGAAAAGAATTTATTGACCATAAAAATGAACCAAAATTGAAAACATATTCTTTATTACTGACCAAAATCATACTGTCACAATCTTTAAACACACAAATCAAATAACAAAAAATGGCCTCCAACACATTAGAAAATTGGAATGAAATAATAAAAGAAGGAATTAATTGAAAAAAGAGGGGACACTTGGGTATGCGAACAAAGAGTCAAAGACAACAAAGTTAAAAGATTGAAAAAAAAAAATGTGGCTGCAGTTTTCCAAGAAAGCAGTCGCAACTCCTGCTATAGCATCGTGGTAGTGCACTATTGATAAATATGTTTTTACTATGCACTGAAATTTAATTATTTTGAACAAATGGGGATGCCAAACATGACACTGCTAACCATTTCATCAAGGAGGTCCAAAACCATGTTATAAAGCAACTCTCAGAAGGTTAAGCTGGTAGGTTGTTTGAAAGTATCTCATATTTGGGGCAAATATCTCCTATTTAGCATTTGTACAGTTGATTATATATTTTCTGTAAATATTTTGGATTTGACTTGTATTGTTTTCCTAATTTCCTAACATTAGAGATTGTCATGTATATATAATCAATCTTGCTGGAGAATTCCTCCTTGTTTAAATGCATAAAAATCAATGAACAAAATTTCCACATGGTTGACAAGTATTACTAATTTAGTATCTTGCATCTGTTTGATGATGTCTCACCTTATCTATTCTCTTCTTCTTATACATCTTCAACTTATGTTGAAGTTACAGAAAATGCTCACATTAACTTCATCCAAACAACCTAATGCAAGACAAAGAAACTTATTTGGTTTTGGAGAAAAAGGGAAATGAGGTATAATGAGTTTGGGACATGTTGTGCAGTATGCTTAACACATGCAATCTATATATGGTAAAGTGGAAAATAAGTTATGGCAGATGCTCTCCCTGCATAAACTTTTAAAAGAAGTTGATGTGCATTTGCATTAAGAGTAATATAACCAGTTCACTGTTCTTATGGCTATTTCCCCTTTTCATTAATAACTTAAAGAAGTTGAAGTTCAAACTGTTATTTGAATGAGCATCATCCTGATTCCTTCATTTAACTGAAATTTATAAGGCTGTTATCAGTGTTGGCTTGATTGTCTTTGGTGCATTTGTTGCGGGAGCGCGGGACCTTTCTTTTGATGCTTATGGTTATGCTGTTGTTTTCATGGCTAACATCACCACAGCAATATATCTTGCAACCATAGCTCGGATTGGTTGTATTCCTATTCTCTCACTCTCCCATACAAAGTGGAAATTTAATTCCTTGTTTTCTACTTGGTGTGCATTTTCTTATTTGTTTGTTATTTCGTGTTTTTATCAGGGAAAACTAGTGGTCTTAATAGCTTTGGCCTAATGTGGTGCAATGGTAAGCTGATAGATTGTGTGATGGCCTATAAAATTTTCTTACTTTTTATACTGTAAATATAATTCCTGATTTGAAATACTTTCTATTGTATTTTAGGTGTTGTATGTGGGCCAATTTTGCTCATCTGGACATTCATTCGTGGTGACTTGAAGACAGCAATCAATTTTCCGTATCTCTTCTCACCTGGTTTTATAGTATGTTCTGCTTGAGCCTTTCTCCTTCAATAAGTAATAGTTTTCATCATTGGACATTGTTGGGTTACTTGCCAAAAGAAATATGATTTGTTTCTTGGGAAGTTAACAATGATTTTGGAAGTCTGTCTCAAATAAAAAATTTGGGGATTAAAAGAAAATGTTATAGGACTAGCATTAATAATAAAATAAAGCAAAAATATAAACACAAAGATGGTTCAGCTTAGAGCCTATGTTCACATGCAAAGACAACTGTCACATATATTCAATGCATAAATGTGATGGAGAAAACAAAAGGGTTATCACACTTTACTCAAACCCTAATCCCAAATTCACCCAAATATCTTCTCACTAATGTGTGCATTCAACTCTCCATGAATATATGAAGAGAAGATATGAAGAAACCAATTCTCCGGTTCAAGAGAGATAATGTTTGTGGTACTTATAATTTTTAAATGTCTTGAAACAAATGGATTTTAGGGCCTTCTATCTTTGACTCAGGATATCCTTAATTCTTACAAAGCAACACAAAAATTAGCATCCTATAATAAATTCGAAGCTTTTGCTAAATAAAGGGAAACCTCCAAAATTGATAGTTTTTAGTCAATAAAATTCAATCCATTATATAGCAAAAAAAAAAAAAATACCCCCTCCTTGTGCACTTGGCTATCCTGAGCTATTTCAGCCACTTTATGGAGGAAAGGAGGGTGTACGGTAAGAATAAACAACATAGGGAAAAGTATGAATGAACCAAACCTGATAGGCTGCTACATGTGTTCCATGTTATTTCTATTAAAAGTTGATGGAAATTTGAAATGTAACAAACTACAGAAGGCAATGCGGCACATTAACATTATAGACCACAAGTTGGAAGGCTCTCAAGGGGTATTTGATATTTTACACTGTGGTAGAAATATTACCATTGCTTTTAGAACCAAACTAGACCAGCCGGTTAAGTAACCTTGAGAAATTGTGTTTCCATAAATGGTATTTGAACCTTAAAACCAATACGAAATCAGTTGATTTGTTTGAATGGGTCAACTTATTTGAACAGGAAGATCTTTTTGAACTGGTCACAGTTCACGCAATTGAACTGGTTCTTAAATTAAAAGAAAAACCATTTTAATCAAACCAATTTGAACTAGTCATTAAATGTTGTTTTTGGTTTCCAATTTATAACCAAAACTCTGCCTTACTCGTTTAATTTTGCCTTACTCGTTTAATTTGTTCATTGTGGAACAGATACGAGCTTGTATACAGCAAGAGTTTGGCTTCTATTTATATTTAATAATGAGAAGCTTCACCTCTAACGCTTTTACTTATTCAATGTTACTGTAGAATGAGAGACTTTACTCTTTGTCTTCGACATATTCAATATGGGACCATTATAGGTTAAAAACCATCGTATTATTTGTAAAGTACTTTAGTTCAATATTTGTTTTATGTGATAAGTTAATTTAATTATACTAAAAATGTATTTCAATGTTTTTTCCATGATTTAATTTATACAACTTAACATATGCATATTATACTTTTTCTAACATATTGTTTTATATTTATACAACATATGGGTATGTGTGAAACCCTGACGTTGAATCTCAAAATCTTAATCCTTTTATTAGTTTAATGATTGGTTTGATTTTGAAAACATTGTACATAAGAAAATAAATGTTGCTTTTTCTGAATTTGTTGATTAGTATCCTTTTGCCCGGATAGACCCTTGATATGTGAAACCTGCACTGGTCATTGACTATTTTGAGTCAAGTCTGGTGGACCCATTTAAGGGGATTGAGCACTTCTAGACTCTAGTGCCCATTTTTCCCATTCACTAGACTTAATCCAATTATTTTTTTAAGTTGAACCAAATTTGTTACCGCATGGACCACTTTCTAATTCCCCTTTCCATTTTCCAAAGTGCTTGCATGTCTAATGTAACTAAGAATTTTATTTTATTTTATTTTGCAGCATGTATGATTAACTCAATGGAGAATTGTGTATTTCTTGCATTTTTGTTCATAAGGAGCAATTGCCTTATGTTTATGTTAATCAGCACCAAGCTATGATCCTTGTTTCCTCAATTTGAAATTATGACAAGTTGTAATATGTATATATTTCGTTTTTTTTTTTTCCTTTTTTCTTGGCCAGATTATTCTGCTTTTTTCCTGCATACTGGCATTCTTCTTGAATTACAGTATTTTTCTGAACACAACTCTAAATTCAGCTCTGACACAGACAATTTGTGGTAATCTGAAGGTATGTATGCTTGCCATTTAATTATTTTACCTTGCATGAATAGTGCACCTTGATTTAGAGGTTGTCAATGATGATGCTACGAGGCCTTACTCTTAGAATGACGGCACAGTATGAACTTTTCTGTGGTAGGACTGATTGTGTGCAATGAGATTTTACGAAGTTTGCCAATGTAGGGGGAGAAAAGGCAGTATTAGACTATTAGTACTTTATTTTGTGGGTATTCACTTCTGGAATTTGGGGAAATCTTCTGATACATTTTGGTGTCACGAAATACTCAGCTGTGATGCAGATGAGAGAGAGAAGAGAGAGATTTACATAATGTGGCAGTAATTTTGCTTGCAAGCAGTTTCAGAAATGAAAAAAATAAGCTTAACCTGATGATTTTCTTGCAAAATTGTCTTGTTGAGAATTTATAGTTGACTTGTAGATATGAACAGTCGGGGAAATGAATTAGAACTTATTATCTTATTGTTGAATATTTGTTTCTGTTCAATTAGCCTTATGATATTTAATTGAGATTGGAAACCTTTAGTTAAGACTTAAGACGTCACACTGACTTGACACAATATATGTATTGGTTTTAGTTGGACTTTGGAGTTATCTTTTCCACATAACGCCATGGAGTCTGATGTGCACTCCTTCATCCCTTTTATGTTCTGACTTTATTTGTTTCAGATTGATGTCATGATAGTTGTATGCAGTTTTTATGGTTGAATTTTAATTATTTGGTATTGATGTCTAGGATCTATTTACTATTGGCCTTGGCTGGATAATTTTTGGTGGGCTACCATTTGATATTGTAAGTGTTCTTGTCGTGACTGCTGTTCTGGTATTCCCAGTAGGGTGTATTTTTGCAGTTAATAGAATGTGTTTCGATTTGATTTCAGTGGAATGTAATTGGGCAATTTCTTGGTTTCGCTGGCTCTGGTTTATATGCCTACTATAAGCTCATTGGCAAATAACTTGCTCAAGTCCTCTAGATAAAGTATTTTTTCAATTAGGGAAAGCCATTTGCTTCAGCCATCGAGTCACCCGCTGCATCTCTCGAAAAGGGTGAAGTATCTGAATCAAACTCGGGTACGTGGACCTTGTGATTGACTAATCTATACTTCTAGGAAGTTTTGCTAAATACAAGTTGACATGCAAACAGTTTCTGGGGGATCAGACAACACCTATTTGTCATCATGGCTTTATTGTGTATTCAAAACTCTATTGATGTAGTAGAATGTTCATCCATTGCGTTTGATGAATCTCGTGCTTCCCTCTCTTTGTAAGTTGTAACTGTTAACAAGCTCTGTATTTTAGTAGCAAATTCATTTTGGGGAGAAAACTTGTGGTGAATACCAATCCATTTCACTATCCCCTCCTCTCTCTGATTTGAAAATGCCAATTAAAATGACAATAGAAGTTTTTCATAATGATCCTTGGCTCCTTTAAGCACGTTAAAATTTGAGTTGAGATTTATGTCCATGTGAAAAATACTGTTGGGAGAGGTTTACAGTCTAAAGATACATATTCCCCTAAGAGTAAAACTTGATTAATGATTACTAAAATTATAACTCAGTTATTGTTTGAATATATTTCAGTTTATGAATAAAATAAAAATTTGTTTTTATTTTTAATAATTGAAGCTGTAAATACCTGCAAGATTATCTTACGACATAGGTAAGCTCTATAACAAGCATGTGGCTTTTGGCACATGGACATGGTGAAACGCTGCTTCTCCTCACAGCAAATTAATCTTAATAACTTGTATGATTCAATATTTTTATTTAAACGTGAGTTTTCACTTCAACAAACTTGCCAGGAAAAGTGAGGATGACCGAAAGAACCAAGGTTCTCTATTGAAAATTGTCAATAAAAAGTCCTGGCCATGAAAAAAAATTAAGTAATGTTTTGGTCGGAGTGAAAATGACTCGAATTCATTAAACATTCATTAAACAGGTGATTTTGCATTTAACTTTAATATATACATGTATGAAGAAAAAATACATAATGATTCCCTACTGTAACATTTAACTGTAATTTGAAAAATTAGTTGGAGACTTACTAAAAATATATAATTCGTAAAGTAATTAAATTACCATCACAAAAATTCTAGAAGAATGCTTAATATATTTTGGAATTAAAATTTTGAAATGCAATTTATATATCAATTTTTAAAATTATTTTTGAAATAAAAAACAGTATGATTAAATAAATAATTTTTTAAAAAAAGATATGTATCACTTTAAAAATATAAAAGTATAATAAATATTTTTAATAAAAATAATTTTATTTTAAATAAATATTTATTATGTTATCTGTAAATTTGAGAGAGTACTATAATATTGTATTCTTTTTAAAATTGATTATATTTTTTTTAACATTTTAGATGTTAAAAGATATTTATTTATTTTTTAAATAAATTATTAATCTTATTATCTTTATATTTATAAGTTAACGTTGAATTTACCTTTTAACTATTTTAACTTAAAGAATTGAAACTAATAAAATCGTTAAATTAAAAAGAAATGCAAAATGTAATATACTTTTTGTTTTGGTCTGAGATGTAAGCCCAAAGAAAAATGTAAAGAGGAAAGCCCAAGCCCAAAGGAAAAAGACCGTTGAGGGCGCGTGTAACGGTTTTCTGTTCTCGAAAAAAAAGCCTTGTTGTCTTTCTCTTCCTCGAGACACGAACACATTGCAGAAAGCAAAGTGATTGCTATGGAATTAGAATCTCCCCGACAGAAGCAGCATCAATTGCAGTGACGAAAATTCCACAATGCGAATGCGTGTTCTTCCCTTCCAAGAATCTCTCTCTCTCTTCTGCTATAAACCTTCGACATCATCGATGCCATTTTCTCACGCAATGGGTGAAGACGAGAGTGCGTTGATAGTGGCAAAGCAGAATAGCCCTAACCGATCCTCTACTTTCGACATCATCGATGCAGTTTTCTCACGCAAATCCTTCTTCTACGATAGGCTTCCCTCCCAACCCCTTAGACTCACTGTACTCAAATTGGACGGATCCTGCTTCCGTAATCACTCACTCCCTTTCTCTTCTAATTATTATTAGTTTTTGTATTTAATGGAAGAGAGTTTTTGTTCACACAGATGTTCAAGTTCCGAAGACGGCAACGATTGCACAACTTAAGGACGCAGTAGAAGCCCTCTTCAGTCACATAGGCCCTTCACAAATTTCATGGTCTCCCCCTCTCTTTCTCTCTTATTTCGTTTGGCTTCAAGTTTAGTAGACTACTGTCCAATGTCATTCAGATATAAGTTAATCTAAGGAGAAGCGAATAAGAATTTGTTAGATAATTTTTTATTAAAATATCATATAATTTCATGTCTTAATAATATTAAATATTGTAATTTTTAATAATGACTTATTTATTATTTTTGAACAAGTTAAACAAGTTTGTAAATTAATTTAAACTATATAGCAAAAAAAAAATTTAATTTAGACTATATATTGCCATGGAAATGTGTGCTCTTTTTTAAAAATGTGAGAGAATTCATTTTGTTACTCTCTCAAAATTTCTTTTTTCTCTATTTTACATATAAATTTTTTAAAAGTATTATTTTTATCTAACTTTTTTAAATTAAAAAAAATTAACTTAAGCAAGATTAAGTAGCTAAAAGTAATACGTTTATACTGAAAAAGAATGTATTTATTATTAGATCAAGAATATGAAAATATAATAATTGTTATCTTTTTTATTAAAAAAATATTATTTGTAAATATTTGAAATCTATGGACCTCTTTGGTCACTTCTAAGTCAAATTGCGATTGCAGTTATACAGTTTCAAAACCTTAAAATTATAGAAATTGAAGAAAATGTGATTAATGCGGCTATAAATATGGTCCCGATGTAATGTAACTGGGAGATCTTTAAAATCTTAATGTATTGAAATTTTGGCACCCTAATGAAAATGATGTAGCTCTACCCTTATATATGTGTGTCCTTCTTTATGTTGTTGAAAAATGTGGTTCTAGTATCCTGTACTCGTATTCCTAGTGGAACTGGTACCGTACGCAACTTAGAACATTCTGGATTTTTTTTTTTTCTAAAATTCGCGGATCAGAAGTGGGATGTTATTGTTTTTTTTTTTTTGCTGTTCCTGTGATTACTAGATTTTTATTGTCGGTCGTCTGATTATATATTTGTGTATATATTTAATTATTATTTTTTGTGAAGGCCACTTGTTTGGGGGCAGTTTTGCTTGTGCTATGATGGGCAGAAACTAGTTACAGAGAAGGATTATCTTAGACATTATGGCATCAAGGATGGTGACCAGGTTTGTAACTTTTTAAGATTTATTTATTGAACAGCTGGCATGATCTCAAGCTACATTGTTATAGTGTAATACTTCACTAAAAGCAAAATTATTACACTTTGAATGAACCCATGCGTTGCTGTTACCCTTCTCTCTCGTAATTGTAGTTTGGAGTCTCTTGATTTGCTTTTTGTCATTAAGCATATCAGTTTGCACTTCATTCGTAAATGGATTTCGGAAAAAATTATTAAATGGGGATGAAGTTTGCAGATGGAAGTTGTCTGTATACTGAATTGGCATTTGGAAAGTTCCATGCATTATTTGTTCGTAATTTTCAAAAGATGATGTGAATAGACATCAGACTGGCGTACGAAAGTACGAAACATCATTGCTGATATAAATGGTAGGTTTGTAATCCATGTTTTTGAAAGACAAAATTAATGATAATTTTGTGCATCGTGGGGCTTTAATTGGGGTAGAATACTAACTTCCTAGCGTTGCCAGCAATATTACTAACAAGTAACAACTCTCTGGTTTCAACTAGTTGGTGGCTCAGTTTGAACTTTTCTTTTCTAGCATTTCATGGTTGTAGAAAGTGTCTGTGGTGAATGGGAGAGGAGATTTGAAGCACGGGATATAAATTTGCTTTTGTTCTAATTTCTTATCATTTATCAAAGTTAAGAACTAAGTATCCCATCATTGTTAGGAATGCTTCTCTTTTATCATGACCGCAATAACGTGTTCTGGAAGTCTAAAGCACATAAATCACAGTTGTTTTTCCTTTTTTCGGTTTCTATAGCTCTATTTCATCCGCCATGTCTCAAACAGTTGCTGCTTCATTCAAAGAAAGAGGTCAAAGAAAAGAATTGTTCGTTTGAAACTGCAGAGGAGGTAAAAATTTTCCAGTTGTTCCTTCTGTTAACTCTGCAAATGTTACGTTGTTGCCTGCATGATTCAGGAACCAGGATGCTGTTTGTCAGGTTACAGTAGTTGAGTCTACTAAGCCTGTGCCCAGGGTTCCGGAAGTCCATGCATCATCAGGAAAATGTAAAAAATAAACGATGAGATTTAAAGAAACTGTTTCGTCAATAAAACTTTATTTAAGGCTTAATTTTTTTTTTCACACGCTTGAGTGTTAACATGTTCCATAATTACGTTGACCACTTTGTTGTGCCCATTTATTTTGGATTTTTGTAAAATTAATTTTGAATTGTTGAATGTGATTGAGATGCCTGTTCAAATTAATCTCAACTCTAGAAGTTATTTTAGAATGTGTGTCATGGTGTGAGATGGCTGTAGGGAAGAGAGAGATAGAAAGTAAAGAAAAATAGAAGAAAGAAAAACTAGAAATGTAACGTGTGATGTGAAGGAAAAGAAGAGGGAAAAACAGTTAAGTGTAGATGAAATATAAGAAAAAGGGGTGTAAGAAAATAATAATTGATATTGATATGAACATCGAGATAAATATCTCATGCATGTTCATGCACTACTCTTCTTAAACAAGTCCTGACAGCCGGATGGTGCAGGTCATCGCAAGTGAATAGCTATCAACCCAAAGAAAATTGTGATGATGATGAAATTAGTTCTGGTGATGAAACCATAGAGAATGCAAAGATCAAGCATTGCATGGAGGAGGAGGAAGAAGAACATGTTGGAAAGAACAAATTAACTGGCTTTGTGGGAACATTTTTCTCGTACACTCCACTAGCAAGTGTGAGAAAAACTAGAACTAAAAGCAGGATTTGGCCGTCCACAATTCCCAGGTGTTTAACGGGCAGTTTTAGAAAGATCAAAAGCATTGTTTGCTTTGGCAGGAGCCGGCACCAATCTCTCAGACTCACATGGAGACAGTATTAATTTTTGGAAGATGTTTCTTACAACATACAACACAAATCCAGTAACTCACAACAGATGAAAGTTGGCTGAAATCCTTGTAAGATTTTGATTCCCATGCAAAAACAGTGTGCATGTGAAATTGTGTTGCTGTGGTGCTTGAGATTGCAGTGAGATTGGGTTGTAAATATTGCAATGTTTTATTTTAGGTGATTCTATTCCATACTCTCTTGTTTGGAGTTCTAGAGGTAGAAACATCATGTCTTCATGGGACAAAATTCTATGATTTACTCTTGTATATTCAATCCAATTTTAGAGAAAATGCAAAAATTTATTCTAAAAATACTTTATAATTCTTATAATTTCTTTACAAGCTCATTTCAAAATTTTAATGGTCAAATTTATGGCATATTAGATAAGTGCTTAATTAAGGCGTATTTTTAAACGCACCCTTAAACTCGTACACTCACTACGTCTATCCTTTTACTTCTCTAATTTCCAGTAAATATAACTTCTTTATTTTCTATAAATTTTAAGGTTTTATTTTAATAATATCCTTTAATCAAACACGAAGTGGTTTTTCTCTCCTTTTGAACGAAATGTTATTTCTTTTCTATTCAAACATTCTCTAAACTTCAAGGAACTGGTAGGGTACGTTTAAAAGGATCTTGATATATAGCTGTCAAATGGACAGAATGTGAATATCTTTGGTCCTATAACTCATTTTCAGTTCTATAATTGTGTAATGTGCCCCCCCCCCCCCCCCCCCTCTTTTTCTTAACAAGCAAGTGTTCGCTTGCACAAACAAGTATTGTTTATATTGAATTCCTAATAAGTCATCTTAGTGCAATCAATCAAGATATATAGTTCCTTAGCAGTCAAAAGTATTTTAAGCAAGTGTCTTTAAATTTGCTCCAAGCACCACTTGCTTGAGTTAGCACTATTTTTTAATTAATATTATTTATACTTATTTAATAGTATTGATACTTGCAACTATTTTAATATATATGCTTGGAGCCACAAAATTTGAAAACTAATTTGATTTAAAGCTATTACAATTTAATAGTAGCGAGGGATTTGGATAGTTTGCGTGAGGTTACCCGTTCAAATTTAAATGATTCATAACTAATGTATTTTGTTTGAAATATTAAAAACTACAATATTTTGGTTATGTAAAATAGATATTTGTTTATATTTAATTGAAATTAAGCAAGTTTCTTGTAGAACATATCAGATGGGATTATTTTGGGTTAGAAAAACTGTTTTTGAAGAATAAAAGTTGTTATTTGATAAGTTTGACAAACTATCAAAGTGGAAAATTTTAATAATAGAAGTTTTACTATAAGAAATTTTTTGAAGTTTATGATTAAAATTATTGAATTATATTTTTGATTAACATTAAATCAAATTCTTATTAAACTTTTTGCTATTTTATTTGAACCTTGAAAATTAAATATTTTAAATATAAAATAAGCTATTATAAATAATTTCTTCTTCTGAAGTACTACGAAAAAGTGAACCTAGCTTTTAAAACAAATAAAATAAAATAAAATATCTTAAATTACTTTTCATCTAACACACTCAAACATAAAACTTATTTAACATTATTAATTAATTAATTATGGAAAAAAATTCACATATAAAACAAATACACCCAACAAATTGATTTAATAATGCCAAAGCAGAGTTTATCATGATTTTTCAATGAATTCCGTAGTGGGTCATGACTATGAAAAGAGACTGCAGGTGTTTTCTATATAAGTCGATATATTTGACACGATAATTAATGAAAGATTAAAGTTGCAACTTAAAATCTTTAATTATTGTGATTATGTTGAACCTTTTTTTCTTTGATAATTGATTATGTTGAGCCTTTTATCCCTCTATCTGTATGGTTCCTATACTGAGAAATTTACGGTGCTAGTTAGCAATTTTTTCGTTGAGCAAATGAAAAATTGCAACGAAAATATAATAAGATCGATCGTTTGGTCCATGAAAGTAGATCCTTACTTCTCTGATCAGCAGTCGTTCATATTTCATGAGATCAAATCATAATTCATAATCAATACTCTGCGTTTTGATGTTAAATGTAACAATTTCGTTTTTCTTTTTGGTTATATTTTCATTCAAAATTTAACATAATATATGCGAGTAATCTAATAAATAGTTGAGCATCTAATTGAAATAGGAGAAAAATAACTTCACTTCTCTTCACAAATTTTAATTCAATTATGCTTAAAAAATACACAGGTTACTTGTCATTAAGCTTAATAACATCATATTTTATTAAATTTGAAATCGAAACGTGATGAAAGAATCAAATTATTACGTTAAAGAAAATAAGTATCAAAATTTTCAATTAAAAATAAATAACCAAAATCGTACAAAATACATAGTTAAAAAACTTAAAATGAAATTAAATATAATTAACATTTTTGAATCACTGATTAATAGAAGAGTAACGTATTGAAATTTTAGTTACTTTGTTTTTATGCAAAGCCGTAAACGAACTCTTCATTGACTTTACGATCACTCAGCATCTTCTCATACGAAGACAAGACTACTCTCAATGAACTGTGTAATCATATGAAATTAAAGTTCTAATTAATTAGGTTCACATTTTACCCTCTTTGTGTTTCTTTCTAAACAAACTAAATTTGATATCACATGATTCATGATTAAGGGATTATATTCGTTATCATGACATAGTTATAATTGCATTTTGAAATTTTAGTGGCTATGCAATACGATTAAGTTTGTCTTCCATCACTAATATGCAAAACAAAAAACATAATTATCAAGCAGTGTTACTTGAACAAAGTCACATAGACCTTTTTTTCCCCTTCATTCATGTGAACTAGTTACCCTAAACCCTAAACTACACAATTTACTATCATTTTTTGTTTTATATTAATAAATATATTATAACTTTACATGTTTTAAATTAGTGAATCTAGCATAAAATATCTATCTAAATTGAAAAAAACTTAATAAATAGTAACTATGTATGCCTCCTTAATTTTTCATCCCTGCTTTAGAAGCAGCAGCAAAACGTTCAAAATATACTCACTGCTTGCGTCTCAAAAGCTTGGAAAACATTGACACGAAGCTACAATTTTCTCAACCTTCCATTCCTAACAACTATTGTTTAAGTAGAAATTGCCTAAAGATATGTTTGGGGAGATTTTTATAGAGAAGAAGGAGAAGACATATTTTTTATTTTTAAAAAATATTAATTTTAAATATATTATTTAAAATATAAATTTATACCCTTTTCTTTTAAAATCCTTTTCCCAAACAACTCCTAAGAAAATCTTTGGATTGTGTCTAACCTTTAGAAAAAGAAAAACAAAAAATAAAAAAAGTGATAAATATAATAAGTCATGTAATAAGATAGGATTTTTCTTTTAAAAAAAGATAAATGATATTAATGTGATATATATCATAAGAAAAATATATACCTAAATAAAATAAATATACAATAATATATAACATATGTGATTGAAAAATTGGTTCAAATAACATAACTGTTGTTTTGTGGTTTATTGAGCATCCTTCACGGCAAATAATTAGATACATTATGCTAAAACAAAATAGTGTTCATTTGCCAAATGTTGCTTCTATAATAAGTTGAATATGTGGTTTACATATTACTTAAAAAAAAATGTAAGTAATTATATATTATTAAATACTATCATTTATTTAATGATTGAATAATCCCACCTCATTAAAATTAAAATTTTGCAATATAAATTGAGTTTAACGTGTACAACATCTCAAGAAGGAACTTGTACACTTTATTTGGTCTGTATAAAATGAAAAAGAAATGGATAGAGATTTGAAATGGCCCAAAAAATAGAAGAGAAGGAAAAAAATAATATGGGTCCCATTGATTGTTTCCATTCTGGGCAATTTGCTCAAGAAAAGAAAGTGACACTTTTTTAAGTTATTTTTTGTTACTCCATAGTATATTTTTATTATGAAATCTTATTATTAAAATATTTATATTTTCAAAGATATGGTTATTTATTCAAAAAATCCCTTTTTCTCACACATTTTTTTATATTAAATAACTTATAAACCATCTAATTTTTATCGCTTTGTTTGTATTAATGTTTTTATTCATCAAACGAAACAAATAAGTAAGTTGGATACGCTGAGATGAGCACTTGAATCGCAGAGGACAAAACGCAAAACGCTGAAGTTGGGAGAAACTATTGCGTGCGACGCAATACTCCACGTCGTCCATTACTCCATCCATCGAATCACACGTGTCACTTCATGGTGGGGTACAACACACCAAATTATCAAATTACCCTTTTATTTTTTCTTTACTAAAACGCTTCTCCCCCTTTCTTCTCGGATTCCTGGTATTTCTGTTTCTCGGAGATTCCTAAGGTTTTTTCTTTCTCTCTCTTAATGCCTCTTTGAATTTGTGTAAACCCACTTTTTCTTCTCTCTCCTCCAAGCTTTTAGTTCGTTCACTACTCTCTCAGTAACACAACAGAACCCTTTTTTTGGTTCCTCTGATTTCACTCTTTTCTTTTATTGTTCGATTGAACTCTTTGTGGTAAAAAACTATTTACAAATTTACGTGCTTTTGTTATGTTTTGTTGTGTTTTGGTTCTGAGAAGGTAAAGAAGAGTTTGTTTGTGATGATGATGATTGACTTACTTGTTATGTGCATGCATGTGTTGACTTGTTTGATGGTGGATGAGTGGGTAAGTTGTTCTGTTTCTATGTGAAAATTCAGTAGCTGGGTGGGTTCTCTAAGTTCCTCATTGAATTTGCTTTTGGGAGGTTTATTTAACCATTCAGTGCAAGCATCATTTAGTGCACCTTTGATGAAAACTTCAGTAAAATTAACTTCGATAAAATTAATTTTGAACCATTGTTCATAATTGAGATATGTTCTTAATTAATTTGAATAGTGTGTTTTGTTAAGAGTGTGTTTTTTCATTTGAAAGTATGAGAAGTGAATTTTTTTCTGTAAAACTAATAAAGCCTTAGAATGAGTCACACCATCGAGAGTTTGAAAACCTGTACTAAAGACCTTAGAGTGGAAAAGATAGTTTTCTCAGGCTCAGTTTAATCAAAGTTTTTTTTCTTCTTCTATGGTTTTAGTGTTGAAAACATTGGAATTCGTGGCAATCTTTTATTTTTCATTTGATTATTATTTTATTCATGTTGATTTGTTCTGCTTTTGTATCTGTACTTCATTTGATGTCACTTCATAGATTTTATACCTGCAGATTTGATATGTTCAACAGTTCAATATATCGTAATACGAGGTAAAATGTTGAAAGAGTAATTTATGGCCATCAACCTGTGAATCCTATCCTCCCTATCAAATATTAACATATATTTTCCATTTTTAATGTTTATTCTCTGTCTTACGGCCACATGATTGAGACCAAAATGAATAGAGAAGGGAAAAAATAAGCATTCCTCGAAAACCACTAAATTTGTAATACAACAATAAACAATTCGTTGACATGCCTGTTTATAGGAATAAGTCATTTGTACACACCTTTCTGTACTTTTCATGTTTAATATTTTGCTTATTTCTATCTAACAATCAATTGTTGTGTACATGTGCATGATCAAAAGCTCAAATGTTAATCATCACATTTGAATAAATGTCTTGGGGTTTGTGCAATCTGCTGAATTATTTAATGAATATTACAACTTCAGATCCAAGGATGTCTAAAGAAGCTGTTGCTACTCCATCAGCTGCGTCTTTTGAGTATGAGATATTGGATAGTGATGCTGACATCCTTAGAACTGTTAGACCCTCATCCAGTCGTGCAAATCCATGGATTGAACCTGAAAGGTTGAAACTTAGACACAGAATTGGCCGTGGCCCTTTTGGTGATGTTTGGCTAGCAACTCATCATCAGTCAACTGAAGATTATGATGAGTACCATGAAGTCGCTGCTAAAATGTTACATCCAATCAGAGAGGATCATATGAATATTGTACTAGAGAAGTTCAGTGAATTATATTTTAAGTGCCAAGGAGTTGCTAGCGTATCCTGGCTACATGGAATTTCAATCTTAAATGGAAGGGTATATTTTTAGAAAGTTCATTTATTTCAATGTATAGGAGATTGTTAGCTGCCTTTTTCACCTTTATTTGTTTGTATTCACAGATAAGCATCATTATGAATTTGTATGAGGGTTCTATTGGTGACAAGATGGCTAGACTCAAAGAAGGAAGAATTTCGTTGCCTGATGTTTTGAGGTGATGTGTTTTCAGTTTATTCAGTGAAATGTGCTTATCCTTTTCTTTATATAGCATGTGGGGCAAATAACTAGTTGATACTGAGGGCATGTTACCTGCTGCAGGTATGGAATCAATCTGGCTCAAGGTGTTCTGGAACTTCACACTAAAGGGATCCTCATTCTCAACCTTAAACCATTTAATGTTCTTCTCAATGATAATGATCAAGCAATTTTGGGAGATATTGGTATTCCCAGTCTTTTTCTTGGCTCTTCATTCCTATACTCAGATATGGCTCAGAGGCTTGGAACTCCAAATTACATGGCTCCAGAGCAATGGGAACCAGAGGTCAGAGGTCCTCTGTCATTTGAAACAGATTCTTGGGGGTTTGGGTGCACCATTGTTGAAATGTTGACTGGTAACCAACCGTGGTATGGATGTCCTGTTGGCAAAATACACCAATTGATTGTTGAAAAGCATGAAAAACCCCTTATTCCAAGTGGTCTTCCTTCTTCCCTTGAGAATATCCTCAGTGGTTGCTTTGAGTATGATTTGAGGAATCGCCCTTTAATGGTAGATATTCTGAATGTCTTTAAAAGGTTTGTATTTTTTTTAAAATCATTTTCTTGATATTTTCTGTGACTCTTGTGAGCTTTTGGATCATTTCATAAAGTTGTATTTCTCGTGGATGTGAATATTTTATTTAGTTACCTTCATTTAATGAGGTTCATATGTGAGTAGGTCCACTAATATTATCAACTTGTTTTATATACACGCATTTATGTGCACAGCTGCACACACAGGGAGCCTATTTGGTGAGTCCGTGGTCTCGCGAGGGGATCTAATCTTGACCATACAATCATAAATGGATGTTGAAGATTAGCTTCTCTCATACTCTCACTCGATATCATCTAGATTTTTTACCTCACAGAAGTTCATTTTACATAATTGCATGTTTGTAAACTTCAAATGTGAAGTTATTTTGGAAGGTCATATATGATAACATGAAACCGTTTTTTTCTGGTATTTCAGATTCATGTAGTACCACATCTTAAGGTATACGAAAGCATTAAATTGAATTGTTTCCTTGTGGTGTAATGTGTTCAGAGCTAGTTATTAAATTTTAATATTTTTTTTCAGAAACTTCTGAGCACCATTTTTCTGCTGGACTCTCCAGTGTTGTGATTCTACTTTTTCTATTGGCATGATATTGCGGTAGGGATGATTTAGTTATTTTAATAATTTAGTTAGTTGGTCAGTTATTTTGGTTGGGAAAGACCAGGATTTCAAATTCAGGAGAAGACTCCATCATATGCCATTCTTACTCTTCCTGAACCTCATAACCATTAATCCAGAGTTGGAGGAGGATAGTCAATAAATTTACACTTTTTATTTGTCTCTACACTTTGTACCAAACAATCATACTCCTTCAACAAAATAAGAGCATATTTGCAAACCCCTATGGAACTTTTTTTTTTTTCCTTAAAGCTCCAATGAGTACAGTGTAAATGCATCCTTTGGGAATGATTTTGTTGTGACTGTTCAAGTTGTATGAATTTTTTATTCATGTAAGAATGCATGTTGTCCATGAACAGAAGATATATAATGATGATTTACTAGATCAGAATTGTGATGGTCATATGGGGACTTTCAAATAATGGTATGCTGTATGCTAATAAAGAGTAACATGGGACATGGCCCAATATTTGGTTCTTAAAGTTTTTCTATAAGAAGTGATGACACTTCTCATTTCTATTTTGGAAAATGTATCTTTGTTATATTTCTTTATTTTAGGGTCATATAAATCAATTGGTAATGTAAACCTCTGTATAGCATGGTGAAATATTCATTTGACTTGAAGATGCACCAATGCATAGCTCTTAGCTAGCTCATTTATTGTAGCTCGCTTGTGAAGGCTTGATTGTGTATTCTGAACATTAAATAAAGGTAGCCTATTAGTTGAGGATTAGTGAAAGTGCTCTACATTTTTGCTTCCACTAATCCACGATAGTGTCTGTACCAGAAAGAACTAAAGCAACAATATTTCATCACAGCATGGAATTGTTTGTACCTAGGCGCAATTGTCCTTTCAGTTAAATTCTATTTACCTTCATGAAGATGGGAAAGATCTTCTGTTGAATATTGTTTTATTATTAATCATTCTGCTTTGCAGCTCACTGAATGAACTGGCCAATGATGGAGGATGGAGATATCTAGGGAATGTGAAAGTTATTTCAAAATCAGGTAGCACTGGCTACACAGAATGGTTCCTCTCAAAGGATCATCTTCAGGTGGGGGACATGGTCCGATCTAGAAAGCCTTCCAATTCTTGCAAGCCTCAAAACATGGATGTCTCAGAAGGAACTGTTGTTGGTTTAGATCGTAATGCGGATCAAGGGTTTGTTCTTTTGAGAGTCCATGGTGTTCATGACCCCATTAGAATTCACATGTCAACTCTTGAACGTGTCACCTTTGGCTTGGCAGCTGGTGATTGGGTACGCTTGAGGGATGAAAATGAGAAGCACTCACCAGTGGGCATTCTACATTCCATCGACCGTGACAGTAGAGTGGCTGTTGGATTTATAGGGCTGCAAACTCTTTGGAATGGAAACTCTTCAGAACTTGAAATGGCTGAACCATACTGCATGGGCCAGTTTGTTAGGCTGAAAGACAAAGTTTCGAGTCCTCGATTTGAATGGCGTCATAAAAGGGGAGGGGCCTGGGCTACTGGCAGGATTTCATGGATTCTACCGAATGGGTGTTTGGTTGTGAAGTTCCCAGGGATGCTTACTTTTGGCAATGAACCAAGCACCTACTTGGCTGATCCCTCTGAGGTTGAAGTGGTTGATTTTAGGACTTGTCCTGGGATGATAGATAAGTACCAACATGTAGAGGATCATCACTGGGCTGTTAGACCTGTTCTAATCGCATTCGGTTTATTTACTGCTTTAAAACTAGGCATATTAGTTGGAAAGAAAGTGAGGAGGAACAGGAAGGTCAATGCAATAGACAGTGAAAGTCAATATCTTGATGGTCAAAATGCTAGCAGTGCTACAACAAGGAGATCTTCTACTGCTATAAATCAAGGCAACACAACATGGGTTCCTTCAGTGGCTAACATCCTTTTTAAAGAGGGTGTTAACACTTCCAATGGTCGGTAGTTTTGTTAGCGTTCCAAACTCAATACAGTTACCTAACTGATGCATATATCTTGGCATTAGTCTTTGGAATAGGGAAGCAATTCTACCCCACATATTAGTTTGAAGTTGAAAATACTTCATTTAAAATGGTACTTGCTCATTATACTTAAATGCCATCGGGCCTTACTCTGAATATAGAAGTTGTACATATCCTTCAGAGGGTTAGCTTTGTACAGTCTCCAGCTTTGCTTTGCATAATGAACCTTACAAAAATTTCGTGATGTTCTTGGTGAATTTTAGAAAATATTTGAAGGGTTGGAGTGAAATAAGCAATGAATCAAGACACATGTATGAGTTGATTCTTGAAGCATTGTTCTAGTTCACCACGCTTGATTCCTTTAGTTCTGGATTTTTATTTTTGTTTGTTTGTTTGTGATTTATTATCTTTCTTTCTGCTTTTTCTTGAGCTCCGGAATGTTTATGTTTTGTTGTTCTGAATAAAAAATTCCAAGATACTTACGTTGGGATAATTCTTTTTTCTTTTGCGAAGAGGTTTTTTTTGCATTGCTCAACCGATTTTGGGTGGGGTTTAAGGGAGTCTACAGCAATTTTCTTGGTGGAACAAATTAATGTAAAAATGAGGATATGCTTGGTTTAAATTTTTGTAGAATTAATTTTGAAAGAATCTCTGTTGATTGTTTTTTTCAAAATATATTTGGAAAATGGTATTTTAAATGTAAGTTAGAAAAACTGTTTCATATCGTTTCATGGTGAAACAAAATTATGAAGTGTTTTCATAGGAGATTTGGCTCATAACTAGTAGTTGACTACAAAGGTCAAAAAAATATACGTAGTCACTTATGCGTAGTCTAGAGTGAGTTTTTTTTTTTTTTTTAATTAAGAAAAAGATATTATAATAAAAAAAACTTCAAATTAGTCTTAATTTCTGTAGTTATTTTTAATATAATTTAATCATTTTTTCTTCTCTTTATTATTCATCCATATAAGTAGATTTTATTTATTTTATTTCTTATTTGTACTCATTCAAACATAAAAAAATTATTCTACTTCTTACCCTTTTTTATTTCTTTTTCTTTGTTATTATTTCACTCATCCAAATGGATCCCTAAGAAATAACTTCAACAACATTTGATGATGAATTGTTTCTGGAGGCCTCAAACATCATTATGACCGTAAACAGAATGGCCAGAAAAATTCATAATTTTGAGGTTTGAAAGGATGCACTTAACTGTTCTATTTCATTTTTCTTTCCTATTGAGATAAGACAACGTAAATAGAGGAGTTATAACACTGAAAATTTTCTTTGTTCCATACTTTATACTTTTTTTTTTAACAAAGAAAATTTAGGAGAGGGAATAATACTCGATTTTAAGAAAAGAAAAGTCATTGAACTCAATAAACATTTATAAATGAACCTTCTCTAAAAGAAAGGAGTAAGGTTCAAATCTCCGACATTTTATGCTTTTGTTTGAATAAGAGCAAATAAAAAAGGGAAAAAATAACAGAGCAGAAAGTAGAAGATATTACTTTTTAATATTTTAATGGGCGTTCTTGAAGGAAATGGAGAGATAATACTCAACTGAATAAAAAAAAATCATCTCATGAGCCTGAAATGAGGGGGGAGGGAGCATTTTCTTTTTCATTCTTTTTAATTTTACATTAATTAAAACAATATAAAAATGTTTATTTTTTAAGTTAGATTTAATTATTTAAATTATTATAAAAATATTATATATATATATATATATATATTTTTTTTTTTTTCATTCTGTTACTCGTATAAATGAGTGAAGTGATTTTTTTAAAATCTAAATAATACATTTTTAAATCCTTTTATTTTATTTACATTTATCTTTTTTTTTTACTTCTTTTTCTTTCCTTCGTATTTCAATTCACACAAAGAGTTGAAGTATAGAGGAGAAAAAAAGAGCATTTTTTTTTTCATTTCAAGTAGGTTTTTCATTTGGTAAATTTAAAAAATTAATATAAATTTAATTTCTAGTTATTTGGTATTTTTATAAATATAACCTTAAGTCTTGTACGATCGAGGAAAAGTGGTTGCCATAGTAACAATAATGGTTCAACGCAAATGTAGCGTCCGTCACTTCTTTTTGGTACTAAACACGTGTATCATAGAACAGCTTTAAAGGAGAACGATATTTTGTTTGGTCAACAAAGGAAACAAATCATAGCTCATAAATACTGAACCGCTCTTTAAAATGAGATCCGCAATCTATTTTTGCAATCCGATAATACCCCCTTTCTTGTTTTAGAATGCTTGTCATTGCTGTAATTCACCTACGGTTATAGATTAATGCAGCGTAGCTTTTTTGGCTATTAAACGTTTAAACTTAAACAGCCGTGACAGATGTTTGCAAGCTTATAAAGTTATGCCACACTTCTACGCTCTCGAAAGGAAAAGTAATATGCATTATGTCTAAAGCTTGGATGTGTGTGTTATACACTTGATTTAATAAATAGAAGATTGGAAGAAGCAACAATCCAAAATCTTTCCATCCTATCTATGTTGTCTAAAACAAATGCATTCTGAATGTAACTAGTACAACAAAAGTTTTGACCTCCATAACTAAAAACAAATATGATTGTTACCTGTACATATTCTTGCAAACAAAGTGAACATTTTATGATCCACCGGAAGACGGGGTAACCTTGCAATGGCATTTGGCTGCAGAGATAACAAAATAGAATATACCTTTCACAACCTTCTTCATTACCTCTTCTAGTTTGCAGCAACAATACCCGCCTCCGACACAAGCTGCTCAGCCAAAGCTGAGAGTCGAGCAACTCCTGCTTTCACTTCAGTGAAACAGTCAGTGTTATTGATATCTGTGATGAAATCAGGGTTATTATTATCTTTATTTTGCATCACACTGATATAGTTATCAGCTTCAACACTCAGGATAGCCTTATTCAGAAGTTGTCGACTCATTTCTGTAAGTTTTTGTAGAGCATTAGTAGCAGCTTCAACTTCAAGCTGAGCTGCCTCAAGCTGAAGTTTCTCAATTGCCAAATCTCCAAGGCTTTTCTCACCAATTCTCTCCTGTGCCAAAGCATACAGCCTTTTAAGTTCATCAGAATCTTCTGTCACCTCTTCCCTCACTTTTTTTAACTCTTCCTCTTTCGCATCCAATCTTCCAAGAGTCATTTTAAGCTCCTCGTCTTTTATTGTTAGAGCTCTCTCTGCAGCAAGAACTTCCATCTCCTTTGTTTTTAAGCTTTCTCTGGTCAACCCAAGCTCATTCTCAAGTCTTTTTAGTTGCCACCTCAATTCATTAGTAGGTTTCTCCAGTAGTTGCTCTAATAGTTGATTGTCCATTTCATCTAGAGGTCTTGACGTGTTAATGTCATCATCCTTAATGGAAGCAACAAGTTTGTTTGTGAGATCTAAAATTCTTTCTACTACCGTTTCAGCCTCAAAAGCCTTCAGGTTTGTATTATTCAACTTGTTCTGGATCATCTTCACATGCTCATCCTTCTCCCTCAGCATATTGGTTGCTTCAATAAGCTGCGTTTCTTTACTGTTCATAAGCATCTTAAGATCATAGATTTCCTGGTGAACTTCCACCAGTATCTTCCTAGCATCAGAAAGTTCCAAGTCCTTTTCCTCCAAGATAACCTGAAGAGAAGCTTTTTCAGATTTCAAATGCTGGATTTCTAGCTTAGCATCAACAAGCTCTGACTCTTTCACACGAAGAATGGCACTGGTTTCATCAAATTCAGCACTTTTTTTCTCTAATTCTTCTTGAAGCAAAGCCATTTCTTGGACTGCCTGCTCCAAAGAAGTTCTCTCTTTCTTCAGCTCCTCCTCTAACACCTTCATCAGCTCCTTTTCCATGGACAGATCCCGTTCAAGTTCTTTGTTTCGAGCCTCAGCAAAGTTAAGTTTCGTTCTCTCACTCTCCACTTCTATTTGCGCATCCTTCAAATTCTCCATGTATGACATGACGCTGGCCCTTTGTTCAGCAAGTTCAGCTAACTGCTGCTCCAACAACCGCTCTTGTTCTTCCATTTTATTCCTAGAAGATGCCAATGCCTGCTGAGACGAAACTAACTCAGACCTCACATCACCAAGAAGCTTCTTCACCCTTCTGAAATCCTCCAGCGTCTCACTATTCTCCTGTGCATGTCTCGCAGCATCCTCTCCCAGCCTCTTAAGCTCCTCCTGCGCCAACAACCAATCCATTGCTTGCTTCTCCAAATTGGCCTCTGCAACTCTGAGCTTCTCGCCCTCAATTTCCCTCTGAGCCAAAGAAACTTCTAGCTGCTCCTCTTTGTCTCGAACAGCCCTCTGCAGTTCTCGAAGCTCAGCCTCCTGTTTCTTCATAACCTCATTTGCCTCCTCCAAAAGCCGAGCCTTCTGGCTAAGCTCAGAATCAACAACCGCAGCTTCCTGACTCTTCATTTCCAAATCAACCCTCATTTTCTCCACTTCTTCCTCCTTCAAACTCAGCGCATTCCGAACAACTGCAATCTCCTGATCGCGATCCCTAACATGAAGCTTCAATTCCTCAATCTGGCTAGCCTGAGCAACCAAATTAACAGTAGCCTCCTTCATTTCCTCTTCAAGCTTCTCATACTTAACCCTAGCAGCCTCAATCTCATTCTCTTGCCGCTCCAATTCCTCTTTGGTGTGCTCCAGTTTACTATTCTCCAACAACACAGTCCTCTCCACTTCCAACAAATGATCCTCCTTCCTCTTCAACGCCGAAAGCGCCGCCTGAAGATCAGATTCCAAAATCCGAAGATCCGGTTCCCCTCCGTTGATCCGATGCTCCAGCTTCTGCGTTTGCTCGAACAACCTCTCGAGCAAAACCCTAGCAGACTCAGCCGCTCCATAATCGTTAATGCTAGGCCTATTGTCGTTCAACACCGACCTAACGACAACACCATCCCATAAACGACGACCTTTTCTTCCACCGTTATACACAAAACCTATTCGGCTACGATGCCTCCTGTTGAACCTAACAGAGCAAAACAACTGTACAGGACAGAAACGCACAACAAAACAACCACATCACATTCAAAACGGATGCTCCAATTAAAATCCAAACTCGTTTCCTAAATCTTAATTAATTGAGTTTCCACGAGATTATAGATATCAATTAAGCACAAATCTTAACGAGACTATAATATATTTAAAAAAGAAAAATAAAGAAGCGAATATGAAAAATACAGAGAGAGAGAGAAAAAAGAACCTGAGAATGGGACGGAGAAGAGGAAGGGCGAAGGGATAGGGAGAAAGCCATAGGTGAGGGGATGAGTGCGCATTGCAGTTAGTCGCCGATGGAAGAAGGTGCCATCAACAATCGAACGCAAGCTTTGGTGGAAGATGTAGAAACGACGAGCATGGTTTGAATGCGTTCAGCGAAGGAAGAAAAATGACTGGATTTAAATGCACTTTACTTAAGTGAAGGGTGAAGAGTAAGAGAAAATAATGTCAAGTTTCAGTAGAAGCCGCAATACTATTCCTCACACTGCACTTTTGGAATCAGATAAAGAAACTACTAACTTTGACGTGTTCCTCTCGGTCACAAAAAATATAATTAATAAATCTTTATTTTTTATTATTGCATGGAAATAATTAAAATAAATATCATTTTATAAAATTACAAATCAAAGTAATTTTTTAATAAAGTTAGTATGATTGATACTTATAATTTGAGACATTTAACATATTTATATTTTAATTTTAATGCAAATTTTAATTTTTTAAATACAAAAATTAATATATAAATAAGTAGTAATGATAATAATAATAATAATAATATAATTCATCAATATTTAAAAACATTGATTAATACCGAACACGTAAAGAGTTTATTCTAATTTAACATAGAAAATATACAGTCATCAATAAAATATGTGTGTTAAATATTCCTTTGCTGATATATTTATTCTCCATAACAAAACTGTCAAGCTTATGATTTATTCTTGAAAATCAATAGGAACCAGTGGAAGAAGACCATTTAAATATGCTTTTCTTAAACTTGAGTTCAGCCACATATCCAGTAGTTGTCCTTTATCAACAATTATTATTGACGTGGAAGATAAATAAATGATAAAACTCGTCAGCCAAAGAAACTATGACTAAGATATGGGAGCAAATGGGAATTGGTTGGGGCAAGGTGAGTGAGTGTAACACGTGTACCTGTTTCCACCAATTCATTAACGTTGATGTCCCTTTTTCTTCTCTTTCAGTTGTATTATGGATATGAATATGACATAATTTTCATTTTTCTTTTGTTATTATCGTGAAGAGGAACTCACTCTCAAGTTCATGAAAATAGGAAAAGAGACAAAGAGTAGTGGGCCCATGCTCCTGTGATGTCCGTGTACACTTTGTGCGGGTGAGGTTTTCTATTAAGGGTTAGGCTTTAAGAATAGAGAAATTACTTTTCAAGAATAAGGGTATGCAAGATTTTTTATAACTATCCTTCATTCCAAAACTTACTTTGAAGGTAGCATTTTATTACCAAACTGAGTACAATAGTAGCTGAAATAATTTTTTCACTATCATGCTTATATGTATTACATTGTAGCTTTTATCTATTTAAATAGATAATAACAAATCATGTTCACGTCATCATGGTGTAGCCTTTTCAACTCTTCCCACCATGCCATTCACTATGAGACCATTTTCATCTGTTCATGTTATTGGGCTCCTTGAAAAGTGCTTTTTTGTGAATGAGAGATCTTCACTACCAGACTCTACTACTAGCACTTTGAAGGAGGGCCCAGTTAGGTATATTGTATGGGTTTTATTAGCCCAATGAAATCCCAAAGGACAACACAAATAGCAACTAGCTAAAAGATTTAACATTGGAGCTTAAGAAGCATTTGAGGTGTCATGCTTTATGTTTAGTGCATCTCATTGTATATAGAAAGAGTAAGTTTAAATCCTCCTATCCCTTATTCCTACAAATCCTCCTAATTATTAAGTGAAAAAAGTATTTAATATATTTTATGTTTTCGACATAATAATAAATGAACATGTTCATTTAATACTTACTTATAAAGTAGTAGGAAGATTATTAAGAAAAATATTAGAAGGATAGAGGAAAACTCGTATAAAAAATTCACTAGATAAAAGAATGCAAGTATAGATCCTGAGCTGGTTGGATGTAAAGGGAACATTTAATCTCTTTTGCTTGGAGTTGTTGCCCAATGTGTCATTGGGCCGTGTGTTACACTATGGTCCTCTGATTAAAAGTAAGTAATGAAAATCTTTAGAGAGCATCGCTTTTTTAACTTTTTTGTATGTTCCAATTTATATATTCTTGAACATGATTGCTTTGTGTCTTTGCTCATTGATTGAAATGTGCTCTTTTTTATTAACTTGATGGTGGCTGTCTGTCTAACACGAACACAGTTAGGATAAAAATTGATTAATATTGGGGTAATCTTAGAGGTAATAAGGATACATACGAAGGGGAATCAAAGATCTATTAAGACTTTTGACTCTACTGTGATCTCACTTGTCCCATTTAATTGTGAAAGATGTAAAGTAATGTGGTTGATTTTCAGTTTTGGCTTAGCTTTAAGGATCAAAAGGCTTCTTGAACTTGGAATTTTTTCTAGTGATGAAGATGCTAAACTCGTAAATGAGAGGTTTAACAAAAGATGTCAATTCTTATGTTGATCATGTGGTGGAGGAAAGATGTTAAGATACTATACGCCCAACTGTCCTAATTACCAAGACAGGTCAAAGTAATCGCTAAACAAAAGTTTTAGAGTTAAAAAAAATTGAAAGAAAAAAAATAAGAGCGTCACAAAGAAGGAATTAAATTTGAAGCACCACATATAGTGTTGTCAATTTGGGCTGACCCCATTACACCTCAAGAAATTTTTGAGTTGATTCAACTAGGTTAATTTAATTACAAGTAAAACATTTACTAGTTTGGTAGGGTTGATAAAAAGAGGTACTCGGCTTGATTTGGTGTTCGACTTCTATTGAGTTGGATAAAAAAATAAAAAATACACAAGGCCTATACTTTATTCGGGTAAAAAAAATAAAATAGAAGTTTAAATTTGAGTCAAACCCACAGTTCACATTGAAATAGATTGAGTTGGCCTAAATTCAATTAAAAGTACTAAAAATTGATTCATACTTAAAATTTCAAGCTCAAGTCTTATATTTTTAGCAAACTTAATCGGTCATACCTAATCAAATTACCTCATTTTATCGTGTCTACGTGATCCAATCCTTTACAAGCCCCATTAGCAGAAATTTTTTAATTTAGTGTTTTTCAATATTGAATTTTTATGGACTAGAAGAAAAGAACCTTATCACTAGCACTTTCCAAACCGTATGCTTGGATGCTTGCAAGAAAGATATACTAGCTACTTGTAGATCTGTGTGGCTGGTTGTTTATTAAAAGGACAATTTGGGGGATAGCTTCTGTGTACGGTTGGTAAGGATGCAAGTGACAATTTTGTAAATTATAGTTTATGCTATTATTGAAATTGAGTGCTAGGACAAAAGGAAATTGTTCATAAATTTACTATTTGTTGACAGAATCTGTTGAAGAAAAGGGCCAGCATAATGTCTAAGCCAACAAAAGGTATACAAAAAGATTCACTCACTTTATCTAATTTTTAGTCAATTAATTCGTTTAGTTATAAATGAGAGTTTGTTTTTGTAATAGCAAGATTGCTAGAAGAGCTAAGAAGAATAATGATATTCATACACTCTAAAATTATTTCTATCTCTTGATACTTTTCTTTTTCTTTTTTATCATCTTCTTTCTCTCTCTCTCTCTCTCTCTCTCTCTCTATCCTCCACCTCCTATAGCCATAAATGGATTATACAAACATCATGTTTGCACTATGAGAAAAATAAGATGTGGGAACAACCTTCGTGTAAAGCATTTATATGTCAACTTCATGATGAGGTTTAAAATTATATCTTTTAAAAATGAGCAGTGGGATGCTGTTAGAAGATCCACATAAAATGATTTCAAGCATCATATGCAAATAACGTGGAGAGGCTGAATGCATTTGTTGTTGCTTGGTTAATATAAATTTTGGATTTAATTTCTTTAAAGTGTGATATATAAAGTGAGAAAATGTAAGCTTATTCTCTGATAATTTAAAAGTGGGTATATTTATAAGATACTTAAATTCAAATAAATGATGAATAAATCTTCACTCTTACTTTATACTTTTTTTACTTTAAAAAAAGTTAAATACATAAAATTCAATCATCTCACTATAGCAAGCATGCTTTCAACCCATACACAAGTGTGACGACATTCTTCATAATAACATAGCCGAGACATTCTACTCATTCATCTAGGGGCAAGAGATTCAGTAGGAGGAGTCTCACGAAAGAAATTCACTATGTTGCCAAGAAAGAAGGCATGGCTATGATTAAGTACATGGGACAAAAATGTCACAAGGATCATGATATAGCAAAAGAAATCTAAACACCAGTCTATTGGCCTAATATGCTATATGGCAGGACGTAGATGGGAGGTTCGAAGTTGAAGGTTCACATGGGCATACAAAAGTGGTCACCTTCAACAATCACACATGCATGTGGGTCTGGGAAAGTCTTGGAGCTACTCTAAGCAAACAAATATCTCGATTTGTTTGACACATCTTGTGGCATGTCTTCAATATTGGAGTAACACTAGTTACATTGCTTGCCTAGACATTTATTGGTGGTTTTAAATTTAAATTAAATATACTCTAATAGTACTACATTAAAATATATAGACTTGATTTTCTCTTATAAATTAACTCAAGAGATAAAGATTATCTAAACTTTAAACTTTATAAAAAGTATTGTAGCTATATTTTTAACTAATATGACATATCTTATAACAAATAATATGAATAGTTACCACTAACGTGGAGGCATTTTAATCATTAATACAATCCATTTATTTGTTAGTGGAATTTGAACCTAGGTGGGATAGCCCAGCCATCCTAGCATACATCCATAATGTGACCCTTCCCACCATAGAATGTGCAAAGCTTAATATCTACTCTTATGAGAGACTTGTCGAAGAGGGTGACCTCAGCAATATCAATAAGCTATCAAAGATAGCGCAATACCATAGTAACAGAAAACCGGAGAGAAAAATTGAAAGAATTTCTGTATTGAGTGAAAATGAACAAGTTTATAATTACAAAAGAGAACCACTTTGTAGTACAAAAGCTTCCAATGACTAGTTCATAATTTGATTCACGAGATAATCAGCTGAGGTGCTGTGATACGAAGCCGAAATTTTCCAGCTCTTTTAGAAGATAGCTATATCTTTATCAGATCAACTTTAACCATTTTTTATCATTTTCACAAACCTCAAGCGTAAGCGAGTGTAATTAGGGTGTAAAATACCTAAAATTTTAATGTATGATCCATTCTTGCCTGATTTGTCTAAAAGAGGCGAAGATTTGTCGGCTACAATAGTTTTGAATACAATATCTTTTTCAACAAAATCATAAGGATTTTTATTTGATCATTTAATTTAGATTAAAGAGAATATTTTTGTTTCCAGAAGATAATCTTATTTAAGATGAGGGTTTGCATATGGGTCAGACTATTCTAGAGCAATCTTTAATATTGTAATTTGAATTGGTGTAACGTAAAAGAAAAATAAATCTTCTTTGGAGACCAGTGAAATACAAAATAGTATACATATATAATTAAAATATGAAAGAAAAAAAAAAGCTAATAGAGCAACAAAAATGTAAAAATGAATAAATAAATATCTACCGTCTTAAAAAATTGTTTAAAATTTTAAGTTGTTATAACGATAAATTGTGATATACAACTTTGTATCTTGAGAAATAACATGAGTTTAGGCAAATAACTATTTAGACCAATCTTTCGAAAGAAATAATTATTTTCAATTTTTAAAAGAAAATATTCAAAAATGATTTTATTAAAAAAGAACTGAACAAACAAGACTTTAAATATGATTTCTTTGAAAGAAACAGAATATAAATAAAGTTTAAGATGTGCTTGCTTCAATCGCTGGTGTAATTTATTAGATTTTAAGGGATAAAATGAGATAAGAAAAAAGAAAGAAAGAAGAGTTAAATAAGGATATCGACAATTTATATACTCTTAATACATCCCATCTTAATATGTATAATTTAAAATTGATTATATCTGTAATTAATTATTATAGTAACTTTGAAATGATTAATTGTATAAAAAATTAAGAGTAAAATAAAAAAGTGTAAAACTACATGTAATAGTTGATTCTATAGTTAAGTGAAAAATAAATGAAAATCTAAGAAAAGTAATGAAATTGAAACAGAACAGGGGAGGGGTAGGGGCGAACTACAGTAGAGCGTGGGGATGCATGATGCATGATGCATGATGCATGATGCATGGGTGGATCCTTGACATTTTGATGTTCTAGAAAAAGGCAAAGAAATGGAATCTTATGATCTTTTTTCAAAAAGAATTTGTACGACCGATGTAGTCTTAACATAGAACAATACAGAGAATGGCTAAGGATTTCTAGATGCAGCTAAAGTGCAGAATATACTTTATATATGTGAACTCATTATCCATCTTTATGATCAATAACCAAAATCGTTTCTGTATTTTGGAAAACACTTTAAATATCTCTTTAATGTGTATTATTATTAAATTATGTGTGTATAAATACTTGTGTTTTGTGTTCGTGTGTCAACTGTTGGATACTGTGATCTTTTAGATGTGATTGGTAGTGTAAAGGACTTAATGACTTGAATGATAATGGACCTAACCCCTTATCTTGTTATTCATCATCCAACTCAAATAATGATGAATGTTTGCTTTCTTCCCCTCAAAAGATGATAAATGTATGTGTTAAAACATTTATATATTTTGCTCAAATTGCATGTTAACGAGAGGATACTGTGATCTTTCAGATGTGATGGGTAGTGCAAATGTGTTAATGACTTGAATGATGATCAACCAAACATTTTCTTTGTTCGTAGAAAACTAAGAAAAATATAACGTTACATCCCAATGGATGAATATACATTCTACCCCACAAAACCTCATCAATCTTTGCAATCTAGTATTTTCAAAATTAAATCGTTGACTCTTTCATATAACTTCAAAATTGACCAGTTAAATCTTTAATTCAAATCTTAAAATTTTAATTAAATATCAAATCAATTTTTATTATAAAAATTATATATTTTAAATATAAATTTAAAAACCCGTTTTTAACTTAATTTTTATAAATTTTTAAAATAATTTTAATTATTATTAATAATATTATAACTAATCATATTCCATTTTTTGAAATTACTGCTGCTGATATCATATGTAAATAATTTTAAAAATATATTTTATTCATACTAGTATAAAAATAAAATAATTTAAATCGTAGTAGCATATATCAATATCATGTATCATATATGTCGAGGCCAGCGCGTGATTGGTAAATTCCGTGCTTCTTGGTCTCATCCTTCTGCCTCAAAACGCTGCATCACATGTCACCGCGCGTGGTAAAACTTATGTGCAACTCACAGACAAGACATTACGAAATTTATTTAAGGAGAGCTAAATTTTTTTTTAACATAGTTTATTAATTAATTAAATTGTGTTGAAAATTATAAATAAATTAAGTAAGACTACTTAAAAATGAAATGTATATAATTTTTATAAAATAAGATAAAAGAATAATTTCAAAGTTTCTTTCTCTATTTCGATAGAGAAAAAAGAAAAAGAAAAAAAATAACAGTAGGATTTTTGAAAATATAAAATAAAAATAATTTTTAAAGACTAAAATAAAATCTAATATATTTTAAGAAATTAAAACATGTTTAATCCTAAATTATCAAATTATTTTCATCTCTCTCTTCCTCGGGCCTCTCTTATCTCATTCTCATATTTCTTTTGGTTGTCAATTTTTTTTTTCACACTTCACAGATAAAGATGTACCAAATAAGATTAATGTCCTCATTGATGAAAGTAGAGCCAATTGTGATATGCACTTATTTGAAGCCAAAAACACCTTCACCCCAAAAGATACTTCCTTCCCCTATTTTCACTGTGAGTAAAGCTGAAAATATATTATTTAAAAAACTCTTTTAAATATAATTGATTTATTAAAATTTATAAAAATTAATAAATTTCACTATTTCTAACTCTTATTGTCCTCTTCAACTTCGAGGCCTTCAAAAGGTCAAGCACAAATTTTTCAAAAAGTGAATTTAACTAAAAATGTAAGACATTGAACCTTAAAAAATTATTAAGCTTAAATTCATAAATGCAATGTATTAATAAGTATTATAATTGACAATAATAATTTTTTAATCAAAATATATTTATTAGGCTGATTGACTCGCTTGTAATAATAGACTTGTCGACTTTAAGAAAAATAAAGAACAAGAAAAATTAAAATGATTCTTTTTATATGTTTTTGACTTTGAGTGTTGAGATGGCATTACAGAATACACAATCAGAAATCACAGAAAAAGACAAAAACTTCGTGTGACACACATGTTCTAAATTCGCGTCGACTTGCTACTCCTTCGACCTTGATTAGTTGTCTTTTAACTGTGTTCTGGGTGTTGTTGCCTCAACCTCAAACAAAGTTTCAAGCCCCACCTATCAATCTCTTAAGTCCTTAACAATAGCACTCCTTCGTTGCTTCAATCACTTGCACTCTTTCCTTCAACGTAGAGAAAATGTTTTGCCAAAAAAATGGTGCAAAGGGGGAAGACCCAAGGCTTCAAGCCATTTCCGAAGCCATCAGAGTGGTGCCTCACTTCCCCAAACAAGGTCTTAATTTTTACTATAATAATCATATTAATAACAATGCTTACTTGTTACTATATTTTTCTTTCCTTATATTGTATCATACTATACTATATTATATTATATTATATTATATCATCATTAAATTAACCACAGGCATAATGTTTCAAGACATAACAACATTGTTGTTGGATCACAAGGCGTTTAAAGACGCGGTTGACATTTTCATTGATCGTTACAGAGACATGAGCATTTCCGTTGTTGCCGGTATTCTATACTATACTATGTTCTCAAGCCTTACCTTTGCATGTACTCTCCTTAAATTTTTTTTTATTGTTTTAAAGAAAATTGAATATTAATACTTTTATGTTAGTAAAGATCTTTTACCAGAAAGATGAAGAGAATTATGTGGCATTTTGTCGATTATCTGCACCAATCATGTTCTTCTTCTCTTTTATGTTTTAAAGGCCTTAATTTTTGTCCCTTTTGAAACCAACTAATATATCAAATATTCTGTATTTCTCACGTGTAGTTAAATGTATGTTGAAACTAGAAACAAAATTATGTTAACATTTTCCTGAAGACTCGGTTCTTAAATTTTGAGTTGAAGGGGGGTTTCTTCTGGATCAATCTAAGAGAGAGTATTTGGTAATACTTAAAAACAAAATAGTAACAAAATTCTGTAGGTAACTCTATTGGGTTCTCTTTGAAGGAGGTCTTGTAATAATAATGTAAAAAATAACTAACCGTGTAACTATATGAATCTCGTACCCGTACCATGTACCTCTTAATATGTAAACAAGCTGAGACATGCTTGTCATTGTAACATTATAAGCAAAACATGCATAGTTGACCGTCCACACTTGGGGCTTTGATTGGATCATTTGTTAATGTAATTGGATTGGATTATAAGCAGGAGTGGAAGCCAGGGGATTCATTTTTGGTTCCTCAATTGCGTTAGGCATTGGTGCCAAGTTTGTTCCTTTGTGCAAACCTCAAAAGCTACCAGGTAAACCTGTGTTATGTTGATCATTAATTGAGCACTATTATTATTATTGATCTTGATCTGTTTAAGTCAAAACTAGGTTATGGGTGCGTTTGGATGGGCTATAGAGAGTTTATGAAAATAATTTATAATCCTCATAAGATATTTTCAGCTTATTTTACTAAGCTTCTTTACATAGATTATCAAAATAAACTCTTTCCAACTTATACTTGTGTCAATAAGTTTTATGGTCAAATTTATGGTATAAAACTTTAATCCAATTGAATAAACGCTTAACTAAGTTATTATTCAGTGCACCCTATGTACCAACTTTGGCCAAAAGTAAAGAAGCTGAATGTAGATCATTTTCAATGGGAACCGGATGGCCCATTATGAGTGAAAGGCCCTGTCAATTGTCATACTTTTGTTGTTCATTATTTATTTAGTTACTGTTTGATTGTTAGTGTTAGTGGGTTACTGGTTTGCCCAAACTCAATTGGCTCCAACTTTCACAAGGGTTGCTTTATTGATTGAAACAGATATAGTCAAGCATCCGAGAGGAAGTACCTAAATAATTTCCCAAGTGCCATATAAGTATTGAATCATAACTTTAAGTGGAATCGATATTTGTGGCTGTACTGTTTCTTAGCTTGTCTTTTTATTAGTCTTCTTGATCTTCAATGAGCAATCTTATCAACTATTAGATATTTTCAAATTTAACATTTCTTGCATTAAATTTATAAAACCAGGATATTAAATAAAGCATGTTACTTCAAAATAGTTTAGTTTCTGCTTATTTCTATGGTAGTAAATGTTTGATCATGTGAGAGTAAGTTGAAATTAACTTTTGGGTCCAATAGCTATTCACATAAATGCAGGGAAAAGAGCTTAGACTCATTTAGCTGTTGTCTGTCAATTTAAACTACTAGTCCCAATGCATTAATTAATGTTCACATTTGTGCCTAACTTTTACTTACTTCATATTTAGGTGAAGTAATTTCAGAAAAATATGTTCTAGAATATGGAACTGATTGTTTGGAGATGCATCTTGGTGCTGTGAAGCCCAGTGAACGGGTCATAATTGTTGATGATTTGGTGGCTACAGGTGGAACTCTGTCGGCAGCAATTAGACTTCTAGGTGATTTCTCTTTTGCTCTTTATTCTTTTTTCCGGAATAAAGCACTTCTAAAGTCAGTTTGTCTCTGTAGTAAGCAAGTAAGGTTATATTTAACCTTAACTTTTTCTAAGTCAAGATCATGATGCACTTTAAATTAAATCAAGAGTGTTTCCACTCTTGTTTCTCACTTTAAAGGAGCCTTTTCCTTTTTTTTTCCCTGGTTCTTTTAATTCACTTAAAATGGTTCTATTATGTTATCTCAAGAATGCTTTATGGTTTTTTTCTACTTATTTTGTAGAACGTGCTGGTGGTGAAGTTGTGGAATGTGCTTGTGTCATTGGTCTGCCTGATCTGAAGGTATTAGCTGAATTACTGCTTTTATAAGTTGTGTTTTGCTAGCTAATCTCAGAAATTCCATCTTCTTGTTGTTGGTATTCCTATAGTAAAGTTACCTAAACAAATAAACAGATAAATTGAACTGATCATGTTGGTTTCCATCCTGGAAAGTGTTATTATATAAGCATGAATGACCCTGTCCTTGTAGCTGTATGCTTAATATGATATTATTAGCTTTCGAGATAATCACAACTCACTAAGAAGAGATTGTTTTCAAAATCCATTTCAATGAACGGATTACTATGACTCAAGCACACAAAGAGAGCTCAATAAAATAAAAATGAGACCTTTGCGGCTTAAGTATCACATTAAATTTTTTATTTTACTTAAGTGGGACTCATAATTCCTTCATCTCATCATATATTATTTCCGTCACAAATTTCTGTAAGGATTTTGCAGGATCAAGTTTGTTGAATTCCATGTTGTAATTTCTTATAGATGATATCACGGGAAGAAACAATGTCCTTTAACACACTTTCACTTTTTTCAAATCATGGAAATGAAACACTAATTATATATAAGCCTTTTTTCAGGTACAATGCAGGCTTAATGGAAAGCCACTTTACATTCTTGTGGAGCCACGTCAAGTAGAAAATTGTTTCTGAGGTGGAAAATCATATTGAACATATGAAGAAATGGTTGCATAATGAGCCTTTGGAATACTCTACAACCGTTTAGTTTGGAGGTCTCACGATGTCCAATACCCCCAGAGATTTCAAACAAAATTACTCAATGGAGGCACCATTTTGCTAATTTAGAAACATTTTAACGTGACATATATATTTTTCATGGGCTACCAGTCCTAATGGTACCTTTTTTTTTTATGGAACTTGCTTGGTTTTTTCTTTTGGTATATAGTTTAGGAGTTAGGACTAATATGCATGTCTCATCTCAATAAGGTTGTGCTTTGTAAGATATTAAGGCTTTGTTTATTCCTACCATAAACCTTCAAATTTTTGAAATTGAATTGTTTTAGTTTGTTTAAATTCGGTTTCACTTGTCTAGTAATAGTTTTTGTTTTAGGAAAAAATTTAAGTGCAATGCAATTGGTATTGTTGATGCTCTTCTTTAATCAAAATTGAAATTATACTTAAATAATTTGTATAATTAAAGTTAATATTAAAAGTTGGTACATATATATTCGTATTACTCAATTAAATTTTATCTTTTGATTTAACATTGACCAACTTCAACAAAATTTTAAAAGTAAAAGTAGACAATAATTATTATTTATAAATCAATTTTAACAGCTTTGATTATATGATAATTGATAATCAAATTTTATTGAAAATTAGTCGTACACTAAATTAGCATTCATTTTATGAACTTCATTTCGTGTAGTTGCATCCCCTTCTCTATATAGATCTATATGGTGTCTTTTCTTGGTTGAGTGGTGAGATCTCTTAAAACTTTGTTTGTAAGTTTAAAAAGAGAAAGAAAAAAAAAAGTTTAAAAAATAAGAGAAGATATATATATATATAAAGGAAGCAAAACAAAAGTTAATACAAAACTTCTTAAATTAAGATAATTTAAAAATATATAATTAACAGAATTTTGAAGAATTTATAAATCTTTTCTCTCTCATTTAAAAACTCTGAAATATAGATAAACATTACTTTTTTTCTTCTCTTCCTTTCTTCCCAAAAATTGACTCACAGATAAAGCTTAAAAGAATATAGCACTAGTAACTTTAGACTAACTCTATCCATTAAAAGGGGTAACCATTCCTCTTCCATTTTTGAAGGTAAGCATTGAATTGACTTTTCCTGAACAAAAAGCTTCTATACTTTTGTTATTACTACACTTGAATTGGTCATAACCGAAAGTAGGCACCTAGGATGAGAGCCGATCAATTTGGCTACTTTATTTATGGTATAAAGAAAAAAATTAAATTTAGATTTAGGGAAGACTTGCTCTCCTGTAAGGTTGGAAAATACTAATTTCAGCAAAAATTTGTAGTATTATATACTATATATAACTAACTAATTTTAAAGGAATTAAGGTTCACTTTGGTAAAATAGTTTAAATCTTATAACTTATAATATAACTTAGCTGAAAATTTATACTTTTATAAGTAGCTAATTAATTAAAAATACTTAGTAAAACTAGTTGGAACATATTAAATAATTTAAAAATGTATAGTATTATATCAATAAATCTTATAATTAAACGAGAAGAGAGATTTAAAATTTTTATCTATGTGTAATTTGTTTAAAAAAAGAGTATAAATGAGATAAAATTATTAGAAGTTATAAGTTGAACACTACTTTAACATACTATATTTCCTGGCTTGTTGGAAGCAACTTTGGATAACTATTAACATCTCATTTTTTTTCTTTAGGACTTGATTTCTGTTCATTTTCAATTACGATAATTTCTCTTTCGACAAAATTTAAATACGAATTAACAAAAAGTTTCTGTAAAAAAAATCCACCACAAACATTGTGTTCATAAAACAAGAGAACAAGCTGGGAAGAAAAATAAAAACTACTTCACAAATGTTATATGTGTTGCATTAAAAAAACAGTTATATTTAAACTCTTGCAACTGGAAGAAACAAAGAAGCCTGCATTTCTGCAGTAATTTTCTCCAAGTCTCTGTCTGCTTTCCTTTCTCTATTTCGTGTTGAAATGGTTTCTAAAATCATGCACAACAGCACAAGAAAAGCACAAACAAAGAAGCATCATATATGCCATGCATTGTTTATAGTTAACAAAAATATATTTAAGTCTACACGTGGAACTCGATAAATATTATGAAATAGTAGAATGGAAACAATTGCTAGTAAATTTAAGCTTTCAACATGATGCACTGCTCCATCAAACTTAACATAAATACATAAAGAGAAATTGTCCAAGAGCTTGGAAAACTAGTAAATTGTCAAAAGCACCTCCAGAAAGATGAAAAGAGCCAACATCAGATGAATTTGGAAAAATCCAGAATTAGACATGTCACTACCGCTCAAAGTGCTCCATCGCTTCCATTTGAAAGATTACAAACACTGTATTGAGTTTTTGGAGGGCAGAGAATTATATATCATTTATGATGATAAATATATGATTAATATATCAAGTTTATATTAATATATTAATTTGTATCTTTTATTTTAAAAATATTATTTTAAAAAAATTATTTAAAATAAAAAAATTTGTCTACCCTTCTCCTTTTATCTAAAATTTTCCTTTCCAAACAACTCCTAAAACAAAAACTCCATGGCATTATTATGTGCTGGAAGAGAACAATGGTCTGGATTTCCATTATTTACCGTTCTCGTCTGAAACATAGCTGAAAGATCTGGCATTTACTTTAGGCCTAGGAACGCCTTCTAATTGTTCTAGAATAGTCTGACCATATGCAAACCCTCTTCAATATTTGATAAGCCATATTGCACAAGCTTTTCTTCTATTGGATTTGACATGTCTTCCTCTAATATTAGGTAGGCCATCTGTTCCTAGTTTATATGGCTCATATGCAGCAACACTGCCATAATCTGATGCAATAGATGAACCACCAACAACAAATGATAAGCTTGAATGAACAAGTGATAGCACGGAATATGATCAGTCATCTGAAACATAATAGAAAACTGGTCTAACTCAATCCCAAAAGCGGGGATTAGCTCGAGTTTTATAAGGAGCCATGTTTCTAGCTAATGTAATGGATAGTCTCTCATACCATATTAAAAATTGGATCTAATTTACTACCAAAAGCCGCATCAGATTTGATAAAGAAGAAAGCGAACACTAATTGCAATTAATACGATGCTTGCAGCGTGCATAGAAAAAGGCGACATGAGACAACTCTAGCCATGGGGAGGGAGAATTGTGGTTCATATGAGCATAACCATTTACCAAAGAATACTGCAATTATAGGCAAAAAAGCAACCATTTCATAATTAGATAAGAGATATTTGCAGTCAAATTTTATCATTTTAAACTTTGACTATGTGAAAATTTCCATTTACATCATATTACTTGATGCTTCTGGTCCCAACTAATCCAAAGCTGGAAGATGGAACAAACAAGAAACACCAAAAATCTGGCATCTATACAACAATATTAATATTGTCACACAAAAACTCCAACCTGTACGATGATTGTGTGGCCATACTGTATGTTGTCCATTCTACCCAATAAGGACTTCCTAAAGTTAAAATAAAAAACAAATACAAAAATAAACGTAACAAAGGAAACAAATTTCAGACAATTACCGAATGGATAAGGAATGGTAGAATTAGAGATACAAATTCTCTTCAGTTTTGACGTAAACGTAATATATTTGCTTAAGTAAATTAAAATTTGTTTAAACAATCATGTAAAAACAAAAAAAGAAAAAGAAAAAACACACCCAAAATTGACTTAAAGCTTTTTTTTTTTCAAATCTGCATGAAGTGAGACAGTAATAATAGTTAGACCACTAGTGTGCAATGAGATTTTGATAACACCAAGCTCTCGGACTTTGGTCTTGCCAAAGATGGTCCAGAAGGTGACAAAACCCACGTTTCCACTCGAGTGATGGGAACCTATGGTTATGCAGCACCTGAATATGTCATGACAGTTAAGTTTAGTTGGATATGGCAAGTCCAAATCTGCAAGTTTCAGTTGTTGTCTATGACTAAATTCCCACATGCTCACACTTCATTGCTATTTCTATCTGATTATATTTTGTTTGACATTTCTTTTTTCTCTGGAGTCAGTTTTGTTATCGATAATCCCACATTTCTAAAAATTAATTTGGAACTAATTCCTTGTGTGGCTGTTTCAACATTTGCTACACACAATGTTCTTGACCTCTAATGTTAATTGTTTTAAGTCAGATTTATGATTAAGATCATAATTTACTGAAGAGTTGTCTATAATTTCCCAGTCTGTGAAGTTCAGTTGTGTTAATGGGTTTGATAAATTTGTTGCATTCTCACCATGTTTATAACTTCTGGAGCATTGGGTTCTATTATATTGCGCTGATAATTTTCAATTGTTTGTTCCAAATATTTTAAAATATAAAATAACATATTTAATATTTTATTGCTTATATTCTATCGGTTTTGCTTCTGTGGCAGGTCATCTTACATCAAAAAATGTTTTTTCCTAGTTGTACTACTGCGGATCTTTAGTCTTATGTTACAAATTATATTATAAGTAGTGTCAATAAGGTGATAATACAACTAATTTTATATTTACGAGGTCTATGGTTTCTCCTATTCTTCATTATACGGTGCACATTTGTTTTGCGAAAAGAACAGTAACAAAAAAAATCAGTTTGATAACCTTTGGAAAGATAAATACCACCCAAAACTCAAGACAATCAATGCATTAAATCTTGGAAGAGCTATTTATTTGTTTATTTTTAGACGATATCTTTTTATCAATAATTACAATAATTTAAAAATAAGTAATGTTACTCTCAACAAAAATAAATAAGAATTTTTTTTAACATCTTAAAAATAAAAGATTATTGTTAATAAAATTAAAATAAATGTAACAATAAAATTATAAATGATTATGCAGGGTCACTAAGTAGATCACAAAAAACAAAAATTTGATAACCTCTAAGTCTCATCAATCCAATAATATACCAGTGTTTGGTTTTATAATAAAGCTATATGGACTTAGGAGATATAAAAGCAAAATTATATTCTAACCTTTAAAATTGTAATATATTTTAATTAGATAAAATTATTCTTTTTATTCCTTAACTTTAGGATAAAATTTAATTTCGTTCTTTAACTTTTTTTGATTCATTTTAGTCCTCTAATTTTTAAGAAAGTTTTAAACGAGTCATTTTCCATTAAAGACCCTAACTCCGATAGAAAGTTTTGTCATTTTGTATTAGTGTGTTATTGTTCATTGTCTTCTTCCTCAAATTTTTTATCTAGTTTCCGTCAATTTTTTTTCCTTCTTTCTTCTTTTCATTTTTACCTTCTTATACTCAAAACTCTATTTTTTTGCCACTAACACCAAGCACTCACTCTCAAATCTTAAATCATAAACAAATCAACTTTTTAAATACTTATTTTCTATCTTCATCAGTCTGTGTTTATTTTCATATTATGTTTTAAACTTCTGAAACACAATATTCTTGTTAATGAAGGCTTAGGAGGTCAGGGTAGTATGAAAAATCAATAAAATAACAAATAGGAACGTGTGTTCAAATCTATCGAAAATGAAAAATGGGTATTAGAAAATTAGGTTATTTATGATTTGAGATTTGGGGGTGTGTGCTTGGTGTTATTAACCAGAAGATAAAGTTTTAAGTATAAGAAGATGAAAATGAAAGGGAGAAAGAAAAAAAATGTTGTCAAAAACTAGATCAGAAATATGAGAAAAGACGATAAACAGTAACATACAGTACATAGGCACAAAACAACAAAACTTTCTATCAGAGTTAGGGTCTTTAACTGAAAATTACCTGTTTAAAACTCTTCTAAAAGTTAGAGGATTAAAAGAAACAAAAAAAAAAAAAAGTTAGATGACGAAAGTGAATTTTACCCTAAAGTTAAGGGATAAAAATAGTAATTTTGTCATTTTCATTATTAATTTTACAAAATTTTCATTTTACTTCTTATTCTTTATAATGAATGTTCATGTTGTGTTAATTCATCAATTTTAAACCTTTTTTGTATCATTTTCTTTTTTAGAGAACCGATATAGAAAGTAATGTTCATTGATAGATAATCTTGGCTTAAGTTTGCCAATGTCATCCACAAAGACGATACCTGCCTCACCATGATTCACCATAAAATTATATTTTGTCATACTTTTATATCCTATATATTTATGTATAGACATTATTTTATTTCAATTTTACACTAATTTATATGTTAATTTTGCAGTTTAGCATTAAAAAACATAATTAGATTTTTGGGTGCATTTGGGGCCAAATAAGAAGACCTTTCTTGGTCATTACAAGGGCTATCATAGACATCCAAGAAGGAAAGCTCACTTTAAGGCTATATGATGGAAAAGTCATTTTTCAAGTTTTCAATTCTTTAAAGTACTATTCTTTCTAGTCAAAAGTTTTGTAACTGTGTGAGCACTATGAATGTTGCTCCTCATCTTTTAATTTTTGAAAAGCATGAAACGCCAAAAAGAAGGTTAAGAAAAAAGCAACCTAAGAATGAGAAAAGACAAAAGCTCAAATCACCCATTGATAAACCTCCAGATTTAGAGTTTAAATTTTCTCCTCTTTATTTTAATTTTTCTCCTATTTCTTTTCCTATGATTAACATTTCTAATGTGACAAGAGTTATGAAAGAGAAGTTACTAGTAAGACAACTACACATTAAAGGAGTAACATTTGAGACTCATACCTTCTTCTCACCATAATCTAACAAGACTGTGAGGTTCATGATGTTAAACAAATGCTTTTAGGAGGCAACTTGCATTGTTTATTTCAATTTTAGTTACTTTCCTCTACTTATTTTAATTTTATTTTGTTTATTGTTTTAGGATAAAGAATAAGTATATTAGAAGCTCAAGAGAGTCGAGTTGATCAATGACCATGCACTTTTCTAGACCTATGTATTAAGCACGGTTGTGCATGATGTTGCAACAAGAAAATAAAGGTTTCATATGAGACAACATGGTTGTATTGATTCACCAGAGGCTAGTATGCCCAAGGAATACCAACTCAAAGCTCTCAATAGGCCCTTTCAAATAGATAATGGCCTTTTCGAGCCAACCAAAGATCTGTGCATATGGTGCAAGACGTTAGGTAATAAAGAGTCACGACTAATCCCTAACCTGCATTACTGCCGGGAATCAGCGAAAAAAATATTTATCCCTTTTATACTCGCAATAACTATGTAGCTCGTTTGCTCATATGTACTGGTTATTCATGCTCATTGAAAGTACTAGACATCTCAAGAAATCCACGCTTTTCACATCTCGTAAACAACTATACATCTTAAAGTAAAGGCCTAGAGAAAAGTTATTTACCCTCGGTGAATCCACAATCAATCATCGTGCAACAGATTAAGCAGTCAAAAAAGTAGTATACGTTACAAAAATGAAGAATTTGCTTTCTCTTAACTTAGCATGGTCATACAATAAGAATAAGAAGTTAGCAATTCTCAAGTCTGGGTTGGGTATCCATATTAGGTTAGGGAGTCAACAAATCTGATGCCCATTCAATAGAGGAAGTTGTTCGACCTTCGAAACCTGACTATGAGATTCATTGTTTGATCTCGAATAACCTTGAAAAAAGCTTTCCTCAGCAGAGAACAGAGAGGTACTATCTACTATCTTCCATTTTCCTTTTCTGACTGTTGTCTTAAACCTTTCTACTTTAACACAGGCACCTAATACGTCAGGGACAAAAGTTTGACCAAATCTTGTAGCACCCCAACCACCTTTGGAGGAAAGCCAGATGGGACCAATCAACACAATTTCTCAAGCATGTGAGACAATTTATGAGAAAGATACTCAGTTTTCCTATTCGTAAGGATTTACTCCCAATGATCGCATTTTTTTTCTCGCCAAAAGTCTGCGGCAAAATCCAATTGCACTATTCGATCGACAATCTGCCCTTTCTTTTAGTTGAGCGATCACTTGTGCTTCCTGCATAAGCAGCTTGTCTGCATTTACTTGAGGGAATGGACGTAATCGATACAAAATCCTATCTTCTACTTCTAAGAGAGCTTGATCCACTACCTCCATCGGACCAGGCCAAAAGCCCTATTAGAATTAAAGTCAACAACCCTATAATAAGAAGCATAGGAAGGCCTATCAATAGAGCTTTACGAAAATACCCATCTTTCTAACCTTTGCAATTCTCCCTTGACTTTAAAAACTAAGGTGCATGCAGGGGAATCTCGTCTTGCTCCATTTTTTTTCAATCTTTACTAATGGGCAAGGACCTACTTCAAAGCTTGTAGCTAGCTCTTTATAATTTTATAATAACTTTATAACATTGGATAAATCCAATTCTTGCAAAGATTCCCTTTTGTTTTTATCTTAATTACCATCTTCACATATATTTAATTATTTCAAACATTGAAGATAATATTTTGCTTTATGTACGAGGAGTTTCCAATAATATGATTGTTATTACATGTTCTTAAGTAAGTGTCTATGTCCTTTATCATGATAATTTAAAACTTTTATCCTCAAAAAACTCAATTTTTTCAAATAAAAGAGCATGTTGAGTAATTATTATTGGAATAATTTTTATTTGAAAACTAATAATTAGCTAAGTTCTTTATTTTTTCTGTTCTACAGTAAACTTTAACCTACAAATGTGAGTTTTGAAACTTAAAGAGAATATTTTTCTAATTTAATTAATTATATCCCTTTTCTTATTATTTTGTGCGATTATCTCCTTAACCACTCTAGAACTTGACTTTAACCAACTTGAGGTTACTCTTTTTAGTTGCATAGTTTAATATGATTGAAACATATGAAACTTTTATTCTTGACCTTCAGCATGTTTGAGATATAGCTAATTGCTTACTTTGAACTTTATTGATTTTTTTTATCCCTTACATTGAAATTATAGAATTTTTTTTTACCTTGTGTTTATGAATGGAGTAATTGGGTTATTGTATTGTTTGATAAATTTTTCTCTACATCTCTTATGTGCAAAAAGAAAAAAAAAATATATATATATATATATAAAACAAAAAGAAAAGAAAAACGGTTACAAATGAATGAAAGAAAGGAAAAGTAAAGAAATTGATTGAATGTGAAATATTTACTTACTCCAAGAGTTTCATTTATAAACTTATGAAATATTTGTTAATTGTCATAATTTATTACATTTTTGTATACTTCTTCCTTTCATTTATGTCACCTTAATGATTAAAACTTTTAGCTACATTGCAACTTTAAAAAGACATCATGATTTTTATTTTCATTCAATTTAATTAGTTGAGAGTCGGTTTATAGTTAAACCTATGGTAGTATACTTTTCTTTTGGAGAAACTGAGTGATATCTCTTTTTATCCTAGACACTTAGAGTGAGAAAAGTAAAATACCATAGTTTAATGTTTGATCAATAAGTTAGGGAACATAAGATTCTAATTAAAAAGTCTTTTGATTACTTATACCTAATTATATTTCACTTTTTATTATTTTTATCTCTTTTTGTCTCGGGTTCCTTGTTGTAGTGATATGTTTCGAGTTGTTCCATTATTTTTAGATAGAACTTTACTTGAGGACAAGCAAATCTCAATTGTGAGAGAGTTGATAAGTTTGTATTTTGACATGTTTTTATAACCTATATATTTATAAGTGACCATTATTTTATCAAGTTTTTACACTAATTTTTATAATTATTATATAGTTTAATGCGAGGTCATAACTAGGTTTTGAGTGCATTTTAAACCCAAATTAGATACAAAATTGGACTTCGCAATAACCAACATATCCATACTCCAGCAGCAAGCACGAACGTGCTTTGAGTCACATGCACGAGTGTGCTTTGAGTGATCGTACTTATGATCATACATGACCATACTTACATGCGAGAAGTCTAACTTTAAAGCAATGTTAGAATTTTCAAACTTTATCAAAGAGACCCAGAAATGGTGAGTTAAAAACACTTATATATACTACATGAATATTGTCTTTTTTTAAAACCTTCCATAACACTAATAAATTAATAGAAAATAATTAAAAAAATTATACCACTTTTCTAATTACAACACATAACCAAAAAGTTTGAGTTATATAGCAAGGAGTAGGTCCACACAATTTTACATCACTAGATAAACAAGTAAAATTAGTCTATTCTAATAATAGCTATTATTATTCTTTAACAAAAATTGCAACTTACAGTTCATGAATAATTAATAGTTTTACAATGTGAGATGGATGCAATTTCCCAGTAACAAAACATGGATGGACACATAACAATATGCTCATGTGGTCCAACTCGAACAAGAAGAAAAGTGATTGGTTTGTTGTTGATGATTTTGCTTTGGGATCAATATAATCTGAATTTCAGGAAGCATAACATAACTCCTAGAAAGAATCCCACCACCTTTCATAGTCATCATCCACTGAATGTGATCTGAAACTTGTGCTGAGCTCAGTGCTCAATCTCTAGTGTCGATATATAACTTCTTTTTTTGGAAGAAAAAAAATAGTGGGGTAGAAAGAGTTGAATTATTTTCCAAAAAGTTAAAACCTTTTGTTTTTAGAGCAACAATTGTATCACAACACAAGCCCCAGCCAGGAAGAGGATGGTCCAGAAGACTCCAGAATATACAACTGGCTCATTGTCAACAACCTCAGAAAATTAAAATTAAAAATTAAATTAAATTAAAAATAAGAGGCTTTGTGGCTTCTTCTCTCTTTTGTTCTTTAGTGCAATTCCAACCAAAAGGGTGGTTTTGAAGATCACGATCTTAACAAGAGTCACAAGACATGTCTGATGCAATTGGGCCAAAGCACCTAAAACAACAGTGCCTGCCGGTTACTATCAATTGGCATCATATATACAAAAAGAGAGAGTAATTTCTGAAGGGTAATTTTTTCTTTTTCAAAATATTTTAGCTGCTACTGTGATTATACAAGAAAAATTTAAATTAAAAGAAGAAAAATGATGATGTTTTTAAAAAAAAAAAACTAGGAAGAAAGAAGTGAATCAAATCTTGAATTATTGTACATGTGAACAATGAATAACACCAGTAACCATTAATTAAAATCGTAGCGCATATATAGCCACCGACAAAAAGCAACACGATTAGTAAATAACCGTGTTCTTTAAATAGAAATTTGATTATTGACCACGTATATATAGAGTTTTATTGAAAAAATAATAGCCCTATATATATATATATATATATAATCTCCCATTTGTGCCAAAATACAATAACCCTATATAATAAAAATAAAACAAAAATCATCGCCAATCTGCATGCATCTTGTGATCATTTTACAACAATCAGAATAAATAAATAAATTTTTGTCTTCCCTTTGTTTGCTCCATACACGATCAGAAGCAAAGAAACGAAATTTTAATAAAGTAAAATTAAGATAAAGCAAGTAGTGGTGATATGTGGACAAATACACACAGAAATTAAACTTGTTTTGATTCAGATGAGCATGAATTGGAATCATGAAACTTGATATGCATGTATTGCTGAAAGAGAGAGATGCCATGTATATAGTTATCATGGGGGTACGTATATACAAACATATAGAACAATTAATTCCAAGTGGAACGAATTGTAGATCATCTCGGTAATTTTCCACAACTTTCTTGAATTGCATGTGCTCATGGGTACTCTTTTGCGTTGGGGATGACCTTCATTGGAGAAACCTCACAACACAGTTCAAGAAAGCTGTGGAAGATCACAAAAAGGACCATTCATAAAGTAACATGTATCCTTCTTCGAAACAGTTTTCTTTGAATAGTAGCCGCAGAGAGAAGAATAAGGGGTTGAGAAGAATGAACGAGAATAGCTAGCTACAAGTGTATTGCCTAAGTCTTGATAACTTCAATTTATACATGGAAGATGAGAGAGATTTTACTGTGGTGCTTAGATGGCAAAGAGAAAGGATTGATGTGACTGAGGAATATAAGAAATTATATATATATGAGTGTGATCTTAACTAGTTGGAAGTTTATTTGATTACCTAAAATGCAAGTATCTAAAATTACAAATTACTAACATTAAAGGAGAAGTGAAAATGAGAAATAATTTATTGACTTTGAGTAAATTTTTAGATAAGTTTTTATGAAAGAAAAAAATGATATAAAAATAAATAAAATTTTTCTTAAATAAAAAATAATTTATTTTTTAAAATTTTAAAGAAGTTAATAAAAGTTTTTAAAAGAAATAAAAACATAAATTAATTTTAATTTATGAAAAAATTAATTTATTTTATTACTTAATTTTTTACTCTTATAAATACTCATTATAATTTTTTTCAAAATTAAGTCTTGGTTAATAAGTTAGTAGAATTATTTAGTAAATAAAAAATAAAGAGAATCTGTAACTATTGAAAAGTTATAAAAAGTAGTATTAACTTCTCATTTAGTGAATAAAAATTTAGTTATCAATAACTTACTTCTCATTTCTACCTTTACTTAAAAACATATATGAAGGAAAACATGATTTTTTTTTATCATCAAAATATTTAATTAATTTAAAATAAAAAATATATATTTAAAAAATTTATTCATAATAAATAAATAAGTAAAATAAATTATATTTAAATATGATAAGTTGTATCATGTTCCTATTTAGTCATAAAAAGAAATTATACAGATCAAAAAATTCAATTATTTTATTATAAATATTTAGTGTAGTTATTAATGTCCCCTTTATTAGTGAGTCTCTCTTTGACTTTTGAGTTATTTAACTAGAATAAATACTTTATTTATTGTATTTAAAAATTTTACATGAGAAAAAATTAATAAAATAATTAATTAATATTGTCTTAATCTTTTACAAGAACAAATAAATTGGAATGAATTTTACTTTTACTTTAGACAAATAAATATGAATAAGGTAGCATTTCATGAATATTAAAAAAATAGTATTGGATGTATTTTTAGTCATTTAACATATTTTAACTAGTTATATAATTAATTTTATCAGATGGAGCCAAAAATATTTATAAACAAGGATAAAATAAAAATAATAATATCTTAATTTCTAAGATGATAAACAAATTTAAATAAGTTAAAATATTAAATTTTATAATTATTTTAAAATATATAATTAGAAATTTTTAAGTAAAATTATTTTTTTCCTCAACTTAAAAATCAATTTCAATTTTATCATTTAAATTTATTTTGATTTATTTTAATTTTTTAACTTTAAAAATATTTCAAATAAATTCATTTCCATTAAAAAATTAATTTTATTTATATTTTGTTGTCTTTTCATCATCTTCTAAAGTGCTATTATTAAAAGTATGTTGACAACAATTTAATTTAATTTTTTTTTTATAGAACTCATAGCTACATAATCTTTATTTATTAAAACTCAACTTAAGATTACATGGTAAACTAAAATAATTCTATTAATTAATTTCCATACTTGGAAAGAATTAATCTTTAATTGTTGATACTCTGGATGAAAAAAAATTACAGTGCATAACCGTATATAAAAGATTTTAAATCATGCTGGTAACGATTTTTATATATTTTTATTTTTCTAGTTGAAAACTGTGGCACGCATTTCCACCTTCATCCCTCGCTAATTTTTACTAAGAAATGATGCCTCTGGGTTTTCTTTTACTTCAAAACAAGGCAATTCAGGGATGCCTCCAAAAAATTGATTAAGAAAAAATTAAAAAAATCATTAGCAATCTGCATGCATCTTGTGATCATTTCACAACAATCAGAATAAACAAATAAATAAATCTTCATCTTTCCTTTGCTCATTTTAATAAAGAAAAATTAAGATAGAGTAAGTAGTGGTGATACGTGGACAAGTAGACAAAGAAATTAAACAACTTTTGATTCAGGTGACCATGAACTGGAATCATGAAACTTGATGTGTGTTTTGCTGAAAGAGAGAGATGCCGTGTATATATATCAAGGGGTACATATATACATATAGATCATCTCGGTGATTTTCCACAGCTTTCTTGAACTATGCTCATAGGAATTCTTTTGCATTGGGGAGATAACCTTCGTTGGAGAAGCCTAACAACACAGTTCAAGAAAGCCGTGGAAGATCACAGAGAAGACCATTCACAAAGTAACATGCATCCTTTTTGAAGAAACTGTTTTCTTTGAATGCTAGCCGCAGAGAGAAGAATAAGGGGTGGAGAAGAGTGAATGAAAATAGCAAGGTACAAGTGTATTGCCTAAACCTTCATTCATGCCTTGAATTTATATAGGTAAGATGAGAGAGATTGTATAAACTTCTTAATAAATATATATATATATAAAAGAAAAATAAATAAATAATAAAATAATTAACGGATGCCATTAAATATTCTCATTTCTCGCAATAATTAAGTGGTAACAAGAAAAAATTAAATAATAAATCTTAAGTAAAATTATTGTTTTAATTTTTTATTTTCGAGATAAGTTTCACTTTCTTTTTTAAAATTTATTTATTTTGATTTTTAAATTTTAAAAATACTTTAAATAAGTATTTTGTTATTAAAATTGTTTAATTTGTTAAAAAAAATTATTTTTTAATTACGTATATTATTTATCTTCTTCCTTAAGTTGTCAATGATGTCATTATTAAGTTAGATTTTGCAACTTTAATCTCTCACATCTTCTTCCTCCATTTTTCATCTTTCTATTTTTATCTTTTTTCTTCTTTTTTTTTCCTTTCTTTTTTTCTCTTTCCTCTTCCCCCAACTACAAATTCTATCTATAAAGAAGCCCTCATCTTGTTCATATGTTCTATGGTACATCTATCTTTGCCAGAGTCACAATCAATGTCGCTAATTACATGGCTACTTAACATAATTTTTTAACTTTGATTCTTTTTGCTACATAATCATCGGTTGAAGTATTTGCAATAACAATCTCAACTCAATTTTAATATAAGCTTTTCAACTAGTAGTTCAAACATAAACACAAGTCTAGCTACACATCATTATTTAAAAAAAAAAATTGACATAGTGAATAGTTAAAGAAAAAAAAGGAATAAAAATAAAAAGATGAAAATAAAATGGAAGACAAAGAAGAAGAGATGAAAAAGAAAGAAGGAAATTACATAATCCAACTCAGTAATTACGTCATCAACGACATAAAAAACATCGATAAAAAAATTCAAATGACAAAAAAAGACAAAAAAAATTTAATAGAATTAACGCTTCTAACAATAAATGACCTATTTAATTAAAGTATTTTTAAAATTTAAGAAACCAAAATAAATTTTAAAAAGTTGAAAAATAAAATTAAAACTTACCTAATGACAAAAACATTCATTTTATCTAATTTTTAACTCTAAAATTTGAAAAAAATTAATAAAAAAATTAGTTAAAATATAAAATTATTGTAACAAGAAAATGTAATTCATACATTATTGTCAAATAATTTTAAACTTAAAAGATACACGTCACAAACAATAAAAGAGAATAACTTCATTAAATAATTCATTTTTAGATAAAATACTTTTATTTATAACTAATTTAGCAACTCGTAAAATGTGCATGTATTTTATTTTAACATAAATATATATATATATATATATATATATAATTTAATATTACATAACAAATTTTATATTTTTGTAAATGATTACATGTAGTAAAATTATTTTAAATGATATTTTTAAAAATTATTTTGATTTAATTTTATAAATATGAATAATATGTATTAAAATGATAAAGATATAATTTTATAATATAATTTATTTTAAAATAATGTTTTTATCGTGTAGTATAAAAAATTTATTAACTAAATGTCAATAATTAATATATATACATTAATAACCATAAATTTAAGAAATAAGACTTTTAAAAGTAAACTCTTAAAATTTGATACAAGTTAAATATTAATTAATATTTATGAGTCTACTTTATTTTAACCGATAATATATTATTAAAATATAAATAAGTAGCTGTTAATAAATTATATTTTATTACGTAAATTAATAATTATATTAATAAAAAATAATGATAAATTATAATAATTTTATAAAAAAAAATCCTAAAATCAACACTTTTAATTATATATAATGAAGGTAATTTTGGTAGTGGTTGATATTTTTGTTTTTGGTTTGGTCAACAGTAGTGGTTGGTTTGATCTACGATGATGCCTGGGTCTTGACAATAACACAATGAGATTGTAAAAATATATAATCTCTACTTAGAAAGATTACTCATTGATGGACAGTGAAGATTTTATCGTCTAGTACACTTGTTAGAGTTTGATTATAATTTAAATTTATCGTCTAGTTCACTTGTTACAAGCCGTTAGAGTTTGATCATAACTTCAGTTTGACCTTGGATTAAGATGCATGTTGAAGAACCATGTCAAAATGTCACAGCACGGTTGGTTGGATAGATACTTTTTTAAAAGTTTTGAATAATTGGTTTTTTTTTTTTTTTTTGTTAATCTAAGGTAAACTTGTACTTATGAACCCTCACAGTGCATGCAAAGGTTGCTTGCAGAAGCAACTAGTTCTTATTATTTTTACTACTTCACATTCTCTAATGATGCATCTTTGTATGGACTGTTTTTTAAAAACAAGAAGTTGCGTAAAGAAGTAGCAATAAAGATGACCTAACCCTACCTGTGAAACCTTGCTTGTCCATGTACCGTATACAATTCGGACAATGCAATTTTATTTTAACAAGGATTCTTATACACCTTCTTTCACTTATATATAAAATTTTATAAAGAATTAAAGATCGCTCTGCATCTGTTGTCTTTTGTGGGAAACATTGTATTTTGTATCCAAAAAGGGTATTTATAACTTTCTCGTATGAACATGATAGAGTGTATATACAAGTCAACTTTATTTGCTTAATATACAGGTTATATAATTATCCTTACTAAGATGTTTCTGGAGAGAAAATTGATAAATAGAAATTCTATTTTATTCTCTCTGTCTCTTTTTTTTTTTAACTTCTCAGTAATTAAGAAAGAAATAGGTAGAGAATGGAATTCAAAATCTTTAATTCGAGGACGAAAAAAAAAAGAGCAAAACTGATTTTTCTTGTAAAAAGAGGTAATGATTCAAGAAAGAAAAAACACTAGACGATAATGACATAATTTATAATACACTCTTGAACCTAATTGTAAAGTACAAAAAATTCTGCAATTCACATTGGTCTAAGAATGATATCGGAGGTTTACTTTGTATACTCAAATCCTTACACCTCCAATATACCCAGGAAAAAAAAACTAGTACAAATGTTCGAATGAGCTTTCTTTATAAAGAAAATAATCGCTTTTTTTTTAATTTTCTTATAAAACTATAAACAAAATAAGCGATTATTTTCTTAAAATAAACTAAACCAAACATGAACTTAATATCAATTGACAATCTTCAAATCAAACTTCCCCAAATTTACTGGAAAAGAACAAAGGTAAATTAAGGCAAACATGATTGCCTGATTATTAAAATGAAACATGTCACACATTGCACAAGACCTACAAGAAAGCACAAATAAGAGTACACAAAGTAATGATATATGAACCCAACATGAATATTCTATTCTATGCACACTGGAAGCCAGTAGGAACCGATTTTTGACAAGCACTAAGTAGCACACTGAGTGTGACTGGTACGTTCAAGTTGATCCCAAGAACATTGGCCTTAATGGCAGTGCAAAGGCAAAGTGCTGCCTCCACATCAGCCAAACCCTCAAGCAATGCACAACACTTGCTAGAAACAGGAGACCCAACAACAACATTAACAAGTCCAAGGATGTCAGCACAAACACCAAGCTTCAATGTGTCTTTGGGACACTTCCCAGATGCAGGAGGAGGGGTAGCCTTAGGGTGGCATGTCCCACAAGCATTTGTGAATGTTGTGTAGGTAAGGAGGGAAAGCACCAAAATGGTAGCAATGAGCTTGTTGGAAGCCATGGCAAGGTTTCAAATGAAATAACACCTTGCAATGTGGTTTGATAGTTGAATGAATCACAATGGGAAGGACAAGGGATGTGGACCAATTTAAAGGAAAGTTGTGAGGTTTAATCATGTGCAAATCTGATTGAGTGGAAGAGAGAGTGATAATGTTACAGTTGGATGTTTTGTATGCTTCTGAATAATGGGTTCCTTTCTTAGTAGTGGTTGTTAAAGACTAGAACTCTTTATTGTAAGTTGTAAATTGGATAATTTTCTTACTTACCCTTGTCAATATTGTTTCTTATTAATCAATGATATTGTTTTTTTTTTTTTGGTTACGAGAGCCTGATGTGAATTTGGAGCCACTAAAGTAGAATCTACAAAATCTAACTAGAGGACCAGGAAGAAAAGAGGAAAATTCCAAGGAAATATCCTTACCTAACAAGCTAGGTTCACATGACGTCATTGTAGTTAAATTTACAGCTAAAAAAGGTGTTACCCCCATTTACTGTGGTGACATAATTGTGGACTAGCTTTGCTTTTGAAACACTAGTTCTTGTTCTTGTTCAGCTCTGAAAAGGGCAGGTTTGGCTTATGTGCAATGTGATAAATGGGGAGTAATACCTTAATGTCATACCAAATTAACTTTAAGTATTGTAACTTGTAAGTAAAGAATTCTACATTTAATTGAAGGGTCTATGTGATAAGGAAGAATTAGCTTTCATAAACAAAGATTAGTCTTCAACATTAATAGCGTTAAGAAGAAAAATTTTAAAATTCTAAAATATTTGAAATAAAAAATGAGAAAGGCTTAGAATGAAAGTCAAGTATAAAAAAATTAATTAATAATAAATAAATAAATGAAGCATAAGAGATAAATTTTTAAATTCTCTCTGAAGATAAGTCATTTAAAATTTAATATATTTTATATAAAATTTATCAATTAAAATTTTACAGTATTTCAAAATATTTTTTTATTATATGAATTAATGCAGTATAGTAATTTTGAAATATTATATTCAAATACGAGAGTTTAAGAACATATGAAGTAAGTTTCTTTTTATTAAAGTTTGAAAATTGACAAGCTCAATCACCTTGCTTGAATAGATTTCTTAGTTCCTCCCTTTAAATAAAAAAAAACTATTAATATATTTTGCTGGTAATTATTAGTGACAATTATTAGTTTTTAATTTGTTTTGCTTTATAAATGTATTTCTTATACATATAATAAAAGTGAAGGATAAAAACAATTCTTACACATGGTCGTAATTTTTAATTGTTCAAACAATAGAACTGATTAACACATTTACCAACATGACTTCCAAAAGTCGATTCCTCATGTTCGGCAGAGAGACACAAAATTGTAAAACAGCACTATTGATATTTTAAGGAGCTGTGTAAAATCTAAATATTCTGATATTAGAATTAGTTAATATAAAGGTTTGTTCAAGAAGATAAAGAAAAAAAAAGTAGTAGAAAAACAAACAGAAGATTTTGAAGGAGAATAAAAATAAATGACAAGTTGCAGTGGGATCATATAAGTGGTTTCCAGCCTAATTGGTTCAAATTACAAAGAAAACTGGGGTACATAGACTTTGTCTTGTTTCATGCACATGAATTGGCTATTGCATGAATTATTGAAATCAAGGGCATTCTCCGAGCATCACATAAGTCCTCCACAATTTTCTTGTCGGTAAGGCAACGATGTCTCTGTATATGGCGAGGTCAGCATCCTAGGTAAAAAAAATTTATGAATGTCTTGTTTCATTCAAAGATGATTTTATCGATTTTCGTAACAAAATTCAACTCCAATCATATCAAACTTGCTTTTCTCTCGATTTCCTCTCCAATTTTAAAATTATTTTTTAACAAAATGTATTGTCAAATCTCTCTTCTCTCTCCTAATAGCCAATACAAAAGCAAAACAGAAGCACAATGAAGAAAATCATGACAACCCTTCAAGGTATGCCAACGGAAAATGAACAACCCATTTTCCAGCTCAAAGAATGGTCTTCGGAGCTAAAAGATTGAGCTAAAGAATGTAAATGCAAATGGGATATAGAAAATCAACAACCCTTCCAAGACCAATCTTGTGCTGAATTTAATAGATCATTGCAAGCTGAAAAACCCATGAATCGTTCAGAGAAAGCACAGTGAAGATCTGTCAGCCCATCACAACCACTCCACAAAGAGAATCACATTTTCTAATTCAACACTGAACACAGTCCCACCCCATTACTCCAAAATAAATAAAGAAAACATTGCTGATTATAGTGTTTAGGAGAGGGTAGAGCAAAACTAAGATATGGGAACAGGACCATGCAATATGCTAACAATACAGTTTTTTTTTTAATAAAAACACACATTTTAATAAAAATATATATACATTTAAAAAATACTTAAGAATTTAAAACTAATTTTATTTAACTTTAAAGTGAATTCATATTAGGTTATTAAGTGTAAGTAATGTTTAATGGTATGAATTGAATTGGTTGGATAATACCACCAAAGTTGTAAATTGTTTCAGCAGTTGGAGTATAAACTAAAGTTAATGAAATACATAACCCAAGTAAATTACAACGAAACTTCACTCGATTTATATTAACTTGATCTGTGTCTTGAATTGATAGTACGAGTGGTGATTGCGGATAACGAGGAAGAGGGTTCCACCATTCACGAGAAAGGAAACTGTATTTTGTTATCAGATATCAAATACCGCCAAAAATCGCATTCCCCCTTTATTCATAACTCCAAACTTCCCAGTTTAGTGCATTACTTTACGGCCATTTTCTTTTTCGTACTCCTCTGTTTCTTTTCTTTCTTTTTTTTTTTCTCCCAATTTGTTACATTTTTTTTCTTCAAATAATAACACTCACTTTTATATACTTATTTTTGTCTTAATTTAATTTTTAAAATAAAAATAAAAACTTACCTAATAAAAAAATTAACTATAAGAAAGTAGGTATTATTAAGTATGATAGTGAGTATAATAATATCTGATGAATACAAAAAAAAACTTAAAATAAATAAGATAAGTACTCACTAAATAGATTTAAGTATGAATATAAATAGATATTAAAAAAATTGTATAAATATGTATACAAATATATTATTTATACTCATTTATCCGCACTCTTATTTTATATATAATAAAAATTAATAATTTAATATTACATATACTTATTATGCTTTATATTTATTTATTTATCGTGAGATAATAATATTTTTATTTGAAAATGAAGAAAGATTTTCAATCATTAGATCAAAATAAATATCTAATTTTAAAACAACTAATCAAAATTTCATGCAGCTCTTCTTGTTTAATTTCAAAATATAATAGATATTTTTAATATTCTATTTTTTTTTAATTGTTACTTCAAACCTAAAGTACAAGTATAATAATTTATAATATTGATTTTTAAATCATTGTTTTTATTCAATAATATTTTTAATCTAAATCTATATTTCTTTTTTATGATATGTTTCTTTATTTTCTTTATCTGACTTTAATAGTATTATAATTTATAACATTTGATTATAATACCTAATATTAGAATTTATATTGTAGTTATTTTTTTGTATTTATTATAATTTATACTATATTTATTATATTTATAGTTAATTCATAAAAATATATTTTAATTATTAAAAATGTGAATAATAAAGATGAATATAAAAATTTAGATATCTAATAATATAAATTAAAATGATTACAATACAAATATTAAAAATATTTTAAATATAAATATAAAAATAAATATTATAATACTTCACTCAAATCTTATCTACTATCACCGTTTTTAAGTAATATAATGTATATTAAAAGTATAATGTAGTGCATTTTACGATGGGTCGTATTCATATGTCAGCGTGAAAGAGCACTTTAGAGTTTGTGGCTATAACACAGAGTCAGGTTTAGATTCAATGATATGAGGCCAACCAAAGATTATTTTTGGCGGCAAAGTCTATAGTCTGCAGCCTTGGGATTGGGAGGCTTTTGGCGTATGATCTCCCAAGCAGAAGCAGCCCCAAGACAAACCACCTGAAATGGAGCCTTTTTCTTTCAGATTAAATTTTTATTTTAGTCTTAAAAAGAGTTTATGTTAGACATTTTAGTTTTTAAAAAATAAAATATACTATGTTAATATTTGATTTTCATTTCTATCCAACATTTAAGTTCTTAAATTTAGACGTCATTAATAAATAATAACAAAAATAACATTATATGTGATATAATATATATTTTTATTTTATTTTAGTCATTAACTAATTGGATATTTTAGTTCATAAAATTGTCAACAACGAATATTTTAGTCCCTAAAATTATTAGAAATGAACATTTTAGTCCTTGATATTACAAGTTATTAATTAATTTCCATGCAAATATTGCTTTCATATGTGTTCTAATTCAAACCACTGCACTAATATACATTTTTTCATCTTCCTTAAATTTTGATGTTGTGTTGATCATTTGGCTTTGTGAGCTTGAAAATTTTCCTTAAATACAATGAGTCGAGGTTGGAAAAGCGATAATGAGTCAATGAAAAGGATGATTTTACCCATTAATTCCTGAACCAGTGTAGCAACACTAATGATAGTTATAAGAACGTAGACAAAACATGGATTGATGTAAACGGCGAGGTGTAAGAGAAAAAAGAAAGGTTTTGAGGAGTACCAATGGAACCATGTTAAGCTTTGAAGAACGTATCGGGCACTTGAGAGAGTAGCTAAGAATAAGAAAGAGAGAGGGAGGAGGAGGTTGAGAATGGTCATGGTGAGAAGGTAGAAAACCTCTTCAGCTACGAACAACCATAATTTAAGGGACTAAAATGCTCATTGGTGACAATTTCAGAGACTAAAATGTTCATTAGTAATAATCTCAGGGACTAAAATGTCTAATGAGTTATAATCTCATGCACTAAAATATTCGACAAGTTATAATCACAAGGACTAAAATAAAACAAATATATATTCACATACGACATCGTTTTTGCACATAATTAATCACACACCTCAGTATTGTTTTGCCACGTAATTAATGACATGTATTACTTAATGTGACATGTCAGCATTCTGTTACTATTTATTAACGACATTTGAGTCTAGAGACTTAAATGCCCGACAAAAATGAAAGTTAAGGACTAATATGATATTTTTAATTTTATACAGACTAAAATGTTATATGCAAATTCTCTTGAAAACTAAAACGAAGGTTTAGTCATTTTTTTTACTATAAAATATGGTATTTGAATAAATGGAAATAACAAAAAAATAATTAAAAAAATTACTTTACTTATAATGAACGAAAAAAGAATAAAACTAATTTATATGAAATGATATGTTTACAATAATAATAAAATTTTATATTAATAAAAGGTTAAAAATTTAATATAACGTTTTCTTCTTGATTATAAAATTAATTTTTAATAAAATATACAAAAATCGTAAAACAATTTCTATCTAAAGTGTTACCATTTTGTGTGAAAAGAGTTTGTGGTGGGTCTCATAAAAATACTATTTTTTTATCTATATAAAAAATTATATATAAATACATCCAAATTTTCTTTTTTTAAACTTTTTTCAGTTTTGTATAATCTTTTTCATCAAAACAAATAAAACATAAATGTGATAAATTAGAAATAAAGAAATTATATTTTAAATTGTATTTTACTCTCACTTAATTCATATATTTTTTTAAGTTATTTTGTTATATTTTATATTATTAATTAAAATTTGAGTTAAAGTTAATAAATATTAATATATTTTTGTTATTCTTAATCGAGCTACGTGTTTAAGCTAATCAATTAATATTGAATCATCATTATAATATTTTTCACTTCAACTCAAAATTTAAGAATGATTTGATGATATAAAAAAGTATAGGTTTACTTTTGTTAATTTTTTAAAAAAATTATTATTCACTTTTACTAATATATTGAGAAATCCTGAATAAAAAGAAGAAAAAGTTTTTCTTGCGCATGCTCTAAATATGAAATAAGTTGAATCTTAAGTGATTTCCTCTAAAACTTTTGAGTGATGAACCTTTTGCCTTCTAATTCTTCCAAATTATGTTAATAGGAGTTTATGCATATAGGTAAAATACGTTGAACTACATTAAAATTGTGTTTTTTTTGTTTAAGGATAATGAATTTAGGTGGCTCTTCTCTTTTCTCCTAAAGACAACGGCACTGATGGCTCATTCATCATATAAGAGTGATGTTCTGGTTAAAAAATGAGCAGAAATAAAATAGAAACAGATCAAGAAAATCTATTAGCAAATAGATTCTACAATAAGGTAAAAATTACAATAAAATCAATATGACTAAAAAAAAGGTTGTTATTAATATAAAAAAATTGTGAGATTTTGGATAAAGAAAGGATAATTGGGTTAAAATAGATTTAATGTAAGTTCCAAGTCGAAAAAACTTAAAGGAAAAGATAGAAAATGTCATCACATGTTTTTTGAGTGTATGGAATTTGAATAGTTGTATGTCAAGTGAAAATTTAAAATTTTATTTATCTAAAATTGTAAAGACTATTAAAATAAGAGTTTACAATTTTGTTTGTTCAATAATTATAAATGAGAATGTTTGTAATTTCATCAATAAAAATCTAAAAAAAATAAATTATGTTAAGAGTTCATAGAAATAAAAAAGAGATACAAAATGTAGTTTGCTTTTATTCTTCTCTTTCTTTTCAAAAATTATTACATGTCCTTTAATTGTTCCTTAATTTTATAATAGTATTCCCAACAAAAAATATTTGTGAAGTTTAAATTAGTAGCTTTCAAAATTGTTGATATTAAAATCAATAATTAGCGGTAAAGACATAAAAAACTTAATATGTATTATTTGTTAATCTATTTATAAATACATATAATAATACATTAATTGTTTTACTAAATATATATTTTTTCATTAAAATTATAATCAATTATCAATATATCTTTTTCAAACTTTTATTTAAACAATTACACTGATAAAAAGTCATATATTACATAATGTAAATCAAAGGAATAAAGAAAATTATTTTAAGAGTTTAAAATGTAAAACATTCAACACAAACAATATAGAACAATAATTAGTTGACAAAGGTGATTAGATTATATTATCTTACAGCTATCTCATTTATTTACTATTTTTACAATAAAGGTTAACTTCTGTAAATTTCAGTTAGTTTAAATTTATCAACAAAAATTCTTTATTTTCTTAGCGTGAATCTCATTAATACATGTATAATACTTTAACAATTCGTCAAATTTTCACAATTATTGAGTCTTGATGATTAGCTTTTTTTTTTTGGTATTTTTTTTTTCAATACACAAACCAAAATTATCATTCAAAATAGTTAAGATGTTGATTTACCTAAACAGTGATGCTGTAAGAAATAAAAAAAATTGAGAGTAAAGGCTTATTTTCTATTGGAATTTTTTTTCCTAATTAATTCTTATATTTTAAATTTAATTCCTCTTTTTTTATTTTGATTAAATTATATAAAGTTCTCCTTTTCATAAAATTATGTATCTTTTCTCATACTATAATTTTTTTTTCTCTCAAATTAAATTAATATTAATTTTTTAAATTAACAATTCAATTAAATGTTAGATAAAATAATATAATGTTATTTACATTACTATTTTAATGTACATTAATTATTCAAAAGATAAAAAATTATTTTAAATCTATTATATTTTTCCTTATTCAACTCTCATACGTTATTAATTATTTTTAACAAACAATCCTTAATTTTTATTTTAAGTAAACAATTTATAAATTTTTTATTGTAATTTTAAAAATAAAGATTGTATTTAATAATACTTGTCATTCTCATCTTAAAATTAAATTAATTCTTCAATTACGTACTTTCAAAATTGAAGTAAAACAATTATCTACGTTGTTATCTTTTTACATATATATATCTTCATTTGAATCAACTTGATTCCGTTTAACTTATACTTTATCTAATTAGACTTGTATGGATTTTATTTTTTTTCAAATTTATGAATGAATTAAAGTCTGAAAAATGAACCCAATATGAAGAGTAGTGAAAGGACAAACACATGCCCTGACTCGTCCTACAAACATTGGGAATCCTTAGAGATCTTTGATTTTAAGTCACAACTAGAAAGCAAAGGAACCTCTCTCAAAGTGACACTACCATGCTCAAGAATTCAAGAAGTAACCCGTGACTGTCATCATTTTCCAGTGTCATTTTCAGAAATGTGAGACATTTTGGTGCAATTTTATATATTACCGGACATTCTTTATTCCTCTATCATTCTCTTTTTGGTCTTTCAACAGTTTGGTGACCACAAATTCAACGTAGAAACCATACAATTAAGCAAAAACAAACGAGCACTAAATAGTTTGGTAAGATATCCCTTTCAATTGTAATATTAAATCCTCACTTCTTAGCAACCATACTAGCTACTGTGGTAGTCACTATCAATACAGGCCAAGGCAAATTTCTGAAAAAAAACACAAACTCCCAATATTTTTTTTCTTTGTAATTAATCCTCAGAAAACTAGTGCTACGGTGGAGGACTTGTTTCTCATATGGTAGCTGGGCCACCGCAATTAGTGACGGTGGTGTATTCTTGGCAGTGGGGAAGCCACGTTATACCAAATGTAAGCACAAGTTTTTAGGATTTTTCTAAGTAAATTCTAATTAATTTTAATAACAGAGTTAGTGATATATTTAGAAAATATATGAATATTTTTTAATATTTTAATATAATTAAGAGAGTATTTAATATTTTTAGAATTTAAGAGTATCGTAACAAATACTTTGTTTTTTAAGTAACTAAATTAGCCGTCCGGTTAAATTATAGTAAAAAATGCTAAATTATCCTTAAATATTTATTTAATTAAAAGATTAAATACTTAAATTTTTACGTATACAATATGCTTACCTTAAAAGATAATGACTAAACTTGTATACTATATTATTTTTAGAACATGTCATTCATTATTCAATGATCCATGTATGTTTTGAAACTAAGACCCTATATGCATACGTTGAATTCATATTACAATTGATATGACTTATTGAGAATTGAATTATATGCTTTTTATATTAGAATTATTATAGCTAACTTATTTAAATACAAATTAGATTCTCACTTGCTATTTGTTATTTGTCTGTTTATGTTTTAATTTTTGTAAATAAGACAATTTATACGAACCTAGCATATCAGCTGTCATATTTCGTAATTCGTAATAATGTATGAATTATGACTTGTATTTGATATTTTAGAACGTGACATCTAAAATTTTAGAATATACATTTTTTTTTAATAAACAAGGTTAAAAGAGTTCAAAGACAGACATAGAGCCAACATACATTTTTAAGGTACTAGGTACCTAATGTATCTAGAGATAAAAGAGAAAGTAAAACAGAAGGAGCTTTATTAAAACACTAAAAAGGCATCCCATAATTTGTTCTAAACTTGGCAAGTTAATCTGTATATTGATTAACTTCTCTAAGAACATAAATAAATCTAATAAATTGGATCCTCAATAATAGATTCCTAATCTCACTAATAACAGGGAACAAATGATGATTATAGTTAGGACTTTTGATAATTAAGGCGATAGCCTCTTTAGAGTCGCATTTGATTCAAATAAGCTGAAACCATTTCATAATCACTAACTTTAGCCCCTAATAAACTCTCCATAACTCAGCAGCTAAGGGAGAGCAAGTATCCAAAGCACTGCAGAACCCAGCTACAAGCATTCCCTTCATGTCTCGAATGAGACCCCTACAGCTAGCAGACCTAGAAAGGTTAGATGTGGCTCCATCACATTAAGTTTAAATTGTTGCTTAAAAGGAGGCTGCCATTTAATTCTGTTCTCAGCACTCAGAGCAGTAGCATTGGCACCTTGGTTTGTCCTGTCACAAGAAAAAAAAAATCAAAATCATATAAGATTTTCTGCAAAACAGATTCAGAATTAACAACAGAATTCTGGAAAAGAAAATTGTTTCTGTTCTTCCATAAAATCTAGATAGTCATTCCAAACAAAATATTTCAATAGGGAATCTTTCTAACATTTTGAGTAGACAGGTTATAGACCAACCAATTATAAAACCATGTACTAAAAAAATGGGACCAAATATCAGGATGAACAAGTTTCTCCCAAACTTCTTTCGCAGCCCAACAATCCCTGAGGACATGTATGACTGATTCAACATCCTCCCTACACCTAGGACAGTCAAGGATGTTTGTCATTCCCCTACTGCATCTTTTAGTATTAGTGAGCAACCTCCCATGGGCCACTTTCCAAAGAAAAGTTGAAATTTTAGGGGGACTCCCCAATTCTAGACCAGATTAAAAATATTAGGGTGCCTAAACTCCTCCTCTACACCACTTGGGGTAGCCATCAACTTATAGAGAAAATGCCATTATCAGAAGCTTTCTAGAAGGGGAAAAAAAAAAGTCATGACCCCTACTCCTATATGGGGGGGGGGAGGGAATTTTAGAAATAGAATCACAAAGAGAGGCAGGGAGCATCACCCTAATTTTAGACTAATCCCAATTATCCTTAGAGGTAAACATGGTAGCAGGGACATTTAAATCATGATCAAAGATAGGTTGAAGAGCATAACTAAAGAGATTTTGGCAATTTTGGACCCAAGAATCCTCCCAAAACTTAATAGTCAACCATTACCCAGAATCCAATCTAAGCCTTTATTGTAAGTGTGCACATAGACAGCAGACTTTTCCATAAATAGTACTGATTGTTATTAATTCTAGAACAAGGATTTTTGCCCTAATCAAACTTATATTTACTAAATAGGACCTAAGCCCACAAGTCACCAGGGAAAGTCATGAGTCTCCACCAAATTTTCATCATATAGATTTGGTTAACAAGCCTAATATTCCTAAAGCCCAAACCTCCTTCGTGCTTTGGTTTGCAGATTGTATCCCAGCTAATTAAGTGGCACTTCTTACTCCCCAAAGAACCCCAAATGAATCTTTTGCAAATATTATCAATATATTTGCAGACATATTTAGAAAGAATCATAAATTGCATAAAATAATTAGGGATGTTCATGATACAAGATTGGGCAAGCAGTACTCTCCCTGCTATAGATAAAGATTGCATTTTCCAACCAGAAAGCTTCCTCTTTATTTTTTCAGCATAAAGGAGCAACTCTGTCTAGAGGGGCTGAGATGACTGATAGGAACTCCTAGATAATTACCTATACCAGGAGCATACTTAAAACCTCGACAAGAAATAATTTCCTGAAACATGGAAGGATCATAATTTTTAGAGAAACAAATAGTGGATTTTTCATTATTAATTGAAAGTCCAGAGGCAGAACAAAATTCACTGATGACCTGGCCAATCACCTCAGCATTAGACCTATTAGCTTTAGCAACTAGGATTATGTCATCAACAAAAAAAAGGTGAGATATCTTGAGACCCTGATTCCTTCAGATACTTTATCCTAGATGATGTGAGCCAACCTTTCTAGGCATAGAACAAAAAGATAGGAAGATATAAGATCGCCCTGCTTAATACCTTTACAAAGCTTAAATTCTTCAGTTATACTATTATTCCAATTAATGGTCATTGTAGAAGTAGAAATACACTGATAAATGAGCTCAGACAACTCATGACTAAAACCAATTTTATGGATTATCTCCTTTATAAAATTTCATCTAAGCTTATCATAAGCTTTTTCAAAATCCAGTTTAATGAGCATAAAACCATTCCTACTCTTCATTTTGCTAAAAGAGTGCACTAGTTCTTGAAGAATTATAATATTATCAATCCCCTGTCTATCTTTTATAAAACTTATCTAGTTGGGTGAGACTAAACCAGGTATAAACCCCCTAATTCTATTAGTCAACACCTTAGTAATAATTTTATACCTCACATTACAAAGAGAAATGAGTCTAAAACTTTTGAGATACTCAAGGTTTTCCACCTTCGGAATGAGAGTAATGGAAGTACAATTAACAACAAAAATGTTAGAAGGGTTCTTAAAGATATTAGTAATAAAATTAAAAATAAAAGGACCTAAGAAATTTCATTGATTTTTGAAGAAAAAACATATGAATCTCATCTGGATCAGGAACTTTAAAGTTGCCTATGCTAAATAATGCAAACTTGACTTCTTCTAAAGTTGGGTTAGAATTTAAGGAAGCAAGTTCAGTGTCCTCAAGAGTTGAAAAAGTAGAGGTAGTAACTAGAGGAGCCCCCATGGGACAGTTACCAGAATAAAGGTTTTTAAAAAAATTCACAGCTTTATTTAAGTCTAATGAGATCATACTCTCAGTTATTGAAATCATCTCTAAGAGCCTCAATAAAGTTATTCCTCCTACGAATTAAGACAGAATTATGAAAAAATATATTATTCTTATCCCTTAATTGCAGTCAGTTGGATCTATAATGATGAAACCAGTACAATTATTTCTAATTTAGAATATTTTGGTATTTTGTCCATAAAGAATTCATGAGGTTATTAAGAAAGGAATTATCTTTCAGGCCAATTTTACAAGAAATGCCCCTAATCCTATTAAGTGATCTCTTTTTCCTTTTGAAAATATTACCTAACACATTATAATTCCAATCTGTTATGTTCTGCTGAAAGGATGAAATATTCTCATTCTAGGACCTAGAAGCAATCCAGGAATTTTTTACTTGATTGAAAAAATCATTATGATATATCCATGGGGCCAAAAATTTGAAATCTTGATTAGAAGAATCAACTCTATATTTATTCCTAATTTTAAGCCAAAGGCCATGGTGGTCGAATTTAACAAATGTGAGATGGATCAGAGAACTATTATGAAACATCATCCTCCAAGAATCATTCATCACTACTTTATCTAGTCTCTCCCTAATCTGGCCTTTTTGAGTAAAAGGGCTTCTATTAAAGCCCAAGTCCTTCAAACAATCAGCAAATTGCTAGATGAGGCTTTTTACCCCAAAAGTTTCACTTTCATATAAAATTGAATTAAAATCTTTAGCTACACATCAAAGTTTAGTCACAATTGTGCTGAAATCTGCTAGAAGATTTCAGCATTCAACTCTCGATTCCTCTTGGGGCTAACATAAATGGAGGAAAGAATTCAATCCCAGTTACTTATCCTAACATGAAGGTGAATCATGTAATTATTAGTTCCTAGAGTACTGACTTTCACTTTATCAGAATTCTAGCAGCACCAAATCTCCCTAGAGAATCCAATAGCATCTACTCTAACTGAAGTGTCTCAGTTTATTCTTTTAGTAACCTTGTCTGCCTTGTTAGAGCTTATTCTAGGTTCAAACAGAGCAATAAAGTCTAAGTGATGGGTTTTAATTAGATCATTAATCAATCTATACTACTTGCTCTGTTTTCAGTGTGTTTCTTCTTTTTTCTTCTTCTCCATTCTTTCATTGTGGTGTTGTACAAGTTTTTTATTTTCTCCTATTTTTGCACTTGCTTTTGTGCCCTTTTTGAGTTCCTACTAAATGTTTGTCTTCATTCTAATTTTGGGTTATACTCACATATTCAGAGTTGTAAAAAAAAAGGATAAGAATATTTGTTTTATATGCTTGTTATGTATTGTGCGTGATTAAGGCATGAAAGTTTTTCCTTTTTTTGTATATTCTACACCAACAACAGTATCTGGGTGTGTTTAAGATGATCGTGAAATTTTTTGAATGCTCCTCTGAATTCTTTTCAATTTTCATGTTTATACATCTCTTATCCCTATGCATGTTTTTAGTTCATTATGGTTTGAGTTAACTCTATATTCTGCATGTTTTGGAATAAAGATTGAGTTCTCTATGCTGCACCGCTGGTTTTGCATTGTCTCGCCTATATTTTTACTTTTATTATTGAGTGATTCTGGTTGACCAAGGTGTTGATTTTATTTTTGTAAATTTTGCCATTTGGATAAATTCACTGCAGGATTCACTTTAGTCTATGACTTTAAATTATGGTGTTCTTTACCTTGCTGAGAACCTTCATTCTTATACACATTTTGGTTGCATTTTAATCTGGTCACTATTGATTCTCTGTTAGTATAAATTCATCCCAATGAATGCTACCAGCGCATGTAAATTTGTAGAGACCAAGAATGAAAATAAACTTCTTTTGAAATGAGCACTTTCACATGTCTTTTAACTGTTGAATACCATATAGACTCATATCTGTGATGTTCTGAATTCATGATTGCAAATTATTCTAGGTGACCAAAGTTCAATTCTGAAAAAAAAAAAATTAGGATTTATTCTGCTATAGTTTGGTAATTTTGTCTTTGAATATTTTTAACTTGGGTGTATACACTGCTACACAATTTTTACTTCACAACTCTCAATTTTATTGATGAGATATTATGCCATCTGCATTCTTCATTCTTTTGCATCACATTTCACTTAAGTCCAACCTCTCCTCGTTAATTACACTTGGGTGTTATACTTGAAAAGAGATATTTTATGAGTTTTCCTTTTCTTGTTACCTATTTTATCAAAACTGTGGAGTGTTGATAGTTGATTATACTTACTAATTTTGTTGAATACACAATGTGAGCATTTCATGACATGAATTTCTCTTTTGTTTGAATGGGAACAAATTTTACGAGTATATCATATGCTTCATTTGACATGTCTGTGCGTAATCCAATTTTGCTGTGTATTGTCTGCCTGATGAATAGCAATTGAATACTTGTTAGTATTAGGCCTGTGCTACATGCTATGATGCTCTGATACTTGGTAAATTTTTGCTTCCTCTGTGCTCAAAGTTTTAAATTCTTTCTTTCTTCCCATGGTCAACTACATGATATTTAATTTAGTTAATAGCTAGTTGTTCGTTTGATATTTTGAGTCATTAAGCAGATTTTTCAATTTTCTATCTGACCTATTTTGCATAATAGCTAACATATACTCTTGTATAGATCTATTTTCATTTCAAAAGGTTAATACTTGTCTTGGTATCATATTTGTAGATAAAATGTGCTTCTTGTTCTTGAAAGGTTAATGCAAAATGTCAAATAGTTACATGATTTAATCAAAGCAAGTTCACTGTTAACTGTTTAATTGCTCATTCAGATTTTCACTTCATAATACATTGTCATAATTTATGATTGATTCTTCATTCTAAGAACCTGCAATATGCACAGTAATCATTTTTCACTGTTTCATTATTTTCATGGCTGGAACCTCATATGAATTCATTTAGTGTGATGCATATAATTTTGGTCATTCAGATTGTGAAATTTTCTAGTTTTATTTATAGTGTCACTGAACTTCCTGTAAATTCTGTTTACTGTTTTCATGAATTCTTTGGTAGGGATGAAACTCTGGTTACATTGCTACTTTAATTTAACTTGAAAAATCATCCCTGAATCATCTGTTCTACTCTTATGCTTACTTTAATTCTATCAAATTCTGGTTTATGATAGATGAGGAGGAAGTCTATGGCCATTCGTCTAAAGAGGAGTCGTGTTCAGATAACAGACTTTGAAAGTGAAAAATTTGGAAATACTGGTCCATTCAAGAGTCCAATGCATGAACAACACTTCAACACTAATGTAAAGCTTAGAAAAATAGTGGATGATCGAGCTTTGAAGATACAATAGACAGAGTATGAACCTATCCAGCTCACTATTCAAACCTGACATTGTGAATTTTTTTGTGGTTTAATAGGTAGAGAGCTGCAAACCTTAGTTAGAGAGTTTTATACAAATGAAAAAGTGGATCCCCAAGCTGCTACTACCCGATCACCATATCATACCATGGTGAGGGGCAACAAAGTTGTCTTCACACTTGGAGTCATCAACAGAGTGCTGTAAATTCCTAGTCATAATTCTGCTAATGAGAAGGATGGCTACACTTTACTTTTAGAGCAGCCAGCTGATTATGAAGCTCTCATCCACATTCTGTTTAAGCCTGGAGCAGAGTGGAGACCCTTGAGAAGTTCTGAACCAAGGAGTTTAATAGTAAGTGACCACTTGCCAATACCCCATGCTTGGTTCCAATTTATTATTGGATCCTTAATCCCCATTCTGCATGACACCACCTTACTCCTGAGGAGAGCCCAGCTGCTATATTGTATTGTTATGGGAATAGATATCAACGTGGGCCAAGTTATTTACTAAGAAATCAGACAAATCATGGACGACGATGGCCAACGTTCCCTAACCTTCAAATGCTTAATTATACTACTGTGTGAGGGATCAAATGTTACCATAGATCCCAATGACATCCCCGTTCAGAAGCCGAAATGGATTACTACAGCAACCATTGACATCTTTGCTGAAAGCTCCCATAGGCGGCCAAACAAACCAACCATCAACCCAACAGCAACAGCCTCTTCTTTATCCACAATGACAAGCAAACAGAAACTGAACTTTTTCCTTAGTAGTATTTCTAAACTTCAGAAATCATAAGACTAGCTGCAGAAGTCCACAACTAAACAAGCACAACTTCTTATGGAAGGCATGATGCAGCTAGAGACAAAGGTGGACTGCATTGCCCAAGACCTACAAGTTAATGATGATGAACCAGAGGGCCACTCTTGTGCTAATCTGCTGCGTCTGTTGAGTGCTGAAAACCCAGTGGAAGATGAAGATGCTACAAAAGAAGAAGATTGTTATCCTGATTTTTCATGTTTTAAATTTCAGAATTTATGTTTTTACTTTTGAGGCACCTTGCTATCTATGGATAATTTATTAATTTTCAGTCATCTATATATTGTGCTCTATTTTTCTTTATTTTTGGATCTGTCTAGGTGCTATAGCAAAGGAGCAGAGGCAAGTTCCAAGCCTCTAATTGCTCCACCACTCAAGGGAGTCCCATTTTGCATTTTTCTTTTTATTTACTGCCACTTTTGTGCTTATTTTACAAATCAAATTCTTTCCATGTACATAATGCTATATTTATGAACTCCACTGAATTCAGTAGATGCCTTTGTCACTCCTGCACAGTTCATACATTTAAAAATATCACAAGCAAAAATTCTACACATTGCTGAACATCAGGTTGAATTAAATTTCACAAATTTCCTGTGTTAGCAATTGAGTCTACTATCATTTATGTGAGCATGCTTGCTGTGATTGTTATTTTCTTTGCAAGATTTGTCAATTTTTTGCTTTTTCTTAATATGTTTTCATGTTATAAAGTGATTGAGGCTATTTTTTGTTGAACATTCATTTAACTATATTGCCTACCTTTCTTTATCCTTTGCTGAACCCTTTGAATCTGATTACTTTCCTTCCTGCATATTTTCACCCTCAGCCATATTGAAAAACCAGTTATTCTTCTTTATGACTTACAAAATATGAGCTCCTCTTTGGATAACTTAAAAATTTTAAGTTTGGGGTTGCACTATTAGTTACTTGAGGACAAGCATTATTTTAAAGTTTGAAGTGATATATATATCTGAAAAATTAAGTAATCACCTGTTATTATTGAAAGGAAGCAAACTCAAGTTCTTGCAGTTCAAAAAAAAAAAACAAAGCTAAAAAGAAGAAAATCATAAAGAGAAACTTGGGTCTGCATTATTGAAAGAAAAAAAAATTGAAATACTGAATGAGGAAGTGCACACAAGTATTTCAATTCTTAAATTTTCTAAGTTATCCCTCATACTTTCTTTGATATAAGGAATAGCCAACAACCAAAAATATTTTTTCACTTGAACCCTAATCATGTTTTAACCCTTATAAAGTCCTCTTGATTATAACTAATTGCATGAATAGATGTGAGCTAGAAATTTGCCAAATCTAGGTCAAAAAATAGCAGCAAATGCATTGAATAGAGTTAAACACAAACTGATACATTTGAGAGCAAGGAGTGAAACAGTAATCATAAGAGGGGGTTTGATTCAATCCTTGATGTCAAGAAAATTGATGTTTGTTTGTGATTTTCAAAAATTTATTTTGCTATTGCAATAGAAAAAAAGGGGCAATTTGCTAGAATTCAAAAATTCTATTCATGTGAAAAAAAGAAAAGAATTTGCTTGAGGACAAGCAAACATTTAAGTTTGGGGTTGTAATGAGTCACTAACTCATCTAGAAAATTAAAGTCTTTTTGGCATATTTCATTGAGTTTAAATTATAAGTTAATGTAATTAATTAAAAAATTCAATTGAATGTTGTAAATACTGAAAAATTGATAGATCATTCATATTTTGATAGATCATTCATATTAGCAAAAAGGAAGGGATGAAGAATTTTGAACTCAACCTGCTTTTTAATTATTTTTAGACCCACTTCCAGTAATTAAGACATTTACATTCTGCAATTATTTTGATTCTTACTTCACGTTTAGTCTCTTAGTTTATGCTCATATATTAACTTCAATTCTAGCACTTTTAATTATGTTTTTACAATTCTGCACTTAGTTAATTTTTGCTCTGTTCATACTCTATTTTAGTGACTCAACTAGTGTCATTCTTATGAGTTGATACTTAGCATTAATCCCTGAGGACGATAATCTAATTTGTTACTTCAACGATTTGGTGCACTTGCCAAAAAGTTATCAATTGCGGTCTATGAGATTTATCTCTTTGGTGGATCTCTTTTCAGTTTCGTGCCTCTCCATGTCCCTTAAGCCTACCAAGAAAATGGGTAAAGTCTCGTCAATCCTTGTTCCAAGTGCTTCCGTCCCCCTGCAACACCCAAAACTTTGGCAAAATGTCTTTGAGCAACTAGGATGAGGAGCCCTAATTGCACCGCTTTGCCCCCCTTTCTTGTGAAATAGGGTGAGATTCTTGTAACTGCCCCATAAAATATATTTTGTAACAAATATGGTTTTCTTTTTTCGAGGCAAATATATATTGTATTTTGACATTAAGAATTATGACATGATATTTTTATACATATCATTAGCCTAAGTATCTAAATGTTTTTGTAGTGTTTGCCCTATTTAATTGTTCAACAAAATGATAGTAATTTAGGAAACTATAATATTGGTTGTATGATTATTAAATGATGTTGATGACTTAGCTTCAATTATAAATGTTTAGTGGTTTAAATTATTCTTAAAAACATTTAAAGAAATATACAAAATTAATGAGGGCAAATGAAAATTTAACAGTATGCTTGATTCTTGTTAAAAAATAATTTTCTTATTTTTTTAAAAAAATATAATACAAAATTTAATTATATTTTATTTAAAAAAATAAAAATTAAATATGCTCTAATTCTATGATAATGGTATAATCATTTTTTGTACTACTTTCAACGATTAAACAAAATATGGGGGAAACATCGATGCTTTTTTTAAGTGTAAAAAATAAATATATTTATGCCTTTTAGTTCTAAAGATAAATTATTTTAATCACCAAAAATATTTTTTTTTGTAGTAACACTTCTGAAAATTAATTTTTAAAAGTGTAAATTTTAATTTCATAAATATAAATCTAGAAATATAAAATTGTAATTCTAAAATTCTATTTCCAAAAAAAATAATTTTAAAAATTATTTCTTAAAATCATGAAAATCTAATATCAAAATCTTATTTTAAATTGTCTTTTTATTATCATAAAGACTTAATTATGTTTTTAAGTCCTTATAGATATATTAGACATTTTATGATAAGTTTTTATAAAAAAATTTGTTAGGATTTAATTTCTCAAATGTTAAAAAGTTAGAATTTAGTCCCTGTCGTTAACTCTTCAATGTTAAATGCTAAGCTGGTCCATAGGAAACTAGCTTAGCACTGTCACATGTCAACACGTGACTTGTTATGTTATTTATTTTATAATATTTTATAATTTAAAATAAATATTTACAAAAAATATCTTTAAACATATTTTATATATTTGTAAAAATAACCTTATTCTTCTTTCCAACTCCTTTCATTCCGTAGCAGTAGCAGCCCTACCACCCACTTCTAACCTCTAAGTCCAAACTTCACCCCCAACTTCCACCTTCGTCACCTTAACTCCCACTTCAACCCCAACCTTCACTCTCATCTCTTTCTCCTACTTCACTCCACCTCCTTTCATCTCCTTTTCTACTATCCACCTCAACTCCAACCTTCTAACCCCTCTGTTACCCAACTTCAACCTCTCTCCACATCCTAATTTCAACCTCAACTTTAACTCTCACACCTAACTCCTCCCCACATTCTAATTCAAACTCCAACTTTCGCACCCCTCCCATCTCTCTCTACTACCCACTCCAACTCCAACCTCCACACCCCTCCCATTACCTAATCCCAACTCTAAGTTCTGGACCCCTCTCATCTCCCTCTCCACTACTCACCGCAACTTAAACCTTCACACCATTTCGCTATTCATACCCATTCTGTTACCCAACCCAACATCTTTCCACATTCTAATCTAAACTTCAAGTTTCACACTTCTCCCATTACCTAACCTTTTCCCATATCTCAATCCCAACTTTAGAAGGGAAAAAGTGCATCTTTTTCGTATGCAAAATTCTAAAACTTTAACTTTTCTATTTTTCTCTTGAGTAGATAATCTCAAATGTGCGTAAGATCTTAAGACTCTATTAAACCTAATATAATCTCATTAAACATAAAAGTACAATATATTGATAATAAATATTGTATAAGTGTGAGAATTGAAGTTGAGGTTGGGTGGGATAATAGAGTGAGGTAAGGGGTGTGGGGAGAGGGAGGGGTTGTGGTTTAGAAGAGGGGGCTGGGGATGGAAGTGTAGGGAAGAGGAGGGATTGCAGTTTAAGGGAAAAGGTTGTAGGAATGGAAATGTGGGAAAAGGGAAGGGAAATGGGAGAAGGTGGGCATGGGAATGGAGGTGTAGGGCAATGGAAAAGGAAAGAGGAAGAAGATAGATTTATTTATAATTTATATAAAATATATTCAAAAACTTATTTATAAATATTAATTTTAATTAATAAAAAATTAAAAATAAAATGACGTAATAAGTCAAGTAGCAGTATTGAGTTGATTTTTTGTTTGCTAGCTCAATATTTAACAGAAGAGAGTTAATAATAGAGACTAAATTTTAACTTCTTAACATTTTAAAGACTAAATCCTTCAACGAAAAAAAAATTATAAGAAATTATTGTAAAATGCCTAATATTTATAGAAACAAAAAATACAATTAAGCCTATAATAAATGATATTTTGAAGAAAAAATTATAAATTTTAGAAAGTGCAAAAACTAATCGTGGTGATAGACCCAACTTCGAGAATTTACCTATGGCCTAAAAGGCCCGATTATTTTTTTGTTTGCACAGGAAAAGTGACCCTAAACCCTAAAATTTACCTAAGACCTAAAAGATGTTTTTATGTGGCTTTAGGCACATTTTGTTTGACGAGGCCCATGTTTCAGGCCCAAGCCCATTTGAAGACGTCAAAGAAGCAATAAGCAAAACGATCCTTTTTTTATTTGAAAAGTGAAAGCCAGAGGAACCAGGCGCGCGGCATGGTTCTGCAACGGTATCCACGTCACCGATCATCTACACCCAAACCCTAACAAACCCACCGCAGGGAACATTTCCATTTCAACCCTAACCCAATGGAGAACCGAGCCCAGGTTCGGTGCCCGGAGAATCAAGAGCTGGCGACGTACATGTGGAACAAGTGGAAGGAAATGGCAGAGCAACCCAAAGGGATTTCGGAAAACTTCGACATGACCCTCTCTAAGGCCCACTTCAATGTCTGTAACTCCAAAAACCCCATTCAAACCATCAAAGATTTCTCTCAAGTCAAGTATGTGCCTATTTCTCCCACATTATGTGACTATCGATATGTCATAATGTTTGAAAGTATAATTTTTTATGAAAATCAGTCACATATAGCGTTTTTGATATGTGAAATTTTGGCACACTTTTTTGTTTAAGACTTGGATATTATATATTACATTCATAATTATAACTGTATGGATATTATATTGTCATGTGTTGTGACTTCAATTTATAGTAATAAAATTCCGATTATGTTTTTAGTTTGCAAATTATCCAAAATTTGATATGTTGGTTTTTGTGGACCATGGGAGCTTCAATTTTTAGTGTAAAAGGGTTTGCTGGGTGTTTAGTGATGGGTTCTGTGTGTGTGTGTCTGTTATTGATGTGTTTATAAAGTGATGAGGGTGAAGGATGAAGTAAGAGTGTTTAAATTGAGTTTTTTAGTGCACTCATCTAATGCTTCACTTTTGTGTTCCTGGGAATTATGTGGTAGGGGTGTGGGGAAAATGATATTGAGGCTCATGCAGGGGTTTTTTGGGACTGGTTCTGGAGGTTCTGAAGCAGAAGACTTGACTAAAAAGGGTATGTACGATGCTGTGTAGTTTTTATTTTCTGTCATCTTCAATTTCATTTGGCTTTAAATTTATTTTTGTGCATAGTTCTGTCTAATTCTTCCTTTCTTATTCAATCTTAAAGGTAAGAAAACTAAAGGAACCAAGCGCTATGTTCCTCAGAGGAACTCTGTGGCCTATGCATTGTTGTTAACCCTCTACAGGTATATATACACATGGTCCGTTGCAGTACTGATGTATATGTTTATGGTTAAATATGTTATCAAAGTTATCAGTGATGAAACATGTTAGATTATGAGGTTTAACACATTTGTCAATAGGGGAACTTCAAACGGGAATGAATTTATGCGTAAACAGGAACTTATAGATGCTGCTGAAGCTAGTGGGCTATCTCGAGTGCCAATTGCGTATGTTCAATCAGTTTCTTTTTATTTTGTGTTTACTTTTAAGTAAAGAAGTGTATGAAAATGTGTACAACTTTTGATCAGGTTCATTTTACACATTCAGGCCGGAAAAAGGGCAAGGAAAACCTGCACATTTTGGAAGTTCTCCACGGGATTGGTATAGTGGATGGAGTTGCATGAAGACCTTGATAGCAAAGGGATTAGTTGTAAAATCAAGTTGCCCAGCAAAGTACGGATTTCCTTTGTCATATCTTTTTTCACAATGTACTACTAGTTTTGTATAAAAACCTTTTCTTATAATCTTTTATATTGGGTGCGTTTGGATTCCTATAATTAAATGCTTATTCAATGGGATTTTTTTAAATGATGGCTGATGCCATAAATTAGTCATAAAACTTATCAGGATATGCTAAAAACAACTTATTTTGATAAGCTATACCAAGAAACTCATTGAAATAAGCTAAAAGTTGTTGTGGAAGTCATATGTTATTTTCGTGAGCTGTGTATAAAATCTTCCAAACAGGCCCATTGTATTCCACATACTAAATTCCACTAGTTAAGGGAACCTTATTGTGAATCTGTAACTAATTTCTTTAATTGTTTATTAATAGTTAGGCTTGAGCATTGCAGCTGTGTTTTGTTTAAGTGTGCCTTCTAAGGACGGATCTACCTACCAGAGCAAATGTACAACTAAAGTTTAACTTACTAGATACAAAGCTGTAAAATTGGTAAATGTATGGGTGGTTCTTGTAGAACAACTTTAAATAATGACATATGGTTTTTAAATGAAACCTGGAATTTTGATATGCTTAAATGAAAAGTCTCCATATTTATACAGATGAATTCTGTCTTGTTTTCAGGTACATGCTAACTCAAGAAGGTAAGGAAGCAGCATATGACTGTCTTGCAAGATCTGGGATGGCAGAATCTTTAGAGAAGTCGGCTTCTGTTGAAGTTCCTTCTTATATAGATAAGCCAAACTCATTGGATGTGGAATTGGAATCGGAGGTGATCTCTCCATTGACCCAACAAAAGAAGCCAATGGATGTTCCTCTTGATTGCCTTCAGAGGGTATTCAGATTCTTCCTCATATTTACAGTCCTTGTTACTTCTTTTGTTTCTTCTCATCCCTTTTAAAGGCTTTGATTCTTATTCCTCTTCTATGGAAAGCACTAAAATGACACTTGATGTTGATGTATATGAAATAAAATCTGGTTGGTTGTTATTTTCTTATTCTTGGATGCGTTTTCATTTAATTTCAGTTTTATCATTGATCTTAAGTACTGCCCATTTCAATTATCTTTATGAATCTTTGTTTCTTGAAGTAGTTGTGTGGAGTGAGTAAAATTGGTTGGCGTCAACACTTTTTCATGGTTAACTTGGCCCATTCATTTTCATTTCTATGACATTGTCTAAGACTTTTACCAGAAAGACAAATTATATTTTGAGTAAACCCTCAATTTAGTTCCTCCGAAGTTCCATGTCTCACTACATAACTCTTCCAAAAATTTTGGTCGCAAATTTAGTCCTTTAAATTTTTTTTTAGCAAACTATTTAAGTCTTTTGAAGATCTTGTCACTGAATTGATCCTGTAAAATTAATTTTCTACCAAACTAGTCTCTTGGAATTTTATTAGAAAACAGGGTCCGGTCTAACTCATTCCCAAATGTTAGTTCAAGAGAAGGATTGCCCAAACCTTGTAAGGAGTAACTTTGCCATATTCTTAGCCAACATGAGACATCTTAACACATCTACCTCATGCCTAAGAATGGACATTTGGTGCGTCAAGTTTGTGGGATTAGGCATTTGCAGGTGGCACAACATTAACTTACTCTCAAAATCTAGCTCAAGAGAAGACAGGAGGATTATCTAAGTTTTATAAGGAGTATCTACTGGGGGGAATCCTGTATTGATAGGTAACCCCATAGTTAATTATAGGTATAATTAGTTAGTTGGTTGGCTGAGACAGACAAATTATAGCAGATTAAGAGGAGAGGTTGAGAGATAGGGGATCTTGTCATTTGAGAGGAAATTGGGGCCTTTGGACATTAGGAGGTGTAGACCCTTTCAGTTCTACAACATTCTAGCTTTGTAATTGGGATTTATCCCTATAACATTCTAATAAGATTTGAGGTTTCAATCATCATGTGTCCATGTTAGTGTTTGTGCTTGACAGGTGATACCCTTTTCTTCCGAAGGTGGTCCATGGTATTTATGTACTTAGATTACCTGATTTAATTCACTTGTTGATCTCTTGTCAATTTACTTGAAGATGTTTCTTTTCTTTGGGTGGGGGTGGGGATAGCTTGCCTGATAATTGAAATATAATTTTGCTTTTCTATTACAATTTTTTTCTTTTGTAGTTTACACAAATGGGTTACTCCAAGGAACACATTGTTAGTGCTTTTACAGAAGTTTCCAGAAGCCAACCAAATAAAGATGTCTCATCTTTGTGGCCAGCTGTTTTATGTCATCTTCGAGAGGATCAAGTCTATGGTTCACAGCCAGAATCTCGAAGTGTTTTAAATAATTGTCACATGATTAATGCAAATACTGTCATAAATGGTACATTTTCCCCCTGTTTCAGTGTTTCTTAAATACAGAGGAAACTTCATTTTTATTAATCATTTTATTAATAACCAGGGCCTAGCAAACTTATTGGAAAAGAGAGCAGAACTGTGAGTTCATCTTCTGGTGGACATGTTCCAAACTTCTGTTCTTCCGATATTCCTCCTTTTCCATTGAGAGCCTGCTCGTCAGCTGTATGGTTTGATCCATTTGCTAAAATTAATCTACTTTTTATTTTGTGCACTATATTCCAATGTAAAATAAATCTTTAATGTGATGGAAATATTATGAGTAATACTGTCTTATAATGATTTTATATATATATATATATATATTTTATTTTATTTTTATTTTTATTTTTTTTTTATTTTGAAGACTTTTCATAGGACTTTTGGGAAGGGTTAACCACTAACAAGTAATGTTCTTGTTCAGATTACAATTGTGTTACAAAATACTATAGAAGTTAACATCAACTTTTTCATTTTGTTTTCTGTACAGTGAATTATTAATTTTGCAATTATGTGTGCATGGAGGGAGAGTCAGATGATAGAGCTTTTCACCTGGTTGTTATTTCAGTTGTACTACTTGTCCGTGATTTATCAAATTAAGAACAATAGACCCTAGTAGAATATTAGTACACAAGTCAATTCAATTTTCATGACTCATTACATTCAATTAGATGTTAAAATTGACAGAATAAAATGCACATCAATTTCGATATTATAAGACAGTAAGCCTTTTGAAGATATATTTTGGTCATCCAATTTTGCTTTCTTATAACTTTTGCTTCTCAAAATAAAATTTTTCTGGAACATCATGGTCTATAGTTGCAACAACAATAACAATAACCAAGTCTTATCTCACTAAATTAGAATTTCAAAAATCTGGTTAATCAAAATGTCTCTTTTAATAACTTTGTTTAAGGTTGTTTTGGGTCTCTCTTGACTCCTCTTTATTGAACTAAGAGTCATGCAGTCCACTCTCCTTATTGGTGCCTCTAAAAATCTTCTTTGCACATGACTAAATCACCTTAAATGATTTTCATTAATTTTTTTTAACTATAGGTGTTATTCTAATATTCTCTCATATACTATCATTTTGTATCCTGTCTTTTCTCGTGTATTTACTCATCCATCTTAGCATTCTTATTTCTGTCACTCCCACTTTATTCTTACGTTATTCTTATATGGCCAAACATTCACTATCATATTAGATAGATAGTTATATTACAGTATAGTAAAACTTTCTTTTCAGTTTAATAGGTACTTTATGGTCACAAATAATTCTTGATAACTTTATCTATTTTAACCACCTAACTTGTATTCTGTGACTAATATTTTTGTGAATTTTCCTTGTATAATCAATCTCAAGTACTTAAAACTGGGAACTTGTGGTATAATATCATTTTTAAGTTTAACCTTCAACACATAATCTTCATCTTGTTTTTTTGCCAAACGTACAATGAATGGACTCTGTCTTATTTCTACTCAAACAAAAACTTTTAAATTCTAAAGTCTCCTTCCATAGCTCAAATTTATCATTAACCACTATTTTAAATCATTGACCAACATTATATCATCTGGAAATAGCATGTACGGAGGTCTACTGTTGCACATGCTACAAATTACCTTTTTCACACATTGTTTGAAACCTACACTTTTTTCCATGCTTCAGTGTTAGCTACCTTCACACATCTCCCTCAAAACCAAAATTCCCTTATCTTCCAAAATTTTCTTTCTAGACAAATATTGATCCACCTCTAGATGTTTGTGATATTTTAATGAAAATAAGGTTTGCATAAGAGGATGATTTTGTCTTTTAATACCATCAGTTTATGTCCACAGCATGTGCATTTTATTATGTGAATGTACACAGTTAAATTAGTTGGAAGAGAGATGTCAATGAGTTGTATTAAATTTTGGGATGTAAAGTATTTGATTTGATAATTAGGGTGGAAGGTAAAATTAAATAATAAAGCATTTGACCCATTTTTTTCTTTATTTCCTTCTATTTATCTAAAAAATTTTAGCTTATGCATTGCTAGGAAGTTGTTTATACTTTTTGAAGCAATTTTTGAAATTGGTACTTGATGGAAAACATAGGACCATCCCATGCAAAAGCCTAACAAGGATGAGCTTGAATCAAAGATGAACATTTTAAATGTGCCACCATTGAGCTTGGGGGAGAAGTTTGAGGATGCTTATGACATAATTTTAATATTGGATGATCGGGAGCAATTTGCCATGCAGGGGTTAGTAACATAAATGCAAAGTCACTATTTTCAGTTAGGATTACTGTGTGGTTTGTATCCTGTACTTTGCTTGGTATTCATTTAAGTATTTATGACTTGATGTATATTTGTATTTACAATGCTCTAGAGTTTAGTGTATGTCTGGCTTGCTGCTAATGACTTAAATGAATTTTGTATTAAATTGTTTCAGATCACGATCCAGGAAATTTATTGAGAGTATCTGTAGCCAATTCAAAATCCAAATAGAGGTGAGTTGAGGGTCTTATAAATCTACAGGTTGTGCTAACTCCCTTTGCTTCCGAAAAGTTAAGGGCATGTATTATTTACTGCATGCTGATACTAATATTTATCATGGAAAATTGGAAACTGACAATGAACAGTATGATAACTAGGGGAGATATCAATAACATGCATAGGTTTTATCTATATATGTGTGAGTATTATTGCTTTAAGATGAACATGAACTTTTCTTTGGGGACAAAATAAATCTTGAAAGCAAGGACCTCTTGGTATGGACTATAAGGTGATATGGAACTGGACAATTGTGGTTTGATGCTGGCCTTTCCTAGTTACACGACTCCTTATATTGACAGCCAATATTATTCATCATTATGTGATTTTTTTTTTCTGTGAACTTTGGCATATTATGGCATGCTTTAAAAGAAATAGGCAGGAAGTTGTAACTTGTAACAAAACTGTTGGTTTATTTGAACCCATTAGCTCTGTTTTGATTATATTAATGGAAATTGGGAACTTTTAGTTAAAATTTTTTGGATAACTTTAATGAATGTTGTTTAGAATAATTGTAAATAAACAGGGAAGATTTATTTAGTAGTTAGATAGCATTATTTATGGTAAATATGTAACAATATTTGGTAATTAGTACATAGTCATTATAAATAAAGCCATTTGTTGTGTATTAAACACAAATTTTACTCAAATGTCTCTCAATTTATTCTCAATCATGCTATCTAGAGCCTAATGAGACAAATCCTATATTGTATTTTATCCAATGGACCCATTGCCCATTGGTGAGTTTTTTTTCTAGAAACCATTTTTATCTTCGGTTTCCAAACTCCCTCCTTTTCTTTTTCTAAATTTTAAAGTACTTACCAAGCTGAAAGAAAAGTATTATTGTACTGCAATACAACCAGATATTCTATATGATAGTTAATGTCGAGTCTTAAAAGAAAAACACAAGAAAAAATAGAAGTGACAGAAATTAGAATGTTAAAGTGGTTGAGTGGTCGCATAAGAAATAATAAGATAAGAAATTATAGTATACATGAAAATATTGAAATAATACTTATAATAAAAAAGATAACTAAAAGCTATATACGGTAGTTTAGTCACGTGCAAAGAAGACCTTTGGAGGCACCAGTAAAGAGAGTGGATATCATGTCTTTCTGTCCAGTAAAAGGGAGTAGAGGGAAATTCAAAAGAATCTTATAGGTTAATAAAAAAGATATTTTGATTAGTAATTTTGAAATTTTAGTTTTTGATCGAGCTAAATGGTTTTGTGTGTTCATTGTAGCCGATCTCATTTAGTGAGATAAGACTTAGTTGCTGTATTATTTAGTGGGATAACCCAGTTGGTGCTACAGTTCAAGACATGTATGAAGAGGTAACTAAATCTGTAAAAACTCTTGGAGGAGCTTCTAAGGAATTTCCTATAAGGATAGACTTACATTAAAGCTTCACTTTGAAGCCCTCCTTGTTTAGTTTAGTCTTATATGTACTCATGAGTAACATATAAAAGATTATCCTTAAGTATATCTTCTTTATGGATGACATAGTTCTTGTTAAAGACGAGAGTATATGCACTACAATTTTAGCGAAAAACAAGATGAATACCATGCGTGGAAAGTCAAAATTAAAGATAATACTATATCACAAGTCTCTAAGTTTCAGGACTTTGGATTGATTCTACAAAATGATAAAAATAATTACTGAAGATATTTAATCATACAATACAAGTTGAGTAGTTATAGTGGAGAAAGATATCAATAATTATTTGTGATTGTAAAGTACCTATTAAGCTTACAAAATTTTTTGTTATACTGCAATATGTCCATCTATCCTATGGTAGTGCATGTTGAGCTTTAAAGGAACAACACAAGAAAAAAATGAAAGTGACAAAAATGAAATTGTTTAAGTGGATGAGTCCTTACATAAGAAAGGAGAAGAAAAAAATGATTATATATGCAAAAATATTTAAATAACACTTGTAGGAAAAAGGATGACAAAAAATCTTCTAAAATGATTTGGTTATATGTAGAGAAGGTCCACTAAAAGCATGAGTGAGAGAGTAGGTGACATAATTTTTAGTTTGATAAAAAGAGTTATAGGGAGATCCAAAAGAATCTTAAAGAAAATTATTATAAAAGATCTATTGATGAATAATATTTGTTCAAACTCAATGGCACTTTATGATCCATGTAGTTGACTTCAGCAAATGGAATAAGATTTGGTTGTTGTGGTTTTGCCACTATTTCAGCACGACCACTGACATTGACCTTTGGTTTCACTAGTGACCACACCACCAATTATGTCTTCCTTTCATTGGCAAAACCATGACAACTCTGCTGTCATCTGAGCTGCCGTGTGCCCTTCTATACCTCTTTTTTTAGACATGAATCTTTCATGGGCCATTGCTTTTGGCAGCACATGGTATAGCACATTTGACAGTCTTTTTTGCTGGCATTTGGGTCATTGCACTCCTCTCTCTCCTCCTTCCGATCTGCCTACCTCTCTTTATTTTGGTGCTTCCTCTCTGTTTGGAGTGTTTGCCACTATTTTGCACTGTTTTTGTGCATTTTTTCATCCTTGTTGCCCATAGTGTCTTTTGACTCTTTGAAAGCTGAGCTTGCTATTTTCACTAATCACATTGTTGCTTCACTTTCTGTAGAGATGTTGGATGGTAATAATTATATCTATTGGGCTTCTAACATTTGTCTTTGGCTTGTACAACAAGATTATGAGGAACACTTCACTAATCTATGGCCTACACAGAGCTTTGTGTGGTCTATCTCTATTTGTGTTGTGAAATACGTTAAATGAGCCTCAAGAAAGGGTTTTATGTATGAAGACAAAGGTCACACTCAAATTAAAGTACATTATGATGTAGATTGGACATGTTTTCCCATTGACAAAAGATCTATTTTGGTGTATATTATTTTTATAGAGGTTAGTTTTTTGAAAAAGTAAGAAGCAAAATGTGGTTGCAAGATCAAGTGCAAAAGTTGAATATAGAGTCATGGCCTTAGTTACTTTGTGAGCTTATATGGCTCAAACAAATGCTTCAAGGGTTAAAATTTGAAGAGACCTTAGACATGACACTTATTTGTGATAATTACATTGTCTTACACATTGCTTCAAATCTTGTGTTTCATAAGAGAGCCATAGATAATGAGGTAGATTGTCATTTCATCAAAGAAAAGATTTATTTTGGAGATATTGTCACAAGATTAGTCAACTCCAACTATCAACTTGTAGACAATTTTACTAAGTCTAAGAGGACCACAAATTAGTTATATATGTAACAAGCTTAGTGAATATGATCTATATGCTTAACTTGAGAGAGTGTTGAGAATAATTATAAATTAATAGAGAATATTTATTTATTACTTAGGTAGCATTATTTATGGTATGTAACAAAATATTTTGTAATTATTATTTAGTCATTATAAATAAAACCCTTCACTATGTTTCATATTTAGTCATTATTATTTATGTCTATTTAAATGATGGTAAAAATCATCTAAAAATTAGTTCATATATATAGGTTAGGCGATTGCCAGTTGGAGATGGGATTTGGATAGCACGCCATAAAACACTTGACAGTGAATATGTGTTGGATTTTATTGTTGAGAGGAAAAAAATTGATGATCTACGCAGTTCAATCAGGGATAACCGCTACAAGGATCAGAAATTAAGACTTTTGGTAATTATTCCTTCTTAAATACTTAGAACTTAGAATTGTTTTTTGACATTTGACAAAGTTTGAACATGTGATGGCAGGCATATGCATATATGGTCATTGATTAATGGTTCTGTTGCTTTCTTATCCTATTTTATAGAAAATAGTGATATTTTGTGATAGAGTACAAAATATGAGTAATGTAGATGATGAAGTAGTACAAGACATGGATCACCTGGTGGGTTCTATTCTTGGGAAGCCCAACATATGCAAAGGGTATACACGTGAGGGAAAAGAAGGATGTTGGGAGTGAGTTAGGTAGATGTTCCTGGCTGGTCAATTTGTTATGCCATACAGTATGCTTATAGGATGATGGAGAGTGAGGAGAGGGATAAGAATTGTTTTTTGGTGGTGGTTGGACAGACAATACTAATTCTCTGAGGAGGGTTGGCTCTGGTTTTTCCTTTGTAAGAGCTCAGGCTCACCATCTTTGGTTTCATCAATAATACTAATATACTATCTTCTTTTATATCATTCTATTCCTATCATTTTGTTACGGATTTTCGGTGAAGATATCATCCAATGGCTGGTAACATTGTAGGGTACCCTATCTGTTTATTGGCTTGATATGGAGGAATCTCTTCACTTTTAATTGAAGCTTTATTGTATTGTTCACTCATATTTTGTTAATTGATTTCACTGGCAAACACTGGCACATTACTGCTGTGAAGATATTACTCACTATTTGCTCTATGCTGCCTGAAATATGTTCATGTTATTCCTCATATTCAGCAATATAATTTAAAAGCATACCATATTGACGTAACCTCCTCAACCCCCACTTCTCAATCCAATTGCATTTTGTTAGAGGTGTGGGCTGAAGAAGCTGATATATCTTGTGGAAGGTGACCCAAATTCTTCTGAAGCTGCTGAAAGCATAAAAACTGCGTAAGTATATTTTCTTTTATTATAATGTTTGTGGTAGCCATTTGGGATGAGAAGGGATGTGGGATTGGAGAAGAAACCAGATTCAGTCCAATTTGCATCCATATTATCACTGTGATGACATTTGTAGCAAATACCAATGTTTGGTTTAAGTTGTTTTTCATTTTCTTGACCATTTATATTTTATTTTTAAAAAAACAGAAAACAAAGTGAAAACAAAATGACATGTTATAATTAGTAGTCAAAATTCGAAACAGAAAAAGAAAACATTTTCACAAACCATATGTATCTGAAAGTAATACTACATTTGGATTGAGTGGATTCATTCTACGAAACTTTGTTGCTTTCTAACTTTTAATAAACATACTAATAGTTGTATACTGCTCCTGTCTCTTTTAACTCTTAATTGGCTACTTCTGGGTATTGCATTGTGCATTTATTTCATTATAGTTTTTATCATTAATAATTATACGTTCAAACTATCGTTTCACTTTCAAGTTTGGTCAAAATCTAAATTCTTATAATGCTATTGAATTTGGTCAGCTACATGGATCACATAATGCCAATAAGTTGGTCAAAATCTGAATTCTTATTAATATTATTAATCATTAAATCTCTTTTAATAACTTCTTTTAAGATTTTTCTGGATCTCCCTCTATCCCTTTTTACTGAACTAAAAATCATGTCAATCCATTTTCTTCACTGTGCTTCTAGTGGCCTTATCTGCATGTGACCAAATCACCTTAGACAGTTTTCTGTCATCTCTTTCACTATAGGTAATACTTCAATATTTTCATGTATATAATCATTTTTATTTTGTGTCATTTCTTGTGATTACTTATCTTACATTCTCATGTTTTTTTAAGGCCCAACATTTATCACCATATAAGATAGTTGGTCGAATTACAATACAATAAAACTTTCTTTTTAACTTAATAAGTATTTTACTATAACAAATAACATTTAATGTTTTTCTTCACTTTAACCATCTAACTATATTCTATGAGCAACATTTTCATTAATTTTCTATAAAATCGATACCAAGTACTTAAACTTGGAGACTTGTGGTATAATATAATTTCTAATTTTAACTTCTAACATATTATACTCATCTTGTTTTTGTTCAAATTGAAATATATAATTAGTTTTGCATCTACTCAAGCAAAATTCCTTAAGACTTAAAAGTCTCTCTTATCTTAATAACTTAAGTTTAACATTATCCTCTTCTTTTAATTCTTCAACCAGCATTATGTCATTTGTAAAGAGCATATATTTAGCAATAATTTTTTATATGTCACTTGTAAACAAGAGTTCAAGGTGGAGCCTTATGTACACCTATTCCTATAGGGAAGTACTTAGATATGTCTTCAAAAGCTCTCCCACATATAATTATTCCCTCAGACATGTCTGGTATGGCTTGTAATAATTTTGTGTTTATTTGGTATTTAGTGATGTGGAGGATAGAGTTCTAATGTTTTTTAGGCGTCATTTTGTTTGAGATTTATGTAGCAGGGAGATGAATTTGGGTTGCTAGATATTTCTTGAGCAAAGCTTACTCATTGTTTGCTTATATGTTTAAAAATTTTAAAACACCTACAATTTCTGTTCATGTCAATATTATTCCCATTTTCAGACTTTCTAATTGCACCACCTTGTGCAGCTGTTTTACGACAGAGATTCTGGAGGGATTTGATGTACAGAGAACAAGTGGCTTAGGTGATACGCTAAGGAAGTATGGTTATCTTACCCTAGCAATTTCTCAATACTACAAATCAGAAATATTTGAAGACAAAGTTAAATGCTTGGGGATATGTCCTCCTTTTGATGAATTTATTAGAAGGTGTCAAGACCTTGAAAAAATGACAGTTAGCGATGTGTTTGCTGTCCAGCTTATGCAGGTACTAACAATTTTAAAATTAAATTTGAGCTGTTTCTCTAATCTCTATTGATTGTTTAGTTTGTCTAAGTTGAATCCCAATGACCTTGAGTATCCGTTTATTTTGCAAGTTACAACACATATTTTGCCTTTGGCTGTAATTTAGCTTTCAAAATATACAAGTAGGTTATTTTCAGAAATCACAAGCTCAGATTAAATTGCATTCTTATATTAGGATGAATTCCTTTTTTGCTGGATCCTCAAATTTACGGTGATACTTAAGTGAAATATGATCAGAACTGATGGATAACAGCCTTGTTTTTGGTCGTCTAATTTCATTGAACAGCATGGTTTTTGTTCTTGAGCCCATCTTTTGCATAAATGAGTAATTATCATACCTAACTTGTTCATCCTATAAATGACAATGTGTTATATTTAAACAATTTTTAACTAACAAATGCAGGTCCCACAGGTTACAGAGGAGATTGCAATGACTGTGTTGGATTTGTACCCTACACTACTCTCTCTTGCCCGTGCTTATTCCCTACTTGTGAGTCCTCACGTGGTTCATTCAGATTTTTTGTGGATGCTTGGTTGGTCACTATTTTCTGCTTTCTGCGGCTTCTAATTTTACTCCCTCCCATTGTTTGATTTGATTAGGATGGGGATTCTCATACCCAGGAGGAGATGCTTCGAAGACAGAGTAACGATATGATCAATGCAGCTGCCAGTAGGAACATTTACCTGTTCGTTTGGGGCAGCTGACTTGCATTTCCCGCTTAAAAGTTGCGTTTATGGATGTGAATCCCTTAAGCAAAGGTGAATACCTTTTTCTTGTACTTCCGTAATTTCTCATTTTTGTATGAGTATGTAAAATTATTGACATTATAACTTAGTTTTAATTTGGCAGCAATTTGTATATTTTGTAAAGGAAAAGCTTGTCATATGTCTATTTTTTCTCCCTCTGATTTCGTTTCCCGACTGATCTAGCGTGCAAACGCACAACTTGAGTGGGCAATAAATTCAAATACAAGCATTTAGTGAGCTTCTATTTTTATAGCAAATTGCAATGCAATGGGATTTAAGAGCACATAGCCAGGGAATAATTGTAATTAGTGAACACCGTTTACAACTTACTACTATAGTTACGTGAAGTTCTCTCAAGAGTGTGTTTGGACGTTGTATCCTAAAATGTAAGCAAATTTAAAGTCTCAAGAAATTAATTGACTGACTTAAATTACAAGTATTTAGACAACTTGTTTGGCTAACAGTGACTTAAATCACAAAGTTGGACAAGGAGCACAATCACGCCCATCTTTTCAACAATAATCGACCACTCTACTTTTAACACAAATCTCTCCAGATTAAAACAACACTAACGATTAAATCATAAAATGCAACACAGGAAATCATATGAAGGAAAAAAAATAGAGATGGAAAGAATATAAGCATTTGCAATGCTGGAAGGTGATGAAAGAAAATAGAAGAGACCTTGTCTGGGTTCGGAAAGCAAAGGAACCTCTCGGTGAAATAGAGATGTTATCCCGTATCTCTTCTTTTGTTCAGTTCTTATGGAGTAGCTGAAGAATGAGCATGACCTCTGAGCCATGTCTTATTGCAATTGCCTCTCTGGCTGAGGACAGATAAACAGGTGGATTCTGTGGTGTCAAATTTCGGAACTGAACAAAAAATAAAGCAAAACATCAAAACGAGACAAAGCGAGGAATTGTATAACTTCCTTCTTTGTTGACGTGATTTTGGGCTTTAAAATGACAGGTCTAAATTCTTAGAAATTTAAAATTTCTTTTATTCAAACACACTATTTTTGTGCAAATAATTTTTTAAATTTATAAAAAAATTATTATGCATATGAGCTATCATCTTTTGCTTTTTCAGCCATGCAGTGGGTCCATCTTATTATACTCTTAATAGCCTAAATCTTCATATTTCTTCCTCAAGAGGTTTTGCATGGGATCAAGTCAGATTCCTTTCTTTTAAAGGTTTATTCTTGTTGGTAGAATGTTTCTAATGGCTCTCGAGAAGTAATGGTTTTACTGAAGTGTCTTACTCGATACATGCATGTTACGGGGACCAATCTATCTCCCCAAATATTCATGCTTTTTCCATTTCCAACTCTCCATTTTATACCTTTCTGTAGCATCTCCTTTGTTGACCAAATGCTCCTGCATCGGTACAATGGTTCAAAGCCTTGATGAAGAAATCTCTCCAAAGGAAGTACTTGTCTTTTAACACAATTGTAATTATTGTATCTTCCTTGTTTAGAATCTGAGGATCTCTAAAGAGACTTTGCTATTAAATACTGGATAATTATAATTTTATCCAAATGCAGTCGATTAATACTGTGAAATAAAGAAAGTAAAAAAGGACAAAGAAATTTAAAACGTAGTTAATTTAAAAAGGGATAAATTCAAATCCTAACAAATGACTAGGGTTTAGTTTTACCCTGAATTAAAATTTACAAACTTAACTAAAATAGTTTCGATGTGAATTTTAATTTATCTGAAGGTGAATAATACTGTTCCCTTTTAAAATATATTTACGTATTTAATTAAATTAACTCTTACTTCTATGATAATTATATCTAATTAAACCTGTTAAATTCAATAGTTATAAAATATGTATGTCCTATAAATTATAATTTTAATTGTAAAAATATACTGTATTATTGAATTATATATGATTGAAATATATTTTATGTATTCACGAAATATTTGAAAAAATTATTTTTTATTAGATATGATAAATTTAATCTCAAAGGGTGTTAGAGTTGATATTGAGCCAACTTCATAATTGGCCTTGGTTGATATGTTAAACTATGCTAACACGACTTAAAAGAGAGCATGATTTCAAATGTTATATACTACCACTACAGGTGGGTGTGTGCTGGCTATTAGAAATTTAAAGTTGCATTATGAAATAGCTTGATAAGTGATAACCATTAATCATACGTTAATAATCTGATCTATGTGATAATGAATTCATTCATTGAGCCGATGCTAGCTAGCGTATCATGATGGGAAGCATAACTAAATAGTATTATGAACACATTAATATTGGGTAATTGTTGTTACAATTGATAAACATGTCTTACTGTAACAGGACATTAAAAGTAGTTTTAAATCAAAACATGATATCTATTTTGGGTAAGGAAAATGCCAAGTTGAATAAGACCTTCTGAAATTCTGAATCATAAGGAAAATACGTCATCCATATCAAAGAGGAAAACATTGTTGCATGTCCTCATATTACATATGGACTAGTCAAGCATGTGTGTTAATTGCCACAAATCAAAAGGGACAAAGAGAGAGCTTGCTTTCGGATCACTCAAATATTTGTGACATTTGTTAATTTATTAGGAAACTCAAATGTATGATGAGAAATTTGTGGAAACGTATGGTATGATAGAGAAGAAGAGATCAAATATAAAACGTGGCTTTAGATAACTTGGTTTGACTTTTTAGGGTTTCCTTTTCTTCGGATCGTTGTGTCTATGATCTATTGTCTTCCACTTATTTTACTTAATTCAAGTTCATGATGAAGTCACGGGCAATGGCAAATTAGAGGTACCACCAAGTCAACAATATTCTCTCACTATTTCTTCCTACACTACATATTTAGAGCATGCTGGTCATGTTCTTTTCATGATATTCATTTGGTTTTGAGAGAGGGAACTCACTTCTGATTCTTCTCTCTCTTCTGGGCTTTTTTTGGGCATTGGTGGGTTGGCTATAGTGTAGTAATTTGGGCTCTTCAAGCCCCCCTCTGCGTTTTCCATGTAAGCCTATTGCACTTTTGTTTTACACATCATTATCCTCTTCCTAATCTTCACACGTCTTATGAAACCCAACTTTAATTAGTTCTTAATTAATTGTAATCAATTAGTAGTAAGATCATTTTTTTAACGTTTATAATCACTACAAGTTAGCTTATTATTTCTACATAGTTTTACACAATTGAAAATCAGTTTTGGTTATAGACATTTTTTTTAATTTATTCAAAAGCCTTTTGAAAAAACATATTTTCTTATAATTAATCAGTGGTCAAACACATACTGGCTGTCATAAACTCCCAATCAATTGAACTAAGTGACCATGTTTTCTAATTTAAAGTATGACATTGAATATCATATTGAATAATATATACATCACATTGATATATCTACAACTTTATTTTAAACTTTCATGGATCTTATTTGGTGATTATTATTATTATTATTAATGCAAACGAGCTTTGCGTGGTAGTTTGTTTTAACCACATGAAAGTTTTAGAATATGCAAATGCAATTACCATTTCTACGTTAAAATTGAAGTTGCAGGAGCATTGAACAGTTGAAACAAATGACAAATAATCAAAGCCTATGCATCGTTGCGACAGCAAAAGTAAAACACGCGCAAGTTCTTTACCAAATTATTGAATTATTCGTGTTACCTTATATAATGTGCCTCTTTAAAGTGCAAAGTGCACTTTAAATAATAAAATACAGAATTATACTACTAATTGAAATTTTCATTATTGAGTCTTTTATAATTTTATAATTTATTGTGTACATATCAATATTTTCTCATAATATTTATTAATTTTCTAATTAGTGATTATATAAAATTATACATTTTACTTTCTCTCTCTCTATATAACCCATGATCAGAATTATATATATACTTTTTATGAAGCATGTTTTCAATATAAATATTATTTATTTTCTATCAAAATTAGAAATTAAAACATCCATAATTAATTAAATAAAAACATGCGGCTAATAAGTTAATCTTTTAGAAAGTGAAACAGTCCTAGAAAATTGTCCTACAATTTAGGCTCAACGTTTACATGTTGATCTAAAAAAACTCTCTTCTTGCACATGGTAAACTTTGACTACCTCTTTCTTCATGCACGTGCTGAGTTGTCACGTTGTTGGTTGTTGCCATGAGCTATGAATGGTTGTCATATTTATCAGCAATTCAAACTATGAATTAAAACTCATCATTCTTCATCTCTTCCCCTCACAAATTTTCATATTATTAGCATTTTCTAATAAGAAGCTTTCTTCTCTGTGCCATTATTTCATTTACAGCATGAATAAAGTTTGTTGGCCTTACTTTGATCCTGAGTTTGATACTCTCCCTGAAAGAATATATGGCCCACCGTAAGTAATTCTTCAAACTCTTCATATTAACATTTCAATTTGTTTGATAATCAATAAATGAATTGAATTTTCTGTGCAACACGCACATGTTAATTTGTTGTGTCCCACAGTTGTAGAGTTTGCATTGACAATGAAAGCATAGAAGGATGCACAGTGGTGAAGGTACGTGACAATAATATATATGTATAATAAGATTAACAAAAACGTTCTAATTTAATTGATTGATGACATATGTTACCATTTGATTTCAGGTAGATAGCCTTAACCAGCAGGGTCTCCTTCTAGAAGTAGTGCAAATTTTAACAGACATGAACCTTCAAATCTGCAAAAGCTATATTTCATCTGATGCTGGCTGGTTTATGGACGGTGCGCATCACATAAATGATAATTATGTATAGCATGCGTGTATGTATATACATTGGTCTAAAAATTTCTATACCACTAACGTAAAAATTTAATTGCAGTATTTCATGTGAGAGATGAACATGGCAACAAACTAACCGACCAGAAAGTCATCAACTACATCCAACAGGTACTGCAATTTCTCAACCATGAAAACAACATTGAATTTCCAATATCTGGGTGCTAGTTATCTAATTCCTCCCCCCCCCCCCCAAAAAAAATGTTTTTATTTATTCTAGATGTGCCCCACTTAAAAAGTAAAAGAGAATGCGAATTAAAAGGTTAAATTAGTTTTTCATATCTAAGGAGAGAGTGAAAAGCACATTTCCTACAGAAAAAATAAACGTAGGAACTAATTTTCAGGATATATACACACGAAAGTATATACAATTTTTTTCTTCTTAAAACAAACAATTTTTTCCTTCTCCACTCATATTCTTATCATGGTCAAAATGTTTCCCACAATACTTTTTTCCATGAAAACAATTATAAAAAGTAACATTGATGTTTTTCTATTGATTGTTTGCTTACTCTTGGTTGTTCATCTAACATATGAAGTGAGGTAGAGGGTAAATTTGAAATGCATGCATGCAGGCCATAGGAAGATCAAAAGGCTGTCCACCATCACACAATAACAATTCAGTGATAACAATGACCAACAAGACCTACTCCAAAACACTCTTTCCACTGGTTCACCACTCAAATGAGCAACATACAGCCATAGAAATGACTGGAACCGATCGTCCAGGCTTGTTTTCTGAGATCTCTGCTGCCTTAGCTGACCTTCATTGCAATATTGTTGAAGCTCATGCATGGAGCCACAATGCAAGGTTGGCATGTGTTGCTTATATTTCTGATCAATCCACAGACTTAGCCATTGATGACCCTTCTCGTTTAGCTTCCATTGAGGGCCACTTAACCACTGTGCTACGTGCCACTACCAACCCAATTGGTAGTGGCACAAACCACCCTGATGTTAAGACTTCAGAGCTTCTTGGAGGAGAAGGCACTATGACCACTGTGGAACGTAGGTTGCACCAACTTATGCTTTCAGTTAGGGACTTTGAGGCTCCCTCTTCCAAAGAGATGATGGGAAGGAAAAGGATGGTGACAATTGAAAGTTGTGAGCAAAAAAAGTATTCAATTGTGAGTATTGAGTGTAAGGACCGTCCCAGGCTCATGTTTGATACTGTTTGCACGCTAACAGATATGCAATACGTGATTTTCCATGCTTCCATTAGTTCCCATACAGGTTATGCATTCCAGGTATATACAAATTCTCTGATTTTTTTCCCCACCTTGATTTGACACTCGCCTTACATTTTTTTTTATGATATCAATCACTTTTTCTTTCTTCTCTCAATTATATATTCCAACCAAGATCGATCTTCTCTTAGGACTATATTGTGTAGCGATTAGAGAGGACGTAGGACCTAGCTATGTAAGACCCACCTATTATATGAGTCTCAGATCTTGTGTCTTTTTCTCTCTTCACTTTAGATGAAATTGTTGGATAAAGACCAAGGGACGTGTATAGACATACAATCTCCTTCGTGAAATCATCATTTTTTCAATGTATAAATATATGGTCAAACTTTTGCCTCTACTTTAGTTTTAGTTTAAATATATGAATTCTTTTGATTATTTGGATAAAATGGGTGTTTTCACAATGTTTTTTAATTAAAATCTTGGGAATTTGTCCACCCAATTGATTATGCAAAACAAAAGAAAAAATATAGAACATTTGGTCACAAAAGGTTTGATACTATGTCATGAATCAACTACGCTAAGGCTGAAGTTATTACATAAAAACATATAAATTGATAATTTTATCTTATATCTTTAATACTACTCCTTAAATATATAAAATTAGAACATATTTCTCACTACTCATTTGATAGGTTTCATTTGAGATGTATCCATGTTTTATTAGTCTAATTTTTCTATGTTGATGTTAGTCAATATAGTATTCCTCATTTTTCACGATGAAGTAATTAGTTGAATTTGTTAATGGGTTTGTAGGAGTATTTCATCAGGCATGTAGATGGATATGCTTTAAATACTGCAAGCGAAAAGGAACGAGTAATGAAATGCTTAGAGGCAGCTATAGAACGTCGAGTTTGTGAGGTAAAATAATTAAGCAATTGGCGTTAAATTTCACTATTACTCTCCATTCACTATTAATTGGTCTTTGGTAAAAGTAATTAACATATATGCTTTTGTCTAACTTGACATGAAGGGTGTTAGGCTAGAATTGCGTGCAGAAAATAGAGTTGGGTTGCTCTCAGATATAACTAGAGTACTCCGTGAGAATGGCCTTGCTGTTGTGCGAGCAGATGTTGAAACACATGGAGAAAAATCTGTGAATGCTTTCTATGTGAGGGACATATCAGGGAATGAGGTTGATATTGAATACTTCAGCAAGTCAGTGAAGAAAGAAATGGGTGCAATTGTCACCGTCCATGTCAACAATGATACCAGCAGAAGAAAAGCAACAACACCTGAACACTCCCCCCTCTCATTTGGAGGCAAGCTAAGATCTCGGATTGAACGTCTTTCTCATGCCTTCATTCAATAGAAGTCAAAGTGTAGATTAATCTAATTTTTCGTAGTCACATGCATATGTAGTTGTAGTTCTACTCAATTTTATGTAGTTATATGCATGTATAAGAATGTATGTATGATAGTAATCTACGTTGTATTCAAGAGGATCTGAATTCCTCTAGCTTATCACTAGGGCTGTAAATAAAATAATTTATTATATTCTTATACTTGTGCATAATTAAAATGTTCAGTTGTTTACATAACATAGGATTTGTTTGCATTCCATGCACACCTCCATTTCTCCATATATAGCGATTGATAATTTCTTCTTGTGAGAGTGTGTCTCGAGTTGTGTGTTTATGCATCGGAGAAAGTGTAAACTGTGTTTTCACAATTAAGCAAGCACGGTCGGATTAAATTGTTTCATTTTTCAGTTTAAAATTACCAATTTTTTAATAGTATATTTTGAGAATATGATAAATTCTGATTAAGCTAGGAAGAAAACATATTAAATTGTCTCATTTGATGCCTACCCCTTTGTATACATCCAAAAAATTTGAGGAAAAAAATGGTCCATAACAAATAAATTAGCTTTATATGCAAATTCATATAATGGGAAAAAGTGATAAGTACAAATTTTCTTCAAATCAAATTCGTGAGATTCCTATATCAAGGCCAGAAATATAATCTCTATAATATGAATACTATATGGGGTTAGAACTAGTCTCTCTGAGTTCTATGTTTAGTCTCCTTAACCATATAGAATGCAAGATCATATGAAATACATCATATCTCTTAGCTGGCTGATTCAGTGTAAAGTGTTTCCTCACAGCCTTTACTCCTTCCTTAAGCTTTCTATACTTGTCATCTGAAATTGCACCGAGAATCTCTTTCAACCTTGGAATATCTGAAACATCTATTTGCACAGAAAACGCTTCCCATTGCAACACATCACTAAAGGGCAACACGTAATACTTCGACAGGATCACTGGAACACATTCAGCATAAATTGCCTCCACGATTCTAGGACTAGCCACTTCGTGTCCACTTGGACAAAGGCAGAACTTGGAGTTAAGCATGAAGGAATAGTAGTCCAAGTCTTTGGGGAGGTACTCGTATACACGAATATCGTTGTCATGGTTTTTCCAATGGTGAAGGAGGTTGGGGCGAATGGGGCCATGCATACCACCAGCGAAGAATGCAAGAAACTGTCGTGTGGTGTTGTCTGGTGGAGGTGAAAGGAGTTTTGGGGATACTTCACCTCCATAGAGGTGGATTTCTGGCAAGGACACGTCCTTTCGAGGTTCAAACCCCTCTGAAGTGTTGGCATTGCATAAGACACGGATGGAGGTGTTGTAGAGGAAGGGGTTGCCCTGTGATGCGTGCGGACCCTGCAGAAAATCAAGGATAAAAATCTAGTTATTTGAATATGTTTATTTTTACATGAAGCTAGAATGCAGAATTTAACACATATCTGAGGTTTTAGATTATGATTAGAAATGAGGTTTTCTATAAAATTAAAGGCTTTGTTAGACAGCCTGCGAGAGAGAAAGGAGAAGGATTCCAGAAATAAGGGAAGGAAAGGAAAAGAAAAGTAAGATTAAAATATATATATATATATATATATGAGTTTACAAAAAGTTTTAAAAGATTTATAAAAATACCTATTTACGTAATAATTCTTAAATAATAATTATTATCAAATAATTTTTAAAAAAAATTTCTCTTCTTAAATTTAACTCTCAAACAAATGTGTAAGTAGAAGTTTTTACAACTATAATTTGTAGTCACATCAATTTCATTTTTCTCCAATTGTATATAAAATTGAGGTTAATTTAGGCACAATTTAAATAATTTTTAATAAATAGTTTTAAAAAAAAAATCATGTTTCTTTAAATGTTAAAATTATATTGTGCATTTCAACTTTTAAAAAAATAAACAAGAGCTTCCAGCCAAAAAAAAAAGAAGAGTAAAGTTTATAAATTAATTATAATTTATGAAATAATTAATTTAACTTTTTTTTTAAAATATTATTATTAAGTTTATCCAAACAAGTTTCCATAATCCTATTGAAACTACAATTGAAAACACTTGGCATGCCTAGAGCTAATGGATGCTAGTGCAATGTGATCACATGGTTCAATTATAGCTTTGACATGAGCACTGTAACATGAGTGGAAAGAAACCGTGTAGGAACCCAAGTAAAAGCAACAACCCATGTTAAAAAAAGGGACTTGGAACTAACCCAATCATGACAAGCAAGCATGAAGTGGTTGGCACCTTGAGTTCTATTCCAGAAGGGGTGCTTAGTAGATATCACTCTCACATAGTCAGAGACAAACTGCTTTAAAGGAGTGAGGTCGTGAGAGAGTGGAGTATAGAGGTACTTGACCATCCAAGTGACACTGAATGGCAAGAAGTAAACATGAGCAACATCTGGATTGTTGGTCCTAAAATTCCTTGCATTGTGTTCCATCTCATGGAGGAACCTCCCTTCAATTGAGTATATGTCCTTGCAAGGGCCATCATGAGCAATTGGTAGGTCACCATCTGGGTATACGTACACCTTGAATATTTTCTCCATCTCCATGTAGCTCCTGTAATAATATTTTAAATTATTTAACTCTCAAAATTTGATTAATAATTAATTAGGGTTTTGTGGGAATAGTAAACTAAAATAACAGTAATTAACTAGAAGAAATTAAATAGTGTTTTCTCTCACCAGGAAATTTGAAATATATGTTTAATGTGAAAAAGAAAAAATATATTATCAATTCGTTGTATATATTGTTAGAAGATAAAATATGCATGAATGATCGGAAACAATGTATATATTAATTACAAAATACAAATGAATTATTAAGAAAGAATTTTGTTGGTTAACGTATACTTAATTAATTTCTAGAAATAAAAAAATTATTAAGCAAGATAAATTCAACACTTCTTCATTTTTTAACCTACGTATCAGTTTTCAGGCTGAGTCATGAAATATAACGCAACTGTGGATTGCTGCCCCCCAGCCTACGAGAAATTTAAACTTGCATTTGATTCAGCTTGATAAAGAATACTACAATTCTATCCATAATAATGGGATCCATCATAATGAGTCCTATTCAGTAACCCGCTGCTATCCTATTCATATGAATCGTATATTAAAGTAAAATTTAGAATAAGTTTTTTGAAAAATAATTTAAATAATAATTATTTTATTAAAATTTATTTTTTAAACAACTTTAAGATACAAAGTATTTTATTAAATTTTTATAAACACATTTATTGAATTTTTAATTAATATTAAAGTCAAACTATTTAATATTTATTGAAACACTGTTAATGTTAAGCAACGTTTTGTTAATTTTAGATTTAAAAAAATTATTCACGCTAAAATAATATGAATTATTGAAATTCATTCAAAGTATTATATGTATAGTAGGTAATTAAAATTCATGATAATTAATATGCTGATGGATTTCATTTATTTTAATATTTAAAATATTCAATAATAGAATATATGTATTTGAATTAAGAATGATAAAAAAAAAACTCAAATAATAAGATAGATAAAGTAGTTGCTGATTGAGAGAAAAAGGTATCTGAACTTACTTCTTTAGTTAAAAAAAAATGTGTATTCTTAATATTATTTATCTTTTAATTAATAATATTTATTTTTTAAGTAAAAATATTAATAATATTAGTTTTATGAACTTTTTTTATCTACAAAAATTGAAGTTCTCAAATATAAACTTTAATGACCTTATGCTTGGACTCGGTTTTGTGATGGGAAGAAGTGTACTCCAATATTATTTGCAAATTTATCGTTAATCGTGTTAGAATTTTATTGTAACTTGAATTTTGGAAAGAAAAAAACTTAAGTGATATTTTATTACTGTTTATTTATTTTAGTAAAATATTTATATTTAATGTTATCATAGATTATTAAGGTAAAACTCTAAATTTAATTAATAAATATTAACACCAACAATGCTACAACTATATTTTGTCATTCCAGAAATGAGACTTAAAATAATTTGCAATCAGAATATAATTAGATAATTTGAGTAGAGAAAATTCCATGTTGAAGACCTTCTAAAGTGTAAGAAAGATATCTCAAGGATGGCTGAGGTCGACTTGAAAAGACTTTGTAGGCTTTAAGAATAGGAACTGCTCAAAATTCGCAAGAAATATAAAGAGGAGGATTGCAAAACAGCGTTGTCCTCCCATTAATTGTATGCACTAGTCAACCATGAGCATTAATTGGCACATATTAGAATTTTGAAGGTACAGAAGTGGAGCGCTTTTGGATCACTCCTATATTTGGAATATTTATTAATTGGGAAGCTCAAACATATGGAAAGAAATGTGAGGAAACGTATGGTATGGTTGGGAAGAATAAATCAAACACAATACATAACTTTTGTTTATGCTAATAATTTTTTAAAATAATTGTTAAATAGAAAAAAGTATTTATCATTTACCAATATATTTGAAATAGTTAGGGTAATAAATTTCGGTTAACAAATCCTATGTGAAAATACTTAACGTTGAATTTGGATATCAGTATATTGTAGACCAAGAAACAATCATATCAAAACTAAACCCTGATGAACTTTATTAATGAAATGATGAAACATGCATAGTCCTAATCGGGGAAACAAAATCCTCCAGAGTTGATATTTGAATTACTCCCAGTGCAGTTGTGATCAGAATGTTATATTTTTTTTCACATAACACGACAAAAATTTAGGTTGGATCCTCTACAGTCGAAGAATGAAATTTAAACTGTAGAACAGATCGGAATTCTACATACTGGGACTTGTTTTAATTGAGATCATTCGAGTCTTTCTATTGTAGCCAAAAAGTTATTAGGGCAAATGAACTTAACCACAATACCCACCCAATATTCAGTTTTCGTTTTCAACTGTTGTACAATTACTAAATAATCCTCCTAGAAAAGTTTTCAGTCTTTATTATGCACTCTTTAACCTTAAATTCTAGAATCACGTGTCTCCTAATGCAGTCCGAGTAAATAATTTGGAAATAATAATGATGATGATAACAGAAACATACAAGGGAAAAAACTTTATTTAATTTAACGTACCTTACCCAATTATACACATTATCCGTTAAAGGCGTTGATTGCTTGTTTGTGGAAACTAATGAGTAGCAAATATGGGGGAGCGATCAGACAGGGATGGCTAATAAGCATCCAACTTAATTGCAATGCCAATGTGTCTGGACCAGTAAAGTATCAAGTACTTTATGACCCATTTCCCTTTCTCTTAACGGAACATATGAATCATGGAAATAGGGGGAAATCACTACCAGTTACCACTAGCGCTACTGCACTGGTGCAATAATCAAAAAGTTCATTCATATAGCAAAGTAGCTTTTTGCAGAAGCGTATCATAATTGATTTTAGATAAGTACTTTTTCATAATTCACTAGGATGAGTATGTGAAACTACGAAGCCAATGAATCAATACTGCCGCACTCGGCAATTCCTTATCGTATATCGGAAGAAAAGTTCAAATTATTACGGATTTATAAAACAAAGAGTAACATCTCATTACGTGGCATAAAAAGGTTACGGTGCCGGTGACTTATAAGCAAAGCAGTGGGTAATCTTTTGATGCTATAATAATAGCGCTAGAGTTTATTTTTGGGGATAAAGTGCAATAAAAGGTAACTTTTTTAATTAATTGTTGAAACTCTGTGAAAATATATAGATTTAAAAATAAAGTATAATATTAAAATCTTAATTATTTAATTTGAATTTTTTATTATTATTGGATTTTTTATAATAATGTACTCCTATATTTTATAGGAGACAAATCTGCATTAATAATAATAATAATATATTATTATTATTATTATTATTACAATAATAATATTCATATAATTACATTATTGTACTTTCAGATCTTCTCCATTTCATTTTTTGAAAGGTAAAGCCGGTAAAAAAAAGGAATAAACAAAAGAAGTAATATATATATATAAGAGTCTGTGTCTAATGAAGTTAATTGAATTATTAATTATATTTGAAAGGTTTCTCAAAGAAGGAAAAACAAAAATTACTTGCACTCAACCTCAGCTGCCTGTTGAAATAAAGATTCTCAACATCACATTTCATAAGAGTATACATCAACTAAGTATATATTATAATGATCTTAGTTTCATAATTAAATATTTTCTGTTGAGACACTAATGAACGTGGATATATTTTTTTAATAATTATTTTTTTTACTAAATAATAATTATATTTATACACATGTAAAATACTATTATACATATTATACTTCAGAAATAAAGTGTATACATAATTTTTAGTGGAAGATAGAAATTAATGTGATTTTTCATTTTATGAAAAATTAACAATATTTTTCATTAAAATCATTTTTATATTATTATTATTGTAGTAGTAGTATGTTGAGGTTAATTTAGGTCATGAAATAAGAGACGTTACCGGTGAAATAAACGCGCGTTACGATAGATAGCTCCCGTGGGAATGTAGCGGTCCGTGCCGTCATGGGCGGTGGTGGCCATAGTGAGATTGCTTCTCTGTTCTTCGGATTCCGATGCAGCCATACGCATTGAAGCTCTTGCTCCTGCTAGCCTTTCTTCAAGTTTCCCTACCTTTCCCTGTTCGTTCAAATCAACTCATCGTCAATTTACTTGTAGTTTTTATAAGATATGCTCAAGAATATATCATATAAAATTAATTTTTAATACATATTCGATAGTGTACAATAAAGAATTAATAAATTATAGTATGTAATATTATTAATACATTAAATTCAGTGATATTATGTAATTTTTAAAATTTTACTATATATAAATTTTTATTATGTGTCTATGAATATAAACTAAAAAATTAATTAATAATAATATTATATAATATTAATATATTAAATTTTATAATATTTTGTTTTTAATAAATTAATTATTGTATATAAATTCTTAATAAATATTTCTTGAAAAAAACATATTTACTTATTTACATCTATTCATTCTCACGTGTTCAGAGACAAAGTTTAAAATGAAAAAAAAAACAAAAAATCCTCCAAACTAAATGCAACAGAATCAGCTGTTTTGAAACGCTCCGAAATTAACTCATTGGAAGTACAGAGGAAACCAAAATGCAAATGAAAATCAATGGTGGAACTTACGGTAGCAGTACTTCTGAACTTGTTCCGGTGAAGGTCGCCGGAATATCCAACGGCGAAGAGTTGATTTTCGCCAGAAAGTTTTGTTCGAAGACGATCCAGTGGAACGGAATATCCAGGTCTGAAACCAGCTGGAGGCACGAATTCAAGGAACGGACCTGGAAGTAGTACTACGGCGATGACGAACGAAAGTAGAAACAGCGAGAAAATTGCAGAGAAGAAGTGTTTATGAGGAATCTCCATTTTCTTTTGTAGAAAATAGAGGTAGAAGCGTTTGGTTGCTGAGATTCGTCCTTTTTTTCTCTCGAGAAAATGTGAGAAAGTGAAGGAAACGGTGACTCAGTGCAGAAAGTGAAGTTATGTAGATACAGGGGTGTGATCCCTGGGGATGGATCTATTCGTTAGCTTCGTAGAGCCACATGCCTCTGATTAAATATTTTCATCATTTTCGTTTAATATATATTTTATACTTTTGTTTTCTTAATTAGTAATCTTAGTATCGCTTACCAGCAATATTCCAAAACAATTTATATCCTAACTTTTAATCATACAAAAATTTTTGAATAAAAATATCTAAATCATCTCGTAAAATAAAAATAAAAAATCACATCCCAAATAAATTAATGAAACTAAGACGTTATATTAGAAATTATATTTACTAATGAAAATCATTAATTATTTAAAATAATATTGAAATAAATCCAAAAAAAGGGAGATTAATATCTAAAAAATGCAATTTTCTTTATGATTATATGCATTGAGCAATGAAATTACGTTATTGTCCTCAAGTCATCGAGAGATACCCGGGATCATAGATGCTGTGCTAATACTATGCATGCTTGTTACGAAGGAAGGAAGGAGGATAACCCCTTCCCGCCAATATCAGAAACCTTGATAAAAATAATATTTAAAAATAATAAAAAATATATATGACAAAATGAAAAATAAAGATAAAAATGAATGATTTGAATATATTTTTAATTTTTATATTTTAGTAAAATCTATATTTTAGTTTTTATTTTTTTAATCTTTAATTTATTAAGATTCAATACTTTTTTAGTTTCAGTAATGACCGTAACTAATTAAGATGTTATATGTTGATTCTTTTGTTACGTGCGAATTTTGTTACATGTTAATTTTTAATTCAACACATTATTATTAAAGATTAAAAATATTTTGAATTTACAAAATAAAAATAGAAGGACTAAAATTAATAAAAATTGTAGAAACTAAATATATTTACAGAGAAAGTACTGTGTTTGAATAAATATGAAAGTATAGGTTATTATTGATAACATGAGTGTCCCTAATGCTCAACATGAACTGACGAGACTAACACTGATTGCATGGATTCTAATATCCATTAACTAAGATTGAGTTTAGTTAATGCGATTAGCTTTTTCTTAAGATCATGAGATGCTTTCGTATTATAAGTCCACCAAGTTAGGCAAATTAAGAGATTTTATTTGTTTTAACAAGTAATAAATATTTTGTTAAATTATATTTTTATCTTCTAAGTTCAAGGGATAGGCATAGATTGCATATGCAACAAATCAATCTAAATTTATTTTAAATTTAATTATGTAAATTAAATTTTAAATTATTTTATTTTTTCTAAAACTAATTTTAAATTTTAAATTTAGTTTTAAATTGAGTTTAAATTCAATAAAATATATTATGAATTTGTTTTATACTATTATTGAATTATTATATTAAAAATAATAAAAATTAAATTGATATTTGCATATATATATTTGAATAAGTTAATAATATAATTTTTTATATTCATATTGTATTAAAATTAAATTTATATTTTCTACTTTTATTCATTTATCAATCACATGCACTAATTATAAAGTTAAATTTTAGATTTTGTTTAAAATTAATTTTAAATTTAGTTTTTATTAAAATCAGCTTTAAATGTAATATTTAGTTAAGTAAGTTTTAAATTTAATTTTATGTTAAATTAATTTTAAATTCACTTTAAATTTTAACTTTTAAAGAAAAATTAATTTTTAATATATTTGTAAATTTAACTTTTTAAAGTAAAACTAATATGTTGTACTATATAGAAATTTTTGTTATTTTTGTTAATTATATTATACTTTATAGAAATTTTATAAAATATTTATTATTATTTTTTATAAATAGAGTTAATAATGAAAGTTTAAATTAAAATCAATAAATAAATATTAAAAATATTAAATAATAATAAAATATTATATTATTTTTTTAAAATACTATTTTAAATATTTAATCTTAATTATAAAAATTAAAATTAATAAAAATATTAATCATAAAATATAATTATAAAAAAAATTATAAACGGATACAACACGGAGGTAGAATAAATAAGGACATGAGATAGTACCTTTATAAATAATATGAATTTAGATAAATAAATAAATTTTAATTTTATAAAGTTGATTTAAAACACTAAACTAAATAAAAAAATATAGTGAATAAAAAATTATTTTCACATACATCTAATTTTTTAAAATAAATTTAATATTAGTTATAAATTAAATTTATATAACTAAATCTTTTGTCTAACTATTGAGTGAATTTAATTTGACTTTTAATTAATTTTATTATTTTTAAGTTTCATTTAATTTTTTATTTAATTTAGTCTTTTGAATTGTTGTTTTTTACTAATTTTTTCTCTACTTTTACTTCTTCTTTCAAATTTATCTAATTCAAAAGATTTAGTATTTGACATAGATATGGTTCATAATGAAAATGATTAGCAATAAAAATTATAAATGTATAAGATTTAATCAACTAAGAATTGAGAATGATTATTTAGTATTTACGATTGAAAAAAAAAAAGGCATAGATGAGTAGTTAATCAAAAAGGATTTGTAGACAATTTAAAAGGTTCTCAGTGATGCTTTAAAAATTATTGGATGATAATTTAATTGTAAAATGTGTAAAAGATGTAAAATAAGAAAAAAATTCTTGTACAAAATGTTATCATTTTAAAATTTTTACTTAAGCTAAATTATAGAACAAAGTTAAAGGTTCATTTTGTTATAAAGAATTATTTTAAAGGACTAAATTGAATAAAAAAAATTAAAAGATTAAATAAATTTAATTAATCTTAAAAGATTAAATTAATAAAAAAATAGATGATCAATCAAAATTTTACATAAACTTAAAAGATAGAAAATATTATTTTGCATAAATATTTAATTAAAAAGACAGAAATAAGATAAAAAAAAATAGAAATATAAATGAACTATAATTTTAAAATTTGACAATTAAAACGTTACACCATTTTCACCTTGTTTCGAAAAAAGAGTACTTTGTTTGGTTTAATATCACAAATTCACGATAGATTAATTTTCTTTTAAGAATGCCTAGGAGGGGGGTTTTGAGAAAAAAAAAAAAGAGAAGTAATTTTTTACATTAAGAGCATTATATCATTTATGATAATTATAAATTAATTAATATATTAAATTTATGCTAATATATTATTTTAGAATAATTATCAAATTAAAATATGTTTAATTATTTAAAATAGAAATTTTGTACTCCTCTCTTTCCTTTCATAATTTCCTTTCTCGGAGAACCACTATGTGAATAGCATATAACAATTAAGCCTAGCCTTTAAAGGCCAGAGTACCCGATAATTTCTTTGGTTTTTTATACTAATCAATAAATTTTTCATATAGTGCTTATAGTATATAATTAACTTTCAATTTTATTAACTTAAAAAATAATAAATACTTTCATTATTAATAATAAATATTTTATAATATTAAACTAAAGAGATATAATTTTTAAAATTAAAAATTAAATTATGAAAAATAAAAATAAAATAAAATAATGTTGAAGAAGCCAAGTGATTTACTGAGGAAAGAAAATTTTTTGTTTAAAATAACTTCTAAAAGTATTTTTGTTTAAAAATAACACCTCACATTATTTAGGGATAGATTTTCTTATTGGTAACCAAAAATATTTGAAATTATCTTCTCATGCAAGCACCAAAATTGTTTGCTACTAATACACTTTGAAGTTTTACTTTGAGGAGTGAAAAAGAGGAGAATTTATCACGTGATCGAAAAGTACCATAATTTTTTAAGTCTCTGTTAATCATCATGCAACACATTATCAAAATTTTAAAAATCTTAATTACATGTCATGTGATGATTAAGAACCAGAAACATACTTATAGTCTCATAGTCATATCACATTAATTTCTTGTTAAGAGGACCACACTTTCTAGTCAACCTCCTAGTTATGGGTATGGATAAAGTAAGGAATAATTTAAGAACTTTGAATTAGCACACTCTAGGTTACAGAGGTTCAAAATGAACTATGCAACTAAGTAGAAGGTACATGCATGCATGAATTGATGAAACAATTTGCAGACAACACTGTTGTATGTAGGAGAACGAAGGTATAGGCCGCAAATGTTTCACAAAAACTTCCAAGTCCAAGTAAACATATGCTGCCATGTTAGGCCAAAGGTTCAAGACATTTTACTATTTATTTTAGTTTTAAACATCAAATTTTGATCACATGTCTCTCTTTAAATCATGATCACATGCCTTTGATTTTTTTTTTCAAATATTATCATAATTTTACTATTTATTTTAGTTTTAAACATTTAAATTTATTTAATAAAATAAATTTATTGTAAATTCCTTGAATATTTAAACAAAAATAATTTAATGATTTTAGATAGAACAAAATCAATAGAAGAATCAAATTTGTTCAATTTTAAAAGTAGAAAGATTTAATCAACTAAAAAAAAGTTAGGAAGTCAAAATTGCATGTAGACTGAATTAAAAAGACAAAAAAAATTATATTAACTCAATTTTTATGGTATTAAATATAAGTCTATTTTACAAAATTTTAGAAATATTTATTATTTTGGCTCATATATAACTTTTAAGAAAATTAAACTTTTTATTATTAAAATGATAGAATTCGATTTTAAATAGGAATAAATTTATAATATTATAATTAACTTGTAAAACATTAATTTATCAATTAATTTTAACAATTTTTTAATATGTGTGGTTTAATTAGAAGAAAATTATAAAGAGAACTAAAACGACTACTCTCTTATTTTTAAAATAATTATCATTTAAAGGTTTTAATTGATTTTAAATTGTTTATCATTTTATAAAATTAATAAGGCAGATTATTTTATTTTTTATTTTATTTTATTTTATTTTATAATCTTTATATTTTGATGTCTTTATTAAGTAAAATGAGAAAACATTAATAAAGTAAAAGGGTAATATAATCAAATGAATTAACAACTAAACGCTTAGTGGTTCAAGTGAATGGAGTCAAATCCTTTGACATGTAATCGTGAGTTCGAATGTGATAATAATTGTACAGAGAAAATAATTAAGAAGAAAACCATGTTTTTGGAATCGCATTGGAAGAGATTAGTCTTTTTCTTATTATATGGTTGGAGATATTTTGTGAAACTAATTGAAGTAAAAACTTATATTCAACTTAAATTTTAAATATTTATTAACCTTCTTAATCATTATTCAAAACTTTAAAAATTCATGGTTACTAAAAAATATTGTCAGAAAATTCATTAAGAGAATTTATTTGAGTTCTGGTTTGAAGTTATTATAAGTTTTGATTTATTTTAGTTTGACTGAAGTTGTTTTCTAACTTAGTTCAATTTTATTCTAAACTTGAATTATGAATAGGCCTAATCATTATCCTATTTGAACATATACCGTTAATGCAGTTGCACTGCCATTCCTGTATCAATTATTATTTTTGTTATAGTTATCATTATTATTATTATTTTTATAATCATTCTTAACTCTTTGATGATTTTTTCTTTAATCACTATAATTATCTAATACTATTATAATTGTTATTATTACTATAATCATCCACCACTTGTATTGCATTATTATCTATGTCACTCTTGTTATTGTCGCGTAACAACTATGATAAAAAATAATCCTCGCCAAACACTTAACCATACTAATACGACATAGCTAGGATATGCTTATAATAAGTTATCATATATTGTTTGTTGTTTTACAATCTCATAGTTGCTCATGCTATATATCATGCGAAAGTGTCTTAGAAAATACTTTTGTCCATGCAATCCATTTTCTTAAATGAATGGTCAAGAGTAGATTTTTGAAAAATAAATTTGATTATGTATGATAATATTAGCTTTTTTTTTATCTTTCATTAAGTATGTACTGATTCACGTACGTTTATGTTTGTATATTGTCTATTCTATTGATCTCATGCAAAAGAAAGACATGAATGTTAAATTCAATTATCAATAGGTTAATCAGCTTCTCCCAAAATCTAATTGTTAATTAATTTTTAAATTTAATATCTTTCTGGAGGGTTATGATATTGTGTTAAAAAAAAAAATTAGGTGCACTTCTTTAAATATTTTTGCTGCTCTTTTTTAAGTAAAAAAAAATTAGAGTTTTACTTATACATTTAACGATGTTTTAAATTAATGGCGTAAAATTTTAATTTTAGTTAAAAAAAAATACACTTAAATTTTGTGCTTTTTTATTTCATTTAATTGATATTTATTTTTGTAAAGTCTTAAATAGAAGAAATGTCACCCTCACTGTACAAAACGAAATTCTTCAATAAGTATGCACTAATTATTAATGGTTTTTGTTATATGGATTAAATATTTTAGTTTTAAAAATATAAAAATTTCTAATTAGTCTTTAACTCTATAAATAATATTTATTTTAATATCTTTAACACAAAAAATGTTAAGAGATAAATTAAAGATGATTTATTTAACAAGCAAAAATTGAAAAGAATTAAATGAATAATATATACTTTATGAAATTAAAAATTAACAATTTAAAAAAAAAAATTAAAGACTAACATATATGATGATACAATATTAAAAGAATAGTATAAAACTTTAGTTAATTTTTGATTTAGCATAAGCTTTTTACTTTTCTAAGAAAAATATCACTTGATTATGTGCATCTTAATATTCTTCAAACAAAGTAAATGAATGGCTATCTCTGTCATGACTCATCACTCCATTAGCTTTCGCACAACAAAAGGATACAATGCCTTCTCACCTCCCATTGCCAATATTTTTGTTGTTCCTATTTGTTAATTACCAATTTGTGGATAGTTGATTTGTCAATGCCTCAATGACCCAATAACTAACACAATTATTATGGAAAGTTTCACTCTATCTTTGGTTGCTCACTCTTTTCACATTTCGAAAGCATGGCAACATATTCCAATAATAATAAAAGAGTACTTGTGATGATTTCATGGATAATTTAAATGGATCGAATTTAGGGAGAAACATCATAAATTCTTAAAAGGTTTATAAGCTAATGAAATCATTTAATTATTTAATATATCACTGAAAGCTTAGAGTAATCTAAAGCCAACTCTGGTGGTGATTTCAACCAAATTAATATGATTCGAACTATAGAAATTTAAGGCCTAAAAATTTGTACAAATTCGAACTATATAAATATGTACAAATTCAATTACTAAACCCAAATTTGATACGTTGGGTCGGGTCAACTTAATTAATTAAAATTTTATTTAAATTAAACTTGATCCATGAAGATGACTCCTACTGAAAGCCAATTGCTTCTACACCAAAAAAAAAAAAAAAAGAAAATAAAAAAATACTAAAACAAATTTGGTTTGTTTAGTTTCTATTTATATAGACCGGTTTTTCTGTTTATAGATGGCTTACTCCAAATTTCATGGTTAGAAAAGCAAGACAAAATGTCCAAAAATTGTAAGAGATTGAAAGCATGAGAATCCAATTCATAGAATGAAAATTTAGTACACAATAATGAGAAGTAGGGAAAGAAAAGGAAATCCTACAAAAATGCAGATAAACAATTTTGTACCCAAGTATCGTTAACATGTTTGAGACAACAATTGACTAATTTCAGGAACCATAACTTAATATTGACACTTGCCTACGTCGTTGTTTTCTCTTTCAACCCATTTTCTTTGCCTTTTCTGTAGTTGTAAGAATTCTCCAACCTCCTAGTTTCCCTGCAAAATCTTCTCACGCATAGCTGCTGCTTCTGTTTCTCTCTTGTCCAATTTGTGAGCGAGGTTGAAGCTTTTGCTCCCCCATGGTCTTGTTCTTCTAATGTAGTTGACAAATTGGTTTGTTTAAGGGTGATTCGGGGATCTGACAGAAGCAGAAACGCCTGGATCTTTGCAATTCTCGTGGTTTTCTTCATCTGGGTATAGTTAGTTTTGTAATGGGTTGGAGATATAAGGCTGGGTTGTTCCTCATAGCTACTGTGGTTATCATATGGGTCACCTCTGCCGAAGTCACCCAGGTAAGGACCAATGCTAAACTTCTAAATTTACCCTTTTTAAGGTTTCGTTGGATATGTGAATTGGGTTTTCTTTTGAGTCTGGGGTGAATGCTTTTTTGTTAAATGTGCATGTGTGTATGTTCCTCAACTTGTGGAAAAAAAAGAGACCCTTTTTTGTTGTCTTTATTGTTGTTTTGTTCAAATGTGAAGATTATTGTTTTTTCAGTTTTCTTCCGAAGTATTTTTGGTGCCAGTTCAACATATTAAATGATTATGGGGCTTTTGTCCTGGCATATAGTACCTTCTGTTAATCACACAACATCAATTACGATGGTATTGTATCTGAGAGATGGATGCAGGTTGACGTTTGCTTAATGTGACTTTGTTTTTGAAGCTTACCAAATCCTTAAGAGTCAACCTTTGCATTATTACACTAGTTGGAACTTCGTATTTCCATCATAAAGTTCTCTAGTTGAGATTAAAGTTTTGTTGGCTAAAATGATTTGTTTACGTATAGCTAATCTTAAACCATGCAATCCTCTTGGCCTTGGTTGAACGAGAATTGCAGACCTGTAAAATAAGGTGTCACTTAGGGGATCCTTTATTCCAGTTATTTGTTATATTGTTATGTGTTACATATATCCACCAGAAGGCACCATGCTGAGTGTGCTTAAAGATTTATATTTGTAAGCCATTGTATTAACTTAAATTTGATAGAATTCTATATCTGAATCCTTATCTTCGCATGGTCAAGGGATGTTGTTGAAAGTCTGTTGTAGTTTGAAATGCTGCTCAAGGGATTTCCTTTTATTGGAGACAGTAGCATGCACTGTGCCCTCATCCGAACTATATATGTATGAATGCTTCTCTGAATTAAACTTTTCCGTGCAGGGTATTTTTTCAGATTACAAGCAGCCATTTGCAGTGACATATCTTGGAGCTTCTCTTATGGTAGTTTACCTCCCAATAGCATTCATTAAGGACTGTCTTTATAACTTACTTAAAGGCCGCTCTTCTAAAAGTGGAAAAAATGCAAAACATGAGGACGAGTTCACTATCAGGATTACCTCTCCTCTCAAAGGCAATGTAGTGCAAAAAAACTCGGAAGTAGAACTGGGGAATGTGACTCGGAAAGATAGTGATTTAGATTTATCTTCTCTTGAAGAAGTAAAGCCATTGGTGGCTAAATATAATGATCCCAACTTGTCAAAGGCAGAGAAAGAACTTACTACGAAGGAAATTGCTACTTATGGATTTTACATTGCACCTATTTGGTTTGTAACAGAGGTAAGTAACTTAAGATTGATATCTGATTGTGTAGTTAGGCGACCTTAGCATGCTTACAACTGAATTTTGTTATTATAACTTCCATGAGCCCCCTACTATTGTGGGATCTAGGGAGGGTGAGATGTAGAAAACCTTACCTCGGCTAGCTGAGAGCCTTTTTCCATAATTACAACCCATGTTGGCTTGCTTGTTCACAAAGCACTGTTTTGCCATTACTCACCCTTTTGCTGTGACTTTTAACCAAGAAGAGAAAAAAAGTTTTCTCTGTTCTGTTTTTATAAGACAGTTGATTTCTGATGTTCCACACATATATCTATAAGATAAATTAATGCTTTCATGTTCTGATAAAGCATCAATACCAATTGAAATTTTTTAATTCCAGTTATTTCATTAACTCTACACTAAAAAGAAGCTTTGAATTGAGAGAATGTGAAACTATATAAAGGTGAAGTAATTGCATTCCATTTCTGTCTAGAGTCGTTAGATCTTTGCATAGATAAATTCGACATCACATATAGTTGACATCTACTTGTTTTTCAATAGTTCATGCATAGCTTTGATGTTTATTCTGTTGTATAGTAGTTTTATTTTACTAATTCATATTCTGTTGCTTTCAGTATCTATCAAATGCTGCCCTTGCAAGAACAAGTGTCGCAAGTACAACAGTATTGTCATCTACTTCAGGACTTTTCACTCTTTTCATTGGTGTGTTTATGGGCCAAGACACTTTAAATGTGGCAAAAGTAGTTGCTGTTTTGGTCAGCATGGCTGGGGTTGCTATGACAACTATAGGAAAAACTTGGGCTGCAGATGAGACGCAATCAAGTGCTTCGTAAGTCTTTATTATCTCTTTACAAAGTCACCTTCATTATTTATTTATTTATTTATTTCCAGTTTTAACCAATTAAACAGAGGTCAATCAAATTAATGCATAAGGTGGAAGGAGACAGTTCTTTCTCATCCTATACTCTCTAAGCTCGTTAACAAAATATAAATGTTTATAAAGAATTGTTCCACAATCAAAAGTCCAAAATGCTTTTTTTTGCTGTTTAATTGGAAAGAAAAACGTCACTGGATAGTGTCTCATTTGGTCCCTATTGTGTAAAATTGTCATCTTTATCTTGATTATGTTGACCATATTTACCTTTTCTTAGCTATATTGGTATCACTGATGAAGTTTATACTTTAGAAGATAAAATTTTATAAAAAAAATGTAATATTGATTAACTTTTCATAGTTATGTGCTGGGAGTTTGAAGCTGGGCTGTTAAGAGGGGAGAGACCCCACTATATATTGGTGTTCCATGACCTAGTTTGGATAAGCTTATAGATAAGTCCTTATAAGATAAGAAAATTAACTTGAAAAATGAATAAAACTTCTCTTATAAGTTAAAAACAACTTATTTTCTCAAGTTTTAGAGAAGTTAAATGAGAAAACTTCTAAAAATAAAGAAAAATAAGTTAATTTTAACAGAGAAGTTTGATTTACTTTACAACTTAATTTTGTACTCTTATAAGTATTTATTGAGAAATTTATCAAAGCTGGGCGATGTCTCAAACCTAGCCAATATATCACTTTACACCCTTTTGTCACCCATGTTGAGTGTGAACTGCAGTCTATCCACACTCTCTGGGATTTGCTAAATTGAGCTCTAATCCCAATTTGACGCAAACACAAGGAAAAAAGTAGATGCAAAAGAAGTTTTGTTTTCAGGTTAGAAACATTTCAAAACGGAAAATATATTTTATGCTGGCTGAATACAAAATCCCAAGGGTTATGTACTAGCTTAATTATATATTGCTAAGCTCACTACTAAAGTTTAAAACATAAGAAAGAAAATTCTAATCTGATACACCCTCAGACTTCTATCGGACCTGAACCATGCATTGAAATTCAATTTATGCTATATATATATATATATATATATATATATATATATAGATGCTTTGGTATCATGTCAAGGAGTAACTCGCTAAAAGCTTAAGATGCTAACCTGGTGCAGTGGAAATGAATCGTGTCTCTCAAGGAGAGTAAATTCATTTGATCCCTGGGTAAACCCTGTGGGGAAGGGCCATACCCTTATGGTCCTTGTCCAAAGGATGGCCATAGTCCACAATTGCTTTAACTCCTTCTTTAATGTAGGGTTGAATCACCCAAAAAAGCATAAGATGTTAGTGTTAGGTAATCTCCGTTAGTAGTTTGTTTAAATAGATTATTTAGTATCCATTAATTAGTTATATTTGTGGGTTAGTTGTGAGTTAGGTGAGTTAATTTGAATATGGCATGTTGCCTATAAATAAGAAAAGGGGTTGAGAGGAAGATTTTATTTGGTGATTTGAGAGGAAATACAGATTGTTATGGGAGAGTCCAGGCCTCTCAAAAGTACTGTGAATCATTTGCAGTTCTATCAGTTTGGTGTAGGCTTATGTATCTTTTTATATGATTATGTCTCTAGCATGAATAATCCTCTTTGTCCTGCATCACATTTTTGAGAAATCTATCTCTCCTAATATGTGTACCAATGTAAGTTTTCATTCATATATTAATATAGATAGGAGGGATCAGAAAAACTGTGCAAAATTTAGCTCATTACTTTAGTCATGCTGCAGATTACTAAAGAGTCATATTGTTGTCTTTCATGTATTATCACCGGCTTGCTCTTTGTAATACTATTTTTTGGGCATTGACAGTTGATATTTGTGTTCAGCAATGGGCAGCGCTCTCTTGTTGGGGATCTTTTTGGCCTTCTCTCAGCCATGTCATATGGTCTATTTACAGGTTAGGCAATGTCTTAACATTTAAATTTTTTGTATTTGTCAGATAATTTAGACGAATAATGACAGCTTCTATAATGTTAATGCCACACAGTTCTTCTTAAAAAGTTTTCTGGTGAAGAAGGAGAACGGGTGGATGTGCAAAAGCTGTTCGGATATATTGGATTGTTTACGCTTGTAGCACTATGGTGGCTTAGTAAGTTTTTTTTTTAAACAGCAATGATTCCATGGACTATAGTTGCTTATAAATGTCAACTTAAAAAAGATTCTCTGAGCCCACTCCTTTTCATGTGCTCATTGAACTTGTTTCGTGTTTCTTAACTGAGTTCTAATTCTCTTCTATACTTGTCTCAGTCTGGCCATTGTCAGCCTTAGGAATTGAACCTAAGTTTACAATTCCCCATTCTGCTAAAATGGATGAAGTGGTTCTTGCCAATGGATTAATTGGAAGTGTTCTCTCAGACTACTTCTGGTACATGAAATTAATCTGACTAATTTACATACTCACACAGAGTTATCCCAAATCTTTACATTAGAGTTTATTTATCTACCAGGGCACTCTGTGTTGTATGGACAACTCCTCTGGTGGCCACTTTGGGCATGTCACTCACCATTCCTCTTGCTATGTTGGCTGACATGGTGATCCATGGTCGGCATTACTCAGCATTGTACATTCTTGGCTCAGTTCAGGTATTCTTATGCCTAAGATATTTCAAATTTTGATGTTCTCTTAGCTCTCAGCCAGTACCTGTGGTCAGTGAGAGGATCACTATTTTATCGTTTCTCAACAAAAATTTAAAATTAAAATATATAAAAAATTCTTTTGGCATTATGCTGTTGATTCCGTTGCTCTTTAGATAATTTATAGTTGTATTTATTCCAGTTTTGTTTGCATGCTTCAGTTCATTATTATTACTTAATATTATGGCCCAGTTCAGACAAGCTTCTCAATAAGTACTTATAATAGAAGACAAAAGTAAGGAAGTAAAATGAATCAAATTCCTCTCATAAGTTAAAATCATCTGCTGCTCTTCAACTTTTTTAAAAGTATCATAATTTAACTTGTCCGAAACTTGAAGTGCATAAATTAATTTGAAGTTGTGAGAGAAGTTTTATTCATCTTTACCTCTTTATTTTCTTTTTTATTTGAGTGCTTATCTAAAAATTTATCTAAATTGCGCCATAATGATTCTGATTCTGTATGTTATTGTAATTTGTTAGGTCTACTGTAAATCGGTTAGAAAGATAGATGTTATAGCTTCCACGTAGCACATTGTCATTTGTTGTTTAAGTTGCATATAAGTTGTACTAATGAGATGTATGATTCAGCTGTTGATTCAAAGAAATTTACCATCAATAAGAAATATCTCTTTCTTTGACATCAAGAATTCCTACAAACTTGCCCAGTAATTTTATCTAGTCTAGACTCTAGACCATAATGTAACATGCTAATAACTCATATATGGAGGTCACATTCATCAAATCATTTTTGTTTACAATCACATATTAATGGAATTGTTTTTGCATTGAGTTGCAGGTATTTGCAGGCTTTGTGATAGCTAATATTTCAGATTGGGGGACAAATAAGCAAGGATTGTAGCGCACTCTTTTCAATGCTGATTCCCTTTTTTGGTTGGTTAACTGTCCTCTACAATCACTGAGTGCTATGCCACGAAGTAACATGTTGAGAATCAATGCCTTAATCCTGGCTTTAGGAAGGCAACAAAAGTATGTGCTTTCCATGTTGTATTTGTTTTTGTGTATATGGTTCTGGGGTGAGGCCTGTGTTGTAAATTTTAAGTGTCCTGAATGAGCTACAAAACATGCGTTCTCAAATTGAAGAAGTTGAGGATTTCATTGAAAGCAAGTAGTACATGAACAAAAATCAAGGCATTCATTATACACAAAAGAAGCTGTACAAATACAAAGCCTTAAATAAAGTTTTGATCCTTTAAAAATTTGTAATTTTTTTTTTATTAGGCCTCCCTTTTTTTTTAAACAAATTTCTTAAAATGGGTTTTTTATTTTCTTTTCATATGATTCTTTTATTAGTAATTTGATAATGTTTTTATTATCTATTCATGTGTTATTTAATTTGGCTCGTATATAATATAAAGTTGATGTTGATGATGATATGACATATCTTACTTTGTCTTTTTTATATTCTAAAATTTTAATTTTAAAAATTTTAACGTAATAATATAAATTTTTATTTAAAAATATGAATGATACAATGTTAATGACACGATTTGGTTGTCATATGCTAATTAAATTATAAAGAGTTAATAAAATATTATGTAAGCAAATAATAAAATAAATAATAAATCACTAACAGAAGAATTGTATAAAAATAGAAAATAATGTTAAAGAAAATAGATTGAAAAAAATTATAAAGGAACATTCAAATGAAAAATTTAAATTTAAATTTTTAATAAATTGAAACTTAATTTAAATCAGAATACAATAAAAAAATGATACATGAACTGCAGCCCCAACCTAAAATGCACACGAGTTGGGCAAGTTATCATTATTTGTGCAACAGAAGAGAGTTGCTTAAGCATGGACCTCATTATGAGATAATTATTGGTTACTCATACATGTAACTGTTGTTTATATAATTTTTGTCCACATTAGTTACTTTTAATAGTATAACTTTATATGCCACTTTCTTATTAATAAGATATAATAAAAAGAATAGGTCAAATGTCTCGCAATTTTTTTCCCAACACAATGTCCACTTTATGGGTTTTTGTAAATTCACAGAATATTTTAATATAATATATATTATTGTTTTTTCGTCATTGGGAGATGGGATATATTTTACTTTCTTGTTGTTTTATATATATATATATATATAATTCATGTAATATTTGCTATATAAAATAACCATGACAAATTATAATTAAACTTGGTATGCTATTTGAAATATTTGATTTAATTATAAACATTTAAATTATTAAACAAAATCGGGGTATGTGGATTGAAGTTATTATTTACTTTTTGTATATATTTTGCATTTAAAATTGTAAACACTTGGTTACAATAATCATGGATGCTGGATCTCGACATAAATATAGAAATAAAGGTAGAAGCAAGCAATGCATAATCTGTCCGTGTCCCCATTAGATGCCATTTCTAATCGCAAGAGTGCCAGAATGAGCAACTGTATCACTCATACATCCCAAGTTATTATTATTTTTTTTTATATCATAAGTTTTAGGTAATGGAAAACATCTGCTTTACCTTTATATATATATAAATAAAATTGAATATTAAAATAAATATACCATTGCATTAAATTCAACGAATGATATTAATTGAATTTGACTCTCCTACACACATATAAGTAGGAAAATGACTTTTTACATAAAAAAGGAAAGTAAACAAAATTAGAAAGAGAAAAAGATTTTACTATTGTCTTCTTTGAAAAAGGAAACACTAATTAAAAAGGCTCATTAATTGCATTTAATTAAAAAGTTTCCCTCATCTATACGAAATGGGATATGGAATTATGTATTGTGCGTGGAATATTCATTGGGAGACAGTGAAAAATGAATTTTGATATTTGCCTTGTGAAGAATAATTAAGTTTGTGAAAAAATGACAAAATAATAACTGTCTCAAATTTGCTAGAAATAGAAATAAATACAGTATTAGAGCAGAGCCTATTCATTTTACTCACAAATATTTAATATCATATTGCTTTATATTTTTACACAAAATTCTTTTAATTTTATAAAAAAATTAATATTTATTATTAATTAATTAAAATATTTGAGAGATATAATTTTTAAACATTTTAATTTGTAGTCTAAATCACAGATTAAGTTATAACAACTTTTTACACATATTAGATTATTAAAGGTCATTTTTTTACACTGTCATTCAATTATAATTTATTATACAAAAAGTTATTATTATAGTTGACTAATAATATAATATAAATCATTAATTATAAAAATCAATAATTGATACATGGTCGTTGATTGATTTTAAATTAATAATTATAATTGATGTCATTTTTTATTGTTATTTTAATAATATCTAAAAATATTATTATAATTTTTATCTAAATTATAAGTATTTTTTATTAAAAATAATTTTATTTGAATTGAATAAAAATACTATAAACAGTAAAAAAAATTATTTGAATATTTAACATATTTGTATTTACTAAAATTTAAATTTAAGACTAAAAATTAGATATTTTTTTTTACTAATTGATATTGATGTTCGTATTTTAATATTTTTATTATGATAAAAAATTTATTATATATATATATATATATATATATATAAAATTGAGAAATATTTATATATCGTTCAACGAATAAGAAGAGATTGTACAATAAAAAAAATTATAATGAAAATTTTATTTATCAATATTTCAGAAAAGGTTAAAATAAATATATTTATAAAATAGAGAAAGTTTTGTATAAGAAAAATAAAATAAAACGGACATTCAAGTAATTTATTTTTGGTCATATATACATGTATACGTAAATTATAATTTTTCTAATAAAATTAAAACTGTCTAGCCAAAAAAAAAAAGAGCGAAAATCTTCAAATATTATTAAGCTCTTAACTGAAGTAAACCGAAAGTAAACTACGGGAGCGATTACAAGATACTAATAAATATAGAGTTTAATTGGAATAAGAATCCTTGTCCGTTGTCATTGCAGTGATTGCGTTGGCGATTTGCATCAATTTGTGAGTGTTGGAAATGGAGACGTTGCCGACGACGTCGACGGTGAAAAGAGGAGGAAGATCCAAAACCGTGCACACCTCGAAACCTTCCCTCGTCATGGCCTTCTTCTCTTGCGTTGCTTGGCTTTACGTTGCTGGAAGGTGTGATTCTTAATCTTTCTTTTTTTTTTAATTGTTTTTTATTATTGCATTTTGATCTATTCGATTCTGAATGAAGATTTGTAATTCGGCACTGTTTGTTTTGAACGTTTGTTTCATATGTAATGGACTTGCGGTTGTCTTGGGAGTGGTTAGGTTATGGCAAGATGCAGAGAATCGCAATTTACTTACTAGTCTTCTGAAGAAGAATTCAGCTCAGGTTTTTTTCTTTTGATTTCCTTTTTTTTTATTTTTAAGTTTCGCTCTATGTTGTTTTTAAAATTCATTTTCAGTCCATAAACTTATATTAGTGTGTTTTTATCTTGTTGTTGTTGTTGTTGATGTTAGAGGCCTAAGGTTCTTACGGTGGAAGATAAGCTAATGGTTCTAGGATGCCGGTAAATACTTTCACCCCCCCCCCCCCCTCTTCTGTTGTTTTAATTTTAAGGCATTAAGTTTGTGTAGGGTTGCTTTGTTTGTGTGATCTATGGGATTTAATGGTTGTATAATTTTGTAGGGATCTGGAGAGGAGGATCGTGGAAGCTGAGATGGAATTGACATTGGCTAAGAGTCAAGGGTACCTCAAAGGCCAAGGGCAGAAAAGTGGCTCTTCATCTGATCGTAGGCTTCTTGCTGTTATTGGGGTGTATACAGGGTTTGGAAGTCGATTGAAGAGAAATGTTTTCAGGGGGTCTTGGATGCCCAGAGGTCTGTTTGGATATTGGTTAAAATTTTCACTGGTTACTGTGAATTTCTTTGCATTTGAATCATCTTTTTGCTTTATGGGTTACAAAGGAGGTCTAAGACTTGGTTTGGTGGTGGTGGGGTGGGGTGGGTGGGGAGGCTAATGTAGTGGCAGAGTGGTCTTGTGCGCCACTTGATATAAGGTTCAATGCTTTTCTGGGTTGTCTTTATGTAGATGTAGATCAAATTTGTGGACTGAGATGTGGACTTTTGAGTGTTTACTTGGTTTTCTTTTGAGAAAATAGTGATATTATGATTTTGTTTTCGAAACATGTTTTTGTCTTTAATTTGAATTTGAGAGTGATTTTATTCCTCTCAATTTGAATTTGTGATTGATATGGGCATTGCACTCTTACTCTGATTTTTTTTTAATTTTCATGTTCTTTAATGGTTTCTAGAAGATTGGTTTTGATCTCTACTCTGATGGTTTATTTCTATTTTCATGATTTTAAAATTTCTAGTTTTCTATCATTATTTTTCTAGGATTACTTTTAGTATTTTCTATTACACAATGTTTAAACCGTATAAAAATAGTTTTTGGTGTATATTTAGATTGTGGTCTATTGTGCATGTAATTCATGAACCTTTTAATCATCATTTTGTTTGATAAGTTATGTAACAAAATTTTCTATATTGCATATATTTTTTGAATGATAAGAATGTAAACAGTTGACTATTTTCTAGATGGTTAACTTTTTATTCATTTCTATATCACTAACGGTTTCTCTTCTCTTTCTTGGCAGGTGATGCCTTGAAAAAACTTGAAGAAAGAGGAGTGGTCATACGTTTTGTAATTGGTCGGAGGTTTCTCCTCACACTTATCCTTTTTAGCTGTTATAGTACCCACATATGGTTTCTTTTTAAGCTTCAATGATTATTTATGCTTTATTTCTCTTGGCATTACGTTAAATTTAATAGTCTATTACATAACTGCCAACGATTCAAACTAATATTGTGACCTGATTCTTTGTAATTGACAGTGCTAATCGAGGTGATAGCTTAGATCGTAATATTGATGAGGAAAACCGCTCAACAAAGGATTTCCTGATTCTTGTAAGCAAAATAGTTGCAGTTATGCTGTAATTTGAATTAGTTAAATCTTTTACCTTGGTTAATCTGAGTGGAAAAGAAGTAGTTATTTTTTTAAAATTTGCCTTATTATAGAATGGTTTAGGGTAGTGAGGGATATTTGATTATGGATATGGGGGCATTTGGAAGAGCAAAATACAGCTTATTTGGCCTAATAAAACAGAGCAAAACTCTTTTTTATCTTATTTTAGTAATTATCTTGGTTAAACTTATGACATAAGCTCTAATGTGATAAGTTTATTAAATAAGTGCTTAATTAAGCTATTGGTTCAAATGCACACTACATTTATATGCATGTTGATAAAAGTTGCTGCATTTAAAAATTGGGGTTTAGGTGCATCCTACATTGATGTTCAGAGTAAAATTGCAGTTCTGGTGCAAAATATAAGGGGGCTTATTTTTGGTGGGGGATGGGGGTTAGTTAAATTTTGACCATTGTGTTTATTGATGCTCACCTACTGGGATAAGGCTTTTGTTCTTGTGGTCGTTGTGGGTTTATTGATGCATTTTATATAAAATATATTGATGCTCATTTGATCATGCTTCCTTGTCATGGAACCTTGTTAAACCAGCTAAGTATAGAGCTTGACCATTTGTTTTAATATAATTATATCAGGAAGGTCATGAAGAAGCTCAAGAAGAGTTGCCTAAAAAAGCTAAAATCTTCTTTAGTACTGCAGTTCAGAACTGGGATGCTAACTTTTATGTGAAAGTTGATGACAATATTGACATTGATCTAGGTAAAGACATTGTTTATATATGTTCTTAGGAGATTTTGTTGAACTATTCCTTTTCTAAGCAAAATTATTGAGACATTCTTTATTCTGTTCACTGGCCTGACAGAGGGTTTAATTGAACTTCTTGAACGTCGGCGTGACCAGGATGGGGCATATATCGGATGCATGAAGTCAGGAGATGTGATATCAGAAGAGTATGTTCTATGAGTTATTTGTGATTGTACATCTATGCTAGTAGATCTGTGGATATATTTTACAATTTTATGTGGTATAGATGGTTCTGATTATGCTTCAAGTTGTCTGAAATTGTTTGTTTATGAGTGGAATTTGTGTTTAAATTTATCTGCTGTTTATTTTATGTTCAGTATTATTGCTGAATTTTTTGCCCGAAGGTCCCGTATATTTTCTTAATTTTCATCCTTTTGTAAGTCCTTAGGCATGTCCCTTGCCATCAGATGTGAACGCCTTTTGCATTTATGTTAATTTCTAATAAATTTGACTTCAAATTGTTGTCTGCCAAATCTTTCTGCCTACCTACAAATATTTATTTGTTGCTTGTTATTTTCTTGTTCATCAATGTTAGAATGTTATATTTGTGTTTGAACTTTCTAATGTTGAAACTTGCAATTGAGGTTTTGGATTCAGCTTATGCATCTCATTTTGGGTGTTTTGCAGGGGAAAACCATGGTATGAACCTGAATGGTGGAAATTTGGAGATGAGAAAGCGTAAGTAATATATCTTTTGCACAAGAAGCTTGGTGATTTATTTTACTTTATTAATGCAAGAACAATCATCAATTCTATCGTCTTAAATTGAAACCAAGTCATTATTTTTTTTTCTAATTGTATTATTGAGTGGATAACTGAATGATCTGGCACAATATGACATTAATCCTAACAAACATTAGAGGGAACTCTTAATTTAGGACTTAGGCATACTTAACATACATCAATATGTTTTTAACTCTACCAAATGTTGGATTGTTTAAATTGATGACTTGTATTGTAATGATTACGCACACTGTTTCAGTCCCATATTGCTAAATAATGAAAATTGTAATCTGATTATGCAGTTGATGATTGAAAATCAAATATAATTTTTGCCTGTGTATATACCTGTGAAGATTAGAGGAATCACATGCTCTTTGATTTAGTTGTCTCTTACAAATATGTCACTAGTTGGTAGTGATGTGAAAATCTGGATGTAATCCTAAAAACCATCTAGAGTCTAATGGTTTGTTCTTATAAACTCTAACTAATCTTTTGGACATTTACTCCAATTCAAATGAATAGGACATGAAATAGGTTTTTTTTTTTTTAATGCTTTATCCATTTTGCATTTCTTTTCTTTTCTTTTTTTATCTTTGTATGCAACACTGCTCAGTAAAACTAGTTAATCATTCAAAACAATGATAAATAATATGTCCTTTATACTTTAGTGAGAGATGACTTGTTAATTTTTTAATCTCTATCACTTAATACAAAGAATACTGTAGAATTTTGAAGGTACTGATCTTTGATCTGTCATATCCCCCTGAACTAAATTTCTGAACATTTAGCATTATGATAATTTTGTGTTACCATCTTTCTTTTATTTTTCAGTTCAGTGGTATGTGTTATAAACTCCTCCAGATGGAAAACATACGTTGCATTATTTTTGACAGATGTTTCTTTTGTATAGATATTGCATATGGAAAATCTTTAGTTGTTTGGATCCATATTGAATTGTTTTAGTTTTGGTTTTAATCACTATTTAATTATTGTCTTCAGGTATTTCCGACATGCCGCTGGTTCACTTGTTATAATTTCAAAGAATTTAGCACAATACATTAATATAAACAGGTTAGTTCTCAATATCTTATCTGCCCAAGGAGGATCTGGTTTGGAGGAATCTTAGAAACTGAAGTAGGCAGCTTTAGTTCTGTGGTATGGATGCTTTTATTCTACATTTAGGCTGAAAAGGCATGGCCTCTAAATGTCCTTTTGCTAGAGGAACTTGATAAAGAGGAGGGTTTGGATATTAATTTTACATTTCTACTTAACCATGTTCATGGCTGACATTTAGGTTAAAGCTACTTGATTTTTTCTTAATAATGTGTTCCTAGAATATTGTTAGCAATCATCTATTGAGTGAGTGGAAACTTGGAGTGCAAGACGCTTGCACCTTAAATGTTGGCATAAATAAAGTGGATGGAAAGTGATTTTTATAATTTTATCCTTTACCAAACAAAAGAGAGCAAAATTGTAACTTTCTATCCCGTTCCTTTTTCTATTGTTAATCTACTCAAGCACATCCTAAAGGTGGGGTGTGGTTCTGTGGTTTGGTGGGGAGGCCGTAAGATTGTGGTTTAGTGGTTCAAAGATTAACGGTTTCTTTTGGAGGATACCTAGTAGCATGCATTTGGTTTGTTTTTTGTTTTCATTTCAAGAATTATGTTTTCAGTAATAACTACAAAAATGTCACCTTGCAAAAGTAAAATGGCATTATTGTTATTATTAGTGAAACATATCTTTTGAAAATGAAAACAAAACAAACCCAATGCATTATTTTTCTCTCTTATATTTAATATCTGAAATTATTTTTTGTTCTATTTATTAAAAATGCAGTGTATCTTTGAAGACCTATGCCTTCGATGATACATCGTTGGGATCATGGATGATGGGAATCCAAGCAACTTATATAGATGACAGTCGCCTTTGCTGCAGTAGTATCAGTAAAGGTGAAATCTCATTTCTTATTGTTTGCATCAGTTATTTTCTTGTATTGAACTGGGGAAAGTGGGTGGGGGCGATTAGGGGTGTTTCTTTCCAGCTTTCTTAGCTATTTTATGTTTATTGAATTGGCGGAAAATGAAAATGCATTTGGACTAAATGAATCGAGAGAAAAAGAATTAAAGTACCTTTCATCAAACTATAATATTCTAATACATTTTGTCTTACTACTACCTGTGCTCATTTTCAGACAAGGTATGCTCCTTGGCTTGATTGGTCATCATGATCTCATGGCTCGCTACTCTTGCCTGGGAATTTATACAATTTGTCTGAAGATCAGTGTCAGTTGAAGATTATGTTCACTCTATGGTTGCATACTGCCTCGAGAGCATTGCAGATACTGTCAATTTGGAGTATTTCCCTTCTAGATCTGGTGATCTGTTCATTCTTTTAGATGTCAGCAGCGAAAATGGAAGTATAACTACAGATTACTGACTTCAACCAGTGGAGCTCACTTGATATTTTAGGAAGTACTATGATTATACATTATAGTTCTTTGTTATTTGTCTATACCAAAACATCTGTTCATGACCAAATACTGAATAGATAAAAACCTAAACGAAAGGAAGCAGCTGCTTTTAATATACAAATTATTATTATTGTTGATATATTGAACCACGGACGAGCAAATTGTAGACTTCATTTAGCTGAGACATCGACTGGAGTTTTGTTTTTTCAGTCAATTCTGAGTCAGTCTTCAAAATTGTTCGAGTTCAGAATTTTGGTCCGCAAAATCTTAAAACATCTTTGGTTAATCTTTAATTTTGTTAAAGATTACTTATTTGCATTTATTTTACATTGTTGCTGTTATTTCGTCATAAAAAAGATTTAAATGAATATTATTTTTAAATATATGAATTAACGAGAACTTTTAAAATTTTAGGGATTAAAATGAGAAGATTACCATATTAGTATTTATCATTTCAATGAGTTACTAAATAGTCTCCAAGTTTTTTTAAAAAATTACATTAGTTTTTAAAATAATTATTAGTTGGATTAATAAAAGCATTGACATGGAATGTGATATGGTTGGCGGATTGTTACATGCGTGTAATATGATATTATTGGGTGACGAGGAAAAAATTATTTTTAAAATTTCTCAATTTAGTCTCCAAAATCTTAAAATAAAAAAATGTATTATTTTGATCTCCCATTATTTTCATTCTCTCTACCAATCTTCTTCCGCTCATACGAGTCACCAACACCATTGTGCTAAATGTGTTTGCTAACTCAGGTATCTAGACCATGGTGGTTGTCATGCCTGGTTCTCAAATGCTGCTACTGACGTATCCTTTACCGATGCATGGGTGCATGACAATGTCTTCAAATACTATTGAAGCCATAGTCTTCATGGACCCAAACAACACTATAAAGTTTTTCACACTTACCATGAAAAACATTTGCTCTTCACTCTCCAAGTACAACCTTGAAAATCCCATCAAAATCTAGACATTAGTTGCACTCACCACACTGCAAACCTCATATCCAACCATGTTTGGTTCTTTCAAAACCAAACAAATAGAATTGGTTATAAAATTTATGTTGAATTTTCTTCATCAAATTAGGTCTTACTTCATGGTTAACATTACGTGTTATTAGTGAATTAACAAGGTGTAGGAAAAAGTTGTAAAAATTGAGGGTCAAGTGATGGTTTTGATGGAGGGTTTTGGCGAGGTGATTCAAGGTGGTTCAAAGGAAGGTGAGTCAGTGGAAAAAAATGATAGAATTTTTTGGTTTTGAAATGGATTCTTCCACGTTACCCAACATCAAGCCATGTGTATAAGTTCATTCGATATTTAAACGTATCACAATAACATTTTCGTTTGTTTAATGAATGGTTGGTCGTTTTAAGAATCAACGTAACTGTGTGTTAGCAATTAATATAATTCTTTTTTTAACTTAACTATTTTAGTTACTCTCTAAACTAATGTTGACTAATATGGTAATTTTTTAAAATTTAAAATATTTGACTTATACATTCTTAAATATACATTTAAAAATTTATTCTATTTTTTTCCACAGTGCTACAATGCATGTTATGCTATCAAACCTTTGAAATCTTACAGGCAACCTATGCTTAGTATGGTATTGTTTTTTCTCCTTAGATGAGGTAGATCGTATTTTACTATATTTAGGAAACAATGTAACATCATCCATTGAGAAAAGTTATAGTGTGGTCCCCGTGTCATTGGGATGCAATGCAACAACAGATTCAAAATTAATTTTATATGTTGATTTTCAAATTATCAATCTTTCCCAATTTGGCTTTCTAATCAATCAATAGTATTATATATAATTTTTTTAATTTAAAATTAAACTTTTATATAATATTTTATAAAAACTAAAGTACCAATAGCTTGAATTTCAAATATTTAGGGAAAAATATATAAATTTTTTAACATATATAACTTTTTTTATAATCATGTACTAAGAAATTATTATTATTATTATTATTAGTATTATTATTATTATTATTATTATTATTATTATTATTATTATTATTATTATTATTTATAACAAAATTAGCTTATAAACATGTTTTAAGATGATAAAATTTAAAAGCATATTCATATTCAATGCTATATTTATTAAGTATAACATTTTAATAAAATAATTTAATTTTTGTAAAATTAAAATAAATTTACATTAAATTTAAATAATATGAATAAATTATATATTCATTAATTATAATATATTTATTTTATGAATAATTTTTCATATTTGTAAAAGTTATTAGAAAATTTATTATTAAAGAACAGTTAATACAAATTTAATACTTAAACATATGCAGTGCAAAAGTATATTAGTTTTATAACTATTTATAATAAATTTAATTTATAAATTTTTAAAATAATAAAAAATCAAATACACATTATTTTAATAAATATTAAATGATAAATTTGTGTGTGTATAATAGTTTATTTTTAATTTATAAGTCTATTTATTATTGTTGATAAATTATTTATCATAAATTTAAACATTTAACAAAATTATTGTATTCATTTTTTAATTATAAAATATTTTAAAGTAACAAATTCTAATGCATAACACTGTAATTTTATAATCATTTAAATTTTTATGAAAAATTATTAAAATAAATTAAAATATAATTTTATTAAATTACCTAATACATTTTTTCTCTTAAAAAATATTATCTCTTACACATTTTTGTTTACATTTTATATCTATCATATTCATTGGATATTATTGAAGTGACAACTATAAGTTGTGCTCAGTTTAAGAACGTTGTCTTATATTTATATGACTATGACTTGTTTATTAGAATAAACATATTTTAATATTTTATAAAAAAAAAGTAAATATTTGAAGTTTGATGTTTATTTTATATTTAAAAAATTCTTGAAAATCATGTAATTTCATTTAAGTTATCAAAGTAAAAATAAGGTCAACTGTGTTTGAGTTGTTATGATGTGTAACAACAAAATAGAAGTTTGAGAAAAAAAAAAACTCAATATAATCAAAGACACAAGAGAGATTGCAAGTAAAGGAAAAGAAATGTGTTCAATGATAATTGAGTTTTGTGATTCGATACAATGGAAAAGAAAAATATTCTCAAGGTGAATAAAGATGGGTATAATAGGTACCATATTGAAGTTATTATATTAATATGATTTTGCAGTGGATATATAAAAAAACAAAAGACTATGCTTATTTAATTTACAGTCCTATGGTTACATGACAGTAAATACATGCAGTTGATAGGCAACGACAGTCAATGAACGTGAAAAATAAATAAATAAATAATGACACTTATCAACATTGTTTTGTAAATTTAATAAAGAATGAAAAAGGATATTGTTGTTAATATTTTTGAATGTTTCAAGGTTACCTAAGCACAAAGTTGGAGTTATTTTGCAGTGAAACTTCGCAAAAATGTGCAGAAGTACTTGATGGTGGTATATACAGAGATAACATAAAATATTAAACAATAATAATTGTTCGAATAGATAGGATGAGAGAGTGTTCATTATATCCTAATTAATAAGTATGTCACTCAATTTAAACGTGCACCTTTTAAATATAAATTAAAAAAATTAAACATAAATTAAAAAGCATAAGATATATTGGTTTAATTGATGAAATATTATTTTAATTATAAAAGATTAAAATATAAGCAACTGAGATTTTTAATTTTGGAAAATATAAAAAATTAGTTTAATATTTAAAAGATTCATTCAGTAGTGATTTGAAAATATATTATTCGTAATATTAATTAAAAAAAATTAATAAAAATAGAGAACCTTTTTAAAATAATAACTAATTAAATATATTAATTTGATTGATATTTATTATTTATCACAGAATAAAAAAAATAGATCTGTGATAAAATATAAAGTTAGAGCTATAAATTTATAGATTCAAAATATTTTAACATTATAAATTAAGATTAATTAAATTTAAGTAATAATATTTGAAAAATAAAAAAATACTGATAAATGTGTGATGCTTTATGTAAGATAATGCATAAATTTTTATTGAAAAAAAAATTGAGAGGAGTTTTCACTGTCAAATGCGCGACTTGAATTTTTTTTGTATCCTTTTTGATAAGAAGAGTGGTTTAAATTTAATATATACAAATTAATTAAACTTTTAAGAATAAAGAATTGATTCATTACATTAAAAAAAACTTTCCAAAATTTTCAATAAAGGATTATGAGCAAAAATTTAATCTACAACTTTTTTTTTTTTCATCGACGTGTCTCTTCACATTGTTAATTATGCTAATAATTGTCATGAATGGAAAATATACTATTTAATGGACACACTTTATAATGGTAAGAGAAACAATGTTTGTACCTATTTTATATGCATGAAATTCCCACCCTTGATTTTGGAGATTAAGAATTGGTTTATGAAATAAGGAATGTATATGGTAAATGATATTTTGTTTGGAGGCTTTTAGTTTAAATACATAGCTCAGCTCAGCAGGTTGTGAGAATTGTTACACTCATTTTTCATTCAAGCACCTCTTCATCTTTCTTGTTCCAGGTGAGCTTTTTTACTAGTTCTTATCACCATGCATTAGTTCCACAATAGAAAAATAAAATAAAATTGATAGCTTACATATTTATTTGATTTCATTAATTTTGAAAAAAATTTGCTGTGTTTATAAGATTTTTGTATTACTGATTGATGACTAAATATCATGTTCTATTCATATTTCTTTGTTCTTATCTTTCTCATGAATATATAGCTAATTATTTTCTTCTTCTTTTTTGTGTTTTTAATTTGTTAAAGAAATATTTTGGTGATAACTTTTTAAAAGGAAAAGTTTTTATTTCAAATTAATAGAATAATATATTATTTGTGATAATAAATATATAATACATAAACTTTATATTATTTTACATTTTTATTTTAAAAAAATTATTAATTAAAATATTTTTATCTAAAAGAAATAGTTTTTTCTCAATCCTTTTTCTTTAAAAACTCTATATTTAAATAACTCTTAACCAATTTTTTTCTTTTTAAACTTTTTATATTAGCAATTTTGACAATAATAATGGAGAAAATGCATGCACACTCAGGATCTGTGATCTGAGTTAATTGTTAATGTTCACTTTCAATTTCAATAGCTCTTTGTTTTTCAAAGGATCTGACAAAGTGTTTTTTCTTCAACTTCGTTGATATTTGTTGAATTGACAAAATAAAAAAGTGAGAAGGAAACGAAGGAATAAATAGAGAGGAAAAAAATCACACTTATTGTCCAAAAAAAAGGGTTTATTTATAGATGGAGAGAAAATTATTGATAGAAAAATTTATTGAAATGACATATTTTCCTATTTACTAACCCATTTATTATTATATTGAAAAGGCATATAAAAATAATTTAACACATACATTTATATTTTCCTTTTTCTTATTTTTCCTCAATCAAATAAGAAAAATAAATATTTCTGAATTTCTCTTCTTTTCCTCTTTATCAAAACAATAAAAGAAAAAACAAATCTTTATTTTTTTTTTTCTCTTCTTCTCATTATCTTTCCTTCTATTCCCTTCTCATTTTCTCTCTCTATCTTGATTAATATTGAGCTATTTTTTTTCCTAATTTATTAGATTAAATGCTTGTAATGTTCAGTTTTATTTTAATTTAAAATATTAGGCGCTTTAGATTTCAATTCATCTATTTATTGGAATAATTCAAGAAACTATTGTTATGTTTTAAGCTTGTCTTCACTACACACATATCTACTAAACTAAATAAAAAACATAATCAAAATAATAATTTAAGTATTTTAATAAATGATAATTTAATCAATTTTTTTAATGTGTATATGAGGACACAAACAAAAATTATGAATGGTAAGTTTTTATGACAAATAAAAAATATTACATGTTTTAATACATTGAATATTAAATGTTATATTTTTTAATAAAAATTATTATTTATTTATTAATTTCTTATTAAATTTCTTTAAACATGCATAAAAAAAATCAAACATGAATAATTTGAATCGGAGATAGTAAAATTTTAAAAATATAAGTATTATAAAATCAGCATTTAATGTTTAACAGTATTCACACTCAAGATATCATATATATTAAGTACTTATCCCACTCCCCTAATTATGTGAAATCTGACCTCTCGTTTAGAAAGATTCTAAACGATTAGGCGAATTATTTATGTTAATTTGAAGATAATTGTATTAATTGTTTTTTATAATTTAAAATTTACCTCAAATACATAATCTATTAATTTCAGGAAACCAATGAGTTATCGAATTTAAAATAATTATCAGGATTTGACAAGATTCTATATGTTAGATACATGACTTGATTAGGATTTTGTCTGAGATTGGTTATGTTTTTAAGTGATTGCAGTTAACTATAAAGTTTGACACCTTTCTGGGCTATATATATACTTTGATTAATGAAACATATATTGATTGTGCGTAGGAAACATTGGAAAACAAACGTAGCTGTTATAAACATGTCTGATAACATCACCAAAGATCTTGTCTTCTTGGTATTACAGTACTTTGATGAGGAAGATCTCAAGGAAGCGTCACATGCGTATGTGTCTCTCTATTTTCCACAATGCAAACCAAGTTTTTTTGTTGTGTTGTTTTCAATGTCATGAATGATTGTTATTTAATTTGCCTTGTTTTTCTTTCAATCTTTTTATTCACAGGCTTGAGCGTGAAAGTGGGTTATACTTTGACTTGAAATATTTTGAGGACATGGTGCTTGAGGGCATGTGGGATGATGCTGAGAACTATCTGTCAGTGTTCACAAAAGTTAAGGACAATAATCACTCCATCAAAATATACTTTGAAATGAGGAAACAAAAATACTTTGAGGCATTGGACAAGTAAGGATTTTTTTTAGTCTCATAGGTTAAAGGGTGTTCTTCTTTCCAAGAACTTGGTTATTCTCATGATGGTACGTGTATTCTTGTCTAAAACTGTTGTTTTTATCATCAGTAATGAACGTTACAAGGCCTTGGATATCCTCTTGAAGGATCTGAAAGTCTTTGCACGGGGGAACGAAGAGTTGTTTAAAGAACTGACTCTCCTTTTGACAGTTGATGATATAAGGTATGTTTCAATTGAATTTGGAACAGTGGATTTGGATCTTTCCTTGTTGACTAATATGATATGATCATGTTAGAAAAAAGAAGATACAATTTTTATAGAGAAGAATACTAACATCACATTCTTTAACATATTATTTTCTGATTGGTTAACTTTTTAAATTGTCAAAACAATTTAAAAAAATAATCAATTCATAAGATTAAAAATGGGTTAATCCAAAACGTGTCTTATAAAGAGTGTATTTAAAAGAGTTTGACACGATCTTTGTTTCTTTTTTCGACATAATCACATCATATTATTGATAACGTAAGAGGATTAAAATTTGTTTCAATTGTCAGTGTATTCAATTATATATTGTTGGACATGCATTACTTTTTTTTTAAAACAATATTTTTGGCCTAAATAGGGAAATTAAATCAACATACGAAAATGCAAATTCTGCTAGGAAGGAGTTGATGGTTGAAATTAAGAAAATCATATTGCAACATCCTCTTTTAGATGGAAAGCTAAATTTTCCTGTCATTCGGAGTCACAGGCTACGCAATCTTCTCAATGAAAGGTTCCACTCTATTTCTTAATTTGAAATTGAAGCTACTATACTATACTAGGCATTCAATATTCATGTTGTTGGCCTTGCCTCCACATTTTCTCAAGCTAATTGTTTTATTGCATTGTTTACACATTTGACTACTATCTTGATATCTAGCCATGCATTTCAGCCACATGCTGATAAATTATCTATTGTCCTATTTGTTAGCTTAAAATGGCAGCATCATCAAAACCCTGCTCAAGAACCTGACCTTTTAATGCACAATGTCAGCAATTCCGGATCATCTGCATCTGCTCTAACAAATTCAGGTATAGGCTTTGATATTTTTGTTAGCCAATCAATTTGATGCTTGCTTATCAGAGACTGTTACAGCCCCCAATTCTTGTAATTTTTTATTTTCAATGTAATTTTTAAAATATATAATTATTTTAATTTGGCCCCCTAAAATGGGATTTTTTATTTATTTTTCTATTAAATTGGTTGCCAAATTATTTCAGCCTAGCTTCACCCTTATGATATAGCTTTTGTAGGAACAACTCTGGAGTTGAAACCTTCAACCAACGAAAGGCCAAGTATGGTTTCTGATCAGGTTAGTTGGATGAAACCTTAAACCTTCACTGCTTAGTGATAGTAGAACCTAATTTCATAACAAAATCCTAACTTCTCTTCTTTTTTGTACATTATTTGACTAGGATTTTTATTATGATTAGTTATAAATAACTTTTTGGTGTCATATGTTGTAGACATTTTTTATATTGAATAATAAAGTTACTATTGTGATGTTGGTAAAATCCTACTGGTACTATTTAAGATTTTAGAGTGATTTATATGGTTCAGCCAAAATTTCTCAAATTTTCTATGAAATATACTGATTGTTCTTAGGTGGTAATTTGTAGTAATAACATGGCTTTTAGGAATAGGTCAAATGTCATGAAAGTGCTTGTCTTTTTAGTCTTACAGTTTTTGACAAGGATAGTTTTAAGAAAACTTCAAATATTTGTTAATTTTCATTCTATGTAGTAAACTATGCTTTCTTGACTTGTTTTTGGGATCTCATAATATTACTCGACACCCAGAACCAACATCCTCAAACATAATTTCTTTTTTTTCAGAGAGAGTGCAAAAAAGTTTTGAGGGATGTAATACCTAAATCAATTGAAGAATCCTATAACAAATCAAAGAATATGTTTGACATATGTGACCCATCTCAGTGTCAGTTCTTGCAGCTCCATAAGCATCCTGAAGTAAACAAGGTATGGCATTTATGAATCATACGGTTTATTGAGATTACATGTTTTCTAACAATATTTCAACACAAAACATCTCCTGATCCCTTAATGTGTGCTTATCAATAGATTCCTTTACATACATACATACAAAATGCATATTATATCTACATTTTGTATTTGCAAACAACTATAAAATGCATATACTAGATAACTAAAAATAAAAAAATAAAAGAAGATAACTGAAAACTGGAAACTAAATTCCATAGAACAGAGAAATGATCATCAACTTTACATGAAGCAGATTGTTAGACTCACTTACACCAATGCTGGAAATGCCATTTTGGCGTTGGGATCGAATGGTACTCATCTAGTTTGGTTCTGGCCACGCACTAACCTTAACTTGGATGGGAAGGTAATGTTATGTCACTTTCTTTTGATATGGTTTTCTTTTATTATTAACCAATAAGTTCAATTTTAGAAATTGATTTTGGCACAGTAATTTAATTGTTGCTTGTAGGCTAATGCAAAGGTTTACCCTCAACTATGGCAACCAAAAAGTGGCTTTAAATCTATGATCAATGACCTTACAAGCATCAAATGTGGAAATCCAGTTTCCTGTTTTGCTTTATCAAAACAGGATGCATATCTCATTTCAACATCAGGGGGGAAGATCTCCTTGTTCAATATCTTTACATTTAAGGTAATCTTAAAAGATAGAGTTCTGCTTCATTAAACAATTAGCATTCCATTGTTAGGAAATTGTATAATAGTGGTGTTTTTATTATTTCATGATTTCAGACAGTTGGAGTTCCTTTCATCTATAGACATTTTCATTAGAATTAATATTAGCCTTACAGAAATTGGCCATATGATTTAACATATTCTTGAATGAAAATAATTTATTTTGTTATCATGTTGCATAGTGTATACTTCTCTTTCCCCGTTGCAGTTGTGTCTCTACTGTTTTTTGAATCTTTTGATTGAGGTCATGCTATTTGTTTTTATTTTGCTACTTAGAATGATGTTATTGTTGTGATTTAACTTAATGTATGCCACACATTGCCTAATGCAGACTCTGACAACTGCTATGCCTCCACCACCTATGGTAACAAGTCTTGCCTTCTACCCTGAAGATAATAATATATTTGCTATTGGATTGGATAACTCCACTATACTGATATACTATGTCCTTAAAGATGAGGTATATCTCATTCTTCATTCTACTAAGACATGCATCGTTACATGTTTAAAGGATATTGAAACCAGTTTCTGTATCATACATTTATGCCAGGTTCTTTTCAATCTTGAGGGCCACTCTAAAAGAGTTACTGCTCTTGCCTTCTCAAAAACTTGGAATATTCTTATATCTGGTGATGTAAATGCTCAGGTTAGTATTTAATATTTATTCCATGAATCATATAAACCAAAGCTACAATTTTAATATTAGCTCCCCCTTACTTTAGCTACAATTTAATAATAACGAAAAACATTAGTAATATAATATCTAACATACGTTTAAGTTATTGATTAAATTTATTAAAAAAACTGTAAAAATTATATGAATCTCACTCTTATTTAATGTTTGTTTCTCTTACTTTTATAGTTTTTAACAAATTTGATTTAATAACCGAGGTATTTTTCTAACCTTTCTCGCAATTAATATCTTGATATAATTAATTACTAAGCTACAATCATTTTATTTGTTTGTATAAATAAGTGAGTTTAATTTTAATACATTATTAACATAAAAAATTTTACACTATCAAATAATTTTAAAATATTATAGATATGACTTTTAAAATTCTAATTTAACTAGAATGCACTAATAGTGTAAGGATTTATTATACTACAATCTAATTATAAATTGTTAATCTATTATATCAATAAGAATCATTGATTTTTATAATAATAAATTTAAAAGTCATATCTAGATTGTATTTGAATTGATTGACACTATTAAATTCATAAAGCATCAATATTTAACTCTTAATACTGATAATGCATTCTAATCAAATTGTAAATATGCTCTGTCACTGTTCTGATTTCTCTGGTAGATTATTGTATGGAAAACAGAAGGATGGGGAAAGTTGAAAGATAGGTACTTGCAAATACATGGACAGAAGGTGCCAGAAGTACAATCAGAAACTCAAATTCAGTTTCACCCAGATCAGACAAACTTCCTTGCTGTACATGATAGTCATCTTGCAATTTATGAAGCAACAGAACTAAGATGTGTCAAACAGGTTTTCTCTTCTTCCCCTAACATATCATATATATTCTTTTCTAAATATTTTTCTTTTCAACTTATGAAATTTCATTTTCCTTCATATCAGTGGGTTCCAGAAGTTCCAGTTGTTATCTCTCAAGCAACTTTCTCATCTAATGGGCACTCTGTGTATGCCATTTTTGTTGATGGGACTTTGGCAATATTTGAAGCTTCAAATCTTCAAGTGCTTTGTAGGGTCCATCCTTGTGCTTACCTTTCTCCAACTTCTCGGTATATTTTTCTTATCTCCATGGTTGCATTTTCTAAGTTTGCCATAGCTTTACATCATATAGCTGTTATACTTTCATATTTCCTACATCAATTTTGCTCTTGCTAGAAAACTATTATTCCCTCCATATTATACTATATGTCACTTAAATTATTGAATTTATCTCAAAATACTTTTGATTTTAAAAAATTAAGAAAGCGAGCATTTATTTTTCAATAACATCTACACTAATTGATATCTTACATAAATACTTTAACAGATATAAAACTACATTTTAACTCCTTTTATAAAGGTATTTTAATCAAACAAAGTCATTTTACCATAGTAATTTATATAATTATTTTTTTAAAAAAAGTGTACATTAACTTAAAACATGTCATTTTTTCTTTATTAATCAAATCCATAGTTCAGAGAAATTATATCAGAGTTAATTATGCATTGACATTTATTCATCACATATGCAACATTGCCATTCAATTTAACTTGCATATATTTTGTTTGTTGCAGTTTGAGCATGTGGCCAATTTCTATAGCTGCACATCCACTGAAACCAACGCAGTTTGCCGTGGGACTCACAGATGGTAGTATTTATGTGTTTGAGCCTCGGGAATTAGGGGGTAATTGGATCAAAACCCAGTGAGGAATTCAAATCTTATGCATAGCTCAAAGGAGCAATAACTCATCATAAGACCACATTAGGCTTGTCGTTATGTCACATTTGAAGTGTTAAAATTGTACTTTATATATATATATATATATATATTCTGGTTATTTTCCTATATATAGACACTGGCGGATAACCAATTTCATTTGTAGCCTTTTTTAGATTTAGTTGAAGTATTTTCCCAGTTTCACACTTTCACCTATTGTCGAAATAGGGTTAGGCTTTGCTCATTTGATTACATGAAAAAGCTTTTTTTTTTTAAATCAATTTTGTTATTTAAACAATTTATATATCTCATTTATTTAAATTCTGAAAAAATTTAAAATAAAAAAATAGTTTATGAACCAAACACGAAAAAAAAATTATTGATCACTAACTTAAATAGTAAAAAAAGGATGAATGGAAGAATTTAAATAAATAATTATTGATCAACACATAATTAGTATAACTTTAAGAAATAACAAATATAGATAAAAAGTATGTTATGATGTTAATATAAAGAGAATGATTCAATTGCAAATAAGACCATGAAAATAATTATTCTTTTGATTTAAAATGACTTGTTATTATTAAAAGTTAATAAAAGTAGTTTAGAACAAATGAAGGTTAGTTCGAGTAGCAAGCGGCTCAGTATCATTTAAGTAAGGTTTTGAGTTCAAGTTATTGTGTATGTAAAAAATTTGCAGTGATGCGAGACTCGTGTTGGATTCCGATTAAATCGAATGAGAAACCAAAAAATAATAATAATAAAAGTAATTTAGAAAAAAAAATTACGAAAAACTATATATAAGAGCAATAGAAAAAAAAAAGTTTTAAAAAACTCATTTGAATAAGTTAAACTCTTTGTAAACTATTAAGCTCTCACAGAAAATTAACAGCTTTTTTGCCTTATATAAACTTTTAATATTGTTAAATTATTTGAATTACTCAATAGCCAGTGAAGATAGAAAGAGGTTCCAAGGTATCATTGATGAAAGAAACAATGATATACTTTATTTTGATAGAAGATATAGGAAAATTTTTGTGTTGTCCTGAGAAAGAAACCATTATACACCTAGCTTTGATTTGGATATGAATTCTCTGCAATTTTGGTGAAAATTGCAGTTTACCGTCTAAATTTGTTTAAGTAAATTTGTCAAAAAATAATTTTTGTTTAAGCAAATATGATAAAAAATGATTTTCATTTAAACAAAAATTGTGAAAAAATTTAAAATTTTATCTCCTTCCTCTTTAAACTATAGAAATTTTGAGAAACTTTTGTTTTTTATCAATAGCTACTTAGTTACCAAAGATCTTTACATATATCATCTTATCAAATATTTTATATATATTATCTAGTGTGTCACTTGTGCTAAGCATCAGTGAGATAGAACTATTTAGAATTGAATTATATTGTTGAGAATGGTGATAAAAATTATGAAATAGTTCTTCCACAAAGTTTCTCAAATTTTCTATTTTAAAATTTTTCACAATTTTAGCTTAAGCAAATTCTTTTTATTTATATAAAAATTACTTTTTCACCAATTCATTAAAGCAAATGTTTTAAATTTAAGTGAAAAATACTTTTTTATCAAATTTATTTAAGTTAATTTTTTTCTTAAACGAATGTTGACTGCAAGTTATAGAAGAAGATCCAGATTCCTTTGATTTGTAGCAGAGGAAGGTTTGTCAGTGTTTTTATATACAAATGAGAATGACTTGAAGAATTCAAGGAGATGCTTTGGGACTAGAGGCAAATCACATATTGTGACTAAACTAAGACAAATCAACTATGCATATATCTTCTCTTTCTATTTTTTTATTACTTTGCAATGTTTATATTATTATTATTATTCTATTTATTTTAATTTTATAATTTTTGTTCTTGATTCCAAAAAACCAATTCACCCCGGCTTAGTCCTTTTAATGGAAAATAAAAATATTTTTCTAATATTTTTTTGTCATTAAATGGTCAGAAAATGTGAGTTGTCTACAAGGCGGAGTTTTATTGTCTTGATATTGGTGTGAAAATATATGTGATGGTGCACTTGCTTGAGTTTGGGGCTGTAATGGTTCACAGTAGAGAACGATGCCTCAACCTTAGGTTTTATGATAAATATGATGATTAGTAGTCTAAGAGGATATTTGTTTTTCTTTTTAAAAATAATTCTCTGTTTTTAAAAATAAAATATAATACAAATTTATATAATATTTTATTTTAAAAACAGAAAATTGTTTTTAAAGAAAACAAACAAACATGCCCTAAATTTTTCAAGTTTTTTTTGTAACATTTATACTTTTCCCACATAAATACACTATCCCAAATCATCAAGAGGTCTTTGTAGTCCTACAATCCCATGCTTAATTACTTTAAACATCACGAAAAAATGAAGTTAAATTGTCAAACAATAATACAACTTGTGTAATAGTCAAGGCAGAATTCCATTTCAATAACCAATTAAATATATAATTAATTACTGTAACATTTGATTATAAAATAAATTTTATGTTTAAATATATTAAGTAAAAGTTAATTTTAAAATAATCTAATTTGTTTGAATTATATAAAATAATTTTTGTAAAGCTTGTTTAAAATAACTTATAAGCAATTTATAGAAAATAGTTTATGACTTTCATAAATTATTTTCAATTTATTGCAATAAGCTTAAAGCTATTTTTAACTTATTTCAACAAGTTTCATTTTTTAACTTATGACATAAGTCATCATTTTAAAATAATTTATTAAATAAATTGTATATTCAAACACCTCTCTCTCTCTCTCTCTCTCTCTACATATATATATATATATATATATATTAAAATAATTTATTATTAAGAACAAAATATGGAAATAAAATTTAACTGGAATAAATAAGTTTATATATTTTAATTTTGCTTAACTTATTTTCTTTGTAAAAAAATCAGAGAGTATAAGCTGGTTTTTCAGAATTAGCCAAACAACAATGAACAGTACTCTTAAAGATTTTTTTTTCACATAAAACAAAAATAATTGAATCCAAAACACGCTAACACTTGATTACCACAGCTAAGACTACATTGAAAACAAATACGATGCTGACAGAGTGCAAGTGCAAGTTGAGAATTTGATGGTCGCAACCAAAACATGACCAAATTACATGCTCATAGTCACAACTTTCCAAGTATGTTAGCTAGGGACGCCAACTAAGAAGTGTAAAGTAATTTGATTATTTGACAACATCCCCAGCTAAAGACAAGCAATATATGTTAGTGAGAACTGAGAATGACTATGAACATAGAGCATGATATTCAATTGTTAAAGCTAAAATATAAATAGTCACTTAAAAGGAAATGAAATTGCTGAGTGCCACATCAAAGAAGGAAGATCTTCAACTAGAACTCGAGCCATCAATCTTTGCTGCTGCAGATGCATAACTAACACTACTATCCCTTGTACTTTTGCACTGACTGGACTGCTCATAGCGAAGAAATTTGATTTTTATCTTTGTTGAGCAGTTCCTTAGCATCTGAAAAAATTGCAAAAATTTAAAGTAAAAATAAGATTAGCATCGAACAGAAAAACCCGTTTATGGAACATACAGATATGGACAACCTTACATTATTTTACCAATAATAAACGATTTCAATGCATCCGAAAATATTCCAAGTGAAGCTCATCAAAGCAAGATAATAAACATTTTAGCTCTAGTAAGCATCAAATGAAGAAAGAAATTAATAAAAAAACCAATCCAAGTGCTTCCCATTGTAAGTGCAACTAGCTATCACATTCTCAAATCTTGCAAGTTTCATAATAGATGCCTCAAACTAGTTCTCAAATGGCAGTACAACAGTGAAATCACATCCTGAGATCAACAGTAATAAAACCATACATTTTGAACAAATATCAACTCTTTTTGTTGTTGTTCGGAAAGGTGAAGGAGTGGTGAACTTCTCAAATTGATTAATCAATTCCATTCATAGTAAGGTATGATAAGAAAACATGATTTTATAATAACAATAAGAACGATAAAATAATAATATTGGTATTTGCTTCAAGTCATAGTCAGATTCTCAAATTTGTCTAGTGCTACTTTCATAAGGATATTGTGGCCATTTATTTATAAGGAACTTACATGAAGGAAAACACTAATTGGATGGCGTCCACAGATTGTATTGTCATACTCCAACAGATATTGTTTGAATGAATCTGCATCTCCTGTTTCTATGATATCCATGCCCATCTTGTCTAAGGCCTCGATAGATTTGTATATAGGTCCATGTTTCTTGTCATAGTGCATGTAATTGAATCTGACACAAAACATCAGTCAGAAGACAGGTTACAAAAACAAATGAAAAACCTTAAATATTCAATAATCAACACCTGCTTCAAACTAATGAGAAACATGAATCCACCAGAATACATAACTGTGGACAATTGGGTAATATAAATGGTCAAGAAGAAAACAGTCAGGCCACTGAAGCATATCTGAACAAAAACTTTCGTTACCAATGCAGTATATTATTTAAAAACATTAATCATCTAACAACCAATATGGAATAAATGAGCCTATGGAAAATGTTACCAGGCTCTAAATTTTTGCATGTGTGTTTTTGTTAGCACATCTCAGACAATTGTGTGCGTGCGTGCGTGTTTTGGGGGGAAGGGGGGGTATTCAAATATTTTCAACGGTACATACCGAGATCCCCAGTGACAAAAGTCTGATGAAACAGAGAAGAAGTTGCTGGGATTATCCACATATTTGGCAAGAATCTGCCCATACATAGCTTCATTTTCAGCACTAACAGCACCAACTAAAATGGGCACAATTTTCACCTGGTGCCTGCATAAAAATCCAAATTCAGTGCCTTTTGCACAGTTTCACAACAGGAAGCTCTATATAACAAAATTTACCCTTCAAATACTTTAGCAAGATATGGCAGGTGCATTTCCATGCTATGTTCAGCTTCATCGACCCGAATATCCATCAGTTCAAACTTTCCTGTAGCTTTAAGCTCCTCGATCACTGGTAAAATAACAAAGAATTATATGAGACCAAAGAAGATAGAAAGGATCAATATCAAAGAACTGAAAAAATTGATTCAGTTCTCAGAAAATTGATTCAAATAATCCACCATCCTCACAACTCAGTCAGAAAACCATCACCACAAAAATTTGACTTTACACATAGATATCATTAATATATTTCTACTTTCACAATTCATAGATTACCCTTACATCAATATTCTGCAAAGAGAAGCCCACATTCACAATAAAATCTCAAATTCTAATCCATGTGAAGAATATGGACAAGAATGACAAATGAACTATATTGATAAGAAGGTTCTATACTGCAAACAATATCACATAATGCAGCAGCAACATCTCAGTTGACAGAGACTACAAGCAATCATGCTAACTTCTAGGCCATGATTGCAGAGCACATTAGCAGCAATTGGCTCACATCAGGCCCCAATCAATGCAACATAACCACAAGTTAAAAACCCATAAAGATTTTATACACTTAATCGGTACCTTCCAAATCAATAGGCAGGTCCCCTATGGGTGTCTTGTAGATTGTTGCAGTCGAAAGAGCACATTTTGGAGTATAGTAGTGGTGAGAAGGACCAAGAAGGAACACACGTGTACTGAAACATTAAAATAGAAAAGAAAACAACAACAACAATCCTTAAGTTAGCAGGGACGGCAGCACAAGAAAAACAGCAGGGAAGCTAATACTATTTCCACAAACACTTCAACAGGGAAGAGGACAAATAGGAATGCTTGGAAGAGCATACGATCACTCATGAAAATGGACCGTGACTCTGGTAAGTTCTTTCTAGCTTATTTTAATAAACTTTTGGTATAATTTATCACAATAATTAATTTTCAAGTTATTTCAATAAATTTTATAGTTAAATTTCTAGCATAATCCCTCATATAAAAAGAACTTATTGAATAGGCATTTAATTAAGGCCCATTTTGGATTACTTTTTAATAAGTATTTAAAAGAGTAAAAAAGTTAAGTAATCAAATTAATCAAATTCTTTCCATAAGTTAACTTATATTTTTTTCTACTTTTTTAGAAGTTCTCTTATTTAATTTTTCTAAAATTTGAGGAGTATATGCTACTTTTAACTTATAAAAGAAGTTTTATTCATTTTTTATATTAATTTTCTTCTCCTATAAAGACTTAATAAAAGTTTATCCAAATTGTGCCTAAGTTGTGTACCAAAAGCAATACTAGAGAAGCAAACAAGAAATGAACGCACATGTTAGATGGATCTATGTTCCCAAAGGCATAAGCAGCAGCTCGTCCTGAATAGGAATAACCTGCATGTCTAACATCACAGCATTCCAGTTGCACCACAAACACATTAGAAGTTTTACTTTACTCAAAATCCAAATCATCAATAATAATAATAATAATAAAAGAACACTTTCACTTACGGTGCTATTACTCCTCTCACATCAGGAGACTTAGCCAACCCACACGATTGCAGCCACCCTTCAAGTTCTTCTGAAAGCTGCTTAGCTAAAAATTAAAATTTAAAAAATAAATAAACATATTTATCAACCTGAGATTTCACATTTTGAAGAGTGGTAAGTAACTGATCAGTTAACCCAGAAAGTTGAGAACTTCCACTGTTTTGGAAGAAGTTTCAACAGGATTCACCCCAATTGCGAGAATCGAGAGAAACAGTAATTGAGACATTAAAAAATGGATCTTTTGAACCTGATCAGGCAAATTGAAGTCGAAATTGGTGAATCGTGAAAGTTAATTGAGAGACTTACGATCATCGGTGTACCAAGAACCAGCATGGGAGGGTCTCCTGACCTTGGTGCCCATGATTGAGGATTTAAGTGTGTGATAAAACCCTAGAATTGAATAGAAAGGGGAGAAGGAGCGAGTCCGACTCAGTGTGACTCGCTACCCGATTGATTCTTTTCTTCTGAGAGTTGAAGTTGTGCAACGAAGTGAGTGATGACAATGCTCTAAGCTGTGTTTTATTATTCTCTCTCTCACTCCAACTACTACCGAGAGTCTGAAACAAGGTGTCTTCGGGAAAAGTATAAGAAATCCGATGATGTTTTTTTTTTTTTTTAAATACAATCCAATGATACATTAAATTGTGTGGATAAAATGTAATTTTTTAATATTTTAAATATTATTTATTAATTAAAATTAGAATGTTAGATGAAACAACCCTTCCGATCTATGTGCTCGGTAGCATTAAGTATTTACATTTTATTAAAATGGTTTTAATTAAGATATAGTACTAAAAATATTTAAAATAAAAATTAGAGATGTTAGATATTAAAGATTTTATATATATATATATATATATATATATATATATATATAATTTTGTCGACGTTAGTTTTTAATACTAATTTTAAAGATTTTAATGATCAGGCAAGAAAATATAGTTGAATTTGATGTAAATTTTAAACAAAATCATCAGGTAATATTATAAGAAAAATGACGAAATTGAAATTATTATTACTTCTTCAAAATGCATCAATATAATCCACCAATACGTCATATTCGAGTAGCTTTGAAAGTTGCAAGTTAGTTTGATAAAGTTTAAGTCGTTGATAAAATTTTAAAAATAACTGTAAATAACTTTAGACGAGCTAAATTCGTAATAGATAAAACATAAATTAATGTTTTTATTTTTATAATATTTTCTAAGCCATCTTCTGAAAACACGTTCATATTATTTAATATTTTATAAAATAAAAAATTATAAATTATAGTTTCACCCGATTCAAATTCGATCCATGTAATTTTTTGCTAGTTTCTAACTTATGCACTTCTTAAAATTTTGGTCTCTCAAAAATAAATTCCTTAATAGTTTGAAATTATAAGAATTAATTGTCTATGAAAATAAGAATTAATATCTTAATGAGTGAAAGCAATAACGGAAATCCAAATAAGTGAAAAATATAAGTGCCACTAATTTATAGCAGACTAAAATCTAAAAACAGGAAAATATACATAAAAATGTTTGACTATATATATATATATATATACACACTAATATCCAGATGAATAAAGTACAACAATCAAAATCTAAATTTACTGTAAGAAATAATTTAAGTATAAAGACTATATAGAAATTTTAAATTAAGCAATTTAATGTGCCAACAAGCACACCCTTAAAGTAGACATCAGTTTAGTTAATCAACGTATTTTTAGACATCAATCTGACCTCTCAAATGATGTTTATTTTACACTATGAAGGACTAAACTAATGTCACGTGTATCTCTCTATAAAAGACTACTTTGAATAATTATTCTGTTTAGTTTAGAAAAATGCAAAGTAGGAATGATTCTTTATTTATTTAAAATAAATTTACAAGCACATAACTATTTAACCAAAAAATATATTAGCATAATAGATATTACATAAATTTCAACTTATTTGTGACTTTTTAAAAATATTCATCCTACAAAACTAATGCAAAAATAAATCAACAAATCTTAATTAATAAAATGGAGCTCAAAAGTAATTAGCTTAAATAACCAAGAAAACAATAAAAAAAAATGTACAACATAGGGGTAACTTGTTATTCAAAGATGAAGTGGGGAAAGATATAAGACACTCGAGAGAATATGTTATAAAAAATTTGTACTGTGCTATGCAACACCCGTATAATGTTACAAGTGACAATTTGACAAAAATAATCATCAAATCCCAGCTAACCTGAAAGCTGAATTTTTTTATTGGTTTTTCAAGCTGAACAAATCAAATCAAACACTCACTACCTCAAAACATCAAAAGGAATCATATACTGATATTACATCTGTAAAGAATAACAGCCTCACGGCACTCCCCCTCTAATAGAAAACAAAATAGTATAGCTAGGCTTTCTAGCCTAAGACCCCAACCACGTACAAAACTGCAATCCAAAAGAATAACACAATCGTTGCACCCATCAATGAGTATACAGTATGGAGAAAAAATCCCTGCAACCACAAGGCAAATAAATCCACTCAGAGTTTCAGGCCAATCACATATATGTCATCATTGATAAAAACTTACAACTTGGTTAAAAAGTAGAGCAAAAAAATTGAAATAAGATTGAACAGTAGAAGTTGAAGACTGAAACATTGAACAAATACTAAAGGAAGACAAGGTAAAAAATTGCTCTCTAAAGTTACTAATTAGTCAACCTGATAATTTATTAACCCAACAATGAACATATAGAATCATAATACCAGTAACAGTAATTCAAATCATCAGTTTCATCAATCCCATTATAAATTCAAAGCCTCATCATATAAAATCCACTAGGTTTTTGTTGTTTTCTTTTCTCCCCTTCTTTCCTTTCTGCTTTCTGCTGTCCTCTTGTTGTATGTGATTGATATTCTCTATTTCTATTTCATATGGGGATTGGGGACAACATATCAAATCCCATCGACAATGTCATTCGTTCCCCAAAATATTTTGCAAAGGAGACTGATACCATTCCCCAAAGAGCAGGTTCAATGTAATATGTTCCAAATCAATAAGACCTATTGTTCACAAAATCTCACCAAAAAATCAACACAAATTTAACGTGGTAATCCTTTTACCAGAAATATAAGTGAGATTACCTTAGCAACCTAACTAGTCTAAAGGCTAATCAATAACCTCTTGTCTATCTAACCATAGAAACATCTACTGAAGACATCAGCATCAAATTGTGATTCCATGAAACATGCAGCTATTATTTGTCAATTGATTATACAGTAATCTAGGACATAGGTCAGGCACATACACCTACAGTTATATAAATAGAAGTTTCGGAAATTCTTACTATCTTTCCTACCATGAGTAAAAATAATCTATCTATTAGAATTGAGGGCAAGACTTGGCACAGTAGTAAGGTTGCTGCTGCCTTGTGACCCAAAAAGGGCAGGGGTCCATATACTGGAAACAGCCTCTCTGCTTATGAGGATAAGGCTGTGTAGTGTACATCTACCCTCCTTAGACTCTACCGGCTGGGAGTCTAGTGCACTGGGATTCCCTTTCGATCTCTATTAGAAGTCTAAATACATAAATCAGGACAGTAAGCACTGAACTTCGAGATTAAGCACTGGGATTCCCTTTCATTCTCTCTATTCCTCTCATGAGTGATTCCAGAAAGATACCCTCTATTTTTAACAACAGAAACCACCTGGCATAACCTTCTGTTGTTCATGAAACCAAAATTTCAATTTAAGGTATAAGCTTATAAAAAACTAAGATTCTATCAAATCTCCCTAAATTTTCCAGAAAATTTGGAAGATGTTCAATAGGAACATGCAAACAAAGCTATAGTAGAAGTATAGTCTTACTTACCTGTCTAGGAATAGAATGAAGAAGCCTTCAAAAATCTATAAAGAAAATAGAAGCACTAGTTTTGCCTCTATAAAGAATAACAAACACAACAAGAAGACTCAAAATTGCTCCAGGATGTAATGGAATTTTGGAGCACGCCGACGAAACAATGGTTCAAGTCGAAATGATGGAACATCAAACTGCCACCCATCATACATCTCATTCCACGCTTGCACTATCTCATCAATTTTGAACCCTGCAATTGTGAAAACCAATTTGTTAGTTCCCCTAAATATTTGAAACTCAAAAGGAATTTGAGAAATACACACGATCATATTTCCATTTCGTACCTTCCATGGCTGTTTCATTAGAACAATGGTTCTTTATCATGACACCAATGTCAGTTGGAGAAGCTCCAGCTAGTTCAAACTTTTCAACTGCAACCTCCAAACATTCCTCCCAAGTTGGCAGGCCTAGCTTATATTCCACAACAGAACGCTCATACAATAAGGTGCCCCATGAAAGATATATTTGCAACCTCATCCTTGCAGCCTGCTCTTCAGCTTCATCAGCAGAAACATCCCTGAAAAGACCATGCAAACCCATTTTCTCTAACTGCTCTTTATATTTATCTGATTTGGATATTCCATTCAAACGCTGCTCCTCAATCTCCTCCCACATCAACATGCCTTTCTCCATGCTATCCTCTGCCTTGTTATATAGCTGTAGAACCTCATCAAAATGACCAACTTCTAAATCCTTATTGTTTGCAATTAAATAACACCAAGTGAGCTTTGCTTGCTCAAACTGCTGATACCCAAGAGCAAGAAGTCCTTCATAAAAGTTGGGCTTAATTCTCACAGCTTCTTCAAATCTCATCTCTGCATTCATGTACTCCTTCTGAGCCCACTCATATGCCGCCTTGATATGCTCAAACGAAGATTCTCTCAACCCGTCCTCTGGAAAGGACACCCATTTCCTTGCCTTGGACATGTGAACACTTCCCCAATTAAACAACGCCAGAGCTGCCATCTCTTGAAACCTATCTGCAGCAATCTCAAACAGCTCTTGAGCACCCTCACTCGTCACTGTATCCTCCATTGCCTCTGAATACAGCTTCATCCCAACCTCATGAATATCCAAATACACATCAGAATCAAACCCAACATGGTTCTTGAACAGCCTAGCAAACTGAACAAGCCAGTCCTCCACAGTAGTCATCCCATTACCCACACCCCTGCCTCCATCAGCACCTCCATTGTCAATCAGCCTCCCTCCATCCTTCCTTACCCCACCATCACTACCCTTTTCATCATAACAAGGTTCTTGATCCGGCTCAACCTGTGTGACATAAAGCCGAATCGATCCCAGCACATGACAAGTTTCAGCCAACCTCAATTCAGCAGTAGTAGTAATAGTAACCAAATCACCTTCCCTATCCCTATACTTAACAAGAACACCCTTCAACCCTGGAAACTTATCCTTAATCACATCCGTCACCATCTTCATACTACAATTCACTGGCAATTGCGCCCACCTAATATCCTCTCCATATATCAACTTCACTGTCCTCGTAACTGCCTTTTCTTGCTTCCCAAGTTTCTCATTCTCAACGACCTCCCTCTTCTCCTTATCCTTACCCTTAAATCCCTTACCTTTATCTTTATCCTTATCCTTGTCCTTGTCCTTAACCTTATGATTATTATTACAACTATCCATCTTCTTAACACTCTCAACCTTCACCTTGTCCTCAACAACCACTCTTTTCCCTTCTTCCTCTTCTCCCTTATGTCCCTTATTCTTCTTAATCTTCTCCCTCACCACCTTCCGCAACCGGGCGGCCGGCGGCTCGTGCTGCTGCTGCTGCTGCTGCTGCAGGGCGGCCAATGCAATCTGAGTCTCATCAACAACTATCCCTTTCTCATCCATTGTGTTCCTCAAACTATCCAAAACCTCCAAAGCCGTTAAATTATTGGGCTCCGCATTCAACACCACGCGCACGTCCCTCATGGCCAAATCCAACCGATTCAACGCTTCATAACACTTAGCCCTCTTCAACAAAGCCTTGCTATATCTAGGCGAGACCTGCAACGCCAAATTACACTCGTTGATGGCGCGTGGGTACTCGCCGAGGCCAAGCTGCATGTAGCACACGGCCATGTTGGTGTGAAGATGCGCGACGTCGATGTGATTCTTTGGAAGAAGCTTGAGGGCTTTTTCGTACTTCAACATGGCAGCTTCGTGATCCTTCTTTTGAAACAGTTTATTTCCTTCTTCTTTCAGCTCGTGCGACATGTTTATGAACATCGCGGTGTCGTCGTCGAAGGCCTTGGACGACGCGCGTTCCATTGGTTTGTTGTTGCCGTTTGCCTTCGGGCTTTCATGATCCTTTTTTTTCCCGGTGGGCTTCCCCATGGATCACTGAATCAATTATTAAAAGGAAAATATTAATAACCCAGAAAATGGAATTGACAGGAAATAATTGAATCTCACGATGAAAAAGACGAAGAGGGTGAAGAGGGTTACGCGATTTATTATGATAATGGTTATTTGGTGTGTTTTGCTTAGGGTTTGAAGTCAACGTTGGGAGGAAGAGGAAGAGGGTGAAGGGGGTGCGGTGTAGAATGAAAGGGATGAGAGTGCTTTATTAGGGGAAAACACAGCGCAAAAGCATGTGGAGTGTGGAAAGGGTGGGGTTGACATGATTTAAAAATGGTACCTAAAATAAGGCAAATACGACGTAGATTGGTCCCACGTCATCTTGGCGGTGGGATCTTCGCCCAGGGAAGAAGGATTGTTTCTGCCATTGTTGAATTCAAAGGTTGGTTCGTTTTATTTAATCATAATAAGTATTTATATTTTGGTATGTATTCACTGTTTTCTTAACATTTCAGGCTTTGACTCCTTCTTAATGAGAACGACATAGGACAACGCAGGTAAATCTTCGACCGTTTTTATTGTTGTCCTTTTCTTCCCGGTTACACTGCTTCTAGTTATCTACTATTTATTGCTCAATTCTGTTCACAATTAGAAAAAAAAAAAAAAAAAAAAAAAAAAGGTAGGCTTTTGAGGTTTAATTTTTTATATATAGTTTAATATATAACAGCAATTTTTAAAAAAATAAAATTTTTTTAAAAGTATTTTAAAATGTTACTGACAATTTTTGGAAAGTTTCTATTGTTTCGTAATTTTGTTCAAGACGTCATATTTTAATAATTTTTTCATTTTTCCTCATATAATAAAAGACTTGACCCTTTTTGAAAAGATTTTATATTTTATAATTTTAAAAAAATACTATAATTTTAATTTTTTTTCTTTTTTTCATATAAAAAATTGAATTTTTGACACTGTTATATTTTGTTACTTGTACAATTTTTGCATAGGATATTAGATAAACAATTGTATTTTTAAAATATTTATAAAACGTTGATATATATGTGTGTGTTTTAATGTAATTAAAATTTGTGTCATTAATATTAATAATATTTTTTGTAAGGATTATTTATAAAGCTTCATTTTATTTTATATAAAATTCATTTTGCAGCATATCATAGGAAGGATAATCAGTGTCTTGCTATTCGCTTTCGTATTTCGCGGTCTTCCTGTTTTTTTTTTTTTATAATGGAGTTCCCCATCAATCTTTAAATCATTTTAAAAAAAACCACATAAGTGGTAAAACTTCGTTAATTTAATGTATTATATGTATAGAAGATTATAAGTTTTAAAATTTATCATTTCATCCATAAAAAAAATATATCATTTCTTTATTTTCAATATTATGTCATTCATATTCCATATTTTTAACATGCATAAGCTTTCAAAAAAATATCATAGCATATTATTTATTTTTTCAATATTTAAATATGGAATAGTACGCTTATGTCATTTTAAAATATTAAATTTATTATTTTTTGCTTTTTATTTAACTATAGTTTATTTTATGATTATACACTTTTTCTTACACCACATATCCTCTACTAAATTATACATCGAATCTGAATTTTTCATGCTTACGAAAAAATTAGTCATTCAGTTTCATTTTTATTTAAACAAATCTTACCATTTTTTTAAAAAGAAAAACAAATTGACTAAGAGAATGTGGAGAAAAGTGACGGGTTGAGGGAAGCACAAAAAGAGAGTGAATTTAGGTAAGGGTAGGAGAAAGGCTTAGGGGAGCTTAAAAATTAAAAAGAGAAGAGTAAGACTTAGAAAAGGGAAAGGAATAGTAGAGACTGAAAAAAGAAAAAATTATTTAAAAGAATCTATTTTTATTTAAATAAATTTAAAATTAAACGTCTAATTTTCCGTACAAACAAGAGAGAATCCAATTCCATTGTCCACCTTATTTACATTGCTCAGTCGTGCCCTGACCCTTGTGCAAAGGCTTACAAAAAGGATACATAACGATGTAAAAATATTATCAGTTAAGACTCTTAAGTTGCTCTCCAAGATTAGTAGTCTTTGCCTCACGTGTTAACTGCTTTATGCGAGAGAGAAGACTTATTCCTAAGCCTGTAGATCGAAATTTAATTATGATTTAGGATTCTTATTTTGAACACTCCAAAATTGGTGATATCTGAAGAATATCACAGCCTAAAATAAAAGAGTGCATTAAATAAAATAAGTGATTACAGTGATTAAATAGAAGTTATGGTTTTGTGGCGAGAAGAAACGAGATCCATTCGATTATTGAACTATGAATTCAACGACATTAAAGAAAAGGGAGCGGAACAATGTGAACCACGTAAGAAATAAATAAGTTTAAGATTTTGTGATATTCAAACATTATGGTGCATGTTATATTTTACTCCTTTACTTAATTATCTCACGGTACTCGCCATAATGTTGTATTAAATGCAAGAGTGGCCAGAACTACAGGAATAACACATAATCATACATTGCATAATCAAACGATTGTAGGCATTAATGAATGAACAAACTAGTGTAAATATACTACCATTGAAATGCTTCAAAGATTACAACAGAATGAGTGATTAAATACTAATTACAAATTTAAGGTACAGTCAAATACTCACATAGTGTGTCGGTAACCAATAGAACCAAGGCCGCCACCACCTCACTGACAGTGACACACATTGATCATTTTAAAACATACTTGACATTTCAAATCTATCAAAAAGTGGATTATTTCGGTGCCCATCTTCTTTCAAGGGTACTGCAAAGTGAGGTGAAACCAGGAAGACCTGTGTTTGACAAAAAATTAGTTCTTACCCGAAACTCCGAGTCACAGACCAACAGTTCTACCCATCTTTTCCTTTATCGTACTTTCATTTCTTCTTTACCATTTATGTCTCTCTCCAACCCACTCTGTTATGTCATGTCTGATTTTCAAATGTTTGTCAAAGTAACTCTTCTGTATACCAGGAAAACAAACGTTAAGAAGAAAAGTTATCCGTACAATTCCAGCAGCAAGACAATAAACCTAGTATTCCTGTCTCCACTGGTTGTGTAGTGTTCCTTTCACGCCTGTGTAGCACTCTGATGAACTCATCTGAACTTAGGTTTCCATCCCGATTTGTGTCAAACAAATGGAAAACAATGTCAACTACATTGTCTGAGAGAGAGATGCTGCACACCTGAAATTAAAATAATCAAATGCAATAAGAATTTTCTGCTCTACATCATATCCTATAATATAAAAAGTTGGCAACAAATAAATGTTTATAACATTGATTAAACGACATAAAAACCCAGCCCTCTAAAAGAAATGAAATGTGTAGTCATGATGCATGTAACATTCAGAGTTTTATTTTTCATCACTGAGAAGTTGTTGGAATGAGGGACAAAATAATAACCACCAACCATTACTTTGAAATTAATCAAAAAATCGAAAAGGATAAGTGCAATACATGTGATGCTGCTCGCTGAAAATCATCCCTCGTTAACAGGCCATTTACTTCACCAAAACTGAAAAGGGCCAAAGAGAATGGTAATAACTTTTTCCGTAGCTCTGCAAAGCTTTTGAAATCCTCAAATGTGATGCGTACATCCTTAAAATGTGGATCATCATTCAATTGATCAACCCGTTCAAGCAACCTGCCTAGATGACTCATGTCGGCAGAAGCAACCATGGAGAGAGCAAAGTCCTTGGCTGATATGGATTTTAGAGATTTGTAGTCATAATGTGCAAACTCCAGCCTCAAAATCTACAAAAAATATTGCGGCTAACAGTCATACATAATTTCTAAGGTCAATATAGAAAATGAAACTTTGCCAGCAAATGGAAAAGAACAATCTTATGTATATAAAATTCATTGTTGAATTCAAATCCACACAATAGTATATATTGAAGCATTGAGTCTCAAGTTATCCTGTTAAATCAGGACCACAAATGTCAAGTATCAAGCAGACTTCTAATCATTTTTCCCTTGAACATGTCCTTGCTTTTCCCTTTCTAAGATCAAAATAGACCTTAAAAATAGCATGCCAGACACAAGTACCATATCTGACATAGTTCCATAGTAGTTAATAGCGGCCACTGTAGCAGCAAAGTGGAGCGGCAACTTCTATTCCAACTGCATAGCATCACGGTTCAGTGCAGCAACAGAAGTGGCACAAATCACGGAAAATTGCAGTTGTCGCAGTGGCTATTTGATACACAACAAAAATGTCAAATTTACCCTTTTATTCTTAACATTAGAAGGCTTTTTAATGAGGGGCAATTTTGGAATTTTGCTCTCCCTTTACATTGTCAATTTTTGCATGTCGTTGTATCATTCAAACTTAGTACTCTTGAACCCTAAACCCTAAGTGCTCCCATTTACCTTCTTCGACAATTTCTACTTTGTCCAACAAACTTCACAATAGTCAACATCCTTTTCCAGCTAAGTTTCGGTTATCTTCATCATCTCTGACAATACCTTATTTTTTATGTGACCCATTTGCGTTAGAGGCTACTACTTTGTAACCAAAATTTAACTATGTTCACTAAATCCAATCAAGTTACAGTGATCTACATTTCCAACAAGACCCACACATTTTCAGGCACCATCTGCATTGGGAGCTTTTTCCAGTGAGACCACTCTATTTTGTTCTATTTTTCTTCTTTGTTTTGTTCTAACTTCTGAGAACCCCTCCAAACAATTGAAATTTGAAATCTTCAACAGATACATGTGTAACAATTTATATTTGGTGTATTTTAAATTTTCAAAAAATAGCAATTATTCCACTATTCTGTTATAGCATTTTTTGGATCGACCGCTTCACACTGCTATCCGGAATCAGACTACTCTGCATAGTTCAAAAGAACTAGAAGCTCCAAAGAATTAATAATTCCACAAAATGACACTAGATGCCTCCTTTAGCACTTAACATGACCAAGGAACATAAATCTGCAAACATTAAGCTTGTGTTTGGATAAAGTAATTTAAATTTACTACACTACAAATATTTAGATAGTAAGAAAAGGCATTTTTAAAATACTATAGAATTTTAATTAAATAATTTTATGTTAAATAAAATATCTTTAGAAAGAATTTAAAAAATATTTCTATCATACTTAACTTTTTATATTTATCATTTATAACTCTTCTCATACTTGACTCTCACTTTAAGTATTTCCTTCATTTCATATTTTCTTAAATTTTAAAATTCTATATACAAACACAACTTTAACACTACCCCAGGTATATAAAAGGAAATACAGGTTTTCTCAGTACTAATGCTACTTTTGTCACAACTACCTCCACGTTAATGATATTTCAAACAGAAAAGAAGCAAAAGTATAAAAATCATTTTCGTCAAGCATAATTATGCAATATTTGATAAGAAAAAAGATCTTCTTACACTAATATAAATCTAAAAATTCTTACATTTGATATGAATCTTTTATTTAATTTACATCTATCGATCAGTAAAGTAATAAATTATAAACTATTAGATTTAAGTTAAATAAAAGGCTTTAATTGTAAAAGTTTTTAGACTTATACTAGTGTGAGAAGATCTTGTCTCATTTGATAAATATTCAAACAACTTTCAATCTTTTATGTGAATAAACATTACAAACTTAAGATCTCGTTGCATGATTAAGTTTAGCATAAAAATATATGTTGAGGTGACAGGCAACCATTTATCACTATTGTTCAAGCCAAAACAACAGAAACCAAAAATCAAATGTATGATTTTATCATTCCCTGCATCTTTTCTGTTATTATTATTAAAGGAATTCATGAAAGACAAAGAGGAGAGCTTACAGCGCATTTGGAGGATAAGGAAATCCTCCCAAACATAAGAGCAAAACACCAAATAAAAAGAGGGAGAGAATAAGAAGAAAACTTCAGTGGAATATAGCTGCCTAATCCCTCAACATATCATCCCTACAAAATAAAAATTAAATCAAACCCCAAATGACATGGTGACATTGTAGCAACTAGAAACTTACTTCATCATGCAAGTCTCTCAAAAATTTTACGAATTTATCATGCTGCAGGCATTCATTCCCATCTTTACCAAAAAAGTATTCCACCAAGCCTCCATTTTCCACAGAATCATTCACCTTTAGGCCAATTCGCAGTCCATCCCTGTGGTGAACACCCTGTCGATGACGAGATCGCATCAATGCCATCACTTTCTTGAATTCTTCCTTACTTATCTCCCTTTAAATGATGAAAACGAAAAAGTCATCAAGAGAAAGGTATAATGAGGGAAAAGCAAGCACCCACAGGACTGCAAATCCACTTCGTAATGTACCTACTAGCTAGAAATTGCAACGTCCTTGAATGCCAGGAACATGCTCATGCTCAAAAAATGACTGATTAATATAATGGTTAAAATGAGTAAAGAGAAGAATATCCCGCAAAAGAAAGAAAGAATCACAGGTTACAATAGATTAAGTCAAGCTATAAATACATTGAGCACTCACCCACTGTTGTCCACATCAAACATTTTAAATGCCACTGAAAAGCTTGATTCCGGGATGCTGAGTAGTGTTACAAAAAAGATATACCTGCTCCAAAGAATCATAAGGGCATTTTGACACAAAACAAACAGATTATAAGGACACAGATTTTAAAGAAAGTGAAAACAAGAAGAAAAATAGCTAAATAACCTTAAAGTGGCAGCAAGCCCCTTAGAGGACTGCTTGATCCTCAAATTGAATCCTACTTAGGCTGCTTTGCCTCCACTTTACCCTATTCCCCTTCCCATAACAGGTCTTAGTCAATCCTTTGCAACTAAAAAGGAAAGAGAAGAAAACAAACGGCATATTTAGTTTGAGAAAGCATTCTGTTTTCATTTCCTATCTCCACCAAAAAAGTTTCATGTCATAATTCCAAAAAGAAATGCACAGAAAATCGCAAAAACAGCACTTTTCCTGAAACCAAACATGCCCAAACTGCATATAATAAATAGTAACAGACCAACTCCCCAATCACAAGAAATCTTGACACACAACACAGAGGAAACAACTTACTCTTTAAAAGATATAAGTCCATCATTGTTTACATCAAAAAGCATGAAAAATTCAGAAGGATCACAGCACAAATGGCCGGGATTTCTTTCTCCTTTCAAGTATCCATCTCTAACAAGGTGGGACTCAGATGGAGGAAAAACAGGAACCACTGCCCTCATTAGATCCACTGGTTTCATCATTAGCTCTCCTTCTGAGCTGCGATCAGATGCAAAGTACTCAAAAACCTTAAACAAAAGAGTAGCCATAGTTAATGTAATGATCAGTCAAAAGCACATTACTTTTATGTAACATTAATCAAGCCAATGTAACCCCAAAGTTTAGGATTAGAACAATTAATTACATCAATTGAACATATAAATAAATTAAATCACTAAGTATGAACAGACACTACTTTAGGTAACATTAATCAACCCAACATAACCCAAAGTTTAGGATTAGAACATTAATAACAGCAATTAAACATGGTAAACTGATTCTTGGATTTTTTTAATGTATTGAAAAGGACACCCAATAAAAAGTTATAAACTATCAAGAAATAATAATATTTTATTAAAAATTATAGCATTTAATGTTATCATGTTCTTATCAATGCACTGAATCTTGTAATTTTTAACAAAATTTACTTTATACAAATAGGTCCTTATGCACACGTTAAAAAAATTGATTAATTCAGTCGCTAAATACAAACAGCAAGGTGACATATCATATATAAAATAATATAGTTTTGATATATATATATATATAAAAGCAAATCGTAACTGATTTCATACTATTTAATGAAATTAACTCTAAAATATCCTTATTGAATTAAATTTTTATTTTTAGTGACTTTCTTATTTTCAATATATGTGTTCTCTTCAAGTTTTAGAGAAAATAAATGAGAGTAGCTTATAAAAAGTAGAGAAGTATAAGATGATTTTAACTTATGAAAGGAGTTTGATTCAGTATTAATACTTACTTTTTTACTCTTGTAAGTAATAAGTAGTTGTGGAAAAGTTTATCCAGACTAAACCTTAATAATTTCATACAACTTTCAAAATGGAAAGAAAAATCTCCTTAAAACTAGTTACCAAATTTTAATTCTCTTTTATTCATATGCTAAATGGCTTTTTATTTTTCACAGATTGATTTTGACATTTAGAATAAGAACTTAAACCATCAGCAAACAAAAATGTTAAATCGTCCTTAAATGATATTGAACATAGTAGTGAATTTAGTCCATCTTTTTTGACAAAATGAAGAACATTTACTAATTTTTTAATTTGCGTAATTTAATTATTTTTTTCTTAAATTTTTTTTACCGGATAGAGTGTATTATTTTTCAATTAAAATTTTCTAAAACTTAAACTAAGATTTCGGAGACTAACAAAACCAATAATAATGTATGACATTAAAAGCACCTTTTCAGGAGGACTACGCAAGCGTATGCGCTTCTCGTAGTTGAAGAAAATCTTTCTCCTGAACGCATCTGCAGCGACAAAAGAAAATGTATCACTAAAAAAATTAAAGAAAAAAATTAATAAAATGAAGTGAGAGAAACTTGCCTCCGAATAGCAAGGTGCCGGTGCTTTCAGGGAGGGAAAAATTATCAAACAAGGAACGACGTCGGTTTTGGTCATCAGAAGTGGGTGCTGACCGGTCAACGAAAGAAGAGAGTGAGGTTTTAAGCAAAGCTGAATCGAACTCTGAATTAAGTGCAGAGAAAAAGAAGCAGTACAGAAGAAGCCCTAGACTGGTGCCAGCTAGGACGCTTGGAAACCACTTTCGCCCGAACCCGGTTCGGTGAACCGGGTTGGCGGTTTTCAGCAGCGACGATGTGGAAGAAGAGGTTGAAGAGTGGTGGATTTGGAAGCGTTGGATGGAGAAGTGTTGGGTGAGGAAGGGTGGTGATCTCCTGAGAGTGGAAAAGGAAGACATGGCTGTTGTTGGTGTGTTAGTTTGGAATTGGATGAACTCAAAACATAGATAAGGAATTGTAGGTAACGAAGGATTTTGTAATTATTGGTTATTGGGCCCCCATTTTGGCCATTGCCTGATAAGGGTTAGAAAATATCTACATACTTTATGTAATTAGTTTATTCTTTCAAACACTAATTTTTAGTAATTTTTTATTTAAAAAATATGATAATCTATAAAGTGATAAATATACTTTTTATATAAAAAATATTATTTTTAGATGTTTAACATCAATCTTATGGGTTAAAATGTTTGAAAAAACAATTAAAGAAAAATTCAAAAAAGATAAATTTTAAATTTACTATTATAAATATTATTGATTTTGTTTTCTAATAAAAAATTTAAAAAAATTAACTATTTAAAACACAGTTACACTCATTCTTTAAAATCCAATTCGAGAGTATAAGTTAAAATGTCACAACCTTTCACATGTTTTATAATACTAATTATTTTATATATAATTATATAAATTTATTATTTATCCATATATTTATATATAATTGATTATTATATATTTATGTAATGCTCCATTTATTCAAATTAAAGTAATATTACTATTATTAAATTTTAAACATGTAACTATTATATTTTATCAAGCAAGTTAAAAAAATAATAATGAATGTAATTTAAAATAATTAGATTTATTTGTTATTTAATGTTTCATGACCTTTTAACAGATAATGTGTTGTTATTTTTCTATAAGGTTTTTTTAACTCAATAAAAGCATAAAATGTGTCTAAAATATAATTAATAATTTAAAAACAAGTTGAAAATCTAAAAAAAAAAATATAGCTCACAAAAAGTATTAATTGATTTTTTTAGGGGCAGGCCCGTTCTTGACTTTTTTTAGCCCTAGGCAAAATATTAAATTGGGGCCCTTTCAAAAAAACTTATATGACATAATACAACAAAATAAAAGCATAATTTTATTAAAATAATATATTTTTTAAGTAAATAGAATTTTTTTCTAATAAAATTACAAAAAATAAAATAAAAATGGTACTCCTTATTCATAATATAAATATTCCTACTAAAGCATTTATATAAATAGCGAATTAATCACCTTCCAAACGCGAAACACCTAACTGGGTTTGAATTTCAGAACAGCTCTTTTAGCTCCCTTACTTTTTCCACTGCAAATTACAAGTAAGTATTATAATTTTTATTTTGGGCCCCTTTTAGGTCTGGGCCCTTGGCGATCGCACTCTCAGCCTACCCTCAGAACCGGGCCTGTTTAGGGGTATAACCAAACTATGTATAAAAAGTGACTGGTTCACAGCTACCAACTTTATCCTAAAGGGTCATGCTCCAACCCATGCTTGTGTTTTCATCCTACAAGAGATTACGAGTTGGAGTGTTTAAACATGATTCACTCACCATCTCTTATTTATATAAATAATCATAACCAAATAAAAATATAAACATAATAAAAGGATCTATAGAACAATTAAACCTTTATCAAAATGGCTCACTATTTGGCTTGTTATTTATAAATTTATGAAAATGTTATAATTAATCAAAAAATAAATAGATTTATTATTATAATTTATTTTAATATACATTTTATATAATTTTTAATGTGTTTGAACTCTATGGTGTGCCAAAAAGAAGAAAAAATTAAGTTAGCAACAATTACAAATCACAAGTGAGAACTAGTTTCAAGGCATTTAAACTTGAAAATGCCTAATGATTTCTAACCTTAAAAAATACTTGAGGATATGTAATAAATTTATTAAAAATTATAAAATATTACATAACTTCCTACATTGTCAATAAATATTATAATTTTTTTATAAAAAATTATTTTAAATTTTTATTATTTACTATTATGTATGCCTCAAAGGAAAAAAGATACTTTAACTCTTAATTTTTTCGACAAATATCTCTAGACATTTTTCTTCTATATTCACATTATTTGCTTTCATCTCTTCTCATTAGTAATTTATTAATTTCCTCTTAACTCTGGACATTATTTTAGAACTTTTTACTGTAAAATAACAAAAATAAATAAATATCTTGATATAGACCCTCTGTCATTTTTTTTTACACAAATAAACTTGTTTCTTTTTACTATTCAGGAACCAAATTCTGAGATAGTTTTTAGTTGTTTTTTTAATAAATAAATATTATTATTTAAATTATATTTATATATTATTATTTTAATAAATATTTTATTAGTTATATATAATAAAATAAGTTTTATTATTTAAATTTTGTTTTTATTTTTATATTATTTAAAAATAAATAAAAATAGTAATAATATTACTTTTAAATGTTTATTAAAATTTATTTGATATATTTAAGATAATAAATAATATTATTATTTTTATTATATTATTTAATATAAATTTATTTTTTGAAAATGATATTAATATTATATTCTAAAATTATATTTTTGGTTATTTAATATTATATATTTATAAAATAAATAAAGTATTAAATAATAACCAGTTTATTTATTTATTATGATATATTAATATTTATTAAAATTTATACATAAATATTTATTTAAAAAAATATGTTATTAATATTAATAAATATAATTAAATAATATTACGTAGATATATTATATATATAATTATATATTGAATATAAATTATAAATACTAAAAATTTAAAAGAAGCAATGACATTCATAAAATTAAAAATGACATTAAGAAAATTTTAAAATAATAACAACAACATAAATCAATTGCGTGAACTAGAAGCTTGACCGATGTTTGGACATGTCTTCCTTGTATGACCAGGGGTATGACAATAAGAAAAAAAATTTGCCTAACTTTATTGTTCTTTAATGTCCATCTCTGTTCTTATCCTCCTGAACTTGGGTCGACCATTTGAAGTTCTTTTTAGTTCTGGATTTGGACACAAAGTTGGGCCCGTGTAAGTTGGCTAATAGTCTTCGTGTCTAAGTTTTTCAAATTGACCTTCGTATACCCTAGAAATTTGTTGTAAGGTATACACAGGAGATATGTAGATGTCAAAGTTGTGATGTGTGTGTAAGCATTAAGCAATTACATGCGAGCATGGGATGTGAACTTTTTGAAACTTGTCACAATCATACCACATTCCATCTAACCGTACTGTAAATCTTCCTACGGGTCGAATTTCTGTCGGATGTTGCGTTTCTTTGACTAAAAATCTAGTGCTTGTTCTGTCAAAGGTGATGACTCTATGAGTGTTTGCCTTTGACTGTGCATCTTGAATTGCTTTAGTTGCAACCTCCGAGTACATATGTTCAGCATTAATCATTACATCTACTTCCTTGCTTCTGTCAATGAAGAACTTATTGCAACAGGTGTATGTTGCCATGACCATGAAACAAATTGGTAAGTTTCTCGTTTTCTTCAAGACCGAATTGATTGACTCCGCTAGGTTTGTTGTCATGTGTCCCCAGCGTCGTCTGTTATCCCATGCCAGTGTTCATTTTTCCCTTTGAATGTTGTCCAACCATTGTGCAGCTTCAAGATTATTATCTTTTACTATGTTGTAATAATAAAAGAATCTCGGTTCAGTCATCCTATATGCTGGAAATAAGATTACAAATTAAATTAATATAACTAGTTAAGCAATTGTATAAAATATTAATCATAATATAGACTATGTAAAAAATTAAAATTACCCATATTGACGACATCTTTCTTCAGTGCAGCATTTTTGAATCGTCGCATGAAGTTTTGTGCAATGTGTCTAATGCAATAGATATGAACATAATTGTTTTCTATCCAACCACTTCCATTTCTGAAGTATGCACTTCTTATGGCCTCGTGATGATCCGAAATGAGGCACAACCCCTCTTGCGGGGTAACGTGCCTCCTTAAGTTTTTCAAAAAAAAGAATCATACATTGCTAGTTTCACCTTCAACCACGGCAAAGGCAATGGAAATTATGTTGTTGCGGCCTTCTTGTGCAACTGTCACGAATAAAGTCCTTTTGTATTTGCCAATCAAAAATGTTCCATCCACTTGAACAATTGGTTTGCAGAAAGAAAAACCATCAATGCATTCCTTGAAGGTCCAAAACAATCTCTTGAAAAACACATTTCCCTCGTCAAGCAAGCCACCTTTGTATGCCGGTTGTGTACTCAATTTCTATATGAAGCCCGGAACATACAATTGCATTGCAAGCAACTGTCTAGGTAACTTATGGTAAGACTCCTCCCAATTTTCGAAGATATTTTTAATGGCATGTTGTTTCCCCAATCATCCCTTTCTATAGCTGATTGTATAACTCATTATGGACTTTATGTGAATTAAGATGGTTGCGATAGGTGTAGATGGATCAATCTCAATAATTTCATGAATGGTTTGAGAAATCATTTGTTATCCCAACTTGTTGTGATCTTGTGAAATGATTGGGGAAGCACATTTGTGGCACCTCGACATCTTCATCATTGTTCAACTCAACACATGTATAGTTGCTAACTCCCGGACCAAGTCTAATTGGGTAGCAAAAATATATGGTTGTCACCCTTTCATTTGAGTCTCGGTTAAGTTTTGTATGGATGACTTTCTTGAGCCTTTGTAAAGTCACTCCTCTCTTTAGATGTACTAATTTCGTTGATGGTGAGGTGAACGTGACTCCTTCATTAGGACATTAGTTAATGGCACCATCAGAGTGAACAATGACATAGATTGAAGACATTTTTAAAAGGAGAAGGTTCACAAGAATAAGGAACAAGGTTATAAGGTTAAATGAATAAAATAAACACGAATATGGCTATTTATAATGGTAACGTTGGATTCTCAATCATGCAGACCAAGGCTACATGACATCTCAGTCACGCATGTCAAAAGATATTGACTTGTCAGTCACACAGACCAAGGCTACATGACATATCAATCACGCATGCCAAAAGATAGTGACATCTCAATCATGCATGCCAAGAGATAGTGACTTCTCAGTCACGCATGTCAATGTTACATGACATCTCAGTCATGCATGCTAAGAGATAGTGACTTCTCAGTCACGCAGACCAAGAAATAGTGACTTCTTAGTCACGCATGCCAATGCTACATGACATCTTAGTCACACATGTCAAGAGATAGAGTTAAATATATTTGTAGTTTTTATGGACTTGCAGACATCAATACCCATGGAAGCATATAGAGATGTCCAATTGTGGACTTCATGTACCGCCATCCTTTATTTTGCAATTGTTGAATGACACCAAAAAAATAGAGTCAAATTACAGTTTCATCTAATCCAAGAAGTCCCTTCTCCACCGAATAATTTGAATGACCTCCACAAAATTGATATAAGAGGAAGACAGGATGAAAATTGGGTTACAAGACATGCTCAATGGATCGAAATATGGAACAACAGACGTGAGCTGATAATAACAGGTCATCCAATTCAAGGCCCATTGTGTCACACACAATAATACAAGAAATGGTACATTGCTAATTCTATCTATTTTCTATTTGTGTCACAACTACTATAAGATTTAAGGACGAGCGACCAACAACAAAGGACTACCAACACATTTGAAATGGGTATAACTTCCACACTGTCGTACCACGAGACTGCATCAATTCTTATGATCATTACGTCAAAAACAAACATAATTAACACAAGACATTCGTTTGCACCAACATCAGAGGATTTGTTTACAAATTTATTTGGAGTTGATTTTATAACTCCATCTTCAGCACAAACTTACATGCAGTCTCTTTACTAACTGAATTTTGCTAATGAACCTGGTAATTCATTAAATGCATTTCAACAACTAAACCTTCATGATGATCCAAATCCTCTACAAGTTCATTATGAAATCCCAGAGCAACAACCACAACGACGAAATCTACTAAAATAATATACTTATTATTTAAATAGTTTTTTAAAATTATTATTTAAATGAGTTATACAATCAGCTATACAACGACGTCTATATTTTAAACATTAACATTATTATGTAAAATAATATACTTATTATTTAAATATTTTTTAAAAATTAACTAAAATAATTTACTTATTATTTAATTATTTTTTAAAAATTTAATTATTTTAGTTTTCTAAAAATATTATTTATTATCTTAAAAATATCAAATAAATTTTAATAAACATTTAAAATTAATATTATTACTATTTTTATTTATTTTTAAATAATATAAAAATAAAAATAAAATTTAAATAATAAAATTTATTTTAATATATATAACTAATAAAATATTTATTAGAATAATAATATATAAATATAATTTAAATAATAATATTTATTTATTAAAAAAACTATAAGCTATTTCAGAATTTAGTTTCTAGAAACTGAATTCTGAATAGTAAAAAAAAACAGGTCTATTCGTGTAAAAAAGAATTGACAAAGGATCTATATCAGGATTTTTATTTTTTATTTTTTTGTTATTTTACAGTAAAAAATTCTATTATTTTATTCTAAATTTATTCTTTCAATAATGGGTACGAACCTGCCAACTTGGGTTGGTCAACTTCCAGCTTACATAAAAGTCAAAAATCTAATTAGGAAAATTCCTCAAACTAACGTTTGATTCAAACCGTGGCGTGTAAGTCAAAAATTTTGTTCTTCCCGTTTCTCTCTCTGGTTTTAAATACGATTTTGTTAACTGGTGCAAATAGTTGTGACGCCAATTTATCACCAAGCTAAGTGTGAATAAAATTCAATAAAAAATTAAAAAAAATATTAATTTTATGAAAAATAGACATTTATTAATAATATAATTTCCTCGAGTTCAATTCAAGCATTAAATTCATACATAAAATATTGTAAAAGTGTATGCATATTAATTGTTAAGTTATATGTACACTAGTGGCCTGTTTGTTTAACGTTGAAAGATTTTTTTTACGAAAATAAAAAAATAATGGATGTCTTTACATGTTTTTTTTTTTTATTATTTTTTTCTAACACCTAATTTGAAGTAAAAATCGGTTCCAGTAAGTTAAATGCTATAAATTAATTCCTTTCGTTAAAAACAAAATGGTTATGTTTAAGATAACTAGGAATGAAAATAAGTTTGATCATTTTGCTAAAAAAAGTCTCCCCATTAGTTCACACCAAACTTAAACCAAACATATTTATTAAATATGTGCAAGTTAAAATTCTTTTAAAAATATATTTAGTTAAAAAAAAGTTAGATTTCTAGTTATTTAAAAAATTAAATTTAAAATCTTATTCTATTTAAATAACTATAAATAATATAAATATATTATTATACCAAATTTTTATTATATTTTAAAATGATATATTTGATAATCTACTTAAAGTGTTCAATTTATTAATTTATATATAAATATAAACCAATTAACTTATGTAAACATGTATTTGTAACCTTATTTAATTCGATTTAGGAGTCTAAATATTAAACGAACTTTTACAAATAGAAAATTAAACTTTAAAACAACATTCATATCAAATAAATAAATAAAATTAAAAATTTTAATCTAAGGAAAAACCATACTCAAACTTGATAACTTCACATTCTATTTGTTTCTTCCGATCTCCAAATAACAATGTCATCTTCCCTCGTCCCTCTTTTTCATTATTTCGAATTATTTTAATTTTTTTTATCAAGTCTAAAATTACATTTCTTTCCATATTGAAAAAATAATCACCCAATAGTACTTTTTATATGGAGTAAAACCCTCTGCCATAAAGCAATAAGCATCATATTTGTGAAAATCATGAGTTTCTTAACGCAACATTTTTAGTATAATATTAATTAATTTAATTTAATTAACTTATTTTTAATTAGAGAAATTGTCATGTTATAAGATCTAAATTCTATGCATTTTTTGTGTAAATTATAAAAATTTATTGAAGCAAAAAAATTTGTCTAAATAAAATTGACAAAAAAAAATTTACTTAAATAAAAAAGTTATCTTTAAGCAATGTTAGTAAAAAGGTAATTTTTATTTAAGAAAATTTTATAAAAAAAATAATTTTTTACTTAAGTCAACTAAAATCGTAAAAATTTTAAAATTTTCTTTTTTATTAATAACTATTTAATTATTAAAGACTGTTATACATATCATTTTATTAAATATTTTAAAAATATTGTTTAATAAATCACTCGAGCTAAGTATTTAAAATTGAATTAGAATATTGAAAATGATAATAAATACTACATAAAAAATAAATTAAAAAACAGCTACAGTATTATATAATCTAAAATTTTTAGGTCTTTATAAAATAACAATCATTACTTAAAGAGTCTATTTTTAAAAAAATATAATGAAATTAGAAAGGATTAAGAAACTTCTCATTTTTATTAACTGTTATGTCTTATGTTGCTTATATTTTTTCTTTTAAAAAGTTCATAAAAAAATTCATGTGTACATGAGCAATCACAAAATTTAACCCCAGAATATTTCCCAAAAATTTATCAAATTTTTTAGTCTATAGAAATAAAATATAAAATTTTAAATTTTTGTTACGATTTTAGCTTAAATAATTTTTTAATTTAAATAAAAATTACCTTTTCATCGTGAATTTTTTTAGTTAAGCAATGAAATCTGTACATGACCATCTCCCCGTCACCTTTTCTTCTTTTGTGTTCTCAATAGTTGCCAAATGTAATTATAATTACATGGAATCACACAAATAGCATATAGGGCAGTTGGGTGTCTTTGTCCCATGAAAAGGGCAAGTTACTATTATAACATTCAATATATCATATCAGTCCTTTTCAGATTTTTCAGCCAATTAGGTGTTTCCAACTTGGAATTTATTTTGCAATAGGGGGCACTTTATAATTAAGTGTTTCTTTTCATCTTTTTATGTTTTCTCAGTTTCATTCAATTTTTCAAGTTCAATTTTTTTTAATTCCTTTTATTTTAAAAACCAGGGTTATCTGCCGTAACAAGGGGTCATATGTCAATTCCTCCTTCCTTATTTTAAAGTTGGAATCCATTCGTCTCAGATAGCCCTTGTACCTAACAGCTGCACAACCAAACCGCAATTAAACAAATTAAATAAAACATAAAAAATACATAAAAATAAAAGGAAACAAAAATAAAGAAAATACCTTGCACCAAACGCAAAGCAACTGGGCCAAAGATAACGGAGAGTCAACGGCGGCAAGGAAACGCACCGTACGACGTGACGAACAAACGAACGACGGAACCCCCAACGCACACTGAAATGGACATTAACGGCAAGCTCAACGGAGTCACCACTCATTAATTTGAATACTGATGATCGAAATTATGCGAATTAAATTAAATTAAACCTGAGATTATATTATATCTCCATTTTAATTAACCTTTTAGGTTTTTTTTTCTGACTTGATTTTTAATTAAAAAGTAAAATTGTCCAAAACTCTCCTTCCATAGCAAATGTTATGTACAAAAACCAATTCTCCGAGTCCAGTCTCTCAGATCTACGCCGGAATATTCCAATTTTCCGGCAACGTAGCTGGAGACACCTCGATCACGATAAAACCATTTCGCCAGATTCTGTGGCCGGCGGGGGAGAATAGAAACTTCCGGCAGATAAAAAACGAACCTGTAAGAACAAAAAAAAAAAATCACAGATCTTCCTCAGCCTTGGACACAGTACAAAGACGACTCGGTCTCGGTTCAAACGCCGCTCTTCTCCTCTGCTGATGCGAAGAAGGACGAATCAACGCGGTGAGGGCGCGTTTCACCCACTCGCCTTCGACTCCTCCGATTCTCACCAGCGAGTTCTTCATCGCGGACCTACGCATGTTGAGCCGGTTCGACGGGAACGAACCGGAACTGTGGTGGTTCCCGCCGATACTCTTGTGGAGGCTGCACCGGAACGAACCTGGATGCGTCGTAGGAGAACACATACATGTTTTCTTCTGGACCGAGATGTGGTGATTCTTCCTGGCGATGACGTGGCTCGAAACGGTACGGCTAGGAGATATGGACCGGTCGATTGAGAACCGAACCGCGGAAGAAGGAGGGGGCGAGGCGTTGAACAGGTTGACACGTGTCGGGGAAGTGGATCGGTGAGGGGCGTGAGAGTGAGGTTTGTTGAAGAAGGATGAAGAAGAAGAATGAAACGGTGCGTTAGACGTTGAATACGAGCAGAACCTACTAGAAGGTGCACTTGATTTTGTTCTTGAAGAAGTGGCCATTGATAGAGAAGAACACGAAGGAGGAAAGGAGAAAGAGAAAAAAAAGGGTAAAAGAGACTTTTTGTACTTTTCTTCGTCAAAGTACCCTTTGGGGAGCTAGTTCGGCAAACCTAGCGAGTCTCGGAGGCTGGTCTTATAGGGGCTTAACAGAGGGTATGGTGGTAATTAAGGGAAAGTTAAGGGTGTTTTAATAATTGCGTTAAACCTAACCATGGTTAGGTTAGGTTAGGTTGGTTCAGAGTGACGTAGAGAATGAGTGTGGCTTTGTGTGAATGGTTTAGATTCTGATCTAACGGCTCGTTGGGTTGCAGAAAACGACGAAAGACCGGAACCGTTCTTCTAGCGCTTGCAGGTTTCCTCGGCAGCTCCGGTGGGTGCCACGTGTATGATATTTATGGTAAATGGTCGAATGTTAAAGTACGAGAAAACAACTTCTTTGTCCCCGTAATTTGCCATTTGTAACTTTTGGTGAGGGAAATAACACCGTGTCCCTACCGCTAAATTAATCTTCCACGCGACGCGGTGGCATTAATGCATGACCTTGTTGCTACGCATAATTTAATGGGCTAACTACTTTCATCTAATTTTGTAACAAGATGCGTATATCATACATCACAATTTCTTTCCTCTTTCATTATTCCAAATTATATTTCAAACTTTTAAAATGTCTCAAAGTTTGGGAATATGAATAGTGTGACACATCTCTCGTGATTTGTACTATTTGGTGACCATTTCCGTGTATTATTATTATTCACATTTTTATTATCTTAGGTAAATGGCATTATTGTGTACTCATATAATTAACACAACTATTTACTTGGCATCTAAAAACTAACGTTAATTTGAATGGTAAGTGATTAAATATTATTTAAGTAAAATTTTGAAAATTTTTAATAATAAACTCATTTATTATATTCAAGTGCATGATTAGGTCAAATTGAGATTAAATTAGATTAAAAAAAATTACACCCATTTTTATGACTCTTTCTTAGTTTCATTCATATAAATCGTATTAAATTTAAATTTTTGAAAATAAACCGTTATTCTAGAGAACATTTGAATTTAGCTAGTGATATTCCCTTAAAAAAATAAAATCATGAATGAGAGCGTTTAAGAACAGAGAATGAAGAAGTACAGCGGCGTGTTCAAACTCGTAGATTGTAAGTGGGTGCTAAGGTATGAGTTGAAAAACAATAGTTGTCTTTGTGGGGACTAAGAACAAAAATTGTTCGGAGCCGTTTTTATAATGAATTTAACATTTTAAAAAAAGAAAAAATATGTAATAAAGTCTCAGCAATATATACTGAATTTGAAGCTCAGAGATGCAACAATATAAGACTTTATTTACTTATATGTGTAAGGTTAGTTTATTTACCAGGAACTTCTATGTTCAAACCTTATTGTATAAACTAATAACAATAAAAAAAAATGAATTTGATTAAAGCTCATATTAAACAATTAAGATCACATTAATTAGTAGTCATAAAATAGACGAATATACTCGTAGCTCATAAGTGATTTACTTGAAGATATGAGTTCAAAAGCAACAATCGTCTTCATGGGCCTAGTTAGGAACATTTTTACAATGAATATAACTTTTTTTAAAATAAATAAATAAATATGTACCATCATCAACAACTCAAACTGAATTGGATTAAAGCTCAATTTCAAAGATAAGATCGGATTAATTAATATTTATTTGTAGCGACTAAAAGTTTGTAATATTTTTTCCAAAAATTTCAAAACAAAATGTGTTTTAGTAAAATTAATTTTAACTCAATTTTAAGATTAACTTAACTCAATTTTTAACATAATAAAATAATTGTTTATTTTTAATTTTTATCAATAAAAATAACATATTCAATCTTTTTTTTTTCAAAATATTTATGTTACTTTTTTTTATCATTATCATCATTTCATATCATTATTATTGCTACTATCATTTTTAATGTCATTACTACTATAATTATTATTATCACAATTACTCTCTTTCTCATCATTGTTGCTAACACAACTAGTATCATTGTTATCTTTTAGTTATTTTGATTGTTATTGTTAATGCTTTTACCATTGTTGTTATTACAACTATCTATCATGATTATCAGTTATAAATGATTGTCTATAATTATTACTATTATTATTAGTATCACGATTATTACTATAATTATTGTTATCAATAATAAAGTTAGATCATTGAAGTAAGAGAAGTATATTATTAAATAAAAAAGTATTTTTTTAATTATATGTATCATTTATTAAATACAATCTTATTTGAATCGAATAAGTATCACTATCAACAGAAAAATAATTTATTTATTACAATTATATAATTTAATATATAAATAATAAATAATTATTTTACATATAAGGTATTAGTTTAGAAAAAGAAAAGAATAAATCAAGTTTAAAAGTTTTTTAGATGCTTACAAATTATAAGTTTGTATATAATATATTGCAATATGTTTGCACAATAAGTTGGGAAAATAATTTTGATTTAATTAATATTACTACAATAAAAAAAAAGTTTACAAATAAAAATAAAAAATATGTTAAAGTATCTGATAGGACCTACAACTTAACTTGACTTATTTTATTTAAGTAATAAACTTAATTTAAACTTTTTAAATAATTAAATATATTAAATTTAAATGTTAAAAAAAACTTATTAGACCAAATAAAATAACCTATTTAAAACTCATAAAATTTATAATAATATACTAAATAATTATATGTAAATATTATCATGTAATATTATATTAAATAAATTAAATTTTAAAATGATTAAAATCTTAACTTAGAAAATCTGATCATCTTTTTAAGAGTTAGAGATGTTAATTTATAGTTGTGTTTGTTATATGATTCGTAATTTATTTATTTAAATCAAATATATGATTTAAAAGTGATAAATAAAAAGATATAATTTTATTGTTAATATTTTTTAACTTATTTAGACATATGTTTTTATAGCCTTTACAGAGACATATCTATTAAATTATTTAATAACTTATTTATAAGAGGCTTAATAAAGTATTAAAGATTTCAATATAAAGTAAGTTATGAAAAAGTTTAATAGACCAAATCAAGTTTTTAAAAAAATAAAACTAAACTTAATAAAAAATCTTTAATAAATAATAGATTAAACTGAAGTTTAAAAATTATTAAATAGTTCATACTTATGTAAATCATAACTTACTTTATTTTCATCCCTATATACAAATTCATATTATAAGATGCATATGAAAAAAAATAAAATATATATATATATATAATCTCATGTAAGATTGTAAACATATATTAAAATAAATGTAATTAAATTATCTTATTAATAAATTTTTTCATTATTATTGTATAGTAAGATTTTGTTAAAAGATAACTTAAACAAAGTAAAAAATGTATAAATGACATAGTAAATTTGAATAAATTATTAATTTTGTTTACCTTGCATATAAAAAATTATGGCCGCTCTTAGTTGAGTGTAACTCTTGAGTATAACTTTACTCCTAACTAACTACAATAACACTGTCAAAAGTCATCAAAACTTAATCATAATTGTCATTGTTATTATTACTAATCATTCTTATTCTCTAATAAATTAATTCAAATATATAATAAGTGATTTTTATAGCTTGAAATTTAAAATTTGATATTAAAAATTAAAACTATAACAAATTTAAACCAAAATAAGAAAACTAATAATTTTAGTTTTTAACATTCTACAACTTAAAATATAATTTTTTTTAACTTTAACCTTTATAGTTAAATTTAAATATTTAATATTTTTTATTAAAAAAGTAGTTATCACAATATAGATATAAAAATATAACAAGTATTTCACTCATTAATAAAACTATCGTATAGTATAAATATCTTATTTTTTTGATGGATGATTTGCTTGATAAATTGAATCTAGTGTGTTTTTTAAAATTGATTTAAAGAATTGATACTTAGATTAATACAATGAATTGAAAATTATTTAAAAAAATATATAGTTTATATGAATAATTAATGATGTCATGTGGTTTAATTAATACACCCATTGCTATTAGATTAATGAATGATGTTTTGCATTGTTCATAAAAACAATTTGTTGCAATCTACTTTGATAATATTTTAGTTAGAGCAAATTTTTAATGATCAATGTTAAACATTTGCACGTTATTTTGTTGTTTTGATAAAAAAAATTTAAGTAGTATGCTAATTTTTAAAAAAATTGTTTGTAAGGAAATTTTTGTATCTTTTGGATTTGTTGTAACTTTTAACAAAATTTTTGTTGATGAATAAAAGTTATAGACATTTAGAGAACATTCTCCATCTAAAAATATAAATAAAATAACAAATTTTTATTATTTAGCAAGTTTTTATATAAAGTTTGTGAGAAATTTTAGTTCTCTTATTGAAACTCTTGAATGGTCTTGTTAATAGAAATGTCATGTTCAAGGTGCAAAGATATGCATAAAAAAACTTTTAATTTTTTAGAAAGACAAATAGACAAGTGTATGCTTTGCTCGTCTAATTTTGATAAAAATTTTGAAATTGAATGTAATATTTTCGTTGTTAAAATATGTGTTCTATTGATGCAAGATTTCAAACTAATTGCTTTTTTTTGTGAGAAGTTATTTTTATTGGTGAGAGTTTTTGATTTATTTTAATTAGAGGTGTTCACAGACTAGTTTGGTTTAGATTTGGAAAAACAAATAATCTGAATGATCAAAATGGATTGGTTTAATTTGGTTCAGATTTATATAAAAAAAAATTAAAATTCAAACCAAACACAAATAGGTTGGTTTGATTTGTATCATCAAATTGTCTAATTAAATAATCTAAAACAAAAAACGTATAAGAAAACAAAAAAAAAACTGTTATTTTTTTCATTCAAATATTTCTTTACACGTAATTTCAACATAATTATACAAATTCAAAATAAGTTTCAATTCAAAATGCATTTTATAGCATGTGAGGGTATATTTTTATTTTTTAAAGTGAACAAATTAATCGAATATGATATTAGATGTACAAGTTGGTGTAGTGTTAACCTATTATTCGAACTAAACTATGTCAGATTTAATCGATTTGGATCAGATTAGACTTTTAAGTGTCAATTTAGATTGTTTTTTGGTTTAAATCACTGAATTCGTTAATTATGGTATGGTTTTATAAGGCGTAACAATTATGAACTAACAAGAATATATTTTAATAAAACAGTTATCTTTGAGACAAAGCATTAGTGACAATACTTTATTTAAGGAAATATTTTAACTAATTCTTACTAATTAACATATCTCTTCCAATTATTACATTAAAATTTTAAAATGTTCTAACTTCGACTATCAAAATTAGGAATGTCTATTGAATTAGATAAATCATCAGAGTTAAGTTTTGTTTTCTTTCTTTTATTGTTTTTTTTTTGGAATATGAATAATTTTATATTTATAAAATACTACTAAAATATTTTTGTTAATATCTTAAATTTTCATATTTTTAGTATAATTTCTTAATAATAAACATTACTCATATAAATATCAAAGAAAGTCATTAAATAGATATTAATATTTAATTTTAAAATATAATATTAACATGTATTGTAAAAAAATTTACTTGTATAATATGCATAAAAGATCCTTTTTCATGAGGGTGACAAAGAGTAAAGACATGCAAGCTTCAAAATCTTTAAATCCTAGTAAGAAGTTCTCTTAAGATGCCTCTCCAACCCATTTTGATGATGCAATAACTTTGATGGGTCAAATGATGATGATACGGCCTCCCACGACCATAAATTTAGCTAATCATTATCTATTTTTTATTTTTATATTTTGAATATTTTTACATTTATTATACTTTATATATAACTTGTTATGATACACTATTTACTTATTACATTCGTTTATTATTTGACTATTATTTCATAAGTTTTTAACTTAATATTACTTTAATTGATTATTCAATTATTATATAAATAAATATAAAAGGTAGATAATACGAAATAATTCATATTTTAAATTATTGTCAATAAAAATATTCATAGGTAATTTATTAAAATTTCAAAGTATATAATTTAAAAAAAAATGCTCGTAAATAAAATTACAATAAATTTAGTATTATAGTTTAAAATCTGTTGGTAAAATTTCAATTAGTTTAGTATTATGTTTTAAAAATGACATGCGTTAAGTTGTAAGAAAAGAAAAAGTAGACGAGTAAAGGTTCCAAAAAATGAAAATGCCGTTAACATTTAGAAATGGAAGGAATGTTCACAAACGAAAAAAAAAAATTAAATTGTTTATATTTTAACCAAAAATAGATATGTTGATCATAAACACAAAGTTCCAGAGTGAGGGAAACACCAATATGGTTCAATAAAGACAGTTTTCATTTTCATGAAAGAAACTGAATTTTTATATATAACAAAATTGGTTGTTTTATATTTGAAGGGATAACAATTGGCAATGATTGATTTTGTCAATTTATAAACATTTCTTTGACCATGTAAAGGATATAGGGTGGATTCAGATAAATATTTATTTAATATTTTTATGTAATAATTTATGTTATAAATTTACTAAAATAAATTTTAAAAAAATATATAAGAATCTTAATTTTTTTTAATAAATTATTTATAACCCATCAGCAACCTTATCCGAAACAACCAAAAGTATGAAAGAAGGTTGTTTGTCTTGCCCTTTAGCTTAGCTTTTGCTCATATTCAAAGGCCATTTTGATGACATTATTATATATCGGAAATTTCTTATCATTGTTGACATTGATTGTTGGTTTTCATGTACTTCACTGATCTTTGTTGTGTTTTTTAGTTTTTACGTAAAACCAATGAGATATCTTTGGTGACATCAGTTTTTCTTTGGAGGAGGGTATGGGTGAATACGATTTCTTCTACCCAAAGTTAATGAGATAAAGATGGGTGACCAATAACGATGGAGATTAATTATCAATTAGGGTAAAACATTTGGATGGTAGTTGGATCAGTTTATTGAAGGAAAAACAAAGTTTCATGGGGTAATAATGGTTGTGGATTTGGGTTCTATAAATTATATAATTATTAAAATAAAATTTACTTTTATGAATTATTTATAAGTTTTTTAAATATATTTTTAGACAAGTTTCAAAATTAATAGTTTTTTAAAAACAAATGCAAATTGTATTTACACGTTTATCAATGAAATATGTTTTGTGAAAAATAACTTTTTTTAATTGTCTAAAAACTGAGTTATGGGTTATATAAATCGGTTGTAAATAAGCCACTTGCATGTTTATATAAAGTATGCTTGAATACATAAGTTAATTAAATATTTTATAAGTCTAAAAAATTTATGAAAATGGTAAGTTTTTTTTATAAGTTGTGAATATTTTTTTTTAAATGAGAAAATGATTATGATTGCGAAAAAAATCAGGGCATAAAAATATATATCCTATCATTAATGTCATTTCAAAAGGTTCATGGAATGATTGAAATAGAATGTTGAAGAATGCTTAGGTTTTTCTCTACAGTCCTAAAACTGCATGGTGTGCAGTTCCAAATCCAACTACAAATTTTATAAAATTTAAAATTAATGAATAACTTTAGAGGATCGAAATAGACAAAAACATTTGGTACTGTATTTAATATTAGATGTAGTTGTTTTTATTTATTATTTTTTACATATATGCATTTTAAAAATTAATGAGGACAACAAAAATAATTCTACTTTAATAGTAAGAAATCATTTTTTTAATATCATGATGCACTGGACTTAATTAGGCCCAATTCTCTCTACTGTTTGAGAATTTATACTTTCTCCTTTTATTTTTATTTGTCTATTTTTAAAAATGATTTATTTTTATTTATTTATAAATTTATGATCATATTATTTAATCTTAATTTTTACCTAATTCTTAAATACATTACTCACTTATCATAAAGAAAAATATTAGTGAAGGAAGATATTAAGTTAAAAAAAAAAGTAATTTAAAGATAAAAATATTATATTGTTTAATTGTTTGTTATCGTCTCAAGTGGTTGGATAAAAAGAAATGAAAGAAGTTATTTAAACAATAATCACAAATGCAATATGTCATATGCATGTTTTTTGCATTATTCTTTAATGAAGATTAAAATTTTTATCTTAGTGACTGACACTATTTTTTAATATCAACTTTTATTGTGAAATTATTAAAATAAAATTTTAATTAAATAACAACGCAAAAAATACTTAATGTATTAATATATTGCACTTGATTTTTTTTTTCTCATAATTTTTTCTAAAGATAAAAATAGATTTAACGACTTACAGATAAGAAACTGATGATATCCTTTCGGCCTTCTCTTGTCCGAACTATGTCCACAAAACATGTTTTCAACATAGTAAAGTATGCAGTTTAGATTAATTGAAACATGTATTTAAATCATATTAAACAATTCAAAATTTATCTCATCAAAATCAATTCTACTCAAATGAGCACTAAATAACTTTTCCTCCAGGTGCTCAAATGAGGAATGCTTTTACACACACAACATATATGTATATATATGGAAAGGATCTTCACAGGGACCCGATAACTTTGATGTCCTAGGAATGCTTGAATTTGTTTGTCTTTTAAGGAACATGCTTCACATCAAAGATTTTAGATACATTATAACTTACCAAACACTGGAAAATTCGAAAAGATATTCTAAGTTCAGACATGTTTAATCAAATACCACTAGAAAAGTTTCATAAAATCAATTAATTTCGTTAATCATCCATTTATCCTTGTCTTCTTCAGGGAGGCTGGTGTGAATGTGTATACAAATTTCATACACAGACACTACAAAAAATTGAAAAACTGTTTTTGGTTGTTTAAAATCACTGCAACTTAATTTTCTAGCGTTTAAAATAAGTGCCACTTTAACGGGTGCCACAAATGAAGTGCAAGAAAGTGATCAAAGTTCCTGACAGCTTAAAACCGCCAAAAATTGCTTCTTGTTCTGAGGATTAACACCGCCACAATCTTTTCTTCAGATTGTAAAAGTGGAACCTAAATTTTTTGGGGTTGTAACCGCTCAAAATTTGTAGAGTATTAGGAACAATTTGCAGTCGCCAAAATTACATAGTATCTATATACCTTAAATCATATGCTAAAATTAATTTTTACTTGTCTCACCAACTTGATATTAACTAAATCACATACCATATGGTTAAGATGTGAAATAGTTATCGACTGAGCGATACACTTGATTTCTACAACATTTCCATCTGCATGTCAAAGCAGCGTGTAGCTTAGAGCACAACGCTTTTACTCACTTGATTTCCTCAACATTATCATATGATTATTAGCCTTGCATTTTGCTATATGGACAACTTCGAAAAAATATAGCGACACGTTTGCAAATACCTAAAAACATTCATTTTCCATCGGTGGTAACGGATTCTGCAATAAAATGAATCTTGAAGAAAGAGATAATGACTTCATAAGCTTAGGAGGTGCATAATAATGGAGGAGTGGAGAAGCTCTGATCCGTGAATAGATAGGTCATCTCTGATTATCATAAAGGGATGGTACAGAAAAGAATCAGTGTCTTCATTGCTCTTCATGTTTCTGCATGCCTTTAGATTATAATTGACTTTGCAAGAGCTTAATGCAAATCTACCTCAGAACGAGTTTTTATGGGAGGAGTGAATCAAATGAGTTGCTTATTGTTCTGGATAATTGGTGTGAGCCTACCTTATAAGACACCAAGTCCACGTCCGTCAGCATCACCTCTTTGTTTTTGGTAAAGTATTATTATTGTTAGACTGAATTGAGCCAATAATATTCACTTAAGATCTAAAAAATATATAAAAGTAATATAAACCATATGATTCACACTTTTCATTTTTGGTCCATTTGTGATTCACTCTTTCTCAGGCTGTTTTGACACAAAATCCAAACCCAATCCCAAAAATGAACTCCAAAGCTTATTTGCCCAAACTTTTAAAACACCTCTTAAGTGATGTATATAATTGTGCCTGTAACTGTGTTATTATATCTATAATTATAGAAATTAGTATATTTGTAATTATAGGATCAAAAGTAAATTCAAGAATCGTAGTTGTGCCTAAATTAAAAAAATTGTCAACAGATTTGTTTATGTATATTACTTCACAGAGAAAAATAAAATATAGCTCAAGTTTTTACCTTATTTTGAATCTTCTTCCTTTAAATTATCACTTTAGTCTGTCTTTTTGAATATAATTTATTTATTTATCGATTTAGAAATTTATTATCATACTATTTATTGTTTATTATACCTTAATCTCTACTTAATTTGAAAAAAAGAATTACTTTTACTGTAACTGATGTCCTTTTTTTCAAAATATAGTAAAATATGCAGTTTAGATTAATTGAAACATGTATTTAAATTATATTAGACGATTCAATATTTATCTCATCAAAATCAATTCTACTCAAATGAGTTTGCACATGAGTTATACTTTTTGTATCACTACATAAATGCTTTTAGGTATTTCTTTTATATAATAATAATAATATTACACTTATATAAATTACACTTACTTTCACATCACTAATAATTTAAAATAGAAAACATTTTTTTATCAATTTAACTATTCAATTATAATTATAATATTACCTATATTATTTATGTTAAATTTTATGAAAATTGAACTACGATTGTTATCAAAGAATTTTTATTTTTATAACTTTCAAAAGTATATATTATATTAATTTTAATATATATAAATAAAGTATCAAATAATCTTGAATTAATATAAAATTTTCTATATATAACATGTCTAATTTTTTATTTTATAATTAAATTATTTAAAAAAAAAGTTAAGATGAATGTAACTTACAAAAAGTTAATAAGGCAGCATTTCTTTTTGCGATTTTGGTAATTTTGCTCTAAGAAATTAGAGTTTGCATTTGTTCCATCCACGAGGTTAATTATCCACAAATAATTCCTTGCATATAATAAAACAAATATTTCGTGCATAGCACGGGTAAACTAATTAGTAAGTATGCATATCTAAGTATTTTTGTATTTTATATAATAAATATTTTTATTTAAATTTTTTTTAATTTAATTGATTCATATCTGAGTATATTGACCAGTATTTTTCTTCAATATAAAGAAAGAAATATCCATTCATTAATATCTTGAAAAGAAAGAACAAAATGGAGTACACTCAAATAATTCAAAATATACATATATTGATCAACATGCGATCACAACATCCAACGAACAATTTATTAGAATTTGGTCTCTTAACTGAACTTAAATTAACAAGTATCACAAACCAATTTATTCACTCACAGTCATAACAACACAACGTGACTTATAACACATTTTTCAACACACCCGTTCTTATATATTCTCTATTATTTATTAATTTTTTTTAAAAATTACAGAATTATGAATTGAGCTCATTAAATTATGAATGACATCTCCGTAATTATGCATTTTTAATAAATTTCACTTAATAATAAATAATATATTAAAAAATAATATTGTTGCCAGCATTTCTATACCACACAGTCACGAAGCACCGAACCATTTGGAACAACTGTATACAGAGCAGAGAGTCTCCAAAGCAGTCAAACATATAATAAGGTTTGCTGCCAAAAACGTAAGACACGGCCAAGAACCATACACATACTTCTTCATTCCCCCTTTCACCTTCACCTTCCAACTCGCATCATAGTAAGCATTCACATTATCAATGGCCTTATCCAAAAATGGAACCTTAGTCACTGTCACCGACGTTGTCATTCCATTCCACATGGACGCTACCTCTTTATCACTCTTAAGCCTATTCACCAAAACCCCACTTTCTCTTAAAATCCTCACATCCTCTTCTGTGTCTATTATACCATTCATCAACTCCGTGTAGCGCGTGAACACCATTCCCTCAGGTGCAATGCATGCCTCGTAAGCCACAAGGTTCCTCAAAACGACTTCAGAGTTGTGGTTTAGATGAATAACTGGGAGGTGAAACATAGCTGATGACATGTCAAATTTGATAGTGTTTAACCCTCCTCTTGTGGGACAAAACTTGACCCCAATTTTTGAAAGCTCTTCAACGCTTGGAATTGCAATCTCTTCCACCAAAAGGCCTTCAGTTGCATCTTTGTGTTGAGCCGCGACACTCTCTGCTTCTTCAATAACATCATGTGCTGACAAAACAATGTCATTTATGACACCTGTGCCACGGAACCTTAAAATAGAAGCTATGATATTCCATGGCACGGTAACCAATTGCAACATGAGTTTGGACTTGAAGATTTTCGAGAAGACTTGAATTGGTGCACAAATGAGAAAACACATGAAGTTAATTATGGCTTTAAGGGGACCAATGGGAATCTCATCATCATCATCCATATTTTTCTTCTCCTTCTCTCTATCAATTTCATCTCCAAAAGGCAATAATAACTCGCAGTGTGCAAAGATGGTGTAATACAAGAGCTCAAGCAAATGTGCCCTTGTGAAACACTCTTGTTTGAAACGTTGTTCATCTATGTGTTTGATTGGTGCAAGATCTTTGCAGAAACCAATTAGCATAGAGGCCAAAGCCTCATATTTGTTGTCTTCAGGGTTACAGGAAAAATGAATCTCTTTAAGTAAAAAAAGAGGTATTTGATTTTCCAACATGATTATGTCCCTAAGAACCGCATGGTTCCATGTGTTCCTTCTAGAATGTTCCATCAAGTGACCTATCTTCAACGAGCTTCTTCTGCCCAAAGACATTGACCGTTGCCACCTCCTATCAAAAGGGAAGGTTTTAAGGTAAAGGAACAAGAAGCTCGCATCAATGGCTAGCATCCAAGCAAGCGTTTCTTGATCAAAGTCTAAGTAACGGTGGTAAAATGATCTTATGTGTGTGTCATTCTGTGCGACGATTTGGGTCACAAAATCGAAGAATTTGATGGGTCTCATTTTGTTTCGAACCTTTTTGGCTGTGGCTAGTTTGTGACGCTCCATTTCAAATAGTTCGAGCCTTCGGTGATGGTAAGGGCCAAGGGCTATGACTTGTGGAGTGTATGCTTCTTTTTTGGTGGATAACAAGGCTTTCGGTACGTTGAAGATTCTCATTGAAGTGAGCTCTTCGGTGTCTTCAGTGTCCTCTTCAAGGAAGCGACTAATGTTTATGACCCATTCATGATCATGAGATTGGGTTTGGTTATGGGTAGGTTCCATGATATTGGTTTCAATGGGAATTAAGGGTTTGCTGTGATCAGGTGTTAGACGAAGAAAACTAACAATTGCGACTAGAATGAATTGGAATAGCTAGCTGTTTAGACTTCCTTTTATAGAATAAGGTAGTCGTTTGGTTCAACGACAGAAATACTGTGACAGAAATACAGATACTAATATTTATTTTTGTATATTATATTTAAAAAATAAATAAAATATTATGTATTATATTTTGTGTTATGTTTAAATATAAAAGATAAAATAAAAAAAATGAAAGTTAAGAATAACATATGTAATTTTATATAATTATCAAAAATATTTTAGACTTCAAAAATATAACATTCATATTTTTAGGATAGAAATACTAAGTATATCTCTTATTCTAAGATAAAACTGATATCTTTCGAATTTATGTTTTTAATATTTTTATGTGTCTCTATTTTTTTTTAGTGAGATGCTAGCCAAACATAATATGTATATATCTATCTTAATTAATTTAAAATTATTTTATATAATATTTTATATTTAAAATATATTTTTAAGAAACATACATATATTTAACAAAATAAATAAGAAACTAAATCAATAATATGTAGCATTATATACCACGGCAATGATCAAAGGTTTCAATAATGAAATCAATGATAAATATATTTTACAATTTTGTATTGACGACAATTTTCATGCACCGTATGACGTCTTCTTTTTTAGACATTTGATTTGACGGTAAAATGAGAAAAATATATAAATAAATATAAAAAGAATGTAAATATATAATGCAATTATTCTAATAATAGAATCCAATTATTAGAATAGATTTCACCACATTGGACATGTGCCGAAATATATTTGAATAATTGAATTTTCTACATCCGTGCTTATAATTATGTGTTAGTTATGGTAATCACCCAAAAGGTTAATGTGATACATATGCAATATTAATTTGACTTTCAATCATTCATATACGTGTGCTATTACATAGAAGCCTTCTTTAGTTTGATGTCTATTTTTCGTTTTCTAAAATTATTGTTAGTCATTCATTCATGATGTCTGGAATTTATACAAAGATTAAAGAAAGCAATAAATATCTTTAATTAATAGATTAATTTACTAAATTATTCTTACTGTTTATTCTGTTTAATTATTAACTAACTTATTACTCAAAACTATTATATATTTTTAATATTTATTTTGGATGAAATTAATATTTTATTGAAATTTAAACGTCACTTAATATAATATTTTTCGCTAAATCGTCGCTTAATTGGAAATAAATGAAGTATAAATATTAATTCTTTTATTTACTCCAAATATATTTTAGTCAGAATCAAATATTATTTCTTTTTGAAGCATAAATATTGCTAAAATAGTGTTAATTCTTTTAATAAAATATTTTTATATAAAAGGTATAAAATTAAACTGATCAATATTTTAAAACCTAATCATTTCTTAACTCAATAATCTTGGACATCAAATCGATGTTTATCAAGAATTAAACTACTGACATTTATAAAAAAAAGTTAATTAAAACAAGTAATTACGTTAAAAAAAAAGTCAACGATTGCAATGCATTCTAATTGGTCACCACCTACGTCATAGAGATTCAAATTATGTCCATTTCTTTGTCCATTTTCTCATCTAACCATTCAAATTATTGTACAACAAATTTTATGAGTTTTATACTAACAGCGTAGTGTACTGACAATTTAATGTTTCTTTGATAAATTTATGTAACGTAATGTAACACTTCCTAGATTTCTCCGACTGGTTTTTTAATTTAATAGTATTCTTTTTGGGTTAATCTTTTTTTATGAGTCCAATTCTAGTTATGGAATATATAGAAAATGGAAAGTAGTAAAAAATAAATTAATTTGGGCCAAGATGAAAGAAGAAAAGGAAAGAAATATTGCATAATATATGCATTTTTAGTGATATTAAAATTGTGAAAATAAAGTTATAAAGAAAAAAATCTTAGCATACACGAGAGGATATTTCAAAGTCTACGAAATTAAAACTGGCCAAGAAGGATAGTTAGCCATTTCTAGGATAGGTAAGAGCTAATGGCTTTAACATAATTATATCAACACATAAAACTGCAATCAATAGCAAAAAAATGCAAAATTTTCAAACAATATTTTTAGGATGTTAAATATTTCAAGAATGTTAGTTTAATTAAGTTTCTTAGTAAATTAATTTTATGGAAGGGGATGCAGTTCAAGATTATTATAAAGATAGGTAAGATTTTTAAGAATATTTTAGATTTATTAAACATGTTTATGACGATTTTCAAAAATTATAATTCTGAAAAGATATGCTTCTTCATAAATATAACTTATAGGAATGAAAAGGATGGTAAATAGTAAACGTGGAAATGTACATGCAGCTGGAACTTTGAATATCACCGGGTCAAATATCAAACAATTAAACTTTCTAACTAACATATAATTAGGAATTAACAAAAGAGAACATGATTAAGAAGCATGGCCTATGATTTTTAGCCAACACAGAGCTTTGAAGGAAACGCCTATTTGAGTAGAAAATACAAAGAAACTTCAGAGATATGCGAAGGAAGTGAAGATGGTAGTACTGTGAGAGAACGATAAAGAGATCCACGTTTTTTTTTTCTTGATAAATGTGTTGCTCATTTCTTCTAAGGCTAGTTCACCTATTTTTAAATATTCTCCCAAGAAAAGGCAAGAATTTTATACCTGAATATTGAACTTTAAGATCTTATTATTTGTGGTAGACAAATTTTTCTGTCAAGGTCATTCTTTTCGGCTGAACGAGCAATGCTTTGACTGGATCTGTTTGGCTTTGTCCGTATGATTAAACTCTACCACGTTATTATTATCAGCATGACAATTTCTAAGTTAATTAAAGTAATTAAGCATTGATTTTAACAACAATAAGCATTTTACATGTAAATACAATACAGATTTGTAGGCAGAAAATAACCCAATACGCTTAGTTGTCAACGTCAGACAGCTTGATACGTTACAAATCGATTAAAGATACGAACTCCCTTACACAAGTACGTATACTTTAATATTCCCTCTTTGATAAATTCAATTATTTTGCCCCACGTTTTCTTTCTATAGAAGATAAAATTCTATTTTATATCCTGGAATTAAAAAAGTAAATGTGTTATTGTTATAATGCGAAATGAATAATATGAAAGAACATTACAATAATTTAAGAGATTTTTGAAGTTTGAGACCCTGCACTAATTTTGAACGCTTATCTTTTAGTATGAGCTTTTAATTAAAAGTATTCCACGGAACTCTGTATCTAGTTGATAGAGCTAGTTGCAACTGAAATTACAATGAACTAAATGAATTCATGAAAAATATATTTTTATTATGCATGAGAAATAGAAATGATTTTAGAATGTGAACTCTATTTGGTATTTGAAATACTAAGAGATGATGCCCCTAATCTTAAAATTAACTAATAAACACTAGTGGCATTTTCCTTTTGTTTTACCTATAAAGAAGAGACAAGCATGTATGTGTATCTCTAATTATTGAGGTCATTGGACATTGGGCATATGGTAGGAAAGTGGGATTCTAAAAGTCTGCTTTTGATACAAACAGCAAAATCGTTATCAATATTGCATTACCATAATAAGAACGACACCCGAAATTGAATTAATAATGGTCATTGCCAACAAAAAGACACAGAACCTGTTTCCTTTCTCCAAACAAACAAACAGACAATGCCTTATTACCGAATCTTGGACTGAAAATATGTATGCAAAACTTGTCAAGTTCACATTAATTATTACAATTTTTTAAGCATTAAATAACTCTATTAAATATTTTAATCTACCATAACAAGTATGTATAAAGTTCTTGTTATCATTTAAAATATATATATATATATATACATATTTTAATAATTTTATATTTTTAATATATTTTATTGGTTACACGTTAAAATAATAATTAATAAATGAAAAAAATACTATTTGATAAAAATAATAAGATAAAAGATGATAGGATTGAGCATTCAATATAAGATCGGCTGTTATTCTATTTTATGTTTCATGAACATTAAAACAGTAAAATATAGATAATATTACGTTATTTTGTTCAATATTTGATATAAATAAAAAATATAATTAAATATAAATTATATTTAAATGATATTTTTTATAAAATTTAAAATAATAATATAGAAATAAATTTTAATATAATTTTCTTAAAAAATCAGTTTAACATTTTGATTTTTAATAAAAATATTAAAATCGAAAATAATTTTCTTTATAACTAATACTGAATTTTTGATATTAAATTATAATAATTTCTTAAAATTTTTTGAGTATTATATAAATTATATTTAATTAGTAAAATTACACTTTTATAAAATATAATATATATTATTTAAAAAATAATAATTTAACAATTTGACTTTTCAATAAAAATAAAATGAAAAAATAACTATGTGCATACATAGTATTTAAATTTTGATATTAAAATTTGAATAATTTTTTAATTTTTTTACAATTAAAATTTTAAAATAAAATATAACTGAATAAAATTATTATAAAAAATTTATTTTTTTAAGTAATTTATTGAAAAAATTTGATATACAAATTAATAAAAACAATCTGAAAAGGAAAATAAATTCAGAAAGTATTTCCAAAAAAAAAATCATTTAAAATTTTTTTAATTTGATAAAATTATTTATTGATAAAGCATTTCTATTTTTTTTTTATTCATAAGGGCTCAACTTAAAGTCGCAGGTACAACTAACAACCTAGTATGAGGTTACAAACACCTAAAAAGTTCAGGTTAAGAAAGGAAACCAAATAAGAATGACACTTATCTAAATAAGAAATATCTAAGGGAGCCTCAATGCCTAATTTGGCCAGCATATCAATATACTTGTTACCTTCTCTTAAAATGTGTCTAATTCTAATAAAAGTAATACATTTTAAAAAAATTTAATAGCAACAATCAAATTAGAACAAAGATTGTTACAACTTTGAATGTTCAATACCAATTGTAAAGCATTTTTAGAGTGAATTTTAATCCAAATTACTTTGATATTCTTCTAAACTACTAGCTAAAAACTATAGAATAGGCCCCACAATTCAGCTTCTTTTGGAGAATAATATACAAGACCCTTATAGAAACCAGTCAGCAGAAAAATTCTTATTGCTATCTTTAATTAGATCACCATATCCAATACTTTTTATAGTTGGGGACATTATTAACATTAAGTTTAATGTGACCCCGAAGAGGAGGATACCATCTATTCTAAATATAGATGTCTCATTTTTTTCATGGTTTTTGCCTTACTCTTGTTATAACAATTCAGATACTCAAATTCATAGCAAATTTCATGGTATATGAAACTATAGGTAATTGTTGAATTTTGAAAAATGGCACAATTCATTTCTTTTCAAATATACCATATTACCAAATCATATAACCTGATTCAACTAGAAAAGTTATTCACCTAAAAATTGAATAAATTACTAAAAAACCAATTAGATAAGTTTCTGCTAAAAAAAGGCCTAATTACAAGGCAATATGAAAAAATTCCAAACTTATTTAACAAGCCAACAATCTCTAAGAACATAAATTATAAACTTTAGACTAGTATAATATTTAGGACAAAGAGAGAAGTTAAATATGTGTCTCATAAATCTTTTCTCATTAGTTAGTAATTTGCTATTAATTATTTTATAAAAAAAGTTAATAATTTTAAGAGGACTATTCTATTTCTAAACAAATTTAAAATATTATTAAATAAAAAACTTAAAAAATTATAAGTTATTTTAAAAAAAAACGTACCGTTATTAGAGAAAATATTTAGTATTTAATAATAAGATTTACTTAACAAATCGTATATTTTTATTATTTAATATTTTTATAAAATAAAAAAAAGAAAATGTCAAGACTCAAGAGTTAGTAAAAATATAATTTATTTTTAATATATTATTAGTGTAAGTATTTTATACTATTAACGAATTAAAGTATCAATATAAATTTTATATTAATTATTATATAAGTTATAATATTTACTAATATGATAAATTATAATTAAATAAAAATATAAAAACCATTTAGAATGAATTTAAATTACAGATGTAAAAAATAGTATACCACGAAATAGCATATAATTGGTGAAACCCAACTGCTCCTCCACTGAGGCATTCCCACGCACTGTGGTTGCCTTGTGAACTCTGATGCAGCATGACGAGACAGGGCTTTCACTTTCCCAAACTGACCCAACCAGCTGTGTTCACAATCAACGGTCCAAAATCGATCCTGTCCAAAGACAAGATAAATCGACGCTCCAAAATCTTCAACTCCCAACTTTTGTGTCAGTCTCGTTGCCTCGGATTACTCCGCTCTCACTCTTTTACTTACACACCCCTCAAGTGCTGTTTCCACTGCTCTCACTCACTTCATCACTCTCTCTCTCTCTCTCCCCCTCTTTTCTAGGGTTTCTCTCTCTCCTCTCTGTTCTTCCTCCATTGTTGGTCAGGCTCCGTTATCTCTGTTTACGGTTCTGTGTTGTGGTTTGTTTGCAACTCTGTTCGGTGCGAGTGTTGTGATTCTTCTTCGGTTGTTTTGAGGAATGTTAGGGTTTTTGAGAGATGGATAGCGCGTGGCAGATGCAATGTGATTCGGTGTTTGAGTCGTCGACGTCTGCGACGGTTTCGTCTGCACCGTCGCCGGAGCCTAGGGGTCAGGTAACTCGAGTGCACACTTATTTTGAGTTTTCTTTGTTTGTCAGGGCTATATCTCTGTCAGTGACTGTGATTACTTCCTCATTGTGTACGTTTCGGTGATTACGGTTTAATGTGATGTTGGACGTGCGTTTTGTGAATGTTCTCGGGTAAAAGCGTTGTATGTATTTTTTAAAATATGAATTGCATTCTTGTTCCGATGCGATTAACTGTTGCATTGTTCAACGGCGATGACAGTGTAAAATGTCTGTATTTGATTTTTATCGCTTTCATGATGTTGGATGAGTGATTATATCTGTTTATTTTTTATATGAACCAATGGGAATAATGTATTACGTCATGTGACAAGTATAGTGGAATTCTTTTTTCTCATGTTTATTGAATTCCAGCGGTGGAAATGGAATCTACTTGGAATGCGTGTAAGCTTACATTATATGCATTATTTGAATTAGTAACTGGTAATGAAATTTAAGTTTAGGTATTGCAGTAGTTTGATCAGGTGTATACCTTATACTAATTGTAATAAAAATTTACCGTCCCTGAACAGTCTTCTACAATGCAAGAGGTAAAGCCTTTTTTCTTCGGAAATTATGTATCTGGCTAGGCTCTGCTGCTGTAGATTTTCTGGTTTCAAGTTTAAAAGTAAATTATAAGAACTAAGATGTTCGGAATTCTCCAACATCCAGAAATCCTTTATTGTTTTGTGAATAATATCCTTGCTGACAATGGAGAAATGATATTGGCAATCTACTTGGGGAAATTTTCTATGACATTGGTTAAGCACTAATGACCACAAGGGGTTTGCGATTAGTTTGAAATTTGTAGTTTTTATAACCTTTTAGAGAGTTTGGTTCTCATTCGACTTAGGGAAATTTTATTATTATATTCTTTTCCTGTTGGTTCATCACTGCTCCTTTATCTCAGTAATTGTGTAAATGATTTATGCTGCATATATTTTAATTTGTTTTATGTGGAGGCTGCTGCTAACTAGTAAATGTAATAAATGGCCCAGTGATCAGGTAATTGTAGCTTCAAGACTCTTTTGAGCATGATGGGGGAATTTTTATAGTATTGGTCTTTGGGGTTAGCGTTCTCAGCTGCTTCTATGATCCAAGGTGTAAAAACACTTGAAATAGTAGTATGCCTGTGTTGGACACTTAAAATAATCCTAGATGCTGTTTAGCATTTTATTACTTTTATTTTTGAACTTTTATAAGAATACAAATGAGGCTACTAGACAGTTGGATAAGTTATAGCATTTTATTATGTCTGCAGTAACTAATGCAGTAATAGTTAGATTTTCTGTTTTGTTTTAAGGTTTGTGTTTTATGTTTATTTTATTCCTATTTCATATGTTGTATTATAGACATGTCATGTCCTATTATTTTAAAATTTACAGTATTTCTGCATCCATGTTGTTATTGCATCTGTGTTACATGTCATGTGCATTATATGGTCTCCAGATTTGTATGTGCGAAGTCCACCTTTTTTATATAACACTGTGGGAGTGTTTGGAAGAGCTTATGGAGGACACTATATGGAAATAGCTTATAATTCCCATAAGCTCTTTTAGCATATTTTAACAAGATTCTTGATATATCTTATCAAAATAAGCTGATTTCAGCTGATTCCAATAAGTTTCATGGTTAAATTTATAGCATAGATCTTCATATAGAAAGAGCTTATTCAAAAATTGCTTAATTAAGCTGTTTACTCAAATGATCCCTTTGTCTTTTGGAATTAGAAGTTTATCTGAAGATTAATGTGTTTTATTAGTAATTGTACTATTTTTATAACTCTCCTTCCTGTGTTTTTTTAGAAGGGGATGAATGCAAGCCATTGTCTTTATCCGCAAGTTGCCCATGGTTTAGAATCAAAATTTGTTGGCGGGAAGCAAGGCCTCTTTTACCCAAGCTTTCCCCATTCAACCACCCATGGATCAAGCCATGCCAATGCTGGAAATTCATTTCTATCTCTCCTTTATGGTCCTCCATCTTTGTTACAGGGTGATTTCCGGGAGTTATCTGATCGCAAGCTTTACACCTCATCTGGTGATTGTACTCCTGCTATTGGGAATTCTGTCGTTGATTCAATAGAAAGTGGAACCGTCCCATCATCCAGTGGGGGGCTGATAACAGAAAATTTAATTAATTGTAAGCTGCAAAGCTATGCAAACACTTCTCCTGAGATTTCTTCCCGTGCAATGGTTGGTCTGAGTAGTGACCATAATTTTGCCTTCCATAATATTCAGAGTGGCAAAACTTCTACTCAGCCCACAGTTTCTCAGGGTGAGAAAGCTAGGGAGTTTTTTTCTTCTTCTGGGCAATGCGGAGGTGCTAGCCCTGCATCTAGTCTAAATGTTTGCTGCTCAGATATTCAAAATACACAACACATGGCTTTGGAACGGTACACATCTACGTATGCAACTTCTTTTATGAGTGGGTGTCCTCGTGTGTTCTGCATGGGAAAAAGTGAGTGCTAGAAGAACATATGTTCTGATTGTTTAAGGTATATCTTTTGTATATATATTGAGAACTCACTTTTCTATTGTCAATTTAAAGGTGGCTATCTTCTTCTTAGCAATATTGGGCTTCTTGGTATTGTTTGCTCATGCCATTGTTGCCACATGTCCGTCCTTAAGTTTTGTGAGGTAAATTCCTTCAAAATTATTTCTGCTATGTAACAAATTAGCATGATTAGCCACATCCTTCTTGAACAGTTAACTTCACATGTTCTGCATAATTAAAGCTGAATGGTTCATCTGTTCTGCTATTGCAGCATTCAGGGTTACATGGTGTCAACCCAGGGGATGCTGTTTGTATGGAAAGTGGTGAGACCATTTCACAATGGCAGAAGCTATACTTCTCGAAGTTTGGGGTATGATGTAGCTTTCATGCTATTTAATGGTTGGTGTGGCATGATACATAATGTATATGTAAGGCTGAGGGCTCTTAGAAATTAATGTGTGTGCTTTATGTTTTACTTATTTAGAATTTATCTACTTCTAGGAAAAGAATCTCTCTGTTTTCTTTTGCTGTTTCTTCCACAAATGACTGAATAATGAAATAAAAGATGCATCTTTTGAGTGTGAATGCTATAAATTCCTACGCTGAGCAGGGTTAAATGAGCAGATTTTTGGTAAAAGTTAGTGAACTGGTTGCTCAGGTGGTTCTGTGTATTGATGTGGCAGTATGAGGCTGACACATTATTGAGTAGATCTAGCCACAATTTGTCAATGGTCATATCTGAAATGTATGTGTACATGTTCTTGTAGGATGCTAAATTACCAATGAATCACGTGAAAATGAAAGTAGCATGTTATACCATGCATGCATTATTTGACACTGACGGGTAAGGAAGGAAATCATTAAGCAAACTATTATATGTTGCACTAAACATACTGATGGATACATGCTCATGAACATGAATGTAGAAGAAAACCCAAAGTTTTGTGCATATATAGTATTTATTTGAAATTTTGAATGAACTGTTGTAAACATGAATTAGCAAAATATCATTTGATAAACAATAAAATGGAAGTTTAAAATTTAACATACTTAGGAAATTGTCACATGATGATGCAAACAAGTTAGATTTAAAATTTTTAAAAAAGTTACTTATACTTGCATATATATATATTTGCTATCAAATATTCAAATTCATTTTTTAAAGGTCCTGTTTTACTCATTTGGACACCATTCATAGTACCACCAAACCATGAACTTCATTCTGATTCTGTCGAGTGCTGTTTTCAAGACATTGATCAGTTGAGGTCAGTGTATTTGTTTCTTGTGTTAAAATAGCAACTACCAAGCAACAATAATAACTTAAGATATAGACTTTGGACAACCTGAAAATGCTAATCTCATTACAGAGGAATAGTTATTCATTTATTAGGCATCTTAGTAAATATTGCTTAGGCAGTGAAAGAACTCTAGCTAGGTTATTAGGAAAAAATCATAATATAAACTTTATGTGTAAATCGTGATATTTTTGTACATTCATTTTACCTGTCTTTTAAAATCATTCTTGGCATTGAGAGTTGAATTTCTTATTTGCATGTGTTTGAAGCAACGAGAACACTGGATGGTGATACTTTTATGATGCTTTAGATTAGGTCTCCAGGGAATGAGAGTGAATGGGACTGGCCAGAAGTAATGTCAACAACAGGCAGTCTGATGAAATCCAATGGATCTGCATCTGATATGTCCAAGACTGATTTGTCTCATATTTTGAGTTCATCTGCAGTCATATTAAGGTCTGGAAAGCATTCTGAGTTTCTGACTATGTTATGTTTCCAAAAAATGCTCATATGGACCACAATTTATTTATTGGTGCATTGTCCAGAAAACAACCGACAACAATCCAGGATGGTTGCAACATTCCACTCAAAGGTTTTTCTGGTATTCCACGAAACAGCTTGTATGATCGGGTGAAAAGCCAATTAATGGATTCTAATATGTATACAAATGCACCAAACTTTCTTGGAACTCAACTGGATGATGGTTGTCAGCCTATACCTCCTTTCCTTGATTCTCTAAAAAGGAAAGGAAACATGCCAACTGTCCACTCTCCTTCACAAACTCCAACAAGCCTTCTGAAAGACCATGAATGCATCATAAAGAAGAATGCAAAAGTTGGTCTTGTGGGCAGAGATGGAGCTTCCTCTAACGTAGAGCTTAGGCTTGGTCAACCACCTCAGACAGGAAATCCAGTTCCATTTATAGAACCATCACTGCTTAATGTCCTTGCCAATCCTCCCAAATTGGACCCTCTGAAGCAGAAGATTAGCAGTGCGTTGAATCAATGTTTTGTCTTAGCTGATTGTTTGGTGTTATATATTTCTATTATTTATTAAGTACTTACTTCTTTTGTTTTATTTTGAAGGAAACTACTTAACAATGTATTTTTTAAATTGGATGCAGACCTCAGCAGGGAGGAGGGATTACAGAATAATTTTAGAAATGCTGCTGGTGCATTCAAAATGGTTGAGGAACAGCCCCAGCTTAAACCCAAGAACTATATGTCTGCAATCAGTAGTGCTTCAGATGCTCCTAAAGCTAGATCAGAAACCAACAGTATGGCCAAGGGTTTACCGTTTTCACAATTTGATAATCAACCCAAGGAAAAGATAAAAGCTAGTGAAAATATGATGAAAGTTGGCGTGCCTATCATGCCAAAGAATCTGCCATCTGATTTTAGTACCATGCAGTTTGGTTTTACTAATGCTCCCTGTAGTAGTAATGATCATACTGGAAGACAATCAAATAATTCTTTCCCAGGGATGAATAAATATTTGGATAGTGATAAAGGGGTGAGATTTGCTGAAGACACTTTTGCCAAAATAAATTCTGGATTTGGAATTTGTCGGTTAGTGGAATATCCAAACTGCATGACAAGAGCTGTTGGTGGTAGTAATAACTGTATTTCAGCTGTTAATACAAAGATATACGAATCAAATTATGAATCAAGCTTGCCTTCAGAAGCATCTGTGGCTGCAAATTTTTTGCATGGTACAAGCAATGTATCAGCTCTTGGACAAGATAATCACATGACTCCAGAGACAGCCATTCCATTTGGAGGAATTTTCAAGGGCCTTCCCTCTCTGGTTTCAAGCTCTTCATCAAATCATCTTCCTACTTTGCTGCAGCAGCAGGATAATAATATGGATGCATATTTCCTTGATGAAAACATGAGGTTGCTTGCATTGACACAGATACTGGAATTATCTAAGCAACAAAATACTCTGTATTTTCATGATATGAATCAAAAGCAAGGGAGATCCTGCAATTTTTCAAAAGTTCAGCATTATATGTGTGAGTCGTCAACATCTAAACAAGGTACTATTGGGGCATCACTGAAGTTGCACCAAAATAGAGGGACTAGTGGGAATGCTGAGAGTACAGATAGTTTTGAGAATCTGGCTTCCTTCACAGGCAAGCACAATGCATTTTTATTTTCCCCCACTTTAAGAGTTTGATTTTGCATGCATTGTGGAATTTTTGTAAATTTTATATTTTGTAGTATGCTTGTTTAATGGTTATTGTATTTCTTATAGGTTTGAACAGATATTGTCGCTTGTCTGGCTTGGCACCAATACCTTTACATTCTAAAGAGAAGGAATCACAATGTACACATCCCTATAATCTTCGAAATGAAGAGCCATCTTTGAGGTGATTGCAGACAACTATCATGTTTATGTCATAAGTATACTTGTGTTGCATCTTACTGGAAAGTAATCTTTTTGTGGCTTTGATTTTAAACCAGGCAGTATGTTCAGTCACAGCTTATCTTTCTGGGATCATAAGGAGTATTTTCCCCCTAATTCTATAATTAGGTTTTGGATAAGGGTTATATTTTATTTGGCCGTACAAGGTCATGGAAGAAGATACTAAGGGGTGCATTTGGTTTTATAGAGCATTTAGGCTTATGAAAGTAGCTTACGAGTTCTTTTAGTTATTTTTAGCTTATTTCAACAGGCTTCCTAGTTCCTAGTGAAGCTTATGAAAATTAAATTTTTACTCTGTTTTGATAAGTTCCATGGGCTGATTTAAGACATAAGCTCTTGTTATAAGAACTTATTGAATAAGCACATAATTAAGCTATTTACCCAAACTTAAATCCCAAATGAAACAGGCTGTGTGGTGGGACAGATAATAAGAAATGAGGCTAATTGGTGGGACAGAGGAATCTTGTCAAATATGTGCATGTCAGTTGAGATTGATTCATGGACATGATTGCTTTTCCATTTTTTGTTCTGTCTTGTCAGATCAGAAGCCTGATTTTATACTAACATTTGCAAATTTTTCCTTCCACTGGGAGCCACACCTCTAACAATTTTTCTTCCTTTTATTCTCCCCCAATTCGATGTTTCAGCCTTGGAAAAAACAAAGAGAATGCCAGATCTAGTGCGTGTGAAAAATGCTCTGAGCAACCATCAGATAATCATTTGGGTGGCAAGTACACAGGTGCGGCTCAGGTAAACTATTGCAGAGGCAATTTTTTCTCGGGAATTGAATCCTTCAGTAGAGATTTGAATACTTCAAAGGATCACTTTGAGCAAAGTGGGAAGTTAGATGGCCAAGACTCAAGCAAAATTGGCTCTCATACGCCTCAATGGGGAGATGTGCCAGGTGAGGTCAGGAAAACAGTTTGTGATGCAACGTCTTTAGATCAGATGGCTACTGGTTTGGATTGGGAAGGACAAGACAGTGTTCAACTTGGAAACATTTCTGTGAAACGCTTGAAAAGAACTATTGATATGGAGGATGCATGGAAAGCTCAAGAAAATTCTAATGTCTCTTCTGGATCTTCTGCTCGAGTTGTTAGTCAGGCATCTGTGGAGGTCAATAATGTTGATTCTTGTACCGTTGATCCTGTAGACACTGGTTTTGTCAACAACCTTTTAGTTGATGAAGGGTCAGGAATTGATCAAGGTAGGTCCTCAGATGTAGTTGAAAGTGAACAAAGTGATGAATTTCTTGGCTCAACTTGTGGGAATTACTTGAAAAATGGTTATATGAGAATCTTAAATGATCAACCATGTCGCAGTCTCCTTGATGAGCTTAAACTGTTAGATTCTTTGATATGGAAGAAAGGCCAGGATCAAAACCATTTTTCTGCTAATTGTAAAACCCATCAATCTCAGAGAGTCAAGAAGGGCCTCAAAGGAAAAAAACGAAAGAGAAATGAATTGAGGATTGTAGATGCTTCATTTTCATCCAGAATTTCTTCCTTATTGCATAAAAAGGGTGGTGAAGGTGCTGGAATTTTTAATTCATCTTCCAGTTTAGCAAAAGAAATGCAGATGCGCTGTTTATCTAGCCTGAAAAGATCATCTAACAAGTCTTCCTATGTTGAAACTGGTAACAAACAAAGACAAATTGCATTTTCATCCAAATCTCTCTCTGGTGAGAATCATCTGAACAGGCATGGCAGTGCAAAAGTTAGCTATGAGTCAGAACTAAATTCTGATGCTGAGTTTCACACATGTCCTGAAGTTTCTGGAACAAAGAAATTAAGAAAGGATTTCAGTTCTGGTTGTTTTGAGCAATGTCAAATGCAAAAACCAGCCCATGAGGAACTGGAACCTGAAAATGCTAAGCTGAGGTCATTCTCTTGCAGTAAGGAAAATGCTCCTAGAATCACTAGGCCAATAGTGTGTGGAAAATATGGTGAAATATCTAGCGGACAATTGGCTACAGAGGTACCGAAACCAGCAAAAATTGTCTCTCTCAGCATGGTTCTTGAAACCTCCAAAAGATGTATGGTCCCTACAAATGACATTGCTAGACTAACTTCGAAAAAGAAATGGAAGACATTAAGCATTGGAGCAAGTATTGGGCAATGCTGTGGGAACCCTGGTTTGAAAACTACGGAACATAAAGAAACCCAAAATACAATAATTTGTGATGGAGCAGATGTTGATCTCCCTATGGAGGATTTGGAGAGGGGTGGCAAGCCACCTGTTATTTACACAGGGAAGAAAGCTACCAAAGCTAAGCAGGGGGATATTATTGTAAATAGAGCTGATGCTCCATCGAAGGTGAAGAACAAGGAAATTCGGAAACAGCGTAGCATTAATGAGCTCACAGCTATAGGTAAATTTGAGCAGAGTAACATAATTATTTTTCTAAATAAAGTTGTAGAATTAGTTGATAAAACTAGAAGAATGATGAGGTATGGATTATTTGAAGTAATTAGTTTATTATTCATTCCTTGACTAACGTGCTGGCTTATATGCTTTGGGATAGAAACCTGGTATCTTATTTAAGAAGATATAAGGATAAACTCTAGTTGCAAAGATAGAACACTGCAGAATTATGAGGGTGTATGCTTCATAATGCCCAAGGGTCTGATTCTCTCAAAATGAAAATATATCTCTCTCTAGACCTCTACTGTTATTTATAAGCAACATGCCTTATTTCTGCAACTACTAAACATAACTATATATGTAAATAACTGAATAATGGGTTACTAATTAGCATAATTAAATAACTACTAATGAGGTGACCTAATTTGTTTTATTGGCTGTCATTATTCTACCAAACCTTGTTACTTGTGCTGTGTGAATTCATCAGGAGTCTGATGGTGGTGTTATATCAGTGATGCTTTGTTATATTTACAGCATAGTATTTATTTTGTTGCAAAATGGTATATATTGTTATTTATACACATGCATGTCCTTTTCATTTGAAATATGGTTCCATGCTTTTCTTACCTTGTTCTCTTTTATCCATATTTTCTTAATAATATAGCTATTTGTATGTGTAATTAATAGTTTTCCTGAGAAATGACTGCTCACAATGGTTTTCAAATGCATGCCAGAAACCAAGGTGAAAGATATGTTGAATTGTGCTGAAGATAGAGAGGGTGATTTGTGTAACAAAAAATGTAGAAAGTGAGCAAATCAAAAGTTGTCTTATTTGCTTATGATTTTATTGTGGGTGTGTTATTAATCTTACCGTATGTGTCTCATTGCTGTTACAGCTCTATTCAAGATTACACGAGCATATCCATCATAAATTCAGATGTTTTCTGCTGTGTGTGTAAAAGCTCAGGCAATGATGAAATCAACTGTTTGTTGGAGTGTAGTCAATGTTTAATTAGAGTACGTCAGTGATAAAATTATATTCAACTATTGAACTGTTTGTATTTTCCTATGAACTAAGAGTTTGAAACTGTCTCCAATATCTTGTTTTTTAGGTGCATCAGGCTTGCTATGGCGTTTCTACATTGCCTAAAAATGGACGTTGGTGTTGCAGACCATGCCGAACAAACTCACAAAATATTGTATATTTATTACTGTTCACTCCGATAAGCATTCTGATATCAACCGTTGACCAATTATTCCTTACTATTTTCTTTTCTCTGCTACTCTGTTTCGATAGCCATTATATCAGAGTCTATTTTGGAATTAATTTAACACTTTCATGCTTTTTGTTTTGGGTGGGTCCAACATCAAGGCCTGTGTCCTATGTGGTTATGGAGGTGGAGCTATGACTCAAGCAATACTGAGTCGGGCAATAGTTAAGAGCCTTCTTAAAGTGTGGAATGTTGAGAAAGATGGCATGCCTAAGCATACTACTTCATGTGAAGTTTTTGAAAAGGAAGTACATGCATTTCAATCCTCTAAATCTGGACTAGAAGTGAACCAAGAATGTGTCTCAAGGCCTGAAAATGTTGATACATCAAAAAGTCAGTTGAAATTTCAAATGTCACCAAGTCACATACAACAACACACCCTGTCCTCTGCTTCTAATTTTAAGGTGCATAACAGCATTACAGCAGGAGTTCTTGATCCAACTGTTAAACAGTGGGTTCACATGGTTTGTGGGCTTTGGACTCCCGGAACAAGATGCCCCAATGTTAACACCATGAGTGCTTTTGATGTATCTGGTGTTTCACGTCCAAAAGCAGATATGGTGAGTACCTAACAGAAACTTTAGATGGAGCTTTATGTTGCTCAGCTGGTTGTACCAACCAATTTCTGCAGTATGGTGGCATTATTGCTCTCAAATGTTTTTTGATCCTTTGGACATTATTGGTAACTTTGTGGGATTACCGTCTTCTGTTTACATGGTATCTATCTGTACTGTTTTTTAGTGTTGCTGTTTGTCAACGACACACAAACAAATTCTTAAAATGAATACTCATGGTATAGACCTTTTATTAAATAGATAATTACTTGCAGACTTTTTTATTTATTCATTTACCTGTTTTGTTACAATTCAAGCAATGATTAATAAAGTTAACCATCCCTCTTCCCTATAACTTCACAAATTTGTGCCTTTTGGTATTCAGGTTCAGGTTTAATTTAGTATTTACCACTCATTTTCACATTCTGGGGTATATGGGTATGCCTTGGACTGATTGTTGGGTCTTATATGTGGGCTTAGTAACTAACACAAGATTTTAGAAAACGATTTAGAGTTGAAATAAAGGAAATGGTGTTAAAATATGAGAATGAAGAAAAATATATTGTGCCTACAAGCTTGACTTAACAAATACATGCAAGGTCAAACTTATTTTGCAGTTTATCATTATTTTGTAGCGTTTGGTTTGCTCTAGTTTTCACCACATTACTTCTCAGGTTTGTTCCATTTGCAATCGATGGGGTGGTTCCTGTATAGGGTGCAGGATTGCTGATTGCTCTGTCAAATTTCATCCTTGGTGTGCACATCAGAAGGTACTTTATTTTCCTATTTGTGAGTTTATATCATACAACTTCTTAACATTGATGTGGTGGCTTTAATTAATTAAACTGTCAGAAGCTATATATATTCTTTTTATAAAGCTGGTTTGCTAATGATGTCTATTATCTGGGTAAATGTGCATGTATCTTTCTTACCAAACATACCATGAAGAAAAATGATCCCAAGCACTAGATGTGCCTAGGGATGTTGCCAGGGTTTTGTTTTTCTGGAGTACTAGTTGCTTGGGGTTCTTTTATGAGATGGGCTATTTTATTTGTATTATTGGGCTTCCTGCTTGTGATCTTAAAGCTTAGTAGACTTATGATTTGAGTGGGAATGTATTATATGTTACTATTACTAATCTTATTGTTAGTGGCTTTGGGTTTGTGGTCTTGTTAGTGGTTTTGGGTTTGTGCCAGTAATACTAGTACTAGGTTAGGGAACTGTATCAAAGTAGTACCAGTAATACTGCCAAGTACCAGTGTAATACTAGGACATTTGCTTGGGTTTGTACTAGTACTAGACTTGATCTAATTATTATTGGTATTTTTACAAATAGTTTGGAGTAATAGATAACAGTACTGTATTACATTTGTCAATTATATATTTAACGCTACTATTGTTATCCACCTTTTATGTATATAAAAGATGACTGAAAACTGTTTAAAGTGATTTAGTCACATGTAGAGAAGACTTTTGGAAGCACCAGTGAGGAGAGTGGATTTCACGATTTCTAGTCTGGTAAAAAGGGGTTGAAGGAGAACCTTAGATGAATTATTACAAAATGCCTTTTGATTTAATTAGACTTTTAAAAATTTGGTTTTTGACCAAGTCAATAGTTTCGTGTAATTCATATAGTCAACTTCTACCTAGTGGGATAAGGCATGGTTTTTGTTGGATTGATAACCATATTTATCAACATAAACTGTTGGTTGGATCAAGTATATACTGCTAGGCCAAAAGCTATACTCTATATAGTTAAGACACAATTTTTTCAACTCAAGTTCACCAGTAAGCACTGAAGTTAATGTTTCAAAGAGCTTGTCTATGAGGCATGCAGAAAGAGATATAAAGTCATTCACGCACTGTTGGTCTCTCAGTGGCACTTTAAAATGAGGATTTATAAACTATATTGAATGTTTGAAATAAGACTGTTGAAACATGAAGTGTTCATTTGACATACTTTAATTGTAATTTTCGTAGATAAAATCAAACCTTATCATTATGTGGTCAGTGGTGACATGTTTAGTTTTCTGCTAGTGTATTGGGTATGTCAAATTGAATGATATTCTGTTATATCTTGTTAAACAAACTATATGTAAAGGGAATTTCAGTGCTCACGTTTTAATGCAAGTTGAAGAAGTGAAGAATGCCTTTTGGATTTGTAACTTTGTATAACAAGAATTTGTTAATTGATGCTTATTATTATTCAATGCTCCAACAATACAACCAAGTAATTTATTTTCTCAAGTTCCCTTTAAGTTTAGAGTGTGTATATGTGTGTGCCAAGCATGGTACTGTGGTATGTTTTACAAATATATTTAACTCTAGGTCTTAAGAGACTTAGTAAATACTTGTGCTAGCTGATCATTGGAATTGACGAAGTTGTGATTTCACCTGAAAGAACTTGTACTCACAAAGTGGCAATTAGGCATTACTCTGGTATGCATTTTTTTCGCACTAGTTTGGTACCTAGGATGAGTTAAGAAATTTGTTATCTGCTAGCCATGTTTTATTGAATTTTGATTTGAACATTTATTATGATATCTTGTGTTAATAAATGTTTGACAACTTACATTAGTACTATACCATTAGGGTACCATAACTCCAATGACAATTGCTTTCCAACTTCTTTTGCAGAACCTGTTGCAAAGTGAGACTGAAGGTATTGAGGGTGAGAAAATTGGATTTTATGGAAGATGCATGCTTCATGCTGTTGACTCTAGATGTCAGTCTGCATATAATCCTATTGATGAAATGGGCAGTCAAGAAGAAAGGGAATTCACCTGTGCCAGAGCAGAGGTTTTAACATTTTTGAAACTTATCTAGAGTGTAGTGGAGGACTATATTAGTATTTTAATTTTCCTATGGTTTGGTAATGATATTAAATGCCTTCTGGATTATCGTAGGTTTACAAAGGCCGGAGATGGGATGGTTTTCAGACCAATCGTTACAGAGCCTTAAAAGCCCAGAGTGGATGCCTTGTTCCTGTGGAGCAGCTAAATGCTTGGATTCACATTAATGGGCAGAAATTGTGCTCACATGGACTCCCAAAATTTCCAGATTTAGACATTGAGCATGATTGTCGAGTATGTTCAAGTTGTATATATAGCATTTTAAACTTTCATAATTTATATCTTAATTATAAAATTGCATCTCTCTAATATAGTTTTATTTAATATGATAAAATTATTATTATTTTAATTTACAAAAATTATTAAATATAAAAATGTTTTAATTTAATAATATTTTAGGTGAATTTCTTTTCCTAAGATGGGTGGCTAATATATGATATTGTATTTGTTAGTATCGAATTTAAATCTCAGGCTAACGCAATATTAAAGCTAATTGCTAAGGTGAAGATAGCTTTAATTTTTTTTATACTTTTGTCATATTTGCAATAGGGTTTTTTTTTTTTTTTTTTTTTTTTTTCACACCCAGTTTTTTATATTACATTCTTTTTGTCTCTTCCTCCCTCTATACCTAAAATCCCATAATTTGAATAGCATTCAAGTCATGAAGATCAATTTTAGTTTTCCAAAAAGTAATTGTATTTTCAACTTCTTTAACTGAGCTGAAACTTAGGCCTTTGAAAACAAGTAATCTTTAAATGGAAAGTTACATTTGTATTCTTAGTTGGTATACTAGTTTTTTGGATAAGCTTCAGCCTATTTCCTGAGTATCTACTGTCCTGTCTGCAGAAGGAATACGCTCGGTACAAGCAAGCAAAGGGATGGAAACATCTTGTTGTATACAAATCCAGGATACATGCCCTTGGTCTTTACACTTCTCGGTTCATTTCCCGGGGTGAAATGGTACAGTACTGGCCTGAATGTGTGTCTCTGATATGATTGCAAATATGATGTTTCTCATGCTTCTATAGGTTGTCGAGTATGTTGGTGAAATTGTGGGGCTGCGTGTGGCTGATAAAAGAGAAAATGAATATCAATCTGGAAGGAAACTTCAGTACAAGAGTGCCTGCTACTTCTTCAGGATAGACAAAGAGCATATTATTGATGCCACAAGGAAAGGGGGGATTGCTCGATTTGTAAACCACTCATGCCTGGTATATTTACTTCAACGTTTGACTTATGTAATTTTTGTCAACTTTAGTATATATCCATTAATGCCTTGTCTATGCTTATGGTTGTTGCATTATAAGACCAATGGCTTGTGTAGTAGTTTGGCGGGGTGCCGTCAAATTATTTAAGAATGTTGGGTGTTGGTGATTTTGTCCTAAAAACTAATTTGCACGTACCCGCTGCGAAATATTTGAACCCTACTCTTTGCATCAATGATGTGAAGTGTCAACAGTAGCTTCTGTTTTCATTTGTACTTCAATTCAGCCTTTTAACTAACGGTTATTTACTTGGGCAGCCAAATTGTGTGGCAAAGGTGATTACTGTAAGGCACAAAAAGAAGGTAAGCTGTTCACATTTTATTCAATTTACTGAAATTTATTGGAACATTTCCATATATAGGTTATGATTGTTAGAAAAAGTGGGACCACTTTATTACCGTGCTACATTAGAGCTGTTTAATTCATGATTATCACAAGGCTACTGACGTAGGATTTGTTGGCAAATGTTTTCTTAAAGTAGAACGTATTAAGACATTGAGAATTAAATGTTTTTCAGATGTGTTGATAGTTTCTATGAAAATCTAGCTACACCCCTTCTATAAGCAATATCGAAAATCCCTACCCCGAGATGAAATTAAGATTCAACAGCATATATGGCATCAGCTTGCATCTTCCATTTTGACTGCACACTGATGAGACAACTTCGCTTTTGGTTTTGAAGGTTGTCTTCTTTGCAGAGAGGGACATATTCCCTGGTGAAGAAATTACGTATGATTACCATTTTAACAACGAAGATGAAGGAAAGAAGATTCCATGTTACTGCAATTCGAAAAATTGCAGGCGTTATATGAACTGATTGGCAATTGTAAATAACTTGAATGTTTTGTTGCATGTTCGATACCCATGAGTATTAACTGTGGGCCATCTTGTTGTGTTCATGACGCTAGCAAAATGCCTCTTCAATTCAAATCCTGGGAAAAGGCGTGGATTCATGTTACTGCGATGTGAACTAGGCACATTTGAAATTTTAAAGGATAATCGATGTATATAATTTGCTTGCAATTGCACGCTGGTTTTTGTAAACGAGCTCCGGCGTCTTGAATTGGTTTTAACCTTGCTCAATTAGTAGACCTTCAGGCTTAATGGAATAAAGTTAAGCAAATTTCAATTAAAAATCCAAATATTAGAGCTGCAGCTGAACGTAAGCATTCTATCAGGCACCAGTGACAAATCCACATGTTTTTATCACGTGTAACCCTCAGCTATATAAGAAAATCACACTTTTGGTTCTACAACACAAGTACATAAGCAGCAGTATGTACATTGCTCATCCGTGTCTAATGGCCATAGGTCCAAAGCAGTCTCCAGTGACTAACCACCTTTAGAGCTCTTCATGTCCACCAATTTGGAATACTTGCTGTAGCTTCGTTTACCATCTTTACAAGAGTCACCTGTCAAGGTTAATAACTAATTGTAAAAGTCTGCCGGATGGTTCTAATTCTCACCCATGCATTTAAATACGAAAAAACTCGAAAGGACATGCTTGCGTTTAATGTGTCAACCCATGCCAAAATATATACCCAAAGATAATAACAAGTTAACAAGGGGTTCAGCAATCAATTATCATCCACAAATTATGTGATATTCCTCAGTTTCTTTTAATCACAACATTTTGGGGGATATGTTGTGATTATTTAAGCATATTTTAGGAGAAAGAAGCATAATTTACTCTTAAATATGATGTTGCAAATGTTAATTTTGAATATAAACAAATAAATGACAACCTTCACAAGGTGCATGTACCTTAAAAATCGAAGTATCATCACCCAAATCTTGTAATAGAAATGAATGGCGCACTATATCTTTAGAACTACAGATGTGATTAAAGAATTAACCAGAACAGCTTTCATAGATTCTACCTATGGAGATTATTAATGATCAATTAGAATAATTTTTTTTTTTTTTTTTTGTCAGATTGGCAATGGTTAGTCAATCACACATCATCCAATCAACACACCAAATATGAACTTCATTGGCCGTAAGCAGTAAATAGAGAATGAAGTAAATAAACTAAACCAGCTGACTAACGTGTCACACTGTACCAGAATACCCCACCCCCCAAAATAACCACACTATCAAGAAAAAAAGGGAGGTGAAAACATACCACACTTTCTGGAACACCGGGTGGCGGCAATGTCAGATTTTTGGGTGGAGCAACATGATCATAAGATCTTTTATCAAACCTCCATTCCCCAATCTTTCCGTAGGTCAGCTCACCCTAAATATTTAACATCATACATTGAGTAACAAGTCTATGCAACAAAACAAGAGATATGTAGATGTACAGCTACTTGAGTGGTAATTGAATTACACAGTACCTTCATTGTATAGTCACAACCATAAGTGTAGTGAATTATGTATGACTTGCCGATTTCTTTGTCCCATGGAGGCTGGCACGCATTATAAACAAACAAATGTTAGTAAATTTAAAAATTAGGAGTGTTTGGGATAAATCCAGTGTATACAGACTATGAAATTATGTCTTTTAGTATAATGTTAGAAAATAAAAGGCAAAGAAGAATGAAATATTGACCAAAAGCCTTGATATTGTAATACTACGAAAAAGTCCAGGTAGAAAATAAAAAATGAATACAACATTGTTCTTGCACTATTCTATGTGATTTCGATAATATGTTAAAGACATCAACAAGAACAAAATTTGTAAACACTTTTCTAATGCAAGAATACCAAGCTCTATTATGTAAAAGTTAGACGAGGGAGTTTCTACAAAAGTTGAAATGCATAAACTGATTTTGATTTATTCAATAAGTTTGAGTCACTTTATTTTCTTCTACTACAAAAGTTTGTTCATAAATTTATCCAAATTGGAGCTAAGTAGAGCAGATCTTGATGAATAAGCTCTACACTCATGAGTGCAGTCTAAACTATGTCAAATAGCAGTTGGTTTTGTATGCTTGATAAGCACTTATTGCAGTAGATAAGCTAAAATAAGCTGAACCTATTCCAAGAACGGCTAACGTTATAAAAAAATATAGTATCTATTAGGGCCTGTTTTGTGAACATGATCAAATATGAAAGAATAGGATATAAGAGCTGGATAAGAACATGATAGGATAATAATAGGATAGATTTTTTATTTTATTTTATTTTATTTTACATTTGATGCATACTAAAATAACCAACTAGATACATCATGTTATCATATTCTGCCTATTTCTAACCCAGCTTCTTCCATAAGATAAAATTTACTCTAGAAAGAAGGATATGATTAGGACAAAAGGATAGACTTCTAATATCTTGTTTGTTCAATAAATGTTAGAAATAAGATAGGATAGAAAAGGATATCCTAATAGAGGATAGCAGAAAGAGAGAGAGAGACTTCTTAAACCTGAATCATGAATTCTTTGTATAATATGTTACGAACACCGTGGAGAGCAGATGCAACAGCATAAGCATACCTATATCAATGATGCAAAATAACAAAAAAAAGTCAACTTGTAGTGAGGTTAAAGGAAAGTATGGATAAGAGAAGGAAAAAGAAAAAGGAAAATTACATTTCAAGCACCCATCCAAAAGCTTTATCAGTTTCAGGATCCTTCTTCATTGCCAGGGAGATATTCATCCAAGTAGGAGCAATCTTTTTAAGGGGTTCCTAACATTCTTCCACACAAAATTAAAAAATGCCCAAAATCAAGAAAATCCAAAATTATTGCCAAAAACTAATTGACAAATACCTTTCCAACAATAACAGGAGAATTTCCAATTGGATCTATATTGGTTATTGATCCATTTTCCTCAGGAAAATACTTTCTTAGCACTGTCTCATACTTCTTAGGCTCAATATAAAAGAAAGGGAATGCAGCTCCTAGTCCATCTCTGGCTAAGTTTGGTATAGGTTTGACAATTATATGATCTGGTTCAGCCATCAATATGTAACTGATACACAGCACTAACATAAGTCAAAACCAAAATTAACCAAAACAAAAATGATTCTCAGTTTTGAATCTCAAAATTTAAAGTGACACGTCTCATACTCTTCTTTAATATCTGCTTGTTGAAGCCATTGTACAAATGCCCATGGTCTATTAAGGACTATGTAACCCTGCCATAGAGCAGATATAAGTAAGCGAAAGACTACACAGAATAAAGAGTAACTAGTAATTTCATCCCAGAAAATGTACCTTAGTTTAAAAACCATCATTGATCTAAATTAACACGATTTATAGTCCTTAAATAATTCAAACCCCATTTATGGTAGGAACTAGCATTTCATAATTTAACTCAGGAACTAATATACTCAAAAGTCACAATCCAACCCACAAATCCCAATGATAAAAAATTCCATTTTTATCCAAGAATAAGTGCATTTAAACAACTTATTCAAAAATTGGAGGACACCCAAATGAAAAATTTATTTATTTTTTGTTTATTAATAATCAAAATCACAATGTTAGAGAAACATGACACAACCCAACAGAAAAAATGAAAAAAAGAAATAACAGGAAAGAGAAGGGAAACCTGATCCATTCCGGCAGGTAAAGGCTGAGCAATAAAAGTGGGGATCTCATCCATGAACTTGTCAGGTTTGCCAGAGTGAAGGATCCTAGTGAATCCACCCATGCCAGATTGAGGGTCATCCTTGAACTTGTTGAACCAATAGTACATTATTCTGCACTGCCAAGTGTTGTAGACCGAGTCAGAAGCAGTAACTGCAGTGTGAAAAAGCCTCTTAGAAGCAGAAGAAGAAGAGGATCTGTGAAGTGGCATCTTGATAAGGGGATCCACAGAAATTGAAGGACGAGAAGGGCCTGGAAAATCTTGCTTGAGAGGGGCATTGGCAGAGATGATAATGTTGTATGTTATGAGAGCCACTGAGAAAGTTATCAAAATTGTGAAGAACAAATTGCCACACCCCATTTCTTCCTTCTTTCAAATTTGCACTGAGAAGGTTATCATTCGTAGAAATTGGAAGAATAAATAGAGAAATAATTATTCAGAGTTGTTGGATTTTTTACAACCCGGCGGCTCACTTCTACTACTTCTCTTCTGTGTCCGGTTGTTGAAACTCCAAAAGTCGTCTCCTATTTATTTATTTTATCAACAATAATAATAATAATAATAATAACTAAACTAAGTGTTTATTTTCTAAAAACATTGCCTAATTTGTTATTAGTTTTTATAATTATTTAAAAATACATTTATTTTTCACAAATTATTATTTTTAAATCTTTCTAACTGACGTGATGTATTAAAAAATTCTATAATTTTTAACAACAAACACTCAATAATAATAATAATGTCATTGTCTAGTTTGATTTCTATTTCTCTCTCATCTTTTTATTAGTTATTTTTAGATTATTTTATGTTGGGCAAGTGGATATAGAAGGACAGCTATCGCCCGTTGATGGCAAGATCTCTTTCAAATGTGTTTCACTTGCATTAATTAATTATATACCAAACTTTAAATGCTTTAACAAAATTTTCAAACTATATAAACTAGTTAATTAGTTTTTATAATTTAATATTTATTAATATTTTTGCATGTTTTGACGAGGTAGCTTAAGGAAAGTTAACGCATTAATAGAAGGGCATTTAAAACATTTTTGCAAAACATAAAAAATCATTTAAACAAGGGTGGTCTAATGCATATTTAGGAAAATAGAAGAGAAACTTACGGTAACGTAATGGCATTAACCTTTTAAAAAAATAGAAGAAGCGACTTTACTATCATCATTTATTAGCTTTCTTATTTTTCAACAAGAAGTTCTTTTGATTTAGGTATAGTGCCACGTACACTTCTAAGAAAAATTCAAGCATATTTATGTAGTCATAATTAATATTTTTGGTGTATTATATAAATTCTTTAAAATTTAAGTAAGTTTTGTCAGTAAAAATAAGTTAAATGACGTTAATAATTTTATTATTGATGATGTAGAATTTCTTTTACTACATAAAAAAAATTAAGAAATAGTGCTTCTAAAATTGAAGAGGGAATACAAATAAATTATCAACCAAGACACATATTTCTGATTGATATAGTGTATAAAAGCTCCATTTTTAAAAAAAATAAATTGAAACTAAAATTATAATATTTATAAATTTTTGCTTATCATGAAAAATATTATTTATTTTGATATAGTATGTCGATAATATTGAAAATTTGTATCAAACTTAAATTAAGATTAATTAAATTTAAATGATAGCATTTAAAATAAATAAAATTAGATATTTAATATGAAAAATTTATAACTTAAAAAGAAAAAAAATGACTCTTAAAATTTTTTCGCTATGATAATTAAATGTACATTTGACATGAATATTGCATCACTACAAAATGTCAAAATTTAAACCAAGATATTGAAAGTCGAAGCATCACTGTCCAACAATGTATTCAATGTGTCGAATTGGTAAACGATTACTTTCATAAAGACAACAGAGATTTTGGGGGGGATATTTTTACTAGAGATGTTCAAAATATATCAACTTGTGTTCATATCCTTATAAATACTTAATTTATCATATCCATCTAATTTACATTATGTTGTGATTCATGAGATTTAATATTTTAATTATTTTTTTATAATTAATATATATATTTAATTTTTTTTAATAAGCATTGTTTCTTAAATAAAAAATTATTTATTAAAAAAATGTTTAATTAATGATTTTATTTATTTACTAATCAAACTACGTGTCTAAAAAATTTTAAAATATGAAAAAATTTGTTAATCAAAACCACAAAATACCATTCAAATTGGTTCAATTTTGATATATTTTTTTTAAAAATAATTGATTAAAATTAAATCAAAAATTTTATTTATAATTAGTTTGAATATTTTTTTCTTCCAAAATTAATTCATATTGAATCGAAAACACTCTTAATTAAACCGATTCAAATTAAACTACAATTATTTATAACTGATTTGGAATTTTTTTTTTCTTCAAAATTAATCCAAACGAAACCCTAAATAATCCTAATTTTTTTATCCAAATTTGGTGCTCAAGGTGGATTGTTGGTGTATATTTATGTTGTTTAGAAGTAGAATTAAAAATGGATCAAATAAAGTTAGACTTATATGGTTTGAGCTTGGCCTAACTCTTAAAGTTAAGGCTCAAGCCTAATTTATTTACTTAATATGATCCATTTTAAAAGTATAACATAATTTTTTTAAAAGTTTGACTTAATTTGCAAACTTATTTTGTAATAAAAAGTTTTAAATAGGTAAAAAATTATCTCCAAATAAACTAATGAGCTAAATTTATATGAAAAAAAACTTAAGTCTTTAAATTAAATTAAATAAATATATTATTATTATTATTTGCTTGCCTTGTTAGGTCCAAAATGTTTTTTTTCAAACTATAATCTTTTTAAATAAATAATTTTTTAAAAATTCTTAACTTGACTTATTTAGTAATAAGTTTGGTCTGACTTATTAAAATAATAAGTTTAACTAAATTTAAGTTCAATATAGACTATCATATTTCTACTTGTACTTGAACTCCCATGATGCATGTATAACTAACCAGTAGTTTACCTTATTGGAGTTTTCTTTTTTAGTGTCATTTTTGTTTTGCTAAAGGAAATCTAGAAGTATCAACTTTTAAATGTGTTCAAAGGCACACAATAAGAATTTATGTATAATAATTTTTATTAAAAATAAAAAAATATTACAAAATTCAATATATTAATAACATAAAATGCTATATTTAAAAAAGAAAAACTACTTCTTGATTTCTTAACATATACTTTTAAATACAGGTTAAAAATTATTTTATTGAATATGATAGTTTATTGTTTGCCCATGCTAACCATACAGAAGTTGATGCTATTCATGGAACTCTTCAACCTTACGATGGAGCTTTAGGCCAACTAGTTAACATGAAAATTAGAGATTTTACTAAGTTAAAATGTTCTAAATATTAGTAGCGATTTGATTTTAAGATAGGACAGGTAATTAAGATGATGGAATGTCATGGAAGATATTGGAGGTTTCCTATCATCATTGAAAGGTACGAGGAGTCTATTTTTTATTTATTATTATTATTATTATTAATTTTTTTAATTTTTTATTTTTGTCTAAGATTATGTTTAGAAGAAGTTAAAGTGATGAAAGAAGAATGCTTTTCTCGAGTAAGGAAGAAGATAATCGTAGACGTGATAGCATAATTAATTCTTAGTATATTTAGATTCACTTTTTAAATTGTCATGCATTTACGTTTCAATGCTACCATAACTTCCAAACACACATTCTATCGTAGTCAAAATATGGAAAAATAATCGATTTCCTTGTTTCAAAATTTGGAGTCCATGTTTCTCTTTTAATTATGATTCCATTTTTCTATCGTAGCTAAAACATTTTGATTTTGATCTAAATCTTAATAGATGATTTTTGGTCAATGATCGATTATGAAATTTTAACCTCATTCGGTGTTGAACTTTTACAAACAGGTCCAATTCAAGACATACATCATAAGATAGAGTGGTTGATCTTCCTATTAATGAATTGGGCTTGAGTAAAATGGTTTGTCTCATTTTTCTTTAATTTGTTTTTTATTTTTTACCTTCAATTTTCTTTCTCCCAGTGCAAACAAAGGATCAATGCAAGAAAGGAAGGAAAATAAAGTCACTAGAGAAATGAAAATTGTACAATGAACAATTTTTTTTACAACTCAATTTAAATAAGAAGAGAAAAAATAATAAAATATTGTGTCAAGGATAGTTTTGTTTGGTTCCATTTATATGAGAAAGATAAAAATATTAATAATACTGATTAGATTTATATTTGAATGGCATAAACTATGTTGCTAGTTATTGTTTTTATGTAGGATTAATGTTTATAAAGTTTTCAGCATATTTTGAACACACGATCAAATAATAAAACCAGAGATAGGGAAGCCAAATCATCCAACAAAAACGGAAAGTAAAATCAGACACAAAGGAGACAGCAAAGAAAGAAAAATGGCTAGTTTTTTAGATTGAGGTGGGACAAATTAAGGCTAAATAAGTGGGTTAGATTAACAATTAACAAACATGAATAGAAGTGTTTTGGTCTGACCCAGTAGAATGTTCTTGACAAGCACTGGGTATTATGGCCTTAAGAATGGTCAACAAACTAAAAGCTACTAATATTTATTCCAAAAATAGATGAGATGAAGACGAATCATTCAGAAGAATGGGAATCCCATCTCTCTCGCATATTAAGAAATTAAGTGTGTTTGGATATTATTTTTGTTAATTATATGAAAAAGGTTTAAAAGAATATTATTTACTTTTGTTTGATAAACTTATAATCTTTAATTAATTTTTTATAAAGAAAATAACTCATTTAAAATAGACAAAATATCATTATTTTCTAAATAATTTTAATTTTCCATTTTATTCTTTATAATTAATTATTTATACAATCTAAACAGTAAACACAGTAAATTATGTTAAAACCATTTTTTACATAACATATCTGAACACAAAACTTGTTTTATATAATCAATTATATAAACAATCAATTATTAAACTAATATATTTTTTAATTAATCCAGACACCCGCTAATTAACAAACTAATACAACAGTTTTCTTTTTACAGCAAAAGATTGGACTTGTACAGTAGAAATTGCCACCCCATGACATATTAGCCAAAAAATAAAACAAAAGGCAGAAAAAAGACAACAATGGCCACATGGGTAGGCAAGGTTGTCATAACATAAATATACCAGAAGAGACAACACGGTTTTCACACAAAAATCGCAACCACGTTAATTCCACGGATTCTTAGGACTTAATTTCCGAACTCAATTTTCATCCTTATCCAACTCATCATTCAATCACACCCTCTACCCTCTACCCTCTACCCTCTCTCTCTCTCTCTCTCTCTCCCTCTCCCTCTCCCCCACAACTTATATATACCTCACAGTTCTTCTCTCTCACCACCACTTTCTCTCTCCCTCAAAAAAAACTCCATCTCAAGAGGGTGGAACAAACAATCCTTAAAAAAACAAAAGAGAAAAAAAAACATCATTTTTGCTTTTGATATTAACTAGTTACAATGCAAAGACAAACATCCTTGAGGGAGAAGTTGAAATCTTCAATATGTTGTTTCACGGGAACGGTTCACCACGATCCATTGGATCATGGAGAAGGGTTCTATAGCAAATTACACATACCCAGAACACCGACTTCACCAGCAGGGTCCACGGCATCTTCATGGTTCAAAATCAATAGTGTTAAGTCACCTACGAGCCACGAATTCGAGGCACCACGTGTGAGTGGTCGAAGCCTTAGGTCTCGAATGAATCGTAGGAACAATAATCGCCAATCACAATCTGCTGATTTTAGCTATGATCCTTCCAGCTATGCACTCAACTTTGAAAGTGAGTGCCCTGAACAGTTTCCATTCAGAAACTTCAGTTCTCGGTTGCCGGCGTCCCCGGTTGCCGGTGCCCCCGCCGCTGATCAAGTATTCCGATGAGATTGTTGGGTGTACTTGAGGTTCGTAATTTGTTGTCGTCGTTCAATTTGTTGGTGCAAGGTGGGTGGAATTAACAATGAAATTAAACAGAAATGCCAGCTAACACACTTCTATGAACTTAATTATTATTACATTCTTTGTAATTCGTTTATTTTTTTAAATGTTAAAATATTTATTTTATTAATTAATTACTTTTAAATTTTTAACAAATAAATCAATTATAAAAAGCACGTTGAAAGAACTATTTTAAAAAAAAAGTGTTGTTAGCAGCATTTAGAAAAAAAATAAAAACAAAAATTGGTAGTTATTGGAACTATGATTCCAATATCATTTGTATTGCTATGGGCTATCCCCCCTCCCTCCTCTCATGTACCAAAGTTGTGGATTGAATTGAGTCCAAGACTCGGCCTCATGAATTTGGATCCCTGATGTAAGTGACGATATATGGTTGTGTTTGAGTAAAAAAAATTGTAAATCTGCAATTACTCATGATAAGTTTTTATTTAAAATATGTGTTTTTTCTTTGATAACCATTACGTTTGGATTTGGACCTTTACGACTTAACCCAGAACAATAACCGTTTCTTATTGTTCTATAATGAGAGATCTCAGAGAATGCAAGCTTCACCTTATCACACAGTCTATGAGAGGTGAAGAGAAAGAAAAAATTGAAGAAAAACAAAACAAGAGAGTGAAAAATAGATTATAGCTTTTACTATTAATTACTAGATTATGCGATCCACCAGTTGATCATAAGCATCATTGCGTTAAACTTAACTTAGTAAACAATCAAGATGTTTCGTTGAGGATGATAATTACTGATTATATCGCGTTAATACGCTAATTTATTTGTAATTTAGTCCTCAGCCGTAAAATAAGCCATATGTCAATTAAAGGATAAATTTACTATCAAATAATTAAATAATAGATAAAGTAATAATGCAAATAAGTTAAATATTTCAGTAAAATAATAATAAAACAAAAAACAAATTACATAAGCATAATGAAATCATCTCATTCAAACATATCATACAAAACTCAGTTCTGATTCACTGCTGCATAATCAATTTGCCTCCTGATTTCTTCTGACTCATTAGAGTTGTAATTCAACGCATTAATTAGAAGGTAATTCAGAAAAAAAAAAAATTCTAGATTGAAGTTCATTCAGAAACTAGAACTAGGTTACACTATAACCAGCTTGGACAAAATGGAGACTAAATCCAATAATGGGATCCACTTCTTTTGAAATAGACACCATGATTAGATTAACAAAACTGTACAAATTGACCTTTAAATTGAATTCAATACTTGACTGACTCTCAAAAACAATTCCAATGGTCTGGTCAAATAGGGGACCAATCTTTGGAATGAAAGTGTCCAACCAGAAGTCCAGAACCTAGCATTGTGTCTATTCCCTAAAATCCAACAGATTTCTTTAGAAATTACACTCCACATTTTACATATAGCTTTTCATATTAACGAATCAATAGGTTTAACTTCAACTTCTAGTTGAGAATTTTGAAAAATGATTAATCAAATTAATCCAGGCTCCATTAGTCATAACTCTGTCCAAGTGAAACCTATATCCCACAATTAACAGTTCTCAAGACATTGTGAAAATAGTATCATTGCCCTCTTTAGGTCTCAGCCTACTCTCACTCATTTTCTCAACAATGTTTGGCCCATTTCTCATATTGTCACTGTTTGAATTATCAGTTTTCCCTTGTTCCAGATTTGTGTCCATTTCTTGTGCTTATGATCACCTTTCCTTATGCCAATTACTTTGTATCTGTCCATAGTGGAGAAACACTCAGGCTCTCTCAATGATCTGTGTAGTTAAGATACATAAATTGATTCACCAATTTGTATAACTTATGGATAGTTATGACATCCCAACTCCATAACTATTTTGAGAGAGATTTATTTAATAACTACACTACGGTCTTCATTGATGTTTAAATTTCATATATTTATGCATTGCATTGCTTTTATTGAATTTGAATCATGTGTGTTTTTTTTAAGCCAAAAGACTCTAGAAAGTTTTCAAGTTAAAAGGGTCTATAACTAATTCTTAGTTAGTGACAATAGTTAGTTATAATAGCTAGTAAGGAAATTTTGCAGGTGTTAGAATTTGAGTAATTTAAATTTAATTTAAAAATTTAAATTTTATATATTATATAAATAAAAATAATGTGTTTTTATCTTAATAATTTTTTAAAACTTCAGTTAATTAGTTATTTGGCAGTTATTTCAATATTTTTTTATTAAATGTTACAATTGAATATAATAAATATCCATTATTAATATGGCACACCAACAAAAATAATTTATTACAATTAAATATAATAAATATTCATTAAAAATAATAAAAATATTATCACTCATTTTAATTTTTTTTACTATAAATTTTATATAAATTTAAAATATTCATCTAATGCAAAAAACATAACAATTGGTAAAAACTCTCTCTTGTTATGGGTGGGAAGTCATCAAAGCCAAAGAATCAAAATACTAAAAAGTCATCAAACTCAAAAGAACAAAAAGCAGAGAATGTTGAATGTAGCTTTCTCTCAAGACCCGACACTCATAGGAACCGGTCACATCATAGACAAGAACAAAAAGTGAAGGGAAATGAGTTGTCAGAAACCAATGAAGGGTTGAAGACATGCCATGACTCCAACAATAAAAACAAAGAACAATTTCATTATGATTCTACTAGTTATGCTCTAAATTTTGATGATGGAGTAGATAAGAATAATGATGTAAATTTTCCAAATTTCTCTAAACGATTTGCAAACCCTCGTGGTCATGAAGTAGAAAATGAGTCAACAAAGAGATAAAATATGTTATAGATTGAAACTTAAGGTTAACTCCTATTCAATTATTGTGAAATTGTTAATTGTTAGAAATCTTATACCATTGTTAGCATTTTTTTATTTGTTATTTTTCTTTTAATTTTTATTAAAATAGTGATATGGTTTGAGTACATAGTGTAAATGTTGCAAGGTTATTAAGAAATGATGAAAAGAAATTTACTATGAATTTATAAAAAATAGTTTATAATTCTTATATAACTAGTAGAGGAGAGAAATTTAATTAATTTGTGTTTCCTTTGTTTGATTTATAAGAAGAACGAAAGAACAGCAAAATTAAGCTATTATAATACTCTTAATTGAAGCTTAAAAATTAAAGCTAAAATATTTTTATAAATTATTTGACAAACATTAGGAGACAAAAATTTCTTTTATAATCCACAGCTCTCCCACATTGTTTGATAACGTAAAGTAGTCAAGAGTTTTCACACTTACAATAATTAGTCTACCCTATCCTTGTGTTATAATAACAACATAGAAGAGAAGACCTAGTGATGAATTGATGATTAAATTAATATTAATATTTTTTTAATTAATGAAATAATCAATTATAAAATTAAAAAAGTCTAATACCTAATACGTCTTATTTAAGATGAAACAATAAAAAAAAAGACAATATTTCAAATATTACAATCTTCAAACTTTATATGAAATAATATATTTACACAATATTTTAAGATATAATTACAATAAACATAATTTATACTTTAAAAAATACCTGATTATAAATAATATATTATTACAAAACTGTATGGATATTATTAAATTAAAATTAAAATAATTAAATAAAAATATCATTATATAATTAATTTTAAATTTAATATATTTTATAATTTTTTAAATATTTTAATTATTAAGTAAATTAAATAAAGAGATAAAATTTTAAATAAATATTATGAAATATTCAAAATTTAAATTTTAAAACTATAAATGAAAAGATATATTTTAAAATAAAACTATAAAAGTTTAAATTAATAATAACTATTATATTATATTAAATTAAATTAAGGAATAAAAAGAGAACTAACAGTTAGTAAAATTTGTTTGCATAGGGTAGAGTTTGAGTAATTTAAATTTAATTAAAAATTAATTTCTTATATATTATATAAATAAAAAATAATGTGTTTTTATCTTAATAACTTTTTTAAACGTATCTTGATTCAGTTATTTCAATAATTTTTTATTAAATATTATAATTGAATATAATAAATATTCATTATTAATATGGCACATAAAAAATAATTTATTACGTTAAATAGAATAAATATTCATTAAAATTAACAAAAATATTATCACTTTTTTTTTTTTTTACTATAAATTTATTTAAATTTAAAACATTCATCAAATGCACAAAAACATTATTGAGAAAAAAAAATCTCTTATTGTCATGGGTGGGAAGTCATCAAAGCCAAAAAATCAAAATGATAAAAAGTCGTCAAACTCAAAGAAACAAAATACAGAGTGTTGAAATTATTAAATTAATTATAAATAGTATATGATTACAAAATTGTATGAATATTATTAAATTAAAATAAAAATAATTAAATAAAAATATACTACTATATAATTACTTTTAAATTTAATATAATTTCTAATTTTTAAAAAAATTATTAATAGAATCAAATAAAGATATAAAAATTTTAATTAAATATTATGAAAAATTAAAATTTTAAATTTTAAAACTATAAAAAATATAAATTTTAATACGAAAATATAAAATTTAAATTAATATTAACTTAAAATAAATGTTAACCTGGAAAAATTACTTATCTAATGAAAGAGAGATCTAACCATACAAGTTAAAAAAAAAATTTAAGAATATTCTCATTCAAAAACTAGTAATCACAAATTATATATAAAAGGTTAATAAATTTTATAAATTAAAATAATAAATATTATAATTATTAATAGTAAATATTATATCAAATTAAATTAAGGGATAAATTTTTAAATTAAAAAAATAAAATTTAAAAAACATAAATTTAAATTATTATTAAATTAAAATAAATAATTAAAATACAAATTCATGTGTTGCATTGCTTTTATTGATTTTAAATCATCTGTTTTTTTTAGAATTTGAGTAATTTAAATTTAATAAAAAATTAAATTTTATAAATATTATATAAATAAAATTAATGCAATAATTTTTTAAACGTCAGTCAGTTAATTCAGTTATTTAGTAGTTATTTCAGTAATTTTTTATTAAATATTACAATTGAATATAATAAATATTCATTATTAATATATCACACTAACAAAAATAATTAATTACAATTAAATATAATAAATATTAATTAAAATTAATAAAAATACTCTTTTTAATTTTTTATTATAATTTTTATTTAAATTTAAAATATTCGTCAAATGTACAAAAATATAACAATTTGGGAAAACTCTCTCTGGTCACGGTGGAAAGTCATCAAAGCCAAAGAATCAAAATGCTAAAAAGTCATCAAATTCAAAGGAACAAAATGCACAAAGTGTTGTAAAAACTTTGTGTAGCTTTCCTCCAAAATCCAACACTCATATGAGTGAAAGGTTAAAGACATGTCATGGCTCCAACAATAACAACAAAGCACAATTTCATTATGACTCTACTAGTTATGCTCTTAATTTTGAAGATGGAGTAAATAAGAATAATGATACAAATTTTTCTAGTTTCTCTAATCAATTTGCAAATCCTTGTGAACATAAGAGTGGAAAATGAGTCAACAAAGAAATAAAATATATTACAGGTTAGAGTGTAAGGTGAACTCCTATTCAATAATAGTGAAATTGTTAATTATTAGAAATCTTATACTTTAGGAATTATTAGTATTTTTTTATTTGTTATTTTTCTTTTAATTTTTATTAAAATAGTGATATGGTTTATGAGTCTATATTATAAATGTTGCAAGGTTATTATAAAAGTAAGAAATGATGAAAATAAATTTATAATGTGTTTATAAAAAATAGTTTATAATTCTTATATAACTAGTAGAGGAGAGAAATTTAATTAATTTATGTTTACTTTGTTTAATTTATAAAGATAATGAAAGAACAACAAAATTAAGCTATTATAATACTCTTAATTAAGGCATAAAAATTATAGCTAAAATATTTTTATAAAATATTTGACAAACATCACAAGACAATTTTTTTTTTCTAATTTGCACAACTCTTACACAGTGTTTGATAAAGTAAAGTATCTAAGAGTTTAGACACTAAATATAATAATTGGTCTACGACATATCTTTGTGTTATAATAACAAATTAGAAGATAAGACCAAATTAAATCAAATTAATATTAATATATTTTAATTTTTTATTGATTAACCAACACCCAAAAACAATGCAATGAATTATTATAAAATCTAAAAAATCTAATACCAAATAAGATAATCTAACTTAAGATGAAACAATAAAAAAGGACAACACATTGGTTATAATAATTAAATTATAAAAATGTGTGAATATCATTAAATTAAAATTAAAATAGTTAAATAAAAATATATCATACAATTAATTTTAAATTTAATATTTTTTTTAATTTTTTGAAAATTCTAAATATTATTATAATTATAAATGATAAATATTTTAATTATTAAGTGGAATTAAATAAAGAGATAAAAATTTAAATTAAATTTTTAATTTTTAAAACTATAAATAAAGAAATTGATTTAAAAAGAAATATATATAAAGTTAAAGTAACATTAAATTAAAAATAAATGTCAATGTAGAAAAAATCACTTACCTAACAATGAAAGAGAGATGTAACCCATAAAAGTTGAAACAAATTTCTAAAAATATTATTCTTCAAATTATATATAAAATGTTAATAAATTTTATAAAATTAAAAATATTAAATATTATAATTATTAATAATAAATATTTTATTATATTAACTTACATTAAATAAAATAAAGGGATACATTTTTAAATGAAAAAATAAAGTATAAAAACATAAATTTAAATTATTCCTAAATTAAAAATAAATATTAAAGTACAAAAGTCACAAATGATGAAAAAGATAACTAACCACTAAACATAACCATATTTGAAAAAACTCTAAAAAAATATTATTGTTTAAGAATTAACATTTATAAATTATATATAAAAACAATAAATTTTATAAATTAAAAATAGGTAAATATTTTAATTATTAATTATAATATTAAATCAAGAAATTATTTTTTAAGTTAAAGCAATCATAAAAAAACTCAAAATTTAATTAATATTAAATAAAGAATGTTTAATGCTTGTAAAATCAATTGAAATGATGAAAGATAAAATTATTTCTCTAATAAAAAATCACTAAAAATAATTTGTTTTACAAATTTTTAAAATGTTATTGTTTAAAATTTATTATTCATAAATTAAATCTAACAATAAAGATGTATAAGAAATGTAAGCTTAAAAAATAATAAATATGTATCGGTACAACATGGGTGGTGTTCTGTTTTATAGAAATAAGATAATAAAAACAAATTTCATTTTAAATATCTTAATTAAATTTAAATCAATAAAATTCATATATTATTATTACATTTTTTTATAGCATAATATTATTTCATTAAATCAATAGAAATTCATATATTATTATTATATTTTTCTTTTATAACATAATATTAATAAAATATGTTCTTATTTAAAATTAATTTTGAGCATTTAATTTTTTTTAAACATTATTTTATTAAGAATAAATTTAGAATAGAAGGGGTATTCTAACTCGTTACAACTCTAAAGAAAATTAACAATACATGTTAAGAAATTATTAATCCAATTCACATATACAATCAATCTTTCTAAAGGTTCTAGTACAAGTTACTTCCAAGAACGATACTTAATAGAATCAAACATTTCACTAACATTTAACACAGAATATTATTTTGCTAAAGCCAAATTGTCTATACTATTACAAATCATGCCATTACAACTCCCCTCTATTTTTTTTTTCCACATTGGATTCTACATATGCTTAGTGTAGCAGATAAAGCCATATTTAGTCACTCCTAAAGTTGAAAAGAGCTGAATACCCCCTGACCCTTGGACGAAGGGTGCCAACCATTCCTTCTGCCTCATTCTAGGACGAAGGGTATCAATCACCCCTTCGGCCTCACCCTAAGACGAAGGGTGCCAACAACCCTTTTGACCTCATCCTTGGACGAAGGGTGCCAACCATCCCTTCTGCCTCATTCTAGAACGAAGGGTATCAACTACCCCTTCTGTCTCACCCTGGGATGAAGGGTGCCAACAACCCTTGCAGCCTCATCCTAGGACAAAAGGTATCAACCACCCCTTCGGTCAATTTAAAATAAATTATTATGATTAAATTAAGTAAGCAATAATGAAAGAATTAATTATTTGAATTATCATATAGTTAATCTAGGGTTGACCTATCAAGTCCACCAGACTCATCAGCCCAATATATTATCTATAAAAGAAAAATAAGGGGGATAGGTAAAAGGAGGATAAAAAAGAGTATTAAATAACATTTATTGTTCTATACCGAATACTTACTTGATCGTCAGAGTGTCATTGCAGGTACCCGCTCTTATCCTGGATAGAAGAAGACTTAGAACTTTATCAAGAATACCCTAGCTGGACGTGAAGACAGGAAAAGGTAGAGCTAGAGACCTTGGAAGTAGAAAAGTGAACAATTGTATCCATATCAGGAACACTTAGTAACGTCTTGTGCAAATTTTTAGGTAAGTATAAACTGACACCAAACCATTCAAACATCATGTAACACAGTTTCAAGGAGACACCGCAATGCAAAAAAAGATGCAATATGTCCTCATCTTCAGTATCGCACAACTCACAAGCTTCTGAGGGAATTGTCAATTCACGTTTAGTCAAGTTCTTCTACACCGGGATTACATTAAGCAGTAGATGCCAAACGAATACCACTAGCTCCAAACCACTACTTGTAGTAAAGAAATGATGAATGTAGTGATAAGCGGATTGCACACTATATTTTTTGTCACCATCACACTTCCATAACATGTCATTCACATTTTCTTTCAGCCTCTTACCCTTCACAGTTTTCCACAACTGCTATTGTAAATTCTTCTCCTATGAAAACAATTGCATTCTCCAAGGAATTTTTTACACCCATTGATCCATCTCAAATTATTTGTTATACATCACTCGCGCCTTTTTATTAGTTGTTGCTAAAAATAGTCTTGGGTATAAATTTGCCAATACAATATTTCTCGCCCACTTATCCTTCCAAAAACTAAAGGAACAACTATTGTCAAGTACTCATGTGACATTAGTGTGACATTAGAATCTATTCATCCATTAGCTTGCTTATAGACCCATACCATAATGAACTACCTCCAAAGAATTAATATATCAGCACATGAGCCATATCACACCTATAACACATCAAAACATAATGAGTTTGGAGACCTTAAACATCTTCAAACCCATTTACCTAACAAGCTGCAATTAAATCATTCCACATTTCTAACTCCTAGATCGCCCTCATTCTTTGGCATGCATACCCTTTCCCATTTAACCCAAGATATTTTTAATAATTCCTTTACGTCATTCCAAAGAAACCAACGTTGAATCTTCAGCACCTCCTTAATTACACCCAGTGGCATTTTCCAAAAAGATAAATAATGTACTGAAAAATTATGAATACCCAATTTTATCTAGTCCTTCTTAAAAATAACTTTCAAAATTAAAAATTAAATATAATGATTTAATTTTGTAGAAGGTTAAGAAAATAGATAAAAACTAATTTAAAAGTCAAAATTCAAATATTCAATTTTTAAATTTAAAATCATATTTAGAAATGGTCAAAATAGTTTGTAGATTTTTAGGAGAGTAGATTATTGGTCATCAAGAAATAAGAAGTGGTTATGGGATGTTAGAGCCTTTATAAAAATAAAAATAAATAAATAAATAATTGTATATTAAATGGGATCTAAGATTTCAGAAAATGCCTATAAATATGAAGCTTAGGTTCTCAAAGAAAGAGACTTTTGAATACAAAAACAAAAAAGAGAGAATCGAGACTTCTTTAAAAGAGGAAAAAAATAGAGAATTGAAACCTCTTTGAGAGAGAATTTCAGAGAGAGTCTGGGGGTAAAAGGAGAGAGGGAATCAGAGAAAGCTATCTGACAACACCAAGAATCCTAAATCATATCTCGATGTCGATTATAAAGAATAAATTGAAAGAGAGATCCAACCGTGAGAGGGTAACCAAAAAAACTTTCATCAAGATTCTCTTTCTTTATTGGTCTCTCATCCTTCCTTTATCTAGTAAGAGTTCTTGTTCTTACTTATTTGTTTGCATTATATTCTTTGTTTATTTATTTTGTACATTTTTATCTTCTTCTTCATGATCTAACACTTTTTGCAACTGTAATAAATATATAAATAAGGAAAATTCAATAATTTTTTTTTTACTTTTTATTTCATAAATTCTAATAATTTTTCTAACCCTAAATTTCTTCTCCCTTTGTCAAACCCTAAAAATAAAATCCAAATCCATGAAATTTTCTTTTCTTCTAACCCTAAATATTCCCCTTTTTTTGCAAACCCTCAAACATAATTTTTTTTTTTCTAATCCTAAGTATTCCTTTTTTTACAAACTCTAAAAATAAATTAATTTTTTCCAACTCTAAATGTTTTTTGCAAGCCCTAAAAATAATTTTTTTTCCTTCTAACCTCAAAATCATTCGATTTTTTGCAAGCTCTAAAAAAACAAATTTTTTAACCTTAACAATTTTACAAATTATATTTAAAAAACTTAATTCCTAAATCAAATAAGAGTTATTTCCTTATCATTTTTGTTTGCTCTTCTATTTGTTTATTTATTTATTCTATATGTTTCTCATTTGTTCCTTTTTTGCATGCAAAAATCTCATATTAATAGGCACATTAATTTTTTGTTATCTAAAAAAAATAGATCTTTTAAATCCATGCAACGGCCAAGCGATTTTGATAAAGTGGTGGATCCACCTTCAACGTTGCAGGAGTGAATTTATTTTAAAAAATAATAAAAAGCAAAAATCAAGTTTTCCAATAAAAATAAAAATAAAAATCTTCAAAACTTATCTAAACTTGATTTTAAAAAAAAGAGAACTACGTGGCTTTGCTTCCTCCGTTGCACACGGAGGATACATAGGAGTGAGAACCTGACTTATTAAGTCCAAAATTTTTTAAAATTTTTTTCAGTTCTAAATTATTTTTTTAAAAAAATGAGATTGTAATGTTTATTTAAAAAAAAGTAAATAAATAAAATTTCAAGATAAAATTTTTTAAAATACATCTCTTTTATACAAAAAATACAACAAAAAAATATTTTATAAATTATCCATTCTCCCACGTTTTCTTTAATAAACTTTGGTGGCGACTCCCTATCATCAGTTTTTTTAAACTGATTACAACTGTTTCTATATATTTCCTTTTCTTTACCTGGTCGTCATCCCGTCGTGACCTTGGTTGCGACAAAAACTATTTAAAACAACATTAAAAAATGTTACTCTACCCCCAATAGAAATGTATTTGTGCTTCCAAGATGCTAGTTTGCGATTAAGCACCTTAATAAACTTTTGCCAATCACTTTTTCTTCTTGGTTTATCTCTAATATAGATGCCTAAATATTGAAAAGGCAATGATCCCACCTTACAATTTAGAAATCAAGATGTTGTGTCTAGAATATCACCTGTCACAATTATCCCCACAATACAACTCTTGTGAAAATTAATTTTAAGCCCAGATATAAGCTCAAAGCTTCTTAAAATAGTCTTTACCGTTCACAAATTCTGCTTAGTAGTTTCGCCTATAATCAAAGTATCATTTGCAAATCATAACAATGAAATTTTGGATCCATCACTAACTTTTACCCCGAAAAAAAGACTCTATGAGACAACACTTCTCATCAATCCCCCAGACCTTTCGCTGCTAGTAAAAATAAGAAAAGAGATAAAGGATCGTCTTGTTTGGGACCTTTACCAATTGTTACTTCTTCTGTTGGGCTCCTATTAATAAGGAACGATAAATGGCTACCACAAACACAAGCCTCCATCCACCTTACCCACTTTTTTCCCAAAGCCAAACTTTCGTAACATATATAGTATATATTTTCAATCCGCTAAATCGTATACTTTCTCATAATCTACTTTTAACACAAAATATTTTTTTTCCTTTTCTTAACATAATCTATCACACTATCTAACGTATTTCTTCTTGGTATGAATGTCGATTGTTGCTCATTTATTATGCGTATTAGCACACCCCATATTATATTTGCAAGCACTTTTGAAATAATTTTATAAAGACACCCAATAAAGAAATAGGTGTATACTCGCTTACTTCTTGGGGATTCTTTATCTTTGGAATGAGTGCTACAAAATAAGAAAGCAATCCTTTGGGAATTGTGGCATTCATATGAAATTCCATAAGCATCTACATTGCCTCACCCCTCATTAAGTCCCAAAACAATTTTACAAACATGAAATTGAATCCGTTAGGACCCAGGCTCTTATCTCTCTCATACTCCCTAATCATACTTAACACTTCTTCTATAGTAAAGGCCTTCTCTAATTCCTCCCTATGTTTTCCATATATGCATGACATATTAATGTTGTCGATTATTGGTCTATTCCATTCACGAGCGGCAAAGTGATCACAAAAAAGAAAAATTAGAATATAAGGTTTTACATCATTTACATCCTTAAGCCACCTAACCCCCACTTCTAGTGCTAATACCTGATTACATCGCCGTCTTCCTTTAATATAAACATAGAAGTATTTGGAATTCATATCACCTTCAACAGACACTTCTTCCTTGCCTTTTATGCTAAAAGAATATCCCTATGTCTTTTGACTCGTCAAATACCCTCAACCAAGTCTTTTTGTCGAATTGTCTCCTCACCTACCAAGTCTTGAGTTTCATTTTTTGCATCCAACTCTGCAAGCTCTAATGTCATGTCACCAATTTTCTTATCCACATCTCCAAACACTTTTTGATTTTATCACTTAAGAGCAATTTTGCCATTAGTCATCCTTCTCTTAATGCTTTTTGCTGCCCATGACTTACTAACATTGTCATTTCATGCCTTATTAACCACCTTGCGCACACTGACATGCTCCGTCCAGTAATTGTTGAACTTAAAAGGCTTTGGTTCCTAGTCATCTACCCTGTGTATTGACAACAAAGGACAATGATTAGATAAGTCTCTCGGTAAAACTTAAACTACTGCATTTCTCTACACGTCACACCAATCCTCCGAAACCATCACTCTATCTATTCTGCTCATTACCTCGTTGTTTCCAACGCATCCAAGTAATTTCCTTCCCACAAGCGGCAGGTCAACCAATTGCATATCGACAATAAATTGATTAAATTTCATCATATCATTAACATCCACTAAACCTCTCCCTCTTTTTCTTTTCTCATAACCTCGTATTGCATTAAAATCACCCAAAATATGCCATAACTCCTTTCCTAATCCACATCTAGACATACACAAGTTCCCCCACAACCTTCTTTTGTTGCTCAATCGACATGGAGAATAAACATTTATGATTCTCACTTGCTTCTTGTTTAGTCTCCACTTTGGGCACACACCGACAAAACCCAATCCACAAAAGGTGAAAATTAGCTTACCTTTTGTTGAATTCTAAATAGTAAGTAAATTGTCATTACTTCCAACCGTCAGCCAGTCACACCACTCAAAGTCATTATCATTCCATACTTGTCCACATAGCTCTCTTGAACAAGCCTTAAGGTTAGTTTCTTGAAGTGTTAAGATATCAATACCTTATTTTCTAATAATTTCTCTAATTTTCTCCTTCAAACGACTCGCCAAACCCAAATATTAAATGTTAGAACTTTCATTGATGACCAATGACACCCACCTCTTGCCTATCCCTTGCCTCTATCTCAACTAATTTATTGAGCACCTCCGTAGAATTCTCATTGACCACCAAACTCACATATTCTCCAATTTGTAATATTTATTTTTGCCAATTCTCTATCCTCCTTACTAGAAACAGACCACAACTGAGAAATAGAAATAAACTCATTTTGACGCTGATGTTGCAACATATCCCAAACATTTGACCCGTGCTTCTTCCTCCTTGCCTTACAAAATGCACTCCTAACATTAATTCTTTCTTGCATTACCGCCTTAACAGTAACATTGGATTGAAGGAAATCTAGTCCTTGGCTTAATATTTGATTAGCCTTGTCTAAACCATGAGAAGGCCCAATAATTAGGCCATTAAATTCGCCAATAAAATTTTTTGTACTGCATCCTTGCCTCTTATTGGTCTCTTATCAATAAAATTCAGTTACTATAATCCATCATGAACTCCCATGTCCCACCAATTCTCTTCCTCATAGATTTTGACCAACAAAGGCTCACCTTAATCAACCTCCTTTTTAAATGCATTCTCACCCAATCACACAACATCTACTACATTCTCCATGAAATTTGATTTTGTACTTTCAAACTCCTCCTAATATTGTGCATTTCTGGTATGGAATCACGTAAATTTTGTCTCCGATAATCCACCCCCTATTCCTCCTCCTCCTTGTTCTCCACACAAGTTTTTTTTACTATTTTTTTTTACTGCGCTTCCTGCCATTAGATCATGGTCCTTCTTACTATCATCTGAACTTTCATCCTCCAAAGCATCCAAATTCAATGAAGTATTGTCATAACTCTCTGACAATGAAATATTTGAATCATGATTCCACCACCCTCCTTGAAAGAATTCTCTCCCATGTTCTTCGACCATTCAGACTGAGAATACAAGATCATTAACATGAATCCTTAGATCTTCATTAATCAGCACATGTGTTTGTGTCCGTAGGCAAACTCTTGCAAAATTCATACATCTTTGGAAAGTCGTATCATCATCCATGTACAACAAGATCTCCCAACGATGACACCATCTTCCAAAAGAATGCTTCTGACCAAACATGATATGACACGCCGTACAAATGAACTCAAGTTCCTCAAAATTTCAAGCAAATTAGGGATAAGCATTTATATTAGACTTAATTGAGCATTTAGTTTTTGAGTGACTATGTTGCTCTTCTTGAATATTGATCAAGGAATCATGGGATATCTGCAAAATCACTTTAATATTTAAGTTAATAAAATAATTTGACACTTTACAAGTATTATTAAATTATTTAAATAATTAATTAAAAATATTTTATATAATTTTTTAATTTAATAAATATTAATAAATTTTTTATTATATAAAATAAATATAAAAGTTTAAATTTAATATTAAATTAAAAATAAATATATAATATAAAAGAAGCGTTTGATAGGATAGAAAGGAACTAATTTCTAACAACATTTTCTTTGAAAATATTCCTACAAACCTTCCATTTAAAAATTTTCATTGAAACACTCTATTCGTAGGTTAGTATTCAAAATTTATATATTGATTTAAGTTAGTTAGTTCATATTTCTATAAAACTGGAACACAATTATTTAAGTTTTTAAGATATAATAATTTTTAATTAATTATTGAAATGATTACTTTTAAGTGTATTTGGATAGAAAAGTTATACTATTTATTTATTATTATTTTAAAATACACTATTTGGACAGAATAATTGAATCTTTTTTATTTCAAATATTTTATTTAAATAAAGTAATGAAATTTTAATGACTAAAAAATACACAAAATATAAAAAACAAGCGAGAGCAAACGAGAAAATTAGAGAGAAACTTAAACATAAAAGAGCAAAAAAATAAAACACTTAAAAAATTTAAAAAGTAATTTTAAATTTTTACTCTTTTATTATAATTTCAAATCATTTAATTTTAGTTTATTAAAAGTACATACATAAATTTCTAAATTTTGTATCAAAACAAAAAAATTTAACTTACACAATTTTAAATTATTTCAAAAAATAAATTATTTAAAATATTTCATCAAAATACAATCTTAATTATTAAGATAATAATTTTTTATATAAATATGAGTATTAATTTTTACACGATAAAATTTTTAAGAATATTCTTAAATAGGAGTATTTTAAAATTATATTTTTTATATTAATATTTTTAATATAAATTTATATTATGATTTTTCCATGATAAATATTTTTAATTTAATTTATATTTATAAATTTCTATAATTTATTTTTTATTTTAAGCATATTTAATATAATAAAATATTTATTTTTATATCACACAATTTTTTAAATTAAATATTTTTAATTTAATTTAAATTAGTATATTTTCATTATTTATTTCTTAATTTTAAAATTTGTCTTTATTTTTATCATATTTAATATAATAAAATATTTAATATTTTTATTTCATAAATTTATTAATTTTAAAAATAGTAATGTAATATACTTTTAATTTTTTATTCAAAAATTAATCTAAATATAATAAAATCCATATAATACAATACTAAAAAATTTGAATTTTATCAAGTCTAAAAATTTTTTTTGTCCGTAAAATTTTTGTTTTGGATTTGAATTTGTTTTATCATATTTTGATTGACTATATCGAGATAATGCTAGCAAAGTCAAAAATTTAAATTTATAGATTATATTTAAATTTGTGCACAGAGTTTGCGCGAGAAATATTTTAGAATTCAGAATCCTAGCTTTGAGTTTGGTTTGGTACTTCACTGATATCTGGTGGCTACTCAAAAACCATAAACGATAAAAGAACGTGTAAATTAGAATGCCACACCCACCATTACATCAAAGACAACCAAACAAGAAAAATGCAGTGTCACCAATGTGGAAGCCATTCATACCTAGGTTGTGAACATGCATTGACATTTGGCACCAACAACAAAAGGACAACAATGTTGAATAGAGATTAGTCTACGTAACAAGCAATTCGATATTACTTAAGGAAAGTTTTGAGTTCTATATATATAAAAGATCTTTAATAATAAACTTACTTACACCACATACAGATACGCGATCTGAGTCAAATCTAAATTGAATTAGAATGATATATATATATATATATATAGTTTCAATATCAACCAATTAGTTATGTGTTTTATTTTTATAATGAAATTTTCAAGAAAAATAAAAGTGATGGAAAAAGATTTGGAGAAAGCAGAACTTTTTAGATTATTTAAATAAGATTATTCTTGATTTAATAGATTTATTTATTTTAATCCTTTTTCAAATTAAACAAGGTATACTTTTTTTTTTTACCAAAATTTCTTTCTTTAAAGTAAACGGTGCATTACTCTAAAATTGATTAAAGAATGCTCTCTAATCAAATATTATATTATTTTCATTTCTTTTTATAAGTGAATAAGGGTGACTTGGTGACAAAGATACTAAGTTTAATTTCAAGATTGGAGTTATTAATGCTTGGATATATCTACTTTTGAACAAGAATTAAAATCATTTAATTTTTGTCCTTCAAATATGAGTGAAGTTATTGTTTATTAACATTTAATATGTCTATGGTTGTTTACCACTTTTAATTTAATTTAATTTTTCAAATTTATCTTTATTTAAGTTTTTTGTAGAAAAAAAGTCAAAACTATATTCTCCAATAAATCACCTATTTTATTTCTCAAGAAAATAATTTTTCGAAGTACAGTGTATTTATAAATAGAGATTACTTTTGGTAAATTATCTGTCTAAATATTTTTTTACTGCCAACTAATAAAAATACACCATAAATAACTTATGAATTAATTATTATAAAAGTTAATAATCTTTATTGATATAGCAACACATGATTAAATGAAGATACAAAAAATTTACATTATCAATAGTACAAATTTTCTCTCAAGCTACCATGCACAGATGAATGCAGGGGACATTAGCTGAAGTTACGTGAAGGTGGGAGAAAAACACAAGCACACTGCATGCAACGAAGAAGAATGGAGGGGATTGGAAATCCTACGGCATTTTTTTGGTGTGTTGATTTAACCAAGATTCACTTCAGAATTTTACATTCTTTAAAATTATTTATTTAGTCCAATCCAATTATAATAGCGAAGAATCCATTCATAAAGTGCTTGCATGGTGTCAAAACGAGACCAGCACAAACAGTAGTTAAATTCAATGCAATGTATAAATTATGATTACATCATTTGAAATGTCAACAATCTTGTGCCGGCGTTATCATTTTGTTGAAAGCAATAATTAGCGACATAGTATTGAAGTGTAAGAAAATGTTTATAAACACAAATTCAATGTCCAATGATTGTGTGCTTCGAACTAGTTCCCTTCTCGTGTGCAATGTGTATATTATATTAGTGTTTATTACCTACACTCATCAAATTTCTGAATCAGACAAAGATCACTAAAAGACAGATATTATCACAAATCCTGTTAAATAGAAAATATCCACTTTATTTCCATTTGGTGTCTATTCCACTCAAAAATTCACACTGAAAATCCATCTACAAGTCAAATCACAAGAACCCACCACATTGATATTATTTATCTTCCAACCTCGTCTAAGATAGAGTTTATGACAAGGAGCATGTGACAACGAATATTTAAATTGTAAGTAGTAAAAGATTACATTATACCATAATTGATAATTCTACAACAAATTGATCTCCGCATCCCAAACACCAAATGAAAGAACAAGAACAAGATTAGTATAATTGTAAGGAAAAATGCACAAATTATTACTTTACACCCATAACACCTCGCTACTATATATTTATATATTTCACAAAGCAATATAGCATAAACAAAATCATAATTCTATTGAGTGACCCAATTTGGTTTCGGTATATAATTCCTAATTTAACTTCTAATTATGTAGCATCACAAGCACTAAAACTATATCTGCAGGCCTTCTAAGCACAAGTAAAATGGTTCACCAATATTTGCTCCTTATCTGTTTCAACCATGGCCCATCAAACAGAAACAAAATGTGGTTCTTTCTCGTTGTCTCTCCATGAGTCCCTTCTCCCGCAACATGATTGAACAACGAGAAAGAGCTGACAGAGTACCTTCAGGAATTGGTTTTTTGACTTTTGCTCCATTTACATGTACCCATCATCACATGTTATCACCTGCATTACTTCTTTTCAAATCATGATTGGTGCAAAGTTCAATCAATTATGAATCAATTAATAAACAATATTGCTAAGGGGTAAGATGAAAATTTGTGATTTCAATTCTTCCCCCCTTTTCTCTCGCCGCTTGATTTTTGTTTTTTTTCCCGGTAAGTGCCATGAAGATTCCTACATTTCATCTCCTACCAAATAATACAATAAAAGATATTTTTTTCATTCCTTTTACAAATCATCATCCAAAAGATTTTAGTGGTTCTTATTATAAGATATGTTATAATTTTTAAGAAGAATTTATTTATTTTTCTTAATAGAATTGTTGCGAACTTAAATTAACACTAATATGAGTAAATGTTTAAGCAGTGAGACTAAATGAGGATAAAAATGACGTGTTATAGGATTTAAAAAAAAAAATTAGTTTTGACTATTATTACTAATTTGTATAATTCAATAAAAGATACTTTAACAAAAAGACCAAAAAGAAATTACACTAACTTCCATTTTAAGTTAGATCTTATTATCATTCTTTATGCATTGCTCCAACACCCAACATCTTTCTTTGTTCAAAGAATCACACATTCCTCCTTAGTTTGTCTATGAACCTTACACAAAGTCCCTTCAAAAATAACAGAGCAAAGGAGTGTACTTCCCTAAACTAAAGGATGTGAGTATAATAAGCAATAACCTTGAGGCAATATAAAGATTAGTTTTGATAGGAATACCTTTTGCGCTTGCTCTTCAAGACAGTAGAAGTTGAAGGATTGCTGTGCCAATTCCTCTTCCGTTGATTGATAAACCAATTATTAATCTGCTTCAATTGCAATCCAGTTTCCTGAACCAACCTTGCCTTATCTTCCTCCTAAAAAACACATAATTAGGTTGAGTAAAATATGCGATCTGTGAGGATATAGCAGATAATTTCAAAACAAAGCCGCCTGATAAATCTTATGGAGTAACTTCAATGTAGAGTTTAGACAGCAAATACTAAGCTTAATGTTGTGCTAATACTAAACAAATATGGAAAATCCTTCCTCATGTTCTTTGAATTCTAGGATAAATTTGGAACCTTCGCTTGTTCTATAAATTCATTCAATTAAAGCGTCATTCTGAGAAGTTTAGCAATAACATTGCAGAATTTAATGTATGAAAAATAACATTTTGGAACGTGAGCATTTGGATAAACTTGTAGAAAATACTATGAAGTTTGTATAAAAAGAATCAAATTTCTCTCATAAGTTAAAATCAACTTGTTTCTCAACTTTTGTCAAAATATCCCTCATATAACTTCTCCATATAAACTTATAATGACTTTGTTGTTAGTTAGGAATCCAATACTTGTGTCAACTAAAAAATTATGCAATGCCAATATGAGTTATTGTTGATCAAAGATACCGTAGGGTAAGGCCACTTGGAATGTGATTGCCACCAAGCTTTAAGAACAGAGGTTGTGTCACCAGGAAGTTTCCCAGCCCGTCTCTTGCGTAAAATTTCCTCTCGGATGTCCACAATTTTCTCCTTATAACCCTGTAAGATAAAATTGTAAAAATGAAGAGGTAAGTCATACGGTAAGAGATTTAAAAAGATGGGAAAATGAAAATCCATCAACAATTCAACATTCTTTACCTGTTTTAATTCATGCTTTAATTCTAGTCTTACACGCTCCATAAGGGACCTTTCGTTCTCTGTAGGAACAAGAGGGCCAAATCCCATGCTATCTGGCCCGTCCAAACTATTATCAAAGAGATTGGCATCACTATCTACTTGGTCATCTTCATCTTCAGACATAGTTGCTCCAGTACCTTCTCCAGGTGAAACTCCTGTTCATCACGCAGCACGTGAGAGCATTTACCGGTTTAGTACTCGTCATCTAAAAAAAGATTTGGCTTTCAATGTTTAATTTGTGCTTGAGATGTTGGCTAACTGAACCCAAAGGTTGAAGACTTTGTTCAGAGAACACAATAGTTAGGAATCAAAGAACACAGTAAGTATATGGATAACAAGCCAAAGCAGTATGAATTCTTCAATATTTTCTTCAAACAGTGGAACTTATCATCATTCTACCTTTTGCAAAGCTCCAATGCATGTGGTTTGGTAAATCTTCACTATTTGTTTACATATATTTCAGTGTTAATAAGGGTTAGTAAGATTAAGGTTTTTCCAAATTCATATACCATTTATGAGTAGAGAAAAAGAAACTTAATTCATGCAGCCATGTACTTCCTGTTTCCTCTTAGAATGCAGCAGCCATCTCTAAAATTCAGAATACCATCAACTGAATTTTAGCCTAGTCAGGTAATTAAAACATGCGAGCACAACTCACTGGCAATCCTGTTTGCATAAATATTAAAAAGAACACCTTTTTACTTTCAAAGATTTGGAAGAAACACTGAAAACAGGGTTTTTTTGGTTGATTTCACAAGTCTTCATTTAAATTTTTAAAAACAAAAAAAAGTGACATTTTTATAAATCTTTATATAATGAAATGAAAATAGAAAGTCTTATCTTTAAATCCATCAGGTTCTTACTTTTCTGAAACGTTCCTCATAAATAATAAAAACTTGTCACTGTATATTCTTAGGTGAGGGAATCACTTGCCGGTTCCTTGATAACAGGAATTTTGGACTGATAAAGAAGTACATAGTCTTACAAGAGACCACACCACTAGTAGCTACCAATTTTCGACAATTTTCAATTGCCAGCAGCAACATAATCAATGGAACATACAATAGACAAAAAGCTGGTTAGAAAATAATGTGAAGTTATTTCCATTCTATCAGGCAACAAACCTTAATTTATATTATTCTAAGATGTAAAAGGGACTAAAAGAAGAGATTTTTTGTGTACCTGTTAGACTTTGTAAGGATTGCTCTATCTCCCAACAAGCCATTACTGCTTCCATTGCATGGACCCGTACATGTTGCTGCAATTGTTCTTTGAAGGAACAAAGCAACAAAACATAGTGCGACTGCATCATCAAGCAGGAAAATATCAAAGATGATAACACAATAATAGCTAATAAACTTATCTACCGCCAGCCAGCTTAGTCTCCCATATAAAATATAGGGGACAAAAATCATATTACAATCAAGCTCCACGAATTATGCTGATCCAACATATCGAAAGAAATTTCTTCACAATATTACTCAAAACATGTTTAATCACACTACAGTCACCAAGATGTCTTGACAGAAGATCGAAAGAGAAAGTGTTAAAAGCTTGCAGAAGAAAAATTAACCACTGCTTTTGCCCAATAAGTGATGACTGAAAAAATATATAACCATAACGTAAATAAGGATGCAATTGGAAGAAGAAAATGTAGAGAAAACTCAATAACTGACAAATACCCCCTCATAAACGCAATGCAAAATATAAAATATCCTAATTACAGATTAGAATCAAAATACCTAATTCAGCACAGAATCAAGCTCAAAAACCATCTTTCATTTATTTCATTATCACTATTTTACTTCTTATAAGACAATTTTCGTTCTCCTTCAGTTTCATTTCTCGTTAATCACCCAAAAAAGCATTGGTATCGAAGGCCATAAAACAAGTCAGTTAAGATTTCTATTTGCAATATAAAGCGAATTTTGTCTTTCATCAGCTGCAATATAAAATCCACGCCATTTCCATACTAGACACGCAGAAATTGAAAATAAAAATAAAATATAGAACAAAAATATAATTAATTAATTAATCCAAAACCGGTTTTTAATAGCGCCGACCTCTCTTAACGAGATAACATTTTATTGGTATTATAATTAATTAAAAAAATAAATATTGGGAAATTTATTTATTTATAATGCGAATTAAGAAACAAATAGAGAAATGACGAAGAAAATTGGGGGAAAGTGAAGATACCATGAAATGGTCAAGGTCTTTGTCATCTCCGAGCATGTTCTGAGCAGCGTGTCCGAACGCGGAATACTTAGCGACCACATTCTGAGACTGTGCTAACTGAGCATCGATCCTCGGCAACTGGTCCACTGGCGTGGCGATCCGCAAGCACGCCACGTGTGCCGACAGCAACTGTTCGTACATCGGATGCGCCAGAATCTCCGCCTTCCACCTCCCTATCTGCAAGTTCACCCCGTCACCCTCTCCTTTCCCTTCCTTCAAATCCGAGGATTCGCCGCCGGCGATAAGGGAGTCGCCGGCGGTGGCAGCGACGTCGTCGATGACCTCGCTACGGTTGCGGGGGAGGATTGGGCGGGCCAGCCATTGGGCCGAGGAGGTGGAGTGGAGGTTTAGGAAATTGGAGCCGTTGTTGTTAACGTTGTTGTTGTTGTCGTTGTCGTTGTTGTTGGTGGTGTTGTCAGTGTAGTGAGGGCGAAGGAGCGCGTCGTTGAGCCAATTGGGTGCGGTTTGGAGAGGGTGTGGATCGGAGGGAGGTTTGGAGGTAGGGTCGGGTGAGGAGGGTAGCTGTTGTTGGTCTGGTAATACGGAACGGAGGGAGTGGTGTGGGAAATAGTGAAGTGGGTTGTCTTGTTGGGAGAGGTGTTGGTTGTGGTAAGCCATGTAACAAACACAGAGAACAAAGACAGAGAAAGTGTGTATGTGTGTGTCAGAGAGAACAATATACGAGGTAGCTATTGGTTCATGGTGGCGAAGCTTAAGATATGGAGAAAAACGAGAAAGTGTGTTTGTGTTTGGTGTAGTTGTTGTGTTGTGTTGTAGGAGTAGGAACTGAAGAGAGAAGAGAAGAGAATGCAAGAGAAGAAGGGAAACGTAGAGGGAAGAAGGGACGTTGCTGTGCGTTACTGTAACAGGGAAAAAATCCAAATACAGTGAGAGTTTTAAATAGGGGGAATAAAATTATAAAAATATCCTTTATTTAAAAAAACATATATATGATGGATTGAAATTATATTATATTATAAAATTAAATAATAAAAAATTACTTTTAAGGTATCCTTGTATAATATAAAAATAAATAATTGATGGTTAGAGAAAGCACTGATGAGGTGGTTGTCTTTCAGGTGGTTTTCTGGGATTTATAAATTGGGTCGGCAAACAGCCTTTTTGGACAAGGGCTTGTTTGGATGGGCGATTTGGAAGAAAACGGAGGGGGAGAAGTTTAGGATTACTCTTTCTTTTGGTTGGTAAGTTAGATAGAAATAACACAAACGTTCCGAACACATTTTTTAATATATTATTTTCAATATTTTTAATATTATTGAATAAAATTTATTAAATATATATTAAAAATGACAACTATGTTCTAGTAACAACAATGTCAGTCATCTACTCCAAAAAAAAAGCCTAATATAAATAATAATAATAATAATAATAAAGAAGATGTGATAAATAATATAATTGAATAAAAAGACGAAAAATAAAAGGTATAAATTTGATATATAAATATAATTACTATTTACAAACAATCAATGCACTCATTTGGTCTGGTATTAGAATAGAGTTAAATTGAATTAATTATGAAAATGTTGAAAAAAAAAAGCATCAAAATATAACAATTGATTCTATGACAATAAGACAAAAGGGGCCATGATTAATTTTTCTTATTCTGACATATGTTTTAGCATATAATTTATAATTAAAATTAATTTAAACACATATTTTAATTATATTTAAAAACATTAAATTGATTTTATTAAAATTAATTATACTCAAATTTAAAACAAACAGGCATAGAAAAAATAATGTAGATTCTACACCTCCCATATTATTTTATTAACTTAAGGCTTTTTATTGGATAGGATAAAATATATATTTTATTTATTTTTTATTATATTTACCAATCGAGTCTTAAATGTATTTTTATTTTATTAAAAATTGACATTATTTTAGTATTTATTTAGAAATAGATTATTTTTGTGAAGAAAATATTTTTTAATAAAATTAATTGCACTAAATATATACCAAATTAGTCCTTTTAAATATACTTTTTCGACCTTCTAAAATTATATAAACTTATATGCGATAAACAACTATTTTTATTAAGGATGTGATTATTTTAAGATTTTGCAAAGTTATATGTGAGAAAGTGAATTTGACAATATGAGACTTTTATGTCTAGTATATAATTTTTAAAAATATTTTTGGGTATTGTTTTTTAAAAAATAAAATGTAGCATTTCTAATATTTTATTTGAAATTCATTATCATGAGAAATATTACGCATATAATAGTTTATGAGAATTTTGGAAATTCTTTAAAAAATTGATGATAACTCTCTTGTTATTCAATTTTTTTTTATAATTTTTTTTAAGTTTCTAATCCAAGATTAATTTGGATATAAGTTTATTAATAATTTTTTTTTACATATACAAAGATTTAAATTTAAAACTTTACTTAAGCAATATCAAATCGCTTGTCATTTAAATTAATTTCTGTTGATTATAAATTTATTTAATAATAATATTCTTAGTCTTAAAAATATACATTTGAGACATTAGTATATTTAACATAAGTCATTACAGCTTAACTCAATTTATATTATCTTGGTAAACACTACTAACTAATTATGATAATTACTTCAATTGTTTCATAATTTATGCATGTGACACTAACATTTTCATACGAAAATTGATTTTAATTTGAAATGTTTAAGTAAAAATAGCTAGCTACTTAGTTACAAAATTTTAATGAGATTAATGTGTTCCTATTTTATTAGTTAAAAATTTTATTTAACAAAAATAAATATATCTGGTACTGTAATTAAACTTAGTTAAAAGTTTATTTTCTTTTAAGATTTCTCTAACTAGTTTTTTTAACCATTTATATAACTTTTACATTTTATTTATTTTCAAATAAAATATATGAAACTAAAACCAAAATAAAATAATGATAATTAAAAATAATAAATATTATTTTAAATTGACTCAACAACATTTTTAGAACATTTATAATAATTAATGTGTGATCTTAGTCTATCAATAACCTTTTTTACTCAAACTTAATTTATCTTTTTTAAGTATTATAATAAATTATTCTACGAATTTTTTTCATATAATTTTTTTTTTTACTCAGATGAGTATAGGTTTAGGATAAATTTGAGGAATTAGATAATTTTCAATGGTTCTGAAATCAATTTTTTATTAAGTTTGGAAGATTCGGTAAGGTACAAAGTTAAAGTTTGAAAGATGGTAAAATTTGGGTAATTTTAAATTTGGTTAAATGTCATGATTTGGTGGATTTTGAGAAAAGTCAGAATAGTTAAAATGGTTTAAATAGGTTCAATTTACGAATGTTTTAAAAAATCAAGAGTTTTAAGTAGAGAAAAATTGAGAGAGACATAATTAAAACAACTAATATATTAAAAACTTAAAAACTGTTAATTATACGTATCCAATGTGTTTTATGCAGCACTCTTCTTTTTAATTCGATCGTTGTTTGCTAATGGTCAAAGATTAACTCTTAAGAGAAGTGGGAGAGTTATTGATAATATCTAGCATTGAACTCTTCAGCACCATAGATATGGCCCTTCTTTTTTCAACCACAATCTCCACTTACATTTATAAGTGTTATGCTTCCTATTACTTTAGATATATAGTGATGGATGTATAATTTGAGGCTGGTTGATACTTCCACAGCCTCACTTCAACATTTGTCAACCATTCATAAGAAATACCACACTATAGATAATGAAATTGTAATTAATTTTAAAGAGTAAATGAAGTGGCTAGTAAACACATACACACATTCTACACCAAAGTGTTAGCTTAATTAAATTAATAAATTAATTCAAATTTTTTAACTTAGACAAAAGGTATTAAGCCATTGGTCAAGAATGGGAGGATGGGAGATTTTGCACTAGGATTCTTATGGTTCTTGAAAACTATAATTTAATCATAAGTATATTGGTATTAGATGCCTTTGTAGCTAAAAACTTAGATAATAAAAAATTTGAGGTAATATATAAGGTGTAATTGGGGGAGGAAGAGAGGAGTTAAATTAGATGTAAATGATTTATGAAGCAAAATGTAATAAAACATTCATGTAGTGTAGTTTTTTCAAGTATTAATATTATTTTGTAGACGAGTGTCATCTATATAAATTAAATGTATACCTTAACCTTTTATTAATAATTTAAAATTATAAAAGATTTAGTCAAAAACTAATAATCAATTATCATCTATGAATATAATTCACTTTCAAAATTCAACTGCAAACAAAATGTTACCGATGTACTTCAACTTTTTCTATATCAAAATATTGTCTTTAAATTTTAGAAAAATAAATCAATTTATTAAGTATTTTTGTTTATTTATATTAAACAAAAGTATTCTTAAAATATTATTATTATTATTATCTTATTTAATTTAATGAAAATATTTAAAGACAAAAGTAAATTTAAAATACTCAATATTTCATATTTTTAAAGTAACAAAATTAAATACATTAAAAATTATAAAAATACATACATTGTTTGTGTTCGATTCGGATGATCTGTTGCTGCAGTTAAACCTTCATTATGTAGTATGCTCAATGACAGAAAATTTTGTTATTTCCTTTTAAAAGACAAGAAAGTACTCAAGACAATTTTTTAAATTATCATATTTAATTTGGTATTTAATATTTTTTAATTGCATGTATTTTCGATTTTCTATATTACATTATATATATGAAAGTTAAGTGTTTCTTCAAATAATTAAAATAAGATTTAGCAGTTTAATTATAATAAAATCAAATTTCAAAAAGTTATAATTAAATAATAGTAACACACACACACACACACACACACACATATATATATATATATATATATATATATATATATATATATATTAAAAAGGTAAAATATAATTAAAAAAGAAAAACAATTGACCAATTTTCTTATACTATTTCATAGTCAATTTTGACAGTTTCTACTTATTATTTTGCTCCACTAATTTTGAGTTGGTGATTTAATCGATCTTCATTCTAATTAGTAAGATCAGATAAAAATCGAATTTTCAGTACCACCATGAAAGATAAGTAGACGATTAAAAATAAAATTTGTAATAAATAATGTAATAAAAATTAAATTTAATTCTTTTATAATAAAGAGATATATAAAATGAAATAATTTAAAATTTTTATTTTTAAAAATATTTTTATGTACTAAAATATAATATTTAATATCAAAATAAAACTATTTCTTATCATATTTGATATTTATAATTACATACATTTTTACTTAGGTTCATTTAAAATTTTTATTAATTAATCTTATTTATCAGGTTATGTTTATCATTTAATGACAGGTGAAGTAGGAAAAGTTGATAAAGGAAATAAAGGGGAAGGACGAATAACGTCATTACCTTGCAGAAAAGGACACGTTGACACGTGGCACTAGTTAATGGGTTTGGACCAATTTGGGGACCAGAGGAACCACGTGGCGGAATTACGTGTGTGGGGTTATTCCAAGTGGAGAGTTCGTGGGGACCACCCTCAACTTAGAGTAAATTACTTCGATTTCTTTTTTTTTCGTATTTATTTTTAAAATTTATAGAAAATTTTCATCCTTTATAAATTAAAAAACTAAATACATATTTTTTATTTTACTCTCCTTACAAAAAAAATATTTTTTTTATAAAATTTATTCAAATTTTCATTTTTAAAGTAAATTACTTTACTTTAAATCTCTTTTATTTTTTTATAAATGTTTTTTTATATTTTATATTTTTATAAAAAAATTAATTGTAATAAAAAATTAAAATTATTAAATATATTTAAAAATTATGTGTAATAAATAATTGTATAATTTTTCGAAAATAATTTTTAAGGAATATCCCTTATTTGTCATAAGTATTTTAAATTTTGATTATTTTAAAGATATAAAAATTATTTATTCTAACTTTTCATTGTAACACGAGTTTAATTATAAAAGCAATTCTTACAAATACAAATTTTTTTTAATAAGTCTAAATTAAATTTAATTTCACTTTTATTATTTTGACACTAAAGCTAATAGATAACGGTGAACCAACGGTTAGGTTAAATTTAATTTTATTAAAGTGTAATTTATTTTTTAAATAAAAGGAGTTATGTGTATTTTTTTTAAATAAAAGAGGTTTTTGTGTAGGTTTTAAAAATATTGAGGATTTTTTTAAGAATCAGAAAATAGAACGGAGGTTAGAGAAAATTCTTAAGAAAAATTAAATAATCATAAGACATTCTTGCTCGTGATTTATAATTCTCGTGATCTCAAAAGAATTTTGCATACACAATAGGATTTAAATACAAAATATCTTGATAAATAAATCGATCACGACCCTATAAATATAATGGAGCTTTACGTTATCGTGTCAATCTTTCAATTTATTATTCTATTGATACATTTAAAATTACTTAATAAACATATTTTAAGGCAAGATTAAAAATAAAAAATAATTAGTATTATTTTATAATATTTGGAAAAGGGACATAACTTTAGATGGATTAAAAACTTTAAAATTAATAATAATTATTATAAAACAGAAGAAATAAATTTTGATAATAATTTAAGGCCAAGTTAAATTTCCATATTATAATGCGGGATATTTGAATTAGAGATTACGAATAAACTATTAATGAGAAATAAAATATCATATTAACATAAAACCTTGTAAGATCTATAAATTCTGGTAATTCATAATTGCATAAAATTTTACTCAATAATAAATAATGACTTAAATAAAAACATGTAGAAATGAATTTATTTAGTATATAAAAATATTTTTTACTACATTTAGAAAAAAAAATTTGTGTTACTGTTTCACTTGATTCATAATATAAGTAAAAATCTATATAATTGAAATTACATAAAAATAAAAATAAAATACTAAAAATATAAAAAATAACAATAATTACTACAATATAATTTTAAACTTACTTATTGGAGATATAATTTTTATAAAAAAAGTTGTTATATTTTATTTTTAAATTTTATAAAAAGTGATAGATAATATTTTTTTTATAAGTCACACTCTTTGTTAGCAACTTATATAATTAATTATAAAGTACTTAACTAAATATATAAGTATTAACTTTTTTTTTTCATCTAGTATAGAGTTTTAAGTTAAGGTTTATATTATTTTTTATATAAATAAATATTAAGTATTTAAAGTCTATTAGTAATTGATTACATTATTAATAAGTTTAAATATCTTTAAATGATTTTAGCAAAAAAAAAAATCTTTAAATGAATGATAATATTAGTTTTTATACAATAAAAAAATTACAGTTAATTATAGTTGACAAAAATTCTATAAAAAAAGTCTAACACAAATGATGGAACACAAACACACAAATACTGAAACTCATATGAAACTTGGACTAAGGGTACAAGCGATAGCCTGTAACAAATTAACAAAGTTAGAAATAGAGCACAAAATCAGCATTCACTAAATCGAAAACGAGTTTAGATTAAGCAACCAAGGAAGACGAACACAACAAGAAGTTCCTATAAAGAAGGGTTTTATTGGTGATGATGAGAGTGTAACAATGACAACAGTAGCAAAATCACTTGGGTAGCATTTGAATATTATTTCTGAACAATAAAAATAGAGACATCGAGGCAATAAAAAAAAAGACAATAATATTTATATTTGTGTATTATTTTTAAAAGTGATAATAAGATAATGTATATTGCGTTTTGTATTATAAGAAAGAATAAAAAAAAGTTAAAATTAAGGGTAATATATAATTTTATAAAATTATTAAAAATATTTTAATTTTTAAAAATATAATTTTTATATTCTCGAAGCTAAAACACGGTATCTCTTCTTTCATGAGGTACATTGATGTCTTTTAAATTTATGATGACTATGCAATGCAACGACGGTGCTAAATCTCGAGTCTCAACGTTTAGAAAATTTACTAAACTTATTTTATAATAAATGCAACCCAAAGTCTAATGTAAAATAAGCTATAACTCTTTAAGAATAAGTGAAGACATGTGTAGTTTATATTTAAATTCCTTTCATAATTTGACTTTAAAAATAGTTAAGCAGTATCCGTACAAAGAATGAAGAAAGGAGATGGTGGTGGTGTGACCATTAAGCCGCAAATCTGTTGATAGATATAGGGAAAGAAAAATAGTACTTTTTAGACAGTGCTCAAATTTAAAAAGGGCACTTCGCACTCAAGTGCTGGGGCTGCCTCCGACACCTACAATTATTACGGCCTTTTCTGTTCCCTCCTCCTCTTCTCATATTACTCATTTTTCTATTTATACATCTTTCAGTTTCAGATTAATTTACAATATAATTCAAAAACAAGGGCCCAAGAAATTTTGCATTTTTTTGTCACCTTTAATATTTATGAGAAATTTGGTTTGAAAAATAAATAATTTTATTATATTCCATTTTTAATAGTAAAACGTTATTTATCTTTTATTTCCAAAGTTTTATATAAATCAGTAAAAACATTTTTCCATATATTTTTAAAAAAATTAAAATTATTTTCTCATGTCCATTTTGCTTTCACAAGTTCAAAGATATCAAACCTAATCAAATTTCGCTTTCAATGTTACAAGATGTTTACTCATGCATATCAACCCAGTTATCGTAAATATTTATTTCTTAAATAATTAATAGTACTTCTAATCCTACTTATGATAAATAAATACTTAATTTATAAAAAATAAAAAGTATTTATAATCATAAATTTATATTTTATTTCAAAAAATTTCATAAATTTAAATAGTCAAAATAATGTTATATATTAAATAAATAAATGATAGATAAAGATGGTGCATTTTTTATAAAAATTTATAATAAATAAAATATAAAAGGAATTTAGTAAATTAATGTATATAAAAATTAGTCTTTGTTTCTCATTCAAGTTTAAAACAAATTGATTTTTTTTTTATAAATAAGATTAGAGGTAATATAAAACAAATTTTAAGATATTTGGTGTATAGAAATTTTAATTAAATTAATCTTTGAAATATAATAATTTTATTAAATTTTTAAATAAGGTCCTATCATTTAAATATTTTTAATGGAGTTTTTATACTTTAAATATTTTTTTAATATGTATTTATTTGTTAATGACTATTAAAATTTTTCTATTTATTTGTTAATGATCTCTTGATATGTATTATTAATTATCTTTAAAGTTATAATGGATTAGAGTATCTTTCTAAATTTGTTCTTAACAATTTTTTTTTAATTGCAAGGACATATTCATAATAAATTTATAAGGACTTGTGGAATATTTAACTTTTAAATTTTAATAATATGTGTAACGGTAAAAATGAATTAGGTTAAACCAAAGTGTTTCTTAAGAGGGCTTATTGTATTTTCCAAACTTAAAACGTCGATCGAATTTGACTTATTTACTCATCACGTATTTTTAGGACATGTGCTAACTTTAATTTTGAAAATATTTAGTCTATGTAAAAAAATTATTAAAAAATTTCTCTTATAAATATAATTTTTAAATAAACTAATAGACCTAATATTAAAATATTATAAATATATTTATATGACTAAAGAATCAATTTTTATTTTTTAAAATTATAAGCGTCTATTACTTTAAATATTATCTGTACAAAAAAATGACTTTATTTCTTAATTTTTTAAAACAAATAATTTTAATTCTTTTTACTTTATTTTTTATATAGAAAATCAAAAGAGTTATTATTTTATAAAGTTAAGGATTAAAGTTACGTTTTTATAAAGTCAATAGTTTTTTTATTTTATATATATTTTTTAGAAAAATACTTAATTTTTAATAATTTAAAATATATTTTTATCTTTATATTTTTACGAGATTTTAATTTTTAAAGTTTTTATCTTTATTTTGATTTTAAATTCAGTATTTTTAGTATATCTTGTTAAAGTAGTTTAATAAAAATAACAATACATAACAGGAAAAAATAATTCAACAACATTTCAATTAATCATGTCATAGTTTCAATTTTCTAATGCTTCCTTTCATGAGAATTTGCGTAATGGGAATGTGAAATAGCGTGGATGACTTGATCATTCAAACAAACAAACACTGTTGTCTCATCTCCTATGCTCCCATGTGCATGCCTCACTTCTTGCCATTTACAATAAACCGAGGCATGAACAATGCCGTTGCTTATGTCTTGCCAAATAAAGGTTTCACTACTTTTGCACTATTGCTCATTCCCCCTATGCCAAACATGCTGGCATGTACAGTGAAAACCAAATTATTCTCAATCACTGGAATAATCCACACGCACGCTCATCAGTTTCTTCTCTCTTTTAAATTCTCTTTTCAAATTATAATATTTCTCAGTCAAGGATGCATCTCCATCTCTGCTATACTCTCTGCATATTGTCGCTAAAGTTAGCTTTAGTTACTCACTCTTTTGTTTCTGGTTAATTACATTTCTTTTATAAGAAACAATAGTTAAATATATTTATAATATTATACTCTTTACTCTTGCCATCAATTATAACTTTTGTTTTTTAATCAACTTTTAAAAGTTTCAATTTAATTTTTTAGTTTTCAAAAACATTTTACGTATGTCATTTTTTGTTTAAAACATTAATTTCGTTTTAAAAAAATTAGATCCTCTTCCTTCCATGCAACTTCATTTTTCTCTTCTCTTTTTTTCTTTCTCTTTAACTGCCATCGCAAAAATCTCTGTTCCTTTCACTTATTCGTCAAAATAATAATTCATATTTAAAAGTATATTTTATCTCAAAATATCTCACTGCACCCTTATTTAATGGCTCTTTAGACTCTGTTAATTTTTAATAAAAATTATTTACTATGCATAAAAAATAGTAATAAAAATGTTAATTATATCGTATTTATTAATAAAAATAAGAATAGTGTAAATTCCTAAATAAAATACAAAAGCATCTTCATGTGGTTTTTGCAATGAATAAAATTTAACTACATTTATTTCAATATTTTTAATATTGTTTTTTAATCAAAATTAAATTTACATAAAAAATTTATATATATATTTATAAATTATTAAAATGAAATTTAATTTTTAATTAAAATAACGGTTTTAATTATGTGTATAATTCTAACAAAAATTACACAATTTAAATTTAGTCCTTATAATTTTTTTTAGGACACAGACTTTTTCTACTTCTCAAACTTGATAATAGATAAAAAAAATTAGGTTAATTAAACAGATTACAAACAAAAAATGAAAAAAAGTGAAGGTTATATTAGAATTTTTAATAAAAATGAAATAATATAATAAATATCTAAGTTTGACCTTTTTCAATTTGAAGCAAAAGAAGATGGTGATGGGTTTCGTGGAGCATCCGCTATGTGTGGGTACTTAACCAATGATAGATGGTCACGCATCGTGTCCAATGTGGCCCCACACGTTTTACACGAGCCAACACTCACGCTTGTCCCGTTTTATCCAACTTTTTCTGTCCCTTTAAATTCTTTACTTCTTTTTTATTTTCAATTTTTTCCCAATCATTAAAGTAACCCAGGATCGGGATATAATAAAGGAAAAGTAACTATGGATCGAAGAAAATAAATAATTAATAATATATATAGTTTATGAATATAATAGTACCAATAATACAATTCAATTTTTGTAATAATAGTTTAATATCTATTAGATAATATTTTTATTAAAAAGATTTACTATATTAAAAATATAAAAGTATAATAAACAATTTATATATCAATTAATTTTTTTTTTATTTTAAGTATACAAATTTAATTTTTAAGATTGAAAGTTAACAAAACTATTTTACTATTAAAAATAATGGGCATGTTTTCGTCCCTTGAATCTTCAATGGAATGGGGTTTGATCCAATGTCAATCTTCAATGGAATGGGGTTTGATCCAATGTCAATCTTCTTCATTGGGCTCCACAGCACAAAACGTATTTGAATATATTTAATTTTTGTTATTATAAATTAAAACAAAATGTTATTTATCCCTGTCTCCATCAGCTTAACCGTGGTGCTATTTAAATGGATTTATTGCATGCTCATCTACATCTCATTGTATGTTTTTTAAAAATATTTTTATAAAATTAAATTTTCAAAATTATCATTTAAATTTTTTATTGATGTGATATAATAACAAGATAATTTAAACTTCATTATTGAGTCTCATAAATTGAAACAATTTATAGAAAACTTATAAAGATATCTGACTCTCATAAGTTCTTTTCAACTTATTGTAATATTTTTTTTATAACATAAAATAGTTTTTTTTTACTTATAACACTAAATTTTACAATATAAATTACCATATAATAGAAAATTATTAAATAAATACTTGACAAAATTATTATATAAATACACCCTTAATTAATATTAACTAACATTTCATGTAAAATATATCTATAAGAAGTCTTTTGGGTCCGGCGTTGTGAATCAAAGTACGATGCTAAAAGTAGTTGCCTAATTTCGTGAGTGTGGGGTACGCAATGATTCCTTATTGTTTTAGGAGAGAGAGAATTTTTTAAAAATAACTCTTATTATTTATTTATTTATTTTATCTCATCGTTTATTAATTATATGTATATATATATATATTTTTTTTTCTTTTCATTTCTCTATTTTTTTCTCGCCCGAAATAAAAATATCAAGACAAACAAACTTGTTAACATTTACATTATCTAAATATAAATTTGTGGGGAGCAATAAATCCTACGTAATGATATTTATATTTTGAAATGGATTAATTCCGATTATATGCTAAAAGATATGTTTGGTGTGCATAAAAAGAATCATTTACATTGAACCAATAATTGGTATAAACACCATTACATGGTTATGTTTAAAAATATACTACATGCTTTAAAGATAATCTTTGCAAACGTTAATGGTCAATTTAAATGCTTATAATAAGTAGTTCCTAGCTAAACATTTCTTTTTGACCAATCCCTAAATAGATTGTGACTAGTTCTTTCAAGGGGTCCAATCAAATATTTTAGATGCAAACGTTTCTTTAGGAAATCAATAATCAAATATAAATAGGGCAAAGATTAGAAAATTATAGAGAGACAAACAGTTGTAATCACAAACTTTAAATTATAGTGTTTGAAATGGCCTTTATTTTCCAAAGTGTGTGTGTGTGGATTGGACAATGGAGTTTGGAAGTGTCTAATTCAAGTTTACGCGTGATAATGGCAGTGCCCCCACTGAAGGATGTGATTGGGTTATCCAGATTAGGACTCTCTCTGGATCTATCCATGTTTTTGATTTAAAAACTATACATAACATAGTTGTTTTTGTACCCATTTCGGTGTATATGCTTTTGGAGGTGCACTTTGTCTCTGAAAACGATTGTGCAGATCAAAGCAAAATGGTATCTATATTATCAGCATGGAACAATTGGCTCCTTGTGGGGTAAAAATTGACCTCCATACATATGTTGTTCTTATAATACTATTTGAAATTGCATTAATAAGATGCTCCTAAGTCCTATCCAATATATGCCCTGCACGTAAAACAATTGTTAGGGAGTTAAATACAACTATTAACATTTTCTTTTTAATTAGTACTGCATATTTAATTTTCTTTAGGACACGTTTGGCTGGGGATTTCTTAAGTTTTTTTTTCTTAAATCATAAGTTACAAAATTTAAAATTGTAATATTTGGTGTCTATACTTAAAAAATATTCTTAAGAAATTAACATTCTCATAAATAATTATTAGTCAACTTAAAATATAATGTCATGTAATAATAATAATAATAGTAATAATACTTTTTTATATACATGTGTACACACTTGTCATACTATATTACTTTTTATTTTAAAATTTAATTTATTTTTTAAATAAGTATAAATTTAGTCAGTAGTGTAAGTAGAATTTATAAATTATCATAGAAAGTAAAAGATATTTTTCAAAGAACTATTAATATTCTTAAGAAATAATATGTAAATTAAACATGGTATCAAAACATTTTCATTAAACATTGTATTACATATTCAAGAATATTTAAGACATACTAACCATGTTTTAAACATTCTAAGGAAAAAAAACAGCTAAAATATAACTTTCAAGAAACATAATTTTCAAGAACTAAAATAATTTTATACACTAACTACTCCCTTAAGTATAGTTTTAAATTTACATCTTGTACATGGAAAGAAATTTTATTTGAGGGAACAAATATACTCGTAAATTATGTGTAAGTGTGAGCGTAAAACACTTGACTATTGTAAGAAGGAGACTAATAATTATAAATAATTTAAGTAGTTAAGTTTAAAGGCAAAATACACAACTTTTAAGTATTAATTTATTTATGTCATAACTAACTATCATTTAATCTTGATAATCTATTTATGTTTGTATGATTTAAATTTACAGTTCTTACAATTTTAAAATAAGAATCCGGCATATATCAATGAATGTATTTGAGCTATACAAACATACATACATAAATGATTAATATTAAAAGTTGATTAAAGTTACATAATAAATTTTAAAGATCATGTACTTTTTTTTCCCTAAAAAATATCACATAATTGCTTATCAATCATAAAACTCAATAATTAAAATATATTCTTTTTCTTCCTAACTTAAATAGAATTAATTTCCATAACAAATAACTATAATCTTAAATAAAGAAAAATAGAGACACATAAATAACAGGTTGCATTTCATTCACATGAACAAATTAAATTTTCTGTTTGGGGTTAGAGGTTGAAAGATCAAAGCCAAGACCCTCTTTTCTGCTCTTCCCACCAATTCATGTCCCTTTCCCTTAATTTTCAGTTACCTCCAAATTAGGCTTTCCTCAAATCAAGGACCACAAAAGCACTTACTAACACCCTTTCATTTTCTTCCCCGGACCACTTAACCACTTAACCCTAGTATTCTAGTTCTTCGCCCCTAGCTTCAACTTTTTCTTGGGTTTATTCACATAAGGTGCTACTTATGTTTAGCATGGATAAAACTAGTAATTGATCAAAACTTGATCATGTTAAACTGAGTAACGCAAGTATAAATCAAAAGGAATTGTGAGTCACGCGCTCCAACTGAAGGCACTATAGAAAGCATAGAGGATATTAGGGTGAAGCTACATATAACTTAGAACAGTAAAACCAACCATAACAAGTAAGAGGGAACATGTGCCCCCATCAAGGCAATGTAGGTGATATGATAGATGGGAAAAAGAAAGCATCATTGAAGGCATATTTTTTAAATCATAGGAGCGAGCTTGCTTAGGTATGAAAATTGCATGGTTCATGGTTCCATGTTTTGTTCTCTTTGTTAAAAAATTAATTTTAACTGTTTTGGTTACTATATGGCCATTTTTTTTGCTTTTCTTGTTTTATGTGCAATTTTATGTATTGTCACACCTCGGACCCAAGAAATAAAAATTGTATTGTCACACCATGCTTCGTTTGTTTGGTTGTTGGTTACTTGATTAAGGAAACTCAGAAGTCAGAATCATTCAAATACAATAATGTTATTGCAAACATGATAATAATTGCATTATATATATACAGAAAACATTAGCTTTAATAATTTTTAAAAAGGTTTTTATACAGTAGGTTATAGAGCATTGTACTCAAGAAAATTTAAATGTAAAAAAGCATAAATTTGACAATTCAATGCCGTGTAAGAACACTGGCATGTTATCAGTTTTTTTTTTTTCCATATTTTTTGTTCATCTTTATTTTATATAAGTAAAACTTGGGTCTTGATTGTTTACTAAGACAGTGAAAGAACATTGGCTACGGCCATGACTTGTCTTATTATTGTTTAGAGAAAAAGAACGACAAAAAATGATTCTTTGACGACTATTGAGGTACTGATGGACATATTTGTGTGTATGAATAAAATATACACAGGAAATGGTTTAAACCACTGTGGCCTTTCGATCATTCTTATGGCAAATTAATTTCAAAACTCTGATAATGACTACCAATAGTATCCATGTGAAAGAATCTGGTCAATGTGAAAAGAAAGCACAAGGTGGTGAATGTAATAGAGCCAAGTGACAAAACCACAGTGTGAACTGATACATGTAATTATTATAAGGCAAATGTTAAAATTAGTTAAAAAAAATATTATTGTTATATTTTTTAATTCCTTAACAAGACCACCATTATAATTTAAGTTAAAATAGGACAAACTTTACACAGAAATTTTGGCCATGAATGTATGTAAAGCAGCTAGGGACTAGAAAGGGAAGAAATTGATGGTTATGGAAACCGTTTACATGGTCTCAATGGTTGAGGGATGATGCTAGCCTAATTAGTAACCATGCACACAACTAGGGCCAAATGGGGATTCAATCATTTTCATTGGTTTGCCAAAGTACCAAATTTCCCATATTCTTTTGGGTCACTATCTTTCTGTCCATTTGGGTAACAATGTCCTGTTTCCCCTTCTCCCAACCAGGGTGGTGGCCTAATTCTCAATGCCATCTGCCCCTACAACCTAGCTCTCTCTCCTTCACCTACATATATTTAACCTCACATGTCAGATGTTACAAAAGAAAATAAAAAAAAAGAAAAAATTGTAACTATTTGCAAATGCATATAATCTGGAAAATAAAAGCATATATATAAAAAATATAATCACATAAAACAATAAAGTATAATAATATAATGCATGTCTTTGGTGTTATTCTTTAGTAAAATTTAAAGTTTAACTTAATAGTGTTGATAATTTTTACACTGGTTAATAAGGTGAAATAAAAAATTTAATTAAATATAAAATACGAAAGCATCTATCATGTTTTGTCTTTCACATAATTCAACTTTTTTCGTTTTTAACCTCTCTGTCTTTTATGGTCTTCATCAGTTATCTTTTCTTATTTACATTTTTATTTCAGTAGTCAAACACATTGTAGATGATTTTATCTTTGTCTTGGGCTGAAACACCAGGCCCAAATTCGTTTATGCAGCCATTAAAAAATAATTATAGAATAAAAGTTGAATAAACTAAGGAATGATGATAGGAACATTTATTTTTAAGCAATCGTTTTAAAAATTCACTATCAATCAGGGTCCAACAACAGGCACAGACTTCAAAGCAATTAAACAACGAACAATCATTCATTCAATCACATATATTGATATCAAACGTTGATTTCAACATGCATAGAGAGGAGACGACTAATTCTATGGTACATTTCGAAGGTGTTAGCTGTGTATATCCATCGTAACATCAGAAAATGAAAGTCGGGTAAACATATCAACTTTTAATTGTTATATTTATTAGATTGCCATGAGGTATAGCGTTATAATCACAAAGGGTTCCTCTAATGAGTGCTGATGGAGACTCAATTCAGTACGTAATTTTAAAGTCACAAAAGCAAAGAACAGAAACTTCTCTCACATTCTACACTGTAATGTAAACTGTCTTATTATTATTAGATTTTGAGTACTGGATAAAAAATTGAAAATATTTTTTAATTAAAATATACGTTAATTTTTTTAAAAAAAAACACATTATTAATATTTTTAAACAAAGATGCTCTATTTTTTATTATTTAGTTAGTATCCTAATAACATTTATTATTAATCATTATTATTACGCTTTTTTATTTTATTTTGCTTAGTTGTAAATGTTTCCTCCACCTGAAACTGTGCTATGGAAGGGAATCCCGAGGGTCAAATCATAATGATAATTATATTTCTTCAAAGTAATGATTAACAACTAAGAAAGCAATGGAGAGTTTAATTGGGTCAGATCAGAACCTAGAAAAAACCTGGCACAATTACAAATGTTTTATATCTTTAACATTAATTAATAATAAAGCCCCAAGCATAGAGTACCTCATCGTTGTCAGCAGCTTTAATGTCAATATCAATATTTATACTTTAGAAGAAAAAAAAAAGGGCGTCGCTTCTAGAGTTCCAAAATCTTCACTGGAAAAGGAGGGAAAAATTGAGGTTACGAAGTTTTGTGATAGGGAAACGTGAGCTTACAACAATTATGTGTGGTGAGAGTGGAATGAAGCAAAAAAATAAAAATAAAAAAATGCTCACCATCTTCAAAGGAACTCTACGTAAGTAAGAGGATTTTGTTCTATTTTACTTTTACTTAACATTTAATCCTTATAACATATTTTCAATATGAAATTTTACAAATAAATTCTTATATATTAAATTATTCTAATTAATCTTACTTCTTGTAGACATGATATGGGTGCAATTTGCTCATTTTAAATAAATAATAGAGAATGAATTACAACAAATAAATTATAATTTTGTATCATAAATGTGATACGGTAAGATGAATTCAATGTTAGTGTATAGAATATTGTTAGGTTATCAAATGTGTTAAAATCAGAACAAGTTATAATAACCCAACTAGAATAGAATAAAAGATGAAAAATATCAATTAAAAGAGAGAAATAAGAAACAATAAAGATAATACTGCAATTTTATTAAAGAAGAAAATTACACAACTCCTAACTCAGAATTTATCAAGAACAAAATCTCAAGGTTAAATAAAGAAAAAGAAGAGAAGAAAAAGAAGGAGTTTTTGGAATAATTAAAAGGGGGACCTCAAGGCTTTATTTATAAGCTAAGAGGGGTTCTATCTCTTTCTATCCCACACAATGTGGGACTAACAATTCTACAACTTGAAGATTATAATTAAGTTAATCATATCCTCACACATTATAATTATATGTTGCTTATGTTTCTAATAGGCCATATAAGGATCGACACTATGTAAATTTGTCAATATTGATTAACTTTGTCATTATGTCTGCTATGTTATCTTTAGTATGAATCTTCTGCATATCCACTCTTCCTTCCTCTACTACTTCACGAACAAAGTGGTATTGCATGCCTATGTGCTTTGTTTTGGAATGGAAGGCTGAATTCTTTACAATATGCAAAGCATTTTGACTATCATAATACACAGTAGTATCTTGCTGTTTGTGTCCAAGTTCCTCCAATAGTCTTTGAATCCAAATTACTTCCTTGCATGCCTCGGTAGAGTCACAACAGTTTGTAACTTAGACAACCAGCTTATTGCCCCTCCAACAAGTATAAACACATAACCAGTAGTAGATTTCCTTTTATCCAGATCACCTACAAAATTTGAATCAACATAGCCCTTGACAATAAATTCTGATCCTTCAAAACATAATGCAACATCAGAGGTTCCTTTAATGTATCTAAGGATCCTCTTTACAACATTCCAATACTCTCTACCAGGATCGGCCATAAGATCTGCCATAAACCTACTAACTGCTTCCACTGCTTGTGCTTTGTCTGGTCTTGTACAAATCATGTTATACATAAAGCTTCCCACCACTGATGCATATGGCACTCGAGATATTTCCTTCCTCTCTGCTTCATTGCTAGGACTCATACTTGAGGATAATTTGCAATTGACAGGAAGTGGGGTAGAAATTGGCTTACAATCTTGCATGTTGAAGTGCCGCAAGACTTTCAATAAATAATTCTTCTGAGAAAGTCAAATCTTCCTATCTTGTTTGTCTCGGTGTATTTGCATCCCTAAAATCTTGTTGGCTGATCTCAAATCCTTTATATCAAATTCCCTAGCCAATTATGCCTTTAATTCTTAAATCTGATATTTGTTGGGGCTTACCACCAACATTTCATTCACATACAACGACAAAATAATAAAATCATTTTCATCAAACCTATTGTAGTACGTAGAATGGTCTGACCTTAGTATGTTGTAACCAAGGCTAATAATGAAGGAATCAAATCTTTTGTACCAACATCTCGGCGCCTGTTTTAGACCGTATAGAGATTTGGTCAACCTGCAAACCAAGTTTTCTTTTCCTTGCTTTTTAAAGCCTTCCGGTTAGAGCATATATATTTCCTCTTCAAGTTCTCCATAAAGAAAAGCAGTCTTTATATCAAGATGCTCGAGATATAAATCAAATATAGCACACATTGCTAGAACAATTCTAATTGTGGTTAATTGGACAACTGGTGAGAATATCTCATTGAAATCAATGTCTTTTTTTCTGAGCATATCCCTTAACCACCACTCTTGCATGATATCGCTCCACTTGATCATTGCCATCTCGTTTGATTTTGTAGACTCATATACAACCAATGACTTTTCTACCTTTTGGAAGCTCAACAAGTTCCCATGTCTTGTCTCTATGTTAGGCTTATTACTGTCATCCATAAAGAAGCAAATCTAAACTCAAAGCCTCATGAAAGATTGATGGTTCTCCTTCTTCGGTTAAAAGACAATATGCATCGTGACTTGCCATGACATTGTCTAAGTGCCAAGATGGTCTCCTTATCTCATGTCTTGTTTGTTGAGCTTCTCCATCATTGGCATCATTTAGTTCTTATTCTTCATGCTCTTGTTCTGCTTCTGAAGCGTCATTTTCTTTAGACTTCCTTTCTATCACTACTGAAGTAGTGTCTTTGATAGTACTGTCATTTTTCTGCTCCTTTTGCAGTTCATTTTCTGTAAAGATTACATCTCTGCTAATAACAAGCTTGCGGATAGTGGGATCCCACAAGCGATACCCCTTAACATTGTTAATATAACCCAAGAATATACATTTCTTGAATTTTGGATACAGCTTTGTTCTTATACATCACGTACACAGGACATCCAAAGACATGTAATGAAGAATAATTAGGTGACTTTCCATTCCATATCTCCATTGGTATCTTTAAACTGATTATTGCTGATGGTGATCGATTAATCGCGTAACAGGCAGTTTTAACTACTTCTGCCTAGAAAGATTTGACCACTCTTGATGTTCTCAGCATAGCCCTTGTTTTATCTAGGAGAGTCCTATTCATCCGCTCTGCTACGCCATTCTGCTAGGGGGTATAGAGTACTGTGAATTGCCTTGAGATACCCTCTTGCTTGCAAAATGCTAGAAAATCACCATCTACATATTCTACTCCATTGTCTGTTCTTAAGCACTTTATTCTTTTCTCAGTTTCAAGTTCTTCTAGTGCTTTGAATTCCTTAAATACTAGAAACACATCCGACTTCTTCTTGGTTGGGTACACCCACAATCTCCCAGAGTAATCATGATAAAAAATATTTTGCTCCTCTAATAGATACTTCCGATGATTCCCATACATCAGAATGAATCAAGTCCAGTATATGTTTGCTTTTTGTGGTCACTCTGGCAAACTTCAATCTATGTTGCTTGCTTGTCACATAGTGCTCACAAAATGGTAAGGTTACTATTTTGAGTCCTGGCAAGAGATTATGTTTTGCAAGAATTTTCAGGCCTCGTTCTGACATATGACCAAGTCTACGATGCCACATCATTGTTTCCTCTTCTTGACTTGTTGCAACTGATGCACCTGTTTCTTGCAACGTATCTCCTAAAAGCATGTATAAATTGGTTGTGAATTTTTCCTGCATTCATGAATATCAAATTGCCTTTAACTATCTTTAAGATTCCACCTTCAATGTGGATCTTGCACTTGAGGTCATCCAATTGTCCAGTGGACAATAGATTCTTTTTCAAGCCCTTCACATGTCGTACTTCTTGAATTGTTCGAACAGTACTATCATACATTTTCAATTTGATAGTACCGACTTTAGCAATTTCTAAGACTTGATCATTTTCTATGAATACAGATCCTCCTGAGATAGGTTCATAAGTACAAAATCAGTCTCGACATAGAGTCATGTGTCAGGTTGCACCTGAATCCAATATCCAACATTCATGGAGTTGTCTTCCACTTCTAGAATTTATTTCTGCTTCACTATATAAGATTTCACCATCATCTGAGGTACTTGCAATACAACCTTGAGAGGCTGATGCTTTAGAGTTTTTATTTCCTCCACTCTTCTTGTGCCAACAATCTTTCTTCATGTGCCTTCTCATGCCACAATTGTAGCATTTGAGGTTCTTCCTTCTTCGAGATTTCATTCTACCATGATTTTGACTCCCATTGAGGCCAGGTTCTATCAATCTCCTCTCATCATTGTCAATACTTCTGCTTGTTTAGAATTGTCCATTCTATCTTCCTTATTCTTTTGCCTGGATTCTTCTTCCAGAACTGCTCTGGTAACATTATCGACCGATAATGTTGTTGTTTGTTATATTGATAATGAGTTGATTGTATGAATCTGGTAAACTTTGGACTAGAAGCTCTGCACGTTCATTTTCTACTATGTTAAAATCTAAAGCTGTAAGCTGAGCGAACAACGTATTCAGATTATTGATGTGGTCTGGTACTAATGTGAACTCACTTATTCGAAGATTGTAGAGTTTTCTCTTTAAGAATATTTTAGTATGTAGTCACTTGATCTCGTACAACTTGATCAGAGTATCCCAAATCTCCTTTGCACTCTTCTTCTCTGCAACACTAGATAACACTAAGTCTTCCAATGCTAAATGCAAATTGACAACAACATTGTTATCTATTTCTCTCCATTTTTCTTCTAAAATATCTGCAGGTTTGCCTTCAATTGCATCAAGATAATTGTCTTTCCTCAAAATTACTCTTATCTTTAATTTTCACAAGGAGAAATTACTCCCATTAAACTTCTCTATATCATATTTTGCTGCCATAATTTCTCTCTTAATTATAGCATCAAGATAATTGTCTTTTCTCAAAATTGCTCTTATCTTTAATTTTCACAAGGAGAAATTACTCCCATTAAACTTCTCTATATCATATTTTGCTGCCATAATTTCTCTCTTAATTATAGCGATGCAATTTCACTGTAAATAGTACTACCTAGAATAATAATGATGATAGACTGTAAACAAGTACACACTAGATATGCACTATGGCAGATCAAACAATATTGCAACTAGAGCAATTTCTCTCTTAATTATAGCGATGCAATTTCACTGTGAATAGTACTACCTAGAATAATAATGATGATAGACTGTAAACAAGTACACACTAGATATGCACTATGGCAGATCAAACAATATTGCAACTAGAGCCTGCAACTTTACTAAAGAAGAAAATTACACCACTCCTAACTCAGAGTACTACTATTACTCCTAACTCAGAGTACTACTATTACTGAGAATAAGATCTCAAGGTAAAATAAAGAAAAGAGGAGAAGAAGAAGGAGTTTTTGGAATAATTGAAAGGGAGACCCCAAGGCTTTATTTATAAGCTAAGAGGGGTTCTACCTTTTTCTATCCCACACGATGTGGGACTAACAAAATGAACACCTCTACTCTCCAAAAGTAGGATATCCATACTTATTTCAATACTTATATGAACAATAATTTTGATCTTCGTTTTCACTCATTATTATTTCTTAATTGTAGTTTGGGAATGACAATTAACAAAACTAAGTTGTTATAAGTTATAGTATCCATGTTCATACCATAAAAATTTGTAAGTATTATTCTACTCAATGTGGCTAATTTTGTTTAAGCACCCAATCAAATCTATTCTTACTTGCAATGTTGAGCTTAATGGTTACACGAATATTTAAAAAGAAACAAAAGACAATTAAGAGTGCAAGCATTGGGGTTTGTTGAAGGTTTCACGGTTATGCACATGCACAAGTTTAAAAAAATTGCTCAAATGTATCATAGAAACCTTGAAAATCATCTCTCTAATTCAAACTGAATTTTGCTCTTTTTATTATTATAACTCCATTGTCTACCCTAATCTATTACCTCTACAATAAAATGAGAAACAAATGAGTGAAAATCAAGATCTAACATCAATAAATAATATAAAAATACACTTAATTCCTAAAAATAAATGTTGTACAAGGAACAATCCTCGTTGTCCATTGAGGATCTTTATTCTAGTTCAATCATGTTAGGAGAAGGGTTTTACAGTTTTTGACTGCCAATGACAATTAAAAAGTGGAGAAATTCATTTAACAGAATAATTTACTCAAAAAATCAATTTGAATCTTTCTTAAAATTTATTATATATGTGTATGTATTTCAAAATTTAACTTTATCTTGATTATCTTTAAAATTTATTCTTTACTAAACAACTTCTTCTATTAAGTTGGAATTGAATTACCAATAAAAAAAATCTCAATCGTTGTTGTTTATTTGCTTTACTTTTATAAATTAATTTTTTCAACATTAAAACTTAATAAAATTGAGAATTAGATATTAATAAATATGTTTTTATTGATTTTAAATTTTTTTAAATTTTTCTTGATTTAAAATTTAATTGTTTTATTATTTTGAAAAATGAATTACAACAAAAAATAATAATTAGCAGAAACTTAAGGTAAATAAACAGTTAGAACTTCCTCTCCAATCATAATTTAAATCCAACTTAACAGACTGAGCTATTAATAAAAAAATAAAGTTTAAGACAAAATTAAAGTTAAGGTGTCCATTTGTAAGAAAAAATAAAATAAAATTTAAGAAATAATTAAAATCTAAGGCATTTATTTGTAAAACCTGAAATTTAAAGAGCAATTAAAATGAAACTAAATATCAGAATATTTATTCATGAAAATTGGGTAGTTTTTTCCTATATAACTTTGACAATAAATTGCTTAGGCCTTATGTACCTTTTGGGAAAACAAAATCATTATTTAACAATAACACTTGTTCGCTCTAAAGGCAGTTCATATATATATTTTTTGTTATAAGAAAAATGTGTCTCACTTTTATTTATTTAAATTTTACATTTTATTCATTTTTCTCGTCAATTATCAACTTAATCACTTTACATTAATAAAGAGACTAATTTTTTAAACGGATATAATATAAAATATAAAGTTGGTTATGTAAAATAAACAAAATTTTCTTTATTGGTATTAATAATCAATTTAAGCATTGGACACATCAAGAAAAAAAGTTACAAGCAAAATAACTTAAGTAGGAGGTAAGCGAGTTTCATTACAGTAACATAAAAAATTTGACATTTTAAATAATATTGTACATAATTATTTTTATCTCTTACTTCATATATGTATCTGAAAACTATATATAAAAAAATATAACTTTTTATTATCTCACTTTAATGTTCATAACAGATTTTTTGAACGTTTTACTAAACGAATCTATGATGGGCCCAGTAGCATTAAAAATCCTTTGTGCTCATCTTTCCTTTCTATCTGCAAAGAGCATTACTATTGAAACAAAATGTCATGAACCTAAAAAAGGAATATTTCATGAAACTTTGGCTAACGAGACAACTTATGTGGATTGCTTTAGCTTCTCTTCTGCAAGTTCAATGCAGCGGTACAACACCAACTCAAGTGGATTTAGGATGCATACAGTGTCAACTGAAAGCTCATCATAATCAATCTTGTTCTCTGCCATAATGCCTGTCACTAAGGTACGCAAAGGAAGCAACCATTCATTGTAAGCCTTCAGTAAACTGCTCCTTGACAGGACTCCAGTGTAGTTTGTTTTTCCTGTTACCCATAATTGAGAAACCTTCCTAATTAGACTTTACTTTGGATTATGTTTGGAAACCACCACAACAAAAAAATGCAATATAAACTCAAAATTTTCAGGTAAAATTAGAATATATTTCTGTTTAGGTAGAATTAACAATTCAAGTGGTTAATAACTCAAATTTGTTACTCATCAGCCATTCCTTGAAATTGGATATAATATATTTCTGTAATTTGCCCCTTTATTTATTGGTTTAATTGACAATTGACGCTTCATACCTGTAGATTCTGTCATCAATACAAATCTGTATAGGTTGAGGGCTGACAACACCTGTAGATTATAAGAAAAGACTTAAAACCCAAAATGCAAATATTGCCGAATGTTTCTTCAGATAGATGCACTTAAAAAGATGCCAGGATAATATAATTTACAGAGATCACTTGAAACAGGAATAATACCGCGTCACTCTGCTCAGGGAGGGAAGGAGGTCCCCCCTGTGGAGGTCTTAGAACCAACTCCACCAACTCAAGGACACTGGGAGTCCAAAATGACATATCTGGATATGCTTTGTTATCTATCTCTGGGACATTTTTAACTATTGATCTACTACTGCAGATTTCTGTGTGCATTTCCCTCCTGACAAGATCGATGAAAATGGCAATCTATACAGAGATGAAAGACCATTAGATGATTTAACATCAATAGAGAACAAAGTTAAGCAATTCTGATTAAGAGGATTACCATGGAGGAAGAGTCAGTGTTAGTAATCAATGCTTTCAAAATGTCAAATCTTTGAGAAATTGGAATATCAGCGAGTACCTAGTTTGAGTAACATGAGCACAGGATCATTAAAAATCTCTAGAAAACTTTGCCCTATTAAGTAGTTTAACAAACATCATATATGTATCTCAATTTCAGAGAATACACATTTCATATTGAACACAAATTACAAAGAACTTTCAACTTCAAGGCATTGGGCTAGATTAGAAACTCACTCCTTTTAGCACAGCAAAGGATTTTTTTCTTAGTTCTGGGTCTGGGGCAGACATGATAACCATTTTAACAGCCTGAAAGATAACCACAAGATAAGAACATATCAGCATTTTTCTTCATTGTGGAAGTAAAAGCTTGCTGACAAACAAACTGAAGTCACAAATTGCAAGGAACACAACCTGCAAAGCTGAGAAAAGACTTGGCATACAAGATGACCACTCAGACAGTTCATCGTTGTAGTTTCTAGAGACCCCTCCATCCGTGATGCAAAGCAAGAAGTCAATAGCATGTTTCTTTAACTCCCAAGGAAGATTTACAAACGAAAGGACATGCTTTAATGTTCCTATGGCTTGCCATCTTTTGATCTGGATATTACGAAGTTCATCCTTTAAGGCAATCAAATCCTCTTTTGCAGTAAGAGCAACCTCCTCTGAGACATGCCCCCAAACCACTGAAGAAAAAAACCGACGGAATTTGATGGATTAGTGAAAGGGAAATGCATAAAAGAAAAGGAAAGGATACAATTACAGTAATTGTCCAATCACAGACCTGAAAGAGCAGCACCATGTTTGACATGAGATAAACAACCCATATAGTCATCTTCATCTTCTGAGTAATTGAGGGTAGAAAAGAAAAACATTAAGCAAGCAGCATAAATAGTGCTTACATTAGCATTGAAATAAATTAACAGCAGACACACAGTAACTTAAGAATACTACCTACAAAAATGGAGCCAGCTACAATCTCAACATTATAAGTTGTTAGTAGACTGAGATATGATAAACCACAATATGAAGAAATTTGTGACAGTCGTAATACCAATGAATGGCAACTGGGAGCTTTAAAGCTTATGCTGGTTGAAACAAGAGCCTGGACAGTGCACGGTAACGTCATATTAAATGGATAAAACTCTATCAGAAGTAAAAAAATTTACTAAAGGGTAGTTGGGAAAGAAATACAAAAAATAAGCATAATTATAATTTTTTTAATGCAGTACAGAGATATCTACCAAGCATTGCAGGACATACAGACCAAGAAGAGCTTGGAGCTTCTCCTTTGGATCCCTCTCCTGCTGGAAAAATGCAGCAAAAAAAAAAAAAAGTCAGCAAAAGAATTGAAAATAAATCACTAAATTAAGCTTCTCTAATAAAGAAAAAGATGATTATTTTAAAATTGACAGACCAACTTAATGAAAACTTCATATATAGAATTTGCAATCTCAACAGCTCTGTCAAATACATTCTCAAGTTCTTCTTCTGACTCCAAAGACACAGCCTTCAATACATTAAGAATAATAGGAACGGCTTCTTTTACTTGCTCAAACTGGCGCCTTCGAATGGAAATAAAGACTGAAAAGGCAAAATAAAATAAGCATGAACAAAAGCTTCAGAATGTGGCCTCAAATCATTGACAAAGACAAGGTGAACTAGCATATTATTTTTCATTTCATTAACAATGATAATCATCAACTTTAACATAATAGCTTAAGTGGTAAGACAAATTCTCCATTATTCTTTGTGCTGAAAAAAATGAGCCCAAAATCTGCAACACAATTGGCAGCCAAGCTGCTAAGGACCTTATAATTAAGAAAATTTATTTTATTTGTGAATAAATATAAAATTCCAGTCTTAAAATTTGAATTCTTTATTCCTCTCAGAATAAGAAACTTGATTTCATCAATGCGCTCTCATCATTCAAAATCCTAAAACTACTTCAATATCATCCAAAACCATTATGATTTTTCCACCAAAAGAGAGAAATATAATTCTGTCTTGTCCATATCATGCCACATCACCCAACAGATACTTTGTCTCAGATTTGTCTGTTATCAGTCCCATTAAACTCAAGATTCAGATCACTATTATCAACCCAAAAATTTTGTCCACAACAGAATAGTTCAAATATGACAAAGACATTCTTCTCTAGTTTCATCCAGCATTCAGACATGTGACCAAAATTCAATAGACAGCACCTATACCTTTTAAAACATCTCTTTTAAATTGATCCTATCATTTGCTCAGCAAGTATGAATAGTGAAAAAAAATTATAAATACCTATTAGATCTCTAATGGCAAGTAAAAATAAAAATTAACATCATATTCAATTTTCTCAATGTTAATGTAATATAATCATAAATTCAATGCAAATCTGGCTGTGAGCTAGAAAATGAGCCGGGATTATAAGGCCAGAGAGGGTAACAGCTAAGGAGTGGGTTTTCTTCATACCAAGCCTAAGAGCAACTAAGATTCAAGTAGACCAAAAAAAGTTGATAAAATGAATCCAATCAAGGGACTGGTCCTGCATTGGATTTTGGAAGTGAGCTAACAAGGTAACATCTATCATCATTCTTTCATTGAACAGAGATTAAGTTCTATAATCTATCCATTAATTAGAAAGTGCACTGCAATGAATTACCCTTTGAGAGCCCTGTTAAAGGAGGGACAATGTAATTGGCAGCCTTGGTCATCTTACTTGAGTAACCTAATGTCTGTTCAATTAAATTAACAAAAGCATATGATCAATATATTAACCAAAAATAAATAAATTCAATGTCACACTGGGACTGACTTGTAGTTCTTTGCATATTATAAGAAGTGAGGAATACAGGAGAGTAGAGGTGTGAGGGTTAAGTGATGGGATGTCAATTGTCATATAGGTGAAAGGAAATGGATCTCAAGCCAAGGATGTATCATGTGGAATGAGATGTAGGTATATGTGCAAATATGGTGGTTTCTATGGTACCTGTGCCTTCTGGATTTTTGAATAATTGGATTATACATTGACATTCGTTCAACAATCATCCAATAGTCAATGGTATAGCCAAATAGATGGGGAGGTGGGGGTGCACCGTAACAAAAAATACCACAGAATCCATTTGTAAATACACACTGCAACCATGAATTTACTCAACCTGCAGACCTACTTTAACTTTACCAAAGGGGTAAGCAGTAAGCTGATATTTAAAGACATAGCAAACAAGCAGCATCTATCAAATAAAGCAGAAGATGTCCATTTTGGTCTTCAAAGAATCTAGTGTTATAGTGTTGGTCCTCCATTAGAATAGAAAGACATCAAGTTTTCCTTCATTGTCATTTTATGCCATCAAATTGGTTCTTAAGGTGCTATCAAATTGGTCCCCAAAGGAGGAAACTGATGGCATTCAATAATCAATACATGACCAATTTAATGTCTCTGATTAATGGATGACTACGGTGACATCAGCTATATATTTGAAGGACTAAAATATACCCTTGCAGCAAAGACATAAACTCACATTACAGAGAATGGATAGCATATCCCTTGGACCACATTTTGCAATAAATTGATCAATGATGCTAATGGCCGTGTCCAAAAATCTACTTGAAATCCCTGCAAACTTTGAAACAGCCTTTGGCAGTTCAAAGGAAAGGGCATCAACAACTTCCTGTCACAACACCAAACAAACAATAAGTCACTCTTAGTTTTTCTCTATCTCTAACTCTCTTCCACATTAATCCATGAGGTTGAAACAATATGTCATCCAAATAATATGTTTCTGTATAAAATCATTAATCTCCCAGTTCTAGACCCATAAAAGGTTCTTATATAAAGTACAGCTAGATGCCACCTATTTACATATCTCTCTATGTTTTATTTTATTTTATTTTATTTTGAACTTTATGTTATGGAACACTTAAAAACCGGATGTGAAACATGATTGAAATGTCAAGTTAACCCACCTGGTGAAGAGAATGAGAACAGATATATTGATGAACCTCAGAAAGAGCTTCAAATGCATTGTCCTCTGCATGTTCATTGTCTGGATCAGACAGAACAACATCCAGTAAAGAATCAAGGAACTTGACAAGTTCTGTAACTGTGTTTTCAGACTCAAGAAAATCTTCAGCCTCAGTCAACTACCAGGTTCAATCAAACCATGACTGTTAACACCAAGTTAATAACATTTCATCTCATAACAACACAACCATTTTTTAAAGTATTTTTTTCCCCATATTTCTCACTAATCAATACTAATAAGATTTGGTAGCATTATTATCCAAAAAGAAACAAAATTCTACATAAATCAAATTAAAAAATCAACAATAACAGTAAAAAACTAATTAATTGATAGATTAATCTTACTTTGGAGCATGACTCAAGAATTCTTCGAATATTATTCTGAGTTTCAGAATCCCGAAATGACGTAGTTTCACGATCTACAGACATCGACATGAGAGCGATGACGAGAAATGAGAGCAAGTGAAATTGCAAAACCCTGAAACAAGAGAAACCCCGAAAAAAACAAAGGGGCAAAACGGTCATTTAACTCCAAAACGGGTATTATTAGTATCTCTGTATGCAGTGTTTGTTATTGAATAATGAGAAATGTTGAGGATTTTTTTTAAAAAATTTTTATTTGTCATGAATTATTATATGAATTAACATCTATTTTCATAACTTTTATTTATTTATTGTAATTTATGATTTTATAACTTTTTTTATTTAATTCTTATTTAAAGAAATATGATTCTTCAATTGTAGATTTAAGTCTATAAATAAGTATTTTATTTATATTAAGGTATGTGAAATAAAATTAAAATTTTTTTTTATATTATTTTTTTATTTTTTTATAATTTTATATTTATTTTATAACACGTTATTAGCACGAGGCTCTACTACACACTTTTGCAAAAAAAAAAAATCCTTAAATAAAGGTACGATATTTTTTTATTTTAATTTTTTTATAGAAATATATCATTACTTATTTATTTTAATTATTATATATATAAATTTGTGTCTATAAAAAAATTTACTAGTAATTTAATATATATATATATATATAATTTTATTTTTATTTACTTTTGATCGTTATAATATTTAGATGATATCTAACTTATTTTTATTTTTATGATAGTACTAAATATGTCAAATTTTACGAACCTTGAATTTGTCGCACTTGATATTACATGAAAAAATTACTTATCATGGGTATTAGATGCTGAAATTCATTTATATGCAAAAGGTCTTGGAAATACTATTAAAGAAGGAAATAAAGCATCTAATTAAGATAAGGATAAAACTATGATCTTTCTTCGTCACTACCTTTATGAAGGTTTGAAAAATGAATATCTCACGATAAAAGACTCACTTGTGCTTTGGAATAATTTAATAGACAGATATGACCATCAAAAAATAATTATTTTACCAAAAGCTCGTTATGATTGAATGCATTTACGCTTGTAAGATTTTAAAAATGTTAGTGAGTATAATTCAACATTATCTAGAATCACATCTCAATTAAAATTGTATGGAGAAAAGGTCACTGATGAGGATATGTTAGAAAAAATATTCTTCACTTTTCACGCATCTAATGTGCTCCTACAGCAGCAATATCGTAAAAAATGATTCAAAAAATATTCTGAATTAATTTCTTATCTTTTTGTGGCTTAACAAAATAATGAGCTTTTGATGAAAAATCATGAATATCGTCCAACTGGTATTGCTCCATTCCCAGAAGTGAATGTAACAACTCGTGATTATTGTAATTATACACAAACTTACAGTCGTGGTCGTGGACGTAAGAATAATCGTGGTCTTGGTAGTGGTTATGGACATGATCGTGGTGATAATCAGAAATATATTTTTTCACAGCAGAAGTGGAAAAATAGTGAAAAAATTAAAAAGGGTAATAGCGAAAATATGAAAAATATATGCTATCGTTGTGAAAGCAAAAGTCATTCGTCACGTATTTGTCGTACACTAAAGCATGTTATTGATATTTATCAAGAATCACTTAAAAATAAGGAAAAAAGATAGAGACAAATTTTATTTGTGAAGATGACAATGTTTCTATTTATGATCATATGGATGTTACTTACTTAGATATTGCTGATTTTTTTGCTGATTTTGATGAAAAAATTAACCATCTCATTGGTGATGGAAGTGTCCAAAAATAAGTTATTATTATTATTATTATTATTATTGAGTCATTATGTTTTTTTCATTATATGTTAATTTATATTTAATGTCTTTTTTTCTCTCTATATAAAAAAAATAGTAATAGTTAAAATAAATTATCATGTATTATAGTAGTTCTTTCATTGATATAGTTGTTATTTAAATTAAATTTTAATATAGTCAGTGTAAATAAATAATAATAAAAATAATGAATGTTCTTATGGACGATACTAATAATGAAGATATATGTCTTGTTGATAGGGTAATAACTCACACAATTCTAAAAAATAAAAAAAATATTTTTCTCATTTAATAATGCAACAAGCTAATATGAGTACTATATTTGGTAATACAAATACTATTAAAGGTTCCGGTAAAGCTAATATATTGTTGTTTGGTGGAACAAAATTACACATTATTAGTGCATTATACTCCACTAAGTCTCATAGAAACTTATTAAGTTTCAAAGATATTTGCAAAAATGGATACAATATTGAAACAACAATGAAGGAAGAAGAATACATGTATATCACAAAAATTATCTCAAATAAAAAATGTGTGTTAGAAAAATTACCTTTTTTTTCCTGGTTTATATTACACACATATAAATATAATTGAAACACACATTATTGTAAATTAGAAGTTTACAAATCATGATAATTTTTGCATTTGGCATGAATGATTAGGCCATCCTGGATCAATCATGATGCGAAAAATAATTAAAAATTCATATGGACCTTCATTGAAGAGCCAACAGATTCTTTAATCTAATAATTTCTCATGTGTTACTTGTTTCCAAGGAAAATTGATTAGTCGATCATCACCAGCTAAAATTGGAAATGAATATATCATATTTTTGGAACGTATACAAGGTGATATTTGTGGACCAATATACCCATCATGTGAACCATTTAAATATTTTATAGTTTTAATTGATGCATCAACTAAATGGTCACATGTTTGTTGTCAACTCGCAACCAGGCATTTGTGATATTACTTGCACAAATAATTCGTTTAAGAGCTCATTTTCTTGATTATCTAATTAAGAAAATACCCCTTGATAATGCTGGTGAATTTACATCTCGAGCTTTTAACAATTATTATATGTCTATATGGATTGATATTGAGCATCTTGTAGCACATGTACATACTCAAAATAAATTTGCTAACTCATTAATCAAGCGTCTAAAATTAATTGCAAGACCATTACTAATGAGATAAAAACTTTCAATTTCTACTTGGGGACATGTAATCTTGCATGCTGCAACACTTATTCGCATTAGGCTAACAAATTATCATACGTTCTCCCTTTTACAATTAGTTTCTGGTCAACAACCAAATATTTCTCATCTTAGAATTTATGGATGTGCAATGTATGTTCCCATTGCTCCACCACAACGCACTAAGATGGGTCCTCAAAGAAGGTTATGAATATATGTTGGCTATGAATCTTCATCTATAATAAAATACCTTGAGCTAATAATAGAGAATTTATTCACTGCTCAATTTGTTGATTACCATTTTGATGAATCACTTTTTCCTACTTTAGGGGAGAAAATAAGTATTTGGAAAAGGAGATAAGTTGGAATAATATACTTTATCTCATTTTGATCCTCAAACAAAACAGTTTGAATTAGAAATTCAAAAGCTAATTCGTTTGTAAGGTTTAGCCAACCAACTACCAAATATATTTACGAATCCAAAAATAGTGACTAAATCATATGTGCCAATTGCTAATAATCAGTCAAAATTAATGTTCCAAATAGCCAATCTAATGTTGCAAATAAATCTAAATTACGTATGAAGCGTGATAGACCTTTTGGTTCCAAAGATAAAATCCTCAAAAAAGAAAAGGAACTAAGAATCAAGGCAACCAAAATGAGGATGTAGAGACTCTAGAAGAGTCACCAGACATAATCAATATTTTAATTCTTGAAGAAATACAGGTACTTGAAAATGATGAAAATAAAGAGATCTCAATAAATTATGTCATTAATGGAATATAATGGAACCGAAATAAAGTCAATATTGATGATATTTTTTTCATTTAACGTAGCATTAGATGTGATAATTGATATAGAAGATCATCAACCAAAATCAGTCAACGACTGTAGACAAAGAAGTGACTGGAAAAAATGGAAAGATGCAATGAGGTAGAATTAAAGTCGCTTACAAAACGTTAAGTTTTTGGATCTATAGTTCGTACACCTGAAGATGTAAAGCGAGTTAGATATAAATGAATTTTTGTGTGAAAACGAAATGAAAAAGGTGAAATTATGAGATATAAAGCACAACTTGTTGCCCAAGGTCTTTCGCAAAGACCTGACATTGATTTTGAAGAAACATATTCACCTGTAGTGGATGCAAATACTTTTCAATACTTAGTTAGTTTAGCAATAAATGGAGGACTTGATTTGTGATTAATGGATGTTGTTACAGCCTATTTGTATGGCTCCCTTGATAATGATATTTATATGAAACTCCCTGAAGGTTTTAATTTGTCAGATGCATACAATTCAAATTCTAGAGAAAGTTATTCAATCAAGTTGAATAAATTACTTTATGGATTGAAACAATCTGGACGCATGTGGTATAATCGCCTTAGCGAATATTTGTTGAAGGAATGATATAAAAATGACCCTATTTATCCATGCATTTTTATAAAAAAAATCTTATAATGAAATTATATTAATTTTTGTTTATGTTGATGATTTAAATATCATTGGAACTCTTGAAGATATTTCAAAAGTAGTAAATTGTTTAAAGAAAGAAGTTGAAATGAAGGATCTTGGAAGGACAAAGTTTTGTCTTGGATTACAACTTGACTATGTAAAGAATGGAATTTTTATGCATCAAGAAACTTATACCTCAAAAGTGTTAAAATGATTTTATATGGATAAATCACATCCCTTATGTACTTTAATGATTGTAAGGTCACTATATGTAAACAAAGATCCTTTCAAACATCGGGAGAAGGATGAAGAACTATTAAGTCTTGAAGTACCTTATATTAGTGTAATTGGAGCACTAATGTATCTTGCTTGTCATACAAGACCTGATATATCATTTGTTGTTAACTTATTAGCAAGATATATTTCTTCACCTACAAGAAGACATTGGAATAGAGTTAAACATATATTTCATTACCTTAAAGATACAATAGATATAAGTTTATTTTACTCAAACAAATCTAAATATGAGTTGATTGGTTATGCAGACAAGGGGTTTTTGTTCGACCTACATAATGATAGATAACAAACAGGTTATGTGTATACATGTAGTGGTACAACCATTTTATAGCGATTTATGAAACAAACTACAACGACTACATCATTCGATCATGCAGAAATTTTAGCATTACATAAGACAAGTCAATAATGTGTTTGGTTAAGATCTATGATTCAACATGTGCAAGAAACGTGTGGTTTATCTTCAGAAAAAATGACCCCAACAATTATATGTGAAGATAATGTTGCATGTATTACTGAATTGAAAGAATAGTACATTAAAGGAGATAGAACAAAACATATTTCACCAAAATTCTATTTTACCCATGATCTTCAAAAGAATGGTGATATAAATATTCAACAAATTCGTTCATTTGATAATCTAGCAGATATTTTCACAAAGTTACTTCCAAGTAAAACTTTTGTACAACTAGTTCACAAGATTTGACTTCATCGTCTTAGAAATGATTGTCCACATGAGAGGGAGAATTAAATATACTATGCACTATTTTTTCCTTAGCTATGATTTTTTCCATTGAGTTTTCTTGGCAAGGTTTTTAATGAGGCAGCATGTAAATAATAATATATTTTTCTTTCCACTAGATTTTTATTCCTTTAGATTTTTCCTAGTTAGATGTTATGAAACATATTCTTAAATAATAGACATTCAAGGGGGAGTAAATATCCATATTCATAACTTTTCCTTATTCTTTGTAACTTATGATTTTGTAATCATTCTGTTTAATTCTCATTCAAAGAGATGCGATTCTTTAATTATAGATTTAGGTCTATAAATAAGTGTCTCATTTATATTCAGGGTGTGTGAAATAAAATTGAGATTCTCTCTTTCTCTCTGTATTATTATCTCTATCTTTTTTTATAATTTTACATTTATTTTATAACATTATTATTATTTAAAATTTATTAAAATTTACTATGATTATTCCATGCGGACTTTTATAAATTTATATAAAATACTCTTTGTTAACTAATAACAACTAACTAAATTGTATTTTAAATTACTAGCAGACTAATAAATATGCAATTGCTTTACACATGTTTATTTTATTTTTTATTAAATTGATTTATTTTAAAATAAAAATATATAATTCAAATATAATAAATATATATATATGATAATAAAATTTTATTATATTAAATATAATTATATTAAAAAATTCATAAAATACTTTTTTATATATAACATATTTGTATATTTTATATGTTTTTAATTCTTTTTAAATTTGATGATCTTATAATACTATTCATCATTATAAAATTTTAAAAAAAAATAAAATGATAATAAATAATTAAAATTTTGATAAAAAAATATAAAATATTATTAATAATTATCATAATAAAAAAATAACATAATTTTAATGAATCTGTAAAATAAATAATTTTTTATATATGAATATTGACATAAATTTTTGTTGATTTTGACATAGAAATAGGAATATTATTTATAATATATACACTAATATATTTGTTGTAATTAAATAGAAACCATGTCTATAAAATTTATTTAAATAATAAATTTTAAAAATATAATAATTTGATTAACTTAAAATTTATTCACAATAGTAGATGTGAATACTATAACATTGATATTTTGAAATCTTAGATAGATTTTCTTTTATTATTTTTTAAATAGTGCAATAAAATTATCTTATAGTGTTACTCTCATTTTATTTTCTCTACACATGATTTAACTAAATTTAAAATATTTCTTAATTAATAATAATTTCTAATTTTAAAATAATTGTTTATTCTTTATATCTTGTAATTGAAATGTTATGGCATTAATTTAACTTGAATAATTATTTTTTTTTAACAAAAGTTGTATACATGACAACTTCAATCACATTTATTTATAAAATAAATAAATTTTAAAAAATAATTGATAAATTATATAAAAAATTTTAGTAAAATTTTACGTTAAAATGATATTATTTTCACGACAACTTTTCAAATCTTTAAAATTCACAAACTTAAAAATATGATAAGGAATTATGCTATCATTATGGTCTAATTCTTTCAAAATAGTTGAGTTATAGAATTGTAACATATTAAGAGAAAAGAAAACGAAAGAGCATTGAGTGAATTTGTGTCTCAACTACACAATGGAGTAGATATTTATAGTAGGAGCATTGATACAAGAATTAATTATAGAGATAGTATGGTTACCTAATAACCATAATTATAGGAATATCATTTCCCCTAAATACAACATATCATCTCCCTAATTACAATATTACTATAATTACATGTTTCTATATTTACATATTTCTAACACTCTCCCTCAAGCTTGAGCATATAGATCATATATACCAAGCTTGTTACATATGTAACTAATTCGGGGACTTCTCAAAGACTTAGTAAAAACATTTGTCAGTTGATCATTTGACAAAGCTTGTGGTGATGTCTCTTGATAAGATCTTCTTACGAATGAAGTGATAATTGATTTCAATGTGCTTCGTCCTTTTATGAAATACTAGATTTGAGGCAATATGCAAAGCTGTTTGGTTATCACAAATAAGTGTCATTTGTGTAATCTCCCCAAATCTCAGTTCTTTGAGAAGTTGTTTCAGCCAGATAAGTTCACATGTAGCTAAAGTCATGACTTGATATTTTGTTTCCACACTTGAGTGGACAACTATACTTTGCTTCTTACTTTTTCAAGAAATTAAATTCTTTCGAATAAGAATGCAATAGCTAGAAGTAGATCTTCTATCAACAGGAGAACCTGCCAATCTACATAAGAGTAACCTACAATCTGAGCATGATCCTTGTCCTCATACATGAGTCCTTTCCTTGGGGCTCCTTTAATATATTTTAAGATGTGAATCAATGCGTCCCAATGTCCTTTGTAGGGAGAATTAAGAAATTTACTTACCACACTGACTGCATAAGAGATGTTTAGACAAGTGATAGTAAGATAGTTTAGCTTCCCAACCAATCTCCTATACTTCTCTAAGTCATAAAGAGACTCCCCCTGACTTGGCAAAAGTTTGGAATTAGGATCCATAGGAGTATCCACAGGTTTAGCACCCATCAAATCTGTTTCCTCTAAAATATCCAATGCGTACTTTCTTTGGGAAATAACAATACCATTCTTGGATTGTGCCACCTTTATTCCCAAGAAGTGTCAGAGTCTGTCAAGGTCTTTTGTCTGAAAATTGTGACATAGGTGTTGCTTTATCTGTAATGGTATGGTGATCACTGCTAGTAATAACAATGTCATCGACATAAACAATCAAGTAAATGTATCCTATGGGTGAATGGCGGTAGAAAACTGAATGATATGCTTCACTTTGAGTCATCTTAAACTGTTGGACTACAGTGTTGAATCTGCCAAGCCATGCCCTAAGAGTCAGTTTAAGGCCATATAAGGATTTTTGAAGATGACAGACAAATCTAGAAGACTCCCCTTGAGCAACAAAACCAGGAGGTTGCTCCATATAGACTTCCTCAGTGAGATCACTATGGAGAAAAGCATTCTTGATGTGAAGTTGATAAAGAGGCCAATGGTGAATGACAGCTATGGACAAGAATAAGTAAGCAGACGCCATTTTGGCCACTATTTAAGGTCATATAAGGATTTTCGAAGACAACAGATTAATCCGGAAGACTCTCCTGAGCAACAAAACCAGGAGGTTGCTCCATATAAACTTCCTCAGTGAGATCACTATAGAGAAAAACATTCTTGATGTCAAGTTGGTAAAGAGGCCAATGACAGATGACAGCCATAAATAAGAATAAGTGAACAGACGCCATTTTGGCCACTAGAGATAAAGTGTCACCATAATCCAAGTCAAAGATTTGAATATAACCTTTGGCGACCAAGCTAGTTTTAAGGTGATCAACTTGCTCATCAGGGCCAACTTTAACTGTGTAAACCATTGGCATCCGACAACTATTTTGCCCATTGGAAGGGGAGTTAGATCCCAAGTTCCATTGCTCTGAAGTGCACTCATTTCATCAAGCATAGCTTGACACCAACCAGGATGTGAAAGAGCTTCATCTGGATGTTTAGGAATAGAAACAGAAGACAAAGATAAAAGGCACATATAATAGAAAGAAGACAAACAATGATATGATAAAGTAACATAATGAGGAGAAGGATCGTAAGTAGAACATATACCTTTGTGAAGAGCAATAGAAAGATCAGTCTTAGAAGGCAAGGCTGGAAGAGGTGAATGAGTTGGAACTAGCAGTGAGTCAGATGAAGTCCTTTCATTGGCTGGTGGTAACACAAGAGGTGAGTGGGACCAATGGAGATAAACCTGCAAAGGATGCAGAGGAGGAGCATCTGGAAGAGAGTCAGTTGGTGCAGGTGGTGTTTTTGGGGGTTAAAAAATAACAAGAACATGTGGGTGAGATATGACAGACTGAGAAGGTGGTGGAGAGGACTCAAACTCAAAGAAAGTAACATCAGCTAGGATAAGATAACGTTTAAGAGTGGAAGAGTAACACTTATAACCTTTTTGAGATCAGCTGTAACCACAAAAGACACATTTGTGAGCACAAGGTGAAAGTTTGTCAACTCCTGAACTAAGATGATGAACAAAACAAGTGGACCCAAAAATACGAAGAGGTAAAGGATGTAAAGACTAGTGAGGAAATAGGACAAAGTGTGGTACCTGGTTGTTAAGAGTAGAAAAGGGCATCCGATTGATAAGATAACAGGCTATAAGGACAACATTGCCCCAAAATTTATAAGAAACATTACCATGAAGAAGGAGAGTCCGAGTAATCTCAATAAGATATTTATTCTTCCTTTCAACAACCCCATTTTGTTGAGGGGTATGTGCACAAGAGGTTTGATGAAGAGTGCCATTGGAAGGCATAAATGATTGAAAAGATTGAGACAAATATTCTTTTGCATTATCACTATATAAATTGTGAATGGAAACATTGAATGACTTTTAATTTCATGGTAAAAGGACTTAAAAATATAGAATAAGTCAGAAAGATTTTTCATTAAAAATAACCAAGTGCAGCAAGAATAATCATCAATAAAGGTAACAAATTACTTAAACCCTAAAGTAGACATAGTACGACTAGGATCCCAAATATTTGAATAGACCAAATTAAAAGGAGACACAGCTTGTTTATTGACATGATTATGAAAAGAACTACAAATATGTTTTCCTAATTGACATAACTCATAAGACAAAATAGATAATGTGGAGAGACGCGACACCATTTGCTAGAGCTTTTCAAGACTAGGATGACCCAACTGAGCATGAAAAAGGAGAGGAGAATCCATCACCGATCCAACATGAACCGGGGGACGAAGTTGATATAGTACATGTGACTCACATCTGGTGCTAATCATCCGCCCCAAAAATCGGTCCTGCAGAAATACAGAGTCTTTAGTGAAAGAAATCACACAGTCACCTAGGAACATATAAGATATTATTGACAGAAAGTGATGGAAGGGGATGAACAATACCAAAGCCCTAGGACTGTGTTTGAGACCCATCAGTCATAGTAACAGAAGGTAAATAAGCAGAGGTAGAGAGAAGAAAAAATAGACTTATTACTAGTAATGTGGTTAGTGGTGCCAGAGTTGAGAACCCATGGACCAAGAGAGGTAGAGTGAGAGATACTAGCAAAGGAATTACCCGTGAGTGCAACAGAAGCAGTGGAAGTAGTCTAACGATCATCATACCACTTAAGAAAATCAGAAAGGATAGCAGGAGGCGCTTGAGAAGTAGACGACATAGTGGTAGCTTCAAACGAAGGTGGTGGAGTAGCTTGGGCAGCATTCACGGTCCGAGGGAGATAGCCATGGAGAGCAAAAACACCAGTCAATGGTGTGACCAAGTCTATGACAATGGTTACACTTAGGATGACCTCTATTGGCTTTGCAGGGGGACTACAGTTACTATTCTGAAAGACCAAAGCAGAGGGATCAATGGGGATATGAGCCACATATGTATCAGTAGGAGACTTGGGCGGTACACAAAGGTGGACTAAACAAAATTCATAGTAGAAACAGTAGGAGTGCTCAAAATCTGATCTCGAACCATAGAGTAACCAATAGGTAGCCCATACAAGGCTAGCAATATAAAGGAGGTCTTACGTTGGTCCAATTCCTTTGCAGGGCTATTGGCGGGAGGCAAGAGTTTATTAAAGTCATGAAGAACACCATTGACTTTGCCTAAATATTCAGACATTGTTCCATCAAGACGGCAAGGAGCAATGACACTCATGAGACCTTGGCAAACCCCATAAAGACATTGAGTGTCATTGGTTTAGAGTTCCTTAGCTTGCACCCAAACAGTCTCACGAGTCTCATGAGAACGAAAAATTTGCCGTAGAGAAGGGTGAAGGGTGGACTTGATGATGTTGCAAAGCTGGGCATTGATCTTACTCCACCTGTCATGGTCAGCACTAGCCACAAAATCTTCCTTGGTCATAAGGTGGTCCACGTAGCCTTGGCCCTTAAGCCAAAGTTTGATGTCGGAGGCCTAAGAATCATAGTTGCGGCCGTCAAGCTTCTCTGTGTAGAGTGGGGCAGTGATATAATTAGTAAAAATGGATGCATCAGCTTTGGGAGTAGCAGAACTAGCCATGGGTTGCAATGAGGAGAGAGAAAACACCTGTAACAAAAAAAAAAAAAAAACAGAAACAACCTAGCAGAGGCTTGGAACAAAAAATCAAGGCCAAATTCAGAACAAGTAGAGTGAGACAAGTCCGGGGGTCTAATTTTTGACCGAAAAAGTCGCCAGATGTGCCGCCATGCACGACAACAGTAATGGCCAGAGAGAAAAATTGCAGGAGAGAGAAACAACGATTGAGGACGCCTTTCTACTCCAATCGGAGCAGGGTTGGTGATGAGACATTTTAGATTTGGGAGTCAGTCACCAAAAATGTGGCCAAAAAATAGAACCATCCGGGAAAGAGACTAAAAATCAAAAAGAAAACACGATTTATGGATAAAATTTCACTGAAGAGCAGTGGGCCCACTAGAAATGCACATATTAGGATTAGAAATATGTAAATATGGAAACATGTAATTATAGTAATGTTGTAATTAGAGAGATGATATGCTGTATTTAGGGAAATGATATTATTGTAATTATGGTAATTAGGTAACCATAATATATGTATAATTAATTCTTGTATCAATGCTCCTAGTATAAATATATGCTTCATTATATAGTTGAGACACACGAATTCACTCAATGCTCTTTCATTTTCTTTTCTCTTAACATGGTATCAAAGCTTGTTCAGTTTGAATGTTGGGCTGCCCACAGATGTCCAGTCCTATTGGGTCTACCCATGCAGATGTTTAGTCATGCAAATTTCATGCACCAAATGTCGAGTCTTGGGCGTGAGGAAGGTGTATTAAGATGTCCCACATTGGTTAGGAATAGAGATAGAATACTCCTTATTAGGGTAATCCTCCTCTTACGAGCTAGCTTTTGGGAGTGAGTTAGACCCAAATTTCTTAACATAACATGAAATAACTTTTGAATATTTTTTTGATATCAAATATTTTTGTATGGAGAATAATTTTTCTTCCTTTAATATACCTTTGAATCTGTGTCCTACTCTCTTATGAAGCATGTATGTAATTTCTCTTTTAATCAATTAGAAAAATTAAAAATAAATCAATTAGAAATTAGTTAATATTCAACAACTTATAAAAGACAACACAACTAGGATTTATTAAAAATAATAAATTTTAATAAGAAAATTATAAATACTAATACCTTTTCATCAATTGGTATATATTAGTACTAATTAACTCTTTTTACAATTTAATTTTACAATATTCCGTGATCGTGATATTCACACTTTTATTTTTAATAATCTGTTATGGAATTTACACTGTCAAGAAAAGTCAATTTATCTTACAAAAGTATGAAAACATAAAAGTAAATAGTTATTTTTGATAAATATGAATTGAATCTACGTATGAATATGATCAATTCGCATTGGTAAAAAAGAAGAAGATTGTTTTAGATATTTAACTAAAATATATTATGAGTGCTATAAAAATAATTAAATATTTATAACATGAAATTTTATTATTTTTTATAATTATTTTTTAAATATTTTTATTTACAAATTTTAAAATAAAATATTGATATCACTAAATAGAATTTTACTGGATTAATATTGATAGATTTGATAAAATTTAATAAGTTAAAAATAAAATTCAATACATAATATCACTTAAAAATAATAAAGTTTTATGCTTACTTAATATCTTAAAATGGAATACATGAATATAATTTAGTGAAACAAAATAAAAAATTATCAACATAAAAATTATACGTACTTACTTGGATAGGTAACTTTTAACTATTTACATGATTACATGATACTAAAACAAAACAAAAAAAAATTATAAAAAGAACTGTGGGTAAATTTTCAAAAGTCAATAAGTGCAAATAAAGTCCTAATTAGTGATATATGAAAAGCTAGAAAATAAAAAATTAATATAATAAAACTTGTCTTTTCATTCATATTAAAATTTATTTATCTTTTCATTAGAAATTTAATTTAATAATATACAATATAAAACAATAATTTATTATATGTAGTTTTTTTTAATTAAAATACATTTTAGTATTTGAAGTACATATTTAAATATAGAATATATTAAACTAATTGATAAAATAATTTAAATCAATAACATTTAAATTTGAATAGAACTTTAAGTAAAAAATAAAAAATAAAAAATAAAAAATAAAAAATAAATTGAACTTAAAATAATGATATCATTTTATTTTCTATTAAAAGGTAATTCAAGAACTTCATCAGATATTTGCAAAGATACTTTCGTACAATTTAATAAATATTTTTATATATAATAACTATTAATAATTTTTTCGTTAAATATCATTCACAACATTTTTGTTATTATCATTTTTAATATTATATAACTATCAATTCTAATAAAATTTCTTTAAATATAATTCAAAAGTAATAAGTATAAATAAATTATAATTTTTATTCTTAAATTATGCAAAATATTATAATTAATTTTAATAAATTTTAATTTAGTGCAATTTATAATAAATTTGTTTATATCACGAACAATATAAGTGACTTTAATATATAAAATAATATAAATTTATTATTTATATATATAATAGTGATTTTAAACCGTTCAAATTTTAATAATCATAAATTTTGTTACAAATGCATAGAATAATGTGTAAGTTAATAATTATAAATTTTGTTATAAATACATAGAGTAACAAGTAGCTAAGTAGATGTAGTTAATTTATAGATGTGCCATTTTTAAGTTACCTAACAAATAATAAGATAATAATAGATGAGATATGAGACTAATTTAGGTCTTATCTTGTTATAAGGTTTAGATTCTCTTTTGCCTTATTTGGCTCAATATTAATGTAGAAAAGTCAATCCAATTTGGTTAAATGAACTTTTGCACCAATATCTTAACTCTTAATGTGTTTAATTTCACGTTAGTATGCATGAAGTTACAGTGGATCAATGTCAACGTTACTAATTTTCGTTTATGATCCTTGTTTATAGTAGGTAACATGTTTCCAAACACATCCTTCGTAACTTGGATGGCTTGAAATGGTGTGAGAAACCTGCTTTTCGGTTTTCTTTCTTTCTTTTTGTCTTGGTAGTTCACAGGTAATACCGTCTTTGTTTTTGTGGATATTTTTCTTTAAATAATGTTATATACACAAACTCTTTTCTCGAACTATGAAAACTAGTGACATGGTTGCATATGAGAATATGAAGCAAAGAAGTTGGAGAAAAGAGTGTGTGCATCATCAATCATTTACATAAACTTGGACTTAGATGCAGCCTGGTTAAGAGTTTGAGAAAAGAGATTGTGTTATAGCATTACTCTGATTTTGGTTGATCCTGCTTGTTGCTATTTCTTTTGAGTGGAGTTTATTATTTTTGTGTTGTTACATTTCAAATACTTTTATCAGACTTTCACACTTTGCATAATAGTTGAGTTGTTACTTGCAATTTTTCACTTAAGTAATCAAGTATTTATGTTAGAAGTTTTATGAAATGTGTTAGTTTCATTCTAAATATAGAAAGCAGTTGATGTTCCAACGGCAGCAATTAGTTGTGTTAATCACCTTTGACTTCGTTTAGACAATCCTTAAGGTAGAACTAAATAAATAACTCCTTCCTAGTTGGATGAAAAAAAATAAAATTGAGTGAAGGTCATGCTGTCTACTGCTTTTTCTTGGAGGGTTAAACATGCATACATCTGAATAGTGCTTTGCTATATTGGGGTTACTGGTTACAAATGGTTCCAATAATGCAAAAGAAGAAAAGCATTCTGAAATTCTTCATGCTTTGATTCTGATTACATATGTCTATATGGTTTCTGTGTTCTGCCCCATTATGTATTTTTCTTCTTATTTTATGGATTTATTAATTGGCACCTGGGTTTGTGAAGAAGCCGAAGTTAGTTTTGTTGGAAATTGTATGCTTGATATACTAGATGCAATGAACTCTTGTATATAAGATAAATTGGACCGGAATTGGCGTCTAGTAATTATGATTTATTTTAACATTTATATTTAGTAATTATGAGGCTTTGTTTTATTACTTTTAAAACCGTATTTTTTTTAATTTAAACTGTTTGACGATGTCATTTGAAAAACAATTCTAAAATTTAAGATTAAATAAATAAATTTATTATTTTTTGTCAAAACTATATATATCCTTCACACAATAATTTTGTTTTTCTTACAAGTAACCAAGCTTGATTTGTAACTATTTAATCTTTAGTTTTTAAAACTTAATTTCCCTTCTAGTTAAAACATTCCTTAAATATAATACCTTTACTAGTGCCAATAGACTAGTTCTGTAAACCCGGTATATATAAAATTAAAACCTGAAATATAACCTTGCCATTAACTAGCAAAATAATTTACTAGTGATGATGTCTAAAAAAAATTTCCAAGCTTATCACTCACTATTGATCAATTTGTTAAAATTGAGGGCTTCTTATTGTGTAAAGTAAGCCACTGCCAAAAGCTGTATCAGGAATATGGACGAACAACAAAAATAAAATAAAATCAAAAAGGTATCTTCGCAATTAGAACAAGCGTGTTGGCTAAAATAAACAAAATTTCCAAAACCACTATCTCATCACCGTATATTCGACTTGATTTACAGATATGACTCCAACTTGTGTCTTCCGATGAATTCTTAATTTGTAAAGTACAATTACAAGAAGTTTCAAGCAGAAGACTCCCAGAATCGTCACCTTGAGTTAAATACATCATTCTAGATAACCAAGGCAAAGCCTCATATTTCGAGTGGAAACTGAAATCTGCAGAGATTAGCAAGTTCACATCAGATTTATGGACAATAACTTTATGCAGTTCCAAGGACACGAACGTGATATGGTGGTCCCCGACAGAAAATTGGCTCAGCAGCTGAGGTGGTCTTGGCACGAGCTCGAAGAATGTCATTGGCATCATCAATTACTGCTGCAGCAAGTAACGTATACTCTCCAGGCACAAGAAAATGTAGGCAGAAAGAATGTTTAATTTGTTGAAGTGGGGGAATTTCCATAGCAATATCAGTCAGAACACCTGAAAAAGATTGATTAAGTCAAGGCAATACAATATTAGAGACCGACATGAATGCATGCCAGTTACTGGAGCCAAACAATAATTAAAAAATTACCAGTCCATAGAACAGTCGCTTTGGTACCATCTACACAATTTTCCCCAGCTACATCTCTACATGTAATATTAAGACTCATTTTGATCATATCCCTAGTGTTATTTCGAACCAGAACTTCCATTGGTGTCATTTCATGTGCAAGCACAGAACCTTTGGAAGCAGGAGATTCATCTAAATCAGTTTCTTTATCAGGATAACGTTTTTCTGATTCAAAACCATATCGATCAAGCCTGAAGCCAAAAGTCAGTGGATCTGGAAGCAAAACATCCATGACTGATGTTTGGAGAGCTGCCTGTATAGCTTCCTTGATATTTAGCTCTCCAGAGCTATTGCGACCAGAGTGCCATTGAACCTTAATCCTAGATATAAGGTTCTTGATACAAGCATTGAGTTCAGCTTTGGTGTTCTTTTCAGAGAAGGATGCATTTCTTCCTCCGCCGATGCGATCTGCTTGAGTGTCCTTCATAAAAAAGGAATCATCAAGAACAGGTAGTTTAAAATGCTCAAGAGGCACTAAAACCCTTGCTGAGCAATCTCTATCAATTCTGGTTTTAGGATAGCCATATTCTGTAGCACCCTGATCAGCAAAATGATTGTCCTCATTACTAGAATTCTCCAGTTTGACAGAGACATTAATTTCAAACATTACATCTGTTGGATTTGACAACTCAAGTTCAAGAAATCGCAATCCCCAACTTCCTCTGAAAGGATCTATTTTCACTAATCTGTCCATTTTTGTCTCCGAGTCAACATGTCCTCCATTGGACTTGTTTACGTCATCCAACTTAGGAAGATTTTCACCAACATGAGCAGGAAATTCCATTGAAAGAAGCTGAGCCTTTACAAAAGACAAACCCTGCAAAACACAAATCTGCAGGGGAACAACAAGGCGCCTGCCAGGGGGCCCAGTAGATCCATTTGTTGGAGGATCTTCAGAGGTTTTCAGTGGGCCTGAAATAAATGTGGAAAGAGCATTGGTAGCAGACATAAAAGAATGACACCAAGAAATTCATTAAAATGCATGTATTTTAACATAAAGAGTCTCAATGTGCCATTAGATGGGAGCTATATGAGGAAGCTAATATAATCCATATAATTCAACTGTTTATGACAGAATAAAATGCATGAGAACAATGACACTCATGTAACAACGGGGAGAAGATGAAGACAAAAAACGAAAAAGGGGCAAATTATGCTGGTTAAGTTAGTTAAATATTGGAATCCACAAATGTTTGATCTGAATGTATTCTAGCGCAAGGACAGAGGACTGAACTGCTAAATTCATCAAGAAAGCAAGACAAGAAAGAAACACTACTGATTGTGTCTGAAGACAATACCAGCATAGTGGATCAACAATGATGGGCTGCTTCCATCTTTGGAATGCTTTGCATTATTCCCAGAGACAGTCTTCCCCACACCAGAATCAGCCTCCACCATACCAAGCTGCCAGGCTCTCAAGGTCACAGGGAATATCACTTCTGCTCCAGGCCTGAGAGGGAGGCAAGATTTTAAAGTCTCAGCAGAATATGAAATTACAGAATCTTGATTCTTCCCCGACAGTGAAATATGTGCCTGCTCAATCGGAACAGTGCTTGCATTGGCCAGACTTATCCACACATCACGAATTTCACCTTCATACAAAATGATGGCGCCATCACCTCCAACGACATGTGATATCAGCAATGGAAGTGGTGGTACTACAGAAATATTTGGAACAGATACATTCTTCAACTTTGGAGATCCACAGCATCGAAAAGGATCAGAAAGGACCAGCCCTTGTGAGGCACCAAGAAGCAGATTATCAACCTCTTTAAACAGATGTTCAGTAATAACACCAAAACAATGGACAATGCACCCAGGAATTGTAACTGGCCCCGCTGATGTTGGAATGCCAGATAAGGAGATCACTTTTGAAGAATTTGGTAGAAGGCTTACACTCACGGGGAAAGCATCAAAATTTCCAGAATGCACAGATAGATAGATGCTATCAACCCTTAAATCAAAGCCACATGGGTTAGCCAATTCCACCAAGACCTCAACAGGCTCTCCAACAATCCAAACAAGCTCTTGCTTCTTGATATTATTTGGCTCTCCTTTACTGAATGGCGTATAAATGAAAGGGCCTGTAGGGGCAGTACCGGTCCACCAGTCTTCTCTAGCTGGATTACGTTTTACAATGTCCATTTGTATTGGGTGGACAGGAAAGGAATGCAGCCTGAAAGCAATTAATAATTAAATTGCTACTTGTGTTAGTTCTCCAAAAGTTATGCAGTCAACCATACTAGCATTTGAAAAACTTGAGGACCCCAAAGCAGGGGAAGGTGATTAGGAATTCCAACAGGAAAAAAATTGTATGATATGAGTTAGTGGAAAAGAATTTATTAACCAAGTACCTTACAAAGGGTAATGCAGGATCAGCACATCGAGTCCCTGGTGGCAGCCTCTCAGCTGAATTTGAAAGTGCATTAGCCAGGCCATTTTGCCCAGCAGGTGTTATTAGAGGATAGTAGGATCTAAGAAGTCGTGCTGCTGCACTCCATGCAGTAAGAGGATCACCAGCACGAACTGCAGAGAGCAAAATTTCTCTTAATACAACCATCTGTAGGGTACTCCATTGAGACTCAAAGAGGGAGACTGCTGATTGATGATATGTTTTCCCACTATCAACATTGTTTGACCCAATTCCCTTCTGTGAATACGTAACATTTAAATTACAATTCTATGCCAAAGTTTGTTAACAATAGAAGTTCTTTAATATATCAAATTTGTCTGCACGACTGATTAGCCATTGCTTATCATAACATATCACTTTTGATAATGTGAGCCATCCACTAAAAAATTAAATATCAGATGCCAACAGTAAGTCACATTTGTGCAATGGAATGACAGGACTTAAAATGTAAAATATATACGCAACGAAGCAAGTTAGCACATTTCCTTCTGTCCATAAACTTATTGTTAAATCTTTGTGAGAATGTTGGGAGTTAAGGACAGAAGGGAAGTGAAAATTAGTTAGCGACAGTTAGGGTAGTCAGTGAGGTTGTTAGAGTGGACCAATAAGATAAATAGGATGAAGGCATTCAGAGAATTAGCAAGTTTGTAATATTATGTTGCACAGAGAAAATTATGTTGCATGGAAGCTTGGATATTGAAACTAAAAAGGTTAATGCCATGTAGTATATAATGTTCATTAATTATTTAAGAGTAGTAGCTATCTCAATCAAATATACGGTAATCATTAAGTTTGAAGCTACAACCAAGTAAAAAAACAACTAGGGAAACGAGTGGGGGTGGGAATCATTTAAGCAAAGAAAACCAAAATAACAGATGAGCAACAACAGCAAGAGGAGTTTTGTCTACCATAATAGAAACAAATAATTTTTAGTTTCAACATAAATATGCTAAATCAATCAAAACATTCTGCCCAATGGATAAAATGATTATATATCTTCAGTATCAAGCAAAAGCACAGCCCATACATAATAATTATGTGTTTCAATTGTCAAACAAAATTAAGTGTCTGATTGGTAATGCTTGTAAACTCACATTGTGCAAAGAATGATCCGAGAATGATGATCTACTTTGAACATGATATGCTTTTGTGGTCATTGCCAAAACTTGCATAGCACTTATTGCAGCCAGCCTATTTTCTTGCTGCAGATATAACTGAGCAACCTGCCTAGAGAAGAATGCAGCTTTTCTCTGGTATCCAAGATTTCCATACAAACGAGCTATTTCAATATATAATATGAGCCTATCACTTGCATCAATTAAAGATTTAGCACCATCCGCAGCAGTGGTTAACAACTCCACCACCTCCTTGGCCAGCTCTCTCCTGTTGATTGAGAGAATTCAGATAAAATAGTTTTAAAATTAATAGAAAGCAAAACATATGCTTACGTCCAGTAGCACACCTCCACTTTCTGTAAAATTTGCTAACAAACTGGTAAGGATATTCAGATGCGTAATATCAACTGCTTTGATTAATCAGAAGCATTAAATTAACAAATTTATGAAACATGAACATTGGTCTAACTTCTGTAAGTCAAACAATTGAAATGAAAAATTCATAAAGGCTCAAACACATGGCATTTATCTTTATTCAAGAATACCAAAGTTATCTCCATTTCACATTTGTAACACATCAGCATAGCTCATTTATTACATTGTTCAAGCTCAGCAAAGAACACACCTGCAAAGAAACCTTGCTAATTTCAAAGTAGCTTCAAGTTCAAAAGTTAGGGGAGAAACTCTGCACAAAAGGATTAAATAACATTTAGCACTGACAACTAATAATTGGAATAATCTACTAGAGGGATAAATACAGACAACAAATGTAATTAAAGAAAGCACAGTTGTGGGATAGGCATCAAAGATATCAATTAATGAAAGCTCAAAGCAGAAATTTTACCGCTGAGCATTATCTTGTGACTTCTTGTAGTGCATGATGACACTATTATAACGATATCTAACTTCGTCCTCCAGGACTGAATCTTTCTGGCCCATACGGTCAATCTGATAACATACAAATGAAAAGAAATAAAATATAGAGATGTAAATGTAGAAAAGAGTCACACTGTCCACTATTTGTTTTTATTTTTTACAGACTTAGATACCATGTATGCCATGCAGTAGTTGTTCCTGAAACAAAAGTAATAACTAATTTTCCCTTTAGATTCATCAGAAACTGAAACTATGAAAATAATGAATCAATAACCAAAATATACCCAACATGCAACATTTTCAAGTTCAACAAATTTCGGCCTCAACCTCAGACCCTTACAATATAACCATGTCCAAACCAAAACAAAAATTGTGGAAAAGATTCATATGAATGTCATCTGCACACATAATATTTCTCTGTCAAGGACTAAGAACTTTTTTAATTAAAGTACTAATGAGAGGAAAGAGATTTTGGTGTCTAGATCCTTTTTCTGGCACTCTGTTGAGAATTTTTAAATAGTATATGAAATGAATACTTCTTCAAACATTTTTGTGAAACTAGATAAGTATTATATAAACACAAGTAACAAGCAGTTAACTAAAGTATGATAATAATAAACCACTTCCATAACAAATGGTCTTCAATTAGTTTTTTAAATTGCAAAACTAATTTCAGAGATGGGATTCATAAAACTCAAAATGAAGAGATGTCATCATGTACCCTCCCAGTACTACACTCAGTCCAATACAAGACCCAGCACATGAATTGCATAACCACACAGGCCATAAGATTAAATATTAAATTTTAAAAAATGAAAATGAGATTTAGAAGAAGAAGAGAAAATACCAGCAAGGCACAAACACTACCCTCCAATGCTCCAGCATACCAGAAGTAATCACCAGTTAACCTGGAAAGTTCTAGTGCAGTAAAATAATGAGCATTGGCATCAACTGGGGATCCTGCCAACAAACAGTAATCACCAATGGTCTTTTGTGCACGTCCAAGCCTTCTCTTCTTGGCCTTGATAACCTGTATTCCAACCAACACACTCAAACATGAATATAATTGAACTCAACCAAAGCAAAATCAGCAAATCAAAAACCAAAAACAAATATTTTTCACATAACACCACTGAAAAAATACAAAATATAAATTAAAATAAAATTAGGACACCTAAACATGAACACCTCCTCTGAGCTGAGACTAGCTTGAGAATCCAAAGGTGTCTTGAGAATAGTTCCAGAAGATTCCGCCTGAAGCACCCATTTCTCAAACTCCATAAGGAGGGAAGCAGCAATTTCTTGCATCATAGTGTTCAAGTGGAACTCCAATGTTGGTCGATCAGCAGGAGGAAACAACCTCAAATTCCCTCCTTTCTTACTCCCATCCTCAAGCTACAAAGCCATAGAGCAAATCAAAGGAAAAAAAAAACTATTAGATTGTTTCCTTTTGATACATTTCTTCACAAAATTATTAAATACAGGAAATTAAAGAAAAAAACTACAAGACCATGACTTCTTTTATTCATTTCTTCACTAATTTGTCAAAAAAAAAAGGAGGAAATTAAGGAAAGACCTATAACGCTGTTTCTTTTCGATCAACTTCACTAAATTGCCAAAAACAGAGGCCATCAAAGGAAAATAAATCTATACGACTGTTTCACTTTTTTTAATTTATTTCTTCACTGAATTGCCAGAAGCATAGGAAATTTAGTAGTTGGGGGGGGGGGGGGGGGGGGAGGAAAACCCTATAAGACTTTCATTTCGATTCATCTCTTCACTACATTACCAGAAACAGTGGAAAATTAGGAAAATAAAATCTACAAGACTGGTCTCATTTTTTTAATCCATTTCCTCACTAAATGGCCAAACCCAGAGGAATTTAAAGAAAATAACCAATGGGAATGTTTCATTCGATCCATTTCTTCACTGAATTGCCAGAAGCAAAGGAAATTAATGGAAAAAAAAAATACCATAATATTGTTTTATTTCCACACATTTCTTTACTGAACTACCAGAAAAACAGATTTTTTTTGGGGGGGGGGGGGGGGGCGCTATAAGACAGGTTTCATCATCTATTATCCTTTTCTACACTGAATTACCGGAAACAGAGGAAATCGAATACAAAACTAAGGGAGAACCTGAGAATCGTTAGGGTAGAAGGCGAAGCAGCGATCGACGAGAGAAGAAGGGAAGGACTTGCAAGCATTGGAGAAGATGTCGACAACGGCGTCGAGATCCGGGGAGGAAGGACAGTGGACAATGCCGATGACGGCGAGGGTTTTGCGGTGCGACTGGAAGTCCTCCCAGGGACTCGGCGGAGCGCCGCCGAGAACGAACTTGAACCGGAGCGAACCGGAGTCCCACGGCTGAACCGCGAATGGCGATTTCTGGTGCTCCGTGTAGAAGGAACTGATCGCAGAGAGAGGGATCGTGTGCAGCGGCAGCAGCATCGAGTAATAGTCTCGCAGCAAGTTAGACGGCACAGTTCCGACGGGAATCACCGCCACCTGGATCATCGCCGATCCTTCGATGCTCACTTCCGGTTCCATTGCGGTGGTTACTACTTGTTCTGAAAACAACGATTCACTTCTAGTTGCTTTTACCATGACCAAGATCTCCGAAATTTTCAAATTACAAAATGCCCCTAATTTGGACGTTAAATGACCCTTCTACCCTTGTCTTGTTCTTTTTGGGGTTTCTCGTTTCAGGGTTTTATAGTTTTCAGTCTCTCATTCTTTATCATCACCCTCATGTCGGTGTACGTAGAGCGGGAAACACTGTCGTTTACGGATTATGAAACTCAGAATAATCTAAGGATTCTTCGGTCATGTTCTAAAGTATGATCAATCACTTCTTTACTTTTTACCGTTATTATTGATTTTTTAATTTGATTAATGTGGCTTTTTAAATAATAATGCTAACAACTTTGATAAGTGATGATTAGCGAGAAATATGGGAAAAACTGCTTGAAAAAAAATTTAAGTGGATGGTTGTGTTGCATTGATGAGTAAATGCCATCAGTTTCTTCCTTTGGGGACCAATTTGATATCACTGTAAGAACCAATTTGATAGCACTCTAAGAACCAATTTGATAGCATAAAATGACAATGAAGGAGAATTAGATGTTGTTCGATTCTAATGGAACCAACATTGTAACACGTATTTCTTTGAAGACAAAAATGGACATTTTCTGTTTTATTTGATTGATGCTTCTTGTTGGCTATATCTTCAAATATCAGCTTACTACTTTGGTAAAGTTGAAAGTAGGTCTGTGGATTGAGTTAAATCATGCTTGTAATATGTATTTACAAATGGATGCTGTGGTGTGACATTGAATTTGTTTATTTATGGTTAATATAATGATCATATCTTAGTGTTGTTGAATGGTTAATATAGTGATCATATGCTTCTGTTAATTTAACTGACCAGACAATAGGTTACTCAAGTAAGGTGACCAAGCCTGCTAGTTTCATTGTCCCTCCTTAAAGGGCTCTCGAAGGGTAATTCATTGCAGTGACCTTTCTAATTAATGGATAGAATATAGAACTATAATCTCTGTTTAATGAAAAAAAGACGGAAGCAATTACCTTGTGAATTCACTTCCAATGTAGGGCAAGTGAATCGCTTGATTAGATTCATTTTATTATCTTATTTTTGGTCTTCTTGAATCTTAGTTGCTCTAAGGCTTGGTATGTAGAGAACCCTTTCCTTAGCTGTTACCCTCTCTGGCCTAATAATCCAGGCTCATGTTTTTGCTCAAAGCCTGATTTGCATTGAATTTATGATTATATTACGTTAACATTGATGAGAGAGCATGGATAAAATCTATTTTTTAATGCAGTGACGAATACACAATTCATATTTTAAGACTGGACTATTATATCTAATCACATATAAAATAAATATTCTTAACCTTAAGGTCCTTAGCTTCATCAAGATATTAAATCACGTAGTCTTTTAAGCTCGGCTGCCAATTATATTGCAGATTCTATTGGTCTCATTTTTTTCAGCTTGAAGACTAACGGAGAATTTGTTTTACCACTTAAGCTATTTTGTTAGAGTGTATGGTTATCTTTGTTGATGAAACACCTAAGCTAGTTTTGGGCTCAGCAGTTGTGTTGCACTCTGTCTCTGTCAGTGATTGGAAGCCACATTTTAAAGCTTTTGTTCATAATTATTTTACCTTTTCAGTCTTTATTTCTATTCGGAGGCATCAGTTTGAGCAAGTAAAAGAAGTCGTTCCTATTATTCTTAATATATTGAAGGCTGTGTCTTTGGAGTCAGAAGAAGCAGAACTTGAGAATGTATGTGACAGAGCTGTTGAGATTGCAAATTCTATATATGAAGTTTGCAATAAGTTTGTTGTCAATTTTAAAATAATTATCTTTTTCTTTATTAGAGAATCTTAAATATATGATTTGTTGTCAATTCTTTTGCTGACTTTTTGTTCTCCATTTTTTCAACAGGAGAGGGATGCAAAGGAGAAACTCCATGTTCTTCTTGGTCGACATGTCCTGTAATGCTTGGTAGATATCTCTGTAATGCATTAAAACTTTATAATTATGATTATTTGTATTTCACATTTTAGAAAAAAATATTCCTTATGATATGTTTTTATCCATCCAATATGATCTTACCTTGCACTGTCCACACTCTTGTTTCAGCCAGCATATCCTATAAAGCTTCCCGTTGTCATTCATTGGTATTAGGACTGTCACAAATTTCTTCATATTGTGGTTTATCATATCTCAGTCTACTAACAAATTATGACGTCGAGACTGTGGCTGGCTCCGTTTTTGGAGGTAGTATTCTTGAGTTACTGTATGTCTGCTGTTAATTTATTTCAATGCTAATGTAAGCACTATTTACACTGCATGATTAGGGCCTGTTAAGAAGAGCTTATAGACAACTTATGACTCCTATAAGTTCTTTTTAGCTTATTTTAACAAGCTTTTTGGTATAACTTCTCAAAATAAGTTGTTTTCAACTTATCCCAATAAATTTCATCATTTAATTTATAGTATAAGTCATCATTAAAAAAAAAACTTGTTGAATAACTGCTTAAATAAGCAATCCTTAATGTTTTTCTTTTCTACCTGCAATTACCCAGAAGATAAAATGACTGACTATATGGATTGTTTATCTGATGTCAAACATGGAGCTGCTCTTTCAGGTTTGTGTTTGGAAAATTACTATAATTGAATCCTTGCCATTTCTTTTATGCATTTCCCTTTCACTAAACCAGCATGTCTCTGAGGAGGTTGTTCTTACTGCAAAAAAGGATATCATTGTCATACAGGATGAACTTCATAATATCCAGATCAAAAGGGGGCTAGCAATAGGAACATTAAAGCATGTACTTTCCTTTGTAAATGTACCATAGGAGTTAAAGAAACATGCTATAGACTTCTTGCTCTGCATTGCAGATGGAGGTGTCTCCAGAAACTACAATGATGAACAATCTGAGGGATCATCTTGTATGCCTAGTCTTTTCTCAGCTTTGCAGGTTGGGTTTATTGCAATTCATGACATCAGGTAGTCTGTCATTCTCAATCTCTTACTTTCTCACCTTTTGGGCTCTTATATGAAAAGGCTTTTAAGTCATAGAATGTATTATGATCTAAAGTTGTTGTTAACCGTCAACCTATATTTAGGTGTGTCTAAGGTAAACTCTTCAACTTTAGACTAGTTAACAAGACACATATCCATACAAAAGGCAAGACAAAGATAAGTGAACTTCATACCATTTATAATAAAGTCTTTTGTGTGGAAATTATTCATATTTTTATTGTTTATTAGTTTGAACAGACGTAAATAATACTAAGAAAAATATTTTTCTGAAGAGATATTTTACAATAATACTTGTGGTAAATTAAGTTTGGATAGACTTGTATTACATAATACTTGAACATATTATCATACAATGTATATTTAGTTAAATAGTAAAAATCTTGACTGAAGTTAAGGACTGAAATAACTTTATTATTCTTAAATGAACTAGTATAAATTATTGTGTGATCTTCCTTCTTTCGACTCTTAATCCTTTTTATTAAGCAAACTATTTTTCTTTTAACAAAATACCTTTTTTTATTTTCTGAAAATCAACTAAATTTTAGCTAAAATTTTTAGAAAACAAATTTAACCCTTTTGTTGTTTTCCTACCTTCAACTTCAAAACCACTTGAATGCTTAGTATAAATATTTTAGAATTTTCATTTTATAATTTTTCTTGAAAAGTTCAAGATTATGTTACATCTTTCTTTGTAGTTTGATAATTAGTGATTTCTAAACATAATTTGAAGTCTAATTAGGATGGTTTGATAGTTACATTGATAACAAAAAAGATAGATTATTCTAAAGTCTTTTCAAGGAGAAGTTTATTGAAGGCCTATGATGAATGGTTGCTTTCTTTGCATACTTTAGATTTTGTTTGGAATTTAGAAGGAGAGGGAAAGAAAGTATTTAAAAAGCAAGAGAGGTTAATACAAAATTTTCAAATTGAAGAAACTTAAAAATATGAAATTAAGAAAATTTTAAAGGGTTTATAAATTATTTCTTTTTTTTTATCTAAAAACTCTTAAAATGGCTAAATATCACATAATTCTTTTACTTCTTTTCTCCCTAAAAAGTTAATTTCCAAACAAAGTCTTAGTGACAGGTTTAACAGCTGAGAACAATGATTATGATGAACTTTTCAATCAGCATTATGCACCCTAAATCCACTTAAGTTATGGTTGTACCGGTGCATTGAACTTACGAAAGAGAAGCTAAAGCAATCCATATAAGCTGTACCATTACCCAAAGTTTCATGAAATATTTTTCTTTGTACATGACATTTTGTTTCAATAGTAATGCACTTTTTTGTATGCATAAAAATATAAAAGCAAAAGCTAAGAACAAACAAAAGAGACTCCTAACTTATTTGCCAAAAGAATTAACATGATATTTTATGAGATCTATGACAATCACTAAGGCAGTGTATCCATGTCTCAAACAGGGTACAGTGATGAAAGGACCAATTCCTACTAATATACCTATTAAAATGAAACTGGTTCTTTGGAAGGATATCCATGATGATCATCCAAATAAAGAATCTAATAATTTCCACAACATTAAGCTTCTAAACCCAGCTAGAATTGAAGGGTCTCATGTTATAGATTTCCCGTTGAATCAGTCAATTATAGCTCGAATACAAAGGGGGCCTTGATCATGCCATTTTTTAGTACCAAACCAATATGTTCCCCTCACCAACTCTTATTTTAAAACCATCTTTCAGCTCTTGAACAGCTTTGCAAATTGCCCATGAAATAGAGGGAATCCAAGATATTTACCCTGATTTGAAGTACTTTGGATGCCCATCATAGCAATGAATCTGTTACATTTACTTTCCGGGACATTTTTGGAGGCAAAGAATCTAGATTTTGCTATGCTTACTAATGCAGTCCAATTTAGAACTATTTCATTTGAGTTTGTGTTTCCTTAAAATTATACAGCCATTTTAGTCTAAACTCTGAAGTAGTTAATAGTTTTCCGAAGGTTTTCAATTAAGAAAAACTACCTTAGAAGAAAAAAAAATTTAGAGAGAAGAACTTGCATTTCTTCATGCTTAAGTTTGTAGTAGAAAACATTTTTCAATTCCTAATCTATTTAATTGACTTTACTTTCTTTTCACACCCTTTTTCTATGGCAGTGAAAAGCGTTATGAGAGGGATAGTTTATCATATATAATTCAAATATATAAGTAATTTTGAAACCATATTATTTGAATTATATATAATTTGTATAAATCACAAGGCACTAAGACGAATATTCTGTGTTTGGCTGCACCCTCATCAACTACATTGAATCTAGATCCGAAAGGAAGATGCTAGTATTGGCATATTTTTATCATGTCTAAGAAAAATCATTGTGTGGTGCTCTCGCAGTTGATAATTATTTTTTAATACCTTTTATGATATAATTCTCTTCTTAAAAATATAACTTTATTCAACACTTTTATCTATTTTAGTGATTATATTGAAGAATTTTCTTTGAACAAAATGTTACCTATGTTACTTGTCCAATATTAACTTTCAACTATATCCAAGCCCCATGTTTCACAACTTTCATAAAAATGGCTTACCTATCCAAAATTGTTTACACCAATTCCTGTACCGAAAGGAAAGATGACAACAAAGGAATTTTAATGCTGCTAGGCCCATTCATAGATTCATTTAGCAAAATGTTCACAAAATCTGTTGTGAACATTCAAGTGAGATAATAAAAAAGTTATTTTTTTTATAGTAAGAGATAAAAATAATTATATATAATATTAAGTAGAATGTAAAAAACAAAAAGAAACTTATTTGCTTGAACATTTTTTCTTGATGTGTCAAATGCTTAAATGGATTATTACTACCAATAAAGAAAATCTTGATTATTTTACAAAATTTGAAGATCAATTAAGATAAAGTTAAGATGATAAATTTAAACAATAACTGAGTTGAAATTATATATATGCGTACTTAAGGCATTGACATATTAGACAATGTTTAAAGCATGATGATCTGGATGAACGTACATTTCCAATCATAAATTAATTGGAATGCTTATTTGTTTGTTGTTATTTCAATCTCACTGTCCTTTCTTTAATTACTTTGCCTTTCTTTTCATTTGTCTTTTCTATAATAAAGATCACAAGCTGAGGCATCTTAACCATTTATTAAATGTATAGAACTCATTCATTTTACTCTCGATATATTTACTAGACTAGCTAGCACAGATAGATCATTATTGGCCAAAGAAAATCATGTTTTAATCTTTTCATTGTTATATTATAGTTAGTGAACATTTTATTCTTATTTTTCTGCATAATGGACTTGTAAAAATTTTGTGCTAATGTATGTAAATAAATTCAATTAATATTTATAAGCATGATAGTAGTTCCAAGAGGAAAATTAGGAATACATTGTGATAAAGAGTGGTCGATCCCTGTGTCTCTGTAATCCTTTAACAGACTTTGAGCACACCCGTTTTATAAATTCTACATGAATTTCATTTAATTTTAATTTGCATGATCGTGAACTTCAATCAACAATAAATAGTTTGCTTAAAAGTATAAAAATACAAAAAGTATGTTATTAACCTTTCTCATTTTGGTAAGTGTTATTTTTCTTGAGAATTCCTGCCTCTTATGTTTATTGTGCAATGACATTTATGTTTAATTAACCAATGTATTTATATTTGCTCCAATATTATTAGTTATAATGTAATTGAAAATATATTGAAAAAAAAATATAAATATAAATATAAATCTAATATAAAAATTATAACTAATTACATGTTTAAAAATAATGTAAATGTGGATCTAATGCAAAAATTATAATCGGTGGTGTTGAAGTAAATATGAATAACATTAAAATAAGCATACATTTATAATTATTTGTAAATGTGAATTTAAACATACACATAATTTTAAAGCATGTTAAAACTCAATTTCAACACATGATGTAAGAGCTTCTTGGCTTGATAATTTCTTCTGGTAGTTCTGATTTCATTTGAGCTTTGTAGTAGCAATGAGTGACTACCTTGTTCTCCCTTCCTTGATTCTTATGGTGTTGGGTCCTTACAAACATGAGAGACAATTTTTCTTATTAGGATATATGATCTTGTCACTTAGAATTTGCTTATGTTATTTATCGTTTCTTTTATGACGTTCCAATGGTTATTTTGGACCTTATCATTTCATTTTATTATAAAAAAGAGAAAGAGACATACATATACTGCATATAATCTTATACAATAGTTGGAGTAACGTGCTTCGTTACTAAAATTCAAATCCACAATCGACCTAACACGTGACGAGTGTTTATTTTCTACCAATATATTCAAAGCTCAAACCCGTTGTCCCTTATTTATGTGTAATCCTTCGACCTCTTTCCAGTCAGATATTTCCTAACTTTATATCTAATACCATTGTCTTATCCTAAAGTGGCCTACCCACCCTTTCTTCTTATTATTTTTAAATGCAGACTTAATTATGTTCTTATTCTTTATAAATATTATTAAATTTGATTTAGTTATTTAAAATATGTTAGTTTTTATTTTTATAAATTTTAAAGTTTTCAAAATGATTCTCATCGTCATTTATTGTTAATCTGATATATGCATTGAATATATCACATTAGTGACTATTCTAAGGAGATTAGTGATGTAACTAACTAAATATGCATGTCATGTTATTAATGAAAAATAATAGATTATTTACCGGGGGAAAAATACAAAGGAGGAAGGAAAGCACAAGTTTTAAGAACACTGTTGAATGCATTTTGTGCCATTTTTTTTTTTATTCTTTCTGGATTTTCTAACGTTCTTGGAAGTTCACAGATAATAGTAGGTTCGTAGGTGGAACAATATGCTTTGATTTGGGTTAGCAATTCATTTTTATCAATTATGTCTTTCTAATAGTTAGCAATTAATGATTTGATGTAGCATTTTGCTTTTAAGACTTTTGGTGACTTTGCTTATCCATGAGCTGTGACAATAACGTTTGTGATTGTGAATAACAGTTAGAATTTCCTACCAAATGGAGGAGGAAAATAAAACATAGCGAGATTACCACGCAATTGACTTAATTAGAATAATCGAGTCATTGGTTATAATATTTTTCCTAGTATTCCTCCTCTCTCTACTTTTCATCAAATGGTCCAAAAATTGTGCAATATGAATATTTTCATAATATATTACCCTCTAAAGTATATGGATTAAATATAATTCACTCATGTATCAAAATTCATATTATCATAAAAATAAAAAGACAAGGATTACGAATTCATTGAAATGTAAGCAGTTGTGGAGTGTCCCATAAAACTTATTTATTGAGATTCAACGTCTAAATATATTAATACATGAAATATGAATTGAATTCTCCTCCCACATTGCTTGATTAGGTTTGATCATAGTGGGTCAGATTTAAAGAAAAATTAATAAATTTCAAATTGATGATAGTTTTGTTGGTGGTCGGTTTTGTAAAAAAAATATAAAATAAATCCAAATTAAACCTAAAGCAAAGATGTAGCACCTATGGTTGATATGGAATTGATTGGTCTGAAAATTGTTTTTGTTTCTATTTTTAATAATAAAAAAATGTTATTTTTATTTTATTTTTTGTTTTAAAAGTTTGTATGTACAAGTTTTCAAGAATTTATATAGAAACGTGTAAAAAAGTATTATTTTCACTATTTTTTCATTGTGGGCATTGTTTTTTATACAAAATTTTTAAATAAAAAACAATGTCATTTTTTGTCCTAAAAAAAACTACTAAAACTAAATAACTTCAATATCTTTTTTTTTTTTTAATTTCTTCATTACCCACAATTAATATTAGTAAAAAATTGCAGCACTGTTTTATAGGAGTGACAGTTAGACTAAGGTGGTCATTGGGTACCGGAAAAAAAAACTATAATAGATAAATTATAACGCATTAAATGAAATGAATTTAGATTTAAACTAAGATAATTGCATATTGCATATATATTACAATACGTATGAATGGCCTCCAAGAAGAGAATGTTCAAACTTTGTCAATTTTCTCTCTCGTTTTAGGAAGCTATAGTAGCTAACTGTTTCTGTATCATATGACATTCAAATATTTTCCTTTCTTTCTTCTGAAAATCCCTTAGATTTTTTTTCATTATTATTATTTTGAGCGAAATGCATATACTGAAACAATGCACGAGTACCCATGATTGTCCTGCAGCTCCCACGTTAAAATTAAATCTCATATGCCCATTGTTGTTCCCTTTTTCCTTCCGCTGAGAAAGACAGGTGCATAAAGAGAACCAAAGATAAAAATTTTAATTTTGATATATTGTAAGTATATAAAATTGTATATTGACAACTACTTATAATATAATATTAAGTATAACTTTTAATTACTTATAAATTGTTTAAATTATTCGATAAACCAAATAATATCATCATAGGATATTAATGAGAATTTGTATATAAAAATTAAATAAAAATTTAATACAATTTTCATTAAAAAAATTATTTTAATATTTTATTTAGATATATTTTTTATCTCATGGGATAATTAGGTAAAATTCATAATCATTTAATAGTTAATAATTTTTACTCATATATCAATTTATAATTAAACTATACAGTTTAATTAATTTAAAAAAAAAAAACAGAGAAAGTGCTCAACAGAAAGTTTGAAAAAGAGATAAGAAAGGGTTTTTTTTTCTTTTTGAAGTTTAAAAAAGGTCTAGTCTCAAAGATCCAAAACACTCCAACCAAAACACATTCACTTTCTTTCAGTGGCTCACAAACTAAGTGCTTTCGTGCGTGCGTGTGTTCCTTTTCAGGCATAAACCTTAACCTTCACATATCTGTTATCTTCATGTTCTCTTAGAAACAAACAATGAAAACGAAGCTTCTTCTTCTTATGTTTCTCATGTTCCTCCTTATTCTTCACGAACCCATTTACATTCTTGCCTCAACAACATACCCTCTTGTTCCCTCACCTGAAGTTCCACCCTTTTCTCCATTTTCCGCCTCAACTTCTGCTTCTTCTCCAGGTTCTCTCTCTCTCTCTTCCATTTGCTGTCTCTATCACTATCTGTTTCTATCTTCTGTTTGTTTTATTGGCATTCAACAGTTTCAAATTCAAATTTGAAATCATGACAAGCTTAATGCAGATAATATAAAGTGACACTTTTTATTCATTGCTTATCTTTGTATGATATATCTCATTATTTGTATTTTGATCATGCCCTTTTGCTTAACTGCTACATTAATTGTTTTTTGAAATTTGAATGAATGAGATATATTTTGTTTCCATGTATTTTTTGTGCTCCTGTTATTGTTAAATACTACATGTTGATCAGGTGTTGTGATGGGAGCTGAACAGCAACAAATTGATTCACACAAGAAAATGGTAATAGCTATTGCTGTTGCCAGCACTTCACTTGGTGCAGTCATTTTGTGTGTTTTATGCATCTGGATTTACTACACCAAGTATCCTTCAAAACCCAACAGGAAAAATGTTAAAAGTTCAGGTGTTTGTCTTCTTTCACTATTCCATTTATTAGATTCCTGTTTACTTTGCTTTATTCACAATTTGGGGGAGTAAACTTTCGAGTTAGTCCTATTTTAGTTTCTAATATTTTAAGGGTTGTTAGTCCTTGACCTTATAAAAGGCTTATTCATTTTAGTCATTTTTTTATTTCTTTTTTATTGTTATTTTGAGCTTCAAAATAACTAAAATGAATATCCTTTTGTAAAGTTATGAATTAATAAAGGATTTTTAAAATCAGAGACTAAAATGCGTGACTCACATAATTTTTAAGATTAATTCCAATTTTGGGATGCCAAGAAACACTGACATTTAATTTGATTTATTGGTATTTTCTGAGATTTGTTTTCACATGTGTTTTTTTAATGCATAGATGCTGAGAAAGGGCTAGCTTCAGCTCCATTTTTGAGTAAATTCAGCTCTGTCAAGATGGTTGGTAAGAAAGGGTGTGTTCCAATAATTGATTATAAGCAAATAGAAAAAGCCACCAGCAATTTCAAGGAAAGTAACATTTTGGGTGAGGGTGGTTTTGGACGCGTTTACAAGGCTCATTTGGATGATAACTTGGATGTTGCCGTCAAGAAACTGCACTGTGAAAGTCAGCATGCTGAGCAGGAATTTGAGGTAATGCTTACTATTAATTTATTCATTTTTCTACGCTTTTTCTTTTAAGGTTTAAATACATATTTATCCCTACAATTAACGCTCCTTTACAAATTAATTCTTATATTTAAAAAAAATTTGTTTAACTTTTACACCAGTGTTTCGTAAACGTGTTATGTCATATAGAAATTAAAACGTAAATTTTTTTAACACAAAAATAAATTTGAAAATAAGTGTTGCTATACTGACTAAATGAATATTTTAATTTTTAATATTATATTTCTATCACAACTTTTAAATATCATACTGAATAGTTGGACTTGGATGAATTTGCAGAACGAGGTGGATTTGTTAAGTAAAATTCTACATCCAAATGTAATTTCTCTTCTGGGTTGTAGCAGTAATGACGATACGAGGATTATTGTCTATGAATTGATGCAAAATGGATCATTGGAAACTCATTTACACGGTAAAGACGTTTCTGAATTTCTGATGCTTTATTGTCTAGTATAAGGCAGAAATTGAAAGATAATGAGGTCAATTATAAAATAATGTTAATATAATTTTTTGGTACATAAATAATGCGAATCATTTTATTTTCCAAAAAATGATTATGTGAAGGACCTTCTCATGGCTCGGCCTTGACTTGGCATTTGAGGATGAAGATAGCCCTTGACACAGCAAGGTAATCTTCCGTGTCTGGGCTTCTGTTTATTTTCCTAATTGAGTTAGAACAATATTAGCAATTCATTCTCTTTAATGCATTTTATTTTAATCGTATAATAGTTAAAGTTTATTATTAATTAAAATTTATTAAAGTCTAAAGGTGACGTGGACAAATTTTAATAAATTTTAATTGATAATAAAAATATTAAAAATAAGGATACTATTATTAAGTACATGATAACTAATGTCTTTAGAAGATTGGTTAAGAAAAAAAAACTATTCAAAAAAATATTATTCAGAACTTTTTAATTATTTTTAATAAAAAATATTTTTAATTTCTTCACTAATTGTTAGTAAAATCCCTGTTATTTTTCATTTGGTAGAAAGACCCCTATTATTTTTTATTTGGTTTATTGTCTGTTTGTTAACATGCTATTGATTAATGTCAACCAGGGGATTAAAATATCTGCATGAGCACTGTAACCCTCCGGTGATCCATAGAGATCTGAAATCTTCTAATATTCTTTTAGATACAAAGTTCAATGCCAAGGTAAAACCAGAAAGACCCATTTTGAATTTGGTGAATATATTATAGTTTCCTTTCTCTACTACACATTTATTTTATTGTGTTAACCAAAATTTCTTTCCTGTGTGCGCCTACTGGGGGATTCAGCTTTCTGATTTTGGTCTTGCCATAACTAATGGGTCCCAAAATAAGAATAACATCAAGCTTTCAGGCACATTGGGTTATGTAGCCCCAGAGTATCTTTTAGATGGTATGCCAACTGAACTTGATATAATTTCATATTGCATACATATGCATTGGTCTGACAAGTTGCTAAATGTTTAATATGTCCCTAAGCTTTCAACAAGTCAGATCCAAGATATTGGTCTTTTTGGACCCTTTGATGCATTAATTATGTGATGAGTGTAAGGTGGGTTTGAAAGGTGTGATCTGTGCTCATATTGGGCATGTACCTGCCCAATTGACCTGGCATGTTATATACATTATTTATTAAATTAATATGCTGTCAGTTAAACATGCAGTCTCATATGCCTATTTTGCTCCAGTTGCTTCTTGTCTGTGTCATAAAAATTAATAATGGTGATAATAAATGTCTTGAGAGTGGGAACTATTATTTGTTCTTAGCTGCTATGTCAGCAAGCATCGATGAGGTGGAATTGATTCTTCTCTTAGATGGGAAACATTGGAAGGTTTTCTCAGGTCAAATGCCTATTAGTTTTCTATTATGCAGTTGAAAACTTTGATAATTTGGCGGGGATTGGCATTTTATTTTAAGGGTCCTGTTAAGGGAACTTGTTAAGAAATTAATAAAAATTATTCAAAATCACGTTAGGAGTGAATTAAAAATTATTGGAGGAGGGCATTATTATATTATTATAAAGGAAATGTTAACCAGTATTCTTAAGATACTTGTTAAAAATTTAAAAGTGAAAAAAAAATTATTTCAAAATGTTATCAATACACCTCTCCATGTGATTTTTAATACAATCCATTGTAATTTTTTGAAAGCTTTTTCACTTTCAATTTCTTAACCAGTGTTCTAAGAACAGCGGTTAATCAGACTCATTTTATTAAAAATTTATTATTAATTTCTTAACTAATGCTTTGAAGACATTAACTAGTATTTGTCTTATTTCAATTATTAAAAGATTGTGAATGGAAGTAGTTCTCCGAGGATTTTCTTGAAACTTGGTGAAATAGCTAGGAGCTAAGGAACCACACGGGCATCAGTAATAGTTCATTGAGCAATGAGAAATTTTGTGAGAAATTCATCACCCTCAAAGCATGAATTATTTTCTGAGGAGATTGTATTTTAATTATTTTAACAGGTAAATTGACCGATAAAAGCGATGTCTATGCTTTTGGAGTGGTGCTTCTGGAGCTTCTATTAGGAAGGAAGCCTGTGGAAAAACTAGCACCAGCTCAATGCCAATCTATTGTCACATGGGTAAGGTTTTACCTGATCAAATTTAATTGGGTTGATGTTGGAAATAAATGACAAAGCTATTTATGATCATTACAGGCCATGCCACAGCTCACCGACAGATCCAAGCTTCCAAACATCGTGGATCCTGTAATTAAGAATACCATGGACCCCAAGCACTTGTACCAGGTTTGAGGATATTTGAAACCGTTAACCTACTTTTTATATTGATTGTAGTTAATGTGACTCCCACTAAATGAGGTCACTTTTGTACTTTCGTTATCATAATGCTCTCTTTTGTGTGAGATTCACCTAAATTTTAATTAATAGTATGGGAAAAAGTTGTTATAGAAATGTATTTTGGTTAACTGCAACCTCAAATTGGTACTTCGTAGGTTGCTGCTGTGGCTGTGCTGTGTGTGCAACCTGAGCCGAGCTACCGTCCTTTGATTGCAGATGTTCTTCACTCGCTCATCCCTCTTGTACCTGTGGAGCTTGGAGGAACACTGAGAGTTCCACAAATGGCCCAGCAAGTTTTACCAGCTGATCCACATGTGGATTCTAATCAATGAACAATTTGCGACATTACGTAGTGAGAATCCATCTGGGACATGTTTTGTGATGCTACCAAATTAGTGAGGCTTTGTCAAGGCTCCAAATTACAGAATGATTCATAACAACCACACTGATTCTGTAATAGATGCAGCCTAGGAGTGACCTGAAATGCTGAACAAGTTCATAGGGGAAGAGTAGGCCTAATGGGGTAGGCGATCTTTGGCTTGTTAATGACAAATGAGAAGAAATTAATTTCACTTTTTGTGAAAATGTGTATAGAGTGGTGATTTTGTTGAACGTTGAACTGTTCAGGGAGGATCTGATTGTCTTCCATTCCCTCTTTTGGCTGTTATGAAATTCAACAAATTGGGCTACGAATTAGAGAAATGCTAACAACATTCTCTTCCAAATAAACTCCATCAGTGGCCAAAATTTATAATGACTTACGAAATAGCATGGGTTCTACAAGTATTTAATGAGCAATACTCATGATTTTGCATTTTCTAATAAACTTTAATTAATAATATGGAGTTTGAAAGAGAGTATTAGAAAGTATATTACTTATGCTCTTCTAAATTTTATTTTGCTAAGAATAAATGTAATTCGCTTATTATTAAGAATCCGTTTCCTTCCTTTCTTCTCTCCATTTTTCTTCAATCAAATACTATGTAAAGGAATTTCAACATGGTAACTTGTACAGATTCCAGAAATACATATGATTGAGCCATTCCGTCGGATAACAGTGCCTATGACCCATGTGGTTCTAATTGGGTTGATAAATTACGTAAAGCAGCATATATATCCCTCTTGACACAATTTAGCTTAGTATGGCTACGAGCTGGTCTCTCTCCCCCTCTCTAGATCACGTGGGTATTTCCATCTTTCTTGCCTTTACTTTTTTTGGTTCAAGATGACAAAACATGCTATTTTTCTTCTTAAAATCCTACAATCAATTATTTTACATTCTTGGTTCTAGTTACCTCATCACCAATCACAATAAACAACATGGGTGAACTCTCAACGTTTCTCTATCAAAACATAAAATATAAGTTATTCAATCATACAGGAAGCAGGATTAAAAAAGAAAGAAAAAGATACTGACTAACATCTGAAGCACATGCAGCCAGCAAAACTAATGTTATCAAGCTTTATTCAATCTTACCCACTAGAAATAAGAAACAGACTCATCATGCATCAATTCAACTTGCTTCATGCTTGAGAAGCAGACTCATGATGTGTCAATACTATAACTCAACTTTCAAGTTCAAGGTTACAAAATTTCCTAAGGAATCAGTTACACATGACAATTAATGCTTACATACTTGAATTATTTCCATGTATTCCAACCACTGCGATTGGGTATATTACTCACCAAAAATATATTCTTGGCTCTATTGCATAATATTTGATTGAGTTTCAGCTGACATTATGATACGAGTCAATGATAGCATCGGCAAGGAATTCACACTTCGCCAATGACAATCCTGCCAGGGAAATCCTTCCATCTTTCGTCATGTATACGTGCCACTTATTTGTCATATTGTCACTCTGATAACACAACATAAAATTTAAGAACAACACAGTCAATGTTGCAACACAGGAAAATCAAATCACAGTGTAAAAAATCTAAAAGGGGATTTATCACATGCAAGAAGTTACAATGGGAGTCAACTACCTGCTCCTTGTTCAACCCCGTGAATGAGAACATGCCTATCTGCTTTAGTATGAATGACCAATCTTTTCCACTATTGTCTTTTGAAGTAATACTATCATATAGTTGCTGTCTAACATTCTTTATCCTCCCAGCCATCATTTCCATTTCTGCTTTCCATTCATCAAAAAGAGCAGGGTTTCCAACAATATCGGCAACAATCCTAGCCCCGTGTACAGGTGGATTGGAGTACATTGGTCGTGCAAGCCTTTTTAACTGGCTCTTTACCCTGAAATACATAGTTACCACATTGTCAATCAAAGACAACTTTTACTGTGGCATATATTGCCCTGATCAAGTTGACTAAAATATTTTCTTTCTTAAAACAAACTTAAGCATTTTGTCATGATGTTAAGAGACAGTATCACTATCATGAGAATAGCATCAGATTACAACTATTTCATTCAACCTGTACTTCATTGATAAAATGATCTCTTCACCCTTCTAGAAAAGGAATAAAAATGCATGAGAAGAAAGTAGACAGATTCATTTTTTTCTTAGACATGTCCATTCAACTTCAGATAGGAAAAAGTACAGCATACTTAGTTTATCACACCTTGCTGCAGATTCTGGTAATGATGAAATTAAATTGATTGCTCCAATCCTTTCAGCATAGAGACCTAGATTTTTACTGTATGACTGAGCTACAAGAACTTCCATGCCACGTGACACAAACAATCTCACAGATGCTGCATCTTCATCAAGGCTTCCACTAGCAAATCCCTAAAATAGTAAAATTTAATAAGGAGGTCACCATGTAGCTAATCAGGTTCCAGGTCTCTATAAAGATTATTTGTCATAATTTTGAATATGTTAATGGTTTTGAAATATACTACCCAGAAATTTACTTAAAGATAGTTCATTATCCCAAATATTGGTACCTGGTAAGCAACATCAAAAAAAGGAATGTGGTTCTTTTCTTGAATTACATCAGCTATTGTTTCCCACTGCTCAGGGGTTGGATCAATACCAGTAGGGTTATGAGCACATCCATGAAGTAGCACAAAAGTTCCATCGGGAGATGACTAAAAAAAAGTAAAATATACAATTACGAAGAGTTCAATTTAATCTAGAATTGAAGGAATCTACAAATTAAATGAGAATTTATGTTTCTACGTGTGCCTTCATAACAAGATGCTCAAGTTACAATTACCAAATCAATTACCCATTGAATACCATTACACTGTAGCGGCATGTTAATCAAAGCAGTGACATCAGTTGTATTTTAAGTGAAAGATGTTTTTGAAAATATCCCTTTCAAGAAAATATTACAAGTGTTTAGACCTAAGATGAAGGGATCAAGAGAGGGAAAAATATATCAAATAGAAGTAAAATAAAACACTGTTCATAGTCTGTATAAGAGTATAATCAATTTCACTTTCTAAATTCAAGATCAGGATGTAACCTTTATATCTTCAATCATGCCCTCAAAATCCAGGCCGACTGTCTTAGGATCATAATATCGGTACTCAGACCATGGGACTCTAGCATCGTTGAAAATATTCTTGTGATTACCTGCAAGACAATAATGTTACCCAGAATGTATAACTTCCCTCGAAACAAACATAACCAAGTTAACACAGAAAGGAATGAAATGCACACCCCAGGTAGGTGCCGATATCAAAACTTTTGCTCCAGGAAAATATCGTTCTATCAGAGCTGCACCTAGTCTCAGAGAACCAGTTCCAGAAAGACCTTGAACAGTGGCAACCTGGGCAAAATTGAATAATATAAGTAAAAAAAAAAGAAAAAAGTTGACTATTAGTTATTTACTTTCTATTCACTCATAACCAATAACCGATAACTTCCTTCAAAACATCTATATTTTCTAGATTCCACTACATACTCTTTGCTCTTTGATTGCTGGGTTGTCTGCTCCAAGCAACAACTCTGCAGTAGCTTTATTAAATGCAGCCAAACCCTCAATGGGGAGATACTGCATTTACAAGTTAAATCATAGTCAATAATCTAAAGCCAGTTGTTCCAATCCACACATAAAGGCATGTGATGTAAAGGAAATTACCTCTTTGTTATCACCTCTCTCCAGCATAAGATTCTCTGCCTATAAAAAGCGAGAACCTCTAAATCAATATTAACTTAATTGAAAAATAGTCTTAGGTTTGTTAACCAGAAGTAAAATTAAGAATAAACATTTGACAGGAGTATTGTGCAAACATGGGTCACTCAAATCACTACACACTCATCAAGTAAGAAACAAACAAAGACCTTCTTAACAACATCAAGCACATATGGCTGTAGTTCTTCTGTTCTATAGGCCCCAACTCCAAGATTGAGCTTAACATCACTTGTGTCTGCTTTAAATGCTTCAGAAACTCCAAGAATTGGATCAGGAGGAGCCATAGGTATGCCCTCAAATCGAGAAACATTAACCGCAACAGCCATAGAGAACCGACCACAGGACTGTGAAATAAAATTGGCAGACATCACGTTAGGACACAGAAAAGGAAATTAGGACTAACAACTCAAATTAGTCCCTAATTTATGAGCATCGGTCCAAAAATGTCATTTTAATCATTCAAATTATCAAACTATGACCATTTAGTTCATGAAATTACAAAATGACAGCCATTTTAATCTCTGGAATTATAACAATAAGGACTAAAATGATTCATATTTGATCACTTCAAGAACTAAAGTAAGATTTTTATAATTCCAGGAACTAAATTCTCTAATGCATATAATTTCAAGGACTAATTCAGTGTATTACTAAGGCGTTATAACTAATTGGCACACTCAATTGTGTCCTTACACTCCTGAATCCTTATTTTAAACACAATTTTAATCATGGTCCAAATCGACTTTTCACAATCCAATACAATAAAACTAGTTAGTGAAGAACATGAACAAGTAACAGTTAAATTTTTTTTTATAAAAAAAGCATAAAAGTAAAAGAAGCTAAGTCATTCACACATACCCTTGAATTCTTAAGCCTTAAAGCGTTGCCTCCAAGCTTGGGTCTTCCCTGTTCAACACCAAAGTTAAATCCTAAGAAAATGCAATAATTAAAATGTGTGAAGGAATGTTGAAAGATATTATTACCTTGTGGATATGGTGAATGGAGAGAGAAGAAGAGGGAGAAGTTACGGAGAGAAGCGAAGAAGCCATCTAAAACAGAAACGGTTAGGAAATTGTAACGATTTACGCAACTGTTTTAACTATAAATAACTTCTGGATCTGTGGTTAAAGAGTTTCAATAGCATTAGCGTACCCAATACGATGAGATCGAAGTACGTTTCAGAGAATCACTTTTGAAGTGTAGAGATATAGAAGGAAACAGTGGGCGACGCGCACAAAGTGCCACAGCTTACTGATTTATCAACGAAAAATTGGTTTGGTATATGCTTGCAGATCTTATATTTTCTATATAAATAAATAAATTAAGATATATACACCCACGGCTAATATTAAATTATTATATCAATCATGATTCTTTAACTTTTGTAATAATTATCAATTAATTTAAAAGTCATTTCAATATTATATTTTATTTTATTAACAGGATAAAATATATTTTAAGTACATTAAACGTTAAAGTTATTACTTATATTATTAAAATAATTTTATATTTAAGTGAAGTTAACATAAATTTTATCATTCATCTCCTCTCTTACAAAAGTAGTGTAACTAATTAGAGTGGGAATCAACTTGTATAAGGGGTTATTTTAATATGTGATTGTAATTGTTTTAAATACTTAGAGATAAAGTTTTGTTATAAAAGATATTTGTGATGTTATGTTAAATACTTAAAGATATTAGCACTGTGTTAAATATTTGAACAGAGAGTGCAAAGATATTTGTAGTTTTATGTCAAATACCCAAAAAAAAATTATTGTGATATGATATGTTTGATGATATCTATAGTTTATTAAATAAAATGTAAAGTTGAGAATTAAAAAAAAAATTAAAATTGTGTCTTTCAATAAGAGTTTAGTTTTCTTTTATAAATTTAATATGATTTTTATTTTTTTCATATTTTTTTTTATATTTTTAAGCTTTTATAAATTTAAATATATTTAGTCTTTTATTTTTTACAACATATATTTAATTTTGAATTATTATTAAATAATAAAATAAACGGAAAGGTTCTTAATAAATTATTAAAGTAGGTTTAGCTTAACGGGCCAATTCATCTAACCTATCAAAATTAGTGAATTTGGCATGTTTTGGATCTATCAGCTTATTCAACTTATTTTGTCTTAGCCTGTTAAAATGTAGACCAATGGTAGAATAAGTTCGCTAACTTGTCAGACACATTTTTTATTCTTAAAATTAATAAATAATTATTTACTAATTAAATATTATTTTTTATTAATATAAAAATAATTTTTATTATTTATTATATTTTTTATTTTTTAAAAAAAGATTGGTGGACTGATCCATTAATTCAATAATCTACTAACTATTTTTTATTTTTTATTATTTTTGGCTAGTTAGTTTGTTATCTCATCTTTAAACAAGTTGAGATAGAAAATCTAATTCATTTTCTAAATAAAACAAGTTTGAATTAGCTTATTTTTAAGTAATTTTTTGACGAATTAGAGTAGATTAATTTGTATTGTTACTTAATTTTTTATTATAATTTTTTATAGGACTAGATAATAAAAGAGATTAAAGTATTAAAATTAAATTTAATTATTTTTTTGTCTCTATAAATATTTATTATTTTATGATAAGTTTTTATAATTTATTTTTGTTGAGATTTAATTTTTGAAAAGTTAAAAAATTATAATTTAATCTTTTTCATTAAGTGTTAAGCTGACTTAATTTTTTTGTTTTACTATTTTAATATTTTATTATTTAAAATTAATATTTATAAATAAATCCATAAATATATTTTATATATTTACAAATTAAGTCATTCTTCTTCTTTTTTTCTTTCTTTTTTCCATCCCCCGCTATCCACCCTTATCCCATCCCTCTGCTGTCCACCCCGCTGCTTCTCCAACTTAATCCCTACCCGATAAACATCTACCAAGAACCTTGCATTTGTGACTTGGTCACTCGTGTTGGAAATGACAACATCGGCACTCCCAATGTTAGTGCTTCCGAAGAGGATTCACTTGCAATAATTTATTGGTGAACAAAACACTTTCTACACTCAAGACCATACATTTTATGAAAGAAATATGTTACTATTAAACTCCTAATCAGATATAATAGTTGATCAGAGAACATGTTTAAGATTAATTTTACTCTCAAAAGTCTATTATGAGGCCTGTTACACCTAATATGAATTCCTTTGGTACTGACTGTAAGTTGTGGGAAGTAATTAAATCCCATTAAAGGGGGAGATCAATTTTGGTTTACTGAATTTCAATCTCTGATTAAAAAGTCAATAGAATTGATTTAAGTTGTATAATTTCTAGAACCTAAAATCGTCTAGAGTGATATGACAACCATTGAGGTGGAATCCACTTAAAGCAAAGCTCAGTATGAAAATGCATCAAATTTATAATCTCTCACGACACATCAATTTTTATGGACATTGAATGAGTTGGTATAAGAAAGAAGGAAAATGGGAGGAGGTACGCTGCAGAAGGGGAATGGGTGTAGGAAGAAGAAGGAAAAATAGTTAGAGAAACATTTTTATATATATTTAAAGATTTATTTATAAATAATAAAATATTAAAAATTTAAATAATGTAATATGTCATGTGTAAAGGTTCCGTTTAATCTTAACGAGAAAAGAGTTAATGGTCCTAAATTTTGATTTCTTAATTTAGAATTAAATTCTAACAAAAAATTTACAAGAATTTATTACAAAATATTTAATATTAAAAATATAAATAAATTTTAAAATTAAAATAAACAGCAACAAGATAAAAAACAATATTAAAAATAAAAATAAAAATCATAAAAAAAAAGTATACTTAATCTTTATTTTCTTAATTTTTGAACTCTACGTAACCTCTTTTAATCACCATTAGCTCATTTTAATTTATATATATATATATATATATATATATATATATATATATATATATAAAATGTTCATTTTAATTTGTCAACTACCGTAGTTGATATATTATATATCAAAATAAACTCACGGTTTTCAATGACTTTTTAACCAATGTGTTAATCATCTTTTTAAAAATAGTCAAGAGCTGACTTTTTCAATTAAACTTTTTTTTTTAAAAAGTTACTTAATTGTCACACCCTGGTTGTCGAACAAAGACATATAATAATCGATTAATTAAAAATAAAATCTCCATCAAATGGCTTCACATGTCATCAAATTATTGACATAAGCACGAAGTACTTATATTATTGTATTGTTAAGGGTAATCTTTCCTCTCAACTTGTCATAGAGCTTGAAAAGACCGATCACTATAATATTAAATTCTCACATCCAATTTCCAAATACATTATTGGTGTTGTGTTTTCATAATAATTCATAAGAAAAAATAATAATAATTTTTTAAAAAATTTAACGTTTATTTATGAAAAAATATTTATTTGGAGTATTTTTACAAGTTAAAAAGAAATAAAACAACAAAAATTAAAAAACTAAACTAAAGAAAATAGAAAAAGGACAAGTTTGCTAATTTAGCCTAAAATTTGTTTTATATACTATAAAAATTGAATATGGATAAAATATACTATACAAATAAATAAGTTTTTATTTTATTTTTTATATACTATAGGACATTAAATCAAACAACAACCTTATGTGATTCTATTTAATATTACGATAAATAAAAATTAATAGTATAAGGTATAAATTATATTTAAATAATAAAAATCTTATTTATCAAAATTAATGAAATTTTAAAAATAATTTAAAATTTGAATTATATATATATATATATATATATATATAATCATTTAAAACTAAAAATTGTGTTTCTGTTTGAAAAATATAAAAAAGTTGATACTAATTATAATAATTTTCATAAATAGTTTTATAATTATAATTATTTATTTTTAATAAATTATATTTAAAATGAGTAAAACATCACACATATTATATAATAAAATATTTTATCCTATTATCTTGTCATAATTATCAAATACGTCTTAAATTTTGTTTGAGAGTTTGAAAGAAAAAAAAAAAAAGAGTTTGAAGGGAAAAGGAAGGGAGGGAAAGAGGATTAAATCCCTCTCTTATTTTAAATGTTTAATATGGAGAGGGGAAGGTGACAGAGAATTAATAATAAAAATAAAATTATTGTTTTTTATACTTTTTATTTATATTTTTTATGTTTTTAAAAAATATAAAAATTTAATAATTTTTTTTCTAAAAATTAATATTTTAAAAGTTAATATTTCTATTTTTTATAAATTTTTAAACAAATATCACTCTAAAACTAATATGTTTTGAAAAAAATAATTTATTGTATTCTTTTCTCTAATTTTTTTCAAAAAAATACATAAATTATATTTTTTTTCTCTCTAAATATTAATATTTTTAAAATTCATATTTCTATTTTTTATAAATTTTTTAAAAAATATCACTCTAAAACTAATATGTTTTGAAAAAAATTAATTTATTGTATTCTTTTCTCTAATTGTTTTCAAAAAATACACAAATTATATTTTTCTCCCTCTAAAAATTAATATTTTTAAAATTCATATTTCTATTTTTTATATTTTTAAAAAAATTCTCACTCTAAAAACTAACATTTTAAAAAAAAATATTTTTTTGCAATTCTTTTCTTTAAAATTAACATCACTTTTTTAAAAATATTTATTTTTTTCTCTTTCATTCATTTAATAATCAATATAAAGAAAAATATTTTAATAGACTAAATAAAAGGAAGACATTTCAAATTATATTTAACTCATTCAAATTTGTTAAGTAAGCAAAATAAATAAATATATATTATCAATCATGTATTAAAAGCACTTTTGACCATTATATCTAAGGTATTAACAAGAACTGAAAAGTTCATTAAAATACAATCATAATATAAATAACACAGGTTCACATCGTGTTACATATCTAATTTTTCATAGGTATATTTATACTTGTTAACACATTTTAAGTATAAATTTAAAATATAAACCACAAAGTAAATAATGTCAGTGCTACAACTAATATTCAAAGTTGTAACTATTGTTAATGTCTATTTAACATTGCTTCATTTAGAATTGCACATTTATATTCATTCTTGGATATAAATATGCAGGCAAGATAAGAACACAGGACCCAAATAGTGTTAGCTGAGAAAAACACTAGATATCATATGACTAAATTGAAAAAATAAGAATAGTATTATTATCATATAACAATGAACAAAGATTCATTAGAAAAATGACGAAAAGGATGTAAACATAAACTTGGACAACATAATATCAATAGCTAGACATTTATCGCACAATTCAAAGTTACAATGTTTTGTTGTCATCTCTAAATCAACTATCTGATTTCTGAAGTACACTTCAATATATGCCAATATGGTTCCACAAATTTTATTGAAGGGTAACATAAAACTAACTTCTTATGTTGCATTTCTTTGGTTTGGAAGTTCCAGAATGTTGTCTATGGATTTCTAACAAAGGAAAGTCCCCCTTTCTTTATGCCATTTAATTAATGTTTCGTGCTGCTCGCCACTCTCTGAGGCCAAGGACGGGGTCGAACCGTCATTTCAGGATTTGCAGTCCAATACATTTCCATTACGTTACCCAACCAAACCCACCACCTCATGTGCCAAAGTCAAATAGTTGTTCTTTCTTCCCTGCTCCCTTTTTTTCTACATATGCAGGCGTAGAAATTGACCCCCAACCTAGCATCTTAATTTCAAGCAATTGACCCCTAATCCAAGTTAACTAGGCTTATCATTTGTTTCTATTAACTTATAAATGCAGTGATAGACAAATAAAACAAAGTTCATATATTAATGCATTTTCTAAGTTTCATACCATTTTGGGAAAAAAAAAGTCTACCTTTGCCTTAATCCTTAATAACCTTCTTTGATGCACTAAAAGTTTTGACTCAGCTTTGGCCAACGCATGAAGTTGCCTTAAAAGATCACCACTTCCCCTATTACAACAAACAAGTTCATTACAACACATCAAGTATCTACAATTGCTTAAAGCTTTGTTTGAGAGTTATATTTAGGTGGGAAAAGGAGAGGTTAATAGAGGTTTAATTTTTGTTTGGGAGTTAATTAATTTAGAAGAGAAGGGTTAAGAGGTTTTTCTAAACTCCCTAAAACTCTCTTAAACTTAATTTTGTGAGTTCCTTAATTCTAGTGAGTTTTAAATAGATTTTAAATAACTAATATAATGCCTTATTTTTCCTTTCCAAATATATGATTATTTCATAATAAATTAAAAGAATAAATTCATCTAATGAGAAAGAAGTATTAAAATGATATATAAATTATGGTGTAAAAATTTCATTAATTCATAAATACTTTAGAAAACGAGTCTTCTAAAATTTCATTTGTAACTTGAAAAAGATAATAGTCTTACAAACTTTTAATAAAAAAAATACTATAGAACTTGAAAATAACCATTACATATTCAAAATACCCTAAGTACTATAGCAATTCTCATCCATTTCCATATAATGAGCTTGGTACTATTCATCCTCGTCTCCTGAAAATATTGTGTAAGAGTGAGTCTCTACTCTACCACTCATACATAACACATAAACATCATGTCATATCATACATCTCGTTATGTTTATCATCAAGATAAAGAAATATCTTATTATCACATATCGTAGCATCATATAATACAAATTCTCATCTTAGCACACCTATGCATATGATTTGTCACATATATTCACCATTTCTCTTTCTTTTATCCGCACTCATTGCACCTTATGATCATAGTTTTCCGACGCCTCTATTTTGAGGTCTTACACGTCCATGTAAATAGTCATCGGTTGACCTAATGCATTACGAATACAACATATGCAATAGACAGCCCCTTAACAAAAGTAATGGTAAGGAGTCAAGTCATAAAAAGAATATGTGGTCATGTGATGCATTCGTCTCAACAATAAAGTGTACACAACCACTAATGTCACTCACCACCCTACAATTCTCCAAGATATCCATATCGTTTTCAATCTTCCATACTCTAGTGTATCTTTGTAACTATTTACAATACAACCATTCAATGGTCTCTTTTCATCATTTTCACATGTATTCACCTTTCATCATAGTCACATATTCTCTTTTCATCACATCAACCATAACATATTCAAACACATATTATGTTCACATCAAACCATGACATATTCAAACATGTATCGTCCATCACTTGGAAAATCTCATGTTATAAGATACAAAATTACATATATATAATCAATATACCTCACCACTATTATTTAATCATATTATCATGATTTACCAACATAGCATAATCATTTACAAAACCATTCAACCACATAAATCATTGGTTATACTTCACAAAACACTAATTAGTCCAACATACATCTCATATAGAATCATAAATCATATTCTCATAAACATAAACTATAAAGATAACTAAAATGATAAAATAGAGCTTCCTTTACCTTAAAATAAGGATTCACACAAGATTAACCAAAGATTTTGCTCTAGAACCAAAGTTTCTCTTTGAATCTCTTAGTATGAACGTATAATCTCATATTTGAAGAGTAAATAGAGTTTAGAGGAATTTTTATCTAAAGAAAGGGGTAAAAGTTTAGAGAGTTAAGGTTTGAGAACGTAAAGGAAAAAATAAGAAATGAAGTTTTCATATTCCATAGCACCACCTATTATGGAGTTTTAGAGGAGGTATAATTTAATTTAGACTTGTCTTGAAGAATTCAATTTGAATTTGTCTTCTTCATGAAAAGTTTACTTGGAGTTGTCTTCTTCATAATGAGTTCAATTTGGATTTGTCTTCTTTCTCACTCTTATGAGAATGTTTTAGAATGTTCTAGGTTGAGATTTCAGAAAATTCTTTAACTGCCTTACTCTCACTACAGCAAGAATCTTACAGTTCTAATTTTTCAAACTATTTTGATATTCAACCACCTGTATATTTAATATATAAATGTAATTATATTTGACAGATGTTACAACTAATTTACCCTTGATTTGTTTCTCAATCTCTTATCAGATTAGGGTGTATCTCTCTCATTCTCACTCCACTTTCTACTTTTGTCTCTCTTGCTCTTGCTCTGGTCTCACTTTGCAGGTTATCTTTGTTTCCTTTCTTCACTACAATGATAATTATTTTTTATTGAGAAAATATTTTTCTCTCTCTCTCTCTAGTGTTTATGGAAAAAAAGCTTTGTGTCAACATTGTAAATTTATTAAAAAACATATTTTTTTCAAGAAAATATATACACACGCAATTTTAAATAAAATAAATTCACTAATTAATTTTTACATAAAAATTAATATAAAAAACACTAAACCCATAATTAATTTTTCAGATACATTATTATTACATAAAATGTTTACAGTATACTTAGCAAAAAAAAATAAAAAATTTGTTTACAGTATCCGTCTTATAACTCTTCTCGTTTTTTTTTTTTACTATTTAGATAAAGAAAAGAAGGTTTATTCCATTCCGTCATAAAAAATTTGAATAATAAAATATCCTTTTACATTTTATTTTGTTCCACCCGTTTTATTATGTTCCATTTATTACAATATTATTATTATCTTTTATTAATTTAAACATAGTCTTAATATTCTATTTTATTCTATTGTATACCATTTTTAATTCATATAATTTTAAGGTGCGGGAGATAATGTCCCATAATTGTTACTATTATGGAACAAAAGAATTTTTTTCATATGCATGCAAAAAAAAAATGTATATTACTTCCATTTCTCCTTATCATTTCAATAACTCATTATTCGTTTGAAAAATTTGAAAGAAGAAATATATAGATTTATATTAAAATTAGATTCTTTCCTTTCTTACTTTATTTTTATTTTTATTTAAGCAAATGATATAAAATATAAATTTCAATTTTATTCTTTACTTATTTTTCTTCTCTTCGCCTAAATAATGCATAATTGGTTACTCGAATTATAAATTTTTAAATAAGTGTTACATTGTAATTCATTTGAATATGAAATTGTAAAATAATTTATAACAGTTATATTGTTTACCACATCATTTATTGATAATTTTCATCTTAAAAGTGTTTATAAAATTTAATTATGCTATTGTATGTGCGTGTGTATAATAAGTTTCTCTTATCCATTTTAAAACTATTTTAACAATAAAAATTATATATTAAAATAAAAATTGTTCTAATTACAATTTTTTGGTCAAATAATTACATTTTGAAATAAGTGTAAGAAAACTAAATTTGTTTTTGTTCTGGGCTTAGGGTATCAATTTGGGTCAGATTTTTTATTTGGGCTATGAAGTAGTAAGACTTCACAAAATTGACCCAATTGTCACCTCAACATGAGGGCTTTGAATCAGATACGACCCAATTCCAAAAGAAACAAACAAATCCTGGCAATCAAACATTTTCATATTAAGACAAAGTTTGAGCTTAATCTTCACATACATATATTTGTATTAAGATTATGCATTCAAACTTCTAAATTCCAAACTCTTTTCTTTTTCCAACTTTTCCCATTGATCTATCCTTTCTTTCATCTCTTTTCACATCACTAGTCTATTGCCGGTGGTGCTTTTTGATGCAATCAAACATTGTAAGCAATACGCTACTTGTTGTTTACTTTGCTCTGCAAGGTTTCATATATTTTTGGCTTATTGCTATGTATTGCATGTTACTTCCTTCATGTTGTACAAAGTGCCCACTATTCCTTTTATACTATATGCTATTCTCTATAACCATGCCATCAACTCAAAGCAACAAGTAAACTCATATATTCTCAATGTTGTCTAGATGATTTTTAAACTACGTGCATCACCTTGTAAGCAAATCAACTTGGTGTCTAGAAATTTGGATTTTGGAGTCAACAACGGATACAAATTTTCTTTGTTTAAAATTATAGTTATTAATATTTTGGCTTCAACTCTTTAATCACCTTATGATGTTGCATGCCACTATTAGGGCAAATGGAAAGTTTTGAGGATTAACTTAACCCTGCTGCTATTATGACTATTATATATATATATATAAAGTTATGTATCTTAAATTATACTTAAATAACTATTTTAAAAGTTGAGTTATAGCAATTTTAGAAATTGATTAATTTGTGATTGTTTTAATCTCCACTCTCTCTTTTTTTCGTGATTTATAATTTATTGCAAATAAACTTTGCTGAAATCAGTCATAGAAATTCTTTAGGCATTTTCCTTTACCACAAGGCACAAGGAGCTTTTATTGAGATTTTGAGTCTTGCAAATAAACTTCCTTCCAATTGAAGGCAAGTTGAATTTGCAAGTTTGAATTTGCAAGTTCTATTGGTCGCACTATGACCAAAGTTGAAGAAGAAAAGACAAGGTTGCACATGCACGCTGCGAAACTCCTAGCCCTAGGCCACATATTGAAGGGAAAATAGTGACTGGTGCCAGACCATAAATAAAAGAGACCAGTTCCATCACTTTAACTATTCTTTTGAATACTTATACTATATATTTATATTTTAATGTATACTTAATGGAATATAATAAAAATTAATAAATAATATTTTTATTAAAAATTGTAGTATTTAATACCATTAATATATAATTAGGTGATATTATATCATTTTTAATTAAAAATTATTATATATATTGTCCTTAAATAATAGTTAAAAGAAATTATTTATGGTTATAAAAAGTTCACTTTCAATAATTAATCACTGTCCATACTCATTTGACTGGCATTTATGTGACAATTTGACTAGCAATCAAAGTTGGGACAAAAGACTCGTATTCATCCATATACAAGTCACATGGCCATGTAGCCACAAAATGTATCCTCTCCATTTTTCATAGAAATGGAAAAATTTCTCTCTATTAAAAATTTTGAAAGTATTAATAAATTTTAAATAAAATTTGTATTATAGTAATTTTAATGATTATGTGAGAAAATAGACAAAATAAAATGGAGAGAATCTTGAATTGTATCATATAGCCAATTAGCCACAGGCGTTTCTGGAATGGCTTTGCTTAATTATCTGAATTAGACCTAATTTAAAATGACTGCCCCTAATGCAAAGCCATTTAGAAGCTGTAATCCCGCAGAAAATGACTCTGAAACGTGTTTAATTGTTTGTTTATTTAACCAAAATCTACTTAGGGATATTTGAATGGACAGTTTCTATGGGTAATTCAAAGTTTTATTGATTAATTTACATGCCAAGAAGGTAGCTAGTTAATGCTATATTTATTAATTCAATGTATCAGCCAACCATATGGATTCTTTCTTAGTCTTAGCAATGTGCAGTTTGGAACACAGTACTCAGTGCATGTGCTTCACCTTTGACTATACTAACAGCTGTGGGGACATAAAAAAACGTGTCTCTAATTCATCAATGCAATAGTGTGGATTGTTTCCAAAATTATATTACAAGTCATATGAATTAAAAAGGAAATATTAAATAACCATCGAAACTTCAAAAGTGCCTTCATTGATTAGGTAACTTTAGCTCTTAGATGGAAAACACTAGTACACTCACTACCCATGAGTGGTTCCTCAATAAGGTTAATTACATATATATGCTCAATTTAAAGAGTAATTTGATAATTAATTTTGACTACCTAAACCTTGATTTTTTTTTAAAAAAATTATCCTTAAGTCTAAGCTATATTATTCTATTTAAATTTAGAATAACCATAAAATATAGAATACATGCCAGTAATGAATTCAACTCCATTCTTTCTCTGTTCATATCGATAACTTATATCACATTTTATTTGTGTATTAAATGATCTGTGTCTAAAAATCACTTCAAATTCCAAGACCCCACTTAAGGGAGAATACAATTCTCCCATATGTTTTTTTAAAGATTCTAACTCCAGATTTTATTTTATTTTTTTTTTAAGAATTTATGCTCCTTGTTAATTGGACTAGACATTAGTTAGACTATTTGTTTTCAAAGAGAAACTAGCAAGTTTTTTTTTTTTTTTGGTGTTGAATGAACATTTTTTAATTTTAAGTAAATAATAAAACTAAAAGTATATAATAGATAAAAATATTATTATTATTAAATAAAAAATAAATCACATATTATATGTAAAAAAATAATAGGAGATTTATTTATTGATAATAAATATTCAATATAGATTAAAAAATATTTAAAAATAACACCAAAAAATTTGAAATATAAAAATTAATTATCTTAATTAAGACATATTTTTTTTGGTCATTATTAAGACACATATTTTGATGTCTATTCATTTGATATGGAATGTATTTGACATATTTTTAAACTAGCTAAAAGATTATTTACTGGTTAAAATATCTATTTAACCAAAATAGTCATTTTAATAAAGAAACTAAATTTAGAAGTTATTAATAGTTTTTGAAATATTACTTCAAATAACATTCAAAATTTTCTTCTCTTACTTGAATTTTTTTTTTTTACTTTTATCCTTGATATTTTTTTACAATCTTTCCTTTACCCAAATCCCAAAATATTTTATCTTTATTAATATTATTTAAAAATTACGATTTTTTTTATAGAAATTTGATTTAAAACTTTATTTATACAGAAAAATAATTTTTATTTAATTAAATTTTAAATTTTTTAAAATAAAAATGCGTTACAAACAACGAAAATTGAATAAATGCCGCAACATTTTTTTTAAAAAAAGTAATAGATCTCTAATCTCTTGAGAAGGATTCCATGAAATTATCATTGTTTTACAATATAAAATAATTAAAATAATAATACAAATTTATTTGTATTATCTCATTTTATTTAATAAAATTTATAACCATTTAAAAATATATAAGTATCAAACTTTAATTTCTTGAGTAGTAATTAATTATGTTTTTATCTATATTTTAATATTTATTAGTTATTTATTAGCAAAACTATATATATATATATTTATTAGTTAGTTGGGTAACTAATGTTAATAAATACTTTAAATTTAATCATTTGATTTATCAATTTTTAACTTCTAACTAACTTTTTAAATTCTATTTAATTTATTCACTAATTTTACTTGTGTCAAAATTTAAAACAAATTATGATTAGTTATATTGGAATAATAATATGTAAAATAAATACATGAATATAAAAACAAAATAAAGAATATTTAATGTATCAAAACTCACATGACCTATAAACTCTATAAGGGGTTGAAATACTACCTTAGTCCCCCAGGGATGTTATAGTTTTAAGAAGACATTTAAAACTAATAAAGTCTTAAATAAATTGATTCACATTAAACGCTTTAATTTACTTGAAAGATACAGAGATATAAGATTTTATTGGGTTCAAATGATTGTAGTGTTCTTTGAATTTGGAGACAATTAACTCTAGAAAAAAAAAAAAGATCAAGCTCTCTAATTTAGGTTTGACATGTTAAAAAAATTAATTGCTGAAACTTAATTTATTTATTTAAATAAGTTAACTTTAAATTTTGATTTTAATTTTTTATTTAATCATTTTTAAAATTTATTAATTTAATGTTTAAAAATTTTTTATACTAAAAAATAAAATAAAAAGAGAAATAAAACCTAATCTTGTATTAACGAAGATGATGTAAGAATAAAAGATGAACTTTCAATGACAGAAGTGGTGAAATTTTTTGAGAAGGTAATTGATTATTCATTCAAAATAATAAAATTATATAAGAGTTAATTTTAATGTATTATTGTAAAATTTATTACTTTGTCAATACATTGTTGATACAATTTTTTAATTAATTATTATATAAATTAATGATTTTTTTTAACATAGTAATTTATAATTCGATGATAATAATTTTTTTATATTATCGATGTATTCAAATTAAATTCAGAAAAGTAACTATGATATATATATATATATATATATATATATATATATATAAAATATTTGGATGAAATTATAATTCTGCCAGAAAATATATAAATAAAATTATATATAAATAAATTACAATTTTTAAGTGATGCATATGTACGTGGATTATTTTTAGACTTTAAACGTCAAAAAATTGTAATTTTAAGTTTAACATTGTTTATTCAGCTAAACAAATAATTTTTTCGAGCATTTGATAAAATAAACTATTACAAGTCATTTATGATAAAACTAAGAATTGAGATTTTTTGACCAATTTATATTTTATTATTCATGTACTAGTGTTATTATTAAAACCTCAACCCTTACTAATTATTATTATTATTTTCTCAATGAACATTGTTTCACTACAGGCATGTTTAGTAAATTTAGTGGATAAATTTGATAAAAGTTGACAGGTTAGTTGAAAATTGAAAATTTTATCTAAAAATTAATACTTTAGCTGTTTGTATTAAAAATATTGCATAAAATTAAATATTGAAGTAGCTGATAAATATAGAATAATAAATAATTATTAGACGAAATTTTGACCATTAAATATTTTAGAATAATTATATTTTTATATTATAATTTAGTTTAAAATATTTATCATATTAAATAAATTTTTATAAATAATTTTATTAAAAATGATATAATACAAATAGTTTTATATTACTATTTTGACTATTATGAAAATAAATGATTGAACAAAGAACTATAAAAAAATCAAGAGTAAAAAAATGCTTTCAGTTAAGAGTTATATAGTTGAAAAAAACTAAAAATAATTAACATTTTAAAATACGCTACAAGATATTAAAGAAAAAGTTACTTAATCAAATAGGGCATGAAGGTACTCTAAAAGAGCTATTTTACTTAAATAAATTTCTAGTTAGATACAATATATTATCAAACACACTTTATATCTTACAAAATAAAATCCTCCATTTTGTGAAGTGAAGTCTCAAAACTTCAACCAAACTATTAAACCTCTATTTATTTAAAATTTTGCTGAAACAAATCACATTTGATGAAAGGAAATGCACGGCCGTGCTATTATTATTTTATCAGTTTTGTCATTTAAATAACTAAGAATTAATATTATAGACAATTACTTATATACACACACGCATCTTATAAATACACTCAAGAGTATAAAAAAAGGTTGTCTCCAGAAATTATTCAATAAACATTTTCCTTATTTTATTGTTGTAGCAACTAAACCTTTAAATAAACATTATGTAAACATGTTGATATAAACAATTTGGTGACCTAAACTCCTTAATCATGCGACAATGGTGAGGTTCGAAACTAATTTTCATTAAAATCATATTAAAGATGGAGATAGTAAACATAAATATGCATGGAATTGTTGTACTTTTGATATGGGTGTTTGGTAAAGAAATAGCATTTTAATACATCTTCAAACACACGTTACTTACAGAGAAATTAAATAAGAACATGCACGCACATGGTAGTTGCATTTATCTTTTTCATTCAAGCCAATGATGATGAGTTATTTTGGCTAGTCAACAGGTTCAGTATTAGCCTATGCTTCACAAATTGAAAGGACTATGATAGGGAGAGTCCTTTCACAGAGATGGGAAAAGTCTTTCTTCCACCAGAGATCTTTGCCATTTGATCAATATGCGAGTTTAATTTATACTCTTTCCTTTTTTTTCATAGCAATTTTATTTTGTTTATTTTGTATTATTATTATATAAAATTAATATATGGGTGTTTAATAAAAAAAAATAGTAAAGAAATAATGTATTTATATAATAGATAAAATGTATAATAAAAAAATAAGTAATATTTTTTTATAATTTTTTCTTTTAATTTTTATATAAAATCTTTAACTTCAAAGGAGAAAAAAAGAAGAAGTGAGAGTACTGTTTATGAAACATGGACAATGATACATATGTTGGACATGACACAAAATCTCGGACACGCGCCAAAGGTCAAACTAAATGACATAAAAACTCTACCACTCTGTTTGGTTGATAAAAGAACTAGGATGGAAAATTTAGAAAGGAAAAAGAAAAATAATAATAAATAGGAGAAAAATAATATATATATATATATATATATATATATATATATTATTTAGATGAATACAAAAAATGGAAGAATGACGATGAAGAAACAAAATTTGAATGAGAGAAATGAAAGATCAAATATTAATAAATAACAAAAGATTTAAATTAAAAATTATTAGCCCCATTTCAATCATAAATATAGGTGCAATACAATTAGAATAGGTTTGAGTAGACTATCAAATTTAATCTAATCTAATTGATTAAGGACAGTTTGAAATGAATTGGATGATTTAATTTTTATATTTTTATTTTTAATATGTAATTAGGAGTGGAAATAGGTTAAATAATTAACTATTGCAAGCTTTGTGTCTAATTTCTCTAAATTTCAAGGCTTAAAAATTGCCTAAAAAATTCCTCTAAAATAATTTTGTTTGTAAAATAAAAAAGAAAAAAATAGTTTATCTATTCTTAATTTTCAATAAATTAATATTATTATATACTTTAAATTAATTAATAATAAATAAATTTTCACTTTCTTAATTTACAGACAAATTCACTTTAAAAGAACCAGACCTACTTGTCTAATATGAATATTTTTTAAAATTTTACCAAACTGTTTTAGAGGCATAACCTAACTTGAGATCCTATTTTATAGTAAGACATTCAAATAGATTAAAAAAGTTAATTTAAAATATCAACCTTCACATCTAAATTATAAATATTAATCAAAATAATCTTAACATTTCTTAAATAATAAATACCAAAATGAAACTAAAGTACATCTTAAGAAAAGATGTAATTAAGATAATGAATTATAAAAAAATAAATTGAAAAAGTGGTTTAATATTTTTTTACTCCATTTATTTTCTTTTATCAACTTACGAGGGTGACATGCTGTTAGGAAATATAATTAATCTCCTAATTTGTGTTAAAAATATTTTTAATTCTTATATGACTTTTACTGTTAATTTTTTCAATTTTTATATGCATGTAAAATATTTGAAAAACAGATAGAGATAAAAAATATTGCTAAAAAGATAACAACATTGTCTTCAAATTTTAAAAATAAATAATATTTTTTGAAAAGTGGGCAGATTAAAAAGAAAGAAAGAAGAGCTTAAAGAAATAAGAGTTTCATTATAATTTATATTAAATTCTATCTCTAAATAATTATTTGATTGTTATCAAGAAAGGAACTTTATTGTGTTAAGAGAAAGATGATTTCTTATTTATTCTATGTAAAGTTTAATATTAATTTTTTATTAGTAAATTTTAATAATTTTTTAAATATAAAAAATTTATATTATTATCAATCAATTAAAATACAATGTATAGATGAGTTTTATAAATAAATTGAGTTGTGTTTTAAAATTAAATATAAATCCAATCAACTTTGATAAAATATTTTTTTAATTTTCAATTATTCAATTTATTTATTCATTTAGTTCATTGCATTAAAAATGGGACAACTTAGACTCACACTCAAATGAAATTTAATAAAATTTTATTTAATATCTTTTTTTTTTATCCTATGTACCTTTCTCAATCATACAAATTGTTTTGGTTTTTTAAGCAGTTATAAGAATTAGAAGATATCAACAACTAATTTACAAAATATTAAATGAAATTTTATTAAATCTCTAGAAGTGTAAATATGATTTTGCCCTTAAAAAATATTTAGACAAAATCCCACGGAGTGCGGTATAGAGGGAGCTAGAGGTTAAAACGTAGCTATCACTATCACTATCACTATCACGATTCACCCACTGTGTTCAAGATCAATTATGTTTATTCATATATCAACTAGACCATGAATTTTATTTCTTCAAATTGACTGTCAAATTGTGGATAGGAAACAAAATTGTAATGTCAGCTTGCACATCAACTTGTGAATCTCATTTCCATCCAATTTCAATGGTCAAATATGAATGAAAATAGTTTAATGGGTATGAATTAAGTAGTTGTCAATGTAACCCACTTTGCAAAAATAAAGATGTATACCAGACTATACCAATGGTCAAAATGAAAAGTTTTACTTTGCTTTGTCCAAGAAAAGAATTTCAGGGTCGATTTATAGGTAAAAGTGCTGGATCAGATTCATGTTCATTGAACAATAATAATATATAGTGACTAACGAAGATAAAACAAAGAAAAGAAAAGACAATTGATGCACGGGAATGAATATCTTCTATGTCCATGCATGCAGGCATGTGTCATGTGTGTGAATTAATAGAGTTAGGACTAAACAAAGAAAAATGAGAAAAGGACCTAAGGGTTTAATTTGTCACTATATTGATAGGAAATTTCCATGTTATATTTGTCTCCAGACCATGAAGCTCACCCCCACTATTTTCATAGTTGAATTCAATGGATGTTATACATGTTGGCAATTTTGTGTGTGAGGCATGTGTGGTGTGAGGAGAATAGAGTCTGTGACATGGACTGGATATGGAGCTTGTGAAAGTTATAAGATGATGGAAACGTTTTGAAAGACTAGTTTATCGAATATAGATTGAAATTTCTTGTCTCTTTCCTCAAGTGTGTTTGAGGACAAGTCATTTCAACCCATTTATCACTTATTTGATCATTATTTTATAATTTTATTGGATTGTATCAATGAATATATTTCATTAATTATAACATTTTTTATACGTTAGTGTTTAAACCTATAGTTTATACTCCCCCCCCCCCCCCTCTCCATTTTAGCTTCAACATTTTAGCAAAATTCTTCATTGACTATCTCATTTAACATTATATTGTTTGTTTTAATAATTTATTTTATTTAATACTCCTATGATTATTTTTATTTTTATTAAAAAATATTTTTAATCAAAGAAATTAAAATAAAAAAAATTCGATTTGTTAACATAAATGCTTAGAATTGAGTTCAAGTATCTAAATAGATTAACTAAGTTTTTATATATAAAAAAAAGACTGAAGTTCTTAAATTCAATTTAAAGACTGAAGTTAATATTTTTTCAAAATATAATTATCCAAAATATAATTTTTATCTTTTAATAATTAGTTGATCATTTTTTCACCAAATGTAATCCTTCTCTCTCCAATTAAAAGCTAACACTGTCTTTCATTGGTGTTTCAATCTTCACATGTGAATTTATAATTAGGGGTAAATTTTAAGGGAACAGAGACAAATGACATAGCTTTATTGCATAAACAGGCATGGAGGGAAATATGTGACATGCAGAATTTGGCTTCATCACCCATGTTATGTTTCTGGGCCCACTTCACGCGTATATACGTATGGGCTGGTCCTAATTAACTAGTTTATATTAAGAACATTTCTAAATACAAGTTAATTTGTTTTTAGCTGAAAACCCAAAAACAAAATCTCGAAAAGAAATTAAGATGGAAAAATATATAGATAGGAGTGTCGATAAAGTTCCAAATCTTTCAATCCATCACATACACCTTGCACGCTCCTTGTTCTTTTGTCTCCCTTCTATTTTTTTTTCCCCTTGTCTTTTTTCTTGCCCTGTTAGCTCTTAAGTTCTTTTCTCACAGCTAAGAAACAAAAAAAAAGATTATAGACACTTACTCTATTCAGTGTACACAAAGAAAAATAAAAAATTAAATAAATATAAATATTGTTTAGGTATATAAATTAAAGTTAAAAGAAAAATATACCACAAGATATAAAGTAAACACAATTTAACCACTCAAATGTGTAGCTTTGTAAACCAAGTAAATTGAGTTTAAAAAAATTTGACAAATGCTAACTAACTAGCATTTCAAAAATATTAGTTTTTAATACATTTTAGATGGAGGCTAGCATGAGTTAGCATATTAAGTAACTTATGAGTCAGTAATCATTTTTAAACCGTTGGATGTATTTTAAAATTTATAAACGGTCCAAATCTTTTATCTATAACTTAATACTATAAGTTTATGCATATTTATCATTTAATACTTCGTACAAATTTTTAAAATTTCTCTTTAGACCTTCAAAACTATTTATTTTGTATCTTGAAAACCTATTATCTTTTGTCTTCAAAACTCTACACATTGTATTTTTCCCTCTTCACCTTTATGTATTTTGGATCTTTTAACCTTATTTTAAGAGAGTATGCATTTAGATGCTCATTTAAATGCAGTTTGAATATATAAGAAAAAATAATTTTTAAATCAATTGAATGTTGAATGCTATGTTAGATCTATAGAATTCTTCACAAACCCTATTTATGAAATTAATGATTTTTAGAATTAAGACTTTTACATTCACTCTTACGGTCTCAATTTATCATGAAAATGAGATTTGTATTGATATATTATTTAATGCTCTTTTAAATCTTTTCCATGTTCTCCCTGTATAATAGTCAGTTTACATCCCGCAAATTCTGCAACTTTTGCTTAAGCTGAATTTTTTTGTTTAAAACAAAAAATTACTCACTGAAAGTAATTCGCTTAAGCAGGACGTAAATAGCTTAAGCCGTGAAATACAATACAATAACGGCTTAAGCAGTGAATATTATCTTAAGCAAACTTCAAGGTAAATAAGCTCTTCTCTATTATAACCAATATAGTTTAAGCGAAATTACTACAGCTTACATGAAATATGAAATATGTTTTTTAATTCTCTCTTCTTTCTCCTTCTTCCTCTATTTTTGAAACTTGAAAAGTTCAACGAGCATTTGCATCTTGTTAAGAATTTTGAAGTTGATGCACAGAACTTACTAAAAGAGCACCTGAAACTAACAGAAGGAGAGTTGACAACAATGACTAAATTTTAACTTCTTAATATTTTAGGTTATAAATAAAAAAAATATTTATATGAATTCATGAAATATATTTTGAAATTAATATATATCAAAAGTTCTCATTAGTAATTATATGAAAAAGTTACCATATGAAAGAAAAAGAGTTCAGTCAAGGTCTCTGAGTGTGTCTCTCCATAAGTTTTATCGCACGGATGGATGGACAATGGAGACTATAATATGTAGAAATCAAGCTATTAAAGAAACCTTTAAAAGTATTTGAATTTGTTAAGCAAACTCATGCAATGACAGACATTATTCTTGAAAATTTTGTTAAGATCATTTGTAAGAGAATGCAAATTTTAATGTCACAAGTCGTTTTTGTATGATAAAAAGTAATATTTGAAGTATATAGTTTAATTAATTACTTAATCAATATATTTTTTTTATGTTGAGACTTTTGCCATAAATTTAGGTTTGTTTGGGAACACACCTTAATTAACCTATTATTAAATAAACTATTTTGTATACTTTATTCTACCTTAAATTTGTTTATGAAATTTTATATAATGAGCTATATTAAAAAACTTACTGAAATAAGTACAAAATAAAACAACAATAGTTATAAATATTCGCAAGCTTTTGAAAATTAAAAAATTATTGGAATCAATTTAAGAAATTTGTTTTGAAATTTTCATAATAAGATTAAGTAATTAAAATGTTTAAAAATAGTATCATAAAAAAATTAAAACAAATTTGATGACCTTCCATCTTATTCTATTCATTGTTCTAATAAATCCAATGATGAGTTAACTGTTTTTATGATAATTTAGCTTAAGCTTCAGGGCCGTTCTTAACCTTTTTGAGACCCTAGGCAAAATAAAAAATTAGGGCCCTTTAAAAAAATTATAAAATGTAATAAACAAAATAAAATTATATATTAATAATTTTATTAAAATAATACTTTTTCTTAAGTAACTATAATTTTTTCTAATAAAATTATAAAAAAAAATATTCTTTCATTCAACCAACTCTTATGTTATAATTAACTACAAAAACATAGAAGATCATAAAAAATGAGTTTTACGAGCATTCTGAGATGCAAAATCATTAATGTTTTTGCATTAATGTTTTTTAAAAATTCTTTATCGATTGATAAAATTGTGAGACAATTCAACGGTTCTTGTAACATTGATGACTTTAGGTGGGTTTTGATTAATTTTAACTTTAAAAAACTTCTTTCAGTTGATGATATAGTCATTGAGACCGTAAAAAAAATTCTATAATTGATTAAAACATTTAAATAACAATCTGCAAATTTGACAAACTCAATAACTATTTAATTTTTTGAAAAAAAACTAAAATTCTCCATGAGATTTAATATTAAGAATAGTAAAATTTTGGAATTAAATAAAGTTTTGAGTCTACAAAGGTCAATGAATCGACTACATTTATAGCAAGTGAAGTGTGAAAAATTAAAAAGTTTTTTTTATTTTTCTATTTTTTCCAACTATAAATTGTAAGAGCTGAAATTTTTTTCAAGTAAAAGTATGACACAATTTTTATTTTGGGCCTTTTTTAAGCTTGAGCCCTAAGCGATCGCACATCTAAACTACCTTCAAAATCGGGTCTGAAGCTTTCAAATACTATTGCTGAAATTGTAAAAAAGGTTCAATACTATTGTAAAAAATACTAATTATACCATTAACAAATGAAAAATGTGTTATACAATAGTCATTTAAGCTATTTAATTAAGATTTTGAATATTGAAAAGCTTTACCAAATACATTCTTTGGGTTAATGTCAACTTTTAAAATTAAAATGTATGTCCAAATTAAAATTATAATAAATAAAAAGATTAAAATTCACAAAACAAATATACTTTTTATACTATGCTATTTTGAGTTTGAGATTTGTGACTGTAACATATGACTTAACTAAGTAACATAATATCAAATTAATTAAATTGCATTTAGTTGGACTACTTGTGTTTTATAGTGATTAACAAATAGGAAAAAATATATTTTACTTTTAAATTTAAATATATAGTTTAGGTAAAGATAAGAATGAGTTCATAAAATAAAGTAGTTAATAATTTATTATCTCGCTTATGTAAATGATAGAGACTTGCTATTTCACTGAAGCTAAACATATATCGCTTAAATTTTAGATATAAAGCTTAAGCTACTACGTCCTTGACTTAAACAGATTGTGTATCGCTTATAATACTAGCTTAAACCAACAAGTTAAAGCTTAAGCAAAATAAATATAGCTTAAACAAAATAAGTCCAACGTAAGCAAATTAAATAGAGTTTCAGCGAATAAATTTTAGGTTAAAGTAAAAATATCAAACTTAAGCTAAAACTATCATGTTTAAGCTAAAAATAGCGCACTTAAGATAAGTTTAAACTGAACCTTAAAGTTACCATATATGCTTATGCAGAACATATTAGCTGATGCTTGTGTGAAAATTAAGCATTGTTTTGAAATAGAGTAAAGAGGTAAGCTACATATGAATCGCTGAAGTGGAGATGAACTGCTTGAAGTGGATTGTTTTCTATACTCAAGGCTTTATGTATGATATGCGATTAAGCGAATATGTACGAGCTTAATAAAAAAATGTAATAGTAAGTTGCAAAATTGCACACACATTCTTCGCTAATTCAAGAACAGCCTTGTAGTATTGGGATTGTGTAACCTTACACCCAACTCATTACAGAAACCATACTAAGTTATGACATTTCATATTCTAAGAAAATAATCAAAGATAAGTGAAATCATTATTAGTAATACTTTTATTGTACGAGTTACCTCCTGCTACATTGCTCATATTATTCTCCATTTATCAAGTTCTGAACACTTTTTACAAAATCCAAATCATGTCACCCTATATAAATAAGATGATTAATCTTTTAGAAACTAACATGATGTAGGAGATGTATGACAATTAAAAGTTAAATTCAATTAAACAATATTCTTGCCTCAAAAGCCGATAACATAAAATATTATCATATACAATGAAATATTTGCAACTTTGTGTTTGCCAAGTATATTTTATTACTGTGATTGATCATAACATTGATTTAAGTCTAATTATAGAAAAATAATTAATGTTTTTAAATGAGATATCACTTTAACTGAATTGTAATTTGCTTTAACTAAATTATACACTTAAGTGAATTGTAATGAGAATTTTAGATTAATTTCTGTCTTAAATTAACTTAAGCCATAACTTATAAGCTTAAGCGAATGTGTGTTAGATTCATATATGTCTTTAATTCGTTTAAGCTCATGGGTTGTGGCTTAAGCTAATTTTGATGAAAAATTTAAATTCATCACGGTCTTTAATTAGCTTAAGCGAATATGTGTTAGTTTAAATAAATTTGACGAACAAATTAGATTCATCTTTGTCTAAATTTAGCTTAAGCAGATAACTCTAATTTAAGCTAAATTTATTGCAAAATGAATTCATACATTTTTTCTGGTTCAACAAAATCTCTTTAGTCATTACTCTTATTCTGATCAAACAATAATGATGATTTTTAAGATAATTAGGATGAATATATAATGTTTCAAATAAGAAAATCTTACAATTGAAAGTATAACAATTGAAAGGAAGAATGGTTATGTAAGTTTAGGGTAGATATGAGAAACGAATTTGCATACTGATAAGGAAGAAAAATAAGAAAGAATTAAAATAGAATAAAGAGAAATTGAACAAACTTCTACTACAAAATTACAAGAGAGAATTACTTGACTTCTTCAAAATCAAAGATAAGAGTGAGTTTGAGATAATATGATATAGTTTCACGTGAATAAACAATTATATTCTTTTTTAATCTTAAAAAAATTACGTTAAAAAAGACCTATTTTTAAATATCTAAGAGATTAATATCCTTTATCTCTAAAATTTAATAAGAATTAATTTTTAAATATTTGAATTTTTAAAACTTACTATAACAAATCATTTTATTAACTTATTTGTGAATTATTTAATATGTTAACTTATGCTAACCTTCACATATATTTTAATAATTTTTATTTATTATTTAATTATTTTTTAAAACCACTCATTAATAATAAAAGTGATTCTTCATATAAATAGCACATCATTAACAACCGCTCGATTGTCTTTAGTTACTTACACGTGGCACACAGAAAGCAAGACTTTATTCCTCGCAGTCAACTTGCATAATGAATTCTACGTTTGTAATTTAACACATGAGACAGAAGATATGAAAGTGACCAAAAATTAACCCTTTATTCAGCTGAGAGAAGAGAAGTGGGTTTTTGTAATTTACCTTGAAATTTTTTATTTTTTGGATTTGTGTATCGTGAATTTATTTTATATTATGTTTGCACTTTTATAATATTTTTTATTCCTACTCCTGTTTTTTACAACTTTTTCTTTAACTAGAAATGAAATAAGAAGAGAAAAGTAAGAAATGTGAAATAAGATGAATGATACGATAAAAGATTGAGTCATAAGATTAGAATCATAATTTTATTTCATTTTTTGTGTGTTTAATTAGATTAATATGTAGCATAATTAATGTTCTTCACTCGTGGGTGAACAGTTGCTAAATGAAGGACATGGGCATAATACCAACCAAAATCTTGAATTTCTAGTAATGTCCTTACACATGTTAAGCAGCATACGTGTGTGTTCCCTTTCAACAATCCTAAGCACTAAGCTTTATGTTACTCTCAAAATAAATAAATAAAATGCATAACAAAATTCTCAACTTGCTTGAGGGTGCATAAAAGCTGGTGACATAATTTATAAAATTCAGCCACCTTGTTTAATAAAAAAAATTGCCAAGTATAATTGTTTATGGCTTCTCCCATGCAAGAACCTTGCTTTATCTCCATGACTAGCACACTTCATCATATGCCCCCATCCCCACAGGAAATAATAAATAGAGGAAACTGTTTTGTTGCTCTGATGGGGTTGTGATGTGATAATAGTGATAAAGGTTCAATTAAAATATTTGATATGGTAGGGTAATTATGATGATGGTCAAGGAATCTTTGATTTTTACCCTGTGTTCCAAATTGGGATTGACCCAATTATAAAATGAGAAATATTAAAGAATATATTTGTATAATATAATTTTTATGTAATTTATTTTTAAAAAATTAAAATACTTAACTTATTAACTAGCAGAAATTTGTCCTAACTTAACTTTTAATCTTAGTGTAAATTTCAATAAATATAATTGTGTATGGTATTTAAAGTGATCTTGCTTAAGAAAAATAAAAAGAATATGCAATGGTAAAGGACATTAATTGATGTCTGTTGTGTGACATACCACTTAATCAGACGAACAACAATCTGCAACGTATGATCGCTATCTTGGTCTCCGAATGGTCCAGCCAATGTTCTAAAATGTGATATCATCTGATAAAGTTCAGCAAAAGCTCCAATTAGAGTGCCTCTTTTTTTTTTTTTTTTTCATTAAGGCAATTTGTGTTTAGTGTATTTGATAATGATATGTTGACAAAAGATATTTTAATTCAAACTTTACACCATAGGAGACTAAAGACAAGTCATTATCTACAATTCGTTCCCTACTCACATGAGAAGAATCTGTGATTATATTTTATATCAGACAACATTCATATCTCTTAAACAAACTTTGCGTTTGATATATATATTTTTTCACCTTATAATCTTATAATAAATCTTTCTTAATTAATAAAGAGAGAGAATCTGTATTAAAATAAAAAATATATTTTAATATGAGAAAATATTTTTTATTTTTTAATTAAAAATTATCTTATTTTATTTTGTTTACAATTTAAAAAATATATATAGAAAACAATAAAAGAAATTACTGTTTCTCACATAAATATTTAAAAACATAAAAAAAGATAATATTTTTATAATTAAAAATAAAAAAATATAAAATGAAACAACTCCTAAGTATCTATAAATCAAAAGTAACAAAGATGAATGAGACATGGGAATTGTTTGTGTATTGAAATACTTATTGAATAATCATGATTTGCAAATTGGGAAAATCCCTGTGGGACCCAAATGCTTAACTGGTTGACAGATTGTTGTTTTGAAAAAGAGTGCCATGTTTGTGAACAATCCCAAGTCCCAACTACAAAAACCCACCATCTCTTCTTGCTTCCCCCTTAAGTTGGTGTCACTCAACTTCACATATATTTTTCACAAAACACACTTTCTGAAAAGAACCCATTTCTTTCCCCAACATGGCCAGACCACAGCAACGATTTCGAGGTGTCCGACAAAGGCATTGGGGCTCTTGGGTCTCTGAAATTCGCCACCCCATATTGTAAGTGCCACCTTATTAGCTTCCACTCCCATGCAACTTCTCACAAATTAACCACAATCACTTTCACAAATGTTAATGTTAGTGCATCTTTGTAATGCTTAATTTTAGAAAAATAATCTCCTCTCTTTACAAGTCTTGTTAACCAATGTTTTTTAAGGTATTTGTTAAAAATTATAATAATGTAATATTTTTAATAACAAAATATTGAATAAAATTGGTCCAGAAGTTTTCTGACAAACTAAATTAAGCTTGGTTTGGTTGTGTAGGAAGACAAGGATATGGCTTGGTACTTTTGAAACAGCTGAGGATGCTGCTAGAGCCTATGATGAAGCAGCTAGGCTAATGTGTGGTGCCAGGGCAAGGACAAACTTTCCATTCAACCCAAATATGTCTCATTCTTCTAATTCAAAGCTTCTCTCAGCAACTTTGACTGCTAAACTTCACAGGTGCTACATGGCTTCTTTGCAAATGACCAGGCAATCTTTAGCAACAGAGGCTCAGAGAACAAATTCAATACCAAATTCCTTCTCCACAACCACAACAAACAACTTTAGTGTGAAAAGTAAGAGACCCCCAGAGCAGGATCAAGAATCAGAGGGAAATAACAGGGTTGTTAAAAATGTTAAAGCTGTGGAAAATGGTCCTCCACAATTCAAGCCTTTAGAAGATGATCATATAGAGCAAATGATTGAGGAGCTTCTTGATTATGGGTCTATTGAGCTTTGCTCTGTCATTCCTTCCTAGGCTCTTTAGTTGATGCATAGACAATTATATTGCAGTCTAGAATCGTAATTCAGCCGTAACATCAAGGTTTTTATGATCTCTGCAATGGCATTACAATCATTATTGCAGTTGCATTTATCTATAATTTTTCACAATATAAAAAAATTGAGCCTCAATTTTTAGTATTGAGATTAAACACTAAAAGTATTAAAATTTTATTAAAAAAACATTTATTGTATTAAAGTTATAAAAGTGTGATAAATATTTATATTTTAATAAAAATACTATTTTTAAATACTTAAATTCAGTTTTAAAGATTAAACAATTATAACGTAACTGCAATTGAGACAACAGCCAAAATTTAATTAAGAGTCATAGTCGTTGTTGTGTTATGTTTAATTAAATGATAAAACGTAAGCTTAGTTTTTGAATTACTTTTATTATTGTTTATTAATCACAATTAGATTTATAATAACAAATGTGCACCTTTTATTAAAAAAAAAAAATTACACGTAAATTACGGGTACAGAGTCTACAGCGTGTGATTTTAAAACGATGCCAATGTCACACCCATGATGTTTAGGCATAGACAAACGCATTGGTGGTGATTCACAGTCTTGTATAATTTAACCCATTATTTTTAAGTTTTTTGACATTTTTAATTTCTATTTGAGGGTTAATTTTTTAAAAAGAAAAGAAGAAGATTAGACATATTTTAAATGAGAAAATGGATTTGTATAAACTTCTAAATTATATTTTAAAGTTATTTCCTATTAGACAATGTTGTGTACTGCCAGCAATCACGTTGTAATCTTTGAAATTACCTGTGTTTTGCCTTGCATGGTCATGACCGGTTCCATTTGCCCTTTGTAGAATTAGGTCAGAAATGTAAGGGAAGGTTTGTCAAAGGGCACGTCTTTTTAGGAAACTGGCTTGAACCCTCTATTTCAAAGATGCGTAGAATTTTATGCTGACACAAGCATTTCGGGAAATAAACTTTTGAATTTGATTAAAATAAATGCTAATTACTTTTAAAATAGTAGTTAATGTTACATAATAAAATTTCACTGGCTTAGTAATAAATCAAAAGATATATATGATTATGGAAAAGTTTGTAAACATAATTATAAATAATATTATTATAATAAACGTAAATTTACTTATATGGTATCGTGAAATCAAACATGTTACGTGTAAAATGGTTAACATTCTAAATTTTTAAAGTATCGTTCATTATTTGTCCCCTTCTCAAATTAATCTCCATTCAACTTTTATTAATAAAAAAATCAATTTAATTGTAATTTTTATGATATTTTAAACACAATGTATAATATTTTTTTATTAATTAATTTCTTGCATGCGACACCCCCTATGAAAAAAAATTTCCCAAAACAATTACTGAAATATATTGTATATAAAAATCAAATTACTGTTAATCCATGGAAAATTGAATTTAGATCAGATTAGTTTCCAATTTCACATTTGTTTGCATCAGTTTCTAATGCCACCGCGGGTTTCCTGTGTTAGAATCCCATACTAAAGTGTGCCATTTTAATGTAATAAATAAGGGTTTGTCTAAGTTATCTGATAGGATAAATAACATAATCTGAAGTAGACTAATAAAATTAAAATATTTTATTAAAAATTTATTAATTCTTTTTTTATAAATAAGATATCATTATCTACCTAAAATAGAGTTATTTATCTCATGAGATAAGTTTAAACCTAGTAGACAACCTTATCCATTACCTAGAGTTACATACACAACATGCACCCTTTCACATTAATCTGCCTTTCTGTGACAAAATCGTGAAATATTTCGTGCAGTAAAATAAAACGGCAATAAAGTTTAATTCAACTTGGTGAAATATATATATTATGCCACTCAGTGTGATAAATTATTTATTAATTGTACCAAATTCTTTATATCTTACAACAGAACATCTGAACTCATTCATTAAGGGGGGGAAAATGCTCCCGCAAGTAAACGTGTTTGGAGTTACCAAATTGCAAAAGAGTAAGATGTTACTTAATCCTTAAACAATTCTTACTTAAGTTACATATTTTGTTTTCTTATGTAATGTGTCGTTTTATTCATTTATGGTTTTGTTTTCGGTCCATAGTGTTCAATATACTGAAGTTTTTTGCTTAAAAGAAAAACTTAGTCGTCCTTAAATAATATATAAAAGTTAACATCAATTTAGCTCTTAATAATGAAAATTTTATAAGTCCCTCAATATCATAGTTTGTGGACAAAAAAAATATTATTCTGTCATATTTTATGAGGAATTGAATTATATCACCTACTTTTTCAAAGATCAAACTGATGTTAACCAAACTTTTCAAGAATAAAAATGCAGACTTAATACAAAAGTTGTTAAAATTACAATTACCTAAGGAGATGTAATCCATTGATTTGATGAAAAAAAAGAAAAAGAAAGGAGTGGTATTCATGCAAGAGATAGTTACGTGCAATTGACATAGCGCTGATAATATAAGTTGAAAAATAGTCATAATAACCTCAAAGTTCTTCATTGGCAACAAGTTTTGCATGTTTCTAAGTCACTAGCTAATTACAGATAACTCACACAGGAGATTTGTGACTTTTTAATGAAAGGAGTTATCTGTCTTACGTTATTCAACAATCAATATTCGGTACCATTTTCTTCTATTATTTGTAGTAGAAATAGGTTAATTGATCAGGTCCATAACAAGAAGGTCCTTCCTTTTTCTGTTCTAACAAAACAAGAAAAGCTCACACTAGCATAAAGTTTGTTTTATGAAATTGTGGGTTTTCCTAAAGGATCAGGGCGCATAAATATAGTGCAAAATTATGATATATTCTTTGTGATCCACGATCATAAACTGTATGTTGTACAAAACTAACCCCATTAAGCTGACACATTCTTCATGTTGGTGTTTTTAGTTGATGCGTGTAGAAAACAAAATCAAGCTCTGTTGAGATCCTATGAGATGCATAACACACATAGCCACATAGGATTTCCAATTTTCTAAAGGTATGTACGTGAAAGAACAAAGTTTTGACTTGCTGCAAATAAGATATGATTGTTGTTGAAGTGTAGTATGACATTTTGGAAAAATTCCAAAATTTAAAATCCCCTTTGTAAATTATTGGCCTTTTGTTTGGGATTGCCGCTTTAAAGTGAATAGACACTGAATGAGATTGAGTGTTTGTTCTAATGATTTATTCAAGGGCCCATTTCCATCTTAAAAGGCTTACAAGATTCACCTTTGTAGCTATTTTTTCTACCCTTTTATATTTTTCTCTTAGGAAATGCCACCTATCTGGCTCCAACTTTTCCCTTCACATTTTCCTTCTCTTCACTAATGCAGCAATTGCCAGAATATTTTTAGAAATTTAGAGATTCTTACTCATAAATTCCAAGCTTAGCATATCAATTTATCCCAGTTACACATTAATTAATAGCTAGACACAAAATTCATTATGTACAATATTCACACAAAGATTAGAAAAGGACACTTTCTACTTTATGAAATAGAAGAGTATAAGTTTGGGGGCTGTTATATTTAAAAACTACTTTTTATTTTTATTTTTATTTTTTTCACTTTTAATTATAAAATCATCACGTGATTTTTATTCTATTTTCAAATATTTATACAGAAAATAAAGAAAATAGGAAAAAAGTTATTTTCAGTGTTTTTTTTTTCAAATATTTAAAAATATTGAATGAAAATAAGGTAATACCTTTGTAATTAAAAGTGAAAAGACTACGAAAATAAAAAATAATATTTTTTTTCCTTCCTTATTTGTGTCAAAGCATGAAAGAAAGCAAGTGAAGTTTTAATTCATGTAGCTGTGCTGCTTTAGTTAAAGAAATTGGTTATTCTAAACAGAATCTTCGAAGCTGATGAAACCCTAACATGAAAACGATAGTGTCATTAAAATCACCGAATTCATATATGATAGATAATCCTGATCGGTAGACAAATGTGCAAAGCATGTAATTATATCCACTTGATTAGTGAGAACTTTATATAATTTCTTTTTTAGCATTTCAATTTCTTCCTTTTTAAACTCAAATTTCCCTTATTGAGGGTATTCTTCTTTGGTTTTTGACCCTTTGTTGATGCTTAAGATTGAGTAACATTAGTTAAACATTGTTTTCTAGTCATCTTTGGCAACTTTGTTATCTCCAGATGTTATTGGGTTCAGTTGAGCTCAATAATTAGCCACTTCTTGATTCCTGTCACAGCTGTAGTTCTTATCCACAATAATCATAACCTTATCTAAATTGTTTCCCTAACTGCTGCTATATACTCTTCTTATCAGCTTTATTTTCTTTGTTTCTTTATGCAATTAAGCATAACAGTTAGACACACCTGTTTTCTCTGGGAAGTTTATTTCTTGATTAATAAAATAGTTATTGAGATTGTATTGAAGACTCTATATTTGACCAAACGGTTAAAGTTCAATTCAACTCTGTTCATTATATTAAAATTAATTTCGAATTTATTACCCTCGCTGAATTTAAATATTTAAAAGTGATATATTTTTATTAAAAATAAGAATTTTTATTATATTAAAAATATAAAAATATAATAAATATTTATTTTTAATACAACATTATCACTTTTAAATGTTTAAACTAAACCTCAAAGTAGTTAACAAAGGTTAAGTTTGAAAGACTCATAATATAAAATGTCTATACCTAGCAAATTTAAAACTTGGGTTGTTTTGGTGATTCCGATTAATAGTGTATGCTTTGTTTAAGCCTCCGCCATGAACTGGCTTCAGAATAATATGTTGGGGTTTGCGCAATTTGGTGTCCCATCTTTATCAGTGAAACTTCATGATTGTTCATCTGTTTTGGGATTGATTTTGCTCCCCACAATCATCAAACAATAAAGTTGTTTAGTCTCATTATTTTGTTTTACTTTTGAATCAGCAAAGTTGGTTATATCATGGCATATATATTAGTGAGTTTTTAATCATTCGTAGTTTGAATCTTGTGACCTAGACAAACACTTTAAGGTTCACCTGTCCCTCCACATTCCTCGTTTTGGCATACGGATGTCTGGTCCAACAAACATTGAACTGAGTCAAATTTACTCTCCCTCTTCATAGAGACAAAAAAATGTAAATGGGGTAAAATGCTTTATGGAATATCCTCCATCCTTGTTATTTAGAGCTTTATGGATTAGTTTATTTTATTTTATTTTATGAATCAAAAGTATCTCTTAGTTGATAGAAAAAAAGAAATTCACTTTTTTGGTACATAGAAGATACTAAGGTAGGCCTTATTTTATTTTATAAATGTTAACTAGTATCTTAAAGATAATGGTTAAAGAATTAAAAGTAAAAACATTTTGTTAAAAAAATATTATTTATGCAAATGCACCTCTTTTCGTAATATTTAATATATGTCAATGTATTTTTTGTGAAATTTTGAAAGTATTACTTACAAGACTCAATTTCTTGTATTATTAAAATATTTTCTTTACTTGTGATAAGAATCAAATCTTATTAATCATCATATTTAAGAGATCTAATTATAATTGCGCTGATATTTCTGTAGATTAGCTAACTTAGTTAGTTCTTGGTGCACTGAAGGAGGGACAAGCTCAATCTAAATTAATTACTAGTGAATGAGTTGATGGCTTGAATTGAAAGCATTTTGGGCACTTTGACTTGCCATCATTGCTGCCAAATTTTTTATGTATACATTCTATTATTTAATAATTGAACTCCATTTACTGTTATATCCACTTGAAGATCTTTGTTTAGGTTGGTTTTCAAGATTGGTCTTGATTTCATGCAAATATAGATATCATCGCCGCGTTGAGCGGGCATCTTGCCTTAAATATATGGCATGGTACAAAGCGAACATTCAACAATATGCGTAACCCATGCTTTTTATTATACGTTAAATCTTGGAATTTGAGGGTTTGAGAGAATTATTAATGCCATATTTAGTGAAGCAGAATTTTGGCACCGTCATTTTTACCTTATTTCGCATTGCTTCCAACTAATTATGATACTGACAATGTTACAACCATGCATCCTTTGAGAGCTAGGTAAAAGAAAACAATTTAAGAGAAAATAGCCTCTATCAATTCAATGTCATGGTACAAAATTTCATCAGTAGGGATTCCACATGAGTTGGAACAGAGTCACAAGAAAAGGCAAGTGAAGGAGTCAAAGGTGATAGTTCCTCACAGAAGAAAAAGCAGTCAAACCCAATCATGGTGCACCCAATCATGGTGTGTAGATATAATCTCTAGTTGAAATGCTGGCTTAGAGACAATCATATGGTACATCCTTTATTTCCCCCCATCAACCCCACACCAAATTACAATCTTATTTTTATTTAGCTTAATTACACATTTAGTCCTTATACTTTTAACTAACATACAACTTTGATCTCCCTAATTTTAAGTGTCTCACATTTAGATGCTTGGATCAGGTGAGTCATGCATAAATCCAGAAGGTAAAAGCAATAATAAAAAGGAAGAAGCTGAGTTAGTGACGTACTCTGTTGAAAAGCCAAAATACTTTGGAGGAGCAAGTTTAGAGCATGAGAAGCTTTAGTTATTTAAAAAAGAGAAAAAGATTAGTTGAATGAAGGTTGATATTTTTGTTTGCTTCACACAAGGACAAGAAGTAAACCATGTTAAATTTAATTGTTCCATGAAACATGGCCTAGATTTAGCTCAACATGACATTTCTCAAAATTTCCCTTAACTTGAGCAAACAAACCATGCAAGCTTTAATTTGAATATTTAATAGTGAGCCAAACAAAATAATACAGAAAAAAACAAAATGAGTTATTGTAAAATGAAGTACAAATATTATAATCTTTTTAAATATTTTATGATAGAATCAAATAATTTTTTTTATTTTACTATTTGGTAAGTAAGTAAGTAAAGAGAATAGAATAAAATATGATTTTGTTATTCTTATCTTTTATCATAACTGGAGCACTGTTGATATGAAATCACAACAGTAAACGGATCTTTATGGCAAAAGTTGTCTTTGATCAAAACAATTAGAAAGATATGAGAGCCACACACTACACCCAGAGAAGGAGTTAACAGTGGTAACATTCATAAAAGGATGGTTCAATGACAAATATTATTTAGCCAACTAACCTAACTTTGACCCCTTGTCTATGTGGAAATAGGACTCAAAAATACTCCAAAAATTTTGAATACTTTTAAGGATGTGACTGGAAGTTTATTCATAATTTTGTTAAGAAGAATGAAAATTAGAACACATGAATAATAAATTTAGAGCAAGATTCACTTATTATTATCATTATACTAAAAAATTTGATAAATAAAATTTATGCATCAAAATTAATGTAAAAAGTACCCCTTTTTGAAAAGAAAAAGTCAGAAAATAATCTTCTAATATTCCTGTTGTATTACAAAAATTAGAGAGGATATCCAAATCAAAAAATGATTAGTATGTGCACACACTGCAATAATGAATTTTCTCTCCACTCCTCTATTTAACTCATCATCAAACTATCGTAACTTACTTTTGATCATTGTTAGGCTTTCAAAAATGTTTGTTCTTATTTACAAGTACACATGCATTTTTTTTAACTCACAAAAATAACTTTACGCAAGAAGCATAAATTTCTCCTGTGCTTATCGATCAAATACAAACTACACATTAACATTGTCCAACCAAAGTTGAAGTGAGAATTGGATAGCTTATAAATTTGAATATCTAATTTAAATTAGCTCATTTTTTTTAATCTAGACTACAGGTATCCTTCACTGGAAATAATCTGAACCAACTAGTGCAATTTTTTAAAATTGTTTCTTTTCGTAAAATATATACTTTGTGCCTAACATATCTTTAATCTAGATCATAAACATATGAATTGTTATTTCAACATTAAAAATAATAGTAAACATTAAAATTTCTTGACATTAGTTATGATTTTAGAACAATTTTGGAAACGAATTATTTTTTGAATCACATTTTTTCCTCAATTTTTTTAATTAGTTGAAAAAAATAAGTAATCATTTTTCCTAAAATAAGTTAAATTATATATAAGTATATTTTCTTTTAAAATATGGATATCAACATAAAAATTCTGAGGTATTATATGATAATCACATTTTTAAATAAGAAAATGATAAATACACAGTTGAATATGACATGTTTTACAAATTTTATAATGTAATAAGTCTGATATTTTTTTCCTTGTATTTCACTGCATCAATAATTTGAGACTACGCTCTAAAAACACACATACAAAAGAAGATATGACCTTAAAAGTAGCAAAACGTCTAACATCTCCATTGAATTGATCATTTCAATTAGAGTTAGGGAGTTTCATTTGGATACATCATTTAATTAAATATTTATTTAATAGTTTTTATAAAAAGTATACTATACATTTTGTTATAAAATTTATTAAAATAAGTTTAAAATGTCATTTTTTAATAAATTATACTAAAAAAAGTTATTAAAATAAATTGTAAGAAAATTATAAAAATCATAATCCACTTTTTTTATAAATTATTTTCTAACATATACATCTCAACTTTTACAAATTAAAAAAAAAAGAACTCAAACCCAAATTCAGTTAAAAATAAATCGTCAAACTCAGGTTATAGCTATATAATATCCACATATTTAAATTTAATTGTCGTAGCTAATTAATCATGACATTAATGACCCTTGAAAAGAAGTACCAACTTACTCATCCATAGAATTGAATTCCCAGGGAAAATTAGTTAATTACCCGCTAAGATCCTACAAAAATCTATTTCCAAAGCACCAAGTTCTTGTATTTTTTGGAGGGTCCAAACTCCAAAGTAGTAAGTGTTATCTGGCTATATAATAACTGGGCCAGGGTTGCATTCTTAATTTGCTTCGGCCCAATGCTTGATTCTAGCCCATTAGATCCAGACTACAAAAGAAAATGTTATATAGACGGTTTGACCCATATCCTATACAGAGTGATATTATGAAATATAAATTGATGGTTAATAATATAAAATTAAATAAAATATTTTATTAGTAAAAAAATTAGGAAGATAAAATTAAGTTATAATAAAAAAATTTCTCAATTAAGTTTGATATTTTATATTCTTTTAAAATTATAATCAGTTAAAATACACATTTAGTTGTTATATTTAACACATTTATATTAACTTTTATACTTAAAAACTTAAATTTTATTTTTTATATGGATATTTTGTTATCTTTTAATCCTTTTCATTATTAACAGTGTTATAATATTTTGTTGTGGTAGTAGATATTTATGGCTGCAAAAGAGGGAATCCTAGAAAAGTAATCAAAGCTAAAAGCAACAACTGAATAATATATGTAATACACTTTTATTAACTAAAATTTATTAAAATTTTATAAAAGTAAAGAGAAAATTATTAAATTAAGAGTACAAAAAAGTAAAATTACGTTTTTTTTATATAGTTTTTAATAACATTTGATTCATAATTAAGAGTATGATACATTGTGGTTATCGATCATTCAATATCAAATGGCCATTAATGTTTGAACATATATATCCAGACTGAGCCTTATTGTCTGAAACTTGTGGTTTCCTTGTATGATTGAGTTTATAGGCTTCTGTGTCCTTTTCCTTCTCTGTTCTTCAACATTGTTAGAACAAATTCTCATGTATGTTATTGAAAGTAAATAAAATATAATACGCATTAATAAATAATAATCGTCTTTGAATGAACTTATCATGTCAATTTTGTATATATTATACAAATATTATTAAATTAAGGTAAATGCTAAGGATACTGGTTAACAAACTCTAAATAAATTTTTTTATAAAAAATATCATAAATACATTTTTTGTCATGATTTTCAATGTAATATAACTTAATTTTTAATAAAAACTTATCATTTTTAATTCTTTGACTAATTTCCTAAAGGCACAGTTAACGAGATTTTTAATTTAAAATATCTTTTCTAAATATTATACTAATATTTCTAAATCTAATAAATTTTCAAATAAATATTTAATTATATTAAAAGGATTGAATTAAAGAAACAATTTTTTAAATTTAAAAAATAAAAAAATAAAAATGTATTAATATGATATGTTAAATTTCTAAATTTAGAGTATTGTTAAAGTACCGTGAGGGTTCTCTTAAATAAACTCAAATAAAATTCCTATTTCCTTATCCCATTTCCTCTACCCTATGCCCCCAATTAAAATCTTCCATTAATTTAAAAAAAATTAAAAAAATTCGTCAACCAAAATAATTTGTTAATACTTAAATACTCATTCTCTTATTCTGATCTTTTAAAAACATCTTTCTTTAACAGTCAATTAAATTGTTAATAGCGTCTTAAGTTTCTCTATGCCTTTAATTTATTTATATAAAACTTGCTTAAACGTTTTGTCAACTTCAAAATATTTGAAAATACAATTTAACTCTTTTTATTATTTCTTTATTCTTTTTTTTTTTACTTAAAAACGGACTTAAGAGTCCAAAGCACAAAACCAGTCTATAAAATTCTAATAGCATATAATTTTAATAACGGATTTAGAGAAGAGAGAGCCTTGTCAAAATAATAAAGAAGTAACTTAATTTTAAAACTTATTTTAACTAGCCAATTAATTAGCATATTGATTAATCTCTTTAAAAACATAATTAAATTTATTCTATTTTTTAATAATTTATTCATTTACTCCTTTAATTTATAAAACTCTAATACCTTTACCTTTTTCACCTTCAAAAAACTACTTTTGTCATCAAATCTTGTCAAAATATAAAAAAATTATTAATTTTTTAATAGTATAAAATTATCAAAATAATAATATAAACAAATTCATACTATCTCACTCTATTTAACAAAAACATTTCATAAAGACCAAATTTTAAATTTTAGACTAAAAGTTTATGATGTATTTATCTATTATTTTATAATTATTAAGTCAATTCAACAACTAATTTTATTAAACACTTTTAATTCAATTAACCATTTTTTCAGCTTTCATTTAACTTATCTCTATTAGTATTACCATACACACTAATTGCTAAATGAAATCAGCAACTTTTCGTACCGAAGTACGATCCTTTTTCCTAAAATGATTTTGGAGATTGATGAAGGAAATGATTATCAACTCAAATCAAGATATAGTGATCTAATTGCAAGAAATAAAGGAGGGTAGCTGCTTTGTTGTTTCTTAGAAGTTGAAAATAAAAGGATCAATGGTTATCTAATCACATTGAATATGGTCTTGAAAAAAGGAAGCAAAAGAGGGAGCAGCAGAAGAGAGATGATGGAATAGCGGATTGTACGTAACCCTAATCAATGTTGACTCAAGAAATGAACCAGCTGGCTAAGAAGACAAAGCTATAAAAGCAAGAAAATGCTTTGTCTCAGTAGTTTATGGATCATGGATGGTTCCTTCACCTTTTACCATTTTATGGAATTCGAAGACACGGGTTGTCGATGGCACCTTTTGAATCCATTACAGATTTGCCAAATAAAGGAACGTACTATATAGGGACTACCTTTGTTTGTTTATTTGCATGCTGGACTCAGTCACAATTGATGAGTGTCACACACCTATCACACGGGCCACTTGTCTATAAAGTTAATACTAATGTATTCTTCCATCATTTTTTTTCATTTTTTTCTCTGATTTGATAAAAAGAAAAATGTTTATGTCTACTTTTAATTATTATACTTTATTTTATGTGTGGTTTTAGTTTCAAATGTTCATATTCAGTTTTTTACTACAAAATTCTATTTAATAATTTAAAAATAATATAACGAAAATGTGACATATTATGAATTTTTATAAATCAATAAACAAAGAATGCACGAAAAATCTAAATAAAAAGTAAATAAAATATTCAAATATAATAAATTAAATATTTATTTATTTTATATACATTTTATTTACTATTTGTACAAATTAATGATATTTTTTTTTCTAATTTTTCTTCTCTCTACCTATTTTATAATTATTTAATTGAGATCCAAATAATATTTTCAAGAAATTTAAAGGTTATAAGTTAAAACAGGATGAATCTACGAATTCTCCTATTTATTTTGAGAAGTAAGCCTTATTAGAAAGTTAAGCTTTTTCATAGGCAAAAGTTGAATGATTAGAAATCATTTATTTATTTCATAGTAAATCAATGGCCAAGGTTTATTGCTGAAAAAGTGAGCACATGTTACAATACGGATATCATATCCAACACATAAAGGGTAAAAGTGTAAAATTAATATTTGCAAAAATTATATATATATATATATATATATATATATATAATATTGTGTATAATGACAAAAAATAATTGTGATGTAATGAATAAGAAGAGTATTTAGTAGACAAAAACTTATAGCTAGTGACAGAAAAAGTCACAACCTAAATATTTTGATGAAGACGACAACAAAGACAAAGAATAATAGTAAATTATTGAATGGGCAAATTTATGATGTATGAACGAAAGCAGAGAGTGAATAAATTTATGTTGTATGAATGAGATGAAAATAAAAAAAGAAAACAAAGTATGAAGACGACAAAGGAGAAATACAAACACATATACGAAGTTACCAATTTATTTTTTTATAAATTTAACTTGTATTATTTATTTTTTATCTTTTACTTTTAACCATCAAATATTAATGAACGATATACAATATTTAGAAGTTTTTTAAAAAATATGTTAATTAATAAAAAGGAGAACATAAGACTCACCTACGTAAATATAGCATAATGTATAATTGTTATGATTGGAATGTTGGGTTGAGTTTAAATTTTTCTTTCGGAAAAGGTAAGGTTTACTGCTGCAATTTAGAATGACATGGCTTTTCAGAAAGACGTGAAATGATTTCGTTATTTGAATATTTTAAAATTAATATTATATAAAATTTGTATACACATATTTTAAATATATTTTCTTAAAAAGCATAAAAAATAATCTCACTTGAAATGTGAAAGGAAAAAACATTTTCTCACGATTTGACTTTTTGATAATTTTTTTCTACATCACTCTTGTATTCACTCTCCCCAAAGACTGGAAAGAGACAATCTGCCACCATATTACATTTCTTATGGAATTTACACAATAAAAGTAAGAGCCACTGGAAGAAAAATAACCATCCAAGCCTTCATAAATACAAGTACAATTTACCTTATGATCATCTTTCAAATGAATTCACTTGCAACTTAGAGAGCCGTTCATGTATAAATGAAGTTAATTGACAATATAAATTGTGTGAAATTCATGATTTCATTTTATAATTATCCACATATAATCTTTATATACAATATTTCAATCAACTTAATTAAAATATTTTATATATTTATATACAAATTTCTATTGCATCTTTATTAAAAAATTCTTATTTCTAACATAATTATCAATACAAATATCAACTTGATTAAAATATTTTTTATATTTACATACAAATTATTATTATATGAGAATTAAAAAAATTAAATTTATAACAACATAATTATTAATACAACTATGCATTAGTTTCAATATTTTTTATATTTACATACAAATTCTTATTAAATCTTAGTTAATAAAATTCATATAAATAATGTTACATATAAAATATTTATTTTTATTATTACCTACATATAAATATAATTTAATATAAATTATTTTATTATTTACATTTAAATGTTTAAAATTTATATATACTTGCACTTACCTACAAATCATTATTACATCTTAATTAAATAAATTAATTTTAACATAATTAATAAATTACAATACTTACAATTTACCATACAATCAAATAATGGTAAGAATTGGCTGGGTCTGGCCTCGAACATATTTCATTCGGAGCTACCTCAATCTTAGTGAAAATAAGATATATATATATATATATATATATATATGTTTTCAAGTCATGAGGCTTATTTGGGACCAAACTTGACAACTTATACGTGATTTGGAGGTGCTTATCAATTAGATTACTTTTATATAAAGATAAGATTAATAAGTATTTTGTAGTATTACCTCGTTTTACGATTATTATTTTTTAAAATATGAGTAAATATTAATTTTAAATAATATACTTATAAATATTTAAATTGTATAAAATTTCATATACATAATTATAAATATAATATAAAATAATTGAATAGTTAAATTAATAAATCTTACATTTATAAAAAAATAATTAAAAATTATAAATATATAAATTTAACACTTTAACCTGGTTATGAAAATTGAATACGATCGTAGAAGGCCTGTTTGATTAGAAATGTGTCCCTTGATTCCATTTTAAGGCCAAAATAGTGTTTGATTTATGATTCTCCGGAGAAAAGAACAAAATGAAAAAGAGATTCCCTTGAAAGAAGAGCACTGTTGAGGTACCGACACTCTGAAGGAACATATTCATGTGTGCATTTAATTATGATATTCGCAATTAATACAAAATGGTAGTGTTTGATTCTGAGTTGTTAATTGTTGGCGATCCACATGGAGTGCACCCCCACGGGTACTATGGTGCTCCCAAGAATCCAGGCAACTCATCAAACAAAGATTTGGTCTAAAAAGGTGACATCTATCTATATCGACTCATGACACCAATACATAGTCAAAATTTATTTCTTAATTAAAATGGTATCTTGTTATGGATTAATTTAATAAATTAATAAAATATAACTGTTATTATGTAATATCAAGAGTTTTGTTAATTTTTGTTTTAAACGGTTAATAATAGTAAAATTTTATTAAAAAAATTTATTATATTTTTTATAATTGTGTATTTATTTTATAAAAATTTTTAATTTGAAGATATTTAAAGTCAGCTTTAAGAGCTGAAGTTAATAAAACTTTAATATCAATATTAACTTATAAAATAATAATAAAAAAAGCATTAATTTAAAGTAATTGTGTGTAATTTAAATGAAGAAATATTCATAAATATTAGTTTTTTTGTTGTTTATTTTGTTACAGATAGTTAAATCTATAGTTAGGACTACAGTGGATTCTATTGCATACTTTATGTTATTTTTATATTTAATAATATTATTTTATTTGTGTGTTTGATTTTTATCCTATAGAATTGAATTGTTCAGATTAAGAATTGATTACCTTTAGCATATCATAGTTAATTGCATTGTAAGTATTCGTAGCATATGTAATTAATAAAACTATAGGATAAAAGGTTACGCAGATCAAACTTAACTCTTCTCTTCCAATCGTTATTAAATTAACAAACACATATGTTCTTTATGTTTTCCCTACCTTTTATCTTGTATGATCATTAGGGGTAATCACCTAGAAAAAAATATTAACATTGCATATTATTGGGCGTTAATAGATTAAGTATGAGTGGCTGGTAAACACTAAAGAAATTAACATTGAGATTAAACTAAAAAAAAATATGGAAAGGTGTAATAGGTGAAACTATATGCCCTAAGCTATTTTTATCCAATTACTATAAAAAATTACTTCCTTTCCTTTTAAATTACTTTTTGGATTTAAACTTTTTATTTCTAATTCATTACGCACCCTTTCTGTTTAAACAATTGAATCAAGGTATTTTTTATACTTGAAAATAATTTATGTGGAATGATAACTTGAAAACTTAATTTTAAAACTCTTCATTACTTTTTGACGGGAACACCTGCCTGCGAACATGTGATAATTTTTTTTTACCATTAAACAAAAAAAAAAAAAATCTCTAGTGATATAAATAACAACTTTAAAGCCCTTTGAAAATTTTTTACTTATATGAGCAACTAACCTTGTGCTTCCCAAGTGCGCTTGTGTACCTAACTTAGAAGAATCAAACATTGCCTTTTAAGTACGTTGAGCGAATTTTACTTATGTGAAAGGAGAAAGGTATTAAGCGTGTTTTTGGGAGTATTACCCTTTGGTCTTTGTGGATATCGACCACTTAGACTTTAAGGTATATACTTGCTAATAATCTTTCACCAAAAAGTCAATCATCATATAAAACAACTTTTAATAAACAAGTAATTAATCAAGGAAACAACTAAAAATGAAAATGTGCTAAATTAGTAAATGAACTTAAGCATGGAAACAATATAAAAAGTTTACAAATACAATGTCATAATAGTAATAATTTTCTCTTTTTTTTCGCAATTAAAGTGTCACTAGATGATCCTGCTTCACCACCGTGGGCATCTCGCTTTTCATCTAGTTGTGATTATTCAAGACACATACATTTGGAATCAGCTTTTACTTCCTTACCTTTGTTTCTTATTTTTTTATCACTTTTTTCTATGTCTATTGCCTTCTTCATTAGTTTAGCAAACATAACAATCCCACTAAAAGATAAGAAGATTTGAGATTCATGTTCTAGGTTCTTTATGTATCCATAGACTAGGTTTACTTCTGAAATTGTTTCTCTACATTGCATGACCTTATCATGGTACTATGTTGATTAAGGTGGGGATATCTTTATTACTTTATTGTTTTACTCACATGAGATCTATTATGTGACTTGCTTCTTCTTCTTCTAAGAACTTTTCGTCAAACTATCATGCTATTCCTTTTTAAGTCGTGAGCAACCTTAGTTTTAACTTAGCCTACTAGGTGAACAATTTTCAATTAATGACTTAGAGAACTCTCTCAATTGCAAATCTTTGTCATTTTTAAATATAGCAGAGTTGTCTTGGAATGTCATGAAATGTTCTCTAATGCTTTTCAATCCATCAAATAATTGAAAATTTGGTAGTATATATCCTTTTGGGTATAATCATGAAGCTATCTGATGAACATAAGGAGGTTCCATTTCCAAATTTGTCTCAACTCCCACTGAGTTATAGGAGCATCTTCTATTCACTCCTTTCTTCTTACATCTATGTAGCATTAGCCATTTCTTTGCATGGAAGTCAACATTTTAATTAGATATTGTTGATTTGCCAATATAGAATCTATCACCGCGACAAGCATCGTGACCGACATGTTTATTGGTCTTGCTTCCACTAGAAGTTGTATCTAGTTTATGCAACATGTTTAGCTTGGGTTGTTCCTCTTCTTCTTCATTTCAATCTATTTTCCCTTCTTCCCTTTTTCATCGTAAGGGAGAAAATACACGAAGCTGAAGGATAATCCCTTTGACATTAAAACAGCTCTCTGTTCCTTCATCTTATTGCATATTTCTTCAATAAAGTCACCAATTGTTTCAAAATCCCTCTTTTGCTTTGTTATTTTGTATCTAAATAAAAAAGTTCATACACTTTGCGAGGTGCCTATTCTAGTTTGAAACAAATTTCCTTGTTATCTCGTATTAGTTGAGATTAAATAAACTAGAAGATTAGCTTCTAGTTTTGCAACCAAATTTTATAGGGGATGAGTTTGTAAACTTTTGAAGCACACCACAAATTTTTTGGAATGAAGGATCATTTTTCCTCTTTTTAATCTCTTTTATCTTGTGTCTTGGCTTGCTCTTCAAGTAGCTGATACATTCTCTAAGTAGCCTAGTATTTTAGCTAATCATCTCCCTTCCATCATTTCACCCGGTGTTCCTTTTTCTATTTTAGAATGTGGCGTCTCTATAATGTGACATTCCATTTTGCTATTTTCAAGCTTTACCTATATGAAACTAGAGGGTGAGGCATCATGTCCCCATCTTAAGAAATGTGGCCTCCGAATATTAGCATTTTCATAGGGCCTGCAACTTGTTGTTCATAGTCATGAATACCTACTATTTTGGTCCTTATATGGTGGTCTAAAGCTTTTATTGATTACTTCTCAATTTGTCATGGAAGCTTCTTTAGTTTTTCTTGGGTTTTATGGTTCTGCAGCGTTAATGTTGTGAATGTCCATTGCCTAGGTCACTTCTTAGGTCCCCTCTTTACCTTTCCCTTTTCTATATGAATTTTTATCTTGGATTATTAAATGTTATATTTTTATAATTTAATGGATTGGCTACGTTTTTCTTGATATAATCTAAACATGTCTTTCTCCTTCCATCTCTTTTTTTTTTCTTGATAACTCTTTCTTTTCTTTATCATAATATCGCATTAATTAGGCTTTTATATTTAAATATTATAAATTTAAAAACAAATTCTTAATTTAATTTAAGTTTTAACCTATTTTTTTGTCTAGGATAAATTTGGTCACATGTCAAAAATTTCACCAATACCGCTAACAAAAGTTTTAAATTTTTTATTGTTTTAAAATAAATTCCGCCACAGAAAGCATGAAATTATTTAGATGTCACCACGTGTCAAAGATCTGAAGGTTTTACTACAACCTTGGTGAAAACCAAACATAATTTCGCTATTAGCAAGGTGCAACTCAAAGGGCGATGACCCGTGGCACTTAGCGTTATGTGTAGTTTTGTAGATATGTGGCAACATCACAACAATTTCATGATATTAATGGCGAATATGGCTTTTGCCACACTTTTGACAAAATTCGTCTATTAGTTGACATGTGTCAGGTCAAATAATAACCTCTTGCAGCCTTCTTTCCGTACATCTCTTTTCCTCTTCTCCTTCTTCCTCTCACTTACCTTTCTCTCCTCCATTTTTTTCTTTAAAAATTGTTTAGGCATTGAAGATTTTGTGACTAAATTTTCTTAATTTTTAGACTTTTATTTGAGGTATTAATTATTTTATATCTTTTTTATATATTATTTTATATTTTATTTATTATTTTAAAAATATGAAAAATGAAAAAAAAACTTAATTTTATAATTTGTATAAACTAATACAAGTGATTATGTGGTTGGTGAATAGTGAGTGGCGGAACAATTGCAACGAAAATTAGTAATTTTTTTTAATTTTTAATATTTTAACATTAGTTTGTCTTCTTATTTAGCAAAAGTATTAATATCATTAAATAATAATTAGGTTATAATATAGTTGACTAAAATGTAAATCGTAATTAGTTGTTAGAGAAAAAAAGAATTTAATGATATTTTTTAATTATTGTTTTGCATAATATTATTAGTATAATGTTGTATATTGCATTTTTTATATTTTTGTAAAATTAAAGAATAAAAAAAATATAGTTGACTAAACAATTGTATAATAATAATGAGTTATATTTAATTTAATTGTAATAAATTTTTATAAGATATTTATTATTTATTTAAGTATGGTATGTAAATTGTAAATATTGTAATTTATTACTTATAAAATTTTTTGTTAGAATTTATTTCCTAAAAAATTAAGAAGTTAAGATTTAGTTCCTGTTGTCCACTCTCTTTTGAGTTTAGCACTTACATATAACATGTCACGTTATTTAATTTAATAATATTTTATTATTTAAAATTAATATTTATAAATAAATTTCTAAACACATTTTACATAATTACAAATAAGTTCTCTCCCTTTCTCTTCCCTAATCCCTTCTCCGTTATCCCACCCTCACCCTCACTCCTTCCCATCCCCACACCCCTTCCCTTTTTATGTATCCAAACTAAGCACTTATTATGTCCTGTATCACATTGAAATATTTATTGATGGTTCTTTATTCAATATGCCTAAATAAAATTAAAATAATTTAGTTAAAAATTATATAATTGTGTACATCATACTCTTTTCGTTTCTTTTTATAAGAAACAAAATAGAGCATTTCCTTGGCCTTTATTATAAGAAACAAATGATAGATTCAAGAAGTATTAATTGTTAAATTTCTTTAATACCCTTCTTTTATTAGTATCATTAATTGTATAAATTACTAACTATAACATTTAATATCATGGGTATTGTTAAAATAAAATTTATATAAAAACATTAGTAACTTAATTACTTTTCTTGGTCCTAGAGATTTAGTCTTTTGTTTTTTATAAAAAGGACCGAAGGTAGTATATCATAATTTTATTAAAATATATTAAAGATTCTCTTACCAATAATGCATGAACAAATTAAATCTAAATCTAATTTTTGATGATCTTGAGAAATTTTAAGATTGACAAATGTATGCAAATCACCTCACCTAGTAATTTTTCACTTGTTTAAGTTCTTCAATAAACTATAATTCAAGTATTTCACATACAAACATGTTGGTTTAGACTTTGCTACAAAATAACTTTGATAAATTTTTATTGAGTTACATTCCAAATAGGAATTACACTCTCTCCTGCTTTGCATGTTGTAAAAACTATTCTCATTAATGCTAACATAATTAATTAAAAATACACATTTTAGACATTATTTGATAATACATCTTTTTTATTTTTTTTGTTGTATATGTTAATTGGAATCAAGTTTGTCCTTAACATCAATAGAAGAAAAATTATCTAACAAAATTTCTCCTTCAACATCTCTATCACCATAATCATCATAATCTGAGTCTTCATATTCTTCATCAATATCATTCTTAATTCTTTTATTACAAAAAATTCATAACTTTTAATTCTAACAAATAAATATATTAATAAAACAATTTGTAAATATAAGTTTATCTTGATAGTAATCAAAATTCACAAGGTTTTATCATTTTACTGTGAAAATGATAAATTTAAATCTATCATCTACAACAGAACTAATGAACTTCAACTAATAATGACATCCATATATAACTCAATAATAGTTCTATGTTATTAACATGCACTTATCATGCAATTAATATCTTCATCAATCAAAAAATATGAAATTAATCTAAAAATAACTTGACTATGACAAAGATTAAGTTTCAAATAAATTTTTCTTTTTAAGACTTAAAAACTTATTCCTCGTCTTATTTGAATCACTTTTTTAGTTCTTTCAAAACTGTGTTTTGTCTACCATTTTCATCAATAAAAAAATATGAAATTAATCTAAAAATAACTTGACTATAAACAAGATTAAGTTTCAAATGAATTTTTCTTCTTAAAACTTAAAAACTTATTCCTCGTTTTATTTGAATCATTTTTTTATTCCTTTCAAAATTCACTCTTTTTATTTCTTTCATAAATTTTACCATTTCAATATATAATATTAACAATTCCATCCATCCTATATTTTTGCAAATAAAAATTAATTAATACATTATTTATTTTTCTAAAATTAAAATTTTTTAAAATAATAATCATTTACTAGATAATTATATTATTTATTTATTTAATTCAAAATAAATTATTAATAATTAATTTTATACTTTTAAATTAAATTAATAATAAATTAAATGAAACTAACGACTTTCAAAATTTCTTCTTCAAATTGAATAAAATGAAAGTTGCATATGATATATAGAGCAAAATATTTTGAACGAAAGCATATACCTATATTAAAATATCCATGAATTAAAAGGGTTACAGTTTGCAAGTTTCATAATAAAATTTGCGCAATCCACCAAACTCATGTCACATGTTAACTTTCTACAAGTTACATCATTTTTATAGTGAAATTGACAAAAAAAAAAAAAAAAAAAACCATTTATCAAATTCAACAAGTTTCTCTGTTCACAACTAAACTTTTAATTTTGTCCATTTTATGGCAAAACTATTGATAAAGTGACACATGACAGCATCTTGCATTTTTCACACTTTATGTGACAAAATTAATTTTTAAAAAAATAAAAATGATAGACTTTAAACAGACTCTGTGCCAGATAGAAAAATTGTTTAAAAAATATAATAAATAAAAAATTTGTTTTTAAATTTCCTACAAGATTCAAACTCTATTTTAATTTTTAAAACTCTTCACTTAGTAAATTGAACCAAATTTTGCCTTGTGTTAGTTTAATTGATCCATTTTAAATTAATAATGTCCATTTAAAAATTTATTATACAATACAATGCTTTACGACGAACACCTTCTACTGAATTAGCAAATAGTTACGTGAATATTAGTTTATGTATATATAAATTTATTCTGTTAAATAAATCGACGATAAACATAGAGTTTCGTTGCAATAAAATACTAAAAAAAAAACATTAAAAATTACAATAAAATAGCTCAATAATATTTTAATAAAAATTATTTTAATTTTTTAACTAATTCTTTAAGGACACAAGTTAATATTGCAATAAACATATTTTTATACACTAGAAAAAATTATACAATTATTAAATGATATAAAAATAATAATAATACAGATTAATTGATCTAATACAACTGATAATAAAATGTACACAAGATACTTGATTTTGATGAATTTGATTTGCTTCTATTTCTCTGCCTAATTCGTCTATTTGTCATTAATAGTTCCAATCCATGTGAGATTTGCTGTGTGTTTGTATAACAAAATCCATTGCACCAATCCGTGGAACGTAGCTGTAAATTGTTGTAATTCCCTAGCCAAACGTGCCAATACCAAAATGGTCCTTCCAAAACCTCTTTTCCAAGTCCTCTTCATTTTCCCACTTTCTTTAAACAATGTTGGCTACTTCTCAAATTTTGTATACATATAAAAAGGATGAGTCAAATTTCACAAGTGCTACTGTTTTCTCATTCTCCCCTAACACCTCCAAACCCAACCCAATCCTTCTTTATTAATTCCAAAATTCTTCCTCACAATTCAAACCCAAATCTTCAAAACCCTTAAAACCAAACCAAACCTATTTTCCTTCCACACCCCATAACCAATAAAACACAACATCATTAAACAAAAGCGAACCCTCAAATGTCCTTCATTTCCTCCACCTTCTCTTCTTGCTTCCACCCATCCAAAACCACCGTCCACAACCACTACGCGCCGCCGTCACCGCCCTCCACCAACCCAAACCTCATCACCTACATCTACCACACCGATTCCGGCACGGTTTCCCTCACATGGTCACGCTCCATTCTGGGTCGTTCTCTCCACGTTCACCTCCGTAACCACTCCTCCTTCCACCTCCACATCAAACCCTTCCTTTTCTGGAAGAAGCACGGCTCCAAGAACCTCTCCCACAACACCCTCCTAACCTGGAACCTATCCAACGCGAGGTTCGGATCAGGACCCGAACCTCACTCCCAGTTCTACCTCGCCCTCCTGGTCGACCACCACCTCACCCTCCTCATCGGTGACCTAAGCCCAAAACTAAAGGCCCAAAAGCCCAACACCCGGCAACTCCTCCTCCTCAAGAGGGACCATGTCCACGTGGCACCGCATCGTCACCGAGTTTACCGAACCAAAACCAAGTTCCGCGGTAAGGATAGGGAAATAGAAATAGATTGCGATGGTTACGGGGACAACAATAATAACAACATGAGGCTGTTGTTCGGCGTGGACGAGGAGAAGGTGTTGGAAGTGCAACGCTTGAAGTGGAAATTCAGAGGGAGCGAGAGAGTGGAAATTGACGGGGGTCACGTGCAGATCTCGTGGGACGTGCACGATTGGCTTTTTGAGAAAGAGAATATTTATAATAATAATAATAATAATAATAATAACAATAACGGAGCCAACGAGGGACACGCGGTTTTTATGTTTAAGTTCGAGGATGACGAGGTACGAGGTAAAGAGGAGTTTGGAGAAGAGAAGGGTGTGGTGAATGTGTGGAATTTGGGGTCTTGTGAGTGGGGTAAAAATGGCAAGAGTTGGTCCTCTTCGTCTTTGTCATCTTCTCATGGGTCTTTTGGTGGAAGTTCCTCTGTTATGGAATGGTCTAGCGTGGAGGAGAATGAGTTGGTTGTTCCTCTTGGCTTTTCCTTGCTTGTTTATGCTTGGAAAAGGTGAACAATTATCTCATATTTACATTTTTTAGTAAGAGTTTATAATAAGAAGACTCGCCTAATTCACCAATCTCAATCGTGTTTTACAACGGGATTACTATGCAATGGTACGCGAAAGGAAAGCACTTCAATATTCAAGCCAGAGACAGAGTAACATGCGTGAAAGGTGCCATAAAGATGTGGGTGCTGGATCTTGGATTGTGGTACTATTAATTGCTAACTAGTTAGAGATTAGAATATATATATATATATATATATATATATATATATATATATTTATTTATTTATTTTTTTCCCACACTAACACATTTGTTTTGTGAACATATGTGAATGAATCTATTGGGGGATTCGTATACTTGATTAGATCTAACAGATTTGTTTTGCTTTGGGAGAGAATTGTTGCATTTGCAATGTAAAATTTATTTTTTGTAACAATATTTTGGTGTGATGATGATATGGGAAACGAGTTGATGTTATTGGAACTGCTGTGAGGGAGTGTGTGATTAGAACAGTACTCGTGATTTGCACGCCAAATGTTAGACCAAACCACGGCATGATAGTTAGGACATTTTGTTTTTCTTTGGTGCATTTGCATTTGGCAGCTTTGCTTTGTTGTTGTTGCTGCCTACTGTACTGTGACCGGTACTAACCGCCAATATAGTTGACCCATTCCAACCAAGACTCAATCATGTTCATTTCTTTTTTCTTTTTTTGGTTGTGATATTCAATTCAATTGAATCGTTAATATTTGAATGACGGCTCAGCAAAACTGTATTCTTATTAAAAAATAATAATATGAAGTCTTGTCCTTAAAAGTTTATTAAATAAATTATTTTTTAAAAATATAATTATTTTAAACTTATGATCAAATTATTGCTCTGATTCTTAATTCTATTTTGTCAATGCTATCAGCTTTATTGCCAAGCAAAAAAATTGAATTGAAAAAAAAACACATAAGAAATATATATAAGGATCAAATTAAATTAAAAGACTTAAAGACTGAAATAAAGCAAAAGAGAAAAAGAAAGATAAAATCGAAATAAAAAATAAAGTTAATTATGATTTAAAACTTAGATTGAGTTTAAGTATTATAATAATCTTACTTGGTTCAAACAAAATTATCTTTAATAGAAGATATTTGTGATTAAAAATTAAAATTATAATATTCTTATAGAAAATGACGGTGCTTGTTAAGAAACAGCAATAGAAAAGTGTGTGACCTAATGCAATGTGCAAGTGATGCTGAGTTTCCAAGAGAAGAATCTCTGGTCGGTTGTTTGCAGCTCACTTGTTGTATTATGGGCCACATGATTTTTGTTTTTAGGGTAAGGATTCCATGAATTACAAGCTTCTTGTGAAGGCAAAGGAAAATAAATAGTTAATCATTAAAAAAATTGCCATTGATTTTTGTTGACGATTAAACTCTTGTGAGTTATGAGTCAGTGACATGAGCAATTTGTATTAAATAATTGTTTTGGTTGCACTACACGTGTTATACCGCATCGATAGTGTTCAGCATGATATTTTTATGGGATGTAATCTTTTAGGGAACTACATCATCAAGTAATAATAATTTAACACGTTGTCTACACAAAATCACTATCAAAATATATTATGCAATTTCTGAAAGGCTTCCTATCTTATCATTCAAGCATTATTGAAGAAAAAAATGAATTTAAGGGGACATGTAACATCTATATTATCATATCATTTTTTTAGGATTGAAGAAATTTTGAATTAAGATACATTTATTATTTATTTAATGATTGAATTATATGCATATATTTGTAATTAGTAACAAGTTTATAAAATTTGGCCTCTCTCTGGACACGCTCCTTGTTTGTCTCGCACTGGCATGGTTTCCGATATAATAATAAATACTGAGTTGAAAGCTGTCTATTGCAGTGGAATTGCTAAACCTTCAAACTAGGAACCGTTCGTGTCCCGAAACCACGGGCTTCCATCGCTTTACACTTATATAATTTAATAACTTTTTATAAAATATAATATTAATTTATTTATTTTTATAAAATTTTATATAAAAATAAAATTTATCCCGTTAGATTTAGAACTGGTCGACGTCAAGCATACCTTTAAAGCTTAAAAAATACTTACAAATAATTTGTTATTAAAAATTATTCTTTTACAAATAAGACTAAAAGTAAATAAATTCTACATGTTTGTTATTTGATTTGATTGTCGGCAAATAGGATGAGAAACAAGCGGGGTCCATAAGTACCTCTCACACTCAGTATCCACCTGACTATTTAAAAATTTGTTTAATTAATCTCAATTTTAAATATTTAAAATTATAAATTTTTATTAAAAACTTTATTTCATGATATAATAAGATTTTAAATAAAATATTATTATTTATTAACAAAATTCAACTTTAATTACCAAAATACCCTTTTTCCAAAGGATTATTCTAGTCCTACGACATGTTTTTATAATATTTTTTAAAATTTAAGATTGAGATAAAAAAATAATAAAATATGTGATGATTAAGATAAAATAAAGAAAAAATGTAAAAGAATATGCAATATTTTAAGAAAAAAGAAGGAATGGTATTAGACTATTAGTCTTTGCTAAAAGAAAAATTGTACAGGCAAGTGGAACATAGGATGCTTCACTTTCTACACGAGTTGGGACAGAGCATTTGACTGAAGGCCGTTTTTGTTGGGAGATATAAAGTACTATAACTGTACTCTTTTAAGTTTATCTTTTAATTTGCCAATGCCTACTAGTATTCTGTGTTTGCTTTATCATTTACACACTCAAAATTACTTTTATATTTAGCCAAATCATGGTTTCGAACTTAAATGTTTATTTAAGTTAAAAGTTAAAGTTGCGAAAAATTAATTTTAATAAAATCATGAAACTTTTAAATTATAATTAAAATGCATGTATAAATCAATATAAATTACATAAGACTTCAATAATTTGGTGTGATATAATCGTGACATCATCAGAAGAAAAGAAAAGGTGGGCAACGCGAAATCAATAACAGATGATATTTTGGGGACTAATTGGGCAAAAATATTTATATGCTCTAACGAAATATTCTCAACAGTTTAACGATAATCTCGATCTAATCTAAAAAATGTTTAAATTCATCGATAGTAGCACGCTTTAAATTGTTAACGAATGCACGTAAGAAATTCTTCATATTTGGAATAACGGAGGAAAGAATAAAAAAGATCGCGGAAGGGGCGACGTGTGATGTCATGATTTGCAAAAGATAGAAAAAGGCGTTGTTGGTTGTTATGCTTTCACGCGACGTTTTGCATAATGCATGTTCAAAGTATGGGAAAAATTCATATTATGGTGCTTCTTATCCTTTACACTACTGCTACGTGCCAAAATACAACGGATCAAGCAAAGAGGGTGGCCAGGGACAACATGCTAATGTTGTCTAATTCCATGGTTGTGAATGTTCAAATTTTGATTTTGGAAGAAAATTGTGTCCCCCAAAATGAGAGGATTTGTGGTTAAAGGAAGGAGTAGGGACATGGTTTTTGTCAAATATAATTAGTGGGGTGCTCCAACTAATCATGGTTGGTCATTTTCTATAAATTGTATTTTTCTCTTCTTAACATAATCATATCATGTTACTCATTAACCTCAAAGATCCAGACTCAATATATAATGAAGTAGGCATAGAGTGCTCCAACTCATTCTTCTTGGTAACCCATTCATGTCATACCAACTCATCTGTGATTACTCCAACTACTGAACATCAAAAGCCAATAAACGCACTAGACCAACCTCAGGAGATCGTATATACACATCCCCCTAAGATGCCTAGAAACTTTCAGCTTTCAAATTCCACCTAATTGACGTGGCAGCTAACAATTAGCTGCATCTATCTCTACCTACAATTTTTTCCTACAACATTGCTTTGCATTTAATAATTCATTGCCAGCAATCATCAACCTACAAATCCATGCCAACTCCAAATGGTGAAAGGATAATAATAACCGTGCAAAATTATAAGATCCAAGGCCTAATTTGGATTTCAGTATCCAGAAAGCAAAGCAAAGCTAGGACACTATATTTCAAGCTAATTTGCTGAATATAGCATCCCCAAATTTTCTGCTTTTCTTAACTTTTCACATATTGCATGTTGAGAACCTTAATTAGATTCAGTATCTAAAGCACTAGGTAGAGAAATTTGGACTCCAATTAGTGCTATTTGCTCTTTATTGCCCTCAAAACATACCATCACTCTTACTTTGTCTCACATTCATACTTCGGCAAATGTACACTATCCAACACAATGAACACATTACCATATGCTACATCAGCAGTTAATAGATAAATCTTGATTCCGAGATGCATAACCCAAAAATCTAGAAATAAAGACCCTTTCTGCCCACTATAGAAAGCAAGCATTTAAAGAGAAAATAGACAACGCCACCATTTCATTTTAGCCATTGCCACACAATGAAGGATATACAAGAGAACAGAAAGATGGGGCAGATGAAAAAGTTGCTTCTCTGCCCATCTTTGATTGCTTACACGATTCTAACAGCCTATATTTTGGAGCTGACCCCTGTCAAAGCTTTACTTTACTGTTATGGTTGAGGATGAAGAAGCATTAATTACAGATGACGACGGAGGAAGGCAATGTCTTTGACTACTAGACAATGGAGGGTTGGGGGAAGCCTCGTACCTGCTGGACTGGCTTCTCATTTTCTTCTTTTCCCCGTCTTGAACCCTGTCTAATGTAACTTGGCGAACTTTCGTTTCATTTAGGCTCGGTGGAAGAACGCAGTTGCAGAGAAAACCTTCATATTTGGAACCAAAATTTACCATCAGAAATCATGAAATGCTTAGCGGTTGTTTGCTTTTTTTATAAGATGCAGCACAGGAACATAAGAAATTTGCATGGGCCAAATATGACATAACATGTACATGTTAAATGAAAAATGAGTAGGGTAATATATATAACAGCCAGAGATTTTCATTTTAAAGGCATTATAGATCCTGCAAAACATCTCTTTTGTCACCTAATGTTTCTTATTAAATGCAGGATTCTGATCGTTGAAGTTACTGGTCATCAACCACAAAACGAAGGATTTAGTCCTTCATTTATTTCCAATAAAGTTGGATGAAAAACAATGCAGAAAGTAATTAGAACCTAAAACCAGGAATAAGAAACGAAGACTAAGCTGAAGCATAACATTTAAATTCTAACACTCATGACCAGATAATTACACAAAGCATGGTGGTGGTTGATATGCAAGAAGTACCAGCAAATTTATCTTGTCCACAGCCTAAATTATTTAAATTTCAAAAGGGGATTTGTGTCAAGCTACGATCTAGAGGTGAGCTAGCACATTGATCCATCAAATTAACATCTATTTCGTATAGAAATAATTCATATAACACTTCCTTTTTCACAATTTTCATAGCTTCTTACAGATCATCCAAACATCCGAGTGAAAAATCAACTCATACAAGGAAAACAACTAATCACAATATACATTTACATATATCCCTTACCAAGTCGAGCAAGCCGATTTACCCATCGAGGGATTGACTTTCCTGTTAATCTGACGCAAACATCATTACAGAAGTGGTTGCAGTTTTTCTGGATAAGATGGTAGGTATTCCCAGAATACTCTTCAGCTAGCTTCTCCATGAACAACCGAACATCCTTCGCCCCCAGATCCGTCCATCCAATGCAAATTGATTTTCTGAAAGTAAATCCAGGACAGTGTCTAGGTTCCACTTCAAATATACCAGTCGCATCACGCTCATGCGCTCCAAATCCATACTCAACACCATGAACTACACAAACATCAAAGCAGTTTTCAAGTGACCAAAACCAGTACAACAAAAACTTTATACAGCACCCTATGGTATTAGTATATTTAAATAAACACAATGACAAACATCAAAGCTTACAGCACATATCAACACTAGTATGGTTTCAGTATTTTCCCCAACTGAACAGTAATAGCAATAGTTATATTAAAATTCAAGTAACCCAAGAAACTTTATCCTTCAATTAAAAGAATAGATCGTTATATTCCATTAATGGCGCCATTATATTATTTATTATCTTACATACCAGAAGCTTTTGGGCTTAAAGCATGGTTTATACACATCCCATTTTAAATTTCATTGAAATTTAACTTTTACGCACACACACTAACCTATTCCACGGATAATTTGCAATACCCAACAACCCAAAATTTGATTCAATTCCTTTGATAGCAAAAAAAAGAACTGGGTTAGTTTTAGTTACCTTGAACACCAGAATGGTAAACACCGAGGCCAAGCCAATAAGCATAACCGTTAATCGGGGTAAGATCATAGACGTTAAGGTGAACCGGGTAAGAACCGGGTTTTTTCTTGCGCGGCACCGGAACGAGTTTACACAGCATTATGAATATGATGGTTTATTTTTTTAAGAAAAAAAATTGCAGCTTTTCCTCGTACACGGTTGGTTCTGGGTTTTTGGGTATGGCTATGGTGATGGGGTGTGCGTGTCACGTTAGAAGTAAAATGGAAATTCCAGAGAAAATTCAAGGGTATTTTAGAGAGAATGACCCCTGAAATTTTCTCTGATTTTAGTGATTCTTCTTTCTTCTCATGTTATATGATGATATGTGTTCCCTTGGCTTTCGGAACAAGAAGAAGAGAAGAAGCAGAGAATCTCGCAGTGTGCTTTGCTCCCTGCTTTTTGCTTTTATTCTTTCTTTATTCATTTACTTATTTCGTACATTATTTATGTGGCGAATGTGTGCAATCATAGCAAGGAAAATATTTAATACATTTATTTTTATTCAACAATTGCTTTTTAGATTTATACGAAACATTTTAAGATATGATCACCAACAATGCTGAAACCAGAGAATTTTAACTCATGATTAAATCAATAAAATATTATTGAGAATAAGAACATTAAAATGCATATTTAATTTTTTTTAAAAAATTAATATGCAGTTTTTCTTTTAATTATTTTAATTTACGTTTAATTTTTATTTTTAATTGTTAAAAATAAATAATTTATCAATTTTTTCACACAAGATCTGTATCTTTATTTTTTATTTAAATAATTAAAAGTTTATATGCGATATATTTGAGATAGGAAATATTTGAATTTTTTAAAATTGAATTATTGATAAATTTTAAATATTTTTGCATGATGTGACATCTATTTTTTTTTCATGATAGTGATATTAGGGGTTTTGAGGAAAACAAACGTTATGAATTTTTTAGTATTAAGTTAAATATGATGTTTTGATCAGTGAATTTCGATTAGAAAATAATTTGCAAAGGTTTAATTTATAAAAAAAAATTGAGAAAAAATTCAAAATAAAAAATTTGATAAAAAAATTATTGTATTAATTAAAATAATTAAGGACCAAATTTGGATAAAAAAATTATTTAAAGAATACAATCATACATTATTTATAATTAAAAGTCAAAAGTATAAATAAATGTTAAAAATATTATATATATATATATATAAATATTTATTTTATTTAATAATTTTCGCATATGTAATTTCATTATCAACATTTATTTATATTTTAATAAAATAAAGTCATTTAATAAAAACATCGAATGATTTAAATTATAGAAAAATTAGGAGCCACGACCCCTCGAAATATTTTATTATTATTTTGATTGTTGTCTCAAATTTACTATAGAAATTCATATGCAGCCAAGATTTATTTTGTTAAATTTTAAAGTGGGGTTAAGATTGTTTGACTCTGACCGGTTAATGGAAGATATATTTTCCATTGTTAATAAAATATTATTTGTAAATTTAGTTAATTTGCTATTGGTAAATCAGGAAAAGTTTTAATGTGTGTGTGTTTTTGGTATAAGGAGAAAAATAAAAAAAGGTTAGAGTATTAAATGAGTAATAACAAATAAATCATTAAATAAATAAGAACCAATCTCATCCAAATTAAAATTAATGCAATCTAAATTTTATTTGAAAAATTATTAATGCTTTCAAATTTCTTAATTACTATACTTTCTTCATTTCCTATAAAAAGAAATGCAGAGAATCCATTTTACTTTCAATATAGAGTATACCCTTCGATAAGATAAATTTTCATATTTTAATGACATTTTAGTTTAGTTTGCAACCACGATGTCTTTGAATTGGACAAAAAAGTCAACACCAATAATTTTATAATTTTTTTTATGAATCTCCATCATTTTATAAAATATTATATATATATATATATATATGTATAATATTTGAAAAATATAAATAATACTTGATACTTTTTATTTAATAAGTATAGTGATTAATAATATATATATATATATATATATATAATAAAAGGTTTAAAATTATTATATCTTTTAGCATGGCAAAGGAACAATTAATATACATGTATATAAATGAATATCTTTTCAAAAATTATGAGGTAACACTATAATTGATTGTGATCTTAATAGGCAAATCAAGTTAGGAATTTTTTACTCGTCCTTTGACCGAACAAATTTAACCAATATAAAAAGTGTCAGCTACAATTTTTAAGGTGTTTTATTATTATTATTATTATTATTTAGTAATTTTTAAAAGATAATTATTCAAGTTTTATAAGAATAAGATTAACCAAATAATATATAGGTTGCATTATAAGCACCTAAATATATTTAATGTTGTAAATACCTCTCGTTGAATAAAAATGTTTTTATATAAACTCTTTATTTTTTAATTAATTAACACGGTTTAATTTGCTTGAGCATTTAAAATTTTTATTTTTTATTTTTTTAAATATTTAAATTTAATTTAAATTTTATATTATTTAAATTTAATATTATTATAAATTACATCAATCTTAAATTAAAATAAATTTTGAATTTATATTTTGATAATTGTATCTATATTGATGATGTGTCTTGTCTAAAAGAGTATTTCAAGATTTTTTTCTCACTTTAAAAATTTATATTTTCAATTTATTCTTATTGAATAAAATAAAAAATTATTATTAATTAAAATATTTATTATTCTTATATATATATATATATATATATATATATATATATAAAATTAAAACCTACTCGTATAATGTAAAAAAGAAAAAAGTTACTGGTGTATGCCGAAACGTGTCTATCGTGGTTTCATTAGAAAAATAAATAAATGTTTGCCTATTTTAAAAAATATATATATTTAATTTTAAAAGTAAGTCAACATAATAAAAAAAATTGTGATTAGAAAATCACATAAAATTGTAATATGATTTTATTTTGAGACAGAAATATGTAAAACCATTTAATTTTTAAAATTTTTATGTTATTTTCATGAATTTGAATTTAAAATTATAATATTAACTTACATTCATTCACACTGAAATATGGATAAGTCCAAATAGGATAAGCAGTATGGGCTCAAGGAATTTGGGATATGTCATTGACAAATTCAAGTAACTTTATATTTGTTTTCTTTTAACAATTCTTCATCAAATTTCTTAATATTTTAATTAAAAAATGTATTTTTAAGGCATAAATAATAAAATTGAAATTGTTCAAAAAATGTTTAACCCAGTTGCAAACAGTTCAATCTCATTATTATTGAGTGAAAGTTACTTAAACAATGATGCCTTATCTCTTCAAAATAAATAAAAAAAGCAATGATGCGTTATAATAGAGCTTTTTTCTTTTTCCTTTGGGTCCAATTATAATTGAGATTGGCACAAGGTAATTATTAAGTGCAGTCGATGTGGGGACTTTCTTAGCCCATAATCTCACCATCTATTATTTTTTCAAAGTTTCTGAAAATTTCGTACTAAAAAAGGGAGCTTTTATAAAAAAAATATAGAATTATTTCATCTTTGGGATTCCATAAGGTGAATTTGTCTTGGGTTATTTTTTTATTGCCCCCCTTCAAACATTCAGGTGATAAGTTTTTGGAACAAAAAACAATTATGGATAAAAATTATAGATTTTATTTAATTAGATAAAAGAAAATGTACCCAATACTCTTTTGTTACCTGTCATTATTGTAGAATTATAGTATCTTTTATTATTCTTTTACATTGATTTTCTTATTATAAGATATTGAAGGCATTGCATATTAAGCACCCTGTCACTCAGAGGGTCATGACTCATGAACAAAATTCGCACCCCACATTGCTTCTTTTAACTTTATTCATCTTTTGGTACCAATGGAATCGATGCTCACTCTCTCTCTTTGTTATTTCATTAAAGCAGTTAGATATTTTTCCTTTAGAGATAACTTTGGGTAAAGTTAGGATGATTCAAAAAAGATGCATTTTCAGAAAAAGAAAAAGGAAATATGATGGTTATTCTTTTTGATTAATTTTCATATACTTTGAGAGCAAAAAATTAGTATAGGTTTAATATTTTTTTAATGTTTGTTTAAAGATACATAACAAAAAAAATAATGAATAAAAATTTATTAAAAATATAATATTTAATGTTATTAATATACTAAATTATATATAAATTATGTATTAAAAAATTAGAAAATATGAAATTTATCTTATAACCACATAGATACTGATTAAGTGAGTTTGAACGAATTAGTGATTTTCAGTGAAAATATATGTTGGTATCATTTAGAAAAAAATAAAGAAAAATAACTTACTTTAGAGGTATTTATATACAAAGTTATAATTTAAAGAAAAAAAATAGAATACTTGAAGTTAAAAAGAATAAAATATAGACACAATAACCATAATATAACATTAACTTCAAGCACACATTCAAAGATTCATAAAATAATAAAGTTATAGTGAGAGTTTATGACTTTGGATTCTCTCCAAATGAGAGATGATATTTTGTATTGTTGAGATTTTGGATGGAGAGAAATTAAGGCCAGAGACAATCTAAACTTAGATTTATCTATATATGCATATGAGCATTCTATTAATTTAATGTATGCAAGTGTCCAATATTAATTCTACTCCATTAACAAAGAAGTAAAGAAAAACTTCATTTAATTAAACTCATAAATATTAACGAATACAAATATTTTTATCCATAATAGTTTTTACCTTTGAGTACTCATGTGCATAAATAATTTCATCAAGTCTAATTTTTAAGTTTATACGATTTATTAATCCTTATAACTACAAGTCTTCTATTTTGGTCCTTAGTATAATTTTTTTTAATATTTAAAATATTATTTCAAAAAATTGTTAATTTTAGCTTTTGCCATAAAAGTTATTCTTTTAAATAATGATGTAATTCATAATAAATTACACTATCATTATTACGTGGCATAAATTAATTGACTAAGATTACTAAGATTATCATCATTTTACTTTCCTTTCTTCTCTATATCATGTTCTCATCCTTTCTTCTCTTTTTAACTTAATCTTTCTTTCCTTCATCTATTTTTCTTCAAATTCTTTGACTACCTCAATAATGTCCTCCTCTTATGTCTTTGGCTCCAATATCACTAATGCACATTGCTTATTTTTGTTTATTATCTTCTTCTAATTAGCTACTAACCTATCAATTTACCAAATTTACATCAATAACCTCAATATCTAACATTATCTAATCCTTGTTCCTTCTTCCATTTTATTTGCACCATATGTTTAATTTTCGTAGATAAGAGACTCTATAACCTAATCCATAACTTGTGTGTTTCTCCTCAAGGAAATATCTCTTCTCTTTGGGACTTTAAATTTTGACTTAGATTGCTTAAGCTTCTTTGTAAGAGCTCATGTTGGAGCTGACATGTGCATTAGTAATTACAACAAAAGAGGGTTAGAAGAACTTGCTCAAAAGGATCTTGACACAATTTCACAGGATAATTCAAGTTAATTGGTTAATAATTCTTCATTAAAATCATAATTTTTTCTTAACCAAATTTTAAATTTATGATACATTCGTTAATATAGTTTCTTAAACCTTACTAAAAGTTGCATTCCATAGTGACACATTGTAATTACAGATGGTAAAGTGGGACAGCCCAATACATCTCAACTTGCTAAAAGCTCGTTAAGAAGCCGATTAACATAAATAATTCCGTTTTTGAAATTAGACTACAAATTATAATTCAACCTATTTAAAGATGGGTTAAAAAGATTCCAAAAATAAAAAGTACGAAGTGAATTGATAAGTTGACCCACCTAAAATCAATATAAATATTTAAAAAATTAATAAAAACTAATAAATGTTATTAAATAATATTTTAAATTATTTATTAATAATTAACTTAAAATAATTACATTTTAATTTTTTATTTTAAAAAATTCAATGGGTTGGTGGCCCTAAGTGAACATTGATCCCTATTTTGGTGGATTAAAGCAAGATAAATGTAAGCCAACAAGTGTGAAACCTTCAACTCATTCCATGAGTCCAAGTTTCCATGACCCCTCTCTTCTTGATATTAATGAATCCAATATATAAGGGATATTATTTATTATGCAATTATTCCTTCCAACAGATTAAGAATCTATCAAGAAAGCATGTGGGGGCTATACATTTGCTGAGTTATTGCTCAAAGATTTTGTGGGATTGGAATGAAAATTATGGCAGGATGTAATTTGTTGTGTTAACTTGTCAAATAGATTATATTTTTCCTTGTTTGGAAATTTGAGTATGTGATAGGGACAAACCACGAGAAGGAGGGCCACAGCAAGGATGCTAAGATGTAATCAATGTGTGCATAATTTTATAATTTATTAATATAATCTAGATTCGTATTCTTGAATAGTTTTTTCTCATAACAGTCGATTCATTTTTATTTATCACCTACTTTTTTAACACAGTGTTGAAATTCTCAAATTATATTTTTAACTTTTCTATAATAAACCTTTTAATCTTCGAATCTTATCTTTTCTTATTTTTCATTTTAACTTTTCATATTAAAATTTCTTTTTCATCCTAAATCACAATTACTTACACAGTTTATGCTCAAACTGAATTTTCTCTTTCTTAAAAAATTTGCTTTTTTCTCCCTAAACCCAAGCTATATCTGTGTTTTTACTTCTTTATTTGAATTAATTATGTGTATTTCTCTTATGTTTTCTTTTATTTATATCTTTAAAACTTTACCTAAATTAAAAAGAAGAAAAAGTTTTGCACTATCTTCAAATTTGGATAATGTGTAATTTAGTCTTTGATGTTTTAAAAGAATAATTTTGATCTTAAATAATAGTTTGAGATTAGTTATAAAAGGTTTTATATTGTACATTTGAAAAAGATTAACGATTAAAATATACCTTTTTAAATATTTAGAACTATATTGTACTTAAACTTTAATGTATAAGTTCATATATATATATATTTTAAAAAACCTATATAATCTACAAGATAATTACTAGTTATAATGTACGTCAAAAATTGTTTATTATTGACTCATTCCTTACATACTTTTATTTATGACCCTTAATTACCTGCTTTTTTAGATCTATCCATATATATAAAATATGGCATATTAAATAATGTAAATTTAATTTTATTTAATAAAGACATCATAACTTAATATCTCAACCGATGGATCATTTCAATAACATTGACAGGAATAGCTCGAAAACTTCAAATCAATTAGACAAATTTAGTACAAAATTTATCTTATACGTATTTCGTGTCAAATCCCTTAAAAATTTCCATCCATAAACATTAAGTTTCTAGTAGTGACACCTATTACATTATTGGACACGTATATTGATTCTACGTTTTGCATGGGGTTTGCTCCTTTTGTGTTTATCACAAGCAAACTCACATGGAGTGTCTATGATTCTACGAATATGTGATACATCCAGCGAAATATCCGTCACTCAACTACAAGTCTACAACCCTTTCAACTACGCTTAGGATAATGCATGAAATTCATTGATTAGCCTCTCTCTTTCTCTTACTATCGTTTTCGTGGTCAAATTTCATGTCAATTTGAAGAAGAAGAAAAAAAAAGTAATTCAATTTAAGTTTAGGGATTCTACATTTCACAAAATATAAAAATTTGGGAACGAATTTTTGTATTGATGATATTATTGTTGGACGGAAGCACAAATAATTTCACATATATATTTCATGTTGCTAATTGTCAAAATTGAAATCATAGACCTATTATTTGTTAAAAATAAATAGAATATATAATTGCTTCAAGACTTGTTATTCATCTAAAGAAATATTACTATTTTTAGTATCTAGTTAATGACACCATATTTGACATGAATGATCCTTGCTATTAGGTTTTTCAATCGTTTTGTGCTTTTTTCTTTCTTATTGCCTCAAAGGTTTAAGTTTTAAGATAGAATGTGTTGTACGAGTTTTCTTAACTTCTTACACAATATTATCTCTACCTAATAATTAAAAAAAAAAAAAATACCTGCTGATAGAATTTACTTTGTCACCGTTTGAATCTCAATTCGCATCACAAAATTTTTTATTATTATGATTTAAGAAAAATTAAACACAAATCTACGATTTTTCAAGTATTTAAAACATGATAGAATATACTTTAATATTCACCACTTAAATTGGGTATAACAACTCAAACAAGATCATCTTCTTTATCGTAAAATGAAAATCAAATTATACTATAGTTTAAAAGAATTATCAAATAACATATTATTAAATTTTTAATCTTTCAATAACATGTTAATTGAACAGCTTTAAATATTTTATGACATTCAATTCACACAAATTTATTTAAGTTTTTCACATTCAAATAAGATCCTTTTCAAATACGCTCTATGATATTTAAAATTTTTATTAACATAAATAACAATCGTAAAGTAAACCAATACTAACAATAACATTTATATTTGTTATAATTTTTCTCACAACATTGATAAGTTAAATTTTTTTAATTTATTAGAAGTTAAATAGCTATATAAATTAAATCAACAACATCAATTCAACTAGATAGTTATATAAACTTCCAAATTGTGATGTATGATTCTAATATACTTTAGTTTCCACCACTATAATTTATTACTAAATAAATGATAAATAAGAGCATTTATAAAAGTTCAAATTTATTTGACTGTAACAGTAACAATAATATAGTTATAATAAAAAAGTTAAGTTATAAATTTTGTTCTTATATATTTAGTTATGTTTACGATGAATTTTTTAGTAAATAAAAAAATTAAAAATAATTTTAAATTAAATTTTAGATCATCTTAACATGTTCTTTATAAATTAAATAATTACCTAAAACATGTTCTTTACAACATAAATGTCTAAGACATCTTCTTGTCATTATTATCATGTACTATTTACAATTTTTGCCACGTGCCTTCATCTATAACTACTTTTAACCAATCCTAATATATTGCCTTTTTGACACAAATCTTTCATCTTCCTTGAAACTTTTGTACTTAATTTTTCATTTAGAAGTAGCTTGATCTAAATTTGACCAAGTAGTTTTTGACCAATTCTTCACTAAGATTATCAAAAATAATATTTTTTGAAAGCATCTCGAAACATCCTTCTTTTGACTAATTTTTAATATTCTTGTACCTTACAATTTTATTTGCAAACTATTCATGAACTTGTCAAAATATCACTTTTTAACTAAACCAAATAATATTTCGTTGATCATAAGTTTCTTGTGAAAACTAATCAAAAATAAATTTATATTTTTTTACTTATTATTTATGCATGTCACGACTACTTTTTGCTACTGACATACGGACAAAATGAACACCTTTCTCACACCAATATAAAAATATAGTTTGTCTAATGAATAAGAGAGAGTTAACATGCATAATGTATTATTATATATAATACAGTTCTTATGACTTAAGAAGTCTCGATCATTAGGCACATTTATGTCGCCTTCTATATCACAATTGGAGGATTTCACTCTTCCACCTCGTAACTCCTAATAAACAATTATAATCACATCATGTTCATAACCAGAAGTAATCTTTTATCCCTGTATTGACAACACATTTCACATATACTCAAATCTTCATTTATAATTCAAACATCAAACTTGGTCATTTTATAAAATGAACTTAAATCATAAGGCACACTAAGAGACCAAAGTTCCAACTATTCATAAAAAATAGCAGTCATTGCCACAAATCATTGGTACTCACCTTTGAGACACTTATATTATCTCATCCACCATACACAAGAGAATCTCTAATTTAATTTAGTTTCAAGCATATATCCAAACCACACACACACACACACACACACATATATATACAGGTAATCAAACAAGACCAAACATTTTAAGCAAAAAGAGTAATCCACTAGCAAAAGTGCATAACCCCTATACATCGTCTATTAAATCCAAAACTAGACAAAGATCAATGCTAAGAGCAGTTCCAAATCCATGACACCAAATTAAATTACAAGATATTCTCTAATGAGATGGAATCCTTCCTAGGGTTAAATTCCATTTCATTGGATGATGACAACTTGTTCCAAAATTTGTATCGAGGTGAGGATCACAACATGTTATCATTGTTCCTCCAACCAATGAAAGGCAGTGGTGAGCGAGAGAGGCTAAGGCGGCGGTGATGATGGACGTCATACAGAAGGTTTCGCTTCGTCATAGGGTGGAGGAGGCACACGTGTAAAGGTATGGGCAACTGGTCGAATGGAGGACTCTATGACTCTATGTCCTTCCATTCAAGCTCAGAAGTAGGGTTTGGGTCAGTCTCAATAGGGGCTTTAGCTGGGTTACCTGTGGATTAAAGGAAGGTTTATAGTATGAAGGCAATAAAGAAAAACCAGGTGAAGAAAAGGGGATGTGTCACTCCGCCTTCAACAGGGAAATGAAGATCTCAATCAAAGTACTGTCATTCTAAAAAAGGCTTCCAGCCCTCTTCAATCACCGGCCCCACGCCCATGGTGATCATTCTCTTGTAAATGCGTTGATGTGTCTCTAGTTCATAAATCTATATGTTCTCCTCACTGGGTAGGACCCATATCCCCGCTTGATCGGTACACATTTGAAATATGCATCTAAAGTACAAAGGCAAGAAAGGATTCTAGAAAATAAAGTAAAGGGTGTCGTAACTGTGTGATCGCAACGTCACAGCGAAAACATTTTTAAAAAATATTTTTTAAAAAATCAAAAAATTAGAAGAATTGCCACCAAAGTTTATTTAAAAAAAAATTGAAAAAATTTTTAAAATAATATAATCTTTGAAACCAAAAATAAGTTCGAAAGTCGTTTACGTGCAGGAAAGATATTAACATCCTATAACTTTTGTTTAAATAATGGTTACCTTTAATTAATTGTGTAAATTTAGTTTAATTTTGAAAAATATTTATTTAACCCCTAAACAATAATTATTGCTATTTTATTTTTAAAGAAAGAATATTTATTTATTGAAATATTAATTTATATATTAGGAATGAAGAAAATTATTTTTGAAAATTATTTTGACTTGACGAGTTTAGTTTTCACTCATACGTATCCCTAAATGTAATGGAGAACTCAAAGTCACATAGTTCTATCGTAAAAATTCTGAAATTATTTTATTAATCTAAAATTTATAAGATTTTAAAAGAAATATTTTAAAAGAAATTGTTTCAAGATTAATTATACTTCTTTTTTTTTAAAAATAATTTATATCTTTTAGGATACAAGACAGCGCAGCTATATATGTTATCTCACGATAAACGATATGAAAGGCAAAGAAAAATCACATATCTGAATTGTAAGTCATTGCAAAAGAGTGTGGTAATTAAAACAAAATATTTTAATTTATATGAAAATAGTATTTTTAGTGTATATATATATATTTTTTTAATTTCAAATTTGATATGGAAAAATTTAAGATAGCATAAACTATGTATAAATCTCTCATGACTTATTCATCAACCAAAAGCAACTTAAATCACACACTTGTATTCTAAAATATTATATGATAAGATGGAGAAATAAATTTAATTTATTAAAGTTAGAAACATAATTTATTATTATTATCATTTTAAACATAAAACTAATTTTTATTTAATAAAGGGATAAATATTTAGAGAAGAGAATAAATTTATATTACTTAGTAAAGATAATTGTTTAACAAAAATGAGTTATAAATATATATAATTTTAATAATAACTTTATTGTATGAAACTTAAATATTCTTATTATTGTTGTCATTATATTTTTTTTAACAACAAAAAATGAATAAATAAATAAATTTAAAGATATGAATAAAACAAGTAAGATATTTTTAATATATATGTATTTTAAATAAACTAGAAATAAAAAGAAAATAAAAGACAAATTGAAAAAAAAAAAACACTCCCTTTTTTATTATTATTGGACTAGGATAATATTAGCTCATAAACTAAACTCTTTTTTTTCTTATTTGTGTGTATTTGGAGATATAGCTTCAGATTATGTTTTGAGGAAACCTAACCTAAACTCTCCAAAAAAAGAAGCAATAAATAGATACATTAAGGGATGAGCAACCCTAGTAGTCTGAACTGTTAAAACACATTAGAAGTTTTTTTTTTTTCTAAAAATTAAGGTTTCTTAAACAGCAAAGGGAAGAGAGAGGGCGACGTTAGTTTAGGAGCAATGGCTGGCGGCTTGCAACAACTGCAGTGCAGTGATGACAACTTATGATGGTTAAAGCGTGGTGGTTGCAGCAATGGTTTGAGGTCGCGAAAAGAGAAAAGAGAGAGAAGAAGAGAGAAAGAGAGGTGAGATGTGAGAAAGAGTGAGGGAAGGGAGATGATTGAGATAGAGAATGAGAAGAGATACATGTGATAATAGCAAAGACAATAAAGAGCGTAGAGAGATTCACAGCTAAGAACCTTAATTTTTTGTATTCAAACCTTGTTTTGTTTAAATGTTTGGTTTCTTTCTCTTGTTCATCTCTCAATCTTTTGTTTCATTTGCTTCTTTATTTCTCTTGTTGTTTTGTTCTCTTAGTTTTTGTTTTTCTCGTTTCTTCATATTTTTTTCTCTTCTTTCTTCATTTTTACTGTTCTCTCTATATATAGGACTTAGGATTGCTAGATCTTAAGAATGACACTGCAGTGAAGTCAACTTCTGCAATTTCAGCCTTGGGTAAAGGTTTGTAGGCGATGAAAATCGCCAATAACAAGACACTATCTTGTCATCATCTTCTTTTTTTTGAAAAATTATTTATTTTGATTTATTTTATATTTCTTTTTTTTTAATTTTTAATTAAATCTTGATGAGGATAAATCTCATATGAAATTAGGTGTTCATAAAGAGTGAGTCCAAAAATACAAGGAATAATCTACATTGTAATCACTATAAATATACCACAAAATAGAAGTTAGTAAAGCCTTCTGATTTTAACAAGCAAGGCAATCCCACTCAGAATTCACACAACACCACATATATACATGTAAACTTTTAAACGGATGCATGAATGTAATGCATGTCATTCGCATTTTTGTACTTTCTAATTTTATCATCTTTTCAATTAAGGTGGATGGAGATCTTATTCCCTGCTACAATAAGTACAAAGTTGTCATTAGTCTATTCTTTAATCCACGTCATCCTTCAAGAATGGGCCTGCCACGATCTTTGTAATAAATGCCCACGACAAGATTAGTGAGGACTTGCCGGAGACATGACCTAAGTGAACTACTTCACGCTATTGGATCATTTTCCTCACTACCTCCAAGATTATTCCATGAACTCGATAAAACACATTTAGCATATACTAAAATACTGACCCATTAACATGTAGCAAAATATAGAACAAGTAAGTCACAAAAAAAAATTATCAAATTAAGTGAAAAAAGCAAAAAGATTAAGAAAAGATCAAGAAAATATAAAAAATTCCCCCCCCCCTCCCCAATTATTTCTTGTAAGCAATTTTTTTTTTGCAAAATTGAAACCTTACGAGCCTTTAAATTTATTGAAGTCAAATCTTATATTTACTTTTTCACATAAATCCTAATTTTAGTTTTAATCTTGTATTAGCTCTTTCACTTAAATTCTAGTCTTAGTTACAGTGGCATGAGTTTATTCTCAAATCATATATCTATAATTAATTTTTGCTTCAAAGAAAAAAAAAAGCACATTATTCATCAACATTGTAATAAATTCCCCCCCCCCCCCCACAATTATATGTAGTAATAAAATTCATTATTACTATATAACTATATATAAAGTTTGATCTGTCCTGTTTGGACTCAACTTAGATAAAATCATTAAGCGTGATAAAACTTTTAATCAAATATCAATATAGTTACATTTTCAAATTTTGGAAAATTACTTTGTGTACCATTCCATTTTGTTAGTTGCATCATTTTTTTTTTACATATTTTTAGAATTACAATTTGAAAAATGATTTACACATTATCATCTAAAATTAAATTTTTGAAAATAATAAATAAGAATAATGGAATTAAAAATTTTATTTTTTATTCACAACTTGAAGTAAAGATTTGATAGTATAAAAGTAAATCAGAATAATAATAGTAAAAATGAATAACTAGAAAACTACTTGAGCCCAGCCCAACCGTTCTTCATATGCTTGTTTCTTGAGCCCTATTAAATGTTGACCAAACACAAAATAGCCTTATTAAATGTGGAGGCCCAAAGGTTAAAGTCGGAAATGCCTGTCGACAAAATAAAAATAAAGAACCAAAGTGAGATGTCGTATTCCAATGTACAGATTCTACACATTTTAGTTGATGTCGTTTATTTCAGCAAAGGAGTTGAAGGCAAAGCTTAAACCCTTAACGCAATTGTCATCTTGAGGTGCAAGATTCATCATCAGTGCCTGATTCCGAAATCCGAATCAATGGCTGGCCTTATTCGAACGGTTCAAAGAGCTCATAGATGGAAACGAAACTGTTCTTCATCTTGTTCGCTTGTTAAACCCCTAAGAGTGAGAAACGCATTTTCTCATACCTCTGGTTTTGGAACCACAACTTACGCAGAAGAACCTCAAACTGTGACCAAATCGCCTTTTGATTCAAACATCCTACGAATACTGGGAAACGAAATCGAGTACCAATCCGAATACGCTCCTCCATACCAGGTTCCTGACTCTGCTGTAATAAAACTTTTTCACGGATTGTGTAAATTCTTATATTAGTTTATGGTATTGTATTCTAGCATTGTTAGTCTGCGATTTTAAAGATATTCAATAATTTCTAACTTTAATTTTTGTAATTTTTTAAAATATTTTTAAAAAAAAATAATTTTAGTGATGACAATAAAAAGCTTGAAAAAAAAGGATGAACTACTTGTTTGAGAAAGTTATTATAAGAAAAAATAATTGTTTTTCTTTTAAACTCTTTTAAGAAACTTCAAAAGATAAGCAATTTTTTTTAAGAGAAATTAAACTAAATACGCATCAAAACAAATAATTTTGTACAAAATTAGAGACTAACAAAATATTTTTTAAAATTTCAGGAATTAGAGCGCAGGATTCTATCAAGTACTATTTTGAAGATATATTCTTACATAATTATATAATAATTTGATTTTATTCCATTTTACTTATCATTATATCTGAACATTCTACATGGTAACATTGAATTATTAGTCCATGTTTTCCTTAGAATTGATGTGTTATTTTTTTATTTTATGCAGCCTGTGACCGAATTCAATTCGTTTAAGGTTGAAGAGCGACGTGGTGAGCAAGTGGTTATAATTAAGGGGAAGTATGGGGAATGTGAAGATATTAAAATTGAGGCTACTATGTTTGATGGATATGAACATGTTCCTGCGCCTGGTGATGACAGTTCTGGGGTAAATGTGCGTCTTCACCTGAGTTTACTGGTGGATATATCAAAAGGGGAAGGTGGCAGTGACTTAGAATTTGTGTGCTCGGCGTGGCCGGAGTGTTTAGATGTTGTGAAAGTTTACATGTTGAGACGCGGTCAAATGCCGGCTAGGCCTTACCTTGGACCTGATTTCAGGTGTGAATGATGGCCTTGACCATTTCAATTTTGTTCATTGGTTCACTGGCCAAAGCTTTCGTGCTTACCGAATCAGTTACGCTGGTCTGAATTTCATGATAAGAGCTTGTGTGAAAGCCTTATAGCATGTTTAGATTTGTGTTTAAATGTCAATGGATTCATGTTTACTTTAACTTAATTAGTTGGAGCTTCTGCGAATCTGTGTTGAATCTATTTTGACAGGTTTTTTAATTTGTTTCCAAACACACACTTAGCTGTTTTGAAGCTATTTGGTTTCTTGAAGTAGGTTTGCTAATGGTTTTTATGTGTTTTGACTTTTTTATTTCAGGGACTTGAATGCTAAAGTTCAGGAAAAGTTTTATGAATACTTGGATGAGAGGGGAGTAAATAATGAGCTTGCTATTTTCTTACATGAATATATGATGAACAAGGATAGAATTGAACTTCTGCGGTGGATGGATAATCTCAAGTCTTTTGTGGAAAGATAGACTGGTAAGCTAGACATTTGGCAACTAAGAATAGATGTTGACAATAAGTTTTGACATTCTACGGATTAGTTTTTCCAGCAAAAGCTCATTTGATTTGTAGTATTTGGTATTTATTTATTCTTTTGATTGGAAAGCACCTTAAGAATGTTGAGCATTAGGCAGTAAACAATGAGCCCTCTGTTTCTTCTCATGGTTAGATTATATGATGATTGACTGATGAAAAGGATAGAGTAGAACTTCTGAGGTGGATGGATAGAATTTGAAACATGGACAGGTGATCTTGGACTGAGAATTGGTGTGAACACTTCCAAGTTTTGCCATCTTTGGAATTTATTTTTCCTGTAAAAATTCTCTTAATTTGTTGTATTTGCATCGTTTATTTTTTTGTTACAATCATACTTATACTGAAGAATGTTGAGCAATAGGAGTCCTATATGTGCCTTGTGGTTTTGTACACATTTTGTCTTGGAGCCTAAAGTGGAAGAAATTTTGAAAATTATCTGAAAAGTTAGTTACAGCTAACAGCTTAAAAGCGTGAATTTGTAGAACTGATGCCACACCTGTAGAACCGTCATTCAACATGATATTATGAGTAAGGTAAGACCTAAGTTAGCTCCATAACTCCTATCCTTGTGAGTTGTTTGTCTATTTTCCGATTCCCTTGCATTTATGTTGTGTCCACAAACTTTTTTTCATTCTTCGTGGTTTATTTGGTGATATACGGGCATAGTATGTTGTTATTGATCACAAGATGATATATCTTTTAGGTTTTGCTTCATATTTGTGTGCACATGGGGCCTAAAATAAACTATACTTCTACAAAGGTTCCTAATTTGTCTGGATGAATGGTAATTTTTTTTAGACGTAGTTGCTGACTTGAGATTGGGCCGGGTCCACCTTGATATTATTTGTATTTGCTATATGTCTTAGATTGTTATTTTTGTAAGTAAAACGGTATAAGAAAATTTATTGTTAGGTGTTAAATTATAGTCTGAAGCTGAATCCTGCGATAAGTTGGGGTATGGTTTAACGTGAGTTTTCACGAAATGGGTCTAGAGTAACTACGTATCAGCTGAACATTTCTTGGTACACATCTTTCGCCATATTAGACTGACCTATTCTAAGCATTATAGACAAACTATGTTGAATGTAACGTATGGTTTAGTCGATTATTGTCTCCACCGGTGAAGTCTCAAATCTATTTTGCTCTTCTAAAGCGAATAGATATATAAAGTGAGAAAGGGAACGTATATCCACCATTGATTTGAATTTAAGTATTTATAACATATAATTAACTTTTAATTCAAGGTAAATAAATGTTTACTTTTTCACTTTACACGACTCTTCACTTAATAGGAGGCCAATTCTAAATAAAGTAAAATTGATTTTAAGAAGTATTTATCAATCCAGAAAATAAAATGTAGAAAGTTTTTTTTCTTTTGGTTTTGGACAAGTAAATGTTATGATTGATTGCTCGTATTTTACTACACACCAAGATCCATAACTTCGTAATTTTTCATTATTTTAATTAACTTTAGTTATGAAACTATGCCACAACCACCATAACTTTTGTGGTCAAATCGGTTGAATCATCCAATCTATTCTTTTATGACCTGAACCATTGCTTCTACTGGTGCAAATGGTTGTCCATTATCTCTTCTATCAATGAGGCGATGTTTTGAAGATTTAGGCCTTGATGGTTATGCCTCAGCATAGTCAAATGGCTTAGTACACACTGAACTGACTGTACAATATTCTATGATACAATTAGAACCAGCAGGAGTAATGATAAGTACCAACACATGGTATATGATCCTAACGATAGAGCTGCTACGTTCAGTCACAGCTTTTTATAAATAGAACATGCTGTATGAGATTGACCAGGAATCTGTCAAGTTTAATTTCATTTTATGTTCAGTCAGGTTTAGTTTGTAAAAAGCAATATCTTTTTAATATTCAACGGTCTAAAATTTGTAACAATTTGCAAAATATTGTACACGTTTCAATCGTCTTAATTGCTATTAGATATATATTTTCATGTATGCATACTGAACCCTGAATTAGAAGAACACGTTTAATACTCCTTTCAGTCTTATTTGTAAGAAATAATTATTAATATTATTTTAGTCCAAATTATAAGAAACAACTATTTTTAGATGTATTAATTACTAAATTCTTTCTATATCCTTGTTTATTGCAAGAATAGTGTTAACAAGTTATATACTCATTACCTATATATTCGTTTAATGTATAAGTTATCAATTTAACCATTTATTATTATAAATATTTTTAAAATATACTATTTTTTTAATTAATGTTGATAAATATTTATTTGTTTCTTATAAAAAAAAGGTTGGAAAAGAGTATAAACAATGTATGATGATGTAGCCCAAATGAGTATCTGTTCGCAGATCTGACTAAGATGCGTGAATATGGATTGAGAGATACAGAGTTACATATACTAAAGTCATAAATGGAAACGTGTTTTCTGATTTTCTCAAAAGCCGGTATATGGTGTACCCCCTCAACTATCAGAGCCATCTTGCTAACCAATTCATGGCATTGTGGATTGATGCTTCGCTTCGCAGAGGGATCAAAGTTATTTTGTATCAATAAGTTTCAACTGTTAATTCGTTATAATATCCATATACAGATTCAATTTTGAACTAGTTATAGACAAGAAATTATAGCTGAATGCCTCATCCATTACGTCATCACGATATTAGCCTCTGTCTAATGTATTAATAGTATGAAATATTTTCTATGCTTTTCAAGAAAATGGTCTTTCAATCCATTAAGTAAAAAGGGGTAGGTAAAATGTACAAAGACAATCCATTATAATATTTTCATGCATGGACACACACTCAACTGAAAAAAAAAATGTAACCCTTAGCAAATGGGTTTTAAATTTTTAATGAGAAATATGAAGATTACCTTTCAATAATGTGATTATTCTACGTTGGTGCATTTTCATACTTCTGTTCCAATACTGTCCTTTCTAGCTTTTCTTCATCCTGTGCTTGCATGATTGATATATTACACATTGTAATGTAAAATCAAGGAGCTGAAGTGACAGATCAATTCAGCATTTATATGCATTTGATATGTCAATTTTCTCTTGGACCATTATGCTTTGATTAAGCCTATAATGCCATAAATGGTCACGCATACACGTGTCCACAAGTTACAACAACGCATGTGAGCAACAAGCAAAGGAAACAAAATAAATGAGGACGCAAATTACCGGAATTTAACTGTGGTAGCTAAAAGTGAGATTTCATAGTGGTAGACTTTGTGCCTTAGATCATAAAATTGAACTACAACACAAGCAACCACTTTGGGAGCATTTCCACCCATATTCTATTCATGACAGTCATCTACAACTTGCAAGGCAACCTTACACAGATATTCATTCTTCGGTTGTCAAAGATTAAACAAACTACATGGTGTGTATTCGAAAATACATTAAAAATTACTGTAAACGTGGATCTACAGGCTTCTCAAGATGAAACCAAACATGCTATTTGAGTGCTTGTATGCATGCATGAAAAGAATTACTTAAATTTTTTATCATAAGCTGTTTTGTGATATTTCATAATAAGCTAATCCATGGTCGGCAATGTGGTTATAAATGGCATTGATAGACTAATAATTAAGATTGCCTGCTTGAAAGTCAGGGAAATATTTCCATATAGACTTGTATTATTCGTATATACACATTTTATAGCGTTATTTTACAATTCATTTTTTCCTCTATACTGTATTCTATCATATCACCAATTTTATCTTATTACTCTCTCCTGTCTCTCTCTCTCTCTCTCACAACTATAAAAAAAAATGTTGCACAAAGTGTTGTATAATATAATTATCATTCACGCATTCATTGCATGAAGCATTTTGCAAATATACAATCCTGCTTCTACACAGTCCTAATAAATTCGTTTGTGTCAATGCTGGGTCACCATCAAGCCTTATAAGATGGAGATACCAAGATGCAGGTCACCATGTTAAGAACCCTATTCATAGCATCACCAATGCTCGTATAAGTTTGGTCAGTGCATATCAAATATTTTAATGAATGGCTTCTACAATATGGAGCAGTTTCTGAATCGTAGTCTTGATGTTGACTCCTCAACAAGGCAGTCGCCAATAATAAGAGTGTGATAAAATAGATCGAGGTCAAAATTATATGCTAGAAAGTTCATTAAATGGAAACCACTTTGAAATGAAATATGAGCTCAACGCAAACAATTATCGAATTTGAGTCACCAATTTAATTAGACATCGAGCTTGTTTATTCATGAACAAGAGCTTCCCCAACATACATTCAATCATTACCTAAATTTTGTAGATAATGGATCCACGTCCTCTCTTGTGCCACTCTAGCTTCCTAATCTGCTGAATGTAACCAATCGCTTTATTTTACATATCAAACTAAAATATTTTACTCAATGAAAAAAAAAGGTCTTACTATCTGGTACTCTAAAAATATTGATTAAGAATTTAAAAACAATTTTTTTTATGAAAAATCATGTTAGGAAATACATTGAAAAAAAAAGAAAAATACATTAATAATATTTTTTAAGCTTAATTGTACTTGCAAGTCCTTTTTTAATCTCTTTAGTTTTAATTGTTCATATTTAATACGTCTAATTTTTCAAGTGTCAAATTAAGTATTTCAAAATAAAATAATTTTTTTATTATATTTTATATATTTAATTTTATACTTTTATTTAAATATTTTTATATTATTTTCTTTATTTTTTAATTATTATCCTAACAGCACTGGTTAACGTATACCATAAAATAAAGATCAACTACCCCTTGTAGAACTTGTGACTTAAAATTTCAATAATCAAAATGGAAGACACGAATTAATATAGAAGACTAAAGGGCAATGAACATGACTCACGCTTTATCAGGCCTGTATTTCTTAGAGATATAATTTAAAATACATAAATATTAGTAATATATTCTTTGAAACATAATTTTTAACACACTTTTTGTAGTTGATATATTTTTAAAAATGTTAAATCACTTATTTTATAAATTAATTTATTTTTAAAATTTATATTGACTTTTGAAAAATTAATAAAATATAAAAAAAATGTGTTAAGAAGTATGCTAAAAGAAATATTGCTCTATCTATCTAAGCTCTCTGGTCTTGATACTTTCTTTGATATAAATGTAGCTTCCTCTGCATGAAAACATGAAGGGTAGCAAATTTTGTAATTACTTTATTTTATTATTTTATGTCATTTATAATAGATTGAATCTACTCATGAATATCCCTCGATAAACGGTTAGTAATATTTAGTTATTTTGATTCCATTTAATAATCGCTATATTCTTAGCTGTCAGTAATAATTATTGACGAGGACGATGACCAAATGTTTTGACAAATATTTAACTGTTGGCTATCTGTCAGCAATATATATTGTATATTAATGGACTCTAGTCATTAACATTGACTTTTGGCTATCTGTAATATCATATTTTGTTGTAGTGAAAAGGGCAAAGGTTTACAAGAATAAAGAAATTATATTGAAGATGCATTAATCAACATGTATAGACAATAAAAAATGGAGTCTTTATGGGCTAATCAACATGTAAATACACCATCACCAACAAAAACAATTTGATTACGTAAAAATAATACATCTAAAATGATAACATGCACACCAAATCCCTTAAATAAACGCAAGAGGTGGGTACCTTTATAATGGAAAACATCATGTGAGTCCTCATACACCCCCCATAAACTGTTAGAGAGCAAATCAGTCTAAATCATAGGCTTCTTTCACTTCCTTCTTAGGTCTTGGCACGGTTGGGAAAATGTAGTCATGACTCATGAGGAATAAAGTTTATATGTGAATAACATCAGAAGGCAACTAAATTAATTAAGGGAAAGGGGTCATCTAAGAAGATGAAATTGGAGAGAAGAGAAGCTTTCCTCCATTGTATTAATTTTCTTCCAAGGGATAGGATTTGGTTCTCAAATTTCCAACTCAAGCTCAAATCTTCAAGATTTTCTTTTTACTTGGTCATCTTCTAAGAAACTACTTTAAAATAACGAGAATCAAGATCCATACTCAAAAGTTGAAGAACAACGGATTTGAGATATAAATAAAAGGGAGATTTGAGCATTTAAAGGTTTACATTTGTTTAACTTGATATTTACCTTTCAATAATTAATTTCTTACTCAATCTCTAGTTTTTGGCCTAATTTTGAATTTCTAATTCCTATCTTGTTACCTTTACCCTATGTTTGGATGAGGCATTAAAAATGGTAATAAAAAAAAAAGAATTGCTTCAATTGAATTGTTAGCATTTTTCAGAAATTTCTAGTTTGGATATACTTTCTTTCATAAAATTTCCAAGCACAGCCTATTTTACTCTCTTCTTCGGCAACCTTTAGTACCTCAACTCTTCGTTTCCGGCATCGCAATTTCAATGCTGCAATATTCCCTTTGGCCACCGTCAACCTCCCTAAGCTCTACCTATAGCATGAGTGAGTTTTGAAAATTATACCTAATTTTGAAAAACCCTTCACTAATTGATTAGTAATCTTTTGATCATGAAAATTATTGTTCCAACAATTCCATAACTCCAAAATTTCCTCAACACTCGTTACATCATCACACTTAAATGTCAACGATTTAAATTATGTCTTAAAATTCGCAAACCTCACACTCCTCAAACAATCGATTGCATTACTGTTAGAACCAAAAAGATTGAACAGAATGGGGGGTGAGCAGCTTAGCAAGCTCAACATCAATGTCGAGATGGAGAAGCTGTGGTTGTCAATAATTGCTCTGCTCCTACCTGTTTGACTGATATCCTTAGTTGTTTATTGTTTTGACTGTACATTATGGTTCAACATTGTCTCATTTTTTCCTCGTCGATTGTCCTTTTCGGTGGCAAATCAAGGATTTGGTTTCTCTATTTGAGATTTTGGAGCACGATTTATATGTCAAATTTATAAATAAGAAATGATGCGCATAATTGTTACATGTGATTAGGATGATACATAAGCACGGATAGTATGATAATAAAATTTAACTTTAAATAATGTAATTTTTAAAAAATTAATATTATAACAAATGTGCTTAATATATGTAATTTAATTAAAAGAGACTTATAAATAACCTCAAAGAGAATAATAAATTTTTATTGAGAAAAAATATTTATTATACTTTAATATTTTTATATAATAAATACTGTTTTGTACCTTGTTGGTGTGAAAGACTAGTACTATTTCGGTAAAGATGCTTTACGAGAACTAGGATGAACAGGTGGAGTTCCTGCGAGGAAAACTCAAGTTAAAAGGGGTTCAAGGGAGTATAATGTGTGTAAAGCAAGAATTATATAACATACTTGAAGCTTGAAGTATCTTCCTTTGTACAAGCGTTGTTTTACCCTTTTACTTGAGTTGTTATCATTGAGTTGGTGTAAACAAGTGGGTAAAAGCTACACAGCAGCGGATTTATTGGGCATGAGTTGCAGTTCACAACATGTTTTGAGCGGTTTTGACCCATTCCAAGTGATGTCTATGCCTTCTTGTATGTCAGGGGTTTTAGTGTGCAAATTGTATGTTAATAGAACATATAATGTGAGGGTCTGAAGTGCTTATCTGATCTTTGGTATTACCCCTGATCAAATATTTATTAATCTTTGGTGTCGATTAGCTATACTTTGCTTTGTATATCAGACTAAAAGATAAAAAAAGTTAGTCTTGTGTCCGGACAGCAGCAGATAAAACAAGAGGAAAGGAAGAGAAAAAAAGGGTTGGAAATGAAGCATGTGAAAATCACTTTGTACTATGTGGTTAGCTTAAACAGTGTTAATGGGACAGCAAGCTTTGATGACTAACAACCACGTTTGCTAATTATTATTTAAACGACAAGGCCTTGTCGTTATTACAGTGGAGTTGTGGTGTTGCTATATAAAAATGTTATTATACTTTTAAGACATAAACACACGAATCTCTCCTAGATTTGAGGCCACTGTATGATTGTGACCTAGTATACATGAACTTCAGAGAGGACAAAAATGCCTTCCTATGCTAAAATCAATATAATAGAGCAAGTCTTATTCTATACTCCATGTGTGGACAAACAAATTATCTATTTTCTTTTATAAGATATTATATATATGTTCATAATGTTATCCGGTTCCCAACCCCCAGTTAGGTCTTTGTTATAATGAGAATTTAAATATTTATAAATGTGGTCACTTTGTCGTTGGCCACTGCCCTTCGTACACATTGTATCGGAATCTTTTTGTCCCAGAAGAGGAATAACCCCTAAATAATATATTTTTTTAAGAAAATAGAATTTTCATTTTCTTAATTGATAATAGTGCCCGTTTGAAATGCATTATGAAATCTACTTTGAATTCTTTTTTTGAAGCATTTTTCAATATATTGCACAAATTAATTAAATTAATTAATTAATTGATTTTAAAAAAAATTAAATACATACTAATTTTATCTTTATTTAAAATCATTTAATTTAATCATACCATCAATATTTTAATTTAAAGAATATTGATTTTAATTTATGGTTTTCAATACATTTATTTATCAAGAATAAAAAATTTAAATAAATACTTCAAAAATTATGAAATACTTATAATAAAGATTACGAAAACCTTTTAAATAATGTCTCTTATAAAAAAAATCAGAAGAGTGTTGGAGCAATGAATTGTGCTTTCATAAATTAATGATCATAAATGCTTCTTCTAAGTATTGGATCAGGACCATATTTTGAAAATAACTTGATAGTAGTCGGTTGCAGATTTATATAACATAGCATGGGGCATGAAATATTGCTCTTGAATTTCTGATCCTAAATTTCTTGAAGAGAATAGGAATTCATTCTATTTTCCATAATCTTTCACAGATTAAATTTTAAATGGGGATGATTTTGGACGGACAAATTTGGTTTATGAAAATGAAATAGATGTAGCAGATTCTAATTCAGTCTTGATACTGATCAGCAAGAGTTATAGCCACTTTTAGGATCTTAAAAACCCCTTCATCAGATTTATTGACAAATTAGGGAGAAAAAAAATCCCGGCAAGAAAAAGACTCAACAAACCTTAAAATTTCACCTCAATAAGGCACCTGACCTAACTGGAGTTGAATGATTCTGAAGTCATATACAAAAAAAGAACCTTGAACTTTGATCCTCCGATAAATAAATATACACAAATGTTATTTCACACGGTGAGAAAAATATATAAGTTTGGCAAAATCTTAACTATACTGATCTAGAATTACTCATAATCAAATACTATAAAAAAAACAAACCAAGCCCAAAATGTTGTTCAGAGCTTGAGGGATAAATCAAGGTGCTTCATTTCATCTTGATTATTAGTACTCTTCACCCGAGTTCCACCACTAACAACCACATATCCACTGATATCTTTATTGGCTGCAGAATTAATCATAGGACTAACCACTTCAAACCTGCCAACACTGTTTTGTGATGGTGATGACAATGTTGATTTTGTCCTGTGAAAATCTGCCACACCAGCTAGCTTTGCTATGCCAGGTTGATGATCAATAATGGGTCTTGACCAACCATGATGATGGTATCCATAAGAGCTTCCAAACCCATTAACATGAGAAGGCTTGTGGATCATGGAGTGTGCTTGAATCCCAAGAGATCTATTGTTGCAAGCACCATAAAGGGGGAGAGAAGCCATGCTTGCAAAGCGATTGTTATGCACAAAGGGAAGGCCAAAAGCTGCTGCTGAAGCCATTAACTGTGTTCCAAACCTGTGCCCTCTTTTTGCTATGGACCTTTCTCTCTTGTGTGCATTTTGGTGGCCCCCTAGAGCTTGTGAACTGTAGAATTTTCTATGGCAGTAGTTGCAAGAGAACACTCTTGGCTCAGCATCAGATCCACCGAGAGGGGTTTCTGATGAATTAGCATTAGATGATGATGATCCCATGTCTAAACAAGTGATGAGGTTGAGTTCTAGTCCTTGTGGACTACAACCAAGAGTGTAATCATCACCAGAAACATTCAGATCCAATAGGGTATTGTGCTTTGTCTCCTTTTCTTCCTCTTCTTCCTCGAGAGATTGTTGTTTCTTTTCATGTGGATTCTGAAGTGGGGTACTTGGACTTGGAGGAGCCTCTGGAATAGAAGAGAGCATGATGCTTGATCTGTCACAAAGGTATGGCTCCTTGCTTAGTCCTTCCATATCAGAGTACTTCCTCTCTCGTCCCCTTGTTGGTAGGTTAAGGAATTTTAGTTTGTTGAATCTTGACCTTTTAAGTGGATAAAGTAGTATATATTGGAGAGAGACAAATGCCTTATTCCTATTATTAATTATACTATATATGGCTATGGAATGACCATTCTAAGCTAAAGTGTTTGTGTTGTTAAAATAGTACTGAGAAATCCTAATATCACACTTTCAAACACACTTTATGAATAAGCTGTATTGAAAGAGAGTTATACACATCATTTGGCGAGTTTTAACAGATTTTAGTTAATAATAGTGTATTCGTATCATAATAGTAACTATAGTATAGTTGAAAAATATTTTGTAAACAAACAAAATAGATAATTAATGCTTGTTCTCTTTGGTTTTAATAATTTTGAAATACAGGATAAAAAAAGAAAAGTAAATAATTACAACATAAAATTATTTTTTAAATGTTTAAATTAACAAAATTATAGTATAATTTTCATGAGAAAAACTAATGGGGATTATGCAATTTTGACTTTGATTGAAAGTCCTGTGCATAACCCATGTGGCTGGGTGCATAGACGCATATCCCATTGTGTAATATAGTGGGCCATATGGGTGTGTGTGTGTGTGTGTGTGTGTGTGTGTGTGTGTGTGAAGGAATTATATCTGCATAAAATGTATGGTTTCGTATGAGCCCATGTCTCTATTATCTGGCCATGCATAGACCCCTTGTGGGAACATTGCTTTGTTAGTATTGGAAACCAGCAATAAGGTACCGTTTGGACTTTGGCCTTTGGGCACAACAAAGACCAGAAGGAAATTATCAAGTGTTACCATCACGCGCGCCTTAAAAGTACCTTAATCATATCATATTCACATAGGAGACAAAGCCGAACATTGTCCATGTATACCAAAGTCACCAAACAAACTTTCCTTAGTACTTGAAAGTCCATCAACAAGGCCACCTTGTCCCCAGTTGTTGCAAGATTGTCCCATTTTCCATCCAGTTGTTGCAAGATTGTCCCTTCGTTTTCTAGTTACAAGTAACGCTTTTGTATCTATATCTACACACTTTACTTTAGGTTTAAACGAAAATAAGTTGTGAAATTACAATGAATACTCCATTTGCATAAAATCATTGTTTATGTCGAAAGATGAACCTATCTTTCCACGAAAATGATTCTAAAATATTCCATCTTTACCATTTTTTATCCTTGTGATCTATTTGATCACTTATGAGATGTAACAATATTCTAATTCTAATGCATCCAAAATTGACCACTTATGAAAACTCATTAACAATCTAATGCTTATGAATGAGTAAATACTTCTTTCAACAATCAACATTGTAGCTATCTTTGCAACTAATGAGACTGAATTTAAGTGTAACTTTTTAATTTAAATACACTTAATATTATTTTTTATTATCATTAATTGAAATTTTGTATCAATAATTTGCAGTACTTTCAATACTAGTTTTTATGATGAAATTATTAAAATAAACTGTAATAATAATAATGTACAAATTAAACATGGTGCATGAGCTAGCAATAAAATAATTTGAAGGCGGTGAAAAGAAAGTAGCTATAAAGGTGGGGGAAGAAATCCTATGTGATGTGTCCAATAGTGGCAGAAGGGACAAATGGCCGACAATTAAAAGAGGAAACTGATGTGGAGTCCCTCTAATGCCCTTGATAGTGGTATTTGGAATCAAGTTTCATTATTATTAATTAAGAGGATCATATCTCCAAGTTAAACTATTGGATTAGGTGTATAACTTTGGCTTTTGCGTGTATATAATACTAATAATTGTTACCATATTCTCAAGTCATTTTTGGCAACTTTGATTAGCAAAAGGCCTAACCCCACCTTAAAGGGTCATGAGTGAGTTTTGTAATTTTAAACTGATTAATCTCGTTGGACAAACAACTCAATGACTCCATGTTAGTATATTGTTAGTTGTCTAATCAATACATAGAACCAAATCTCTTTAAGAGATTTCTCTGTCTGTCTAAATAGGTCCACATTTGAAAGTCCCTCGAAAAAGAAAATCACAAAGTTCCAATCCATCAATAAAAGATATCTTTAGGATCCACATGAAAGTACTGGATTGAAGACAACTACAAAGCCTTTTCGTTCCTCGAATCATCTGTGATTATTGATATGTTGAATTGGATTCCCCCTATTTTTAAAATTCATTTTTGGTTAACTTTAATCAAATTTTATACTTTATCACTTGTTTAATTTAATTCTGAATTTAAATCTCATTCTATTCAATCCAAAACTTAACCCAATTGAATTAAAAAAAAAACATTTTTAATCTGTTTAGTTCAATTTATAAAGAATCAAATCATATTATGAAAAATCTTACTATGTAGGTAATAATAAAATCAAATAATGGAAGATGTTGAAAATTCTCTCGCTCCCTCTTTGACACAAACATAATGCTGATAATGACAAATGAAAACATGGGTGGCTGGGCCTTGATTGTCACGTACACGAGTTACAGATAACCCTAACATCGTCTTCACTTTCGCAGTATAACGTGCTTTTTCTTTCTTTCAATCTTTAATTTTCTGCATCATCTCACGCTCGGCTCCCTTTCACACGCTTCCAAAAAGTCGTTTTCCAAAACCCAGTTTGCTTTCTTTTCTGCATGCAAGTTGTGTGCTACTTACGACCATATGAATATATGAATCTAAAACAAACATTTCTTTAAAGAGTTTCAAACATGGAGGCAAACGTTGATACACAAGTACAATGTATACAAGAAATATTTTTTTATTAATTTAAAACTACCACGCGTCCATAAATTGATATGTCACTAAGTTTTAATATTTTTCATAAATTAAAATACTTAATCACTTATGGTACTAATCAATTTTGCTCATATTTCCCTGCATTACATGGACCACATTGTCCTTGACCTTGGTTACTTTCAGCTTGTGACAAGAAGAAGCATGTAGTTTGAGTTCAATTTCTATGATTTCTTCTTGTGTGTTATCTTTGTACGTAAATATTAATTGATAGAGCACTCTCTAACATGGACCGTGACAACCATCCTTTCACCTTAAATATTCTGTGACCCAAAAAAATTTACTAAAAACGGTTTCCCATTATCTGAGTATACGACAATGGAATGCCACTGTTCATGGAACTGGAAACGACAACTTTATGTTGCTGGTTGATGATGTCAATGAATAAATATAATGAATTAAGGCCTAGTCAACTGGTTGACACCCTCAAACCAAACTGCAATGAATTTTTGGCTCATGTCAGTGGGTGCCCTCCACTTGCTTTTATTTATCTCTTAGTTCATTTTATTTTCCTTGTTTGTTTTTTAAGCTTAGCCTCTGTTTATTTCAAAATTAAAAAAAATACTTCTTTTTTCTAATCACATATTTCTTTTACCGAAATTACTTTTTTATTCAAATAAAATAAAATTATTATAGATGATAAACTTTTCATTTTAAATATTTAATTTGACTATATTTATTGAGACTCAAATTCAAAATTATAGATTTAACTGGAAAAATGTTAAATGTCTAGTGACTTACTTATATATATATCGTTTAATGAAAGATAAAAATTTCAATGTATATGATTTAGTTATAGGTAACAATTGAAAATTAATTGCATTAAAATAATTATATTTTAAATTAAACAAATACTTAATTTGTAATTAAAAAAAATCGATCAACGCAAAAAAGAGAACATTGAGAATTCAATTCTACCATCTGCCCGATTATAATGAACCTGTTCCATCAAAAGACTTGGTTTAATTCGGGTGACAATTTCAATTAAAAAAAAAAGTGTTTAAGGCATTGTTTTCATGTGACAATTTCATGAGCAACAAGTGATGGTATTCATTAATTAATTACAGCAAAAAATCACATTTAAATAATGAAGTGAAACAGTATAATCACAATCCAATATAATAAAAAAAAAAACTGATAGTATGACATAATAGTTGTAAGTGGTACTAATTACAAACATCAGTTATTAAAAAAAAATTTAGATTCTCCTCATCCTCTTTAAATGGGGTACTGTATATCTCTTCTCTCTAAAATTTTTGCAACAAAAATAAAATGTTTTTAATAATTTATAATTTTTATTTGGTATATCATTTTTACTTTTTTTTTAAAAAATGAATCTCTTTTAAACATCTTTCTTTATAAAATTTTTTGTTAAATTTTATTAATTTTGTTGTTAAGTATAATTTTTAATTGGATCTTTTAAATTAGTATCACATTTGTTTTAATATTAAGAGATCAGATTAAAAAAAACTTTCATAATATTTAAACAAATCAAATAAATAATAAGATAGGCAAAAGTAACATCTAAGAATTAAAAAAAATTATATAAGAAAATAATTATCTAAACACAACTGCAAATTTTAGTGATTAAAATATTAATTAAAATAAATTTTAAAATAATAATAATAAAACACAATACATGCATGTTGTAGCAATGACATGTGTTAGTCACTGTTGAAATTGTTTTTCTGCATTTCTCACTAATTTTTATGGAGGTAATGACAATGATACTTGTCGATTATTTTAATTTGCTTCCTTCGAATTCTTCTATTAGATTTGAGACATCTCGGGTTTTAATTAATCACACTGGATCAACATGTTACCTATTATTAAACTACATCAATATAAGTTATATTTATTTTTTCAGTATTTAATAATTTTTATTATGTGATTTATCAAAAATTAACCATTAAATTAAAAGTTTCTATCATATAAATTATGTTTTCATAATTTTAAATTAATCTAAAACTATTTCATAAATTATGCATATTAAAATTAATAATATGTATATTTGTAATATATAAAAAAAATATTTTAATTATTTTTTATAATTTTTTAATTTTAACAAGTCTGACATAAATAATTACATATATATATAATAATAATTTTAAAAATATCCAAATCCTCGTTGTCACATTAATTATCTAAATTATTATAAACTTTAATTATCCACTAATCAAATTTGAAACATCTAGTGTTATGATACATAAATATTCATATATCATAAATTCGAAAATATTTTAATCTTAATTTTAAGCCTGTGCATTTATAAAACTATTGCTTATTATTTCAAGAGGTGGTAATCTCTTAGCCATAAAAAAATAGATAGTTCTTTCAGGGTCTTCTAATCAATGTATAGGTCAAATTAGGAAAATCCTACTCATGTCCTTGATTAGCAATTTCAAGATGTAACTCAAATATTGTTTCAGAGTGTATATAAGAAGTAACTTTATTTATCCAGAAAAATCAATATAAAGAAGTAAAAATTTCGAATCCTTAAAAAAATCATGTGATCCTTGTGGTTTATGTAATTTCATTTCTTAAAAGTTAGTTCAACTTAGCTAAGGTTCTTACCTAATACCTAACCTATAAGGGTTTTTTTTCTTTCTTATGCAAACTTTAAACTTTGTTGACATTGGAAAATTATTTATAGCATATATCGATCAAATATTTCATATTTTTTTCTAATAATTATTATTATTTTATTTGCTAATGGATTTGGAAATATAAACATATATAAATGAAATAAATAAACTTGGGGCCACAAAAGTTGCGAAGGTATAGAAGATGTTGAATCATAAGGCCCACCTTGGATGTAACATCATAAGGCCCACCTTGGATGTAAAAGAGGTGAAGGATATGATGGGGAAGGCGTCACATGATCTCAAATTGCTACTACTCGACCCACTGGATTGGCCCACCATGGGAAGCCCATTTTATTATCTCAAACAAACAAGGGATAATTTTTTGTTTAAATATTTTTAACACTTTTTCCTTTGTTTAGTCATCGCTTAAATATGGTTTGTAAACGAGTGTCTTATTTTTAAAAAATTATATATAGTTGTCACCTTACATTTTGACATATCATGAGTTTCGAAGAGACTTAAAGAAACACTTAAATATATTTTAAATTCATGTAAATATAGCAATTTTTAATTTTAGTTTTTTTATATTTTTTAATTGATTTTGATTTTTACTAATTTTAAAAGTTTTGAAAAAGGTTTCCGTCATTATTTTGTGATAATATAACATGCATCTTATTAGGTTTATGCTCAATTAACGAGGCATGTCATTAATAAGTGATAATAATAAAAAATTAAATTTATGAAAATATTAAAAAAATGTATTTAAGAAAAGAATATAGCTATCAAAATTAAAATATATTGTATTCCAAATTTTTTTCAAAGGACTGACAAAATATAATTAAGTAAAAAATTTGTTACTCGGTCTATTTTTTCTTAAAATTCAACTCCAAATCACATTTTAAAAATTTTCTCTGATGAGGTTCTAAATTTAAATGATTAGTATTATTTATCAAAAATTAAATATTATTTTATTTTTATCTTAAACAATTATTACATTGCAAAATTTTATTAAAAATTACTCTTTTTTTATTCTTTGCTTTTTAATACAGTTTTTAATATGCAATTTAAATTTATTTATTTTTTCTATTTGGGTTCTATAAAAATAAAAAAAATCATTTAAAAAACATCTTTAAAATTATAATTGTAATATATGTTGACAATAATGATGGAGGTCAGATATATTATCCGATTTTGCTATTCTACTAATGGAATATTGTACACTTAGACAGAACTTTGAGTGACTAAACCTCTTATTAATCAATGATTAAGTACATGAATTATGTAAATTGATGGAAAATGTTTTAGAGGATCATATTTAGGATTCGACGTACCTTAGGTGATATTAAAACTTAGATACTTTAGGTAACTTAGTTGGAATGAGAGAAAGATTACGGTTTAGATATTTGATTATGGCTAACTATGTTGACTCTAAATTAAAATATAGATAAATTTGTAAGAAAAATCTCTTTACTAAAACTATGACACTGAAGAAGGAGGCTATCCAACAATAATGACAAAATGTTAATGTGTGTGATTTTCCATTAGAATAGTAAAGTTTTATAGATGTTTAGGGTAACAAAATAATTTTTTTCTACTTTTTTAGACCACAAAATTTAAAAAGATAAATAAGCACACCTTGTTTTTGAAGTATTATATTAAAAAATTCTTTTATAATAGCTCAAACATATAATTATGTTCAATATATCATTGAGATTTGAGTTGTGGTTAAGTGTGATGATTTGTAAAGATAATATAAAAAAGACTATTTTCTTAGTGACTTCAAATTTCTATTTAGGATGTTAAGTAATTGTGATAATATAGAGTACTTTTCTCTTGACAAGCTTAGATTTTTCCTAAATCTTTTTCTTATAAGGTTGTTTTGCTAACCGAGATACAAATATTCAACTATTGTTTTTATGAAATATTATAGTGTAGTAGTTTAGTTTTAATAATAAATATGGTTACTTGATTATGATTTAAAAAAGAGAGAGATAATTTTAGATTGAACCCTAGTATTTGTAGAGGTGATTAAACTACAAGCATTTTTACTCATAATTTGCAAGATTTATCATTTAAAGGTAAGTGATAAGTCTATGATTTGATATATTTTATGCCTTATATTTATACACTTAAATTCTATTTTATATATATTTACACTGATTATGTTATTAATTGTTACAATTTAGCTGAAAGTTATTATTAGTGCATTATGAAGATATTTTGGATAAAAATTAAATGATTTTATCCCTTGGTCATGGCATGTGAATTTGAGTTTTAATTTTAAATTTTAAATTTAAACTTAAATAAATATTTAAATATGAAAATTTGGATCAATTTTCAATTGAAAGTATAAAATTAAAATTTTGAAGATTGACAAATTAAATATTCTCTCTTAAAGATTGAGATCATCTCTTGAAGGCCAAATCACGATCCTATATCTTATTCTACACTTTATATAAATAAACCTTATGCCCTTAAGAGATGATACTACTCTACACACCTTCTTCTCCCTCTTAATTCTGACTTATTTGACTGTTAAGAGTTATTGGAGATCATTGGTAAAGATAATGAACATTCTTTCAGAGTTCGAACGAGTAATTGAATGCCCTGTGGAGAACAAGAACTCTTTTTATCTTTTTTCCTTTTGGGTTTTTCTTATTTGAATTCTCTTTTGTGTTTTATAGATTAGTTCATTATGTTTTTCGTTATTTATTTTGTTGAGTAGCTAAATCCATAGTTAGGGTTATGACAGATCCTATTGCATACTCTATATGATTTTTATGTTTAGTAATATTGGTTTCTTTTGTATTTAGTTTTTATCCTATTGAATTGAATTGTTCATATTAAGAACTGATCACTTTTAGTATCTTATAGTTAATTGCATTGTAAGCGATCATACCACATGTAATTAATGGAATTATAGCATAAAACATGACAAATGGTTAGGCGGATCAAATTTAAGCACTCTCTTCCAATAGTTATTATATTAACAAATACATATGTTCTTTATGTTTTCTCTACCTTTTACCTTATATGATCATTGAGGATCGTTTAGGTAAAAGAATATTAACACTACATTATTATTGGATGTTAATAGATTAAGTAAGAGTGCTTGGTAAAAACTAAATTAAATAACATTGATATTAAACTAAAAAAAAAAACATAAAAATGTGTAATAGGTAAAACCCTATGTCCTAGGTTTTTCTCATCCAATTTCTATCATCCAACTATTTATTCACATACAAAAACAAAATAATTGATTTCATACATAAACTTTTAAGTGATCCTTAAATATGTTTTTAGATAGGATTTTGGTTTAAACCCTAACCTAAAGGCTATCAAATCACTAAAATAAAGTGTAAAGTTCTTAAAATCAAATTAAAGAGATCATAGTTTTATCTACCAAAGCCTTAAATTGTGTTTCTTCTTTTTCAACCTCAAATGGTTGATACTCAAACTTGCATTCCTTGTTTGAACTTAGAATGTTGAGGTGAAAAAGAGATTAGAACATGATGAAAGAGAATTTTGATGTGGATAAAATATTGATTGGATTAAAAAAGAAAGAAAAAAAACAATGGTCATATACAAGTTGCCCTAATCTTGCAAGAAAACATAAGGAAATGAATGCCGAAATTTGTTAAGTATATGAAAGAAAAATGCTTCATATGACCCATCTAAGTTGACTTAAAAGAAAATAAAGAAGAGTTATTACGTTTATCTATTTTTTACCATGCATTTTTATATGGTAAAAGTTTGACATACTTATATTCTCATTCTTTAATTATTATTTTACTCAAATACCCTATATTTTAAGGGGTAATACTAAAATTTAGTAAAATACTAAACTACCCTATATTATTTTATTTAACTTTACCAATTAAGAATTTAAATTTCTCTTACCTGTCCTCACTTAGCCATGTGACATAGTTTACAGAGAGGAATTTTTTTATTTATTAATCATTATTCAATTTATTCTATTTTCATTACGTATTTATATAAACAAATTTTCATTAAATAATTTATTTATATATTTTCAAATTCAATATATTATCAAAAATTTTAAAATTTATATTTTATTTATTTCATTATTTAATTAAAATATTTATTAATTAGAACAAATTAGTAATAATATATTATTTTTTGTTACGCGTATTATGATTATTATTATTTTACACACGTATATGTGGGTGAGAAAAAGATAGAGACACTAATATAACCCTTCCACATTTTGAATAATCAATTTACTCCATCTATCTTAAATTAAACACATAGGTTTTAGACCTTTCTTTCCCCCTCATTTGCTTGTCTCTGTTTCTTCTTTGAGTTACCATTCTTCGTTGTTTTCTCATTGTCGTGTCTTTATGTTTGTTTCTCTCCTATTCATATTGTACTTATTTTCATAAATGTGTAGGGTCAGTTAGTTTGAGATATTATTGCTTTCTTTAATTTGGCTAATGTACTGTAGTGGCGTGATTTCTTTCATTTGACGAATTCCACTATGTATGTATATATATATATATATAGATAGATAGATAGATAGATAGAGATAGAGAGAGAGAGAGAGAGGATATTATTTTAGACACCATGAATCTGTCTCTCTATTGAACATCGATCAGTGGCCATACAACGAATGCACTAACTGCAGCCTACACCACCAAAAAACCATTTGTTCCTATGAACCAATCAGTGCCTTACTGTACTCCAATGAGTTAAGTGGGTTTGACATTTCTTTTGCAGTGGAAAGTGGTAAAACTATTGGGCCAGACAAATTTTAAATACAACTATTTCAGTTATTTTTAATTTTTTTTCAAAATTAATATTTTATAATTTTATCTTGATAATTATTATTTTCATAAATTGGATAAATAAAGTTACTGGTCAATAATAAAAATTAACATTTTACAGGTAAATAAATTAGACCACCTTGAATCTAGATGAAAAAAAAAAAGATGAACCAAGTAAAAAAATAAAGTTAAAATTTTAAAATATAAATTCTATAATTTAACAAACTTAGTCGACCCATTTTTTGGACTCTAATATGTCAACATTATATCTAATTTTTATTCTCTTTTTGAAGTCATGCGGAAGCATCTTTCACTGGGAGGAAAAGGCAGACAGTTAATTTCTCGAATATAATAATGACTTTAATAAGGTTGACATTATCGATGAAAAACCTTATGTTGTGCTGAACCTTTGTGATTCTAGACGTTTTGACTTGTATTATATTGGTTACCTTGTCCACTTTTGTTTCCTTGCGTTTGATTTATTCCCAGTATTTAATATTCCCACTGTAATGTTCAAACTTCGAACCCACTCCTCCTATTAGAGTTTGAACGCAATTTTCCAACGCCACCAAAAATACAAATATCCACGATCCTAATCTGTATGTCAACAAAACCCACGAGTTGGCACATATATATACACATTCAATTAACCACCTTTTTGGCACATTCCCATTCTCTTATGATCAACATGGCCCTCCAAAGGCAAATTATCACACCCCTTTTGGTTATATTCATGATCCTCCACTCTTATGCACTTCATGAACCTTCTAATTGGGAATATGAACCAAGTAGAGGTAGTGTCAGAGCTGCATATTGGCCTTCGGGGAGTGATTTTTCACCCTCTTCTATTGACACAAAGTACTTCACTCACATCTATTATGCCTTCATAGAACCCGACCCACTATTTTTCAACCTTAATGTCACCGAGTTTCATAAAAAATGGATACCTAACTTCATCAACGGGCTCCGCTACCGTCACCCGCCTGTGAAAACTCTTCTGTCAATTGGGGGAGGTGGCAGCAATTCAACCGCGTTCTCTCTCATGGCTAGCACCAAGCAAAATCGTCAAGTTTTCATAAAATCCACCATCCACGTGGCACGCGAATACGGGTTCAACGGTCTTGATTTGGATTGGGAGTTCCCAGAAACTGAACTTGATATGTCTAACCTTGGTCTATTGTTTCAAGAGTGGCACCAAGCGTTGGTGGTGGAAGCTCAAATTCAGAGAAAACCGCGTTTGCTTTTGACTTCTGCGGTGTACTATGCTTCCACAATTAAGCTTATTGGTAATGGGCCTAGATCATACCCGGCCCAAGCCATTACCAAGTACTTGGATTGGGCTAGCCCCATGTGCTTTGACTACCATGGTACATGGGCCAATTTTACGGGCTTTAATGCTGCTTTATATGATCCAAATTCTAATATAAGTACCCGCTATGGGATCGGGTTGTGGATCGAATCTGGTGTGCCACCCGAAAAGCTGGTCATGGGCTTACCATTATACGGGCGGGCATGGAAGCTCCAGGATCCGAATGTACATGGGGTTGGGGCTGAAGCGGTTGGTGAAGCCACTGATACGGATGGTACTATGGACTACGATGAAATTTTGGTGTTCAACAAAGATAATGGTGCCAATGTTGTGTATGATGAGGTGGCTGTGTCATTCTACTCTTATGCGGATACTACTTGGATCGGGTATGATGATGGACCCTCCATTACGAAGAAGGTTCGGTTTGCTAAGTCAAAGGGCTTGAAGGGCTATTTCTTTTGGGCTATTGGGAAGGACAAGGATTGGACCATCTCAAGACAAGGTAACCCACCCCTCCTTGTTGACTTTACCAAAATTATAATTTTGTTGACTTGTTCCTAACTTGAAATTATTATTTTTTAAAATCTATTTTTTAGTTCTCATAAGCAAAATTTAATATGCGTTTTTTAGTTTTGTAAGTTTTAACATTTTTAAAATAGCTTTTGTCACTGTTTAGTATTATGTGACATAAGTATAGTTATACCATGTCATATGTTATTACAAAATAGTCCATGACAGTATAATTAGATATATGCCGTGTTATTATTAAAATAAAATATATTTTTTAAAAATATATAATTTATGAGGATAAAACAAATGAAATTTTTTAAGAAACTAGAGTAACATATTTTAAGTCTAATTTTTAAATAACGAAACTTAATATATGCATTAATCATTTGCCAAATTGATATTAGAGATTCGTGATATGGGAACTATTTTGATAAAAGTAGCTCACAATCAAAAGTATTGAGTGTAATAACTATCATGAAAAACTAATCTGTATGACCCTCTTTTAGAACAAAATTAACTTTTTTTTTCCCTTCTTTCTTGTTGTCTTATCTTTTAGCTTATTTGTTTTTAAATTTTTATTCTGATTTTTATTACATTTATTTTGGTAGCTTTGGTTAATTGAATATGGATTATCTTTATATTTTATTCGCAACGTCTGAATTTCATTTTTCGACAGCTTCGAATACATGGGGACACTGATGGCAATACCAAGTTTATCACGTATTGTTGTTTGGCTTATTAGAATTTTACTGAAGTGGGAATTTCAAGTAATCTGCAACTTTGGTAATTGATGAAGAATCTTAGTATTGGGATCAATAATAATAGTATTTTTTACATTTTACTTTTATACATATTATTTTAACAGTATTTTTCATATTATATTTTTTCTTTCTCACATTTATTTTCACTTCTTAAATTTACGGCAAAATATCATTATCCTTTTCATGATTTGGCCATATGCTTTATTGATTTCAGTTCACATACTTGAATACTGTGACTATGTAACAATGAATATAAAAACACATTGGGAATTTCAGATAAAAAACTAATCATGCATCATACATGAGTCATTAAGGCATCGGGATAAAGCAATCATCGGATGCAATCTGAATAGATAGCACAAAACATTGTATTTTATTTTTTATGGTTGATGGGCGTTGACTGATTGCACCCTAATTTAACACAAATTGCCGCAATATATATATTAATAATAAATAAATATTTACTTTAGTCTCTTAAAAATATGTAATTTCAATCAAATTAATCTCTTACATTTTAAATTTTAGTCTCTAATATTAAAAATTGTCAATCATGTTAGTTCTTCCTGTTAAGAGATGTTAAAATTAAGTAACGGAATGATAATTTGTTACATTAAGTGACACTTGACATTGACCCAAAATGATGTTTTAAAATCTTCTAAAACTATTATTATTATACTTGAATTTTAATATTTTTGAACAATAACATTTTTTGTCTTTTACTTCTCCTTCTTCTATGGAATCTTTTTTCTTCCTTCAACCACTAGTATAATGACGTCGTGCTCCTTCATCTTGAGTTTTCTCACTTGAACCACCAAATCTAAGCCTCAAATATGTGGGTGGACAACTAATTGTTATCAAATTTAGTGAAAAGATCTCATATATAGGACATTAACATTAATGTGGGTTCTTGTGAAAGTTGTCATTAATGAAACTCTCATAGTCCTTTATGATGATTTTTCTATAGTTCAAACCCTCCTTGAAGCTAACAAGAGATAGATTGTTATAGTTTTCCTCAAACATGTTGATGGAATTGCTAGTTTTATTGTTCTACATCTAACAATCTATTACACCAATTGCTAAGAAAAATAAGATGTCATGGAAGAAGAAGTAAAAGACGAGGAAGAATCTTATTTCTCAAAAATTTTAAAATTTTAAAATAAAAATTTTCTATTTTTTAAAGATTCTAAAATAATGTTATTTTGTGTTGCAGTCATGTGTTACTTAACTTGATAAATCATAATTCTTTTACTTAATTTTAATGTCTCTTATCCGTAAAGACTAACATAATTAACAATTATTAATTTAAAAATTAAAATTTAAAATTTAAGAGATTAACTATAGATAAGTTACATATTTTAGAAATTAAAGTGAAGATTTATCCTATTAATAATTAATTATAAACTGGGTTAATTCTTTTTCTTAAAAGATAAAATAATCCAATTATCAAATTTTAACTCCAAATAATATATGTTTCACTAAACTAATCAAGCATGAAATCAGATCATAAACCCTCAAATTTAGTATATAAGTTCAATCCATTGCAAATGGATTTTCACTTCTCGCCACATATTCCAAAATTCGCAATTAGCGGGTAACATTTTGGCGAATTTTGCATTTTTTATACTATCACTTGAGAGACTAATTAGGTTTGTTGAAGGTTATGTTTAGATCAATGAAAAGAGACAAAAGTGAGATAAAATAGATTAAAATGAAATATAGAAAAATAGAATATAATGGTGTGAAGATTTTATTTCTTAGATATATTATACTAAAATGAAAAAAATTCATCTTACTATTTAAATTGTAAACTAAATGGAATGAATCATAATGATTTTATTCTTATAATACTATTATTTAAAAATATGTATTTCTAATTTAATTTGTATACTTTATTATATCATAATTTTAACAAATGATGCTTTTGTTTGATTATTTTTATTTAAAATATTTCTCTCTTTTTATTCGATTTATTTATGCACCTAGCTTATTAGTTAAAGTTGATTCTTGATTCTTATTTAAATTGTTTTAGATTAATTATTTTTATCATTATTATATGAGTAAATTTTCTTTTTTATTATTTTAATGAATTATCTTTTATACATGAATTACTTGAAGAAAAAAAAAAAGGTCTCAACGTGCCCCATAGCCTTGTCATTTTTTGTGCTTTTGAGCACGTAATCATTAGTTATTGAGGCATGACCTATTTTAAGCATCAACTGAGTTTTTTTGCTTGTTAGGGCCTAACTATGCCACATTACAACAATTGGCTTGCCCGATTTGACTCAAGAAAAAATAATTTTCAATTAATTAAGATATAATTTTATTAAAAATAAAACTATATTTAACTATATATTAAAAAGACAAAATTATATCTAATCTAATATAGTTATAAAAAATTTATAAAATTATTGTTTTTATTCGTTTCTCAATTAGTTATCAAATTACAATTGAGATACTTAATTTATTAAATATAAATTTTTTTATTATTAATGATCATGTATTGCAATTCCTTGTACAACACTTTTCTCGAAGCTAGGGATAATAGTAGCTTTTTTGTTAGACATTATCAACTAAGTTTTAATTAGCATGCATAAACACACACACACATAAAAGCAAAGCTAAGTTGCACTGTGTTCTGCTCCCAACAGTCCCTGAAACCCAACAAACAAAATGTGAAATAATTAACTTGCCAAAGAAGTGATGTGCCTTCTAAAAGCAAGGAATCCCAAGATTTCGTACCAAGAATGAATCTTTATGATATAGTTATTATATAAGGCAGAGGTTATAAACTTATTTGAATAATAGAGGAGGGCCAACGATGGTGCTTAGGATAATCATAAATGAGCTCACTGGATCTTGTTTGGATACATCTAATACGTGAGGATCTTCCAACATGTGATTTGAGGAGCCAACTTCAAGGAAGTAACTTTCTCTTCGACCTTTTTTTAATGAATATTGTTGTCTTGATTTCTTCAACATCTTTTCTAGTTCCAGCTAGGAAATCTCATGTATATTCCTCATATCTATAGTAAGGGATATTTAGAACAACGAAAAGTTAAATATAATGTCTTGCCAATTAAATAAATTTCCTCCTTTTTCAATAGATATATTCTAGCATCCAATCCAGATAATCTATTATACATTAAGCTTAATTACAAAATGATAGAAGTGTCCTTTTGTTAAGAAAGACAGTTGACTAGCTATATGATTATTGGTACTACATAATTAAATATGTTCTTAATATTATCTTCTTGTGAGATTTTAAGAGAAATGTAGGAGAAGCTAAGTACTAATGGGGGGGGGGGGGGCTTAAAACACAATTAAAAAACTTTTATTTCTTGTGTGTATATCATGGTAGAAGGATTATAATTAATAAAAATATAGGATTTGTGGAATTGTAGATGGATTAAGCTAGCACCTCCAATTAAGGGCCAGTATGATAGAGATCCCTTTCATAAACAAAGGGAAACATCAACAGCCAATTATACAACTTTTGCAAATATAGCTTAATTAGAACCATATGATAAAGTTTTCTCCACTTCAAAGGGCACAAACAACAGTCAACATAGTGGGCATTCAACTAAGAGGTGATTTGTTAAATAGAGTTGTTTGGATTAAGAGGCTGCCATTGCTGATTACTCACTGTCTCCTTTTCCCCACCAACTCCCTAGCGTCTCAATTGATTCTCTTCGTTTTGATGATCCTTATGTTATTGTTGGCTTTTTACAATGCAGAAGCACATAAGTGTTTTTCACGTGAAGAAATTATAATCAGAAAGTCCTTCAAAACTCAAATTATGTTTTGTTGTAGTAGAAATATCATTTTTAAATTTGGAGGTAATATAACATCTTAAAATCAATACTGTGTCTGTGCGTTTATAGGTTGGACAATACCAAAACTATTGAAACTCTTTATTGTGCTGGCTTTTTTCGGGATTATATCTTAAAGACAAGGCTATGTTAATTGTGACCTATGATGTATAGCAATTTATTTTTGTTAAAATTTGAGATAACATATATTTTATCTCCTCATAGACTAAATAGTTTTTTTCTTATTCATTTAGTTCTATCTTCTTATATTAAATCAAGCATAGAAAGTTAAAAAACAACCTATTACATAACAATATAAATAAATGCCATTTACCAACACTTTGTTGTCAGATTAATCTTTGTTAATATAAAATTTTTCTGGCAAAAGTTTAAGTGTTAGTATAGGCATTATAGGTTCATACTATTAATACAATACATTATACTAATAAATGTTTTTTAATAAAAATATTAATATAATACATTATTTGTTAGTATAAATTTTTAACAACTGTTTTTTTTTTTTTTTACATAAAACCTATACCAAATGGTTAATCTCATAAAATTTGTTTATGTATCGCTTGATCGACTTGGATTTTAGTTTTCAGAGAATAAAGATTGCTTTGATCGGATTTACTTTTAAAAGTTTTTATTAAAAAATGATGATGATGATAATAATAATAATAATAAAAAAAAAAAAAACCCTTAAATATATATATATATATATATATATATTATTTTATTTTTCAGATTATATTTTCAGTTCATTTCACTGAATCGTTCCTAAACATAGTTATAGCTATATTCGTGAAGATTTAAACATATTTATAGCAGTATATATATATATATATATATATATATATATATATATATATTATATCTCAATATAAATTGAAGTCTAACATTCTAAGTTTGTTCTGATCCTTTGAAATATCCTATTAATCCTTAACACAATCGTGTCTTTTTTCCCCTTTTTTGTTGAAACAAAAGAAAAAGAAATGCATTAAGGCAAAGTTATATTTATTTTATTCTTTGGGATGATTTCCCTCAACTATCAAATAAATTATGAACATTTAATTTAAAACAATTAATTATTGGCATTTAAGAAAATTAAAACTAAATTCTATAATAAATTACAACAGTCACAGATGTTAAAATACATATTTTTTCGTCATTACATTTAGGTTATGTCACCTAAAAGTTTCCTACCAATTGGCAATCAAAAGCGCATAAAATGCGGTTACTATATATTCTTGAAAGAAAACATACTTTCATATTAAAAGGGTTAAAAATAAGCAGAAATTCTTGTTTCCTAAACTTATTAATTATGTAGATTGATTGTCATTGTATGTACAGTGTGAAAATCTAAATATATATGTTATATTTTGGAAATTATAAAGACTTGTAGTAGTTTAATTTTAAAATAATCTACGTAACAATGTTAATTATGATAACACGTGGGGATGACATTATCCCCTTGTTTCTTAGGACTGGGTTTTCTATTGTACCGGCGCTTATAGGGCTTTTTGTACGGTTCTACAGCCTCTTTCTTAGGGGCATGTTTCTTCCTTTTGGGAGAGCAGGATGGAAGACCAAACTGTTCGCAGAATGAACCTAATTCTTTCTTGCTCAAAGCCTTTTCTTTGGCAAGCTCTTTTTGGAGTTTATCTTTCTGGCAGGCTTTAATACCGCTATGGATGATAATAGCAGTAAGCTGACCATAATCATAATTATCATAATTAATTTCTCCAGTGGGAGAACGACTTCGGAGTTTACTTCTAATAAGATCTCCGAAGGCTTTAGGAAGACCATCAAGATATTTTTCTTTCCAATAAGCTTGGTTGCAATCTTCCCTAGTAAGGACCCTAGACATGAAGGTATCTTTATACCTTTTGAATTGTTCTAGGGAATCACATTTGAGTTTTGAAAGTAACTCACCGGATCTCTCTCTCCAAAGAGAAGGATCACCAAGGAAATGTTGAGATATTGTGTATAATAACGTATACACAGCATCGGGGAGACGCTCATTATCACTGACAATGGTTTTCCCTTTATCATCAATTTTGACTGCAGAGAGAATGTTATCTCTGTCAGCTTCAGTGAGATAATTATCCCACCAGCCTTTGAGTTGGCCCGTAAAGCCAGCTTACTTATCCTGTAAATATTCACGGGTAAGATAATCAGGAAGGGAGTTTGAAGTGCCTTTGAGATATTCTATATCAAAATCAAAAACACTTAAAATTGCTTGCCATCTCGCAAAGATTTGTTTTGAGGCAAGATTTTTAACATCCTTTTGTAAAATTTCTTTGGCAGACTTGCAGTCTACCCTAATTAAAAATTTTTGATTTAATAAATCAGATTGAAATTTTGAGACGCATAAAACAATTGCCAAAACTTCTTTTTTTACAGTAGAATAATTCTGTTGTGCAGAATTCCAATGTTTTGAAGTATATGCAATGATATGCTCATGAGACTCAATTTTTTGTTTAAGAATGCCTCCATAACCTATGTCTGAAGCATCAGTTTCAACGATTTTGAAGGCTTGAGGGATGGGAAGATATAGGCAATTTATCTTCCTGACTTTGGTTTTGATTTCTTTAACGACATTAGTGTGGACGTCAGTCCAAGAGGGAGGATTCTTTTTAAGCCTATCATGTAAAGGCTTGATAATGTTATTTAGGTGGGGGATGAAATCTCCTACATAATTGAGGCAACCTAAAAACCTTTGCAATTGGGTTTTATCAAGAATCCTGTCAGGAAATTTATCAGCAAATTCAATGGATCTGCTGATAGGAATAATAGTACCTTGGTGAATATTATGTCCAAGGAATCTGATATTAGTTTGAAAAAGACTAATTTTTGATTTTGAAACGGCGAGACCGTTTTGTTTAATAACATTGATAAAAACATTTATATGTTTAAAATGCTGATCAATGGATTGAGAAAAAATTAAAACATCGTCAATGTAAACGATGACAAATTTTGAATAAGGATTAAAAATGTCATTCATGATTTTTTGAAATTCAGAAGGGGCGTTTTTTAGGCCAAAGGGCATAACATTCCATTCGTAATGCCCAAAGGGAACAGTAAAGGCAGTTTTGTACCTATCATTTTCGCAAATTTGGATTTGCCAAAATCCAGATTTCATATCAAATTTCGAAAATATCTTAGCAGAATTAAGTCTGTTAAGAAGATCTTTCTTATTGGGGATAGGATGCCTAATCCATTGAAGGGCTTGATTGAGAGGTTTGTAATTGATGACAAGTCTGGGAGTACCTCTCTCAATCTCAGCAGGTTTATTGACATAAAATGCTGAGCAAGACCAAGGACTCTTACTTTTCCTAATAAGGTTTTTGTCTAAGAGATCAGTAATCTCTTTCTGACAATAATGAAGAAGTTCTTCATTCATCTGAATTGGTCTGGCTTTAGTGGGAATCTGGGTATCTTTGAATCCCGATTCATAAGGGAGACTGACAATATGTTTTTTCCTATTCCAGAAAGCGCTGGGTAGGTCAGAACATATAGAAGCTTGGATTTTGTTTAAAAGGGCTTGGATCTTCTTCTGAAGTGAAGAATTACATAAATATTTTTCAATATTAGCAAAAGAAACTTCTTCTTTTAAAAAATTGATTTGATTAATTTTGTTCTGGATGGAATTAATATTTTTTGTAAAAGGCTTATTAGAAAATTTGAAGGTTACTTGTTTTCCTAAATAACGAGTGGATATGCCATCTTTCGAAATTTGCAGAGGGAAAAGAGCCTTTATGAACGGTGTTCCCAAAATAACTTCATTTTTTAAATTTTTAACAAGAAGAAAATTTGTTTCAACCTTAAGCCCTTGATTTTCAATCACGGCTTTAGAAAGTTTGTAATTAATTTTCAGCTTTGAACCACTAGCAGTGCTGAGTTTTTCAGAGGTTTTTTCAAAATATTTTGTAGGAATTAGACCTTCTAAGATACAATTTGAATCAGCACCTGTATCAAAAAGGGCCAAAGTATCAAGAACAAAATCATCAATAACGATTCTGATATTAATATAAAATTTTTGTATTTTGACCTTGTTGATCAAGCACATAAAAGTTTCTTCTGGATAATCAGAATCATCTTTCACTGAATCATTTTTTTCAGGAAATTCAACTTTCTCATTGTCAGAATCATCATCTAATTGAGAAAGGATAATTTGATGAATTTGTTGTTGCTCTTTGATTTCTCTGATCTCTTTCTTGAGATTATTTATCTCAATCTGGAGATCTTGAATGGTGGTTGGTTTAATACTAGAATTCTTTTCTAATCTTTTGAAAATGTTTGTAATATCAAATTTGTTTGAAGTGAAATATTCTTTAGGTTTAGTTTTGTTTTCTAAAACCTCTTTAAACTTGTTTAAAAAATCTTTTCTTTCTTGAAGATCCGAAATAGAGCTTATAGCTTCAAAAAGAAGGTCTTGTTCTTTTGTCAAAACATTGATTTCTGGAGTTTCATCACTGTCAGAAGAAGAGGCTTGGTCATCATTTTGAATTTGGTTGACCTCTTCTTCGGATTCTTTTATAGAATCCTCATCAGAAGTATCAGCCAGGAGATTGTTGATTTGGTCTTCTAAGGAAGGCTCTAAATTGAGACTACTAATCTTTTTCTTTAACCTGCAATATTTACTAATATGGCCAGGTTTACCACAATTGTAACAAGTTATGCCTGTTCTGGGTTTTTTGGGAATATTGGTGGGGATGACATTATCCCCTTGTTTCTTAGGACTGGGTTTTCTATTGTACCGGCGCTTATAGGGCTTTTTGTACGGTTCTACAGCCTCTTTCTTAGGCTCTGATACCAGATAACCCGAAGTGGACCAGGGAAAAAATAAAAAGATTAAAAGATTAAAAGACTGAAAGGAAAGTAGGCAGTAGCAGGACTACTAAATGAAAATGCAGAAATTAAAAGTGCAGTATGTAAAACAGTTAGCTCATAAAGAAACTAGAACGGTGGTAAAACCAACACAGATCTAGTAAAGAGAGAAGAGAAGAAAGCCGGAGCGACGGTAGTCCGAACAGGACCGGCTAAGAGGGAGAAGAGAGGAAAATAATTTGAAACAGCAAATTTTATTGAAAGATCTCAAAGAGGAAGAAGGCTTACAATAAGATTTTCTCTCAGAGCTTCTCTCTCTTAAATCTCTCTTATGTTGCTAAATGAAAGGGTACCTCACAATATAGACGAGGCCTCCTTATATAGAAATTTTTAAAGTACTATTTCTATAGTTCCGGTTGGTGACTGGAACTATTCACTATAGTACCGGTTACTAAAGATCTTGGATATCAATACCGAAACAATCATCTTCATTCTGATTATCTTCAATATTGGCATCTTGGTTAGAAGTTTCTCCTTCTTCTTGGTTTTGCAATAACAGGAGAACATCTTGAAGATTTTTCTTCATTTTTTCTTTGGTGTCGCATCCTGATAAGAATGCTGCAATTTTGGATTTCTGATTAAGGAATTGAAATGTTGCTGGGTCAGCAAGATTTAATAATTTGGGATTTTTCCCAAAATATTCAGCAACTCCTTCTGGTCCGGCATGATCTGCATTGAATTGATTCCACCACTTTACAAAGGAATACCTATGCAATAGAGGGAGAGTGTCTTCATTCTCTGTCTTGCCATATCTGTATTGCCATGAGAATACCCATGCCAGGGCAAAGTCAGAGAAGTATTTAAGATCTGCTGGAATTCTTGATTCTCGCAAATATCTGCCTTTGTAGATCTTGTATCCTTCCTTGACAGGGGTGGGAAGGATTTCTTCTATTGGCCCAAAATAATCCCACCATTGGAGGAACCAATTTGGAAAGTCATAATTCTGATTCTTTTTAAAATATATTAACCAAGAATGTCGGTTAAGTTTATTCTGGAACCAGAAAGTTCTTGTCCAAGCGTCAATGTAATCCCAATAATTGTATCCTGCTGGATCAAATGGTTGGGAAAACTTTTTATAAGAATTTAAATTTTTTCCAAAAGCCTTTGGAGTTAAGACTTTCAGGATCTGGATTGTCGAATGGGTTGTGACTGATGGGTCTTTGTGGTCTTTGTAGTGTTTGATGGAAACAGAATCTGAATCTACTAAGATAAACTCATAAAACTGTCTAGTTTTATTAGCCTGATATGGCCTGAAATGAAACCCTGGTGGGAAAACTTTGGTAATTGCCTTGTATGGGTTTTTGTCCCAAAATTCAGGTTCCATTTGTATAACTGAGGAGAATTTTCCTTTGGCTATATAATGGCTTGGACTTGAAGTTTTTTGTTTTCCTTTTTGAAGGTCAAGGGTCCCTTCTGGTCTATTGGTTATTGTTTTCTGGGTTTGGTTGAAGGACTGGATTATAGTGTTTAGGCTGGCTAAATCTAATTCCATTTCTTCTTCAGAGGCAATGTCTGCCCAAGATTTATTTGGTAGGCTATTCAAGCTTCCTTGTTGGACAGCTAAAAGCGTACTAATTGGGAGAGCATAGTCTGCTTTGGTTTGTTTGGTGGTTTTTACAACAGAATCAGTCTTTTTAGAGGATTCTTTTGGAGTTCCAGATTGCTGAGTTGATGACTCAACAATTTGGATTGCCTTTTGAGTCGATGACTCAATGGGGGTAGATGACCCAGAAGAAGAGGTATTTGGGTCTGCCGAAGCAGATTGTGATTTTGATTTGTTTAAAGTCAGAGCTAATCTGACTTTGCCGCCTTTAGTGGTTCCTCCCCTAGAAGGGGTAACTGCCTTTCTAGGCATCTTACTTATCCTGTAAATATTCACGGGTAAGATAATCAGGAAGGGAGTTTGAAGTGCCTTTGAGATATTCTATATCAAAATCAAAAACACTTAAAATTGCTTGCCATCTCGCAAAGATTTGTTTTGAGGCAAGATTTTTAACATCCTTTTGTAAAATTTCTTTGGCAGACTTGCAGTCTACCCTAATTAAAAATTTTTGATTTAATAAATCAGATTGAAATTTTGAGACGCATAAAACAATTGCCAAAACTTCTTTTTTTACAGTAGAATAATTCTGTTGTGCAGAATTCCAATGTTTTGAAGTATATGCAATGATATGCTCATGAGACTCAATTTTTTGTTTAAGAATGCCTCCATAACCTATGTCTGAAGCATCAGTTTCAACGATTTTGAAGGCTTGAGGGATGGGAAGATATAGGCAATTTATCTTCCTGACTTTGGTTTTGATTTCTTTAACGACATTAGTGTGGACGTCAGTCCAAGAGGGAGGATTCTTTTTAAGCCTATCATGTAAAGGCTTGATAATGTTATTTAGGTGGGGGATGAAATCTCCTACATAATTGAGGCAACCTAAAAACCTTTGCAATTGGGTTTTATCAAGAATCCTGTCAGGAAATTTATCAGCAAATTCAATGGATCTGCTGATAGGAATAATAGTACCTTGGTGAATATTATGTCCAAGGAATCTGATATTAGTTTGAAAAAGACTAATTTTTGATTTTGAAACGGCGAGACCGTTTTGTTTAATAACATTGATAAAAACATTTATATGTTTAAAATGCTGATCAATGGATTGAGAAAAAATTAAAACATCGTCAATGTAAACGATGACAAATTTTGAATAAGGATTAAAAATGTCATTCATGATTTTTTGAAATTCAGAAGGGGCGTTTTTTAGGCCAAAGGGCATAACATTCCATTCGTAATGCCCAAAGGGAACAGTAAAGGCAGTTTTGTACCTATCATTTTCGCAAATTTGGATTTGCCAAAATCCAGATTTCATATCAAATTTCGAAAATATCTTAGCAGAATTAAGTCTGTTAAGAAGATCTTTCTTATTGGGGATAGGATGCCTAATCCATTGAAGGGCTTGATTGAGAGGTTTGTAATTGATGACAAGTCTGGGAGTACCTCTCTCAATCTCAGCAGGTTTATTGACATAAAATGCTGAGCAAGACCAAGGACTCTTACTTTTCCTAATAAGGTTTTTGTCTAAGAGATCAGTAATCTCTTTCTGACAATAATGAAGAAGTTCTTCATTCATCTGAATTGGTCTGGCTTTAGTGGGAATCTGGGTATCTTTGAATCCCGATTCATAAGGGAGACTGACAATATGTTTTTTCCTATTCCAGAAAGCGCTGGGTAGGTCAGAACATATAGAAGCTTGGATTTTGTTTAAAAGGGCTTGGATCTTCTTCTGAAGTGAAGAATTACATAAATATTTTTCAATATTAGCAAAAGAAACTTCTTCTTTTAAAAAATTGATTTGATTAATTTTGTTCTGGATGGAATTAATATTTTTTGTAAAAGGCTTATTAGAAAATTTGAAGGTTACTTGTTTTCCTAAATAACGAGTGGATATGCCATCTTTCGAAATTTGCAGAGGGAAAAGAGCCTTTATGAACGGTGTTCCCAAAATAACTTCATTTTTTAAATTTTTAACAAGAAGAAAATTTGTTTCAACCTTAAGCCCTTGATTTTCAATCACGGCTTTAGAAAGTTTGTAATTAATTTTCAGCTTTGAACCACTAGCAGTGCTGAGTTTTTCAGAGGTTTTTTCAAAATATTTTGTAGGAATTAGACCTTCTAAGATACAATTTGAATCAGCACCTGTATCAAAAAGGGCCAAAGTATCAAGAACAAAATCATCAATAACGATTCTGATATTAATATAAAATTTTTGTATTTTGACCTTGTTGATCAAGCACATAAAAGTTTCTTCTGGATAATCAGAATCATCTTTCACTGAATCATTTTTTTCAGGAAATTCAACTTTCTCATTGTCAGAATCATCATCTAATTGAGAAAGGATAATTTGATGAATTTGTTGTTGCTCTTTGATTTCTCTGATCTCTTTCTTGAGATTATTTATCTCAATCTGGAGATCTTGAATGGTGGTTGGTTTAATACTAGAATTCTTTTCTAATCTTTTGAAAATGTTTGTAATATCAAATTTGTTTGAAGTGAAATATTCTTTAGGTTTAGTTTTGTTTTCTAAAACCTCTTTAAACTTGTTTAAAAAATCTTTTCTTTCTTGAAGATCCGAAATAGAGCTTATAGCTTCAAAAAGAAGGTCTTGTTCTTTTGTCAAAACATTGATTTCTGGAGTTTCATCACTGTCAGAAGAAGAGGCTTGGTCATCATTTTGAATTTGGTTGACCTCTTCTTCGGATTCTTTTATAGAATCCTCATCAGAAGTATCAGCCAGGAGATTGTTGATTTGGTCTTCTAAGGAAGGCTCTAAATTGAGACTACTAATCTTTTTCTTTAACCTGCAATATTTACTAATATGGCCAGGTTTACCACAATTGTAACAAGTTATGCCTGTTCTGGGTTTTTTGGGAATATTGGTGGGGATGACATTATCCCCTTGTTTCTTAGGACTGGGTTTTCTATTGTACCGGCGCTTATAGGGCTTTTTGTACGGTTCTACAGCCTCTTTCTTAGGGGCATGTTTCTTCCTTTTGGGAGAGCAGGATGGAAGACCAAACTGTTCGCAGAATGAACCTAATTCTTTCTTGCTCAAAGCCTTTTCTTTGGCAAGCTCTTTTTGGAGTTTATCTTTCTGGCAGGCTTTAATACCGCTATGGATGATAATAGCAGTAAGCTGACCATAATCATAATTATCATAATTAATTTCTCCAGTGGGAGAACGACTTCGGAGTTTACTTCTAATAAGATCTCCGAAGGCTTTAGGAAGACCATCAAGATATTTTTCTTTCCAATAAGCTTGGTTGCAATCTTCCCTAGTAAGGACCCTAGACATGAAGGTATCTTTATACCATTTGAAATGTTCTAGGGAATCACATTTGAGTTTTGAAAGTAACTCACCGGATCTCTCTCTCCAAAGAGAAGGATCACCAAGGAAATGTTGAGATATTGTGTATAATAACGTATACACAGCATCGGGGAGACGCTCATTATCACTGACAATGGTTTTCCCTTTATCATCAATTTTGACTGCAGAGAGAATGTTATCTCTGTCAGCTTCAGTGAGATAATTATCCCACCAGCCTTTGAGTTGGCCCGTAAAGCCAGCGACTAGAATATAGACAATGGTGTCTTCAGGCATATTTTGATTAGTAAAATATCCCATAGCAACAACCGACATATTTTGAAGTTTGGCAATGATATTATATTCAGATAATCCATCGATATTCCAAATATAAATATCATTAGAATTAAAACTTTGAATAAAATCTTGTTTTTCTTCTAAAACAAGATCAGGAGCAGTAGCCCTATTATAATAAAGCTTGGAAGAATTTTTCCAATTGTTAATTGGATTGATGGCTAAGACAGAATCTGTTTCAGAATAATGTTCTGAATCAGCCTTAGAAATGGTATTGACAGTTTTAGTAAGAGACCTAGTCCTTGGTTTAGCGCTAGACTCTTCAGAAGGTTGAGGAGTGTCAGGAATGGTAGTGAGGAGGCTAGTTATTTTACTAAGCAACTCATTTTGGTTTTCTTCATTTACCTTGGCCTTTTCTTTTTGCCTGAGTTCTAAGATTTTTTGCTTAGCTTTGGCACTAATTTTAAAAGGTTTAAACAAGGGTTTTTCTAATTGAAGTTGAGAAGAAGAAGAAGCCATTTCTTCAACCTTAGGTTTAACAGGATTAATAGAGATTTTTTCACCTATTACCTGGAGATATTTATTGGTATAGTTGGCCTGTTCCATGAGACCTTGGATGTCATGAGGAGTGATAGACTCGTCAGGATTTTTAGACTTAAAAGGGGTAGCAGTAACAGGGTTACCGCCTTTGTCTTTTAAATTGGGTAATTGGTATTGAGATGTGGGCGGTAAATCACTTTGGATTATTTGTCCATCTTTAATTTGCCAGGTTATAACATTAGCAGAGGAGGTGCTAATAACATCTTCTTGCCAGGGATAATTAATATTATTTCGAATGGTATAAGCATGATACCAATCAAAGAATGGAATATTTTGTTTGACCTTTTCGAGAAATTGATAGAATTTCTCTTGGATAGCAGACCTGTCTTTTCCCCTATAATTTTGAAAGAACCACTCTCTTTGAGGTTTCCATTCCTCAGAGTAAAAATCTTTCCTAAGGGTTTCCTTATCTATAATGAATTTATGAGATAACATCATAAGACTCATTAAGGGAAGAGTAAGTTGGAGATTGGATACTCTGATTTTCGTCTTCTTTTTCAGAAGTCTGATAAACATTTCTAGGAATCCTAGAAGAAGTGTCTAAACCTTGAAGATTTAGCGATGGGTCATGGTTAACAGACCTAGGAATATCGGGTCTAACATAAGATCTAGAAGAGAAAGATCTTCTAGCAGAAACAAAGTCAGATCGATTACTATAAGCATCAATCCTTGAGGAGAAAGAGTTTCTCCTATCAAAGGTTATTTCAACCTTTCCAGAATTGTCCTGTGAGATATCCTGAATTTGAGGAGCAGGACGAGGAACACTGGGTGAGGCTTTATCCATCACCCATTTTTCTGGGAGAGTAACCTCATCCCATTTGATAACTCTAGGTAGAGAAACATTAGCCTTTGTCATATCAGTGATAAACAAAGTAGTTTCTCCCTTTTGAGGCTTGAGGAGGACTCTAGAAGCACAAGAATTCATGATCTTATACTGAATCCTATAGATCAAAGCGGCGGGAATAGATCCCTCTTTCATGTCTAACCCATGAAAGCAAATATTGAGAAACAAGGAGTCTAGGATGTGTTCATCCATAAGACTCACAGTTTTGTTGGGAAAACAGTTGAAATAAATCGGACCTTGACCGAGGCTGGTTTCAACTGTTCCTATAAGAGAATCATCAAACTTATTATGACGAGTATCTCTCAGACAAATTAAGACAGCAGCATCTATGCCTATGTCTATCAAAGGTTTAATTGCTACCTGAACACATCCTATGTGAAGGTATTTGTACTTTCTTTTATGGTCATAGAGGGAGGATTTGGACAGGAGATGAAATTCTTCTCCTATGCCTTTCCCTAAAGGGATATTATTTTCAACAGTCTTGATAATATAATCAGAACTGTTTTTCTTGGGTTGGTCTTCAGGAACATATAATGTATCCTGAGGAATGACTGGAATAGTCCAGTCATCCATACTTTGATTGATCTCTTCAAAACGAACTTCTTCGTCGAAGAGGTTGTGTTTGGGTGTGATTTCAGGAGAATGGTTCTCCTGGTCATTAAAGAGATTTGTTTTAGTTGGAGAGGAGGAGGAGGAACTGGAGCCAGAACGAAAAGAAATACGAGAGAAAGAGCGTAAGAGTCTAGACATGATATAAAAACATCTGGCTCATCACCCTCATTTGGTTCCGTAACAATACATCTGTTAATTATTTATAACTTATTCAACTGGATCTGGTTATTTTTGGACCTTTTTTTTTTTTTTTTTTTTTTTTTTTTTAATTTATGATTTGTTTACAAAATTCTGAAAATTCTTTTACTATAGCCACCAGCTTCTTATGTTCTTTTTGTTTCTTTTGAATACAGCATCGTCAAATTAGCCTTACTGCCCTTTCAACCATACGGGACTTACTGCTACAGCCCTATTCAAAAGAACGAAGAACTGCTGTACTTCCAGTGAAGGATTTTCAGATATGCAGAACTGTACAAAAGCAATATTTCAGTACCATTAGTTCGTGGCGTTGTTACAGACAGGGACGATCATTACTGATCTCACCCGAAGGGCCTGTCAGCTGTCCAGCCTATAAACCATGGTTACAGAAATTTCATAAAGGAATTTAAAGTCCAGATCCAGAAGAACATAGTTACAGACAATTAACAGTTATATTCCTACTTCCCCATCAGGCTCTGATACCATGTTGGTTTTCTTCATTTACCTTGGCCTTTTCTTTTTGCCTGAGTTCTAAGATTTTTTGCTTAGCTTTGGCACTAATTTTAAAAGGTTTAAACAAGGGTTTTTCTAATTGAAGTTGAGAAGAAGAAGAAGCCATTTCTTCAACCTTAGGTTTAACAGGATTAATAGAGATTTTTTCACCTATTACCTGGAGATATTTATTGGTATAGTTGGCCTGTTCCATGAGACCTTGGATGTCATGAGGAGTGATAGACTCGTCAGGATTTTTAGACTTAAAAGGGGTAGCAGTAACAGGGTTACCGCCTTTGTCTTTTAAATTGGGTAATTGGTATTGAGATGTGGGCGGTAAATCACTTTGGATTATTTGTCCATCTTTAATTTGCCAGGTTATAACATTAGCAGAGGAGGTGCTAATAACATCTTCTTGCCAGGGATAATTAATATTATTTCGAATGGTATAAGCATGATACCAATCAAAGAATGGAATATTTTGTTTGACCTTTTCGAGAAATTGATAGAATTTCTCTTGGATAGCAGACCTGTCTTTTCCCCTATAATTTTGAAAGAACCACTCTCTTTGAGGTTTCCATTCCTCAGAGTAAAAATCTTTCCTAAGGGTTTCCTTATCTATAATGAATTTATGAGATAACATCATAAGACTCATTAAGGGAAGAGTAAGTTGGAGATTGGATACTCTGATTTTCGTCTTCTTTTTCAGAAGTCTGATAAACATTTCTAGGAATCCTAGAAGAAGTGTCTAAACCTTGAAGATTTAGCGATGGGTCATGGTTAACAGACCTAGGAATATCGGGTCTAACATAAGATCTAGAAGAGAAAGATCTTCTAGCAGAAACAAAGTCAGATCGATTACTATAAGCATCAATCCTTGAGGAGAAAGAGTTTCTCCTATCAAAGGTTATTTCAACCTTTCCAGAATTGTCCTGTGAGATATCCTGAATTTGAGGAGCAGGACGAGGAACACTGGGTGAGGCTTTATCCATCACCCATTTTTCTGGGAGAGTAACCTCATCCCATTTGATAACTCTAGGTAGAGAAACATTAGCCTTTGTCATATCAGTGATAAACAAAGTAGTTTCTCCCTTTTGAGGCTTGAGGAGGACTCTAGAAGCACAAGAATTCATGATCTTATACTGAATCCTATAGATCAAAGCGGCAGGAATAGATCCCTCTTTCATGTCTAACCCATGAAAGCAAATATTGAGAAACAAGGAGTCTAGGATGTGTTCATCCATAAGACTCACAGTTTTGTTGGGAAAACAGTTGAAATAAATCGGACCTTGACCGAGGCTGGTTTCAACTGTTCCTATAAGAGAATCATCAAACTTATTATGACGAGTATCTCTCAGACAAATTAAGACAGCAGCATCTATGCCTATGTCTATCAAAGGTTTAATTGCTACCTGAACACATCCTATGTGAAGGTATTTGTACTTTCTTTTATGGTCATAGAGGGAGGATTTGGACAGGAGATGAAATTCTTCTCCTATGCCTTTCCCTAAAGGGATATTATTTTCAACAGTCTTGATAATATAATCAGAACTGTTTTTCTTGGGTTGGTCTTCAGGAACATATAATGTATCCTGAGGAATGACTGGAATAGTCCAGTCATCCATACTTTGATTGATCTCTTCAAAACGAACTTCTTCGTCGAAGAGGTTGTGTTTGGGTGTGATTTCAGGAGAATGGTTCTCCTGGTCATTAAAGAGATTTGTTTTAGTTGGAGAGGAGGAGGAGGAACTGGAGCCAGAACGAAAAGAAATACGAGAGAAAGAGCGTAAGAGTCTAGACATGATATAAAAACATCTGGCTCATCACCCTCATTTGGTTCCGTAACAATACATCTGTTAATTATTTATAACTTATTCAACTGGATCTGGTTATTTTTGGACCTTTTTTTTTTTTTTTTTTTTTTTTTTTTTAATTTATGATTTGTTTACAAAATTCTGAAAATTCTTTTACTATAGCCACCAGCTTCTTATGTTCTTTTTGTTTCTTTTGAATACAGCATCGTCAAATTAGCCTTACTGCCCTTTCAACCATACGGGACTTACTGTTACAGCCCTATTCAAAAGAACGAAGAACTGCTGTACTTCCAGTGAAGGATTTTCAGATATGCAGAACTGTACAAAAGCAATATTTCAGTACCATTAGTTCGTGGCGTTGTTACAGACAGGGACGATCATTACTGATCTCACCCGAAGGGCCTGTCAGCTGTCCAGCCTATAAACCATGGTTACAGAAATTTCATAAGGGAATTTAAAGTCCAGATCCAGAAGAACATAGTTACAGACAATTAACAGTTATATTCCTACTTCCCCATCAGGCTCTGATACCAGATAACCCGAAGTGGACCAGGGAAAAAATAAAAAGATTAAAAGATTAAAAGACTGAAAGGAAAGTAGGCAGTAGCAGGACTACTAAATGAAAATGCAGAAATTAAAAGTGCAGTATGTAAAACAGTTAGCTCATAAAGAAACTAGAACGGTGGTAAAACCAACACAGATCTAGTAAAGAGAGAAGAGAAGAAAGCCGGAGCGACGGTAGTCCGAACAGGACCGGCTAAGAGGGAGAAGAGAGGAAAATAATTTGAAACAGCAAATTTTATTGAAAGATCTCAAAGAGGAAGAAGGCTTACAATAAGATTTTCTCTCAGAGCTTCTCTCTCTTAAATCTCTCTTATGTTGCTAAATGAAAGGGTGCCTCACAATATAGACGAGGCCTCCTTATATAGAAATTTTTAAAGTACTATTTCTATAGTTCCGGTTGGTGACTGGAACTATTCACTATAGTACCGGTTACTAAAGATCTTGGATATCAATACCGAAACAATCATCTTCATTCTGATTATCTTCAATATTGGCATCTTGGTTAGAAGTTTCTCCTTCTTCTTGGTTTTGCAATAACAGGAGAACATCTTGAAGATTTTTCTTCATTTTTTCTTTGGTGTCGCATCCTGATAAGAATGCTGCAATTTTGGATTTCTGATTAAGGAATTGAAATGTTGCTGGGTCAGCAAGATTTAATAATTTGGGATTTTTCCCAAAATATTCAGCAACTCCTTCTGGTCCGGCATGATCTGCATTGAATTGATTCCACCACTTTACAAAGGAATACCTATGCAATAGAGGGAGAGTGTCTTCATTCTCTGTCTTGCCATATCTGTATTGCCATGAGAATACCCATGCCAGGGCAAAGTCAGAGAAGTATTTAAGATCTGCTGGAATTCTTGATTCTCGCAGATATCTGCCTTTGTAGATCTTGTATCCTTCCTTGACAGGGGTGGGAAGGATTTCTTCTATTGGCCCAAAATAATCCCACCATTGGAGGAACCAATTTGGAAAGTCATAATTCTGATTCTTTTTAAAATATATTAACCAAGAATGTCGGTTAAGTTTATTCTGGAACCAGAAAGTTCTTGTCCAAGCGTCAATGTAATCCCAATAATTGTATCCTGCTGGATCAAATGGTTGGGAAAACTTTTTATAAGAATTTAAATTTTTTCCAAAAGCCTTTGGAGTTAAGACTTTCAGGATCTGGATTGTCGAATGGGTTGTGACTGATGGGTCTTTGTGGTCTTTGTAGTGTTTGATGGAAACAGAATCTGAATCTACTAAGATAAACTCATAAAACTGTCTAGTTTTATTAGCCTGATATGGCCTGAAATGAAACCCTGGTGGGAAAACTTTGGTAATTGCCTTGTATGGGTTTTTGTCCCAAAATTCAGGTTCCATTTGTATAACTGAGGAGAATTTTCCTTTGGCTATATAATGGCTTGGACTTGAAGTTTTTTGTTTTCCTTTTTGAAGGTCAAGGGTCCCTTCTGGTCTATTGGTTATTGTTTTCTGGGTTTGGTTGAAGGACTGGATTATAGTGTTTAGGCTGGCTAAATCTAATTCCATTTCTTCTTCAGAGGCAATGTCTGCCCAAGATTTATTTGGTAGGCTATTCAAGCTTCCTTGTTGGACAGCTAAAAGCGTACTAATTGGGAGAGCATAGTCTGCTTTGGTTTGTTTGGTGGTTTTTACAACAGAATCAGTCTTTTTAGAGGATTCTTTTGGAGTTCCAGATTGCTGAGTTGATGACTCAACAATTTGGATTGCCTTTTGAGTCGATGACTCAATGGGGGTAGATGACCCAGAAGAAGAGGTATTTGGGTCTGCCGAAGCAGATTGTGATTTTGATTTGTTTAAAGTCAGAGCTAATCTGACTTTGCCGCCTTTAGTGGTTCCTCCCCTAGAAGGGGTAACTGCCTTTCTAGGCATCTTACTTATCCTGTAAATATTCACGGGTAAGATAATCAGGAAGGGAGTTTGAAGTGCCTTTGAGATATTCTATATCAAAATCAAAAACACTTAAAATTGCTTGCCATCTCGCAAAGATTTGTTTTGAGGCAAGATTTTTAACATCCTTTTGTAAAATTTCTTTGGCAGACTTGCAGTCTACCCTAATTAAAAATTTTTGATTTAATAAATCAGATTGAAATTTTGAGACGCATAAAACAATTGCCAAAACTTCTTTTTTTACAGTAGAATAATTCTGTTGTGCAGAATTCCAATGTTTTGAAGTATATGCAATGATATGCTCATGAGACTCAATTTTTTGTTTAAGAATGCCTCCATAACCTATGTCTGAAGCATCAGTTTCAACGATTTTGAAGGCTTGAGGGATGGGAAGATATAGGCAATTTATCTTCCTGACTTTGGTTTTGATTTCTTTAACGACATTAGTGTGGACGTCAGTCCAAGAGGGAGGATTCTTTTTAAGCCTATCATGTAAAGGCTTGATAATGTTATTTAGGTGGGGGATGAAATCTCCTACATAATTGAGGCAACCTAAAAACCTTTGCAATTGGGTTTTATCAAGAATCCTGTCAGGAAATTTATCAGCAAATTCAATGGATCTGCTGATAGGAATAATAGTACCTTGGTGAATATTATGTCCAAGGAATCTGATATTAGTTTGAAAAAGACTAATTTTTGATTTTGAAACGGCGAGACCGTTTTGTTTAATAACATTGATAAAAACATTTATATGTTTAAAATGCTGATCAATGGATTGAGAAAAAATTAAAACATCGTCAATGTAAACGATGACAAATTTTGAATAAGGATTAAAAATGTCATTCATGATTTTTTGAAATTCAGAAGGGGCGTTTTTTAGGCCAAAGGGCATAACATTCCATTCGTAATGCCCAAAGGGAACAGTAAAGGCAGTTTTGTACCTATCATTTTCGCAAATTTGGATTTGCCAAAATCCAGATTTCATATCAAATTTCGAAAATATCTTAGCAGAATTAAGTCTGTTAAGAAGATCTTTCTTATTGGGGATAGGATGCCTAATCCATTGAAGGGCTTGATTGAGAGGTTTGTAATTGATGACAAGTCTGGGAGTACCTCTCTCAATCTCAGCAGGTTTATTGACATAAAATGCTGAGCAAGACCAAGGACTCTTACTTTTCCTAATAAGGTTTTTGTCTAAGAGATCAGTAATCTCTTTCTGACAATAATGAAGAAGTTCTTCATTCATCTGAATTGGTCTGGCTTTAGTGGGAATCTGGGTATCTTTGAATCCCGATTCATAAGGGAGACTGACAATATGTTTTTTCCTATTCCAGAAAGCGCTGGGTAGGTCAGAACATATAGAAGCTTGGATTTTGTTTAAAAGGGCTTGGATCTTCTTCTGAAGTGAAGAATTACATAAATATTTTTCAATATTAGCAAAAGAAACTTCTTCTTTTAAAAAATTGATTTGATTAATTTTGTTCTGGATGGAATTAATATTTTTTGTAAAAGGCTTATTAGAAAATTTGAAGGTTACTTGTTTTCCTAAATAACGAGTGGATATGCCATCTTTCGAAATTTGCAGAGGGAAAAGAGCCTTTATGAACGGTGTTCCCAAAATAACTTCATTTTTTAAATTTTTAACAAGAAGAAAATTTGTTTCAACCTTAAGCCCTTGATTTTCAATCACGGCTTTAGAAAGTTTGTAATTAATTTTCAGCTTTGAACCACTAGCAGTGCTGAGTTTTTCAGAGGTTTTTTCAAAATATTTTGTAGGAATTAGACCTTCTAAGATACAATTTGAATCAGCACCTGTATCAAAAAGGGCCAAAGTATCAAGAACAAAATCATCAATAACGATTCTGATATTAATATAAAATTTTTGTATTTTGACCTTGTTGATCAAGCACATAAAAGTTTCTTCTGGATAATCAGAATCATCTTTCACTGAATCATTTTTTTCAGGAAATTCAACTTTCTCATTGTCAGAATCATCATCTAATTGAGAAAGGATAATTTGATGAATTTGTTGTTGCTCTTTGATTTCTCTGATCTCTTTCTTGAGATTATTTATCTCAATCTGGAGATCTTGAATGGTGGTTGGTTTAATACTAGAATTCTTTTCTAATCTTTTGAAAATGTTTGTAATATCAAATTTGTTTGAAGTGAAATATTCTTTAGGTTTAGTTTTGTTTTCTAAAACCTCTTTAAACTTGTTTAAAAAATCTTTTCTTTCTTGAAGATCCGAAATAGAGCTTATAGCTTCAAAAAGAAGGTCTTGTTCTTTTGTCAAAACATTGATTTCTGGAGTTTCATCACTGTCAGAAGAAGAGGCTTGGTCATCATTTTGAATTTGGTTGACCTCTTCTTCGGATTCTTTTATAGAATCCTCATCAGAAGTATCAGCCAGGAGATTGTTGATTTGGTCTTCTAAGGAAGGCTCTAAATTGAGACTACTAATCTTTTTCTTTAACCTGCAATATTTACTAATATGGCCAGGTTTACCACAATTGTAACAAGTTATGCCTGTTCTGGGTTTTTTGGGAATATTGGTGGGGATGACATTATCCCCTTGTTTCTTAGGACTGGGTTTTCTATTGTACCGGCGCTTATAGGGCTTTTTGTACGGTTCTACAGCCTCTTTCTTAGGGGCATGTTTCTTCCTTTTGGGAGAGCAGGATGGAAGACCAAACTGTTCGCAGAATGAACCTAATTCTTTCTTGCTCAAAGCCTTTTCTTTGGCAAGCTCTTTTTGGAGTTTATCTTTCTGGCAGGCTTTAATACCGCTATGGATGATAATAGCAGTAAGCTGACCATAATCATAATTATCATAATTAATTTCTCCAGTGGGAGAACGACTTCGGAGTTTACTTCTAATAAGATCTCCGAAGGCTTTAGGAAGACCATCAAGATATTTTTCTTTCCAATAAGCTTGGTTGCAATCTTCCCTAGTAAGGACCCTAGACATGAAGGTATCTTTATACCATTTGAAATGTTCTAGGGAATCACATTTGAGTTTTGAAAGTAACTCACCGGATCTCTCTCTCCAAAGAGAAGGATCACCAAGGAAATGTTGAGATATTGTGTATAATAACGTATACACAGCATCGGGGAGACGCTCATTATCACTGACAATGGTTTTCCCTTTATCATCAATTTTGACTGCAGAGAGAATGTTATCTCTGTCAGCTTCAGTGAGATAATTATCCCACCAGCCTTTGAGTTGGCCCGTAAAGCCAGCGACTAGAATATAGACAATGGTGTCTTCAGGCATATTTTGATTAGTAAAATATCCCATAGCAACAACCGACATATTTTGAAGTTTGGCAATGATATTATATTCAGATAATCCATCGATATTCCAAATATAAATATCATTAGAATTAAAACTTTGAATAAAATCTTGTTTTTCTTCTAAAACAAGATCAGGAGCAGTAGCCCTATTATAATAAAGCTTGGAAGAATTTTTCCAATTGTTAATTGGATTGATGGCTAAGACAGAATCTGTTTCAGAATAATGTTCTGAATCAGCCTTAGAAATGGTATTGACAGTTTTAGTAAGAGACCTAGTCCTTGGTTTAGCGCTAGACTCTTCAGAAGGTTGAGGAGTGTCAGGAATGGTAGTGAGGAGGCTAGTTATTTTACTAAGCAACTCATTTTGGTTTTCTTCATTTACCTTGGCCTTTTCTTTTTGCCTGAGTTCTAAGATTTTTTGCTTAGCTTTGGCACTAATTTTAAAAGGTTTAAACAAGGGTTTTTCTAATTGAAGTTGAGAAGAAGAAGAAGCCATTTCTTCAACCTTAGGTTTAACAGGATTAATAGAGATTTTTTCACCTATTACCTGGAGATATTTATTGGTATAGTTGGCCTGTTCCATGAGACCTTGGATGTCATGAGGAGTGATAGACTCGTCAGGATTTTTAGACTTAAAAGGGGTAGCAGTAACAGGGTTACCGCCTTTGTCTTTTAAATTGGGTAATTGGTATTGAGATGTGGGCGGTAAATCACTTTGGATTATTTGTCCATCTTTAATTTGCCAGGTTATAACATTAGCAGAGGAGGTGCTAATAACATCTTCTTGCCAGGGATAATTAATATTATTTCGAATGGTATAAGCATGATACCAATCAAAGAATGGAATATTTTGTTTGACCTTTTCGAGAAATTGATAGAATTTCTCTTGGATAGCAGACCTGTCTTTTCCCCTATAATTTTGAAAGAACCACTCTCTTTGAGGTTTCCATTCCTCAGAGTAAAAATCTTTCCTAAGGGTTTCCTTATCTATAATGAATTTATGAGATAACATCATAAGACTCATTAAGGGAAGAGTAAGTTGGAGATTGGATACTCTGATTTTCGTCTTCTTTTTCAGAAGTCTGATAAACATTTCTAGGAATCCTAGAAGAAGTGTCTAAACCTTGAAGATTTAGCGATGGGTCATGGTTAACAGACCTAGGAATATCGGGTCTAACATAAGATCTAGAAGAGAAAGATCTTCTAGCAGAAACAAAGTCAGATCGATTACTATAAGCATCAATCCTTGAGGAGAAAGAGTTTCTCCTATCAAAGGTTATTTCAACCTTTCCAGAATTGTCCTGTGAGATATCCTGAATTTGAGGAGCAGGACGAGGAACACTGGGTGAGGCTTTATCCATCACCCATTTTTCTGGGAGAGTAACCTCATCCCATTTGATAACTCTAGGTAGAGAAACATTAGCCTTTGTCATATCAGTGATAAACAAAGTAGTTTCTCCCTTTTGAGGCTTGAGGAGGACTCTAGAAGCACAAGAATTCATGATCTTATACTGAATCCTATAGATCAAAGCGGCGGGAATAGATCCCTCTTTCATGTCTAACCCATGAAAGCAAATATTGAGAAACAAGGAGTCTAGGATGTGTTCATCCATAAGACTCACAGTTTTGTTGGGAAAACAGTTGAAATAAATCGGACCTTGACCGAGGCTGGTTTCAACTGTTCCTATAAGAGAATCATCAAACTTATTATGACGAGTATCTCTCAGACAAATTAAGACAGCAGCATCTATGCCTATGTCTATCAAAGGTTTAATTGCTACCTGAACACATCCTATGTGAAGGTATTTGTACTTTCTTTTATGGTCATAGAGGGAGGATTTGGACAGGAGATGAAATTCTTCTCCTATGCCTTTCCCTAAAGGGATATTATTTTCAACAGTCTTGATAATATAATCAGAACTGTTTTTCTTGGGTTGGTCTTCAGGAACATATAATGTATCCTGAGGAATGACTGGAATAGTCCAGTCATCCATACTTTGATTGATCTCTTCAAAACGAACTTCTTCGTCGAAGAGGTTGTGTTTGGGTGTGATTTCAGGAGAATGGTTCTCCTGGTCATTAAAGAGATTTGTTTTAGTTGGAGAGGAGGAGGAGGAACTGGAGCCAGAACGAAAAGAAATACGAGAGAAAGAGCGTAAGAGTCTAGACATGATATAAAAACATCTGGCTCATCACCCTCATTTGGTTCCGTAACAATACATCTGTTAATTATTTATAACTTATTCAACTGGATCTGGTTATTTTTTATTTTTTATTTTTTTTATTTTTTTTTTTTTTTAATTTGAAACAGCAAATTTTATTGAAAGATCTCAAAGAGGAAGAAGGCTTACAATAAGATTTTCTCTCAGAGCTTCTCTCTCTTAAATCTCTCTTTCTAGGGGAGGAACCACTAAAGGCGGCAAAGTCAGATTAGCTCTGACTTTAAACAAATCAAAATCACAATCTGCTTCGGCAGACCCAAATACCTCTTCTTCTGGGTCATCTACCCCCATTGAGTCATCGACTCAAAAGGCAATCCAAATTGTTGAGTCATCAACTCAGCAATCTGGAACTCCAAAAGAATCCTCTAAAAAGACTGATTCTGTTGTAAAAACCACCAAACAAAACTCAAGTCAATAGCATGGACATAATTTTAGTCAATGAAAAAGTAAAGCTTTTAGATTTCTTTAGTCAAAGTGCATAAAATTTTCTTTTTATTTAACTTATTTAATTCCTTCATGTTCTCTCATTATTTCAGAATTTAAGGATTCATTGTATTGTTAGATATTATATCACATTATGAAAAACTACTTCATAAAGACAATGTGTATATCATGAAATATTTTATGGTAATTACTCTTGAAAAGAAATGTGAACCACTATACACAAATAGAGATTTGAAAGACACTTTGTCAACTCAAAATGCTGCTTGGCCCTACTATTAAGTAGAAGCCAAGGACGCATTACCTTATCGATGTCAACCAAAGAGAAAACAATTAGCTTTGGTTCAGAGCTTGAATCCTAATATCCTTTGGTCACTCCAGGTGAGAGAAGTTCGGCTAAGTCGGAAAGATAGATCAAGTTTAGCCTCTTGATTAACTTTAGGACTAAAATCAGCCAGTAGCAAAGGACATGGCATCAGTGCCTTTTATAACATAACTGCTTTTAGGTCTAGAGATTCGTCCACTAGTCTGTGATGAAGACAATATGAAAGTTGTAATTTGTTTTGAATAAATTTAATCATCTTCAAATTGAAAAGAAATTTCAATTGATAAATTTATTTATTGTTAAATCTCTAAAAAAAATTTATATTATGTTTGATGCATGAAGACTTTGAATGAAGGTGAGAGGTATGTAGCAACTATTTGGGTAGTTGTGGCATAGAGCATTTGGTTACATAGAAGTAATATTATCTTTAATAATAATGTGTTAGATGTTAGAGAGATTATAGATGCTACCAAATATAGGTCCCGAAAATGGTTTGAATAAGGGGCAAGTAGTGTATATAAATTGATTAAATGAGCTGTTGATGTATATTAAGCAGTTGCCTTAACTTTGTATACATGATGAAGTATCCCTTATACTCATTTTTCTTAATAATATGTTTTTGCTTATAAAAATAATAAAAATAAGAGTTATATGATCAGATGTAAAATATTTAATAAAGATAAAGAAATTATATTTTATTTAGTGTGTATATATATTAACATATTTGTACGTTTTTTTTAATTTTAATATTAATATATAGGATCATTCATGAAGAATAATAGAATGAATAAATTATAATTAATTATTTTATATATTTAAAAGGTCATATAACAATGAAATAATAAGAATTAATATTAATTTAATATTTGTAACTTTAATATTAATATATTAATGCATTTATTCTTGTAAAGTTTACCATAGTTTTAAATTTTCATATTAATAGTTTATTTTAAATTTTATTATTAGAAACTACTAATTGAAATTTAATTAATAATAAATAATAGATTAAATGAATAAATTTTATTATTATTTTAACTTTTGATATTACTATATTTGTTACGTAACAAAACTAGTTCATATAAAATTAATTAAATTTTTTTTTACTGCATGCATTAAAAGAAAAATTTAAAATTAATTTAAATATTTTATTTCTTTTTTTTAAATAACTAATATTTTTATTAATAATAATATTAACATATCTTAATTAATTTTAAACTTTTAATAAATTACTTTAACATAATTAAATACTTTAAAAAAATAAATTCTTTTTTTAGACAACAAATATGTTTCCTAAAAAGTAATTATGTTTGAATCAGATTTAAAATTTTTAATTAATTACCATAAAAGTAAATTAATCTGTCATAAAGTGTAATAAATAAATTACTGTAATATACAGAATAAGAATTTATATAATATGTAGTACAGAAAATATTGAATAAACTTTTAGACAAGAAAATTAATATTTCAGAAACACTACATCTCGTATGATTCATATTTACTAAAAAAACATAAATACTAGCAAAGTTTGTTTTGTAAAACGATGATGATTATTTTTATTTTATATTAAAAATATAAAAAACTTTTAATTTTTAAAATCTGTAAAAACTAATTTAATTTATAATGTTTAAAATAAAGATTCGGATTTATGTCATAAAGCTTGATTGATGGGTAATAAGGAAAATTCGAATACTTTATGAACTTGAAATATTTACGACAAGAATCAAGAAACATAAATGAAGAGATACTCGGAGGAAAAACAAGAAAACTAAGGTAACCTAACACAACGGCCATAAAAAATCCTTAATACATGCTAACAATAAATAGTAAAGAATCAAATGTTTCTCTTCTGAGCGCGTGGACTTCAATTTTCGATGAAAATCTTGAATTGGCGATTCTTCTCTTCTTTGTGGTATCTAAGGATAAAAAGGAAGGTCCATCCCCATCTTTTCCATAATTCAACCAATATTCACGTTGTTAAATCATCTTTCACTGTCCATATTCCATGCTACAACTCCAACCATATAGTTCAAGATTCTATATCTTTCTCTTTCAACTGCTATAGTATAATTATTATGTTATATTATAATATTATAATTAATAATTATAAAATATAAGGCAATTTTATAATTAACATAGTTTTGAAAGCAAATTCTGATCTAATTTTATATAAGGTAATTTTTTTTTAAAAAAATATCTTTGTAATTAAGTAATTATAAAAGAATGGGTGGCCTTTAAATTTGAAAATAAAATATTAATATTAATTTAATAATTTTTATAAATAGTTTTATAAATTATTATGTTATAATATAATATTATAATTAATAATTATAAAATAAAAAATAATTATATAAAATATTTCATATATTTTATTAATATTATTACTAATAAAATTATTTCATATATTTTATTAAGATTTATAATATACTTTTAAATATTTATAAATTAACTTTAAAAGTAAAAGAATTAAATTCAAATTTATTTTAATTTATAAAATTATAAATTTAATTCTATAAAGTTTAAAAATACTTTTATAATTAATTTGTAATAATTTAACATGTATACATACATACCACAACATAATGATCATAATAAAAATAAATAAATTTTAATATATTTAAAATTTTTTAAGATAAAAATTATTGAAGGAATAAAATTATATATCTTATCTTACAAAATTATATAACACACAATTTAAAGATAAAAAATATTAATTCTTTTATTAAATAAGTCTATTTTATATTTCTGAAACTACTGTCAAATATTATAATTTAAACTCTTATTATTAAATCATATATTTATTATTTAAATATATATAATTTAATTTTAAAATAATTATAATTTAAATATAAAATTAATTATTTTTAATATAATAAAAAGATAAAAATACTAAATAAAAATTTTAATTATTTTTAAAAATAAATTATCTATAAAAATAAATATAACAGTTAAAAATAATTTATATGTGACTTTAAATATTATAAATATTATTAATAATAATTTAATTATAAATTAATAAATATGTTTATATGTCACAGAAATTTTTTTATATTGTATATTAGTATATATTAATATTATAAATTATAATTTAAATGTAAAAAATATATAATAATAAAATTATATTATATTAAATAATATTAAATATAAATAGATTAAAAAATAAGATAAATAAATTGTTATATACAAATTTTATATATTTTATATATTTTAAAATTTTAATTAAGATTTAAATAAAAAATAAAAGAGAAGAATAATTTTATTGAATACAAAAATAAATTTATATTTTAATTAAAATTATACATGTTGATATAATATAAAATTTATGAGTCACATATAAAATATAAACAAATATTATGATAAGAATAATTTTATAAAATTTTTATAATAATATTTAAATTATTTGAAAGTTTAAAATTAATTAAAATATATTAATATTATTATTAATAAAAATATTAGTTATTTAAAAAAAAAAAGATTATTATGTTAAAGAGTGAAGAAAAATTACCTCCAAAACTCGTTACAAATTTTGCCACCAAAACTCATCTATAAAGATAAAGATTCTGATTTTCTATGTTGTGGATTCATAAAATTCATTCAATATATAAACCTCACAAACATGCACACCCACTTTTTAATTATTCTTTCTTTCCCTTCATCACTCCTTCTTTTTCTCTCTGTCAACGATATTATTCCTTAAAATCTTGTCTTTTTTTTAAGGTCCTTTGTTTCATAGATTCTGTTCTGGGTTTTGGCTTTAGAGCCATGAAAAGAAAGGGAGACTCTAATAGTTGCACGTTAACACCCTTTTGCAAGAAAATGATGGTGGATGACGATCATACAATGGACGACCTCAATGACCAGTTTCCTGTGGGAATGCGTGTTCTTGCTGTTGATGATAATTCAACATGTCTCAAGGTTTTGGAGTCTCTGCTCCGAAGGTGTCAATACAATGGTCTGCTTCTTCTGTTCTTTTTTTTTTAATTATTTTTATGTTGTTAAGGATGTGGCAATTCTCTTTTATGTTTTCTTTTGGCCTGGATATTATTATTGGAATACTAAAGGATTTTATTTTATCTTGTTTTCTAAACTTGAATTTGTCTAATTGAGTGTCTTTAAGTTTTTTTAGTTTGATTTCATGTAACAAATCGTATCATAGGATATTTCCATAAGTTTTGGAGATATTTGTATATTTATGTTTTTTAGTTTGATGTTATGTAAGAAATGTTATCGTAGGATATTCCATAAGTTTCAGGGATGTATGTATGTTTACGTGTATATATGAGAAATTAATGTCAAAGGCGTTGACTCTTCTTTTTCGATCACATATACTTGTATGAATCAATTAAATTGTTTTTTTTTTCATTTTATATGATATTGTTTCTGAAACGTGGAGATCAATTAAATTACTCTAGATTAACAGCATGTTCTTACGGTGGCAGAATTTTCACTTTGAATTTCATCATTATCTATTTCTCTGTGTTTAGTCTTTTGTTGATCTTTTGTTGCTTCTTTGGTATCATAGAATTAATGGTTTCATTGGATGCAGGATGCAACACTTTTCCTGTCATTGGATTTTCCCCCTTTTTCTAATTACCATTCCTTAGATTTTGTGTCTTGGTTTTATCCGTATTTTGCCATTTTGCTTTGCCAGAGTGATATTTAATTTTGTTATGGATTTTGCAGTAACCGTAACTTTAAATGCAATAACGGCACTGGAATTGTTGAGAGAAAACAAAGACAAGTTTGACCTGGTTATCAGTGATGTCCACATGCCAGACATGGATGGATTTAAGCTGCTTGAGCTCGTGGGGCTTGAGATGGACCTACCTGTCATAAGTAAGCAGTAGTCTTATATTCAATTTTCAATTGTTGTTCTATTTTTTTCAAGTGTTGCCCTCAATGTTATAATTATTAATGAAGTTAGATAGTTAATATGTTTAGATTTTTCAAGTATTGAGCTTTTGGTTATGATATGCTCTTTGAATAGGTTTTACCTATGTGATATTTGTAAGATTTGAGTTTTGTTTCATGGAGCATAAAAGGAAGTGTTTGGAATGGTGTTTGATATAGAATTTCACTGCACCTAGTCATTCATGTATCGTCTGCAATTCATGCGATTCATCACATGATACAAATCTTTAGCCTAGTGAATCATGCGATTTTAACAACTATGTTCATCATTGATTGATATGAAACTTTGGTACATAAATTTAGAGTAAACTTAGGAAGATTTTCTTTAGTTGTTATGTATTGCAGCTTCATTTGGTTGTTTGAACTTCTGACATTATTAAATGTTTGGTTTCAGTGTTGTCTGAGAATGATGATCCAAAGATGGTGATGAAGGGAATTACTCATGGAGCTTGTGATTATCTGCTGAAACCTGTTAGAATTGAGGAGCTACAGAACATTTGGCAACATGTAATCAGGAGGAAGAAGATTGTCTCAAAGGAGTTGAATAATATTATCAACCAAGACAGACCCAATTCTGATAGCTGCAATGAAAGAGGGTCAGCAGCAACAGGAAATTCTGATCAAAAGGGAAACCCTTCCAAGAAAAGGAAGGATCAGGATGAAGATGATGATGAGGATGATGAAAGTGATCATGACAATGAGGAATCATCAACCCAAAAGAAGCCTCGTGTTGTTTGGTCCGTGGAGCTGCACCGCAAGTTTGTTGCTGCTGTTAATCAATTAGGCGTTGACAGTATGTTCTTCAATCTCTCTATGTTAATACCAAACATAATTTTTATCAATTTCTACTAGAGGCAAACCAATTCTTGTTTCATTTTTCTTATTATCCTGTTATTAATATATAGGTAGATCATAGTAATTCCATATTCAGAATATTATGGTATGAAAATTCTGTTCAGCATTGTTTTGAACTCTTCGTTGTCATAAGTCCCATTGGGGTAAAAATATCATGCCACAAACATGATAATTACTCATGTTTTAGACCATGCCATGAAGTGTTCCATCATGAATTGTGTAGCTCATGATAATATTATTTTGCTTTCAGAGGCTGTACCTAAAAAGATTCTCGATTTGATGAATGTTGAAAAGCTTACAAGAGAGAATGTGGCAAGCCACCTCCAGGCATTTTTCTTATCCTTTCTGCCATAGTTTAATATAACATAATCTCTTTCATTTAGTGAATCTCACCTTTTTTTTGGCAATGGCTGCAGAAATATAGACTTTACCTGAAAAGAATTAGCTGCGTGGCAAACCAACAGGCTAATATGGTTGCAGCCTTAGGTAGTGCAGATACATCCTATTTGAGAATGGGTTCTTTGAGTGGTGTTGGACATTTGCAGACATTGAGTGGCCCACAACAGTTTTATAACAATGCTTTCAGGCCCTTTTCACCTGTTGGGATGATTGGTAGAATGAACACTTCCGTTGGTCTGAATGTGAATGGGTTGCCTACTTCAGAAACTCTTCAGTTGGGGCATGCACAAAGTTTAAACAACTCCATAAATGATCCACTTAATTTCCATCCTATTCAGGCAATGCCAATGTCTGTAGGGATTGATCCAATGCGACACAATAAGGATGTTAGTCTTAGTCCTATTCAAAACTTGATCCCACTTATTGATGCTAACCCAACTTTTGCCATCACAAATAAACTTCCAGATCAAATATCAAAAGTAACAACGGGTTGCTCACTTTCTCCAATTTTGGATATCTCAAACAATGGCATGATGTTGAAAGCAAATCCTCAAAACACACTAGGGAATGGAATATATTCAGTAGCCTCTCAACATTTTTCTCTCCCTTTGCTGGATAATGGCAGGTGTAGTGATATTTGGTCAAGTTCTATGCAGTCATCTGGGACAAATTTTTACCCTCCAAGGGAACATTTTAGACAGGCTTCTATGTCTTCTATAGATAACATGTCTTCTACAACCTTGCATGGAGGGAATCTGAGTGCTACTTCATCCATTACTTCAATGTCGAGTCAATCTTATGATTCACTCCCTGCTATGCACTCCCAAGGAGTCCTTTTTACAAGTAGTCCAGGACAAATAAGCAATAATGTGCCATTTCAAGGGTGGAATGATCATAATCAAGATAGTAGTTATCATTCACATGCTATTGGTAATTCAGTAGACTCTATGATTTCAGTGAATGGTAATGTTGGTCCAGAAGGCCATACTTCTACAAACTCAACCTTCAATGGAAACTTGGACTTCAATTTTTGTGGTCCCTTACAAGTGAAGCATAGCGGAGTTATGGAATTGACTGAAGAAGCCTCATTGAAACCACATCAGGGGTGCATCATGAACCAGCAGAAGTCCCAAAACATTCCTACCACTTGTAATCTCGGTTCACTGGAAGACTTGGCCAGTGCAATGATGAAACAGGTAATCATTTTTTATGCAATTTGATGAGGTTTTACTAGAGATATCTTGGTATGATTATTGTTTTTAAGATGGTAACTACAATCAATTGTCACATAGTGACTTAAAAACATGGGCAAGATATTTTGGTTGTTTCTGTTTACGTGTGATCGCAAAACTTTTTCGTTGTTTTCCCATTGATTTGAGCATGTATCGATATTTTGATTTTAGTTGATCCCAACACGGGCAAAATGATAGAAAGATATCTATTTGACCTTGTTTTTCTCTAACTTCAAAGTTTTACAATTTATACATGACTTCTAATAGCATCAATATATACGTTACTGTCATAACACAGGTAATGGTTTGTATGTAGGTCCTGCTAAACTCTGTTGTTACTATCTGATTGAATATTATGTAATTAGTGGGATTAAAGAAAGGGCAATGCTTACATGATAGTTGGCTGCCAATTCGGGATTTTATATTGTAGAAATTGATGCTTTGGATATATTGGTCTGTTTTTCATTTCTTTTAAAAACTTATTCTAAATGAACTATTTATGATGCTCCCTTATATGTTCAAGGGGGTGCTCACAATGCCATATTTAGGGATGTTAACTAATAACTCTCTGGAAATTTTTTACTACATCAAAGCTGACTTGAAGAATAAATAATTCATATTAGCAGGCTTCACTATGATGAAGTCTGATTGAATTTTATTTTCCTCCTACAAGGAATTCCTAGTTGAAACTCTGCTAATTAAGTGGATCCACATCCATGTCAAAATTGAATGTTGTTTTATTAAATTTTCTGATTGTCTTTAGTATAGACATTGAATTTTCTAAAGCATCTAATAAGTACACTTGTGGAAATTGGATCTGCAAATTTTGTTTTTCTTTCCCTTAATGCTGAAGGATATTTGGCGAGATGCTAGATATAGATCCATCAGTTCAATTGCCCTTTTAGCTAAGAATTAAACAGAACTTAGGGAATATTGTTATATGTACTTCAAATAAGCTATGCAAGCTATGCTTTAATGAACTTGTCTATTTCTCTTGTATCATACGATCTTACATGCACATCCATGATTTAAAAAATAAGGTGATCATTAAAGTTGTCTTACTATTTAACCTGTGATCAATTTTTCTTTGTCTGATGTTCCTTGGGGTGTTGTATTTTGTACATGACCTTTCAGTCCATGCCCATATCTACTAATAACATTGTCATGTGATGCAGAAACAAGACAAGGTGGAATTATTGGATGGGTACAATAATTATTCTGCCGGGATATCTATGTGACACAAACTTTGGCATTATATTGGTGCATCATGTCATGCTTGTTGAGGAATTTTGAAGTGTGATAAGTCTTCATTGTTTACCCTCTTCTCCCAATTTTGTCCTCTGCATAGTTTTCTATAGATTTTGATTCTCTAGATTGTTACTTTCAACAAGGGCTATCTCACTTTGTGACAATGCTTTATTGTTTATGGGCCCTATAGCGAATTATGGAGTTAGCCATGTTTAGTTTTGCTCAGACATGCTTTTCTAGCAAAGGTTAGTGGTCCATATAAGCAAGAATAAAATGTTAATGTTGACAATAAACACGGGCTTTTCCCTTTATGAATGCAAATAATTGCCCACACGAAATAGAATTCATTTTTTGTTCCGCAATAAACGCTTCCTTGCATGGTTGCTTATAGAATGACATTTTGCCTCTGACCTTTGCATATTTGAACAATCCTTTATGATAAGAAAAGTTATCATTATTCCTCAGCATTTCATTTTGAAAAAAAAAAAATACATTTACTTTTTTGTACTTTAATATTAAGGACTATTGTGAATGACATTAACAACTAAAGTAAAAAAAATTGATAAACACCATTTGTGCTAATGCTTAATATCATTAATATAGAGAAAAAAAAAAGTAAAATTTAAAGAAGTTAATAAGGGAGTAAAATAACTGAGACATACAATATTAAGAGTACTCTGAGGATTTATTCTAATTATATAATAGTGTATAAAAAAATGTCAGTAACTTATTTAGTATTTTAAATACACTCTTCAATACAATTTATGAATGGTCTTTTTTTAAAAAGTTAAAATGATTTTAAAAATAATTTTCTTTCGAAGTAAGTGTTTTAACTTCTTAAAAAATAACTCTTTAACAAAAAAAGTACAATGAAGAGTATATTTAAAAGGTGCAGTGTTACTAACATTTCTTACAATGTGTATCCTATAGCTTTTACTATTTATCTTTTCATAAGACAATTTAAAAGTTATCCTAGGAGCCCTCAACAACACCAATATTATGATGAAATATATCCATAAGAAATTTTATCACCCTCTGCTTAAAAAGCCTTGAGTAAAAGCACTTAAGGTTTCTGCTTCCAAACCAATTCTCACATCAACCCCAAAGTTATCAATAGGACTCTGCATGAAGTATGCAACCTGTGGAATAGGAGTGGCTAGCGGACATGCAGAGGTTGCTTTTCCATGAAAGAACTCAATGTTGTGAAATGGCATCCTAGTCCAATCCGAAACCAGAGTTAGCTCCTTCAGTGGGGGGAGAGAAGAAGCTTGTGGTCCTTCAAGTGCATCAATGTAGGCTTTAACATAGCCATGATTAACATTGTTCTTGGCTTCTCTTATTTTCTCAATGATGCTTTCATGGCTTGCTTGTTCCAATTCTCCTACTGACATCATAATGGAGGCAAGAACATAAGCATTTCCACTGAAACCGTTTGGCAATGAGGGTATCATCTTGCTCCTTATGTCCACAGCGAATTGCAGGCATACTAGCTTTTCTTTCCTCACCCCTAAGGCTTTGGTCCTTGCCTATTATTCAAAATGAACACCATAGTTTGTACTACTCTTGAATGGTTGGATTATTAGCAAAATAAAACTTTAATATGTAGTGTTTCATATCATGTTATTATAGCTAAGGAGTAAATTATAAATACTTTTTGTTGTTGTTGAAAGATGCTTAAATCATATTATCTTTTCCTAAAAGATTAGTAAATTATACTGTTAATCTATTTTAATGTGAATGAGTCTCTGTCAGTGTTATGAACCGATCGTGTCCTCTAAAAGATATTTTCCTTCTCCTTGCAATTTCCAATGTTATTGAAAGCTAGTTTTAAGTATCTTATTATCGATTTTACGACTCAGTAAACAAAATGGTGTTTTAAATATTGATTTTATTGATTTTGAAATTTCACTTAAATTTTCATTTCAGTTTTTAAAGTCTTAAAGTTTAAATTAATCTAACTGTCGATAATGCTTAAGTGTCACAAAAAATGATAAAAAAGGATCATTCACTTTAAAATAGACTAAAATGTATATATTAATTTTTCATTTGAATTAAGTGTAGTTTTCATATAAAAAAAAAAAGCGGTGTAATTTACATATTTTTAGGAAGGTGAGCATAATTTTTATCCTATAATTAAACTTATTTAATGTTAGGATAATATGAATGATCTAATAAATATAATATTTTTTTTCCTGTTTTGATTACAATAATAAATTTTTTTAATTGTAAAAATTTGTTATTTAAAAGTTAAACAATTGTTATTTATTTATTTTGACCATAATTTTTCACCACGCTAGCTAATTGTAAAATTATTATCTAAATAGAATAAATGACAGCAGTTTTTGAGATATTAAATAAATAAGACTTGATCTAGTGCGTTTGGAAACAATTTTTTTGTTGTGGGTAAAAAAAATGTTGTCTGCACCTTCAAAATATTGTAGTGAATGTTATTATAATATATATATATATATATATATATATATATATATATTAATTTTGTATGTGTATGGAAGCAAAATTAATTTTTAATAACTTTTGTTACTATTAAAATTTTATATATTTAAAATTACTTATTAATTAATCACATTATTTTTTTTTCGCTTGAAATCACATTATTTTTTAACGTGTGTATAATATGATATTTAAATAATCTAAAATAATACAACATAATTTAATAATTGAATTAATAAAATGTAATATTTTAATATTATATATATAGAGAGAGATGTTATCCTGTTTTTTTTTCTACAATTTGCAAAATACAAATCAATTGAAACATAATACTACCCCTTATTATTATTTTTTTCTTAAGAGTGATTTTTATTTTTATAAATAATAAAAAATAACTTTAATCTTCCAAAATATTTTTTATTAGTTTTAATTTTTATAAATTTTTTAAAATTATTATATTATTTATTGATTATAAAACGTGCATTTAAATATGTCATATTTACCTCAGATAATTATAAACGTGACATATACCTAGATCATATCCTTACAACATGATAGCAAAGATCATTTATAAAATGTTTAAAATTTACGAGGACTAAAATTAATAAAAAAATAAAAAATTAAAACTAAATTTAACTATATTTGTAAGAATTAAAAATATATTTAGGCCATTATTTTGTTTTAGTTTCAACGAGGCCTACATACTATCCTTATTTATATATTAGTAATATATTTTATACCACTGGAGGAATGTTTTTGGATGTGTCCTTTGTATTTGAAATGTGTTTTTGGGGGAAAATAATGATATATCATACTTTTTAGTAGTTATTCAATTACATAAATCAGGCGAGAAATAAACATGTGTCTCAAGCTGTCAGATATCTGTCATATAATGAACTCAAAACAAACATACATCACAGACCTTTTGATTTGAGAAATTTACTTACCTTCCAAAGGTGAGCCGCAAGAACCTCAAAGGTTGAGAAGGGAATAGAACCTCTCTGCATGGAGAAGTGTTTCCTTTTCAAGTCATCTATCATTACACCAGAAAGATGATAGGTTTTAAGAACACACTTGTTTTGATTAGAGAGTCCTCCTCCAACTCCAATTTGCATTGGAAAGCCCTTTTGTCCGCTGGTTGCTTGCATTATTAGTTGATATAAGTGATCTATTGCCATCGCCCTTCCTTTTTGAGCATTTAAACTTGAGTCTAAAGGAATGTTCATAGTCCCTCGTGGGGTTTGGAGACTACTAATTTGTAGTATTCCTCTCTCATGCACTGGTTTTGGAAGCTCACCATTTCTCCTTCTTTTCACAATTTCAGAATTTGAAGCCCATGCATACAAGAAGTCATAGGTTGCTGGCCCATCAAATAAAGAGTGGCTTGTACCAATACCAATTGAATACCCTCCACAACCAAATTTCGTAACCTGTGTTGATCAAAACGATGATTTAGTTTTTTGTTTTGATAAATGAAAGAGTCTAATTGCTGATAAAAAAAAATATATGAAAGAAGCTAATCAATCATCTTTTCATATTTTGTTTTTCTCACAACTTTCTTGTGATAAATATATATACTACTTAAGTTGCGTGATTTGGCTGCATAATTAAGATACTTAGGGCACAAAAGAGCCCGTCATAAAAATGATAAGAAAGATAAGAATTAATATAGTTGTAAGCTAATAAATTACAGAAACAAGAAGATTTTGCGACCTGCCTTATTGTCCTGTGTGAAGGGAACATGTCCCATGTTTTTATGGAACCACAAGGACAAACCCTAGCTTCTGTCATACTTATATATAATGCGAAAAAGAAAAAAAAAATCCCAAGATTTCTTTATAACTATTTCTGGGGAGAAGAGAGATTCCCGGGACCTAGTGGTATACAAATTAGAACAGCCAGAAATCAATTAGGTAATATGGACAGGAAAAAACCACAAAACCCTAAACAGGTTAATTTTCTTGTGTGTCATCAACTTTGCAATTACATATGTAACTGTAGTAGCTATTAGAGATCATATTTTACATAGATTGTGTACACATATGTTTCTCACCTGAGCAACAATCAAGGGCATGTTGGAGAAATTCCCATCACAAGCTGGCTCATAAACCAGCTTTTCAAAGAATTCATTGTACTCAGAGAGGTTTCCAAGTTGTGAGATTTTAAGGGGGGTTTCAGCCTCTGCCAGAACTGCACCCTGGTTGCTACACCAAAGGTTGAGCTTGCCATCACTTTGGTTTGGCCTGAGTCTACCTGCACCTGGATACCATAGAGTCAAGGTCTCTTCCAAGCCAGATTTCAAGTTGGAGAACACTGAATTGAGGGACAAGTCCTTCAAAGTTTGGTGAGGTAAGTTATTATAAAAGAAGACCAAGTGCATGAGCTTTGGACACTGCCTATCCAAATTTGAAAGAGTCAAAACCCTTTGAGGTTGCACAAGTTTGGGATGCACAGACACAATCCTTAAAATGGAAACTATGCTGCTAGGATCATTTTCATGTCGTGCAGCCATGATTAATTGAAATAAATGGGATACTATTGCTGTAAATTTATGTGCAACTACTTGGTTTATTTCAAACAAGTGATGAGTGATGAAATATATAGAAGGCAAAGGGTTACATTTATAGAGGGAGATAGAAGAGATAATTATAGGTAGCTAGATTCTTATATTATACGAGAGAACTAATTGATATAGTTTCTTGTTAAGCTTGTTGAAGGTGTTTATTTTATTATTCATTAATGAGAATAATGTTAATGTTAATTTAGTGATATAGCTAGATGCATATCTTCTTTCTGACTACTCAATATTTTGCATGGTACTGTAGTGTGTGTGCAAAAGGAGGAGTTCTAGTGTGTAGCCGACTATATGATCTGGCTCCCACTGCAGATTGAAAATGACCTTCTACCTGTACATATATGATGCTAACTTCAAGATGATTGATTGTCTTTCAAGTGGGACCTTAATGGACGCTCCAACATACCCAACCATGGTTAATTTTTTGTTTCAATTTTGCTTTTCTATCATCAGAAAGTGGAGCATTTATTAAAGTCTTACTAATAAAACGGCTACAGAAAAAGGAAGTAAAGGCCAAATTTAGAATTTGATCAGATGTAAGAAAAATGCAGTCCAAGAGTCTCCTACTTTTCACAGGTGATTTCATCGGTTTCATCAGTTTGGAAAATGATCATGGTACACAGATATTCTACGAAATTGGGTAATATAATAAGTAACTTTGATCGCATTAAACTTAACAAATTAAGTTAAAAACGTTTACAAAAATATTTAATCATCGTAAATTTATATTAACAATATGATATATCTCATTAATGAACAAATTTTTGGTACAAAGTATTAATATATATTCAGTATATAAATTATTAGAATAATGTATTATAATGTCAATGTAGACTTATAATATCTATCATAAATAATCTAATTTTTATTTGATGAAGATTAATTATGCTAACAAAAATAGTTTTAACACTTGACATTTTTTATACGTATGTTAACAAATAACATTCTTTTTTCTTTGTTACTGAAATGCCTCCATAAATAGACTACATAACATGAATTCCGAAATGATAAATTTTATATAATCATGTATGTAACAATCCTGTTCAGGAATTTCGTCAATAAAATAATAATAGTTTTGTTAATGTCAACTCTTGGAGATAATTTTAAGTATTTAAAATATTTTTTATATTTTATATAATAAATACATTATTCAATAAAATCTTGGTATTTTTAGTTTCTTATTCCTATCTTAATAATTGAAAGTAACCTTTTCCAATTAATAACGATAATGATTCCAAAACAATGCACGCATGATTGCACTATAATAATGGTGCAAATTGAAGAATATTACTGTGGATGAATAACTGCTTTTTCTAAGGCTTTCATTAGTTGAGTAGTAAGGCACTTTAGTTGGTTGATTGCAAGATGAACGAGGTTATGTAATGCGTACACTAACATTGATAAAGCTCACGGGAAACAATTAATAGCGACCAACAAAGGCATTAAAGAAAAAGGAAACAAAACTTTGTTTTTGTTTTCTTTGAGGGTGAAAAGATAGCTGCTGAGTTGAAAGAAAGCAAAGGGAAGTGGGGTTGAAGGCTTGTTGGAAAAACAGGTTGGCGTGTCTGAGATAAGAGAGTGAGAGTGAGAGGTTAGGGAGAGGTGAGTAGGGATATTGCTGTTAGTAGGCAAAGCATGCGTGCATTTCAAGCCCAGGCCTTGTCTTCTTGTCCCTAACTTTACCAGCATTTGCCTCATTTCCAGGTTTAGCTTTTCACTTTCTTTTTCCCCCTCTTCTTCTATCATCCACCCTTTAATTTCTTGGCTTTCTATATTAATTGTTTAGTCTAAAACCCTAACCCTTCTTTTTCCTATGCTTGCACCTTCAACTTTATTTTATTTTATTTTATTTTTCTACATTAAGTACCATAAGATAAGAATTAGTGAATTATATATACATAAAATTAAAATTTGAAACCAAAATTTTACTTAACGGTTATCAAATTAACATAACTCCTTGAATGAAGTGTGTTGAAAGTTCAAAACTAATATTAGTGGCAGTAATAATTATTATAGCCTGATGTTACTTTACTTGTATAGCACTAGGAGCTTATGTACATGTTCATATACACAGTTAACATGCATGCAAAACACAAGGAAATATATATATATATATATATATATATATATATCAATTTGAGCTTTTGTTATATGTTGAAAGAATTCAGCGGAAGTGGAACTAAAAACTACGGGAACCACAAAATGGAGTCTCATACCCTAAAGCAGTCATAGATCTTACCATGGCCACATTTTTTATCCCCCAAGTCCAAAACCATTGAATCAAATCGTACGGTCTTGATGCCTAAATCGACTATATATATTTCTTTAATTAGTTATTCTCATAATAAAAAATCATATAAAAATTAGGAATATTGTAGTTTTTTTCTCCTATATTCTCATCATGCATTTTAGTATCCTTATTATTTCAAAAAGATGCCAAGCTAGAGGAGTAAGTTTTCATTCTTGCACTAAGTTGAAACGATCATGATTCCTAAATCTAAATTAATCAAACATATGCTACGAATTTATTCTCTATATATCTTTTGCAATATATGAGCGTCTAACGTACATGATGCCAGCCTACATACGAATGTGTACATCAATATATGATCACTTATGAATGTATCATCATATGGCATACAATATTATGGTATATTAAATTATTAACCTTAATATTAATAATGCAGAGACTTCATTCATTATGTAACTCTATCTACTTTATGCGTTGATGTAAAGGATTGTCAAGCATATATATATATATATATTAATTAATTAATTAAAAAACAATATAACAAGGGACACGATTAGATATCTTAGTGTTTAAAATGAAAGATATTAATGACCACCGACCAAATATCAATATCATCATGTCAATCAAAGAAGCAAAAGGTTGATATCAATTTTGTTATTTTACATGAAAAAAAAAAAACAATAATAACGTACTCTTATAGATATAGTGTTTAATAACATTTGTAATTAGTTTAATTTTTTAAAAAGTTAAAATAATTAATTTTATAAATTGCTTACTTTTTAAAAATATAATAATATTTTGTTACCTTACATTCTTGAAGATTCTGTTGATTGGACCAACCCTCAGTTAACGTTTAACATGTAGATAATATGAAATACAATATTTAGAATGAAACCAAAAGTTTGCTAACTTATCCTTTTTAATTTTATTCTTTTTTCACTAAAATCAAGATGTACCATTTTTTTAATATTCTATCTTGTTTTGTTTTCTTTTTACATAAAACATAGAATGCATTTTTTCTTAAGCCCCGTAACAACTCATCTGCCAAACACACTCATACAATAAAACTACATATTGAATATTCCACAACTTGGCTCTCAAGTGAGGCATTGATGATATGCACATTTGCCAATTTGTAATACGTGGAATGGTGAAAGAGACACATAAAAGTCTTCTGTGAGCACTCTTCCATTTGCAAGGCGAGATCATCATATACAATCCATGCCAAATCAGCTTAGATTTGATTTTTGAACATTATTAATTTCCGATTGCTCCATTTGTCATTGTGAAATCATGATGCACTTATTTTAATTCCCAAAAGGATATTAATTACTTGAGAGTTAGGAGTCATATAATGACAAATAAATTGAACCGTAGGTATCAAAGTAATCTAGTTATAATATGTAATTTTGGAAGGAATATTTTTTTTCTATGTACATTTCGTTTAGAGATATCGAGATGAAAGGAAGAGAAAGATAAAAAAGAAGTAAAAGATATATATAATAAAAAGGAAAAAAAAAAGTTACAGATATTGTGTAAGATATTATTGTTGTTTTCGAAGTGGGTGAACAATTATGTTACTATTTTAACGGTTTATTTTTCCTTATACCATATCAACACTTTTATTTATATATCACCCTCTAAAATCAAACTAAGATATTTAAAACATGATTTTTTACTTCCACGAGGCATAATTATATTGTCACACTTATAAAACTATTGAGTATACATTTATTTCTTGTTCTAACTTGATATTTTCAATGTCTTTCAAATCATTTGGTTGAATTTTTTTCTTACTTTCTTAATTTTTTAGTAATTATTCTATTTTTTTCATTAATAATATTCTAATGCATGTTTATATATGACTTTCTATTTCATAATTCTTTTTCCATTTGCTTATTGTTTTATGCTTCAATAAAATATTATAAATGAAATTTTACATGTTTAAAAATTATATAAATTCTACAACTTCATTACACTTGTGAATTAGTGAGTTGATGAAAAGATTTTTAATAATCAATGTACTTATTTCATTTAATTCTAAGAAAGTCATGTTATTTTTTCAATCGATATAATTAATTTAACAAGTTTATAACAATTTAATGTCCATGTCATGCTACCTTGTCTCTCTTCTCTAAATACAATATCCTTACCATGATGTCAAATGACACTAAATCATAACAATGGTGTTAGAACTAAGATCTTCTTGACCTCAAGTTTGGATAACAACAAATAATCTATGATTAAAGGAAATAAATGAAGCGCTAATCCCATGTTTTAATTAATAGAGTGCACATTAACGGTGAAAGGTGATGAGGCAAAAATTATATTTAATAATCGTCTTGTATGTTATCTGGATGCAGCATCTTAAGATAAGTCTAAAGCACAAATTTTCCAATACAAGGCCAAATCATTTGAAGAACTTGATCTCAAGATCGTTGAAAAGAATGAAAGTTTTTTAACTACATTTTTATCTAACCAAGCCTCAAATAAACTCTGCAATACTTCTCAAGTCCTGTGCTTGACATAGTAAAAATAGGATATGAAAAAAGTATAACAAATGTAAAGATTGATTATTACTGTAACAAATAAATTGATCATATAAAAAACGTAAGAAACAATGAGGGTTTTGTTTAGCACTTTTATGTCGAGTTCAATACACTTAATCTAGTTAGATTAAGTACTGGATTATATATGCGATAAAGCTACAATGGTTAAATTGTCACAACGAATCCTTGAAGTGGTGATTGGAACTTTCAATTAAGTAGAGTATATCCATAGGTTCTCGGAACGCATTGTTCACATTTAGCTATTGTATTAACCACTTGTGAGTGAGAACACTTAGGAATGCATATATGCTACCTCTTCAACCAACTATAAGTTTAAATATTTTTATTAACTAAATCAATTTTACAAAATTTTATACAAAATAACATTAATAAATGTTTTATTTTATTATTTTATTTTAATAGATAATATATTCTTAAAATATACCAAACTTTGAATAACTAAATTATATAAAATTTAATATACGTAATTGCGAAGATGATACAACAATTACATGTTGAAATTTAATGTTCCGAAACATATCTGGTATCTCTTTATATATTCATTTATTTACGCTTCCAATTGGATTTCCTTTACCCAATACATCCAATTTCAACGAATAGCACTTCTATGAGGTGGAAGTGGCATTGGGGACCCAATATTTTTGCAAAGAAGTGCATCACATGCAATTAGATTGTATGACTGCATGCCATTGCATGTCTGCTAGAGTTCGTTGGATAGTACTCGATTCCAATTAAGTGAGAAGTGAAGTGGGCTGCAACAAAGGTGTATAAATTCCAAACTTGGACCCATTTTTTATTCATGCATTGAGTGTAACTGGCAATTGGTTAGAAATGAGAATGAATGATGACAGATGAAGCCCAACAAGTTAAGTGAAGCGGCAAAACTAAGGAAGAGAAGGGTTCTTGTACGGAAATCTGGACTCGTTAAATTACACAATTTTTCTAACATATTCTCAAAATATACAATAAGAATGTAAGTTTTAAGAAAATCACAAGATTCAAAACATTGAAAACTGTACAATACTACAAAATGTTACAATATTCAATAAAATTTAATAATTTATTTATTTTTTATTGTATGTCCTTAAATACTCATTAAAAAAACTGATAATACAAACATTCATGACGTCAAAGTCTAAACGAAACTATGAGCTACCCTCCTTGCTTAGGCCAACATGTCACTCAAGCTCTAGGACCATGCTTTCTTATCTGATAAACAGAGTACCTGCAGATGCTTCTAACATGGAATTACTTACACTAAATTGTTCAACAAATCCTTGACAAGAAAGTTCACGGCTTCAATTATGTAAACTTCGGCTATTTTATTTCATAGAGGGTACAAATGTTAAGATTATGATTGGAAGATACTCTTTTTTTAGGCAAATGCTGGCAATTGTCTTTGGATAATTCATCAAAGAATAAAAAAAAAATCTTGTCAAAAAACATAATGTATATACCTATCTATAATTTTCAATGCAATTCAACATAAAATTTAATAAAAACTTATTTTTAATTCATTAAGTGCTCTGGTTAGCAAGATCTTTTTTTTATTATTATTATTCTCTTGACTTGAACATCTACCGTGGTTTTGAATTGAAATAAGCTTTAATTTGAAAAGAAATGAAAATCTAAATTATTATCATTGATAAAAATAATCTGTTGAGATTCTCTCTATTTCCTTGTTTATTTCCTTATCTAACAATTAACATTATTACAATACAAATTTTGTTTAAAAATTAATATTTTTAAAAAATTCATGGCTAAGATTTTGTCAATTTCCTATAGGAAATGAAGAGGATCCATTCTAGTTTCTGTGACATACACACATACACAGATGACTAATTACATAGTTACAAGTAACTGAGAGCTGTAACAAGAGCTATTAACTGAATTGTAATAGCCATCTGCAACTAACGGGACTAACTAGTATGACTAAGACAGATCTCAAGCTTAGCTGACTATACTCTAATACTGATAAACACAACATTTTCAAATATAAGTTTAGGTAAATAACCATACAATGGATCAAACTGTCGGAATTCATAAAAAAAGGGACCTCTTACAAGCTACTACATAAACAATTTCCAATGAATTCTGAAGCAAGGGATATATAACACCATATGGTTATGGTGCCTTTCCTTTTTATATATTCCTATATGAGTTAAAAAATTGAGACTATTACGCCAAAAGGTAGGACAAAGATCTGTCTATTGCGTATAGTCATCCCATTAAATTATCTCAACAGATTTCTCTTGTGCCGTTCAACTTTGTTTCATTCTGTTTTCGTCCATCCTTTTAGATAACTGCTCCCCATCTTTGGAATACTAGGTAGTTTATACATCTCTTGTACGAGGCTGGACCTGCTTGTTTTCTTTTTTAGGTTCAGATTCCATTTCCACATGTTTAGGTTTGCATTCATCTTGAGGAGTAGAAAGCAATTCAAAGCCCACAACTCCAGTCTCTGATAAAATATCCGATTTGTTGTCAGAATTTAGCATAGGCACTTCAGAAGGTTGATTTTGTTGATTTAGAATTCTGTTGACATCTTCACAAATGATTTCTAGTTGATGCAAGTTCTTAATAACAGTGACTTCTGTCAATTCACTTGTCAAAGGTGTTCGATTTAAATCTATGGTGTTTTCCTCCATAGTCTTGCACATCTGCCAATATAGAGAGGGAAAGATAGTTGATATAGAAAATCAGCATAAAACTGTTTCCCACCTTTTGTTACATCATGCAGTGATACCTCATAAAGAAAGCAACAATGATTAAGACTGGTGATACAAACGTATTTTTAATTTTACCTCATTGTAAAGATGAACTAATTCCAATCGATGTGGATCATTATTACATGCAGAAACAGAAATTTCTTCTGAACCTGCAGAAAAATGGAAGAACGAAAATGAGTCTTCCATTTGGGAATGCAACTAGCCACAGAAAATTTGTAGAAAAGTTCCTCAAAGAAAAATACCGAAGCACAAAATGACAGATATAGAGAACACGTTAATACATTGTCTGATGCAAAATTATCAAATGTACGGTCTGACCATGAGACGAAGCTAATAACATAGTATAATACCTATTGCTTTGACTTGAGGCACTTGATCAATCATTTGCGTACCAGTCTCCCCAAATGTATAACTTGGTACATTTGTAACCATTGGTTTACCTTTAAATTCTTCATTTGCCACCTCAATTGATTTCAAATCACCCTGCAGAAGTTCATAAGGTAGTCAGTTAACTAGCAAGTGGAGCAAAACTCTTAAGACAAACCATGCATTATACAGTAATGTGTGATCTACACTAGGTAAAGAAGGAACCTTCGCAGTTAAAGCATTACCATAGCTATGACTAAGGATTTAAATTAACATAACAAATGATGGTAATAGTTGAAAATAAAACATGTAATTCAATCTAAAATCATAAAATTAACACATGGGGGGTGTTGGAGGTGTTAAATATATGTAAATATATTATCTAGGGAAATAGTATCTTTTAAATATATTTAAATATATTATTTAAAAAAATATTATTCATATAATTATAGTAATTAAGTAACCATATACTTGTCCTTAATTTTGTAGCTATGATTACAATTCTCGTTATCAATATAAATATACATCCTGTGGTGTAGTTGAGACACGAAATTCTTCTCATGCCTTCTTGTTTGATGAGATGTGTGCGCTTCACAGCAGTGGCACTTGGACCTCGTTCTTCTTCCTTAAGGTAAATCTATTATTGGTTGCAGGTAGATAGATATACACTGTCAAAGTGGGTCCTGATGTTCAAGTGGATCGCCTTAAAACTCATCTTGTGGCAAAAGGCTATATTAAGATCTTTGACTTGAATTATGGTGACACATTTTCTTCGGTTGCTAAAATGAACTTTGTGCGCTTGATCTTGTCCATGGCTGTCATCCGCCACTGGAACTTTCATCAACTTGATGTTAAAAATGCATTCCTTCATGACGACCTTGCTAAAGAAGTTTATATAAAACAACCTCCTGATTTTATTGCTCAGGAGGGAGTCTTTAGGATTAGTTTGTGGTATTTGGCAATCCTTGTATGGTCTTAAACAGTTTCTAAGAGTTTGGTTTGGTAGATTCAGCATCGTTGTCCAATAGTTTGGGATGATTCGAAGTGAAGCTGATCATTCAGTTTTTTATCACCATTCAATCACAAGATGCATATACTTGGTTGTGTATGTGGACGATATTGTTATTACTGGCAGTGACTATCATGACATTACATAGTTGATGAACCACTTATGTCATTATTTTCACATAAAAGACTTTGGAAAACTTCGATATTTCTTGGGAATAAAGGTGGCACAATCCAAGCATGGTATTGTAATTTTTCAAAGAAAATATGCATTGGATATATTGGAGGAAATAGGTTTAATGGGGGCCAAATCTATTGATACTCCTATGGATCCTAATTCTAAACTTCTACCAAGTTAGAGGAGCCTCTTGTTGACTTAGAAAAGTATAGAAGATTGGTTAGTAAACTAAATTACCTCACAGTTACTTGACTTGACATTTCTTTTGCTGTTAGTATGGTAAATCAGTTCCTCAACACTCCTTGCGAAGGATATTGGGATGCATTGATTCGCACCTTGAAGTATATCAAAGGTGCTCTAGTAAAAGGTCTCCTGTACGAGGACAAGAGTCATGATAAGATTTTTGGATATTCTGATGCAGGTTATACAAGCTCTCATAATAGGAGGTCCATCTCTGACTATTGTGTTTTAATTGGAGGTAATCTAATTTTCTGGAAGAACAAGAAGCAAAATGTGGTTTCTCTTTCTAGTGCAGAAGTAGAATATCGAGTCATGACTTCAGTCACATGTGAACTTATATGGCTGAACAACTACTTAAAGAATTGAGATTTGGAGAAGATACACAAATGACACTCATTTGTGATAATCAAGCAGCTTTACACATTGCCTCAAATCCAGTCTTTCACGAACGAACAAAGCATATTGAGACTGATTGTCACTTCATTCGTAAAAAGATCTTATCCGGAGTTATCGCCACAAATTTTGTGAATTCAAATGATCAAGTGGCAGATGTGTTCACAAATTCTTTAAGAGGTCCTCATATTCATTACATATGTGATAAGCTCGGTGTATATGATTTATATGTTCCAACTTGAGGGGAGTGTTAAATATATGAAAATATATTATTTAAGAAAATAGTATCCATATAATTATAGTTATTAGGTAACCGTATATTTATCCTTAATTTTGCAACTATGATTACAATTCTTGTTATCAATATAAATATACATCTCGTGGTGTAGTTGAGACATGAAATTCCTCTCAGGCCTTCTTGTTTTCTCTCATCTTAACCAGAGGGAAATAACTTTTTAGAAAATATTAAAAGCAGCTCACCACTTTAATCCGAAGCTGTTAAAACCTACAGAGATAAATCAAATCGTGACCTGCCCCTTCCATGAGACAAAAAAGAGTATTTGAACACAGACAAAAGTTATTGACAATTGCACTCAGGTATTATCTACCTTATTCATCTAAAGGATGGAGCACCAATGCCCAGAGAACAGGTTCTTGGGTATTCTCAAGTTGGTTATACATGCAAAGAGATCTGTTACTATCCTAAGATTAAGTCTTCTAATCTATATTAAATTTTCAAATTGCATAAGAATAAGTTTTGCAAATTAGGGATCTGTGTGTCAGCATCTCGAACATAAACTCTTTGGAGCACTTCCCTACTATTTACTTTGGGGATTTTGGAAGAAATAAAGTATTAGGAACCTGCTTACAGTGCATTGGACTTGTGATTCCCCAAGTTTCCAAGAAAAGTAATTTGTGATCAAATTTTATCTGGGATGGGCTTGCCTAACTACCATTCTTCCGAGTTTCTGCTAATAGTCCTTTTAGGGGTCTAATTTGTTGGATTGCAGGGCGCTAATGGGCTGATGTTTTCTTATGATTGTTTTGTAATTTTTGTTCTGATCCAAAAACCTTGTCCTCCATTCCTGCATTTTCCTATCACTTTTCATCACCCCAGCCCAACCCTTAAAAATAATAAGCAAAAATAAAACAGAAATGTTCTCTTTTTCTTCATTTTTTTTCGGTTTCATGATTTCATCTCAACCAAGCTACAAGGCTAGATCCTAGCAAAACTAAGCTGTTGGCTTTTTTTTATTATTGACTATATCTCACACAAGGAAATTCCAGATACAAGTATAACATAAATGATCAATCAGCATTTTCAAATTTGAGAGCCATAAAGTATTAATTCACTTACAAAGTATTTTTTCTGGTACTCAGCATTGAGACCTTTTTCCAATAGGAGTATCCTTTTTTTTATAAACTCAATCTGTCTTCTTTGTATATCTTTAAACTGATACAATGTGGAGGACTCAGGATTTAACTGTGCTTGGTTCCTAGCATCACCAGAACCGTGTGCACCATCAGCTTCCATGTCACTCCTCCTGCCACTCTCCCTAGATTGGTTGCATGTCAATTTCACATTTTCCATATTTGCACCATGAGCTGCTATGTCATTTGACTCATTCCTACCATTTTCACCAGATTGGTTGTGTGTGGATTCCACATTTGACATATGTCCACTGGTGCAGACTTGAGAACCAACTTGTCCTTGAACTGGTAAATTTATATAGGGGAGATTCAACTCCTGACAGATAACCTTCTGAATCTTCAGATCCTTATCATCAACCATGGCATGCCACCTTCCATAGCCATGCCTTTATTGAAAATAATTAAAGTTAAAAAATTATATCAATTAAAATACCTAAAGGTTATGAGGCAGTAAACTCAAAATCCTTCAAATTAATTTTTCACAAATCATAAATTGAAATAGAAATAGTAACATTCAAACACAACTTAAGTAGAAATGTATAATAAAATTGTGGTATTTAAGCCTAAATATTTTAAGAGTTAATAACAAGCATCTAGAACATCTTTTACATTAAACTATGTACAATCAGAGAGAGATAGAAAGACATTTCAGAAAGAGATGCAATGCAGTTGGCCAATGACAGGGAAAATTATCTATTAAAAGACATACTTCAACACAGCATGCAGTAAAATTAAATCATGCTCCTCCTTCCATATATTTGCACCCTTCAAACCTGCATAGCGTATTAAGATGTCATCTGAAAAAAGTGGAGTCTGAGAATTTTCTGATGCAAACTTCACCTGTCATTCCACATTCCAAGAAAAAGAAAACACATTCATCAGGTAGAGGAAATATTAACTTCGAAGTTATATATCACCACTCCTTTCAACAAAATGAAAAACAAATAAAGTAATAAATTAGATGCATAAAGTTTAATTTCACTAAAAAAAACTATACAACATACATATAGAAGTAATATGAGAATCACAGATTTCCATATATGAATGACAATATATATATATATAACTTTTTTCACATATAATTGATCAACAATTCACGATCAATAAAAAAAGGAAAAATAATAAAACTAACTCTATTCTACCTCTCCACCAGTTTAAGAAGAGAAATAAAATATCTTTATGTCAATGGATCTTTGGTCCTTATATATTACATAAATCGATGAAGCCACCAATTATTTAATATCCCTAAGCCTAGGTTCTTCTGGAAACAACCACAAATAAACAACTTGAACAAGGCTGGAAAGCAAAATATTAAAGGGAACAACTAGAAGAATGTAAATAGAATAAAGGTCAAACTAAATATAGATTCTCATGAAATATACTTTAGGCATGACAATTTTCTGGGATCATTACAAGAAGGGAATTCTTGGTAAAAGATTTCTAATTTAGAACAATTACACACACAAGTAGTTAATTAAGTGATTATGTGTCTATTTTCTTAGATGTTGGGAGAATTTAATTTGATACAATTGATTTTGAATTACTGAACATGATTGGAATGTATGCCTAAATTAATTTCAGCTACAGATTTTACATTGGAACATGTGTCAGTGCGGAACATTGATTTTGATAGTAAACCACATGGGCCCTAAGCCATTCAGTGATTTACTCGTTTTACCCACCTCCTAACAAGGTTAATCAGTCCTAAAGTGTAAATAGTTTTAAACAAGATTTCCATTCTAGAAACTTGTCATAAATTATTTTATATTGGGTGTAAGGGGGCCAGTAAGAGAGCATAATGCCAAAAATAATAAACTAAAAACAAGCAATTTTAAGTTTCAAAATATAGAAATTTTATTTGAACTTACTTTTTCCCTTATCAAGAGCAGAACAGCAATCCTTACAAGTACATCTGGTATTCGAAGTCCTTCTTTTGGAACACCATCTAAAGACACATTATTATTAGCACCAAGGGGGATGAGATGTGGTGGAATGAGTAAACTCAGAAAAAACAAAGGGTAAAAATAAAAAACTGACAAAATATTACAGCAATAAGGATCTATTACCTGCAAATGTAGGGGAATCAGTTATATCTTCAGCAATATGAGACAAGAAAAGTGTTCCATACCTGTACAATATTGTGTATATATATATATATATATATATATATATACAAGTCACATTCACTCACATAGAATGTTTAAGGCATGATACAAACCACATAATAACA